>NC_064638.1:709469779-712151446 GCF_023864345.2 Schistocerca serialis cubense
CTTACTTCGTCCTCGCACTTTCGATATTCATAGTTCGTGGCTACAAGAAGCGATCGGTGATGTCAGTCAATATGAGCTGTATTGTACAGTTTTTTTCTGCACTCGTCCATTGTAATACAATGCAGATGAAATTACATAATACACTATTTAGTTCATATTGGCTGAAAGTAGCATTAAACAAACGATGTGGTTTAATCCTCTGCAGAACGAGTGCTATACAAAGCGGCAGCTACAAAAATTTCTACTAGATAGTGATACCATTCAAGAAGGCCAACCTACGGGACTGCGAGTCCAAGTGAAAAGTGTGAACATGGGTCAGAACTGGTACCACATCACAGGGAAGCCGCCTCTATGCGCCGGACTGGCAAGGTCGCTTTCAGATCGCACCGTACATAACTGCGAGGTGATGGCATCAAACGAGTCGGTTGTGGGACGGCCTTTTCGGGACAAGGCCTTGCAGGGTCTTAAAAGGCGAAGAGAACCGGCCCGGCTCTGGACTTTCTCCCGTCCGGCCGGCTGGCAATGAAAGGGAATGTAACGTGCCGCGCTGCCAGCTTTCCACGGGGCTTAATGGCATTCCGGCTGACGTGAGGCGGTACACGAGACGACAGCTAACCACCTGCGTGTACAGACAGCTGCCATATGGTGTTATCCCTGCGCACTTTACGTAATTAGTATATCTCCATATATTGCTTTACTTTTAACTTTCTCGTATCGAGTGGGTTCCCAACCATGACGAAGTCAATAGCTGTATTGTTTCCTAGCCACACGATGTACGTATGTCGCGTTCTTGTTTTATCCCCCCACTTTGATAGGTTTGTTTTAAACGGTCTAACTGCTGTTTAGAATCTGTTGACGGCCATCCAAGTTCACCGCTTCGATATGAGACCTGTTGGCCCAATTTCTTGTCGTCGTCATGGTGGGGGTGGTGGTGTACCACTCGAGAAGTTTTTTGTACGCAGTTTCATGAAGCTGCTTCCGAATTCTAATCTCAGTGGAAACCTGCTCTCTGCACGGTATGTTACATGCTGTTCATCGAAGGTCTGAACTTTTCCGTGTATTCTACGCCGATACAAGGAGCGAAGAAATCAGCTAATCTACAGTTAATCCAAGACCTTCATACACTTTGCTGTTAAACAGCAAATTTCATTCAGTATGACATCCACCTTTTGCACACGACTAGATCTAGTCCAGACTGGATAGGCACACCCCGCAGTGGTAAAGCCCAGGGTCTCATCTGTTCTGCGAACTGTTGGATTTTTTCTCCACTTACTACTAGTAAGTTTCTTCGCAATGTTGTTCCTCGTTGCTACTTTCTAAGCAATTTGGATGAAGTAATTTTTATAGGACAAGAAATACTCAGATTTTAAGGTGTGTGTTCCATCTGCTGGCACTCCCAGTATCGGAAAAATCATCCGGTTTAAAGAATCATAACTATTATGTTAGCTGAGATACGTGCGTGAACAACGTACTGTTGGAAAGAGCAAACGCTCGAGTTTTACAGAGTTCGCGCTAGAGTAGCAGCAGTGTGCATCCGCTTCAGTTCTAGTAAAAATGGTGTTGCGACTACAGAAAGCGTTTTTTGTTCTACGTTTTGCGCGGGGGGGGTGTCAGTAGTAACTGTTCTGCGTGACTTCCGTACCAGGTATGGTGTGGATCATCCTACAGCACAGAGCATTAGACGATGCCATGCATAATTCGGAGCAACAGGTTGTTTGTGTAAAAGCAAATCGTCGAGCCGTCCCCGAGATCTGACACAGACGTCGAAAGCATCCGCCATAGTTTCACAAGGAATCCACAGAAATCCGTTAGCCGTGCAGCTAGACTGCTGAACATGCCCCTCGATGTGTGTCTGGCGTGTGTTTTATCGACGTTCACACATGAAACAATACAAAATTCAGTTACTTCAAGCTCTTCGTGAAGGTGACCAACTTGTGCAGTTCTGTAAATTAGTTCTTGGTAAGATGGAGGATGGCAGTTTTCTTCAACATTTAATGTTTAGGCAACATTCCATTTAAATGGAAAGGTGAACCGTCATAATGTGAGAATATGGGGCACGGAACAACCACATGAGGTTTTACAACATGAGAGGCACTCTCCAAAATTTAATGTGTTTTGTGCAGTTTCACGTGAAAAGTGGTGCGGTCCATTTCTTTGCAGAGAACACTGTTACAGGAAGCACATGTCTCAGTATGCATCAGAACTTTCTTTTCCCACAATTGGAGACTGATTTACCAACAGGATGGGGCAGCACCACTCTGGCATCTGGAAGTGTGGGAACTTTTAAATCAAAGAATTACTGAACGATGAATCAGTCGCACCGGACCAAATGATTGAGCCTTATGTTACTGGCCTCCAAGGTCATCGGACCTGATTGTACGTGATTATTTCTTGTGGGGGGTTTATTAAAGCCTGTTTGTGTGCCTCCGTCACCAAAAACAAAGAATAAGGTGAGACATCGCATAACAGCAGCTGTGAAAGCTGAAACTCAAGACATGTTAACTGCAGTGGGGGAACAATTTGAATACCGCATTGATATGCCGTGCATTTCAAGGGGGAGGGGGGGGGGGGTATTGAACACCTAAGAAAAGGTATGAACAAACTGAGTTTCCCGTTCCCACCTCAAAAAACAAAATTCGTTGTATATGTTTATTAGTTTCAGAAATATAGAAGTATAGAAGTGCCAAATCGGATGATTCTTTTTTTGACACACACTGTCTTGAGTTTCTGACTTGCCAGTCTACATCATAAGTGAAATGCACATACCTGGATTTTGAAGGATTTGGTCTCAGCGCATTTTGTTTGAAACACGTTCACATGGTAGACAGAGGCCAGTTAGTTGCTCTTTGAAGTTCAAAAATTTTCGTGTCAAACGACAGACAGAGCCACCAGTCAACTCCTAAGATTAATTGATTTTAAAATTATTCCTCAGTGCGTTGCGTATGGCTTTGAACTTCGCTTTTGCCGATCTTTTGATTTTGTGAGTATCTGCAGTCTTTCAACTGTAAGTTTGCCATATCACTTGAATATATGGCACAACAGAGATTTCCACTTGTAGCTATTAACTGCATCAATTGTTTTTTTTTCTGGTTTCAAGAGCGCAGTAACTTTAGATTTCCTTCACAATTTTTGCTGCAGGACCAAAGTGCTGATTCTGTTCGATACAAGTCATCTATTCCCTCAGCTTCCCCATTTATCATGTTTCTCAGAACATTGTCAATCTCTTAGATAAACGTGGGGCACGGAATACATCAGTTTCTATTTGAGGTGTTATTCCAAGTATGGAAGCGCAGTATGTGTGAAATCTGTGACTAATGTTATCTCACGTGATGCTACATCGAAGCAATATACTAAAATACTAACCTTATAGTTTGACAACGGTTCTATTACATCCATACATAAACCAGAAGTGCGAGATTTCTTATTAAACCTTCAAAAAACTTCGCCAACGAAATTAAATTTGTAAACGGAGATTTTCATAGTCACAGTACAGCCTGGGACTATGGGACCAAAGGGCGATTCATGATGCTGAACTGGCATACTCCTTTAACAGTATTATATGGCGGGAAGGGTGAACTCTAGATCTACGTCTCATCAGTCCTGACACGTAACACTGCTGCACAAAGTTTATAGACAATGTCATCCCAAAAAGGCAACAGCGACCGATCGGTCTCCAGGTGTTTCGCTGCATTAAAAACACTAGTCTCTTACTGAACTACTGCTTTAAAAGGACTACTTGAGAAGATAAGAAAAAAAGTGCAGTCGGGGAGGGAGGGAGGGGGGGGAGGGGGGGGGGGAGGGGCGGAGAGATTGAAAGGAGAGACCAAAACGGTTAAGTATGTTCAAGTTGACGAAGTATGCAGTAATTGCGCAGAGATGAATACAGTTGTGTAGGATAGCGTGGAGAACTGTAGGAAACCAGCCCTCAGACTGGTGACAGCGACAACACCTTCGTTAATTTTTCGACCGCCACGTCCGCAATTTTTTCGTCTTTTCTCGTTCTCCTGTGTATGAAAAGCGCGGAAACTGGCGTCGCATCATACTAAATCTAGAAAAGTTGCTGCAAAAGAGGCCCGATTGGTAGTTCTCTGCTCCTTGTTCAACATAGACTGCTAACTGTAGTATCGACAGGATCTTTAAAAATGTAGTTTTCTGGGCCTTGTTAAGTATAAATTTTTTTAAGTAAAAGTCCAGATACAGCTCACGTTGTCAAAGCCGTTTGTACGCGAAAAACGGGAGTGAATTTTGCGCCACTCTGCATGAATCTAATTCCGGTTGTGAAAGAAGGGGAAAGGGGACGAGAAAGTCCACTTCGTGATTCCCTGTTCTAACACCCTACGCGGGAGTTATCTAGGACAGCTTTTGGTTTTCTGCTTCACGATGGATAAATCTGGGGCCCTAGACCCCCAGATAGTGTCGGAAGTTCCATGCGGCTTTTCGCGGATGATGCTGTAGTTTACAGAGAAGATGCAGCATTAGAAAATTGCAGCGAAATGCAGGAAGATCTGCAGCGGATAGGCACTTGGTGCAGGGAATGGCAACTGACCCTTAACATAGACAAATGTAATGTATTGCGAATACATAGAAAGAAGGATCCTTTATTGTATGATTATATGATAGCGGAACAAACACTGGTAGCAGTTACTTCTGTAAAATATCTGGGAGTATGGATGCGGAACGATTTGAAGTGGAATGATCATATAAAATTTATTGTTGGTAAGTCGGGTGCAAGGCTGAGATTCATTGGGAGAGTCCTTAGAAAATGTAGTCCGTCAACAAAGGAGGTGGCTCACGAAACACAAGGTCGACCTATAATTGAATATTGCTCATCAGTGTGGGATCCGTACCAGGTCGGATTGACAGAGGAGATAGAGAAGATCCAAAGAAGAGCGGCGCGTTTCGTCACAGGGTTATTTGGTAAGCGGGACAGCGTTACGGAGGTGTTTAGCAAACTCAAGTGGCAGACTGCAAGAGAGGCGCTCTGCATCGCGGTGTAGCTTGCTGTCCAGGTTTCGAGAGGGTGCGTTTCTGGATGAGGTATCGAATATACTGCTTCCCCCTACTTATACCTCCCGAGGAGGTTACGAATGTAAAATTAGACAGATTCGAGCGCGTACCGAAGCATTCCGGCAGTCGTTATTCCCGCGAACCATACGCGACTGGAACAGGATAGGGAGGTAATGAGAGTGGCACGTAAAGTGCCCTCCGCCACACACCGATGGGTGGCTTGCGGAATACAAATGTATATGTAGATGTACGTGACGTCTAGTGGAAGTAATTATTCTTGATGCTGAAACACATACTGGGGACTTGATTTCCTGAAGATCAAAATCGTCTCAGACACGCTAACTGCAGCGGCGGCACCGTAAGTGAGGTATCTTGAGAAGCACTGACCAGCAAGGGATGTGTGGCTGCTCAGTACGAAAGGCGAACACTGCAACAGAGTTGTCACGGCGAGGTTCTGGGCGAGGGCATCGCAAAGAAATCGCGGCCCGCTGCGAACGATTTCCTTTGTCTTTGCGGAAGGAACGTTGGCAGTGACGGACAGAACGGAGTGCGTCTGCAGAAACCAGTGCAGAGGAAGCGCAGCGTACGCCGTGGTGCCCGCGGCCTGCGGCGTGTGCGCTCGTTACGCCGTGTCGGGACAATGGGGCGGGCGGCACGCGGACACGCCTGCGCGCCGCCAGCAGCGCCTCGTCACACGCCGGGGCTGGACGTCTGTGCCTAACTCTGATGGCAACGTGGCTCCGACAAAACGTACGATATACCTCTGCATTGTCACTACGATGAAATATCCAGCATTACGCTTCACTTGCGATACCACACTACGAAAAAGTACTGGGTGGTTATAAAGTGCGGCTAGTCAAAAAATGGCTCTAAGCACTATGGGACTTTACATCCGAGTTCATCAGTCCCCCAGAACTTAGAAGTAATTAGACCTAACTTAAGGACATCACACACATCCATGCCCGAGGCAGGATTCGAACCTGCGATCGTAGTAGCCGCGCGGTTCCGGACTGAAGCGCCTAGAACCGCTCGGCCACCGCGGGCGGCTGCGGCTAGTCCAGGAGGTCCAATGTAGGCTGACAGTTATCATCTGGTAGCGAAACCGTGTAGTATGGTAGCGCGTTAATGCGGAACCGACTTACGCTGAAAAAAAAAAAAAATAATACCAATTGTGGCCACCACCTGCAAATTTGGTACTGTACACGGTTTGTAAGACTATACGACATCCGCGACTGTCATTAGTGAACTGTATGACAATCGAGAAGAGAGTGCGCTGTTTGTGAAACTGTTGTATTTGAATGTCAGCAATTGAAATGCTGCATTGGGAGGGGAGAGTATCTCCGAAGAAAGGTCCTAGGAGAAAGCCGACGTCGTTAAATGGTTTAAAGAAAACGATAATGGAGTTCCAGACACGGGTGAGCTTTATGTGGCACCTGGAAGAGGAAGGCGTCCTATCCCGGTGGAAGTCATTGACGAGGTTGCCATTGCTGTAACTGACCATTCGGCACATGTCCCGGGTGGTGCCACAGGTCGTGCAGTGTCAGGAGAATTATCCATCCCATCGCCAACAGTATCTAAAGTTTTGCGGTCCATATTACACTGTTACCAGTACAAGATGGAGACTTTGCAGCAGCCGACATGTCATGAACCGCGACAACATTCTGAATGCGCTCTTCGGTTAGTGGCACGGATCGAAGTGACGGGCCACATTTCACACTACAGGGTGCAGTGAATACCTACACTATGAGGCAAAAGTATCCGGACACCCCCAAAAAACGTAAGTTTTTCATATTAGGTGTATTGCGCTGCCACTTACTGCCAGATACTCCATATTACTGACCTCAGTAGTCATTAGACATCGTGAGAAAGCAGAATGGGGCGCTCCGCGAAACTCACGGACTTCAAACGCGGTCAGGTGATTGGGTGTCACTTGTGTCATACCTCTGTACGCGAGATTGTCACACTCCTAAACATCCCTAGGTCCACTGTTTCCGATGTGGTAGTGAAGTGGAATCGTCAAGGATCGCGTACAGCACAAAACCGTACAGACCGACATCATCTGCTGACTGACAGAAAACGCCGACATTTCAAAAGGGCCGTAATGTATAATAGGCAGACATCTATACAGACCATCACACAGCAATTGTATCAGGATCCATACCAAGTACTATGATAGTTAGGCGGGAGGTGTCAAACATTGGATTTCATGGTCCAGCGGCTGCTCATGAACCACACATCACGCCGTTAAATGCCAAACGCCGCCTCGCTTGGTGTAAAGAGCGTGAACACTGGACGATTGAACAGTGGAAAATCGTTGTGTGGAGTGACGAATTACGGTACACAATGTGGCGATCCGATGGCAGGGTGTGGATATGGCGAATGCCCGTTGAGCGTCATCTGCCAGCGTGTGTAGTGCCACCAGTAAAATTCGGAGGCGGTGGTGTTACGGTGTGTGCACCCCTTGTTTGTGTGTGGCACTACCACAGCACATGCCTACATTGATGTTTTAAGCACCTTCTTGCTTTCCACTGCTGAAGAGCAATTTGGGGATGGCGATTGAATCTTTCAACACGATAGAGAACCTCTTTATAATGCACAGCCTGTGGCGGAGTGGTTACACGACATTAACATCCCTGTAATGGACTGGCCTGCACAGAATCCTGACCTGAATCCTTTAGAACACCTTTGCTATGTTTTGGAACGCCGATTTCGTGCTGGGCCTCACCGACCGCCATCGATACCTCTCCTCAGTGCAGCACTCCGTGAAGAATGGGCTGCCATTCCCCAAGAAACCTTCCAACAGCTGATTGAACTTATGCCTGCGAGAGTGGAAGCTGTCATCAAGGTTAAGGGTAGGCCAACACCATATTCAATTCCAGCACTACCGAAGGAGGGCGTCACAAACTTAAGTCATTTTCAGTCAGGTGTCCGGATACTTTTGATGACTCAGTGCAGAACTGCCTAATTTGGGGTACCGTCAAACCTCGTGTTGTGCAAGAAGAGCCATTGCACTCGCCGTATGTGACTCTGTGATAAGGATTCGCAACCACGTTTACTCTCGGTCTGTTCAGGAGGAGGAGGAGATTAGTGTTTAACGTCCCGTCGACAACGAGGTCATTAGAGACGGAGCGCAAGCTCGGGTGACGGAAGGATGTGTAAGGAAATCGGCCGTGCCCTTTCAAAGGAACCATCCCGGCATTTGCCTGAAGCGATTTAGGGAAATCACGGAAAACCTAAATCAGGATGGCCGGAGACGGGATTGAACCGTCGTCCTCCCGAATGCGTCGGTCTGTTCATCTTTGAAGAGTATACACCCATAGCACCTGTAATGCGCACCGTGACTTTCTCGAGACCTCCTCCTACACTATGTGATTCCTCCTCTGGAACAGCGCTTCTGTGTGGAAACCACTGTTTTCATTCAAGACGACGCAATACCTCACGTCGCTCACCACCTGGAAGATCTGCTTAATGCAACCTTCCACATGGTGGCGAAAATTACAACTACTTTTCCAGTGTAAATCGGTTCCGCATCTCCAAGTTTCGTTGCCACACAAAAATTACAGCCCAGACCGAACCTCTCAAAGTAACTGCACTTTAATTATAACCACCAGGTTGTTTTAGAGCTGACGAATTGGAGTTTTGCGTGTCAGGCAGACAAGCTTATAAATGATTCTGTAGTTCTGTTCGTGTTCATGGAACTCAACTGTTCAGGCAACTTCTGGAATTAAGTCTACAAACTTGCTGTCCTACGATTCCACTGCCAGCTACATGCACTTCGCGTGTAAGTATTTTGTGAGAATTTTCGAGTGTATGTGACTGCAAGTAAGTTTAATATTGTTTTAACCCGATATATCATATAGGAGTTCCGTAATTTTTTGCGCACCTGACTGGTTCCCCGGTGTGAAGTGTGTTGGAACTATATATCATACGGTTGTTCTTAGAGAGTGAGACATTCACAATGCTGAAGAAATGTCTGCGGCCGCCACAGACTAACTGGTGTACTGATTGAAGCGATTGAAGTGGAATGACAGGAAAATGGTAAGATAGCATTGCATTAATAAGAAACTCTATAAAGATATATTTTTATTGGCCTCCTTTCCGGCTTCAATGTAGCCTGTCCGCAAATACAGCGAAAATTGTAAGCGCTCTTCACACATTTTCGAGGCGTATTGAATCACACGAATTACAGTGACCACATACATTAACTGAAGTTAAGTAACACGTTCTTCAGGCACCCGAAGAGAACACAGCTTATGTTACACAAAAGACATTTCAATGACACATGCTCTGCCACGCCCCCCCTCTTCCCTATCCCCTTATTGCTACGAGCCCAGGCTAAGAACAGAGACCAGATACAGACAGCTATTGTTGCCTGGAACTTTATCACACTGTCTACCATCAGCGGTATTTCGAAGCCTATATAGGAAGGGATTGAGAGTAAATGCTAATAAAATATAATTAAATGTATCCCCCCACCCCCTTTAACTTGGAAACGAGAGCTAATTCAAGTCTTTCATTGCTTTCGTTATCAGCGAGTTAGATATAGTTAACAAATATTTATTTCACCTCACATTTTTGCTGTTGTCTAGTGTTATTATTTGGTAATTAATGAGGAGGTATTGAATCGAATGGAGGAAAAATAAATTTATGGCGCAACTTGAGTAGAAGAAAGGATCCGTTGGTAGAGCACATATTGATTCATCAAGGAATCGTCGGTTTGGTAACGTAGGAAAGTGTTGAAGGTTAAAACTGTAGAGTAAGAGCGGGTTAAAATGGATGTTGGTAAGTGTAGGAATGAAGAAAGAAGCTTACACAAAACAGACTAGTGCGGATAGTTGCCTCTTATCAGTCTTCAGAGTGCTAGTGTGGTAGGCTATTTTGCTTGCGGCAAAGCACTGCGAGAGAAACTTATTTCGCGCTTTGCTATCGGTTAGACTTCGCGCCACCCACGGATTTGTAGTCTGACACACAGACGCATTACACAATTTCAAAAAAGCTGCCATTGATCTCAGTTCTGAACCATCAATCGCCTTTAGTTGCTGTGAGACTTCTTCAGTCTGCTAATGTTTCAGCAACGTGGATACACGACATGAGAACCCGCCACGCGCAGTAGCGAGGGCATCAGTCGCCGTCACCTTCGCTACGAGCACGTCTGGACAGCGAAGGAGAAAGTGGTTGGTCTACGTGACGCAGGGGGCGTTGTCCGGCCCCAGACGCCGGCGCGCCGGAGGACGTGCTTCCGCCCTTAATGGGAAAATAACGAGCCGGTAGGCGGCACTCGCCCGCACTGACTACACTGCGCCACGAGACGTTAAGCCTGGTGGACGGTTCCCAGACAGTGACACGTCTCGTGACCCACGTACGATACACATCTCACACAAACCATCATACGTGGATCTGCTGTCCTCCGGAATTAATTCGCCCTTTTCACCTCTTATTCCGCAAAGCAAATAGACTGCACTTCTTTCCAGTGGGAGTATCTAATAAGGGAGCGCTTACCAGACATAAGAACATGAGCTATCAGGGATAGGCTAAAAACATGCAAGACAAAATGGAACAAGAGCAGATGTTAAGATCGAACTGTGTCTGAATTTTCTGTGTATCTAAACGTTTCGGCATTCTCTAGTAGTCCGATTCCATGGAATAATAATAATAATAACAACAATAATAATAATAGCAGCAACATTTCTGTGAGTTCGTATGTTAATATAAAAATTGTCTTACAGCAAGAGCCTGTCACATCCTTTAAATACATAACACCACAAAGCACAATGAAACAGGTTGAGCAGTGCAGTGAAGGCGAATGTACAATACGATGATGGGCACAACAAACGATTAAAAGAGATCACGGAGGAAAACTAAATATCTATTACGGTTTCCTCCATGTTTTAAGGTTCATCTTATTTATTTACGTATAATTCACACGTTATCTATTTTAAATTCAAATGGCTGCACCTTCAGGCGCTTCACAGGGACGTAGGAACCAATCCCAATCCGAGGCCTGTACCATCTGATAAGAGAACCTTGCTGTATGTTTCAACGCAGCCCAGATGACAGTTACAATAGTCTTTTCCAGAGAGAGAGAGAGAGAGAGAGAGAGAGAGAGAGAGAGAGAGAGAGAGAGAGAGAGATAGGGTTGGTTGGTTGGTTGGTTGTTTGGGGTTTAAGGGACCAAACAGCAAGGTCATCAGTCCCTTCTTTCAAATTTGGTCCATTCCGCGAGTGTGACATCTCAGGAAAGTCAGAACAATAAAAGGGAAAAGGCTAAAAATGTAGAAGGGCAGTCATGTTGTCAATGATAAAAACAAAATGAGTGAAGTCAGCAAGAGAACGAACCCAACGCTATGCTGAAGCACCAGAGGCAAGACCACCTGCGACTTAAAAGGTGCAACCGCTAGACTGTAGAAGTACATATGGGAAAAGGAGACCAACCAATCCTTAAAAAAAAGAATAAAGAGGTAAAAACAGGGTAAAAGGGGAAGAAAAGAGGATCGCGGTCAGGGAGGTGAGTCGGGATTCTCCAAACACGGCTTACAGTGGGAGATACCCCAACACTCACCGCCCTGCCCCAACACCAGAGAGAGATTAAAAACCTTA
Organism: Schistocerca serialis cubense; assembly: GCF_023864345.2. NCBI lineage: Eukaryota > Metazoa > Arthropoda > Insecta > Orthoptera > Acrididae > Schistocerca > Schistocerca serialis. Next base: position 709,481,384 of record NC_064638.1, read on the forward strand.
AAACTGAGAATAAAAACCACTTTCCCGGAGGAAACGGAGAACCAGAGAGACCGTCCGGGAATCGTCAGCCAACATCAAAGGTAAAGTGCGGGGGAGTCTGTACTTAGCACGCAGGGCCAAAAGAAGGGGGCATTAGAGAGAGACAGAGAGAGTTATTCCATCAATTCTTCAAGGTTGCTAAATAACGTCTACTAATGCAGTAAGGAAACGCTGAGGGGCATCACAGCACGGACAGTGTATACTGTTACACGTTTATGACAACACGCAGCCTTTATCGCACTACGTAGGCGGCATTCGCCTGGCGTTAATTGTGATTTATGAGCTGTATACTGTGTGCAACTGTTTCGACCTGTGGCGTTAATGATATACACCACTTCTTACCGCCCATACAGATACCCAAAACGTTGCATCTTTCATTAGAGGGCGAGATGAAGTTGGTTGCCAAGGCCAATACCTACGTGATATGAACCTACAAAGAATGACCTAAAAGTCAGTGAACCTCGTATATAATACCCGATAGGCGCCCGCCAAGTCGTTAGCACAGATTCCGCTATTTCTTTACGCTGAATAATAATGTTAATACCAATAAAAAATTTCATTTCACAGTTTCGTAGTGTACTATCAAACAAAGCTTCGTTATAACGTTACAGAACAACACTGCCATAAATACAGAGCGTCTATACAGCAAAAATTTCCACTGCCTGTTTCAAATAATGGGCAATGCGTAATTATTCATAGAGCCTCATTCGGTTTCAACACGAACATCATGTATCCTAGATATCCTGCTCACGCTAGAACGTAATAAATGGTTACTGATCTGCTCTGACCCTGTGGTATCTCTGTATACGAACAGCAACTTCTTCCCACCCCTTCATTTACTAAATCAATACCTAAGGAGCGTATCTCAAGTAATCCACAACGCAGAAGACGAATGTCAGCTTTTCTTTGAGTGTACTTAGTATGTATTAGTATTATTTAGCTAGGCTACTTTGGTTTGTCACTTATTACAGCCACATATCGCTTCCTGCTGGTCCGATGTGTACCACCCGGTCACTGAACTAGTACCGCATCATTAAAGGAAGCGCTAGTTATCGATTCTCAAGCGAGGACTTGGCCGACACTTCAGCGAGCCGGGTCATTACCACAGCAAACAGCCCGCCCCCTCTAAGTACATGACCCGCAGCGGGCATGTTCATTAGCGCCTAATGAGTTGCTTTCGCCTGCGGTCGACCTGCCAGAGACAATACCACGCACAATGGCCTTTTCAAATAACCGGGTGACGTCACGCAGTCGCCGCCATAACTGCTACGCCCCTATCGAGGCCTAGCGCGGTAACCACGTGACGTGCCATCTGACGTCATGGTGACGTCACCGTTGAGCCTCGAACGTTTCGCTGTTTCTGTCCGGCAGCGAAACAGATCATGTTGTGCTGGTTGTTTCATCGGTACGAAAGGAGTGCAATACGCCGTATAATGCTGCATCGAAAGATCACTGAATGCAACATACGTAATAGTAACGAACAGTAAGCAGCCCACGCTGGAATTTAACGTGAAATAACTGTGGGTAACATATCTATTACAACAAATATAAAAGTTTGGTGAATTGTCATGATCACGATAGTCCTAAATTGCATGAAATTTTTGTGACTGCTTTGAGTAACTACTGAACATAACCCGCACAAATGATAACTATGATTATTTCAATTAAAATGAATTCATTCATTGACATAGATATGGACATGAAATCAATGGAAACGCTGTGGCACTCGCATCCGCGAAAGCCGGGCAGAAATGCCGAACCTGCTGCGTAATTAATGTTATATTAAATAGGAATCGACGAAACTATGTTCCAGATCGGGACTCGAACCGGATTTCCTGCTTTTTGCGAGCAGTCACCTAAACCACTGTGGAATACCACCATTGCTCAAAGTCTGTTTACACCTACGGTTTCCGGTGGAGAGCCTCTGGTAGAACCGTTCGGAGATCTTACGTGTAAACATTAACGAAAATGATGTTTGAGACAGACCTGGAGGAGGGCTGAGGCAGCTAGCGAAAACCAGAAATCAGTGGTCTATCCTGATACTGGTGTGCACACACTTTCATAAGTCATATGATGTCTAGGTAATCAGAAACAAGGGTGAAAGTGATAAAACTGACTACTACCGCACTGTCAGTTCTTAAGCCAGGAACTTCACCTTGCGTCCAAGTCAGTTTTCAGCGATCCATCAAGAGAGCGTACTCCCCAGCCACGAGCATAGTCTGCAGGCAGGTGACGTTCTAGCCTGGTTGCGAAACTTCGGTGATTCATCGGTGGCGGATCAAGGACAACAGAAGAACGACAGTTCAGGCGAGCGCTGAGTTTTCTGCTGTTGGCGCGTGCAACAGACACAGCACTGCGCAGAACGGACCGATACAGCACCAGCGGTTACATTGACGTCGTAGACAGACTGTCTGTGTCTGTCTGCAAGCCTGTGACTGCCTTGGGGGCCATGTTTACATGAAGAAAGCATCAACGAAAGAACTATTGGTCTCCACGTGATGCCCCTTTTGAAGAGGTATCGCCAACACTGCGGCATTATTTCCTGAACGGCAAAAGCGTCATTCAACATCACAACACATTTAGCCAGTACAAGTAATTTCAACGTAATCGTTCAGTCCACACAAGCCCCCAAACCAGTCAGATGTTGAAATGTTGTACACTGGGACGTCGAGGGATGCCACACGGCTGACGTCAGCGTTTCTGCAGCGAAGGCAGCAATCTAAACAGCGTGAGTGGCCATGTGCCAAGTCTTAAACGCCGCCACGTCTGACCCACACTGTACGGAAGGTCGAAGTAGCATCTACACCTTAAGAACATGTGACCAAAATAAGTGATTTAACGCTACCGTTCGCAGTAGGTTTGCCATTTAATGTCTTTTCCACAGGTGGTTTGCAACACTCCTCCTTGAATCCCAATAACGTTAAACGCCAGATATTTCATGAATTGTTGGTTGGTTGGTTGGTTGGTTCGTGGGGGTTGAAGGGACCAGACTACAAAGGCCATCGGTTCCTCTTTCAACGACCATGAAACACACACAGGGAATAAAAACAAGCAACGGGGATGACAAGGGAAGACGCGGAACAAGAAAGACACAGAACAAGGAAAACAAGATCAGAAAGAAAAGGAATTAAAAGCAGACAGAGTTTGGCAGTAGTTGTCCGATCATGGAAACAAAAAGGGAAAAGCCAATCACCAAGAGACAAACTAACAACTCCAATCTAAAACCGTAGGCCGAAGGCCATATGCAACACACACAAATCATTCTATATCTGAAACCGTGCCTATTAGATGTCGCAGTACGTAGGTAATATTGACTATGTAGGCATTACAGCAGTCTTTTTTTAAAAGTATAAGGTATTTTGACGGCATATGCAAAGATGCAGGGGACATATCATACTGCATGTGGGGTCCAGACGCCAAATGGTGTATCAGTTTCGTTTATATGTTAACTGGTCATTTGTCATTTGAGGGAGGGGTGCGGGGGATCTTCTTGCCAACAATTTCTCGGTTCTTTTTGTAAAATGCTTCACTGTGAATATTTATAGGAGTTTTAGCACTCTGCTTTTTTGCTCTCTGTTGCTGTTAAAGTGCATAGTTCTATTTAAGAATCTTATTTTTCCCAGCATCTCAATCAGGTACCAAGAGTGCCTACAAAAAATACTTTTTATCAAAAACCTCATTTTTGTGTTGTGAATCGTTTATGAACTATTAGCGGTGTGCACATTACGACATTCTGCTTATACGTGTATTGAAATTACAGGTATTAACAGCTTCCATTAAAAACAAATTTTCCACTCCCTTTGCATTTTCAAATTCCTCTTTCAAATTTGTGCTTCGTTTGTTTCATGGAATTAATTAGCGGACGGTCCTGTGAGCAACAGAATCTTGAAAAGTGCCTTACTGCCGCTCTCTCTTTCCACATGCAATTTTTCTCATTCATCCATTTACGAGCGGTCTTTGTCCTTACAGCAAAAATTTTTAAATGCTGGACACAGTTTTTCTCGAAAACTGACGGCTATTTCTAGACGCCATAAGCCCATTGTTTATTACTCAGTAACTACCATTATGACAGCATTTCGTAATCACGGACAAGTGTTCACGTATTTTTCAAGACGTCTACTCCTTCCTCTATATTGTCAGCTCAGTGAACCTTTTGCTTATTTAACAATCAACTGCTCAGTCTTTCGATTACAGGAACAATACTGTTCCTTGTAAGCTGCTGGAGAGGTCTGGGTTTTCCTCCTGATGATGTCTCTATTGGTAGAATCTGCAACCCACCTCACGACGCTCGGATGATGGTACTTCGTGGACCACTATCATGTGTCTATTTCGTCATCCCATCCGCGAATGGTGCACTCGTAGAAAGACTGTAGGAGGAAATATTTGATGACCCTTGTAGGAATTTAAGCTCTCTGAATTTTAATAATAAACCACACCGTTATGCAGACTGCCTCTCCTGGAACGTCTGTCATTGTTGTTGGCTGATCATTTCGAGACGCTTTCGCGCTTTCTAAAAGAACCAGCAAGAAAACGCGTTAGTGCGCTTTGGATCTTCTCTATATCCTCTATCAATCCTTGCTCGTAATGGTACAGAATGAAGAGCAATAACTCCGTATGTGAACCACAATTCCTGAGGAGTCTTTCAGTCAGTCTCAGTCTACGATTAATTATGTGGTTGTCTGCTTTAAGTCGCTCTGTTCGCAACTCTCAGATATTTAATGAATGTGACTTTGTAGTGGTTGTCCGATAATCGTGAAATGAAGCAAGAACCGGTCATTCCGTTTTTTGATGACAATACCATCGCATACATACTCGCTACAGCAACAAGTTAAATTTGTTTACGTTAAATGTCGGGTGCAGATCCCTGCTTGGACTGTCGACCCTCTGCAGGTCTTCCTGCATTTCGTTACCCATTTTCTAGCTTTGTGACTTCTATGTATACAACATTATCATCTGCGAAAAGCCTCGTGGAGCTTCTGAAGTCATCCACTAGGATATACCTAAGAAGCCGATTTCACCCCTGGGGTACGCTAGGAGCTACTTTCACTGATGATTTCTCTCCGTTATGAAAGGCTCGCTGTATTCTAATAGCTAGTAAGTCTTCAACCTAATCCATTGGGCTAGATTAGCTCACTTGCAACTCACTGGTAGATAAAAGCCAGATTTATTTATTTTATCGTATGGCTAGGGCCCCCCGTCGGGCAGACCGTTCGCTGGGTGCCGGTCTTTCAATTTGACGCCACTTCGGCGACCTGCAGTCCATGAGGGTGATGATATGATGATGATGATGATGATGATGATGATGATGGACAGCACAACACCCAGTCCTTGGGCGGAGAAAATTCCCTGACTCAGCCGGGAATCGAACCCGGGTCCAGAGGATTCACAATCCGTCACGCTGACCATTCAGCTACCGGCGGTGGACAAATAGCCAGATGAAAGCAAGAGACATGTAGCAATGCAGCGCACACAGCCCCTCCCAGGTGAGACAGCGCCCCGAGGAACAGCACTGGCCGCTGTTTACACGGCCGGTGGGCGCCATCGATCGCGACGGTCAGTACGGCGCTGTACAACTACCAGTCCTAAATACCGCGGCCTCGCCCGAATAAGACATCTAGGCCACGGCACCGCCTGCGCCCGCCGAAGTTGGGAATCTAGGGCTCTGACCACTGCTCCGGCATTTAGTATTGCCACCCGTAGTTTGTGTCTTGGGAGTTGAGTATTTGATGTAACACGGCTTCCTCTCAGTGACATTCGCGTGTTTCCTGTGGCGGGATCGGGACTACCTGAGAACTGTATTTGCTCGTCTGGTGATTTTACTTAAACACACTCACGCACACGCAAAATGATGTAATGCCAGATCTGTAAGCCCCTTATGATCGTTCCATCGTTGAGGCTGCTCTTTGTTAAGGGACGCCCTAACATCCAGGTGCCAGTGTGATGGTGCTCCGTCGTGTTCAAAAATCAAACATACTGGGTGTTATCGCAACCCTGGAAAATGCCAGATCTCGTACAAATCCATGTACATGATTCCGGCAAGCGTGCGATGTAGAGCTATAACTGCAATCAGAGAGACGCCTACTGGTAACCACATGAACCCGCGAGCTACGTGGCGTGTCCAGAAATTAAAGGTACTCAGTTGTTTCAAATTCTAAAAAGCAGTTTATATAATTTAGAAATTCAGAGAGGCAGGCAGGGCTATAACAACTAAGCTGATTAAACACGAAAGCGGCTCGAGATTACGTAAGTCAGACTCCACCTTTGCCATCTGTTGAAGGAAGGACGGACACCAGCTCCACGCAGAAGTACTAAATGAGGACAACAAAGGAAGGAAACTAAGCTTCTTAGAAGCACTTGAGATAAACAAACATTTAGCTCAAATTTCACAACTGGTTCTAAATAATCAATTACAGCTGAGCACATCCCCACTTTCAAGCTTCACATGATGCAATCACCCAGCAATATACCCACAAATCGCCACAATTACACATACTTCTATACAAAATTAAAACACACTAGGCTTCCCTTGCTTACCCCACAGATTTCTATAATATCACATGTAATGCTGAAATATTGTGTTTTTTACCCACGTACTGTGTTTAATACTGCACAATACATATAATGTAATTAACACTGTAAAACAAGTTTGTTGTACAACATTAATGAAGAGGGTTCTGTTTAATAGTTTCGCAGCCAATGTCAAGACCTCACAAACTTTCGAATTATAACCATTTAACCTGTAATATTGTGTAGTTTGATTATTTATTGTTCTTAATATTGTCCGTTGTGTAACGTGTAATTTCACCCTTAAGAAACAAGTTTAATGCAGAACACACTATGCAGGTGGATTGTATCTTTGCTTAGAACGTTTGATTACTCGTGTCTCTTTCAGACGCTTGTCAGTTGTTTCCTAAACATGTCCCAATAAACGGAACGCTAGTTTGAAATAAACAAAAATCAGTAGAACAAAAACAGTACCTATTATTCAACTTTAAATATGGAATTGTTCTACGAAGAAGTAACGGAAGAATTCACAAATATAACAAACACTATTTTCCGACGTAGTCGCCTCTGTTCTCAATGCACTTTGTGAGCCGAGGTACGAGACTTCCGACATCTCCGTCAAAAAAGTCGACCGCTACTCCTCTGCGCCATCTTTTGGCGTAATTCTGGACCTCATCGTCGGCAGAAAACAATTTTTGCGACCGTAAACAATTTTTGAGAGGTGAACAGATGAAAACTTGAAGGTGGGAGATGAGTCCTGTCAGGGGGTGGTTGATGTTCCAACCGGATGAATCCAAGGGTTGCTTTGTAGCGTTTGCTGTGTGGGACATGCATTGTCATGCAGCACGCACACTCCCTTCACTAATCTTCCCCTGCGTTTCTCCTGGATCGTACTCTGCAGTTTTTTGGGGGACGAAACAAAGGTTCCGGATCATTTTGTTGACGTTGAGGGGCAATACTACCACTGCAGTTATTGTCTTTTCGTCTTCCCCTACTCACGTTTCGTCGCCTGTCTCACTGGAGTCAACGAAACGTCCACCTTCCAGTTCGAAGCGCTGGAGGAATTCGCCTGAAGACATGATTCCGTTGATGTTGATCTGTGACATTTATTTATTGCAAATTTAAAGACCTGTTACCCGATATATTAAAACAGGTCTCACATATTACAGTTTTCGTTTATCTTTTTTGCTGTTTTTTGACATGCAATAAATACCTTTTAAAAACGTAATTTGAGGCTGAAATACAGAATTCGGCTGTTTTAAGAACAGCGTATAAAGATGATACAATAGAGGTGAGATTTGTAAGTGCCATCACCGCTTGTCACTGGCGGTGAATACATCAGATTGGTTTCTTCTGGCTGTTGACGCTAGTCGGAAGAAAATAGTTCGTAGTTAGTAGAGAAATAGTATTGCTAATCCTGTACATTAACATTAGTTACTCATCCATGTACAAACTGAGTGCTTCCTTGGCTAGATTGCCAACACCTTACACTACATTCACTCTAATATTCGCTGTCCTTAACTACTATTTGAGTGATTGTACAACTTGCCAGTGCATTTTGGCACGTTATGTCTGATACGTAACTTAACGTGTCTTATTTACCGTTACATCGTCTTTCGTCTTCTCCTCATCCTCTTCAGTGCAAATGTTGCGACTGTCAGTATGGGTGTCGTTATTCATCCTCTGGAGATTGTTGTTACGTTGCATACAGGCATGTCTAATGTTGTTTCCGCCGGCATTCATCTTGTGCTTTAATACTGTGTGTTAATACATTTAATTGTGTCCATCGATCTTGGCCTGTTAGTGCTGTGTATGTTACTACTGCTTTTGTGAAGTCGAAGTGTAGTGTATGTCTACTGTTCGCATATTGCCCGCAGAAGAAGACTGTGTGTTCTGAGGAATCTTCTTGCCAGCATGTGCATGTAGGTGTCTGTCTCAGACTCACGCGGTTTAACTGGATGGGGTAAGTTAAAAAACGAACCAGACCGGAACTGCGATCGATACGTTTCGTTTTCATCCGCTCCTTTAAGACAGGGAGGAAGTAGCACAGTGTACGTCCTTTAGCACTTAGACCCCACTCACCTTGCCAAGTACCCACACGCGAACTTTAAGCTGAAGTATCGTCTTTATCGGTGCACCAGTTATTATTTGTACCTTATTTAATCTCTTCATGATTAACTAATACCTTGCTGCTTTGTATTCGATCGCGATATCTACGTAACTTCGAAAGGAGGAAAGGAGGACACAACAGTAAGGCTTGGTTGCGGATACAAGTTCGACTGTCTCATTAAGGGGGGGGGGGGGGAGGGAAGGGGAGGGGGAGCAAAGGAAGAACGACATTCCTGCCATGTGGTAAGGGGACATGAAAGGGACAATTTTTACTTATTTCCATCCAGTGCAACTCACTAGTATGCACACCTCGTGTCGATGAGCAGCTATGGTATGAATTAAAAGCAACGAGGTCAGAGACGTTGACGTTCAAACATACTTGCTTGCTAGCTTATTTATTTCTGAATCGACACACCCAAGACCAGACTTCGACACGCTACTTAAGAGCCACTAGGGTTAGACACGTTGGCAGCAGTCGTGAACAGTACACAGTCGAATCGAAGCGTTCCGACTTAGTCGCCTTTACACAATGAGTACTTGGGGGCAGTCGCGCCTCTTTCCATAATGGAACTGTGGACAGCAAATCGACAATGAACAGCCTTAAAAAAGTCGCGTAAATGGCCGTAACTTCAGACCCGATTGACTTATAAGATAAACTTTTTTTTACACCTCCAAGAGGCAATAGGCCTTCCCAGATGGTGACAGTTATCGAACTATATGAAAAAAACTTAAATTAGTTAGAAACTACTGCGTGCGCACATTTTATTGAACATGCGAACGTCGCTACAGATATTCGGATTTAGGTTATGACATGTTCGATATGCCTGCCATCATTGGCTATGATATAGCGCAGACGATTAGCAAAATTCTGCATGACCCACTGAAGTGTCTGAACATCGATGCTGCTGTTGACCTCCTGAATGGCTGTTTTCAGCTCAGTAATGGTTTTGGGGTTATTGCTGTACACCTTGTCTTTAATATAGCCCACAAAAAGCAGTCGCGTGTTCATATCCGGAGAATATGGCGGCCAATCGTGGCCCAAGCCAGTGGCCTGTGGGACCCCAGAGCAAGAATGCGGTCCCTGAAGTGCTACTCCAGGATATCAACCATCTCCTGCTTCGATGGGGTCGAGCTCCGTCTTGCATGAACCACATCTTGTCGCTATCAGGGTAACTTAGGATAATGGTAATGAAATCACCTTCCAAAACCTTCACGTATAAGGTGTCAGGCAAATCCAACACCTTCCACGAAAACTCTGACATGATAAGCAAATCCAGTAGTATGTCACACAGCTCCGAATAAATCGTGACATTAAATTAACCAAAGTAATACGAGTAACGAGTGAGCAAATGGAACACCACAGACTAACACAAGAATGCCTAAATGCATGTCATACCTTCCCACCGTGAGACAGATGCAATTCCGAGGGGAGAAACGAGAACAGAAGCCGAGAGCAGAACCGTGTTAAACTATAAGGCCCTACGATAAGGGACGGACACCCACGACGCCAGCTAACCACCAGGACCACTCCCCAACCCATGTTAAAAGCTAGAGCCCTCCAGAAGAACAGTATAGATCTTATAATAACGCTAAAAGGGCCACACCAGCCGCAAGTTTTAGCGTGAGACTTTTTCGCGTCTCTGTTACGTTGCAAACTTTAAAAACACTGCCCCACCACGAAAAGTATAACATTTCTCATTGGATAGACAGAATTTTTGTAGGTGGAGCTTAAGGTTAACATTGAGGCCCTAATTGGTCACATGAAAACACAGCCAGATAGTTTTTTTTTAAACCAACTTCGGTAAACTGTAGTAAGGAGAAGTTAGAAGAGTTGCTTCCGAGACGGCGAGCTGTATGGAGCTGCGCCGGCCGCCGCCCCCTGACGAACACCGACAAGGTAATCAACGCACGCTATGCCGCATTTTTGAGTACATGAGGCTTCACTCAGAACTACAGAAGTCTCATCTGTTACATCCCCTTTTTACGTAATACTAGTGTCGATCGTCAATTAAATCTCATGGTATTCACATTCGCTACGTAAGTTAAAATCTGAAACGCGACGATTTCTCTGTTATATAATTTTTGAGAAGCCACATCAACCACTGTAATTTACGACAAGTTAGATAAGTAATTAAAGATAATTGAGGGTCACTGTAGAACATTGATAGTTTTCTCTTTTGTGAAACTTAATTTAAATCTAGATTATAGATGTGATATGGCATAGGTCATCCTTCGATCCATTGTAGAACTTGGGAACCCACTCAGGGAATATTCGTTCACATTTTTGTTGAACGCAGTTGGTTTTCATCATCCTGTATTAAAATATTTCCTTTTATCAATAGTGCAATTTATAAACAATGTTTTGTGAGTAGAACAAAATTTCCAATAGTAAACTAACTGCTTTTTCGACGTTATTTTACCGGCTAACTAAAAATAGGAAAGTCTTGAACCTCTTCCACTAAATTTAGTTAGTATTAAGATTCTTTTACAGGGAGTGCAGTGGAACTGACGCTGAAATCATTAAGTATTTGGTTATATCATCGCTAGTCTCACTGAACTCTTCTGAATTCTACATGTCATGTGTGGTCTGGTGCCTCCTTACCAGCAACAGGTCCCAAGTTCAAATTAGTCAATTCCCTAAAAAACACGCTCAGAGCGTCGTTGCGCTTAAGTGGTAGGGAGACACGACAGAGAACAACAGACACCACGCAGAATGTTAGACACGTACCGTTCGGTAGTCACCGTGCCATCAAGGAATATCGCACCAATTATTCTGTGACTTGAAAATTGTTCACCACACAGTCGTCCGTTGTGGGATAAGAGATTTCTCGATAGCGAAATGCGGATTCTCAGTCACCCAAATGCGCCCGTTTTGCTTATTGACGAACCCATCCAAATGAAAGTGGGCTTCATCGGTAAACCAAACCATACTAATTCCCCACATGCCGCACAGCCAACCGTGTAGTTTGAACGTCCCAACGCAGACCGTTCAGAAGTTATGAAGATTTCATTTCATATAGTTTAGTAATTGTCACCCTGTACGAGGGGCGTTCGATAAGTAGTGAAACATTTTTTTCTCGAGCAGTTTCGATTGAAAAAAAAAATTCGGAGTCTGTTCTGGGACATCGTGGAATATTCCTGCTTCAGCCGCTATAATTTTATGAAGTTCCGATAGGTGACGGCGCTAGTAATCTTCAAAATAGTGTCCGTAATAGAGGTGCGTTCAAAACATATAGCTTTTGTTGGTTTTCTTTTGGTACGAAACCAGAGCGTCGAAGATGTTTACAGGCGCTTGCAGATTATTTACGGAGACCTCGGGGTGAACAGAAGCACGGTGAGTCGTTGCGGGAGGCGTCTGTCACCATCGCAAAAAAGGTCGGGCAAACCTGTCCCATCTCCGACGTACCGGTGAGCAGCACACGGCTGTGACTCTTGTAACGTTGGAACTTGCGCGCGCGCGCGCGCACACACACACACACACACACACACACACACACACACACACACACACACACACACACACACATTTGAGGTGATCGACGGATCACAAACACCTCGTTGCACAACTGGGCGTATCTGTTTGTGGAGCTGACACACTCGTCTACCTGGTGTACTAAAAGGTGTGTGCATGCTGGGTTCCTCGTCGTCTATAAAGAGCAGCGAAGGACCATGAATGTGGCGTTGCTTGCGGGTTACGTCACAAGCAATGAAACATGGGTTCGTCACTTCGAATCGGAAACTAAACAGCACGCACACCACCTCTCCACCGAAGGAAACATTCAATACAGTTCCCTGCGGCGGTAAAGTCACGGCGAGGGTCTTCTGCGATTTTGAAGAAGTTATTCTGTTTGATGCCCTCCCTCAAGGTGCAACGATCAATCTTGAAGCGTATTTTGCTACCCTCAGGGAACTGAAGAAACGACTTCAGCGTGTTCGTCGCCACAAAAATGCAAACAAACTTCCCTATGACGACGCAAGGCCTTCACGCAAGTCTGCGCACCGAGAGCAGCCCACAAAACTTCATTCGACTGTTCGTCCTCATCCACACTACAGCCTGGCTCTCTCACCTTCCGACTTCCAACTGTTTGGCCCAACGAATGACGCACTCGTGCAGCAAGCAGCACATGGATAAAGAGTTTATTGATACATCAAGGCTTCTGCTCCGACGTCGACCACTAGAGTGGTACCATGCTGGCGTACAGGCCATCCGAGTAAGGTGGCCTAAGGCCGTCCCATCCAACGGAGATTATGTGGAAAAATAGGCTTTTGTAGCCAGAAGAGTGGGGAATGTATTGGTGCACTGGAATTCTGAATAAAACCAACCTGCTTTCAGAAAAAAAAGTATTGTATTACTCATTGAACGCTCTTCGTATCTGACAAATTTCACATCGATACGTCTACCGCTTTTGAGAAAAAAGGGGTCTTAAAAGACGAGCAGACTGACCGACAACAAAGTGATCCAACAAGAGCTCTGTTTTTACCGACTGTGGTACAGAACCCTTAGAAAGCTAAAACTGAAATGATTTATCTTAAAGATAAGGGATCATATAACATTAAGTGACGTGGAGCAAATACAGGAATAATTTATCGCTAATCCCTATTGCTGCTAATAGGCAACAGCGGTGCCGCGCGTGCCGCAGACTGCGCTGTGTGTTGTGCGGTGCGCCCGGCAGCCCAGGCGGCGCCGCGGCTGTGCTCGGCTTGGCCGCGTAGCGGCGGCCGCTGCATCGACCGGCGCCGGCGCCCCCCGTGACACACTTCCGCGCAGCGCAGCGCGCCTGCCACCCCCGACAAGTGGGACAGTTGGCCCGCCCAATAACGCACAGCTTGCGCTCGCCCCGTGCGGCTCACCTCACAAATCCTGCTGCTCGGCGAACGCTGCTTTCTGGCCTAGAGGCCGAGAAACACACACACACACACACACACACACACACACACACACACACACAGTACGTGAGAGTACAGATATCGATCCTCCACTTTTAAGAATCGAATCTTCCCTTATGCTTCTTTGCCACAGCGCACCAGCATCGCAGACGGGGATGTCCCATCGTTCTAGAAGGGAGAGAGGGGCGCCTCGAAATCGTTTTGTGCGAAGGTATCAGTCGAGCTTCAGCAAGCGTGCGGAGCGGATCCCGGAGTATCATACACCGCGCTTCGAGCGTAAAAAAAGTGAATTAGTTTTCTGATATTGCGGAATATTGTCACTCGAGGCAGAGCATGCTCACCAGCGCAGATCCCGAGCGGCTGCGCTTCTCACGATCGCTCATAAAAGTTAGCAATTTGTGAAAAGATTATATTGTAAGTCGTATCAGAGTTGAAACGCAATTTGAATGCGTATGACCGGGAGGAATGAGATTCTGAGGCTCAGAGGTAAATTTCGTATCGAGGAAAAGTTTTACGTATTGTAGTTTTTAAAATATGACCCGGCAATGGTAAACTCATCCACGCTCCTGATAAATGAGCGACTGCATTTGTAGTGAGAGTGCAATCGGAACCAGTAGGGATGTGTTATATTAATTTAAAGTGGAGGGACAGAATCTTAGGGCTGTGTGGCAGAATAGCTACTCCATGCGTCTTAGGCTTAGGATCAGATCAGAGCTTCAGTTACTGACCCACATACCTTCAGAGTAAATTCGTTCTCTATATCTGGCTACTTATTAATGTCGGCTGCCTAATTTTTCTGACCAGCCAGTTTGTAGACAGTATTACCTAACTACATTCACTGAGAAAAAGCAATAAAATAGAGGGGCGGCTTACAAGAACTCGTAGTAGTGTTTCAATGTGCCCATCATATCCGCCCATGGTGCATATTGACATCATTACTCAGTTCTTACCATCCCGAGTCATTTTAGTCACACAACGAGCAAGAAACAAAGAAAAATTAGCGTATCACGTCACGCAGACACAGACGGCATTAACAGACGGCGGAGAACAAGCTCTGATTGGTGGAGGAACGAGGAAACAAATCGGTCACATCCTTTACAAAGCAACCGCTCCGCCATTCGTCTCGACACATTTATAGAGACCACGGATAAAGTGAATTTAGATGATCGGACAGAGATTTAAACCATCAATCGCCCAAAGAGTGGTAGCGTTTTCTTTTTTATTTCCATTTCTTACTCTTGAGAGTTGAGTGGGCTGTTGAAGCTTTATAAACAGCCCTTGTGTTGCAATTGTCAGGAATATTGAAAGCTCGTCTGGTGGGCCTTTCCTTTATTACTTTAGGCCTCTCCGCAGTTTTTTCCGCAGCGCATCTCTTAGAGTTTATGTAATGACCAGACGAAACTACAATAATTGTTGTCCGGCCACAAAATTTGATTGCTCTAGGACACGGCTCATTGGAACTCTAACATATAAAATTTGAGTTCACTTTGTTAAATGAATGAATAAAAATATTTATATAATTTGATACAATCCTTTGCTATAGGAAAGATTCGTAATTTACAACTGACATTGGCTATTACAGTATCACTTGATGTACTAATTAAGAAATTATTCTCTTGAAGTACAGTGTTCACCATTTACAGACACGTATTTTCATCTGAGCCTTTAACACTTTAGTCCTGCTGCTGCTGGGTGCACGATATGCGGCAGAGCACTTACGAGCTCTGCTCTATATTGACCACTATGTGAGGGATCAGCTGTGCTGACGAGAGGAACTGCCCGTCGTGAACGACGACAACGAGTGTCTTTCTCCGATCGTGTTGACTAGTCATTTGTGTGAGGCAAAGTGATAGCCGCGCTGTGGGACTTTTTGTAGTTATCAGGACAAGAATTGACGTTTGGTTGTGTTTTCGACGCACCCTTTGAGCTAGGGCTGTTTGCTTTGGTCTGAATCCGGGAGTGTGTGTTTTAAGACGCAAAAACAACTAGGTTTATACGCGCCCAAGTCAGAATCGGAGAACACCAAGGAGAGGAAAAAAAAAAAGAGTTAAAGACTACACGTTAAGCCCAATCTATGGAAGGAAAGACAGCTAAAAACAGGGACTTTGGGGAAGGTCCATCGATTAAGTCAGAGAGAAACGGAGGGTCTGAACTAAAGATTAAATGTCCTTCGCCATATAGCTACGACGGATAAAAAGCAAAATGCGGTATATAGCCGCGCGTCGCTCGCTAAAATAAATGAGACCGTAAGTGGTTAAAGAATGGCATTCCGTCAGGAAATGACGAAGGTCAGAGGTTGAGAGCACTGAGCATAAAGTGGCGGAGCACCACTGAACAAATGGCGATGGCTAAAATGACAGTGTCCAATACGCAACATAGCTAAAATGATCTGTTTGCGGCGAGAGACCCCAGAGGATGTCGTCCAAGCTGCTGGGAGATGCTTAATTCCCCGGAGCTTGTTCCCATGAAGGGAGGACCAGTGGCGATGCCAAAGTGACACCACCTGCTGACAGACGGCAACGCAGGGACCATCGGAGGGAATGTAAGAAGTAGCGGGCTGAGGTACGGGCACTACAGCCCTGGCGGCAGCGTCAGAGGCCTCGTTTCCTGTCGGACAGACGTGACCAGGAACCCGCATAAGCATCACAGTGGCTGCATCAAGAGCGAGCAAGTGACAGCTTTCCTGGACCCATTGCACAAAGAGATGGACAGTGTACAGCACACAGAGTCTTTGAATGGCACAGAGTCAGAAGAGATGACGCAATTGAGAAGCCTGAGTCGCCGGGTGTACTGCGTGGCCTGATACAGGGTGAATAGCTTTGCTGTAAATACTGAGCAGTGTTCCAGAAGCGGATATCGAAAATCGTCGGTGCCAATGTCGAAGGCCCACCCGACATCACGGTCGAGAGTCATCAGTGTACACAAACGTACTATCGCTAAGTTTCGTGCGATGGTCGTGAAACTTACGGCGATAGAGTGTGGGTGGAGTAGTGTCCTTAGAAAGCGAATGAAGGCCAAGGTGAACATGGGCCGCCAGACGAAACCAAGGTAGTGAAGGGTTCACACCCATCGGGAAAGCGGCAGGTAGCTTGTGTTTAAGCAGCCAGAGCAAGAAATCGAAAGCTAACTCCGGGAGGTAACAGAAGAGGGAGGCGCCCCACACTGGCGTTCATAGGCGTCATCGAAGGAGACGGCACAGGATGGGTGAGGAAGCATGGCAGACAAATGGCATGCATATCTACTGAGGTCACGCCGGTATGACAGCGTTAGTTCGACTGCTTCTTCATAGACACACAACCGGCTAGTGTAAAAGGCGCCAGTGGCCAAAAGAATACCACGACGGTGGATAGTATTTAGACGGCGTAGGAGGGACGGAAGTGCAGATGCATGAAGCACCCATAGTCCAGTTTCGGCCAAGGGACCGGTACAGTAGAGGTGGATGATCCTATCCACTCCCCAGGAAGTACCGCTGAGGACATTGAGGGACCAAGGACCGCGGGCAGACACGTGAGACACATGGGAGGACCAAGAAAGTTTCCTATCGAGCATGAGCCCCAGGTGTTTCGTAGTTTCAACGAACGGAAGAGCAACAGGTCCAAGATATAAAGACGGTGGAAGAAACCAACTGCACCGCCAGAAATATAAAAAACCGTTTTGTCAGTGGAAAAGCGAAAGCCATTGTCGATTATCCATGAGCTAAGAGGACAGAGACATAGCTGAAGACGTCGCTCAAGGAGACAAGTCCGTGGAGAATTGCAATAGATAGCAAAATCGTCAACGAAAAGGGAGCTGGAGATACTCGGCGGGAGACTGGCCGTTATAGGGTTAATGGAGATAGCGAAGAAGACTATGTTCAGGACGGAAGCTTGAGGCACGCCATTTTCCTGGATAGAGGTGTCCGACAAGCCAGAACCCTCATGTTCTTGGTCTTTTAAAAATTCCTGAAGGAAAGGGGGCATGAGGCCATGGAAGCCCCACGTGTAGAAAGAATGGAGGATAATATTCCCACAACAGGTGTCATAGGCTTTCTCCAAATCGAAAAACATACCCAGTCTGGCATTTCCGCAGAACACCATTCATGACATGGGTGGACAAAGTGACGAGCTAGTCAACTGCAGTAAGGCGGGCTCTACAACCACACTGTGCAGTGGTTAGTATATTGTGAGACTCGAGCCACCATACTTTCCCTCACCATTCAAACATAGCTGGTGAGAGAAACGGGGTGATAACTAGAAGAAAGGTGTTTGTCCTTACAGAGTTTAGGTGTGGCTATGACAATGGCTTCACGCCAGCGTCTGGTAAGTATGTCCTCTGATCGTATTGTACGTATGAAAGAGAAAGTGCTTGTTCGGAAGAGAAAGGTTCTACAACATCTAAATATGAACATTGTCCGGCCGGGTGGAGGATCTGGATGAAGTGAAAGCATGATCTAACTCCCTCATGGTACAGGCGGCACTGTAGCACTCACCATTCTGAGAGAAGAGGGGTATCGCCCGAGCCTCCTCCACTTCCAATAGGGTCCAGTATGACACCATCTGCTACTGTCAGGCCGGAAATTGGGGAATGGTTTTTGGTTTCACAGAGCTGTCGGAGGTTGACCCACAACACGGAAGAGGGAGTGGAACTGTTAAAAACTAGTGAATGAAATCCAGCTAGCTTTTTTACTATTTTGAAGGACGCGAAGGCACTGGCACGCATCTGTTTATAATAAATGAGTTTGCCATCGTAGGATAGCGGTTTTAAAAACGCTGACAGCACATCTCCGAACGAATTGTGTCGCGGCACACCTCAGTCCCCCTAAGGGATCGGGACACGGGGCGGTAAAAAGGAAGCGCGACGAATGGAACTTTCAGTGGCGGTAAGGACAACGTTTGGAAGATATTCTACCTGGTCATCACAAATGAGGAAATGTTGTCCATCGAAGGTCGCCAGGGAGGAGTAAAGCCTCCAGTCAGCCTCAGAGAACTGCCGTTTGGATGTGCAAGTAGGTGGGGTAGGATTGATTGGTTGATTGGTTTAAAAGAGGGGGGAGGGGAGGGACCCATTAAAGTAATTCCACAAGGGTGGGAGTAAAATAAGCGAGACATACAAAACGCAGCTGGAAGAAAGGAGAAAGCCAAAGGAATGACAGAAGGGCAACAAACATTAAAACGGACAAAATCGGTCAAGAAACAGAAGAGATCAAACCAAGAGAGCGGATTACCATTGCTGGCTGACCATGAGAATAAAAAGGAGAAGCCAGCCACTCTGCAACACATTAAAACCTCCACCCTAGAAGTACTATGGTGGACACAGAGGGGCAAATAACATGCCCTAAAACTCAGATCAAAGGATAAAATCCACCCTCACGAATAAAACGTAAAACTAAAGCTGCTATTGATGCATTGTCGCCCAACACCGAAGGTAGGGTGCTGGGGAAGTTAAAAGTCCGCCACAGAGCGGCTAAAAGTGGGCAGTCCAGCAAGAGGTGGACGACCGTCATTTGTGAGCCACAGCGACACCAAGGTGGGTCCTCGCGACGGAGGAGGTAACCATGCGTTAGCCACGTGTGGCCAATGTGCAGCCAGCAGAGGACAGCTGATTTCCTGTGAGAGGACCTCGTGGAAGACTTCCACACGTTCGTTGTTGCGCGTACTGTTACCATTTCGTCTCCCAAAGCCGATAAACCCTGCGGCCTAAGGCAGAACGCAGGTCAGTTTCGGAGATGCCCATCTCCAGAAACGGTTTCCGCGCAGCCTGTTTGGCCAGCCTGTTGGCAAGTTCGTTGTCTGGGATTCCGACGTGTCCTGGAGTCCAGACAAACACCACTAAACGACTGGACCGTTTCAGGGCATAGATGGACTCCTGAATGGACGCTACCAAAGGATGGCGAGGGTAGCACTGGTCGATAGCTTGTAGGCTGCTCAAGGAGTCAGTACACAGGAGAAATGACTCGCCAGGGCGTGAGTGGGTGTGCTCAAGAGCATGAGATATGGCCACCAGCTCTGCAGTGAGAACACTGCAGCCATCTGTCAAAGGAGTGCTGTTCATTATGTCCACCATGAATGTACACATAGCCAACGTGACCATCGGCCATCGAGCCGTAGGTGTAAACCACGTCGTGGCGATAGTGCAGGGTTAACGGAGTCCTCAGGGCCATGCGATAGGTCCAGAAGAATCTGCAGCCTAAAGCCGTCGGCACACGGACCGTGCATCCGAACATAGAGCGTTGAGCATGCCAAGTTTCTGACGTCATAGCGTGCAGAGCAATATCTGGCATGTCAGATATTCTGAGCGTGCGTCTGAGCGTTGACCAGTGAGGTTGCACAACGCCACCTACGTCACACGCACGCCATCTCCCTTCAGTATAGAGTTGTGAGGCGCCATACTGGTGTTCATTTCAAGCCTATATGTATATATGCCGTTTCTGAGCACCAAAAAATTGAGAATCACTGGAAAACCCGTTTTTTGTTTTTTTTGTTTTGGTTTTAGGGCGCAAAACTGCTATGGTCATTAGCGCCCGGTCCGTGACTTAGGAAACAGTAAAAACCGAAAATGGAAACCAGCAGCAATGGGAACGAAACTCAAAAAACTGGAGAAACTAAAAGCAGAAGGAAGGCTTAGAAATCCACTACAGAAAGGGGTTGGTTGTCCCCAAAAAAAACTTCAAATGACTGACGTTATTTCACTGGCACTAATGAACTCGAGAACGCGATCGGCCGAGCGCGTGTCATCTGCTAAAATTGACGATATATCAGGCGACAGCTGTAGACGGGCGCGTAACGGAGTAAAATAGGGGCACTCAATTAAAAGGCGTCTTACCGTCCACAGCTGAGAGCAGTGGGGACATAGTGGGGGAGGATCGCCGCTTAAAAGATGTCGATGACTAAAAAGACAGTGCCCTATCCGGAGTCTAGTTAAAATTACCTCCTCCCGACGACACGTTCGGGAGGAGGTGGTCCAAGCTTTCACGTCCCGCAATTTATTATGGGGAAGTGTCGACCAATGTGCGTGCCATAAAAGAACAACACGACGACATAAAACGCTCCGTAGATCGGCGAAGGGAATCGATTGAATAGCTGGCCGAAGAAGAGAGACTGCAGCCTTGGCTGCAATATCGGCCGCCTCATTTCCACCGATACCAACGTGTCCCGGGAGCCAGAGGAACACCACCCAGACGCCCCCCAGGTGGAGCAAGCGCAGACAGTCCTGAATCCGGTGGACCAGAGGGTGGACAGGGTAAAGAGCTTGGAGACTGAAGAGAGAGCTGAGAGAATCTGAACAGATAACATACTGTATCCGCTGATGGCGGCGGATGTAGTGGACAGCCTGGAGAACAGCGTAAAGCTCCGCAGTATAAACTGAACACTGGTCGGGAAGCCGAAATTGATTTGGGGTGTCGCCGACAATATAGGCACTCCCTACACCTAACGATGTTTTCGAGCCATCAGTGTAAATAAATGTGGCTTCCTTCATTTGTGGACATAGAGCAGCAAATGCCCGACGATAAACAAGTGAAGGGGTACCATCCTTGGGAAATTGACAAAGGTCACGGAGCAGGCAGATCCGGGGACGGAGCCAAGGCGGTGCTGTACCCCAAGTTGTCAAGAAGATTTTAGGAAAGCAGAAGGAAAGAGAATGGAGCAGGTGACGGAAGCGGACTCCCGGTAGTAGTAGGGAGGAGGGGCGGCCTGCATACCCTACATCAAAGGAGGCGTCGAAAAAAATGTCATGGGCTGGATTAGCAGGCATGGAAGACAGATGGCTAGCATAACGACTCAGAAGGACTGCTCGCCGATTGGACAGCGGAGGTTCAGCAGTCTCAGCATAAAGGCTTTCCACAGGGCTGGTGTAAAAAGCTCCAAACACTAAACGTAATCCACGATGGTGGATAGAGTCGAGACGACGAAGAATAGACGGCCTAGCAGAGGAGTAAACTATGCTTCCATAGTCCAATTTCGAGCGCACTAAGGCGCGATAGAGGCGGAGAAGGACCACTCGGTCCGCTCCCCAGGAGGTACCATTCAGGACACGGAGGGTGTTGAGCGATCGCAGACAGCGAGCCGAAAGATAGGAAACGTGGAAAGACCAGCACAGTTTTCTGTCAAACATAAGACCCAAGAATTTAGCGACGTCCGAAAACGGAAGGTTGACAGGTCCTAGATGTAAGGAGGGTGGAAGAAACTCCTTACGTCGCCAAACATTAACACAAACTGTCTTACTGGGAGAAAAGCGGAAGCCGGTTTCGGTGCTCCAAGAGTAGAGGCGATCGAGACATCCTTGAAGACGTCGTTCAAGAAGGCTGGTCCGTTGAGAGCTGTAGAAGATCGCAAAATCGTCCACAACGAGGGAGCCCGAGACATCAGGAAGGAGACAATCCATAATTGGATTTATGGCAATGGCAAACAGTACAACACTCAGCAAGGAGCCCTGGGGTACCCCGTTTTCTTGGGAGAAAGTACGGGAGAGAATAGTGTTCACCCGCACTCAAAATGTGCGCTCTGCCATAAATTCGCGAAGAAAAAGGGGCAGCCGACCTCGAAAGCCCCAACAGGTATCGTATGCTCTCTCCAGATTAAAAAATATTGCTACTGTTTGGCGTTTCCGGAGAAAATTGTTCATGATGTAAGCGCAGAGAGAAACAAGATGGTCAACTGCAGAACGACTCTTTCGGAAATCGCATTGGGCAGGTGTTAAAAGACTCCGGGACTCCAGCCACCAAGCTAAACGCCAATTCACCATACGCTCCAAAACCTTACATACACTACTCGTGAGAGAAATGGGGCGATAGCTAGAGGGGAGATGTTTGTCCTTTCCGGGTTTCGGAACAGGAACGACGATAGCTTCCCGCCATCGTATGGGAAAAGTACTGTCGGTCTAAATTCGATTATAAATGCGAAGGAGGTAACGCAGACAATGGGTTGATAAATGCAGCAACATTTGGATGTGGATACCATCCGGCCCTGGGGCGGAGGAGCGAGAAGAAGAGAGTGCATGATGGAGTTCCCGCATGGAGAAAACAGTATTATAGCTTTCGCGATTTTGAGAGAAGAAAGCAATAGGTTGCACTTCCGCTTCACGTTTCTTCGGGAGAAACGCTGGCGGGTAATTTGAAGAACTCGAAATCTCAGCAAAGTGTTCACCCAAGGAGTTAGAAATTGCGACGGGGTCCACTAACGTATCACGCGCGACAGTGAGCCCAGAGACCGGGGAGAAACTAGGCGCGCCTGATGACCGTCGATTCAGACTCCAAACTTCCGAGGAGGGAGTGAAGGTGTTAAATGAGCTAATAAAGAATTTCCAGCTTGCCTTCTTGCTATCGCGGATGACGCGACGGCATCGCGCACGGAACTGCTTATAGCGGATACAGTTGGCCAAAGTAGGATGGTGGCGGAAAACGCGAAGAGCACGTCGCCGCTCACGTATTGCGTCACGGCATGCCTCCTTCCACCAAGGAACTGGGGGGCGAAGGGGCAATTCGGAGGTGCGTGGTATTGAAGGTTCCGGAGCTGTAAGAATAACGTCGGTAATATGAGTGACCTCATCGTCGACGCTAGGAAAGTGACGGTCATCGAATGTCGCTAGAGACGAAAAAAGTGTCCAATCGGCTTGGGCAAACTTCCAGCGTCGCGGGCACATATAGGGCAGTTGAGGCTGCAGTCTAAGGACACATGGAAAGTGATCACTCGAGTGTGTATTATCAAGGGCGAACCATTCGAAGCGCCGAGCTAGCGGAACAGTACCGACCGAAAGGTCCAAATGAGAGAAATTTGTCGTGGAGGCAGACAAAAATGTAGGGACCCCAGTGTTGAGGCAAACTAGATCCGCTTGGTGGAAGACGTCTAGCAATAGTGAGCCACGTGGACAAGGATGTGGAGATTCCCAAAGCGGATGGTGGGCAATGAAGTCCCCAACCAGCAAATAGGGGGGTGGAAGCTGACCAAGAAGACGTAGGAGATCAGCTCGTGCCATTGGTGTGGACGATGGAATGTATACAGTACAAAGAGAAAAGGTATATCCAGAAAGGGAAAGACGGACAGCGACAGCTTGGAGGGAAGTGTTTAAGTGGATTTGGTGATAATGGAGAGTATCATGGAGAAGAATCATGAGTCCTCCATGGGCTGGAGTGCCTTTAACAGAGGGGAGATCAAATCGGATGGACTGAAAATGGGGGAGAACAAAGTGGTCATGGGGACACAGCTTTGTTTCCTGAAGACAGAAGATGACTGGCGAGTAGGATCGTAAGAGGATCGACAATTCATCCCGATTGGCTCGAATGCCGCGGATATTCCAGTGGATAATGGATATAGGGTGAATAGAAAATGGTGGAATGTGACCAAGGTTGCCGTCAACTCAACGACTGCTCAGAGCTTGCGACCGACAGCATGGAATGGCATTCAGCCGAAGGCAGAAGATCCTGATCCATAGGTTGTTCAGGAGCAGCTCCTGCCACCATCGATCGGCCGGTTGATCGGCCGCCAGCAGTGCACCTCGGCGACACAGAAGACGGCCGAGGGCGATTTCCGCCAGGTGGTGCTGTAGATGAGACACGCCTTGGCGGAGAAGGAGATGAACTGGGTTTCTTATTAGCCTTCTTGGAAATATGATGTTTACACGAAGGAGGAACCGATGGTTGTGAAGTTGGGGTACGTAAAAAATCTTCACGAGTATGCTCTTTTTTCGAAGTCTTGGTGTCTGACTTTTGGGCTCGAGATTTAGCAGAACCCAATGAAGGGTGAACCGTAGAGTGGGCAGGCGAAAGTGGTGAGGTTGAACGGGCGATCTTTGCGCTGGCCGATCTGACGACCGTGGCACTAAAGGTGAGGTCGCGAGTCTGCGTGGCCACCTCCTTTGTTGGCCGAGGAGAAGCAAGGACAGTGCTGTATTTTCCTGTCTGAGGCACGGTGGGCTGTCGACTGGCGAATAATTTTCGAGCAGCAAAGGTCGACACCTTTTCCTTCACTCTGATTTCCTGGAATGGCTTTGCGTCTTTAAAAATGTGGCAATCTCGAGAGGAAGCAGCGTGGTCACCCATACAGTTGATGCAGCGAGGGGATGGAGGTGGACAAGCACCCTCATGGGCATCCTTGCCACACGTAGCACATTTGGCCGGATTGGAACAGAACTGGCTGGTGTGATTGAACCTTTGACACCGATAGCAACGTGTAGGGTTTGGGACATAAGGGCGAACGGAAATTATCTCACAGCCTTCTTTGATTTTCGATGGGAGTTGAACTTTGTCAAATGTCAAGAAGACAGTGCGGGTTGGAATGATGTTCGTGTCAACCCTTTTCATAACTCTATGAACAGCCGTTACGCCCTGGTCAAACAGGTAGTGCTGAATTTCGTCGTCAGACAATCCATCGAGGGAGCGTGTATAAACGACTCCACGCGAGGAATTTAAAGTACGGTGCGGTTCCACCCGGACAGGGAAGGTGTGGAGAAGTGAAGTACGCAGCAATTTTTGTGCCTGGAGGGCACTGACTGTTTCTAACAACAAGGTGCCAGTCTGTAATCTGGAACAAGACTTTACAGGACCTGCAATTGCGTCGACACCTTTCTGAATAATGGAAGGGTTGACTGTGGAGAAGTCGTGACCTTCATCAGACCGAGAAACAACAAGGAACTGTGGCAATGATGAAAGAACTTTCTGTGGCTGAGACTCAGTGAACTTAGGCTTGTGAGCGGACATAGTGGAAGGTGAGGAAACCATTGCGGAAGAATCCCCATGATTACAGACGTCTCCGATGGCGCGCTCCTCCCTTGTGGGGGCCCTCTCTGAGGGCACTCCCGCCTTAGGTAATTGTTCACACCTCCCGACAAATGGACGGAGGGACCAATCGGCACTTTCGGAAGGTATCAGCTCGGGTAATCACCGCTCCCTGGGCCTGGCCGTTACCAGGGGGTACGTACGTGTCCTACCTGTCTACCTGGGGCGGGGAATTACGCGTTACCCCGTCACCGGCTACGCACGAAAATGCGTGGGTCGGCCTTCAGACACGGACAGGGAGGAAGAAAGAGAAAGGGAAAAACAAAGAAAGGGAAAGGAAAGAAGAGAGGTCTCAATCGCCGCAGCGGAGGAAAGGGTAAAGAGAAGAGGTAAGGAAAAGTGAAGGACAAAGGAAGGATGAAGACATACAAGCACAGAAGGCGAAGAACGCGTTAAATTTACGAGCGTCCGTCTCCGGACGTAGGCACAAACCATACTCCCAGAGGGGGAGAAAGGGAAGGAAAGAGCCAGAGGTGATGGGAGGAGGGGCGAAGACGGGGGATAGGGAAGGATGCGGAAAGGGAAGGTATGCAGCCCGGAAAGGAAGGAAGGCCACATTAGCTCGGGGTCCCGTGCTCGCTACGCACGTATCCACAAAAGAGTTGTGGACCCCCTGAGGGGGGGGGGGGGGGGGGGGAACCCGTTGTTAGTTGTGTGATTCGTTACAATAAAATAATGAGAAACATCATATTCGTGGCAAAAGAATTATTGTAAATTGCGTATTATGAGAGTAGGTTATTTGAAGGCAGCGACACACTGAAGATCCACCCAAAACGCATTGCTCTTGGAACAATGTTATAATTAAATTTCAATTAGTAACATAATTATCTACGATTAACGTTTTTAGCAAAGGGTAACAATATATATACGTCCGAGGATCCTAATGTTGGTTTAGCGTAATGAGTAGCGTCCCTGTCTAGTACAGCGTCTTCATTTTGGCGGTGGTTCGCGTCCTATCACTTCCAATGATTTTTTCCCCTAACATTAGCGTATTTATTAGGTTCTGATACTTTATTATTAGTTTAATAGAAGTATATGCTATAATATTTGATGTTACGGAAATTTAAGCTCACCTTTCCTTGACTTTGTTCGATTGGCTTAATCTACAGGACAGCTTGCGCTACTGGTATAAAGATATTTTGCTCCTTTTTCTTTTACGCTTCCTAATTCACATGTTACAATGATTCTGCTACTGGGTAGGAACAGTGATCAAGTAAGACTAACCTTGGGGTTTTACTAAAATGTGGGAGTGATGAAATAATGTGTTTCTTATGTGGAGAAGTAGTCCAAATTTGTACCGCACTGTTTGTAATGGAACTTTTATAAGCCTGTGTCTTTATTGATTGGACATGGTAATTTCCTTTTCGTGGACGATGGAGGAAATGTTCGTTTTAATAGAGCTAACGTGGGAATTTTACGTGCGCCCGTTGAGTAAACAGTGTGATTTACGAACTAGAAACATCCCTCAACTGTCGCTGGAGTGCGTTGCGATCGCGTATACCACGTTGGGGCCCACGTACCGTGTGCACAAGTCGCATCGTTCCTGAGCGTTCAGCAGCACGTTGAACTTGGCACGCTCAACGTTAACGTTCGACAGCACGGTCCGTGTGCCGACGGCTTAAGTGTACACCATGGAGATGTACGTGAATGATCCTCGAGGAGAGGTGGTAAAGACAAGGACTCCAGTTCAGAGAGAAGGGACCAGACGCGAGCCGCAATCGTAAGCCCTGACCTGGGCCGCCGATGCAGGAGATTAACTGCCGTGGTTGGGAAAAGGAGATGGTAATTGGGATGTGCAGGAGAACTACGAAAGTGTGAAGAACGTATCTGGCGAGCAGTTGTGCACACCTAACCTTGAATGGAGGGACTCCGGACTCCACCAGGACACTTGTTACGGGACTCATACTAAAAGCTCCTGTCGCTAGGCGAACGCCACAGTGGTGTATACCGATTAGGCTCCTTTCAGATTACGCTGATACAATAGCTCCCTACTTAGCAATCATTTACAACCGCTCGTTCACCGATAGATCTGTACCTACAGATTGGAAAATTGCGCAGGTCGCACCAGTGTTTAAGAAGGGTAGTAGGAGTAATCCATCTAACTACAGACATATATCATTGACGTCGGTTTGCAGTAGGGTTTTGGAGCATATACTGTATTCAAACATTATGAATCACATCGAAGGGAACGATCTATTGATACATAATCAGCATGGTTTCAGAAAACATCGTTCTTGTGCAAAGCAGTTAGCTCTTTATTCGCACGAAGTAATGGCCGCTATCGACAGGGGATCTCAAGTTGATTCCGTTTTTCTAGATTTCTGGAAAGCTATTGACACCATTCCTCACAAGCGACTTCTAATCAAGCTGCGGACTTATGGGGTATCGTCTCAGTTGTGCGACTGGATTCGTGATTTCCTGTCAGGAAGGTCGCAGTTCGTAGTAATAGACGGCAAATCATCGAGTAAAACTGAAGTGATATCAGGTGTTCCCCAGGGAAGCGTCCTGGGACCTCTGCTGTTCCTGATCTACATAAATGACCTGGGTGACAATCTGATCAGTTCTCTTAGGTTGTTCGCAGATGATGCTGTAATTTACCGTCTAGTAAGGTCATCCGAAGACCAGTATCAGTTGCAAAGCGATTTAGAAAAGATTGATGTATGGTGTGGCAGGTGGCAATTGACGCTAAATAACGAAAAGTGTGAGGTGATCCACATGAGTTCCAAAAAAAATCCGTTGGAATTCGATTACTCGATAAATAGTACAATTCTCAAGGCTGTCAATTCAACTAAGTACCTGGGTGTTAAAATGACGAAGAACTTCAGTTGGAAAGACCACATATATAATATTGTGGGGAAGGCGAGCCAAAGGTTGTGTTTCATTGGCAGGACACTTAGAAGATGCAACAAGTCTACTAAAGAGACAGCTTACACTACACTCGTTCGTCCTCTGTTAGAATATTGCTGCGCGGTGTGGGATCCTTACCAGGTGGGATTGACGGAGGACATCGAAAGGGTGCAAAAAAGGGCAGCTCGTTTTGTATTATCACGTAATAGGGGAGAGAGTGTGGCAGATATGACACGCGAGTTGGGATGGAAGTCATTAAAGCAAAGACGTTTTTCGTCGCGGCGAGATCTATTTACGAAGTTTCAGTCACCAACTTTCTCTTCCGAATGCGAAAATATTTTGTTGAGCCCAACCTACATAGGTAGGAATGATCATCAAAATAAAATAGGAGAAATCAGTGCTCGAACAGAAAGGTTTAAGTGTTCGTTTTTCCCGCGCGCTGTTCGGGAGAGGAATGGTAGAGAGTATGATTGATGTTCGATGAACCCTCTGCCAAGCACTTAAATGTGAATTGCAGAATAATCATGTAGATGCAGATGGTGCACTGGGTCGAGTGCAGGCTATGAGGTACGCCAGTAGTGAGCACCGCGAATGACGGGCCGCTGTGAAGCAGCAGCAGCAGCAGCAGCAGCAGCAGCAGCAGCGGCGGTGTGCCAGAGCGCGCACGGCCGCCAGGAAGAGCGTGTGACGTCACGCGGTGTGGGCGCCACGCGGCGGGCAGCGGCGGTAATTGTGGCGGCTGGCAGCGCTGGCTCCCATTCAGCGGACGCAACTGCCTCAATGAGCCGACGACCCACATCCCGCGAGCCCGAGTACCAACACCTACTGGCACACTCGGCGCCTCTGATAAAGTGTCACATCCAGCCCGCGTCGCGCGCGCGGCTCTCTAGAGATGGGCCAAAAATATCGATATCAATATATCGGTATTCTTTCTTACCTTTACCGACATATCGCAAAATATTAATAATCGATATGTTATTCAATCGATACTATACGTTGAGTATAGAAAGTGATATATATTACCTCTCTTAACTCACTGTTGTTGTTGTTGTGGTCTTCAGTCCTGAGACTGGTTTGATGCAGCTCTCCATGCTACTCTATCCTGTGCAAGCTTCTTCATCTCCCAGTACCTACTGCAGCCTACATCCTTCTGAATCTGTTTAGTGTATTCATCTCTCGGTCTCCCTCTACGATTTTTACCCTCCACGCTGCCCTCCAATACTAAATTGATGATCCCTCGATGTCTCAGAACATGTTCTACCAACCGATCCCTTCTTATAGTGAAGTTGTGCCACAAGCTCTTCTCCCCAATTCTATGCAATACCTCATCAGTTATGTGATCTACCCATCTAATCTTCAGCATTCTTCTGTAGCACCACATTTCGAAAGCTTCTATTCTCTTCTTGTCTAAACTATTTATCGTCCATGTTTCACTTCCATACATGGCTACACTCCATACGAATACTTTCAGAAACGACTTTTTGACATTTAAAGCTGTACTCGATGTTAACAATTTTTTCTTCAGAAACGCTTTCCTTGCCATTGCCAATCTACATTTTATATACTCTCTACTTCGACCGTCATCAGTTATTTTGCTCCCCAAATAGCAAAACTCCTTTACTACTTTAAGTGTCTCATTTCCTAATCTAATTCCCTCAGCATCACCCGACTTCATTCGACTACATTCCATTATCCTCGTTTTGCTTTTGTTGTTGTTCACCTTATATCCTCCTTTCATGACACTGTCCATTCCGTTCAACAGCTATTCCAAGTCCTTTGCTGTCTCTGACAGAATTACTATGTCATCGGCGAACCTCAAAACTTTTACTTCTTCTCCACGGATTTTAATACTTACTCCGAACTTTTCTTTTGTTTCCTTTATTGCTTGCTCAATATACAGATTGAATAACATCGGGGATAGGCTACAACCCTGTCTCACTCCCTTACCAACCACTGCTTACCTTTCATATCCCTCGACTCTAATAACTGCCATCTGCTTTCTGTACAAATTGTAAATAGCCTTTCGCTCCCTGTATTTTACCCCTGCCACCTTCAGAATTTGAAAAAGAGTATTCCAGTCAACATTGTCAAAAGCTTTCTCTAAGTCTAAAATTGCTAGAAACGTAGGTTTGCTTTTCCTTGAACTTTCTTCTAAGATAAGTCGTAGGGTCAGTATTGCCTCACGTGTTCCAACATTTATACGGAATCCAAACTGATCTTCCCCGAGGTCGGCTTCTATCAGTTTTTCCATACATCTGTAAAGAATTTGCTTTAGTATTTTGCAGCTGTAACTTATTAAACTGATAGTTCGATAATTTTCACATCTGTCAACACCTGCTTTCTTTGGGACGCACTATATTTTTCACCGGCAGATTTCGTGTCAGTTCCAGCTATTATCAACTTTTGCAGTGTAACATTACCACAAATAAGCACCAGATTTGATGTTGAGGCGTAGCGCCGTATAAGGATCCTGCCTTGGAGGCGGTTAAGTGGGAGATGTGTCTCACAAGGGAACCTCCTCATCGCATCCCCCTCAGATTTAGTTTTAAGTTGGCACAGTGGATAGGCCTTGAAAAACTGAACACAGATCAATCGAGAAAACAGGAAGAAGTTGTGTGGAACTATGAAAAAAGTAAGCAAAGTATACAAAGTGAGTAGGCCATGCGCAAGATAGGCAACATCTAGGTTAGTGTGATCTCAGGAGCGTCGTGGTCCCGTGGTTAGCGTGAGCAGCTGCGGAAGTCTTCCCTCAAGTGAAAATTTTACTTTCTTTATTTTCGCAAATTTATGATCTGTCTGTCCGTCCGTCTCTGTTCACCGTAATAAGTTTAGTGCCTGTTTTTTGCGACCGCACCGCAAAACCGTACGATTAGTAGACGAAAGGACGTGCCTCTCCAATGGGAACCGAAAACATTTGATCGCAGGGTCATAGGTCAACCGATTCCTCCACAGGAAAACACGTCTGATATATTCTGTACGACACTGATGACGGCATGTGTGTCACACGACAGGAATATGTTGTCGACCCACCTAACTTGTACACTTGGCAAATGGGTAAAAAGATTCTAACTGGCCCGATTTAGGTTTTCTTGTGGATGTGATAATCACTCCCAAGAAAGTGATGAAAACATGAGAGGTTGTCGCATAAACTGCAAAAAATGAATGCAACAGTTTCACAGTTGCAGTTTCCCTGTGCTCTGTCAAAACATATGTTTTTAACGCTTTCAAATTTTTCCGTGTGTAGACCGTCAAATCCTGCATATGTCAAAGCAAACCTGAACATGTCCTGGAGTTTTGGAAAGCGAAGTTGATTATGTGTGAGTGCCTGAACTTTGATAATTGTCTGAAAATAAAAAATTACACTTTTCACTTGAGGGAAGACTTGAATCAAGGACCTCTCGTTCCGCAGCTGCTCACGCTAACCACGGGACCACGGCGCTCCTGTGCTCATACTATCCTTTATGTTGCCTATCTTGCGCATGGACTACTCAGTTTGTATATTTTGTTTATTTTTTCATAGTTCCACACAACTTCTTCCTGTTTTCTCGATTGATCTGTGTTCAGTTTTTCAAGGCCTATCCACTGTGCCAACTTATAACTAAATCTGAGGGGGGTGCGATGGGGAGGTTCCCTTGTCAGAGCTGGATAATGACAGATGGTGATGCGAGACTGGTGGCGCACGTAGTTTATGTATCATCCGATAGAGGACAGTATTGGATAGGGGACTGCTTTAGTTTCGATTGTGCCCACTAGAGTGCACTAAGGTAATAGAATGTTTTTCATAATCTGTTCTAGAATTTTCATAAAGTGTAATTATGTCTTTTTGTCTAGGTAAATTGTTATAAATGTGTTTTAGCAGTACGAATGATGCGCGAGTGTGGTTTAAGGTTAATATGAAGATAATTGTTTAACGAATTATTTAGTGTGGGAACATTTCGAAGAAGTATGGATATGGACAAAGGGTACTTTCATAGAAAAGATTTGTCAAGTAAGTTTATGGTAAAGGAAAAGTTAATTCAGGTATAAATAACAATAGTAAATAACTTTATGCATAAGCAAAACTTCAGCATATTAGATAATTACGCCGTAAGAAGTGCAATCGTTAGGTTTATTATTTTGCGATTGGTTATAGATGAAAAGCGCGGACTGACGCGGGAGAATGTTGTTTTGCTATTGGTTGTTGAGTAAACTGACCAATGGTAAAGCAATGTTCTTCGCGCGCCTTTCTCTACTGGTAGAGAAGACTTAGAGTATTCTAGAGAGGAGTCGGATCTTCGCCATGAAACAGTTCGGACGTTTGTACTAGTAGTTCCGATGGAAACGGTAAGTTGCCCGATCTAGCAGTGTTCCATACATCAAAAGTGTTGTGAAGTGACGGCATAATTATTCCGATGGGTGTGTAAAAATTTCGGAATTTTTAAGTGAATTTTGTAACAAGAAAAGACAAATTCCGCGTGGCGTATTGAGCAGGTCGGTGGCTAAAAACTGTGACTGCATTTGATACAGACTTAATATTTGGCGAGCATTATCAATCAAACACAATCAGTATTTTTGTAGCTATTACGTTTTCGGGAAATGCAACACCATAAACTTGCTAACGTGTGTGAA
Source organism: Schistocerca serialis cubense (assembly GCF_023864345.2). Taxonomy (NCBI): domain Eukaryota; kingdom Metazoa; phylum Arthropoda; class Insecta; order Orthoptera; family Acrididae; genus Schistocerca; species Schistocerca serialis. Next base: position 709,514,127 of record NC_064638.1, read on the forward strand.
AGGGATTGTGAGTGACTGTGTTAAGACTAGCACGGGCTTAGCAGTGATACTTGTTCACCTAAGTTTCAGAATATATTAATTGAGGACTAAATTTCCAACCTTTCATTTCGTGTGACAATTTTCTCCCGAAACGTAGATTAGTTACTTCAATTCCAGCCTGGTTCAGGTCGAAGTGTAGTAGGTTTCACTCGGCTTTCCTACTGATGATTTGCTGAGACAATGTTCACAGGTAGGTGCAGGTCCGTCGTGAAGGGACGGAAAGATCCGCGCCGCCGCAATGTATCTGAATTGCATATTCATGAGACTATGTTACTTCCGTGTGTCATCTCTATCGTTGCAAATAAAAGGTACGACGTGCAAAACGTACACGTTTGGTGAGAGCGCTCTATGAAAATGCTCCTAACTATGAAGCAGGGTGTGCGCTCTCCTTACCCCCTGAGCGCCTGGATCAAGAAAAGAAAGTCGCACTGTAAAAGTAACACACATTGCTGCTCTCGTAGTTAATGGACAATGGATTCTCGTTGTCTAAAATGTTTATGGTAAGTACAATATTTCATGCTCAGAACACTTATCGGAAATATTTCACTCCCAAGGCTTCTCTCGTGTAGGTGCGGGACAAAAATATCAATACACTATCTGATCAAAAGTATCCGGACATCTGGCTGAAAATGAGTGGCGCCCTCCATCGGTAATGCTCGAATTCAATATGGTGTTGTCCCACCCTTAGCCTTGATGATGGCTTCCACTCTCGCAGGCATACGTTCAATCAGGTGCCGGAAGGTTTCTCGGGGAATGGCAGCCCATTCTTCACGGAGTGCTGCACTGAAGAGAGATATCGATGTCGGTCGGTGAGGCCTGGCACGAAGTTGGCGTTCCAAAACATCCCAAATGTGTTCTATAGGATTCAGGTCATGACTCTGTGCAGACCAGTACACTACAGGGATGTTATTGACGTGTAACCACTCCGCCATAGGCCGTGCATTATGAACAGGTTCTCGATCGTGTAGAAAGATGCAATCACCATCCCCGAATTGCTCTTCAACAGTGGGAAGCAAGAAGGTGCTTAAAACATCAATGTAGGCATGTGCTGTGAAAGTGCCACGCAAAACAAGGGGTGCAAGCCCTCTCCATGAAAAACGCGACCACACCGTAACACCATCGCCTCCGAACTTTACTGTTGGCACTCCACAAGCTGGCAGATGACGTTCACCGGGCATTGACCATACCCCCCACCCTGCCATCGATCCCCCACATTGTGTACCGTGATTCGTCACTCCACACAACGTTTTCCCACCGTTCAGTTGTACAGTGTTTACGCTCCTTTCACCAAGCGAGATGTCGTTTGGCATTTACGGGCGTGATGTGCGGCTTGTGAGCAGCCGCTCGACCATGAAATCCAAGTTCTCAGCTCCCGCCTATCACAGTACTTGCAGCTTTTGTGCCGAACGTGTCCCTTCACGTTTACACTTCACTGTCACATTGGAAACAGTGGACCTAGGGATGTTTAGGAGTGTGGAAATCCTGCGTTCAGAGGTACGACGCAAATGAAACCCAATCAACTGACCACGTCCGAAGTCCGTGAGTTCTGCGGAGCGCCTCACTCTGCTCTCTCACGATGTCTAATGACTACTCAGGTCGCTGATATGGAGTACTTGGCAGTAGGTGGTAGCACAATGCACCCAATATAAAAAACTTACGTTTCTGGGGGTGTCCGGATACTTTAGATCACATAATGTGTATCAATTCGTCGATACCGTTTAGTAAGTATCGATACAATCTGTGTTGATATTTTTAAAAATTACCCATTCTACGGCTTCCTCACCAGCTGTCGCTTTATACGCTGTTACGAAAAGGCAGCGCAGAGGTTAAAACCCTGGAGTCATGTTTCAGTAGCAATTTAAACAGTCCACTCCCGCACAGAAATTTGATTTCCAAGAATCAGTGACAGGGCCAACGTTCCCCGCACGTACATTAACTTACAGGATCTCAGTACCAAACGAGGAAGATAGCTGTGAACTATCAACGTACTTTCGTTAGACTTCTACTATTGATTCAACAACGTACAACAACGGAAACCGACAAAACAAACAATCTGATGCATTTGAAAGGATCATCAGGTAACATTTGCGGTCACTGTTTCAGGAAAGTTTTTCTCGTGCACAACACGTATGTTCGTAACGTACTCTCTGCTTCTCACGTATTGTGCAGTCTTGCTCCTAGCAGAATTCTTTCACGTCTTCCACTGTAGCTTTAACTATTGGATGGAGAAAATCAACCTGATAACAGCAGGGTGGATCACGTCGAATCTAGCAAAATTTGCAAATTATCCATAGTTCGAAATGGATCGTTATGGAACTACGGACATAAAACTACAGTCACAGAAGAGAACGCAGAAGTTTGTCCGACTAGCGAACGTGTTTAGGTAGGTCTAACATTGCAGTTTTGTCCGACTAACCCAAGCTGTTGCTGTGTTTCTTTGACAATCTCAACTTTGAAACAATGCTGGAGGCAGAAATTTCGACAATTTGCTGTAAAAATTGATCTGACAAAGGGAGTTATTTGTTTTTTCACCACCGTCGCCGAATTCATTACGGGTCTAGCGTACTTGCTAACGTAAAAATTGTGTTAAATCCCTTTCCTGGAAAATTTCCTTCCTTCGTACCTCCTTTCCTCGTCTGAGTACCATAGATGACGTGTCACTGATCTCATTTGTACTTTAACTGCAGCTCACGCGAGAAGCCTAGTTGCTTCCACTGCACGGAGTGGAATGCGTTAAGTTCTGAATAATGTTCACCAACCTGCAGTCTTCTCTAGTCGTCGTCGTTTCCTCCGCACGAAAAAGCAAGTAGGTTGTGAATCAGTTATCATGAGGCTTCAGTGAACTGTTAGCGAGGAACAGACATAATACAAATAATTGAATTTTGGATTGGTTTGTTTAAACGGGATGCCACTCGCTTTTTATTTGTAGATTACAGGTAACTAACTGCACTATTTTAGTCCACTTTATGAATCACTATTTACATTCTTCACTCTTTTACAGAAAATAATGAATTCCGAGTTTGCCTAAGTACTATTAAACTAGCTCAACTGCATGTCCAAAAACAAGAGATTGATAATGAAATTTTTAACCAACACCGACCATGGCAGACAATATGTCTGTCCGAGATTCCGATCGATCTCTGTTCTGACTTCAAACCACCTCGCCCGCCATCCAAGTTAGGCGCGACCCGAAAATATCAGGAGTGCTTCGTATGACCCTTCGTTTAGCGATTTTCTATGATTTTGCCGGTAATTAACACTTTTGAAATAATGGAATGACAGCCTGCTATTGAGAGATGCTGTTTTAAGATACGCAAGCAAATTAACCCTTTAGGTTTTTCTAATGTTAATAACAAAATTTTATCATATTGACACGCTACTCCCGAACACAGCAGCCAACAGCGGAAAATGACCAAAATTTAGGAGGTATTCCTCATGATACACGAACAGAATAAACCGTCCATCACCGGTACCTCACACCACATTACGTCATCTTCCTCCTGCTGCTGTCTCAACTGCTCTAAGAAGCCCTTCTTGTAGCTGAGTACGATGGCTGTAAAGCCAGAAGTATTACAATATTAATAATATTGCTCGTCACAATGGCACCTATCAACTATGCTACAGGAGTGCGGTTTTTGCAGAAGAGCTTATCTTAAATTAGCGCAGACAATTGAATAGTTAAACTTTACCCAGTAAATATCACAGAAAATTCGCATCTAACGGTAACTAGTCACACGTAGGAATTTAAAGTTTGGCTAGCTTTGACTGTGCGGCTGATATTACCTTCAGCATGGGAGTTATTAGCTGGGGGCAATGCACACGCATCCAAACGCTCGTTAGTGGCTGTAGTTTTATGGCCATAACACAACAGCTGCGCGTTTCCGACCGATGGTTATTGGGAAATTTTTGCTAGCTTTGGCGACCCATACCCTGCTCCGGCGTAGTTGCAGCTTATCTCCAGTTTGTATTTCCCTCTTGTTCTCGTTCACATGAGGCTAGTCCGTTTAGTTTATTTTACTCCTGTTTATTTCGTTCATAAGCTGTCAAACAAAGAGTGCTACCGCTTATAAGCTTTGATGTATTTTAACTTGCGCTGCTTTCTGGTTCAAATGGCTCTGAGCACTATGGAACTTACCATCTGAGGTAATCAGTCCCCTAGAACTTAGAACTATTTAAAACTAACTAACCTAAGGACATCACACACATCCATGCCCGAGGCAGGATTCGAACCTGCGACCGTAGCGGTCATGCGGTTCCAGACTGAAGCGCCTAGAACCGCTCGGCCACTCCGGCCGGCCGCTGCTTTTTGTTTTCCGCTTTTATTATTCCAGTTTCTTTCTTGTGTAAATACTGAAAATTATTTGCCTGCTTGATACTTGATTCCGTTTGTCGACAGTAAAGCTACTTTTACACACTGTGAGAGTATCTATGGCTTCACAGACAATAGTATTTCGAGGTACAACAGCGTACATGGAAATTGTTGTCAGTTCCTACTAGAATAGTATGTTCGTGAAAATTCTCCTACGCTTCAAAGAGTTTAAAATCAGCTCTGTGTGTGGTGGCAAGCGAAGACGCCCATTTTAGTTTTAATTGAAGGGGGAAGACTGGCGAGTTTTAGTGCCACCAACGAGCCGCAAGGAGAAACCGCTGTGGCTGGACTGCAGTGGCAGCGGTTGGGAGGGAGGTCCTTTGTGCCTGCCACGCCGCTCCACACGACGAGACCACTGCCGCCCAGATAACTGGCGCTCCTCAGGCGGGTAGCCACAATGGAGGACGCGGCGGTGGAAACTTGCATCCAGAGCAGGTGCAATAAGCGGGAGTTCTAGCAACAGACAACGTAACAGACCGACAGCAGAAGACAACTATCTGGGCGTTCGTGTGGCCCGGTAGCGCTTGTGGAGTCAGAGGGTGCCATAGCAGTTTGCTGCTTTCCAGCAAACTGCGCCACACGCTGGTCGACAACAAATGCCTCGAATGAAAAACAGCCCACAGTTGCACTAAATTATGTTTATTTTAAGCCTTGAGCATGGTTTCTGCTATAATAATATAGCCTTCTTCAGAAGTCCTAAAAATGATCAAAATAACATCTAGACTAGTGATATAATCTACACATAAACTTCAAAATTAGTTAAGTGATAACATTACTTACATACACACTAATAAAAGAAAAATGTCTTCGCTCAGTGGCTGCGTCAAGACCAATAAAATAGCTTCAACAGACATAAGACTGTTTCGAACGTATGTCCTCCGCCACTCCCTCTGTTATACTGGGCGGTGCACCCCGCGCACCATAGGTGGTGCTCACCACAGTGAGCTACGTCGCACCGTTTATCAGGCAACTAGTCAATATGTAAGACAATAAATTAATAACAAGCCTACATGTGCGCCGGCAGTGGTGGCCGAGCGGTTCTAGGCGCTACAGTCTGGAACCGCGCGACCGCTACGGTCGCAGTTTCGAATCCTGCCTCGGGCATGGATGTGTGTGATATCCTTAGGTTAGTTAGGTTTAAGTAGTTCTAAGTTCTAGGGGACTGATGACCTCAGAAGTTGAGTCCCATAGTGCTCAGAGCCATTTGAACCAAGCCTACATGTGCAAATGAAGGATCATATACTATTAATACGAATGTCCAACAGAAGAAATACTGTTGCATACGCTCATTAAAGTGGTAGAACATTAAGAATTTCATTTAACAAAGTTTGTAGTATCCCTATTTGATGCACGATTCAGAAACGGGACTATCATATGCAAATATAACTTCAGCTTACATTACACGCTCTAATAGCTTATAGGGCTAATTCTATCAGCCGACCGTAGTCGTACGTAGCCACACTACCAATGATTGACATTATATCTACGACTAGCACCCTAGTACACGAGTGCGGTAACATGGTACAAGATGACAAAGGGCACATTAAGATACGTCTCAAACAACTGTTAACATAATAGCAGATCATGAGTCTTTATGACAATTTCCTACTGGAGCATTGTCGTAAAGCATTAGTTTATATCAAAAGGTAATCGTACAATCATATGGCACAATCGAGTAACTGCTAGTGCCTAAATGCTATGCCCAATACGGGCTGCAAACCTTCAAGGAAGCTGGAACTTTTCAAAGAACACTGATCATTCAGTAAATTCCTACTGACAATAGGAAAGTTGAGTATAATTTGTTTCATGATCGTTTAAATGTATAAAATACACTCCTGGAAATGGAAAAAAGAACACATTGACACCGGTGTGTCAGCCCCACCATACTTGCTCCGGACACTGCGAGAGGGCTGTACAAGCAATGATCACACGCACGGCACAGCGGACACACCAGGAACCGCGGTGATGGCCGTCGAATGGCGCTAGCTGCGCAGCATTTGTGCACCGCCGCCGTCAGTGTCAGCCAGTTTGCCGTGGCATACGGAGCTCCATCGCAGTCTTTAACACTGGTAGCATGCCGCGACAGCGTGGACGTGAACCGTATGTGCAGTTGACGGACTTCGAGCGAGGGCGTATAGTGGGCATGCGGGAGGCCGGGTGGACGTACCGCCGAATTGCTCAACACGTGGGGCGTGAGGTCTCCACAGTACATCGATGTTGTCGCCAGTGGTCGGCGGAAGGTGCATGTGCCCGTCGACCTGGGACCGGACCGCAGCGACGCACGGATGCACGCCAAGACCGTAGGATCCTACGCAGTGCCGTAGGGGACCGCACCGCCACTTCCCAGCAAATTAGGGACACTGTTGCTCCTGGGGTATCGGCGAGGACCATTCGCAACCGTCTCCATGAAGCTGGGCTACGGTCCCGCACACCGTTAGGCCGTCTTCCGCTCACGCCCCAACATCGTGCAGCCCGCCTCCAGTGGTGTCGCGACAGGCGTGAATGGAGGGACGAATGGAGACGTGTCGTCTTCAGCGATGAGAGTCGCTTCTGCCTTGGTGCCAATGATGGTCGTATGCGTGTTTGGCGCCGTGCAGGTGAGCGCCACAATCAGGACTGCATACGACCGAGGCACACAGGGCCAACACCCGGCATCATGGTGTGGGGAGCGATCTCCTACACTGGCCGTACACCACTGGTGATCGTCGAGGGGACACTGAATAGTGCACGGTACATCCAAACCGTCATCGAACCCATCGTTCTACCATTCCTAGACCGGCAAGGGAACTTGCTGTTCCAACAGGACAATGCACGTCCGCATGTATCCCGTGCCACCCAACGCGCTCTAGAAGGTGTAAGTCAACTACCCTGGCCAGCAAGATCTCCAGATCTGTCCCCCATTGAGCATGTTTGGGACTGGATGAAGCGTCGTCTCACGCGGTCTGCACGTCCAGCACGAACGCTGGTCCAACTGAGGCGCCAGGTGGAAATGGCATGGCAAGCCGTTCCACAGGACTACATCCAGCATCTCTACGATCGTCTCCATGGGAGAATAGCAGCCTGCATTGCTGCGAAAGGTGGATATACACTGTACTAGTGCCGACATTGTGCATGCTCTGTTGCCTGTGTCTATGTGCCTGTGGTTCTGTCAGTGTGATCATGTGATGTATCTGACCCCAGGAATGTGTCAATAAAGTTTCCCCTTGCTGGGACAATGAATTCACGGTGTTCTTATTTCAATTTCCAGGAGTGTATTAAAATTACACTGTATTGGCAAATAACTGCAATTGGCAGATGTGCTTAATTTACAATAAAGCTTTGTTACTAAAATGTAGACTTTCACGGCCGGAAATGTCCATTATAGTTATCCGGGCTGTTATGCCGTGGTCGGTTGACTGGCTCAGTACCGAGCCAGTGGGTGTGTTGGACCTTCTACCGAGCTACGGACCCCCTTGAAGATGTCTCCCGCAGTCGGAGACGAGACGTTGGGAATCGACACAGAATTCATCAACCGACCACGGCATAACAGCCCGGATAACTATAATGGACATAATAAAGCTTTGTACAGGTATATACCAACACAGTTATGCGCTTTGAAAATCAGGCACTTTGAAAATCATGAAGTTACATATTAAATCGAACTGGGGAGGAAACAGCGCTATGGTACAATTTTACAAAAAGAAACGGTGCATCGATAGGGTACAGACTGAGCCATGAAGGAGTGGTTTATTGCGAAGTGTAGGGAAGTGGGGCGGAAGAAAATCGTCGAAATTAACCAAGACACTTACAGTAACCAGGTTTCAATGGGTATAAGTCGCAGCGGCTACGCAGGGATGAAGAAATTAGCACTGGATACACTAGCATGAAACCAGTCTTTGGACTGAGGACATCACCACAGAGCACCAGTCAACGCGCACGACATTCACGTAACAGCATCAGTACCGTCACAGGCAAAGTACATTCTACATTATTCTTTTAAGAGTGATATATGTAATCTCTGGTGTAATATCGTGAGTCATTTTTCAAAAAAAATGATTAACACACCATTTTATCTTCATACTTCGTCGCTAGGTTTCATTATATAAAGACAAAGCTATTACTCTTAAGCTAGAGGCTAATACTTTTGGCAGATATTAAGTTTATAGTTACTGCATTTACCTGTCCCACAACCTTTATCATTTGTATCGCAGTGGTCTGTTTCAGATTTAATTTTTCTGCTGCGGAGAGTAAGTTCGGTGATATGCAGATTACGTGCCATCTGCGTACTATTATATGAATCATTAATTTCCTCGTTTCACAACCTGCAGTCTTATTTGCTTATTGGTATACGCTGCGATACATTTCGTCTTGCTGTGCTGCAATTTCACACGGTCGCGCGTCACCCGACTTACTGCTGTCCAGCAGCGTACAGTGCGCCAGCACATAAATCCTCAGACACGAAAGGTAACGAGAACCAGCACAGAACGACTTGTGCAGGGAGTCTCGCACAAACAAATATCTTCCTTAATAACAAAAATCTTTCATTAGCCACTTTCACTCCCGAAGCAGCCCTTCTAATTCGTTTCTTATTGCACAAACTAATAATCTTGACATTTTAACTTGTACGGACTGCGGGACAAATTACACACAGTATTTCCGAATTACAAAGTGATCAAACCGAAGAGTGGTTCGAACACCATATCAGTTTACTTGCCTTTATCCGACCTTTTGACTGATTTATCGACCCAATTATATAGGGTAAGTTATGATTAAACGTCCACTCAGAACCTCGGCATTTTTCCGCATTAATAGACGTTGCCTGACGTGAAACAAGCGACAAATATCGTACAGCTGAACGGGCTTCGAACAGTCACACGGGATCCGTAATATGGCGCTCAACGACTGAGCTACTGCACCACGGATTCTAGTTGCATGAAGCGAGGATGCGCAGGTAAACCGAAAATTGTTTCTTTCAATTTTTGTTGGGCTGGTCTCCGGCTGCGCCACTGCCTGCGAGTTTTTCCCCGTATCGAGCGGGCGCCGGAAGGCTGCGGCGCCGCACGCAATCACGCACAAGTTCGGGCAGGCGGTGCGTGCGGCCGTAACGAGATGAGTTTGAGGAGAGCGGCCAAGTAGTTAGCGCCTGACGCCTGGCGCCCAGCTATCGACTACCTGTGCGGCCGCGCTAGGCTGGGGCAGGCAAGGCGGCACGTGCACGTGGGGTGGGGCTGGGCGCCTGTTTGTTTTACACCACCCCACAGCCCAGGGCGACACGCCCTGCCCGGATGGATCCCCCCCACCGCAGCACGCCACGGGGCTCACCAGACAGCTTCCCCTGCCACCACTGAAATAGACTAGTCATCCGGTACTCGACACATGTGCCTATGGAGAAAGGGGAAGAACAATACACATACCGCTCTCAGACAAAACGGTGCCTCGTTCCTTTCGTTATTACTTTCGTTTCACCAGCATCTTTGCGCAGTCACCCCGACAACAGTGCTATGGCATCGCACAGGATGAATACGCCTGAGCAAAACGCTCTCCCCACGCAATCGTCTCAGTTGTCATTTGGTGGGAATGTCATGGAGTGACACGGAAGAGCTTACACTTCATACCGAGTCTGTGATGAACATTTTGACGATGGGAAAAATACCTGAGGATGGTCCTGTGGAAAGAATGAAAAGGAAAATCCTGCTACCAACAATCAAAAATTGCAATGAAGGTCAATCAGAAGCTGTCTAAATGTTGTCTATTGTGATGAAAATTACCGTGCGGCATTACAAATGAATGTACGTATGTATACAGGGTGTTACAGAAAGGTACGGCCAAACTTTCAGGAAACATTCCTCACACACAAAGAAAGGAAATATGTTACGTGGACATGTGTCCGGAAACGCTTACTTTCCATGTTAGAGCTCATTTTATTATTTCTCTTCAAATCACATCAATCATGGAATGGAAACACACAGCAACAGAACGTACCAGCGTGACTTCAAACACTGTTACAGGAAATGTTCAAAATGTCCTCCGTTAGCGAGGATACATGCATACACCCTCCGTCGCATGGAATCCCTGATGCACTGATGCAGCCCTGGAGAATGGCGTATTGTATCACAGTCGTCCACAATACGAGCACGAAGAGTCTCTACATTTGGTACCGGGGTTGCGTAGACGAGAGCTTTCAAATGCCCCCATTAATGAAAGTCAAGAGGGTTGAGGTCAGGAGAGCGTGGAGGCCATGGGATTGGTCCGCCTCAACCAATCCATTGGTCACCGAATCTGTTGTTGAGAAGCGTACGAACACCTCGACTGAAATGTGCAGGAGCTCCATCGTGCATGAACCACATGTTGTGTCGTACTTGTAAAGGCACATGTTCTAGCAGCACAGGTAGAGTATCCCGTATGAAATCATGATAACGTGCTCCATTAAGCGTAGGTGGAAGAACATGGGGCCCAATCAAGACATCACCAACAATGCCTGCCCAAACGTTCACAGAAAATCTGTGTTGATGACGTGATTGCACAATTGCGTGCGGATTCTCGTCAGCCCACACATGTTGATTTTATTTGAAATTTACAATTCGATCACGTTGGAATGAAGCCTCATCCGTAAAGAGAACATTTGCACTGAAATGAGGACTGACACATTGTTGGATGAACCATTCGCAGAAGTGTACCCGTCGAGGCCAATCAGCTGCTGATAGTGCCTGCACACGCTGTACATGGTAAGGAAACAACTGGTTCTCCTGTAGCACTCTCCATACAGTGACGTGGTCAACGTTACCTTGTACAGCAGCAATTTCTCTGACGCTGACATTAGGGTTATCGTCAACTGCACGAAGAATTGCCTCGTCTATTGCAGGTGTCCTCGTCGTTCTAGGTCTTCCCCAGTCGCGAGTTATAGGCTGGAATGTTCCGTGCTCCCTAAGACGCCGATCGATTGCTTCGAACGTCTTCCTGTCGGGACACCTTCGTTCTGGAAATCTGTCTCGATACAAACGTACCGCACCACGACTATTGCCCCATGCTGATCCATACATCAAATGGGCATCTGCCAACTTCGCATTTGTAAACATTGCACTGACTGCAAAACCACGTTCGTGATTAACACTAACCTGTTGATGCTACGTACTGATGTGCTTGATGCTAGTACTGTAGAGCAATGAGTCGCATGTCAACACAGGCACCGAAGTCAACATTACCTTCCTTCATTTGGGCCAACTGGCCGTGAATCCAGGAAGTACAGTACATACTGACTAAACTAAAATGAGCTCTAACATAGAAATTAAGCGTTTCCGGACACATGTCCACATAACATCTTTTCTTTATTTGTGTGTGAGGAATGTTTCCTGAAAGTTTGGCCGTACCTTTTTGTAACACCCTGTATATTCCATCTGATTCTTCGAGGATCCGCCTAGACCCTCACCGGATTTGACTAACAGAAAAGAGAGCTCCGAGGGAGAGTTGCGCATTTCGTCGCAGCATCACTTAGTACGAGATAGAGTATTACTTCTTCTCAAATACGTCTCGCGGAATGACCACGACGAGAAAACACGATAAACTGGAGCTCATACGGACGTTTACTGGCAATCATTCCTCCCACGCTCCATTCGTGAATGGAAAAGCGAGGAAGTCGGGAGGGGGATGAGAAGTAGACGCATTACGCAGTACAGATGTAGATGTGTGCGTTGTGGACCGACCTTCTTGACGGCTCTTACGCTATCTACACATCTTTTTGTGAGCTTTCTTGCATCTCGTGCTTACAAAAACGATATGAGGACGTCACAGGAAGAATACTATGACAGATGTTAATCAAGTGCTGCGATTTTAGTGTGTTGCGCTACACCGCAATTTGTTGTTATGGAAATCTTTTACACGTTGTCAGAATGGTAACGATGATCTATTTTTCTCGTAATATTCTTTTAATCTACATAACGTGTCTTTTGTTAACACCAGGTGCTTAAACCACATAAAAGAATACACGAGTATGTCGACGCGGTAAGATCAAACCACCTAACGATGGATACATATTGTTCGAAATGTCACGGTCCATTATTTAAGAAAAGTTATTTGAGCGTGAAGGTGAAATTTATATATTCATATACAGATTGCAAATAAATCAACTTTAAGCGTGATATCGACATCTGAGCAGCGCGGATCGTTACCATGCATGGTTACAGTAAAAAAGTTCCCATCGTTGTATATGGCGTATAAACAATCTTACTTCCGGTCTTTTTCGCATAGGCTACTTAATGTACTGGCGTAGACGGTAACCATGTGTGGTGCTGAAGAAAAAGAAGTCAGAGACTATGACCGGGTAACCAAACTTGCGACGTCTCTCTTAAATGAAAACTGATTAAAATCCATGGAACTGTTAGCCAGACAACGTTTCCACGAGTTAAACTTTGTCTTCGTATTTGAAATGTACGTGCAATGGAATTAACAGCAGATTAAAAGCTTTGCTGTGCGCTGTGTCCACTCCGTCACACATTCTTAAACAGCTGATTTTTTTAAATATCTGACTTTAAAGATATCTGTCACGGAATAAAAGCAAAATTGACCGTAAAGCAGATGAACGACGAATTCCAAGCACTTACACTTTTCGAGAGTTTATAGAACGTTTTCGGAGCGACGATATGTCTTCTGTGCTGAAGTTGCATCATTTCATTCGGTAATAGAATAATAACTCCTACTGAAGCAAGACAATGGTGCTCCTTTAGAAATGCGCTGGGTTGTGTTTGGTTGATCTGGGAGGTGGGGAGCAAACAGAGGGATCATCGAACTAGGGAGGGATGGGAAAGGAAGTCAGCCGCGCCATTTCAAAGGAACCTTCCCGGAATTTACCAGAGAGAGAGAGAGAGAGAGAGAGAGAGAGAGAGAGAGAATGAATGGTTGCGACATAGGAAGGCTCTGAAATCAGCTAAACGGCGCTTGTTTACGAAGTAGTTTCACCGAATGGTGAAGTGAGATTACACCTCGTGATGGCGCACAACATTGCGAATGTAATTACTTCCGCTGATTCATTACTAATCCAATTTCCACAAAACGGGTCATTTCTTATGAAATCTTGTATCCTCAAACAGCTGGAAGAATTGTCAGAGGGTGTCTACACCGTTGCGGCTTCGGCACCAAATATCTGCCTGTTAGACTGACTGCACGATCGATGTCCTAACTTGTAACTCAGCAGTGGAGACGACATGCCACCGAGAAATTCTTATTTAGGCACCCTAACACATCACACAACGCACTAAAGCCAGCAGCATTATTAGCAGTTACAGGCAAGAGCTCTACCGTTGCCTTACAAAATTGTATGGAACAACTAAATTTCATCAGCCTTTTGCTGTTTGGAATTGGAAGTATTTAGGAGCATCATGCCTCTCTTGTGAACACAAATCAGTAAGACGGTGGAGATGCCACGGTCTTGTACAAAACTCAGAACAGATATTGTTTGAATTTAGAACACCGCATCAATAAGTACTATAAAGCCAATAAGTACTAGAAGGCCATTTGGGGCAGAAACACCGAAGTAAATATAGACCAGCATCGGTGAGCTGAATGGTGGTGATACTCCAGAAATGATGAATACGGTGAATTTATTTTATAAGAACGGAAGAGACGAAAATTATAGTATGAAGACTCGTCTCTGTCGTGATAAATTGGGAGAAAAATTAGCCGTGTCATTTATATATAATGCAATGAAAACATAAAACATTTTCACTTGCGGCTATGATCAATAGATAACTGCCAAGACATTTTAACTTCGTGAATACCGACAGAGTCTGGTTCTCACACTACGATGTTATGCCATGACAGACTGACAGGCCCAAGAAGTAAATGCATTGGATAGCGCTCATCAACACGACTGGCTGCGGCGTATGCACACAACTTGGCACAACGAGAAGCATAACTCCATACAGGCAACGTGGGAGTCAGTCAGTATAAAAGCAGACATTGACTTAGCCTACAAGCGGAAAAGCTGGTGAACGGTGACTTCACGCTGCATAAGTTTCGCGGAAAAAGCTGTTTTGCAAAAGCTGTTGCTACTTGCGCCTGTGGGCGGTGCCTCTCTCTAATCTATGGAGTACAGTAACTGCTACGGACGTCGTTTGTTGTTCGCACAACCTGATGTACTACTTCCTTCACGAACTGCGTAATCGCCGAAGCTCAAAAAGGCAAAAAGAACAGCGTCGGAATTGCGAACCTCTCTCAGGCGTATCGGAAATAATGACATTTCGCCACAGTGGGGACAAAAACAGCGATAGAATTTTTTTAAAAAATTTTATTTACTGCCGCAGTCACAAGACACTTCAGATGCTTTCAAACTAAATCGGCCATCAATAGCGGTTCTACATCTACGTGACTACGTTCCAGTTCACAGTTTAAGTGCTAGGCAGAGGATTCATCGAAGCACCTTCAAGCTATTTCTCTGACGTTCCACTCTCGATGATCGTTTCTCCCAGTCGTAGGTTGGCATCAGAAAATTATTTTCACATTCGGAGGAGAAAGCCGGTGGTTGAAATTTCGTGAAAATATCTCGCCGCAATGAAAAACTTATTAGTTTTAATGGCTGCCTCCCAAATCGTCTATAATATTCGTGTCACACACTCCCCTGTTTCACGATAGTACAAGAAGAGCTGCCCTTAGAACTTTTTCTATGTCCTCTGTCAGTCCTATCTGATGCGAATGCCGCACCGCGCAGCAATACTCCTGAAGAGAACGGACAAGCATAGTGTGAAGTCTTTTTACCAATAAATCGCCGTCTTCGTTTGGCTTGTCCCACAACATGATCTAAGTGATCGTTCCAGTTTAATTTATTCCTAACTGTAATCCCTAAGTATTTAGTTGGTACTTTTAAGCAACCACTTTCTATCAAGATTATGTCAGCCCCTGGTAGGTGAGTGGTCAGCGCGGGCTCGATTTCCGGCTGGGTCGGATATTTTCTCCGCTCAGGGTCTGGGTGTTGTCCTTAACATCATCATCATCATCATCATCATCATCATCATCATCATCCTTTCATCCCCATCGACACTCAAGTCGTCGAAGTGGCGTCAACTCGAAAGACTTGCACCAGGCGAACGGTCTACCCGACGGGAGGCCCTAGCCACAAGGCATTACTATTATCAAGATTATTTTCTGCTAGTTTTCAGTATAAGGTGCGCTGCAGCATATGCTTCATAGGCCACAGTACTGGATCCAAACGGAATTACAAGTGCAGTAAAATGGAACAAAAGTGTTATAAAAAATTTTAAAAATAAAATATCCACTAGAAAAATTTACAAAACCTGTAATGCTTTCCAATAATTATATGCTACAACCGTGGCTGGAGGGCATAAGCCCGTCGCAAAAGCGTCTGCCTGATCACCAAAATTTCAGGATTGAGAATGTAATTACAACAAAAACTAACGGGTATCGATACATCGCATGCAATTGCCAATACTTAAGACGACGAATGGCCTATAAATTACGGACCACCCTTTCATCAGTGTATAGGGTGCAGTACTGCAAAATGTGGCGCAATGCACACTGGAAGGTACGAGAGAGAGAGAGAGAGAGAGAGAGAGAGAGAGAGAGAGAGAGAGAGAGAGAGAGGGGGGGGGGGGGGGTTTGGTTAACTTTTGGTGGCACTGTCTTTCTTCACTGGCTGTAAAGAGCTACGTAAATAGCTTAACTGAGGGCGGTTTAATATCCATTACCGCCAGCCATTCCGCCCATTGACGCATTAGCCTGTAACTCACGAGAGATAGGACGGATGGTACGCTCAGGGGATTATATAATGTGACACAGAGTCTCCGTTACAGATCTCTATCAACTAATTCATTTCCCTGCATTCACGTGTGACTGGTGTGACTGGTGTGCCTGTATGCTCTTCACAATGATGTTCTCTCACTTTCTGTAAAAAAAGTGAATCTTGTACATTATGGGTGTGTTTATCTGCTATGTAATCTGACTGAAGAGCTAGGACTTCCAGGAAATGTGAGCGCAGGAGGCATTCCATGTCACAGTAAAGTCTCACTGCTTACAGCGCCTTCAAGATCACCTACAGCACATTTTTCGGTTTTCAGTCCGCAAACTGGTGTGATGCAGCTCCACAAAGCTCTATCCGGTGTAAACCGCTTGAACTCCTGCACGGTTACGGCAACTTACATCCATCTGAACCTGTTTACTGCAGCCAAACCTCGGCCTCCTCCTGTAATGTGTACCTCGTCTCCCTCACTTCCCTTCATTGGCTTGGTGCCACAGGATGTGACCTAGCAACTGATCCTTGTTTTCAGTTACGTTGTGCCACAAATTTCTGCCTAGTTTAGTCCTGTACCTCTTCATTAGTTACCGAAACTACCTACGCAATCTTCAGCGTTCTTCTGTAGCACCATATTCCACAAGATTCTAATTTCTCATTGTCTGAACTGTTCATCGTCCACGATTCACTTCCATACAAGGCTAAACTCCAGACGACAAATACCCGCGCGGGGCAGTCGCGCGGTCGTGGGCGCCTTGTCACGGTCCGCTCGGCTCCCACCCGTCGCAGGTTCGAGTCCTCACTCGGGCATAGGTGTGTGCGTGTGTTTGTTTGTTTTGTCCTTAGCGTAAGTTAAAGTTAGATTAAGTAGTGTGTAAGATTAAGGACCGATGACCTCGGCAGTTTGGTCTCACAGGATCTTACCACAAATTTCCAAAAATTTCCAGACAAATACCAGCACGAAAATCTTCTTAACATTCAAATTTGTATTGCACGTTAATATCCTTTTTCAGAAATGCTCTTCTTCGGCCATCGGTTGCTTTGCTGCACAAATAGCGAAACTCATCTAGCTTTAGTGCCTAATTTCGTAATCTAATTCCTCAGCACTGTGTGTTTTAATTCGAATGCCTTCCATTACTCTTTTTTACTTCTGTTGATAACCACCCTTATCTCTTTTCAAGACGTCTTCCAGATCCTTTTCCGTCTGTGAGTGAATTACTATGCACCGACAAACTGCAAAATTTTCATTCATTTTGCAGGAACTTTAATTCGCTAAGTACATAGTTACAGATTGTAAAGTCTTGTTAAGCCGAGGTTGATGACAGATTCACAGACAAAGAGGTATAAAGGCGTGAGAAGGTACGACGATAAACAGTGCCCGGGGACGGCAGAGCAGCGGTATCTCGGGTAGATAGAGATAACAGCGTCCATGAAACCGCGCCGTCCTCCAGCGCTCTTTGCAGGGCGCCTAATCCGCTTACCTCGGCATCGCAAGCCTATTACCGGCCGGCACGGCAAGACCAGCGACTGTCCACAGCGAGACAAGAAGCAGCGACAGCTGCACTGGCTGGGCCCCTCCTCACACTTAAACGCTTTCACTCGCGAACGGCCGGCAGCCACAGGCTATTTGCCTTCCCCTGCGGTTTGGCCGCATGCCGGCTTGCGTGTCGTCAGCTTTTGTTCGCCGCGGCTTCACAACAAAGTTCTGATGTGGAGGCTTCTTTATTTCGTTGCGGATGTTTCTCTCTTTGGACGTTATTAATAGGCAGATTAACCCTGTAGCTACTGTGGGCAAGCTAACTCGTCATAAGCTCCCCACCCCGTCAGGTACTATGGACGTCTTTAAATGAGGCCCTTGACTGTCACCACTCGAGTGTTTACGCGTACCGTTCCGCCGATCCTCTCACTGCTGTGGAAATTTGGAAATAGGTGATAAGGTCTTATGGGAACAAACTGCTGAGCTCTTCGGTCCCTAAGCCTACGCATTACTTAATCGAACTCCAACTAACCCATGGCCGAGAGAGGACTCTAACCTCCGACGGGGGGAGCCCCGCTGACCAGGACAAGGCGCCCCAGACCTAGCGGCTACCCCGCGCGGCCTCACTGCTGCGGACGAGTTACTTGCATACCTCGGCGAACAAAAAAGTTTCGAGTACTTAGCATACGACATTACCCCTTTGCGCGCTATCATCTGCACAAACTCTCCTTTCGAGATCTTGAACCGTTAACGAAATTCGACGGTTTTTATGACATGAGTCCCGAAGCGCAGGAACGGGAGTGAGTTCATAGCGTGCGATCGTCCGCCGGATATGAGTATCAATAACTCGAGAAAGAAATGAAATATCGTTCTGCTCGCAATTTTAAACAAAACTTCGGTATCTTATCTACGTATCATATGCAGTACTGTGAGCTAAAGTCAACGATACGAAAAGTTTAGGCAATGTGTTTTTACGTCTGCAAACTAGAATTTCCCTCACTTCTTGCTAACATACTTTTCTTAAGAAGGCACGACGGTTTCACGTCAGTGGAGATGCACATTCTGGAGATAAGTTTATTTTAAACAGTTATGGCGAGCTATCGGTTTAATCTTGACAATGAACGATGGGACTTGGCTCGTAGCGTTTACTTTGCCACATCGTGACTGTTTAAAAAAAAATGAGATTATCACCTGAAGATGCATCTCCACTGATGTCCAACCTGTCGTGACTTTTTAATAGAACTATTTTAACAGCCAGCGCTGAAAATTTTATTCACCATGTACGACTTTGTCTGCCGTTACCCGACCTCTAAATAAAACCTTTAAAATTTAGTGCTAAGCTTTACTTAATTTGAGTCAGCACAATAAGTATGACGAATAACGAAAAGAAATTCAGTCCTTCATTGAGCGACGGTATCACAAGAATTAAATTTTTTTCACGGAATAGTTTTCTTGAAGTCGAATGGAAACTACTTCATAGCGGCCGGAACGCTTAACACAGTTAGCAGCATTAGACGAGCAGCACAGTAACAAAGACAGCCCAACACGGAATGCAGAGACCAGGTCTGTTGCAGCTAAGTGGTTAATTGTGAACTGCACTCAGTACCCATGTGTCTGACACGTAAAACGGCTCTTGCCCGCTACGAAACGTTCTGGTTTTAAATATCAACGAAGTATCTCAAAGCGAACCAATGTACCACACTGGAAGCTGTGTGCCGGAATAAGTTACAGCTGCAGAGCGAAACGTGGAGCCTGATTTAAACTATGATCTTAACATAGGATTTTTGTGGGTATCAATATGGAAAATTGAGAAAGCTGTAAACGAAACCAAGGAGAAATTTGCAAAGGTAATTAAAGTTCAGGGAGAAGAGAGAAAAACTTTACAGGTTTGTCGACGAGATTGTAATTGTCAGATGGCCAAGGACATTGAAGAGCATTTGAATAGAATGGATAGTGTCTTGAAACGAGAATACAAGATGAACATCAGACTAGGAAACAAGACACTAAAAGTAGTAGATGAGTTTTGTTATATGGGCAGCAGAACAGCAGATGATTTGCACAAGCGTGCCTTTTAGAGTTGCAACAAACCAGTCTTCGGACTGAAGAAGATCAAAACACCACCACACACAGTGCCGCAAATAGTCAGGAATCAGGATATTAGCAACGCCAATCGAGAGCCGCTGAACAGCTGGTTTACGATACGCCGAAGCCACACTCAACTCGCGAGCTAGTATACGCAATTATTTTTATACAAAATAGTAGAGCCTGAGGATGAACTGTGGACGCTTGAAACAGCGCCGCTAATTGAAATATGACTTATCGATGTATCAGATATCAATCATTGCAGAGCACTGTCCACGGAAGGAAGACATTCTAATGTAAATCGTCTTCCGGCTCGCAATTTTCTCCGTAAATTGAAGGTATGGACGTTTACTCATTTTCGAACGGAGATTGTCTAACTGAACACATGCCGACTGTTTATGGGAGCGAGGTATGGATTAAGTACCATGAACTAGAACTGAAACAAAGCAGTGGAAAGAATCTGGTAGAAGTAACAGTCTATTCACTTGATTGAAAGCCGTTAGCTCTGGTTCTCATTTCGACGATTCTCGCACGACGTTATCGCATTTCAGTCTACGAACCTACGTTTGCTGACTGTGTGTAAAGCCTCTGCAAATATTACCAGTCATGTGCCTTCTGCTCGCAGCGTCAAAAACCAACTGTTATAAACCATCGCAACATTACAAACGATAATAGTGGTCTTGTATCCACTTCTAAGCTAGAATCGACAGCATTTGCATGCTTAAAGAAGAACTGGCCAACAGTAGCGATCTTTTTTTATATTTATTAAATTTAACAGTTCAGTGACATGACTGAGGGTACTCCATATAGCAGCTCGTGTGTTCCATACACTCCAACTGACTATTTTTCAACATCCGTTCGCAAAGCTGAACACTTTTCGATCTGCTTCTCGCAAGCTGACGTGATCGTCGGTTTTGCGTGTCATCGTATTATCCCTGCCAGGAAATTTAGTGGCAACGTGTTCAGCCACGTCATTCTCATCGGATTCAGTTCTAAAAAATGCCCCCTGAGAACTATATCAGTCTGCAGACAACACGGCTGATCAACTTTATCACTGCCACACTGCTCTAGATAACGCCATCGTCTCAGTACAGTATCAAACTTTATCTGATGCTATCTGGTAAGTAATTAACACAGTAAAGCGCTGTTGCACTGTCCTGACAGGTAGATAACTAAGATCATGTTCTTGGTGATTCATCGTCCAGGTTAACGCGCTCCGTAAATACTGAAGCTACTTTATTGCGAGCGTCTAGCTAGGTTAGTCGAAGGCCTGAACTTAGTTTCTAACTACGTAGCATTGTGATATATTGAAAAGCCAGTCTTAGACAAGGCTCATCTTTGATAATGTACGCTTTGCGTGCGACCAACGTAGCGAAATAGGTATGTCGCGAAATTCGGGCGTGTCAGTTGTAACTTCAAAGGAACCAATAGCAAGCCATCCTCCTTAGCGCTCTGCCGTTATAGGAGCAGGACAATGTAACATATGACTGGATATCGCATTGCTGTTACTGTCTCATTACTGGAAGTGAATGCAGAAACGGGAGGACGGCGCGCACGCAACTTGGGATAGAAACGGTAATACTAATGAATACGGCACCGAACAGGACAGGTTGAAAGCAGCGACAGACAGCGCTCGTCCCGGCATCAAAGTGACGCGACCAACGGCAAGGCCAACAGCTTTTCACGGCGTTAAGGAAATCAATGTCAGCTCTTGCTACGCAGCCCAGTACCACGTATTTTCATTAACGGTGCTTCAAACATTCGTCTCAAGTGGCATTGCCAGAAGAAAGAAAAAGTTGTGATATTTAACAACTTGTCTCTGTGGAGCCGGACTTTCAGATTGCTCTGAAAACGTTGTCTTCGTGAATTTGGTAAAAAATCCGGGCATTCACAATAACTATAGAATCTTTTATTGGCACAATACTTCGTATTACAAATGATACCAATGTCTGGACAATTCAGCTTCTCTGCGAGTCTGCAGAATGTGAGGATACACATCCTCGCCTTGCGAAAGACCTTTTCAACCGTGAACAAACCTTTGGTTTTGTTTCATAAGCACAACGCGAACTTACAGGAGTATGAAATCAGTTTTGGGGCCACACAGTAAACATAAATATAACTTTAAAACAGTGCACAGCTAACAGCCTTCGTACAGAATTTTGACCCATTTCTGGAAAGAAGAAAATGGTCATGTGACTGATTAAGAAACATGGTGATAATGTATATGAGAGAGAGAGAGAGAGAGAGAGAGAGAGAGAGAGAGAGAGAGAGCAACCCACTAACACGGAGTTCGTCCTGTAAGAGGTCAAAATCCGTGACGGAAAGACGTCTCTTTCCTGGCTAATTGTCTTAATTTCACATTATTCTAATCTAGGACGAATGATGGAAATTAGTCGTGTACCAGCATTTTATCGCCATGAAGACGGGGCTGGAACTAGTCTACTTCGACAACTGTTTCTGAGTCGTCAGTCTTCTGAGTGGTTTGATGCGGCCCTCCACGATTTTTCTCTCCTGCACTAACCTCTTCATCTCAAGAGTAGCACTCGCTACCTACGCTTTCCGTTATTTGCTGGATGTATTCCAATCTGTCTTCCTCCACAGATTTTAGTATCTGCATTTCCCTCCAGTACCATGGAAGTTATCCCCTGACGTCTTAACAGATGTCGTCGTGTCCCTTCTTGTCAGTGTGTTCCATATATTACTTTCCTGAGTGTACGTTTCACTGCCGATACAGTGCTGTGCTGCAAACTTGCATTCTCAGAAATTTCTTCCTTTAAAAATATGGCCTATGTTTGACACTATTAGACTTCTTTTGGCCAGGAATGCTCGTTTTCCTTATGGCAGTCTGCTTCTTATGCCGTCCTTGTTTCACGCCGGCCGCTGGCGGCCGAGTGGTTCTAGGCGCTTCAGCCTGGAGCCGCGCGGCCGCTACGGTCGCAGGTTCGAATCCTGCCTCGGGCATGGATGTGTGTGATGTCCTTAGGTTAGTTAGGTTTAAGTAGTTCTAAGTTCTAGTGGACTGATGACCTGAGATGTTAAGTCCCATAGTGCTCAGAGCCATTTGAACCCTATTCCACCTATCACGGTTTATTTTGGTCCCTAGGTACCAGAATTCCTTAAATTTGTGATCCCCAATAATTCTGGTAACTTTCTCGCTGTTATTTTTCCTGTTTCTCATTATTCTCACCTTTCTTCGATTTACTCTGTACTCTTTAGACTATTCATTCCATTCACCAGAACCTGTAACTTCACTTTCGTTGTGGATTAGCAATGTCATCAGCGAATCTTATTTATATCCTTTCACCTTGAATTTTAATTCCACTGTGGAACCTTTCTTTTATTTCTGTCATTGCTTTTTTAATCTATAGATTGAACAATAGAGGCGAAAGACCATTTCTGTCTTACAGCCTTTTTAACCCAGGCACTTCGTTCTTAACATCTGAAAAACATCAGTTAAACATTTGCCTTCAGCCTAAACCTGTGTTTGGCGCTTAGTGCAGTTTAATTTGTACTTCACACGTGCCTACTGGTGAGACGTTGCTATATTTAACGTAAGCAATAAAACGGGTACTGAGATATACCTATTACTGAAGTATTACATATTCAATACCGCAGGATTCGCCAGGCCGAAGTTTCTGGCTTGTTACGAGGAAACTGTTAGATTTTGTTACAACGCTTCTCTCTCGTCATTCTAATGGCAGTAATTTAAAACAAAACAATATCGCTCGTACCACTGTCACAGTAAGGGACAGCATCAGAGCTCCCAATCTCAAGCTGGTACGCACAGACAAATCGAGCGACGTGACATCCGTGACAGGTGCGTGTCCGAATCCTTCTGAGGCAGTTACACGGGCACTGAGTACGCGAACACGAGTTGCGCGAAAGTGCATAACACAGAAAAGTATTGCTATTTCTGTAATTTTCAGGGTACTTCGTACCTTACATGGAACCTATTAAAGTAGTAACATGTTTCTAAAACTGTTAGGTGATTGGAACGGGTACATCGTAACCTACTGGTTAAAATTAACAGTCCACACCACAGTACTAAAGGATGCTTTTTAAAGTGTTCTATTGGCCAACGCTCGTCCCTGAAACTGTAATTCGTGACGCTCTGCGCCTCGAGCAGTGATGTCAAGCAGGTGTTTCCCACCTAAGGAAGCTGTAATATGGTGTGGGGAACATACAGAAACGCCTTAGCACATTACCACTGATCACAGATCAAATTAGTTTTCTCAGATTACCGATACCATAACTTTCGCAGATTTCCTCATAGCAGTTTCCATTTCGCTGACGTCCTTTTTATGTAGTGTTTAGAGAGACCTATGGAGTCAGTACGTAAAAGGTCTGTCTCCTTGCCCACTTTTCATTCTCCACGATGTTTATTACTCAATA
The DNA here is from genome assembly GCF_023864345.2 of Schistocerca serialis cubense. NCBI lineage: Eukaryota > Metazoa > Arthropoda > Insecta > Orthoptera > Acrididae > Schistocerca > Schistocerca serialis. Next base: position 709,538,202 of record NC_064638.1, read on the forward strand.
ATGCTGGTATTTATGTCGGTCTCCGAGGTCCGATACGACAATCGGAAGATCCTACAGAACCCGGAAAAACGCTGGAGACGTTCTACGCAACTCTGCACATAACATTAGGAACAAAAAAAGTTCCATAAGTCATACACTCGCACATAAATTCGATCATTGATATTTTATTTAGCACAACGCAGCATATATGATGCAGTTTGCACAGTTTAAATGCAGGAGGCAATACATGAAATGACCGGCATGGGCTTAGCGAATGCGTGGCCCAATGAAAAATCATTGGGATACGGTATCAACGGCTACGTATCTGACGTGGGTAAATGAAAAATTCTCTTGATAGACGCGGACCATGGGCTTTCGTGGACAGTTCCGCGCTTCACCTGGTCTTAACTAATCACGCCCTCATCTCTTATCTGGGGTCCTGTAGTCAACTCTGCGTTGGCAGTGCTGTTGCCAGATTTCAGCTACGAAGTTCAAACGGCTGCAGGTGGAAACAGTAGCTGTCTATAAAGCTCTGGCAACAGAGGCGTTGCCATAGAGACGTTTACAAAATCGTGTAACGTGACTGGTTGCAGCAGGCGCTCAATGCTGGAGCGCCCAGCACACTGTCACGGGTCTTTAACAGCGACTCAACTATAGTCTTACGGCCTGTTAGAGTGTAGGGCCTGGAAGGAAAGAGAAGCACATATAACAAGCTGAGCTTTTTTCATTCGGCCAGTGATGCGAATTTTCTTTCTTTTGACAAGATGTGGCGTTTTCTTGCACTTACCGTTTAAATGTTAGCACTTGGCATGCACTGGACGACTGGGATACTTAAAAATCAATTATGTTAGTGTAAGGAGTAACAACAAAAATCAACAACTATGTGATTAGGGCTGTTTCTGCCCCTGAAATTGCAATAAGGGAAAGGTAATTTGAGTGCAACGGCTCATCGACATCGTGGTCATTAGAAACGCAACAGTTCCGGAGAAGGAAAATGGAGGGAACTGGTATAAGCTTTGAAAGACGCCATTCGGATCTACCTGGTTCAGAGAAGTCTCATGAATGCCGTAAAACTAGTAATGTGACAACCGGGATAACAGTACGGCATCGTCTTCAAAAGGTATTCTTCCCCGTGTTTGTAGTGCACCATCAGCTTCAATCAGTGATGTTCAGATTAGTATTTGTCACTACTCGAATGTGACGATTACGGAATGATTGAAACTATCTACATTGATGATCTATGTAACTCAAGATGGTGAAAAACTTTAAAATATGCTGTTGCAGTATCCCTCGCGACGAGATGCATTTTTCCTTCAGTTCTGCTTAACTGATTAAGTTTGGTATCAACTATTTAGTTGTGCAAAGGTGGACGGAATGAAAAGTTAATGAATTCACTGGCGCAGAACTCTCTACTTCGACCCCCTAGCCCCGTAACTTTTTATAAAAAGCTAATGATGCACGGAATTATTTCATGTTAAAGGAACAACAGTAATATGATATATAGTAATTTACTTGCTTACTTCTAATTAACAAAAACTGAAATGCAAACATCTGAAGGATCAAAATCTGATATCTGCAGAAAGTTGACAGAACACTTCGATAGTTGTCAAGTACAGAAACAAACACACGGTAGAAGTACAATTATTGCTCTTTAGCGTATTTACGTTTTGAATACATACGTATGAACAAGTTGGGATGTGGTGGAGTGGATAGTGAGGGAAACATTGCCGCACACAAAATAATACCAAGTGAATTAAATCTCAAATGTGGACAACACCTGTAATAACATTAAGTTCTTTCTCGAAAATCATCTTTATTCAATGTAATAGTATGGTCTTGCAATTAGTCCCATTATAAGGATCAGCTCACGTGCAAGGACTGTATTCCAGATTCAAACCACCACAATTTCGGATAAATTATTTTCGACAAAGGGAACCTACTGTCAGGTAAGTTAGTTTGCGTCGCCATCATCGATAGCAAGCACAGAAATATTCATTTTGTAAGTTGTAGGAAGTTGAATATGAATGTAATAGCTGCCAGGGTGGTTGAAATTTTTTGTGTTCAGCTGATGTGTCTTGGTTATATGTTTTGTTGGAAGGGTTCGTGGAAGATCAAGGAGACACACACACACACACACACACACACACACACACACACACACACAGAGAGAGAGAGAGAGAGACACACACACACACACACACACACACACACACACACACACACACACACACAGAGAGAGAGAGAGAGAGAGAGAGAGAGAGAGAGAGAGAGAGAGAGAGAGAGAGAGAGATTAACAGAAATTAACACGTTAAATCCTATTATATATTTCGTTAGGTTGGTAACAGGAACATGAACCAAACAGAAAGAGCATAAAGTGAACACACAATAGCTACGACTATATGCCACAGTCTTCGATATATTATTTAGAGCTGGTGACGGAAGAATAATAGCCTTGTGTGTGACCAGATGAGTGGACACGCAATTGCCAGCCAAAAACTCTAACAACTGGAAGTAATCACTTATTTAAGTAAAAAATTAGACGAACTGGTTTATAACTTACAAATATCGTATATCAAAACGAAACTATCATTCTAGATTTTACTGAAGATGTCAAAGTAAAAGGCAAAACGCGTCTCGAATAAATAAAATACATTTCAGTATGAAAAAAGCGTTTTTATTTAAAAATTTTACTGTCGAATATTACTGCCCGATAGTTGTCATGAGTTATTTCATGTTGCGGCTGGTTATTTCATAAATAATTCTATCTGTAAGAATGTCAGCTGACTGGAATGAGAACCTAGAGACCTCCAATGAGTAAATTCTACAATGGTCACAAGTTACGAAGGATAACTGACGTTTCAGTTCTATGATAATTGGTTTGTGGGGAGCTCAACTGCGCGACCATCAGCGCCCGTGCAAGGTCCCAATTTTTCTCACACTCCAATTTTTTTACACAGTCCACTCTAGCTACTGTCACAGACGATGGTGGCGATGAAAACACCCAGTGCCCGGGCAGAGGAAAATCCCTAACCCGGCCGGGAATCGAACCTGGAACCCCGTGATCCAACGTTTCAGTTCTAGAGCGGGTGGAACATGGCTCACATGCACGCTGATGCCACAAGAATGCGACGACTGCGACCACGGACAGGCGCGCCTTGTTGCCGCGCGGGTGCTGACATGCAGAGGAACGTGCTGGTGTCAGTGGGCGGCTAGGCCCTAGCCGAGGCGATAGTAGCCTGTCCCCGGCGCAATGAATGGCCGACCTCGGGCCCTCAAAGGGCGCGCCCGCTCCCTGCGAGCTCCCACGGCCAGCAGCAGCTGTGGGAACCTGCAGGCGAAGGGCGCGCCTACTCCCAAAACACGCCGCCGCGCCGGGCGAATCCCACGTTTCTCGTGGTCATCGCGACTGTCGATAAGCTAAAACCACCTCCCGACCTGCCACACCAAAAAAAGTATGCGTCAGTGAAATTCAGAAATAACACGCAAGAAGAATTCATTTGGGGTTTTCCTTCATGTGACCTGTTGTTTTCTGTTTCAGAAACAGTTACAGGTCCATGTGAACTATGTGGTTATAAAGGATAAAACTACATTCGTTGCGCTGAAGTTGTACGATACGAAACATGATTTTCAAACAGCTGCACTCGAGATAGACCTTGAAAATGTATTATCAGTTGGGAATTCTATCTGCAGTCTCCTGATAAAGGCGGCTAGAACTGCTTCGTTCTCAGGCTTTATTTCATTCGCTCGGTCGTTGGGAAGTGTCTGAGCGTTTGAATCCTTGTCTACTGCAGTAGCCAGCAGTGAATGGTCGCTTTTTCGGCGTTTTCAGTCAGTCCTGAGGTTGCAAATGCATTCACACGACCTCAGACTCATTGCATTGGGCACTCCCTACTAGTGCATGCATTTGCGGTATCACGATTGAAAGCGCCAAAGAACCGACCATTCACAGCTGGCCACTGCAATGGAATGGTGCACCACAGGGTTACGACACGGCTAGAATGATAGTGCCCTCTTCGCCCTTGAGATTCTAGTGAGGTAGCAATTCTGGTGTCGCCCAAGGTCTAAATTACATTTGACGCTCACAATTTGAGAGTTGAAGCCAACGAAAATCAATGCAATATAACGCTCATGGTAAGAGTCTGATCTCAAGCATAAATTGATCTCTACGTTAGTGACGCTTTTTTTTATAAATTAAATTCAGAACACTAATTAGACGCGTTCGTCGAGGATATTTTGCTGTACTTTATGCACATATATCAAACATAAAGTATGGAAAAATGCAAGAGGTTGGAGGGGCACTACGGACCTTGAGACTCCGGGCTTATCTAGAGGAGTGGCATCCAAATCCCCGTCTGACCAACATGATTTAGTTAACCGTTGTTCCTAAAAGTAATTTTTAGATCAACATTGGGATGGACACGACAAAGTTAAGGCAGATTTCCTGCACCTTACCGCTTGCTCTTAAAATATTTCAAAGGGTCACAACGAGTGTCTTACAAAGTACTCGAACCAACAGCACCGTCAGCGCTGCGCCTAGTGTAAGTCACATTTTATGGCTCTCTTCTCGTAAACATGGACATTGCGATTGGTCTTATTCCGTTATTCGTGAACCACAACTAAAGAAAAGATAATCAACCTTTCGTCTCTAGAGAAAACAATATTGAATATGAAAAACAATTTTCGCAGTCTCAGTCACATATTTAACTGGTTTCGACCATGAAATGCTCGACAAATTCGTTTACTCAAAAGTCGTGATCTGCAGATCGCTAAAGTATATGAACTTAGCCATTTGTAAAAGACTCTAAAGAGACTGGAAGAAAGATTTTAAAGCCTGTAGTATTGTCTTATTCTGGTAGCCTTCCAACCGTAAAGCTTCTGATTCTGCGTCATTACGTTATCGGCTAGCGAGCAGAATAAAACACGTAAGTCTATAAAACAGCACACGGTCCTATAAGCTCATTTGTAAGAGAACGGTGAGTCCACAGTAACTTTGCAAAACCGCTACCGTATTCCACCTCCCCTAAACATTCAACAGAACTTACGAGCAAATCTGTTAGCCTAATCACAAGTCATATCCACAGAGAAAAAAGGTGTATGCTAATCTCTTCCGGTTACAACCTGCTGTTTCTCCACTGCTCAATTCCATGAAAACTGTAGGACTGAAACGCACCACTAGGCAGAGACTACCAACAAACATTGCACTCCAACAGGTAAAGTCACTCACTTGTGAATATCTTATAAAATTTCTCTTGTACGTGGCCTATGTAGTCCGTATCATCACTTTGTTTACACTTGCCACTTTCCTGGCGAAATAAAAACTTCCAAGAACATTTTATCGAGCACTACCGGTACCTTGAGATTTTACTTCTTCACCAAGCAAGCAAGATAGCGCCAATTACATATGAGCGCGGCAGTTTAAAAGCAGTCATGGCGAAAGGAAAACACCGTTACGTATGGAATAGAGATTCTGATAAACTCAAACTGACTGTAACTGAAGTAACTGTAACGGCTGCATTCACGACTTTCATTGATGAGTGTAACATAACACACCTTCTGCCAGTCGGGGAAACTAATTGTGTAACAGAGAAAATGTTAATAATTAAGCTCACTTTCATTACATCATAGATTAAACGCATCAGCACCTACAGCGTCCTAAGAGAGAAAACACGACTGCAACCGTTGCTCATTCTGTGAGTTAGTCGTTTCAGTGAAAGTTCTCATATTTATAAACTCTGCTACTTACCTCTGACAGGGGCACCTGGTGCCAAAAGCGAGTCTTCAGCGGTAACGGTACAAAAGCCGCAAGAACAGTAGTCTGTAGCTCACTCCTGACGTTGGCGAGCAGGCGATCGGCAGCAGCACACGCACTGTTTCACACACAGACACACTGTATGGTGGCCGAGTAGCGACTGAAGCGAAGCGGCAAGCGGGTGGCCGATTTGCCCGCCAACCAGAGAGGCACACCGACCCACCGCGCGCGGCGCAGGATCTAGGTCGTGCCGGACTCGAACTCCTCGTGGCGGCGTTGCCAAGTCGTGTGCGAGGACAGCAGACCGACACGTAACACTGACACGCACTTGCTTCAAAGTCACGTAACTGAACTTATCTAAACGTCATATCTTTACGAGGGCCTCTGCAGGTAGTGTTATCGTCCTACAAACATGGCATTCTGACAGCTATTGTGCATGCCAATAAGAGAGTATGGTACTTCGATTTCTACCCACGAACTGTTTCTCTCGCTACTCTTTAAACGTCTAGAAATTCATTTTAATGGGGTTGTATTGAGCCGGTATCAGCCACACAATTTGATCCAGATTTTCATGAAGACGAAATATGGATGTAGAAAATGTATATTGAATATTTAAAAAATCCGATATTTTTTCATTTGAGAGTACAAACAGAGCCGTCCGTATAATTTTGCATCTAAAGAATTTTGTAAGTTATGATTAAGAGTGATATTCCACCTTGTAAATTAAATGACAGTAAAACTTTAACGAAATTTCGATTCCGGTACTGAAATACTGCCAGTTACCCTGCATCACTGCAATTGCGTCAGTAAATTTAACCCCTCCTAATACAGAGTTCCAAGAAAATTTACGTTCGGTTTTTTGTTCCATGAACTGAGTCCCTGATCGTTTCAGATTGATGTAGCATTGAGAGTAAAACTTGTTTCCAACCTTTCGAATGTGGTGAAAGCATATGGAGTTTTTTCACTTTTAACGAGGAAAATATTTATAACTAAAAATCACCTGCTTTACTTTTTGTGATTTCTGTCACATACAGCTGAATTATTTTGCCATAGTAATTGCGTGGACAATGCGGTTCTCTAAGAAGCATAGCCGTAGCTGACGTCTAATTCGTACCAAGTAGTGCAGTTAATTTCAACCTTTAACTAGCCAATTCTTTTTGCAGGATTTGGGAGGAGAGGTGTAAAGATGACGATTGCCTGAATGTTTATCTGTATAATGTGAAAAAGCTCCGCAATATCCTTTGGAGTGTGAGCCTGTGACATTTCAAATGACGAATAGTCCGCCGGAAGAATGACGTCAAGCTCTGTCGCACTATGTGAGTTGAACAAGTGTATGGGAGGTAATTGGCTGCATCCAGATTGAATATTCCGCCCTGACATTCGCCTTAAGTGTATTAGGGAAGTGCCAGTGCCGAGATGAACATTTGAATCCTCTGATCTCGAAAAATAGGGCAGTGTCCTCAACAGTACGGCAACTCCCTCCAGTTTTATGCTATAAAGAGCAGGTTCTGCCGGCACCGGGTTTCGAAGAGCCAGTCAAGTGTATCAACAAAAACACTAGGCTGCAGTGCATGAGCGCCCAGTACAGTTATGCACGTGTTACAGCTATTCGCTTGGAACATTACAGACAGGTGGGAAAATCCAAGGGAAAGTCACTCCATATTTTTGTGAATGTAGACTTAGATGAAGCATCCTGTAATGAGGGTAGTGTGGAGTACCTATAAAAGGACAAGGACTCACGCTATTCTGTGATAAGCATCTGCACTGCTTAGTAATACACTTAACACGTTCTGTTGTTTGTATACTTCCGCAGCATAACCTAACATAACACAATAAATTTGCATTTGCACTTGAGAAGCGCGAGTTATTTGCTCCTATGACAATACGAGATGTTCACTCCGTTAGCATTGTAGACGGGATTTGATTTTACTAGTAGGAGGTTGTGTAACAGACTGAAATACAAAGTATGCTCTCTGTATAATAACGGGAACAGAGCTTTAGTTGGCATAAGTACGTAAGAGGGGATAGAGGGGCTTAAAATGCCCTAGTGACAAACGCACGAAGAGGTAAGTGAATGCCAAAGAACATAACTTACTCACAAGATTATACTGGCGAACCATTACTACTACAAATAACTCACGGTACCCTCATCAAATATCAAATATTGTACAACGATCTTAGCTGCGATGAAGTTCAAGAAGAGAGACTGCAGAACGTGTTCATTTAATATCTCCTATATTTACACAAAAACTCATTATGGACGTAAGGTTCAAAAATGGCTCTGAGTACTATGGGACTTAACATCTGAGGTCATCAGTCCCCTAGAACGTAGAACAACTTAACTAACCTAAGGACATCACACACATCCATGCCCGAGGCAGGATTCGAACCTGCGACCGTAGCGGTCGCGCGGTTCCGGACTGAAGCGCCTAGAACCGCTTGGCCACCGCGGCCGGCATGGACGTAAGGGATGGAATCTTGATCCATCGATTCGAACCGTAAACTAAAAGCAAGAATTGGAATGCAAACACTATGTATCACCAGTTAAAAAGAATTGTAGAATATTTCACCAGGGTCGTGTAGTTTTTTGTTCGTAATGAGAAAGAAATTAAAGTGAGAACTAGCCTCAGAGTCTACCTGCAAGATGAGTTGGTCCATCAACCAAATAAGATGCTGTGACCTTTTGGCAACTATGAGAAGCCAGCAGATTGCATCAAACACAGAGTTGTGTTGCCATAGAAAGACCACGCACGTACACACACGATCAACGAAACTGCCAGATAATAATAATATACAAGTATGCACCACAAAATGTACTGGAGAACGATGAATAAAAATTATACTGGAACAGAACAATTATAACAGATAAACCAACATCACATAACAAACCTGACATCATACTCACCAATAAAAAGAAGAAATCAACACAACTAATCGAAATATCCATACCAAATACAAAAAAAAAAAAAAAAAAAAAAAAAATACAGAAGAAAACAGGAGAAAAATTGAAAAATACATCCAACTGGCTGAGGAAGTCAAGGACATGTGGCATCAGGATAAAGTTGACATTGTACCAATTATACTATCACCTACAGGAGTCATACCACACAATATCCACCAGTACATCAACGCAATACAGCTACATCGAAATGTACGAGTATATATACAACTACAGAAATCTGTAATTATTGATACATGTTCACTTACCCGAAAGTTCCTAAATGCAATGTAACATATACCGTACAGTTAAAAGGAAGTCACGCTTGATCAAGGTCCGCGTCACTTTCCATTTTTAACCAGACGTAACGTCTGAGAAAGGAAAGAGATAATAATAATTTCATTACAGAGATACTAATGTTGCCCATATTTAGGCGAGCTCTGTTCCTTCCTATTGCCTTCCTGTCAGTATGCAACTAGTGCAGCTGTTATTGACATTTTCACCTCAGGATGTCGCAGTACACAGGCGAAATCCATAATCACAACGCAGACTTGTAGAATTCCACATTTTATCGTCTTCGTCTATAAAACATTATCGACTCGTTACAAGAAGGACGCAACACAATTTATCATGTTGAAATACCAGTAGGATAAAAGCGATTAGCCCCGAGCGGAAGCATGGAGACAACGTTTTCCTCGACCCATTCGCGATAGGAACATGACAGGGTGAGTTTAAAACTGCTGCTAAGTAACCTCGGCCATGCAATGGACAGTGAATGGAGGAATATATAAGTGCTAGTCTGCTGCAGTTGCAGAACACCCAACTACAGGATTTAATACAAAGGGATGACAAAAGCCATGGGATAGCAATATGCACATATATTGGTGGTGGCAGTATCGGCTACACAACGTATAAAAGGGCAGTGCATTGACGAAGCTATAATTTGTGGTCAGGTGATCCATGCGAAACGTTTGCGACCTGATCATAGCTGCACGACGAAAATTAACAGACTTTGAGCGCGGATTCGTAGTTGGAGTTAGACACATTTTGGAAATCGTTAGGGAATTCAATATTCCGAGATCCACAGTGTCAAGAGATTGCCGAGAATAGCACATTTCAGGCATTACCTCTCACCACATACAACGCTTTGGCAGAAGGCATTCACTTAACGACCGAGATCAGCGGTGTTTGAGTAGAGTTGTCAGTGCTAACAGACACGCAACACTGTGTAAAATAACCGTAGTAATTAGTGTGGGAGATACGACGAGCTACGGGTCTCCGTTAGGACAATGCGACGAAATTTGGCGTTAATCTGCAATGCCAGCAGACGACGGGCGCGAGTGTCTTTGCTAACAGAACATCTGCAGCGCCTCGCTTTTGCCATGACCATATCGGTTGGACCCTAGACTAGTGGAAAATTATTGTCTGGTCAGATGAGTCCCGATTTCAGTTGGTAAGAGCTGATAGTAGGATTCGACTGTGGCGCAGACCCTGAGACGCCATGGACCAAAGTTGTTATCAAGGCACTGTATAAGCTGATGATGGTTCTATAACAGCGTGGGCAGTGTTTACATGGAAAGAACTGGGTCGTCTGGTCCAACAGAACAAACCATTGACTTAAAATTGTTACGTTCGGCTACTTGAAGAGCAGTTGCAGCCATTCATGGAACTCATATTTCCAAACAACGAAGGACTTTTTATGGATGACAACGTGCGATGTCACCAGGCCACAATTATTCGCGATTGATTTGAAGAACATTCTGGACAATACAAGCAAATGATTTGGACACCCAGATCACCCGAAATGAATCCCATAGAACATTTATGGGACATAATCGAGAGGTCAGTTCGTGCACAAAGTCCTTTACCGGCTGCACTTTCTCAATTATGGGCTGCTGCAACATGGCTCAATATTTCTGCAGGGGACTTTCAACGACTTGTTGAGCCCATTCCACGTCCTGTTGCTGCACGTCACCGGGCAAAAGAAGTTCCGACACTATATTACACTACTGGCCATTAAAATTGCCTCGCCACGGAGATCACGTGCTACAGACGCGAAATTTAACCGACAGGAAGAAGATGCTGTGATATGCAAATGATTAGCTTCGGTGGCGATATCTACACCGTGCTGACATGAGGAAAGTTTCCAACCGATTTCTCATACACAAACAGCAGTTGACCTGCGTTGCCTGGTGAAACTTTGTTGTGATGCCTCGTGTAAGGAGGAGAAATGCGTACCATCACGTTTCCGAGTTTGATAAAGGTCGGATTGTAGCCTATCGCGATTGCGGTTTATCTTATCGCGACATTGCTGCTCGCGTTGGTCGAGATCCAATGACTGCTAGCAGAATATGGAATCGGTGGGTTCAGGAGGGTAATACGGAACGCCGTGCTGGATCCCAACGGCCTCGTATCACTAGCAGGCATCTTATCCGCATGGCTGTAACGGATCGTGCAGCCACGTCTCAACCCCTGAGTCGACAGATGGGGACGTTTGCAAGACAACTATCTGCACGAACAGTTCGACGACGTTTGCAGCAGCATGGACTATCAGCTCGGAGACCATGACTGCGGTTACCATTGACGCTGCATCACAGACAGGAGCACCTGCGATGGTGTACTCAACGACGAACCTGGATGGACGAATGGCAAAACGTCATTTTTTCGGATGAATCCAGGTTCTGTTTACAGCATCATGATGGTCGCATCCGTGTCTGGCGACATCGCGGTGAACGCACATTGGAAGCGTGTATTCGTCATCGCCATACTTGCGTATCACCCGGCGTGATGGTATGGGGCGCCATTGGTTACACGTCTCGGTCACCTCTTGTTCACATTGACGGCACTTTGAACAGTGGACGTTACATTTCAGATGTGTTACGATCCGTGGCTCTACCCTTCATTCGATCCCTGCGTAACGCCACATTTCAGCAGGATAATGCACGACCGCATGTTGCAGGTCCTGTACGGGCCTTTCTGGATACAGAAAATGTTCAACTGCTGCCCTGGCCAGCACATTCTCTAGATCTCTCACCAACTGAAAACTTCTGGTCAATGGTGGCCGAGCAACTGGCTCGTCACAATATGCCAGTCACTACTCTTGATGAACTGTGGTATCGTGTTGAAGCTGCATGGGCAGCTGTACCTGTACACGCCATCCAAGCTCTGTTTGACTCAATGCCCAGGCGTATCAAGGCCGTTATTACGGCGAGAGGTGGTTGTTCTGGGAACTGATTTCTCAGGATCTACGCACCCAAATTGCTTGAAAACGTAATCACATGTTAGTTCTAGTATAATATATTTTTCCAATGAATACCCGTTTATCATCTGCATTTCTTCTCGGTGTAGCAGTTTTAATGGCCAGTAGTGTAGTTGGTGTCCTGTGACATTTGTCAAGTCACTGTACAGTATCGCTAAGACTTATGCGCTAGTGCAATTATTCACCCGTTATACGTGTCTTGTTATGTCCCCATCCCGACCTTACTGGTATTTCATAAACATCGCTCTTCAACTGTGCTCAAAGAAACGATATTTGTTTTTTGGAGGACATTGGGCAGTAGCGTATAGGTAGGTGTTGATCTTCATACTTCTTATGCACCGTAGCGTCATCTGTCTTCCTGTCCCTGATATCTCTCTGCAAGGATTCCCCACAACCCGTCGAAGTTTTTCTACATCATTTTGAAACACTTTGTATGGCGGTTCAACCAATTGAATATATTTCTATCTTTCTGAAGGTAGTTTGCGAGCTTGTGGACCACTGGATCAAGTGCACTGCGAATGAAGGATCATTTATTGAAAAATATGTTCTTTTTCAACACGCAAAAAAATTTCAAAAACCTGTCTACGGCCCCCAGTTTTTACTTGTCATTGTCATTTTTCATCCATACGTCTATAATATCGGCTAAGAGTTTATACGTAGTTGCCTTAACAGCCTTTCTTTCAAGACACATGCTGTTCTGCGCTTGTGGAATATCTTTCACATTTTAGGTGACTGCTGTAGATAACGAAGCTGCAATTTCAGACAAATTTTAAGAAAGTTTCACTTAGGTTTTAATATGTCTTTGGTTGTGGGGCAATTTGACACTGGCAGGAGAGTTTTATGTACTGCCATCTTGTTGAAAGATGCATTACAGTATTTGTGCCAAGTGGTTTAAGAGAGCAAACAGAGATTCGCCATTAGCGCCGGCCGGAGTGGCCGAGCGGTTCTAGGCGCTACAGTCTGGAACCGCGCGACCGCTACGGTCGCAGGTTCGAATCCTGCCTCGGGCATGGATGTGTGTGATGTCCTTAGGTTAGTTAGGTTTAAGTAGTTCTAAGTTCTAGGGGACTGATGACCTTAGAAGTTAAGTCCCATAGTGCTCAGACCCATTCGCCATTAACGTAGTTACTCAAGGATTTAAACCTCACACACTCTGAATACAAGACGGGTTTTAACACAATGGCACATTGCAAGATATCGTTTGACACAGTGGACGCATGTACGAGGGCAGTTCAATAAGTAATGCAACACATTTTTTTTCTGAAACAGGGATTGTTTTATTCAGCATTGAAATACACCAGGTTATTCCCCAATCTTTTAGCTACACAACACTATTTTTCAACGTAATCTCCATTCAATGCTACGGCCTTACGCCACCTTGAAATGAGGGCATGTATGCCTGCACGGTACCATTCCACTGGTCGATGTCGGAGCCAACGTCGTACTGCATCAATAACTTCTTCATCATCCGCGTAGTGCCTCCCACGGATTGCGTCCTTCATTGGGCCAAACATATGGAAATCCGACGGTGCGAGATCGGGGCTGTAGGGTGCATGAGGAAGAACAGTCCACTGAAGTTTTGTGAGCTCCTCTTGGGTGCGAAGACTTGTGTGAGGTCTTGCGTTGTCATGAAGAAGGAGAAGTTCGTTCAGATTTTTGTGCCTACGAACACGCTGAAGTCGTTTCTTCAATTTCTGAAGAGTAGCACAATACACTTCAGAGTTGATCGTTTGACCATGGGGAAGGACATCGAACAGAATAACCCCTTCAGCGTCCCAGAAGACTGTAACCATGACTTTACCGGCTGAGGGTATGGCTTTAAACTTTTTCTTGGTAGGGGAGTGGGTGTGGCGCAACTCCATTGATTGCCGTTTTGTTTCAGGTTCGAAGTGATGAACCCATGTTTCATCGCCTGTAACAATCTTTGACAAGAAATTGTCACCCTCAGCCACATGACGAGAAAGCAATTCCGCACAGATGGTTCTCCTTTGCTCTTTATGGTGTTCGGTTAGACAACGAGGGACCCAGCGGGAACAAACCTTTGAATACCCCAACTGGTGAACAATTGTGACAGCACTACCAACAGAGATGTCAAGTTGAGCACTGAGTTGTTTGATGGTGATCCGTCGATCATCTCGAACGAGTGTGTTCGCACGCTCCGCCATTGCAGGAATCACAGCTGTGCACGGCCGGCCCGCACGCGGGAGATCAGACAGTCTTGCTTGACCTTGCGGCGATGATGACACACGCTTTGCCCAACGACTCACCGTGCTTTTGTCCACTGCCAGATTACCGTAGACATTCTGCAAGCGCCTATGAATATCTGAGATGCCCTGGTTTTCCGCCAAAAGAAACTCGATCACTGCCCGTTGTTTGCAACGCACATCCGTTACAGACGCCATTTTAACAGCTCCGTACAGCGCTGCCACCTGTCGGAAGTCAATGAAACTATACGAGACGAAGCGGGAATGTTTGAAAATATTCCACAAGAAATTTCCGGTTTTTTCAACCAAAATTGGCCGAGAAAAAAAATGTGTTGCATTACTTATTGAACTGCCCTCGTAAGTGTTGTTAATAGGAACTTTATCAAGTCCTTTCAAACTATTTTCTATTTCTACTTATAGGATACAATCGTTCAAGCGAAATTTGAAACTGGAACAATAAGATTTTGTTTTGAAAGTGGACAAAGTGTGAAGTGCTCATGACGCCTTTCATACCAGTTTTTTGTGTTCGTTTTCCGGACACGAGAAAAACAAGCATTGTAAAAGATTATTACTCTGATCCTACACTTTTTAATTTTCACGAATCGCTCAATATGTTTCTTTCCGAAAAAGATCAGCCCACAATTCTGTCTTCAAGGTCTTGTGTATATTTCATGTAGTCGAGCTGTATGATCCTTTCGTCACGTTTCTTTTGTTCTTGGATCAATGCGGGTATTCCATTTGGTTACAAAATGGGAGCACATTAGCTAGCATTGCCTTAAAACACGAAGAAAGCAAGCTGCAATATAATACGGTATGCAAGACATCTTTTGACTATAGAGATGTTCAGCAACCATCTGTCGTTGCAGCGTCGCAGGTTGCATAACGTGAGGCTCAAGCCATCCCGTCCGGACGCTTTATTTGGCGCAAATGGCAAGTGGGTGCCTTAGGCTCATTGCATTAAACAGAGAGCTTTGGGGTAACAGGTGGGGGTGCCCGGAAGGGAAGGGTAGGGAGTGGAGTATGGAAGGGTGTGGCCCCGGCCAGCGTGTGATCGATGGTGGACAGTGAGGGGCTGTGACGGCCCACTAACTTGTGGGAAGCACACAGTTGCATTAGCTTACACACGAGAAGATAAAGTGCTACAGTTTTATTCGAATATCTATTGGATCATTTACGGTATTGACAACGAATTATAGTTGTGCAGTGTTGCCTGTACTGTAAGGACGGTGGTTGCATCACCCATTTGTGTTTGCTTTAACCTTCCCTACAGCGATCAGTAAAAGAAGTTGAACAACATGGTTACATATGTGCTCTCTGTTTTTCGGACATGTCTGAAAGAACAAACACCACGTATGTAATTCATGCCAGGGCGGCCAATGATCCCTTCAGTGCGGATGCACGCCAAGCACGAACTCTTGCTGGAATCGGTGAAGTGCTACGAGTAAAGATGATGATGGACAAGGGGCACTACGTCACTACTTTGTGGTTAAGCTGAGAATTTGGGTCTGACGGTTCTAGGGTAGTCCGTACAGACTGTGTCTGGATGGTGCAGTGGTCAGCGCATCTGCCTAGCAAGCAGAAGACGCGGGTTCGAATCCCGATCTGGAACAAGTTTCCAACTTTCCCTAATGATTTAAATTAGTGTCCACTGGCAGATAATGTCTTCAGTTCCCTATGTCTTGAACATGGTTACAGTTTCTTAAGCTCAATACGACGTAACAGGCATGTCGAAGGATGGTTGGTTTCTGTAACCGCTGTCGCATTCCACAATAATGGGTTTAGGTCCATACACAGAACACCATCAACCTGCATTTTGCAGACTAAGAGATTATTTGTATTACAATCACAACCTGAAATTTTTATTTAATAAAAATCATACAGTTTATACAAAATATTTTTATTATCTTTAGAATAAGAATAAGCGTTGCACTTGTGCTCGTTCTGAATTCGAAACAGAAAGAAAAACTGTCGTATTATCTGTGAAGAAGAAATTAATTTTCTCATTTTATGACGTGGATGATGGAGTGTGGGTTATGGAGTATTTGCAAAATATCGGAGGAATCATCTGCTGGTATTCCCCAAAAATGGATCAAATTATTATTGGTGTACTTAACAAGGACTCCCTTGTGAATGAAATAAATTTTATAATTAAGTGAAGTGTGTTGTGATACAAATATAACTGTGTTTTTCAGAATTGTGTGTTGTGTTTTTGTTAGCAGATGTCAAACACATGGCTGTCATTGGGGCACAGATCGCAATCCTTGGGGGGTCGTCTTAAGTCATGCAACGCAGGAGGAATGATTACGTCCAGACTCGTTGTTGATTGTCACGTTTCCTACACTGTGAAAAAGATTCAGTTCAATGTTAAGAGCTCATTCTGAAAGTTCAGTTAATTCCTCACAGGAGTTCGATGTATGAATCAGTTTCTATACGGCTACGGCCGGCCGCGGTGGCCGTGCGGTTCTAGGCGCTTCAGTCCGGAACCGCGGGACTGCTACGGTCGCAGGTTCGAATCCTGGGGCATGGATGTGTGTGATGTCCTTAGGTTAGTTAGGTTTAAGTAGTTCTAAGTTCTAGGGGACTGATGACCTAAGATGTTAAGTCCCATAGTGCTCAGAGCCATTTGAACCTATACGGCTACGTCTATACATGCTGTGTTGTAAATGAATAATCTTCAACTGACTCTCAATAAAAGAAAAGTTCTACTTCTGAAAGGCGTTGATTGTAGTTTCTTGCATTACATTAGACGAGTACTGGTCGTTTCACTTCTTCGAGGAACGATTCATCGTAAAAGCAGGCAACGCTTTCATTTCATTTTTCGGACGGTGCAACATGTAAACATAGAAAATACTGTCTTCTTTGCGGGGAGGGGGAAGGGCCCTAATAGTTTTACAAAAGGACATTTCCAGACAAAATTTCTCAGAGTTTCAATTGCTGCAACGACCTTTCTACAAAGAACACAAGTGCGATTGCGCTGAAGTGCGTTGTAGCTTAATAATTATCTATTTCAGTTTATTAACATTTGTGTGGTTGTGACAAATTTGTTATAACTTTTTACGTGAAAATAGGTTTCAAATTTCACTTACAGTCTGCGAAATGAACATTAGTGTCTGTGTTGTATTGTAAATACGTGTTATGTATTTCTATTTTTATGTCATATTCCAACTGACACATATCTGCACTGACGGAGTTGAGGATCCGTGGTCCGGGACCGTCGATTTCACTTGTGGACCTCTACCTGCCTGCTGTGACCGCCGGCCCATCGCCCACACAAAGGCGAATGGGGTGGCAGACACGCTCAGCGGATGGGTCGGCTGACTTGTCTGCCCGTGTATGAGGGCTTTACGCCTGGCGGAGATGGTGAAAGCAACGGTGTCCGGAAATATAAGAACACAGAGATTTGCAGGCACAATTCCCCCCCCCCCCCCTCCCCCCCTGCCCATCAAACGCTGTATGGGTATCCATCTTATTTTACATCTGAAGATCCTAGTGTTACTATAAGTATGGAAGTTGTTATGAAAACCAAGGGCAGCCCTTCTGCTCATTATAGTAATTACGCTTTTAGTAAATTTAGGGACCTAAAAAGGATGTTGTAACGTGGGTCTGCTTGCGAAGAATGGAGCAGCGGTTTACGTGTCCAAACATCTCTGTGGACTATCTGACAATGGAGCTCTAGAAGTGAAGAAGCAAATGGAGAGGGTGAAGAAGAGGGCTCGAAAAAGAAAACACCCGGGTTTCCCAGATATTTCTGGATGAAATGGGGACTCTTCATGACAAAAGCTGTCATTTTGTTACGGTGAGGCGTTAATTAGAAAATATGGACAGGGCATTGTGTTATCAGCGGAGTCAAGCAGGAGCTGTTCTGAAATTGATCTTAATGAAGATCACGTAAAAATGGGTGATGGCAGTAGTTTCCTTCTAGAAGCCGATAGATTAGAGCAAAGGATAATCATTTTTAGTGGAAGCAATGGAAAAGAAAGCTTAAAGTGCCTTCCCATTTTTTATGGATGTAGCACGTAAGAGGTGCAGAAAGCAGATTGCACAAATCTACGTTACGCATACAGACTTAGGAGCCCAGGGTGACGAAATAAACATAATTCCTGTTGAATTTGCCGTGCTGTCTAATAAGAAGAAAGACACCTACGTTCGCCTGTTTCGTCTGATTAAACAAGCAGCTGCTCAATGGTGTCCAACAAGCGTCAATGTTAATTTTGAAGCAGCTGCAATATCGGCCTTTCGTCAAGTTTTCCCCTCAACTGAAATAAGTAGACGTTATTTCCTCGTAAAGGAAAGTTTATGGAGGAAAGTTCAAGATCTCGGCCTAAGTGAGGAGTACCGGTCTAACTGAGAAGTACCATCAGAACGAAGATTTCAGACTTCAGGCAGCATATGTGCAACACTGGCATTTTAAAACCAGAGGACGCAAGTAACGGATGGGTTGAGATTCATACACAAATACACAAGTCCCTGATAACAAAGACTCTCAGTTTTTTTACTACTATGTGAGTACTTGGCTACAGATTGAGGAAATCCCCATCGCAATTTGGAACTATTATGGAAAAGGGCATGCTGTTGAAGGGTGGTACAAGAAAGTAAATAAGAGTAAGGAATAAAGACAAAACTAATCATCCTAGGATCAAATGTTTGGTGGAATATTTTAAGCAGGGTGCAGAGCTCACAAACTGCATCTCGTGTTTGAAGTTGGAGATGAATTTTGAGTGAAAGAAGAGAAAGAAGAACTATTCGAGGTCGGGTAACAGGATAGAGAGTACTGGAAAAAAAGGACACTAACAACAATGAGTCCTATCTGAAAGCTAATGCCCACATTCAGAAACTGGACTAAGATCTATTTATAATATATTGTAACGCTTTGAAAGTCACCGAGTCCCTGCAGATTATTTGATTAAAATTAATAATTTCAATGACATATCTTTATCATAATTAATTTTAAATTATATTAATAAATAAAGTGGACTTCAGTTCTAGCTTAAAAGTGATTGTAAGCATGTTTAGGCTGATTTTAAACACACCAAAATGGTAATTAATTACTCGTAACTATAATTTTGACAATGGGATAGGAATGATGATGGAAATAGGATCACATTTGAGGAAGTGGAGAAAATGGTCAATATATTGCAGTGCAATAAAGCGGCTGGGGTGGATGAAATTAAGTCGGAACTCATCAAATACAGTGGAATGTCAGGTCTTCAATGGCTACACAGGATAATTGAAATGGCGTGGGAGTCGGGACAGGTTCCATCAGATTGGACGAAAGCAGTAATCACACCAATCTTTAAGCATGGAAACAGAAAAGATTGTAACAACTACAAAGGTATCTCCTTAATCAGCTTTGTGGGTAAAATCTTTTCAGGTATTGTTGAAAGGGAAGTGCGAGTATTAGTTGAGGACAAACTGGATGAAAATCAGTGTGGGTTTAGGCCTCTTAGAGGTTGTCAGGACCAGATCTTTAGCTTACGGCAAATAATGGAGAAGTGTTACGAGTGGAACAGGGAATTGTATCTATGCTTTATAGATCTAGAAAAGGCATATGACCGGGTTCCTAGAAGGAAGTTATTGTCTGTCCTATGAGATTATGGAATAGGAGGCAAACTTTTGCAAGCAATTAAAGGTCTTTACACAGATAGTCAGCCAGCAGTTAGAGTTGACGGTAAATTGAGTTCATGGTTCAGAGTAGTTTCAGGGGTAAGACAAGGCTGCAACCTGTCGCCACTGTTGTTCATATTATTTATGGATCATATGCTGAAAACAATAAACTGTCTGGGTGAGATTAAGACATGTGAACACAAAATAAGCAGTCTCGCATATGCAGATGACTTAGTTGTGATGGCAGATTCGATTGAAAGTTGGCAAAGTAATATTTCAGAGCTAGATCAGAAATGTAAGGACTATGGTATGAAGATTAACATCTCCAAAACGAAAGTAATGGCAGTGGGAAAGAGATTGAGTGCCAAATAGGAGGAACAAAGTTAGAACAGGTGGACGGTTTCAAGTACTTAGGATGCATATTCTCACAGGATGGCAACATAGTGAAAGAACTGGAAGCGAGGTGTAGCAAAGCTAATGCAGTGAGCGCTCAGCTACGATCTACTCTCTTCTGCAAGAAGGAAGTCAGTACCAAGACTAAGTTATCTGTGAACCGTTCAATCTTTCGACCAACTTTGTTGTATGGAAGCGAAAGCTGGGTGGATTCAGGTTACCTTATCAATAAGGTTGAGGTTACGGATATGAAAGTAGCTAGGATGATTGCGGGTACTAGTAGATGGGAACAATGGCAGGAGGGTGTCCACAATGAGGAAATCAAAGAAAAACTGGGAATGAACCCTATAGATGTAGCAGTCAGGGCGAACAGGCTTAGATGGTGGGGTCATGTTACACGCATGGGAGAAGCAAGGTTACCCAAGAGACTCATGGGTTCAGCAGTAGAGGGTAGGAGGAGTCGGGGTAGACCAAGGAGAAGATACCTGGATTCGATTAAGAATGATTTTGAAGTGATAGGCTTAACATCAGAAGAGGCATCAATGTTAGCACTGAATAGGGGATCGTGGAGGAATTTTATAAGGGGTACTATGCTCCAGACTGAACGCTGAAAGGCATAATCAGTCTTAAATGATGATGATGATAATTTTGACAGTCGAAATCCTGTGCAAAATGTGATGACAATCAGCTTGTAGTAGTTGTAAAATTTAAAGATTGTTTCAGGTCTCAGACCAGTATCCCGCAACAGCTTAATAACGAAACCATCTGGTCGCAGCTTGGTTCGCGTGCGCTTAATCAGTAAGCCGTAGGATTTGGCCTAGCAAAATCTCTGGTGAGGAAATACTTTTAAATTTCGCAGGCGCTCTAAGGATCAGCAGTTATTGTCTGTGAGCCACTGCAAACAGTCTACGTCCGTAAATATCTGTGCTTCCGGTATTTGTTTCTAGCGGGGAACGACCTTCTGTCTGTGCAACAATCTAATTGGAAGGACTGTGCCGATGTCTTCCTCCCTTCCTAGCTGGTTACGCAAGAGCGGATATTAGCGACGGGTTACTGATGTTTCCGACGGATTCAGGAACTTCTGCAGGCACCACGTCTGCGGTGGTGGAGACACGACCTTCGGGCCATTAGCTGCAGTTCTCGGAATCGGCGAACCCGCCTTGGGAGGTATCCGGTGTTTCCGCAGATCTCCGGCAAGCGCTACTGTCCGCATAGATCCGTGTCCGCATTTTCCCGACATTCAAAGCGACTACCTGCTCGCCTTCCCTTCGCGACAACTAACAAACGTCACAGACGCCATCCGACTAAGTAGAATAATAAATCATTCATCCAGTCGTAATTCAACAAGTCGCTCGAATTAGTGAAAGACCCATTGCAGCAACTGAAGTAGATTTTTTTTCTGAAGTTTCTAGTGTGAGTGATGAACTTATAATGTTTTACGACTATACATCTGAATCCAGTTGGTTGACGTTGGTCATAGATCTAAGCCATTGTAACGCCTTTAACAATGTCGGTTTTTTTCAGGTAATTTATGTAAGTGAGGACTGAATAAATGGTTTTAAGCCGAGTCAGTTGCTTCTGGAAGCTGCAGTAGACGCTCTTGAAAGTTATTGCTGAACCAGAGAGTTATGTTAACATGATGGCGACTCTGTGTGCTAAGTTATTTGCTGCAGTGTGGTGCGAACGGCTGCTGTTTCTTTGTTCCTGAAGGCCGATCACGCTATCCACGCATACCTGATGATCTCTCTCTCCTCTTACAACAATACAAACCTCAAGTGGACTGACGATCATTGCATTTCATGCTCTGTTCGAATAATAATAACATCTGCTGTGTTGCATGCTGTTGTGAAATGTTGGTGGGATATGCATACATCAAAAAAAGTTTTGCATCACCTCGGTTCCGAGAGTTCCGGAACTTGTAAAGAAAATGGAACAGAGATCAACACAAACATAAAGAAATGGTCAAATGTTTGTGAAATCTTACGGGACTTAACTGCTAAGGTCATCAGTCCCTAAGCTTACACACTACTTAACCTAAATTATCCTAAGGACAAACACACACACACACCCATGCCCAAGGGAGGTCTCGGACCTCAGCACTGATGCATGCCTGTATTCGTCGTGGCATAGTATCTAAACAAGCACTGTTAGTCCAGATTGTCCCGCTTCTCAACGGCGATTCGGCGTAAATCCCTCAGAATGGTTGGTGGGTCACGTCGTCCATAAATAGCCCTTTTCAATCTACGCCAGGCATGTTTGATAGGTTTCATATCTGGAGAACATGTTGGCCACCCTGCAGCCGATATAGTTGCACCATCGGTCGGAGGATGGCACTCACGTAACATACAGCCGTTACAGCGCCTTCCGTGACCACCATTGGCGTACGTCGGCCCCATATAATGCCACCCCAAAACAGCAGAGATTCCTTTCATGTTAATTTTCTAAGTCTGTTGTCATTTACGGCATACATTCCACTTCTAAATTTACTCTGGTGTTTCTGACTCTATCTGGGAGGAGACTGAGCAGTGGAACGTGCTACTTTTACACATAAACAAGAACGATCTGTCACACTACTACACCTTAAAACACAGTTTATATATAATTCATGTCACACAGTCTCATATGGAACCTACATGCGCTTTCTTTTATATAGCGTATATGATAAGATGCTGTCATCCCCCTTCCCTTCTGTGTGAAAGGACGAATGAGCAAATGTATTTGTAGTTGCATGCTTGATGGTAGCAGACACGCCTGTCTGCTAGAGAACAGTAGGACCAACGTCGGAATAGGTAGCTACACTTTCTAAAAGCAAAGAGGTTTCTATTATTAGTATGGTCCTGTCCGTCCCTTGTCATGTTGGTATAGGAAGCTGCCTCTCTGGTCAC
The DNA here is from genome assembly GCF_023864345.2 of Schistocerca serialis cubense. Lineage (NCBI taxonomy): Eukaryota > Metazoa > Arthropoda > Insecta > Orthoptera > Acrididae > Schistocerca > Schistocerca serialis. Next base: position 709,561,213 of record NC_064638.1, read on the forward strand.
TTCCGTTTGTATCTGTGAAGCACCCTCGGTAGTAGCCCACGCCAGTCTGTCCGCGGCGAGCGTCTGAAGTGGTAAGATCTCCTGCTTAACGCATCTCTGCTAAGTCCGTAGGACAATGGATTTCTTAAGTTCAGCCTAACTGAAAATTTAATCACTTTTGTTTCAGGTTTAGCTCTAAAATATCTAATGTTATCTTAAATTGCAATGCAGTGTAGTTCGAGTGTGACGTTCAGAATATCTTCCAGTAGTTGCTTTGTCACTACTTTGTGAGTAAAGTGCAGTCACGTGTTGATGGTCCGTAACGCTAACTAAGATCATCGATCGTAAATGCGAATTGTCTCGTCTCGACAATATTTTTCAATATAGCAACTTTTCTTTATGTTCAACCCACGTGGGGGGTACTTTGTGTGACCAGTACCACGTGCTTATACAATTGTTTGACCCATCAGGCTAATAGTAAGACGATAGTAACAAGTTTGAGGTTTTTCTTTTGTAAATTGCGTTTCGATGTAATTTATTTTAGTTATCAAAATTATTGTGGTGTTATACTCTTTGTGTAAACCAAGTTGACCACGTGAAGCATGTGGTGTAATCATCAAAGTAGCCCTCAGCTATTTTTTTTTGGGAAGATTTCACAGAGAGTTAGTATGAATTTAGTATACCAGTGTGTGGTAATTTCATGACGAACAGGATTGCGCTACGAACGTAACTTCTTTGGGTGAAAATTGAATCGGTTGGTTGTGGTTAACATCCTCTTGCACATGTTTCAACGTTCTTCGTGTACTATTTTATGAATGCAGTGTTGTATGCAGTCTCCCAATCTTGGCTCCATATTTGATGTGTTCCGTAAGATTACAAACTCACATTTTCACAATCCTAAATAAGGCACCAGTTTAGTTATGAATCAAGTTTAATATACTGAAATTTCAATGATCAATGTTAAAATAAATTTCCAAATATAAACTGATTTATTTCTTTTTATTTAAATTATATATATATATATATATATATATATATATATATATATATATATATATATATATATATATATATATATATATATATATATATATATAAAAATCACCGGTTGTCGTAAGATGACTATTAAAAGATTATAATTAATGTTAGTCTGGTGAGATTTGGTAAACTAGACTGGATACCTGTTGAAACAGTTGGTCAGTAATGTAAGGATAACTTCCCCAGATATCTCACAGCTTTTAACCCGCTTTTATTATCTTGAATATCAGCACCGCTTTCAGAACCAATTACTGCAGCAACATTACACCTTCACCTTGCTGCACTCTGTGTCTAAGACGTTCAGCCTGACCGCGTGGTCTCCAAACAGTCTCTAACGATTGTCTGGTTGAAGGCATATGCGACACTCATCGGTGAAGAAATGCCACTCCCGAGCGGTCCATTCGGCATGTTGTTGGGCCCATCTGTACCGCGCTGCATGGTGTCGTGGTTGCAAAGATTGACCTCGCCATGGACGTCGGGAGTGAAGTTGTGCAGCATGCAGCCTATTGCGCACAGTTTGAGTCGTAACACGACCCCCTGTGGCTGCACAAAAGGAATATTCAACGTGATATCGTTGCTGTCAGGGCTCCTCCGAGCCATAATCCGTAGGTAGCAGTCATCCGCTGCAGTAGTAGCCCTTGGGCGGTATGAGCGAAGCATGTCATCGACAGTTCCTGTCTCTCTATATCTCCTCCATGTACGAACAACATCGCTTTGGGTCACTCCGAGACGCCTGGACACTTCACGTGTTGAGAGCCCTTCCTGGCACAAAGTAACAATGCGGAAACCATGAACCGCGGTATTGACGCTCTAGGCATGGTTGAACTACAGACAACACGAACCGTGTACCTCCTCCCTGGTGGAATGACTGGAACTGATCGGCTGTCGGACCCTCTCAGTCTAATAGGTGCTGCTCATGCATGGTTGTTTACATTTTTGGGCGAGTTTAGTGACATCTCTGAACAGTCAAAGGGACTGCGTCTGTTATACAATATCCCAGTCAGCTGGCCGAGCGGTTCTAGGAGCTTCAGTCCTTAACCGCGATACTGCTGCGGTCGCAGGTTCGAATCCTGCCTCGGGCATGGATGTGTGTGGCGTCGTTAGGTTAGTTAGGTTTAAGTAGTTCCAAGTTCTTGGGAACTGATGACCTCAGATGTTAAGTCCCAAAGTGTCCGTTCAACCATATCCCAGTCAACGTCTATCTCCAGGAGTTCTGGGAACCGGGGTGATTCAAAACTTTTTTTGATTTGTGTATTACGATTAAAATTAGTTTGTGACTGACGTTTCAATGAGTCGAATGGTAGGGGCCTGCCGTCAGCCAATCGTAGTTCTTTCTCGAATGCTACATGCTCGCTGTGTTGCTTATTTTATAAGTATGCTACGCGCAGCTCCCTGCTGTACGCCATCAGAACTACCACCTCCCCCCCACCCCCACGCCCCCCTCCTGCCACCTGACGCTGCAAGCTGTCTGTCACAATGTAATTTTAGTTAGAGTATAGTCTAATTAAAAATATATTAGCAGTGTTTTTCGTACAATAATTATAGCGCGACGCGATCGCCATGGAAGATATGTAGCGCCAAGGGTTGACTGTGTATGACTCACTATCGAATTTGACTGACAGACTGAAAAACACGATGAGTTGACTGGTGACAGTGACTCACCGGTCATGTGCTCCTGTGAAATCAGCGGACAAACCAACAGGTGACGAGAGTCTGTTGGATGCTACAGTAGGAGAAATTTCCAAAGAGTGGTACTGAGCACTGGGTCGGCTTGGAGCCATCTAACTAGATTTTGTTTTCCGCTGGTCAGAATGGGTGTAAGTTGGGGTCATACTCGACGTCCTTTGTGTACGGCAACAACAAGCTGACTGAGAAGCAGTAAGTAGGAATTGCAGCCTTTCACCACTCGTTCCCAGGAGCGTGCCTGGAAGAAAGAGGGAAAAGGACTGTTGGATTAACGTCTAATTGAAATCGAAGTCATTAGCGATGGAGCGCTACCACAAGAGAAAGGAAGGTAATCAGCCTTGGTCTTATTAAGCTAACGTTCCTGGTAGGTCCCTGAGGTTATTCCGAAGAAACCACTGGAAACATATATATCAGTGTAATTAGACGGGAAGATGAACTTCGCTCGTCTTAAGGGGCTTCGGAAAAGCTCAAAATCATGAAAAGTTCAATTTTTACTTTTTTGCGTTTTCTGAATCTGCAGACTATTACCTTTTAATAGATATATAATTTATTCAATTCCGAAGACTACAACTATTTTTAAATTTTTTGTGAAATGTGTTCTACATGGGCGTGACCCACTGTGGCGCTGTTAAACTGCTGTCAAATGGTGTTATTATGAACGTTCGTGTTCATCAGGTACATTTTAGTGATGTGAGATAAAGTATGTGTTGTGGCTAACCTGTGATGGTTCAATATATATCACTGGTGTGATTGTCGATTGTTTCATGTTTATTTACTCTGTCGTTATCTCGAAAATATTCGTAATTAATTCTGTTTCTTGAGTCTCTGTTTTGTTGAAGTATAATAATGAGTAAAAGTAAAGTTATTACAAATCCTCTGAAGGCTTTTAAGAAAAGGAGAAATGTTGGAAAGCCAAAGGTATGTGTTATTACTGTAAACAATAAAGACGATAACCAAGTGAGTGAACCTAACCTCTCAAGTACACCTGCCCATAGCAGTCAAAGTGGGAAAGAAAATACTTCACAGAAGAAGCTTGGTTCAATGAGTGAAAACTATGAATGTTTTATGGGCGAATCGGATGTGAATGAAGTATTTGATATGTCGGTTCTCAAAGGAATTTTTTCAAACTGTGTAAGATGTATTCATTGTAGTGAAGTTGGTCTGGAACTCTCCATAATAAAGCACGTAGGACTTGCTAGTGAAATACAACTGACCACCTTTTGGAACAGTGTTGCAGTAACTGCAACTGAAGAAAATGGTAGCAAAATCTACGAACACAACAACGAGCGATGCTTGCTTTAGACAAGGAACGCCTTCGGGCTGCAGACAGGGCTGTTAAGAGTCTAGAAATACAAGCAAGAGTAAACAGGAGGAGGAACAAGAGGAAGCTGGAGGAGGAGTTTGCAGAGGATGAAGATAATCCGTCCTATGGACCTGGAATGCACTAAAAAGTTAATCCAATCTTTGTCGCTCGATTCCCAAAACTTTTATTTTCTCATACTAATTACATGTTTTCTAAGGATCTTCCAAACATATTTGTTTCAAACTTTCAGTAAATGTTACACAGTACCTTCTGCATAATTTAACACAGTCTTTTTCCAAAAAACTGTATATTTTTGAATGTATAAATAAAAAATTGTAAAAAAATGTTGTGAATTGTCATTATAATTGAAAAAAAATCATCTTTACTAACTGAACTAAAATTTTGTAAAATCCCTGTGTTAAGTTGTAGCCCATATTCCAATAAATAATCTGTAAAAAGTTCAACTTCCTACCTCAAATACTTTGTGAGGAAAGATGTAATTTATAAGCGTTATTTTAACATTGCAAGTATAAGGCGTTCCGGAGCCCCTTAAATATGAGTCCAGTTTGGCAACCAGTGCGCTCCTTCTATTAATATGGAAGTACACTGCCGCTTTCTTTGGACTAGGCTCTGTTGCATTCAACGCGGGGGCAGCGGCACTCTCAAACTTCCGTAGAGACTGTCGCAAGCACGCTGCCTGTGAATTCTCAGGAAGTGAGGTCCTCCAAACAGACGAAAGCTGCAATGATGGTAGGAGGCAGTGGGAACAATATCTCCTCTGTGCACCCAGAGTTTGCTGATCTGATTCGCAGGGGACGGTGAATGAGCGACATGCTATACTAGCCTCTTCAAGTTTCCGTGGCAGTGAGTGGAGCTGCGTGGTAAACACGATATCTGGAAATGTGATTCAGCTTTTGAACTAAGGGCAGTGAAATACAGACAGCATTAACAAGAGCTTAAGAAACCAAACGCAGACCAGTAACGTGCCGTGTACGGTATGTTGATCTACGTTGCTAACAGCCGAACTAGGTTGGCGAGGCTTCCTTGTACCGGTGTAGCGGAACATCTCTGCTTCAAATTGGTTTATATGGGAGAACGAGTGAGCTTTGGAGGAAGAAGGAAGTTGGCGGCAGAATATGCAACAGTTTTGCCAACGGACACTGGACGCTGGTTATTGTAAATGGGGCTCAGGTTTGGAACGTCGCTGCTTAGTTACTGGACAGAACTGTTAGCGGATAACACGGTGTATATACTCGTAGAAGACACAATGACTTGTAGCAGGCGGCTTGCACATATCGTGTCTCTGGAGGACAGATGCGTGAAGTGAAATGCAGCTGTTGTCGTAGTGGATGTTTGCTGCAGGTATTGTCGCTCGGCAGTAATACTGCCGTCATTTTTTAGCGCTGCAGTATTAGGTGGTGCACTCATTTCTGGCTACTGATCTTGGTGATTAAAATTGGTGTTCTATAATTGTGTGGCAACGGCCTTGCCGCAGTGGATACACCAGTTCCCGTGAGATAACCGAAGTTAAGCGCTGTCGGGCGTGGTCAGCACTTGGGTGGGTGACCATCCAGGCCGCCATGCGCTGTTGCCTTTTTTCAGGGTGCACTCAGCCTCGTGGTGCCAATTGGGGAGCTATTAGGCCGAATAGTAGTGGCTTCGGTCAAGAATACCATCATAACGACCGGGAGAGCGGTGTGCTGACTCCACACCCCTCCTATCCGCATCCTCCTGTGAGGATGACACGGCAGTCGGATGGTCCCGATGGGCTACTTGTGGCCTGTAGACGGAGTGGTTTTTTATAATTGTGTAGCTTTATTTTAGAGACCAAATAGCAGATCAGAGTGTATCTGATAAAAGCTATTATGTATTGAGGATGGCACTATATAACGAACTAGTTCAAGTTCACTTGTTGAAAAAGTTATTAATATGCTGGTATTAGGCCACGGCAGTGGCTAGAATGATTAAAATTGAAACAGTAACTGTGCTAGTGGGTTCAAGGAGACTTGGCTGTTACAGGTGTAAGAGCTGATAATGTATTGTACGAGGGCAGTTCAATAAGTAATGCAACACATTTTTTTCTGAAACAGGGGTTGTTTTATTCAGCATTGAAATACACCAGGTTATTCCCCAATCTTTTAGCTACACAACACTATTTTTCAACGTAATCTCCATTCAATGCTGCGGCCTTACGCCACCTTGAAATGAGGGCCTGTATGCTTGCACGGTACCATTCCACTGGTCGATGTCGGAGCCAACGTCGTACTGCATCAATAACTTCTTCATCATCCGCGTAGTGCCTCCCACGGATTGCGTCCTTCATTGAGCCAAACATATGGAAATCCGACGGTGCGAGATCGGGGCTGTAGGGTGCATGAGGAAGAACAGTCCACTGAAGTTTTGTGAGCTCCTCTCGGGTGCGAAGACTTGTGTGAGGTCTTGCGTTGTCATGAAGAAGGAGAAGTTCGTTCAGATTTTTGTGCCTACGAACACGCTGAAGTCGTTTCTTCAATTTCTGAAGAGTAGCACAATACACTTCAGAGTTGATCGTTTGACCATGGGGAAGGACATCGAACAGAATAACCCCTTCAGCGTCCCAGAAGACTGTAACCATGACTTTACCGGCTGAGGGTATGGCTTTAAACATTTTCTTGGTAGGGGAGTGGGTGTGGCGCCACTCCATTGATTGCCGTTTTGTTTCAGGTTCGAAGTGATGAACCCATGTTTCATCGCCTGTAACAATCTTTGTCAAGAAATTGTCACCCTCAGCCACATGACGAGCAAGCAATTCCGCACAGATGGTTCTCCTTTGCTCTTTATGGTCTTCGGTTAGACAACGAGGACCCAGCGGGAACAAACCTTTGAATATCCCAACTGGTGAACAATTGTGACAGCACTACCAACAGAGATGTCAAGTTGAGCACTGAGTTGTTTGATGGTGATCCGTCGATCATCTCGAACGAGTGTGTTCGCACGCTCCGCCATTGCAGGAGTCACAGCTGTGCGCGGCCGGCCGGCACGCGGGAAATCAGACAGTCTTGCTTGACCTTGCGGCGATGATGACACACGCTTTGCCCAACGACTCACCGTGCTTTTGTCCACTGCCAGAACACCGTAGACATTCTGCAAGCGTCTATGAATATCTGAGATGCCCTGGTTTTCCGCCAAAAGAAACTCGATCACTGCCCGTTGTTTGTAACGCACATCCGTTACAGACGCCATTTTAACAGCTCCGTACAGCGCTGCCACCTGTCGGAAGTCAATGAAACTATACGAGACGAAGCGGGAATGTTTGAAAATATTCCACAAGAAATTTCCGGTTTTTTCAACCAAAATTGGCCGAGATAAAAAATGTGCTGCATTACTTATTGAACTGCCCTCGTATTATTGTGGTCTGACATAGACTAATGCTGGATTCTAACGGACCTGTTAATGATGAATCAGTGCAGTGGCAGGGACACGACAAGATGTTTATAAAAAAGGGAAGCAATGTTCCATCTCACTTTAGTACCACTCAGTCAGCATTAAGATCTACTGCTACAGATTCTTTTCTAAAGTGTGAAACTATTAACTGGTGACTGATTTGTATTGTTATCAATTGCTATGTTTATATGGGTCTTGTAAGTCACTTTGAGGCAGGCAATTCTTTACTATTTGTGTAAAGTAAACACCGTGAAAATTTACTGTAGGACAAAGTTTTGGTTGGTTTATTAAATTGTGAAGTTTATTGGTTCAGTTGAGATGTTGATGGTTCTTTCTATGGTTTGTTTCAGAACTAAAGTATTGTTTTGAAATATTTGCTTTTGGAAGTAATTGTTGTTTGAACGTTCCAATGTGTAATACTGTTACAGTAATTGTGGGCCAATCTACAGAGAAATTTTTCTGTGGTCATCAGCGACAGAAGTTTTACGCAGATTTGGTATTTAATAAATGTTTTAAAAATCTCAAACAATCGCTCCACCATTTCCCAATGCGGCCTCGCTACCGGTAACAGTAATATAAAAATTCGTTTTAAACAAGCCCACCGGAGAAAATCATTTTCACCCTTAAGAGAGCACAGTGGTCGCTTCAGAGCGCTGTAGATTGTGTAGAACTGCTACCGCGTGGTATGTGACCTTGTACCGCTGACGTCATCATGGCAGTGAAGTGGCTTGTATGTGCCAGCCGACCGTATGAATCAGTGCAGCTAGATGGGTCGAACTGTAGGCGTGACAGTGTGTCAGAAATGAGCCATCGTATTTCGTTGTGCCCGTGACCACACCGTAACCTTGGAAACGAGGCGTAAGAACAGTGGCCGTAAAAAAATCGCAACCAACAGGGACCAGAGACGAGTGTGGAGTCCTGTCAGAGACAATTGGTTTCACATTTGACAGAATTCGCTGTCCCTAGTGAATGCAGGTCCATATGAATCAATCACCGCGCGACCACTGCGAAGCGAGCTGCATACAACGAACATTTGGATTCTGGTACCTCGCAGAAGGCTATTGCTCACTGCGGAACATAAGACTGCATGTCTTACAGGAGACACACACACACACACACACACACACACACACACACACACACAGACAGAGAGAGAGAGAGAGAGAGAGAGAGAGAGAGAGGGAGAGAAACGGGACTTTAGCTGACGTGACGCCTGTAGTGTGCACCCACGAGTGGTGATTTCGCCTTTTTTTTTATCAAATGACGTAAGGCTTCGAGTGTACCAAAGAGGCGATTAAGCTGCAGCGTGTGGAGGATGCAGTTCAGGCCGAAGCAGCTGCTTATGTGATGTTCAGAGAATGTTCCTCGTATCATGACTTTGTCCCCTGTCAGTCATGTTACCCTCAGAATGAACCAGGATTTTTACTCCAAAATTGGTGGTAACCGGTGTTGCCCTTTCTTCTACATTTCCATGATGAGCATGCTGCGATCACTACAGCGTACCACGGTGACGACAGCCGTGTTCACGCCAGTGCACGCATACGCTCCTGCCTTGACGAACCTTTGGCGCCCTATTGCACCTTGAACGGCCCGCTGAACCCATAAAAATGTCTCGTACGTTTCCCTTTGTTCATTACAAAGCATGGCAATAAGCGTGAGCAGTCGTGGTTCTACATTCTGAAGCGCGAGGCGACTGAAAGGATGATATATCACCAGCCAACAAGTATTTGTCGGTAACCCAGAAAGGTTTGCAAAAGAGACGTGATAATGTTGCAAGTGCTCTTCTCTCCGCGTGCTCGAAGAAGACATGTCTGCGGTCATTTTTCCAAGTGGGTCAGACGACGCGCATGCACGTGCCAGGTAGGTGCGTGATCTTAAATACGCCACTGCGGCGAAGGAAACATTAATCAGTGGACTCGTATCAACTTCCTGCACTTCTATACTTGCAAAGCAGTTTTGATAAGGGTCGCTCGAACCGGCGAGACAAAAAAGTTACTCACATTCTTACACCACTGATAACAGCCATGCAGTCATCTCACTCTATTCAAATACCCCTGACCCTATCACTATAGCCCAAGCTAGACACTGTGTTCGCCACTTAAGGGTTCATTGTTCTGAGTCAGCCTATCAAATAAGCAATTTTACGATTGGTTTTGAAAAAAAAAAAAAAAACAAATGAAGCATTCACCGTAAATCTTCTTGCAAATTGATTCGTGAACAAAAGTTTCTAATTTTTGAAAAAAGAAATTGTGTCATCATTAAGCTCCCCATCCGAGGAGTTAAAACTGTTCTGTCCAGAATGAGGCGTGCGCATGATGAAAGTCTTGCGGTCTGCAAATCTCACTTGAAATTAAAAAAAAAATCTTAACCTATAGGATATTTCGCACGGAGTAATAGCACAGCTTTTTTCAAATTTGAAAAAAGTAATAAAACAGCGGACGTTTGAAACAAAGTCGCAGTTTTGACGTGTGTCTTTCATCACTTTTGTGCAATAGCTAACGAATAAATTAAAATAAAAAATAGACTACTATTACTCGGATGGCGTCTTAATGATGACTGAATTTATTTTAAAATAAAAAAAAAATGTTGTCAAAGAATCAATAAGTAATTGTAACGTTGTTGCTTTAATTTGGTATGAAAGCGGTGCTGATAGACAATAAAAGCGGGTTAAAAGCTGTGAGCTGTCTGGGGAAGTTAACCTTGCATTACTGAGCAACTGTTTCACCAGGTATCCAGTCTAGCTTACCAAATTCCCAACCATACTAACATTAATTATAATCTTATAATAGTCATACGACAACCGGTGATATATATATATATATATATATATATTATATATATATATATAAAAGAGAATTTAAATAAAAAGAAATAAATCAGTTTAAATTTGGAAATTTATTTTAACATTGATCATTGAAATTTCAGTATATTAAACTTGATTAAAAACTAAACTGGTGCCTTATTTAGGATTGTGAAAATGTGAGTTTGTTATCTTACAGAACACATCAAATATGGAGCCAAGATTGGGAGACTGCATACAACACTGCATTCATAAAATAACGCACGAAGAACGTTGAAACATATGCAAGAGGAAATTAACCACTACCAACCGATTCCATTTTCACCCAAAGAAGTTACGTTCGTAGCGCAATCCTGTCCGTCATGTAATTACCACACACTGGTATACTAAATTCATACTAACTCTCTGTGAAATCTTCCCGAAAAGAATAGCTGAGGGCTACTTTGATGATTACACCACATGCTTCACGTGGTCAACTTGGTTTACACAAAGATTGTAACTCCACAATAATTTTGATAATTAAAATAAATTAAATCGAAAAGCAACTTACAAAAGAAAAACCTCGAACTGGTTACTAACGTCTTACTATTAACCTGGTGGGTCAAACAATTGTATAAGCACGTGGTACTTGTCTCACAAAGTACCCCCCACGTGGGTTGAACATAAAGAAAAGTTGCTATATTGAAAAATATTGTCAAGACGAGACGTTATAATCTCACGCACATTCGCATTTAAGATTGATGATCTTAGTTAGAGTTACTGATCAACACGTGGTTCCACTTTACTCACAAAGTAGTGACAAAGAAACTACTGGAAGATATTCTGAACTGTACACTCGAATCACACTGCGTTGCAATTTAAGATAACATTAGATATTTTAGAGCTAAACCTGAAATAAAGGTGATTAAATTTTCAGTTAGGCTGAACTTAAGAAATCCATTGTCCTACGGACTTAGCAGACACGCGCTTAGCCGGAGATCTTACCACTTCAGACGCTCGCCGCGGACAGACTGCCCTGGTCCCTTCCTGAGGGTGGCTCACAAATACAAACGGAAGTGGCCAGAGAGGCCGCTTCCTATACCAACATGACAAGGGACAGACAGGACCATACTAAGAATAGAAACCTCTCTGCTTTCAGAATGCGTAGTTACCTGTTCCGACGTTGGTCCTACTGTTCTCTAGCAGACAGGCTTGTCTGCTACCCTCAAGCATGCAACTAGAAATATATTTGCTTATTCATCCTCTCACACAGAAGGGAAGGGGGATGACAGTATCTTATCACATACAGTATATAAAAGAAAGCGGGTGTAGGTTCCGTATGAGACTGTGTGACATGAATTACATATAAACTGTGTTTTAAAGTGTAATAGTGTGACAGATCGTTCTTGTTTATGTGTAAAAGTAACACGTTCCACTACTCAGTCTCCTCCCAGATAGTTAGAAACGCCACAGTAAATTTAGAAGAGGAATTTATGCCGGAAATAACAACAGATTTAAGAAATTAACATGAAAGGAATCCAACAGAGACCTTTCTTAATGTTCAAAAAGATTTACGTTGATTGCTTCATTAGTTTTTCCAAACAACAAAACTTAAAAATCGTTTGTTTTGTTGGCTGATTAAAGAGAATGGACCCTTAACCTAGAAACTAGTGAACTACACCGTCCTCGGAGTGTTATGAAGGTAAAATCTCTGAATAAAAGATAAAAAGCATAACTCACATACTTCAGTTGCCACGGAAATATAATGTTTTATTTTCACTATTTAACAACCATTGCCAAGTAAATTTCTTCGATTACCATCTTCTCTGAGTAGCTCTTCTGTTCTCCTTCTCCTTCGTATATTCATTTCAGTCACACCGAGTAATGTCTCTCATTAAGTCTGCTTTTTTCCCGGAAAAATTAACTAAAGTATAATTTATAATGTGTCTCATTTTTTCTTCATCTCTTTAGGGCTTTCGCTAAGTTAAAAACAAGACATGAAATATTTTATAAATAAATTATGTAATACATGAATTTGTACTTCCACTTGAGGCCTTATTATTTTTTATTAGTTGAATTAGTTTCACTGAAATGAAATGAGTGGATCAATGGAAATGAAATCAATGAGTGGTACAACGACATGAAATTATGTCAGTGAAAATAGGTCAGAGATGCTGAACCTACAATGTAATTAGTATGTCGTCAAAAATGAAAATTTCTACCAGATTGGTACTCAGAGCCAAAATTCCATCTTCTTGCAAGAAGGCTTTCGACACCGTTCCCCACAAGCGTCTTCTAACCAAACTGCTTGCCTATGGAATATCGCCTCAGTTGTGCGACTGGATTCGTGATTTCCTGTTAGAAAGGTCACAGTTCATAGTAATAGACGGAAAGTAATCAAGTAAAACAAAAGTAATAGTCGGCGTTCCCGAAGGAAGTGATCTATATCAACGACATAGGAGACAATCTCAGTAGCCCTCTTAGATTGTTTGCAGATGATGCTGTCATGTACCGTCTTGTAAGGTCGTCCGATGACCAAAACGAATTGCAAAATGATTTAGATAAGATATCTCTATGGCGCAAAAAGTGGCAATTGGCCCCGAATAAAGAAAAGTGTGAAGTTATTCATATGAGTACGAAAAGAAATCCGCTAAATTTCGATTACGCGATGTCAGACAAACCTGATGGCTTTAAAATTCAACTAAATAATTAGGGATTACAATTACAAATAACCTAAATTGGAAAGGTCACATAGATAATGTTGTGGGTAGAGTAAACCAAAGACTGCGATTCATTGGGAGAACACTTAGATGCAATGGGTCTACTAAAGAGACTGCTTACACCTCGATTGTCCGCCCTGTTCTGGAGTATTGCTATGCGGTGTGAGTTCCGCATCAGGTGAGACTGACGGATGACATCGAAAAAGTTCAAAGAAGGGCAGCTCGTTTTGTATTATCGCGAAATAGGGGAGATATTGCCACAGACGTGATACTTGAATTGGGGTGGCAATCATTACAACAAAGGCGTTTTTAGTTGTGATGGGGTCTTCTCAAGAAATTTAAATCACAAGTTTTCTCCTCCGATTCCGAAAACATTCTGTTGGCATCCACCTACATAAGGAGAAATTATCATCACGATAAAATAAGAGAAATCAGGCCTCGCACAGAAAAATTTAAGTACTCGTTTTTCCCGCGCGCGGTTCGAGAGTGGAACGGTAGAGAGACGGCTTGAAGGTGGTTCATTGAACCCTACTTTATTGTGAATAGCTGAGTAATCGCGTAGATGTGGACGCAGATCACCTTACCCACAAGGATGTCTGAGCACGCCTCCAGGTCTGATGCAATCTTTCACTGTCGGTGATGTTTCCTCCTATGATTTCCAGTCACTTCTACCAGAGGTTCTCTTACCTGGTGTGTTGAAATAGCACCACTGAGGTGTGGCTCCAATTTCCATTAATCACGGCATGTGGATTTAATTTCTGTGTTTTTTAGGTGACATTTTTAAAGCCAACAGTTTTCGATTTTCCTGAGTATAGGAACAATTTTATTTTTAGATTATTGTGAGTGACACCTAGGCTTCAACTATTTCCAGACAACTACCCTTCTTCGCATGTAAGGGTACGAGAAAGTATCTAACATCTGGATCCAACATCGGCAAGTTGAAGCAGTCTGAGCTCCAACAGCACTAACGACTCCCACCTCCCGTATTCAGTGAAACGAGGGCACGAGCCTGCCTTGAGAGATTTCCCAGGAGTCACTCGATTTATGGAGCTCGAAGTTACGGGCCGGTGGCGTGCCTGTCTCAGAAAGTTTATGGGCCACGAAGATGACGCGTCCAGTTAAGAAACTCCTCGCCTTGTTAGGAACTGATTGTAGAATACCGGAGACTCGAGACCGAAAATGTAATGCCAGGAATATTGACTACTGAAGATGGCATCAGGTGCAGACACCCAGAACGTGAACAACGTGCCGCGAATCACTGTAGAGCGGGAGCAAGAGTTGTTCATGACAGTTCGGTCGATCCTGTATCTTATGAACGGGAGCAAGGGAATAGGTTAGCGGCACCAGAGTGCTCTGTGACAAAACACAACCAATTTGCCATGCTGCATCACCTCTTACGCTGTCCATTAACGCATGCTTTCATTCTCCAGTCTGTGATGCATATGGCGTACGACTCCAGTATGCAACTTTTTAATAGGATGCATTTTGTATCGGACCAGAGGGCAGCGGCTATCGCTTGCGGAGACCTCTCTCGTGTTCTAACTAACAATGAGAAAGATTATTTTCTTCTGGGTGCAACCCATAGCCTCAATAAATTTGAAAAATGACGTGAGTCCACCAGTCTATTTTTCAATTTACTTTATTTTCAATACCAGTTTCAGACACTGTCCTTTTTGTGGTGCATCTAAAAAGCATGCAACACACCATAAAAAATACAAGAAATAAAAAAGAGAGCTACGATGTCCACACTCCGATTACTTTAGGTAACTATTATGTTTCTTTAACGTTACATCCAATGTCATTATGTGACTTTCATGTTTTTGCTCCCTTTTTTAGTTTTTATGGCGTGTTTTTCAATTTTTTTAGATGCACTTGAAAATGGTCAGTATCTGAATCTACTAGCGCAAATAAAGTAATTTAAAACACAGCTAGATGGAATCATGTCATTTTTCAAATGAGAACATTGTTGCAACGCTTGTAACACTTGGTGTATTATCCGGTCTCCAGCCTGAAGTATTAAATTGGAAAATTTATTATCTCTCAGAATATCCGGCGCGCCATAAGCATTTCGCTTCTTTTTACTTTCAAAGAATCTTTGATCTATATGATAGGTAGAAATTTCAAAGCTAGATACAAGAACTCGTAAGTTTGAAAATAATCGTGCGACCTCTGCTTAACACTTCTACATCTACATCTACATGGATACTCTGCAAATCAAACTTAAGTGCCGGGCAGAGGGTTCATCGAACCACCTCCACAATTCTCTGTTATTCCAAACTCGTATAGCGCATGAAGAATGAACACCTATATTTTTCCGTACGAGCTCTGATTTCCCTTATTTTATCGTGGTGATCGTTTCTCCCTATGAAGGTTTGCGTCGACAAAATATTTTCGCATTCGAAGGAGAAAGTCGGTGATTGGAATTTCGTGAGAAGATTCCGTCTCAACGAAAAACGCCTTTCATTTAATGATGTCCTGCCCAGATCCTGTATCATTTCAGTGACACTCTCTCCCATATTTCGCGATAATACAAAACGTGCTGCTCTTCTTTGAACTTTTTCGATGTACTCCGTCAGTCCTATCTGGTATTCTAAGAGGACGGACAAACGTAGTGTAGACAAGCATGGGCATGAACCATCTGAAATGGAATAGAATATGAAAATTATTAGGATCAACAGAAAACCCTAACACAAGAAAATTTTCACATACAAAGAGCCCTTGCAATGAATAAGAAAGTAATAAATGACATAATTAGTACAAGTAACAACTCACTGATCACGTAGGCACTAAAATATTGACAAACCTAGATGTAGTAAGTAATCAGATTAAATAACAACCTATTCAATCTCCCCACTACTGACACTGACAAAAAAAAGCTACTCCTCCATTTATTTTCTACAATTTGCCGAGAGCATTCCCGAACACACAAATAACACACTCACCTATGTAATAAAGAAACCACTACCAAGAAGCATACAAACAACAAAAGACGAACGAAAAACACATAGAGACAGTTAGCAACAATGTAAACAGTACACAACAACCAACACTCGTTTTACGCATATGAAAGTGAAGAGAGTAGTTAAAATGTGCCTGCAAATCGGACATCCAGGATTCCTGTCGTGCGGTGGACATACAGGCACAATTCCAGGGCGCCACATGTGCTGTGACGAGATCGCAAAAAATCGTAACGAAAATCAAACAGTAATTTACCAAAAAACTTTTTCTTGTGTAACAGTTTTAGAAAATAGACATAATAATAAATCTGGAAACATATTTATGATATGCTAGCAACAAACTGAGGTTGCTTTGCAAATGAAAGGAAGCGAGATATGTATGGCATGTAAATGAACAGCCTTTAATTTAGTTGCATAGACTGTCGTATCTCCAAGATAATAATAATAATAATAATAATAATAATAATAATAATAATAATACAGAAGCAGCTAAGGAACGTCAGAAATCATAAAAGATGACGAAACAGATATATATTGATTCTGCAACTAAAATAAGCACGAAAACTTTTGATCATAGTTATTATTACTTCCATGTCGTACGGCTTAGAGAGAACGCAAAATTTTTTATTGTGTTATTATATTTATATAGAATGAAAGATAATTAGGTAAACATCAATCTGCGGTTATGAGGATAAATAACGTCCTAGGAACACATGGATTACTCACAGTGTAACACTAATAATTTTGACGATTAAGGTTTAACCATTTGTCGCTTCAAGATCTATGACACATCAACACTTTTAGATAGAAAATATGGAATATATTGCTTCAACAAAAGATTTAACAATAGATTTTCATGTAGTGTTATGTTGGCGAATAAGTGAGAGGACTTAATAATTTATGCACCATGTGGATACAATTGTCCCTTGAGGCACAGTAATTAAATCTTAGTGATAAAAATATGTAAAAAATAGATGAACACACACCACACATTGTACTTATTCAAGTTATAACTCAAAGCAGTGTGCGTGTTGTCTGATGATGAAACTGTCGAGGCTGACATTATTATGGATCGACTTGGAAATATCCCAAATGTGTACTAACGGCGATCTATCACTTATTATTGTGTAGGACGTTTATAACATAGTACCTCTGTGTATTCGTCTTGTTTACTTGTTTCAGTATACTGTGGATGTAAAACTTGTTTTATGTCCGAATTTGTTAAGGCTGTGTAACTTCGTACAACGTTACGACTTAAACTAATGTGCACTCTGAACTGTCAAAACAAACTGTAGCTTATCATTTCCAACGTTGAGATGGCTGTGTGGCCATATTCCGAAAGCCATTAATTTTTTTAAAAAGTTGTCGAGGCTCGAAAGTCGGTATCTCCATTCTGCCACTATAATCCGACCGTTGTTTTGAAGACCGCTGCACTTTGCAAGGCATAGTCCGGTTGGAGCTGGTATGCCTTTAGGTCGGGACACACATGTCAGGACCGTGTCCGTGCCGAGACACGTCCGAGTATCGGCCGTCACCCGGACTACGAAATACAACATTAAAACAAATGCAGTGGGCCCCACTTGACCGGGCCGTGCACGGGGAACGTCAACGGGCCGGGGCCGGGCCGGGCGGGATTCGCCGTGTTTAAATTTTCACGTGACGGACACGGCCTGACGGTGGGGTTGTCTTGTGAGCTGTGCAACTGCGCCAAACTGTTCTATGTACAAAACATAGATGTGGAACGACTAATAGAGGAAGTTCGTAAGTTTCCTGTTCTTTACGATCAGGGAAGTGAAAATTACAGGAATATCGAGCGAGTACAAAGACAGAGTTTGGAAGACAATTGCAACAGATCTACAAGCCAAAGGTAAGATAAAAACTATACAAGTTTTAATACCCGAAAGATATTTATTTACTTTTTATTTTACAAACAGATGTTTGGTTTATGTCATCGTTATATCGCCAAGGCGACATGTTCTTGCCATTCCACAGTCCCTTGTGGAGAGTTCAGGAATTTTTTGAGTTGTTCTCGTACAGCAAATGCAGCATCTGTTGATCTCCCACGAATTCGAGGTAGGTTTCGAAGATTTGATGAACTTCCGGATCCCTCAGCAGTTTCCGTTTGATCCATCCTCTGTTCGGGCACCCTATAACCTTCCATTTTTCGAATAAAGTTGTACAGTACACACGCAGCCGTCACAATCATTGTAAGGTTATTAGGATCTCCCTGAAGGATTCTTCTAAATATTCGAAATTTCTGTTGCAATATACCGAATGCATTTTCGGATATTCTTCTTGCCCGACTCAAACGATAATTAAATATAGCCTTGTCGTTTGTTAAGTTCCTGCCAGGATATGGTCGCATCAAGTATGTTTTGAAAGGGAAAGCTTCATCGCCTACAATTACCATTGGAAGTTCAACATCAGTTCCGGGTAAAGTTTTACTCTTTGGGACGCTAAGCGTATTGTTTTCCAATGACTTTCCAAGATTTGAATTTACTAGAATGCCTCCATCAGAGTTTTTTCCGTACGCTCCCACGTCTATTGCAATAAAATTATAACATGGGTCAACCAGAGCAAGAAGCACAATGGAATATGATTTTGTAATTCCAATAGAGACTTCCTGAGTTGTTTGGAGCCTGTATTGTTACGTGCTTTCCATCTAAAGATCCAATGCAGTTTGGAAACTGCCATTTTGTCCAAAACTCCTCAGCTATAGCATTCCATTTTTCTTCATTCGGCACAGGCATCACCTCTTCTAACAATAAATCGATAACTGTTCTAGAGGTGTCACGGACGATAGCTGCAACTGTGGATTTTCCCAACCTGTAGCTGAAGGAAATAGTTTTAAAGGAATCTCCTGTAGCAAGGAACCTGAAAAAAATTGAATGTATAAGATGAGAAATACTGTATAATCTATAAAATATTTGCAGCATTTTAAACATTGTAATATAAATACGCGATTTAAAATATTTTTGCTACAGGTGGAATAGAGGAATGCAAAAAAAAAAATAGGCATCTGTTCGTGACCAACTAAGGAAGACCTTGCAGAAAAGGAAAACTGTTTCAGGACAAGCTGCTGTTCATCAACATAAATACAAGTATGAAGATCTCTTAACGTTCCTGCTACCTTACATGGTAGAACGAGAAACAGTTTCCAATGTTCCTTACACGCAAGACAATAATGAGCATAAACAAGAATCAAATACAGATTCCCAAGAGGAGCAGTCGATTGTTGAAAACGAAAAAGTGTCTACACAAGAAGACATTGCAGATGAAGAATGGATCATTAAAACCCAGGATAGTCAAACAGAGAATTTGATAGAGCGCACTCGGCATTCCCAGACGCCCTCAGCTCATTTGTCCATCACTTCAAAGAAGAACACGTTTATGAAACCACCACTGAAACGAAAATTTCAGCGTGAGGTTAAGCCACAAGAATCTGCATCAAGCCAGCTCATGGCTTACATTTTGGCAGAAAAAAAGCTGAAAACAGAGATATACAAAACCCAGTTGATGCTTTTTTTGGCTGGTATAGCACCAGCCCTAAAATCATTGCATCCACTACTGTTTCATCAAGCTAAAAGTAGGATTTTTTCAATTGTACAAGACTTTGAACTGAAGCAACTCATGAATGACGTATCAGTCCATCAATTCACTCCATCATCCTCCAATTCCTCAGCAAAATCTGTTTCCACACCATATCCTTCACCTGTGGGAAACGAGTCAACAGAACCTACACAGCAGCTTTTGGACCTGCAAAGGGATTCGCACAATTCGTATATAAATAACCAAAGCCATCATCCCCCAAGTTCCCCTGCATCCTCATCAGCTTCAGAAACTAATTCACTGAATAGTCCTCATTTGTTTTTCTTAGTGTAGTAGAAATTTAACTGTATTATTTACTAACTTATGTATTTATCTTTCAATTACTAAAGTAATAAAATAAAAATGCTGTCCTTAAAACTTCTTATTTATTTGTGTTCTGTGTACTTTTCTTTAACCTACCGTAAAAAAACAGCCAGTCGTTCTTTGGGTGAAACTGATACTCTCCAGAACGTGTCATTTTTTCTCAGCCTTGGTTCTAGTTTCTTTAAAAGTTCACAGAAGGTGTACTGCGTCATCCTAAAATATTCATAAAACTTAGTCTCATCATCTACGAGGTGAGAAAATAGTGTTCGAAACTCTCCCTGTACTGGTCTTGTTTTCCAGGCACTGTGGATCCATAATTTTCTTCTTCTTGTTTGCCTTCGTTCGTTTTCCTCTTCGTCTAAAGCAAGTGCTATAAGTCCTAATTCACTATTACGAAAATTAGTGAACATGTTTTACAGCTTTCACAAACAGAAACACAGCTCACCGCGTCCGAGTCACTACAAGGAACAACAGAGACACGGACGTGCCCCGGTCATGTGTGGCCCCTGCAGGAACGGACCGGAGTACGGCCGTCACTCGTCCGACGCTCGACCCTGACACGGCCCGGACGTGTGTGTCCCGACCTTTTGACATCCTCAGACCTCAAAACTGTACTGTTGTGCCAGTTAGTTGTGTGGGTACCTACAGTATAACATGCATTCCGAACCACTGTGTAGCCTGCCATTTACCACATTAACAAATCATTGCAGGGTTGAAATAAGTGATAAATGATAGATCAAGTCCTAGAGCCTATGGATTTGTGGATTTTTACTCGGACTTTCTTTACTCACTCCCCACTGAGTAAGTAAGCCAGAACTGAACATAGTAGTGTTGTAGCTTCCACATCTGTCTTCAGTTTTCATCGCAGCAGCATCATTTAACAACATACACAATGGATGAGAAAAATTATAAAAACAGCGATGTTGTCTAACAGACCTATAGTTTTAATTGTTTCTTTGTACCAACGCATTGGACTCGCATTTTGGAGGATAACGGTTCAAACTCTGTAAGAGGTCCATGACGAAGGAATTTATTGCTAGCACACTCGAGCAGATGTAATTTCGATGGATTGCTCACGCGCTGCCTGTGATATGTAAGCTATAAGAGAATCTCAGACCAAAGAGCAGTGTTGGCTGAAGTAAGAACTGTGTGGCAGTAGGAGTAAGTAGTTGCTAGTAGCAGTCGTGTGTATGGAGTTGGCTGGGCCGGTCGTGGGGAGCGATGTCGGTGCTTGAGCGGTGTAATATAAGGTAATAGCAGCCTCGCGCATATGTACTATTGTTATATCAAGTCCCATGTAAATGTTATAAAGAAAATCTCTTAATAATAATTTTTCTTATAAAAATTTACTTTTGACAATCATTCATCTCAATTTAAAGAATTTACTAATTTCTCAAATCCAGGGTCATCCCAATTATTGTAAAGAAAAATCAGTTGTTTCTTTTTATACATGACAAATCTATCAGCTGCGCCAGAAAAATTTCTTATAGGAGCAGACATATACGAGTTATCCGGCTGCCTTATTGTAAGAATTTTCAGTTTATTCAGTATGATCTTTCAGAGCCATGACGCAGCACAGCTGACATCCAAATTTATCAGTTTAGATTCACAGTCAGATAATTACTGAAAGGTTATAAGTGAGCCGCAATTTTATTGAGAGGTTAGTCACAATATATTATTGGTAGGTTACGGAATAATAAACTGTTGGGTAGTTACACTAAATGTGAATGTTATATACATAATTATTATTATTTTTTATCTGTTGGGAGGTTACAACCCGCGTCCGGGCATCCAGAGTTAGGATTCCCGTGATTTCCCTAAATCGCTCCTAGCAAATGCCGGGATGGTTCCTTTCAATGGGCACGACCTCTTTCCTTCCCCATCCTTGACACAATCCGAGCGTGTACTCCGTCTTTAATGACCTCGATGTCGATTGGATGTTAAATCCAGTCTTCCTTCGTTGTTCTTTGTAGCAGTTTAATTTCTTTTTTTGTTCCTTCGCGTTAGTGCATTTTTCACAAGTTTCAATGTATTTCTGTATGTGCTTGCGGTACTTAAAGAGTATCTTAGGGGTAACTTTCACACCAGAAACTGACCGGACGGTGTTTTAACGCTTCTCGGTTTGCACGTGTACGTCGGCGAAACTGATACAGAAAAACGAAAGAGGCAGTCGGTTACTTGGTGACGGAGACAGCGGCCGCCGGATAGAGACACCGCAATAAAACAAGAGCCGAGTGCGGCTGCTAGAACCGCGTTTCACGGCCGGTCGCGTTTGCGAGAGGTCGGATGTCGACGGGAGGCGCCGGATCGCATTGCCTCTGCAGTCGGCGGCGCACGTCTAGCCTAGACTAGCACAGCGTTTTCCCAGTAGACACAGGACGAAAGTTCCTCCATACGTCGCTGATAAGAGGAATTTGTCACACGCAAAGGGTCGAGAACGTACGAGCACAGTGAATCAGTGTAATCGCTTACTCATAGACTAGCGGATGAAAACGGTTCATCATACAGCGCGATTAGCCAGCGTCAACGGCTGAAGCACTATCGAGTCATCATCCTATGGTGATTCAACGAGGTGGCGGAAAAAATAAATGAAGAACATTTTGACTGCGATATGGAGCACAGTCCTACGGTACACGTGTGTTGTCTGCGAAGATGAATTTTACGGAGACATCTAGGAATGATTGTGACACGAAGAACCTACGGTTTCAAACCTAAGTACAGAAATTGATCGCTAAAAGTGGAAAACTCAGTTAAATACGTATTGCATTAGCACTTGTCACGACGACTGACACAGAGAGAGACTGCGGCTTCTGAAGTTATCGTCAGCACCCACACATTTTAAGTCTCTAGGTCGCTTCTCACTAGCCAGAACGGATAGTCAAAATATTACACAATTACAAATAGCAGTATTCAAGCAGGTCATCAACCGAACGGAACGTGACGTCATGTCAACGTGAAGGTCTCTCGGGAAGGGAATTTCGACGCTGACGTTGGTGGAGGGCGGTGGGGTCGTCTGCCTGGTAACAGCGCAAGTTAAGCTACTCTCGGCTCGCTCACTGACATTACGGTGGCGGATTTCGTGCTTTTGTGTCTTGTTGGTCTTTATTTTATTTTTGCTTTATTTTCGGGACGCACGGGAAAAGTTCCATGAAGATTTGGATGTTTTCTTAATGAGTGGTCTTACACAAAAGTCAAATAACTATATGAAAGCTAAAACTGAATTAGGCTTTACAATACCTGGACAAAGAAAAACCTACCCTGGCCTAAATATATCTACATGGATACTCAGCAAATCACATTTAAGTGCCTGGCAGAGGGTTCATCGAACTACCTTCACAATTCTCTAATATTCCAATCTCGTTTAGCACGCGGAAAGAATGAACACTTATATCTTTCCGTACGAGCTCTGATTTCCCTTATTTTATCGTGGTGATCGTCCCGCCCTATGTAGGTCGGTGTCAACAAAAATTTTCGCATTCGGAGGAGAAAGTTGGTGATTGGAATTTCGTGACAAAATTTCGTCGCAACGAAAAACGCCTTTATTTAATGATGTCCATCCCAAATCCTGTATCATTTCTGTGACACTCTCTCCCATATTTCGCGATAATACAAAAGGTGCTACCTTTCTTTGAACTTTTTCGATGTACTCCGTCAGTCCTACCTGGTAAGGATCCCACACTGCGCAGCAGCATTCTAAAAGAGGACGGGCAAGCGTATTGTAGGCAGTGTCCTTAGTAGGTCTGTTACATTTTCTAAGTGTCGTGCCAATAAAACGCAGCCTTTGGTTAGCCTTCCCCACAACATTCTCTATGTGTTCTTTCCAATTAAAGTTGTTCGTAATTGTAATACCTAGGTATTTAGTTGAATTTACGGCTTTTAGATTAGACTGATTTATCGTGTAACCGAAGTTTAACGAGTTCCTTTTAGCACTCGTGTGGACGACATCACACTTTTCGTTATAAATATAAATTGATGAAATGATTTTAATTAACTAACTTTCTTAATAGTAAAAAGGATAGCGCTGTTGAAGGAGAAAGATACGGTTATCTTTGATGTTATTAGGCAATAAAAACGCAGTGCACAAGGTAAAAAGGTTTTCTGTATTGCCTTTCAAACACTCTAGCAAATAAATGTCAATCTTGTGAAATGTTTGGAGGACGATTTTGTTATTGCTTCACTTCTCATTAGTCCAAAGTAGGAAATACGTCAAAAATATCTGTTACCAATTTTGCTATGGCCATTAATATATGTACCATAGGTAGTCCCTTAATTCTGATACTACCTTCCGACTTTTTTGAACGGCGCATAATGTCTCATAACCGCACTTTTACCGTTCGGTACTGCGCTAAGTGAAGTGACGTTACCTTGACGTTCAGTCTAGTTTGAACACACCACCATTTCACAGTGACATCGCCTTCCGTTTTGTTTCATTCTCTTCTATGCCGTTAAAGGCAAACGAGAATCGGCGTTACCTTGTCCATTGTTGACAGTGTTACATTTAAAATCATGTTGAGTATGGCTGGTTACTTCATTTAAAATGCACAACCGATTTGTAACATTAGTTACATCATCAGTTGAAGTTCTGAACAGGAAGACACTGTGAAACAGTAGCACGAAGTGAGACCCTTGGGTAAAAACAACGTCAGATCATTGCCAAAAGTTGCTGAATGCAATAATAAGAAATATGGCAATGACCAATACTTACAACATGATATTGGAGTGCAATTGGTATTAAACTTTCCCCAGATTCCTAGAATTTTACTCCATTCTAAAAATCACGTCTTAGCCCACGATAGACTAATGTAGAAATGGGGCCAATAACCGGAACCTAGAAATGAATGTAATTAAATCGTTAAAATACGGTGAAGTGGGGGGAGGGAACGGAAGAAAACAGAAAAAATGAAGTAACCACCCAGTTGCAACGGTGCTTTTTCCTCAGCATGCTGTTTTTTCGCTATGGATATCCGTTGAATAAACATTTGTGTTTAAAACCAGTAGAAATGCGTTACTTCTCGCTCTTTTCTCTTCCCTTCTCTTCTCATCTTTTCTTCTTTTTTCAGACACGGAAGCTACAGTACCCGCGTAACAATAAAAAAGCTACGAACGCCTGGACAATTATTAATAAAACCAATAACCTTACAAATCATTTCGAAATATCGAAAAAATCTAAAATCTGTAACAAAGCGCTTATATCTACATGTACGTTACAGACGTTTTGTTCTTTATTTACGATGTGACCATCACGAGTTGTGATGTTATTCGGCTGCAGAAGTCACAAGAGGCTTGATGGTGTGTGTGCTTGTCTGCTCTGACAAACTGAAAAGATGTGCTCTCTTTTGACGCCGCATATTGGGAAGAGCGAAAGTGACCTACGGCTGACGGTAAGTCCGCAGAAGACGTGGAATTCCATTAGTTCTTTCCGTATGTTATGAGGAGGCTGAAAAATACAGTGGGTCACTGAAACGGGAGACGGATTTCCGCAGATGCGCGGGAGACCGGTCAGTAATGGCTGTGTGTGCCGGAAGCGAGAGCAGCCTTAGGCAAGGCCATGGAGTTGCGAAAGTATTTACTGACAAGGTGACGCTGCACCTTCGATAGTCATCTCTGCGCGTCTAATGGAAATTTCCGTTGGATAAGTAAATCCGAATATTCGGGTAAGCTATTACTCTACATCTGTATTACCATGACGTGTCGCATTATGTGAGCAACAGTGTTTTCCCCACCTCCCACTACACTGTCTCTGACCGCTGTCGTCATGGCGGGCCAGGCAACTTGAAAGCATCATCCACCTGTTGACACTAAAGTGCTTCTCTCGCAGGGACAAGGGTCTTCCGGGGCAGACTTAAGCTCGCTAGATTACTGGCGCAGTGCTTATTAATTCAGGGAGTGTGGCTGTCAGATCCTTCGGTAGGAGAGGCTACGTTGTCTAAAAACCTTAGCAATGGTATCTGTCAGTCTTACACGATTGTTGCTAAGCTGCAACCCTCTTACACTGTCTTCGGTGTATCTACGACGTACCAATTATTAACAATAACCTATAGCCTCGTGGTCTAGTGGTTAACGTTTCTGCCTCTGAATCGCGGGGTCCCGGGTTCGACTCCCAGCCGGGTTGGGGATTTTCTCTGCCCGGAGACTGGGTGTTGTGTTGTCCTCATCATTTCTTCTTCATCATCATCATCATCACCACCATCATCATGATCATTCGTGACAGTGGCTCGACTGGACTGTAAAAAAAAAAATTGGACTGCGAAAAAAATTGGGACTTTGTATGGGCGCTGGTGACCGCGCAGTTGAGCGCCCGACAAATCAATCATCATCATCATCTACAACCTACCGATGCAATCTTCTTAACGCAAAGCTTATTTCTTCATTTTCTACCTTCACTGCACCTTCTTGGTTTTGTGGGACGAAAGTGATAGCTCCACCACTATTTGAAACTTGATTAATAGATGCATGCCATCCGAAACTGATCGTTAATAAAGTGCACGGTACAAATGAGATTCTATAGTATGTACTTTATTTTGTCACTTTGCTGTCGTTCCGTGCAACCGTGGCATATTTTAAGCGAAAATTTATACAGGTCGTAGCTTTTCTAAAAATAAGGTACCAGATAAGATAACAATATACTTTCTAGGACAGGGAATTCCGCCTTATGCAAGACACTTTTTTTCTGTTTTGTTTCACACAGACATGTTTCAGTACTTTTTGTGCTATCTTCAGTGGGTTAGTTTTATTTTCTAACTTTAAAATTGTTGTTACATATTAACAGTTAGCGAAACTATTGGTAAATGTTAATATGTAACAACAATTTTACAGTCAGAAAATAAAAATAACTCACTGAACATAGCACAGAAAGTGCTGAAACATGTCTGGGTGAAACAAAACAGAAAAAAGTGTCTTGCATAAGGCGGAATTCCTCGTCCTATTTACGTAACAAGCACGGACATAACCATGCAACAGCACAAGATGATTGAATATACTTTCTATACTTGGCACCTATTGATTCTACCATTTAACGATGCCTTAGCCAGACTTAACTGCATTATTATGAAGCTACGATAATACTTTGAGGATGTCGATGTTAAATAATTAAAATTTCTTCTCCCTCAGACACGTTTTGGTACCGTTGTCCCAACTTCAGAGGCTACTTTTGTTTGATATTTCCACATATTGTTTCATATGTGGCTGCTCGATTCATTTGATATGGGACAACTGTTTCTATGAAACTTCACAGAGGGTAAAACTGTGTGCCGAACCGGGAATAGAACCCGGCTTCCGTGGGTAGTTTTCTTAATGACTGACCTATCTGCGCGTGGTTCAAAACTTGTCCTTGCAGCTTTATTTCTAGCAGGATCTCTTTCCTACTTTCCAGACTTCACAGTTTTCATGTAACTTTTAGTGGTTGTGACCTACTAAAAATCTGTTACGCTGCACTCAAAGTACTACTGTTAGACCGTTATTTGCAGTTGAAACATTTTTTCCTACCTGTTACTAAGGCTAGGTGTTTTAGGGGTTACATTAGGCGTTTTGCAGCCAAAATGTTCTTTACGTTTGCAATGGTATTTTCTCTTTATTTGCATGGTGATAGTGCATTGATTCTTTGGTTTGCAACATAATTTGGTTGAGTTTTAAAGTGTGCGTAAGTTGATAAGGTAAGTCATATAATGTTAGTAAAGTTTTATTTCAGGAAAAAAGAATAACTTGGAAATTTTATGATAGGGATGGATCAAGGTTAAAAGCCAAGGGGAAGGAAAACGGTTATCAGAATGGTTACGGGATGAAGAAAAGCGTTTTTGCTAAGACTGTACAAAATTTTTATTATTAGCATAGTTAGGATAAATTAACTAACAATAAAATTAAGTAAAACAATTGTTCGTATCGTGTGGAGATGAGTGGATGTCACTGTAAAATAATGTTAGACCCACGACAACTTCGAACTTGCAACAACATCTTGCAGAAACTTGTCAGCACTGCATGGGATCTTCAGGCGCCACGGGACGGACTGCAGTGTTAGTTCTATCCGGCTGCGGAATATTGTGCATGGTTTGGTTCAATACTCACGCTTGTCGCATCGATGTCCAACTAACTCAAGCTATGCGCCTTATAACAGGCACAATGAAGGTGACCCCAAGCTATTAGTTACCCACACTCAGCAATATAGCTCCACCCCATCTGCCAGCAGAGAAATCGCTCATTAGACAACTCGGAAAGCTCGAGAACAATCCTCTTTTGCAAATGCACAAAGTCATCCTCTGCAATATGCGCTCTAGATATCCGCCCGTAAAGAGTGCAACGGTTTTGGACGCAAATGTATTCAGTCTACTTGATCGCTGGAACGAAAATTGACTAAACGGGCACCTCCTCCTCTCATAATATGCTTTGCCTCACCACCGCACCACCCAGGTTCGACAAAACTCGCAAAATCTGATCTACCCTTAATAGGCTTCGAGGACACTTTGACAGATGTGTGACTCTTGTACATACAGAAGAAAATTGTTTCTCCCAATTGCGATTCTGCCGCTAGTAGGCAAACCATTAAATATATAGTTGAAAATATCTTACAGATAGCCTGCCGAACTTCTGACTGCCACTGAAAAGGCAGCTGAATATATCAGAAAAAGGACATTCGGCTGTTGTTGCGTTTGCGTATACTTCGTACTTTTATACATTACTGGCCATTAAAATTGCTACACCAAGAAGAAATGCAGATGATAAACGGGTATTCATTGGACAAATATATTATACTAGAACTGACATGTGATTACATTTTCACGCAATTTGGGTGCATAGATCCTGAGAAATCAGTACCCAGAACAACCACCTCTGGCCGTAATAACGGCCTTGATACGCCTGGGCATTGAGTCAAACAGAGCTTGGATGGCGTGTACAGGTACAGCTGCCCATGCAGCTTCAACACGATACCACAGTTCATCAAGAGTAGTGACTGGCATATTGTGACGAGCCAGTTGCTCGGCCACCATTGACCAGACGTTTTCAATTGGTGAGAGATCTGGAGAATGTGCTGGCCAGGGCAGCAGTCGAACATTTTCTGTATCCAGAAAGGCCCATACAGCACCTGCAAAATGCGGTCGTGCATTACCCTGCTGAAATGTAGGGTTTCGCAGGGGTCGAATCAGGGGGAGGGCCATGGGTCGTAACACATCTGAAATGTAACGTCCACTGTTCAAAGTGCCGTCAATGCGAACAAGAGGTGACCAAGACGTGTAACCAATGGCACCCCGTACCATCACGCCGGGTGATACGTCAGTATGGCGATGACGAATACACGCTTCCAATGTGCGTTCACCGCGGTATCGCCGAACACGGATGCGACCATCATGATGCTGTAACAGAACCTGGATTCATCCGAAAAAATGACGTTTTGCCATTCGTGCACCCAGGTTCGTCGTTGAGTACACCATCGCAGGCGCTCCTGTCTGTGATGCAACGTCAAGGGTAACCGCAGCCGTGGTCTCTGAGCTGGTAGTCCATGCTGCTGCAAACGTCGTTGAATTGTTCGTGCAGATGGTTGTTGTCTTGCAAACGTCCCCATGTGTTGACTCAGCGATGGAGACGTGGCTGCACGATCCGTCACAGCCATGCGGATAAGATGCCTGTCATCTCGACTGAAAGTGATACGAGGCCGTTGGGATCCAGCACGGCGTTCCGTATTACCCTCCTGAACCCACCGATTCCATATTCTGCTAACGGTCGTTGGATCTCGATCAACGCGAGCAGCAATGTCGCGATAAGATAAATCGCAATCGCTATAGGCTACAATCCGACCTTTATCAAAGTTGCCGGCCGAAGTGGCCGTGCGGTTAAAGGCGCTGCAGTCTGGAACCGCAAGACCGCTACGGTCGCAGGTTCGAATCCTGCCTCGGGCATGGATGTTTGTGATGTCCTTAGGTTAGTTAGGTTTAACTAGTTCTAAGTTCTAGGGGACTAATGACCTCAGCAGTTGAGTCGCATAGTGCTCAGAGCCATTTGAACCATTTTATCAAAGTTGGAAACGTGATGGTACGCATTTCTCCTCCTCACACGAGGCATCACAAGAACGTTTCACCAGGCATGCCAGTCAACTGCTGTTTGTGTATGAGAGCCGGCCGAGGTGGCCGTGCGGTTAAAGGCGCTGCAGTCTGGAACCGCAGGACCGCTACGGTCGCAGGTTCGAATCCTGCCTCGGGCATGGATGTTTGTGATGTCCTTAGGTTAGTTAGGTTTAACTAGTTCTAAGTTCTAGGGGACTAATGACCTCAGCAGTTGAGTCCCATAGTGCTCAGAGCCATTTTTTTGTGTATGAGAAATCGATTGGAAACTTTCCTCATGTCAGCACGTTGTAGGTGTCGCCACCGGCGCCAACCTTGTGTGAATGCTCTGGAAAGCTAATCATTTGCATATCACAGCATCTTCTTCCTGTCGGTTAAATTTCGCGTCTGTAGCACGTCATCTTTGTGGTGTAGCAATTTTAATTGCCAGTAGTATATATTTTATGTATTTTTATACCTGTTGTTTTTCCTTTTCTATGACCTGTGTGTTTTACATGCATAAATAATGTTTGTATTGTGAAACTATTTGTATTTAATTAAGTAGTGTGATGTTCTACACCAAACGCTAAATAAAATACGTAGATAATGACCGACCTTGCACGTTGTTAAATCGTGGACCAGCTACTACCGTTCAACTGCGCCACAGTGATACGCCCCCCCACCCCCCGCTTTCTGGTGGTGACCTCAGAGTTGCATTTCGCAGAGCGCGTCCAGGCGGGACGGCCTGGCGAATTCCAGAGGCGGCGTGGTTTGGCGTAGCGTGGCGTGGCGTGGCTGGCGGTCAGCGGCCAAGGTGACTCAGCGGGCAGTCCGCTCTCTCCGCCCCCCCCCCCCCCCCCCCAGCCCTTCACCGCTTGACGACCCAACCAGGCACAGCCCGCGGCGTCCTTTGTCCCTCTGGCCGTGCACCAGCAGCCGGACTGTTCCGCCCCCGGTGGCGGATGCTCCTGTAATTACGCTCGTGGCCCCAGTTCCGCTTGCTGAGGCAAATCTCCCCCATCAAAGTCTAACCTCTCCAACTTACTGTGCCTCTGGAGGACAATACGATGCTTGTTGCATAATTCTTAGTCTTCAAGTAAGTTTCGTAGGGGATTGGTACTCGATACGGCAGCTAGAAAAGTAAGGAGAAATTTGGAAAACGAATTAAAGCTCAGGGAGAACACGTAAGAAATTAAACGTTTGCCAAAGACACTATAATTCTTTCAGAGACAGCAGAGGATTTGGAAGACCATTTGAACGGTATGTGCAGAGATTTGAAAAAGAGCTTGTAAGATCAATAAAAGTAAAACCATGTTAATAGAGCACAGTCCAATAGACCAAAAGCTAATGCTGAAGCAGCCAAGTCAGATGTAGTTTGTGTTCCGGTGACCGGATTCGGTTAAACCATCTTCAGACCAACCAAACGTCTGTAATAATATGTCAGACGGAGCACTGAGGAAGTAGTTGAGTGAGCAGTTAGCTGTGCAAAATAAACCGCTACACAAGTTTAACGGAGACCGGTCTCCAAAACTAAAAATAAGCAAGCGTGGAACACTATTCGCTTTTGTATCACCACTAAGAACACGATTCGAGTAAATGTGGTGCCTTTGGTAAAGGCAAGTTGTTCGATTACGAAAGAAGTAAACAGGTCTTTTACATATTTTACCATAATTTTCCCACATAAAAGACTTCTTAAACAACGAATAAAAAGATATAATCAAATTTATGAAGTTTTTATGTGTTTTTGCGTAGACTTGTGTAATGCCTCCTGTTTTCACGTGGTTCCTTCGGTAAAGGCAAGTAGTCAGATTAAAAAATAAATAAATAAATAGCTATTTCACATATTTTACCGCAATTTTTCCACATAAAAGACTTCTTAAACAACGAATAAAAGCGAGTTAATCAAATTTGTACAGTTTGTCTGTGTTTCTACGTAGACGTTTGTAATGCACCCTATTCACTATCTGAGCCGGCCGGAGTGGCCCTTGCGGTTCTGGGCGCTACAGTCGGGAACCGAGCGACCACTACGGTCGCAGGTTCGAATCCTACCTCGGGCATGGATGTGTGTGATGCTCTTAGGTTAGTTAGGTTTAATTAGTTCTAAGTTCTAGGCGACTGATGACCTCAGAAGTTAAGTCGCATAGTGCTCAGAGCCATTTGAACCAGCCATTCACTATCTGAGTGCAGCTTGAGGTAGCACTTCTTTCAGGTTAGCAGTAATGAACTGATGTCCGAAATGTAGACTTATTTGGCTATACAGCGAGCATAGGTGGTCATAAAGTTCGTGTCTACTTCTAAAGGCCAAATAAAAATATGTAAGGGCATTCTTGCATGAACTGTGCCCCAACTAGAGATGGGACGTTCATATTAACAGAACATGTACATAAGTATGTTCCCCAGAAATTATTAGCATTTGAACCACGTCGGTCCTTAGGTTCAAGGTCAACATTGATATCGCGGAGCAACACCACCTAGAGGTAAAATATGTTGTGACTCTAGATGTCGCTATAAACCGAAGTTAATGAATCAGTGTGACTTGAGCAGATGTGCAGGATGCCTCGCAGACATGTGCGCGCAGAGTACCGTCAGGCCAGTGAATTTGAAAGAGGGCGCATGAGAGAATGTAAATTGCTGCTCACGTGGGACGAAGTGTTTTGGCAGTCCAGTGGGTGTATGCAGAATGATTCACTGAAGGCCGTAGTACACACGAGGTGGGTCAGGTCGCACTACCCAGACCACCCCTTGAGAAGATCGACAGCTCATCCGAAGGGCATGTCAGGACAGATCTGCGTACTCCTTGGCTCTAGTGTAACACATCGTACACTATCAGAGATGACAGTCCGTCTCCGCTCATTACGGCATGGGTTATGTGCGCGTCGTCCACTTCTCCGCCTACCTTTAACGAATGTGCTAGATGGCAATGGTGCATGAAACGACGTCACTGGGGACAGGAATGGGCATTAGATAGTGTTTTCGGTCGAATCCAGGTTCAGTTTGTTTGAAACTGATGACTGTATTTTACTTCGCCACGGAGAGGGCGAGCAGCATCACAGTGACTGCATTGACACAAGACATACAGCGCCAAGTCAAGGCCATATGGTGTGGGGTGCTATTAGGTACAACCACTGATTACAGTTGGTGCGTGTCCAGGGCACTGTAACCATTGTGACCCACGTGAATGACGTCCTGCGACCCTTAACAAAAAAATGTACGACTCCATGTTGCTACACAGACACGTGCCTTCTTGGTGTCACAATATGTCAGTCTTTTGCTCTAGACCGCCAGCTCACCAGACTTGTCGCCAACCGAAAGTGAGAGTGCAGTGCTGTCTCCCAATGCCAACCACCGCAGATGAGCTAAGGAACCAGGCGAATGCAGCATGAATGGCTATACCACAGGACGCCATTCGCGGCTTATACGCGTCGATACCATCACGCAAGGAACAAGTTATCAGGGCCCACGGCAGACCATATGGCTACTATCAACATGACACATGCTGAATCGAGGTGCCTGAAATGCTAATCATTTCTGCTGAACATATTAATGTACGTGTCCTGTGAATATGAAAGTCTTATCTCTAGTCATTCAGGTTGATCTGTTTTTTTCTGAAAATGAGTTTTTTTGAAAAGAAATGTTGATGAAGGATTTCCGTCATTTCAAGTACAACTTTTATACAATAAAATATGTTTGTACAACGAAAGTCCATAATTTACAGACTGGAACTAATTTTATTATTCCATTAGTGTGTCCTTTACAACGCATAAAATACAGCGGCGAGTCAAAAATTATGACCGCCTGCTTAACAATGAGTAGGTCTTCCTTTGCAACGCAGTACAGCAGTGATGCTGTATGACGTCTATTCGACAAGTCCTTAGTACAGTTCCGGATGTATGTGCCAGTTAGATGTTTAGGGACAGGTCACGCAATTTCCGTAAATTATAGACTGGTGGTTTGTGGCCGCGGAGCCTGGGTCCGATAGCGTCCCAAATATGTTCCATCGGATTCAGATTAGGCGAATGTGAAAGGTCGTCTGCTACTGAGCTTCACGTTCAACAACGTGTGCTGAATGGTATGCACCAGCATCGTCCTCTATCGTCAGATCTATCACAGATCGCCGCGTATACTGTTTCCAGAGTGGATCCTCCAACATCCATGTTCTGACATGAGGCGTGGGCATACATCATCTCGTCGTCTAATCGTGCTTGCACCATTCTTCAACCACCTTCCAGAGATGCTCACAACAGCGGCACGCGAAAAGCTGAACTGCTTCGCTGTTTCCGAGATGCGAGTTCTCAGACGCCGTTATCATAACAGTGTGCTCTTTTTCAAAGTCGCTTATATCCGTGAATATCTCGTCTTTTTGCCCGTATTGTCGCTAGATTCGCGTGTTCCCCGTTTTGTACTTACCTTACTACATCATTTCTCTGCAACCTCACGCCCGCATCTCGTGGTCGTGCGGTAGCGTTCTCGCTTCCCACGCCCGGGTTCCCGGGTTCGATTCCCGGCGGGGTCAGGGATTTTCTCTGCCTCGTGATGGCTGGGTGTTGTGTGCTGTCCTTAGGTTAGTTAGGTTTAAGTAGTTCTAAGTTCTAGGGGACTGATGACCGTAGCAGTTAAATCCCATAGTGCTCAGAGCCATTTGAACCATTTTGCAACCTCACGGTGGGAACTGGTCATAACGTTTTGACTCGTCAGTTTATCAGGATAGTTACGAAGAGGAAACGTCGGCAGTTGTGACGCATTATTTTACGAAAGTACATCAGGGCTTAGGCAGTAGGTTTTTAAGAAAGCGAGAACGGGCGCTATTCTGCAGGTCTCCCGTTCAACACGGTGAGGCGTCATAGCGACAGCGCTGCCAACATTGTAATCAATACGGCTGTTGTGCCTGAAACAAGTGCTGCTATAGCCGATGTCCGCTTTCACAGGCGGCTGCGGTTCCGGACTCCACCTGCTGACAATGCCGCGCGTTTGATGCGGTTTCTATACGTGCGAGTGAAAAGCATGTAGTGGCTGATGTGTTCGCATGAGGCAAACAACGGTGTGTTGTGGTAATGTCAACGAGCTGCAGACTGTGTAACTTCATACCCGCTGCTGTCAAACTGCCTGTGTTAGCAAGACAGTGAACGGCTCAGCGGTTGTGAAATTGCGAGGGAGGCTGGTCGTGGTTGGAAAGCCGGCAAGACTAGATTCTGCTCACTGGTTTTATTGCGTCTACCTAAAAGTGCTAGTCTTCCGATTCTTTTTCGACAGAAGAGATACATACCGACTTTGAAACTAAGTACAAAAAGTATAAATGATCGGGACCGGGAACTGGTGATGGTTGTATGCACTTTTCGTCGTACGACATCTTATGAAGTAGAAGTGCTTACAATCCTTCTAAAGGAAGAGTGTGCCTTATCAAACTAAACATTCCACATGACCACTAATCCGTTTTTCTGAACAAAGTAGAAACTTATAACTTCCTGACAGACTAAAACCATGCGTTCTCATAAACTCTCTCGCATACTTGTGGATTGAAAGATTGATTCTGAAGAAAACCTCAGACTGTGGGTAATCCATTATCCTTGATTGTAAAGGTTCTGCAACATGGCTACCCAAAATAATTAGAACACGCACGTGAATATTTTGCAACTCATTTTGCATCAAACACTTATGAATCTGCCCAGGCTGAGAACTAAGTAACATAAACGGCCAGTCATTTTCAGAAGTAAACAACCGCCCAGATACAAAGTCATTTACAACGTCGCTGTCCAGGCTGTGGTGGTCCTTATCCCCATGGGCAGTTTACTTGTGGGCGACAGATTCTCTGTCGGTGGCAGCTTTCTTCCGATTGTTGCTAACATGAGCTCCGGCCTGCATAGCTGACGCCCTCTGACCCAGAACTGGTGAAGACATCCCACTAGCTGAAATCCTATTCACTCTCTGCATTGCGTGTTATAAAGCAGCACGAATTACTACACTGAATCCGTGCAACTGGATGAAGACAATGTACAACATGATGTGATAATGTGCTCTCCTCTCGTTATCACTGTGTGTGATTAGCGCACGTGATGAGGTGGTGAAATAGTGTGGTCACCACTGGCGGCATCTATGGACAATCCCCAAGGCGTCACCACTTTTTGCCTTGCCTCGATGTAGGCACGACGACACACTATTACGTCAGAAGGGTGGTCTATGGGCCAGGGGTAGCGATGTGTGGTACAACACTCCCCAGTGTCCTTACTACCAGGAATGCTAGTCCATCAAGATATAAGGGACAGCTTCAAAGGAGTTGGAAAGCAGGAAAATGATATTGCAGAAGGGAACAGTGAGGAGCTTTGATCCGCTTCTTCCATTCATGTAACTTGAGGTGCGGGTAGAATGATTGCTTGAACAGTTATATGCCTTCTGTAATTAGTCTAATCTTATCTTTGCGGTCCGTACGGGAGCAATATGTAGCGGATATGAAGTAAGCCTTGACAGCTCATCAGGAAGAGCGTTGCCTACGATATACAGGATCTCGGTTTGTATCCTGGTCTCTCAGGAACGGTTGAGGTCCCAGGATGTAAAACCATGTCAGTGCGTCGCAAACAGAATCTACTGGCATTTACTCTTTCAAGTGTTCATTTTGTTTAATCTCTACGTAAAACTACTGCTGTTTCACTGATTAGGATCTGTGTTGAATTATTATGTCTTATTTACATATTTTCATTATTTTTGGTAAATTAGCCATATAACAAGCGCCTCTGTCATGACCTTCTCTTCATTTTCAAACGAGAATTTTGTTTGCGAGTCTGTAGCTGATGAGTTTTTACAAGAAGCAGCAGTTCCGTAACTAAACCTAATTACTTTATTTTATTTATTTACATATAATTTTTGCTACTAGTTTTTGGGTAACAGACTCATTCTGAAGCATTCCTGTATAAAAATAACACTTCCTAATTTCACAAATTTTGCTATGTTAATATTATAATGCAATTACGATAAGTAATACACAACAAGAGATTGACCTCTACAACGCGTAAATTGTTGTTTAGATTATAAATAACTACATAATATGCAAGCAAATAACTGTACTGTGTCAGAGGAACAAAACCTCGAGATACTATTTGTGTGCACTCCAATATGAAGTGTTCTCGTCCTTACTCCTTAGTTTTGAATGGCCCAGGGACCCAAATGGTTTTGGCAAATCTTCGCAGTGTTGTTCCACATAAAAATCGCACTCTTATTGTATTGCGTCGCGTCTAATGATGTGTTAACCACACCGCCTTCCGTACTATCCCGTCTTATACTTGATACTTGGCTCTGATATAACGTACATTCTACTATACTTACGCGTACATTAAATAGATGTTCATAAGATTAATTATTCTCTGAAAAACAGATGTTGATTTTATATTTATTTGGGTTATATGGTTTATAATTATTGTTATTTCTTGCCAGCTTCATTACTTTTTAGTGTATTATACCTATTTTATTCCTACGATGAAGTATAAGTATTTGATTTCGGATTATGTAGCAATTTATAACCCAAAATACATTTTATACATTATACAGGTCAACCAAATATTGTCTGTTACATAAAATAATGGAAGTATTAAGCTACTGTGATGTAATTTAGCACCATTAGTGTCTTTCTATTGAGACTAAGAATTTGTATATTATTTTCATACAGGAGTTCTTGAGAATGAGGCTGTGACCCCAAAACTAGTCACACACAATTAAATATAAACAAATGAAATAAAAGCGGTAAATGTGTAACTGCGGAGCTACCACTTCTAGAATAAAATGAACCTCTAGAGTACCTCGTCGTTCTTTACGCAGTTCTGCAATCCATCCGTATGAGTAGTTACTTTCAACAGCTGGTGTTACCACACCCCAAAACGCCGTCTTTTGGATGTTTGCTGCATATGGGAGAATCTATCGCTCCGGTATTATAGAGGTGCGCAGAAAAACAAGCGAGTCCCACACTTATTCGGATAATTCATGTCAGGTGTGTCCACGGTATGTTCTTAGGGCAGTACCACTAATTTGTTGGAATAATTCACTGAACTGAAGCAAACGGAAACCCCTTTTCTTGCTGCGATGTATGTCACTCCTGCGCCCATTACTTGAATGCCTCGTTTCTTGTAACGTACAGACAATTGGAGAATGGAAGCTGTATAAATAAACGGTTCTCTTCATTCGTGCTGTCCTTCATTGTGCCAAATAACTGAGTGCTACTTTAATCACCTCGTTTACATTGCAGCTTAGACGGACTGTCAGCTGTTTTACTACCTTTGCTCATATTCAGTCGTAACTGTAGCATCGCTAACTGGTGGCAGCATTTGATCTCCTTTTTTCTGGGGACAGCTGTCGCCGAATCTCTGTT
The DNA here is from genome assembly GCF_023864345.2 of Schistocerca serialis cubense. Lineage (NCBI taxonomy): Eukaryota > Metazoa > Arthropoda > Insecta > Orthoptera > Acrididae > Schistocerca > Schistocerca serialis. The sequence continues at coordinate 709,599,388 of NC_064638.1, forward strand.
GCCAAATGCCTCGAGCTCGCCATTCTTCCTCATCCTTTTTTATTCCTCTTCTCTCCATCGCACCTCGGGTACCACTTAGCCACATTTTTAGTTGTCTTCCTCTTCTTCTCCTTCCAGAAGGTTGCCATGAAAGTACTCTCTTGGGCCATTTGTCTACATCCATTCTTTTGACCAAACCACCCTACATGTCTTTCTTCTATTCTATTGGTAGTACTGTAATGAGTCTATGTTTCTTCTCTTATTTTCTCATTTCTTACCTGATCAAGTCGGGATATTCTGCACGCTCTTCTCAAGGGGACTATTTCCAAAGCGGTAAGTCTCTTTTTATTTCTTTCTGTGAGTTCCTAGCATTCACTCACATAGCTTGTTATTGGCTTTAAACTCAACACTTGACAAACCTGTTAAACTTCCTTACTAGAAGTCAGCTACGCACTTGTTACGAAATTCAACAACTAATCTTCTACCTTCTCCTCGGATGTTACTCCAATATGTAGTATTCATGAAATAAACTGATAAATTGTAGTAATGAATGCAAGAAGCTGAAGGTCGCAATGCTGAAATGACTTAGTTAAGAGCGTGTGCTGAATGTTACGCTTGAAGAAACTCCGTTCTTTAGTCGATGTGTAAGTGCTTCTGAATTATCGCAGACATCCCAGAGATTCCAAAAGTCGCTCTTGGCGCTTTTCCTGGTTTCGGCACCAGAAAATGTGTGGGAGCAATTACAAAGTGATTTAACGCCAGGCTACACACGACTTTTATCACTTTTTCTACTAGTAAAATGTGAAATAGTTCCAAAGCTAGAGACCAATCACTGTGCAGCTACGACCGTGAGAATTTTAAGAAGTTGAGTTTCAAATTCTTCCACAAGTCGTCTTATTTCTGTGGCATTTTTAGGTGACCGATGATAAAGGGTGTTCCGGATATCTATGTATCCAGAACTTACAGATCACGGAAGTTACTTAACGTTTTCAGTTATAGTACACTAGTCCTGCGCTGGAGGTCTCGGGTTCAATCCCAGCTAGGGGTGAATGACATTTCTTCGTTTCAGTCCCTCCAGGATGGGCCAGGACCACTCAGCCTGCTGTAAAATGAATACCGTCGATGCTTCCTCGGAGTAAAAGACTAGCCACCCGCCCGTCCCTAGAGCCGCCGCGAAGAAAAGTTTGTTGTTGTTGTGGTCTTCAGTCCTGAGACTGGTTTGATGCAGCTCTCCGTGCTACTCTATCCTGTGCAAGCTTCTTCATCTCCCAGTACCTACTGCAGCCAACATCCTTCTGAATCTGCTTAGTGTATTCATCTCTTGGTCTCCGTCTTCGATTTTTACCCTCCACACTGCCCTCCAATGTTAAATTGGTGATCCTTTGATGCCTCAGAACATGTCCTACCAACCGATCCCTTCTTCTAGTCAAGTTGTGCCACAAACTTCTCCCCAATCCTATTCAATACTTCCTCATTAGTTATGTGATCTACCCATCTAATCTTCAGCATTCTTCTGTAGCACCACATTTCGAAAGCTTCTATTCTCTTCTTGTCTAAACTATTTATCGTCCATGTTTCACTTCCATACATGGCTACACTCCATACAAATACTTTCAGAAACGACTTCCTGACACTTAAATCTATACTCGATGTTAACAAATTTCTCTTCTTCAGAAACGCTTTCCTTGCCATTGCCAGTCTACATTTTATATCCTCTCTACTTCGACCATCGTGAGTTATTTTGCTCCCCAAATAGCAAAACTCCTTTACTACTTTAAGTGTCTCATTTCCTAATCTAATTCCCTCAGCATCATCCGACTTAATTCGACTACAATCCATTATCCTCGTTTTGCTTTTGTTGATGTTCGTCTTATACCCTCCTTTCAAGACACTGTCCATTCCGTTCAACTGCTCTTCCAAGTCCTTTGCTGTCTCTGACAGAATTACAATGTCATCGGCGAACCTCAAAGATTTTATTTCTTCTCCATGGATTTTAATACCTACTCCGAACTTTTCTTTTGTTTCCTTTACAGCTTGCTCAATATACAGATGAAAGGTTGTACTCTACAAAAGTCAGGGCAATGGTTCGGTCACGGCCTTGCGCCACAGACATTTAGTTCTAAATTTTCAGATACAGATACAAATGCAGAGATGCTATTGAGGGATCCCCCACACGCCTTTTGGGATCCTTGAGATTTAGGAAAAGAGGAAAGGGAAAGCAAAAGATATCTGGGGCCCCCCACCCACGAATTACGCGGAGAAATCTCGGTGGCAGCTCCTCTGCCTACGGGGTATGGCAAGTTGGACTGGGGTGGCCGGGAATCAATGCAGCGGAGTCTTCGTGCCGTGAGGCACACTCGTCACGTGACCGCGGACAACCCTAATGGCCCTGGAACGGGGAATCAGCGTCCCAGTCACGCCCACTTCCTGCGCTACGCCGTGTAATGACCGCCACGTGGGGGCTGCCTGCTCGAGCGCTGCAATCGACCATTCTGGTGCCTGATGGGCTGCGTAGCAAACAGCGGGAAAAAAGAGCAACAAGCCCGTTTTACGCGCTACGCGGCTTTCTGTTGGAAGGAGGAGGAAGGGGTGACTCGGTGCCGAGTCGTCAGCGAAGTCGTTAGGGGCAAGCCAGTGATTTGTAGGGACAACAGAAAAGCTTAGTGAAGAACGACAGACTAGGTGCTTGATCGCCGATCTTCTCGAACACTTGTTCAGAGTCTTAGAGACTTTGCAGTCCGGCGTGTGACGTTATCTCTGGGTGTTGAAACATGATAATACTCCCCAGGTCTCTATTTTAAGTGACGTTCAAACGAAAGTGATGATCATTTTAAGGCTTTGTGATATGTCCAAAATGTCGCCTAAAGTTTTGGACAGATGTTCTTAATGTTTTAAGGGGGGTAGGTCGTCAAACGGGCCGGCTTGGGGCAGGAGAGGCACTACACGACATTTTAATTTCCAGTGTCCATAATTTTACAGATAAATTCATAAAACTTTGTCAACATGACCAGGAAGGATTCAGGATTCACACTCATAGCAATGGAAGTTCAAAAACATAACAAAATTTCATCATTTTTTCACTTACTATTGGCTGCATTTGTTGCTATAGGTACACTTTTCTTCACAAGTAAGAGAGATTCTTCGATGAATTTTGCACAGCATACAAACAATACTTACAGGTGTATGAAATGGTTCAAATGGCTCTGAGCACCATGGGACTTAACTTCTGAGGTCATCAGTCCCCTAGAACTTAGAACTACTTAAACCTAACTAACCTAAGGACATCACACACATCCATGCCCGAGGCAGGATTCGAACCTGCGACCGTAGCGGTCGCGTGGTTCCAGACTGTAGCGCCGAGAAGCGCTTGGCCACTCCGGCCGGCAGGTGTATGAAACTGTAGAATTTATTTAATTAATGAAAAAATGAATGAGCTGTTACATTTTAAACTTCATGTTAAGAAAAAAACTCAAATTTTATGGTTAATTATCTCAATTTTTAGCACAGTTTTTAATAGATTTGGAAAATTCTAGAGTTTCATACACCTGTAAGTATGGTTTGTATGCTGTGCAAAATTCATCGAAGAATCTCGCTTGCTCAAGAAGAAAAGTGTACCTATAGCAACGAATGCAGCCAATAGTAAGTGAAAAAATGATGACATTTCACATGTAAAAAAAATATATATTGTTATATTTTTAGAACTTCCACTGCTATGAGCGTCAATCCTGAACCCTTCCTGGTCATGCTGACAAAGTTTTATGAATTAATTTGTAAAAGTATAGACAGTGGAAATTAAAATGTCCTGTGGTGCCTCTCCTGCTCCAAGTCGGCCAGTTTGACGTCCTACCCCCTTTAACAGGTTGTCTGACTCACCACGTGGTTCTCCAGTCACATTTCCCTGTGTCATTATTTTACCTTCTCTGAAATTTTACTTATGTTTCAAACCCAGGTATAGCACTTCTCACCCTCTCTCAACTGTCTCGAGGCATGTGAGATTGAGTGATTGTGAGGGCCAACACGAGTGAGGTGGGAATATCATTTTGTAGGCTTACTTCTCACTGTGTGACAACATTTTTAGCCATTTTATCCAGATTCGTTTCTTTTAATGTTTACAAGGGCGCTGTAGCCTCACCTTTGAGCGCTGGAATTTCCAAACACACACACACACACACACACACACACACACACACACACACTCGAACAAACACTGCCTAATGCTGTCCTCACACGGGACGAGATTGTCATCGTGAAAGACGACAGGTGTGTTTTCCATCGTGGCTGGGGCACGCTTAGAAAAGAGCTCGAATATTGTAAGGTGGCTATAATTTCGTACCTTAAAAGCACTCATCTACATGCTTTGCCGTGATTTACGACCGGAATTAGGTATCATTTGATAGGTTGCACATCTCATATATGAATATTTAAAGAAGACTGACAGCGTCACGTACGTCTTGTAAGTAGTTGTTAACGCTTATTGAATGAAAGGTGATGGAGTGTCTTTATTATCAAAATGGCATAATGATTGATTACCTGTACTAGTAGAGGTTGGAACGACAGTGGAAATGAAACGGCAGGCGTAACTCAAGCTCGGAGTGGAAAAGCCTGCACCACAGGTGTGTTGGTCCTTCTAAAACACAGGAAGTAGCTGAGCGCTGAATTACAATACAGCGGCGGCCGGCCGGTTTTGTAGCACGGCCGGAAGGATAACCGGATAAGACTTTGGAAACTCTGAAAATTTTGGACGCAGCAGAGAAGAACGAGGAAGCGTTACCTCGGAAATCACGCAGGCTGGGTTATTTCCGATGATTTTTACTCTGAGAAGCGTACCATTGTATGTATTCCTAATTAATGAGGATAGGTATTTCCTCGCAAACTTTCAGCGCTGAATGACAAAAGACTAAACTATGGTTGGTCGGCGTTCGGAAGAATCTGTAGAGAGGAACGTTCCATGGTTTCGAGAATTTGATTCGCCTTCTGCAGTTACGAGGGAGGGGAGCCGAGGTTTGCTGGGAAGCCAGCGGTGGAGAGAATGAGGTCATCTGTTTTGAGAGCCCATGTTTGTCGGTCACTCAGTATCAGATTTGTTGCTACAGACGGACTTGCTGTCTTTGCTCTCAGGAGAGTTTATAGTTAGAACGATTAGGCACTGTACTGTTGCGAACTTATGCGATTCTGGACTTCGCATCCGGGTAGGGAGTCGTCATTGAGAACACAGCATTCAGTGATTGAGAGCACTTCTTCTGCCTATACTCACGTTGAGACGTCATCTGAATCAGTCCTTGTGGGTGGAAGTTTCTCGTCTGTAGAACACAGAGAGGAGAAGACAGTATTAGATTATACTAGTCAGGGGACCGTCTTCTGCCATCCTAGTGTTTGAATGAGGTTTTTTTTATATTTTGTGACTGGATTTCTTCCGTCCTCACAGACGTGTAGGAGAACCATCACTCCGATGCATCGGACGCAGTACATACGGTGACATTGCTAATTGCTTCGGCTTATTAAGGCTATAAAACTAAACAGCTGTGATCACGTAAATTTTATTTCCACTGAGGTTGTACACCTTTGTAGATCATCTTTGAAAGTAGTGTCTTCTAGTATTCGGTACATAGATGATGTCAGTCATCTCGTGTTATTTGTATTAGATCGTGTAGCCATGTAAAGGGGCAGATTTGGGTAATTGATCAATCATATTAGTTAGGAATTTTATTTATATCTCTTTATGTACATTGGGCCATTGGCCTTGCCACAGTGGTAACACCGGTTCCCGTCAGATCACGGAAGTTAAGCGCTGTCGGGCTGGGCTAGCACTTGGATGGGTGACCATGCAGTCTGCCGAGAACGTTTGACAAGCGGGGTGCACTCAGCCCTTGTGAGGCAAACTGAGGAGTTACTTGATTGAGAAGTAGCGGCTCCGGTCTCGGAAACTGACCTACGGCCGGGAGAGCGGTGTGCTGACCACATGCCCCTCCGTATCCACATCCAGTGACGCCTGTGGGCTGGGAATGACACGATGGCCAGTCGGTACCTTTGGTTGGGATTGTTGGGTTGTTTTGGGGGAGGAGACCAGACAGCGAAGTCATCGGTCTCATCTGTTTATGGAAGGACGGGGAAGGAAGTCGGCCGTGCCCTTTCAAAGGAACCATCCCGGTATTTGCCTGGAGCGATTTAGGGAAATCACGGAAAACCTAAATCAGGATGGCCAGACGCGGGATTGAACCGTCATCCTCCCGAATGGTACCTTTGGTCCTCCATGGCCTGTGCGGGAGGAGTTTAGTTTAGTTCTTATGTCCATTGGACATTGATATATAAACTTTTGTAATATATAAAGAGGTTTTAATCTACAATAAATGTATAAGCAGAAACAGCATTTATCATTTTATAGTTACTAGTTCCCTTAATTATTCATTTATGTTTATGTTGTAATTTATATGTTAAAGAGGAAGAAGGAGGAGATAATATCACCATTGAGATATCCCAAAATCTGCTTCATGGGGGTAGACAGACAGGGCCAAATCTTCACTTTCGCGTTCAGTATTTTCCGTTGCGCACATTTATTTTACACCCGCCTGGAGTAACATCTTGGACAATTATACGAGACGTGATGCTCATCGTAATCTGCGACTGCACCACTCTCCCAGTGCAGTTGTCGGCTGTATCTGGTTCACAGTCACACAGGTTATTTACGAAAACTGACGTGAGTAAAACTGCTAAGTCAGCTGTATTAAAGAGCAAATTTTCTCCCTTGTCCCAATGGCAATCGTGTTGTTCTCTCTGTAGCGTAAATAACAACTTCCATATCCCTTCCATTTCCTTTTAGAAAGTTCCATGTTCAGTCAGTGAGGGCATCAGCTTTTAACACTTCCGTTGCAAATAGTGCGTTACAAATTTACAACAATGTACCACATAAGACTAACTTTTTAGTAGAACCCTAAAATCATGCTTACTAGATCACTAGTTCTATTCAGTATCAGAAATTTTAGAACACTAGATTTACAAGCTTTGATACAAGAAAGTGCAAAATCTCCTACTAAAAGCAGTGCTTCTTCTCTTGTAATGGAAGCCTTCTTGCAGTGTTACTGATACATTTTCTGTGCTTCATGTAACTGTGTGTGTGTGTGTGTGTGTGTGTGTGTGTGTGTGTGTGTGTGTGTGTGTGGTGCGTATGTACTTGCATGGGTGTACGTGCATGTTTGTGTGGTATCATCAATGCCTGCACCATTGTAGCGGTCGCCAAGCGATCACAAGTTCCATGTCGGACGGCCCTTGGCTGGCCTTTCTCGGCGCAGGCGTGTATTGGCGAGTTGAATAGGGCAGGCGCGGCCCTTGCACGTAGCTGCCTCCGCAGTAACATAGCAACGCCCGGAGGGTGTACCCACGTCAAATAGCTACACGACGCCAATGCACCAATCACGCGGTGCCACGTCGCAGAAGACTCACTGACGGCGGGCATGTTCCTACGCTGCCAGGGGCTTTATAAGCGTGTGCAGCCCCTCACTCCAGCTGTCTCGACTTGTTCTTCGCTACCGCTGATACCACACAGATACACCATTGGGTCGACATTCTCAGGATTTTGACCCCGGTCCGGAACAGGACTACCCCTGGGATTCTGTATCACGGCGCTCCAACTTCGGTGTCATCTACGGACTCTGCTGATACCTGTCTCAGTGTCTCCTCTAGATAATTCATTGTTGTACAGTATAATTTTGTTTACGGTTTTTCCCTTGTTTTGGAATAAACTTGTTGTCTACTCACGCCTATTCTTATTTGTTGTTCCCCATTCCCGGACACAACAGTTTGTACATACAATCATACACAATATTTATAAAGGAATTATGTATCGCACAAACTGGAAAGTGCTTTGGATGAATAAATACATAAATATTGAATTGTGAATAAATCAGTCGTTTTCACGTCCAAAAAATCCAATAAACTCACACCTGCTAGAAAACGCTCTTATACATACGTAGCATCGAATATTGCGGAACATACTTCTATTAATAAGAAAGTTGGAGAATATTTCACAGACTGTGAAGGCGCGTAAAAATATTTGCAGATAGCAGGACATGAATCAATTACATTATAATTCACATTTCTATGCCTCTATCCGCCACAGTGCGTTGGGGTTAAGTAAGTCTATCTCCGATGTTACAATATTCTGAAGGCCTTAACAATCGATGTACATATGCATTAATTATAACAAATTGTACCAAAAACTATGCGTTTTTGACAAATCTTTTATGCGCCATTGCCGTTTCAACGGCCTACTTTCATAGCAAGCAACATGTAATATGAAAACAACCAGATATGGTAATTATTAACCACCAGTAAGACGGTTCCTGCCATTTTATTACAACAACAGCAACAAACCATACCAAAAACATCTTCGAGAGTTCCTCAATGCGCTGCTGCTTTGACAAAGTATGTATTCAAAGGACGTAAAGGATAATTTAAAGCCTACCAAACAAGGACTTCAACGGCGAACGACGGAATCCATAATAACGTCTCATAAATTATGCAGAAAGCGATGTTGTATCTCATTGGCCACGATACTCTCCACGAAGCACAAATCTGACTTTTCTTATTCAGTCTCTCACGCTTCGCACTGCTCTAGAGCGCGGAATTATGGGATGTGACGTCAAGAAATCCGACTAGCTACTCGTTCACGAGCGCTTCCGCAGGCTGAGGACGGCTTAAATGTGAGAATAGTTTCAAATAGCGTAGGAAGTGATTCTAAATGTACGTATTGTCCTATATCAGTTCACAGACCCTTAAAGAAAGTAGACGCCGCGCATCAAAATACAGGCAACTGTGACGAACACGAGCTTGAAAGATGCACTGCAGTGAGCTCAAACGACATCGGTCCTGACAATTAGATCAGTAAACGACTAATACTGATGACAAAGCCAAAATTCAGCGAGAGAGCGAGAGTAATGATTTTATAAACGTCTTCAACTCTACAGGCAACATTTACGTTTCATGCACTACACACTTTTGCTTAGAGAAACGGAGAAGTAGACTGTATTAGCATTACTCATCCCTAAAGAAATGTTGAAATTTGGTCATCTTGCCCTTTGTATGTTGTTACAGATGTTTCTTCACTAATTTTACACAATGGTGAGGTTCATGTACATTAGCAGTCTCCATATATTGCACCGAGCGAGGTGGCGCAGTGGTTAGTACATTGGACTCGCAATCAGGGAGACTACGGTTCAAACACGCGTCCGACCATCCTGATTCAGGTTTTCCGTGGTGTCCCTGAATCGCTTCAGGCACATGCCGGGATGGTTCCTTTGAAGGAGCACGGCTGCTTTCCTTCTCAATCCTTCGGTAATCCGAGCTTGTGCTTCAACTCTAATGACCTCGTTGTCGACGGGATGTTAAACTCTGATCTCCTCCTTCTCCTCCTCCACGTATTGCATAGTTGTGCGTAGTTATAGGACAGTTTGTGCGCTATAATATAAAACTACACTGATGTGCAGAACTTACGGGGGAGAATAACTTTCTCATGATGTATCACTATCAAGTAACATAGTTCGATGAAACTTGGACTTAACGTAGAACGAACTGCTACAGAATAGTAGACAAGTTAACTGAAAGAAATACGCAGCGAGACGAACAGAAATTACACTTTTATTCGAAGACAGTAATTAACTGAGGTCGCCGAGATTTATGATGGTCCTCTGGGCATTACAAAAGGCGAGTCACGGTCCTTTATAGGGTGCGTGATCACAAAGTATGTTCTGCGACGTGCTCCCTTGCCGGCCACAAGACTGGCAGGGAATTCTTGTGTTAGGGAGTTCCAATCCATCACCAGCGCGATTGACAATTGATGGATAGTCGGTGGTGAATGTGAACATGCAACAATACGTCTTTCCACCGCATCTCACAAGTTCTCGATGGGATTTAAGTCAAGGGAGCGGGTAGGCCAGTCAATTCGGCGAATATCCTCTCGTTTCAAGAGTTCTTTCACCACGGCACTTCGATGGCATTCTCCCGTAATACACTATAATCTTGCATTAAAGGTATAACACAGTAAGACAAGTATTACAAACTCTTTATATGTCTTGCCAACAAACTTTACATATAATTTCAGACCTTCACGAAACTTTTTCTCTCTGATGCTCTGCGCCCCCGCCACCACCCACCACCAAAACCAGCATCAGGTGTCAAGTTTTAATTGATTACTTCTTTTCCTGATAACTCTATTTCCAACACGTTTTCATAGTATTCACATATACCAGCGAATGTACCTGCCTTATATCACTTTACTGCACATAGTTCGGGAGATATGAGGTTTTATACGCTGGAGTTAGATTATTTAAGGATTCGGGGGTGATGTTTACTGGTTTTAATGTATTCAATTTTGAAATTTCCACCATAATTATTTGTCAATAAATGTTAGTCGACACTGACACTTGCGGGTCAAGGCAGGGTTGGCGATCTTTGTTTAGAGTGGTTTAATATGTATAGCTGCGTCCATGGTTTATAGTGTCCGCTGAGAAACGTTTCATAGCTAGTCGAACAAGTCATACGTTGCGTCGCCAACGCATTACCAAGGGCAATAAAGAATATTTCAAAGTTTCTGGGGCACTTTCCTGCCGTGACGCACTGATGATTTGTAGCAAATACGCCACGGAGAACTTGCTCTTTCGTACTGAGGACACACTTACAAGGGAAGCGTACACCCAAGGGGTCACTGCTTTTGCTCATTTTTCGCACAGTTGTAGTACATACTTATATATAACAAATTCTGCTTTAGTACCATGCGCTTCTCATGCGTTTTCGAGAAACTGAGATCCAGAATCTTACGAGCATTTTTGAACACAGCCGTCGAGGAGCGGCTGTAACGCAACCGGCCCTCACGTTCGGATCTCGCCGTGCTCTGTTTTTCTAATCTTCTAACAAATACTTATGTCGGTTCAACGAATCACGTTTATTTGGAAAGGAAGAACAGCAGCATCAATAATAATGATAATAATGATGATAACAGTGGTACGTTTGTGGCAAGATGTAATCGAGGTATAATAAAGAAACATAACACTGTGTCTCCTTTGTGATGTATACCGTTATAGCCGAAACAAAAATTTCATGAAGTGAGTGCAGAAAGCCTATGCATTGTTAAAGGATCAGAGAGCAATATCATCTAGTGGAGATTTCTTAGTCTCATTCCACGGTGCTGCATCAATTGACAGCTCCGATTTTTATACCTATGCTTGTTTTTCATCAGAAATTATATCCGAATGATCATTGTTTTTAAATATTAACGAAGTCTGTTTCCCGCTGTCATTATTAAAAATCAAATGTGGGTATCGGAGAATGCAACTCATAAAATGTGGTCTGGTGCAAGTTTTTTTCGTGCTTTTATGTTAGATATCACCCGCAATGCTGTCAGCCTACAATTGACGACGAAGGACAGTGTGTGTGAAATGACAGTGCTGCGTTAACTTCTTAATACACGCATGATTATATTGACAAATACACGTTCTATTTTTATTAGGATACGTTATTTTACCTCGATTATACCTGCCCACAAACGGGCATTATTATTATTATTATTATTATTATTACTATCTTGACCTAAAACCGAACAGGCAAAGACAAAATACTGCGAGACAGACGAATCAGGCTACAAGCGAAGATCAATAAAAGAACTAGAGGCACGGTGATCTCAACCGAAGAAGGAAAAAATATCTGAAGGAATGAAGAGCAAAAAACGCTTTGTATAGCAACAAATTATAGTATTTACTTCTATAACCACTATACTACTAAATTATATTATTGAATTATTACTGAACTGAACTGTATTATTGAATAATAACAGCTCTTTGTATAAATCTTAATACAGTTGGTTAAAGTCGTCGAATGAGGGCCATTAAATATAAATAATACGTAGTAATAACAATACTCATGGTCATCATGTTTGTTCCTTTTGGGGGAAACACGATTGACTGTAGCTATACAAATACGAGGGTGGTTTGAAAAGTTCTCGGAACGGAACAGAAAAAAAGTACTTGTATCACTGAAACTTTTTTTATTTTTCAATGTAGTCTCCTTGTAGGTTAATGCACTTGGTCCAACGATGCTACAGTGCCTCGATCCCATCTCGAAAATGAGTTTCCTCCAGGCCTGCAAGATAGTTGTCAACTCCGGCTATCAAATCTTCGTTTGAGGTGAATCTTCATCCACCAAGAAAAATTTTCAGTTTTGGGAAGAGATGGAAGTCTGACGGAGCCATATCAGGTGAATAAGGCGGGTGCGGCAACAATTCATACCTTAGTTCGTGTAATTTTGCCATGGCGACGGCACATGTGTACGGGCGCGCCAAGGGTCGCGGCAACCATCGTGCAGATAATTTTTTCGTTTCTAATTCTTCAGTTAAAATGCGATACACCGTTTCAAATGACATCTGACAAGCGTGAACAATTTCTCGTACTTTCTATCGGCGATCCTCCATGACCATTTTGTGCACTTTTGCAATGACTTCTGGAGTAGTGACACATCTTCGCGGACCACTGCGCGGACCGTCAACTAAGCTCTCCCGACCAAATTTAAATTCATTTGTCCACTTGTCAGCAGATGAATATGAAGGAGCAGAGTCCCCCAGTCTATTCTGGAAATCGGCATGAATGTCCTTTCCTTTCATACCTTTCTTTACGAAGTACTTAATCACTGCTCGAATTTCGATTTTTTTCTATCTTCGCAAATCATTACGCGGGAACAACAACAGAGCCACGCAAGCGCCACGGCTCCCTTCCAAGAGCACTGACGTGGCACGTGTTTACAGGCAACAGTCCAATGAATATCACGTGAAAACTCGTAGCGCTAGCGCTGACCTCTCGTGGTGATTCCGAGAACTTTTCAAACCGCCCTCGTATTTGCTGGAAGATAGTTGAAAATTGAGTAGACCCGAAAGCACACTTCTAGCCGGTTATCCTTAAGCCCCTGTTCGCCGGTTAGCGCTCTCATGTGACATTCAAGAGGCTCGTAAAAAAGTTGTGGCTCGATTTCTGGAAAACAGCGGGATGCACATCCAACTAGGGCAGTATTTGTTACATCTTAATATGTTGTAAGATCGTACGAAAGACTGGGGAAACTGACGACCCATTGGGTGTCTCCTTGGCTTGTGAGTACTCACAGCGTGTCGTCAAGTAAAGCAGAGGGCCGCAGCTGCGGGCCGTGGACACGGGTCATTCTCCCCATCTCCCACACCAACACCCGCCAGACTTCTTGCCGCCTTGCTCCTGGTTTTTGCACTCTCGCGAGGCGGGCGCATGGAACCCCTCGTACGCAGCGCGCTGGGTCCGCGCGTAATGAACGAGTGTCTGCTATTCATATGCATGAGACGGCGTTTCTTGTCGCAGCAGCGCCCCCACCTCCCACCCCCGGTCTTATGTCGGCGATCAGTTAACAAGCAACGCCGGACAAAAATAGACAAACTCCGGAGGACTGCTGGAAGTCCGCCGCCGTATCGTCTTGCGCCCCCACACGCGTGGGAGACAGAGAACGCTAAGAAATGGCAGGTCGGTTCGATTCTCATTTCCCATTCCCTACGTTCAATCAACCTCTGATGCATCTCTTCTTCTTTCACTGCTGCCACATAAATTACACTACTGGCCATTAAAATTGCTACGCCACGAAGATGAGGTGCTACATACGCGAAATTTAACCGAATGAAGAAGATGGTGTGATATGCAAATGATCAGCTTTTCAGAGCATTGACACAAGATTGGCTCCGGTGCCGACACCTACAACGTGCTGACATGAGGAAAGTTTCCAACCGATTTCTCATACACAAACAGCGGTTGACCGGCGTTGCCTGGTAAAACGTTGTTGAGATGTCTCGTGTAAGGAGGAGAAATGCGTACCATCACGTTTCCGACTTTGATAAAGGTCAGATTGTAGCCTATACGGTTCATCGTATCGCGACATTGCTGCTCCCGTTGGTCGAGATCCAATGACTGTTAGCAGAATACGGAATCGGTGGGTTCAGGAGGGTAATACGGAACGACGTGCTGGATCCCAACGGCCTCGTATCAATAGAGTCGAGATGACAAGCATCTTATTCGGATGGCTGTAACGGATCGTGCAGCCACGTCTCGATCCCTGAGTCAACAGATGGGGACGTTCGCAAGACAACAACAATCTGCACGAACAGTTCGACGACGTTTGCAGCAGCATGGACTATCAGCTCGGAGACCATGGCTGCGGTTACCCTTGACACTGCATCATAGACAGAAGCGTACTCAATGACGAAACTGGGTGCAAGAATGGCAAAACGTCATTTTTTCGGATGAATCCAAGTTCTGTTTACAGCATCATGATGGTCGCATCCGTGTTTGGCGAAATCGCGGTGAACGCACATTGGAAGCACGTATTCGTCATCGCCATACTGACGTATCACCCGGCGTGATGGTATGGGGTGCCATTGGTTACACGTCTCGGTCAACTCTTGTTCGCATTGACTGCATCTTGAACAGTGGACGTTACATTTTAGATGTGTTACCACCCGTGGCTCTACCCTTCATTCGATCCCTGCGAAACCCTACATTTCAGTAGGATAATGCACGACTGCATGTTGCAGGTCCTGTACGGGCCTTTCTGGATACAGAAAATGTTCGACTGCTGCCCTGGCCAGCACATTCTCCAAATCTCTCACCAATTGAAAATGTCTGGTCAATGGTGGCCGAGCAACTGGCTCGTCAGAATACGCTAGTCATTACTCTAGATGAACTGTGGTATCGTGTTGAAGCTGCATGGGCAGCTGTACCTGTACACGCCATTCAAGCTCTGTTTGACTCAATGCCCAAGCGTATCAAGGCCGTTATCACGGCCAGACGTGGTTGTTCTGGGTACTGATTTCTCAGGATGTATGCACCCAAATTGCGTGAAAATGTAATCACATGTCAGTTCTAGTATAATATATTTGTCCAATGAATACCCGTTGATCATCTGCATTTCTTCTTGGTGTAGCAATTTTAATGGCCTGGTGTATGTTAACATTGTCTACACCTATAATCCGCAAGCCACCTCGAAATGTGTGATGGAGGACACTTTGTGTACTACAGTCACTTTCCCTCAAGCCTATACCAATCGCAAATGATGAATGAGAAGAACGATTGTTGGTAAGCCTCCATGTGATCTCTTACATGTTTAATTTTACCTTAAATGGTCTTCTCGTGTGATTCTTGAGTATTGCTCATCAGTATGGGACCCTTACCAGGTTGGATTAATAGAAGAGATAGACATGATCCAGCGAAAAGCAGCGCGATTCGTCATGGGGACATTTAGTCAGCGCGAGAGCGTTACGGAGATGCTGAACAAGCTCCAGTGGCGGACACTTCAAGAAAGGCGTTACGCAATACGGAGAGGTTTATTATCGAAATTACGAGAGAGCACATTCCGGGAAGAGATGGGCAACATATTACTACCGCCCACATATATCTCGCGTAATGATCACAACGAAAAGATCCGAGAAATTAGAGCAAATACGGAGACTTACAAGCAGTCGTTCTTCCCACGCACAATTCGTGAATGGAACAGGGAAGGGGGGATCAGATAGTGGTACAATAAGTACCCTCCGCCACACACCGTAAGGTGGCTCGCGGAGTATAGATGTAGATGTAGATGTAGATGTACGTAGACGATAGCGATATATTAATTAATTATTCTAGGAAAGGGCGTTTACAGAAATTTTAACAGATGAACACCTGTGATGCACAACGCTATATCCTATCGCGTTCCACAAGAGTTGCGCGGTCCTCTTTTAACACATCTCGACGCTTTTCGATCTTGTTTAGCTCAGCTTCAGATGTTACGCGTAAACATACTAAACGTATTACAAAAACTGCGTTAGCTGTACCAAAGACGAATCGCTTCACATTTCCATACAAAAGTTATTGGCTTCAATTAGACTTCGTCAAGTCATAATCTGTCATTAAACACCACTTACAGATAGTTAATGGCTCCGCGAGTAGATATCTCTGAGAGTACAATAATATTTCCGCTACGTCCTTCGCAAAGTCTCTTCGATTATATCGTAATCGATCCATCTGCTGAATCAAATTTCGATCAGATCTCAAGTTTTCAGAGTTTGCTTCATACATTTACATCAGTAAAGGCAACTGACTACCAGAAATATGTTTTGTGTAAGCGCTGCTAAACAAGTTTGATGAAAGTTAAAAGTTGCATTGTATAATGCACATCTGAACTACTGTACCTTTATTAAACGCTATGGATATCAGTCATGAATCCGGCCATCTTCAGACCCCGAAATGGTATCCATCTATGCACTGCATATTTGCAGTGCTCACTTAAACACTTAAATTAATGATCCATTAGTGTTAAAAATGGTACATTTTTGAGAGTTTCACTGCCCTCTGCATATATGAATTGCATAGCTGTGAATCCCTTTCTTGAGACCCGAAGATAGTGCCAATAAAGAATAAATAAATATTTTATATCGTTAATAGTCTTTCTACTAATTCACTTTGTATAGGTTCTATTGGTTTCCATGAAAAAGTGCAACTCATAAAAGACACATTATAAACAAGAAGGAAATGAGAACGATTTAATGATGGTTAAAACAAAACTGCACGAAAGTATGGATGTAATCGATAGGCATAAACAACACATTCGTCAGGTTTCTATCTTTTCAAAGATGTTCATTTAAGGAGGTTATGATAAGAACAGAAGTCAAATTAACTGCATAACTTACACAAATTTGCGGGGCTTTTATTGTATTAATCAAATGAATGTCGCATTTTTTGACTCTGCCTATAATTTATTAACAATTTTCCTTGAGTTCACAACAGGTTTCGACTTTTTAAGGCGTTATCCAATGATTAGCTGTATAGGGAAGCACATTATATTACCGGTAGGAAATTGGAACACAATTATGTGAAAGTAAATTAACAAAACCATAGTTACCTAGGAAAGGTGCCAAAAGTATAATAATGGCAGCATATTCACATTTTGTGTTAGTATTCGGTTGGGTTAAAAACTTATCAGTTCTTGATGTTTGAGCAGTTAGTTGGTGCTCATATGGCGGGAAATGTGCTAAGACATGACCCTAACCAAAGAATAAGAGTGAGGTCGTTTTACCAGTTTCATAGTTCTATTTTTGCATATACTGGCCTTTACGCTGTGGCTCTGCCCGCGTGCTAATTTCGACACATATATTGCACATCTTTCTCCCCCCCCCTCTCTCTGCATTCCCTTATTCCCTTCTTCTTCCACTGTCTCTCTGTGCACCCCATCTTCCCTCATCTATCTGTCCATCTCCTCCTCCTCACTCTGCCGCTCCATCTCCACTGCCCTCTCTTTCTCAATCTCCACTGACCCTCTCTTCCACCATACTGTCCTCCTCCTCCCTCAGTCCATATTCTCATCCCCCACTCTCTTTCCATCTTGTCCTCTCCCCCCTTCCTTGTCCTACTGCAACTATCCTTCTACACCTTCCACCTGCTCCTGCATCTTTCTCTTCCCCCCTCTCTCTGTCCATCTCCTGTTCCACCTCTCTGACCATCTCCTCCTACCCCATCTCTGTACATCTCCCCCTCTGTCATCTCCTCCTCGCCCATTTCGCTGTTTATTTTGTCTGCCCCGTCTCTCTGTCCATCTTGTCCTCCTCCACTCTCCCTCTTCCTCTCCTCCTTCCCTCTCTCTCTGTCCATTTCCTCCAGTTGCTTCTCTCTCTCTCTCTCTCTCTCTCTCTCTCTCTCTCTCTCCATCACCTTCTCGTTAAGTCTCAAACTTCCCACAGCCCTGCCCATCCACAGTTGTAGCCCCTATAAAAGAGATCGATAAAGCAGGTTACTACTACTGCAACACAACACACCTGTCGTGCAGGTCAGCGTACAAGTGGGGGGCTGGAATGTCATTTCATGCACATGATGTGCAGGCTGCCCTGCAAAGTAGGTCATGAGGCAGCCAATACTATCCCCACACAACATGCCTCTTAGCCAGGGCAGCCTATAAATATCTGGAAAGGAAAAGAGAGGTAATAAAAATTAATTTTTCTAAAAAGGTTGAAACGGGGAGCTGGAAAATTTAAAATTTCACTTAGTACATAAACAATACTAATAATCTTATCTGCCTGAATGGAAACTACAAATGAATAATCATTTCTGTTAATATGGGAGTAATGAATGGGACTTCTCGAGTGGAAAAATGACACCTCGAATTATATGTTCGAGAGTGTGCTTAAAACTAATGCCTCCGAATTTTTCATTCTGTCCGACAGATCTGTTGATGTATTACATGTCATGCAAATTACTCGGTCGATTCCCCACTTTGCTGATACCAGTAGCAACCATCTGCCTATGGCGGGCTCTGCAAAGTAATGTGTAACACGCTGTTTAACATAACTATGTTGGAGCGTGAGAGACCCTCAGAAAGCTGAAAGGACGAATTCGAAAAGTTCGTCCACACAGGGAGCACCCTCTGCTTCAGTATGACAATGCCAGAGCACACACGTGCGCTGCGACATCTGCAACAATCCGACGCCTTGGGATCATTGCCATCGATCATCCTCCATACTGTCCCGATTTGGCGCCTCCCGATTTTCATCTGTACCCAAAATTTGAAGAACATCTTCGAGGACTTCACCTTGATAGAGTTGGAGCGGTGCATGCAGAGGTGAGGTTGTGGATCCGTCAACAAAGTCAACGATTCTTCAGTGGAGGTAACAACAACCTGGTCTGTCAATGGAAGAAATGTGTTCTCCGACAGCGTGACTATGATGAGAAATACACTTGTAGACACGAAGAATAAAGATTTAAAATGTTAATAAAGTATGTTTTATTTAAAAAGCCTTACGAGCTTTCACATAAAAAGTTTGGAGGCATTACTTTCCAGCACCCTTCGTATACGACTCTGGCACTCTCAACGAAGATTTTTTTATAGTCTTTTAGCAATATTTTTCTTTATGATCACTTTGCTGTAATAATTAGTTGATTTTCATCACTTTGATGTGCCCAGTGACTATACCGTTGAAAGAACTGATGAAGAAATTAAATAAATCTGGTAACGTTAAGCACACGTTGAGGTATATTAGAAGTAACAGAAGGTGTGAGTTCAACGTCGCGCCGACATCTAAATCACTAGAGACGGAGCAGAAGCTCGGGTTGGACAATGTGGAGAAAAGAAATTGATACTGATCTATTCAATAAAACAATCCCAACATTCACATTAAATCCTTAACGGAAACCATGAGAAATCTAGACCAGGTTGGCTGGAAGAGGAACTGAGCACCACTCTCCCTGAAAGCAGTCCTAACTCCGCAAAAGATCGAACATCGTCCTGTGCAGACGAACTGCATCTGAAACCCAGTAACCTGCTGAGGCTTCCCAGATGTGAATACTGTTGCATGAGACACATCATAAACAATTTGCACAAGAAACGCTATGAAGACAATTGTTTTCCTTGTCAATTAAAAAGTGAAATTAAATAAATATTTAAAGATTTACATATTTAGATACGTTACAAATAAACGTTCCCTCGTGGGATTATTATATAACAAGAATCATAAAAGCGCGTAACAGTGAAATGGCAGAGGTGGATTTCGCCGGCCAAGGTGGTATCTGACACAAGGCATGAGTAATTCAACGTAGACTTCAAGAAGTGTCCCGTATCAAGATTTGGCAGAGAAACTAAAGAAGAGGACTGGGTTTGTACAATACATCTCGGAACAGTTACATTAACCAGGTTTTATTCCAAGTGGAAACGTTAACATTAAGAGAAATCAGTGCTTGTTACACAGAACTTCTGCACTCTTTTTTTTGTTCCTCGCGCCAACAGTCAAATTACAGAAAAATGGTGGAGAAAAGATTAGAAAAGAAAACAGCAGGTGGGTGAACTCAACGCTGTGGGCAATCATCTTGTCAGCAATTTCTATGTCCTTGCTTCCACTCCTCCCACCATTGATCTCTACTAGTGACTATATTTCATTCGAAACGTTGTCCCGCACGGCGTTTGCATAGAAATGGATAGTAACGAGATAACGCTTTGTAGTCTACTTTTCTGTGGGGGTGTATACGAAAATACAGTCGCTGTGAGAGAGACAAGCACCAGAGGTCATGGGTGCAGCGTGTGCGAGAGACGGTTGGTATCGTTGTCAATCTTACCATTACTAATATCAATTTTTTTAGATCTCGCATGTGCAGTCGTATGTTTCTTTCCTTCATTCAGTTATGTATCTAACGAAAGTCGCAAAATTGTTATCCAGTTTTAGTACGGAAGATGGAGAGAATAACGTTTTATTGGAACATTGTACCAAGAGGAAATAACCGATAATACACCTTACAGATAAGTGCCAGTATTATGTACAGCCTAAGAAAAAAATGATTACCATTTCAGAAAAATTAGATGATTTATTCAAGAGAAAGAGCCTCACAAACTGAGCAAGTCAATAACGCGTTGGTCCACTTCTGGCCTTTATGAGAGATATTATTCGGCTTGGTATTGGTATTGATTGATAGTGTTGTTGGATGTCCTCAGCTAGCTGGAGGTCTGGAATCTCAGTGATGGGATGATGATGATGTTTGGTTTGTGGGGCGCTCAGCTGCGCAGTTATCAGTTCCCGTACGAATTCCCAACCTTTGCTCACTCCAATCTCGCCACTGTCATGGATGATGATAAAATGATGAGAGCAACACACACTGTCATCTCGAGGCAGGTGGAAATCCCTGACCCTATCGGGAATGGAACCCGGGACCTCGTGCTCGGCAAGCGAGAACGCGACCGCGAGGCCACTAGCTGCGGACTCAGTGACTGGAGGAGAACCGTCGTCATCACTTGTCAAGGAGACGCCCTGGACAGCGGTGGGATACCCACCTGACCATCTCCCGCCATACTGCCCGACAACCAGAGGTGATGGTCTCTGACGCCATTTCTTTTCATAGCAGAACCTCTTCGGGTGTTATCCGCGACATCATCACAGCACAGCGCTACGTCTGCAATATCCTACGCCCCGTTTTGTTGCCTTTCTTGCCAGACCATCCTGTGCTTACATTTCAGCGTGATAACGCCCACCCGCACACGGCGAGACTTTCTACGGCTTATCTTTGTGCTTCCCAAGCCCTACCTTGGCCAGCAAGGTTACCGGATCTCTCTACAGTTGAGAACCATTTCAGTATTAATAGGCAGAGCCTTCCAAGCAGCTCGGGATTTTGAGGATCTAACATGCCAATTGGACAGATTCTGGCACGATATCCCTCAGGAGGACATCCAACAATTCTGTCAATCAATGACAAGCTGAATAACTGCTTACATGAGGGCCACAGGCGGACCAACGCGTTATTGGCTTCCACAATTTGTGAAGCTTTTTCTCTTGAATAAATCATTAATTTTTTTTTGAAATTGTAATCATTTGTTTGCTTGTGCATGTCAATTACATCTACCTATTTCCGTCCAATTCGGATAATTCCTTGATTGCGAGTCTTTCTTTTTGTCTTAGAATGTAAAAAAGAAAGATCAGAAACCACGAGTAGTACGCATGTACCTATTGAGATACATCCAGGTGTTTACAGAGTTTTGTGCGGCTAACAAGGCAATTGACAAAAAGTGTGGCGATTATTCTGATCGACCTCTGGTGTAATCTGACATTAGCTCCAAGTGCAGCAGCTGTCAGGGATTGCGTCACAGCCCTCATTAATCAGGACACTTCGCTTACGTCCATTCATGTCAAGGTTCCTGACTGGTAACTCTTGCGAGCACGTATCTGAGAAGCCAAAGGCCTACACAGCCACTGCACACTAGAACTGAGATTCGGTGGTTCCATTCCGGCGACCCACAACTGCCGCAAAACACAAAGCAGTGTTTCTGTTTTGGTGAAAGTTATACTGCGTATTCTTCTTGATTAACTACCGTCACGTAAGTGTTTGGATTCAATAGGGCAGGTTACGTTGTGGCAATACGGCACACAGCCTTCTTATTAATCTAATCAGTAACTAATACGCTCCCAACTTAGTCTTAGGTTCTTTAAATCGTGGTAGACTACGGAACTCGTTTTCTGTGACGTCATACAGTGAATACTGGAAGAACTCGGCAGAGTAAGGGCCTAGCATATTCTTCTTTTGACAGCCATACGTATAACATGTATTATACACAATTGTGTGCCCCAGTAAATGAACCGAGACTTCGTGATATTTTGTTTTACCTATCAACATTTTTATTTAACTGTGTGATATCATAATTTGGAGGCCCATATGGAATTTGTCTGACTGAAACACAGGAATTTCCAAAGTCATAATTTAGGCTATGAAGGAAATCAGAATAGCATGTTGTAGTGATGTGAAACGTATTACATAATGGGTAGCTGGAGACATTGAGTTTCCCAAGTGACGATTTATGAGATGTGGGAGACTACTATTTGTGTTGGACATGTTGATATTAATTTTGTTTGCCATCTTGGACAACAGACAATATTTAGTATATGTGAGGTTACAATTAATATCACTTACATAGCTCTGACTATATTAATGAGAGTGATATGTTTATTTGCAATTACATGTGTTAAATTGCAAAACAGGTTTTGCGTGTGGTGAGAGTAAGGAAAATTTGGATAATTACGACAAGCATAACTTCTGAGCTAAAGAATTAAAATGGGCATTCATTTTTATGGATTGCAAATTTCTGTACTGTCTGTACCAATTTCAATATTATTTCTCTGAACAGTAGTTACTCAGAATTGTAGCTGCTTGCTTTCAATTGCATTGTTGGAGTGAATATGGAGGGTGGATGTGATGAGCGAGCTGCAGACAGGAAATAGCGTTTAATCATCAGTATGTGCAGAAAGTTAGATCAAGTGTAAGTGGTAACTGAGCAGGTTTGGTATTATTCCGTGAAGCAAGGTAACAGACTACAGTATACAATGACCTCACACTGAAGAACCTAAGAAAGTGTGAAGTTATTTGACTAGAATTTCTTTATCCGTGTCATTTAATTTCAAAACGTTCCTCCGAAGACTCTTCTGGCTTTGAACTGTACCCTTGATCAAGCAAATTTTTTCTCTTGGGCTGGAATCCCTGTATGACATGTACTACTCTCACTTACAGATGTGTAAATGCAAAGTGAAAAACATTAGTTGTGTGGTTTGTTGTAGAATATGTACTGAGGAGCCAATACATTACGGCATTATGACCACCTGCTTAATAGCTTGTTTGTCCGAAATACATCACTGATTCTGCGTATCAGGGATCTGACAGTTGTCTGGTAGGTTTGTGGAGGTATGTAGGATTAGATTCGAGTACATAACGGACCGCTGGTTTGCGTATGCGTTTATGGCGCCAGATACTGACCCAGATGGGTTCGATAGTATTAAAATCAGGCGAAATTGATCGCCGATAAATCAGCGTGAGTTCACTATAATGCTTCTAAAACAACTGCAGCACGGTTATGGTTCCGAGACACTGACAATTATACTGCTGAAAAATTACATCGCCGTCGGGGAAGACATCAAGCACGAAGGGATGCAAATGGTTTGCAGCTGTCATCTTGTTTTCGATTACTACCACAGGTCCCACGCAAGCGTAGGAGAATGTCTCCCGTAGCATAATACTGCCTCCACCGGCCTGCGTTTCGAACCGCCGTTCACTTCGAAGACGGCGTATGCGCAGACGACTAGCGACCTAGCGTGGCAAAAATGTAGTTCACCTGAAGAGCCGACACGTTTCCACTGATCGATGGTCGAATCTCGATGGTCCCGTGCCCCCTGCAATCATAACTGACTATGTCGTTGGGTCAACGTGTGAACACATAGGGGTGTCTGCTGCGGAGGTCCACGTACGATGAGCGGCGTGCTCCGGAACACTTGCGCGTGCACAAGCATTTTGTTCTTTCGGCATAGATGCCAGAGATCACCATCAATACTACTTTAAAGGACAGGCAAGCCTCCGAACCCCACGTGAAGAATCTTGGACGTCCAACCATTTTGCGCCTAGTGGTAGTTCCACTGTCCTACCTCTTTCGTAGCTGCCAACGACAGTAGCATGTGAACATTCGACCAGCTTCCCCGTTTCCGAGATACCCGTTAACAGGCTCTGCGTAATAATAATCTGCCTTTTGTCAAAGTCCCTTATCTCAATAGATTTTCCCATTTGCAGCTCACATCTGCGCTATGGTGATCCCCCGCCCCTGTCAGCTTCGCTTACATAATTTTGTTACCGCGTCACATGGCCGCAACGCTACCAGACTTTATCCAACATCGCGGTGGGTAGTGGTCATAACGTCTTGGCTTAAAATGACAATTCCATTTACAATTATTAATAAATATTAACTTTATTGAAATATATAAGCCGCACCTGTTGGAATGCTATTAGCCCCAACCATGTGCACTGACACAGTGCACAAAAGAATTGTAAAGGGTATAAAATGCAGCTTTACTCCTAACTAATATTTTTAATTTGACGTTTAGGTAGGCGAGTACATTCAGGAGATCACTTCTTGTTCTTTTTGAACACAGAAGTCGCCTATTCAACAATTGCCCCTCTCATCTCATTCATGTTTATTCTTGTAAATATAACAAGTAGTCAACACGTTACCAACCTAGTTGCAGACATACTTTAAATTGTGATAGGTTGAGGGGTCCAGTCTTTATCGTAGGGGCATGTGACAGCACACAATATGTGGAGGAAGATCTCGGCAGAGAACGGAGCTAGCCTATTGTAGTTTTGGCGGAAATGAAGCTAACATGTGTTGTGTTCTTGTTCAGCGTGTTACAATAAATGAGTTTAGACTCAATGAGACTTTACTTGACTATCATCATGTATTTAAAACAGCTATTGGTTCATAATTTTAGAACTGTGTGGTATAACATCATGACCTTACAGTCTCACTCATTTATGTACTCGTTTTCAAAGGCAAACAGTAAATGCAAAGAAGCGTTATTCATCCACGAAGCAGATGTGTTACAATGCTCCAATGTGATCGAAGTTCAAATATTTTTCTTCAGTTTGTGACCCTTACCGAGTAGGAACTGCATGATTAGTGAATGGTTTAAACAAACCAGTGTTAGAATATCACTAAAGTGCTTGACAAATTTTCATGGGAGATGCTATATGTAATGCACTGTACACCACGTGAAGTTTTACTGTTAAAACTCTGAGGGCATGCGTTCCATGACGGGCAAGAAACATATTAAAATTCTTCCAAAGAAAACTCACGAAATCAACATGTCTGAAAAATTAGAGAAATTCGGGCTTACACGTGTTTGTACCAGCAGTCGTTATAACGCACAAGTTTCGGAAATGCGATAAAATGTGACAAAATGGAACTGCTTAACTACGGGCCACAAAGTACACATTGTACGGTGGCTTTGGAGTATTCATGAAAATGTAGAAATAATGCCAGTAGAACGGAGTAACAATTATCTTTTACAGAAGACGCTTAAGTCTTGCAACCTAAGAACTGTAGATTACTGTGACTGTTTCTGTTTTGTGTCATTATTCTGTGCAATAAGGAATCTCGACATTGTTGTACTGGAAGAGGGCACAGGCAGATTTATGCATTGAGTTGCTTTGCAAGTTGTTAAGACGGTGGAAAAGACGGAAAAAGAGCCAGGTTCTGTTCTCCGTTGAGGACATGGTTTCGATCTTTCAAGGAGATTCACAAAGTCTGCTTCTGTACAATCACAGTTGGATGCTGTGAGTATCGTGTGTCATAGACCACACAGTCCAATGGCAAGTAGTAATTGCTGCAGCTCCATCGTAAATTCGATTTCAGATTTTTTCTATGGGACTTCATTAAGAATGTTTGTTGTCGCTTTAATAATAGTGCAATTTTTATTAATAACACAGTCCGCCTCAGCTGTAGTGAGAAAGTCAGAACTGTAAACCACCAAAGAATTTCAACGTCTGTCAAGAGTCTCGAAGTGCGAAACAAGTATATAATAGTAGACGAATACAAAAAGTAAATAATAAATAAGACACTTCTTGGAGAACATCAGGTGCCGCTCGAAAAAAGTTTTCTTGATATGGTACTCAGAATGTCAACTAACAGGGCAATACAACTTCACATAATTTTTCAAACTTTTTTTCTCAGTTCTTCTCAAATTCGATTGAATGTTGTTTTATATCGAAAAACATAGAATGTGATCAACATAACTGCTTTTTACCACCATTTGTTTTGACTCACGCGTGGATAAATTATCAGTCATTCGACCCACACAAGATTTACGTGAGAACACTGCCCTCAGTTTTTCACAATTAAATATCATGAGTCGCTTTCGACATTTGTAGCTCATTCATTCAGAGAACTAACTTGCTTTTAAATAAATATTTGTATTATATATTGAAACTATGGAATGAATATATTTCCCTCGACGTCTTCCAAAATTTGAGATTACCACATATTCTCAGAAAAAAAATTGTCAATAGGA
The DNA here is from genome assembly GCF_023864345.2 of Schistocerca serialis cubense. Classification (NCBI taxonomy): domain Eukaryota; kingdom Metazoa; phylum Arthropoda; class Insecta; order Orthoptera; family Acrididae; genus Schistocerca; species Schistocerca serialis. The sequence continues at coordinate 709,625,741 of NC_064638.1, forward strand.
AACATGCTCTAAATGACGCAGCGTATTGCTAGGCACTTTTCCCTTCCTTTCACCAGCAGTCTGATTCGGATATGGAGGGATCTGAAGTTTATATTTCAGTTCTGATTGTGGCGTGAAGGAGTCTTTTCCGAAACCAGATCAGCATCTTTGCTGTCAGAAATTGAGAGAAATTTAACATAGGCTTACTCTTCTAACGTCTCACAAATCTGCATGACATAGATTGTAAAAAAATGCATTCTAAGACAGAAAAAAAGCAACGCACCACGAAGAAGGGTTTATTCGAATGGGGAAAGAAATCGGTAGGAAATGGTCCAAATGGCTCTGAGCACTATCGGATTTAACTTCTGAGGTCATCAGTCCCCTAGAACTCAGAACTACTTAAACTACTTAAACCTAACTAACCTAAGGACATCACACACATCCATGCCCGAGGCAGGATTCGAACATGCGACCGTAGCGGTCGCGGGATTGCTGACTGAAGCACCTAGAACTGCTCGGTGCGTAAAGGAAGCTATGTTTTGCATAGTATGGACTCGTGTCAGAAGCATGAATTAATGCGTAGTGTTTTGTTGTCCGAACGCACAGCATGTGGACGGGACGAACTCTCGAATCTTGGGATGCATTCCGGGTTGCAAGCGGCAGCCGGCAGCCGAGCGCAATCACGCAGCTACACTAGCCGGCACGGCGGTCTGCTCGTGAGTGGCCGCTGCATTTGCATTGCAAAGTGTTCCACTGGACGCTGCCCACAGGGGGGATACCCACAGGCAGACACTGGCAGGCACCGAGCACAGTCTAATAGCACTGACAGTTTTTAGCTCCCTGCCACGTTACCCCCCCCACACAACGTTGCAATGCCATCTTTCCTTCAGCTGCAATTTCAATATGCATAAACTACTGATTGTGGAAACTGTAACAGCCAGAGGGAGACAAGTGAGTACAGTGAAATTCATTGCACAAGTTAGGGACGCGACAGCACACAATTGACTACAATTAGAAAACTGTACATCCACTCTGTCCATGAGAATTAAGAACGCTGCATTCAGAGCGACTAGAGGTCGTGGAATGGAATCGAAGAGGACTTGGACATCCTATAGAGGAATACAATGCCCCGCAATTTGTGGGCGTGTCCGCAAGGCACGACAACTGTCTCAGGACAACCTCAACCAACAAGTTGCTGACCGACCATACATAGATGTATTCCATCGTTGATATGTCAGGTGAACGCACAAGACACGGAAGCAGTGGTTACCGGGGTTCTTCGATGAAGTTTTGGTCATTCCTTGCCACATGTGGCCAGGCAATGTACTGCTGAAATATGTCATGTGGAGTTGCCTGCAGGAGGGACAATGGCTCGTGCTCTGCTTCCTGATGTGGTTGTTGCTGTTTGGACTGACATTAGTATTAATCTACGTCTACATCTACATGGATACTCTGCAAATTAAATTTAAGTGCTCGGCGGAGGGTTCATCGAACCACCTTCACAGTTCTCTATTATTCCAATCTCGTATAGCGCGCGAACAGAATAGACACATATATCTTTCCGTACGAGCTCTTATTTCCCTTATTTTATCGTGGTGATCGTTTCTCCATATGTATGTCGGTGTCAACAAAATATTTTCGCATTCGGAGGAGAAAGTGGGTGATTGGAATTTCGTGAGAAGATTCCGTCGCAACGAAAAACGCCTTTCTTATAACGATTTCCAGCCCAAGTCCCGCATCATTTCTGTGACACTCTCTCCCATATTTCGCGATAATACAAAACGTGCTGCCTTTCTTTGAACTTTTTCGAAATACTCCGTCAGTCCTATCTGGTAAGGATTCCACACCGTGCAGCAGTATTCTAAAAGAGGACGGACAAGCATAGTGTAGGCAGTCTCCTTAGTAGGTCTGTTACATTTTCTAAGTGTCCTACCAATAAAACGCAGTCTTTGGTTAGCCTTCCCGACAGCATTTTCTGCGTGTTCCTTCCAATTTAAGTTGTTCGTAATTGTAATACCTAGTATAGATTTAAGTGTCAGGAATTCATTTCTGAAAGTATTCGTATGGAGTGTAGCCATGTATGGAAGTGAAACATGGACGATAAATAGTTTGGACAAGAAGAGAATAGAAGCTTTCGAAATGTGGTGCTACAGAAGAATGCTGAAGATTAGATGGGTAGATCACATAACTAATGAGGAAGTATTGAATAGGATTGGGGAGAAGAGAAGTTTGTGGCACAACTTGACCAGAAGAAGGGATCGGTTGGTAGGACATGTTCTGAGGCATCAAGGGATCACCAATTTAGTATTGGAGGGCAGCGTGGAGGGTAAAAATCGTAGAGGGAGACCAAGAGATGGATACACTAAGCAGATTCAGAAGGATGTAGGTTGCAGTAGGTACTGGGAGATGAAAAAGCTTGCACAGGATAGAGTAGCATGGAGAGCTGCATCAAACCAGTCTCAGGACTGAAGACCACAACAACAACAACAGGTATTTAGTTGAATTTACGGCTTTTAGATTTGACTGATTTATCGTGTAACCGAAGTTTAATGAGTTCCTTTTAACACTCATGTGGATGACCCCACACTTTTCGTTATTCAGGGCCAACTGCCACTTTTCGCACCATTCAGATATTTTTTTCTTCATCGTTTTGCAGTTTGTTTTGATCTTCGAATGACTTTATTAGTCGATAAATGACAGCATCATCTGCAGATAACCGAAGACGGCTGCTCAGACTGTCTCCCAAATAAGGAACAGCAAAGGGCCTGTAACACTACCTTTGGGAACGCCAGAAATCACTTCTGTTTTACACTATGACGTTCCGTCAATTACTACGAACTGTGACCTCTCTGACAGGAAACTGAAATGAGGAGAGATCGCATATTATGGCCAAGTAATTGTGATCCAAAACAATTACACTTGGCTTTTGTCAGCAACGTCGCTCAACAGTGCAGTCTGTCCAATTGCATTCACTACAGCAACGTCTGATACTTAACTGGTCGTTACTGTAGGACAAGCTGAAGTGGGACTCGTACAAAAACACTAAAAGTTGTTGCTCAGCTAACCAGTGAAGGTGTTCACGAGCCCACAGCAATCTGAGGCATTGGTGGTTTCTGGTCAGTGGCCCTCGCATTTTGTGTCCAACTGACGACACAGGCATGTCCACACCCATTGCTGTTCTCCAATTCCGCGACAACACTGTGGGAGTAGCTGTTCTGTCGTCTGCGGCCATGTGGACAAGATGGTTGTCATCCTGAGCTTTAGTCACATTGTGTGGTCCGGTAGCTGCTCGTCGCTGTGTATGACTCTCTTCTGCCAACTCATTCCACATGCGCTCACTGTCATAGCAGTGTACCCATGTACGAGCCGCACTGTCACAGTATGATAAGCCTGTTTCCTGAAGAACAATCATTGTGTCTCGTTCGAACTCACTCACATGCTGATACTGCACTCTTTGACGTCGACGAGACATGCCGACACTTGTTTGCATGTTTCCACTTTGTCGGAAGGATATGCACTGATTGAGTGTGGCGTAACTCTGATATGTTCATGCAAAAAAAAAACATCTTTAAGCAGTCCTAATCACTTATTGTGGTTCACTGTTCGATGCGTGTTGCAATTTTCACAAAGAGTGGCGTGCATACACTGCTTAAAAATGCTCTCCATCACGCTCAGGAGTTGGTTAATTTTTTAAAAATTGCGATCTTCTTGCTCAGTACTCTTTTTATCACTGAAAATCCTGGGTTCCGACACCTTTGTAATTGGGGTAACAAAAAGCCTGCATTCTCAGTATAGTTTAGTAAACAATGTTGTATTTCCTCACAATGAAAAGGCTAGTGTGGCTTGAGTACACTGTTCAGACTGTCAGCATGTCTCAGAGAGACTGAGATATTTAGCGAGTCATGGAACATACAGCGGAAAGATAGATTAGGTGCCATGGGAGGGGGGCTGTTCATTGCAGTTGACAAAAATATTGTCTCTATTGAGGTAGAAGTTGAATGTGAAGTTATCTGATCGCATGTAACAGGTCTAGCTAAAACCTAGATAATTGTTGGATTGCCGGCCGCTGTGGCCAAGCGGTTCTAGGCGTTTCAGTCCGGAACCGAGAGCCTGCTACGGTCGCAGGTTCGAATCCTGCCTCGGGTATGGATGTGTATGATGTCCTTAAATTAGTTAGGTTTAAGTAGTTCTAACTCTAGGGGACTGATGACCTCAGATGTTAAGTCCCATGGTGCTTAGAGCGATTTGAACAATTTTTTTGAATTTTTGGATTCCGCTTTGACGGTTTTAGAGTCATTCGAAGAAAGTTTACAGTCAGTAGCGCGTAAAAAACCAGGGAATGCAGTACTATCTTACCGAGTGTAGACTGAAACCTCTATGGATTCATTGTAGGAGGTACAGACAGGCAATCTTGCGAAGTAGTTTTGAACACGTTCTCTGAAAACTGTCTTCAGCAGCTAGTTCGGCAGCCCACACGCAATGGATATATCTAGACCCTGAAGCTACAAACAGACCGGACCGTATCGAAGGCGTCAGCATATGGTTGGGTATTAGTGACCATAATGTCATCAAAGCGATTATAAGACAAGAAGGCTAGGAGAGCGTTTCTGCCAGAAACAGCAGGTAACTAGTTGTCAGCATCTCACTCAGATAACGAACTGACATCATTTAGGTCCAGTAAGACACACGCAGAGGAATTATGGTCAAAGTTTCAACAGACTATAAATCGCGGTCTGGACAACTAGGTGCTTAGTATGTGTTACAGTCGGAGAATACTGAGGAAGCAAAATCTGTTGCACTCTCGGTTCAAAAGACAATGCGCAAAGGACAACAAGCTAAAGTTAGTAGAGATTCGTGCGTCTGTGAGAATATCTATGCGCGAAACGTACAACAGCCACCATCGGTCTGTCTTAGTAAATGAACTGGCCGAGAACCTGAGACAATTCTGGTCCTACGTGAAGTCGCTAAGCGGATCTAAGGCTTCCATCCAGCCACTCGTAGACCAGTCTGGTATGGCAGTTGAAGAAAGCAGAATGAAAGTAGAAGTTTTTAATTTCGCATTTAAGAAATCATTCACGCTCAAGAATCGTATGAACTTACCGTCATTTGACCATCGAACAGACTCCCGTATGGACCACATAGTAATAAGTAGGGAGACAACTGAAGGAGTTAAGAACAAATAAGTTACCAGGTCTGGTTGGAATACCAATTCGGTTTTTCAGAGAGTGCCCTTTACTTATATTACATTTATCATACGGCTCTTGCCCAGTGCTAAGTCTCCTGTATATAAGAAAGATAAAAAAAACGGACCCACAAAATTACAGACCAGTATCCTTAACATCGGTTTGGTGCAGAGTTCTTGAACATATTATGAGTCCGAATACAATAAAATTTCCTTGAGACCGAGACGCTCGTGTCCACGAATCAGCACGGTTTTAAGGGGGGGGGGGGGGGGGGTAGGACGTCAAACGGGCCGACTTGGAGCAGGAGAGGCACCACAGGACATTTTAATTCAAACTGTCTATATTTTTACAAATAAATTCATAAAACTTTGTCAGCATGACCAGGAAGGATTCAGAATTCACACTCATAGCAATGGAAGTTCGAAAACATAACGAAGTAATTTTTTTTACATGTGAAATTTCATCATTTTTTTCACTTGCTAATGGCAGCATTTCTTGCTATAGGTACACTTTTCTTCGTAAGTAACAGAGATTCTTCGATGAATTTTGCACAGCATACAAACCAAACATAAAGGTGTATGAAACTCTAGAGTTTTCCAAATCTATTAAAAACTGTGGTGAAAATTGAGGTAATTAACTAGAAAATTTGTGTTTTTCCTAGACATGAAGTTTAAAATATAACATTTCATTCGTTTTTTCATAAATTAAATAAATTCTGGAGTTTCATACACCTGTGAGTAAGGTATGTATGGTGTGCAAAATTCATCGAAGAATCTCTCTAATTCACGAAGAAAAGTGTACCTAAAGCAACAAATGCAGCCATTAGAAGTGAAAAAATGATGAAATTTCACACGTAAAAAAATATTTTGTTATGTTTTCGAACTTCCACTGCAATGAGTGTGAATCCAGAATCCTTCCTGGTGATGCTGACAAAGTTCTATGGATTTTGTTTGTAAAAGTATAGACACTGGAAATTAAAATGTCCTGAGATGCCTCTCCTGCTCCAAGTCGGCCCGTTTGACGTCCTACCCCCCTAAAAAGCATCGCTCGTGTGAAACCCAGCTTGTCCTTTTCTCACACGATATACTGCAAACAGACAGGCAGTAGAAGGGCGACAGGCAGACTGCATATTTCTAAATTTCCAAAAGCATTTGACATGGGACCCCACCATATACTGGTTACAGATGTACGAGCATATGGAATAGGTTTCCAAATATGTTACTGGCTCACACTCCGTCTTCAGGCCACAAGTGGCCCATCGGGACCATCCGACCGCCGTGTCATCCTCAGCTGAGGATGCGGTTAGGAGGGGCGTGTGGTCAGCACACCTCTCCCCCAGTCATTTACGATGGTTTTCTTTGACCGGAGCCGCTACTATTCGGTCGAGTAGCTCCTCAATTGGCATCACAAGGCTGAGTGCACCCCGAAAAATGGCAACAGCACACTGCGGCCCGGATGGTCACCCATCCACGCCCACGCCCGACTGCGCTTAACTTTGGTGATCTGACGGGAGCCGATGTATCCTCTGCGGCAAGGCCGTTAGTGGGTCGAAGACTTCTTAAATAAATAATAATAGAATGCAGTATGTTGTATTCGACGGTGAGTGTTCAGCAGAGATAAGGGTATCGTCAAGAGTGGCCCAGGGAAGTATGACAGGACTGCTATTATTTTCTGTATACATAAATGATCTGGCGGAGAGGGTGGACAGCAATCTGTGTTTGTTTGCTGATGGTGCCGTGGTGTACGGAAAGGCCTCGTATCTGAGTGACTGTCGGAGGATACAAGATGACCTAGACAAAATTTCTAGTTGCTGTAAAGAATGACAGCTAGCTCTAAATGTAGAAAAATGTAAGTTATTGGAGATGAGACAAGTGCTACCCATTCTTGAGTAGTGCTCGAGTGTTTGGATTCCTACTAGGTCAGATTAAATGAAGACATCGAAGCAATTCAGAGACGGGCTGCCAGATTTGTTACCGGAAGGTTCCAACGACATCAAGTGTTACCGATATTCTCCGAGAACTCAAATGGGAATCCCTGGAAGAAAGGCGACGTTCTTTTCGAGGAATAACACTGAGGAAATTTACAGAATCAGTGTTTGAAGCTGAGTAAAGAATGATTCTACTGTTGCCAATATACATTTCGCGTAAGGACCACGAAAGTAAGCGAATTTAGGGTTCTTATGGAGGCGTACAGACAGTCGTTTTTCCTTCGCTCTATCTGTGAGTGGAACAGGAAAGGAAACGATTAGCTGTGGTACTGGGTACCCTCCGCCAAGCATCGTACGGTGGCTTGCAGAGTATTTATGTAGATGTAGAGATACGCCAGGAAGTCGCTTGCTGTATTGGCACACGCCATAGCAGACTCATTCGCACATTCAGCTGCCATGAGAGAGAAAGCATTGAAAATGGGTCTCGTAATGATCATCTGCGGTTATGAACACCGGCTGATGCTCGATCCTTAGAGCTTACGGTTTGTAAATACTCCAAGAAGAATGCAACAGACCTATGTATAGCCGTTTGGAGGCACCAGGGACGGCTGTGTCCACCCAGAGAGTATGAAACCGCTTCCACACGATCAATTTGTCCTCAAGGCGCTCTATATGATCAAGTGTGTACACACACACACACACACACACACACACACACACACACACAGACACACCCCTCGCTGAAACATATCTTGCGGGTTGGATCGGTCGCCGTGGAGTCATGTCTTGGCCACTGATGTCATCCGACCTTACTCCATTAGATTACTGGTTGTGGGGCTGGCTTAAGAGCGAAGTCTGCAAGTGGAGAGTGAACACAAAGGAGGAAATTCTCGCTCGTATTTTACATGCGCGTGCTCAAGTAAAGGACCGTACAAATGAGCAACTCGCATCAGCAACACAGCAGCTGTCTACAAGAGCTACAAAATTCATTGCAGTTGACGGTGGACTTTTTGAACGGCTTTCGTTAGGACATGTACACAATTAAACAAAACATTAGTTCACAGTGTTTCATTTAATATCACCTGTATTCGTCCTGTTCTACAGTGTTTTCATTAGTTTCATCGGAAACTGATATGTCCATGGATACGTCCATGTGACGTTTTTTTCTTCAGGATCAGTGTCACCCTTCAAAGCATGTACCTCTCCGCCTGACTCCCACCCTGTAAAAGAGGAGGCGGTGAAACGTAGCAATCAGCATACAAGCGATGTGTTAGCGTCACGGTATCTGATTGTCAATGAGTGGCTCAAGATGGGTGTGCCACACCTGACGAATCTTGTGGCATCTTTTCCTCGACGAAATGAACCCACTGTTGAGGATTAAAGCGGTGATTGACGCCTCCTTGGGGTGACTAATTATTTGTCCGGCACGCTTATTTTCTGATGGATTACACTGCCTGCTTCGAAAACGAACGATTAACTCTCAACCCTTTTGGAACACCAGATCTGGGCGTTACTCCTGCAGGCGCACGTGATCTGATGTTGTCCGTACTATAAAGATCTGCCATGGGATGATACCGATTCGTCACGTCCAGTGACTCAGTGGTTACACGCAGTCCACAAGATAAATAAAAGCATCCTGCAAGACCTGTTCTGGAAACTAGTCCACATCAAGGTAGTAATCGACCACAGGGGCCTCAGGTGTTGTGTCCTTGTTAGCTAGAAAATTCGTCCGGCTGCATCGAAGAGATGCAAACCATGGTCCACCATAGTGCTACAGACGACTTTACTATCCTCACAGCTTGTGCAGAAGGTGTCCGGCTCAGTGATGGCTGAACGACTGATCACCAGCAATTGCCCTCTGCCTCAAAAAGAACATAATAATAAGGAACACAATATCGTCGACGTAGCGCTGTGCTGTAACGGTGCCTAACAACACAACAAAGGGGGCATTCACGAAAAGAAATGGTACCCACCCCAGTGCTGGTTATCTGGCCGTGTTGTGGGTAACGGTCTGGCTGGTATCCCACGGATGTCCATGGAGTATCCAGACGCGTCTTCGGCCTCGAATCTCGTTGACGGGAGTAGGATTGTCTTCGGTAATGAGTCCCGCTTCGAACTGAGCCCTGATGACGTGTCTGTAGACGTCCCGGACAGCCGTAGGATACCAATCTGAATTTAGTCCGCCATACAGCCCGACTACCAGGATTGATGGTCTGAGGTGCCATTTCTTTTCATAGCAGGACTCTTTCGTTGTCAACGGCCACATCCTTACAGCACAGCGGTACGTCGACGTTATTATACGCCCCGTTTTGTTGCCCTCATGGCAAGCCATCCTGGGCTTACATTTCAGGCGGATAAAGCCCGCGTGAGTGTTTACTGCTGATCCTCGTTCTTGCCAACAATGTCGCGGATATTACCCCCAATTGAAAACACCTGCAGCGTCATTGGCAGGGCCTTACAACCAGCTCGGGATTTTCACATCTATCACCCCAACTGGGCATAACTTGGCACGATATCCCTTAGCAGGACATCCAACAACTCTACCAACCAAAAGGTGGTCATGTGCTTTATTGACATGTCCTTGTGAAATTCTTTCTCTTGGATATGTCATCGATTTATTTATGAAATTGTAATCATTTGTCTGTCTGTACATGTACATCACATCTACCGATTAACGTCCTACTCGATTAGTTCCTTTCGTCGCGGTGCTTCTATTTTTTTTCTTAAAGTGACGTATTGAAATTGCATAATTTTTAAATTTGGCTATTCTTGCTTCTTTGTGCAGAATGGTTCCTCCAACGCGATGTGCACCCTTAAACCAATATAGTATCCACGTTGACAAGCAATGATCAGCTTTAAGGTGTGTATTTATTTTTCGCCTTCGACGCGGTGGTACTGCTAGAACAGCTCGAGGTGGGACCATTAGTGCTCGTTAGTCTGCTCTTTATTTTCTTTTGTAGGAGCTCTTCCCTACTCGTGTTTCGCCGACTGCCGTTCTCACAGCTTTTTCGTCGCTGCCTGCCCGCTGACGTCATGCTGTCTGCACGTTTCAAGGGACGCACCCGCAGCCACATGTCAGAAGGCAGCGTAGACGGAGGGACTGCAAAGCCTACAGAAAAAAGCCTGCACCATACCACGCCTTACGATTCCTTCCTTTTTATTTACTAGTCTTTTATCTATGATGGAATACTCTAAGCATTATTTTTGTAAAGCAGTGTCTCAGAAGTGCAAGTACCTACCAAAGAGAAATAACGTCTTACGTTAAGTACCCAGTATGTACAAACCCAAGACAGTAAATCCGTATGTAATGTGGACCATTGTCCATATCGTCCCGCTCCAGTCAAATTATACAAGAACCGTTTCGTAACAGTTGACAGCTGCAGCAAAGAAATTACGATACCAGAAACAGCCAAGACTATTCCTAAAGCGTGGCAAACTTAGGGACTACGTTTTAGTTCCTGGAATTAGGACGATTCTTCTACTCATGGGAAACCATCACATTAAAAATAGAGTTTATTTTGTCGGATCATAATTATCTGGACACTCATATCTGATGCGGAATTTTCTATTAGATGCCACGACAGGCGAAGCCGCCAGTATAAAAGAGGCGGGGACTCTGCGTTGCCAGTAAAGGAGCAGTACCAACAGAGTGGGTCGTTTCAGGAGCACTCAATGACTTCGGATGTAGGCTAGTCACTGGACATTCCCCAAGTAACAAATCCATCATGGACATTTCAACCGTTCTGAAACTGCCAATGTCGACTGTTGGGGAAGAGGAAACGCGAAGCATCAACCACACTACAGTAACACCAGCAAGTCCTCAAGTACTGACGGACAGGGACCGTCTTGGCACTGCGGACTGTGGTTGTAAAAAATCGCATGAAATCAGCGGAAGGAATCATCCATGAGTTCCAAAGTGCTACCAGCTATCCAGTTGGCACAACGACTGTGTGTAGGAAGTTAAAAAGAATGGGGTACAATGGACCAGCAACTACTCAAGAACCAAACATTTCTGTGCTGAGCGGCTCTTGAGGCGGTGTAACGAGAGATGTAAGTAGACAGCGGATCACTAGAAACGAGTGACTTGAAGAATGACTCACGCTGTGCCCTGTGACAATCCGATGGAAGGTTTTTGGTTTGGCGAATGACTAGAGAACGTTACCCGCTATCATACGTAGTGCCAACAGGCAAGTACGGAGGAGATAGTGTTGCGACAAGGGCGTATTTAGCGTGATTTGAATGCGCTCCCTTCACTGCGCTTAAGAAAAGTCTAATTGCGGCAGAACATGAATACATATCACAGTATTCTGTGCTGCGTATAATAAAGGAATTATTCGGAGGCGATTATTGTTTGTGTCAGTGTGACAATGCACCCTTTCAAAAAGCAGCATCTATGAGGCAATCATTTATGGACAAAAACATTCCCAAAACTGACTGGTCTGTCTAGAGTACCTAACTGAACCCAATAGAACACTTTTGGGACTAGATAAAATGTCGACTTCTCCTCAGACCCTAACGTCCTACGTCGCCACCTTCTCCAGTTTCGGCTCTTGAGAAAGACTGGGCTTCTATTCCCCCACTGATATATTCCGACACCTCGTTGGAAGTGTCCCCACCAGAGTTCAAGCACCGAGCGAGGTTGCGCAGTGGTTAACACACTGGACTCGCATTCGGGAGGACGACGGTTCAATCCCGCGTCCGGTCATCCTGATTTACGTTTTCTGTGATTACCCTAAATCGCTTCAGGCAAATGCCGGGATGGTTGCTTTGACAGGGCACGGCCGACTTCCTTTCCTATCCTTCCGTAATCCGATGAGACCGATGACTTCGGTGTTTGGTCTCTTCCTCCCCCCCCCCCCCCCCCCCAAATCAGTCCAATCCAATCCAGAGTTCAAGTCATCATAAAGGCGAAGGGTGGACCAAATATTAATACCCCTTACAGGTGTCGAGATAATGATCACATAGTGTATCTTTTCCAGTGTTGTAACAGGTCCTAAAAAGTCTTCTTTACGTGCGATCAGAAGGATCATGTGGTCTGTATGCCTTCCTATGCGTATCCGCCCTCCTTCCTATTCAAGAACTTTCTTTCACTTCAGTGTTTCTTCATATGCAATTTGAAGAGCAGAAATGACGAGCCACAAGCGTGCCTTATCGCGAACCAAAGGTATACCCGACCAGTGTTGTTCGGCCAGCAATCGCTGACGGTGAACAGACAGACTGCTGAATACGCAAATCATGTCGGGCGCTAATTGCATTCCGTAGTTGAGCCCTGGATACAGCACAAACACTGCGCGACTCGCAAATGAGTGGTTCGTCGGGATGCGTACATGCCAGCTCATTAGAGAATTGAGCTCTCTGTCACTCGTGACCTCCTTCCCGCGAATGGCAAATCTAGTAGTCCGTGTAATGGAAACTGTTTACATCCAGTGTCTTATACACGCGGGAACAATAAGTCCAATGCTATTTTGCGTACACGTGAGAGGAGAGGGAGGGAGAGGGGGGGAGAGAGAGAGAGAGAGAGAGAGAGAGAGAGAGAGAGAGAGAGAGAGGAGGGAGATCAATACATACCTTGAAGAAAGAACGTAAGTGATCTTTCTCCCGACAGGTATTTCGCAGAAATCATGAACCTAAACAACAATTTTGACGCGATGTCCGAAATCCGTTTACTTCTAAGCGTCTTCTGTTTCGTATCGACAAGTTCGCCACCGCCGTCGTCATTTCACGCTCAGTTTGGCTGCTGCTTGTGGCATATACTGTAGTTTTGGCACTGATACTGGTGCGAGGCTTGACGATTCCAACGTCCAGTCCACTGGCTGTGCGTGGCATATAATTTCTGTTATATAGTTACGAAGATGTGTGCACATTAGAATAAGCACACGCTCAAAATAAGCTAGTAATGCTTGATAAAATTCGCTTCTAAGCTAACAACAGTGTGGAAGCGATGCCGTTCTTTTAAATTAATTTATAATTATGGTGCATCCCGAGCGCTCTTTGAAATTCCTCCCAAAGCAAATACTGTATACTATCTGATCAAAACTACCCACCCTTCGCCTTTTTGACGGCTTGAACTCTGCAGAGATGCTTTTAATGAAGTGTCTGGATTGCTGTGGGGAAATGGCAGCCCACTGTTCCTCAAGACCCGAAACCGGAGAAGGCGGCGATGTTGGCCGCTGGATCTCGAGCGATGTCGACAATCTGACATCGCAAAGGTGTTCCATTAGCTTTGGGTTAGGATTTTGGGCATCCCAGACAATTTCAGCAATGTTATTGTCCACAAAGCATTGTCTCACGTTCACTGCTTTGTGACATGGTCCACTGTCCTGTTAGTACAAACAATAATATTCTCCGAGCTACTGTCCTACTGTACGCAGAGCTGTAAAACGTATTCGTACCTTTCCGAATTTAGCGTTTTCTTAAGCGTAATAATGGGACCACATTTTAACAACGAAAAACACTCCTAAGCCCTAAAACCACTTCCTCCATACTTCACTGTTAGCCGTACACGTAACAAGGCAAGGCTTACCAGGTATTATCGTGATTCATCGCTTCAAATCATTTGTTTCCAGCGATTCACAGTCCAGAGGCACCGCTCTCAACACCAGTTCAAGCGTCGCTTAGCACTGCCTACAGAAATGTATGGCCTCTAAGGAACTGCTCGACCATGGTGCACTATTCATTTTATTTTCCTAAGCACAGTAACTGTGCTAGGTGGGATGTTGGAATCACTATCAAACTTAAGAGTGATTCCTTCCACAGATTTAATGCCATTTTTTGTGTCTATTCTCCTCAATGCTCGATGGTAACTGCCCGTCAGTACACGAGGTCAGCCAGGCCTTGGTTTAGCTCGACTTGGGCAGCTTTTGGTGGGTTGGAATGTACCTGATGGATTTGTTACTCTGGTGACATCCGGCGACTAGTCCACGACCGCAATCACTGAGCTCTCCTGACCCACCCATTCTGCTGTCACTGTTTCTCTCCTGGCAACACAACACTCTGTCATGCTGCATTGTCATGACACTACAAACAACCACCGTCTCCGAAATGATCTGAAGCGCATGGGAGTGCTTCCCAGGTGAGCAGCTCTGGTCGGATGTGGTACCGCCACCTAATCCTTTTCTCAGACGGAATCGTTTCCCGAGCTACTCCTGATACTAGAAAACCAATTTCAGTTTTAAATCCAGTCTCACAGACTAATTATATACTGGACCTAACAAATTTCCCGCCGAGTACAGGAGCACAATAAAGGTTCCTGCGCGAGTCTTACTTGCCCGCAGTATTTTGGAAATCTTGTAATATAAAAGTTTTTACGTTTGAACTTGTGTTAAAATCGATTCATCTCTGCGATACACACAAACACTTTCACAGTACAACGACATATTTTCAAAATCTGCGTTTATACTTACACTGAAGAGCCAAAGAAACTAGTACACCTGCCTAATATCGTGTATGGTCCACGCGAGCACGCAGAAGCGCTTCAAGTATGGACTCGACTAATGTCTGAAGTAGTGCTGGAGGGAATTGTGACCATGAATCCTGAAGGACTGTCCATAAATCTGTAAGACTACGAGGGGTGGAGATCTCTTCTGAACAGCACGTTGCAAGACATCCCAGATATGCTTAATAATGTTCATGTCTGTGGGGTTTGGTGGCCAGGGGAAGTGTTTAAACTCAGAAGAGTGTTCCTAGAGCCACTCTGTAGCAATTCTGGACGTCTGTAATGTCGCAATGTCATGCTGGAATTGCCCAAGTCCCTCGGAATGCACATGATCAGACAGAATGCTTACATACTTGTCACCTGTCAGAGTTGTTTCTAGACGTATCAGGGGCCCCATATCACTCTAACTGCACAGGCCACACACCATTACAGAGCCTCCACCAGCTTGAACAGTCCCCTGCTGACATGCAGGATCCATGGATTCATGAGGTTGTCTCCATACTCGTATATGGCGATCAGCTCGATACAATTTGAAACGAGACTTGTCCGACTAAGTAACATATTTCCAGTCATCATCATCAACAGTCCAATGTCGGTGTTGACCTGCCCAGGCGAGGTGTAAAGCTTTGTCTCGTACAGTCATTAAGGGTACACGAGTAGGCCTTCGGCTCTGAAAGCGCATATCGATGATAATACATTGAATGGTTCGCAGGCTGACACATGTTGATGGCCCAACATTGAAATCTGCAGCAATTGGCGGAAGGGTTGCCCTTCTGTCACATTGAACTAGTCTCTTCAGTCGTCGTTGGTCTCGTTCTTGCAGTACCTTTTTCCGGCCGCTGCGATGTTGGAGAGTTGATGTTTTACCAGATTCCTGATATTCACTGTAGACTCGTGAAATGGTCGTACGGGAAAATCCCCACTTCTCGCTACCTGGAGATGCTGTGTCTCGTCGCTCGTGCGCCGACTATAACACCACGTTCAAACTCACATCAATCTTGATAACCTGCCATTGTAGCAGCAGTAACTGATCTAACAACTGCGCCAGACACTTGTTGTCTTATATAGGCGTTGCCGACCACAGCGCCGTCCGTATTCTGATGTTTACATAAATTGAATTTGAATACGCATGCCTATACCAGTTTCCTTGGCGGTTCAGTGTAGTAACAAAGGAAATGAATTTTCTGTATGAATCCGCTATCATTGTGAATAGTTTGTGAATAAAACCGTCTAGGAGTAAATCGCTCAATAACATTTATTTGTAGCTTTGTTTCGGCTACTGCCATCATGCGTTCAAAACTTGCAACGTTTAAAACAAGATTCAGTATCACTAAAATGTACGACTAATGTGGCCGTCGCCACTTACTTTAGAAAATGCCAGTAATGCCATCGCGAATTTTCGCAGTTCATTCTGGTGAATATCTGAGGAAGCTGATGATCTGAAATCTATGTAGTGCCGAGAAGAGGTAGCGAGACTATTTGTTAACAGAATTTCATTCTGCCTTATTGTTACCGTAGCGTCAGTAGAAAATCTAATATTTCACATGTCGAAAACTGATCCTGTTTCGTATCTTCCTAAGTCCTTAAAATGCATTACACAGGACTCATGGTTATAATTTCATTATCAGTCCAGTTCGGATGTCGCTATGTTCATCCCTCGCGTGAAGATGAAAGGAAACGAAAATCGTTATGAAAAACCAATTACTCGTCCAGTATCCGACTGTCTGTTACGAATCAGAAATCAAAATTCAGAACTGACAGGCGAAACGGCGGATATTGTCTCTCTTTGTGCTGCCCCGTTGTGGCGCCGACGGAAATGGGGATCCCGAACTGCACGGTGCACGCTATCCCATCAGCTGCTTCCACGCCAGCACCGGAAAATAACGGACACGCCTCTTGCAGTTCCTGATGAGAAGTGACGGCTACGCGTCGCCGGTGTTTTTTTCAGGCGGATGGAACATTTTTTCTTCCTTTTTTTGCGTGATGCCGTTTACTGCTTGTCACGAATATGCGTGATGAAAACTTCCCTCTGGCGCAGGAAAGGTTCCGAATTGACACAGTCGAATTCTGCGCTAATGTGAGAAGCCGATTCATTTAAGGTAATCGATAGCAAACCACCAGGGCCGGTTTGGTACGAAGCTTCAGGAACTGTAGGTAGTGTTAATTAGAACCAAGTGTGTTGCAAGATGTCGAATTCACAGAAACGCATGATGAATCCGTGCTAGCTGGCCTATCCGGGTAACACTAGGATTGCATTTGGGAGGAGCTGGACACAGTTTGTTCCTCCGTACGTAAGTCCAACATATCTGCCTACCTGCGCTGCTATTTTTTAGCCAATGATCTCCAAGATTAACATGTAAAGCAAGGCACATAAAGCAGTCAGCTCTAATATATGACCATAATCAGAAATCAAAGCCAAGTATTCGGCAATGACAGTTGGCAACTGAGTAAATGTTACCTGTATTGGTAATATTCACAAATATTTTTCATCCACACACACCGAAACCTAACTTCAGTGAAAAATTTCAGAATTTCTTTAAACGTTCAAATGTGTGTGAGTTCTTAAAGGGGACAAACTTCAGAGGTCATCGGTCCCTAGGCTTACTCACTACTTAAACTAATCTAAGCTAAGAACACACACACACACACACACACACACACACACACACACACACATACCCGAGGGAGGACTCGAACCTCCGGCGGGAGGGCCACGCACAGAAATTGTTCATGGATATTTTTCTGAGTTTTCCGCTATAGGTCTAAGGTGCAAGTGGTCCCCTGTAACTCGCTACAGAGTGATTGCATTTCGTTTGATTTCTCGCCCTCATTTATCTTTGCATGTCTATTGCACTGGAAATATATGTACAGAAGTGAAAATGTCGATTGTATGCGCTTTATGTCTTTGTTTCGACAAAACTTGTTCCAGTCACATACAGTACTTGCTAATAAGAACAGTAATGCCGTTTTATCCTTCGTCCTTAAATTTGTACTCAGTAAGCTCGAGTTTCCTTTTCTGGTAGTGTTATTTTGATGTTAAAACTCATACACAAAATTTATGGATAAAATATGTGCATAAAAATTCTAGGTCAAGATAGCTAAAATTCGTTTATAGATTGCTAGTTTCAGCTCACTGACGAGCCATCTTCAGATCTAAAACACAGAAAATTGCATAAAAGACGTGAACAATAGCCAAATACTTTCGATATTTAAACTTCCATTCTATGATACATACCAATAAAAATTATTACTTAATTCACTATGTATCAGCCACCAAGTGTTTTATATCATCACGATGTGTTGAGCTGAATCGCTGCCATTGTCCCGTACGCACTGAAACTCTATTTAGCTCGTGACAAAAATAAAGACATACAAAAGCACATTTGGTAAGTGGTATAAAGCTATATTATTACCTAAAGTAGGTCGTCATGGTTACATAATATACAACGTTAGCCATATGAAGGGTGATTCAGCTGCTCTTACCACTGGTTGCAACGTACAACAGTTTCTAATACCACACTCAAGATTTTCATAATCTCTCTCTTGTTTTGCGCAAACTCACAAAAAAATGAATAGGATCTTTTTGTTGGCAATTTAATGTAGCTAAATTTTGTACTCAGATGAGGTTTCGCTAGGGCCTAGCTTTCGAATTATTCAAGAAAAGCGTACAGAAGTGACCTTCAAAAGCGTTTTTCTTGAATATCTCGAAAACTGTGGCCTCCATCGAAAACATATCCCAGCACAAAGTTTAACTACGTAAAATTTCCTGCAAAAAGGTCCTGTTCATTTTTTTTGTAGGACTAACAGTTTGTGCATAGTGACCGAGTGGTATTTGAAGGTGTTGCGGGCTGCATAAAACCCAGTGATAGGGGCAGCTGAATCACACTGTGTATCTCCATTACTCATATTGCCACACTTGTGTTTAAACGTAATCGCACAGTCCACGAGGTGATGTAAATATGGCATGACACCCGCAGTGTTACCAAGAGGAACAAGGAAGCTCCACGCGACCCTGAAGGCGCTGGAGCGGATGAATCGTGTTCGGGGCAATCGATTTCTTCTCTGCTCCGATTCTCTTAGTGCCTTACAATCACTGCAGAATCTGTACCCAACTGAGGAGATGGTCCAGCGGATATATGACCAACTGTACTTGCTCCAACGGCAGGGTAAGGAGGTATCCTTCTGCTGGGTGACTGGTCATGTAGAAATATGGGGCAATGAACAGGCCGATCGGGCTGCCAAGGAGGCCTGCAGAGAGCAGGATGTGGTCCAGTGTCCTATTCCCTTGCAGTCTGTCATTTCTGCACTCCACAAGAAGTGCATGGAGTTGTGGGAGGAAGAATGGCTGGCGGTGACGTCCAATAAACTGCGGTTGGTGAAGTCAACAACTCTGCCGTGGCGTTACTCCTGCCGGTTGCTCAGGCGGCAAGAAGTGACCCTCACGCGTCTTCGGATTGGGCACTGTCCAATCACGCATAGCTTTCTATTACGGCGGGAGGATCCTCCGTTTTGTGATGCGTGTGGTGTGCACATCTCTGTCTGGCGCATTTTAACGGACTGCATTTTATACCGTGATGCAAGGGCAGAAGCACAAGTTGATGGGGATCTGCCCTATGTTTCAGCTAATGATGAGACGTGTGTGTCTAGGGTTTTAAAGTTTTGTGAGATGTCTGGACTCTGGCCTTAACTTTTAGGATGGAGGTTTTAGTGTATTGCAAAGTGGCTGGTTTCTCCCTTTTTTAGCTTGCGGTCAGCCAGTCACTTCCATGTCCTATATTGTTTTATTTTCCTCTAATACTTTCTTCCTGTGTTGTCCATGTTTTACTGCTGACGACATGCTTCGTCCCACGGTTTGGTGTGGGTAGGCACATATTTTTCCAAGCTTGTTACCTGTGTTTTACGTTCTGTTTTATCTTACTGTTCAGAGTCTTTTCTTGACACCCGTCTCAATCTGTTACTCAGCGGGCGCTAAAGAGCTTGCCGTCGTGCGCCCATACAACCCTCTCCATCCATCCATCCGTCCATCCACAGCTGTCAGAGAACTGGTCGCATATATACCGTCGTTGATACACGAAAAAGCTAACTACCAGATGGCACTACTAACCAACGAAGTTTAAAAACTCTTACCTCTACAGAGTGTTACAAAAAGGTACGGCCAAACTTTCAGGAAACATTCCTCACACACAAATAAAGAAAAGATGTTATGTGGACATGTGTCCGGAAATGCTTAATTTCCATGTTAGAGCTCATTTTAGTTTGTTCTTCCACCTACGCTCAATGGAGCACGTTATCATGATTTCATACGGGATACTCTATCTGTGCTGCTAGAACATGTGCCTTTAGAAGTACGACACAACATGTGGTTCATGCACGGTGGAGCTCCTGCACATTTCAGTCGAAGTGTTCGTACGCTTCTCAACAACAGATTCGGTGACCGATGGATTGGTAGAGGCGGACCAATTCCATGGCCTCCACGCTCTCCTGACCTCAACCCTCTTGACTTTCATTTATGGGGGCATTTGAAAGCTCTTGTCTACGCAACCCCGGTACCAAATGTAGAGACTCTTCGTGCTCGTATTGTGGTCGGCTGTGATACAATACGTCATTCTCCAGGGCTGCATCAGCGCATCAGGGATTCCATGCGACGGAGGGTGGATGCATGTATCCTCGCTAACGGAGGACATTTTGAACATTTCCTGTAACAAAGTGTTTGAAGTCACGCTGGTACGTTCTGTTGGTGTGTGTTTCCATTCCATGATTAATGTGATTTGAAGAGAAGTAATAAAATGAGCTCTAACATGGAAAGTAAGCGTTTCCGGACACATGTCCACATAACATATTTTCTTTCTTTGTGTGTGAGGAATGTTTCCTGAAAGTTTGGCCGTACCTTTTTGTAACACCCTGCATAATGATAAAAATACTTCTAACGTAACGAACTTCCTACTAAATTTGCGTAAGAAACCCATGCGTATTGCTTTTTTAGTTGGCATTTACAGCAAAATTTTAGTTGATGAAACTCTCAGACTTCATATGTATCAGCAGTCGCAGACTGCCCCGCATATTCAGTCACCTGGAAGTCGGATAGTCGCCGTCAGCTCACCCGGAAGCCCGATAGCACGGGCAACGAGTCCGTGGGAAGACGAGCAGCGGCAGCAACAGAGAGCCACGGAAGGCCCTGCGTTTCACACGCCGCTGGTTCCGCCCCGTCAGCCGGGCTAATGGCATCTGCCGACTCCGGACCCGGCTCTGCGGCGCGGTCGATGACGGCCGTTTCTCTCATCGTGCTCAGATGGCTATACGTAACGTGTCCTACGCAGTCCGCGCTGCATTATTTCAAATTAGTTCGGATGTTGCTTTCCCAATCTAATTTGTGGACGAATTACCATTATTGTTCCATTAAGGTACAATGGTCCGCAGCTCGTGGTCTTGCGGTAGCGATCTCGCTTCCCGCGTTCGGGGTCCTGGGTTCGATTCCCGGCTGGATCAGGGATTTTCCCTTCCTCGAGATGACGTGTTGTTATGTTGTCTTCATCATCAAATGGTTCAAATGGCTCTGAGCACTATGGGACTTAACATCTATGGTCATCAGTCCCCCAAAACTTAGAACTACTTAAACCTAACTAACCTAAGGACAACACACAACACCCAGTCATCACGAGGCAGAGAAAGTCCCTGACCTCGCCGGGAATCGAACCCGGGAACCCGGGCGTGGGAAGCGAGAACGCTACCGCATGACCACGAGCTGCGGACTCTTCATCATCATCATCATCATTCATCCCCATTACAGTCGGAGGAAGGCAATGGCAGACATTGCCTCGTCGGCGGTGCGGGTCTCCCGCATCGTTCCCTACGCTCCTCGTAATATGGGAGCTCACCATCAAGGTACAAGGGTGGACAAAAATATGGGATCACCAAAAACACAATACATCATCACACCCAATACGGTGTGGGAAAACCGCTGGCACTCAAAACAACTTCCAGTTCCTATTTGGTTTGCAAGGCAATCTTATGCCAGTCTTCCTGCACAATAGTGGGAAGCTCAGGTAACGATGTTAGCTCAATAATATTGAGATCTGATGACTGTGGCGCCCAGGGGTAAAACGACAATTCATTCTGGTGCTCACAAAGCCGACAAGTTGAAACACAGCATCACCGCTGAGGAACAAACGCTGTACCATCAGCCAAAATGGTCATACAATCCTTGGCAGTAATGTGACCCATACAATACGACGATATGGCTGTCCAAATCATCACCGAACACTCTCCATGCTGACTATTCGGACGAAGGTGGAACCAGTAGGCAACAAGGCTCATCCGACGAAATAACTTTCCTTCCATTGCTTCACAGTCCACGTTTTAAGGCTTCGGCACCACACTTCCTGTTACTGGCATTTGCGTCACTAATATGGGTTTTGGAACTCCAGATCGCCCTGGACTTCCATGTTTATGGAGCTCCCTTCGTGTTGTTTTGGGTCCGACAGAAACCACAAGTGTGACATTCAGTTCCAGAGTGACTTTTGCAGCGGTCGTTCTCTTATTTTTCGTCACAATTCTCTTCAATGACCGTCTGCCACGATCACCCAACACACGATTTCGTCCGCGTTGTGACTTAGCGGATGATGTTTTTCCGCTTTCCCTGTATGCAATTTAAAATCTTTGATACAGTGCCTCTCGAAAAACCAAACAGTTCGGCTACCTTGGTTACTGAAGCATTCACCATACGAGCATCAAGACTTTGCCCACGTTCGAATACACTTAGTTCCGACATAATACACTCACAACTTCACAGGACACTGTACTGACCACGGCCAACACTTGCAAAGTTTCTAGGACATTGTATAAGTGCCGTTCTTCGTCAGATACAGCAGCACAACCTGCAGGCTTGGCTACCATCTATTTTAATGTTCAAAAATGCATTTTTCGAAGTGTTGACTTATTTTTGCTCAACCCCTGTAAAGCTCCCATCAGTCTGAGGGCCGGTTTGAGCACCTCACAGCTTTACTAGGAATGGTCATGTTAGAGTTGGTATGTCATTGCCTTCCCTCGACCTTTCAACTGACTTAAGCTGTCAGTTATAGGAGGGAACGACAGTTTAACGAGGAACTACAGAACACTATGCAGCTAAACATTTGCCACATTAACAAGCACTGACAGGGGTGAACGAAGTGACAAGTGATCGATAAAAATCCTAGTACTAGTTGTGGGTCAATCACCAGACCTTTGAATGCATAGCCTGATTTTTGACCACTCAGCAGCCGACCGAAACAGTTGACAAACCTGTGAGGAGAGCCTGCATACGAGCAAAACGTGCACACTTTATATACAAGATTGGTATAAAATGAACCGACGAACTTGTTGTGGGTTGTCTGTTGAGGAGTTACACGTAAGAAACCCATGGTCTCCAGAGGCCCGAAAGACTGAAAGTAAGCTAGCGATTGTCTGTATCTAGTCGTCAGCGTTTATTGACTTTTCAGTTTAATTTTAATTTATTTATTTATTTAGTTTCGACTTACTATGCCGCTCTGATTTATGAATGTGCGCAATATTTCACCATAAAGTTTTCTCAGCACCATCAGAGGTTCAAAAATGGCTCTGAGCACTATGGGACTTAACATCTCAGGTCATCAGTCCCCTAGAACTTAGAACTAATTAAACCTAACTAACCTAAGGACATCACACATATCCATGCTCGAGGCAGGATTCGAACCTGCGACCGTAGCAGTCTCGCGGTTCCAGGCTGGAGCGCCTAGAACCGCTCGGCCACCAGCGGCCGGCACCATCAGAGGCTTTCGACAACAACGTTAGATGATAATATGTAGCTTGCTCTTAATTAAACGGGTTTTGCGAATGGAATCCTGACCTTGTAACAGGCAACTTACATTGGGGCGACAAGAGTCATGGGATGCCTCCTAACATCGGACCTCCTATTGTGCGGCATAGTGGAACATCTCAACAGTGGACTCAACAAGTCGCTAGAAGTCTCCTTCTGAAATACTGAGCCATGCTGCCTCTTTTGCAGTTAATAATTGCCAAAGTGTTGCCGGTAAAGGATTTTTTGAGCGAACTGACCTCTCGATTATCTCCCATAAATATTCGATGGGATCTGGGTGGCCAAATCATTCGCTGGAACAGTCCAGAATGTTCTTCAAATCAATCGCCAAAAATTGTGGCCCGGTTACATGTCGCATTGTCAGCCACAAAAATTATGTCGTTGTCTGGGTACATGAAGTCCACAAATGGCTGCAAATTGTCTCCAAGCAGCCGAACATAACCGATTTCAGTCAATGATCGGTTCAATTAGACCAGACGATCCAGTCAATTCCATGTAAACACAGCTCACACCATTATGGATGCACCATCAGCTTGCACAGTGCCTTGTTGACAACTTGGGTCCATGGTTTCGTGAGGTCTGCGCCACACTCGAACCCTATCAACATCTCCTACCACTTGAAATCGGGACTCATCTGACCTGGCCACGATTTTCCAATCGCCTAGAGTCTAACCGATATGTCACAAGCCCAGGAGAGGCGCTGGAGGCGATCTCGTGCTGTTAGTAAAGGCAACCGCGTCGGTTGTCTGCAGCCGTAGCCCATTAACGTCAAATTTCACTGCACTGTCCTAATGGATACGCTCGTCATACGTCCCACATTAATTTCTGCGGTTATGCTTGTCAGTTAGCACTGTCAACTCTACGCAAACGTTGCTGCTCTTCGTCGTTAAGTGAAGACCGTCGACTACTGCGTTTTCCGTGGTTAGAGGTAATGCCTCAAATGTGGTACTCTCGGCACATTCTTGACACTGTGGATCTGGGAACATTGAGTTTCCTAACAACACCCGAAACGGAATGTCCCATGCATCTAGCTCCGACTACCATTCCGGGTTCAAAGACTTAATTCCCGCCGTGCGACAATAATCACATCGGAAACCTTTTAACTTGAATCACATGAGTACAAATGACAGCTCCAAGAATGCACTGCCCATTTATACTTTATGCGAGAGGTACTACCGCCATCCGTGTACGTGCATATCGCAGAATCGTGACTTGTGTTGCCTCAGTGTAATTACACAGACTGGGATCGTAATCAACAGGAACTGCCAATGGAATGGTGCATCCTATTCTCACAGCATCATCTGCAGTCCAGGAGAGGCTTGCGACAGAAACGAAAGCGCAGACATTAAAAGGACGCGCAGCACGGACTGCCGTTGTGCAGCCAAGCAGAACGCAAAGAGAAAGGAAGACTGCCAGCATAGCTCCAGATGGCAGTAGCTTTCAGATGACGGCAGCTGCGATGGCGGGACAGCTCTGTGCAGCGGCCTCAACAGTGAACATCGGCAGTGCGGACGCCAACCTTTGGGAAATGTCAGTCAAAGGCCGAACCGGCACACCAGTGATACCAGCAACACTGCCGACATATTACCTCCCCGTGCGCGACCCTCGCGAAATATTAGAGTTCATCGCAATTTTTTCTGCAACGAAGCCGTGCCAATCTGCTAGGTGGCTGTCGTGGAGGTTGGAAGATGGCGTTCAGATTCTCGCCTCCCACGCTAGGGGATTTGTGTCGTGTGCACTGTGATAGGGATCAATGCCGCCGTACCTGAGCTTCTGGTTCAATTTTTTATCCGTTGTTTTTTCAGATCTCCCCACTCAAACCCCAGGACTGTTCCTCTAATATGTGTATGGCAGATCTTTAATACTTGGCCAATTGATAGCCGTATTATTAACAAGCAACTGAACGTTAAGAAAGTATCTTAAAGAAGACGATTACTTGCTTACACTGGCCGCACAAACCGCAGCCGGTCCTTCCCCTCACTCATTCCAGCCTTCCGCACCTACCTGTCAGCAGCATCTTCATCTCCCAGACCCAGTTTCTGCATGTCTCCCATGATATTATCCTTCCATCTCATTCTCGGACGTCCTAGTGGTCTCCTTCCTTCGGCTTCTCCATCCATCACTGCCTTTATTACCGTGTCCTCCCCTCTCCACCTCCTCACATGTCCGTACAGTCTGAGTGTTTTAGTTTTCACTCCTGTTACGATAACAGGTAGTGTGTACAATTTTCTGATCTCTCTATTTCTCCTTATTCTCCACTGTTCACATGCTTTCATTAGTCCATAAATTTTTCTCAGTATTTTACTTTCAAAAGTGATGAGTTTTCTCTCTCTTTTTTTGCCAAGGTCCATGTCTCGTTTGCATAGCACACTACTGATGTCATGATGTTCTGATACATTCTGATTTTTGTCTGCGTGGACAGTGACTTAGATCTTAGACATCTTCTTCCGGCTTGAATTCTTGTTACGGTCTCTTGTTCTATAAGGTTTTGTTGTTTGATGTTGACACCGAGGTAAGCGAATCTGTCTGTCTTCCGTACTGTTAGGTTCCTTATTGTTAGATGGCTTGGTCCTAACTGAGCTCTTCTTCCTATTACCATGAACTTCGTTTTATTTCCATTTATACGATTACTTTTACGAAATACTCCAAAGAAGACACTGTCACATTAGGAGTATGCTTACAGACGTAATTCTTATGGCAGCACAGTGTTCCATTAGGAAAACAGATATTTTCCTTGAAGGTAAAATCTTCTGGGTTATCAGGCAGCGTCACGTTTCTTCTACACGGTCGCCATTTCGTCTCGTCTGCAGGCATGTTCTTAGGGATGTTGTGGCGTTCGCGGTTAGCTGAACATTCGACGCAAAATCCTGAAGAAGATCCCAGTAGAGTGGTCGAAAGGTCGATCGTGTAGAAAAAACTTGAAGCGGCCTACAAACCTACAAATTTTACCTTCAATTACAGCGGCGGAAGCAGCCTGAGACTTAATTTTCTTGTTTCTTTGGACGCTTGGCGACACCGCCCGCAATTTGTACCAATACTGTCGGTTCGGTTCGTGACTACTTTTCTTGTCTTAGTTGCAAGCATGGAAGAGAACTAAACATATTTTCAAAAATCCAATAGAGAATTGGATTTATTTTGGCAGTATAGCAATAATTTCCACGCACACTTGAGCTTTCTATGTGTGTGAATGTCAAATGTTAGTACGGGAGGAAAGGGGTTTTCATAGAGCAGTTCAAAGCACTCAGCTCACATTTATCAAGAACGTAGTGCTACTATATGCCTATTATTTTAATTTCTTGTTCTACACCAAAAAAGAGTATCAAATTTTCTCTCCGGAACTCAGAAGGAAACTTGTAAGATGAAATTATGATTTCTCTAGACCTTCATTTATAATACAGGACGACGAGGGTGGATTGTTAAGGCTGGGGAGTTATTAATAAACAGCAGGAAATTCTGTTATCGGTTTGGTTCTTGGTAATTTTATTTCTTGTAACAGTTTTTGCCAAACTTTCGTACAGAGCGCACAGCTTTTTATTGGTAACTAAAGTAGATGATCAGTGCCAAAAATTTGTAGAAACAGATAAGACATGTAACGGTCAGCTGTTATTTTAGAAATGTGGATTTCGGAGCAAATGCAAACGGTGTGAAGGCGAACTCTGCACATGCTATCGAATCCTCTCATTATTGGGTTAGTGACCGTACTACTAATGCATATTTAGCTTTTTTTCTGCAGAAACGGTGAAGAAAATTCACATTTATTAATACAATACCGTCGCATTACAATTTGTTACTGTTAATCTGTGTGACATTTCATTTGAATAGGTACATTTTCTTCATACGAAAAGTCTGATCGGTGCCTCGTTTCTTGACTTCAACGCATAAACGTACGAGCAAGGTTATTTGAAAGTCGAGTGTGAAAAGGAGAAGGATAATCAGGATTTCTGGCATATTTGTACAACCGAAGACTAAATAATGAGCCATCATTACCCCAATACAAACAACAGCCTAGTAGCACAAAATACTGGAAAATGCAAAATCAGTTTTGGCGCCAGGAAAAATATTTCGGTGACAAGTTCTTTAGGATTCGCAGGGTATCATAACCCACAACTTTTAAAAGTGAAAGGTAGTAGCTGGCACTTATAAAAGCATTATGGTAACGTTCATGGTGAATTTCAGTAGAAGTGGTTAAAATTAGCAGACAGAAAGTGCTGTTGAACCAGGACAGTACGACTGAAACACATCGGCCTCTCCGATGGCAAAAAATGTATGAACTGAATTCTGAAATAGTTGTCCACACAAAATACCCTTCTAGGTTTCGTCGCATTTGTAATTTCCTGTTCAGTAAGAACAAAAGATAGCGGAGACAAGAAATTAAATTAAAGTGGTGCTATGAACAAGTGCTGTGCAGTGCTGGGGGTTTCTTGTTTTATTGGGGATGTGGGAGGGAGGGGGGGAGGGAGGGGGGCACAGGAATCTCGCTGTTTCAAGCGCACTAGCTTTTTAAAGATTGTGTAGAGAATAATTTTTTTTTGTGTGAAAAAATTTTATATGCAATGTTTTCCCGCCGACGTACCAATACAGCTTTTGAAACGTCTACAGCTTTGTTGTAAAGTTTGTATATGGCATAAAAATAATAAACTGCCTCAAAAACCCCGAATGTAAAGAAAATGATCTTGAGATCTGAGAGTAGCTCGTACAATACCGGCACCAACGTGATTCGTCATGCTATCGTGACACTGGCCACTCCTGCAATGCAGTTTTCTGCATCTAAGATAGAAAAAAGATATGTACCCCGTCAGTCCAAAAAGTTTTGAGACTGGATTAATAAAATACAGAGAAAAGTTGAGGTGCTTCATGTGTTTTACATGGTCAACCACCCTCCCCCTCCAATCTTCTGTACAACGCAAAGAACGCTCATACAACCGTGTGAGACTGTCATAAAAGTTCCTCGTTGGGTTGTTGTATAACTCGTGCGTGACGTTAGTTTGAGTGCTTTGCATTTTAATAAAATCGAGCCAGATGTCCACGTGTCGCGTCTTTGTGCGGTAAAATCTTTGTACACACTTTTCTCTTCTTCAAAACGTTCCGGAGAACGTCTAGAACTCTTGATTTTGAGGTGTTGCTCCGTTGCCATTCGTGACAACGGCATTTTTTTTACTTAATACTGCCTGATCACAACTGACTGGTGAAAAATACACTACTGGCCATTAAAATTGCCACACCAAGAAGAAATGCAGATGAAAAACGGGCATTCAGTGGGCAAATATACTATACTAGAACTGACATGTGATTACATTTTCACGCAATTTGGGTGCATAGATCCTGAGAAATCAGTACCCAGAACAACCACCTGTGGCCGGAATAACGGCCTTGATACGCCTGGGCATTGAATCAAACAGAGCTTGGATGGCGTGTACAGGTACAGCTGCCCATTCAGATTCAACACGATACCACAGTTCATCAAGAGTAGTGACT
Organism: Schistocerca serialis cubense; assembly: GCF_023864345.2. Taxonomy (NCBI): domain Eukaryota; kingdom Metazoa; phylum Arthropoda; class Insecta; order Orthoptera; family Acrididae; genus Schistocerca; species Schistocerca serialis. Next base: position 709,654,570 of record NC_064638.1, read on the forward strand.
GGCGTATTGTGAGGAGGCAGTTGCTCGGCCACCATTAACCAGACGTTTTCAATTGGTGAGAGATCTGGAGAATGTGCTCGCCTGGTCACCAGTCGAACATTTTCTGTATCCAGAAAGGCCCGTACAGGACCTGCAACATGTGGTCGTGCATTATCTTGCTGAAATGTAGGGTTTCGCAGGGATCGAATGAAGGGTAGAGCCACGGGTCGTAACACATCTGAAATGTAACGTCCACTGTTCCCACTGTTCCAAGAGCGTCAGTGCGAACAAGAGTTGACCGAGACGTGTAACCAATGGCACCCCATACCACCACGCCGGGTGATACGCCAGTATGGCGATGACGAATACAAGCTTCCAATGTGCGTTCACCGCGATGTCGCCAAACACGGATGCGACCATCATGATGCTGTAAACAGGACCCGGATTCATCCGAAAAAATGACGTTTTGCCATTCGTGCACAAAGATTCGTCGTTGAGTACACCATCGCAGGCGCTCCTGTCTGTGATGCAGCGTCAAGGGTAACTGTAGCCATGGTCTCCGAGGTGATAGTCCATGCTGCTGCAAACGTCGTCGAACTGATCGTGCAGATGGTTGTTGTCTTGCAAACGTCCCCATCTGTTGACTCAGAGATCGAGACGTGGCTGCACGATCCGTTACAGCCATGCGGATAAGATGCCTGTCATGTCGACTGCTAGTGATACGAGGCCGTTGGGATCCAGCACGGCGTTCCGTATTACCCTCCTGAACCCACCGATTCCATGTTCTGCTAACAGTCATTGGATAGCGACTAACGCGAGCAGCAATGTCGCGATACGATAAACCGCAATCGCAATAGGCTACAATCCGACCTTTATCAAAGTCGGAAACGTGATGGTACGCATTTCTCCTCCTTACACGAGGCATAACAACAACGTTTCACCAGGCAACGCCGGTCAACTGGTGTTTGTGTATGAGAAATCGGTTGGAAACTTTTCTCATGTCAGCACGGTGTAGGTATCGCCACAGGCGACAACCTTGTGTGAATGCTCTGAAAAGCTAATCATTTGCATATCACAGCATCTTCTTCCTGTCGGTTAAATTTCGCGTCTGTAGCACGCCATCTTCGTGGTGTAGCAATTTTAATGGCCAGTAGTGTATATCCGTTGCTTACACCTGTTAGTTGCAACTGCCACCGTAGTTACTGCAGTGACTTCGATTACACACCAGGAATGAAATCAGTCTGGGAACTTTTGGGACAGGCCGTGGATATTTGGTTTTCTCGCGTGCTGGGCTGTAGTTTGGTTCAGGTTTCCATTCGTAAATTCCCGGCTTCCAGCTGATAGATCGATACCTTGTGCAAAATGGAGCAGGACAAGATGGAGTGTGGTAACAGCTACAGCGTCGGGCCGTCACCCACGCTGTCCCTGCAGAAATGAGCGTAACTCGTCCTGCAGCGCCGCGACACGCCGCACCGCCGCAGGCAAACAGACCGCCCCGATCGGAAGCAATTAAAAGGCAATTCCCGCCCGTGTCCCCTCGCACCCGGGCGACAACTCCCTCTCGGATTACGCGTGCAATTTCACACTTGGCGTAACCGCCGGTTAGTGCGAGCTGAGACCGTTCGCACAGGGCGAACACACCCATTAGCTACAAAGTTGCAGACTCCCTGCGAAGTGCGGCATTATTAGACAGTACACACACTGAATCTGAGTTTTGAGCGTTCTCTCGCAAAATGTACATTTTGTCATACCAGATACGGAAGGGCTTACGAACATTGGTACAGTTACTAATTACTTTCCGTTGTCTTATTGGAGGCTTCGATGAAACTTTCTTCTGTGCGGAAAACAGTGCAGTACGTTTAAACATATTTGAGATTACTTCTTGTTATCATAAATATTCACCATCATTCCATAATCATAATTCCGAGATCGGGTCCAGAAGACTGCGAACTGCTAGCAGCGTACCTCTTACTGTAATTGTTATCTGCCTCTTCTTTCCCCCCTCAATCAGTTACTATATTAATTTGTCAGTTCTCCTGGATTACATCCCCCCATCTTTTCCATGGAGTCCGGTACCTTTAAAGGGCAACCCATGGTATTCGATCGGTCGAAGTGACCCACCCATCGCCGGCCGCGGTGGTCTCGCGGTTAAGGCACTCAGTCCGGAACCGCGCGACTGCTACGGTCGCAGGTTCGAATCCTGCCTCGGGCATGGATGTGTGTGATGTCCTTAGGTTAGTTAGGTTTAAGTAGTTCTAAGTTCTAGGGGACTGATGACCACAGAAGTTAAGTCCCATAGTGCTCAGAGCCATTTGAGCCATTTGACCCACCCATCAAATGCGTTTATTTCTCATTAGGTCGTTCTGTGTTTGATTTCTTACTAAGTTTTTCAAGTTCGTAATTTCACCAGATCCGCCAGTTTCACGATATCTACGTCCGGTACTTAAAAATCTTCCTTTCAGATGTGACATGTTTCACATGTCTTAAGCCAATGGTTTCGATTAGGGTCGCATACATGTACAAAAATTAACAGCGAAAACTGATGCAGGTGGTATACAATAACAGAAGCAAAAACCTTACGGCGAACATTGGTCGGCCAGTGTGAAAGTGTGGCTACAAGACATCACCGACTTCAATATGAAATATTATCCTAGTGTAAAAACGTATTTGAAATGTAGACTTGCTAATTAAGCTCATGGTCCGTGGTTCGTGAGAGGGTTACATGCATGATGGGACGTGGGATCAGTTTGCTGCCAATGTAAGACATCTAACGTGACAATATTCTCCAAGTTGAATACACCGAGTACGTCCTATGAGAGATCAGAAATGAGCTCCGTATACTCGCTTTAAACTCGTCGAACATCTCGGAACTCATCGTCCCCGTACCCTCGGAGAATCGACTCGCGAATCCCCGCTGCTGCCCGTTTAACTGAAAACTCGTCACTTGCGTCTGTAGACTATACCAGCGTAGGAAGAAGAGAGAGAGTTCACGAGTTCTAAACTGTAACCGCGGATTCGTGGCATTGCCGCTATATATTTAACCGTTGGGCAAAATAATTATTATATACGCCACCAACACACACACACACACACACACACACACACATTATATATACGTGTGTGTGTGTGTGTGTGTGTGTGTGTGTGTGTGTGTGTGTGTGTGTGTGTGTGTGCGTGCGTGTGTGTAGGTCTATATGTAAGCACACATATGAGTACATATCTGTATGTATGTATACATGTTTGCATGTAACTACGCATATATTTGTATGTGTATATGAATGTATATGTGTAATACTTTTTCGAAGAGTGCCGTGAATTTATTTCCTAATAGTTAATCTCTATTCAGAGATTGTCTCATCACTTGACTAACACGCAACTGTGATAAGTTACCGTAGCTGTGACAACAGTACAGGAAAACAAGACACCTGCCTGAATGTATTGTCTAAATGGTGATTAATTATTAAATTAATTTAAAGCGGTTTTGAAGAAAGTTACGGAAATGCTACAGAACTTGCTATTAGCCCATAAACGCAGGTTGCCATGACCAAAAGAATGCCGGCCGCTGTGGCCGAGCGGTTCTAGGCGCTTAAGTCCGGAACCGCGCTGCTGCTACGGTCGCAGGTTCGAATCCTGCCTCGGGCATGGATGTGTGTGATGTCCTTAGGTTAGTTAGGTTTAAGTAGTTCTGAGTCTAGGGGACTGATGACCTCAGATGTTAAGTCCCATAGTGCTTAGAGCCATTTGAACCATTTGAACCAAAAGAATACACAAATTTTGGTCGCAGTGACGTCATAGTGACGTTGCTTTGTGCCCAATCCTCGTTTCGTAGAGCACGTGTGTTTTCTCAAGGTGGATATGGAATAAACAAGAATACAACCAATTTGTTTGCTTTGGACTATGTATGTTTTTCATATGAAACGTGGACTACAGCATCGAACTTTTTCCAGACACCAGCTCTTATGGAGCACATTTGGAATTGTACACACTGCATCAGTTTTCGTCCAACGTTCTCTACAGTCTCACAAACCACGGCTCCGCTAGAGGCCATCTGGTTACGACAGTCGGTCATTTCCACCCGTCAGTGATATTTTATCACAGCATGATCGTGCTTTCAACTTCCGAATTACACCCCTGCACGGTCCAGTAAGGGAGAACAAGTCAAAGAGCAGGAATCGACCACAGCGCGACTGTTCTCCGATTCGCAATACTCACGGAAGTACGGTGGAAAAGAAGTAGGCTGGTACAGCAATGCCGTAACAGTGGCACCTTGATTTCTAGAGTATGCAACCCTCAACAATGGACTCGTGCTCGCTTCGTTTCTGATCCCTAGATCCTATCCCTTGGCCTCCTGGATCACTTGACTTCAGTCCTCTGGGTTATGCGCTCTGGTGTCATCTCAAAAGTGAAGTGTACAGTACTGCTGTTGTCACAGTTTATGAACAGCAAGAAGTGAATTCTACAGTCTTGTCAAGATTAACGAGATGCTCCAAGGGGGGTTTGAAAAAATTCTTACCTAACTGCAGAAGCGATTGCAATATTGCATCCAAATGCAAGAACGACATATGGAATAACTCCATTTACAGGTAAAGTTGTGCAGTATATTGTAATACCGTGTTTTACGGAGTAGAAGATGCACTTTTTTCTTCGAAAAATGGCCTCCAAAATTCAGGTGCATTTTATAATGGAAATTAATATAAAAAGTCCAGTGGTTGATTTAAAATTTCCGCTAATCTTAAAAGTGGCCGTATATTGTATGGCGCGGAAAACCTACCTCTATCTAAGAAAAGTGGATTCAACTGGTAGCAGCAGTGCACCGATGCAACGAACATGAGTTGCAGGGATTCTCAAGCTTGGTAACGCTGTCTCCCTCCCGCCGCGCCATCACAAATCCAGAACACTGTCTAGCCTATGATGCGTCATTGCAGTCTACGGTGCCAGTCAACTTTAATTGAAAGTGATCTGAGTTATCGGTAACAGGATAATATTTTGTTAGTAGCTGGTTTCGTAATGGAAAAAATAAAAGCTATTCATATTATGCGAGCTATAAATTGAAAGTAATAGCATATGCAGAAGAACATGGGAACAGAGCAGCTGAGTGACATTTCAGCCTGTCACCAACAGAAGAAAACCATTTTCTATTGACGGGATAGTATTGAAGAACTGAATAAAATAACGAAGACTAAATGTGCAACTAAAGGACTGAATGCAAAATGGCCAAAAATGGAATATAACCAAGGGACTTAGCGTGCGAACCGAAACCAAAATGTCTCAGAAAATTCCACAAGAGTATGAAGAGAAAACATTATTTTTCCTTCGCTTTACTATCCAGCAGTGTGGAACTATGCCAAATAACGAATATGGGTGAAACTCCTCTGACATCCGATGTGCCGAGTAACAGAACTGTTGCCATAGGACGTGTTAGCTGAAACCGTAACTATAAAAACAAGTGGAAATGAAAAAGTACACTATACTGTTGACCTTTCATGTTGTGCTGACGGTGCTAAACTTAATCATATGATTACTTTCAGGAGCAAAACAATGCCAAACCTTCTGAAACACCGCCAGGTGTTGTTGTTCACGTACATGACAAGTGTTGAATGGACGAAGCTGGTATGAAATTACGGATTAGCAGAGTGTCGGAGAGGAGGAAAGGTGCTTTATTGAAGAAGAGTTCTCTTCTTGATCGGTTTAGTAGTCTTTCCCTTTACAGGTGGAAAAATTCCGCTTTGTGAGGAGATATTGGCCTACCACGAAACCACGAACTGATAGACAGTCCCTCAGGAAGGAATCTCACTCGGATTTCTAGAATGCTTTATGTATTCTGGGCTTTAAATATAAAGCCCATAACCTCATTAGGTTTGGAATAGAAGTGTTTTATTTAACTTGAAAAATTCTGTGAGAAAGCAACTGAGACAGGGAAATACAGAGCTTCCTGTTTTTCATAGAGGACTTACTTCACAATTGCAACCTGTTGATGTGTCGATAAATAAACCCGAAATTTAAGTTCATGAACTTCTTGTATTGACAGAATACGGATTCGCCCTACATTGTTGTTTTATCTACGTCGGGTTTCTTTGATAAGTGGCAGTTCAGTCCTCCTTTCTGCACTCTTCATGGGAAACAGTATTCTGATTAACAGTGATACATTGGAGCTTATCCACACGTTTTATGCGTTTTTAGTTACAGTCCTGTCATATCTGCTTTAATTCGTTCCAAAGCAGGATACAAATGATTTTTTGTGATAGTATATTACAAAATTCAACAACAGGCTGCAGTCTAGAGACTCTAGTCACAACAAAAGTGCATATTCTACTGTGCAGTTACAGATCTAAAAACTAGTTTACAATATATTCCGAAACACGTGCATAACCGGAGCGGAGTCTAGTCTTTCCCTTTACAGGTGGAAAAATTGCGCTTTGTGGGGAGATATTGCCCTACCATGAAACCACGAACTGACTGACAGTTCCTCAGGAAGGAACCTCACTCGGCTTTCTAGAATGTTTCGTGTATGATGGGCTCGCAAGAACACGTTTATATTTACTCATTCGGTAACAGACTGTTTGGAATAGAAGTGTTTTATTACTGTATGATACCCAAGTTTATTCATTTCTACGGAACATTCGACACCGATCTCTTAAGATGAACGCCAGAAGACAAATACGGGTTGCATCTGTATAAATGTTAAGCACTAACGTAGAAATTTATCAGATTGTGCAATCAAACCGTGTATGTTCAAAAGAAAGCGCTGTCTCATCACGACGTGTGTACAGAAAACTAGACGCGCTATGTGAACATCAATCTGGGAATGCCAAGGGCGTCCACGTGCCAACAGGAATCTATCGTCTTAATTAAAAATCAGACTCTGAGGCACACGGGGAACCCTCTTCAGGCGACAGCTTCGAAATTGGGTCTCAAGGTACGTTGAAGGGCCTAGCTGAGAGCGGGGAGGAGGAAATAAATAACCGTTATTAAAAAGTTTACGAGTCACCAAGCCACGGTTCCCAAGAGAATTAATAATTCCCGTTATGAGAGTCGCTCAAGAAACTTTGCTTGCAGGTGAGAAAGCTGGAAATTGTGGGAAGCAAATTTTTAAAGAAAGTTCTTTGACAATGAATAACGGTCATATGAAAGAAAAAGTTGAGCAAATTAGTTCTCTTGTTCTCTCTCTCCTTCACACACAGGTTTCTGTGAGTGAGTGGGTGACTGCTCTCTCTCTCTCTCTCTCTCTCTCTCTCTCTCTCTCTCTCTCTCTCCCTCTCTCCCCCTGTCTCTCTCACTCACTCACACACACACACACACACACACACACACACACACACACACACACAGAGAGAGAGAGAGAGAGAGAGAGAGAGAGAGAGAGAGAGAAAGAAGAGAGAAGAGAGAGAGAGATACGCAAGTGCTCATATGACGTAGAAACTGGTGACGCTGGTGGAACACAGACTGCTTTTCCTTTCTAGGATTTAATTTGTTAATTATAATTTAACAACGCATGAAATATCATGAAAAACTGAATAAAAGTTTCTATAGCTTTCAGCTGCGTTAAGTGGTCAAAATTCCACTTGAGGCGACTGAAAGACCGAGAACTTTTTATTGAATATTACCGCCGCATTCCCACATACCATGAAATATTAGTTGTACTGTTACTTGCGGTCTGCTTGTGTTTCACCTATAAGCTGTCCTACCGGTTGTTTTCATCCTTACTTTTTGTCTTAGCCGCCGTGCCACTGGAAAGTCGAGATGTGCTTGCCTGAAATACAGAGGTTCCAAAAAGGTATGGAAGCACAATGAGATGCATGCTTGAACATGAATGCTTAATGCTAGCCAAGCCTGCACGTTGCACTGTTGTATCTGGCCGCGAACGGCATCTGTGCAATGTCCTCTATACGCTGCAAGCGTCAGTCACTGTCAGAAAAGTGTTCTGTGTAGTTGTGAGTGCGTTATGTACGAGCGAAGATATTTCGAACATGGGAAAATTGTTGTTGCTCGTATCGTGAATCCTTCCGGAACTACGGTCGCCGAAGTGTTTGATGTTTCAAGCGGCCCCACATCGATGATTCATACTGCACAGTGCGATGTGTGTGTGTGTGTGTGTGTGTGTGTGTGTGTGTGTGTGTGTGTGTGTTTTTGCGAGGTTTAGGGATGCTCAACAGCGAGGCCCGCTAAATCACAACGCGGACGAAAGTGTGCGTTGAGTGATCGTAACGGACAGTCATTGAAGATTTTTGTGACGAAAAATAAGAGGACGACATTTGAAAACGTCAATGCAGAACTAAATGTCACACTCGTGAACCCTGTCACTCACAATACAACATGAAGGCAGCTCCGCAAGCAGGGAATTGAGGGGTGACTTGGAATTCCAGAACCACTCATCAGCAATGCAAATCCCCACAAAAGAAAAACATGGTGCCGAAGCTTTAAAGGATGGCGTATGTAACAATGGAAGAAAGTCGTTTGGTCGGATGAGTCTTGTTTCACACTGTTTCCAACTTCTGGCCGATTTTATTTGACGTGACGGGTCCTCGGTGATGGTTTGTGTAGCCACATCGTGGTCTTCAACGGGCCCCATGGTTACTCTGCAAGATCGCGTTACCACCAAGGACCATTTTGGTTGATTGGGTCTATCACATGGTACTATGATAGTTCCTCATCGATGATGCTGTGATCCAAGACGATAGAGCTCCTGCTCACATAGATCGCATCGTCCAGGACTACATCTATCATTGTTATTCAACTTGCTACTATTTTGCAGGTAGAACGGTATAAGATTCTCTTGAAAACCGTACAGGACCTGTATTTAATCATTCCAAGATGATTGGAAGCTGTTTTGAATGCCAAAGATTTTCCTACACCGTATTAGCCATGGTAATGTGTTTATTTATTTATCGTATGGTGATACAGAGCTTGGATCAGATACATTATTTTAAGAGTGTACAGTGTAAGAAATGACAGGCAAAATACAGGTAAAGAATCAAATGTCCGAAGTATTATACTAAATTACGTGTACATTACACAAGCGCTTAGATTTCTAAGTACAATATGCTGATCCAGTTGAACCCTTCAGGTGATGCATGGTGGATGTCATTTATTGATCCCCTGAAGGCTCGTTTCGGTGATTCACCAACAATGTGATTTATTGTTTGCAGGGCAGCTCCACAGTCACAATATTTAGATGTTGCCCAGCCCCATTTGTGCTTTAGATATCCGCAGTTCCCTCGTCCTGTTCGGATGCGGTTGATGGTTCTCCACTGGCGTCTGGGGAGTGTGAAACCTGGAACTCGCATGGAAGGCTTTTCAACCAGATGGCCGTTGAACACTGGCGATTCTTCCCATTGACTTTTCCATACTTCGTCGATGTTAAAGTCGGAGGCTTCAAGGTGTTGTGCAGTTCGCCAAGGTGGTTTTCTTGACTCCAGACGCTGATGTTCTGCTATTAATATATCGCTGTGTACGGGTAGGGGGCCAAGGTTACTCGCGTCCGTGACATACCCAAGTCACACGTGCCTCCTGGGTGGTGCTAAATGAGTAACAACAACAGGATGAGACCGAACTGCCCGAAAAGGCCTCCCGGTCATAGAATGCAGAGCAAACAACCAAAAAGTCCATCCCAGGACGCACAAGTTCGTAGAATTGGTAATGTGTGTTTGCTATTTCCGTATTTTTGTCCACTCCTGTACATCGCGGTTGAGGAAGGTTTCAAGTTAAATTAGACCCCGGGGGTGTGCTCTTATGGTTCAGTCATGTTTAACTGGTCAACTCTTCTTATATTTGGAAGTCAAATTAAACACCTTTAAGCGGCCAATATTCAACCTTATTTTATTTGGCAACCAATTTCAGTGTTTTACTATGCCATCTTCAAGCCCGTGACCGACGTGTAGGAATCATCTACCTCGCTTGTGGTCAGTAATACTGGTATTAGTAGATATTTCCTACAGCCACCACTTCAGCCATCACCAGCCGACAAGATGGACATACGAGACTTTCTTATATTTAGTCGGTTGGCCTAGTGTTCTGCATTTGGGGAACCAGTCTTGCCTTTCCACAAATCCAACATCGTGTCGACCTTTTACTGCATTGTTGAAATCGATTATCTCTTGCCATTTTATTTTTAATTAGCAGAATTGACGTTAGATTCTGGATGCCTCCTATCATCTCTCGTTTATACCCCAATTAGGAAATATTGTTTCCTCATCTTGTGTCCAATAACCTTATTTTATTATTTTTCTTTTTCAGCTTTTGTAGTTAGTTAGTCACAGACTTATTGATTTATATTGAATGGTATACACACAGGGTAAATATTTCAAGTTTTATAACAAAATATTATATTGAACCAGAGATGGTCGAATGTAGTATCGATTGTGTAGTAGCTTCGCTGCTCAACAGCGATCGCTGATTCAAGGTGTTATGGGTAATGTGTCAGAGTAACTTTAGATCGAGAGATGTATGAAGGAGTTTCAAATGTAAAGACGTGTTGTATCTGATGTGAGCTGGATATATACTTACTCGTTACGGGAAGTAATGATTTATTTGTAAGATACTATGATGTTTGTTAACTGTAAAGGGAATCTGAACAGAAGTTGGAAATAGTTAAGGTAATGAAAGTTGTTTTGTTACTAATGAAATGCGCGTATTCATAACGGATGATTGGGACAAGGTATAGCACTCATATCCAACGATTTTTAAAGCTAATTGTTTATGTATAATCAGTTTATTGAGTGTGTTAATTGTGAGTTTTATTAATTTTAAAATCAAAATACAAGTGTTACAGTTAGTGCCATATTGTTACTTAGCCCAAGTCAATACCCGTTCGCAGATCCATGTCATTTTTGATTCACTATTTTTCTCAAGCAGTTATTGTCTCAGTCATAGTCGATTTAATTAAAATGTATGCTAAGCAGTAACCTAGCACAATAGCTGTTTGCTAACTATACAGTTTAAAGTACTAACAGACAGCAGCGCGAAAAGCGTTGCCATGGCGAAGATAAAGGCAACAATTTTTATTATTTCAGGGATAGCATCCACTAAGCACAGGGACCATTATTTTCAAATTGATTAAGTTCTGTGTTATTATCTGGGCCAATTTCAAATCAATAGTGTTGCATCAGATTCAGCTTTTGTGTTACCTAAGTTCGTGCAGGTTTGGTTTGGTTTCAAGTTATTGACGTTTACATTCTCGAAGCTAAATTAAATTTACATTCTTGCAACTAAATTAAATTCACTTTCTCGCAGTCATAAAAGTTCAGTGCAGGTAAAGTGCATAAACGACAAGGTTAACTACACGATCATATACTATTCCCAATTCTAACACTTTGTTTCAGTTACGTAATTTCATTCATATTTCTAACGTACATGTTTCAATAGCATGCTCTCGCTTTACTGTTAAAGCAACACTGAAGTATCAAGACTTTTGTCAAGTTGACGTTTAATGCTGACGTTCCTAGTTCGTTTGTTGGATTGGAGTGCTAGTTTTTACGTTATTTTATTACTTAAGCTGATGCGCTTTGATTAGCTGTGTTTTATTGTGAATAAATTATATTAAATCCGGGAAGTGATTTCACTCCCACGACCCTCAGATGAATACCACGCCCAACGTCCCCTGCGCTACAAGCGCTTCGCTACAGGTTAGTGATAAATGGCTGGTAGGTTCAAGCCGCCTGTCACGTTTTACAACAGACAGGGAGAAAAATGTAGTGCACAGAGCTGACACCTCTGACAGCGACGAAGCTCTAATCTGGCTGGGTATCGCGTGGAACCGAGCTTGGTTGACGGATAAAGGCACGTCATTTCATAATGCAGCAGTTCTATGCCGGAGTTCATCAACCCTAGCACCTGGCATTATAGGAGCAGATTTTTTTCAGTGAGTGAGAGTTTTAGATAACGTGCTGGCTACGGTAACAGTCGAACGCCATCTGCTTCAAGGTAATGAGGACATTTCCGTTATCCCTCTGAAAAATCACGGAGAATCGGGGAGACAACGGCATTTAAATGTCAAAAATGGAACGCTTGCAGTCCAAATTACCGGCTATGCGAATCAGAGGTGCTCGTGTTGTGTACCGATTGGCATCTACATCTACATCGATACTCTACAAATCACATTTAAGTGCCTGGCAGAGGGTTCACCGAACCACCTTCACAATTCTCTATTATTCCAATCTCGTACAGTGCGCGGAAAGAACAAACACTTATATCTTTCCGTACAAGCTTTGATTTCCTTTATTTTATCGTGGTGATCGTTTCTCGCTATGTAGGTCGGTGTCAACAAATATTTTCACATTCGGAAGAGAAAGTTGGTGATTGGAATTTCGTGAGAAGATTCCGTCGCAACGAAAAACGCCTTTCTTTAAATGATGTCCAGCCCAAATCCTGTATCATTTCAGTGACACTCTCCCATATTTGGCGATAATGCAAAACGTGCTGCCCTTCTTTGAACTTTTTCGGTGTACTCCGTCAGTCCTATCTGGTAAGGATCCCACACCGCGCAGCAGTATTCTAAAAGAGGACGAATAAGCGTTGTGTAGGCAGTCTCCTAAGTAGATCTGTTACATTTTCTAAGTGTTCTGCCAATAAAACTCAGTCTTTGGTTAGGCTTGCCCACAACATTTTATATGTGTTCTTTCCAATTTAAGTTGTTCGTAATTGTAATTCCTAGGTATTTAGTTGAATTTACGGCCTTTAGACTTGACTGATTTATCGTGTAACAGATGTTTAGCGAAATCCTTTTAGCACTCATGTGGATGACCTCACACTTTTCGTTATTTAGGGTCAACTGCCACTTTTCGCACCATTCAGACATCTTTTCTAAATCGTTTTGCAATTTGTTTTGATGATCTAATGATCGATAAACGACAGGGTCATATGCAAAAAACCTATGACGGCTGCTCAGATTGTCTCCCAAATCGTTTATACGGATAAGGAATAGCAAAGGGCGTATAATACTACCTTGGGGAACGCCAGAAATCACTTCTGTTTTACTCGATGACATTCCGTCAATTACTACGAACTGTGACCTCTCTGACAGGAAATCACAAATCCAGTCACATAACTGAGACGATATTCCGTAAGCACGCAATTTCACTACAAGCCGCTTGTGTGGTACAGTGTCAAAAGCCTTCCGGAAATCCAATAATACGGAATCGATCTGGGCCTGTAATTTAGTGGATTACTCCTACTACCTTTCTTGAATATTGGTGTAACCTGTGCAACTTTCTAGTCTTTGGGTATGGATCCTTGTCAAAAGCAGCCAACACTTCATAAGGAGTTAGTTATGTTTCACAAGAACGATGTTTTATAAACTCATGCTGACTGTTTGTCAATAGACCATTTTCTTCGAGGTAATTCATAATGTTCGAACACAATATATGTTCCTAAATCCTGCTGCATATCGACGTTATCGATATGGGCCTGTAATTTAGTGCATTACTCCTACTACCTTTCTTGAATATTGGTATAACCTGTGCAACTTTCTAGTCTTTGGGTATGGATCTTTTGTCGTGCGAACGGTTGTTTATGATTGTTAACTATGGAACTAATTAATCAGCATACTCTGAAAGGAACCTAATTGGTTTACAATCTGGACCAGAAGAGTTGCTTTTATTAAGTGATTTAAGTTACTTTACAACTTCAAGGATATTTACTTCTACGTTACGCATGTTGGCAGCTGTTCTTGATTCGAATTCTGGAATATTTACTTCGCCGTCTTTTGTGAAGGCATTTCGGAAGGCTGTGTTTAGTAACTCTGCTTTGGCAGCACTGTCTTCGATCGTATCTCCATTGCTATCGCGCAGAGAAGGCACTGATTGCTCCTTGCCGCTAACATACTTCACATACGACCAGAATCTCTCTGGATTTTCTGCCAGGTTTCGAGACAAAGTTTCGTTGTGGAAACTGTCATAAGCATCTCGCATTGGCGTCAGCGCTAAATTTCGAGCTTCTATCGCCAATCTTCGGGATTTTGCGTCTGTTTGCTTCGTAGTTTCTGCAACAGAATTGTGACCCGTTTTGTGTACCAAGGAAGATCAGCTCTGTCATTTATTAATTTATTTGGTATGGAAATGAAAATGAAGACCCATGCTTCTTGACAGAGCGTAGGGGAACGATACGGGAGACCCGCACCGCCGTACTAGGCAAGGTCCTAATGGAGGTAGTTTGCCGCCGCCTTCCTCCGACCGTGATGATGATGTAGGCCACACAACAATACCCAGTCAAACGTGGTTAGCCTATCCTTTCGGAACGCCGTTAGGTTCTTCGTAAAAATTTCGGCTGAGCTTATCTCCGGCTTTATCCAGCTGTCAGTGCCCATAACGATTTGAGCATCAGTGCTTGCTATCAGCGCTTGGAGCTCTGGTATTTTCCCAACACGGCTATGACAGTTTACAACTGTTATACCAATGATTCCTGTGTCTACGTTCTTCCTGTGTTCGGCCTGCGCACTTTGTGACTGAAGCCCTTTTTGTGTTTTCTCGAGACCATCTAACCTAAAAAAACCGCCCAGTCCACGCCACACAGCCCCAGCTACCCGTGTAGCCGCCTCCTGCGTGTAGTGCACACCTGACCTACTCAGCGGAACCCGAAGCCCAACCACCCTTTGGCGCAAGTGGAGGCATCTGCAGCCTACACGGTCGAAGAACCGTATGAGCCTCTGATTCAGACCCTCCACTCGGCTCTGTACCAGAGGTCCGCAATCGGTCCTGTCGACTATGCTATAAATGGTCAGCTCTGCTTTCATCTTGCCACTTCTGTTAGCCGCTCGAAACCAGAGAGAATATGTGCCCCAAGTTTCATAGTTGTAGGTCTTACAGTTTAACGAATATATGCGTTCGATATACGTATATTCTTTTCGAAACACTGTACAAAACGTCTCGGTTATCAGCCAATATTTTACTGCGTATAGCGGCATTCGCACTGACGAAGCGGCTCGGGAAGCTAGAAGGCCCGGCGGTGAGACCAGCTAGCGGCGCCGAGGCCGGCTGTTAACAGATTTATGCCGGGACATAAACAGGCGGCCGCTGCGCGTGCCGGCGATCGATGCCCGACTAAACTAAACTACCTGCTGCCACCCCTCCCACCCCTATCCTATCCTCCCCCCCCCCCTCCCCGTTCCCCGCTACGCCTAGCGCCGTATCATTCTGCAGAGTGCGACGCGTCATCACTGTTAATGGGCGGCACGCACGACTCTCAGAAATTGGCCATTTCTATTTTGACGAACATGCGCCCGTGTAATTCAAAAGTGGCGAACATCGGTGAGAGTGGCGGGACAAGTGGCTTCTATTTGTTGCTTGACCAGCTGAATTTGCGGCTAATGGCCCGTGACATTACAGGCTCGTTAGGCTCTCTGTGGCCCTCCCTGTCATTTGTACCTGCCACTTTCGTCGTCGATACGTGCGCGAGTTGCAGCGTTCACTTTCCAGGAACTAATGCTGGAATCGATTTTGCTCTGAAAAATTGTCTATGCGGGGAGACCGTAATTACTCTCTAAGAAACAAAAAAATTGGCGCACCATGAAGGAATCATCCGAATGGGACAGAAATCGATAGATGTAATGTACGTGTACAGACAAACAAATGATTACAATTTCAGGAAAATTGGATGATTGATTCAAGAGGAAGAGCTTCACAAATCGTGCAAGTCAATAACGTGTCGGTCCACCTCTCGTCGTTATGCAAGTAGTTACTTTGCTTGGCACTCATGTTGGGTGTCCTGATGGATATCGTGCCAAATTCTTTCCAATTGGTGCGTTAGATTCTCAGTGTCCCAATACCGTTGGAGGGCCCCACCCAAAATGCTCCAAACTTTCTCTGTTGGGGACAAATGCAGCGACCTTGCCGGCCAAGATATGGTTTGACAAGCTCGAGCACAAACAGTATAAACTCGCGCCGTGTACGGACAGGCATTATCTTCCTGGAATATAATCTCAGAATGGCTTGCCATGAAGGCCAACGAAACGTGGTGTAGAATATAGTGCTGTAAGGCTGCATGGATGACAACCGAAGAGATCCTGCTATGAAAAGAAATTGCACCACAGACCATCACTCCTGGTTGTTGGGCCATGTGACGGGCGGTAATCAGAATGGTATCTCTCCAATGCTCGGGGCCTGTGTACGTATGACGTCATACTGCACATCGTCATTACAACACGGGTTAAAGACAACGTTTAGTATCTGTAGGTTCAACAATCCTTTTTCCCCCCCTCCATCGCCCCTTCCTCTTACCGCCGTTAAGACAATTTAATGCCCCCAGGACAATGCTCTGCTACGTATGGCAGGCCGAAGACCTACGAGTACAACTGTTTTTATGTGTCCCTCACTTTCGACGATAGAACACATGTGACTACGTTTGCTTGGAAACTTATTCCTCACCGTCCTCCACGAAACTTTCTCACCTGCACAGCAACCAAGTGGAAGGTGATTACGCGGGAACGTATCTACATCCTCTACGAATCCATGTCACGACATTTAAAGGTTTTGATGGCAGAACATGGGAGAGGGTGGGCTCAAACTGCACTGAATTTTCAAAGAAAGACAACTATGCTAGTCATTTTCGCATTCTCATGTACATAACCGGTCGTATGGAGTCCGTTACGGTCACCTATTTCTTCTTGGGGTTGCAGTTTTCACAGTGAAGTGTAGACAAAACTTGGCGTGCGCTGGACTCTGACTGGGGTCGGGAACGTCGCCTTTCGCGGGCTATGTTCTTTCGAGGGAAGTGCGTCATTTCGAACGCTCAGAACCGCACAAAAATGTGCCTCGAATATGAATTACTCATTCCAAAAAGAATTATCTTAGCAGTTCGTATACAAAACTGTACGTCTTACCACGAGAGACATTTGAGTGATCATCTATTAAAGGTCTAAGAGACGTACTTCGGAACACGGAAAACAAATTAGCGACATAATAAGGGCAAACAAACATGTTTCAGTATCTTATCCTATTGCTATCTTTGACTCTATTAAAATAATTATTCTATCTGAAGAACAAAGTTTTTCTATTCACATGATTTTCTGCACAGCTATGCAGTCTTCATAGTGTAAGTGTGGATTTTAAAGAAGTGGTCAAAACAAAGTGGAGTAGGGCAATATACGATCTGCTTTCTGCACTGCAGTACGTTTAAAAATGCTTGGTAAGAGGCAGATTATGATGCTGACGTACCAGTATAAGTGTTTGAAAATGGAGTTAGTATGTTTCATACTGGACTCCTTGAAGGCGGAGTGACGTTGAGTGAGAGAAAGTGGCTTTAGTGAGGTGTGCGTATTGTTATGTTCTATTCTGCTTTGACTACATCACGGAAATCCTCCCATGCTTGCACTTTGAAGACTGAACAGCTGTGCAGGACTGTGCAGATCAGTACAAAAAAATTATTGTCCAGTTAGTGTAATTATTTTAATCAAAGGCAACTATAACAATAAGTAATGACACTGAAACACTTGTAAGCTTTCTATAAACCTTAATCCTGTAAATGAAATTACTGAATATTCTTCTTTCAAAAACTTTCTTCTCGAGTAACGTGTGTTTTAGGTATCGTATTCAACTGTTGAGCAATACTGGCTGCTGGTTGACCCTGTGTTGCGCATGTGAATTGTATCGTGAAACAAAACTTTAAACTTGGTGAAATACTGAATCTGAAATAATGGAAAGTAATCTAATGAAATGCCAAAAATAAGTCATTGTTGCAAGGCATGAAATGGAATTTGTGACTTGAAATAGCCACATAAATAAAATACAGCTCTACTCAGAAGAAAAATAACTGTTCGAGAATACGTTCATTGTTCACTATAACTTAATCTGGTTGTTTAGCACAACACGCAATTCTGACTACGAACTGTTTCTTCATAAGAATGCAAAGTGAGATCTGCCCTGAAATAAGAGTAACTTACCTCATGCTCAGTGTGTTGTTTTGTGTCTGGTGTACTGACGCTCTCGAAAGCAACTAGAAATCAGCAGATGCAGAAGCTAAAGAAAAAAATGATAATAAAATACTCACTACAAAATTTGTTTTTGCTTGTCAGAGACGTTCTGTGGCTTCGGCTGGCGTAATGTGCAATGCATGACAATATATTCAAAACTTTACTAAGAATGATTGAGGACAGTTTTTCTTTAAAGAAAGTCAATAAATTCTGACTCTTGTAACAAATAAAATAAATTGTGCAATATAGGAAGATGCGAACAGTCACGAATTTCCTTCAAAAGAAAAAAAATTACAGACCTTTCAACCAGGTACGTAATTTGTGACGTAATGAAAAGAAAGAGATCAAATGAACACTAATCATGAATATTATTAGTTATCTGAGGGACAAAGATTAACTTCAAATAATAGTTCTGACAAAGAAACATTTCATCCTTGAGCATGTATTTGTTACCTTGAAAAATTCCTCCAAAAGATCTTCTCCACCGGTAGGATCAATAACATATGTCTACAAACAAGTTTTCATATCCTCAATAAAGTACTCCAGATAATTAGTCTCACATTCACAAACATTAAAACTCCTTCTCTAAGAACTCAACTGGTCGCTGAAGTGTCTCAAATAAGACTGCCCCAGTGCTGCACAACTGACAGGCGAACAGCAGATAAACACAGAGTCAAGGATCTTATTCACTACTCGTGCAGCACTCTCATTCATCTTTGTCCCACTATATTAAATGTGAATTGTTTACAATGGCAGAAAGAATGAAAACCTTACACATATATTTTTTGTCCTATTACCTCGATTATTATTTTTTCTCGTAAAGTAAGTTCTTGTCTTGGACCTAGGATAGATGGTCATTCAAATTTTTGTCGTTGTAAGATGCACAGTTTTTGATTGGAATGACACGTCACACTTCTCTAGAAGAGCAATTTATAGAGGGTGAGTAAGCACATGCTCTGACAATTCTCTCTCGTATATCGTGCAAATAGTAAATATTCGCCACATACGGCATATCCATCTAACGTGCCACTAACATGTGAACACCATTCGATGTTTTCACAATACAACACTAACGGGAATGGTAAGACTAGTATCGTCGAATCAAGCGAATGTGAATGACATATTCCTTCGAAGAACAAGACGACATGCTTCTCATTTACGGAGAATGCCAACGAAATCCAGTGAGAGCTAGAGACTTATACGCTGAAAGATATCCTCAATGTGCTCACCCTACACGTCATACATTTAAATATGTGTATGATAAATGGAGAACAAATGAATCTTTAACGCATCGGAAACATATCCAGCAAAGGGAAGTTACTAAAGAGTAAACAGAAATTGGTACTCTTGCCATTGTGGTTCGAGATCCTTGTGTTAGATCGCGTCAAATCGCAAGGGAATCTGGCATGAGCTAGAGTAGTGTTGTTCGTGTTCTGCATCTCCATAAATATAATCCTTAGTATATCAATCTCCACCAAGAATGAAGTGGTACGGATTGTATGCGTCGCATTGAATTCTGCTGATGGGCTCAAATTCAGATTCACAGGGATGACACATTTATTAATTTGATTTTGTTTACTGACAAGGCTACATTCACTAGCCATGGAAATGTTAATTTGCATAACATGAATTATTGGGCAGCTGAAAATCCATGTTGGCTGCGGCAAGTTTCACATCTAAAACCGTGGTCGGTGAGTGTATGGTGTGGGATTCTGGAGGACAAAATTATAGGCCCCTATTTCATCGAAGGAAATCTTAATGGTAGGAAGTACACCATATTCCTGCAAGGAACATTAGATCTGTTACTGGAAGAAATGCCTTTAGGAACAAGGAACAGAATGAGGTATCAACACGATGGGTGTCCGGCACATTTTTCGCTGATGGCTAGAAATGAGTTGCAGAGACGATTCTCAAATCATTGGATTTGACACGGAGGAGATGTGTCGTGGCCGGCTCGTTCGCCAGACTTGACGCCTCTGGATTTTTGCTTGTGGGGATTCGTAAAAAGACATTGTTTATAAAGACGTTCCAACTACACCTGAAGACATGCGAGAGAGAATTGTCAGAGCATGTGCTTCGATAAGTGCTGATGTGATAAGGAATACCACTCAATCCATGATGAGAAGATCGCAGCACTGCATTGATACCAATGGTCATCACTTCGAACACTTCCTGTAAATGGACGTTAATGCCATCTTTGTGACTTTCGTTGACCTTCAAAGACCTTACTGTTACACATCATTGGATTCGTCCCTATAGCCCAGATAATACCAAACTATAGCATCCCATTTAAAAAAAAACAAAGTTGACATTCATGTCTCTGACGCGAACCCACCTAGCAACAAAAAATCAACGTCGTATAATGGCCCTCGTTGTCCCATGCAACTTTTGTCCCACAAACTTTTCAGCTCCTATCATAGTTTGAGTTATTCTTGGTGGCAATAGTTAGCGACTCACCCTGTATAGCCGGCCAGTGTGGCCGAGCGGTTCTAGGCTCTGCAGTCTGGAACCGCGGGACCGCTACGGTCGCAGGTTCGAATCCTGCTTCGGGCATGGATGTGTGTGATGTCTTTAGGTTAGTTAGGTTTAAGTAATTCTAAGTTCTAGGGGACTGATGACCTCATAAGTTGAGTCCCATAGTGCTCAGAGCCATTTGAACCATTTTGAATCACCCTTTATTCTACACACATTTTCGTGCGGTTGTGTGAGCTGAAAGGTCACGTGCTTCCATTGTGAGAGATTTAGATATCCAGGGACGATTCACGACATGCCCTCGCAGCTTCAGTGCTGTCAGTTTTAATCCGTCAGAAAGGTTCAAACATCGCACAGTGTGCTACAGAGCGAAAGTTTGAGTTTGGTTAGTATAGCTGCGCGTACACACACACACACACACACACACACACACACACACACACACGGACAAGAGCCGTCCCAGGGCCGCGTGGGCGTGCCCCCGCCTACTGGGCGCCCGGCGTCGCGGCGCTGTTTGCCCGCTGGCGTCGCCCGGCCCTGACCCGGAAACCAGCAGATATATCATTGTGTGCGTGGGCTGGCCCACACACAGGCCTGCCCAGTCAGCGGCTCTGCGGGCTCGCTGCGGCACATTTCTTCAGACCTATATGGAACCGTGGCTTTAAGAGAGGAGTGGGTATGGCGAAAATACACTCCTGGAAATTGAAATAAGAACACCGTGAATTCATTGTCCCAGGAAGGGGAAACTTTATTGACACATTCCTGGGGTCAGATACATCACATGATCACACTGACAGAACCACAGGCACATAGACACAGGCAACAGAGCATGCACAATCTCGGCACTAGTACAGTGTATATCCACCTTTCGCAGCAATGCAGGCTGCTATTCTCCCATGGAGACGATCGTAGAGATGCTGGATGTAGTCCTGTGGAACGGCTTGCCATGCCATTTCCACCTGGCGCCTCAGTTGGACCAGCGTTCGTGCTGGACGTGCAGACCGCGTGAGACGACGCTTCATCCAGTCCCAAACATGCTCAATGGGGGACAGATCCGGAGATCTTGCTGGCCATGGTAGTTGACTTACACCTTCTAGAGCACGTTGGGTGGCACGGGATACATGCGGACGTGCATTGTCCTGTTGGAACAGCAAGTTCCCTTGCCGGTCTAGGAATGGTAGAACGATGGGTTCGATGACGGTTTGGATGTACCATGCACTATTCAGTGTCCCCTCGACGGTCAACAGTGGTGTACGGCCAGTGTAGGAGATCGCTCCCCACACCATGAGGCCGGGTGTTGGCCCTGTGTGCCTCGGTCGTATGCAGTCCTGATTGTGGCGCTCACCTGCACGGCGCCAAACACGCATACGACCATCATTGGCACCAAGGCAGAAGCGACTCTCATCGCTGAAGACGACACGTCTCCATTCGTCCCTCCATTCACGCCTGTCGCGACACCACTGGAGGCGGGCTGCACGATGTTGGGGCGTGAGCGGAAGACGGCCTAACGGTGTGCGGGACCGTAGCCCAGCTTCATGGAGACGGTTGCGAATGGTCCTCGCCGATACCCCAGGAGCATCAGTGTCCCTAATTTGCTGGGAAGTGGCGGTGCGGTCCCCTACGGCACTGCGTAGGATCCTACGGTCTTGGCGTGCATCCGTGCGTCGCTGCGGTCCGGTCCCAGGTCGACGGGCACGTGCACCTTCCGCCGACCACTGGCGACAACATCGATGTACTGTGGAGACCTCACGCCCCACGTGTTGAGCAATTCGGCGGTACGTCCACCCGGCCTCCCGCATGCCCACTATACGCCCTCGCTCAAAGTCCGTCAATTGCACATACGGTTCACGTCCACGCTGTCGCGGCATGCTACCAGTGTTAAAGACTGCGATGGAGCTCCGTATGCCACGGCAAACTGGCTGACACTGACGGCGGCGGTGCACAAATGCTGCGCAGCTAGCGCCATTCGACGGCCAACACCGCGGTTCCTGGTGTGTCCGCTGTGCCGTGCGTGTGATCATTGCTTGTACAGCCCTCTCGCAGTGTCCGGAGCAAGTATGGTGGGTCTGACACACCGGTGTCAATGTGTTCTTTTTTCCATTTCCAGGAGTGTAGTATAGGCGTGTTATTTTTCAATTATTATCTCTTAATAATACTTGATGTTTCATGAGCGATTTGATGTATTATTTGTCAATTTTTTATCGTTTTACAGTTAATAGTACAAATGTAATAAAGTCCAATCGATCTGCGTTGACTACCTCAAACATCTCTGTCTCTGGAAGTATTCAGGCTAGAAGGCTGTGGTTTTCAGCTGTTTATTCCTTGCTTTCATGTTCATGTTAAGATGTTGGAAGCACTGTATAAACGGAAGTGGCGGTATTTGTTATTCGACATGTGACAAGCATGTAATACTTTGTAAATATTGAATTGAAAAGATGGTTCAAATGGCTCTGAGCACTATGGGACTTAACTTCTGAGGTCATCAGTCGCCTAGAACTTAGAACTAATTAAAGCTAACTAACCTAAGGACATCACACACATCCATGCCCGAGGAAGGATTCGAACCTCCGAAATTGAAAAGATAATAAACTCTAAACGATAAAGGAAGTCTTACAGTGAAAAGTTTGACGAACTCCAAAATTATTATGAAATGACAATAAAATACAACCCATACGACCTACAATATTCGTCCACTCGGTAGCTGACGCACGGTGGAAGTACTACAAAGCTTGGGCAACAGGTACAGAAATAGCACAACATCTTCAGCAATGGAAGCTATTAAATCAGTGTAGAGAGTTAACACATCCTGATCATCTCTCCAAATGTCACTATGGTCGAACGCAAAACACGAATGGGTCTTTCAGTAATGTCATTTGGACCCACTTACCAAACAATGTGACTGAAGCAATGAAAACTACGGGTGTTTATGACGCTGTGGCTCAAATGGCTCTGAGCACTATGCTACTTAACTTCTGAGGTCATCAGTCGCCTAGAACGTAGAACTAATTAAACCTAACTAACCTAAGGACATCACACACATCCATGCCCGAGGCAGGATTCAAACCTGCGACCGTAGCGGTCGCTCGGCTCCAGACTGTAGCGCCTAGAACCGAACGGCCACTTCGGCCGGCCATGACGCTGTGATAACGTCTAACGATTGTAACAAAGGAAGAATTGGGGTACTATGGCAGGTTGATAGTACTCCAGGAGCCAACACGCTTCAAGCATTCTAGCCAATGGATCGATTTAGAATAATGAAAGCACAGCGCGCAGCAGAAGAAATAACTAACAAAGCAAGAGCCACGAGCAGAAGGAAGCGTCTAGACTTGCAGGAATGGTCAAGAACATGACACAGAAAATGCTGAGCACGGGCCTGGCTGTTTCTAAGAGATGCCACAACTTCATATGCGAGTTGATGTCGCCTGTAACTGTGAACTTGATATCCTGAAAGTGACTTTTTTTCTTCAAAATTTCACCCATTATGTCAGGAACTATTATAGATACTTATACCTAATTTTGCACCTTGTTACCTCTTAGTACATTGTCGTCACTGAATCATAAAATATTTCTACCCCTATTTCTTTTATTTACGACGTTATAGAGTGGAGTTTTTAGAGAAAATTGCACAAAATTTAAAAAATTATATGTCGGTATAGTCTGAATCGCCCCTCATGGACCATGGACCTTACCGTTGCTGGGGAGGCTTGCGTGCCTCAACGATACAGATAGCCGTACCGTAGGTGCAACTACAACGGAGGGGTATCTGTTGAGAGGCCAGACAAACGTGTGGTTCCCGAAAAGGGGCAGCAGCCTTTTCAGTAGTTGCAGGGGCAACAGTCTGGATGATTGACTGATCTGATCTTGTAACGCTAACCAAAACGGCCTTACTGTGCTGGAGCTTTACTGTACGGTTAAATGATGATGATGCCCTTTTGGATAAAATATTCCGGAGGTAAAATAGTCCCCCATTCGGATCTCCGGGCGGGGACTACTTAGGAGGACGTCGTTATCAGGGAAAAACAAAACTGGCGTTCTACGAATCGGAACGTGAAATGTCCGATCCCTTAATTGGGTAGGTAGGTTAGAAAATTTAAAAAGGGAAATGGATAGGTTAAAGTTAGATATAGTGGGAATTAGTGAAGTTCGGTGGTAGAACGAACAAGATTTCTGGTCAAGTGAATACAACATCAAACAGGGGTAATGCAAGAGTAGTTTTAAAAATGAATAAAAAAAGTAGCAGCGCGGGTAAGCTACTACGAACAGTATAGTGAACGCGTTATTGTAGCCAAGATAGACAAGAAGTCCACGCCTACCACAGTAGTAAAAGTTTATATGCTAACTAGCTTCGCAAATGACGAAGAGACTGATGAAATGTATGATGAGATAAAAGAAATTATTCAGATGGTGAAGGGAGAGGAAAACTTAATAGTCATGGGGGACTGGAATTCGGCAATAGGAAAAGGCAGAGATGGAAACGTAGTAGGTGAATATGGAATGGGGGTAAGGAATGAAAGAGGAAGCCGCCTGGTAGAATTTTGCACAGAGAATAACTTAATCATAGCTAATACTTGGCTTAAGAATCGTGAAAGAGGGTTGTATACATGGAAGAATCCTGGAGATACTAACAGGTATCAGATAGATTATATAATGGTAAGACAGGGATTTAGGAACCAGGTTTTAAACTGTAAGACATTCAGGGACAGATGTGGACTCTGACCACAATCTGTTGGTTATGAGCTGTAGATTAAAACTGAAGAAACTGCAAAAAAGTGCCGGCCACATGGCCGTGCGGTTCTAGGCACTTCAGTCCGGAACCGCGTGACTGCTACGGTCGCAGGTTCGAATCCTGCCTCGGGCATGGATGTGTGTGATGTCTTTAGGTTAGTTAGGTTCAAGTAGTTCTAAGTTCTAGGGGACTGATGACCTCAGATGCTAAGTCCTATAGTGCTCAGAGCCATTTGAACCATTTTTGCAAAAAGGTGGGAATTTAAGGAATGGGACCTGGATAAACTGAAAGAACCAGAGGTTGTAGAAAGTTTCAGAGAGAGCTCTAGGGAACAATTGACAAGAACGGGGCAAAGAAATACAGTAGAAGAAGAATGGATAGCTTTGAGAGATGAAATACTGAAGGCAGCAAAGGATCATGTAGGTAAATAGAAGGGTGCTAGCAGAAATCCTTGGGTAACAGAAGAGATACTGAATTTAATTGATGAAAGGAGAAAATATAAAAATTCAGTAAATGAAGCAGGCAAAAAGGAATACAAACGTCTTAAAAATGAGATCGACAGGAAGTGCAAAATAGCTAACTACTGATAGCTAGAGGACAAATGTAGGGATGTAGAGGCTTATCTCACAAGGGGTAAGATAGATACTGCCTACAGGAAAATTAAAGAGACCTTTGGAGAAAAGAGAACCATTTGCATGAATATCAAGAGCTCAGATGGTAAACCAGTTCTAAGCAAAGAAGGGAAAGCAGAAAGGTGAAAGGTGTATATAGAAGGTCTATACAAAGGGGATGTACTTGAGGGCCATATTATGGAAATGGAAGAGGACGTAGATACAGATGAAATGGGAGATATGATACTGCGTGAAGAATTTGACAGAGCACTGAAAGACCTGAGTCGAAACAAGGCCCCGGGAGTAGACAACATTCCATTGGAACTACTGATAGCGTTGGGAGAGCCAGCCCTGACTAAACTCTACCATCTGGTGAAAAAGATGTGTGAGAAAGGTGAAAAACCCTCAGACTTCAAGAAGAATATAATAATTCCAATCCCAAAGAAATCAGGGCGTAAAAATTACCGAAGTATCAGTTTAATAAGTCACGGCTACAAAATACGAACACGAATACTTTACAGGCGAATGGAAAAACTGGTAGACGCCGACCTCGGGGAAGATCAGTTTGGATTGCGTAGAAACGTTGGATCACGTGAGGCAGTACTGACCCTACGAACTATCGTAGAAGATATATTAAGGAATGGCAAACCTACGTTTCTAGCATTTGTAGACTTAGAGAAAGATTTTGACAATGTTGACTGGAATACTCTTTCAAATTCTGAAGGTGGCAGGGGTAAAATACAGGGAGCGAAAGGACATTTACAATTTATACAGAAAGCAGATGGCAGTTATAAGAGTAGAGGGTCACGAGAGGAAATGAGACGCTTAAAGTAGTAAATGAATTTTGCTGTTTGGGGAGCAAAATAACTCACGATGGTCGGAGTGGAAGGGATATAAAATGTAGACTGGCAATGGCAAGGTAAGCGATTCTGAAGAAGAGAAATTTGTTAACACCGAGTGTAGCTTTAAGTGTCAGGAAGTCTTTTCTGAAAGTACTTGTATGGAGTGTAGGCATGTATGGAAGTAAAACATGGACGATAAATAGTTCGGACAAGAAGAGAATAGAAGCTTTCGAAATGTGGTGCTACAGAAGAATGCTGAAGATTAGATGAGAGGATCACATAACTAATGAGGAGGTATTGGATAGAATTGGGGAGAAGAGAAGTTTGTGGCTCAACTTGACTAGAAGAAGGGATCGGTTGGCAGGACATGTTCTGAGACATCAAGGGATCACCAATTTAATGTTGGAGGGCAGCGCGGAGGGTAAAAAACGTAGAGGGAGACCAAGAGATGAATGCACTAAGCAGATTCAGAAGGATGTAGGTTGCAGTAGTTACTTGGAGATGAAAAAGCTTGCACAGGATAGAGTAGCATGGAGAGCTGCATCAAACCAGTCTGTGGACTGAAGACCACAACGACAAACAAGAATACGTTCTGAATCTGTTTCAGTAATCAGGAAATGAGTTATACAATATTTCGTAAAAATTTCAGGTCTCTATCTATAAAAGGTTCTGGCGTAATGCATTATGAATACTGAAAGTTAGACACTGTAAGCATAGGGGGTGCGTACTCTCCTTAAGCGACAATCTGTTATACTGGAAGTCGGAAAATATTTAACAATCACACGGCCTCAGTCTCGACGGCAACGCACTGTTGTTCCGCCACGGGAGAAGCCACTATGCAGCATTACAAGTGGGTACGCCACATGTCAGAGGTCTCGCTTCCCGGGCCCCATATAAACAGAGCTGACCTGCCAGAGGCCGGTACAGTCTGTAAACTGAAGAGTGAGCAGCATTTGTGGTGGGGGAGGCCGACTTTGCCTGGAGGACGCCGCAGCTGCCGTACAGGATGACGGTGATTAATCAGTTTCCCGTCTAGCAGTGCACAACAATGTGCAGCGAGTTACGTAGATTCTGTCCCTGAGCCTTTCTTCCGTTAGTTTTATTAGTAACTAATCTTTGTATTGCAGTTAGCCTAAACGTATTTTGTGGAAAATGAACATTCCACTAGCGTGTCTGCGGACTGTGTCGCCTGTGACTGAAAGGGCGCATTACGAAAGAGTCGGCATAACTTCGTGAAATAGCTTGTAGTGTGCTTCTTGTGGGGTAGTACGGTACGGAGAGGAGGGACTCGCCTGGTTCAAATGGGTCAAATGGCTCTGAGCACTATGGGACATAACTTCTGAGGTCATCAGTCCCCTAGAACTTAGAACTACTTAAACCTAACTAACCTAAGGACATCACACACATCCATGCCCGAGGCAGGATTCGAATCTTCGACCGTAGCGGTCTCGCGGTTCCAGACTGTAGCGCCTAGTACCGCTCGCCCACCCTGGCCGGCAAAACACAACAGACCTCCACCTTCCCCGCCTATGACCTCTCGCTTGACACCACTGAAGTCGCAAATGGCGCTGGTTTGAGGAGCAGTGAAATAAACTCTGCAGGACGTCTGGCTCGGAGCTGTCCTTGAAGTAACTGACTTGCAACAGTTCGTTGCATCAGTGTGGTACCAACTGCTGCTCATATTGCTGCTACCGATGCAGTACGATGCGCCAGAGCCATATGCCGAACACGATGGTCTTCCCTCTCGGTAGGGCCACGTGGCTGTCCAGAGCCCCGTCTTCTTGTGACCGTACATTCTCGTGACCACCGCAGCCAGCAGTCATATACAGTGGCTACGTTCCTGCCAAATCTTTTTTCAGTATCGCAGATAGAACATCCAGCTTCCAGTAGCCCTATAACACGACCTCATTCTAACTCAGTGGAGTGTTGATAATGGCGTCTTCGTCGCCATACAGGCGTTTTTGACTAACTTCAACTCACCACGTCCAATCTCAAAGGTACTTAACGTCACGATCATTACCTGATTTGCATTCTTGCAGTAACGCTAATAGTGCCACTATTATGCGACTGGTGCGAAATTTGAATAAACGTCATCTTTCAGATGTAGAAACACGCCTACCAACTTCCGTTAATTTTTTTTTTTTTTTTTTTTTGCCTTCTACGTAGCTTAGCTCGCTTCACAGATTCTGGAACGGCCACGTTTACGAAAGAATTACCGTACGACTCGTCTCTCTTCTAGAATTTGGACAAAGTTGTTGTTGATCTGGCTGTGGACTGGACGTGAATCGTTGCAACTCCACTACTCTATTTCTAAAGTGACTGTCACAGACAGACTGGTGTATGTTAGAATTCCTCCAAAAAAGTTCTAAATCCAAAATTACAAAATAATCTGCATTTACATAGGCAACACTGCTCTGCAGCTCACACCTAAGTCTTCGGCATAGTGTTCATAAAATCACTTTCAGTTGGGGGCTGAGGGACTAAACAGTGGGAAAAATAAGCACCTAAATCTTTCCACGTGATCTCTGATTTCTTTTAATTAATTAAGACGGTATGTTCTCCCTATGTAGGTGGAAGCCAACAAAATACTTTCACAGTCAGGGGAAAAAGGTAGCGATTGAAATTTCGTGAAAAGATCTCGCTACAACGACAAGCGCTTTGTTTTAATGATTTCCACCCCAACTGTCTCCTTCATTTTCCGACAGTGCAAAACGAGCTGCCCTAGTTTGAACTTCTTCGCCGCGCTGAGTGGCCGCACGGTTTGAGGCGCCGTGTCACGGATTGCGCGGCCCCTCCCGCCGGAGGTTCGAGTTCTCCCTCGGGCATGGGTGCGTGTCTGTTTTGTTCTTAGCATAAGTTAGTTTAAGTTAGTTTTAGTAGTGCGTAAGTCTGGGGACCGATGAACTCAGCAGTTTGGTCCCTTAGGAATTCACACACATTTGAATATTTTTTGAACTTCTCTGGTGTCCTCTGTTAATCCTATTTGGTAAGGATTCCATACCGCGCAACATGACTCCAGAAGAGGACGGAAGACCGTCCTCTGGGCAGTCTCTTTTGTACTTTTATCGCATGATTTGAGTGTTCTTCCAATGAAATGCAGTCTCTGGTTCGCCTTCCCCACGACGTGTCCTATGAGATAATACACTCATTGAGCAGTCATGTATCCTGAAGATGTGTATGCTTTTAATTACATTAAATGAACGACCAGCTGCACGTCGCGCGCCAGAACCGACGTCACCTCAGTGAAATATACCTCTCCGCTTGAGAAATTGCACCCCAGTTCCGTACCGCATCGGAAGATTTATGTTTCTCGCAGTATCCGGCACGGAGTGCGTATATTCCTGGAACGTTTCTCTGAACTGGCTGTCACGTCGTTGCAAATTACTTCTTCCCTGGTTGTCCTTTTTCCTCTTTTTTTAATTTCATTTCACACTGTTCCGAATTTCTGTCTCTCTCTACCCCTTATTCCTTAACTACTGTGTATCTACCTTCTCACCCCTCTCTCTTTTTCTCGGCTAATGCTACTAAGGATGACTAAATAGACTCTTCCAACATGAATGCAATGTTAGAATGTATAATGGCGCAACTTTCTGGGAGTGCGTTGGTTTAATGCGTGCTGGTATGTCTTTCCTTTTTTTTTTTTTTTTTAAGGATTTTAATGTCAGCTCTCTCGTTTAAGATGGATTACAATTACTGCAGTGTGGCAAACTTATGCCTCCTCGCTTGTCATCTATACTTATTTATGGGTGATAAAACTTGTACGCGATATATCTATGAATCTTGTGTCTTCTCTTTTGTTTATACGCATCGATTGGCGGTTGGAGGTAGAAATAGGGAAAAAATCCAATGTTTGCACGATTATAATATAGCTCCTAGCGAAAAATTACACTGAAGCAGTTCAATTTTCGAAAAAGATTTTAATTTGGTCGTAGTTACCTGTCTGCCTTGAGCAAACCGTTATGATATGCGTTACGTTATCGGAGGAAATCAGATACAATGACGATACATTTTTTTCGCAAAAAGATGAGTGACAATGGATCTAAAATAATAATAGTGACGAAGGTTCGAAACAGGGAAACACTTCCTATCCTGGGAATACTCGTACATGTCAAAGTGAATGTTCACCAAAAAATCTGATTTAACCGTCTGAGTCTCTACTTGGCAAGCTTAATAAAGCTAGATTATGTTTCTGGATACTACATCGGATCCTCAGCTTTCATTACTTTTGATTTTTCACCTTTACATTCCCAACAAATTTATAACACACTATGTAAGGGAAAAATACAGAAGTAGCACGCTGTTTGTACCGGTGATGAAACACTTTCCGTTAAATTTCTTTGGCAAGTTAGCTCAACTACTATATTTCCTTGTTCACAATAAAATTTAATGATATAGATTTCACTTATGGTTTCATCCGTTTACCAAAGAGTAAAAAAATATTGAAAAAGTTACTGTTCAAGCCATGCTAAAGATTGCCCTCTTCTGTGGTGTGATCCGGTATTCCTTAAACCATACGGTAACCATTCTCTCTACCCAAAAGATTTTCGTCTTCAAGTATATATATAACCGATCGACCTTATTAATAATTCGATTTCCTGGAAAATATTGGATTGTGGGCTTGATATGCACAAACATAATTCCATAAATTTCAAATGTTTTAACGATTTAACTTGATCCGAAACAGATTCTACATCAACAGCTTTTTTCCGAAGAGATAAATGTAGTGACGTAAATCCTTTCGCAGGAGCTACTTGCAGGTGGCCCACTACCATAGAGGTGTATTATTTAGAGGGAAGATGTGTGAGGTGTATGGCAGAGGATGTTTCCCTTGTTTCAGTGTTAGGAAATCTTCCTGATGCATTCATGTGCGGAGCGCGGGGAGAATGATTACTTAAATGTGAGAGTGCTCTGTAATTAGCCTAACCTTATCTTCAGATCCCTATGAGAACGATACGAAAGGGGTCTTAGTGTATTCCTATGCTCATCACTTATATTTCGTTCTTGAAACTCTGGAAGTACGCTTTCACAAGATAATTTTCGTCCTTTTACAAGCGCTTATCAGTTCAGTTTTCTCATCCATGACGCTCTCTCATTGGTCAAATAGACCTGTGACCATTCGTGCTGTCCTTCTTTGCATACGTTCAGTATCCCCTGTCAGCCCTAACTGGTATTGGTTCCACATAGCAAAATTGTAGTGTGGTTCGGAAGCAGTCTCCGTTGTAGACTGATTGCATTCTCCTACTCGTAGTATTATATCAATGAACCAAAGTTTGGCACGTGCCTTACCTACGACTGAGCCTACGTGATGGTTCCATTTCATACCCTTATGAAGTGTTATACTAAGGTATTCTAACTGTTACTCATTGATATTACAGTCATGGAATGCTTTGTAAAGTGCGCAGTTTTATATTTCTTAACATTCAAAGCAAACTGCCTATCTTGGCACAACTTTAAAGTCTTAGCAAGATCTGACTTTATACTTGTTCAACTTTTTTCAGACAGTACATAATTATAAATACCCCCACAACATCAGTGAAAAGTCAAAGGCTACTATTAATATTGTCTGCATGCAGCAAGGGGCAGCTTCACATTTCCGTGGGACACACTTGAAGGTACTTCATCTGTCAGTGACTGTCCATCCAGGATAATATGTTGCGTCCTCTTTACAAGAAATACTCAATCTAGTTACAAATTCTCTTGATACCCCATACTATCGTACTGTGAATAATAAGCGTAGGTGTGACAGTGAGTCAAATACTTCAAGTGCGAATATTTTAAGTTAGGCTTTACCGTGACTATTACTGATATCGAATGAAACAACAAGTTTACTGTTATCGCTCACTGTTTGACATCTCGTTTCACAGGTGTAAACCTCCATCATCAAGTGGATTTATATGTATTAATACGACATGTGTGTGTTGTGTTACTACTTTGGGGTCACCTGTGGCACTGTCTCATGGAGAAAAAAACACTGTATCAGAACATGGTGTGGGGAAGTTTTTTGACTAGAAACTAAACGTAAGTGTAAATGTGAAAATAAAACAAAATAGAAATACCTCCAATAGCCACAGGCTCCTTTCTCTATCTTATTATATGCGATGTGTTACAACAGAGACAGGAACCTGCGACTACTGGAGATATTTCTATTTTAACTGTTTTATTTTCATATTTACTTTTACGTTTAGTTTTTAGTAAAAAAAAAAGCCTCCACAAAACGAAGTTCTGCTTTTTTTTTCTCCGCTAGTCAATGCCACAGGTAATGCCAAAGTCGTAACATGACACACACGCATGTGACCAGCTTTTAATAAGCGTACGGTATTAAGTTGGCGGCGCATTTCGATGTTTATAGATGGCACTGATGAAGAATTGTTATACCTTGACCATTTGAATCGTGACCGAAAGCGTATTCGAGTGACTGTGAAAGAGGGAAAAACGTATTGAAGGTTTTGGTACTGTGTGGCTATTTTCGGCGGAGGTTCGAGTCCTCCCTCGGGCATGGATGTGTGTGTTTGTCCTTAGGATAATTTAGGTTAAGTAGTGTGTAAGCTTAGGGACTGATGACCCTAGCAGTTAAGTCCCATAAGATTAAATAAATAAATAAATAAATGATTTTGGTGATAGGAAGTTTGAAGAGAGATTTTGTCTGTTGAGAGAAACAGTTAAACCAAATTAATAACGGGTTAGAACTTCCCACTGATCATAATAACAGTATTTTGCCGATGAACACACTTATGATGACCTTAAATTAACTGCCCTTCTTGTCCACAAGAAGACCTTGCGAGATCTTGCCCACTTGTCTAACATCGGCTGCCTAGGAAGCTGTTTTTCGGATAGCTAGACAACATTCAAGCAAATCTGATTAATGGAGTTTATTACAGTAAGTTAAATTGACAATACTTAACTTTGCCTTCTTACAATGATGAGTCGCAAGCAAACGATGAGATGCAGACAATCAATGTCCTTTGATATATACAATTTCCAAGGAAGCAACACATAAATCCAACTAAAGAATTAGGATAACGTCTCGTCTTTTAGTGCTGCTCTTCCAGTTCGTCGTGGTGTCGTCGTAACCAGCGTTCTACTGGCTGACGTCGTCTCAGCCTTCCCTGCTGTTACGCTCTTGCTCTTCGTGCCGACGCTTGTTCGTTACGCCGGAACAGAATTACCACTGCTAGGTCTATGATAAGGCGAGTTGTCACATACACGAAACTCCAAAAACTACTTGCTGTCTGAACTGTAAATAATGTAATATACCGCCGTCGACACTTAACTCCCATATCCAGAAGTATCACACATTTTACAAAAAGACAAATACAGGGTGTTACAAAAAGGTACGGCGAAACTTTCAGGAAACATTCCTCACACACAAAGAAAGAAAATATGTTATGTGGACATGTGTCCGGAAACGCTTACTTTCCATATTAGAGCTCATTTTATTACTTCTCTTCAAATCACATTAATCATGGAATGGAAACACACAGCAACAGAACGTACCAGCGTGACTTCAAACACTTTGTTACAGGAAATGTTCAAAATGTCCTCCGTTAGCGAGGATACATGCATCCACCCTCCGTCGCATGGAATCCCTGATGCGCTGATGCAGCCCTGGAGAATGACGTATTGTATCACAGCCGACCACAGTACGAGCACGAAGAGTCTACATTTGGTACCGGGGTTGCGTAGACAAGAGCTTTCAAATGCCCCCATAAATGAAAGTCAAGAGGGTTGAGGTCAGGAGAGCGTGGAGGCCATGGAACTGGTCCGCCTCTACCAATCCATCGGTCACCGAATCTGTTGTTGAGAAGCGTACGAACACTTCGACTGAAATGTGCAGGAGCTCCATCGTGCATGAACCACATGTTGTGTCGTACTTGTAAAGGCACATGTTCTATCAGCACAGGTAGAGTATCCCGTATGAAATCATGATAACGTGCTCAATTGAGCGTAGGTGGAAGAACATGGGGCCCAATCAAGACATCACCAACAATGCCTGCCCAAACGTTCACAGAAAATCTGTGTTGATGACGTGATTGCACAATTGCGTGCGGATTCTCGTCAGCCCAAACATGTTGATTGTGAAAATTTACAATTTGATCACGTTGGAATGAAGCCTCATCCGTAAAGTGAACATTTGCACTGAAATGAGGATTGACACATTGTTGGATGAACCATTCGCAGAAGTGTACCCGTGGAGGCCAATCAGCTGCTGATAGTGCCTGCACACGCTGTGCATGGTACGGAAACAACTGGTTCTCCCGTAGCACTCTCCATTCAGTGACGTGGTCAACGTTACCTTATACAGCAGAAACTTCTCTGACGTTGACATTAGGGTTATCGTCAACTGCACGAAGAATTGCCTCGCCCATTGCAGGTGTCCTCGTCGTTCTAGGTCTTCCCCAGTCGCGAGTCATAGGCTGGAATGTTGCGTGATCCCTAAGACGCCGATCAATTGCTTCGAACGTCTTCCTGTCGGGACACCTTCGTTATGGAAATCTGTCTCGATACAAACGTACCGTGCCACGGCTATTGCCCCGTGCTAATCCATACATCAAATGGGCATCTGCCAACTCCGCATTTGTAAACATTGCATTGACTGCAAAACCACGTTCGTGATGAACACTAACCTGTTGATGCTACGTACTGTTGTGCTTGATGCTAGTACTGTAGAGCAATGAGTCGCATGTCAACACAAGCACCGAAGTCAACATTACCTTCCTTCAATTGGGCCAACTGGCGGTGAATCGAGGAAGTACAGTAAATACTGACGAAACTAAAATGAGCTCTAACATGGAAATTAAGCGTTTCCGGACACATGTCTACATAACATATTTTCTTTATTTGTGTGTGAGGAATGTTTCCTGAAAGTTTGGCCGTACCTTTCTGTAACACTCTGTATACCACTGACTAAGAAACATAAAAAAAATCTTTTCACTCACGTAGATATATAATAAAAAGAGAATTTAAAGCAGTTGTATAAAATGAGGTATTTTCGGATTATGTCTTGCTCATCTGCTACATAAAACAAAATTTTATAACATTGAGGTTAAGTAATAAAACTGCTAAAGTTTCTGCATTTAAAAATATCGTATTGAAAACGTGTGTGGAATAAAGTCGCGATATTGTCACGGATTTTCGTAAAGGATTTACATATTTTTGTCAATAATGCATTCATAAAGAGCGCAGGCAGACGTTTAAAAAGACTGTCATTTATGTGAGACAGACAAACCAAAACAAGGCACTAGGGACACTAATGCACTTCTTCATGAAGTCCTATATATGAAATCAGATGAGGAGCTTGTACTAAAGCTCTAAACTATAAATGAACCAAACTTAATGCAGCTATCGATACATCTACTGTTTATCCTGGTCCCGACGGAGGTTCGAATCCTCCCTCGGGCATGGGTGTGTGTGTTTGTCCTTAGGGTAGTTTAGGTTAAGTAGTGTGTAAGCTTAGGGACTGATGACCTTAGCAGTTAAGTCCCATAAGATTGCACACACATTTGAACTTTTTATCGAGCCATAATTTCGAAGCGGTTAGATACTTTTATTTTCCACATCGCCAAACATAAGCGAGACCTAAACACACTTGTGCTTGTTGACGAAAGTGAGAGCATGTGACAATGACATCACTCACCAGCGATTGTGGCAACGAAAGGAGGGTGTGACACGTACGTCACAGGACGTGACACTGCAAGTCTTACTAGTATCATCAGCCACCTCCAGAGAGGGGCGATTAACTATTTCAGACGAGTTTAATAATTTTTAACTGCGTGTTTAAATGAATGACAGTTCTCGATATCCCACGGCAAAATTAAGACCTTTAGTGGGTGTCTGTTAAATTGAGTATCGATTTCCCCTGGGCCCTGCACGGACCGGAGGGTTCGCAAAGTGTGGCAGACAAGCCGAGTAGTATGACGTCACAAGTTCGTTGAAGAGGTCGTACATCTCGTTGGCCCCGCCAGCGATCCTCTAGAAAACTTATGTAGGTAGGAGGCAGCGTGCAACTTCATATCTCTTTTAAAATCTTTGCGTCTCCAGGGCGCCTTCCTCTGCAATATACGGAGTTACCCGCGACTAAAACGGACGGTTGGCTGGAGACGGTTTGCTGACCGGCAATTAAAGTTGGTGCATCGTATATAAATTTTAAACGTTCTTTACTTTTTACCGTGATCACGGCACCATGGTTATCCTACTTCTTGACGCAGGTTGGTGCACTCAGCCACTAGTGTTGGCTGCGCACTCGTTTAAACGCCGCTCGAGGTATCTCAAAGGCGCCACCACATGAAGTGCCATACAGACAGTAGCTAAGCAATGAAACCAAATAGGTTCCGCAAGCACAGGTACCGTTATGAGCACGCGTACGGCTCAAATATGCCCCAAGCTTTTTTTTTTTTTTAAAAAAAGACAGAATATTGCGGAGAAGGCTTACCCACAGCCTGGGGGATGTTCCAAGAATGAGATATTCACTCTGCAGCGGAGTGTGCGCTGATATGAAACTTCCTGGCAGGTTAAAATTGTGTGCCGGACCGAGACTCGAACTCGGGACCTTTGCCTTTCTGCAAGGTTCGCAGGAGAGCTTCTGCAAAGTCTGGAAGGTAGGAGACGAGATACTGACAGAAGTAAAGCTGTGAGGCCGGGGCGTGAGTCGTGCTTGGGTAGCTCAGATGGTAGAGCACTTGCCCGCGAAAGGCTAAGGTCCCGAGTTCGAGTCTCGATCCGGTACACAGTTTTAACCTGCCAGGAAGTTTCATGATTATTATAGTCCAATATCAAAACTTGTAAGGTACAGATATTTTTAGTGTCGCATCCTGATTGCACCAGAACCTCTCTTGGACGAGGACGTCTCGGAGGATTGACTTAAGGGAGAGTTAAGCTGCCACCTGAGGCCTGAGAGGCGGTAACGGGAGCTGGTGAGAGGGTGCTCTCGCCACGCAGGAGGGCCCTGTGGCCGCGGAACAAAGGCCGATCGTGCCCGTGCGTGCGGGAGCAGGGGGGAGGGGGAGGAGCCGCTTAATAAAAGACGACGCCCTCCTTTGTGGCCGCAGCCGCGCCAAGTGTAAACCGGCGACGTCGCTGTCGCCGTCGCCGCCTCCACGGTGGGCGTCCCACAATGGATCCCCGTGCCTCCGCCGGCTTCCACGGGCTTTGTGCTCGCCATCCAAGTTCGTTAACTTTGTCTCATTGAGTCCCTCGGCACAAAACTCCCTACCGCTAATTCATTGTAGGCTGCTGCTGGAAATATATCAGATAGGTAAACTTCGCTGCTAGGACGTCAAGGATTCATGACGCTTATTTTCCTTACGAAACATGCTGAGGGAAGGTACGTACTACATAAACCAGTGCTTCTCCGCAGTTAATTAATCCCTTCCTAACCGCAAATATTCCGACGTTCTGTTTCCATTGGACCATATTTTACTCGTCTGTGTTTTATTTACTGACAAGAGAGGAGCCTCTGGCTAAACTGGGAACTGTCCTCCATTTTAGGTGACAATGATGCGCGTGCGGTTCATATTTTAATTCTCTATAGCGGAAGTGTTAATACGTAACTATCAAGGTGGCCGGCAGAGCCAGCAGTTTGCTAGCAGATCAACGTCTTCTGACACGTCGATTTAGTAATGTATTCCACGAGTCCGCTGTTCCGTTCAGAAGCGTTGTACGTGACGTGAAAAAATAAATTACACATATTTAAGCCATCTTTCAGCTGCGGATTAAAATGCGACTTTCGGCGTTGTTTATTTCGACGGTGCGAAAGTTCAACATAAATTCCTCAGAGAAATATAAGCTGAATGCAAGCAACTTGCGGCTGTAAATCGCGTTTTTGGGGCAAGGTGCCAGCTTGATGACATTGCACTGTAAATCACAGTACATGTTGTGGTACACATCAAACTTTGCGGCCTAGAAGTCGTGTGTCAGATTCACCACCTGACACCGCGCGGTTCGCAGTCATAGATGACAGCGCTGCGTTCGTACCACAAATAAGTTTTCGTCATTCAGCATTTTTCTAATGAATTCTGCGTTGTCGTATTAACGTTATATATCATTAACGTTTCGTTTAAAATCAGCTGTCCAAATGATTAAGAAAACAATGAACGATGGATCATATTTATTTTATAGGGAATATTACGGCCGTAAAGTTCCCGTAAGTTACTTTGGCACTTCATGTATCAGGATAAAATACTCATCTCATTTCGTTATCTGTGTCTGTGTGTGTGTGTGTGTGTGTGTGTGTGTGTGTGTGTGTGTGTATAGCGCCCTCATCCACATCTACATTTACACTCCGCGAGGCACCTTACTGTGCATTGTGGAGGGTACTTTGCTCAACATCGTCATTTGTCCTCTTTCCAGTCGGGAATAGTTCACAAGAGCAGCGAAAGGTGGTAAGCCACAGCGTGAGTTCGAATCTTTCTACTTTTATGTTCGTGGTCTTTTCTTGAGAAATGACTAGGAGGACGCAATATACTGGTTGACTCTTCTAGCAACGTACACTCCCGGAAATTTAACAGTAAAACACACCGATGTGCGGAATACCTTCCTGCGGTATCATAAGCAGGAATTTACGCGAAATCTTCTCCAAGTTTCCTCTCAAATGCTCCGCCACTGCTGTGCCTGAGACAGAGCGTCTATAAAAAACATCGTTGACCCTGTTTGATCCCCTTTAACACTTATTTTCACCCAAGTTGCCTATCATTCGAAATCTGTACTAACATTGAATCTGTTTTACGGTACACGGCTATAAACACACCTACACTAGCGGCGTTCAACTTATCTTTGCTATAAACATTCGAATCTGAATTTAGAATTTCACTGATGTTACAATCTGGTTTCAGCCAGCTTCTGTCCCTAGTGCTATAAACGCCATTGTTAATAGTTTAAAAGCGAGGCTAATTCTGGGATCTTACGGACAGACACTTCTACAATTAACTAACGCCATTTTAACATTTTCTTTCTCCGATCTCCCATGACGACTGCTACTCTCTTTAATTAATGGAGATCGTATTGAACCCTGTCAGAAATCAGAACGTATCTTATCGAGCTCTGGCAGGATTTTAGTATTCTTAAAAAAACCTCATATGCATGCCGCATCTATTCCGCTACTCTAGCAACGCTTCGCGCAAGTATACGCCCGTTAGCGGAGTTCGACAAATCCACAACCAAGATCGTCACACAGCCGTGTGAGCCTCTGCTTTAAGCTTTCCATGAGGCTTCAAACTAGAGGACCGCAATCGGTCCTATGAAAGCTGCTGCAAAACGATAACTGCAGTTCCCCCGCGCCGAAGAGGCTAGCTGTCTTCATCAAGCCTAATCCGATTTATTCAGTTTCAATCTTAGTGAGTTTTTGTGGTGTCCGAATTATTTTGGCAGTACTACTTTTGGAAGAGATGAAAGAAAATGACTACTGCTCTCCATTTCAAGAATAGTATGTACGGGAATTGCTACCTATTTAAAACTACACCGATGGGCACTCCAATTAGACACACCTATCTGGCATGTTGCGTAGTATCAGTATTCCCAACAGGTCGACAGAAGCGTCCGATCCAACGCGTCGGCTTTGACCCGTGACGTAAGGGTGTTGTCGTGTGTGACGTCATGACGTCGCGGAGTTTGGTTTGAGTGTGGCTGTCTCTAGTTCTGTTTTATCTTGTTTTATTTACTTTTCTGATCTGTTCGTTCTATCTCGTTAGATTTTTTTTAAAATTTAAAAACACTTATTACTTATTTTAATTATCTGTTTCCTCGAATTTCCGTTTTAGTTTATTATATTTATCTTTCTGATCTGTTCGTTCTATCCCGTGAGATTTTTTTTTTAAAAAGACAAAAAACACTAATCAGCTACTGAAGCATCTTTATCTTCTATGGGTTGCAGGTGTTACGACCTCTGGGGAGGTGGGTGGGTATTCATGCATGGCTGTCTTCACTTACTCGTTGTAGCTACGCAAGGCGTCTAAATTTGTTTATATTTAGTTTGCCCCCCATCCAAAACACCCCATTTCCCGCGCTTGTCCCGTTAGTGTCATTAGGCTTCTTGTTGAAAGTGTGTGTGTTTGTTTTTGTTTCCGCCATGTTTGTGACGTCATGGGTCAAAGCAGACGGGTGGGATCGGACGCTTCCGTATTTCCTTCGCAACGGGAATAGAAGAGGCAGCGTAGCTCCATGATTGCTCAACGAATGGGTGAGACTTACGGAAAGTGGGCGCAGCAGCGTCCAAGAAGTATACCGAAGTGGCTGGAACAATATCCCAGTTGTGCTCGGGAGAACTGGCGACAGGTCAGCTGGAGAGCCACGTAAGGACTTTGATACCAGTAGATTGTCCATTACGGCACATGAAGAAACATCAGCGAGCGACCTGAACAAAATCATAGTGGCAAGAACACCCCATTATCTCTTTACGCACTGATAGAAACATGGACTGTGAATCAAGCAGTGCATCTTTCATGTTTCGGTTGTCCGATGGCGGAGCCTCGGACAGTGACGACAGCAAGGAGAAGGTTCTGGGTGTATGGTTGCTAATTGTCACTGTTTCGGTTAGAATGTCAAGTAATACAATCCAATGTGGCTCTTTCACGCGTTGTTTCAACCTAGGATAGTCGACAGTAATCTCAGAATAAGAGACATTACCGATCCGGTAGTTAACAAGAGAGGAAGTGATTCTGCAGGAACCGAGGTACCGCTGGCACTTTTTTGGTACGCTGTAACGTTGAAAACCTTGTGGCTGCTCGACTATATGCGTCCGTTGCAATCAATTGGGCTACAGTTTGGTGAGTTATTTGTTACTCAGACGATTAGTACGTCTTCTACGTCTGCCACGACGAATAACCCCAGTTCCTAGAGCCAGGGCTTGTCTAGTTACTGTGTCCCGATGCGTCTCAACTACCAGCAGGACGCAACAAGAACCGAAGCAATTCGGATCTTGCTTGGGATCGCCTTGCACAACAGCAGTGGAGCGAGACCGCCTCCAGACACGTCCATTTGTATCCCGAGTCGTTCTGGATGTCGGCTCCCTGCCGGAAATTGAGGCGACGGTACCGAAAGGGCTGCGCCGGTTAGCTGCACAGCGCTGCTACTATGCACCCTGCCTCCGTTAAGCCCCTTTTATGCTATCGACTTTTAGGTGTCATCTGGCTACTCGAGACAAGTGAGTTTTCTACAGCGCCCCTGGCGTTTTAGTCCCATACTGAGCAGTGCTTCCGCTTACGATTTTGGTTTTGCCTTAGTTTCTTCCGGAATTAAGCCTAAAATAATCGAAAACCTTAAAAATTCCTAGATTTACGACAAAATATTATAGTACAGAAGAAAATATTTCAAACACAAAAATTGTAATTTTTGTAACTCTAGTCAATATTATTATTGCACTTAAAGTTTGTAACATTTCACCGGATTGTAGAAACGAGTACGAAGTTCAAGTTATTTTAACTTGTCAAAATCGGATTTACATACCACCTGAAGTGTTTATGCCAACGCATGTATTCGACACCCCCAAACCAACACTTCCAAGTCCTTTAAAATTTATTCTGTAAAAATGTTGTTACGATGTATATTCTTTGTACTTTGCGATAATGTCTTCTCTTCTGCTATACGAACCTTGCACTCAGCAGTTTCCAGACGCCATATTTGTTTACAAATATGCCCGTATACGTGATGTGTTACGACAGTGAAAAGAACCTGTGACCACTAGAGGTACTCCATTTTACTTATTTTATGCCTACCGTTAGATATACGTTTAGTTGTTTGTCAAAAGAAACTCAAAACAATGTTCTGAAATAGTGTTTTGTTTCTCCACTAGACAGTGCCATAAGTTCCTCCAAAAAATTGTAACATAATACTCACAAATGTCTTACTAACAAATACAAATCCACCTGATGGAGGTTTAAATCTTCGAAACGCGTCGTGGAGATAAATAAACAGTGACTGTTGTTTCATTTCAGGAGTGATCGCCAGAATAAGTTAACTTCCGATGTTAACAGACGCCCCCATAGTACCTTGTTTCTGTGCATGCGCAAATTGCAGCATACTCGGGAAATTTAGAACTCCATATTCAGCACAATCTACAGGGTGGTCATAAACAGTAGGAAAAGCTTGTAAAGGTGTTACAGGATAGGTTGTACTGAGAAATATTGTGAAGGGACAAAGTCGATACTTTGCGCCTTTTGCTGGGTTAATTAGTATTGAAGTTAGCTAACCAGGCAGTTGCGCGTGCAAATTCAAACGGCCCACCACAGAAGGTGTCCCCAAACGCATTCTTTGTTTCCTAAAATCGAAAAAGAGAGCGAAACAAAAATTGGACATGGGGCGGTAGTAAGTATGGAACCCGAGCCAAAGACTGAGTAGTCTCGTGCGCTATTATCTGGGCTGTGAGAAAAAGTGATACTAATTGTGCCTGGCGGTCCGCCTGAATCATCGCGCAACGTCCTGATTGGCTAACTTCAGTGTTAATTATCTCGGAAACAGGGCAACATATCGAACTTTTTCTTAACACTTATTTCTCTGCGCAATCTACCTTGGAACACCTTACAACTTATCAGATTCTTTCTGACCGCTCTGTACTGGCGATTGGATTCACAGACTCTCGCGTAGTGGATCGTTGCTGGTCTACACGCAGACACAAAAGCCGATTTTGACCAGGAAGTCGTTCGTGTGAAACGGGATTTACGGGCTGCTATATTCACCTTCGAGGGGCGGCTCTGTTTTCCGGACACAGCCAACGGATGTGTCAATCATCTAGACTGTCCAAATGACGCCTCACTGGCCATTTAAGAATGGCAATCGCAAAGTAGGCCCAAATCGAGTTCGATGCTGCAACAACAGCCACTTCCTGTCCGCCATCCACGAAGTTCAAGCTAGTAATTGTGTGATTAGTACGTCGCTCATGTTTTGAATAGTTACCCGATCGTGTGTGTCCCATGTCAGGTCAAGTTTCATCCGTCGGTCTCGCAATCCTACTCCAGTTATATTAACCACGATTTACGATTGACAGTGCAGAAAACACATTGACCTGTCACTTAAAAGTGAGCACCACCTAAGTTCGACGTGGAAGTTCAATAACCACACACAGACGGCACGTGCAATTGGAGGGTATATAAAGCCTGTCAGCGGAGGGGGGTGGGGAAGGGGAAAACAGTGCAGTCGTTGTAATGGGGAAACGGTGCGATTTAGCTGACGTCCAAAAGGGTATGATCATTGGCTTTCGGGTCCAGCGTGGAAGCATTTCCGAAATGGCTAGGTTTGTAACGGTTCAGCGAACGTCGCTTCGTATGGGTCTGCGTAGCAGACGCCTGGTTCATGCACCACGTTGACTGCTGTTCATCGGTAACGAAGGCTGTAATTTGCACGCCATTATCGGAAATAGGCGTCTACTGAGTACAGACAGGTGGCCTTCTGAGGTGAATCATGTTTTATGCTCCACTGGAATGATGGCCGCTGGTATGTACGCCGTGAAAAGTCTGAAAGCAAACGGTCTAGGCCGGAGGAG
Organism: Schistocerca serialis cubense; assembly: GCF_023864345.2. Lineage (NCBI taxonomy): Eukaryota > Metazoa > Arthropoda > Insecta > Orthoptera > Acrididae > Schistocerca > Schistocerca serialis. Next base: position 709,698,566 of record NC_064638.1, read on the forward strand.
GGAGGGTTATGGTCTAGAGAACGTTTTCGTGTCATTTCATCATTCTGTAAGGTACAATAGATCAACACGACTATGGATCTATCTTTGGGGACCATGTCTACCACTACATGCAGTTTGTTTTTCCTTGGCAGGACGGCATCTATCACCACGACAATGTAACGTGTCACACAGCTCGCCATGTACGTGTGTGGTTCGAAGAATTCCAGAATGAGTTTACCGTACTCCACTGGCCACCAGACTTACCGCATTTAAACTGAATCGAGAATTTGTGGAACCACTTCGATCAGGCTGTTCCCGGTTTGGTTCCTCAATAGAGAAATCTAGCGGAGCTGGTCACGGCACTGGAGTCGACATGGGTTCACATCCCTGGCGGTGCTTCTCAGAAGCTCGTTGCCTCATTTCCTGTACGTCTGGCAGCGGTTCGCGCTGCAAAAGGTGACTATTCAGGCTTATACGAGGCGGTCACATTCATGCGACTAGACAGCGTAGGTTCTGCATTTTGCATATGGGTTAGCAGAAGGTGTTCTGAGATTCGGTTTGTGGTTAGTTTTTTGGACAAAACGTTACAGCAGGAGACATTAAATGTCAAAACTGTGGTATTTACAGGAAAAAAAAGGGTGATTCGACAGGTCCTAGCAATATGTGAATGAGTATTTGATGATTTTCACGATGAAGTGCGAAGCGCGGAGTCGTTGAACATTCTTGATACCACGATTATAGAAGGAGTGAAGGAAGCTAAATGTTTTGCCTCCCATCGACGAAGAGACCGACCCAAAGCTTGGCTTGGGAAAGGACGGGAAAGGAAATCGGCCGTGTCCTTTTCAGGGGTATCTTCTCGGCTTTTGGCTCATCAGTGTAGGGAAACAACGGAAACACGAATCTTCATGGCTGGACGAGGATTCGAACCGCGGCCCATCCGAATGCGAGTCGGGTGTCTTACCATTACGCCACCTCGTTCAATATGAATGTAAAACTACGGTAGAACAAGTACAGTAAGAACGGAAATGTGAGAAGATTAGGCACGCGGTTAGACAAGGTGCAGAACGAGAAGGGTCAATGGCAACACACTGGACTCGCATTCGGAAGGTTCAAATCCCCTCCCGGAAATAAAGATTTAGGACTTACGCGATTCCTCAAATTATTTAAATCAAATGCTGAGATGGTTCCTTTAAAAAGGACACGTCCGGACTTCTGCTTCTTCTCTAAAGACTTCATCACCCACGTGGCGTTAAACCCGACCTTTCTGCACTCTTTTGAGAGATAGATAGATAGATAGAGAGAGAGAGAGAGAGAGAGAGAGAAGTAGTAGTTTCATAATGATGACATTTATATCGCCAGTTTGTTGTCACCATATGAGGTAAACTTTTGCTACGGAGATAAACAAAATCTGGTTATGGTCTACGGTAACTGCGTCAGAAATGTATAAAAATGTGTAAGGTTCAGTAAAGCACACTGTTATTGTTAATTTTTTGGACCCTCGGAACTTACTTCTCCTCGTGTAATTTTTTCATTTCTGTGTCCTGTTCATATTTTGTACTGTCACTGCAGGTATGCGAAAGCCTCTGACTTGGCAAACCTACAACTGTCTTGCTCTCAGATAAACGTGGTATGTTGGGTCAAATATTTTTAAGTGCTCAATAATGATAACTGTGTGTATCAGTAGTGTGGAGTCGGACAATTATCGATTTCAGAAACCTGAGATAGTGGCAGGTCCTTCATTTGTAAATTTTTGACAGAGGACGTTACATAGCAGCTGATAGAACGTACTTTCATTCCATACAGTTAGCTTATTATTCATCCACAGTAGGGAAAGAGATGATTAATGCATATGCGTGCCGTGATCGATATAACGTTCGGATATATTTAGTTGACATGTCACATAATGGATTGCATGTCCAGTGGCTTCGTTGTATTCAGAGAGCGTCCCAATCTTATAACAAAGACGCTTCTTCCAGTTGCAGATTAAGCTCATTTTGGAGGAAATCTACCTTAAGGCATAGCTAGAATACAGTATGCTCAATATTTGCACGCGCGTGAATGAATTGAGCTTGCGGCGTAACGCTCAGAAACTGCTACCATCTACGACCGTTCGGGATATTAACATCGCCATGAAAGTGAATGCAACAACCTAACCCCAAACGTTCTGAACAGCCTCAGATAGAAACGATCTTTTATTGCTGTCCGCCTATCATACTCTTTACAAATTTCGTGCCATAAAACTGATAAAAATATGTCATGAAAAGAACGCTGCTTCAAATGTCGAATCTTCGATGTGTTTTTTACACATCAGCTGGGATAGTTTGTTGATGTTGTCGTCGTCGACGCTGTTGTTATTGTGGTCATCAGTCCGAAGATTGGTTTGATACAACTCTTTATTCTAGTCTATCCTGAGTAAGTCGTTTCAACTCTACATCACTGCTACAACCCACATCCTTTGGAAGCTGCTTATTTTATTCGCCTTGGTCTCCCTCTACAATTTTTATCCCACACAATTGATTCCACTACAAAACTGGCAATTCCTTGATGTCTCAGAATGTGTTCCAACAGCCGACGCCTTCTTTTAGTCAATTTTTACCATAAAACTCTTTACTCCCCCATTTGATTCAATACCTCTTCAACTAATCGAGCTACCATTTAAATTTCAGCATTCTTCTGTAGCAAGACATTTTAAAAGTTTTCATTTTCTTGTTGTCTGAACTGCTTATTGTCCACGTTTCACTTCGGTATATGGTTACACTCCAGACAAATACCTTCAGAAAACACTTCCTAATGCTTAAACTGGAATTCGTTGTTAAGAATTCCTCTTTTTTAGAAATGCTTTTTTACCATTGGCAATCTCATTGTACAGGGTGTCCCAGGAGGAATGGTCAATATTCAGGAATATGAAACGAATGATCATTCGAAGCAAAAAGGTCTAGTAAAACAGAGGCTCTAAGATACATACCTCAAGTGCTAAGAGCTCCTCTCATCTTCGATAGTGTGAAACAAATGTCTGCTACTGCAAGCTCTTTGCTTTCCAAGTTTTGAGAGGTGGTAGTATGAACCAACAACAAGAAAATCGTCCAATAACATGGTCTCTAAAATGCATACATTAGGAGCTATGAGCACGTGTTCATCTTTCCTACTGTGAAACATATATCTTCTACTGAACAAGTGCTCATAGGTCTTAAGCTACGGATTTTAGAGCCCATGTTTACTTTACAGTTTTTTTCTATTTTGGTCCTTTCCAATTTCTCCAAAAATATGGAAAGCAAAGAACTTGCAGTAAATGAGATTTTTTTCACAATATGGAAGATGAAGTACTCATAGCTCCTAAGGTACACATTTCAGAGCTCATGTTTACTAAACTTTTTGTGCTTCGAATGAGTATTTCTATAATCTCCCTGAATAATGAGCATTCCTCCTGGAACTCCCTGTACCCCTCTCTACTTCGTCATCATTAGTTATTCTGCTGTACAAATGACAAACATCATTTACTACTTTTAGTGTCTCATTTCCTGTTCTATTTCACACAGCATCGCCTGATTTATACCGTTTAAGAGATTGCAGTATGAGTAACCGCGTTTTGGTTTTAACGGATTGATAATTACAGTGCGGAGTAACTTTGACAGACGTTCCAAGCCGCGAAAACGGTCACAGGGGATTTGCTGACTGTGGGATTCATTGCGTTAAGAGAGTTCCGGCGAGGGACGGTGAACAGATAGCACTTAAGAGGGCGAATTTTAGGCCATGAGCTCGCAGCCCGTCGCAACTTCGGAAGAAGTGTATTCAGAACTGCGAATATGATTCGACTGTAGCTGTACAATTTATAGATGCTGAATGAAAATCTGTGCCGGATCGAGACTCGAATCTGCATTTCTCTCTTTATGCGAGCGGTCACCTTAACCACTTTGGCTATCCGAGCATGCCTCCAGGACCGACCCAAATCTCTATATGCCACTGAGTGTCCACGTCCTGCGGTCGTACAATTGCTTGTTTCTTAGCTTGTACCGGCAAGTAATACTCTTTGCAGTGTCCTTCAGATATACGTCCGTGTCTGAAGGAACAGACACTACTACGATCGACAGTCATCAAAAATGGAGGAAATGTCTTCGGAATTGCGAATACGGTGAGACCGCAGCCGCACAGTTTACATCCATAAACAAAAACACTGCAAAGAGTATTACTTGTCTGTACAGGCTGTGACAATAATAATAAAGTCTTTCCATCAGTGGCTTACTCCTGGAGGCGTGCTCGGGTAGTTAAAGTTGTTACGGTGGCTGCTCGCGTAAAGCCGGAAATTTGGGTTCGAGTACCTGTCGGGCACAAATTTTAATTGTCAGTAATAAATTGTGCAGCTGCAGTCAAATCGTACTGACAATTCCGAATATGTTTCTTCCAGTTAATATTGGCTGTCGATCGTAGCAGTGTCTGTTGCTTCAGCCATGTATGCATATCTAAAACACATTGCATAGTACTTCGATAAACACCTACACTGTAAATAGTTATAGAAAATATTGTGGGTCAGGATGTGTCTTTTTGGATATGGGTCGAAGTAGTTCCAGTTCGTACAGCTGAAAGAGATTGCATTATACGGAACATGCTCTTGTATGCCACTGGAGCGTCAAGATATTGAATGGCTGGAGCAGGTACCCGAAGGGATATGTTAGGCTGGCTAAAGGGGCTTAGGCAGCAGACTCCAATAGGTCTACACAGCTGTACAGATGAAGCTCTGGCCACGAGCGACTGAGGTGGAAGTTCCAACACATAGTGAAACATGTAACGCACCCAATACAGCATGTAAAGCTAGGTCACATTACTGTCTAAACTTTCACAATTTTAATTTGTATAAAAATTTGCAGATTATTCATGTCTTCGGCTAGCTATCCACGTAAACGTAACGTTTTATGAAAGGCTATTCATTTTAAATATATATTATTTGATATCATTTAGATACGCATTTAAGCACAATTTATTATGAAAATGTTTTTTACAAACAATACCCGTAGGTAGCGCACCGCGCCTTGTGCACGTCAACCGCGGCGCTCGGGCATCACAGCACCACATTACGACACCTGAAGATGGGCTTACAAGAGGCCGAAACCGGTCGTGTGATAATAAAAGAGCTTTACAGCTGAAGCGGTATTTTCAACCTCTGGTAAAATGCTCTTTATTTGTGTAGGTCGATGGTCCAAAACATTGTACTGAATTGTAATGTAATGCACGCAACTAGGAAGGTGTAGCATGGTTGGAAAGAGACGATAGCTGTAGCCAATAGGAAGCAAAATAAAAGAAATGGAAGGGGTAATGCCTAGTAAGCGGGTCTTTGGTGTGGAGATGGAAGGGGAATCTGTTTTCCTGTTGAAAGGGTGAGGCGCTCTGCCTGCGGGACACGAGTCTGTAGAGTGTGTGTGTTTTAACTTCTAGGCTGCATGTGGCCGCTTCATGCAGCTTGTTATTTAGCTAGTCCAGTTCATATCGCGGTTTACGGTAGAATTTGTCCACAAGTTTTATAGGGAAGAGTGTTGATATACATTGTGGAATTAACAGGTTAATCAGTTATTTGTGAATTGTGAGTGACAGTTTGATTATTCTTTTTTTGTGAGTTTGGTTGCCAGGTAGGTTTTGCTGAGATAGCTGGTGCCACAACAGCAATGTTTTATGAATAAACTTTTGAATTTCAACGCTGTTCCTTGTACCGCCTAACTCACTTGAAACTCCAGCCATTTTATTTATACTGTACTTAATAGGTTTACAAAGAATTGAAAAACTTGCAACTTTTTTTAAAAAAAACAGGAACTGTTTGGAGCGGTGTGTAATCGGTCTGTAGAGTACAGCTGATGGGACAAAATCAGTTCAGGTAAATCCCATCGTGCATTTGTGTTCCCTTCGCATGATGTATTATCAAAACAGGTGGGTAGCTAGCACACTACGTTCCATTAGCCTAGTTTTCCTTTCGCTGATTTTCATCTTATAACCTCCGTTCAAGACTGTTCATTCTGTTCGACTGACCTTGTTTATCGAGAAGTAATTATTCAATCCGGATCTGACTCGTGGGAGTAATTTTATCTTCTTAATTTGCGGTGTGGCAGACGGACGAAGTCGTTGTGAAGGGCGCGAGGGGGATGCAACAGCGGAAATTTTCACAGGGCGTTCCGAACCGCACGGGAGTCGGGAAATTCCTTTTGTCATCAGCCTAAGGAGACTCAGGGCGGGGGTGAGATATGCCCTGTATGCGAGCGTTCAGTGATGATTGGGAATGCTTTCACTACATCTGGCATTCAGAGTGTTTACCGTGACGTCTTGGGAGATTTACTGGTTCTGAAGTTGCCAAATTTGGTCACAAATATGGTGTCGTTAGATGTTGAAGTAACAGAACCATTGAGAATACCTATGTGCGAGTAACAAGTCAGACAGACAGGCGTTGATTGGCTAACTATTTGTTCTGTACTAGCGAAATTGAACGAGTCAGTCACGAAAACGCAGATAGGAAGAGGGTGGGTTCAGTGGGACATCGAGGGCTTTGTTGTTCACTCTTCCGAAAGTCATGGTCGTACTTCGTAACTGTAGCCCGTGTGAGCGTGACTTATTGCTTACAGATATGCTGGAGAAGAGCGAATCTACAGCTGTAGCTGTCTATGTCGAGTGCACGGTTATGCTCGCGTTACTATTCAGCGCTGGTTTTGTGTTACGTCAGTGAGCTGATACTCAGCGTTTTAAATGTTCAAATGTGTGTGAATCCTATGGGACCAAACTGCCGAGGTCATCGGTCCCTGGCGTCCGGGGTGGCCGAGCGGTTCTAGGCGCTACAGTCTGGAACCGCGCGACCGCTACGGTCGCAGGTTCGAATCCTGCCTCGAGCATGGATGTGTGTGATGCCCGTAGGTTAGTTAGGTTTAAGCAGTTCTAAGTTCTAGGGGACTGATGACCACAGAAGTTGAGTCCCAGAGTGCTCAGAGCCATTTGAACCATTTTTTCATCGGTCCCTAGACTTACACACTACTTAAACTAACTTATTCTATGAACAACACACACACACACACACACACACACACACACACACACACACACACACACACAAGCGCGATGGAGGACTCGAACCTCCGGCGGGAGGGGCCGCGCAATTAGTGACACGGCGCCTCTAACCGCGCGGCCACTCCGCGCGGCTCAGCATTTTAAAAACATTTTAGTGCGACTGGTCGAAATTTCTATACGATCATCCGCTATTTCACTAATATAGCAGTGCAGAGAATTGTTACAGACTTGTCAATTAACAGCCCCTTCGTCGACAGTGGGGCAGTTACGTGGGCTGGTGGGATCGGGTGGTTGTTACACTCCTTGCGTTTGTCGCCCTGCGCACCTTCGTGGTCCTGACGGGATATGTAAATACGGTAGGTATTTTCAGTATATATTCACAGGACCATTGATTCCTTCTGTCCGGTTAAACAAGGGCTTAAACACAATATGCGAATGTTTCTTAGCTATCGCAAAGCAGTCTCTTTCGCTGCTAGTTGCAATTCTCCGCTGATATCTTGAAGCTTACTGTCACATGTAGGAGTGGCTCATATGACTGAGTCATGCTTGTAATAAGCAGAAGTGTATCTTGACATTTACGACTAAATCGCCTCTCACGACAGTTACACATTTTTACTGTCCCTCAACAGTTATTACGTAAGTTATGGAAAATAAACGCTTCAGCTTTAGCGTATAGTTATGAAAATTAGCGGTGATATGAAATTACTTGTAAAGAAGCGCTTGGACGTGAGAACACGAGCACACCAACGTACCACACAAGACGTTTCAGTCTCCGATCACGTAATTGGTGCCTTTAAAGGTTTCTACGTATTACGACGTCGTCGTCACATCCGCTTTATAAAAGAGAAGTGGAGAGTAAAACATTCGGAAAATAAATTTCAAATCAAATTAATTTCTATACACAACTATACGTACTTGAATACACAGTAACTAGCCAGCTGAACAGATCTGGGGCGATGCCTTTAGTGTCAACGTACCTGTTCTCTGATTGTTGGAACTGATTGTTATCATTATATTATCCGGAAACGAGTAACTCTTTAGTATGTAAAGAGTACAAAACTGGTAACTCGTGAATTGCAAAAAAATGTTCATATGTGTGTGAAATCTTATGGGACATAACTGCTAAGGTCAGCAGTCCCTAAGCTTACACACTACTTAATCTAAATTATCCTAAGGACAAACACAAACACCCATGCCCGAGGGAGGACTCGAACCTCCGCCGGGATCAGCCGCGCGGCCGTGAATTGCAAACTTAAGACCAAAACATATTCAAAATATGAAATTGGCTGTAAGAGGAAGCTTTCTCAGTGTGAATATTAGAGAAAAAAATTGCTGGTGTAGATAAAACAGACCATCAGCTCCAGCAATCAGAGTGACGATATGCCTGCATTGTGAGCACCTTCACGGATCTATTTTAAGTTGAGGAGTTACTATGTAACGCATTCACGTACATGTAGTTGTGTACACAAGTTAGTCTGATTTGTACTTTAGTTTCCTTATATTTTGCTATCTTTCTTTTATACAGACAATCTCATGATGACTTGGTATAAAGTCAGAACCGGTAATTATACCATTTGTGTGACTTGACGCTGAAATATACAGTGCTTTGAAATATACAGTGCTTCAAAGTCTTTTACGAGAAACGTCTAGGGACGGTAGATCACGTCGTGGGTAACAACTTACGTTAGAGACAGAATGTTCGCTGACGTTCCCCAGTGCCGCTAGTATTCAAATGGTTCGGATGGCTCTAAGCACTATGGGACTTAACATTTGAAGTCATCATTCCGCTAGAATTAGAACTACTTAAACCTAACTAACCTAAGGACATCACACACATCGATGCCCGAGGCAGGAATCGGACCTGCGACCGTAGCAGCAGCGCGGTTCCGGGCTGAAGCGCCTAGCGCTCGGCCACAGCTGCCGGCTACGCTAGTATTCTCCGGCCCAGGGACCACGAGATGTCACCGAACTAGCAAGGGTCTCCTAATCAAATGTGCAGCATATTTAACTACCCCAACTGATAGAGTGATTGTTAACAAGAAAGCCATAAGAGTGAGAGTCTCTCAGCAGAGAAACATATTTCAGAAGCGAATCAGTGACTTTAATTTCGCTGGGCCTACCTCCTTCCACGGGGAGCAGACGACTGTGTGATAGGCACAACACTCCGCATGTGAATGCAGTATAGTACCCATGTCCTGCCACCTCTCAGGAGCATAACCAGTCTTAAACGATGCCTAGCGACACCAGGAGGTGTCGGCAAACATTTTGTCTCTAACAAAAGACATTTGTCGAAATGACCTTGAAACACCATGTATAGGGTGTTTAAAACAAAGTGTCGTATTTCCACAGGAGGCAGTATCTCTCAAAGCTAGCAGTTCCTGTTATTATATTATCCGGAAACCAGTAACTGTTGGGATACAGGTTAGTTTTGTCCTCTCATTCCCACCTGTCTGTTATGAGGAAGTAGGCACTATAGGCAGTGCTGCATGCGCTTACCACAATTCCTGACACATCCTTCAGCCATTCTCCGCAGTGAATCACCTGACTCCATTCGAATTGCGTCACATGCACACTCCTGTAACGTCTTCACATTGTTGAGGGGTTGGGCATACACCAGTGCCATTAAATGTCCTCACAGCAAAAAATCAAACGGATTTAGGTTCGCAAAACGGGAAGGCCATGCTACCGGACCTCCTCGACCAGTCTGTCAAAAAAGTTGTGTGAAATCTTATGGGACATAACTGCCAAGGTCATCAGTCCCTAAGCCTACACACTGCTTAAACTAAATTATCCTAAGGACAAACACACACACCCAAGCCCGAGGGAGGACTCGAAACTCCGCCGGGACCAGCCGCACAGTCCATGACTGCAGCGCCTCAGACCGCTCGCCGAATCCCGCGCTGTGACGACCACTCTGTCGCCAGTGAAACGTTTCTGTGAGGTACAGTCGTAGAAATTGGTGACACGCAGCACCTGTTAGAGTGTTTGGGAAACGTTTATGGCCCTGTGATTCTGTCACCGACAATTCCCGTCTATCCATAGATACTGAAGCGATCCTGATGCCTCGCCTCCATAATTGCTGTAGGACACGCATCTTTCCACACGTGCCTATTGTGTTAACTTACTACACCATGTCTTATCAACCCTGGCTCATCTGCAAATAAAATGCACGCTGTGAGCTGTGGCTGTGCAGTGATGGCCGGCCAGTGTGGCCGAGTGGTTCTAGGCGCTACAGTCTGGAACCGAGCGACCGCTACGGTCGAAGGTTCGAATCCTGCCTCGGGAATGGATGTGTGTGAAGACCTTAGGTTAGTTAGGTTTAAGTAGTTCTAAGCTCTAGGGGACTGATGACCTCAGAAATTCAGTCCCATAGTGGTCTGAGTCATTTGAACCATTCTACAGTAATCCATGTCTGGCTCTCAGCACTATGAGACTTAACTTCTGAGGTCATCAGTCCCCTAGAACGTTGAACTACTTAAACCTAACCAACCTAAGGACATCACACACATCGATGCCCAAGGCAGGATTCGAACCTGCGACCGTAGCGGTCGCTCGGTTCCAGACTGTAGCGCCTAGAACCGGTCGGCCACCACGACCGGCGATCCGTACCCCAACTGGTAAAGGTTCCCGGATATATCATTAAAGGAACTATTCTTTTAGTTTTGACCAATATTGCCTCCTGTAGAAATATGCGTCACTTTTTAAACACCCTGTTGTAACGTAAATGGTTAGTCACAAGTCGCTAAGTGACAATAAATTAATTCTTTGCTGTTTAAATTTCTTGGGTGGAGGGACAGGGCTTATGAAGTCTGGTGCTTGAGCTTTTAAAATTCACCACTCCTGGAGCGTGGTGAGAGAGGCGAGCTACAGGATTCAGACATTGGGTGGTCGAGTAGCGGATATTCGGGAGGTTTCCCCTAATTCCTCCCAAGGAGCATGTATTCGCGTGAAATGGCCGTTATACGTAGCGGTGATCCCAGGCCGGGTACCGGATAGCGCGTTTCCAGAGCTGTGAGGACTACGAGAGGTTCCTGGGGATGTAGTCAGAAATGTCCACGGACTTCCCTACGAGCAACGCCATTTTACCGTAGACAGCGTGGGAAACGAGCTGCATTTCGGGCCCAGACGGATATCCAGGCAAGCTGAGAACCAGTCAAGTGCTAACTTCTAGTCAGTTTTTGGAAATATAACAAGTGCTTGTGTTTTGGAGGTGCGAGGAAATTCTCGGTTGTCACGGTGGCAAAACTTGCGGATTCTCGCCACCAACGGTGGTATTTAGGACCGGGGTGAAACGTAGACAGAACACTGCATTTGGTGCTCGGGACTGCGGGGCGATGGTTCGTCGTAGAGGTCTAGAGATGTGTCCGGCCCTAACCTGGTGCTTCTTGCGCTGTTTTTCTGTAAGTGTCGCATTTAGCGATTGCGCTGCTATTCATCTGTGCAGCTCACGATTTGCGAGTTTATTTCGCAACATAGGTTTGCTTTTTGTAGTAAATTTCTTGTACTGAGGTAGTGAGTCAATCTCCAGTATTCTTGCATTTTCGAGCTCCTCAGACTTTGATATATACAGTGTTTTCAGAATTGATTGGAATGTTGCCTCACTGGATTAATGTAAATCTTTTGTATATCTACGCTCATTAATTTTTATCGTTGATCAAGAGTATTGTAACTGTAGTTTACCTTGATCTGAGAAGTATTTTTGGAGATCAGTAAATCAATGTTTAATTTTAAAGGCTTAAATATCATCATTTTTGTCCTACAACTGGTTGATGAGTGACCGTTTAATCTTCATAAACAACATCAGTCAGTTCTATATGACTGAACTGTGGTCTCGCTGTGACGGTGTTCCAGTGTAAAACAGGTGCCATTACTAGGAACATTAAAGCAACCTAGTAAGTTAATTATTTCACATACTTTTTTATGATTTTTTTATTTTAGGTTCAGTAATTAAACTTCACCTGCATTTGCAATGAGCAGCGGGAATGATTATTGTTGCATATGTCATTCTGTTGATTTTTAGACCTATAAGGCACAGAATTGCTTCTTGAGTTAATCGTGTTTTGAGTTCGCAAGTGAGGCAGCCAGCTTGGACTAACTGCTGCCGAACTGCAGTCGACTCATAAGCACCATAACAAACAGCCGTAAATATCATCAAGTTACTTTCCATTAGGAATGGGAATGCACTGAACGATTCTGATACGACTTTCAAAATGATGGAGCGCAGCAATCAGTCGTCCTTTCCTTTCAGGTTTTATTAAAGCAAATCTAGATTTCGGCTAGTGCCTAGCCATTATCAATGCACTATTTCATAGTTTCTGTACATGTCCTAGAAGGTCAGTCCCCTGTTGTTCAGGCTGTGTCACAGTTCATTCAGTACCTTGTTGAATGAACTGTGACAGAACCCTGAACAACGGGGAACTGACGTACTAAAATATGTATTGAAACTAGAAATAGTGCTCTGATAATGGCTAGGCACTTGCCGAAATCTAGATTTGCTTTAATAGAACCTGAAAGGAAAGGACGACTGATTGCTGTGCTCCATCATTTTGAAACCGTAAATATTACACTGTATTATTTTTACAAGACAACAGAAGAATTTCGAAGCCATATTCACACAAATATAGCGACAGTAGTGTGAAAGAAAGCAGTGAAATGTCGCAGATGTGACAGCTGCGTTTCCTCATGATGGTCCCGCACAGTGCGGGTGAGTATTAGTGTGAGTACGAGGGTGGTCAGGATGTACTCACTCGGAGTCGGCGTCCGCCGGGAAAGGGGTCGCGTCCTCCAGGATGGGGCTCGCCTCCGGCTCCTCCTGAACAGGGCTCTCGTAGATCAGCGTCTCCACCATAGAGCCCTTGGAGCTGCCGAAGGACACCCTGAAACACGCCAAACAGCGGCACGTCACACCACCGGTCGAGCAGCAGCATCGGAGCACAGCGACGCTGTGTTCTGTAAACATTTGGAACGTCAGTGTCGTCACCCGAAACGTTTCACAGCGGTATCAACTGGACTGGATTATTGTTACACTACTGTGTGCTAATGAAGGTGGACGGGTGTACTCAGGGACGGGAAAATTTCGCGGAAACGATAACGCGAAAGATAACACGATATTACCGGTATTTAGCGAAATGATGCGAAATAGGGGAATTTTTTTGCGAGGAATCGGGAAATTTGTAATTTCGCCATACAAAAATGTTATAATTCTCCAGATGGTAGTTTACTAATATTTGTAACTGACAGCTAATGAATGTTGAAACTGCATTTTGTTCTAATCTCCTCAAGGCTTAGGTTCATGTATATCTTAAAAACGCACTGTGATTTGACGACGAAAGTAGTACCGAAACTGGCAAAAAATAACACGGAATTTCGGCACAAAAAACACGTTGGATTTCGTATAAACAACACCAAAAAGGTTTCAAATGCCTCTAAGCCCTATGGGACTTAATATCTGAGGTCATTAGTGCCCTAGAACTTAGAACTACTTAAACCTAACTAACCTAAGGACATCACACACATCCATTCCCGAGTCAGGATTCGAACCTGCGACCGTAGCAGCAGCGCGGTTCCGGACTGAAGCGCCTAGAACCGCTCGGCCACAGCGGGCGACTAAGCAACACCAAATTTAGCAAAAAACTGATTTTGGCAAGAAACAAAATTTGGCGAAAAACATCTAATTTGACAAAAAATACCAAATTTGGCAAAAGAATAACACCGAATTTGCCAAAATCAACATTAAATTTGGCAAAATCATCGATTTTCTTAAAGTCTGACGTTATTCTAATGAGAGGTGGCTTTTAAGTTCATTAATCTATATTTATACTCCGAAAGCTACATCACGGTGTGTGGAAGAGTGTTTTTTATGTACCATGAGCACTTCCTGTTTTCCTGTTGCATTCGCGAACAGGGTGCGGGAAGAACGATTGTTTGTAGGCACCGAGTGAGGTCAAATCTCTCTAGTTTTAGTTTCATGGTCTTTTCGTGAGATTCACATAGGATGTAGGAATAGATTGGCTAGCTCTTACAGGAACCAACACTCCTGCAATTTTAACAGTGAACGACACCATGATGAATAACGCCTCCATTGTAGAGTCTGCCACTAGAGATGAACGAGAAATTCCGTGACGGTTTCGCATTTACTAATCGAATCCGTGACTAAACCCACTGCTCTTCTTTGCACCTTCTGTATTTCCTCTATCAATAGTATTTGGTGCGAGTCCCAGACCGACCAACAATGAAGTCAAGTCCCGGTGGAGCGAATGTTTTATAAGTTACCATCTTTGAGGGTGGAAATTGAAACCTTTTTTACAAAATTACGTTTCAAACACACTGTTTTTCGTGTCAGTTGCTTTGACTTCGCTTTGGGAAATAACAGTCTATTTTTTTCTGTTTTTAATTCACTTTTTTCCCTAACGCCGGTGTTATTTTCCGGTAAGTCGAAACATCGATATAGTCAAACAAATATTGACCTCTTTATTCCACTAACGGATTAACGCACTTCAGTGCCTGAGCGTCGCTCTCTTTCTCTGCCGAACACACTTTGCACGACACATCTGCGTCACGTAGATGCTCAGATCGCGGCTCATAGGCGTCGTTATTTACCCACTCATGACTGCTTTTCATATCTACGTCTCCACAACCAGAAATTTGTTTTGAAATCGAAAATATTCGTTCTAATTCTAATAAAACGCTTCAGGCTTTGTTTTTTATTTTTTCAGAAATCACCGCGCTGTGCTCGGATAATTCACAAAATGGATAATTCGCACCCGGGTGTATTGGAACTTACTGCACTGTCGACAGTTATGGTCCTATAGCGTTTTCTTAATTCTAAGTCTGAAGATTTCTGTCAATTAAGATTGTCTCGGAAAACAGTTTGTAGGCTGTATTTAAACCCTTGTTTGTTTCACCACTCCGACAAAGGCTCTACCCAGACGGTTCTAGATTATCTGATCAAGAGTATCTGGACGCGTATAGTGGAGATTAATATGGGCTGTGGACACCGTTTGCGTTTATGCTTGGGACACTTTCAGTCATGTGTCTGAATGTCTCTGAAGGAGTGGCAGCCCATTCATCCTTAAGAGCCGAAATAAGAGGCCGTAGTGATGTTCGACGCTGGGGTCTGGAACGAAAACTCAACACAGGGGTGTTCTATTGTCTTCGGTCGGGAATCTGGGCAGGCGAGTAATTTCAGGAATATTACTCCACAAACTATTCCCTCGCAGATGCTTTTTTTATGACAGGGCACGCTGTCGTGCTGATACAGTTGGAGTCTCGTAACTGTTCCTCTACTCTATGCGGTACACGATGCTGTAAAATGTGTTCATATCGTTCCGCATTTAGCATTTCCTTAAGCGCAATATGGGGACCAGATCCTAACCACAGAAAACACCCTCATACCATAATAGTACACCCTCCACACTTCACTACACATTACGGCAGCTAAAGCTCTAGAGGCATTCGTCCGACCGAATCCTTCCATCGGACTGCCACAGGGTACAGCGTGATTCATCACACCAAATCGCTCTTTTCCACTCATTCACTGCCTTGTGGCGTCGCTCTTTACACCACCTCAAGCGTCGCTTTGGCGTTGACTACAGTAATACACTGAAGCGCCAAAGAAATCGATACAGGCATGCGTATTCAAATACAGGGATATGTGTACCATGTACCTTGTACCGTGAATATCAGGAATCCGGTAAAACATAAAATCTTCGACGTCGCTGAAGCCGGAAAGAAATCTTGCAAGGATGGGACCAACGACGACTGAAGAGAATCGTTCAACATGTGAAGTGCAACCCTTCCGATATCAATGCTGAGCCGTCAACAAGTGTCAGCGTGCGAACCATTCAACGAAACATCATAGATATGGGCTTTCGGAACCGAAGATCCACTCATGTACGTTTGATGACTCTACGACCCATAGCTTACGCCTCGCCTGGGCCCGTCAACACCTACATTGGACTGGAGACATGTTGCCTGGTCCGACGAGTCTCGTTTCAAATTGTATCGAGCGGATGGTGCTCCCTGCCGTCGTTGGATAAGCAGCTGCAGCAGCAAGTCGTATACTCCTAGCTCACTCATTTGTTACATAGTTTAATTCTTAATTTCTTTGCGTGTTTTTGGTACTTGCATTGTTTAATTCATAAATTTCGGGCGTATTATAGTATTTCAGAGTTGTAGCATCGCGTTTTAGTACCTGAATAGTGTAAAATCGCGTAGTCTCCTTCCGCCGCCGAGCAGTGTGTCAGCAGTGCGCAAGTAGCAGCATTATTGCATTTACTAGGCAATCTTGTATTTTAATAACCGTTTAAATTTTGTGTCGATTTGTTTGCGCTCTCTGTAGATTAGTTCAGACGTTCTTTGCACAACAGTTTTTAGCATGCATAGGGACTGCAACTGCTGTGTTCGGATGCAAGCTGAGTTGGCATCCCTTCGCTCCCAGCTTCAGGCAGTGTTGGCTTCGGTCATACAGCTTGAGGCTGTTGCCAATGGGCATCACTGTGGTTTTCCGGATGGGGGTTTGTCGGGGACGGCCAGCTCGTCCCACGCGTCCCCCTATCGGACTACGACTGTGGTTGCCCGGGATACTGCCCGCATTGAGGCTGATCCCTCACCTGTGGTAGAGTGGGAGGTCGTCTCAAGGTGTGGCAGGGGGCGAAAGACATTCCGGAGGGCTGAACGGAAGGCCTCTCCAGTTTGTCTGACGAACCGGTTTCAGGCTCTGTCTCAGGCTGATACTGATCTTCGGCCTGACGTGGCTGCTTGTCCTGTTCCAGAGGTTGCCCCTCAGTCTGCAAGATCCGGGCGGTCGCAGAGGGTGGGCTTACTGGTAGTTGGGAGCTCCAACGTCAGGCGCGTAATGGGGCCCCTTAGGGATATGGCAGCAAGAGAGGGGAAGAAAACCAATGTGCACTCCGTGTGCATACCGGGGGGAGTCATTCCAGATGTGGAAAGGGTCCTTCCGGATGCCATGAAGGGTACAGGGTGCACCCATCTGCAGGTGGTCGCTCATGTCGGCACCAATGATGTGTGTCGCTATGGATCGGAGGAAATCCTCTCTGGCTTCCGGCGGCTATCTGATTTGGTGAAAACTGCCAGTCTCGCTAGCGGGATGAAAGCAGAGCTCACCATCTGCAGCATCGTCGACAGGACTGACTGCGGACCTTTGGTACAGAGCCGAGTGGAGGGTCTGAATCAGAGGCAGAGACGGTTCTGCGACCGTGTGGGCTGCAGATTCCTCGACTTGCGCCATAGGGTGGTGGGGTTTCGGGTTCCGCTGGATAGGTCAGGAGTCCACTACACGCAACAAGCGGCTACACGGGTAGCGGGGGTTGTGTGGCGTGGGCTGGGCGGTTTTTTAGGTTAGATGGCCTTGGGCAAGTACAGAAAGAGCAACAGCCTCAACGGGTGCAGGGCAAAGTCAGGAAATGCGGGGACCAAGCAGCAATCGGTATTGTAATTGTAAACTGTCGAAGCTGCGTTGGTAAAGTACCGGAACTTCAAGCGCTGATAGAAAGGACCGAAGCCGAAATCGTTATAGGTACAGAAAGCTGGTTGAAGCCAGAGATAAATTCTGCCGAAATTTTTACAAAGGTACAGACGGTGTTTAGAAAGGATACATTGCATGCAACCGGTGGTGGAGTGTTCGTCGCTGTTAGTAGTAGTTTATCCTGTAGTGAAATAGAAGTGGATAGTTCCTGCGAATTATTATGGGTGGAGGTTACACTCAACAACCGAGCTAGGTTAATAATTGGCTCCTTTTACCGACCTCCCGACTCAGCAGCATTAGTGGCAGAACAACTGAGAGAAAATTTGGAATACATTTCACATAAATTTTCTCAGCATATTATAGTCTTAGGTGGAGATTTCAATTTACCAGATATAGACTGGGACACTCAGATGTTTAGGACGGGTGGTAGGGACAGAGCATCGAGTGACATTATACTGAGTGCACTATCCGAAAATTACCTCGAGCAATTAAACAGAGAACCGACTCGTGGAGATAACATCTTGGACCTACTGATAACAAACAGACCCGAACTTTTCGACTCTGTATGTACAGAACAGGGAATCAGTGATCATAAGGCCATTGCAGCATCCGTGAATATGGAAGTTAGTAGGAATATAAAAAAAGGGAGGAAGGTTTATCTGTTTAGCAAGAGTAATAGAAGCAGATTTCAGACTACCTAACAGATCAAAACGAAAATTTCTGTTCCGACACTGACAATGTTGAGTGTTTATGGAAAAAGTTCAAGGCAATCGTAAAATGCGTTTTAGACAGGTGCGTGCCGAGTAAAACTGTGAGCGACGGGAAAAACCCACCGTGGTACAACAACAAAGTTAGGAAACTACTGCGAAAGCAAAGAGAGCTTCACTCTAAGTTTAAACGCAGCCAAAACCTCTCAGACAAACAGAAGCTAAACGATGTCAAAGTTAGCGTAAGGAGGGCTATGCGTGAAGCGTTCAGTGAATTCGAAAGTAAAATTCTATGTACCGACTTGACAGAAAATCCTAGGAAGTTCTGGTCTTACGTTAAATCAGTAAGTGGCTCGAAACAGCATATCCAGACACTCCGGGATGATGATGGCATTGAAACAGAGGATGACACGCGTAAAGCTGAAATACTAAACACCTTTTTCCAAAGCTGTTTCACAGAGGAAGACCGCACTGTAGTTCCTTCTCTAAATCCTAGCACAAACTAAAAAATGGCTGACATCGAAATAAGTGTCCAAGAAATAGAAAAGCAACTGGAATCACTCAACAGAGGAAAGTCCACTGGACCTGACGGGATACCAATTCTATTCTACACAGGGTACGCGAAAGAACTTGCCCCCCTTCTAACAGCCGTGTACCGCAAGTCTCTAGAGGAACGGAAGGTTCCAAATGATCGGAAAAGAGCACAGGTAGTCCCAGTCTTCAAGAAGGGTCGTCGAGCAGATGCGCAAAACTATAGACCTATATCTCTGACGTCGATCTGTTGTAGAATTTTAGAACATGTTTTTTGCTCGAGTATCATGTCGTTTTTGGAAACCCAGAATCTACTATGTAGGAATCAACATGGATTCCGGAAACAGCGATCGTGTGAGACCCAACTCGCTTTATTTGTTCATGAGACCCAGAAAATACTAGATACAGGCTCCCAGGTAGATGCTATTTTTCTTGACTTCCGGAAGGCGTTCGATACAGTTCCGCACTGTCGCCTGATAAACAAAGTAAGAGCCTACGGAATATCAGACCAGCTGTGTGGCTGGATTGAAGAGTTTTTAGCAAACAGAACACAGCATGTTGTTATCAATGGAGAGACGTCTACAGACGTTAAAGTAACCTCTGGCGTGCCACAGGGGAGTGTTATGGGACCATTGCTTTTCACAATATATATAAATGACCTGGTAGATAGTGTCGGAAGTTCCATGCGGCTTTTCGCGGATGATGCTGTAGTATACAGAGAAGTTGCAGCATTAGAAAATTGTAGCGAAATGCAGGAAGATCTGCAGTGGATAAGCATTTGGTGCAGGGAGTGGCAACTGACCCTTAACATAGACAAATGTAATGTATTGCGAATACATAGAAAGAAGGATCCTTTATTGTATGATTATATGATAGCGGAACATACACTGGTAGCAGTTACTTCTGTAAAATATCTGGGAGTATGCGTGCGGAACGATTTGAAGTGGGATGATCATATAAAAGTAATTGTTGGTAAGGCGGGTACCAGGTTCAGATTCAATGGAAGAGTCCTTAGAAAATGTAGTCCATCAACAAAGGAGGTGGCTTACAAAACACTCGTTCGACCTATACTTGAGTATTGCTCATCAGTGTGGGATCCGTACCAGATCGGTCTGACGGAGGAGATAGAGAAGATCCAAAGAAGAGCGGCGCGTTTCGTCACAGGGTTATTTGGTAACCGTGATAGCGTTACGGAGATGTTTAATAAACTCAAGTGGCAGACTCTGCAAGAGAGGCGCTCTGCATCGCGGTGTAGCTTGCTCGCCAGGTTTCGAGAGGGTGCGTTTCTGGATGAGGTATCGAATATATTGCTTCCCCCTACTTATACCTCCCGAGGAGATCACGAATGTAAAATTAGAGAGATTAGAGCGCGCACGGAGGCTTTCAGACAGTCGTTCTTCCCGCGAACCATACGCGACTGGAACAGGAAAGGGAGGTAATGACAGTGGCACGTAAAGTGCCCTCCGCCACACACCGTTGGGTGGCTTGCGGAGTATAAATGTAGATGTAGATGGACGTGTACGGCTATGGAGACAACCTCATGAATCCATAGACCCTACATGTCAGGCCGGCCGCGGTGGCCGTGCGGTTCTGGCGCTGCAGTCCGGAACCGCGGGACTGCTACGGTCGCAGGTTCGAATCCTGCCTCGGGCATGGGTGTGTGTGATGTCCTTAGGTTAGTTAGGTTTAATTAGTTCTAAGTTCTAGGGGACTTATGACCTAAGATGTTGAGTCCCATAGTGCTCAGAGCCATTTGAACCTACATGTCAGCAGGGGACTCTTCAAACTGACGGAAGCTCTGTAATGGTGTGGGTCGTGTGCAGTTGGAGTGATACGGGACCCCTGATACATCTAGATACGACTCTGACAGGTGACACGTTCGTAAGCGTTCTACTTGATCCCCTGCATCCATTCAGGTCCACCGTGCATTTCGATGGACTTTGGCAATTGCAGCAGGGCAGTGCGACACCCCACACGTCCAGAATTGCTTCAAAGGGGCTCCAGGAACACTGTTCTGAGTTTAAACGCTTCCGCTGGGCACCAAAATCCCCAGACTTGAACATTATTGAGCGTATCTGAGATGCCTTGCAACATGCTGTTCAGAAGAGATCTCCACCCCTCGTATTCATACGATTTATGGACAGCCCTGTAGGATTCATGGTATCAGTTTCCTGCAGCCCTACTTCGGACATTTGTAGAGTCCATTCCACGTCATGTCGTGGCACTTCTGCGTGCTCGCGGGGGCCCTGCACGATATTAGGCAGGTGTACCAGTTTCTTTGGCTCTTCTGTGCGTATGGGTTATGAGGAATCGCTCGACCATTGTACCCCACTCTTTCTAATTGCCTAAGCACAGTCACTGTGCTAGCTGGACTACTGGTAGCAGTTTGGCAGTCACGAGTGAGTCCTTCTGTTGATTTCATGCGATTATTTACAATCACCTTCCGCAATCCTCTACGATCCCTGTTAGTCAGTACATGAGGCCCACCTGTTCTTCGTTTAGCTGTTGTTATTTCGCCGGCCGCGGTGGTCTCGCGGTTCTAGGCGCTCAGTCCGGAACCGCGTGACTGCTACGGTCGCAGGTTCGAATCCTGCCTCGGGCATGGATGTGTGTGATGTTCTTAGGTTAGTTAGGTTTAAGTAGTTCTAAGTTTTAGGGGACTGATGACCATAGATGTTAAGTCCCATGGTGCTCAGAGCCATTTGAACCATTTGTTGTTATTTCGTAGTACTTCCACTTCACAACCACAGCAAGAAGAGAAAGAGATTTTCACTCTGCAGCGGAGTGTGCGCTGATGTGAAACTTCCTGGCAGATTAAAACTGTGTGCCGGACCGAGACTCGAACTCGGGACCTTTGCCATTCGCGGGCAAGTGCTCTACCAGAAGGTTCATACCAGCGAACACTCCGCTGCAGTGTGAAAATCTCATTCTGGTAACATCGCCCAGGCTGTGGCAAAGCCATGTCTCCGCAATATCATTTCTTTCAGGAGTGCTAGTTCTGCAAGGTTCGCAGAAGAGCTTCTGTAAAGTTTGGAAGGTAGGAGACGAGGTACTGGCAGAAGTAAAGCTGTGTGGACGGGGTGTGAGTCATGCTTGGATAGCTCAGTTGGTACAGCACTTGCCCGCGAAAGGGAATGGTCCCGAGTTCGAGTCTCGGTCCGGCGCACAGTTTTAATCTGCCAGGAAGTTTCACAGCAAGAACAGTCGACTTCTGCAGTTTTAGAAATTCTGGAATGTCTGTGATGGATCTGTTTCTTTGGTGTCATCCACTGACTAGTCCACATTCTCTCCTGTCGGACGCGTTCTCCTGTTACTGCTGGTCTACTGACAACACAATACTCCGCACTTTCTTTTATACCGTCTACATCTACTGGTCAGTTCCGCATTAAGCAGGAGTGTCCGGACACGTTTGATCAGACACTGTACAAGAAAACCGACTGGTTCCATGACGCATGATGTAGTGTCGCTATTGATTGGCAGTTTCACAAGAGATGCCGAGCAGCTAAGTTTGAATCCGAGCCACGCCCACGTGCCACGGCTGTTGATCTTATCGGTCAGCGGAGGCGGGACTGGTTGTGGGGGTTGGGGCGGAGGTTAGACGAGTGAGTGGGGGTGGAGGGGCAGTGACGCACGGCAGGGCCGGTCTGCCAGATAGCCGGACAGTACGGGGATGGGGTGCGCTGCCGCCAAACTCGGAAGGCCTTCCGATAAGCCGCTTTCAATTTCTGCGCTCGGCTTTGGGCTTGCAGCCGCCGTTCGCATGGAAACAGTAGTCGTCGGAGTCCTGAAGCTCACTTCGTTACCAAAACACCATAACTTGCTGTTGCTCGGTTTCAAACAAGAAAAATTCTTGTGATGGATCTGTTTCTTTGGTGTCATCCACTGGCTAGTCCACATTCAAAGTTACTGAACTCTCCTGTCGGACGCGTTCTCCTGTTACTGCTGGGCTACTGACAACAGCGGTACACAGCGGTACACAGACCTACGAAAAAGCAATCTTGAGAACCAGACTGATCAAATTCTTCTGTGCGAAGAAAGAAGTCCAAAGCGGGCCCCTCTCATGTCACTTGATCATTTGGAGAACCATAGAGAAAGAATTCAGCCACGGTTTTGTTGAAGCAACCATCTGGGTAACACGAAAGATAATGATTTAATGTTCCGTGAAAGACGATATCTTTAATGAGTGAGCAAAAGTTCGGAATATGCGACGATCGGAAACGAAATTGACTGTATCGTTTTTAGACGAATCATTCAGCTGTTTGCTTATTTTTACACTGCCTAGTCGTATGAGATGTCTGCATTCATCTTCAACAACAAAATGTCGTTTCAACGGCAGATACGGACGACACAGACGTACCGAGGAGGTCCAGCAACCCACAGTCTGTTACGTTTATGACTCCCAGGATGTTGAGAGTGTGGCGTGTTACGCGACGTCTCTGCCCATCCGACTTGGTCGACAGATTCTTGAGCGCTCTACGAGCGCCTCACTTACCATTGACATCTCGCTCAGCTGCTCGACGAACATTTGTAACAGGATAACGCAACTGCGAACAGGAGCCTGCGTGAAATAATTACTGCACAATGAAACTTCCACTCAGGTCAGCGACTTTCATATGTACTGAGCAATTGCTTAAATTTTGCGTTTCATTCAAAATACAAGTTAATAATTGAATTGTTTGTTTTAATGTATGTGGCTACTTATTAGCCACTTTTCTTTCATGTAATCTGTGTCCAGTTATTAATTTGAGAGTTGTTAGTTTACCTTCAAGAAATTTGAAAATTGTGGTAAGGTCTTAGGGGACCAAACTGCTAAGGTCATCGGTCCCTAAGCTTACGCACTCTTTAATCTAACTTAGACTGATTTATGCTAAGGACAACACACACCCATGCCCGAGGGACGACTCAATTCGAGGGGGAGAGCTGCCTGGACCGTGAAAAGACGCTCTAAACCGCGCGGCTACCTTCAAGAACCTGACACACGTCGATAACAAAAACGACTGACAGGACAAGTGGATCAGTACAGAATTTGTTTCCTAGATGTTGTTATTTAAGGTAGCAATATGTCTCACTTCATGGAGACATTTGATTTTAGTAAGTAAGACGGAAAGGAATGCATACTTTGCGCATTTTTCTTTAAATTTTAATTAAGGTGCTATATGAAAGGAGAAATGTGGACACAGTCCGTCGACAAGACGCAACGACGGGCGAGTACCTTTACTTGCGCTGGAGGTGTCATTCACACATCGCCGCCCCGGGTTGGGGATGCTGCGGACTCCAGAGAAGAACAGCTCCCGAAAACAATGGTCTGGCGCCGGAACAAACGAAAATCTGTTATTCACTTATCTCTCTCTCTCTCTCTCTCTCTCTCTCTCTCTCTCTCTCTCTCTCTCTCCCCCTCTCTGATTCTACCCCTGTACCTGCAACTTGCAGGGTCGTCATAAGTTAAGTTGAGACAGTACATAAGACCTCTGTTTAATTGATATTATAAAAGTATACGAGAAACAAAATACACAAAAATTATTGAAAACGTGGTTACGATATTTCATATCTAGTCGAAAGGGTAAATGAATTCCCTTACAGCCCTCGACTGGCTTCAAATGGTTCAAATGGCTCGAAGCACTCTATGGGACTTAACATCTCAGGTCATCAGTCCCCTAGACTTAGAACTACTTAAACATAATGAACCTACGGACAACACACACATCCATGCCCGAGGCAGGATTCGAACCTGCGACCGTAGCAGCCGCGCGGTTCCGGACTGCGCGCCTAGAACCGCGAGACCACTGCGGCCGGCAGGCGGCATTCGAACCTGCGACCGTAGCAGCAGCGCGGTTCCCGACTGAAGCGCCTAGAACCGCTCGGCCACTCGACTGGATTCAGCTGGAAGGAAAGCCGATAGAACAATTGTTGGTACTGCTTAGCAGAACCACTGCATCAAGAATCATCGAAAAAGGGAACTGTAACAAGATATTGAAGGTAACTGACATCTCTACTAAAGTCAAGCTGACGGACTGAATCATTAATGCTAAATATAGGCTTAACAAGGCGGTGCCATTCCACTACTGTGCACCCTGGAGAAGTAACCACCAAATTTCACATTCAGCAGGTTGTCAGCAATAGTTAACCACAAAAGCATAAACTATGTCGATTGAAAGTTTCCAGGGACATATACAGGCCCTGTCTGAGTCCATGCCATAAAATTTAGAGGCTCTGATTGAAGCAAGTGGGGGCTTCAGATAATTCTGAAGTCGCAAAGGTTGCGATTGTGCGTTTTGCCATGTACTTAATGTGTGGTGTAAATTTCATTATGTTACAGACAGTTTTGTATCAAGCAAAAGCAGCACAAAAAATACCGTGAGAGGCCGCCACAACACGGGCACAACTATTCGCCAGGCGTCTTTCAGTTCGAGGCAGCAGCCTCCAGGTGGCACCCACAAAGCCGAACCTTTTCCTGCTTTAGCGCAACTTCCTCTGGCGCCTCGTTCACCTCCCGCCGATTGTGTGGACTGTCGCCATACGGAGCGCTGTCAGACTGCACTGATTCTGCCTTGTATGGCAGATAGGGGAAGCGTTCCGTCGACAGACATCAAAACACAATGCACCGTGGGCGCTCAGACAGTTGTGAACCAGCAGTTAGACAGTTCAGCTCAGCCCCTGCAGTCAGTACAGTACTCTGAAGACAACCTTCCGACTTAATAGTTACTATTTAGAGAGAACTAGGACCCTTAACAGTGTGTCTGCTCAGTTACATTCAGTCATAGTGAAGACTTACAGACTACCAAGAGACAGATAAGTTATTTAGATGGCATTGTATTAAGTTAATGACATCAAGTGCCACACTTCAAACTGTGTCGAAACACAGTTTGTAAGACGCTCTTAATTAAAGTTGTTTATGTTATGTGTTGCCACATTTCTTTTATAGTGCTGCCCTATCAAACAAGTGTTAATTAGCAAGTGTGCTAAGGGCTACCTTTCATAAACTAATGTAGGGAAGCACTTTTCTGCTACCGTGGATATTTGGGCAGAATTAATAGTAGTATTCAATTACTACATTTACAACACACACAGGTGCGAACATATGAAGTACACAGTGGTATTTGGGGAAAGCGATTATCTCGGCTGCTTTTACACGATTTCAGAATGCACTTTTACATTTCTTGAACACGGAAGAGTAAGCCATAATGGTATACAGTACTATCGTAACATGTCTGGTGGGTACTTCAAAGTCTTTGAGTATCGAGGCAAGTGTACTGATAATAGCGAGACTGAAAATTACCGACATGGTAGTCATATAAACAGAGCTATATACAATCAAGCAGAACTTGATGAAGGTCAACAGTTTCTTATGCGGTTGTGAAACTCCGTCTTGAGCCGGTGACTCAGGCCCCTTCACTCATTCTGTTTCTGGTACAAATGGTTAAAATGGTTCTGAGCACTATGGAACTTAACTTCTGAGGTCATCAGTTCCCTACAACTTAGAACTACTTAAACCTAACTAACCTAAGGACATCACTCACATCCATGCCCGAGGCAGGATTCGAACCTGCGACCGTAGCGATCGTGCGGTTCCAGACTGTAGCGCCTAGAACCGCTCGGCCACTCCGGCCGGATTTTTGGTCCAGGAAGAAAGGTTATAGCTTAATCCATAGTCGATATAAGAGATGGATAGGTAGTTCACACTGGAGAATGGCAGTCGAAGGAACTTACTGTGATCCGTCACAGAACCATCCGTACAACTGCTTGAAACATTTTAAAGAAATAGCAGAAACCTTAACTCCAGGGGGATTTGAAACCAGATCTATCGGACCACAAGTGTAGTATCTTAAACAACGACAAGAGTACAGCATTAGTGTCAACAATTTCTGTTATAACAAACAAATGACATAATATGTAATATGTTGAGAAAGATGTCTGCGGGAGAAGAGTAACATATCAAAATGTTCAAATGTGTGTGAAATCTTATGGGACTTAACTACTAAGGTCATCAGTCCCTAAGCTTACTCACTACTTAACCTAAATTATCCTAAGAACAAACAAACACATCCATGCCCGAGGGAGGACTCGAACCTCCGCCGGGATGAGCCGCACAGTCCATGCGGCTCGGCTAATCCCGCGCGGCAAGAGCAACATAATCAAATGAATAAAACGTAGAACATAAAATGAAAATTTGAGATGGAAAGTGTTGGTGAATTGAATGGAGAACATATTTTATTTATTTAGTTATTGTTTATTTAGCCTGATCAGATTAGTGACTTCAGGCCCACACTTACAGCTGACCAGGAGCAACACACAGAAAAAAGATAACATAACAATCACAATAACAATAATTTGCATTATTAACAATAACAATAATTGCGAATAATAGTAACAGTAACAATAATAATGAGGAGAAAATAATGGAGGGATTAAGAATGACACTGATTAGTTATCATATAACAAATTCAGTAATAATAACTTGCATTATTAATAAAAATAATAACTGGCAATAATAATAACAATAGTAGCAACACCAAAAGTAATAATAAAAATAATTATAAAATACTGGAGATATTAAGAATCATACTGATTATTGTAGCACGTTCGAATCATTGTTTGGCATGAGAAGAGGTGGAAGGGATAATGAAACTGGAGAGGATTGAAATGAAAATGACGGTGGCTGCTAGGAAAGAAGAGAATTTCAACAGAGGACTCTGTAGATCAGGGGAGGGAAGACTAACCAGAGTGAGCTGCAGAAGAGACAGCTACTGCGATAAAAGGTGTGCCATTAGCTGTTTTTTAAAGTTTGAAGGGATTTTAATGTCTCCAACTTTTAATTACTAGGTATAACGCGTGTACAGGAAGTATCATTCTAAAGGATCCAAAACATTTCGAAAAGCGTGACTCATATTAAAGAGATAAGGCCTCCGTATTCTGGTTCGGTTATTTTGATTTAGGTTGCTTTCGGTTTCCGCGAATCCGTGGAGACGAACGCCGGTATGTCTCTGTCCAGAAAGTCGCTACGGATTCTGTATCTGTCCTTGTCGATCTGAGTAAGTGCTGAGTAGCTAAATTCTAACAAACAGAAGAGTCAGAAGCTGAAGGGCGTCAAATCAGTTTACAGGTGGTGTCGAATGTTTAATCCACACCGGAAAAATGGAGGCTGAACTGTAATGATTAGACGATTGCTCTGTGAAACTCCACCATGACCTCACCTTTCAACGCCAAATTCACAAAAGCCTATTACCTGGGAAAACATGAAACTCTAAAAAATGCTATGACGTCACATCCGCTTTGGCAGCAGCTAAATGAAGGCTAAAATGTGAAAATTTGACCGATGGTGTTTAGTGCAGACTAATCGCATTTCTAGTCCATCGCGCGGAGCGTTCAGGGTAATGCGCTTAACACAGGACACACAATAACGGGATTCATTCACATGAAATGTTGCCGAATGACACTAGTTCCGGGCCAACGTGCAACGTAATTAGTTTTGGAGGGATTTTGCAGAACGTTAACACGTGGACAAGCGAGTATCGTCAAACGGCAAAACCATTCAAACGTTGTGTGACATGGCTCATACGTAGGCGAACTATTCCCGTCCCATCATTTTCTCTACTTTGTGCGCGTTTCGCTAAATATTTGCGACTCCCTCTTCCTCTCCCTCCACAAAACAATACTGTTTCGTCTTCCTCACTGTGTTCACAGCCGCAAATGATACTGCATTAACGTACCCGAGAGAACTATTGTGTGATCCGCCCATTTATGAACTGTGGAAGCCGTTTTTCATGTATTTTCTTGATGATTTGTTTCCAGATTTCTATACATTTGCCGAATAACAGGTGAATCCATATGTTCATTACTGTGCTTTGCAATGCGTAACATAGTTGCTATTGTATTGACTACTGTTTTTCTCATTTCTATGACTAATGTATTAGACATTTAAACGTACAATGTGGGTGACTGTGATCAATGCTTGTGCAGTGTAGTGTTTTGACTGCACGAAAATGGAAGCGGTGCTCCTTTTGGCCAGTACCAAAGAGACCGCTGAACTTAATGTTCCAATCTGACGTATGACTCGACAGTATTCACACGTTATTCTGTGAGACTACCAAATGTTGTGGGTTCAGTCCAGAATATTCAAGTACCTCCGTGTGATAAGGAGCTATGTCCCACTGCGTCTCCTGCCCATGTGCCTCAAATAACAGCGAAGAAAATCTCTTACACAACCAAGACTCGACCACATTGACCGACTGCGTTGTTATTGTACATCAGAGACTTCTGCTATTGAAGTGGGATATATATTTAGGCCTATTTGTATGTGTTTCCTGAGAAGTATTTCAGGACTTGTACAGTTTATATCGTGTAACGACACGATGACGCTCCTCTATGGCAACGAAAGAGAGGGATGACTCGCTGGTTAACTACTGGGCTCGTATTACATTTGGGCGTGGGGTGGGGGACGGCTTGTCCCCGTCCAGACACCCTGATTTAGGTTTTCCGTGGTTTCCTATATCACTTTTGAACAGGTAAATGCCAAAATGGTTCCTACACACATGGACCGCAAAAAACACACTTCCCCATCATTGTCCGACGAAGTGAGCGTCCCGGCTGTACCAATCAAGCCAAGAGAGAAGTAGTGCAAGACCATATCACGTATCGTATCTGCTGCGAAAGGCAAGCTGCTGGGTTCGAGCCCAGGCCTACAGCATCCCTTTACGCTCTCGCGAAGTTTCCATGCAACGAACACTCCACTGAAGAGCGAAGAATGATTCTAGATAGGAAACAATGTAGGTGTTTAACACCTCTAAACAATGTGAACATCAATAGCTAATGCTTTCACTCTGTGCAAAGTACTGTACGTGGCGAGTGACACTAGTGTACAAGACTGGTATTCGAATCTGAATCCCTCTCCTTTGTGGGCAGTGAACTGACATTCACTCCATCCGAGAGCGCCTCGACTTTACCGTTATCCGGCTCAGCGCAATATTTTAACTTATCACGTACAATGAATATGGATATTAACATGGTGCCACAAAGCTTAACAGAGAAAATCTTTTGAAGACGGAAAACAAAATTTATATGATAGAGGGTAACGTCCATAGCAGAGAGACAGAAAAAAAACATAGTTTAAACAGCAGTTACATCAGTGGAAACTTTTGCAACGTATGTAAATGCGGCAAACCACTGAAAAATATTACGCAGCACTACAGATTGGAAATACTTCAATGAATACCATACAGATACTTGCTGGATGTAGGTGGGCAGTAAGTGCAGTAGGTTTAAACACTAGAAGTGAACCTCGATTCCTTCAGACAGTTTCCATTGTCGCGAAATCCGCACCACCTCAAAAAAAATGGTTCAAATGACTCTGAGCACTCTGGGACTTAACATTTGAGGTCATCAGTCCCCTAGAACTTAGAACTACTTAAACCTAACTAACCTAAGGACATCACACACATCCATGCCCGAGGCAGGATTCGAACCTCCGACCGTAGCGGTCGCGCGGTTCCAGATTGAAGCGCCTAGAACCGCTCGGCCACCCCGTCCGGCCGCGCCACCTCACTCGATGCCAGTCTGGTGAGATGTGAATATACTCTTAGCGGAAGTGCGAGTAGCTGCTGCAAAGTGAGGTACGTAAATGTTAAAAGATCAAGCGGGAAAAGTAATGCACGAGTACATAAAAGTAAAAGAAACTGTAGGAGAACAGTAAATCTCCAGGTTTGGCTACATCCGTCGAAGTATTCAACAAAGAAATTTAAGTTCAATTGCAGAGATAGTAGCGGGGGTAGGTGTGGGAAGGAAGTGACATACAAAAATGATCGAATTCGAAGTTTCCGGCGTTCTTAGATTCATGTGTGACACTTACTAGAACATTTAATTTCTGGAGGCTTCATGGGAACTGGGGTGGCGGTGGAAAAATAATCGTAAATGGAGAATAGTAATGTCGGAGCTTTTGTATTCAGGATTTCTGGGCTGAACAATGCCTGTCCTGTTGATTAATGAGCTGTAGGGTCTGGTGTGAGGGTCGGGATGCGGAATACATGTAAAGCATGTTTGTGGAATGTGCGGAGCAAATTCAAACCGACTTGCTTCACTTATCACTTACTATCTGGAAAATATCATAGGCGAGAGGATGGGAAGCTGGCGACACGGTTAATAATCGCAAAAGACTTAATTAGCGTCACATTAAACGGCCCTGGGGTTGTTATCTGATTAGGGGTGAGAACATGTTAACGTAAAAATAAATAACCGATGAATGCCACGTAATCAGCTAGTCCTCCATAATATCCACACAATACCAACCAACCAACAAGTTAATTGCCGCTCCAAGAACTGCGCTTAATTAACTATATTGTTTCTTTCTTCCAGGCTCAACACACCGATGCTTATATTCGACTGAAGCTAGTGAGTGTGAAGTTGATACCGAAAGCCATATATAACAGTATCGAAATAAAATTGTTCATTTTTATTCTCGCGCCGAGCGTCAAGCATAAAGTAACTGCACTACTATTCTGTATTTAGTCATTCGTATACAACTCTTTTCTTTACTGTTTATAGCAATGTAATTGACATTTAACACTTTGTTCCGCAATAGTTTTATTTTGTTACAGTCTTACTCACCACTTCTTTTTCTTGTGCGTTTGTCCCGCATCGGCGCAGGGTCGGCATGATTGTTAAACGGATTTGGCACAGTTAGTTTAAGGGGGGGGGGGGGGCAATGCTCTAATGCTCATCTTGCCAGATCCTCATTACCACCTGGACGGGGTATGTGTCTTGCGGTATTCACGTGAAAGTGAGCAAAAGTATTCGAAATGTTTGCTAATCGTCTGAGGCAGGACTTTGGTACTAGCCCGCTATTTGAGGGGTATGGGAAACCGCGTAAACAACACAGCCAGGCTTGCCGCCATGCCGACCCTTCTCGTTAATCCACCGGGCGGACTCTATCCGGGCCCGGCGCAACTCCCCGTCCCGGAAGCAACGCTTCAATACGCACGGCTGTCCAGGTGGGTTACAGTCTGACTGGATAATATTCTTCAAATTATCTGGGCCACTCAATATTTATTCCTGTAGCTACCCGGGTAGACGATGAATCGAGACATGCCTCGCTCTTTTCTTCTTCATATCCGACGGCAGCTGCAACACCAGTGCACGGGTGATAAAACGTACGTGACCTTTGCTAATGACCATGTGGCTAGGCCTATGGCAATGAATACCACGTATTATTCGAACAACAGAGAGTCTCAACGAAACTATTACTTCTTTTAACTGCAATGTAGTGGTATTTACAAAAGTTAGTACTTCTTTTTCTTTTGCATTTTTCTGTTTCTTCTGCGGGATCGCCGTTGTTATAAGAGACAGCGTTTGTCGCAGCTGGCGACTAGATGACTCTGACGCCACCACTGTCCCCGGCTCACAAGCCCTCTTCGTTAACAGCGAGGCGGATTCGATCCGGGACAGCGTCGCCTCTTCGAATCCCGGAAGCGGAGTTTTAACACACTCGGCTAGCCGGGTCTTAATATTAATTATTAAGCAGCATGACAACATTAACAGAGAAGATAGTTACAAACTCCCGGCGTCCTGGCTGCCGACCATCCCAGTCCAGTGGGCCGCGAGCGGTCGCGGGGCAGAAGCTACACGGGACACGGACGTATCTGCACGAACAGCTGTAGAGCAACTGTCAGTCCACTTTCGCGCACACCGGGAGGAAAACTTGCCGACCAGAAGCCGAACGCTGATTGGCGGACAGCTGCCAATCGTTGACGACATGGACATCCACGAATAGCTTCTTTCCTTCCATCTTCCCTTACGTCATGACTAACCAATCATATTAAAGGGCCAATTAAAAGATTTATAACAGTGACGTCAGACAATGATAGTCTGTAATAAATAGAAGCACCTATCACCATGCAAAACCAGTCGTGCCCTGAGGAAGGCCGTTGCAATTCGGCCGAAACGTCGGTTTTAGTTTATTATTGTTAGTTTTTAGCAATGGCGCGGCATAATACCCAGAAGAATTTGAATCACTGTGACACCGACCGCGGAAGCCTACGTTCTTATATTATAAATACTTCATGAACCTTTGCCCAAAGAGCAGTATTAGCATGACCGTGCGGTGTGACAGACATAGAATACATAGAAATGACCGAAGCCGTGGCAGGTTTGTGAGGCGTATTTTCCCTACTATCCCAATCTTGTATCAAAGTTTCCTTTTTTTTTTTATCAAAACGGGGCAGCTCCTTCATCTCTATTGACGCTTTGTGACAATGAAATTTAGCAAATCTTTGACATACAACGGTTGTTATTATTGTCCTTCCAGGAGTGTGTAACAACGATAGCTCCCCTGCGCCACGTTGTGCAGGCGGCTATACCCTCCGTGAGAAGCCGCGGGTCCCACCAGAGCGTGGCGGGGTACGGCCTGCCAGTAGCAGCGCGGCCCAGGCAGCGTGTCGATACACGGCGGCTGATGGATGCGGCGCCCGGCACGCCACGCCCGGGCCGGGCCACGCCCACGCTGCTCCTGATGCCGCCGTCCATCAACACGCGCCACGCGCCGTGCACACGAGCCGCCGTGTCTAACTGGTACGCGGCACTCGAGCCCGCCTCGCGGACGACTCGAGAATTCAGCCTGTAGGCCTCTCCAACGGTTCCAAACACACACGTAAGAAGGAGTCAGTCAAAATTTTGCCTTAGTCAGCAGGTTTCTTCACCTCAGTAGTGCTCCGCTAGAACGGTTAGAAAAAGAGTGTCCGAAACGAATTCTTGTACCCTTTCGCGAACTTATCACACGCCGCAGTTAACGAAGCATTTCTGAATTCCATATCTGCCATCCAGCTGCATATACTCAATCTTGGGATTTGTGGTTAACAACATGGACTCATTCCGATTAACTACAGCTTTAATTTAGTCAACGCAAAAAGACATCCACTAAAACTGAAAGACGTCAGCTATTAATCCCTGATTTTCACATTTCCTTATGGCACACTCCTTATATTCTGTACACTGCTCCCTGTGTTATCTATTCTATGTACTATAGTAAAACTCATGTGTTCGGAATTTTTAGCTCCCTAATGTTTTTAAAATATCTTTTATAATTGTTCTGTATTCTGTTGCGACTTTGTCTGTGACCGAGTAGCTCTTGTAAGTAGGCTGTTTAGGTTTCTATGTTGGTAACGCCACGTATCGCTCTCTATTAAAATCACCGACTGTGCTGTGTGCAGTCTGTGGCTGGTTGGCATTGCTGAAATATTCGCTATTGTAGTGTTGGGCAGCTGGATGTGAACAGCGTGTAGCGTTGCGCAGTTGGAGGTGAGCCGCCAGCAGTGGTGTATGTGGGGAGAAAGATGGCACAGTTTTGAGAGCGGATGATCTGGACGTGTGTCCATCAGAGACAGTAAATTTGTAAGACTGGATGTCATGAACTACTATATATATTATGACTTTTGAACACTACTAAGGTGAATACATAGTTTGTTCTCTGTCAAAATCTTTCATTAGCTAACTATGCCTATCAGTAGTTAGTGCCTTCAGTAGTTAGAATCTTTTATTCAGCTGGCCCTCACTGTATTGCAGTAGTTCGAATAACGAAGATTTTTGTGAGGTAAGTGATTCATGAAAGGTATAGGTTATTGTTTGCCATGGCCATTCTTTTGTAGAGATTATTGAAAGTCAGATCGCGTTGCGCCAAAAATTTAGTGTTGATCAGAATAAGTAAAGAGAGAAATGTCGTAGTACGTTCAATTTTGCTCAGCTGTTTGAAAATCAAATAACGTAAGGGGTTTACCAGCACAGTAATTAATAAATTTTTCTAAGGGGACGTTTCACTCTGTCTCACAATCTAAGAGGGAACAACATTAAAAAACTATTGCCTCACAAAATTGTCGTCTGTCACAATGGAGAATTTCAGCTAACACCAATAAAATCAGTTGATGGTATTGTTATAGTTATCAACCCGAAACAGCCGGCCGCGGTGGCCGTGCGGTTCTAGGCGCTGCAGTCCGGAACCGCAGGACTGCTACAGTCGCAGGTTCGAATCCTGCCTCGGGCATGGATGTGTGTGATGTCCTTAGGTTAGTTAGGTTTAAGTAGTTCTAAGTTCTAGGGGACTGATGACCTAAGATGTTAAGTCCCACAGTGCTCAGAGCCATTTGAACCATTTTTGAACCCGAAAAGAGGCTCATTGCAACTCTCGAATTTGATCTTCCCAGTGCAAGTCTGCGTAACTGCCGCACCACACATCCATTCGCGCTGTTTACGGTATACAAGCCCTAGTTTCCCTCTAAATTTTTAGGTCCTCAGCTCCCCCCAGTTCCAGATGAACTATTCTTTGATTCCTCCTGGTGCGTTCTGCCAACGTACCCCTTCTTTCAGTCAAGATGTGACATAAAGAACTTTTCTCCCACATTCAGTTCAGAACCTCTTCTTTAGTTACTCGACCCACCCATCTAATCTTCAGATTTCTTCCCTAACATACATTTCAAAAGCTACAATTTTTACCTATACTGTTTCTCATTTACGTTTCACTTCCAAATAAAATTACATTCATAACAAATACTTCCAATAAAGATTGTGCTAGTATTCCGAAATTTCCGACAGTCATCAGTCACTGTCCTATTCGTGATAAGAAAGGTAATCCCGAAAGACTGACGAGCGTCGTGGCGCACCTCACTTTCTCTCAGCTCAAAGTGGATCGGCTTACTAGTCACTGCATTTCTTGACTGTTGATACTCGACTGCTTACTATGGCGCTAACGTTTCGCTACTGCACCTCGTCTACTATACAAAACGTTCCAACTCAATGAAAGTGTGTTTTCAGAAATCGTCTTCAAGGACCTGTTACGTCAGCTCCATGGCGCCTTTAGTGATGTGGAGTATGTGCTTTGCTGGAGACGGTAGAAATCCTTTGTATGACAACACTCTATCGAGACATTTGCAGCGAAATCATATCTTTATTCTTTAATGACTGCTGCGCCAGTCGCTTCTAGCAGCTAGGTAGTGCTGATCCAACGATGTATCTGCAGGCAGACGTTATAAGGAATCGCAAGTAAATTATTTACCAAGACCAAGATCCATTTGAAGACTATTAGGAACGGTTATTTCTGAGATAAGACGATCTAGCTTGCATCCAAAATGAGAATTAAGTCATCACGGCCGATACCAGTATATACGGTTTAATAGGGAATATAAATAACGACCACATTTACGACTTCACATTCAGGCAGTTTTACAAGATGAAATCCACGTTAAGTGCTACAAAAAACCTTTAAGACGAACCCAGAAGCGAACCTTGGCCCTTTAAATGGATCACTTCACAATTAATTTTAAATATTAATGACCGGATAGCAGAGTATGTTAAAGATCCGCTTCCGGGATTCGGGGAGGCGACGCTGTCACGGATCGAAACCGCCTCGCAGTTAACGGAGAGGGCTCGTCAGCTGAGGAGAGTGGCGGCGTCACGGGCATTTGGTCGCCAACTACCAGAAACATTGCATCAACCACTACAACAACGACGATCCCGATGAAGAAATAGAAAAAAGCAAAAGAAGAAGAAGAAGACGGTGTATCATTTTAAATATAAATGTATTGGATAGGTAGGAGGCAAAGTGATTGGCCTTACTAAGGTTGTCAGGGAAGGAGTGGTCATCATGAAGGATAGGGTAGTGGGGGCCGGGGGGGGTGGGGGCTTAGATCAGGTAAGGCTGCGGAAGGCTGACCAGTACTTTGACGAGTTAATAGGTAGGGTAGCATTAAGACAGGTGCAGACTACCAGAAACATTGCATCAAGCACTATAACAACGACGATCCCGCAGAAGAAATAGAAAAATGAAGAAGAAGAAGACGGAGTATCATTTTAAATATCACCGAGTAGCAGTTAAAGGAAGTAATAGTTTCGTTGAGACGTTCTTTATTCCAATAATATATTTTATTCATCGCTACTGGCCTAGCTGTATTATCATTAGCAATATTTGACCATACATGTGCAGATAATGTAGATGCAGTCGGAAATATAAAAGAAAAGGGGAGGCATGTCTAGATTCATTGTCGACCAAGGTAACTATAGACAGCACGTAAATCTGCTCACATTGGTTGCCAAATGGAATATAAAATACGAGTACCTTATGCTATACAGGGTGAGTCACCTAAAACTTGCACCGCAAACATCGCGGAAATAATGCTATTGATGTACTGTTTTCACAGAATGGATTGGTGGTCAGAGGCTTTTATTGTTAGCCAATCAACAGATTGTAATAATAATTGGAAAGTGTATTTTCTGTACAAAAATACACTTTTTAAATGGAACAATGGCTGTTGACATTAACAAATTACAATTACGGTAAATTGAAATGTCAATAGTGGTCGTTGCAGAAGTCTAGTGCTAGTCGTTTGAGAGATATCTTATTTTCAAAAGTTCTCACATCGTCACTTTTACAATACCTGCGGTAGCACACACTAAAGAGCAACACAACTGCATACCCTAGTTACGTGGATTTTGACCAGTAACGAGACAACCAACCATCACTGGATGTGTTCAAAATGACTACCGGCAGCGGCAATTCACGCTTCCAGTCTGATATGACTACTGCACACGTGCTAGTATTTCTGCGGAGCAGACTGCAGTAATACGTCGTTGCATATTATCGGGTGTATTTGGTATCTCCTTTTAGACAGCGTCTTTCAGCTTTCCCCACAGAAAAAAAAGTCTACAGGCGTCAAATCCGGGGAATGGGCCGACCAAGGTACAGGTTCTCGGCGTACAGTCCAACGATTTGAAACCAGTTCTTGAGGACATGCTGTAGCAGTTCGTGCACCATGGGCTGGACAGCCATCATATCGATGCCACAGGTTCCTCCTAGTTTGCAGAGGAACGTTTTCTAGTATCCGTGGAAGATGGTCTGTTAGGAGGCTGCAATATTTGTGCGAGTTCAGTGTTCCGCCTATGAGACATGGACCTATGAGCTGATGGTTCACTATCCCACACGACACATTTGCACTCCATGGGCGCTGACGTTCCACATGACGAAGCGAATGCGGATTGTCAACAGGCCGATAGTGTTTGTTTCGGCGGTTTACCTGACCATGAATGGTCAATGTGGCCTCATCATTGCCGGCCGAAGTGGCCGTGCGGTTCTAGGCGCTGCAGTCTGGAACCGCAAGACCGCTACGGTCGCAGGTTCGAATCCTGCCTCGGGCATGGATGTTTGTGATGTCCTTAGGTTAGTTAGGTTTAACTAGTTCTAAGTTCTAGGGGACTAATGACCTCAGCAGTTGAGTCCCATAGTGCTCAGAGCCAGCCTCATCATTAAACAAGATACATGATACACCTGGAGTGTCCAGTCTTAATGCCCACGCACGGAAGTTAACACTATTCCCTAATCGTTTCCATGCAGCTCTTGATGGAGACAATGCCACAGAGGTGGAACCTAAGTGGATGGAGAATGCATAGGACACTTGCCTGAGTCATGCCACTTCCTCGTGCAATTACGAGGGAGCTTACGTGCGGATCGACTGAAACAGCAGCAAGAAAATTAATTTCGCCCTCTCCTGTTATCACTCGCTTCCTTCTGTTAGTTGTCTATGTGTTACATTACCATTTACAAGTAAATGGTTGAAGAGGTTGATAAATAATTGCCGAGATGGTTGGCGCCTATTCGGACACCTTGCCGCATACAACGTACAAGAAAGAACTGCATTCTTCCTACACTCTCGATACACCACGCACAGAAGTTAACACTATTCCCTAATTGTTTCCATGCAGCTCTTGATGGAGACAATGCCACAGAGCTGGAACCTAAGTGGATGGAGAATGCATCCGCACTGGTAAGTCCCATAGTCCACACGCGACCTACTAACTGTACTGTCACACACTGAGTAGCAAGTCGCAGTGCACTCAAGGAACAGAAAAGCATACTGTAAGCAAATAAAACAACATCGTACCTAGCAGCTACGCAGGTTGAATGGCAAAAACAAGTGCCGTTGTGGAAACTTTTCAAAGAGCGATGTATCGTACACGACTCGCTCTAGAATCCTGGAAGAAATATCAGTAACATTCTAATTTCCCTACTTTTAGTCTGTTAATGTCCATAGACACTGTCCTATTTAAAAATGTATGTTTGCATAAAAAATACACATTATAAGTATTATTGCTATCCTCTTATTGACTAACAGTACGAGTTCCTGACTGCCAAACCATTCTGTGAAAACCCCACATCTATAGCACGTTGCATTCTGCAATATTTGCGGAGCAAGTTTTAGGTGACTCACGCCGTGTAGTACTCGGTGGGGTTATCGCGCTCTGCCTCAGAAACCAACGGCAGAGCCCCAACCTGCAGCTTCCAAACGCTAATAATCGCGGGAGCTCTGTTTTGTGCTGTCCAGTGACCTTGGCCGGCCACCTTCAACGTTAAGAAAGGTTACGCTGACATATGAACCTTGTCGCAGAACTCGCCCTTTATACAAACAGTGGTTTTGCTCGTCAGCTCACAAAGCGGGCATCGCCGTTTAGAGGTCAGTAGTGGAAAAATGCATAGCTGTAAGGTCATTGCAGTGATAACGGCATAATGGTGACCGGTTGGAATGCGGGATTCACTGAAAACAAATTAAACTTGCATGGCTTTTCAGGATTGCGTAAACAACGCTGTGTATTCGACATAAAACGCGAAAAACAGAGCATACTTCCCAAACAAACGTTAATATCACAAGAGAAGGATGCACATTACATGAATGTACGAATACATATGCAGCCTCGCGAGTAATGGACACTAGGTTTGATATTCACAAAAGAATCAGAAGAATGTGAACTTGGAAAGTTCAAAATGGTTCAAATGGCTCTAAGCACTAAACATCTGAGGTCATCAGTCCCCTAGACTTAGAACTACTTAAACCTAACTAACCTAGGGACATCACACACATCCATGCCTGAGACAGGATTCGAACCTGCGACCGTAGCATCAGCGCGGTTCCGGACTGATGCGCCTAGAACCACTCGGCCACAGCGGCCGACCACGCGGAAAGTCACAGAAAATGTTGTGACTACTACGCTACCGCGAGAGAATAAATGTATCACTTCTGAGGAAAAAAGTAGCTTTCAACAAATTATGGACAGGATTCACATCTAGGGACGTTGTTGACCGCTATATTGGTATGGTGTAATGCTTCACTAGTGATCGAAACATATGTGGAGAGACATTGAGGTCTTGGAGAACTCCATTTCCTGGCAAGTCTCCTAACGTAAAAGTCCAAGTTATCGTTGACTAATGGTTACGCAAGTGGAAGTCCTGTACATCGGCCTATGACCATAAGGAATAGTACGGTATAAGCAAGACAACAGTTTAATGCCCAGCAGACGACCCGATCAGCAGGGGGGTGGATCATTAGGTCGTGGTTGACAGGAACAGGAAACGAAATCGGCCGTCTCTTTTTCAAATCATCCTGCATTTGCCTTGATTTAGTGAAACCACCGAAAACGTATATCTGAATAAACTAAGATTTGAGCCCAGCCTATCCCAATACAATAGCAGTGGCTCACTCGGTACCGTTCAGACGCTGCAGCCCAAACAAACAGCCCTTCTCAGCTTTCGTATTGGGCTATTGGCTGGTATTGGATGGATGATCGAGTGCCAGCAGCTCTCCATAGATCATTACACGCCATGAATTACGATGTAGTGGCTACTGAAACTGCACTGTAAGAGGACTGTGCTCAATTTATTAAACTGTGAGAAGCGTGAAGCAACATTTTCAATGTACTGCTGTAGATCTTTCGGTGTGTGAGGATTATTTCAGTGCGCCTGGTCCTTAAATACGCCCCACAGGTGAAAACCTCAAGCGGGTGCATCACCCAGCGATCGAGGTGGCCAGGAGACTGCGATGTCTCCGCTGACTCTCCTCTTCCCACCGAATACGTCGTGCACTCGTGTCAAGGTTGTCAAGGCCGTGCGTGCTATTGCTCCGGCTTTCTGTAAACGCCCTACAGTCGTTCATCCTCTGTGAGTTAATAGGCATATAGATAGTACAGCTTCTGGACACACCGGTTAACGTTAACAGTTCGATGAAACAATCGTGTTACGATACTGACACTAGACATTGCGCACTAATCGCCAATCACGAGATTACGCAACGGTTATTTACAGTACTGATGGAGATTTCCTGACACATAACGACGCTTATTCTGGGCTTTCAAATAATCTGACAGGTTCAAAGAAAAGAAGTTAAAAACTGAAGATCCAAAGGTCTTTATTTCACTTCACTCTGAAACAACCGGCAGAATTCAACACATGAAAGTTCATCTGGGCGCTTTAACTAATGTGTAACAGTAAATTTGTAAACGTACAGATACACGTCATTTTCGATAATGTTCCGACACGACTCACTCTAACTCCCACATGCACGGATGAACGGCGGTGAGGGTTTGTTGGACTTTGTTCCAGGCTTTCCTCGACCCGAGGATTATTTTCTAGTGTTCGATCTCTCTTCGGATAGTCAAGGTTTTTGTTCGCTACAGAGGCCGTTTTGCAACCTTTTGCCACTAAGTTTTGCATTACAGACCTCGCTAGAGGTTTTGCCAAAATACACTTATGACCTAAACTTAAGAACGCAACTAACTTTCGCGTGATGCGTCACTGGTTAGCTCAAATGGTTCAAATGGCTCTGAGCACTATGGGACTTAACATCTGAGGCCATCAGTCCCCTAGACTTAGAAACTACTTAAACCTAACTAACCTAAGGCATCACACACATCCATGTCCGAGGTAGGATTCGAACCTGCGACTGTAGCGGTCGCGCGGTTCCAGACTGAAGCGCCTATAACCGCTCGGCCACAGCGGCCGGCCACTAACATAGCTCGTCGAAAGACTGCGTTTTATAGGCTTATAGGCATTAGGCAGCATACTTAGAAAATGTAACAGATCGGCTAAAGAGACTGCCTAAACTACGCTTGTCCGTCCTCTTTTAGAATACTGCTGCGCGGTGTTGGGTCCTTACCCGATAGGACTGACGGAATACATCGATAAAGTTCAAAGGAGGACAGCACGTTTCGTGTTATCGCTAAATAGGGGAGAGACTGTCACTGAGATGATACAGGATTTGGAGTGGACATCAATAAAAGCGTTTTTAGTTGCGGCGGAATCTTCTCATGAAATTTCAGTTACCAACTTTCTCCCCCGAATGCGAAAATTTTTGTTGACGTCGACCTACACAGGGAGAAACGATCATCATAATAAAATAAGGGGAATCAGAGCTCGCACGGAAAGAGAGAGGTGTTTTTTTTCTGCGCGCTGTAGGAGATTGGAATAATACGAAATTATTGTGAAGGTGGTTAGATGAACCCTCTGCCAGACACTTAAATCTGATTTGCAGATATCAATAAAGATGTAGATGGACCATACATAGAATGAACTGCTACAGTATATTACAGAAAGTAACAGAAAGAAACGCGCAATGTGATGAACAGAAATTACTCCTTTACTCAAAGACAATAATTACGCTGAAATCACTGCAATTCATGATGGTCCCCTGGACATTACAAAAGGTGGGACATGGTCATTACTGGAATGTGTGATCACC
Organism: Schistocerca serialis cubense; assembly: GCF_023864345.2. Lineage (NCBI taxonomy): Eukaryota > Metazoa > Arthropoda > Insecta > Orthoptera > Acrididae > Schistocerca > Schistocerca serialis. The sequence goes on from NC_064638.1 coordinate 709,740,835, forward strand.
ACGGACAGCAATGCAAGCACTGCAATGTGCTTCCAAGCTGGCCCCAAGGTTGGTAAGGAGTTCCTGTGGCAGGCCGTTCCGTGCCTCCAGCAGCGCGGCTCACAACTGGTGGGTGGTCGCTGGTGCATGTGGACGTGCTGCAGTACCTCTTCTCAAAGCATCCCACACGTGCTCGATGGGGTTAAAGCTGGGGGACGCGTACGCCAGTCTAATCATGAAATATCCTCCAGTTCCAAGAACTACTCTACCTGCGCTGTGTGATGCAGTCGCGCTTTGTCATCTACATTCATGCTCATAAATTAAAGATAATGCTGATACATGGTGAAACAACGCTCTGGTGGGCGGTTTCAGGTTTAAATCACCTCGGAGTATGACCATGTGGTGCATTTGACCTGCGGTCGTCGCACGGTGGCGCCGGCAGCAGTCCACATACTCAGAGGTGAGTTGGTGGATGTCAGAGTACGGTGCAGCGAGTAAGTGTGCAGACGTTTTCAGACTTGCTAATGGTGACTGTGTGTTGAAAATGTCTCAAAGAACACATATTGATGACGTTATAAGGGGTAGAATACTAGGGCGACTGGAGGCTGGTCAAACACAGCAGGTCGTAGCACGGGCCCTCCGTGTGCCACAAAGTGTTATCTCAAGATTATGGCAACGATTCCAGCAGACAGGAAACGTGTCCAGGCGCTACAGTACGAGAAGTCCACAGTGTAAAACACCATCAGAAGACCGGTATCTCACCATCAGTACCCGCAGACGGCCACGGTGTACTGAGGTAGCCTTGCTCGAAACCTTACCACAGCCACTGGAACAGTTGTCTCCAGACACACAGTCTACAGACGACTGAACAAACATGGTTTATTCTCCCGGAGACCTGCAAGGTACATTACACTGACCCCTGGTCACAGGAGAGCCCGTAAAGCCTGACGTCTAGAACACAGTACGTGGTCATTGGAACAGTGGTCCCAGGTTATGTTCACAGGCGAGTCCAGGTATAGCCTGAACAGTGATTCTCGCCGGGTTTCATCTGTCGTGAGCCAGGAACCAGATACCGACCCCCTAATGTCCTTGAAAAGGACCTGTGTGGAGGACGTGTTTTGATGGTGTGGGGTGGGATTATGTTTGGTGCACGTACACCCCTGCATGTCTTTGACAGAGGAATGTAAAAGGTCAGGTGCACCAGGCCGTCATTTTGTAGCAGTGTGTCCGCCTTTCAGGGGTGCAGTGAGTCCCACCGTCCTGATGGATGATAACGCACGGCCCCACCGAGCTGCCACCGTGGAGGAGTACCTTGAAACAGAAGATATCAGGCGAATGGAGTGGCCTGCCTGTTCTCCAGACCTGAACCCTATCGAGCACGTCTAGGATGCTCTCGGTTGACGTATCACTGCACGTCTTCAAACCCCTAGGACACTTCAGGAGCTCCGATAAGCACTGGTGCAAGAATTGTAGGCTATACCCCAGCAGCCGCTCGACCACCTGATCCAGAGTATGCCAACCCGTTGTGCGGCCTGTGTACGTGTGCATGGTGATCATATCGCATACTGATGTCGGGGGACATGAGCGGGAAACATTGGCGGTTTGTAGCACATGTGTTTCGGGATGGTTTTCTCAACTTATCACCGATACCGTGGACTTACAGATCTGTGTCATGTGTGTTCTCTATGCGTTTATGATATTAGCGCCAGTTTTGTGTAGTACCACGTTGTGTGGCACCACATTCTGCAATTATCCTTAATTTATGAGCATGAGTGTATAAAAATGAAATCAGAGCGGAATGCACCCCTGAAAAGACGAACATCGGGCAGGACTACAGTGTCACAATAACGCTAATCGTTGAGAGCACCATGTTCAAAAATTTGGAGGTTAGTATGCCTATGCTACTTTATGCCTACCCATAACACATGGGCCACCAAAACGATGTTTGACAATTTTCTTGGGTGCATTACGCGTTCCCACCACTCGGCGTATGAGGGTACATCCAGAATCACTACTGGTGTGGCTGAATCTGCTCTCTTTCTAGACGAGTAGGCGACCCTACTCCTTGTTGGTCCAGCCCCTCTGTTCTTGGCACAATTGGAAACGGTGCTGCCGATATACAGATGTCAACGGAACACTACGTGTTTGTCATTGGGCGCAGAGACCACCACCGCACCGCAGTCGCCGTGCCACTATGGGGCATGAGATTGCATGCCTTGTAGAACTGTTAAACCTGGTTGCAATTTAATGTGTGTGAATTCGTAAGGAACCAAATTGCTAAGGTCAACGGTCCCTAGCCGGCCGTTGTACCCGAGCGGTTCTAGTCGCTTCCATACGGAACCGCGCTGCTGCTACGGTCGCAGGTTCGAATCCTGCCTTGGGCATGGATGTGTGTGTTGTCCTTAGTTTAGGTTTAAGTAGTTCTAAGTCTTGGGGACTGATGACCTCAGTTGTTAAGCCCTGTAGTGCTCAGAGCCATTTTCTTCATCCGTACCTAGTCTTACTCACTACTTAAACTAACTTATGCTAAGAACAACACACACACACATATGCCCGAGGGACTAGAACCTCCGGCAGGAGGGGCCGCGCAGTCCGTAACAGGACTCCTAAAACCGCGCGTTCACTCCGCGTGGCTGATTGCAATTGCGTCCGCTGCTTGACGTGGGTTGCTTCTTGCCTGTTGACAATGCAGCGGTTACCTACTGCTCTAGTTGTCTGTGGTCGACCACCTCCTTTTCTACCGACACTATACTGACGCTAACCTCACGCAGTGTGACGTCCAGCATTCTGTGTACGGTTAGGAGACCTGTGACAACATGCCTCCGCACTTCCACTAACTTCCTCAGCGTTGTTAATATGTTACGTTACTTTGTCTCCTCACTAAGTTTTGCAGAGCTGTGTTCTTCCAGCTAAACTCCTGCGGAAACAGTTCCGCACGCATTTTCGACGAATTGGGCTTCCCATAACACCCGACAATGAACACACACTGCTTTATCGTGAGCACAATTTTGTGTCGCATTCAGCTGGTCAATAAACACGTCTGTTCCGCTCACTCACTCAATCGTAGTGACACAGTGAAGCACTCGGGAGGAGCATGCGAGATATGTCCACGCGCAAACATGGATTGGTGCATCAGTATCACGGTTTCCAGTATTTTATGTGATCACCAGTTCTCCTGTTCATTAACAAGGGTCAGTTCCGCGTGGCCTTATAATTATTTTCCGGGCTAGTTTTATTCTGATCACCTCGTACATGTAAGGCGCCATTTTAACTCAATTTGTGAATGCAAGGGGAAGATCAGCAAGGCTCGGGGTAGTGGGAAATACCTCACATCATGCAATATAATGGAATTTGCTGGGTAGAGTTGTAGAGTGCTTGCTAGACGTTTTGCACGTGCTGTTGCCTTGGCCAGCTGCAGAGTGGGCTGCCACGTGGCAGAAGACGTCCGCCCTCCCCCGCCTGCCGTGACCCAGTTCTTCCCCAGCGGCGCTGCCCGTTCTGAGGCTGTGTCGTACCGGCTGCACTACGGGGTGGGCTGGGCTGATTACAAGAGAACAACCAGCAACAGAAGCAGCAGCAGCAGCAGCTGCCGCCGCTCCTGCGCCTCGTAAAAACCCGCCAGGCGTAAACCGAGACGGCAGCCGGAGATGGGCCGGCAGCGAGACAATACCGCCAGTCGTAAACATTCCTCTCCCACCAGCGCCTCTCGCATTGCAGCTATATTCCGCTCTCTGTGATCGTTTCCATACTTCCTGCAGGCACCTGGTAACTCGTAAACTGTCAAGCCTTTTACGTTGGTTGTACATATAACTGGCTATTAAAACTGCAACGCCAGGAAGAATGACAGGTAACAACATTTTACATTTTGTGTGTATACACTATACAGGAAGAACAGGAAGAATATGTGATTAAATTTGTAGGTGATTTTGGGATACACAATGTGCGAAATTTCGTACGCAGTACTGGCATTTCTGACTATCCAGCATGGTTAGCTGCCATGCCGAGGGACTTGGATTTCAGTCCCGGTATTGACAGGCGAGGTCAGTTGAGGAGCTACTCGACCGATTAGTAGCGGTTCCAAAGTCAAGAAACCCGACAACGATTGGGAGAGCGGTATGATGACCGCATGCACCTCCATACCGCATCCGATGACGTCACTAGCAGAAGGTGAAACGGCGATTGGTAGAGCGAGGGCCAGAACGCGGAACTTGACTGCCTTCACCTTTACTGCCTCTAACCCGGCTGGCCATCGAGTCGAACTCAGATCGCATGACGGGTTGTTATTGTTGTGGTCTTAAGTCCATAGACTGGTTTGATGCTATCCATGCTCGCAAGACGGGTACCGGTATATAATTGACACATGTTGTTGGGGCCATCTAATGGTTCAAATGCCTCTGAGCACTATGGGACTCAACATCTGAGGTCATCAGTCCCCTAGAACTTAGAACTACTTAAACCTAACTAACCTAAGGACACCACACATATCCATGCCCGAGGCAGGATTCGAACCTGCGACCGTAGCGGTCGCGCGGTTCCAGACTGAAGCGCCTAGAACCGCTCGGCCACCCGGGCCGGCGGTAAAGGTTCCTGGCGGGATAAAGGGCGTCATTCATTGTTAGGATTATCTTCAAGAAAGCTGGCCCAATTCTATTTTCGTGCTTTGTCTCCTAAAATAACATTCTACAGACTCAACCAGCTGGCAATGACTACAATTAGGGGTGTCTTGGATGTTAATTTTATCGGCTCTTTCCGCAGTTGGGATGCTCCCATTGATGATGTCATACCAAGTGGTGTTTACTCCTATATGTAGGAATGGGGTTTAAGACCTTGTTACAAATATTTTTCCAATTATTTTCTCGGATACTTCATCTCGACGCAGTTTTGCGAACGCTGTACTGTTAGTGATTCGCAGATTTTCGTGAATTTCTTCGGGTCAAGATGTACATAACTAAGTTCTATGACCTATCTGCGTGCGTAGTCTTGCTCTGCATCTATACGGCCGACACTGCAAGGCGCTGCACTGTCCGCAGGTCTGAAAGTTTTGAAATAGGTGTCGCGTTATCCTCGGCTTGTTTGTTTGCATTATTTTTTAGACCCGGTTTAGCAAGATGGCTTTACTGACAATGAGACTGGACTTGTTTGATGCCCAGACTCTTCCTCTTGATGCCCAGGCTTTCCTCTTCAGCGTTGCCGTGTTTAACGACACCACCACCACCACCAGCAAGCGACCGCCATTATTTTGTGCCCTACGCCCGGTGGTATCGGTATTATAGCAGCTATATGATTGATTTTGCTTAACAGATAAGCTTTCATAAATAGTACTTTTTTTAGATGGTCTAAACCCTGAATGTCGGCCTCCCGTAGCATGCCACGAATGCGGTATAGCTTCTTTAATCACTTGAGTGTAACCACTTTCACGTGAATTTGGCATTAAATACATTCGTAGCTGAAATGGTGCTGCCGTTGCCTTGAGCTAGGACGTGTCTCCTGCCGTATAGGCTCAGATGCATTTCTTTAGATTTTTGAAGATTAAGCTTTGCACCAGAGTAATTGGTACGTACTGAAACCGACTGAGCCACAATAACGTTAACAACTGTTAACACCAATATACTATTTACAAGCCTTATTTTTAGGTTCTCTTCGTAAAAATGGCAGGTTATCATTTTCTACAAAAGAAAAGACATCAATACCTTCCAAAATCGCAATGAATGTACTAACTGAAGATACAATGAGCTGCTCCTCTAATTCGTCTGCTAGAATGGCTAGCGTCGATTAGCGTCTCGAACGATCGTAAAAGCCAGTACACGACTTTTGTCTTCTTTGGGAACGCCCATTAATTACGTGAGCTCAAGGTGGGAGGGAGGGGCGGGGGGGAGGGGGGATTGACGGGTGGAAGGGATCCGGTAAAATCTCACTAAATCTCAATCTCATTAAATCCCGAACATAGACACCATTCTTTACGGCCCCTCTGAACTGAACGGAATGCTTTACACGTGTGCATGCCCACGATTTCCCGATCTGAAAGAAGTGTCAGATTTCATTCAGGTAGCTCCCTGCAGCACAGGTCGAAATCACTGCATGTCAGTCAGTCAGTAAGTCAGTCGTGAAATTCTGCAATGCATATAAAGCCGATGTTATTGTGTTCAGCCTGAATTAGTATCAAAACTTCTACAATGCGTATGTTAGGCGGCATACGGACAAGTCGAAACACACGTGCGAGCAATAAGTGAATCGTTTGTTGAAGTTTGCCGACAAGAATTCTCTTAATGATCAGATACACCAAGAGACTTAAAAGCTAAGTAATCATACGGTTCATAGAAGGTAAAAACAATGTCTTTTATCTACATAGTAACTGAAGGTTCAATGACATTTAATGTACGAGAGTTGGAACTTAAATAGTGGCAACTATTTATTCAAAACCGATACAAAAGAGTTACATGTTTGTGCCTGTTACTGTCCTTGAAAGTAGTCACCCACGTTGTATAGGACCCGTTGCCAGCGATGTGGAAGGCGTAGTATACCGTTAGCAGAGCCCGTTCCGTTGATGGTGCGAATGGAGCAGTCTACTACCTGTCGAATCTCTGGAACAATTCTGACGTGAATGCCAGGAAGTGGTTCCTTCATCTTCGGAATCAAATCAAAGTCACAAAGACTTAAGTCCGGGGAGTATGGTGGATGGTACAGTACTTCCCAGTCCTATCGACCGAACAGAGCAGACACAGCTTGCGCTGTATGCGCTCGCGCATTGTCGGGCAAAATGACGGGTGGGTTGCGCAGAAGGTGTCGCCGCTTCTTTCGCAAAGTTCGTGGCAGGCGATGCTCCAAAAACGAAAAGTAATACTACTTCAGTCCTTGTGACTTTGATTTGATTCCGAAGATGAAGGAACCACTTCGAGGCATTCGCTTCAGAACTGTTCCAGAGATTCGACAGGCAGTAGACCGCTCCATTCGCACAATCAACAGAACAGGCTCTGTTACCGGCCTACTACGCCTTCACATCGCTGGCAACGGGTTCTACACAACGCGGGTGACTACTTTGAAGGACAGTAACAGGTGCAAACATGTAACTCTTTTGTCTAGGTGAATAAATAGTTGCCACTATTTAAGTTCTAACCCTCGTACATAATGTATCAATAGCAGGTCAATTGTTTAGGGATCCGTGAAAACGGTTAATACTATTTTTGTTTATCGTATCTGTCTCTGTCTGTCTGTTTGAATACTACTGATGGTTGGCATGTTTAAAATAGTGTTTTTAATTGCGTGATAAAAATATTTTTAATACTTTCTAAGTAAATTTTGTTTTTATGAAAGTCTCTTGATCAATGTTAAAAACAAATAAAAAATTACTTTTTTAAGCGTTTTTACCCGACTACGGGGAGTAAACTTCACGTGAGGCGGAGAGGCGTCCAACCACATCTCATCGACGGGGAGGGGGTTCCAAATTTAAAAAAAAACCCTCGCTTAATTAATGGACGTCCCCTTCGATGAGCATGTACACCTTAACAATGACGTCATTTTCTTCTGAAGCGGTGTGAACTGAATGTTACCCGTTCCTTCGCGAGGTGGGTAGGCAGCGGGTGCCGGTGCGGTGCGTGAGCCCAGCTCGCACACACACACACACACACACACACACACACACACACACAATCGCGCGCGCCCGTCACGCAGTGGCACGCGCAGGGTATGTGTACGCCCACCCCTCCCCCACCTCACACCCTCGGCCATGCGTGACAGCTGGCGGCCCTTCCGCTTCCTCGTTCACGCGTGCGCCGTCCGCGGCTGGCATGCTAAAGCAGACCTACCGGCTCCGCAGGAGCAACAAATGGCTGTCACGAGAGTGCCGCCACTCTAAACTACGAGCGGTGTACCGTATTCCGGCTGAGAATCGATCAAAGACTCATACGTTACTCATGAGAACATCGGCCATTCACGTTTACGATTTTTCCAATAATGTGTATTTCGTACTACAGCTAGTTTGCATGTGCCCCGAGCAACACTAGACTCGCTTTCGGGGTTAACGGGTATAAAGCGCTGGTATGTCCGTTCCCATGTTGGTCTCCCTTTCAGTTCTCTAAAGGCCAGCAGGCAACAGCAGTAATGATTCCTACAGCGAAAGTACGTCTGATTGCTTCCTCCTTATAATCCATTGCGTGCGAAACTGAGGAAAGCATAAACCAGAATTGTTCGACTAGAACTGGACCTTGATTCCCCTCATAGACGAAAAAGCTGCACAAATATTCAATCAGATCTTGGTAAGTGGCGCAAAGATTGGTCACTCACTTTAAATAACTAAAAAATGTGAACTTCAAAAAACGAAAACGCTTAGTATTCTATGACTACAATATTAAATAGTAAAAGCTGGAATGCCTGGTTGTAACAATTTGTAGGAATATGAAACGGAGTGATCCCTTGGTCCCAGTTGTAAGTAAAGCAGGTGGCAGACTGAGGTTCATTGCTAGAATACTAGGGAAACGCAGTCAGTCTGCAAAGGAGACTGTATGCAGAACACTCGTGCGATCCATCCTAGAATGCTGCTCAAGTCTGTGGGACCATACCAAATAACAAACAGCCGATATTAAACGGATACAAAGAAGGGCAGCAGAAATGGTCAAAGCTTGTTTGACCCATGGGAGAGTGCCACGGAGATACTGAAAGAAGTGAACATTCAAAGGAATAGAAAGTTTCTAGAACTATCTTCGTGTGATGAATGTAGAAATATACTGCAAACCCTTACGTATCGCTCCCGCATGGATCGTGGAGACAAGTTTAAACCAACTACAGCGCGCAGAGGCGTTTAAGCAATCATTCTTCCGCCAGTCCATAAATAAATGGAACAGGAAACAGCCATAATAACTGGTAAAATGGAACGTATCGTCTGCCATACACTTAACAGTGGTTTCAAGAGTACAGATGTAGATGTAGTTGGAGACGATACTGTATCTTAAACCGGGGACCTCTGCTGTTACATGGTGGGAACAACTCTGTGGGCGCTATTCACCTGCTGAGAGTAGTCGCATAAGGAAGGCCTTGTGTGTCAATGATAAAGATTTCATATTTTTTGCAGTAACAAGACCTGTCGTCCCCTCCCACTGTACTGGGACCTAACGCGTTTTCTGCATAGTCATCGTCATGGCAATGATCGTAGTCACCATATACACCGCTGTAATTCAGATGAAGTCGTTGGAATTAGTGTCACATACCATATAGCACAACGATTGCTGAATGATTGCATGGTTCCTCTTGTTTATTCACTATGATGACGCAAATGTCGTATAATCAAAATACAGTTAGAAAATTCCGATATAAATGTATGGAACACGTCAGTGAGAGCAAGCAGACAAAAATCATCTCTAGTTTAGAGACACTTTAGTTGTTCCCAGCACCATCAGTAACAGCAATATCTGTCTAGGTAGCAAAGTGAAATAAGGGCTTAGTAATTTAGCAACTCCCGAATAAGGGTTTAGTAGCTCAGCAACTTCAATTAACGACTGAAATACGAGCAAAATCTTTGTGATCTAAATAATTAGAGTCATATTTATTTGTCTTAGGGCAATTTGTCAACTTAGTTTATTCTCACCTAGTTCTGCTTTACTTTTTTTGTTTGTTTAGGTTGTAAGATTAATCTAACATGGTTCGTGATTTCGTTTTCGCTACATTAACTATTTACAATTTGTACAGAAACCAGATGGCAGTTATAAGAGTCGAGGGACATGAAAGGGAAGCAGTGGTTGGGAAGGGAGTAAGACAGGGTTGTAGCCTCTCCCCGATGTTGTTCAACCTGTATACTGAGCAAGCAGTAAAGGAAACAAAAGAAAAATTCGGAGTAGGTATTAAAATTCATGGAGAAGAAATAAAAACTTTGAGGTTCGCCGATGACATTGTAATTCTGTCAGAGACAGCAAAGGACTTGGAAGAGCAGTTGAGTGGAATGGGCAGTGTCTTGAAAGGAGAATATAAGATGAACATCAACAAAAGCAAAACAAGGATAATGGAATGTAGTCGAATTAAGTCGGGTGATGCTGAGGGAATTAGATTAGGAAATGAGACACTTAAAGTAGTGAAGGAGTTTTGCTATTTGGGGAGCAAAATAAGTGATGATGGTCGAAGTAGAGAGAATATAAAATGTAGATTGGCAATGGCAAGGAAAGCGTTTCTGAAGAAGAGAAATTTGTTAACATCCAGTATTGATTTAAGTGTCAGGAAGTCATTTCTGAAAGTATTCGTATGGAGTGTAGCCATGTATGGAAGTGAAACATGGACGATAGCTAGTTTGGACAAGAAGAGAATAGAAGCTTTCGAAATGTGGTGCTACAGAAGAATGCTGAAGATTAGATGGGTAGATCACATAACTAATGAGGAAGTATTGAATAGGATTGGGGAGAAGAGAAGTTTGTGGCACAACTTGACCAGAAGAAGAGATCGGTTGGTAGGACATGTTCTGAGGCATCAAGGGATCACCAATTTAGTATTGGAGGGCAGCGTGGAGGGTAAAAATCGTAGAGGGAGAACAAGAGATGAATACACTAAGCAGATTCAGAAGGATGTAGGTTGCAGTAGGTACTGGGAGATGAAAAAGCTTGCACAGGATAGAGTAGCATCGAGAGCTGCATCAAACCAGTCTCAGGACTGAAGACCACAACAACAACATACATTAACTTTTATTTTTCTTGTTGTGCAGTTCAAAAAAAAAATGGTTCAAGTGGCTCTGAGCACTATGGGAATTAACATCTGAAGTCATCAGTCCCCTAGAACTTAGAACTACTTAAACCTAACTAACCTAAAGACAGCACACACATCCATGCCCGAGGCAGGATTCGAACCTGCGACCGTAGCGGTCACGCGGTTCCGGACTGAAGTGCCTAGAAGCACTCGGCCACACCGGCCGGCTGTTGTGCGGTTCGGGTAGTAAGGGTAATTAACACAAATTCGTGCTTAGCCGCAATAAATAGTTCGTTCTTTAACTGCTGTAGCTGCGATGATTAAATATGACGTATCTGCATCACATGTTCCTGGATCTTCAAAATATTGCAGCAATAAAACCGGAAAGACTGGCATATTATCAAGCGAGAAGCGCAACACCAACACAACGTTTTAACAGATTGATTGCCAGACTCATTCGCTTTTATCTGTTCACAGCTGAGCAGTTTCGAGCATCACTGATCATCTTTCCTTTGTGACAAGTCATGATCTGTCGATACAGATGGTACTACATTTTTGGATTTGAAGCTGATCAGTGTTGTTCGCAACAGTTCAGCTGCGAACAGATAGAAGTGAATACTCCTGAAAATAATAGTGTCAAAGGTTACGAATCCTTTCATTGAAGACCGGTGATTTGCCACTTGAATAATTAACATAGTGTTGTAAGTGATGTCCACAACCATTTAGAAAATGCTGCCTAGTCTTTCCGTTTCCGCTCTATTATGCCGTACACAGAAACCCGAATATGAGAATCAGACTGGCACTGTTCACACAATATGCCTACAGACATGGCAAATAACTTTTACTTGTACTCGTATGCGTGCATTAAGGGAGCATTAGATCTTAGTGTGTTACGGAGAGGATAATGCGAGAGGTATGGCGACAGTCAGCAAACATGAAACTACAGACAAATGCAGTACTAATAATGGAAAATGCAGGTGTTATGGCCGACACCGCACTCTCAAACGACCGTCACGGACGTCAAAGCAAGATATAATGAAATGACAACGTCATGGAATAGCGATATGCACATATACAGGTGGCAGTAGTGTCGCCTACCAAGGTATAAAAGGACAGGACATTGGCGGAGCTGTCATTTGTACTTCAGGTGATTCACGTGAAAAGGTTTCCGACGTCATTATGGCTGCAGCATGAGAATTAGCATATTTTCAACGCGGAATGGTGGTTGTTGCTAGAGTCATTGGACATTCCATTTCGGAAATCGTTAGGAAATTCAATATTCCGAGATTCCAAGAGTCAAGAGTGTGTCGAGAATACCAAATTTCTAGTATTACCTCTCATCATGAACAACGCGGTGGCCGACAGCCTTCACTCAACGACTGAGGGCAGCGGCGTTTGCGTAGAGTTGTCAATGTTAACAGACAAGCAACACTGCATGAAATAATCGCAGAAATCAATACAGGACGTACGACGAGCGTAGCCGTTAGGACAGTGCGGCGAAATCTGGCGTTAATGGGCTGTGGTAACAGATGACCGACGCGAGTGCCTATGCTAACATGATATCGCCTGCAGCACCTCTCCTGAGCTCATGGCCATATCGGTTGGACCCTAACGACTGGAAAACCGTGGCCTGGTCAGATGAGACGCAATTTCAGTTGGTAAGAGCTCATGGCAGCTTTCGAGAGTGTTGCAGACCCCATGAAGCCATGGACCTAAGTTGTCAACAAGGCACTGTGCAAACTAGTGGTGGCTCCGTAATGGTGTGAGATGTGTTTACACGGAATGGACTGGGTCCTCTGGTCAAATGGAAGCGATCATTGACTGGAAATGGTTATGTTCGGCTACTTGGAGACCATCTGCAGCCATTCATGGACTTCCCAGACAACGATGGAATTTTTATGGATGACAATGCGCCATGCCATCGGACCACAGCTGTCCGCTATTGGTATGAAGAGCATTCTAGTCAGATGCAGCGAATGATTTGGCCATTCAAATCATCCGACATGAATCCAATAGAAAATTTATGGGATATCGAGAGATCACTTCGTTAACAAAATCGTACAATGGAAACACTTTCGCAATTATGGACTGCTACGGGGGTAGCATGGCTCAGTATCTCTGCGGGGGAGCTACAACGACTTATCCAGTTCATGCCATGTCGGACTGCTGCACTACACCGGGCAAAAGGTAGACCGACACGATATTAAGAGGTATCCCATGACTTTCATCATCTGAGTGCACACTCTTATGAGCAACCTGGCCCCATTCGTGTTTGCAAATACAACTTTCATTATAGCGTCGAATTGTGAGAGGAGGTCTTAATTGCCACCGGTTTCCTACAAACTGTTCCTGAAGGTCTTACATGACATTCTGGATGTGACACTGGCTTCACTGACTTGCGTTCACTGTGTTATCGACTATGGCTGGTGTCAGATGCAGTATTCCGTGTGTGAAAGTGGACGACTATCGCGAACTCGTTACACCGAGACAGCTCCTTTTTTATTTAGCTGTTATTTAAATTCCAGCCTAGGGAAGGGTGGGAGGGATGGCAGTAACCATGCTGCCTGTCTTCAGCCTTTGATTAAAATAACTGAAGCACTGAGAACCATAAGGGCCCGAAGCACAGAAACAAAGTTTTGAGAGAAACAGTTGTTTGTGAACATCAAATCTATAGGCAAACCACCAGTCTCAAAGGTGTGAACTGTTTTTCAACCAATTAACATCCCGTACTTGCTATGAAAAAATAATGTACCCACTTTATTTTATGAAATATTAATTAATGTTAAGTTACAAAATTTCCACATACAGGCTAGTGACTACAGTGTCTTTTAGTAGCTGTAAAGATTGCAATTAATGTGAAACTAAAATCAGAACATAAATACCAGATACTAAATGCAGCGCACACACAGTTACGGCTTATTACAATCCTTCATGGTCCTCGTTATCACAATTTTCATTAAGCAGGTTCTGTGGCTTCAGATGAAACCACTGATAGACTTACGATTATGAAATATTACTACCATGTACATGATGTAGACACTAAATTATATTGTTAACCCTAGAAAACAATTGAGCAGCGCAGAGCAACAAAATTATGCTTTGTTCTTTGGGTCCATATGGAAATGCATAGCTGAGAAATCCGTGAGACAGCTTTTCGTGAATTTTCGTGTATACAGTGTGGGGCTACTAAAGCTGGTTCACCCTAAGATCAGCAGTTGTCAGAAGCATGCGAACATCTTACAGTCTCAAGATCGATGACGGTGTGCTTTAGGTCCTTGTGGTTATCAGCGCGTTATATGATTTAGCATACATTTATAAGACTAAAAACAATGTTCTTAGTCTTTATGATACGGTGATAGGCGTGATCCTGAGGCCTGAAAGGATGCTGGTGTTCCTGGCTCCTGGTAACGTTTCATAAGTGAGACATTTGTGTGCAGAGGGGATTGGAGAAGATGTGAGTAGTGATGTTGGATGAATACTCGGAAAGGTCAAGAAACTGTAATGATACGTCGTACAATTACATGTTACTCGGTAATCTAGCCAGATTTATGTTACATGCTAAGATGCGTTAATAATTTGCTTATGTTTGCTAATGATTGTGATAGTAGTAGAAGCAATTTAATTCTGAAAGTACTGTAAAGCATTTTGTGTATGTTCCTTGTTGTATGAACGGTGCAGAAATCGAGTGGGAGCCGACACCGGTTCAACGCACCGCTCTACCATTTTCCGTCGGCGGATGAAATCTTCAGTGGGTCGACGGCCGTGTATCGCGAAAATAAGTCAGATGCTGCGCTCCATTACTACGTCTGTTATTTTAACACTAATAAAAACAAATGAGGAATGTAAATGTTATGAATAAAGTTCAGCTTTTTTGTCTACGGTCGGATATAGATGTATGTTAATGGATTTAAAATTTTTTTCATTGCATATATTATGCGCTGTGATATATTTTGTACATAAATAAACCAGCGTGAAGACATTATGTCAAGAAAAGTATTTACAGTGTTGGAATTTCTGAAAGCAGCAAGCGTTCGGGAACTTTATATTTTTGTAGGCTATCCTAAATATTTAAATGAAAACTATTTTGAAAAGAAAAGTGATCGAAATAGTGAATTTTGTGGGAAAGACAAATCTAAAAAGATCTGCGGTTTCGTTTTACTTTGACTAAATAAATATTAGAGTGTTTATTTAATATCTTAGGGAAGGATGGCTGCATTAAATGATCTGAGTCTGAAAAGCAGACCAACACTCTCTGTTATTATTGAAAGTGCTCAGAGTTAAAAATCAAATCTTTAGTTAGTTGAGAAAGGCAGTCATCAATCCAAAGATTGCTTTGAACGCCACGGTGCTTTACCAAGCATTGTCCTGTTGGAGGTGGTACGTTGTTGCCTTCCTCCTTCCTTTGAACTGACTGACCCAACCAGTTGTATGGTTAACGTGGATTCCGAACTACGGTGTAATTCACCATTTTTCACATCAACAAACACTGCCAAAGGTGTAAGAAGTGATAAGTGACAGTAAAAAATCCTAGGATTGACCGGGAATCGAACCCGAGACCTTTTGATTTGTGGCCTGACTCTTTACCTTTTTTTTGTTCTCATTTTGTCCATTACTGTTCGTTGTATTTGTTCGGGGCGGACGTCCCATGACTCTTGTTCAAGTTTATCGTTGATCCATTAACTCAGTTTTTTTATTACAGAGGGCAGTAATCCCTCCGGCCGAACACGTTGAGCTACCGTGCCGCCACCTTTGACCCACTAACCCATATGTGTATATTACAATAAAAAAAAATTGAGGAGTATTTATGCACATAAAGAGAGTATTGCTAGTCGCAGTGCGACAGTTTTTTGTAATCTCTGATCCCCATGGTTACGGAAAATCAGCTGCGTTGATATTACACAGAATTTTAATTTGAATTTTGGTTGAATGCACATGAAACTTTCTGGCCACATTTAACTGAATTATCGATCAGAAAGAACCTACAAATTTTCGTCAACTTTGGATAAAAGAAAGTGATCTACGATCGGAAAAAAGGCGTAGCTGTTTTAATTGTGGAGTGACTAAATCGCAACAAGTCCGACTGAGGCACGGAGCAGGCCACTATCCTCAAGGATTTTATTCTATTTTGAGGAAGACTTAGGATTTGCAAGGAAATGTATGAGCTGGTACAGGAGAATAAAAGGATATCGAAAGTAAGACTGATTACCACAAGCGATTCGACAGTCATTTAGAATAACACCCAAGCTTCTCACAACGTCACAGTACAACCCAGCAGAAGTGCAATTAATTGAGTTAATTGTGCTTGTGGACGTGGTCGTGATTTCTCTGTGGTTTTTAGAAATGCAATAATAAATTCAAAACAACAGACAGTTCTTTCAACTAGCAGAGGGAAAAGAAAAGCAGTTAATCGCTCAGTGTTTTCGTGGTATTTACGTGCTTCCCATTCCGTTCACTGCACAGCGTTCCGAATCATGACCTTTACTGCCCTCCTTTTTCGTGCTCCATGCAAATAGGGTGTTTCACCTTTTGAGGCATGATTTTTCTGTTTTTCCGCTGGCGCAGTTACCTTTAGAGCACTCCTCTTTGAGAGGAAGAATTCATTTGACGGACTTTTGCAACTAGAATACACAGTACATAGATGCATTAGTGTGTATGCTACAGATGCGGCCAGATAAATTCCTCGATGTGTGTGTGTATGTGTGCGAGCATATGCGGTAGGTGTTTCGTTTTTGCTTCCACTGCTGTTTCTATCAGGTATCATTGCACTGTCGAACGGGAATTGCAAATTCCACTGTGCGAATAACAGCGTGCCAGCTGCATTCGGCTGATAGCGGTACATGCACCGCGCGACTGACGCAACGCTGCTCTTTTTCTCTGCGTTGCTCACTCATTCGCTGTGAAATTCGTTTTATAAAACTGCCGCGAGTGTCGTCGGCGTGCAGTACAAAACTGTACAACCATTCAAACAGCTATAATTGCAGTTGAAATGTTGGTAAACGCATTTCGAGCATCAGTATCAAAAGCTTCTGAAATTGGGCTTGTGAAACTATAGCGTCTTCCTTTACGAGTGTAACAGTGAAGGCAATCAGGGATGGGTTCAGCTGGACGCTAATGTCGAATGAGTTTATTAGTGGCCTTGTTACAAGAATTGATCCAGTTGACGCCTGGAATGCTTAGAGAAAGTACAGCGAATTTAAATTAGGATAACCAATGCAGGTTCTGTAGCGCTATTTTAATTGGCCATTTGTCAGCGAATGGGTTTGACAGTTCCCGCTATGGCAGTTGTCGGCTCGCACTCATTTGCCGCTTCCGTTAAGCAAGGAATTTAGTTCACCTGCTGGAAGCTTTTCCGGGTGCAATAGTTTCGTCTGTTTTAAGCAGTAAACATAACTCTGTTCCTGAGTAAAATTCAGATCAGGAATCGGACATGCTTTCAGGTACTGTAAAGATATACAATATGCGAATTTCAAAATTTTTACACGATTTTTGTAGGACGTATAGACTTTAAACTTCATACTTGTTACGAGTTAAGTAAAATAAAATTGGAAAAAAGACTAATAAAAAAAAATGTATGCATACTTCATGCCTGGGCACTAGAGTTTTCGTGAAAACGTAGAGATAAAACCATAACAGGTGTTTCAATACATAATTTAATAATTAATGTTTTTAATACAATGATTACACAGATTAGAGTAATGGCTACAGAATAGATAAATCATAACTCTGGACTGTCGATGGTCGCTATATGTCCGTTGGAGCACCTACGTAATAGCTTTGCGCCGTTTTTCATTTTCTTTTCGATGCTGCCATACCTCTCGTATTCCCTCCGCACTGATCGTCGTAGGCTCTTTGAATTCCTTTCGACGCGAGCTTTCCTCCGACTTGTGTTTACTACGGGGTAATCAGAAACAGTCTGAAAACCTTGTAAAGGTGTTGCGGAGGGTGCTGTGCTGAAAAATAAATGTTAAGAAAAAAAATCGATCCGTTGGGCCGTTTCCGATATAAATTAACTTTGAAGTTAGCCAGTTAGGCTGTTTCGCGCGTAAATTCAAGCGGCCCGACGGATGTCAGCTGTTGTCACAGTATAGCTGACAGCGCATACGACTGCTCAACTTTTAACTCGGGTTCGATCCTTACTACCACCCCATGTCCAGTTCTTGTATCGCTCCCTTGTTCGGTTTGAGGAAATCAAACGAAAATAGACCTTCGGCGACACCGTCTCTGGAGGGCCACTTGAATTTGCACTCCCAGGGGGGACTTGGATGCTAATTAACTCGGAAATGGCGCAAGGTATGGAACCTCTCTTAACAATTATTTCTTAGTATAATTTACGCTGCAACACCATTACATGCTTTTAAGACTGTTTCTGACCACCCTGTATAGTTCCGAGAACAATTACAACTTATAAGAGACCACATCTTTCATTACTTCGTAATTTTTTTCAGTTTAATACCAGTTTTCACTTATGTTTCGGCGAATATCTTTTTGTCCCACTTCTGAGTCCTAGGTGTTCTCTGCAGCCCGTTCACAATGACACCTAAATCAATGTCCTCGTTAAACGCGTTTCCAAGCTACACCGACTTTTACCTCTACGCAAGGATAGTTCGTAATGGTCGCGTGAATGCGCCTACACTGATAGAATGACCTCACAGGCAAAACAAATAATACATGACAAGCTCGTAGAGACATCTATCCGTTGTGGACTCAACCATTACTTACGCATTATTAGTCTTATAGTTATTGGTGAATCAAATCGGACGGTATTTTATCGCAAAAAAATTGCTCTGAGCACTATGGGACTTAACATCTGTGGTCATCAGTCCCCTAGAACTTAGAACTACTTAAACCTAACTAACCTAAGGACATCACACACATCCATGCACGAGGCAGGATTCGAACCTGCGACCGGAGCGGTCACGCGGTTCCAGACTGAAGCGCCTTTAACCGCACGGCCACACCGGCCGGCTATTTTATCGCACAAGAAAATGCGACCTATGAGTGAATAGGCGTTTTCTTGCCAAAATACAGCTTTTTATACGTGACGCACGTAATGCGATACGAAACATTGGAAGGATCCACTGCCATGCGAGATATTATGATACTCAACGGAAAAACAAGAGAAGACAGCATGATTAGCTTGAATTTTTTTCAGACAGCAAAAATTAATAAATAAAAGAAAAACTTTCAACTCTAGTGAAAATTAGTAACAGATTTTTATCATGCTGGATCATACTATAGAGGTCGGCTTCGTACAAATTTTTGATTTTGTATATGATGTTTAAAGATGACTTTAATCCCTGTTTCCTGTCAACGCAGAAGGCCAAGCGCTTTGGTGGCTGTCTGAGGACAGTATTCGTCGTGACAACCTCGCAGCTTCGGACGTTGTACGTCAGATGCCAACTAAAGATCAGAAATGGAGCGAATACAAATCTACTGTAATGTTGTTGGTTGCATACTTCACAAATCAAGGCGCCGCTGTTACGTCAGCGGTAACGGGCTTCCTTCGTTTCCGTTCTAGTCCCACAGGTATGACGAATCTGAGAACTGTGTCGCTTCATACTGTACCGTTGACTCATTCTCTCTTCCTGAAGCATGCAGGAGTCTAAGGCTAGTCGTGATTTACTTTTAGTACGGAAGATGAGCACACGTTATTGCTGCTGTGAAGCAGCACTGACAAGACGAAATGACCGATTGTCGGGATCGGATGGCCTTTAACGAATCCGTGTTTTGTGAGACTTTGGAAGAGTAATACGAAAATCAGTTGATGTACAGTACAAAACTGCAGATGTGTTCCATTAGAACAGGAGTGATATATGGAATAATTTTTGTTCTGGTGTAACCACAAGCGCCGGAACGAAGATGAGAAACGAAAGACCAGAGAAGGCAGTGAAGAGACGGCGGCCAATGGTGCGCGGAACCGGACAGCGCCGCGCCGGGCGCGCCCCGTGCAACAGCTGCATATAAACGCAGCTCCTGCTGTGACTGTCATTCATCCTCAGGTTATGTTTTGCGATATCGTCGTGACAGTCTCGGTGATGCATCGAAAGTGTGCTTATCTCAACGTAATTGTTAGACATTCTTCGAATAGATACTAAATATTAAAATAAGTTTACAGAAGTCATAGAAAAATATTTATCTATATTGTTATATGTACAAACAGAACAATATTCGCTGTTAAACAATCAGTAAGTATACTGGAATATAGTAATCGTCACGCCCAGATGTTGCTCCTGTCATTTAGGCAGGTCAGGCATTTTCTGATACTTCATTTTGCGCTTGAGAATGGCAATAACGCCGAAATCGTGATTATGTGACATAAACAAACAGTAATTTACAGTTTAATGGCGGAAATCTCTTTCAAAACTGTTGCTTACGTACCAGGAATGCCGTGAGTCTGGGATTATGCTTGCGAAGTTGTGTACTCGCTCTCCTTTCTGAGCCATTCGAGTCTACTTGTATCCGACAAGAGACGGAGGTGACGAATGGGCTGCGGCGGAGACTCACGAGCCGAGCATACGGGCACACGGAGATGACGAGTTCGGATATGACGTCACTGGATTCGTTAACTAGTTTAAATCGAGTATTCGGAGTTCATTTCTATTTTCTAAATGCCATCTAATGTTTTTTACGAGATATACCCCGGCTGGTCCCGGCGGAGGTTCGAGTCCTCCCTCTGACATGGGTGTGTGTGTTTGTCCTTAGGATAATTTAGGTTAAGTAGTGTGTAAGCTTAGGAACTGATGACCTTAGCAGTTAAGTCCCATAGATTTCACACACATTTGAACATTTTTTGTTGTTGAGATATACCCTTTTCATGCTGAAGATGGTCCCTTTGTTTTGGTAACTGATCGACACCCACAAGAGCAGCTTCTTAATAAATATATGTGAAAGGCGCTAAACCACTAAAATTATCTTCAACTCCAGAAAAACGAGCTTCTCTCGATGTGCATTTTAAACGTTCGTGTTGCACTGCTACTTTAACGTACAGCTTGCTTCCACAGCAAAATCCACGGACTGCAGTTGTTATTCCTGTCGACAGAAGAGACTGGCCAGTGTGAAGTAGAGCGCCCATATAGGCGCCCTCTAGTGGGAGCTGCTTTCAGCGCGCCGGCGGGCAGAATCGTAATTAGCGCGATGCGAACGGCTACTGGCGCGGTTGTTGGTGGTGGCGGCGGGGGTGGGGGGGGGGGGGATGGGTGCCCGGAAGCTGACGGGGAACGGCCGTGCTCCCGGTGGCGAGCAGTGAGCACTCTGCCTCAAAAGGCGGCGGCGTTCTGCCGGCAGGCAATGGCCCCGCCCCCCTGCCGCCACTTCATTACCCACCTCTCCTCTGCTCTCCTGATCTTTAATCACGGCGCGTTCAACACTGCCACCTGCATTGCTCGAGTACCGTGCAGTAGTGAAAGGAAGGCTACATGTTTTGGGGTCCAAGCCGCACTCAGGGGGCTATTTGTATGCTGAGGTTAAACTGTACAGGAATACAGGGTGGGCCGTAAGTTAGTTGTGAAAAACCCGTTTTGTGCAATAATACATGTAAAACGTGTAGAGTTCACTGAACCTACAAAAGATGCTCAGAGTGCTTTCCGTGCATTTTTTCAATGATGATTTACAAATTCTGTCGCAAATTTTCAGGGACTGTAGGATTCGTTCCCCAAATGGTCAGCATCACGAATCTAGACGAAATAAACAGTATTTTTTTCAGTTTACCCAGACTGAAGCCGGCGGTAGTGGCCGAGCGGTTCTAGGCGCTACAGTCTGGAACCGCGCGATCGCTACGGTCGCAGGTTCGAATCCTGCCTCGGGCATGGATGTGTGTGATGTCCTTAGGTTAGTTAGGTTTAAGTAGTTCTAATTGCTAGGGGACTGATGACCTCAGAAGTTAAGTCCCATAGTGCTCAGAGCCATTTGAACCACACTTAAATATCCGTGGATGCGATATCCCAGTTCATGGAGGTCATTCAATAGTCCCCCTGCCTGCCAATCCATTCATCAAAGTTTCTTACAATAACTCAATAATGCGGGGCGAGGGTTTCCATCTTGTTGCCATGGAAACTTTTACTCAACCGGCTGTGGATGTCGAAAACGTGGACTGTTTACTAGTTCTACCAGCACTTATTGAAATATACCTCGGTAATTTACGGAGCTGACGGTTCCGTTAAGAAATAAGTCTTTACCAGCTCACCGCTGAAAATCCCTTCCCATTCACCGGTGCCAGGAGAGAGTGTCTCCATAGCTACATGCGGAATCATAGGCTCCCCAGTGGGTAAAGTTGTGTCTGTTCACTCTTCTATTCACCTTAAAAGCCGCTTTGTCACTCCAAAGAATGCTTTTGTCAAATTTCGGATCAGCTTCTTGTCGGAATGTGTACAACTCGCAGAACTACATACTCCGGTCCACATCATATCCAGATTAGGCCTAGAAGTAAAATAGGATTATATGGTCTCACTTTGAGGTTTTTATAAATATTTCGTAGGCTTATTCTTGCTATTCCGTACTCCTTGGACGCTTTTCTTTGCGTTTTAGTCAGTGACTGGTCAAAACATTGCGCCATAACATTAAGATTCTCTTCCCTAGAAGGAGACTTTGGCCTATTTGAACGAGGAAGCTCCGCTACCGACCCTTAATCTTCAAATGTAAATTTATTTTGCCAATACCTCGTTTAGATGGAGGCTGGATGATCTGAAAACGACTCACAAAGAAATTAAAAACATCACTGCAATTACTGTCATTTGCAAAACAAATACACGCCTTTCTGTAGTTAATTTTCTATGCATTGTTTTTCAAATCGGAACAAACAACGTAACTTCAAACTGCTAATGTCAACTGGCATTACGCCCTAGTCAAGTCCACAACTGACTGCTACTATTGTAGGCAATACAAAGGCTAAGTACTGCTAGTGACAACTGGTTTATAGCCCACCCAGTATTTCCAAAGTGCTGTATTTACATATAAACAGATATAAGTTTAAAACATATTGTACCTCCATTTACTTTTACTCTTTGTCACAGTTGCTATTCACACATTTTGTAGCCCTGGCAATATGATTTTTTTTCTTCAAACGTCGTTGAAGTTTCAACTGAATCCTTCTTGGTGTACGACTTAGTAACGCTATAATGTGGACCAACTTTTCGGCTGTTATTCAAGAGCCCTTCCGCAGGATAATCTACCGTAGTGTCTGGTACAGTGGACATACCATAGGCCCATTTATTTACTTATTCGAATAACCCTTTAGGGGTGTATTATAAATCAACTTTGGGTTTGTTTCTTTGTGTTTAGTTTCCTTTGCTTCTTTCTTCCTTCGAGAGTGTCATCCTTTTTCTCACTGAGCCCAGTGCCCTCCATTTGACGACTTCTTTCTTTCCTGAAATCCTGCCTTTAGTGTTGTTTCTCTTAAAAGCTTTCTGTTAAATTTTATGTTCATTCCAATTCCAGTGTTTTCACACATTTATCAATTTCAGTGAACCATATGGGCTTGGGTCTATAGCTGTAAGTTGAAAATCTTTCTGGTTAGTCTGTTGTTATCTATTTGGTACATCTGCCAAGTCTTCTTTTCGTCATTGCACCAGTTAGCTTTCCCACTACGAAGCTGAGCTTTACCTTTGGTTTTAACATGTATACAACATTACTACTACTTTTACACCCCAGTATTTTCCTTGGAATTCTTCTTTCATCTATTTCCACTTTTTTAAAATCCCTACTTTGAATGTTTCAGCTGCATACAGTGTTTCAGGCCTTATATCCTCCTAGTTCTACGTTCCACGTCGAAGATTTTTTGTTATATATGTTTTTTGACGTAAGGAATACCATTCTATTTTGTATACTGTACTTTCTATTGCTATCTCTTCTATTTTACTGTCGCTTACCTATGCTTCTTGGCATTTAAAACAATTTCTTTTGGATATTGTGTTATGAATTTAGAGATTTTAGGGGCAAACTGATATTCGCGATGAACTGTGTTTTTTACGATACTTTTGTGGCACAACTATCTGAAACGATTACCGCAAAGCGTGTGTTAGCAATCACGGCTACAGAGACGGGCGACGCAATAATATCCTAATGGGGTATCTTTTCAGGGTATCTTCCTGACAAAACTAAAAGTATGTGCCGGGCTGGGACTCGAACCCGGAACAGTAACGACCGTGCTAACCAGACACGACTCACGACCCCTTCTCCCAGCTCAATTTCTTTCAGCACCTCTCTCCTACTTCCTAAACTTCGCAGAAGGTCTTGAGCATACCTTGCACGACTAGCACTCTTGGAAGAAAGCACACTGCGGAGAATTCGCTTACAGACAGCCTAGGAGCGCGTTTCTCAAGTTTTTCTTCTTCGGGGCACACGAAAGTACGTTTCAAACTTTCGCAACACCCCTGCGTGTGATTTTCTTTTCCTAGATGCAAAAAAGCAAATACATAAGATACATAAATACATTTTTTATTATTGAGCGATAATCACGTATAGAGATGGGAGATTTTTTGCAAATTGGGCTACTCCAACAAACGATATGGCTACAAATTTTTTATGTTCCACCTATTTTATGTGCAGAAGGTTAGAAGGCTTTAAAAATCTCGCGACACGCCTGACATATATTCGCGACATGCCAACCTTTCGCGACTAGGCGGCTGAGAAACGTTGGGCAAGGTGACTGTTTTCAAAATGAATACTTCAGTATGCAGCGGAAGGTCGTGGCTCGTGCCTGGCTAGCTCAGTCGGTAAGAGCATAGCCTACGAAAGGAGAGGTTCCGAATACGATTCTTGGTCCGGCACGTATCCTATCTGATTAAAAGAATCCGGACATCTATTAGTGGACATTATGACGCTTTTACGACGTCTTGAACGCGGCTGAGGGCACTTCCGACGAGGTGTCTGAATGTTTATGGGTGAATGACGGAGCATTGTTCTTCAAAAGCCGAAACCAGAGCCTGGCCCCTTGGGCCTGGAGCTAAGTCGACGTTCTAAATCATCCCAATTTGTGCTCCATTAGGTTCAGGGTGGGATCCTGGGCAGGGCACTCCATCTCAGGTACGTTATTTTCGACGAACCATTGCCTAACAGATGTTGCTTTATGACAGGGTGTACTATTATTCTGATACGAATAATCATTATCTCTGAATTATCTGTCTACTATATACAGTAGATAACACTCCGAATTTTTTCATGTCCTTCGGCATTTATCGTTTTCTTGTTCCCAACAAGGGGACCACACTTAGGCCATGAAAAATGCCCCCATACCGCAGAACCACATCCTCTGCCCTTAACTGTTGGCGTTACACAAGATAGCAGATAGCGTTCTGCAGGCATAGCGTGACTCATCTCTCCAAATCACTCGTTTCTAGTGATCCACTGTCCAGTTGAGTAGGTCTTCACACTACCTGAAGCGTCGATCCTCGTAAGCCATACATTTCTGAAGCGACACTACAGAAATGTGTGGCTTACGGGGAGCTGCTCGATCGTTGTACTGTATTTCTTTTAACTCACTACGCACACTCATTGTGCTAGCTGGACTGCTGGCAGCACTTTGTAACTCAAGAGTGATTCCTTCCGCTGCTTTTATGCAATTATTTACAACCATCCTCCGCAATGTTCTACGGTCCATGTCCGTCAGTACGTGCGGTATGACTGGTCTGGTTTAGCTGTGGTTTTTCCTCCGCTTTTCCACTTCACAATCAGATCATCAACAGTGGACTTGGGCAGCTTTAGAAAGGTTGAAATGTCTCCAATGGATTTGTTACTGAGGTTACTTCCAATGACTAGTCCATATTCCAGCCAATGGCCTTGCCGCTGTGGCAATACCGGTTGCCGTCAAATCGCCGATATTCAGCGCTGACGGGCTTGGCTAGCAGTTGGATGGGCGACCGTCCGGTCTGCGACCGCTGTTGTCATGCGCGGTACACTCGGCCATCGTGAGCCAAATTGAGGACCTACTTGACTGAGAAGTAGCGGGTCCGTTCACGAAAACTGACAACGGCCGGCAGAGATGTGTGTTGACATCACGCCCCTCCATTTCCAGTGACGCCTATAGGCTGAGGATGACACGGGGGCCGGTCAGTACCGTTGTTCCTTCCGAGACCTGTCGGGCGGAGTTTAGAAAAAATGGTTCAAATGGCTCTGAGCACTATGGGACTTAACATCTGAGGTCATCAGTCCCCTACAACTTAGAACTACTTAAACCTAACTAACCTAAGGACATCACACACATCCATGCCCGAGGCAGGATTCGAACCTGCGACCGTAACTGTCGCGCGGTTCCCGAATGAAGCGCCTAGAACCGCACGGCCACACCGGCCGGCGCGGAGTTTAGATTCCACATTCGAAGTCACTGTGCTCACCTGACAGACTGATTTGATTGTTATTGCTTCTCTATTGAAAATACTGCCCACATCCTTTTATAGTAGCGGGTTAGCGGGTCCGCTTCTCGTGAAATGTAGTAGTCGTTTTCGCATTAGATATGGGTTATAGTGTTATATAACCTAGCTATGAAATACGTTAATGCGTGCCCCTATGAAACCACAAAAACGTTAAAGAACAGCAGAAAGGTATATCAATGAAAATATATTATAATTTTTATACTATATGGATTTCTGTTCTGTTTTTCTTTTTGAAATACTTCCTGTAGTTAAAGTCGATATAACGAGGTTTGACTAGAGACTTTTGTTAAAGTGGCCAAACTGAAAGGAATGCTGCGTATCTTTTTGTGTAAAACAAATGAATTATTGTACTTTTTTTTCTCTCGTCTTACCTTGGTGTCTTTTCTCGTGTGGAACTTGCAACATACACAGCTATGTTTCTATGTACCGTGATTTTGACTTAAATAGTGTTTCTTTTTATAGACATGAATGTGGAATTCATTTAAAATACGTGACGTGATTATTCCCATGTGAAAAAGCATGACTTTGTACGAATCTTTGAATTTTTTCAGAGGCTGTGCAGAAAGGATTTGTGACGAATTGTTCGAGGGTATAACGGCGGTACAGATTACGTGCTCGTTCGTTATTTATACGGTGTCGCTAAGCAGAACCTCGCTGAGATTAATTTGCCGATAAGTTCTTGTAGTTCCTTTTTACGTAAGAAACTTGTTAGCTGATCGGTCAATTAGCTTCGAACAATGACGTCATCAGTCGCTTCACTGGCTGCATGTATCACCAAACTCAACGGGCGGCGACCTCAAATATTAAGTAAATATCACAGTTTTGGATCAGGTTTGTCGTCTTTGGGTGTTTCTCTCAGTCGTCACGCTGTTACATTATAATCTGTATTTTAATAATGTACTGTATCTCGCAGTGCCTTACTCAGAAAATTTTCATTAAAAACATCACAGGCTTTTTCTTGTAGTAAATTCGAGAGGGAAAGGTTCAGGGAGTCCAGATGATTTTGGTGAGATACTGTAGATATCAGGAATTTACAAAGCAGTTCACACTCTGCTGCGTATAGCGGAAGCATCCTGCAACATTTATTTCTTTTAGGAGTGCTAGCAGAAGAGTCTCTGTGAATTTTAGGCGGTAGGGAGATGGGTCCAACCATGTACATTTAATTTCCAGGAAGTTTCAAAACAGTGCACATCCGATGCAGGGTGGAAAAAGCGTTCTGAATCTGAATTTGTATATATAAACGATATACCGAGAAATCTCAACATCCACGATGGCGACGAAGCGTAGAAATAAGTTTTTACAGAGAACAGGCCAGGAAAGTGGTTCGCAGAGCGCTGTATTTTCGGCCAGGGCGCGTAAGCGGACGCCATGACACAGCACGCCGTTGCTCCGGCTGGCTTCCCGCTAAGTAACTGTGGCGGCGGCTCGGCCGCGATTTCGGGTATTTCTGGAGAACGGCCGCCGGCCTGGCCAGCTCAGCGGGCCCGGAGCTGCGCAACTCGAAACACCGTTGCGACACTGGCTAATAACATCCCGCTCTGCTGTGATACGCCTCAGTTATTCGACAAACAGGTGTGACGGAAGGGAAATTGTCTGTATTCTCCCAAATTGTAAGCATGCCGTACATATTCCAACTACACGTCACCAGAGGATGATGATGGCAATGTGTTTAGAGAGACGAAACATCTGTGGTCATGAGTCTCTTATTCTCCACCAGGATGGAATCTATGTAGTGATGATGATGTTTGATTTGTGGGACGTTCAACGTCATGGTTATCAGGGCCCGTACAAATTAACGAACTTCCTGGTAGATTAAAGCTGTGTACCGGACCGAGACTCGAACTCGGGACCTTTGCCTTTCGAGGGAAAGTGCTCCAATTGAAGCTGTTAAGACGGGTCGTGAGTCGTGCTTGGGTAGCTCAGTTGGTAGAGCACTTGTCCGCGAAAGGCAAAGGTCCCGAGTTCGA
The DNA here is from genome assembly GCF_023864345.2 of Schistocerca serialis cubense. Lineage (NCBI taxonomy): Eukaryota > Metazoa > Arthropoda > Insecta > Orthoptera > Acrididae > Schistocerca > Schistocerca serialis. The sequence goes on from NC_064638.1 coordinate 709,768,805, forward strand.
GGCTCGGTCCGGCACACAATTTTAATCTACCAGGAAGTTTCATATCAGCGCACACTCCGCTGCAGAGTGAAAATTTCATTCTGGAAATTAACGATCTCTTCACAGTCCAGTGTCGCCAATTTCTGAATGATGACGAGACACAAATACCCAGTCCCCGGGTGGAGAAAATCCCGGCCAGGCTCTGAATCGAACCCGGGACCCCGTGATCCAGAGGCAGCTACGCTAACCACTAGCCACGGAATCCATGTATCCCATCTGTCTGCGTCTAGAGTAAATCCCATGAGCAAACCATTCGGAATAGGGACTATGTCCATATCAAGTTGTCCGCTTTGAGTGGTTGGTTCAGATGGTTCAAATGGCTCTGAGCATTATGGGACTTAACATCTGAGGTCATCAGTCGCCTAGAACTTAGAAATACTTAAACCTAACTAACCCAAGGACATCACACACATCATTTCCCGAGGCAGGATTTGAACCTGCGACCGTAGCGCCTAGAACAGCTCGGTCACACCAGCCAGCTCCAGTGATTATTCATGTGATATACATCTACATACACACTCCCCAAGCCACCGTACGGTACGTGGTGGAGGGAACCCTGTACCTCTACTAGCCGTTTTCTTTCCATTCGCGAATAGAGCGAGGAAAAAACGACTATCTATATGCGTCCGTACGAGCCCTAATCTTTGTAACCTTATCTTAGTGGGCCTTACCCGAAATGTACTTTGGCGGCAGAAGATTCGTTCTGCAGTCATCCGATACTCTAAATTTTCTTACAGTAGAGCTCCTCGGAAAGAACGTTGTCTTCGCTCCAGCGATTTCAATTTGAGTTCCCGAAGCAGATTCATAATACTTGCGTGTTGTTCGAACCCACTTGTAAAAAATCTTGCAGCCTGCCTCTGAACTGCGTCGGTGTCTTTCTTTAATCCGACCTGGTGCGGATGTCAAACACTCTCACATTTCTGAACAATGGGTCGCACTAGTGCCCTATATTCGGTCTAATTTACAGATGAACCATACTTTTCTAAAATCATCCCAGTAAATCGAAGTGTATCACTCACCTTCTTTACTACAATTCTGACATGCTCATTCCGTTTCATATCGCATTGCAACGTTACGCCCAGATATTTAATCGACATGACTGAGTCAAACAGCACAATATTAATTCTGTATTCGAAAATTATGGGTTTGTTTCTCCTACTCACCTGTATTTTCTACGTTGAGACCTACCTACCATTTATCATACCAACTAGAAAGTTTGACTAAGTCATCTTGTATCCTCCTACAGCAACTCAAGGACACCTTCCCATACACCACAGCATCATCAGCGAACAGCAGCAAACTGCTGCTCACCCTGTCGGTCATATCATTTATGTCTGTAGAAAATAACGCCGTTGCTATCACACTTCCCTGGGACATTCCTGCCGATATCCTGATCATATCCCCAAATATTTAACTTTTCTTCAGAGATATCGTGTGTAGAAAAATCTAAACGGTAGAACATTGCAGCAAATTACAGAAACATCTGCGGAAGCTCGACACTTGTCATAGGGTTCGGCAGTTGATCCTTGACAGAAACGAATGTATTGTGCTTAAATAGGTGGAAAGACTTCTCATTCCTCGATTACTAGATTGCCGAACAGTAACTGGGAAAGTCATTAAATATTTTTGACAACGCGTGCAGTGTGTCCAAAGAGCAACCAACACGTAAGACTAATCGTAGGAAGTGGAGATGCCCGACTGAGATTCACTTCCGTTACGAAAACCTCGTACAACAAGTATTTGAGTACTGTTTGTCAGTCTGGGACCCGTACCAGATACGATTCACAGAGGAAATAGAAAAGATCTATAGAAGAGTATAGAGTTTGTTTAGAGATTCGTTTACTAACAACGTATACATCACGCAGATGTTCATCGAACTCCAGTGGCAGACGCTACAGGAGAGGCGCTGTGCACCACTGTACGTTTCAACCCTACATTACTTAACCTTCGTAAAGTTTACTATTGTAGTTGGTACCAATTCACGATTCCCTCCAATCTGGTATTGCTAGTATTTGGTGAGACACAGAACTTTTTCTGCTTGTTTTGTTTTTGACGTACCACTGGAGATCTCAGAATTGTAATTAACTAGTAGTGCATAACATTTAAAGTATGGATTACTTTGGATAAAATCTACGATTGTTTAGTAACAATGTGGCATGTTACGTCCTTTAATGCCTAGGGTTAATGCTAAAATTCCGAGAGCGTACGTTCCTAGAGGAGTTGGTTGGTTGTTTTGGGGAAGGAGACCAGACAGCGTGGTCATCGGTCTCATCGGATTAGGGAAGGATGGGGAAGGAAGTCGGCCGTGCCCTTTCAGAGGAACCATCCCGGCATTTGCCTGGAGTGATTTAGGGAAATCACGGAAAACCTAAATCAGGATGGTCGGACCCGGGATTGAACCGTCGTCCTCCCGAATGCGAGTCCAGTGTCTAACCACTGCGCCACCTCACTCGGTCCTCCTAGAGGAGTCAATCAATATATTGCTCCCTCCTACACATGCGACAATAAAGTAATGAGACTGATGTGAAAAAAAATGTTGCTTACCGTTTTAGTCAAGTTTAGTGTTGTCTCATTCAAAGTAGTTCCTTTCTGGTTGCACACACTTTTCCAGGGCTTCTGCGATTGATGGTAACATTTCTGGAACTCATCTTCTGTAGTATCCTCCAAGACCCTCGTCACAGCTTTTTGGACATCTTGTATTGTTTGAAAATGGTGTCCCTTGACCGCCGCTTTATCTCTTGGAAACAGAAAAAAGTCGCACAGAGCGATATCTGGTGAATAAGGTGGCGGTGGTACTACTGATATTTGTTTTGAGGTTAAAAATTGCTGTACTGACAGAGCAGTATGGGATGGCGCATTATCGTGATGCAGAATCCAATTATCAGCAATGTTGGCACGGTCACGAAGAACTCTTTTACGAAGCCTTTCTAAAATTTCTTTGTAGTAATATTGGTTAGCTATTGTCCGAGGGGCACCCACTCTTTATGAACAACTCCCTTGGAATCAAAGAAGCACACAAGCATGCATTTCACTTTTGACTTTGGCATTTTTTTTGGTCTGGGTGATCCATTTGAGCACCATTGCGAACTTTGGCGTTTTGCCTATGGATCTTACTGAAAAAACCAAATTTCATCACCAGTGATGACACGGCTCAAAAATTCTGGATTGATTTCCATTTGCTCTAACAGATCAGCTGCCACATTTTTCCGTGTTTCTCGCTGTTGTGGTGTGAGATTTTTAGGGACCATTTTTGCACAAATCTTTCTCATACCAAGATCTTCAGTTATTATTAGACGAACCGTTTCTCGATTGATGTTCAGTTCTTCTGCAATCATTTTCACGGTTAATCTTCGATCATATCGTACGAGTTCACGCACCCTGGCCAAGTTGACATCCGTCCATGAGGTTGATGGTCGCCCACTGCGGTCTTCATCTTCAACATTCGTTCTGCCATCGCTAAACATTTTATGCCAACGAAAAACTTGAGCTCTTGTCATAACCTCCTCTCCAAAAGCCTTCTGAAGCTTACCGTAAGTTGTCGTCGCGTTTTCACCCAATTAAACGGAAAAAGAAATGCCATACCGTTGCGCAATATTATGCGGTTCCATTTCCGTGACGAGAGACACAAACACGTGTTAACTTATTACAGCACAACTCACAAGTGAGCAGTTGCATCGATGTGCCGCTTGGACTAGAAGCAGCCTACGCAAGCCTGCAGGGTTGCCACATCTTGCAAATAAAATCAGTCTCATTACTTTATTGTTGACCTCGTATACCGCGAAAAGACCATGAAGGTAACATTAGAGAGATTCGCAACACACAACGGCTTCCGTGCACCATTCGCGCCTAGAATGGAAATGTGAGAGGTGACTGTGTACTCGTAGTACCCTCCGCCAGGCACCATAAGGTGCCTTATGGGACGTTATGCAGAGAACTTAATTTAACCAAAACAGCACAGAAATAAACAGAAAGCGCTGTATGTCCTGCTGGCGACACTGTAGTCTTCTTTGTTTTGAGCAAATCACTGACATTATTGGTTCCATAGGTCGGCGACCTGGCCAACGAAGCGTGAACCGTTCAAAGTCAGCACCTGTGACACCGTGATCCGTGGGTCAACGCCCGGGATCAAACGCGCGTTCGGCTCGCCGCGTCCGTGGCTCAGCCAGAGCGACAACAACCGGCGCCTTGATGAACTCGCCTTGCTGGCTAAACACTACGAGCGGCGGGCTCTCTGGAAATACCCTGAAAATCTCATTGAAACGGCAGCGTCAGGTAGAACACGGCACAAGCACTTGTTTTCGGGAAGAATATCGTTCATGCCACAATGGTTTAGATATCTACCTGTTTTCCCTCAATTACTGGACGATACGGACGTGGGAATTGTTCTTAAAAAAAGGGCACTTCCCATGCAGTGTTTTGTATGTATTGATTAGGGCTTCGCTGCGACTTTAAACTCGGAAAAATAAAACTACAAAGGAAGCATGAGTACATTACCGATTTAGCAGTATGTGCTAGACTGTCAATATGTTGAAGATGGAGTGAACAATCGAGAGTGACTGAATGAACTGTGGTGCACTGCACTCAGCCAGCTCTCCAGGCAGTTGTTCAGGCAGAAAGGTACCAACTGCGAATAAATTTATGGAGATAGTTGGAACAATACTCACGATAGCGGTGCAGTATATGACAGGAACAGGTTTCAAATCCCTGTCAAGTCATCCTCCGTAATGTTCGCCAGGTTTTATTTCAATCATTGTAGGTGAATGCGGGATGGTTGTTGAAACGAGCCAAGAGCGATTATTTTTCAAACAGAACTTTTATTTTTCTCTAATGACCTCGACTGTGATGAGATACAAAATCTCAAACATATCTACCTTCGATTTGCGCTAAGATATTTGTCACAACCCCATTTGAGAACTGTTATCGATAGATATATTACCTCTGTTCTCCTGACGTATATGGACCAGAACTCCCGCCACTTTCAGTCATGCCATTCTATCAAACCTTGACATGGTGAGACGAGGAGCGTGTACAAATACGGGTTACTTCTTACAGAAAGAAAAAAGACTAGCCACTGTCAATAACGCCCTTAAAATTAAATAGCGCCGTTTCTGGTTTCGAACCGACAATAGGAAAAATGGAAATGTCGTGTGACTAGGGCCTGCCGTCTGATAGACCGTTCGTCGGGTGCAAGTCTTTCGATTTGACGCCACTTCGGCGACATGCGCTTCGATGAGGACGAAATGATGATGATTAGGACAACACAACACCCAGTCCCTGAGCGGAGAAGTCTGCGACCCAGCCGGGAATCGAACTCGGGCCTTGTCGCACTGACCACTCAGCTAGCAGGGGCAGACGAACCGACAGTTTCATCACAAGACAACTCTTCGCATTAGTTTTTGCTTTTAAATTACGCTGCACAAAGATCGTGAGTTGTTTTTGATTGTGGCGAATTTCTTTTGCGTGGTGCTGCCGTACAGACCTAGCACATCACTGTAACGTATGAAAGAACCGAAAGTAACTCCATTTTCAATAAGTCACTTTGCATCCGAGTCAACAGAGCTGAGTTCAAAATGTGTTGGCAATGATGCTAGTTAAGCTCAAATGTTTCAAATGGCTCTGAGCACTATGGGACTTAATATCTGAGGACATCAGCCCCTAGAACTTAGAGCTACTTAAACCTAACTAACCTAAGGACATCACACACACTAATGCCAAAGGCAGGATTCGAACCTGCGAGCGTAGCGGTCGCGCGGTTCCAGACTGAAGCGCCTAGAACCGCTCGGTCCTGGTAATTGACGCCACGTGTGGGTTAAGTCTACGATACCGGGCGTCATTTTGATCAGTGACGTAATGATGTTGAGACGTGTGACCAAGCAGAGGTAGAACGGAACACCAAAAATAGTTTATTTTTTTGCTTCTGTATTATTTATTTATTTATTTTTTGATGGTAGGTTGCGGTGGCAGACCGATCTGAGGAGTTGAACAATTTGAACAACTTAACACGTATGGATGTAACAATTCATAAGACAGTTATATGGAACGATCAGCGAGATACAGTTATAGGTAAGGAAGGTGGCAGACTTAGTTTAATTGATAGAATATCGAAAAAATGCTATAAGTTTACAAGGTATACAAGGTATGCTGCTTACGAAAGATTCATGCGACCCGTCCCAGAATTCCGTTCAAGTGCTGCGCAAGTGTGTGGGGCCAATATCTGACATAGCTAACAAGGATATTGAACGTAAGCAAAGATGATCACCTCGAATGGTCAGACGTTTGTTTGATCCACTGGAGAGGCCCATGCATATTCTGAAAACACCTGAACTGGCAGACGCTTCAGTGTAGTCTGGAAGTATCCTACCAGAGCTTACTTAGAAAATTTCAAGAATCTAGAGCGATCCTTCATGCTTCTAAGTATTGCACCATAGGGACCGCGAAGACAAAAATGAGACTAATTACAGGTCGCACAAAGGAGTTTAAACAGTCACTCTTTCCGCGCTTCACACGCGAATGGAACGAGGAGAAGACCTAATGCGTGGGGCAACGGAAGTATCCTCTGCCATGCATTCCGCCCTATGTTGTAGAGCACGGACGTAGATGTAGGACGTGGTCTAAGTTAGTCTGATAGGCGACAGTTTAGTTCTGAACTACTAAAGCCAACGAATGTGATCTCATGAGAAGTATAATTCTATTAATATTTTTTTTTAATTTATTGGTTTTCGGTACGTGTCCATATATCCATGTCAGTACTGGAAATATTATACTACATCGAGTTTTTAACAATTCAGTGGCTACATTAGTTTACGTCACATCCTAGTACGAAATTACATTGGCTTAACAGCGGACAGATACCTACATGAAACAAATTTTACATTGACAAGATACTAGAAACAGCAAACAAGACGAAAATGTAGCTCAGAGGTGTTATAAAAAATCCCAGAGAACACAATAAGGAAAACTATGAAACGCCGTTGATCCACATTTGGGATACTACCAATTCATTGGTTCAAATGGCTCTGAGCACTATGGGACTTAACTTCTAAGGTCATCAGTCCCCTAGAACTGAGAACTACTTAAACCTAAATAACCTAAGGACATCACACACATCCATGCCCGAGGCAGGATTCGAACCTGCGACCGTAGCGGTCGCGCGGTTCCAGACTGTAGCGCCTAGAACCGCTCGGCCACTCCGGCCGGCGCCAATTCATTCCATATTAATGACAATATATCTACATTAGCATTAAAATGTTCTTTTGTATGTCCTCCAAGAATTGTTTCAAAAGCTGCGGGCAGAGAACTGGATGTTCGTGCAGTTGTATAACTACCATCTACACAGAACGTGAGAACAGTGCACAAGAACCAGATTTGGATAACACAGCCATACGTGTACGTCAGTATTCAGACACATACATAGAGGCGGTACACAGTACATTCATGTATGGGATGAGTTTTCAATATCGTGCTCAGCACCACTTGGGAACATAGTCAGTTAATTGTGCTATGGTGTTCCCCTGACATTGTAATTGGCAAGAGTATTAGATTAACAGCGCAAGGAGGTATATCGGGATGTTAGGGAATTCTTGTATTTTATAGGTTGTTATATCGGTGGATGCTTACTAGGTTTGGAGGCTGTTTCGGAACTAATGACCAAGAACTTTACTGAAATTCCAGTGATCAAATTTCAGCCTTGCTGTAACTGTTGTGAAGCTCCTAGATGTTTGTGTCTTATTTTACCATCTTACTCTTGCAATCGTTGGATGAATTAGTGCGTAGTGACCGATTTTAGATATCCTTTACCAATCCTCTTGCCAGTCCGATGACAGCCGGTTTCTGAGCATGGCTATCATATGTGTAAGAGGGAGTTTATCATATTTAAGGGCTCCATGTAGAGATGCCTGCTTTCGTAGGCCATCTATTTCTTCGTTTCCAGGTACCCCAGAGTGACGTTTCATCCATGCTATGAAGATGTTGGGGTAGTTTATCCGCACCCGAAACTCAAAGCCGATAATCGCTCCAACTGTGGGGTTGGTACAACTATCACGATGGTTTCTAATCACTTGTATGGCTGACATACTAACGGAGATGGTAACTATTGTGTCAGCTGTGGTCCTCTGTGCGAATAGCAGAGCCTCCAAAATGGATATCAACTCGGCTGTCATAATAGTGAATCGAGCTTGCTTAGGCCTTGTCAGGTAATTCTAGTCGTATAGCGTGTTTTATGCGTACTGGCATTTAATGAGTGGCTTACACGCAATGTTGATGTCATCGAGGGCCAAAGCAAATGGGTGAGACCGGCGGGTCCCATATTTTGGACAGTACTTGGGCGGTTACAAAATACGGTGCATAGAGAGCACCAAGCGATTCACCGGAGTGTCGTTGAAGAAACCTCGCCAGAACTCACCTAATGTGATTTGTGAAAACTATAAAGTGAAGATCAGTGCCACGGAATTTCAGGCGCCGAAACCAGGAAAAGTCGACTGTCTGATGTACTTCACCGCCTTGCTTTGTATCGCGAAGAGGAGGGAGAAGAAGAGAAGGAAGAAAAAGAGGAGGAGGAGGAGGAGCAGGAGAGTAACGGCGGCAGACTGACCCCGCGCACGGCCGTAATCCCCTGGAGTGAGTCCTGGGGGAGCCGGGAGGACTGCTGCTGAAACTTTCATAGCGCCCACCCAGACAGCTCGCAGCGCCGCCGCTGCCGCCACAGCACGTGGCTGCGGCTCCTGCCTGCTGCTCACACAGCACGTACCGCGACACGGCCATTAGCTGCCGGGAACACAGCTAACCGGCTGCCCGAATACAGTGCAGCATCCCCAAACACATACAAGGACAATGTACCCTCTCATTCCGTCTTGTTAAAGCCAAAAGTCGAAAGGGAATTAAAGAAAGAATCACACATTCCATTTGGTTATACAATAATAAAACTGACGGTGTTCCGAGGGCTGAGGTGAGGGCTATACAGGGTGGTCCATTGATAGTGACCGGGCCAAATATCTAACGAAATAAGCATCAAACGAAAAAACTACAGAGAACGAAACTCGTCTAGCTTGAAGAGGGAAACCAGATGGCGCTATGGTTGGCCCGCTAGACGGCGCTGCCATAGGTCAAACGGATATCAACTGCGGTTTTTTTAAATAGAAACCCCCATATTTTATTACATATTCGTGTAGTACGTAAATAAACGTGCATGTTTTAGTTGGACCACTTTTTTCGCTTTGTGATAAATGGCGCTGTAATAGTCACAAACGTATAAGTACGTCGTATCACGTAATATTTCGCCAGTGCGGACGGAATTTGCTTCGTAATACATTACCCGTTTTAAAATGGACCGTTTACGAATTGCGGAAAAGGTCGATATCGTGTTGATGTATGGCTATTGTGATCAAAATGCCCAACGGGCGTGCGCTATGTATGCTGCTCGGTATCCTGGACGACATCATCCAAGTGACCGGACCGTTCGCCGGATGGTTCCGTTATTTAAGGATACGGGAAGTGTTCAGCCACATGTGAAACGTCAACCATGACCTGCAACAAATGATGATGCCCAAGTAGATGTTTTAGCTACTGTCGCGGCTAATCCGCACATCAGTAGCAGACAAATTGCGCGAGGAACGGGAATCTCGAAAACGTCGGTATTGAGAATGTTCCATCAACATCGATTGCACCCGTACCGTATTTCTATGCACCAGGAATTGCATGACGACGACTTTGAACGTCGTGTACAGTTCTGCCACTAGGCACAAGAGAAATTACGGGACGAGGACAGATTTTTTGCACACGTTCTATTTAGCGACGAAGCGTCATTCAGCAACAGCGGTAACGTAAACTGGCATAATATGGACTATTGGGCAACGGAAAATCCACGATGGCTGCGACAAGTGGAACATCAGCTACAGTGGCGGGTTAATGTATGGTGCGGCATTATGGGAGGAAGGATAATTGGCCCCCATTTTATCGATGGCAATCTAAATGGTGCTATGTATGCTGATTTCCTACGTAACGTTGTACCGATGTTACTACAAGATGTTTCACTGCATGAGAGAATGGTGATGTACTTCCAACATGATGGATGTCCGGCACATAGCTCGAGTGTGGTTGAAGCGGTATTGAACGGCATATTTCATGACAGGTGGATTGGTCGTCGAAATACCATACCATCGCCCGCACGTTCACCGGATCTGACGTCCACGGATTTCTTTCTGTGGGGAAAGTTGAAGGATATTTGCTATCATGATACACCGACAACGCCTGACAACATGCGTCAGCGCATTGTCAATGCATGTGTGAACATTACGGAAGGCGAACTACTCGCTGTTGAGAGGAATGTCGGTACACATATTGCCAAATGCATTGACGTTGACGGACATCATTTTGAGCATTTATTGCATTAATGTGGTATTTACAGGTAATCACGCTGTAACGGCATGCGTTCCCAGAAATGATAAGTTCACATGTATCAGATTGGAACAACAGAAATAAAATGTTCAAACATACCTACGTTCTGTATTTTAATTTAAAGAAACCTACTTGTTACCAGCTGTTCGTCTAGAATTGTGAGCCATATGTTTGTGACTATTACAGCTCCATTTATCACAAAGTGAAAAATGCGGTTCAACTAAAACATTCATATTTCTTTACGTTCTACACGAATATGTAATATAAATGGGGTTCCTATTAAAAAAACGCAGTTGATATACGTTTAACCTATGGCAGCGCCATCTAGCGGGCCAACCATAGTGCCGTCTGGTTTCCCCCTTTAAGCTAGACGAGTTTCGTTCTTTGTAGTTTTTTCGTTCGACGCTTATTTCGTGAGATATTTGGCCCCGTCACGATTAATGGACCACCATATACATATCGCAGGACGCTGAAACATGGTAGGCATGTTCATTAACCGGCGCGCTCGCGGATTATACTGAAAAAATATAGTTCAACTTTCTGCCACCAGGTGAAAACATGGCGCTGGAAGCAGTCATAATGTAAAATGTTTCCTGTACTGCCGTATGTACGCTGTCGCTTGGTGACGCATATTGATTTCTTCTGTGAAGTGACTTTTGGTGTAAACGGGTAAGAAGTTTGAAGTTTTCCGTACAAAACGCAATAGCAATTGAGAGGGAAGACCGTGATTGGTGGTCAAAGTGTTTGATCAGAACGGCAGCAACAAAAGCACTGCGTTGCAGGAATATCGTCAACAGTAACAGCTGCGAAGAGGCCCATATCAATAAATGCGCTAAAGAATATGGTCAATAAATTTGAAGAAACAAGTGAATTAGGTGGTGCAGCTGTGAGCAGGGAGCGGGAAGCGGTCCATTTCCATGGCAGTTGTTGATAAAGTTGTTGTAGCTGTTCAAGTGGCTCTGAGCACTATGGGACTTAACTTCTGAGGTCATCAGTCCCCTAGAACTTAGAACTACTTGAACCTAACTAACCTAAGGACATCACACACATCCATGCCCGAGGCAGGATTCGAACCTGCGACCGTAGCGGTCGCGCGGTTCCAGACTGTAGCGCCTAGAACCGCTCGGCCACTACGTCCGGCTGTTGTAGCTGTAGCCGGCCTCGCAGTACATGCCTCAAATTCTGCCGCCAGTGCTCGAGCTGTGTCACGGGGATTGTCTCTTCCCCGGTCAACAGCGCAAAATATTTTGAAGCGCATTTTACTCTGATATCCATACGACATTCAGAATGCGCAACAAATGAAGCCTCAAGATAGGCTAAAACGCCATTATTTCGGCATTCGTTTGTGGCAAGTATGGAAACGAACGTCATGTTGCCGACGAATAATCTTTGGATGGACGAGGCACATTTTTTTTCTGCACGGCGCCGCGAATGTACAGAACTGTCAAATAAGGAGTTCTACTCCGCCAGATGATGTGCAGGAACATCCATTGCACTCATCTTACGCTACTGTATGTTGTAATTTCACAAGTTCTTTCATTGTCGGTCAGTTTTTCTTTGAAGACATAACACTTCACGGGCCTGTTAGTTGTACAGTGACATCGGCACGTTACAAGGACATTCTTGTTTCATACACGATTCCAGCTTTGCAGGAACGCAAATATGTCCACACAAGATGGGCCGACAACACATGTCGCTTTGCAGGTGAAAGATTTATCGCATCATCTCTAGACAATTTCAAGATGTGTGGCCTTCCAGATCTCCCGACGTAAATCCGTGTGATCTCTCGTTGTGGGTGTATCTGAAAGATCGAGTCTATCAGGGACGTATCCGGACTCTTCCTGATCTAAATGATAGCATACGACGACGTATCGCTTTGATTGCACCATATATACTGCGAGCAACTGTCAACCACACTTTGTTAAGGATGCAGCATGTTGCTGAGTCGGAACACCATATCAGACACATATTGTAACATGTGACCATATCCTGAAAAACGCTTCAGAACGATGGTCCCTCCCCTGATCCTAGACCCTCACCACATTCTGACTGCTTACAGCCATGTTTTCACCTGAACTATTATTTTTTCCAGCATACTCTATCAACCCATCGATTGATGAAGATACCTGCCATGTTACACTGTTCCGCGATATACACAGCCCGCATTGGAGCACTCGGAACATCATCAACTTAATTACAACCACCTGGTACCAAGATTATATTTACCCAGTAATTGAGAATGAGAGCACTTTACTACTTCCAACAAACTTTATATATAATTTCAAACTTATAAGAAACTTTTTATTGGTATCAAATTTTGCAGACAGTGTCCACATATACCACTGAACGTACCTGCAAAATTGTTTCACTGTACATTGTTAGGGAGATATGACGTCATAAACGTCGAGATGAGTCAAAAACTAACTTATGCTTAAAATGGACGGATGTGCGAAAAACTAACTTGAGCTTAAAATGGACCTCAAATTACCCAAACTGTACTCATCCAGTGTTTGATAGTGAGCGCTGAGAGGCTACCAACGAAGCTTGAACAAATTTCTTTTTTTAAAAACTTTTCTCGCCTACTCTAATAATCGGGGGTTTACTGGTTAGAGCCTATCCTGTCCGTTCTCTGGACTATTGATGCGCGGTACGGAATCTTTACCGGATGGAACTGACAGACGGCATAAAAAATTTCAAACAGTGCAGTTCTGTTTTTATATCACGAAAGATAGGCGAGAAAGTCGTGAATATGATACGCTAGTTGCAGTGGCTACCATTAGAAAAAATCGTTTTTCGTTCCAGCGAGATCATGTTATGTTATTTCAATCACCAACTTTCTCCTCCGAATACCAACATATTTTTTTTATTGACTCCCTCCTGCACATGGAGAAATGCCCATTGCAATATGCCATCAGTTCAAAAAGTTTTGAGACCGGATTAACAAAAAAATAGTGATGCGTTAAGACGGTGGTTTTACTGCTTCAGGTGTGCTGCACAGTCTTCGTCCACTTGAGTACAACGCACAGAACTCTAATACAACCACGCGGAACTGTCAAAAAAATCTTCCTTTGGAGTGCTGGTCAATTCGCAAATCAAACCGGTTTGAATGTCTGTTATGTTGTCAAAGCGTTGACCCTTCACTTGAATTTCTGCACTTTGTCGTTTTGTGGTAGTTTCGTATAGATAACACAAGTTTCCCAGAAAAGAACTGTCTGTTTTTTGCATTTCAGTTAACTGACGGCAGGTTCCAGCTTCGTTGTTGTTGATCGGAAATCAAGGTGTGCGGGACAAACTTTGCATATACTTTTCTTTTCTTCGAAACACTGTTGAGAATTCCTTGAACACTTGATTCAGAGATGTTGCTCCATTGTGATCTGCGACAAAGGCGTTGACACAACATAGTCCCACGTCAACTACTCAACACTGACTGACTACTTGAGTGCACATCTGTTGCTTACAGTTCTTAGTTCAAGCTGCCACATTCGTTACTGCGGCGATGTTGTTTATTGGCCAAGACTAAAATTCATGGAAAAGGAGTTGAGACTTCGAGACTTGCCGATGAGAGTGTCATACTGGCAGAAGCGGCAGAGGACGTGGAACAGCAATTGAACGGGATAGATTGTGTTCTGAAATGAGGTTATAAGACAAACATCACCAAAAGTAAAATTAAAGTAATGGATTGTAACAGAATTAAATCTGACGATGCAGAAGCAATTGGACTGGAAAATGGGACACTAAAAGTCGTACATGACTTCGGCTATTTGGGCAGTATAATAGTTGACGATTTCCGAAGCAGGAAGATATAAAATACAGAGTCGCACAGCTAGAAAATCGTTTCCCAAAACGAGAAGTTTGTTAACATAGAATGTAAATTTATGTGGTTGGAAAGTCTTTTATGAACGTATTTGTCCGGAACGTAGCCATGTACGGAAGTGGAACATATATGATAAACAGTGCAGAAGAGAACTCAAGCTGTTGAAACGTGGTGCTACAGAAGAATGCTGGAGACTAGAGGGGCACATCGAATAACTAATGAGGCGACACTGAATAGAACTGGGGAGGAAAGAAATTTATGTAACTGCTTGACTAAAAGAAGGAAGCGGTTGGTAAGACACTCTCTGAGGTATCGTCAGTTTTGTAATGGGAGGAAGTTATCAGGGGGGGGGGGGGGATAAAGACTGTAGAGCTGCATCTAGGCTTGAAGGGCAACCAGGTCCCAACGGCTGTAGCTTGTAGTAGTTTCCGGGAGATGAAAAGGCTAGCACCGGGTAAACTGCTCTGGAGAGCTCCATTAAATCAGTGTTGGCTGAAGAGAATAGCAACAACAATGACTACTACTACTACTACTACTACTAGTACTACTACTGATTCAAAAAAAAGAGAACGCAAATGTTTTCGATGTTCCTTTCACGTGTTGCGATGAATTGATATTTTCAAGTAAGTGCATAATGTCTCATTTCAGCAATGTATTTATTTCGATACAACAGACTTTCTCTCCTCTATAAAGTAACATCCTTTTCATTAAGAAGATGGTCTGCATTCCCTGTTGAGAAAGCATTGTTGACTCAGGTGGAAATGTTCGATTTCTATTATTACTACTTAATGTTTAGTCGACGTTGAGAAAGAGGCCGGTATGGGAAGCATAGGAAGCCTTTTATTTTTTTCCTCTGTGTGTGTGTGTTTCATATTGGGTGCATTCCAGAACTAGGTGTAAAAAATTGAATACATTTGGCGATTAGAAAACGTCGAGGCATGGACCAACCCCCTCGACTATTTTATTTTAGCATGTTGTCACTGTTCGAACATATTCGGAGCCGGACGCTGTGGCCAAGCGGTTCTAGGCGCTTCAGTCTGGAACCGCGCTGCTGCTACGGTCGCTGGTTCGAATCCTGCCTCGGGCATGGATGTGTGTGATGTCCTTAGGTTAGTTAGGTTTAAGTACTTCTAATTCTAGGGGACTGATGACCTCAGATGTTAAGTCCCATAGTGCTTAGAGCCACTTGAACCTTTTTCGTACCCGTGTGTTTATGGTTGCATTTTCTCCCAAGTCAGGGGCCAAGACAAAGAAGAAATAGTGCTTAGAGCAATTTTTGAAAATATTCGGTTATTTATTGATTAAAAACTTGAATACACAAATTTAATGTTTCACATTAACACTTATTTAATAGTTCATTATCAACCGGTTTTCGGCATCTAAGGCCATCATCAGATACTTAACACATAACTTCGGCCAGAGTACAAAGATTTTTGAACAAAAATATGTGATATTTTATGACTATATCGCCAACAAACACAAGCATAATGTAATACGCAAAGAGACTCTGATCAAGTAAATCTTACATTACGGTATATTCAGATGTTAAAGGCCGGCCGAAGTGGCCGTGCGGTTAAAGGCGCTGCAGTCTGGAACCGCAAGACCGCTACGGTCGCAGGTTCGAATCCTGCCTCGGGCATGGATGTTTGTGATGTCCTTAGGTTAGTTAGGTTTAACTAGTTCTAAGTTCTAGGGGACTAATGACCTCAGCAGTTGAGTCCCATAGTGCTCAGAGCCACTCAGATGTTAAAACTATATGAATGTATAAGCCACGCAGTCCAGTAGTTACAGCTCTACCTGACTGACCCACACGAAACCCTGTAAAATGATATATTACTAAGCGACCGTTCAAGAGGCATGTTGTATTGAACAGTCAGGAATAATTAAATTTAGTGTTGTGATCCAAACGCGGCGCCCCACACGCCACGACCGTGCTGCGCCACAAGTACACCGTTGACTCTCGCGAACAGAAACAGCCGACTGCCAACGTCAAATAAAGTGGCATCACTAGCCGCTCGGAATTCATTGTTCGGCGGCGCTCGAGAGCTATTTACAGGATCCGGAGATGAGAGTAATTCCAGCGCCCTGTAATTATTCCCGCCATTGTTTCGTGCAATTACATTTCGTGAGATAAACGCAGCGCTGCCGGAGACTATCGCGCAATATTATTCACGCCTTCTGGCGCGGAAAGAACTGGAGGCGGATTGATTTTCCGTTGTTAATTGTGCAGTCAGAATAAAAAAATACAATGGGAAACGGCCCAGTGGCACAAATCTGTGATTGCGATAAAGATTAAGAATCTAGGAAACAACTTTATGCGCCGGCCTTGATGGCAGAGCGGTTCTAGGCGCTACAGTCTGGAACCGCGCGACCGCTACGGTCGCAGGTTCGAATCCTGCCTCGGGTATGGATGTTTGTGATGTCCTTAGGTTAGTTAGGTTTAAGTAGTTCTAAGTTCCAGGGGAATGATGACCTCAGAAGTTAAGTCCCATAGTGCTCAGAGCCATTTGAACCATTTGAACCAACTTTATGCGAAGGTGGATGAAGCGCAAGCTAGAGCTTTCATAGTGGTGGTTACCAAAACGTTAAGTTGCTGAAACAACATTATGATTTAGGCGTGGTTTCCATTCTTCTCGACAGTTGTTCTCCAGAGTTTAACAAATATTGTGTAAATTGCAAGACAATCACAGGTTGTAATTTTTATTGCAGATTTATTTGTAAGCAATGCCGCTTGTCCAAGAGTTGTCTGTCCAAATTCAAGCACATTATTTCGATGTTGTATATACGATCATATAAGGGACAGTCAAACGAAGATGAGACAGAAGAAAAAAAGTAAGGAAACTGTTTATTATTCGAAAGTAATCGCCATAACTGTTAAAATGAGACAAGACGGTCACTGACATTATGGAGAAATGTCTGCGGTTGCCTACGGAACAATGATCGTACCCAGGCGTCCATATCTTTGTCCAAAGCGAATCGACGGCCACGAATGTCTTTCTTCAGGGCTCCAAACGTGCGGAAATCGCATGGGGGAGAATGGGACTTCATGGAGGAAGTGTAAGGGCTTTCCAGTGAAACCTCTTTACCGTAGTCGTAACTACCTTGGATCATGTCAGCGGGCATTATCCTCAAGAGAATGATACCACCCGTCAACATTCCTGGGCGTTGGGATCTGATTGTGCGCTTCAGTTTTTGCAAAGTACCAACGTATCGCTGTGCGTTAGTTGTGGCTCCTGTAACCAAAAAGTCAACGAGCAGCAGACCTTTTCTTTCAAAGAAGCAGCTCGTCATGGCCTGCCTGTTGTTTAGACTACGCTGAAGAAGTTTTGCTGGGAAATTCTTACATATACCCCTACATTCGCGATCTCACGCCATCCCGTTCCCACATTTTTGGAGCCCCAAAGAAAGAAATTCGTTTCCGTCGATTTACTTCGGACTACGAGGTGCACGCCTGAGTAATATCATGGTTCCGTAGGCGATTGCAAACATTTTTCCGTAAATGCATTAACCGTCTTTCTCACAGTAGGCTAAATACTCCTACACCGAAACGCCAAAGAAACTGGTATAGGCATGCATATTCATATACAGAGATATGTAAACAGGCAGAATACGATGCTGAGGTCGGCAAAGGCTATGTAAGACAACAAGTGTCTGGCGCAATTGTTAGATCGGTTACTGCTGCTACAATGGCAAGTTATCAAGATTTAAATGAATTTGAACCTGGTGTTATAGTCGGCGCACTAGCGACGGGACACGTAGCGATAAAGTGGGGATTTTCACATACGAACATTTCACGAGTGTATTGTGAATATCAGGAACCCGGTAAAACATCAAGTCTCCGACATCGCTGCGGCCGGAAAAAAGGTCCTGCAAGAACGGGACCAACGACGACTGAAGAGAATCGTTCAACGTGACTCAAGTGCAACCCTTCCGCAAATTTCTGCAGATTTCAATTCTGGGCCATAACAAGTGTTAGTGTGCGAACCATTCAGCGAAACGTCACCGATATGGGCTTTCGGAAGTGAAGGACCACTCGTGTACCCATGGTGACTGCACGACACAAAGCTTCACACCTCACCTGGGCCCGTCAACACCGACGTTGGACTGTTGATGACTGGAAACATGTTACCTGGTCGGACGAGCCTCCTTTCAAATTGTATCGAGCGAATGGACGTGAACGGGTATATATGAATCCATCGACCCTGCATGTCGGCAGGGAACAGTTCAAGCTTGTGGAGGCTCTGTAATAGTGTGGGGCGTGTGCAGTTGGAGTGATTTGGGACCGTTGATACGCTTAAACACGACTCTGACCGGTGACACGTACGTAAGCATCCTGTCTGATCACCTGCATCCATTCATGTCCATTGTGCATACCGACGGACTATGGGCAATTCCAGCAGGGCAATGCGGCACCCCACACGTCCAGAATTGCTACAGAGAGGATCCAAGAACACTCTACTTCCGCTGGCCAGCAAACTTCCCAGACATGAAGATTACTGAACCTATTTGAGATCCTTGCAACGTACAGTTCAGAAAAGATCTCCACCCCCTCGTACTCTTACGGATTTATGGACAGCCCTGCAGGACTCATGGTGTCACTTCCCTCCAGCTCTACTTCAGACATTAGTCGAGTCCATGCCACGTCGTGTTGCTGCGCTTCTGTGTACTCGCGGGGGCCATACACGATACTGGGCTGGTGTACCAGTTGCTTTGGCTCTTCATTGTATATTAACGGTTATGTCGATTACTTTTGAAATAATAAACAATTCATTTACATTTTCTGACTTTCTCCATTTGACTGCCCCTTACGCATTAGTTTCACACAAACGT
Source organism: Schistocerca serialis cubense (assembly GCF_023864345.2). Lineage (NCBI taxonomy): Eukaryota > Metazoa > Arthropoda > Insecta > Orthoptera > Acrididae > Schistocerca > Schistocerca serialis. Next base: position 709,787,880 of record NC_064638.1, read on the forward strand.
TTAAATTTATATTATGCTAATAAATGCAGTTCTGCAGGCATATCAGTGTATGTGCATTCAATGTGCACACAGGGCGGCGTCGAATAGCAATAGACTGTAAGACTTCTGATGCGTCTGGAGCACATCTTGCGCATACGACAACAACGACGTGTAGATCTGACAGGCAACGTCTTACTACCCAGGCAAATACGTTACATATTGGTCATTTTTCCTTGGTTGGGGACCTCAGCCATAATGTACTTTTAATGAAATCACTGTTGCCATTTGACTGTCAATTTCTATCATTTATTTATTTCACTATCGCGATTTCGGCTGTAGAGCCATTTTGAAGTGGACAGATGAAAAAATTCAGTACATATCAGCCTTTTCTGAATGAGCGTAGTCTTCGAAATACATTGCTGTGCAAGACTTAAAAAATGGTTCAAATGGCTGTGAGCACTATGGGACTTAACATCTGAGGTGATCAGTTTCCTAGAGCTTAGAGCTACTTAAACCTAACTAACCCAAGGACATCACACACATCCATGCCCGAGGGAGGATTCGAATCTGCGACCGTAGCGGTAGCGCGGTTGCAGACTGAAGCCCCTAGAACCGCTCGGCCACAACGGCCGGCTGCAAACTTAAGGACAAGATATATAAAGTAACACAACATATTTCCTATTCGGTGGTGATGAATGAAAGTGCGAGAGCACGTTGTCAGAGGTCTCCCAGCAATGCACAGTAGTCTGGACGTCACACGATTTGAGGTCAGCCTGACTATGGCGCCAAATGGAGCTGGCCCTGCAGCGCGAGGCAGTTGAAAGGAACGGGGAAAGACAGTGTATGTCAATCGTCGAGCAGTCACGGTGCACTGTGGTGGTGGTCTTAACTACAACGCGGTCCGGAGACATTTGGATGACTTGACTCAGGGACGAATCATCGGGAAACTGGGAGAATGAAGCAATGTGACGAGTATAGCCCAGGATTTTGGTACTGCTCACAGCACTGTTTCACATGCATGGAGAGCGTCCCGAACCCCAGGCACTGTCGCCCCAAGTAGAGGACGTGGTCGACCACGGCCAGCTACAACAGCAGATGACCGCTAAATTGTGCAAAAGGCAAGAAGGGTGCAGTTGGAACAACATCTAACTGGACAACGCATGCTGTCACACACTCCACAGTGGCACGGCCACTGGATGGATGTAGTCTCTTTGCCTGACGACCAGTAGGTTGTGTTCCATTGAGAACCACACATCGGAGGCACCGTCTGTGTAGGTCGCGTGCACTTCTCGGATGAGAGCAGGTTCAGTCTGTGTAGTGACCACGTGATGCGCCCAGGAACATTGTCGAACATGATCGTTTTGTTGGTCCAGGTGTTATGGTGTGGGGAGGCACAGGCGTAGTGACCTCCACAGTTCACTCACCGGTGAACGTTATTGTGACACTGTACCTATGCATGCGTGTATTTATGTTTGTTTCGCATCTCCTTTGAAACCACGGGACGAATTTCCACCAAACTTGGTACACATATTGCTTAAGGTCTGGAAAGAATTACAATGGGATTTAGAACCACCTAACCGTGAAAGGGATGATAATGTGAGTGAGGCCACCGCGCGTGAATACCCAGAATTTATCATCCAGTATTTGAGGACGAGAGCGTTTAGAGACTTGCAGCGAACTTGACACATAATTTCAAACCTTTACGAAACTTTTTCTCATTGGCAGCGCCCACAAAACGATGAAAGGAAAAAAGTTTATGGCTAACTACGTTTTCCATGTTCCTGCAATAAAACTGCCCCATCAGGCATCTCCTTCGAAACGACGGGACGAATTTCCACCAAACTTGGTACACATATCACTTAAGGTCTGACATTAAAATTTATTACTTTTTTGCCTACTAACTATATCTGCAACACATTCAGCAGACAGTATCCACATGTACTGTTGAGTGGATTTACAAAATTATATCATTGTACGACATATAGTTCAGAAGATATTAGAGAAGGAGATGAACAGAGACAGAGAGAGGAGTAGATGGAAAGGGAAAGAGAAGAGGAGGAGATGGACACAGAGAGGAGATGGACATAGAAAGGAAAGAGGAAGAGGTGGACAGAGAGAGAGGGAAGGACAAGGTGGCCAGAGAGAAGGGGATGGACAGAGAAGGGGGAGAGCAAATGGACAGAAGGGGCGGCAGGGGAGGTGGGCAGTGATTGGGGGGGGGGGGGGAGAGGATAGAGAGGGGAGCAGAGGAGACGGAGAGAGAAAGAGGCTAAATGGTTCAAATGGCTCTGAGCACTATGGTCCCCTAGAACTTAGAACTACTTAAACCTAACTAACCTAAGAAGGACATCCCACACATCCATGCCCGAGGTAAGATTCGAACCTGCGACCGTAGCGGTTACGCGGTTCCAGACTGAAGCGCCTAGAACCGCACGGCCACATCGGCCGGCAGAGAAAGAGGCAGAGGAGGTGGACAGAAGGGGCGGCGCAGAGGATGGACAGAGAGAGGGGGGAAGGAAGAGTTAGAATAGTAGAACAGAAGTAAATACATACCAAGGCAACGTCGGATACTCAGCTAATTTCAAATATTTGTGCTTCCAGGATATGTAATGATTAAATGCGGAAGTTTTTACGAATAAAAATATGCATGCGTCACTGAACAGATAGGCCCGAAATACTAGTCATAACCTGCAGGTATTAAATGGCAGTTACTGAAAGAGTAGCAGTGTAAAGTGTCAAAATCGATAACGTGTGATTCGACTCTGCGGCCTATGAGAGAGGGATATGCCGTCTAGGTTTGGCCGGATTCAAAATGCAAATCGTTACATATGCAATGGTCTGATTTATTTACACTATGTCACTATGTCATTCATATTGTCTTAATATTAAAGTAATAAAGGAAATGAACTGGGGAACTGAGTGGCATAAACTTCAGGTTTAGGAGGCATTCACATTTTCTGAAACGAGCAGAATTAATATGGAAATTTTAATGTATAATGAAACTTGTACGAGAAATGAGTATGATTTCAAACAGAAAATAATCATTTTTGATCATTACACGTACAGCCATATCTGTAACTTTTCCTTTAGGAGTGGTCGGTTTCCTGACCGATTAAAGTACTCGGTAGTAAAGCCACTTTATAAAAAGGGAGACAGGGATAATGTGGACAATTATAGACCTATTTCTATGCCATCGGTGTTTGCTAAAGTCATCGAGAAGGTTGTATACAGGGTGTTACAAACAGGTACGGCGAAACTTTCAGGAAACATTCCTCACACACAAAGAAAGAAAATATGTTATGTGGACATGTGTCCGGAAACGCTTACTTTCCATGTCAGAGCTCATTTTATTACTTCTCTCCAAATCACATTAATCATGGAATGGAAACACACAGCAACAGAACGTACCAGCGTCACTTCAAACACTTTGTTACAGAAAATGTTCAAAATGTCCTCCGTTAGCGAGGATACATTCATCCACCCTCCATCGCATGGAATCCCTGATGCGCTGATGCAGCCCCGGAGAATGGCGTATTATACACTCCTGGAAATGGAAAAAAGAACACATTGACACCGGTGTGTCAGACCCACCATACTTGCTCCGGACACTGCGAGAGGGCTGTACAAACAATGATCACACGCACGGCACAGCGGACACACCAGGAACCGCGGTGTTGGCCGTCGAATGGCGCTAGCTGCGCAGCATTTGTGCACCGCCGCCGTCAGTGTCAGCCAGTTTGCCGTGGCATACGGAGCTCCATCGCAGTCTTTAACACTGGTAGCATGCCGCGACAGCGTGGACGTGAACCGTATGTGCAGTTAACGGACTTTGAGCGAGGGCGTATAGTGGGCATGCGGGAGGCCGGGTGGACGTACCGCCGAATTGCTCAACACGTGGGGCGTGAGGTCTCCACAGTACATCGATGTTGTCGCCAGTGGTCGGCGGAAGGTGCACGTGCCCGTCGACCTGGGACCGGACCGCAGCGACGCACGGATGCACGCCAAGACCGTAGGATCCTACGCAGTGCCGTCGGGGACTGCACCGCCACTTCTCAGCAAATTAGGGACACTGTTGCTCCTGGGGTATCGGCGAGGACCATTCGCAACCGTCTCCATGAAGCTGGGCTACGGTCCCGCACACCGTTAGGCCGTCTTCCGCTCACGCCCCAACATCGTGCAGCCCGCCTCCAGTGGTGTCGCGACAGGCGTGAATGGAGGGACGAATGGAGACGTGTCGTCTTCAGCGATGAGAGTCGCTTCTGCCTTGTTGCCAATGATGGTCGTATGCGTGTTTGGCGCCGTGCAGGTGAGCGCCACAATCAGGACTGCATACGACCGAGGCACACAGGGCCAACACCCGGCATCATGGTGTGGGGAGCGATCTCCTACACTGGCTGTACACCACTGGTGATCGTCGAGGGGACACTGAATAGTGCACGGTACATCCAAACCGTCATCGAACCCATCGTTCTACCATTCCTAGACCGGCAAGGGAACTTGCTGTTCCAACAGGACAATGCACGTCCGCATGTATCCCGTGCCACCCAACGTGCTCTAGAAGGTGTAAGTCAACTACCCTGGCCAGCAAGATCTCCGGATCTGTCCCCCATTGAGCACGTTTGGGACTGGATGAAGCGTCGTCTCACGCGGTCTGCACGTCCAGCACGAACGCTGGTCCAACTGAGGCGCCAGGTGGAAATGGCATGGCAAGCCGTTCCACAGGACTACATCCAGCATCTCTACGATCGTCACTATGGGAGAATAGCAGCCTGCATTGCTGCGAAAGGTGGATATACACTGTACTAGTGCCGACATTGTGCATGCTCTGTTGCCTGTGTCTATGTGCCTGTGGTTCTGTCAGTGTGATCATGTGATGTATCTGACCCCAGGGATGTGTCAATAAAGTTTCCCCTTCCTGGGACAATGAATTCACGGTGTTCTTATTTCAATTTCCAGGAGTATATATATATCTATATATATATATATATATATATGATATGCCTTCTAGCATTACAGGTGATTCAAAAATATTTCTGTTTGCAGATGACACCGGCTTGGTAGTGAAGGATCTTGTGTGTAATAATGAAACATTATCAAATAATGTAGTTCATGAAATAAGTTAGTGGCTTGCGGAAAATAATTTGATGCTAAATCACAGTTTTTACCGTTTCTAACTCACTATTCAACAAGAACTGATATTTTGATCAGAGAGAATGGGCATATTATAAGCGAGACGGAACAGTTCAAGTTCCTAGGCGTTCGGACAGATAGTAAGCTGTTGTGGAAAGCCCATGTTCAGGATCTTGTTCAGAAACTAAATGCTGCTTTATTTACCATTAGAACAGTATCTGAAATAAGTGACACTTCAACACGAAAAGTAGTCTACTTAGCATATTTTCATACGCTTATGTCGCATGGTATTATTTTTTGGGGTAATTCTTTTGATTCAAAAAGGGTATTTTTGGCTCAAAAACGGGCTGTTCGAGCTATATGTGGTGTAAGATCGAGAACCTCTTGTCGACTCCTATTCAAAAATCTGAGAATTCTGACATTGCCCTCACAGTATATATTTTCTTTAATGTCGTTTGTTGTTAGCAATATTAGCCTATTCCCAAGAGTTTCACTCAGTTAATACTAGGCAGAAATCAGATCTGCATGTATCTGCATGTAGAATGCACTTCCTTGACTCTTGTACAGAAAGGAGTGCAGTATTCTGCTGCATCCATTTTCAATAAGCTACCACAAGAACTCAAAAATCTTAGCAGTAGGCCAAACTCTTGTAAGTCTAAACTGAAGAGTTTCCTCATGGCTCAATCCTTCTATTCTGTCGAGGAGCTCCTGGAAGAGCTGAAAAATTAAGCAAATTCCAGTGTTACATTGTTGATTTTCTTTATTTAAACTTACGAATTGTCGCCTGAATACGTTTCTTGTATTTCATTTTATCTGTTTCTACTATCGTGTTATAATTTCATGTATTGACTCGTTCCATGACCATGGAGACTTCTCCTTAATTTGGTCCCACGGAACAATAAATAAATAAATAAATAGTTGGAGAGACATCCAGCATCCGTACAAGCGTCATGAACCTGGCGGATATCGGCATGGAGTAGTGCAGCTAGGTGTCCCGGTTTCTGAGGGATTTTCCGCTCCTGAGGGATGTCGTGACCTGTCTCTCGTAGACCTTACGTGGGACAACAACTGCCTCAACTTTTTGGCACTGAAAGCTGTTCGAAATATTACGCGTATTCCATTTTCAATAAGCTACCACAAGAACTCAAAAATGTCGTGACCTGTCTCTCGTAGACCTTACGCGGGACGCCAACTGTCTCGACTTTTTGGCACTGAAAGCTGTTCGAAATATTACGCGTATTCCATTTTCAACAAGCTACCACAAGAACTCAAAAATTTTAGCAGTAGCAGAGTTCATGGAAGTTCTGGATCGAGTTTGTAAACGTGTCAGTGGCGGTAATCACGAAAGTTATGATACCGTATGCCATAGCCAGGGGTTCGCGATCAAACGATGAACTGAAGGTACGCTCCAGACCGTGCCCGAACTGTACCTCTCAGCCGCTTGGCTTCCATAGCAGTATTTTTCTGGACAGTGTCTCAACTTCCCTCTCTCTCTCATTCCGTGTCCAGATCATCATGTCCCTGTCTCGCCGTTTTTTCAAGCCACCAGTTTGTAAGTCCCGATTTTCTCCTTATTGTACCTGGTAGTACTAGCACAGAGGTAACGTTTACCCCTCTCCCAACCCCTCCTTCTCCACCTCAACCAGTAACATTGCTCATTTAAGTCGCAAAACTTAAATCAATGTAAATGTGGTATTTGTAATGTTAAATAACATGTATCATAATTACAATAACGAGTCTGAAAATGAGCATGGATTGAAGCGAAGTTGTAATTAGTACTGGTCCTGTTTTTGCAATTCCCACCGCAATGAGTAGATAAAAAAATAACTGAAGATGTTTTCACCTTTTTTTAAAGTAATGAAATACATAATGTTTCATTAACGAAACGTCTTAGGAAAATCTACCTAACATCCATCAAGACACCGAGACAGAGCCGGCCGCTGTCGCCGAGAGGTTCTAGGCGCTTCAGTCTGCAACTGCGCGACCGCTACGGTCGCAGGTTCGAATCCTGCCTCGGGCATGGATGTGTGTGATGTCCTTAGGTTAGTTAGGTTTAAGTAGTTCTAAGTTCTAGGGGACTGATGACCTCACATGTGAAGTCCCATAGTGCTCAGAGCCATTTGAGCCTTTTTGGAATTATAGAAAACAGTCATATCGCCTTAACTGTTAATTTTTGCAGTGTTTATTTCTTGCTATTGGTTAAACTTTTTCCTCTTTTAAGGCGTTTATGTAACCGATCATACAGGAACAGTTGTATCGTTCCTTTTCTCTCTGAAGAACATCTGCCCGCCACTTTCTTGCAATTTGGAAAAACCAATCACTTAGTAATTCATCACTCACGAAATATGAATGTTTTCTGTTAAACCGTTTGTTACCTTATTGTATTTGTCCTACATGACACGAATGCTTCCTTTCAGTCAGTTCCATAGCTGAGGCTGGACTCAAATTTCAAATGCTAATTACTTAAGAGTATTGCTGCATCTATAGATGTAGACCAGTCTCACACGTACTGAAAAATTTTCCTTTCTGTGAGATCCACCGTTGCAGATTGCGCCTTCTGATACAGTTCTTTACCCGATTACCTTGATAATCTAAACAACACCACTTAAAACTTTGCAAAGGTGTGCGCTTTGCTCATCAGCTTAAATTTCTTTGCTCCTGTTGCTATGTAAACTACATCCTTTGTTCCTACAAAGCTCAAAACGAAATCTTCGGAGTCTCTGCAATAAGTTATTCTTTCGATATTTGAATTCTTATGTGAAGATGTAATGGAATTCTAAAGTTGTTTGACCAATATGTTGTGTTGGAAGTTCGTTTCATCTCTCTCTCTCTCTCTCTCTCTCTCTCTGTCACCCTTCCTCCCTCTACCTTGTCCCTGTTCGGTGGATCCGAAAGGTAATCAGATGTCTGCCGTCTGCTCTATACAGAATGACGTTTTAAAAATTTGGAAGCTTGTAGATGGTGAACTTTTGAACGTTTTGATATAAGGGACCTATAGACGTACATGTGAAATAAATTGTCCGCAGCTCGTGGTCGTGCGGTCGCGTTCTCGCTTCCCGCGCCCGGGTTCCCGGGTTCGATTCCCGGCGGGGTCAGGGATTTTCTCTGCCTCGTGATGACTGGGTGTTGTGTGATGTCCTTAGGTTAGTTAGGTTTAAGTAGTTCTAAGTTCTAGGGGACTGATGACCATAGATGTTAAGTCCCATAGTGCTCAGAGCCATTTGAACCATTTTTTTTAAAAATAAAGTTTCTACAACACTGTGCGCTTTCCACGGGAAACACCAGAATACAGCAATGGGAAATCGTTTGTTGACAACAGAAAACAATCAAATACTGTGAACCTAATCCATTGCTTCTAGAGCAAACGTTCAGTGTGATGACCATCAGATCCGTGACATAATGTGCTAGGACAAACCATCTTTTGTCTGAGTCCCTGTACGACTCCGCGCTCTTGCCTTATGGTATCAAACGACGTTAAGACGCGTTCAGTAAGATCAAGTACCGTCCCTACTGGTGCTGAGTACACAAGAGACTTTACATAACCCCAGAGGAAAAAGTTAAGAGGAGTGAGTCCAGAGTAGCGCACAGGCCAGTGGACTGGGCGTCCCCTCCCAATTAATCTCTGCCTGAAGCTGCCTGTGAGATACATCCTGGCCCGACGATCAAAGTGCCCTGAAACATCATCGTCGTGAAACCACAAACTACAGTTACAAGGGAACGTCCTCCAGAGTTTGTTAGTTAGTTACATGCTCTGTAGATCATTTGAACGATTCTTTTATCGAAATGATGCGGAACGAGTCAGTTTACAGGTTATGTATACATGATTAGTGTTAACTTTAATGAATACAGTATAATTTTTGGTCTTACTCATGCAACTACACTTTTTTTACTGGCTACCAGTTTTTAAGTAGAAATTCGTCGATGGAATAGTAGGAGTTGTCCAGGAGAAATGATTTTAAATTAGATTCAAAACTTGCTTGTCTAGCTGTCAGACGTTTTACGTTAGTGGGCCAATGATCAAAAATTTTTCTTGCTGTGCACTGAATTTCTTTTTGAGCCACTGATAGCTTTAAGAATGGGTAGTAAGCGTCATTTTTCCCTCTAGTCTTACAGGTATGGACATCACTCATTGCTCTCTTTCGTGCAATGCATACTTTCATCCTAAGTGATGAGTTACCCTAGAAAATTATTCCTTAAGACATTACTGACTGGAAACATTTAAAATATGTCAGAAGGCTGATACGTTTTTGCCAAGATTAGCAATTATACGATGAGCAGCAGTAGCTGAAGCTCAATAGAAGAAACTCAGTAATATGCTTCCTCCAGCCTGAAGTTTTCATCAGTTTCTACACCCAAAAATTTTGAGCGTTCTACCCTATTTATTGACGCCTGATCACGTACTACATCAGTTATTGGTATTTGTTATACAGAACTGAATTTAGTGTGCTTTTCCGAAATTTAGGAAGTCCATTTCAAGAGAAACACTTAATAATACTTTCGAAAATATCATTTACCAATTCTTATGTTGCTTTCTCTCTAATGAAACTTACTATAACACTAGAATCGTCTGCAAGATGTACCAATTTTGCTTGTTGAAAGTTAAATAGAAGGTCATTCACATACATAAGAAATAGGAGTGGAGCCAAAATGGAGCCCTGTGGGATTCCCTTACAATATTATTTTTTTTTATTTTTTTTTTTTTTTGTTGTCAGTCACTAACATTTTCTTTGTTTCCGACATTGTCTGAATTTTTCAACACAACCTTTTGCATTTTGTTTGTTAAATATGACTCAAACTAACTGTGTGTAAACTCATCAGTTCCATAAAAACTAAGTTTTTCTACGAGAATAACATTATCTTCACAATAAAACGCCTTGAAAAGATCACAAAAAGTACCAACTGGCGATACATTATTATTTAAGGCTTGTACTATTTGAAGAATGAGTGTAAAGGGTGGCTGGAAATTCCCGTTACAAACTTCTAGGACTTATAGAGGGGAGTGAGTACGTAATATTTTGAATAGGAACACGTGTCCGGAAACGTACCGTTTAAATTCTACAGCCGTTTGAAAACATCTTTGCCAGGTAGTTTTGCAACAGGATAGTCATAGTGATGGGTGCTTACATCAAATCGGCTGATGTCATTTGACATCCTGTCCTACCTCAATGACCTGGTTGAGCCTCATCCACGCGTCTGTCAGTGTTGGAGCAACATGGTTGAGTTCAAGCTTGCAGAAAACATCGACACGATCTTCCTGAATGGTGAAGCTCACGGCGATGGAAGAGCTTCTCGTCGCCTTTATCAAGATAGTTCTCCACAACTTCAGACTACTCTTTTCGCCACAATCACGCAGCGGTTTAGAGAAAGGGTATCTTCACCAGCAGCAGGCGTGACTGCCGCGCTCCAGGGAGGTCCAACACGCCCCAACTGGAAGAGGCGTTAGTGCATCACGTTGATGAGAACCCGTCAACAAGTATGCGAGCAGTCTCATTGTCTATTAATGAGTGGGACTGTAAAACAAGAGATTTACTGGATCATGCCCAGTCAACTACTTGTAAAAATGGTCGCATTAGCAACACGTTTTCAAATGGTTGTAGCACGGAGATGGTACGTTTCTGAAGATGCGTTCCTATTCAAAATATTATGTACTTACTCCCCGCTATAAGTCCTAGAAGTTTCCGACCACCCTGTATAAATAGCGTTCTCAGTCGAGAAACCCTTTTGGAATCGAAACTGTGATATGCTAAGAAAATTGTTTCCACTTATGAGTGTGACCGCTTTTGTGTACATTACTTTTCAAATATTTTGGATAAAGTTGTCAGTAAGAAGACTGGACGGTAACTGTTTGAATCTGTCTTGTTACCTTTCTTATGAAGTGGTTTAACAACTGGATACTTTAACCTGTCTAGAAAAATTCCCTATGCCAGTGGTGCATTGCATGTATCCATAAGGAAATTACTTATTAAGCTGGAATAACTTTTCAGAATTCTGTTTGAAATTGCAGCAACCCCACATGAGCTTTTGTTTTTCAAAATTTTTACAATTGTATTAATTTCAGTGAAGGATATGGGTGCTACTTCTAGTTACATAAAGTTTTCTAGAATGCCATTTTTTATATATTCTCTTGTTCTTCAACCGAACCATTTGATATTATATTTGGTGCTACATTTAGAAAATGATTCCTAAAAGTATTTGCAGCTTGTGACATATCAGTCAAAATTGTCTCATTTAGTGTATTCGTTATGAAATTTTGTGCACTAAGCGGCTGTCCTGTCTCCCGTTTCACAATTTCCAATACAGTCTTAATCTTACTGTCGGCATTATTTATTTTTTTGTAGTATGCAAGTGATATCCAATCTTTACTTGCTCTGGCCTTTACGTAGTTCAGAAATACAGGGAAGGTACTGTTCGGAAAGTTCAAATATCATGCGCCATTCTAACGATCCGGTAAGACGCGTGGTTCAAGTAAAGTGATCTCCAAGAATTCCAGCTCAGTTCTCGAACAGGTAGTGCGTGGGTTTACAACAGCTCAGTGGTGGCTTTAAAAATTTTATTTCATATTTCCGGCTATGACTTTCTTGTATCAAAACATTGAAAATTTCATCCTCTGCAAAGTCCAGAATATTTAAAACGTCATTTTGTTACACCATGTTTCGTTGAAGGCACAAAATTGAGACGGCGGTGAAGTTTCTCTCGCTGTAAGCTCTCAAAGCGTCTTTAAATTTATCACCTTTCATATAAATCAGACAACTGCACTCTGTTACACCGATACAATATACAGTAACGTTTGTGAAATAACAGAGCAAGGGCGATTCATAAGCCTGAATAAACTTTCACCATAAATTGGGTTCGAGAGTCAAAACAATTATGGCTATGCTTAATGTCTGTCTACATCTGTAACTCTACCACACAACCCACCTTACGATGTGTTGTGGAGGGTACTTCTGGCACGACTGTCATTTCCACTTGTCCCTGATACATTCTCGAATGGTCAGTGGAAAGAGTTGCTGTCGCTAAGACTACGTATTTCTCTTATTTTATTGTCGTGAACATCTCGTGAGGCGCATCTGGGAGGAAGTAAACTGCTGCCCGACTCTTCTTAGAACGCACGTCCTCGGAATTGTAACAATAAACGTCTCAGTGAAGCACGAATCGTCTCTTCTAGCGTCTGACACTGGAGTTTGTTGATCATCTCTGTACGCTCTCGCGCATACTAAGCAAACCCGAACATACGCTATCTCATAAAAAGTATCTGGATACTCATAGTTAATGTGTAACTGACCACTAGATGTTGCGAGAGACGAACCCGCCAGTATAAAAGGAGGCGGGGAATGTTGCGTTGTCAGCAGAGAAGCAGCAACAGCCCAGTGCGTGGGTCAGGAGAGCTCAGTGATTTCGAATGTGAGTTAGACATTGGATGTCACGACAGTAACAAATGCATCGGGGACATTTAAGCGCTTCTTACGGCTGCCCAAATCGACTGTTGGTAATGTGATTGTGAAGCGGATAAGCGAAGGAAAATCCATAGCTCAACAGAGACCAGACAGACCTCATGCACTGACGGACAGGGACCGTAGAGCATGGCGGAGATTGGTTGTAAAAAGTCGCAGGAAATTAGCGGAAAGAGTCATTCGTGAGTTCCAAAGTGCAGTCAGTAGTCCAGCAATGACGGTCTGTAGGGAGCTAAAACAGGACAGGGTACAACGGTCGAGCAGATCCTCATAAGCCACACATTTCTGTAGTCAGTACTAAGCGGCGAAAAGAGCAACACCACAGGACAGCGAGTTACTGAAAACGATTAATTTGGAGTGACGAATCGCGCTGTACCCTATGGCAATCCGACGGAAGGGTCTGCGTTTCGCGAATGCCTGGAGAACTTTGCCTCCTATCCTGTATGGTGCCTATAGTGATTTACAGAGGAGGTGACGTTACGGTATGGGGGTGTTTTTCGTGCTTAGGATGTGGTCCCCTTATCGTGCTTCTACATCTACATCTACATGGTTACTCTGCAATTCACACTTAAGTACCTGGCAGAGGGTTGATCGAACAATTTTCATACTACTTCTCTACCATTCCACTCTCGAATGGCGCGTGGGAAAAAGGAACACCTAAATCTTTTCGTTCGAGCTCTGATTTATCTTATTTTATTATGATGATCATTTCTCCCTACGTAGGTGGGTGTCAACAAAATATTTACGCATTCGGTAGAGAATATTATCTATGTGGTCTTTCCAATTTAAGTTGCTCGTAATTCCTAGGTATTTAGTCGAATTGACAGCCCTTAGATTTGTGCCTTTTATCGTATACCCAAAATTTATCGGATTTCTTTTAGTACCCACGTGGATGACCTCGCACTTTCCCTTGTTTAGTGTCAATTGCCACATTTCGCACCATACAGAAATTCTCTCTAGATCATTTTGTAATTGGAATTGATCGTCTGATGATTTTACTAGACGGTAAGTTACAGCGTCATCTGCAAACAATCTAAGAGGGCTGCTCAGATTATCACCTAGATCTTTTATATAAATCAGGAACAGCAGAGGGCCTAAGACACTACCTTGCGGAACGCCAGATATCACTTCTGTTCTGCTCGATGATTTACCGTCCATCACTACGAACTGCGACCTCTCTGAGAGGAAATTACGAATCCAATCACACAACTAAGACGATACTCCATATGGACGCAATTTGATTAATAGTCGCTTGTAAGGAATGGTATCAAAAGCCTTCTGGAAGTCTAGGAATATGGAATCGATCTGAGATCTCTTGTCGACAGCACTCATTACTTCATGGGAATAAAGAGCTAGCTGTGTTGCACACGAACGATATTTTCTGCAGCCGTGTTGTTTATGTATCAATAAGTCATTTTCTTCTAGGTGGTTCATAATGTTCGAGTACAGTATATGCTCCAAAATCCTACTGCAAATTGAGGTCAGTGATATGGGTCTGTAATTCAATGGGTTACTCCTATTTCCTTTCTTGAATGTTCGTGTGACCTGTGCTACTTTCCAGTAGTTTAAGGAAACGCTAAATGCGGAGGGATATGAACACATTTTACAGCATCGTGCACTGTGCAGAGTAGAGGAACAGTTCGGAGACGGTGATTGTATCAGCGTAACTCTGGACCGTGTCTTAAGATAGCACCTGTGGCACAATGGTTGATGAACTATAATATTGCCGAAACGGAGTCCCGACCTGAACGCAATGTAACACCTTCGAGGTGAGCTAGAATGTCAACTTCGCTCCACAACCCAGCGTCCAACATTACTACCTTTTGGCTCTTGAGGAAGAAAAGCGTTCCCGTACACACACTGAGACACTTCTTTGAAAGTGTCCCTAACAGAGTTCAAGCCGCCATAAAGGCGAAGGGCGAACACATCCCATATTAATGTGCACTAATAGGCGTCCAGATACTTTGATCAGATAATGTATGTTTCTCGAACACATCACTGTGGAAAAATTTGAGAGATTCGAGCTCACACGAAGACTTACCAACAGTTGTTCCTGATCGCACTCACCGTTCGCGAGTGGAACAGGATGCTGGGGAGCAGTGACACTGTGACACGAAGTACGCTCCTTTACACACCGTAAGATGTAGGTGTATGTATGGAATGGCCTTAGGCGAAAGATGAGGTGGTTCCTTCAACAAGGCACATCGTTTTTCCTACATCACTTTTGTCCAACAAACTAACTAAACCATGTAGACGTCAAAAAGCACTTTAATGATTTACCTTTCTTTGACTGAGCACAAATAAAACCTCCATCCATCATTTATAAGAACTCTGCCACTTGTTCGATTGTTTTTAAATAACATATGCGGAGTAGCTGCAACTCTTTAAGCGTGCCGCAGCTTCAGAGGGTCGCACATCATTTTTGTCACTTATTTTCTCCAGCAGTTTCACATTTCCGCTGCGCAACAGACTTGGTGCCAGATTCTCATAAGGTAGTCACTGGGTATCGAACCCTGAAACTCCGTATGAGTAGCCAGCTAGCTAACCACTATGCTTCTAAAACATTTTTCTAGTAATCCCGTGACATGTTGTACATAACATTGCGCAATTTTTGCAAATTACTCTCTCGAACATTAACAGAAGAAAACCAGGCGTTACATCGAGGCTAAAATAATGATGCATCACGCTACTCGCGCAGTAAAATCTTTCGTTTCCTGATGATCTGCAACGTTTCTGTTGATACAATTCCATTCTCACAGATAAAGTTGTTAGAACTATAAATCAGCTTAAGTATTTTCCGACACAGTTATTTAAAACACATTCAACTTCTAAACCGGTAAAAAAAAATACAACTAAACTGCTGACATGTGCAAAATTCTAAAACTATGGGACGTGAGATGACGAACGTACAGCAGCTGAAAAGAATGACGCTGCCGCGCGATGTGAACCATCAGTTCAGTGGCGCCACACGTAAAAGAGTTGCAGCTACACAGCTTATGTTATTTAAAAACAATCGAACGAGTGCCAGAGTTCTTGTGAATGATGGATGGAGGCTTTATTTGTGATCAGTGAAACAGTCACAATTACAATTCCCAGTCGGACATGGTGAAAAATTAATAGCGGCCCTGCTGCCTTACCTTGATTTTAATAGTCTTTGTGCCCACACAGACGTGCAGTTACATGGCACAGGCCTGGTTGACAAGCCTAGAAAGAGGCAAACGTGACACACGCATAGGTCTCTTGGATAAACAGGTGAACAAACTGCCAGACAGGTTCCCGCAGCCGCGTCATTTCGGAATTCTGGCACGTGGGTGGGAGCCACACGATGTTTCTCTGCTTCTCTCTCCTTCATCAGGATTACTGTTTGCTTATTTTACTTAGCGACCATCAGCACGCACACGAAACGAAATAAGCCATTAAAGGACTGCTTCACGCAATTTGAAACCAAGGTGGACTAAAATTTTCCAGTCTGTCATGTTGTCACGCATGAATCTAACAGTTCTTTATTCACCAAAATATGAGTGCCGTACAGCGATTGCTCGCATTTCGTATTTTGCAACGCAGTTGAGGATGTTGACTCGTTTCAGCACTGGAGCGAGACGACAGATGTAAAAATTGAAACTACTGTTAATATACAGGATGAAGCATTTATTTTTACCATCAAAAATAACTATCTGTTCAGAGGTAAAACAAAAAAGTCAAGCAAATGCTGTATGGTTGCCAGAGGCATTAGCAGGCATGATTACTTTTCTTGTGACTTCGTTCTTTTCGAAGATATGAACAGACTTGTTCAAAAAGTATCACAGTGCATGGTTCATGTAAACATGCCGTTATCAAAAACGTAACACAAAACTGACTTTGACTCTCCTGTAGTAGCAAACAGTCCAAGTACCCCGCGTAACGTGAAAAACGAAAATGTAAATCGCTCATTACTGTGTCCACAACTTATATTTTTCGTGCATGAGTAGCAATTGTACCTTTATTAGTTTGTCCACATTGTACTCGCACAAACCTTCAACTAAAATTGGTTGACTGATTGAATAACATGTGCGTCTTTTCCTTGTGTTCAACTTCAACAAGCCAGTTCCTTTGGCACTGACGGCCACACTCAAACTGTCATATGTCATCAACCACGTGTCTACAACCTTTATTTGTACATCCATTACTTATATTCCTGTACAGGGGAAACAAAGGAATACTGCATCGCTGGCCGTTGTGGCCGAGTGGTTCTAGGCGCTTCAGTCCGGAACCGCGCGACTGCTACGGTCGCAGGTTCGAATCCTGCCTCGGGCATGGATGTGTGTGATGTCTTTAGGTTAGTTAGGTTTAACTAGTTCTAAGTTCTAGGGGACTGATGACCTCAGATGTTAAGTCCCATCGTGCTCAGAGCCACTTGAACCATTTTTGAATACTGCATCGTACTTCGGAAGAACACAGCCACTGCTCTATCATATTTATTCGCAGACACCGGTCAAGTGACTTTCAACTAAAATGTCTCGCCTGTACGGGAATATGTATAATGGATTAATGGAGGTACGAGTACAGTTTGTAGATACATGGTTGACGACGTATGGTTGTATGGTTGTCTGGGTATGGCTGCGAGTCGCGCTCGGGTAGCCTAATGGTGAGACGACCGCTCGCGATAAAAGGGAAATGGGTTCGAGTCCCGGTGCGGAACAAATGTTCACTGTCGTCATTCAGTTATACAGGTGATGGTTACCCATATTCGTAGTTGCGAATACTCTTCATGCAATTCATTTCTGGCTTATGTCGATACGAATGCAATACGGTTACATTTGAAATTTCTCCACCGTTCTTAGGACAGGCACGTTAAGTTTGGTGGCGCCTTTGTTGCTCTTACAAGAGAAGTGTTCCAGCAATAATACGGAGCTATATCTGTTCCGTCACGCACCAAGATAATTTATCTATAGAACACTGCGTTTACGTACAGTCAATGTTTGAAGGTTACTGAAGCTGAAGACAGCATATTCACAACACCCATGAATGAAGTATTATTTGGTAAAAATTTAAACATTGGCTTCAGACTGTGTATGTTAACACATGCACTACTTACAAAGCTTTATTTCCCACAATAGAACTCATTGCGTTATCGTGCGTTCTTGCTTTATTCGACACCGAAGTACAAAATGAAGAATTTCAGTGATGTGATTAAAACGCAGCGGAACGGAACAGCTTGTGGTAAAGCTCTAGGTCGGGGTTGGGTCGGTAACGGCTTTATTATTTCCATATAAAACTTTAATTGTAACTAAATTACTTTTATTAGTAACGATTTAACAAAATTGTCGTTACTTTTTTACCGCACGCAACATACTTTGTCGTGAGACTCTCAATATTGCGTAATACCGGCCTTTATTTTAAAAAAAAGTTTCGAAATTAAATCTTTTCGATAACGTACCTAGTAAATGTCTGAACTATAATTTTAGTGCCGTTATTGCATTTAATTCCTGCTCACTCATTCATACCATTTGTATTTGAAAGTTTTGTACGCAACGAGGAGTATATGAAGGTCACGTGACGCGTCATACGTGAATAGCATGCAATCAGCGATGTTACATTTACTTCCACGCTTTTCCAACACAGATAAGAAAGCGGAAGCACGTATGGATTGTCCAGCTTACGATAAAGTGTTTGAATTTTTAACGTCGGATGGAAGAAAATGATTCCTTTGTTTGCAGTCTGTGCGCCAGTGGGAGAAAAATACAAAGCAGTTGAAGCTCCATGCCGATCTTAAAGTAACACGTACTGGTAAGTTTTCTGCTTGCTGTTAGCGATAGATATTTAAATAAAAGTCTGATTAATTCTATTGATTTACTTAAATAGGAAATATTCTCAATATTTTAAACCATGCACATGAAAAAACTAATATACTCAATTCTCACTTTCGTCTAGAGCAAACATTCACATTTCCTAAAACAAATTGAGGAAAACCAAACGTAAGGCACAAAAATAAATTACAGCGATAGCATTACAGGTCCCCCCCCCCCCAAAACAAACAACACACACCTCTTGGAGCAACCCTTTTGAAACCTGAAGTATGGTTGACAGAGCAGTAATGAACTTCATCATAGATTCTGCTCAGCTTTTCCGCATAGTAGAGGAAACATCACTTAAAAATCTTATATGTCTGGGTTTGCCAAAGTCTGTGTCAATTGTGGCAAGAACATCTATAAGTGGTAGATTTAATAGGGAATCTGAGAGAATGAAAAATCAAATCCACGGTGAACTTGAGAAGGTGGATATGGTGGCAGCTACCATCAATGTGGGAAGTAAAGGCAGAAGGTACTCCATAAATCTCTCATATTTTAGATTTTAGTATTTTTTATTTTATTTGCTTGTTTAGTTAATTTTATAATTCATTGTGGAGTCAACACAGTTCTCAGTAGCTATCCTTGTGTTTTACGGTCTCTTCATTCACTTTTCAAATACATAACGTTATTGTTTTAGGAGCTTCATTGGAATAACCGGGCAATGGCTTGATCCAGTCACACTGAAAAGAAAAGTGGCAAGTGCTGGCATATAGACGTATGAAAGGAAGGCATACATACTATACTCTGGCCAATTAAATAAGCAAAAATTTGTTAGAATATCTGATAGAGAATAATGCAATAATGCACACAGCACCACAACAGACAATGGCACAAAGTTTTGGAAGGCCTTTAGAATGTTCAAGAGGCCAAATATTACTGCTGAACAAGAAGACAATAATGAAACTGATGCTGGTTTAGAATTTATAAATGCCTTAAATATATAAGAATCAGTAAGTGGAAATGAAAGTGCTGAAGAAGAGATACTATTGCCCCCCCCCCCCCCCCCCCCCCAATCACCGTTATTCAAGTCGTACGTTGCATTTGATTGCCGTGAAAGATTCTGAACATACATTTGAAAATATAAAATTTTAAAAAGAAAACGTTTCAAGGAACTCCATGACAAAGTCCTCCAAGCTTCTTTGAAACGAACAGAATCAGTCAACAAAAATTGAAGATCATATCAAAGGTACTTGGGGTGGCTATTTGTTAATACCTGTAATTATGAGATGGACCTCTATGTACGTGACTGCCCAACGGATCTGCATATTGATGGATAATGGCAATTAAAAAATTGACAGTAGCAAGTATTTTTGTTCATTGCCAAGACTAAAGCCTAAAGAAGTTACTTTTCTGAGAGACAATTGTGAAATGGTAAGTCCATTGGCATAGGCTTCAAACTTTTTCCAAAATGAACACACTTGTTTACGGGAATTCATCTCCCATCTTTGACTGCTTTGAAACAAACTGACACTGTCCAGACATCTGCTTGACGCTGTTCTACTGGGATTGCACAAGAAGTTTTAACATGCATTTGCAAATAAAGATCTCATCCCGTCTGCATGCTTTCACTCAGAATTCAAAACAAAGTGGACCGATCATTCACATGTCTGCATAGCCAAGGATCATGTGCTGGAAGCCATGCTGCTAAATCTTGAACGATTTTTACTAAATTTTGTAACAGATATACAGATGCTCAATATGTTTTCCACAATCAAAACCCTCTTTACTAAATACAACACAGGCATAGCAGCTAGTGTACCTGTAGAGAGAGTTTTAACTTCTGCTGAAAATGAACAAGCAGTTCCAACTGAGAGGCACTGACGTAAAAGAGACTGTAGACAATGTATTTAATATTGAAAGACATTAAATGTCGTTTCCATTCGACATGTTTAGCGCCAATTATTTATTATGCGGATGAGTTACAATTATAAATTTTGAAAGTAACTATAATAATAGCTATAACTGATACAGTTAGTTTTGATGTATAAACTATAGCTATTTTACTTTTCCTAGGAAGTAACTTTAATTGTAACTCAATTACTTTCAAAAACAAACTTTCCCGAGACCGTTGCTAGATGTTTTTCCGGCCTAGGCGAGAACTGAAAAATGACGCCCTCTCTTTTTACTAACAGCGGTCTCCACGCTATCCACAATAAATGCAACCGTCAGCGAAGTGCAGTATGCAAAAAAGATATTTCAGTATGCATTAATGTGTAAATTACACTGAGACAACAGCTTGCAAGCACAAAACACAGAATTTCTACAATTATGTCCCGTCGATAAACAAGATATGACATTCTCTTCCTGGTTATTATTTGCGTATACGTCAAACTTTTGATAACTGATTTGTTTGAGAAAAGACAATCTAATACTTTTCTCGTGCTGCGAGTTTCATACACTCAGAGACAAACGCAAAATTATTTTGATGTATGGGTACGATGAACTGCGTTTACCTTTTACTTCTTTTAGGTATGTTGAAAGAGAAGCGCAGAACCTAGTTTGTGAGTACATGATCGATTACACACAGAAAATAATAGTAGAACTAAAAACATCGACAGAACCACACGATAAAACTAACGCTTGCCAAATGATCTGCAGAGTCAAAAATAAAGAGAGGGGACTGAGGGAGTATCCTATGAAGTCACAACTTGATCGCAAGCCAGAACCCGTGTCCCCTTCCAGCGCTCGACAGACATCAATCTGGTCATGTTTGTTTTCGTGTCATACTCGATAGCGACTGCTTAGTTTCACGTAGAGTCAGAGTATATAAAGACTTATAAAGTAATTGCTCCGCACGACTTTCAAAACAATTCAATGTTTTCATTTTTCCTCTTTTTTATTTTTTGTCCTCAATTGTTCAGTTTTTTTTTCTCTGTTCAATTTGAAATTAATTTTTTCCGCTCCCCTAAAATTTCCCCGGCCTATGCGGCAGCCTAGTCTTGCCTAATGGTAGAAACGACCCTGAACTTTCCACACAGCGTTAGCAACACTGAAAATTGTCTACAAGCCCCGGAATCAAGGAAATTTATGAACGTTTTTAATTACTTTGACACGATTGTTGCACTATCATACCCCATTCCAGCATTGTTAACAGTAACATCACTTCAAAAATTTTGAAGTCAGTCAGAACAGTGATTAACGTGATGCTGTTTCCCAATATCAGCAGCTTTAACATCTCTTAAATAATATAATAATCCATTTCACTTGCTCAAGGTTCTTAAACGGGCTGTTAGACAACTGTAACGTTCAACTTGAACTCAGTTGTACGATATCATGACTTCAGATTATTTTGCAGTCCCATACAATACCTTGAGTGATATCTGAATGACTAGTTTGATTTTTACTGCAAACAACCGTAGTATCAGCTGTTCTTGATTTTTCGTTAAATACGGTGTTTCTCTTTCACCTACAGGCAGGAACACGATTGCAAGCCATCTAGCGAGCGAACTTTGCACTGCAGCGTGGTCGCCAGCGCCACGAGACATCTAGCGGCAGACCAATACACTACTGCGCCTTGGTCCATCAGCTACCGTGGAGGGATGTACAACAGTGTTATTTTGCCTCACTGCTTGTATACAAAAAAAAATTACGGATAGATATTGTGATGTAAGAGAATGTAGAACTCTGCCCAACTATAATTTCTAATATGTACCATGGCTTGACCGTGCGGTTGTCACACAAATTGCTAGCCTTCTTCAGAAATGGAAAACATTGCCAACACACAGGATAATCAGATTTACACTACATATGATGCTGCCACCACACTTTTTGAGAGTCGCTTCTAGCATTTTTTCCCCGTCTACTACTATCGTTTTCCAGAGTAATGCACTAATAACAATCTCGATTTACAGTCGTTGACTTAAAACAATAACGTTAAACAGAAAACTACGTACTTTACAAGAATAGCATTGCAATATTAATTTGTTCAGATCAACTTGAAAAGAACTAAAACTCTGAGTGCAAAAATTTTTCTGTTGAGGAAAGCCCGAGGGATGACGATAATAAATGTATAAGCAAGACATCTGAAAATGCAGGCTTGCGTATGTGCTTCCTGAGATCATCTCCGCATACGATCGTATATAGCACAGCAATTGAAATTATTTCTTAAAATCAAAATTAAAAACAACTGTATCAAGTGTCAAATGTATAATAGCAATGTTGACAACACAAGGAATACTACCTCGGTCGGAAAACATACTGCCTAAATTCATGTGTGCTGTACAACTTGCAGTTATTTTACATCGGAATACACTTCCATGATCAAAATACATGCAAAAGCCCCAATAGCTACGGAACTGCATTCCCTGCTTTCGACATTAAAAATGACAATTTGATATTTGTAGTTTTCTTTTACGGGTTAATGTACCTACCACATTAATTTGTGAAATGCATACAAATAATGTTGCTCCATCGTATTCCGTAGACTTAATATTATGAATGGGATTTACACACCTCTCGCGTTTTGTTTTTGTGGGTGTGAGTAATAGCACAATGAGGTAGGCTAACAATATGAATTTAATTCCATTTGGTTGCTGGTTCAATTTTTATAAAATTATCCAAAGATGTCTTAAAAATGTTGAGGAGAGCTATTTTGAAGAAAATCCTTATTTTGTTTTAGCGTTGTCAGATGATCTAACACATGTATTTTGTTACATATTGGTCGCCTTAACGAAACATCAAAGCGAACGTGTTCTGACAAAATTTTCTCAGTGTGTTTCTCTATTCACATTATTAACTGCCCTGTGAAAATCAATAAATCTGTTTCTATTTCTACATCAGATTTTCTTTATAACTGATGGCATGTTAGGAAAGCAGAAATGCTACTTTAATAGTGTTTATTCTTCTCCTTCGCTGAAGTAACATGTTACCCATGTATTGTTTGATCGTCTTCCTTTTTCAGCATTCAGTGGCAAGTTTCCATTATCAGTCTTTCCATATGATCATTCAACGTCAAACGATTCTGGTTTTAATTCTAACGACTTCTATTCTCTGATTGCTTTTCACTTGTATAAGAAATTTCATTTCTTGTGGCTGTATTCTACTTCTTTTGTTTCTTAGTATCGACCGATCAATCACTCCCACATTAAAGCGTGGTGCAACGAGAGCATCACAGACTGTCGTTAATCTTCCCTTTTGTACTTGGCGTCCCATGCATTTCACAACTAGTCTAAAAACATAAGTGTATTGTTTAGTTGTCGTTCAAATTCTTAACTGTAGTTGTAAGTTACTTCACGTTCTAATGATCTGAAAGTTTTTACTTGTTCTTTTGTTTCATGTAGTCTTTTCGGCTCTCGCCTGCAAAGACAATTACTTTTGTACTGTTGTAACTCTTTTAAAAACAAAATATATTGCGATTATTATGCAACAGAGAAATATTTCTAGAAATAGCCGATTCCCCTTAAAAATTTAGGCGAAAAGTATTGACTATTGTTACGACACCAGAAAAAAATTAGGAATCAACATAGAGTTAAATAAAAATTTTAGCACCGGTAATTACTTTTAATGATAGGCCATGTGGAATATTTTCCTTAATATAGTCTCTGATGCTGAAAATATACATTTCAACAGACGTATGGAACAAGTCCTAGCTTCGTGAAATCTGAAACCAGAAAATAACTTACACTCAAGCTTTACAATGCAATGTCCGTTCCAGAGACACTGAACGGTAGCAAGACAGCTTTACTGTCAAGGATTTCGCAACCGTACAGTCAAATGGTTCAAATGGCTCTGAGCACTATGGGACTCAACTGCTGAGGTCATTAGTCCCCTAGAACTTAGAACTAGTTAAACCTAACTAACCTAAGGACATCACAAACATCCATGCCCGAGGCAGGATTCGAACCTGCGACCGTAGCGGTCTTGCGGTTCCAGACTGCAGCGCCTTTAACCGCACGGCCACTTCGGCCGGCCCGTACAGTCACTAGAACCGAGCTAAGCTAATATTAGGTAACAGTAAGCTGAAGTTAAATTATGAGGACAATAAAATACAAATTACTGAAAATTCAAAAGAAAATGGAAGTGAACACGAATCCAAAGAATCCTACCCTGGCAAGGCTAACCCGTTAAAAACAGTATGAAGTGAAAACTGTGTGTTGATACCCTTGCTTGGTGTCTGACAGTTTTGAGAATAGTTAACAAAAAACATAGTCCTTACTTGCAAACATCACAAGCAGGAGATGACAAAACAGAAAATGTGTGACGGAACTGAACGGTTAATTTAGTTCGAAAGGGAAAACTAATAGTAAAGGGGGATTGAGCCAATATAGTAGGGGAAGGAATGATACGCAGAGTTGTGGGAGAATATGGGCTCTGCAATAGGAATGAGAGTGAGAAAGCCTGCTATAGTTCCACGTTTTGGGGAAATGACAGGAGACACAGGAAGGTAACAGATGGATTACATCACGACCAGATACTGGACTGAAAGACTCGGATCGTAATTTATTAATGATGCAGTGTAGGATGAAGTTGCGAAAATCAACATACAAACATTTGGGAAACTCAAATACTGAGGAATTACTAAATGCGTTCGAAGACCTCAGACGCTACACATACTGAGACGAAGAATACTACACTATATTTCTCAGTTGAGGAGGAGACCTCTAGAAAGCTAATCACAAACACTGGGCACACAAACATAGACATAAGAAAGGCAACTGAGTGGAAATATTTCAACTGAGAAGGAGATGTCTAAAAAGGCTAATGAAAAACGCTGGGCACACAAATTTAGTTATAACAAAGGTAACGGCAAGGAAATATTTCAATTGACTGACGAAAGAAGGGAAAGCAAAAATGTCCAGGAGAAGAAAGGAATACTGCAGTGTGTCTCAGAAATTAAATTCATAAGAAGTTTCAAGGGAGCGAATGCTAAATGGATGCAAGAAAAAAATGAAGAAATCAAAAAAGAAATGCTCGTCAGAAAGACGGATCCAGCATACAGAGAAGTTCAAAATACCGTTCAAGTTATTCAAATGCAAAGCATCAACGTAATTGTTGAAAAGGAATTCCACTGTTCAACGCAGTTGAGAGGGAGCGGATAGGTGGAAACAGTACACTAAGTGCTTCCAATACGGGAAGGAACTGTCTACTAACGCGATATAGGAAGACATTAATGCCGATTTGCAGCACGTAGGGGATGTAGTGTTACTCAAACGGAGCAATGAAAAGACTCATCAAACTAGACAGAAAAGATACTTACATTCTTTCGAATTGCTAAAATCATTGGGGAAATAGCAATCAAATGATTATTTTAGTGTGTGGAATCTATGAAACTGGAACAACACATCGCACTTTCGGAAGAATATAATCCACAATACAGTATTTCTAAGACAGCACTGGAGGATAAATGCGAGAACTACCATACAATCAGCTTGACAGTTACTGCGTCCAAGTTGATGACAAGACTAATACACAAAGGAAAACAGTATGGAGTAATTGTTAGATGACGAACAATTTAGCTTTAGGAAAGACAAAGGTGCCAGACGGACAGATCTAACGTTTTGCTTAATGGATGCAAGACTTGAGAAAGATCAGGGAACTTTAATAGGATTTATCGATCTAGAGGAAGCGTTCGACAATGTAAAGTGGTGCACGATGTTTGAAATTCCTAGAAAAATAGATATACGCTTTTGGGAAGTGTGTAATATTTAAAAGAACAGAGGCCACAATAAGAATCGAAGACCAAGACGAGAGTGCTGGGATTAAAAACAGCACGAGGCAGTGATGCAGTCTCTCTCTTCCACTGTTCAACGATAAATCGAAGAAGCAGTAAAATAAAGGTTCAGAAGCGGGATTAAAATTCAGGTGAAAGAATGTCAGTGATAAATTCGCTGATGACACTGCTATCCTCTGTGAAAGTAAAAAAAAGTATTGCGGGACTTGCATATATAACAATTAATTGAAGTCGTCGAGTGTAAGTGCTGTTGTTAGATGAAGAGAGTGGCGAGGAGAGGAAATTGTGGCGCGCCACACCAAAACAGTCAAAAGACTGGCGGTAAAAAGTGGGTACGTTTTTAGGCAAATTACGGACTCCCGTTCTGGCAAAGAAGAAAGCCTTGCGTTAAGTGCCGTGTCTGAACCGGAATCGAGTTATTAAGAGCAGTTGGTTCACTCTCAGTAGGTGGAAGGATCCAAGCCACAGCTTCTTGTTATAATAGCTAAGTACAGCTTCTTGTCCTCGCAGTGATGAATTAATCTGTCTCAGAAGCAAAGTCACTTCTTCAGAGAGGTCTTCATACTGAGCCACAGTAGTTAATAATCAGTACTCACAGGCTGCGCCAGTTACGTGTTCCGAATCCTCACATGTGAAAACTCTTAAGGGGACCACACCGTTGTTCAGGCCGGAAAAAAATCGATTTTCGGTTTTCATCATATTTCTATAGATTAAGGTTTTATTTAAGTACTCTGAAAACGATTTTGCTGAAAAACTTTGTTTTCTAGCATTTAAAGAGTATTTTACTTCCACGTGTGTTTATATGCCACGCCCACTTTTCTGTCACCCACTTTTCTGCATATATTTTAGATCTTTATATCCCCTACATTGCACGTTAGGGATTTTTTTTTACTCCCGAGTGTATTGGCTATCCTTGGAATGCAACTGTCGGTATGCTTTTGTTTCAGCTGTTTGTAAACATCACGCTTTCAAACACGCGGTTAGTTTTGTTCAAGTGTGATTGCGGGTGGTTGATATAGAAAACTTGTAGGTATACTATGGGCAGGCAATTAGGAGAAATAAAGAAAATCTGGAGGCAATGAAGAAAGATGTTTGGGCCATATTCTTTCATAAGTCCTCTACTCATGATAAGCCACGTCATGGATTGGTCCATCAGGAGTAAATTCGTGGTGCAAACACAATAGGGCTCATGCAACTGGAGACTCTTATTCTCATCAGCATTCTCTTCCTGCTGCTGTTGTTACAGCAACTAGACCTATTTTCAGAGACTTGGCTCATCCTGACCTTCTAAGGAAACGTCTGCATGGGCAGACACAGAACCCAAATGAATGTTTCAACAGCATAATTTGGAACTGCCTACAAAAAACTGTATTTGTAGGCATGCATACAATGAAACTAGGAATTCATGATGCTGTTATTACATTCAATTGTGGTAATATTGGAAATTATTGGGTACTGAAAAAGCTGGAAATTAATACTGGTGGAAACATGTTCACTCGGCTGCAATATTGCGATAAAATGAGGATAGCCGATCCAGACAGGTCTCCATCTAATATGGACAATGAAGCAAGACAAACATCCAAGAAGGTGAAAAAGGAGCTGGAAGACCTGCTAGGGGCCAAAGAAGGGCTATCATATTCCGCAGAATAGTTTTAATTAACTGTAAGTAACAAATTTCAAAAGTTTTTTTCTGTAAAGTCATTTTACCGCAAACTAAAATTTTCAGTACATATACCCCATTATATCAGAAACTATCACAGATAAATGAATGAAATTTTCAGAGACTCTGCATAACGTTAAAAGCCACCTCTGGTACTACATTCATTAATATTCCCCCATTAGGAAGTTAACAAAAAAAATATTATATGCAGAAAAACCTTAATATTTTTTGTTACTAAATTTAAAAAAGTATCTCGTAAAAACTATAAAATGGATAAAGTAGATTTTAGTACAATTGACTTTATTAGCATCATGTAACATACAGTAAAAATATTAAGGTCCTGCATCTAATAGTCTTTTTCAGAAATGGGTCAAATACTTGCCGAAATTAACATGGGTTAGATGGGCAGGGTATGTCCCATTAAAGCTTTTTAAACGAAACAAACGTTATTAACAATCTACATCTTTACTCTTCATGTATATATATTTATTTCTCAACAGAATCACCGTGGCGATGAACAGATTTCTCCCAACGAGAGACAAGTCTGTTGATACCGTGACTGTAGAATGGCCGACTTTCTTGACGGAACCACAACTCTGCTTGCACCGCTTCATCATTATCAAAGTGAAGTCCTGGAAAATGTTCTTTATGTTTTGGAATACCGGATGGGACCAGGTCGGGACTGATGACAGTGAACCCAAAGCATCGGATTGTTGCAGATGTCGCAGCGCTCTTGTGTGGTACGGCACTGTCATGTTGAAGGACGTAAAGTGGCACGTAAAGTGCCCTCCGCCACACACCGTTGGGTGGCTTGCGGAGTATAAATGTAGATGTAGAAGGAGAGGGTGCTCCATGTGTGGGGTGCTCTTCGAATTCGAAACTCGATTACAGCACGCTGTTTCTCACGCACCGACATAGTTACGTTACACATCAGCAAGTTACATGCCACAATTCGGAGCCCTATGTCGGAAGAGCGATGCAGATATGTAGACTGTTAATAATGTTGTTTTATTTAAAACGCTTTAAGAGTTATCATACAAGAAATTCGGAGGCATTCCTTTTCAAGGCACCCTCGCATTTGTAAATCAACGCGTCAACTGTCTTTTATGTATTGCTTTAATTTTCACTGCCGCTAGCCTTCACAGAACATCAACAGGTGATCTGTAGTACAACATAACAGAGACGCATGTTAAGATATGTGTCTAACACTATAAGACAAAATATTTAAGAATTTTCTTTTTATTTAAGTACTTAAAAAAAAGGTTCAAATGGCTCTAAGCACTATGGGACTTAACATCTGAGGTCATCAGTCCCCTAGACTTAGAACAACTTAAACCTAACTAACCTAAGGACATCACACACATCCATGCCCGAGGCAGGATTCGAACCTGTGACCGTAGCAGCAGCGCGGTTCCGGGCTGAAGCGCCTAGAACCACTTGGTCACAGCGGCCGGATAAGTACTTGCAAGAGCCTGAAACCACTTGAAATGGTTTGTCATACGTCACAACAGTTTCAGCAGCACAGAATTCTGAACCTGGCTTCATGCTATAATCGATGTTATTAAACACATATGCCAACGCTGTGTTGTGGTCGTCGGCCCGAAGACTGATTTAATGCAACTCACCATGCCAGTCTCTCGAAGCAAGTCTTCCCATCCCTGCATAATTTCTGCAGCCTACGTCCACTTGAAGCAGCTTACTGCCGTAAGGCTTTGGTTCCCTCTACAGTCGTTCTCTTCTACATAATTTCCTCCATTACCACATCAACTGTTACTTGATGCCCAGAATGTGTCCTATCGATTCTTCCCTTCATCTACTCATCAAATGTTCAGCATACTTCTGTCGCATCATATTTCAAAATCTTCTATTTTCTTCAGGCAACACTTGAAATACAGATAAAAAATAGTTGGTCTTAAAAATACACCTTTTTCAGAAACGCTTTTCTTGTTAAGCAAGTTTGTTCATATCGGGTGCACACCCATAAATTTGTTTGTATTTTTCCTGGTATTGCCAGTCTACTGTTTGTATCCTCTTTACTTCGAACTTCGTCAGCTAATACTCTGGTTTTGCGAACCAAACCGTGAACTTGAAAGGTAAATGAATTCAAGTTTTGTAAGAAAATATTATATTGAACCAAAGATGATCAAATGTAGTATCGATTGTGTAGTAGCGCCGCTGCTCAAAAGCGATCACTGATTCAAGGCGTTATGGATAATGTGTTAGAGTAACTTTCGATCGAGAGATGTTTGGAGGTCTTTCATGCGTAAAGACGTGTTGTATCTGATATGTGCTGGATATATACTTACTCGTTACGGGCAGTAATGATTTTTTTATTTGAAGATACTATGATGTTTGCTAACTGTAAAAGGAACCTCAACAGAAGTTGGAAATAATTAAGGTAAAGAAAGTTATTGTGACTAATGCAATGCATGTATTCATAAGTGATGACTGAGACAATGTATAGCACTCACATCCAATGATTTTGTAAAACTAATTGTTAATGTATAATCAGTCTATCGAGTACTTACCTCAAGTCAAAGCTAGTTCCCAGATCTAAGTCATTTTTGATTAAATATTTTTTAACTATTTTGTCTCGTTCATATTCGATTTAACTAAAATGTATGCTAAGAAAGAACCTTGCACGATAGCTGCTTGCTGACTATATAATTTGACGTACTAACAGAGAGCAGTGCGAAGAGCGATACCATTGCGCAGATAAAGGTAAGAAATTTTATTGATTCAGGAAAAGTATTCATTAAGCACAGGGATCATTATTTTCAAATTGATCAAGTTTTGTTTTATTACCAGAGCCAATTTCAAATCAATAGTGTTGCATCAGATTCAGTTTTTGTGTTACATAAATTTATGCAGCTTTGGTTTGGTTTAAAGTTATTGACAGTTTACATTCTCGCAGATCAATTAAATAAACACTCTCTGAGTCAGAAAAGTTCAGAACAGGGCAAAGCGCATAAGCGACGAGATAAAATACACGTTCAAATGCCATTTCCATTCCAATAATAGTGTTTCAGACTACTGTCAGTCAGGTAGTTTCAGTCATATTATAAAGATATATGTTTCACATGTTTCAAACGTACACGTTTCAAACTGACTCCGACAGGAGTATTTCAAATACTAGGGATGACAGTAAAGATGATCTGTTCTGAAACGTCACCGAGGATGTCGGGGAATGAGGAAATGAATCTGTTTCTGATGTAGACTCCTCCGAGGATAAGAGTAATGATAACATTATTGAATAATGTTGAGTAACGCCTGTAATTTTCGGTATGTTTGTTTGTTTGTCATGTAGGTAATCAAGTCATGCTGTCTTTTTTCACAATGACTGTCATTTAACAATGGAAATATCCTCTATTAATATATGCTAATGCGGGGCTAGTCCTATGTTCGTTTGTTGACTGAAGATGTGTTGAGCCAAACGTATATTGCAGAAGAAACTAGTGCTGCTTATGCTGGTTACAGCTATTTGTATCCTTAGTTACATGGGATCTAATGCGAAGTTCATATGTTGTCTCCGGATCTATTGCCTTATGAGTGACATTCCAGGTATGATATGCACAACGAACAACCCTTTTCTCTGCTGTTAGATATCCCATCCTGGCGCTGAATTGAGTCTGTTATCGAGGTAGTTAAACTGCGAATGTTCATCAGTGGATGTTGCTTTGCAGTTGGTTAGAAGGAGATTAATGGCTTACATCGCTTCCGGTAAGTATATACTATATTGTAACAAGAAAAAGGCGTTTGAATTTATAAAACGAATACAGGTAGTCAAAATTTCCCCCTCAGGATTTCGCGGTAAATTTCGTACAAGGATTCGCGTTCCAATTCCCAGAGCGTTTCTGTTACACTTTTGTATGGGCTACACCGACCTCTTACGATCGTAGCAGCGCGTCTCAGAATTCGCTCAATGCCTGTTGTCGTGGCTACCTGATAACGGCTCCAAACACTGGAACAGTACTGTAGAAAACTTGACTACAGCCACACTAACGTCTTATGTGCATTTTCTTTCATAGATTAACTGTTCTTTCCCAGAAAATTCTAACAAGTTTCAGTTTCAAGTTCGTAGACGTACTGGCAGTGTCATATATTTTCGATTCTGGAACTGAGCGTACTAGGAGCGTCCCTGCAAACGACCCACTGTTACAAGACACGCCGACCGGAGAAGGCAGCGGACGGTGGAATTTTCGTGGCGGCACTGGACAGTCGGTGTCGGCGTGTAGCGGCGCAGTCGAGCGTTTCGTTCCCACGTGTCTCCAGTAAGCTGCGCCGGCAGACCGCGACAGCCTGTCCAAGCGGCAGCCCACGTGGGAATCACCAGTCTCGGGCACTGTGTCTCGTCCCCTGTCCAGCTCAACAGCAAACAAAAACCGGGGCTGCACAAGCTGAGTGCGTTGAAAACCTGCCTGTATCAAACCCTGATGCCTTCTGCTCCATATCCAATTCGGTGTTTGCGTTTACTCTCTAGGATGCTCCTATCCAGTTGAATTGGTGGTGAGCGGAAAGAGAAAGGAAAGTAATAACATGAACCTGAACAGGCTTGGGACGGCAGTGAATGGTGAAGCACGTAAGTGTAAACCGAAAGTGTGGTGTTTAAAAACGAAAATGGAGCTCACCAACGATGTTACAGGAAAAAAAAAAAAAAAAACGGACAAACGGGAATGTATGTCGCGCTCTGAGAATTCCGTACAAACTTAATTACGTATTCACATATATACAAATAATAACAACAACAACAATTTCGTATGGCTTAGTGGTCTGGTGCAAGTCTTTCTATTGGACGCCACTTCGGCGACTTACGTATTCCTAAGCTATCCCTGTTATTCAACTGACAAAAGGAGGCACACAGTTTAAGGAGGAATCCGAATCACTTGTTGTTCTGGCGACTCCTCACGTCCTTGAGACGTGAACGTTAGATTAAAACGGAACAGTGAAAAATCCGAGGTCCGGTCGAGATTCGATCGCGCCACTTCTCGGTTTACGGACACGCCCTTCACCACTTTATTTTTTATTTTTCATCCCCCTTCCGCTAAACCACCAGGCCTGACATGTATACAGATAGTTCATCTATAGGTTTTGATGAGTGTGTCTGAGATTATCAAAATATGTGATATATATGTATCTGGCCGTATCTTTTGATCTCAGTGACTTAGAAGCTTATTCACACCGCCAAGGAATCATAGACCGAAGTATTTGCCATAAATTCCAAGACAATGATATCTTTTAAAAGATTTTATGACTGACGGCCCCAACTATGAGAAGTTAATGTAAACAATATTGATTTTCCTATAGCAAACTGTTTACCTGACGTTGTTGTCGGTAGGATCTTCAACTGCTCTAATATTACCGTATGTTCGTTCGCAGAAACTCTTTTCCTTTAACAAGTTACAGTAGATGCGTGTATTCTTCTTCATTCTTCGTTTTAACGTTTCGAGCTGGCCGCTGTGGCCGAGCGATTCTAGGCGCTTCAATCCGGAACCGCGCTGCTCCTACGGCCGCAGGTTCGAATCCTGCCTCGGGCATGGATGTGTGTGCTGTTCTCAGTTAGTCAGGTTTAAGTAGTTCTACGTATAGGGGGCTGATGGCCTCAGATGTTAAGTCCCATAGTGCTTAGAGCCATTTGAACCATTTTAACGTTTCGAACAGTGGAATACTGTAGTAGTCGTTGGGTTGGGGGCAAGCAAGTATGTGTATGTGTATGTATGTGTGTGTGTGTGTGTGTGTGTGTGTGTGTGTGTGTGTGTATGTGTTTGTGTGAGGCGAGTGGTGATGGTGATGCCACGGTTCCGTAACTTTCGGAGATGCTCAATGAGGAAGAGATCTTAGTTCTGAGCAGTCCATTTGATTTCGTATCTCAGACCAGTGGCGTAACTATGGTAACTAGTACCAGGGGCAAACGTCAACTCTGCGAAATGTTATGTTCTAGAAAAGATTGTATAAATATTATGGTTCAAAAATAGTCAGGGACTGCTGCAATGTGGGAATTAGATATTGTGCTAATTTTTCAAATGATGGTTACCGATTTAGATCTGGTGTGCAGTTGCAGGTAATGCATATTCAGAAAAAATATGAATCAAACCAAAAAACAACAATGAGAATAATTAAGTGAACTAACAAAGCGGAATTATGCAGGAAGATTTTTAGAGCATTTAAATTGTTACTGTTCAAAAATTTGCAATATAGAACACAAAAATGTGCTGGAATCTCAAAGAGAAATCTTCAGCATTACAGAAACACTACGGTGCTAAGAACGGGAATGTGAATAAGAAACCCTATATCGGCACAATTTTCTGTATCTACCTAAAATGATCTAAAATATGATACATAGGAACACATGTCAGACTGACCCTATCGCTTTGCAAAGCCGTTTTTTTTTCTTTTTTTGCTAAGGAAAGGTTTCTCTCACTGTTTCGGCTTCTGCACTATCGGATCCACACTCTGCTGCTCAAGTGAGTCTAGAGGAGGATGACTAGTGAAGTGATCTGAATGATCATGATCAGAATGGAGCTGAGTAATAACGTCATAGAAAAGTTTATTCGTGCTATGACTATTATAGATATAACACACGTTTGTTTTTATATGCAGACACATCTGCACTGTGTACCAACGTATTTAGTCTCATTGCATTATATGATAGTGTTTTGTAATGGAACGCCAAATAAATATAATATGGAGCAGTTGTCTGTTGGTTGCCTGTAAGAAATATCTACAGGCATCGGTAAGTACAAAACAAAGACTTTTTTCCGACCTACAACGGCCGCATTGATCACCTCAACGCTCTAGAAGTCCATGAATAGTGTGTGACTATGGAAAAGTATATAGGCGAACCTGTTACTACAGTAAAAGAACGCATTAAACTGCACCAACTCGACACACGTTTAAAAAGAAGTCTGAAAGTTTTCGTAGCGGAACATAAATTATAGTAATGTAAGTGCCAGTCCAGGAATACAGTTTTTGTAAAAGTAAAGTCTGGCAAGCAGTTGATGTCTCGAAGAATGAGAGTGACCTATACTAATAATGAAATTGTAAATCCTTCGTGTCTGTCTGAACTTGCTAATCTACAAAACTACCAGACAAATTTTCATGGGGCTTTGACAGGTAACTTGAGCGCAACTTGGGGCAGCATATAGGCTTATTTCAACACAACAAAATCAGATCAGTGAGAAAACACACTGATTTAAACTTTTGTCTGAAACAGTTGTCTGTCTCTTTCTATGTTTGAATACGCTAATTTCCAAAACTCCCAGACGAATTTACATGGAGTTTCCACAGGTAACATGTGCGTAGGCTGGGGCAATGAAGAGGCTTTATTTCATCAAAATCACGAAAAAAAAGAAAAAGAAAATGTTGTGATTCGAAGGCGACAATTTCTGGTCATAGATGTTCTCAGTCAAGCTTTTTTGTTTTCGAACGCAACTTTTCAGTGCCTGATAGCACTACTACTTTCCATTTACTATATGGAATATTCTGCAGTGTCAGCAAACTATTTATTAGCGTCATTTACTGCCTATCTCCTTTCCAACAGAAGCATAGTGTATCAGCAAAGAGTTTATCAGCTTACCATCAAGGCTGCTCATCGTTTAACGTCCCCATTACGTACCTGCAACAACAGAAAAAAGGGCAGAGATCAGTGATGGAGCAGTAACATTAAACTGTGATTGTGACAGTCGCTGTTATTTTCCTTCGCTGAGAACAATACGTATGCGCGAGGAACCAGTACCTCTCGGATATACCGAAGACAATCTGTTTCGAAGAGTGACAAGGAAACCGCGGAGTTTTACAGAAAGTAAAATCAGTAACTATTCACTTACAGTTATTCCGGAATTCTCGTTATTAACAAACATCGCCGTCACTGAATAATGATGAGTAACGCCTGTAATTTGCGGTATGTTTGTTTGCTTGTCATGTAGGTAATCAAGACATGCTTTCTTTTTTCACAATGACTGTCATTTAACAATGGAAATACCCTCACGCGCGCGCGCGCGCGCGCGCGCACACACACACACACACACACACACACACACACACACACACACACGCAGAGAACTTCGTAAAAGTTTGACACGATGTCATTGTAAGCTCCTCGGAGCTATCATAGAAAATCTACTTGTTCTAACAATAGGGCAAGTTCACTACTTGAGATAGCAACTAACATTTAACAACTGACAGGTATTCCCAAATATTAAAAGAATTTTCAGGCTTTGATAATAACTATAAGTCTTATGTCTCAGCCTCACACAAACTAGGCAGCTCACTGCTGCCAACCGTGTAATGCGCGGAACCCAATACTGACGCTAAGTCGACGGTCGGAAATTCAGTAGAGATCGAACGTTATGACTAGAATTAACGTGAGCTGATAACGGTATCGCAAAACAAGAATAATCTTAAACATCAACACATTATCAAACAGAGTTCCAAGTCAAAGTACAGTCTCAGAAAACGAGGTAAAAGTTGTATTCGATAGTTGGCGTAGTGAGGATTCACTAATGATAAATGAACTGCCGATCCACGTGCCGCTTTCGGGTAGAGAGCCGAAACCACGTGCCGTGTTAGGATCGACGTCTGGTATCGCGGCAGCCGAAAGCCGAAAATGTGCCACAAAAATAATGTCGCCACCACTGTTCAAGTTTGTCTTTGTATCGCTGCAGTGGCAGGATATAAGAATAATCAAATGGTTCAAATGGCTCTGAGCACTATGGGACTTAACATCTGTGGTCATCAGTCCCCTAGAACTTAGAACTACTTAAACCTAACTAACCTAAGGACATCATAAACATCCATGCCCGAGGCAGGATTCGAACCTGCGACCGTAGCAGTCACGCGGTTCCGGACTGAGCGCCTAGAACCGCTAGACCACCGCGGCCGGCTAAAGAATAATCACATGGGTGAAATGCAAACAGTTTACGGGCTGGAAGTATAAGACTTTCGTGGGCAATATCACACACTTAACACCACCCGATTGGGCCTCCTAATATCCCAATGTCCGCCAAATTCCAAAAGGCTCTGGCGAATGCTGTGAAAGCAGCACTTTCGGGAGAAGGCGTATGGTGGGTATTTTGACTTCTTCACAGCGTAAAGGGTTTTTGCTGCTATGGAAATGGCGTTAATTGGATTTGAATTCCGCTAGGATACGCAATTTGTTACATATAATCCATAGAATGTACTCCACAAAACGAGTAGTTGAGTCCTATCATAGATATACCCGTATATTTTATGCGGTATAGTGCGGTACATTTTACTATGGAAGACGTTCGACTTTTTACTTTTTCTTTGTCGTTATTTCATTCTCCCCGCGCCCTATATAGGTGGAGAGGGGAGGGGGACTATCAGTGGTACAGGTAATCCACTCTTCAGTCAATGGACAATAAAACAGTAAAGTCGATAAAAAATATGAAGAACCAGATAGTGGAGATATATACGCTGAATTTAAAACTTTTTAAAGCCGGAAAGTGAAATGGAAGTTCTGAGATACACGATGCATGACTTATTGCACTGGTAGTTAAAAACAGTAACAAGAAAGGGTAAACTGAAATACGATAAGGCATGTTTAAAACATTTAAAACGTTGCCGAAACACCAACATGTAAAAGAAGCATATTTCTGTCACTAGAGATTGGAAGGATATGCCACAGGATAGGGAGTCAGTCGTTGAAGGGGAAAAGGTTGGCCAGTGAAGAGGATAGGAATGTGAGGATATAAGGATGGAGGACTTGCGCATTGCAACGACGGGGTAGGAGTGACTGTTGGGACACAAGGGGAGGGGGGGGGGGGGTAGGGGGAGGAAATTGGTGACACTAATAGTTGTTGGGAAAAGGGGGGTATAAGGTGGAAAGAAAGGTAGAAGGGAAAAAAGGGGGTAAGAATACATGGGGAGGAGAGGGAGAGGGAGCCCTGATAATGTGGACTGGGTAGGCTGGACCTGTAGGTGGTAGGACGGGAAAATGTCAGGGCGGAGTTCATGATCTGGGAGGGGGGATGGCTGAAGTTTCTTTGGGAGAGCATATGGAGGGTGTGTAAGTAGGGGTTGGTGGAATATGTTGGTAAAGGCGCCGCAGGTGTGAGGATTGAGAAGTAGAGGGGAAACGATAGGATTATTATGAAGAACCAGATAGTGGAGATATATACGCTGTAAGAAGCGTATTTCTGTCACTAGAAATTGGAAGGATATGCTACAGGATAGGCAGTCAGTTGTTGAAGGGGAAAAGGTTGGCCAGTGAAGAGGATAGGAATGTGAGGATATAAGGATGGAGGACTTGCGCATTGCAGCGACGGGGTAGGTGTGACTGTTGGGACACAAGGGGAGGGGGGGGGGGAGGGGGAGGGAATTGGTGACACTAATAGTTGTTGTTCATTGTGAGTGAGGAGAGGCGGGAATGTGATGAGTTGCTAAAGGATCCTTGTGGGGGAAGGTAAACGGATGCGGAAAGCGAGGCGGAATGCATGGAGTTCACGGAAGTTCGATTCATAATCTATATCTATACTAACAATAAAACTGTAAAACTGTGGTGTCTGCCAGTTCGTTGAACACACTAATCTCCAAAATTATTACACGAATTTTCATGGCATTTTCTCAGGTAACTTCGGGCAACGTACAAACCAACAGCGAATTTACTTAAATATGTCATACGGATTTACTGATTTTTCTTTGTGTACTAAAATTTTAACCACATTGCTTTCCTTCTTTCGATACGTTTTATATATATTCTTTGCTAGGAAAAACGAGTTTATTAAGTTTGCTTTGTGATTTGGGTGCCTACACACTGCTGGTTTGATGCGGCCCGCCACGAATTCCTCTCCTGTGCCACCCTCTTCATCTCAGAGTAGCACTTGACCTTGAGTCGTTTTGTTTATGAATAAAAAATTTCTAAAAACGGTCGAGTCTTTTTTAATACACTTCAGAATTTTGCGGTCTCAGGAATCCAATGAAAATCGGGTTTCAGAGCTTGCTGTACCTTGAGAAAATCGGGATTTAAGTCGCTCTCTGGAAACAATGAGGAGCGCGTCGTAACTCTGATCGAAAGCGTTGTGCATTATCTCGCTCCTGAGAGTCGTTCACTCACAGAGGCTTGAAGTTACCTTCTCCAAGTAACACCATACGAGTGGAAATTATGATGGCAAGTGAGCAAACAAACAATATTTTACACCCCGTATTCCGCTTATTCCTAACAATTTATCATTTTACATTAAATGTGTACAATTCTTGGTGAGTTAATGCTATGCCATGACCAGAAACAAAGCACAAGGCCAGACGTTGCGTATTGCGAGCGTGGAGCTTGGGTCAGTTGCTTTTCGCACGGGCAGATTTACGTGGCGGGGTCAGGGATTTTCTCTGCCTCGTGATGGTTGGGTGTTGTGTGATGTCCT
This sequence comes from Schistocerca serialis cubense, assembly GCF_023864345.2. Classification (NCBI taxonomy): domain Eukaryota; kingdom Metazoa; phylum Arthropoda; class Insecta; order Orthoptera; family Acrididae; genus Schistocerca; species Schistocerca serialis. The sequence continues at coordinate 709,826,972 of NC_064638.1, forward strand.
TAGGTTAGTTAGGTTTAAGTAGTTCTAAGTTCTAGGGGACTCATGACCATAGATGTTAAGTCCCATAGTGCTCAGAGCCATTTGAACCATAGATTTACGTAGCTCTCTCTTGTGTGAGTGCAGCAGACAAACTTTTGACTCATGTCCCCAAACATAGTGGTTCAAATGTTGTAAACAAAGAAGTTTTATAAGTGACAAATAATTCCCACGCTGCGAAGTCTCTGGCGCAGCATAAATAAATACCCAGACAACACCGGCTGTTCTTAGCCAGTTTCAATAGAAATAATGGCTATATAGGCTCCCTGCTTCGTGGCTTCCCAGGGAACTAAGAACTCAGCCACTGTGCGCAAGGAATACAAACAAATGGCAGGAAAACACGTCGTCTGCGCCACAACAATATTTCGGTAGTGTATCCGTCCACCTCTCTGACGACTTGCTGACGGTGAGTAACCAACGGGAGCTTGAGGCCTTTTAGTCAATAGCTCCTGTGCTTCGGAAAAGTGCGGGGAAACATCATTTCAAAACTGAACGCGACACTTTTCGACAGAGGGGAAGGAGATTAGTGTTTCACACCCTTTCGACAATGACTTCATAAGAGACGGAACACAAGCTCGGATTAGGGAAGGACGGAGAAGCAAATCGGTCTCTCCTTATCAAAGGAACCGTCGCTGAATTTGCGTGGGCGATTTAGGGAAATCATGGAAAACCTAATTCAGGATGGCTGGACGCGGGTTTGTACCGTCGTGCTCCCGAATGCGAGTGTAATGTGCTAACCACTGCACCACCTCACTCGGTTCTTCGTCAGTGTTGAGGAACTCAAGAAGTCAGAAGCTGCTGAAAAAGATAGCAACAAAGAGCTCAGAACGTTGAATTTTAAGAAAAAGTTGAAAGGAACATAACGAGACATAATAATTCAGAAGACTTCACATTGAATCATTTTCTACATTACTTATTTCTTTACACATACACACGTTTGGTAGTCTGTTGCCGTGACTATTAAAATGTAAATAAATACACGCAACAGCCAATCATCTACTCTGGAGCTGTCTTTAATGTAGGCTGCTTTCTCGAAGCTTTTCTCAGTCATCGGCTTGTAGTTCCAGCGTTTATCTTGCAGCTAAATTGCTGCTCGGCAAACAACGATGTAGAAATATCTTTAATGTTTCAAATTAATCACTTTGATTGTAGAATGCTTTCTGTGGCTCAGTAAGAAGGGATATTTAGGAGCTAATGTGACGTACCTGCAGTCTCGCACGTCTTCGTTGTGTATCTTGCCCAAGAACACAGTATTTGAGCTTCACTCTGTCACTGTCCTCAGAATGGATTTCCACTCTGCAGGAGGGTGTGGACTGATCTGAGACTTACTGGCATATTATAGGCGTGTGACGGCCGAGAAATTGAACCCACAGTCTTTGCTTTTCGTCTACATATGGTCTACCGACTGAGCTGCTCAGACACGACGGATAAGGAATATTTTCACTAGTAGTTCCCTCCAGATTTCCAAATTCGAAAAATCTCCTCTACACCCGACGAGGGTAAGTAGCATCCTAAAGGAAGAACGTCGCGGAAGTTCCGTGTTCCAGCATCGGTCTGCCTGGAAGTTTCACGCTCATTATTTATAAACTTTCCAGAGACATTACAAGTACTTACGGTGTCCTGGCTCACAAAGATGCAAAGATGTCATAAGTTTTCTTTGTCTTTGATATGCAAAGATCGTTAGAAAATTAAAATTAGATGACTGGTTGCATTGTCTTGTTATTTATCTGTACTAATAATGTAAATGTAAAGGCGAAGCGTTATTAGCAAAAATTTGGAAAGGTTCTTGACCGACTTCGTTCAAATTTTTGCATTATAATCTAATAAACATTCAGACGGACTTAAGTCATAAATTTTTCAAACTAAAGTATAAAGCACGGGTTTTCTGTTAAAGCTGACTGCGAGAAAGAAAATAATGTGCTGTGAAAGCACGCTGTTTCGTTTGGTTTGCCACAGTCGACGTACGATATTCGACACGGCTTGTTCAAATGCTCATTACCAGTTAAAATGTGCTTCTTTCGAAAGTGATAAATTTGTGTTAGGAAACCAAACGAAGAACACATTTTTCGACACTGCTTCTGGCAGGCTGCTTGAATTTGCGAGCGACCACCTGATAAACAAACTTCAACGCTAATTAAATCGGAAATTTTTTTTCGTAACAAATACTTCTCTGCGCAACCTACCTTGCAACACCCTTACATGCTCTTCAGTCTGTTTTTGAACACCCTGTATAATTTTAAGCAAAAGTTGTATACACAACATTGTGCAGTTTTTTTATTTGTTCAGAGTATATTGGAAAAGCTGTAATTATGGATTACCGGCTTTTGATTAGAATACTGTCACGCAATCTGAACAGTCCGAAACTTTGTAACACTACCCGTTCGCAAATTAAATCTGTGTGAAATAATGTCACTGAAGCCATTGTACTCACAACAACTAGAGACAGCTCACTCACACCCCGTACAGCAGCGATCCTAATCGGTTTACCGATTCAATTAAAGCGAATCAAGGGTTCGTTTGTAGTAACAATGAAGGCTCAAGTTGGGACATTTAAGTACAATGGAATTGATTTAAAATCAGAATGTTTTTCGCATGGTCAACTTATGTTGTCCTTTCACAAACTGGCAGTTCAGAACATCAGGTCATGCTCTTACCACACTGTATCTAAAAAATGAAAAATTATGTACGTCCTGAAGTGTTATTATTGCATTGTGCAGTGGCAGCTCTTGCAAAATTTGTCAGTGTGCTAGAATGGTTTTGACTTAAAAGGGTAGTAATCGTAACTAAATTATTAATTTAACTATTAATTTTGTATGTATAAATTGAACTGTTTAAATATAATTAAATTTTATAATTAATAGTTTACATTGCGAAGAATAAAATAAAATGAAAAAAAGTATTAGTAACAGTATGAATCGCACCCACGTCAAAAACTGTCAGCCAGTGCTTTAGACCACACAGACACAGTGCTATTATGATAACAACTTCTCAAAAATTCCTCATACTCCATGCGTACGCTAGATGCTACATGCACTTTCAAATAAAAATACTGATCTGGCGCTGTGAGCAACATAGCACTCGTATACCGGAAGGGATGATGACACATCAGAGCACGTACAGTCGAAAACGGACAGCTACGCCCTTTCTCTGAAATGATCACAGCGCGGCTGACCAGCATTTCAGCACTCGACACTGGTGTCTAGTTATCGCGGAGAGACCGCTGCAAAACATGTTTTCATCCATTTTATTTGAATACCAGCACGCATTCGAAGAGAGAAATGGCGTAATATTGTACGACTTCTGGCTCACATTCGAACAGAAAGGGCGTAATTTTAGTGCGATTTCTGGCTCGCATTCGAAGCGAAGTGGCATAATTTCAGTGCGATATTTACAGTGTGTTGTAGCGTATGTTGGCTGGCCGCCACTGACACTGTGTACAAAAAATTAAAAAACAATGACAATCAGAAACGAATACAAAGCAGTCTTTTTCACTCATATTCTATATGATTTATTATGTGATATTTCATATGTCTGAATTGGGCGAAGTCGCAACGAGGATTCAAAATTTGCGTCCTGACAAAATTCTCAAGTATATCTGAGATGAGGATATATATCATTAGTATACATATTTAGCACCTGTGAAGCATTGTCGGGTCCGCTAACGCTTCATATTACTGATTTCACCATGTGATATGCCATCTAATCATTCCATCTGCGCTCTTTGGCATTGTAGGAAGAGATGTGTTTGAAGAGACTGCGTACTTTTCCTTACAGGCTATAGCAGCTTGAACTATGGCACTACAGTAAGCGGAACGGCAAGTCTTTTGACTCTCCTTTCAGACTTGTGGCACTTTGTTCGTACGCTTCACGGAAAGTAGGCTACAACAAACAGTGCGAGCGCGCGCGCCCGTGTGTGTGTTTTAGTGCGTGTGCGCGCACGCCTGGAACTCAAAGGACTGGCCGGGAAGGCGCCGCCGCCGCCGCCGCCGTCCTATTATAAGACGGCGGCCGGCCGCGCCGCGGCTGTGCCGCCGTCCCGCCCCTCCGCGGCCGTAGCGCCGGGCCGTGGCGTTGTGTGGCGTGGCGTCTCTTTCAGAACCGACAGCAGGATGTTTGGGCTTTTAAAACTGAGGTGCGACGCACGAAAGCTGACACTCTGGAAGGGGCCGGCTGTTTTGTGGGAGGCGGTGCTACGCGTATACCGAACACCGCGCTGGCCTTAAATATTTACGTCATTAAACGGTGCACCGCTGGGCGTCTAGCTGGAAGTGTTTTTGCCGTCGAAAGGTTTAAGACGTAAATGTAGCACGTAAATAATCCCTGCCGTATCAGGGGAATAATTCGAATGGCGCTTTTTAGTTCGGGTCCGTTTTTTTCTTTTTTACGAGTCATTTCTACGCGGAACTGTTTATGGATTCCAGCTTTCTGAGTATATGCCGTGGAGTCACATTATTGTGATCAGCAAGTAGCTGTGACGCGCGGAACGCGGTGCTGCCGACATACGCCACGTGGTGTGCACCGCCTATTTACACTACTGGACATTAAAATTGCTACACCACCAAGATGACGTGCTACAGACGCGAAATTTAACCGACAGGGAGAAGATGCTGTGATATGCAAATGATTAGCTTTCCAGAGCATTCACAATAGATTGGCGCCGGTGACGACACCTACAAAGTGCTGACATGAGGAAAGTTTCCAACCGATTTCTCATACACAAACAGCAGTTGACCGGCGTTGGCTGGTGAAACGTTGTTGTGGAGGAGAAATGCGTACCATCACCATGCCCTCCGCCACACATCGTTGGGTGGCTTGCGGAGTATAAATGTAGATGTAGATCACGTTTCAGACTTTGATAAAGGTCGGATTGTTGCCCATCGCGATTGCGGTTTATCGTATCTCAACATTGCTGCTCGCGTTGGTCGAGATCCAATGACTGTTAGTAGAATATGGAATCGGTGGGTTCAGGAGGGTAAAACGGAACGCCGTGCTGGATTCCAACGGCCTCGTATCACTAGCAGTCGAGATGACAGGCATCTTATCCGCATGGCTGTAACGGATCGTGCAACCACGTGTCGATCCCTGAGTCAACAGATGGGGACGTTTACAAGACAACAACCATCTTCACGAACAGTTCGATGACGTTCGCAATAGCATGGACTATCAACTCGGAGACCATGGCTGCGGTTTCCCTTGACGCTGCATCACAGACAGGAGCGCCTGCGATGGTGTAGTCAACGACGAACCTGGGTGCACGAATGGCAAAACATTGTTTTGGATGAATCCAGATACTGTTTACAGGATCATGATGGTCGCATCCGTGTTTGACGACAACGCGGTGAGCGCACATTGGAAGCGTGTATTCGTCATCACCACACTGGCGTACCACCCGGCGTGATGGTATGGGGTGCCATTGGTTACACGTCTCGGTCACCTTTTGTTCGCATTGACGGCACTTTGAACATTGGACGTTACATTTCAGATGTGTCACGACCCGTGGCTCTACCCATCATTCGATCCCTGCGAAATCCTACATTTCAGCAGTATAATGCACGACCGCATGTTGCATGTCCTGTACGGGCTTTTCTGGATACAGGAAATGTTCGACTGCTGCCCTGGCCAGCACATTCTCCAGATCTCTCACCAATTGAAAACGTCTGGTCAATGGTGGTCGAGCAACTGGCTCATCACAATATGCCAGTCACTACTCTTGATGAACTGTGATATCGTGTTGAAGCTGCATGGACAGCTGTACCTTGTCACGCCATCCAAACTCTGTTTGATTCAATGCCCAGCCGTTATTACGGCCAGAGGTGGTTGTTCTGGTTATTGATTTCCCAGGATGTATGCACCCAAATTGCGTGAAAATGTAATCACATATCAGTTCTACTATAATATATTTTTCCAATGAATACCCGTTTATCAACTGCATTTCTTCTTGGTGTAGCAATTTTAATGGCCAGTACTCTAAGTGCACGAGTGTAGTGATACGTTGCCTGTCCGCATTTCCTCGTCGCTGTCATGGGCAAAGGAACTGATTCGTTCCAGCTGCCAAAAGGGATCTCATCCGTCTTCGCGCCAAGATGGACAGAAAGGGAGGGGATGGAGTGAGTGGTGCGGAGAGGAGAGATGGAATTATAAAGAACCGTGAAATCTGTAATCAGCTCCGTGGTGAACGACGGTGGAGGACATAAAACGTGGAAAATATTGAAGTACAGTAAACCAGGGGAACCATGATTGTGTCTGCCACAACAGTTCCCCGTGGCCTTTTTTGTATAGGAATCAGGTGCTTAAACGGGGCAAACCTGTACCCAACCGTCAGAATTTCGGAGGTTGCTCACATATATTTTTTATTTAGTTATGAGTGACCCGTGGTCTCCGGTGACTTGTTACAGAACAATTATCATAATGGATTTAAAGTTCTACTGCCGTGCTTGAAGAAAGTAGCAGTGAATTAAAGTGGATCCGCTTTTTTGCAGGAACACATCAATACGTTTCGTCGGCAAATCAAAACGAAGCACAGCTCAGGACACATAAACTACATCAATGTCGAAACAGGGATCCATGCCACTCTTTTACCGGAGTATATACGAGACATATTGGGAAAGTAAGGTCCGATTAGGCCCAAAATGGAAACCAGTTTGAAAATCCGATGGAACTTTGCATAGACGTGTTGGGCAGGGTTTTTAGTAAGCCTGTCGATCGCTTCACGTCGCTTTTTTAGGTTCAGAGCGCAAAGTGATCACGTAGAAATGCCCAAAACAACAGTGTCTCCCGCCGAGTGTCTGGATCTGGTGAGAATTTCGCCTGAAGACATACAGCTCACATAACATAAATTTCCTGCGTGTCTTTCTTCAAGACAACTTTCAGCCGCATTCTGCGGGGGCAATGAAGACGCCCCTGCAGCGTTTTCGATGGGAAGTGTTTGATCACCCACAATACAGCCATTAATTGGCTCTTTCCGTTGTTCATATCTACTCACATGAACCGCTGGCTACGGAGACAACGTTTTGGCACAAACAACGAAAGGCAGACCAGCGTAGAGAATTAGCGGAAAGCACAGGCAGCTACTTTCTGTGACGAGGGTACTGGAAAGTTTGTACAACGCCACGACAAATGTGTAAGTCGGAGCGACGACCATTTAGAGAGGTAGCTGGAAGGTATGGCTAACTGTTGAGTACAAAAAATTTCTGATTTTTCACTGTGGTTTACATTTCGTGGCCGATCGGACTTTACTTTCCGAGTAGCTCTCGTAGTTTATAGCCTATATTTTAAACACAAATTTCAATTCAGACGTTGCCCTAATACCCCTGTAAAGCGGATGACATGCAGTATCATATTAATTTAAACTTATGGCTGACTTCTGTTGGCAGCCTCAGGGAGCATGCGGTGTAGAAACAAATAAAGTACATACGTAATCAAACAACAACAAAATCTGATGTCAAAATATTCCTAACCTGAATAAAATCTAATGAACCAATCTGGGTAAGCAATGGCCAACTCACTCCATAAAGCTATGATATAAGAGAAGAATGGAGAAACCAGTAGACGTCCTTGCTAGGCCATCAGAATACAGGTAAAACAGAGCCGTCTATCTAAGCCCCGGGAGATAACCTATCTAGAAAAATATGGTGCTCCCTGAACCGTGTTAGAGCACTACATAAATGGAGAATGATCGATGATGACGAATGCGACTGTGGAACATCGGAAAAAACGCTGGACCACATTTTGCGGGACTGCCCAAAAAGAAATTTCGTGGTACCTGAAAAGACTTTGCAGACGCAACACCTGCAGCAATCAACCGGCTGGAGTCTTTTGTGGATGTCGAACTACGATGAGTTCAGATTAGGGGAAACAGCTATGTCAACCTCCTTCAGCTACTGCCAGTTGTCCAGCTATATATTTTCTGTTCCACATTATCTTATCTCGTATCATTTTAATTTATGTACTTGTAAACTATGATTCTGTAAACTATATGCTGAATAAATAAATAAGAAACGATGAAAGAAGAAATTCATTGAGGATCCACAATTGTGGTAAAACATGTTTGGGGATTAATCAAAACAGAAACTGTGTTCTTGCAAGAAGGTGGATGCTTTGCGTCTGTACTGAACTCAAAATATCTACGCAACGGAGGAAATGTGGTCGGTAAGCGCCGTGTGTTTGCTTTGGAAACAAACTTGTTCCACCCACTCACGGTACTTGCTGTTGATAACCGTAACGCCCACTTTACTCTTCACCCTCAAGGTTTTATTCAGTATTACTGCGTTCTGCCTTGGATCTGCTTTTCCGCCAGTGTTAGCTCTAGATTAACGGCGATACACAGCAGTACGGATAGGTTTACTGATGAAGAGTTGGCCTATGTGCACCTCATGCCCTGACTGCAATGGAACTCTAAACTGACTCGTCCCACATCATTTCGATAAAAGAATCGTTCGAATGATCTGTGGAACAACTAACCAACTAACTATGGTGAGCTCTTCCCACAGCGTCGGCAACCACATCACAGTACTGGAGCATATAAAACAGTCGACCGGTGGTTTGTCGCAGTACACTCCACAGAGATTACAATGGCCGACATTTTGAACAATACCTGCGAGGAATTGGTCTACTATTCATTGACAGAACAGACTGAACACACTGTGTACCTGCGTCATCTGAGGTTGCTGCATTACTTTGTGTTCTGTGTTGTACTTTTTGAAGATGCGTATTACAGGCATTTTCACGGTTTTCAGAGTATTTTCCCCTCCCAGTACCGAAAGTGGACTGCTGATGGCTGACGATGTTCAGCCTCCATCGTTCAGTCATGTATTTTGCTCCATAGGACGCACTGTCAACGGTATGTGCAGCGACGAACACTGGCGATTAAACACCTTGAGACCATTTCGTCATTTGTATATTCACTACGTTCACCTCTGCTTGTAAAATGCAATCTTGACTAATTTCCTTACGAATCTATCTTCGGAGGTTACGTTCCCTGTTGAATCACTGTCTGTTCTGGGAAGGAGTGGCCCCCTCACCAAGGTAATGTGACTGTCCACAGCACAAGAAAATTACCAAGGCATTAAAGTTCAAAGGCGAATTCGGAACGCAAGATCCGTTTGTATTTAAATTTTGTCAGTTCAGAGCAATGCCGCATGTATGCAACATTATGTGTCGATAGTCTAACAAGGGAACCTCCCCATCGCACCCCCCTCAGATTTAGTTATAAGTTGGCACAGTGGATAGGCCTTGAAAAACTGAACACAGATCAATCGAGAAAACAGGAAGAAGTTATGTGGAACTATGAAAAAATAAGCAAAATATACAAACTGAGTAGTCCAAGCGCAACGTAGGCAACATCAAGGACAAAGTCAGCTGAGGAGCACCGTGGTCCCGTGGTTACAGTGAGCAGCTGCGGAACAAGAGGTCCTCGGTTCGAGTCTTCCCTCGAGTGAAAACTTTACTTTCTTGATTTTAGCAAAGTTACGATCTGTCCGTTCATTCATTGACGTCTCTGTTCACTGTAATAAGTTCAGTGTCTGTGTTTTGCGACCGCACCGCAAAACCGTGCGATTAGTAGACGAAAGGACGTGCCTCTCCAATAGGAACAGAAAACCTTTGATCGCAAGGTCATAGGTCAACCTATTCCTCCACAGGAAAACACGTCTGATATATTCTATACGACACTGGTGACGGCATGTGCGTCACATGACAGGAATATGTTGTCGACCCACCTAACTTGCACACTTGGCGAGTGGGTTGAAAGATTCTTCTACCTTGCCCGATTTAGGTTTTCTTGTGGATGTGATAATCACTCCCAAAAAAGTGATGAAAACATAAGAGTTTGTCATATAAACTGCAACAAATGAATGCAACAGTTTCACTGTCACCCAGTTTTCCCTGTGCTCTGTCAAAACATTTGTTTTTTACGTTTTCAAATGTTTCCGTGTGTAGACCATCAAATCCTGCATACGTCCAAGCAAATCTGGACATGTCCTGGAATTTTGGAGAGCGAAGTTGATTATGTGTGCGTGCCTGGACTTTGATAATTATCTGAAAATAAAAAAATAAACTTTTCACTCGAGAGAAGACTTGAACCAAGGGCCTCTCGCTCCGTAGTTGCTCACGCTAACCACTGGACCACGGTGCTCGTACGCTCATACTCTCCTTGATGTTGCCTACATTGCACATGGACTACTCAGTTTGTATATTTTCCTTATTTTTTTCATAGTTCCACACAACTTCTTCCTGTTTTCTCGATTGATCTGTGTTCAGTTTTTCAAGGTCTATCCCTGTGCCAACTTATAACTAAATCTGAGGGGGGTGCGATGGGGAGGTTCCCTTGTAAGAAGAAATACAAGTCATAGTTAGCAATCGCCAATATTTTGATGTGAGCCGATTTCGCCACTGAATGCGGGTTGACACTTCTGCCGTGATGGGATTCTGCAACACTGCTGCACAAATTAGTAGAATGTTCTTTGAATACTTGTTTGAGAGTTCCAAGCAGATTAAAACTGTGTAACGGACCGAGACTCAAACTTTGACCTTTTGTTTTCGCGGGCAAGTGCTCTGCCGACTGAGCTACCCAAGCATGAGTCACGACCCGTCGTCACAGCTTTATTTCCACCAATGCTTCATCTCATAACTTCCAAAATTCACGGAATCTTTCCTGCGAAACTTGCAGGATTAACACTCGTGGAAAAAATGATACTGTGGAGACATGGCTTAGCCACAACCTTGGGGATATTTTCAGAACGAATTTTCAGTCTGAAGCGGTGTGTGCTCGGTCCAACACACAGTTTTAATCTGCCACGAAATCTCATATCAGAGCAAACACCGCTGCAGAGTGAAAATTTCATTCCCTGAACACTCGTTTATTGCAACACACATATAAACCATAACATCCAGCATGGGCTAGACGTATGAATCTCTCCAGGCTGAGAACTAAGTTCCATAACAAAACAGTCACTTCCAGAAGTAAGCACCCATCCAGAGACTAAGCCCTTTAACTGCAGTAAGGGCTACCGCGATTCGTATCCTCGTGGGCAGGTTTACCGTACGCAGCAGATTCCAGACTGGCAGCTTTTCTCTTCCGACTCCTGCTAAGCGCGAAATCCGGACTGCGTAGCTGATGTACTGTGAATGAACTCCACTGTTGCCGGTGAAGAAGTCCGCTGACTCACTGGACCGCGATTTATAAAGCCGGACGAATTGATACATGTAATCCGCGTGACTGGCTGCGCTGCTAACGGTAACCCGTGTTCCGCTCCTTGGCTGTCAGTGTTTCGCCCGATTGGTGGACGTTACGAGGCGCGGCGAAGTAGTTCAGCCACCACTGGCGATCTTTATCGACAAACACTGTAGTGCTCGCCACTCTTGACCTTGCATACATCTAGGCTACGCTGACACGCCACTGTGACGGAAGGGTAGACTATGTCGCAGGGGTAGTGGTGTCTGACACAGCGGAAAGCGAATAACGATGGCTTCAAAAGTCGTTGCTTCTGCGAGTTCGATTCTTGTGTGTAAAACTACCTATAGCTGGTCATCTCCATTAGGAGTTGTGCTTAGTTTATGGATGTACAATAATTCTGAAAGCCTTTGTAGCCAAAGGCTACAAATCCAGTAATACTGGAAGCTCATTTCCATGTCTGGATGACAGGGTCCAGAACAGACCCAAACAACTGTACGACTATCATTCCATTTCACACATATACAGAAAAGCGTTCTTGAAAATGTGCCTTCCTCAAAGGCATGTCGGTTTCCGTCGGACCACAGGTGTGACTTAAGAGTGTAAATGATACTACCGCTAGTGAAAGTGGCTTCACAAGTAAAATGTATTAATGGGCTTACTCGTGATCTGCAATGTCAACGATAATATTACAATCGTCTTCCCGAAGGTATTGAATCCGTTGTAAATGTTCTTGCATGTGGAAAACCGGTAAGTCTGCAAAATCTACGCGTGCTTCTTGAATGACTTCGTTCTACCAATTGAACAACATCCGCTGTTCCAGCCACAGTCTGTTCATTTGTGCTTTCCGATGAAATATAAATACTGAGCAGTATACCAGTCTCACGCACAGATTTGAATATGATAGTCAGCAATCACGAAATTGTCTACGTATTCTCTACAAACAGCAGCAACAGCTTTACCATTACAAAACGCGTGCACAAATACCATACCGGAATACTCATCATTTGTAAATATGTGTGGCATGATTAAACGCTACAGTAGAATTAGCTAACAAATCACACACTCAGCTACAACTGGGATACTCAGTTCTAAACAAAAGCATAACTTCACAACATGAATTTCAAAATAAATACGAAAATAGATAGATAAACCCACTGCAGCTGCAGTACCAAATGGCGAAATGGGAACTTACATCTGCAAACAGGTGTTGCTTTGTAACCAACAGAAATTGGATACATGTTTATGGAACGTTTTATTTGAGTTAGGCTGTGTAACTACCTCCTAATCTATTTACACTCTGACTCACTATGTGTGTGTTTTCATGAGCGAACGGTCCTATCTTTTCGAAGAAGCATCTTAGTTCCCCGGTCACTAAAAGCGCGAGATCACATTCGAATTGAACGACTATCTTCAGTGTGTAAATCCTCCGTGGCGACTCCTCCAACACATGTCGGAAGATTGCAGATGTCGCGTCTCCAGCTGTCCGTGCAGACCTACACAGTGCCGGCCGGAGTGGCCGTGCGGTTCTAGGCGCTACAGTGTGGAACCGCGTGACCGCTACGGTCGCAGGTTCGAATCCTGCCTCGGGCATGGATGTGCGTGATGTCCTTAGATTAGTTAGGTTTAAGTAGTTCTAAGTTCTAGGCGACTGATGACCACAGCAGTTAAGTCCCATAGTGCTCAGAACCATTTGAACCATTTTTTTAACCTACACAGTACTACTCCCTGCTGGTCTCACTAAAAGCTTGTACAACTGTTATGTGTGCTGCACACGCAGCTATTCTGGCAATTAGAAGGCAGTATGTGACAACAGCGAACCGTCACTAGTTTCTACGTCATGTAGTACATTCGCATTGTGCTTTTGTTTTCAGCTGTTTCAAACTGCTTTCCGTGCCCGTCTCTTGGTTGCATTTTCTCCCAAGTCAGGCGTCAAGCCAAAGAAGACAGGTAAAACGACCACTACTTCGTTTGGATGGTAATAGCAAAGAACAGCGACTTACAGAGTGTCTAAGGGACGGATAACTTGAATCTGCATGATTGAATTGGTTACAGCGGTGATGCATTAGCAACAAATTATCGATAGCCCAGCAGAAAACCACATACATATCACTTAAAGGTCAAATTTCGCTTCGTAGAAATCCTACAGTTAAATTATTAAGCATCTCTATCACCAGAAAAACAGCCACGCTGAAGCTTCGAGACCAACTGGACGAAAAGCTTAACTTCACAAACACATTCAAACAATTGTAAACAAAGAAAGCAACAGTATGCACAAAACTGCGCGTGCCTCAACAGTCAGGTATAAGACACCGCTGCATGCGGTGAAAACCTATCATGATGCCGTTTACACGCCAATCACAGGCTACGCAGCAAGTTTCTCGGAGCGCAGACTTCGGTGAACCCGTAACAGGCATATCCTGCAACTTGAAAAGACGAGTGTGTTCCTCGGACTCATAAAGGCCTTGGCACCACGAAAACCGACGGTTTGCTAGTGACTCTCGGTATCTACCTAGTAGACATTACGGCAGGATATCGTCCAGCCTCCTAATGGCTGCCGGCCACTGTGGCCGAGCTGTTCTAGGCGCTTCAGTCCGGAACCACGCTGCTGTTACGGTCGCAGGTTCGAATCCTGCCTTGGACATGGATGTGTGTGATATTCTTAGGTCAGTTGAGTTTAAGGAATTCCAAGTCTAGGGGACTTATGACCTCAGATGTTAAGTCCCATAGTGCTTGGAGCCATTTGAACCATCCTAATGGCTACGCAAAGCGGATTTGACGAAAGTCCAACAAATATAAGACCAGAGGGTAACAATCAACGCCCAGCAACTGAACTGGAAAGGAAGTAGATGACAGAACGTCTGGGGTAACAGCGAAATGGGTCAGAGTGTCTACGTACTATTTCCATGCATTCGAGAACTCCTGGCGCCTGATCATGTTAACTCTATGGTACATTAGCAAACGGGACACGGCCCATATCCAGCTCACCTGCATAGGTTCAACAGGAAAGATGACTGTCATTTTGTTCATATGGGAATAGCCGACCACATTGTCTTAAACTGTTACGCCTGTAACGAAATTATGGAACCAATAGAGATTAACTAACCACTATAAGAATGGCGACATTACGAATGGCGAACAATAAGAGACAATGTTCCTAACATAATTTCCCGACATGAAAAGGACAAATCTGCCAGGGTACGGCATTTAAAAAATCCCTCCCACCCTGGACAGCATCACCATGGCAGAGTCAATGTGAATCATCGAGTGATAGAGAGTGCATCTAACGTTGTAGGAGATGTGAATATGAGTGTCGCGTTAAAGAACGTGCTTATGCAACAAAGATAACAGCGCTACAGGAGGCAGAACCCGCAGTACCACACCACCCTCAAGTTGGCACAGCATCGAGTTGCACCTCGGTGGCGGTGACGGGGAGATAGGAGTCGGAAGGTAGTGCGTTGCACATGAAGTGTAACGCAGTGCCATAAATAGTCCCGGTGCTTTCCCGAGACGGTTTTTTCATTTTTGCTATTTTTTAAAGTGATTGTTACGACAGAGAAAGAAAGATAGTGTGCTCTGACATATACACGTTTATATATAAATGCAGTATAGTCTTTATTCTGTTTCACTCTGCCCATAGCCTCTTATTTAAAACACAGTTTGAAAATGTTCTTACTGTTAAATGTCGTCGGTCCAATACTCATCCCCCATATTAAATTTTCATTTCTCTAGGGTGTCTATTTATAGAAACCGGACCAAATATCTCACGAAATAAGCATCAAACGAAAAAACTACAAAGGACGAAACTTGTCTAGCTTGAAGGGGGAAACCAGATGGCGCTCTGGTTGGCCCGCTAGATGGCGCTGCCATAGGTCAATCGGATATCAACTGCGTTTTTTTAAAATAGGAACCCCCATTTTTTTATTGCATATGAATGTTTTAGTTGGACCACTTTTTCCGCTTTGTGATAGATGGCGCTGTAATAGTCATAAACGTATAAGTACGTGGTATCATGTAACCCCTTCGGCCAGTGCGGATGGTATTTGCTTCGTGATACATTACCCGTGTTAAATGGACCGTTTACCAATTGTGAAAAAGGGTCGATATCGTGTTGATGTATGGCTATTGTGATCAAAATGCCCAACGGGCGTATGCTATGTATGCTGCTCGGTATCCTGGACGACATCATCAAAGTGTCCGAACCGCTCGCCGGATAGTTACGTTATTTAAGGAAACAGGAAGTGTTCATCCACATGTGAACGTCAACCACGACCTGCAACAAATGATGATGCCCAAGTAGGTGTTTTAGCTGCTGTCGCGGCTAATCCGCACATCAGTAGCAGACAAATTGCGCGAGAATCCGGAATCTCAAAAACGTCGGTGTTGGGAATGCTACATCAACATCGATAGCACCCGTACCATATTTCTACCCACCAGGAATTGCATAGCGTCGACTTTGAACGTTGTGTACAGTTCTGCCACTGGGCACAAGAGAAATTACGGAACGATGACAGATTTTTTGCACGCGTTCTATTTAGCGACGAAGCGTCATTCACCACCAGCGGTAAAGTAAACCGCCATAATATGCACTATTGAGCAACAGAAAATCCACGATGGCTTCGACAAGTGGAACATCAGCGACCTTGGCGGGTTAATATATGGTGCGCCATTATGGGAGGAAGGATAATTTGCCCCCATTTTATCGATGGCAATCTAAATGGTGCAATGTATGCTGATTTCCTACGTAATGTTCTATCAATGTTACTACAAGATGTTTCATTGCATGACAGAATGGCGATGTACTTCCAACATGACGGATGTCCGGCACATAGCTCGCGTGCGGTTGAAGCGGTATTGAATAGCATATTTCATGACAGGTGGATTGGTCGTCGAAGCAAAGCCCGCACGTTCACCGGACCTGACGCCTCCAGATTTCTTTCTGTGGGGAAAGTAGAAGGATATTTGCTATCGTGATCCACCGACAACGCCTGACAACATTCGTCAGGGCTTTGTCAATGCATGTGCGAACATTACGGACGGCGAACTACTCGCTGTTGAGAGGAATGTCGTTACACGAATTGCCAAATTCATTAAGGTTGACGGACATCATTTAGAGTATTTATTTAATTAATGTGGTATTTACATGTAATCACGCTGTAACAGCATGCGTTCTCAGAATTGATAAGTTCACAAAGGTACATGTATCACATTGGAACAACCGAAATAAAATGTTCAAACCTACCTACGTTCTGTATTTTAATTTAAAAAACCTACCTGTACCAACTGTTCGTCTAAAATTGTGAGCTATATGTTTGTGACTATTATAGCGCCATCTGTCACAAAGCGAAAAAAGTGGTCCAACTAAAACATTCATATTTCTTTACGTACTACACGAATATGTAATAAAAATGGGGGTTCCTATTTAAAAAACGCAGTTGATATCCGTTTGACCTATGGCAGCGCCATATAGCAGGCCAACCATAGCGCCATCTGGTTTCCCCCTTCAAGCTAGACAAGTTTCGTTCTTTGTAGTTTTTTTCGTTTGACGCTTATTTCGTGAGATATTTGGTCCGCTAACGATCAATGGACCACCCTGTATACATCGTTTTTTTACGATTACTAACTTATTATTATTATTTCTATTTCCATACTGAAACATAAATTTGTAATCAATCGAAACATGCAGCAACTTTGAAAGATGCCATAAACATGACCTGTTATATTAACAAAAAGAGTAGTTATAAAGGAAGCATTAAAATAAACAACTAAGGATTGGTTTTACTTTTAAATCCCGAATAAGAATCTCTCTTCTTAAGCACTGCGCCACATTGCGTAGTAGCTGCATCAAATCCAGTACTGTTCATTTCATCCTCACCCGCAGCTAATAGTGTACGCCATATTTGCATATTTGGCGGTGATCGCGATTGGTAAACGAAAGACAGATATTTATGCAAATTTGTAATGGCCTAGTTTGAGATAAAATGGTAATGAAAAATGCTCACCAATTTGCGCACCATATACGCTGGGTGAAATGAAATATAGATAGGAAATCCAGTGCTGTAAAATATAAAAGTTGCTGTTCTGAAATATAGGGATAAACTGATTTCATTAGTTCCCATTAATGACTCAATGGAACTTTTCCAACAACTCATCAGCAGACTCGAAAAGCAAGCTGAACCACTGATTACAATATGGCTTCTATAGAGGCATCGAATTGTAACTTAACTGAATTTAAGTATGTAATACTGCAACTCGCTTCCATTTAAGAAATTCTGTGTATGTACTGTTGTTGTGATTCAGATGATGCAAATCGCCATACAAGCCCCGCCTGCTGGTAATAGTTACGTAGCTTTGTGCGAACTTTGGAACAGTTCTTTACAGTTATGGTACCGCAAGACCGGAAAGCAGCGAAAAAGGGTGGATGGTGGGTTTTGAAGGGTAAGGAGGAAGAAATCGTAGTCACTGCCCATCTTTCTCTGTTATTGCAGTGGTGTGTAAAACGTGATTTCTTCTGGAGAAAATTCTCTCGTATCTGATTAAGGTGTCACGTATCATCCTATGTATACTTGTACAGCGCCAATAAATTTTAGTAAAGAAATATGCTTCGAACCACATAACAAATTGTGAATTGACATGTTGTTATATAAAACTGACGGAAATAATAATTGTTGTTATTAATTTTATTTCACATATGTTGTTTCCGAACGCCGTATGAAAATGAAACAACAAAAAATGAAGGGGAACAGTTATAAGAAATAAATAATGGAAAATGAAATAAAAGATTTGGGGAAGAAAAATTTGGGTTTAACGTGTTGTTGACGAGACCACCTTTAGAGATGGAGCACTAGCTCGGAATGGAAGAAGACCGATCGTGGAACCAACGCGGCAATCGATTTAATCGGCTTAGCAAAACCACGAAAAATCTTAATCCGGAAAGCTGCTGGGGATCTGAAACTCGTTTTCACCGGCTGTAGCCACTGTGTCACCTCGCTCGATCACCTTAGCGGGAAAGCTACAATTTTGCAATAGTCCAACGGCTGCATGTGTACACAGAAGTAAGTCTTTCGTCACTTCACTTACGGTTCCCGCCGAGTTATCAGATATTGTGAACAGAAATGACCCTGCATTCGCCTAACTGTTGAGTTACGGCTATAAAAATGTTATTGAGGTAATTCCTATTTTTGCAAAGTGGGATACCATTGTGTATACGAGATTAGTTTGTTACAGATCATATGTAAATAATAATATAGCTTAAAATCAGAGCGGGTAAGCGCATAGTTTTATCTTCAAGAACTTAAACAAACACGTTTATCACAGTACAGCAAAATTTCTGTAATGCGTCAGTGGGGGTTGGGTGGGGGTGGGGGGGGGGGGGGGGGGGGAAGAAGGGAGGAGGGAATGGAGAGGAGCAGCGAAAAAGGGTGGAAGGTAGGTTTTGAAGGGCAAGTAGGAAGAAATCGTAGTCATTGCCCATCTTTCTCTGTTATTGCAGTGGTGTGTAAAACGTGATTTCTTCTGGAGAAAATTCTCTCGTATTTATCTGCTATGTCCCCTTGTTATAAATGGATGCCTGGAACGCCGCTCCCAAGTTTTGCCAAGAAAAAGTGAACAATTGGTAACACGGGAAGAGTTTATGGTTCGGAAGTGTCCCCCTGAGAGTAATGTCGAGCGCTTTCGGGGAGCTGTCTTTACGACTCACAAAATGATGAGATTTTATGGGATGTGGTTAGCAGTGGAGTGCGTGTTGTACGAGGGAATGATGGCCAGTTCAGTTGCCGTTTCGTGAGGACGCGAAGCTCCAGCAGAGGGGGAGTGACGGAGAGACACTGCCGGCCGTAAAGCTCGTGTGCGGGGAAACCAACCCTCCCGACCCACCTCATCCTCCGACTATCGGAATAATATTACGAGCGCGTATACTCGGCTGTCACTCGCTTCCTAGCAGTCAGAACTCAGTAGATGCAGATAAGGAAGTATCGTTTGTCTCTCGGACAGCTATCACTGTCGTTCACTGAATGGTTTCTCTGAGCATCGCAGCCGAGTTCTCACCGACGACAATGATAACTGCAGGTATCTACGATATGAATCGAAGCTGAGGGTGCAGAACACATTCCATAAATATTTATTTACAGCCGAATGTGGTTTCTGAACAGGTCAGTCTGTTATTGGCATCTTGCTTTCAGTCCTTCCACAGAACTTGCTATGTGAACGGCTGTTATGCTCGTGTTGATACTACGGTAAAAACAATAGGAGAAAAAGGAAACACTCTTCTTTGCCGTTCATTTCACCAATAATTTTTTGTATTGCAACCTAAATGTTAGGTTATTATCTCACACATCAGAGATCATTTGATTTTCATTAGTATCATCAAGTTTTTGTAAGTTTTATTGACGAAAGATGAAGGAACGGCATTAGATTAGTGTGAGAAGTGTCTTTAGTTTCGCATACGTGCCGTAATCAGACGTCTGCCAATGGTGTCCGATTGAGGCATAAAAGATTCCAACTAGCGGAAATGGCCGACACATAGTGACAACCTGTTCACTTTAAGTGATATGTGAAGTCAGCGAGAAAGTCTTAGGCAAGCACTGGCTGTTTGGTTTTGGACAAAGGAGCGTGGGAGAACGCTTTCAAGCCACGTAGAAACTGAGTCGTGTTGGCGCACTTGTTCGTGAGGCTGTGGGTGGTCAAGGTGGTAGTGGTGAACTCAAGAGTCATCGCTCGTTTGGTGAGATCGCTCTCACGTAGCATGGTTTGTTTATAAGAATCTCCTCTCCTATGGTTTCTCCTCCTCCCCCTTCTCCTCCTCCTTCTTCTTCTTTTCCTATTCTGTGTGAACCACTATGGACTCCGTTTACGAGTATTTCAACTCTCTCTCCTTTCTTTTCCTTCACACTGCTGTCATAATTTCTCCATGTTTCTCTCTTATTTCTTCTGTCCAAGTTGCTCGTCTTAGTCTTGAGTTTTTCGTAGGAATCTTTGAAATTATGCGATTTATTCCCGCATAGCAGTTGTTGCTCAGCATCTTGCAGAGTAATTCGGAGTTCGTCTATGCCGCTTCCAATTTCTTTGCACCATGTATTATCCATTTTTAATTTAGCGAAATGAGCAAATGATAATTTTTTCAGTCTCTCGGGTTTTACCCTTTGGATGTGGCCATAGAAAGCTAATCTTATTTTCCTAATCATGTTTGTAATTTTTTTCAATACGTCTATAAAGTTCACTGTTTTGACTTCTTCTGTATTGTATTTGCTGCTCATAAAATTTTCTTAGTATTTTTCTTCCTGTGATTTCTAGCGCTTCCATCATCGCCTTTCTGTCTGGAGCTAAACATTCTGCTGCATAAAATGCCTCTAGGCGAAATGCTGTAGAGTATTATCTAAATTTAGCATTGGGGGATATTTCTCTTTTATTATATACGAACTTACTGAGGTAGTGCTCTACGTCCACTTCATTAAATCTTGGTTTAATGGCATCTTTCTCCTAAATGTTTTGTTCCGTTACTTCTTCTACACACTTTAAATGGTTAGTTCTCTCAATTCTTCTGTGTTTAGTACCATTGTTTGGGGACTACCTTAACGTTTATTATAAATTTAGTTTTCTCACAGGAAATTTGTATGTCTGCTTTCTCAGCTTATTCTTTCACCAATTTTATCTGTCTAGTACCTGTTTTCACTGAGTCTACAAAAATAGCTAAGTTATCTACAAACACTAGGCGGTCCATTTGTAGATTGTCCTGAAAGACCACTGCTCTTTGGATGATCATACATTTTCTACGTGTTTTACGAAGTTTGTTTTATTAGTTGTGCTCAATATTATTCTTGTAAATGCTATTTGTTATTTAAGAAAGAGAATACGCATGGAATGCTAACATTTTGTAAGTAGATACGCTGGCCTAGTCAGGGAAAAGCTATTGTCAAAGAGTATAATAAATTGTAAATGCATTATCGCTGGGCGTGCGAGCGCACCAAAAACGTAGGCTGCTCGGAGTCGCGAGGAGACGGTTGGTGTCATTTGTTGTGTGTATTCGCCGTTGTGGCTATGCAAAAGTGTGGAGAAAAAAGAAGTCTGTTTCCGAAGTGCGGAGCAGTGAAAACTGAAATGGTTGCTTTGGCGGATGTTTAATGTGGACAAGCTATGTGTATGGCATTTATTGGCCGCAGTACAAATGCAGCAAGAGTAATTCACATAACATCAAGAGTGCTGTGGGCTCTTGTTATTGGCTATGGTATGGCAAGAAGATCAACCTGTGCTCTATTTTACCACTAAATGGAGCTACTCGACAAACCAACGGCGTCATGAAGTGAAGTAAGATGTAGACTTTTTATAACTAGAAGTGTAATAGGGTGATCAGCGTAGTTGGAATTTTACTGCTTAAATAACATTGTTTCGTGCATGTTGTCACGTGAATAATTCTCCTAAGTTGTTGTCCAAGCAGTATCCATCCTATCCCTTTTTACGAACCGATATAGTCAAAAAAATGAACTGAAAATGAAGTGAACATTAATTTATTAGATTATCAAAACACAATTTTTCCAACTTTTGGACAATTAGGTAATAATGAAATCTTTGGCTGTAGTATGAATAATTTCAGAAATAGAATGAAGCAAAAGCCAGTATTAATTTATTTACTAAGAATAGAGTAACTTTCATAATAAAAAATTGGTAGTAAAACTTTACGTAACTTGGACACTGGATTTCACTGTCAAAGCAAAGTTTTAATTCATAGCTTGAGTCATAATTTATAACTTTCATTACGAAGAAATTTGAGAGTAACTGCTAGGTAAATGACAGTCATTACCAGCTAGTAAATTCAAACAATCCTTCTGCTTGCTACAGTTAGACAGTCAGTATTACAGTGAGTAAACAATCATACTTTAACTGATCTATGAAAATTAATAGAATATGTTGTATGTGTTTGCTATTTGGTTATTATTTGACTACTGTGACGTGTGTGGTGTAAAGTACTTGAAAGTGTGAGTTAGGTACTGTTCCTACGTGACGATTCGGTTATAACTTAATCTACTCCTCTAGGTTTTGCATCTCCCTACCTGATCTGGCTTTCTCCTAATGACATTCTCCAATCCCCTGCGACTTGATAGAACTCAGTTAAAGGGCATCTCGCAGTCTGACTCTAATTTTAATTTTAGAGTTTCTAGAAATTTGACCTCTAAATATCCCTTAAGTTTTTAATTTATATTTTCAAAGTAAATTATTATGCAAAATATAAACATGGTTTTCCCTCCGAGAATCACGTGGCCCTTAGCCGAATGAATAGTTACATATGGTATTATCTCAATTCTTGATCAATGCTAAGCACTGTAAAGTCAGTGCTTGTATTGTCTAATGTTATTTACTGCTGTGTAAAGTTAAACCACGTGCTTAATATTAGAGTTCTTATCGAGTTCGAGTTGCTTTGGTCGGATTCACGTAATCTTCGTTTTGAACCCATGGGCATTCCATATTCGTACTAGGGGTGTACCTGCATAACTTTTCTAGTACTCGACATATTTTAGAGAAGAAGAGAGCTTGTGAAAACGGATTTTGTGCGTCCCGTGACTTGTTGGCAGCGTTTCAGACACTTTTTGTTCAGATCACTTGTGGAAATGAATTCTCACATAGAATGGACGGTCTTCCTATGCAAACTTAGGTTTGTTTCGGAATAGCCAATTGATCGTTAAGCAGTTTCGGTGGGTCTGTCAAACTGTGTGCGAATGAGACCTCATGTTCCCCTCCCTTCCCCACATATCGTGATGGAGGGTGGTGGTGGTAAGTTCCTATGAGAAACTCCGACGGGGGGGGGGGGGGGGGGAGCCTCGGAGGAGGAGGAGGAGGATATTAGTGGTTAACGTCCCGTCGACAACGAGGTCATTAGAGACGGAGCGCAAGCTCGGGTTAGGGAAGGATGGGGAAGGAAATCGGCCGTGCCCTTTCAAAGGAACCATCCCGGCATTTGCCTGAAGCGATTTAGGGAAATCACGGAAAATCTAAATCAGGATGGCCGGAGACGGGATTGAACCGTCGTCCTCCCGAATGCGAGTCCAGTGTGCTAACCACTGCGCCACCTCGCTCGGTTGGGAGCCTCGCGAACCGTGGCAAGGCGCCCCTTACACCGCGCGGCTCGTGGTGGAGTTAACATTTTGTAATTAACGTATTTCTGCACTGCTCGCATTTGATCAAGTTAATCATTTTGTGAAATCTTTCTGTTTAGATGTTGTGGCCGGACTATTAATGTTACATAAAATGTCAGTGTTAGCTACATCAGTTTTCTTGTCAACCCCGTTTAACATTGAACCAAAGCGTTTATCACTTCTAAAGCATCTTTAATGGACGTATGCCTTGCTTATCGCTGAAACAAAGTTTACTCCTGTTGAAGCATATTAAATGGCAGTTTGCTTAACCATGCTTATTTAATAAAAAAAAGTCAGAATTTGACTTCATTTCGGGACACTGCGGCGTGTGTTACTGGAGGACAGAAATGTTCACTACACGTTCCACTAGAAACAGGCATGCTCGCCACTACTGCTTAAAAGGTGGCGGTCGCTGCTACAAGTGCTGCAGTTGTGATGATCATTGCAGGTGAGAAGAGTTCAGAGGGCACATTAAAATAAGAACGAATGCTTTTGAGTAGTCAGGATTAGCCTTTGTTTCTTGGTCGTATGCAGGTGAGTTCTTTCACCTTTACAGGGTTAAATATTGCCAAGTGCGGTATTTTTTTCATTCCTACGGATTGACCAGCAGCAATAAGCAAGATTACTTTTCGACTGAACGATTTCACGTGTGTCTTAATGTTAGAAAGCAAACCTTTATTGTTAGATTTCTAATATTCACCTTGAGACAATTGTAACTTCCATTTCTCGTCAAATTGATAGCCGGGTACAAAAAGCACTCACAGGGAAATTTCCATATTGTCTAGCGTTACAGGTAAGGACGTTACTGGTCATAACGGCACAAACATGAATAAATCAAAGAATTTACAATCATCAAAGAAATTAATTACTAATAGTACATATACAAAATAATATAATTGCAATCATATTAAACTGAATGACTGGCAGATCCATTTACAATGGGGCACAATTTTCAAAAAATAGATTGCGAAATCGGCCAACTTTAACAGTATCAAGAAGTAGAGAGTAAAAGAAGTCTGTCTGGTAATTCAGAATCTGTTCCGGACGGTTCTTGTAGTGTCTGTTGATGTTCAGTACTTCAAGCAGAGACGTCCTTCCCCTCCGTGCCCTTAGTGCAGCATTTTATTTTTTGTAAGCACGCAGACTCAACTGTTTTTACTGTGTAGTGTAAGCCACACCCTCTAAAACAAAACATTCAAAGAGCCGTTAGATGTAAAATAAAGTAAAATTGAGATATAAATGTTGAGGTCAAGAATAAAAGATGAAGTATGTTACCCAGAATCCAACGTAGAAATCTACAGAGAAACCCCTAAAATAGTGGAAATGTGTAAGCGAAAACGTGAGATCAAGCATTACATAGAGACAAAAGCTTATGAAATACTTCAAAAACAAGATTACCAAACTCATCTAGCAAAACAAGTAGAAAAACGTCTTAAGAATTATGAACGTCAAATTTCCAGGGTGAAGATGCAGTCAGGAAAGTCAGACAAACACAGGAGTTCGAGGGAGAAGAGGACTAAAATCAGACATTGACAGAGCAATGGAAATACGATCACGAAAAGCTGTGATGAAACGAAGCCCAAACATGTGTTGACTTCTCGTGTTGTTTAGCGATCCATTCGTGGATGAAGAAAAAGAAGAAAAAAGACCGCAATTCATTGTTACGAGCGAATGTAAATCGTGAGACAATTCTAGCCTCAGTATATGTGTAAGTAGGCTGTTAGGTTTTTTGAGTTTGTAACGCCACGTAGCGCTCTGTATGAAAATCACTGACTGTGCTGTGTGCGGTCTGTGGCTTGTTGGTATTGTTTGAATATTCGCTTGTGTAGTGTTGGGCAGTTGCATGTGAACAACGCGTAGCTTTGCGGAGTTGGAGGTGAGCAGCCAGCAGTGGTGGATGTGGAGAGAGAGAGAGAGAGAGAGAGAGAGAGAGAGAGAGAGAGAGAGAGAGAGAGATGCCAGAGTTTTGAGAGTTTACTATAAGCGGTCGATCTGGACGTGTGTCCACCAGAAAAAGGAAATTCGTAAGGTTGGAGGTCATGAATTGGTAATATATATGATGACTTTTGAACATTATTAAAGTAAATACATTGTTTGTTCTCTATCAAAATCTTTCATTTGCTAACTATGCCTATCAGTAGTTAGTGCCTTCAGTAGTTAGAATCTGTTATTTAGCTGGCAGTATTGGCGCTCGCAATATTGCAGTAGTTCGAGTAACGAAGATTTTTGTGAGGTGATTCATAAAAGGTATAGATTATTGTTAGTCAGGGCCATTCTTTTGTAGGGATTACTGAAAGTCAGATTGCGCTGCGCTAAAAATATTGTGTGTCAGTTTAGTGATGATCAAAATAAGTAAAGAGAGAAATGTCTGAGTACGTTCTGTTTTGCTCAGCTATTTGAAATCAAATAACGTAAGAGGTTTACCAGCACAGTAATTCATAAATTTTTCTAAGGGGATGTTTCAGGTTCTCTCATTCACTTAAAATACAACAACATCGATACATGCAGCCGACATTGTCCGTGGACCAACCGGAGAACTTCGATATTTTTTTATTTCCTTGTACTCCCGCTTGTATATTATGCGTAGAATATTTATTTTCTTCGCAACCTTTTCATGTGTAATATGTGACTGGGAAAGATGTAACACCGCTACTATTTGAGTAACTGCCATCGATATTTTGTTTTTATCCATGATCATAGTTTCCATAGTTGCAGGAATTCACGATACAGTGAGATAAATTGTAATAAAACTATTTTTCATAAACATATGCAACAAACCATAGACGTAAACGTGCGCTCTCTTTCCAAACTTTCTGTCAGTCAAAATTTTTCTCAAACACGTAAAGCATGAGCTATGCTTGACAAAGACGTTAAATATCAACGTACATTGTCAAATGTTTTGCAAACATAGTAAAGTTTGACAGACTGTTTGATCGTGTACTACTGGCCATTAAAATTGCTACACCACGAAGATGACATGCTACGGAAGCGAAATTTAACCGACAGGAAGAAGATGCTGCGATATGCAAATGATTAGCTTTTCAGAGCGTTCACACGAGGTTGGCGCCGGTGGTGACACCTACAACGTCTTGATATGAGGAAAGTTTCCAACAGATTTCTCATACACGAACAGCAGATTACTGGCGTTGCCTGGTAAGGAGGAGAAATTCGTGCCATCACATTTCCCACTTTGATAAAGGTCGGATTGTAGCCTATGGCGATTGCGGTTTATCGTATCGCGACATTGCTAATCGCGTTGGTCGAGATCCAAAGAATGTTAGCAGAATATGGAATCGGTGGGTTCCGGAGGGTAATACGGAACGCCGTGCTGGATCCCAACAGCCTCATATCACTAGCAGTCGAGATGACAGGCATATTATCCGCATGGCTGTAACGGATCGTGCAGCCACGTCTCGATCCCTGAGTCAACAGATGGGGACGTTTACAAGACAACAACCATCTGCACGAACAATTCGACGACGTTTGCAGCAGCATGGACTAGCAGGTCGGAGACCATGGCTGCGGTTACCCCTGACGCTGCATCACAGACAGGAGCGCCTGCGATGGTGTACTCAACGACGAACCTGGATGCACGAAAGGCAAAACGTCATTTTTGTTCTGTTTACAGCATCATGATGGTCGCCTCCGTGTTTGGTGACATCGCGGTGAACGCACATTGGAAGCGAATGTACGCTGCGCGCCGTGGGAATCGTCTCGTTCCACCAAGTATTCTACGCCCTAGCCGAAGGAGGCTACTGTCGCTGGCTCTCGACTGTTGCCGCACGGAAAGGCATCCGTAAACGAGCAATTTTTTTTTGTTGCCAAAATTGCCCTAGTCTAGCCACGGATTTGTCAAACAAGCCCTTTCATGTACAAACAGTTTCTCAGTTTAGCAGTGCTTTCAAGCAGGTGCTGTTCGTGTTCGTGTGTATTTTGACAGTAGTGAGAATACCCACAAATGCATACAATGGAGTTCTGCCATTGACACTGGCAATGCATTTAAAAAACAACAAGAACACAAGACGCTGGCCCAGGGAATGGTTTAAAATGAGAGAGAAATTTACCCATGAAACTCTGTGAAAGGAAATATTACACTCCGAACCCGATGATTACACCAGCTTCCTTCAAATGGACAATAAAACATTCAATAAGTTGTTAAGCCCCTCATAAAAGAGCAAACTTGTTTGTCAATTCGCTCGTATCTTGCCATGGTTGTGTCAAACGAGCCCTTACACGCACCAACAAAATTTGTTAATTTATTCTCACTTTTCAAGCAGACGCTTTTCATGTGTGGCGTATTTTGGCACTGGTGGGGATTGGTACAAATGCAGATAAAGCATTTCTAAATTGCCTCTGGCACTGTCTTTGAAGAAGAGGTAGTAAGCAAGACTCTGGTCTAGCGAATGGTTTAAAATGAGGGAGAAATGTACACATGAAAACTTGTTAAAGGAAATGATCCACTCAGAAGCTGATGATCACACCAACTTTTAAAAACTTATTTAGAGTTATTCGTGCTCATACTGAAAGATACAAATATGCGAAAATTTACTCTCTTCTATTTAGTTTGTAAGTAGGCTGTTTAGGTTTTTATGTTGTAACGCCACGTAGCACTCTGTACCATATGAAAAATCACTGACTGTGCTGTGTGCAGTCTGTGGCTGATTTGCCTTGTTAGAATATTTGCTATTGTAATGTTGGGCTCCTGGATGTGAACAGCGCGCAGCGTTGCGCAGTTGGAGGCGAGCCGCCAGCAGTGGTGGATGTGGGGAGAGAGATGGCAGAATTTTGAGAGCGGACGATCTAGGCGTCTGTCCATCAGAAAGAGTAAATTTGTAATACTGTATATCATGAACAGATATATATATATATATGATCACTTTTGAACATTATTAAGGTAAATATATTGTTTGTTCTCTATCAAAATCTTTCATTTGATAACTATGCCTATCAGTAGTTAGTGCCTTCAGTAGTTAGAATCTTTTATTTAGCTGGCAGTATTGGCGCTCGCAGTACTGCTGTAGTTCGAGTAGCGAAGATTTTTGTGAGGTAAGCGATTCATGAAAGGTATAGGTTATTGTTAATCAGGGCCATTCTTTTGTAGGGATTTTTGAAAGTCAGATTGCGTTGCTCTAAAAATATTGTGTTTCAGTTTGGTGTTGATCAGAATAAGTAAAGAGAGAAATGTCTGAGTATATTCAGTTCTGCTCAGCTGTTTGAAAATCAAATAACGTAAGAGATTTATCAGCTGGGCATCAACACACCACACTAACCAGAACTAATCGCTTTGTCTGACTTCTTAAAAATGAATCCGTGGTATGGTCTAAAAACTACGCTACTATCAAGCATCTATACTATTCCATAAAGAAAAATATGGTTCCAAAGAACAAGGTGCTGAGAAGCATATATTGGAACCCCACGTCATAGCAGCGAATACTTTACCCTTCTGCAGGTGAGGGCGGGACAGTGACAATCTCTTATTAAAAGCACGCGCCCGGAAGTATGCAAATACGCGGTCTCGCATTCGGCTGATTCGGAACGCAGGTACTTCCTTATGAGCCTCTGAAACCCCGGTGGATTCCAGTGTGCAGATGGACCCGTTTGCTGGTCTGCCAAACCAATTTGACTCTGTGACACGACTA
This sequence comes from Schistocerca serialis cubense, assembly GCF_023864345.2. Taxonomy (NCBI): domain Eukaryota; kingdom Metazoa; phylum Arthropoda; class Insecta; order Orthoptera; family Acrididae; genus Schistocerca; species Schistocerca serialis. The sequence continues at coordinate 709,855,942 of NC_064638.1, forward strand.
TGTGTGACGGAATATGTCAAATACTCGTATTTAGACAGCCGACTTGAAACAAATAAGTAACCCCACACATCACTCCTTGTGTTCGTGATGTAAGAAGCAGTACCTCTGACGAATCAGGTGGAGACTGGCACTGGCTCTAAGTGGCTCATTAGCAAAGGACACAAGTCTCACCATTTAGGTAAAGACCTGCCGTTCTTTACTAACGAAGCGCCAGTACAAGAGTGTGTTCTTCTCTTTCTCTCAGCTTTCCTCTCCACATCGACAGAATAGCACATTTCCATGCTTAGACTACTCCCACATTAGCGCAAGCCGATCATGAGCTGGAGCACAGCATTTGAGGCTGGAGACCGCCCTGTGCTCTGCATACACAGATTTGACCAACCACCGACTTTAAAAATTAATTGGGAGAAAAGGAAAAACGATTCAGCTTTGCGCGCCCTTTCCCATATGTTTACCCCATGCATTTGCTAAAAGTATGACCTGGATGGAACCACAGCCCTCAATAAAAATATCGTTATCTCCCCTATTGCGCCCATTTCGAACTTTCCAAAAAATGGCCATAAACTCGCTAAAACTCTTGTGCCTTCACAAACATGTTTTGTAGTAGAGTTTGGACGCCTGGACGCCACTGTCCTGTCCCACGGAAATTCGCAGAAACTCACAGCCATCTCATTGGCTTCCTACCTAACAAGGGCCCATCCTGTGCTTTATTGCCAGTCATCAATGTTCTGCTAAAAACTGCACCAACTCCTTGGCGCTAGTCAGCCTACCTGGATGCGGCTGCTGACCAACCAACGCCAACCAATGTGTCTGCACAAAGAGACAAAGGGACTTGGGAGTCCACAAACGTCTTCACCCAGGATCCAAGGAAAAAACGCTCTCCTCGGCCCTCAGCCACTGTACACTTTTACTGCAGTCAGTTAACTCGGCACCCTCTTCCTTTGACCGCAGCTAAAGCTTACCGCTATTCCTTCACTAGAGCACACAAGCAAGAGCATTAACTACTGCGAACCATTTCATCATATGAATTACGTCAGATTTATCCAGTATAGCAACCAAGTAAAAAATCATCTTCCCTAATCTTTCCTAAGAACATTAGGCAGCATGACACTGTATCAGAAGTGAGAGTGCCCTGCAATCTCTTAGGCTCTCCATAAGTCTGTAAGAGTACGAAGGGGTGAACAGCTCTTCTGAACAGCACACTGCCTGGAATCCCAGGTATGCTCAGAAGAATGTTTCAGGAGCCGCGCTGTAGCAATTCTGGACGTGTGGGGTGTCACATTGTCCTGCTGGAACTGCCCAAGTCTGTCGGAATGCACAGTGGACATGATTGGATGCAGGTGACCAGACAGAATGCTTACGAACGTGTGAACTGCCAGATTCGTATCTAGACGTATCAGGGGTTCCATATCGATCCAACAGGACACGCCCCACACCATTACACAGCCTCCACCACCTTGAACAGTCCCCTGCTGACGTGAGGGGTCCATGGATTCATGAGGTTGTCTCCATACCTGTACACGTCCGTCCGCTCGATGCAATTTGAAATGACTTGTCCGACCAGGTAACATGTTTCCAGTCATTAACAGTCCAATCAACAGTGTTGACAGGCCCAGGCCAAGCATAAAGCTTTGCGTCGTACAGTCAGCAAGGATTCACGAGTGGGCCTTCAGCTCCAAAAGCCCATATCGATGATGTTTTGTTGAATGGTTTGCACACTGGCACTTGTTGATGACTCAGCATTAAAATCTGCAGCAGTTTGCGGAAGGGTTGCACTTCTGTCACGTTGAATGATTCTCTTCAGTCGTCGTTGGTCCCCTTCTTGATAAAACGCGCGTATTCTGCCTGTTTACATATCTCTGTATTCGATTACACATGATTATACCAGTTGCTCTGGCGCTTCACTGTATTTACCAGCTTTGCGTTCCGACCAGTCTATTGCTGACAGATAGTCATGTTATTCCCTGCAGTATGTTATCATCACTTGTGTGCGATCTGGAGGATCATGGGGCCAACATTCTGCTCCCCTTGCCGTTGTCAGTTTCCCAGACGTTGGAGTCACTAATTCTCTATCAAGTAGTTCCTCAGTCTGCCTCATGAGGATACATGCAGGTACATTGGGCTGTCACCAGGGAGAGATCTCTTGCAAAACCGAGAATGGATCAAGCCGCTACAATTTTCTTAGAAATAAAATACTATTTTATTCCATCATGTGGGTAATGTATTTAACCAAATGTGTACAAATCAATTTAAATTAAATTTCTATAATTTTTAGTTAGAGAGCTAGAAACGTTCCAGGTTTTAGGAGCGGATGTAAGATGCTCTACATAACTGGCTATGTTGAGATGGATGTTCTGGCGGCGGAACGTTCATTTAAGTAAGTTATTCAGAAGAATGCCCATTTTTCTGAACACGCAACTGATTGCGTCCTTTAAACAACATGCGGACGAGCTGTAGAATTGCTGGTGTCACGGAGCGACGAGTTTACTCAGTGCGCTGTTTCATGTCACGTTCAGTTGGATTGTCCACTCTTTCCTTACACTGCTGTGTACAAAGCAGGGCGGAATGCACAAACATATGAGCTTCGGTCTGCCACGAATATTGATGAGGGGTAAACATGGTATACACACGCAACGATTACGTTGACATGCTGTCTTATATAGATGTTGCAGACAGCATCGCCGTACTCTTCCTGTTGAAACATCCCTTTGGAAAAATTAATAAATTGCTGTGCTGATAAACCCCTTACGTTATTTGATTTTCAAACAGCTGAGCAGAACTGAACGTACTCAGACATTTCGCTCTTTACTTATTCTGATCAACACTAAACTGACACACAATATTTTAAGGGCAACGCAATCTGACTTTCAATAATGCCTACAAAAGAATGGTCCTGACTAACAATAACCTATACCTTTCATGAATCACTTACCTCACAAAAATCTTTGTTACTCGAACTACTGCAATATAGCGAGCGCCAATACTGCCAGCTAAACAAAAGATTCTAACTACTGAAGGCACTAACTACTGATAGGCGTAGTTAGCAAATGAAAGATTTTGATAGAGAACAAACAATGTATTTACCTTAATAATGTTCAAAAGTGATCATATACAGGGTGTTACAAAAAGGTACGGCCAAACTTTCAGGAAACATTCCTCACACACAAATAAAGAAATGATGTTATGTGGACATGCGTCCGGAAACGCTTAGTTTCCACGTTAGAGCTCATTTTAGTATCGTCAGTACGTACTCCAACGTGATCAAATTGTAAATTTTCACAATCGACATGTGTGGGCTGACGAGAATCCGCACGCAATTGTGCAATCACGTCATCAACACAGATTTTCTGTGAATGTTTGGGCAGGCATTGTTGGTGATGTCTTGATTGGGCCCCATGTTCTTCCACCTACCACGTTATCATGATTTCATACGGGATACTCTACCTGTGCCTTTACAAGTACGACACAACATGTGGTTCATGCACGATGGAGCTCCTGCACATTTCAGTCGAAGTGTTCGTACACTTCTCAACAACAGATTCGGTGACCGATGGATTGGTAGAGGCGGACCAATTCCATGGCCTCCACGCTCTCCTGACCTCAAACCTCTTGACTTTCATTTAAGGGGGCATTTGAAAGCTCTTGTCTACGCAACCCCGGTACCAAATGTAGAGACTCTTCGTGCTCGTATTGTGGACAGCTGTGATACAATACGCCATTCTCCAGGGCTGCATCAGCGCACCAGGGATTCCATGCGACGGAGTGTGGATGCATGTATCCTCGCTAACGGAGGACATTTTGAACATTTCCTATAAAGTGTTTGAAGTCACGCTGGTACGTTCTGTTGCTGTGTGTTTCCATTCCATGATTAATGTGATTTGAAGAGATGTAATAAAATGAGCTCTAACATGGAAAGTAAGCGTTTCCGGACATTTGTCCACATAACATATTTTCTTTATTTGTGTGTGAGGAATGTTTCCTGAAAGTTTGGCCGTACCTTTTTGTAACACCCTGTATATATATCTGTTCATGATATACAGTATTACAAATTTACTCTTTCTGATGGACACACGTCCAGATCGTCCGCTCTCAAAATTCTGCCATCTCTCTCCCCACATCCACCACTGCTGGCGACTCACCTCCAACTGCGCAACGCTGCGCGCTGTTCACATGCAACTGCCCAACACTACAATAGCGAATATTCCAACAATGCAAACCAGCTACACACTGCACACAGCACAGTCAGTGATTTTCATACAGAGCGCTACGTGGCGTTACCAATATAAAAACCTAAACATCCTACTTACACTGTTTACGTATGTTTGTATTTGTATACGCATGCCTATAGCAGTTTCTTTGACGCTTCAGAGTATTTCCAATGTGACGGAGCCGCTCCACACTTTACCAGACGTGAGAGAGAACGCCTCACCCGCAATTATCCTAACTGCTGGATTGGTCGTGGAAGTACAATTAACCCCTGTCTACAATTAGTGTAGAAGAACATATGAACAGAATTACAGACCAATACCCGTAACGTTCGTCTGTTGCAAGGTTCTAGAGTTTATCGTAGGCTTCATGGAGGAAAAGATTTTTTTTTTCTTTTCAGAGAATCAGCACATTTGAGGGAAATCGCGAGTGTTAAGTGCAGTTCGCTTTTTAACACACGGCATGTGAAACAGGTAGATTCTGTCTCCGCAGATTTCCGAAAGGCTTTCGAAACCGTATCATATTTGAAACACCACATATATCCTCTAGCACAGTGTTTTAGGTGGCAATGCTGTTGTGCTACAGTTCGGAGGTATTGGCTGAACGGACCGTGCACGTCATTGCCGGTTAGGGGAGGGGGGAGGGAGGGGGGTCAGGAAGAGAGTGCAGTGCCGCAGAGAGACACAGCAGCGCCAGCGGGTCGATAGAGCGGCGCGGCGCGGCGCTGGCTGCCCTGACCTGGGACACGCCGGCACCTCTCCACCCCGCCACCCAGCTCTCACCAGCTACGTCAGCGGGGCACCGCGGCGTCTGACACGAACAAGTGGGAGGCACACCTGTCGCCTTACTTCGTCCCGAGTCCGGCTCAGCAAGACGGAAAGAAGTGGGGAACGTTAGCGTCCCACGTCTCGTCGTTGCAGAAGACGGGAAAGGATATGTAACACCTGCATCTACACTTATCTTTATGGTTCTGCGGCGGCTGGTTCATTGTGTTACTTGCTCGCCCCCCCCCCCCCCCCTCTCTTCCCGCTTTCCTTTCCTTTTTATTTTTGTTATTTATTTTATAGATCCGAGGGCCCTTACAACCAAGTACGTAACATTCCGTATATCTAGCAGAATATGACAATAAATGGGCAAAACCTTCGCCACAGTGACAGTAAAAACCCTAACATGTCCACCTACTATTGTGTACAGACGGCGGATTCAATTTTTGCGTTACAAGGACTAGGGCATTAGTAACTATAAATAATGGAAGATTTACAAATAACCTTATACATAACTACTGCACAATACACACTGAGAAATAAAAGAGCAAAGCATAATTTAAAATATACATTATTACAATTTCAACACTGCAACTTACAATATTATAAAACATTATTTACAATGATGAGTGTCCGAACTTCAATCATCATGTGAGAACAATGGCTAGTACAGTGCATGCCGGATGTCAGGCTCAGCTTGGATTACCGACGCGGCAATAGCATCAGTTTAGGACGTTTATGCTTGTGCTGGCTACTGAGATCATACGTGAATAAATGACGAATTAGTGTGATGGTGGAGGAAAGAAGTTTGGCATAAAAGCTTTCAGATATGGACCCGATTTCCTATGGAATAGTCTTAATTTGTAAGTCATTGTTAATCGTGGTACTCCTGACGAACCAATGGAGCATTTAACATGATGCGCGGTGCCTTCTTTTCAACAACTTGAAATTTATGGAGATGCATAGTCACAGCATGTGCCCATATGGGGCAAGCATACAACATAACTGGTCGTATCACCAATTTATAAAGTACGGGTCTGCTTTTCCAGGTTAGAGAAGACCTTCTGTTTGTTAAGGGATACAAGGCAGCTAATACAGTGTGTGCGTTTTTCGTGACGTCTGTTATACACTGAAGTTCCAAACAAACTGGCATAGCCATGCGTATTCGAATACAGAGATATGTAAATAGGCAGAATGCGGCGCTGCCGTCGCCAACGCCTATATAAGACAACTGTCGGGCGCAGTTGTTAGATCGGTTACTGCTGCTACAGAGACAGGTTATCAAGATTTAACTGACTTCGAACGTGGTGTTATAGTTGGCGCACGTGCGGTGGGACACAGCATCTCCGAGGTAGCGGTGAAGTGGGGATATTTCCGTACGACTATTTCACGAGTGTACCTTGAATATCAGGAATCCGGTAAAATATCAAATCTCCGAAATCGCTGCGGCCGGAAAAAGATACTGCAGTAACGGGGCCAATGATGACTGAAGAGAATCGTTCAACATGACAGAACTGTAACTCTTCCGCAAATTTCTGCAGATTTCAATGCTGGGCCATCAACCGGTGTCAGCGTGCGAACCATTCAACGATACATCATTGATATGAGCTTTCGAAGCCGAAAGCTCACTGGTGTAGCCTTGATAACTGCACGACACAAAGCTTTACGCCTCGCCTGGCCCCGTCAACACCGACATTGGACTGTTGATGATTGAAGACATGCTGTGTTGTCGGACGAGTCTCGTTTCAAATTGTATCGTGCGGATGGACGTGTACGGGTATGGAGAGAACCTCATGAATATATGGAGACTGCATATCAGCAGGGGACTGTTCAAGCTAGTGGAGGCTCTGTAATGGTGTGGGGCGTATGCAGTTGGAGTGACGTGGGACTGTAACAGGTGACACGTACGTAAGCATCCTGTCTGATCACCAGCATCCATTCATGTCCATTGTGCATTCCGACGGGCTTGGGAAATTGCAGCAGGACAATGCGACACCTCACACACCCAGATTTGCTACAGAGTGGCTCTGGGAACGCTCATCTGAGTTTAAACACTTCTGCTGGCCACAAACTCCCCAGGCATGAAAATTACTGAGCGTATCTGGGATGCCTTCAAGTGCTGTTCAGAAGAGATCTCCACCCCACGTACTCTTACAGCTTTATGGACAGCCCTCCAGGATTCATGGTGTCAGTTCCGTCTAGTACCACTTCAAACGTTAGTCGAGTCCATGACACGTCGTGTTTTGTGGCACTTCTGCGTGCGCGCGGGGCCCTACACGATATTAGGCAGGTGTACCAATTTCTTTGGCTCTTCGGTCTTTGTTTCTTAAAGGTGAGACGTTATTTGGAGGAATCAGTTAGAGGAACACCGTCATTGAATAGCAGGGCTAGGGTATGTAATTCCTGTTTTTTTCTTGTTTAAAACGTGGCTTGACTTTTGCCTACTCCCGCTTTCCTGTTCCAGCAGCGAAGGGTGAACGGGTAGATCGCAGAGCCTCATTGTGAGCCAGACTCAACTTTTATCAATTTATCTTGACCACGTTTAATGTCCTTTATACCTGTTCAAAAACAAACCACAGTGTACCATTCGCCTAAACGTGACGTTATTAAAAACATAGAACAAGACTGACTTTGACTCTCCTGTACTAGAAGTGCAGATATATGGTACCCGGGGTAATGTAGTTCGTCCACTTGCCGGAGCCGACAGTAAACAGAGGAAAATACATACCAGTCACTCAGTCGCCGTTACCCCAGGTAGTTGCTCTGTATTCTAGCATACCAGAGTCAAAGTCAGTTTCATGTTGCGTGTTTAATAACGTTATGTATACGTGAATGGTACATTGCGATACGTTTCTGATCATTTCTTGAGGAGAAAAAGTGGATTACCCAATAAAAAAATATAGGGTGCTATTTAAAACAGACTTACTGTTTTTCATATCTTCGTCACGTACGAAGTTATAAGAAACGCAATCACACTAGCAAATGTCTCCCACGTAGCTAAACAACATTTGCTTGATATATTTTTTTAATTTTGCTCGTGAGCAAAAAATTATAAAGAGTGGTCAAGATAAATGGGTCATCAAATATTGGAGGAAGCAATATGTCGGTTGAACCCCCAGAAACCAATAACGTAGTTACTCTTTTAGAACCGAATGTTCCAAGAACTTCGTTAGTAAACCACTCTGTGATGCACAATGCCTCCCTTGTAGCGTATGCCACTGGAGTGTAATGCGTATCTTTTTGACTTTCTCGAGCTCACTAAACGAATCCGTGATGAAACGCGCCCCTGTTCTTGGGATATTTCCTTTCCCACTATCAGTCCTACATGGTAAGGTCCCAGACTGGGGAGTAATACTGAAGTAAAGGTCGAACATCGATGTTGTAATCTGCCTCTTTTGTTAATGAAATGCAGGTCTCAGAATTCTTCCAATGAATCTGAGTTTTATACGATTAGTTTTATGTGGTGGTTCTGCTTCAAATCGCTCCGTACATGCAACTGCATATAATTAGTGGTTGTGACTGTTCCCAGCAGTTGTTCGGAATATTATAATCGATATATAGCTTGTCTTTCCGCCTATTTAGTTTTGTTTACGGGAGCAAGCAGCAAGTTCATTTATTTTTGCTACATTTTGTACCTGACCTGTTATGAAACGTATTTATTCACGATCGCACTTTCGGCTGTTGTGCCATTCCGAAGTAACAGCTGTAACAACGTAAAATGCTAAAAGACCAACTCAACTTTAGGAACGTATTCTGTCTACAAAAATTTGTTGAAGCCAAATTAATAATTAGAAAGTAATCGAACTTCTTACTTTACCATGCAGAATGTCAACGCATGCTGATTTTTCGTAAGAGGACATTATTCTAGTGCCTATCGTGTTTACACGTTTCACCTGCATAAACAGGATTCTTTGTCATCTACATGAAAGGTCCTTAATAAGATCTTTCCATGACAATATGCATGGCTCTGTAATCTTCGACGGTAGTATATCTAATCCATTCAATATGAACTGTGGCGTAAGATAAAGCTGTATGATGGCACCTAAACTTTTCGAAATTTTCTTCTCGGCTCTGTTCCAAGTGAGTTTTGAGAACTGTGATGTTGGGGTACACCTGCATAGTAGGAAATGTGGAAGCCTTTTCAGTGTCAGTGTTCTGAAAAGTAAGACAAAGCGCTACGAGATAATCGCTCGTGAACTCCTGCATGCTTATGACGCTGCAATTGTTGCAAACTCTGCAGAAGAACTGCAAGAGCTAGTATCAAGATTTAGTCATGCACGCCATCTATTCCCTATGAGTGTAAACAGCAATAAGAACGTAATTATGGTTCAGGGTGCTAACACATAACCGAATATCACATTAGATGGAACTCCTCTGCAAGTTGTGGATAACTTCTGCTATCTTGGATCCACTACAGAATCAAACATGTCTGTTCACAAGGAGATTGATGCCCGCACTGGAAGAGCTGCGAACTTTTGGCAAGCTCTCTACACGTGGAGAAACAACAAACTCTCTTTGACTACGGAAATTCTTGTATATCAAATATGCGTCCTCAGCATCCTTTTGTATACATCGGAAACATGGAACGTCGCTTTAATGATTTCCACATGCGGTGCCTGAGATCCATCCTCGGAGTAACGTGGAAGGACCGAGTGACCAACGAAGCAGTACTGTCTAAAACTAACTGCAGCAGCATCTCAGATATCTCGAAGCAGAGACGCCTCCGTTGACTTGGACACGTCTACCGTATGAATACTGAGCGGTTACCACGTGAGTTGATGCCTGGAGAGATAACTGCAGCCAAAAGACCCGTAGGACGCCCAACCTGAATATGGTTCTGAACGCAAATACACTTCAAAAATTGTTGCTAATTCTGTAAGCAAATAAAAATGTTAAGTCTTGTTCCTTACCATTGTTTAACTAAATTTATGTGACAGTGTGATGGTAGAAATGTAATGGGTCATCCTTAACATTGTTTACGTGCTGTGGTAATGCGACAATACAATTAATTTTTTATTGAGCTGAACCATAGGTTAATTTTTGAGGTTGTAATACTCCATTACTTCAAAAATTAGTAATACACATCTTAGTATCACAAGCTGAAACAATTTGGACCCTTTAAATTTCTATTTCCGAGAGGTATCATAGTAATGTTTCCTCAACTCGCCGAGAAAGTAAACAGTGGCAAGTCAATGGTAAAGCATATTAAGAGCAAGTCTACGATGTTACGTACCCATTGCATATTTCAAGATTACTCGTAAGATTTGGGATAGAATCTAAGATTTTAAAAATATGTCGTTACTCTAGAAATATTTGAAAACAATGACTTATACGAATAAAAATATCAGAAAGGATTTACTTGGAATATCTTACTTAAGAGATTTTATTGAAACTATACTGTACAATTTCTCAGAACAGCGAGCTTGTTCCTTACCATTGTTTACCATTGTCTTCAAACATACTGTGTCAGTCTGTCAGTGAAGAGCAATGTTCTAGAAATCGAGCAACTACATGTGGAAGAAAACTAGGAATGAAGTAGGAAACAAAAATTTGTGAGTAATAATTGCTATTTAATACTGTTTAATACTAGTAATGTGAAGTAAGTTAACTGCTTACCATCTTGACTGACAGATTTGTAAGAGAACAAAATTGTTACAGTGACGACTCAATACATTTTAACATAAAACGAAACGCGAGGCATGTAAATAAAACTTTTATTACAGTTGACAGTATATAACCAACATGACTTATTATAAGACATTTCTTATTGCAAGAACGTTCACAAAGTTTGAGTCGTCAAATGTCATACCCGATGTGTGCTCTCTGATAAATAAGATAAGCGAATTCGAAACGAATACTGGACTTGCAAAAAGAAAGAGTATGTAAGATTTTCCATTTTGTGACACGGAAAAGAATATTCAAATGTTACGACCTATGGAAAATGCTCAGATTTTTCATTACCCTATCGCACATTCAAAGTCACTGAGAATGCCTCCGCAAACGTTTATAACGTTAAAAAAAATCCAGTATTCAGTTTATATCGTAATGAGAGGTGTTACAGATAACGTTTAATTTTTCACACATACCTAAGTAAAGAGAGCGATCTACTTACATGGGTTACATAATTATCTTTACATATGCCCATATTCCCATATTGACGTATGATATTCTTGTAAAAGATGTTGACATAAATGATAAACGTTGTACTTATCAGAAATGAATTTCTTTGACCAAAAAAAAAAGAAGATAGAAATTCTAGGAGATGATACTGGTAAAATATACTCTAACTTAGCAAGATGAAAGTCAAAGGATTGAAAAAAGTAAACTGAAGGTTGTGATCGAATACTGTTTGATCTTGCCCTACGATGTTGCAAGATGATTAAAGAGAGAGCCTGTCGGTGGCCAGACAGGGTCGCCGAAAGCGGCCCCGAGGTCAGCGATCAATACGGCAGATGGGCCGGCCACGCCCCGACCTCGGCCAAGAAGTCACTTCCTCAGCTGGCCCTCAGCAAACAACGGCCAACGAGCTTAACTCACGCTGTCTCTGCAAAGGCATCTTCGCAGAGCAGGCTTAAAAGCCGGCGCTATCACTTCACCTATAAAGTAGTCCGATCGCAAGAAATGGAACAAATTTCGATCTTATTTCGAATAGTAACTTTCCTATTGTTCCACGAGTTAAAAAAATTAGCTGTACCAATTTTTGTCAATTCTTTTACGTCACCAGAGCCTTTCACAAGCAGGTTCAAAAATCGCTCTGAGCACTATGGGTTGGTTCAAATGGTTCTGAGCACTATGCGACTTAACTTCTGAGGTCATCAGTCGCCTAGAACTTAGAACTAATTAAACCTAACTAACCTAAGGACATCACACACATCCATGCCCGAGGCAGGATTCGAACCTGCGACCGTAGCGGTCGCTCGGCTCCAGACTGTAGCGCCTAGCACTATGGGACTTAACTTCTGAGGTCATCAGTCCCCTAGAACTTAGAACTACTTAAAACTAACTAACCTAAGGACATCACACACATCCATGCCCCAGGCAGGATTCGAACCTGCGACCGTAGCGGTCACGCGGTTCCAGACTGAAACGCCTAGAACCGCACGGCCACTACTGGCCGGCTCACAAGCAGGGAGCTAACATATATTTAGGGAGCGTTGTCATTAAGGTTTTGGTAGTACGTTAAACTGTGTGTGAGGAAACAGTGTTGGGACAAGTGTGATGAACTCGCTATCGCCCGACATATCTGATGATGATTTTAGGATACTAATGGAACGTAATTTATAAAATGTTCTGGTGTGGCAGTCACGTCCCAGGTGCTCATGTGACAAACGGGATTTCTGGAACACACTGTTGACGATGTACTGCAACTGAGCCGGCCGCGGTGGTCTCGCGGTTAAGGCGCTCAGTCCGGAACCGCGCGACTGCTACGGTCGCAGGTTCGAATCCTGCCTCGGGCATGGATGTGTGTGATGTCATTAGGTTAGTTAGGTTTAAGTAGTTCTAAGTTCTAGGGGACTGATGACCACAGATGTTAAGTCCCATAGTGCTCAGAGCCATTTGAACCATTTTTGAACTGCAACTGAAACAGAAAACACTTGACTAGCCGCGCGGGATTAGCCGAGCGCTCTTAGGCGCTGCAGTCATGGACTGTGCGGCTGATCCCAGCGGAGGTTCGAGTCCTTCCTCGGGCATGGGTGTGTGTGTTTGTCCTTAGGATAATTCAGGTTAAGTAGTGCGTCGGCTTAGGGACTGATGACCTTAGTAGTTAAATCCCATAATATTTCACACACATTTGAACATTTTTAACACTTAACTTAAAATCTTCTGGGTTTTTAGGCCGCGCCTTATTTCGTTCTAAAATGATCGACATTTCGACCACTCAGCTGGGATCTTCTTCAGGATGTTTCGGTGGCCACTAGTGCTTGAACACTGTCAGAGACCAGTGTCGCATTCTCTTATAAAGGGGAGTTTTCCCGCGTTTGTGCTGGAGAAGTGGGAGTATTGGTTGAAATTCTTGTGGCTACCATCGATGGGCCATTGTCATAGGGTAATATTCCCGCGCTGATGCAGAAGGAGGGGCATTGTTGTGTGTGTGTGTGTGTGTGTGTGTGTGTGTGTGCGTGTGAAATCTTATGGGACTTAACTGCTAAGGTCATCAGTCCCTAAGCTTACACACTACTTAACCTATATTATCCTAAGGACAAACACACACACCCATGCCCGAGGGAGGACTCGAACCTCCGCCGGGACCAGCCGCACAGTCCCCTGCGCGGCGGGCGTTATTGGCTAAAGATTCGTGGATACTATTGGTGACACATCGTCATTGAACAGAAAGGCACTATTCCACACTTACGCCGGAGAAGGGTTATTGGTTGAAATTCCTCCTACTGCTATTGGTTGGCCATCATCATTGGCTAGATGCGAAACGGACAGAGCAAGAGAGGGGGATGTTTACCCAAAATATCATTGTCCGCCGAGGTGACTTGCAGCGCCTTGTTTGTATTGCTCGCACACTTCGCCCGCATATTCACTTCCTCGATGGCGGGGAGCCACGATGCCGGAAGCCTATAGCTGTCCTCTCCACTGAAATTACATGTGTTCTTGGAAATTCCGCGTCTCAGCACACGTACGTTATTAAAATCGATGTCAGAACCACAGTTCTCATGATTTTCCGCTGCTGATCATTTTATACTTTGTTTTAGCCGCGTATACCGTTCGTGTTCCTTAATGCGTTCTTTAACAGTTCTTCCCGTTTCGCCTACATACACTTTGCCGCAGCCACACGTCACTTGATAGACGCCTGCATTGTGGAGGCAAACGGGTGCATCCGTTTCTCGTCGGAAAAAATCTTGTTTTGACTAAAGAAAGATGCCTGGACACCATTTTTCTTTAGAATTCTGTTTATGCTGTCAGTTACCCCAGAAAAGAACGGTAACCTAACGGAGAGAGAAGGCGGTTCCTCGTCATTCTCATTAGCGTGATTCATATTCCACCTAAAAGCCCTGTCGATTGAACAACTATCATTGCCATTTGCCTTCATTGTCCTCTTTGAAAAATCCAACTCCGATTCCAAGTTGTCATCATCGCTGATACGGAAGGCACGTGAAGACAGTGTGTTGAGCACTACTTGACTCTGGGCTGGGTAGTGGTGCGAAGTGGCATCTAAATACCTGTTTGTGTAGGTCGGCTTTCTATACACTCTGTGACCTAGAGTGTTATCAGATCTTCTGTATACCGGCACACCTAGGAACGGGAGACCGACCTCACTCTCAGCCTCCAAAATAAATTTAGGGGTGGATTCCGTTTAAGAAATTGTGGACCGCATGAAGTTCTTCTTCGTTGTGTGGCCATATAATAAACGTATCGTCCACATAGCGGAGCCAATAAGAAGGCTTCGAAGGAGCACAACTTAATGCCTCTTCAGTGTATGTTACAGGCAAGGAACAGAGCCGTATGCAGCCCTCGCCTGCCACCATCAAAGAAGTAATAAAGTCGGTATACAGTGGTCTCTCACACTCCAAATTGTTTAGTAGGTTGTTGGCACGGTTTTTCGCAAATCCTAACAGCTGCGTGTAGCAGTGAGTACCCAAAGCGGTGTTTTCTTGTGTGTACATAGTACTCAAAGTAGGTGTCAAGGACGGCGTGTTTGGCAGGTCGTAAGTGATGAACAATGTAGTCTTTCACCCAGAAGAGACGTGTTAGTAGCCTAGAGTACCATAAATTGTGGCGGGAGTAGGAAGAGCTGCAGAAGCTGCTACCGTAGGGTGAGAAAGCTAATCATGAATGACAGGATAGAGAACAGCAAAGAAGCTGATCAAAAAGAATACGCTGCTGAAATTTATTGAGAAATGAGCGTGGAAAGATAAAGATACTGTGAACATTACGTCACCTTCCATTGGGAATGTGAACATTCTTTTCTCATTTTTCGGAAACTATATTTTCAATGCTTGAAATACTTTCTAAATAAGTGAAAAGACAGTGTCTCTGTAATTCCTAGTAATCTGCTAATACAGTCGTACTAAATACAGTTACTTTTTAAACGAAATAATAAGTCGGTAATACAAAGGTTTGTTGTTTTCTCATATATAATCTAAACTTTAAAATGAGAAGCATTACTACGGATGATGACAGAAACCTGTTTTAGGCACAAATGGTACCGTAAAATCAAATGTGTATTGTAAATTCATCTGTTAGAATAGTGTAATAATTAAACTGCAATAATTCGTTAATTCGTTTAACTAATACTACTGCAGCAAAAGTAATTTAATGTTGGAAAAAAACTGCAACTTCTTCCACTTGGTAACGGTGTAACTGTATGAGCGCTCCGACAACCATGTGTCTCTAATTCAGACGTCAGATCCGCTTATTCAGAAGAACAAATGTATGGTCCCTACTCACTTCGTTGACAGCAAAGATAACTAATGACACATTATTATTAAGTTATTTGTCGACTTAATTGCAATTTCACTCTTGTATGTTGTACAAAGAATATGAAAACTTTTACAGCTTTTGATAAGGGTGCTCATGACAGATCAGATAATGATGGCATTCTTGACGGTTCGAAAACCACGCAACGTGTGCCGTTTATAAAACTTGCTGCCTCCTGTTAGCAAAATTGCGCCGAAATTAACATACTTAAGACTAATAATATTTTAATGTTGTTGAACTGCCTGTTCTTAGTCGCTAATAATATTATACTCGTATTTTTTGGTTATGCCTGAGTACGGTTCATGTTTTGCCCTGTGCGTTTCACCTCAGTTTATTAAAGAATCTTCAGCAGCCTAGAATGTACAAGGTGAATAAGTGATGATGTTACAGACTTTCAGTGATGATGGAGAACGGTAAGGGACGCGGGTCCGGAAACGATCGAGTCGAAAGTTATAAGCGAAAATCGTTAAGATATCTCTGACAGTGGACCTCTTCTACTCCAAGCTCTTTGCTATCCTTATTTTCGGAGGAGGTAATAGGGACCAAACATGGACTCTAAACTGCATACCTTAGGGCTTGTGAGTAATTTTTCCTCTTTGCTGCTGTGAAACACATCTCCTCTACTGAACATCCTCATAGTTCGAAGGTATGCATCTTAGAACTCATGTTTACTGGACATTTCGTTCATTGTTTTGATCCATACTACCTACTTCCAAAATCGGATAGCAAAGAACTTGCATTAGACGAGTTCCACTGTCAGAGATATCAGAATGATTTTCGCTTATAACTTTAGACTCGGTCGTTCCGGACTAGTCACCTTCCCCTAAAACTGATGCGATTATCCTTCATCGTGGACCCTGCAAGTCTGTAACATCATCGCAAAGATTTTGGAAATTTGTGGTAAGGTCGTATGGGATCAAACTGCTGAGATCATCGGTTCCTAAGCCTACACACTACTTAATCTTACTTAAACTAACTTACGCTATGGACAACACACACACCCATGACCGAGGGAGGACTCGAACCTCCGACGGGGCGAGCCGCACGGACTACCCCGAGCGGCACACCATCACAGAATCACCCAGTGTGTATACATACGCGAAAATGTGTGAAGCATTTTCAACTGGCATATTATACCATTTTGCATTTCAGGTCACCGAATATGCAACAATAAAAGGAGGCGAAACGCGTAAGGAAAAATTTTAATTGTATTTACTCAGTTCCACACTGACATGACGTCAAAATAATTAATACAATAATAACAGCTGTTTAGAATAATCATGTGCTACTGTATCTTTTTTAAGGAACTTGTACAACTGCAATAAAAAGATTTTGAATAGTTACAGATGTTATAAACGACTTCCTGGATCTGATGACTTCACACTGCTTCTGTGTCTGCTGACAATTTGGGCGACGAGAACTGAACTTTCAACCTGACGCTTATCCGCATAAAAATATCCGCCTAATGCCCATAAACAACATCGATGTTTGGCAGTCAAATCTTGCAGGGCGTAATCAGATTGTGCCGCTGGTACCTCAGAACGACTATCTGATGGACCGACTGTCCTATTACGAGACATGTGAAGCACAGAGATGAGCCTCTTTAGTCGGTGGGTAATGTAAGCCAGGGGCAGAGCTGAGCTATTTAGTAGATGGTGATGACCTTTTCTGCAGAGGTGGTCCAACTGACAGTTGTTAAGCAATAGCTGCTTATATTATATTATTAAGTTTGTACAGTAGAAATGTCGATGGAGCTGTTCTACTAACAAAAATGCATTTTTCTGTGTACAAAATGAGGGATCGTAAATGCTAGTTCACTACACTTTTCTTTCCCTTTAACTAAACGTTTGCAAGCATCAGTATTTCTCATATCAGTTGCCACAGTGATACTGCCACAGTCTAATCAAAAGTTGCTGCATCCAACTGATCCGTTATCCAACCCTTTACTAGGATCCGCAAATAAGCTTGGCATGCTGGCTGAAAAATGTCGAACCATTTTATTTGAAAGTAACCGCATGAGATAAGGCTGTGTAAGTTAGCATGGTTGTATACTTTTTGTTGACCTTCCTGTGTACATACGTGACTCGCTTTGACCAGTAGCTATATTCGCTAGTGACTGTGCGGCTTGCTATGAGTGGGCTGGCTGACATTCAGCTAAAACGGTGGCCCGGTTACGATCATCAACAGTAGCTTGCAAACGGCCGAGAGTGCCCGATGTGTGCTGACATTCCTGGGAGCCTCCCCTCTTGAGCTGCCACTGAGGCACAGTGAGTCAGGCCGCCTGTTTAACCCACAGCCGAGATTTACGGGAGCCGGTCGCGTGCTTTAAATGCCTCCCGTCTCCCCAGTGTAAACGAACGTTTCCACTACGCCTCAACTGTCGAGAAATGCTTTCCCTGCTCTGTTTCAAGTACACGGATTGTCCTAAGCACAAAAAACATATGAAAAGGAAGGCGCACTGCTGAATTCCAGAATCTTTAGCTTCTTTTGAACAGTAGTGCTACTGACAACAGGACTGGTTCATATGATGTTATTTATATATATTTGACGATGCTGGTGCTGATTTTGCATTTAACATTTGACGATGCCACTATGGCTGCAGTATATTAGGACTTTGTTTTTATAAAACAGGTATGCCTCTTCATACTTAAAGCGCAAAAAAAAGGTTCAAATGGCACTGAACACTATGGGACTTAACGTCTGAGTTTATCAGTCCCCTAGGACTTAGAACTACTTATACCTAACTAACCTAAGGACATCACACACATCCATGCCCGAGTCAGGATTCGAACCTGCGACCGTAGCGGTCGCGGGGTTCCAGACTGAAGGGTGCCGGCCGCTTGGCCTAGCGGTTCTAGGCGCTTCGGTCCGGAGCCGATCTGCTGCTACGGTCGCAGATTCGAATCCTGCTTTGAGCATGGATGTGTGTGAAGTCCTTAGGTTAGTTAGGTTTAAGTAGTTCTAAGTTTAGGGGACTGATGACCTCAGATGTTAAGTCCCATAGTGCTTAAGAGCCATTTGAACCATTTGAACCAGACTGAAGCGTCTAGAACAGCTCGGCCACAGCGGCCGGTATTTAAAGCGCACAAATGCATATATATGTGTCAGTGGTACTTTTCATTATGGTCTATTTATTGTTTTTAAGCTGTAGACAATCTGCGAGTGTATTTATGTTTTTTTCCATTTTTGCTGCAGATCTGATGATGGTAATTATAAACCGAAATCGCTAATCTGTTAACAAAAAGTTTGTGACCATATACGTAAATTAAAGGAAACTTAAGTAAGTGGACAATAATTCGCATACCGCGGCCTGTGGCAATGAGACAATTACCAAGTCATTCATTACCACATAGTCGAGATGTACTGTGGATTCCATTTAATGTACAGATCCTCCAATTTCTTATAAACTGATCGCCGCTTAGAAACGAAAACTATCCACGGATGATTTCAGAGAGAGGGCTGAGTATATTTCAGATTAGTTGATAAAAGTGATGGAAAGTATGTATAAATGTAAGGAGCAATTCAATTTCTTGTTAGATATATTTATTAGGGACAATGTATCCCACTTTTTTATGGCATTAGAGAAAACCGTGACGTGCAAGGTTGGTAGAACTACACACTTCCGCTGGTACTCAGTATCGGATCAATGCTTTGTGTTTCATATTTATAATTTCTTTTCCCGAAAATTTCGTCGCAGACGTTCACTAGTGTTATCTGACTGATCTATTCTTTTCAGCACATTTCGAAAGCCGCTCAAATGCACATGATCCTTTACCTCGCAAGATAAACATGCTTACAACACTACAAATGCAGTACAATATTCATCCATTTATATTTTATCACTTGTAGGTATTCAGATGCTCACTTTTCGTGTTTGAAAACATCTCTCTTAAGACGTAACTATTCCTCTGCTACTTCTCTGGGGATTCGTACTGTTAAATGAGACATTTCACTTCGTCGTCGTTCCGTAACATACTCTTACCAGTATGATGAACAATTTTTACCTCACCTACCATCGCTACTCTCACATGTTCTGAGAATTCGTATCACTGCTCTGTTATCTTCGTGCTTATAACCACGACAAGCTTCAAAGCTATCTGAAATTAATCCATTTGGTTGTACCGTAAGAGGTGTCGTCTTCCTGAGAGAAGTACGTATCTCTTACACTTGTTACTACGTCCAAAAAGCAGTCGAATAACAGTTAGACTGTACTGATCCGATAATTTCTAACTGCTAGTTATATATCCATTCGAAGAATGTTTATCATTAAACCCCACACCATTACAGAGCCTCCACCAGCTTGATCAGTCCCCTGCCGACATGCAGGGTCCATGGATTCATGAGGTTGTTTCCATACCCGTACACGTCCATCCGCTCGACACAATTTGAAACGAGACTCGTGCGACCAGCCAACATGTTTCCAGTCATCAACGGGCCCAGGCAAAGCGTTGGTTGGTTGATTGGTTGGTTTTGGGGTTTGATGGGGGCTAAAAATCGAGGTCATCATTCCCCAGTTCCAAACAGACATACTTGTAAAAGGCCTATACAGTAAAAGCGTAACGTCTGCACCCAGAGGGAGGGAAAACCAAGGGGTACAGAGCTAAAATGAACACCGCAGTAACACAAAATAGAGGACACTTAAAGGGAGCAGCGCAAATAGTTGACTAGAGTAAAACAGACTACAGTGGTTGATGGATCAGGTAAAAGGCCAACCTCCAGCTGGAAAGCGTTGATAGAGGTACCAACACAACTTGTTACCATAAAAGACACTATTTTGGTATCCACGTCACAATTAAAAGTCGCTGGAGTGGGTGTAGCCTGAGAAATCATGCGAGAGCACCCACACTAGAGCGAGTGATAAAACCTAGCTGCACGGATAAAACGTAAAACTGAGTCAGCTATAGAGGCATCATCACCTAGAATTAAAGGAAGTGCAGCTGGTAAATAAAAGGACTGCCGCAAGGGGACTAAAAGAGTGCAGTCCATCAGAAGATGGACCACTTTTAGCTCTGCATCACAGCGACACTTGGGCGGGTTCTCACGACAAAGGAGATAGCTGTGGGTCAACCGCATATGTCCAATTCGGAGACGGCAGAGAACAACTGAGTCCCTACGCGTGCCTCTCAAGGATGAGTTCCATAGGGCCATGGACGACTTGATCACAGGCAAAGCGTAAAAAAGAAAAAAAAATGGTTCAAATGGCTCTGAGCACTATGGGACTTAACATCTGAGGTCATCAGTCCCCTAGAACTTAGAACTACTTAAACATAACTAACCTAAGGACATCACACACATCCATGCCCTAGGCAGGATTCGAACCTGCTTTGTATCGTGCAGTCGTCAACGGTACACGAGCGGGACTTCGGCTCCGAAAGCCCATAGCGATGACGTTTCATTGATTGCTTCGCACGCTGATACTTGATGGCCCAGCACTGAAATCTGCAACAGTTTCCGGAAGGTTTCCAATTCTGTCACGTTGAAGGTCCAGTTCTTGAAAGATCTTTTTCTGGCCGCAACGATGTCGGAGATCTGATGTTCTACCGGATTCCAGATATTCACGGTTCACTTGTGAAATGGTCGTACGGGAGATGTTGTGTCCCATCGCTCGTTCGCGGACTATAACACCTCGTTCAGACTCAGTTAAATCTTGATAACCGGCCATTGTAGCAGCAGTAAGGGGTCTAAAAACTGCGCCAGACGCTTTTGTCTTATGTAAGTGTTGCCGAGCGCGGCGCCGTATTCTGCCTGTTTACATCTCTGTATTTGAATACGCACGCCTGCACCAGTTTCCTTGGCGCTTCAGTGTATAAAATACTTTCTTTGATATTCAGTTTCCCCGAAGGTAGCAACCGAAGGCAAAAACGTCTCTGGGAAGTGCGCTTTGTGAGTGGGAATGCGGCGGGTTGATGCAACACCGACTCAAAGGAAGGCCTCGGCGCTTGCTGCTGACGTCACGTCAGCTATGCACGGAGAACGCCAGGTCTTTTGCAGGCAGAAACGCCTGGGCGTGCTTATCGCTATAAATCTCTTACTTTTGGACAAACTGTTTGGTATTGTTTTGAATTCTGCAGTTTTATTTAGATGAAAGATTTTCTTACTATGGTAAAGCTACAAATGAAGATCATAGTTTTGTATTACGGAATCCTGTCGAAACAAACGTAGATCAATATGAGAAGATGCTTTGCCCCACTGCAAGCTTCGGAAATTTTACATTCAAGAAACTATATTTACTTGATCCATTTTGTTATCGAAACTTAACCCAACCCCCTTACAATGAACTAATTTCTTTTATTTATTTATTTATTTTCGTTTGACATCGTCACTGGAAATGTGAACTAATTTACATATGTAAATGTCCAACTGTTGCCAGTCATTAGATTACAGTCGTTTTCAACGAAAGGAATTCTAAACAGGAAACAGAATAGCTTCATACATCGAAGATACTGCTGAGCTTAAACTTTTTTAAACATGAACATTAGAAAAGATAAATATTCCCCTCTTGCAACTGAAAGGAGAAACTTTATAAGATAAAACATTTTATTTGATAAAAGAAGTATCTCTCTTTTGCCTCTTCTTCTGTCCCCCACCCCCTCCCCCAACGTGTACAATCGCAGGATATTTCATTAACATTCAGTGCTCCTCACCCCATAGTCAACCAAGATACCTAAAGAAGAGCGCCAATATGTTCACAGTTTCTTGTAAAAGCAACCCAGTACAAACGTAACTTCCTCAGATTTACAAATAAGGTAAAGAAGCACGAATTCTGTTGCTGCTGCACCATGAAGTTGTTTTTGTATGTCATTCCTTAAAACAGGCGAAAATTTAAGTTCAGGAGTGCCCTATTTGTTAAGAAGTGTAATGAATTGCACAATTAAATGATTGCAGTAATCTCTCAGAACAATGTGTGTTGGTCAACTACCGCCAATAGTTTCACATTTTCCTGTGTCAGAGAGGGAGTATGCCTGCAACAGACCCGGCGTTCGCCGTGCCTAGCTGACGTGACGTCACGAACAAGCGCCGAGGCCTTCCTTTGAGTCGGTGCTGGTTGGTGTCGGCTGTCCATACCGCGCCAGTACGGCACTCTGCCATTTGACGAGGCTCGCGTGCCCCTGGCCAGGGTTGCGTGCGGCGCGACTCGGCGGGTCAGCTGCGCAGCGGGGCTGTGGGTCAGTGCCAGCGGCCGCCGCACTGCACCCAGCGGGGCACTCGCGCCCGGGGTCCGCGATCGATGCCAGCGCTGCGCCTTGGCCGCCTGCCGGCCGCCGACTTAAAGGGAAACGTGCCAGGTGATGTGGCGCCACACAGTGTAACTTGCAACGCAGCAATCTCTCCACCGGCGGAAAATGACACTATATGTAACCCTATTTGCCGGCCGAGGTGGCCAAGCGGTTCTAGGCGCTACCGTCTGGAACCGTGCGACCGCTACGGTCGCAGGTTGGAATCCTGCCTCGGGCATGGATGTGTGTGATGTCCTTAGGTTTGTTAGGTTTAAGTAGTTCTAAGTCCTAGGGGACTGATGACCTCAGAAGTTAAGTCCCATAGTGCTCAGAGCCATTTGAACCATGTTTTGTAACCCTATTTGGACTGAATCTTCCGAACGCAGTGGAAAAATTAAGCAGACTTTGGATAATGAAGAGGCGTTCTCCATAATACTGACGGAAACGTGATGTTTGAAATGACACTTTATTAATGGTATTATCTTTCCAAAAGCACCTCGTAGATGGCTGTTTAAGGAGTTGGCACTTTGATCACTGCTTCACGGTATACATGTCCGCCTTCATAGTATACATGTCCGCTTATGAAATTTGTTGCAAGTAACTCACTAGAGTTTAACACTACATGTGCACAATTACAATACCAGAAGAAAAAACAGCATTCATTACTTCGTATCAAGATAGACTTTAGCACAGAAAGCGGTCCATAATACTACCACAAAAATTTGTGATTATCTGCCCACGAGTATAAACTGTGTGACGAACGGTCAAGTTATACTGAAAACAAACTGAAAAGCTATATGACTCTTTCTGCTCCGTAGAACAATTTCTATTTATGTAAAAATTGGTGGTTAGAAATGACTAGTTCACATTTGGGGAAAAATGTAATTAATCAGCATCTACCATATTTACATATGAATGTACAATTAAGCACCAAAGAAATTGGTATAGATATGCGTACTCAAATGCAGCGATACGTAAATAGGCAGAATACGGCGATGAGGTCGGCAACGCCTATACAAGACAACAAGTGTCTGGCGAATTTGTTAGATCAGTAACTGCTGGACAATGGAAGCTTTTCAAGATTTAAGTGAGTTGGAACGTGGTGCTAAAGTCGGCGCACTAGCGATGGGACACAGAATCTTCGAGGTTGAGTTGAAGTGAGGATTTTCCCGTACGACCATTTCACGAGTGTACCGTGAATATCAGCAGTCCGGTAAAACATTAAATCTCCGACATCGATGACGTCGGAAAAAGATCGGGCAAGAACAGGACCAACGACGACTGAAGAGAATCGTTCCAAGTGACAGAAGTGCAGCCCTTCCACAGATTGCTGCAGATTTCTATACTGGACCATCAACAAGTGTTAGCGTGCGAACCATTCAACAAAACATCATCGATACAGTCTTTCGGAGCCGAAGGCCCACTTGTTAACCCTTGATGACTGCACGACACAAAGCTTTACGCCTCGCCTGGGCCCAACACCGACATTGGACTGTTGATGACTGGAAACACGTTGCCTGATCGGACGAGTCTCGTTTCAAATTGTGTCGAGCGGATGGACGTGTACGGGTATGGAGAGAACCTCATGAATCTATGGAGCCTGCATGTTAGCAGCGGACTGTTCAAGCTGGTGGAGGCTCTGTAATGGTGCGGGGCGTGTGCTGTGGGAGTGATATGGGACCCCTGATACGTCTATATACGACTCTGACAGGTGAAACGTACGATAGCGTCCTGTCTGATCGCCTGCATTCATTCATGCACATTGTGCATTCTGGCGGACTTGGGCAACTGCAGCAGGACAACGCGACATCCCACACGTCCAGAATTGCTATAGAGTGGCTCCAGGAACACCCTTCTGAGTTTAAACACTTCCATTGGCCACCAAACTCCCCAGACATGAACATTATTGAGCATATCTGGGATGCCCTGCAACGTGCTGTTCAGAAGAGATCTGCACCCTTCGTACTCTTACGGACAGCCCTGCAGGATTCATGGTATCAGTTCCCTTCAGACATTAGTCGTGTCCATGCCACGTCGTGTTGCGGCACTTCTGCGTGCTTTCGGGGGCCCTACACCATATTAGGCAGAAGTACCAGTTTCTTTGGCTCTTCAGTGTGTAATATGAAGATTCGTCGACCGTAAACCAATAACATGGTTTACCAACTAGTTAGTTAACAACTAACTATGAAACTTTCAAAACGTCACGTAAAACAATTTTTTAGTTAGTTGCAATGTTTAGAGGTGCAGAGATAATGTAGTGTGGGGCACCTGAGAGAAATATAGGATGAATGTGAACTCCATCGAGAACACCTTGGATACTGTTTAACGGTATCTTGTGAATATTTTTGGTATAAGGGACGCGTGGTCTTCAGAGGCCCGTTGTATAGTAACCGCATTTCGTTTGATTCCTTACCCCTATTGTTCTTTGAATCTGTATTGCACTGAAAATAACCGCACAACAGCGCAAACATGGGTGGAAAGCAAAACGTGTTCCATTCACTCACGGTACACACTGTTGACAACGGTAAATCATTCTTTGTCATCAAGTTTAGATTCGAAGCTACTCGTTCGAGTCTCTGGTTTGCCGGTCCAGCAGTGTTAGTTGTACATTAACAGAGATACACAGCATTACGGATAGGTTAACTGATGAAGAGTTGGACGATATCCACCTCGTATAGGGGTTCATTGAATGACGCAATGACAGAATGGTACGACGAAGCTATGCTGAGTTGTTTACGCAGCGACTGCGATTGCAACACGGAACTTTTACTTATGGATCTAGTCACTTACAAGAAAGCGGATCCTTTCTTGTGAGAATTACTGCATACATGCTCCCTTCGAGTAAATGACGAAAGAAACTACTTTACAAAAGAAGAGACAGTTCATCATTTTAAACATGATTGATAGAGAGTGACGGTGATTATGCTGACAAGGAGATGAATCAGAATGATGATGAAGAAGGAAAAAAGATATATAGTGATATGAGTATATAGATCCCTTATCACGCAGCCGGACATGTATTAATGAGGGAATATTATGTACTTATAGAGCCGCTGAAAGTTCATAAAGGCCAGTAATGGAACCATATTCACCAAGGAATCCCACATCGCTGAGATGTGGAAATAATATTTCAGGGAACTCCTAAACTGTGATGAACCAAAAGGTCTGTTCGAATTCTAACTTCCTGAGAATGTACATTTAAGTTATTCACCACCTGCACCGGACAAAACAAAGCATCAATACAAGCAGTAGAAGAAGAAAAAAGTCCAAGAGAAGCCATTCACGCTACAGGGGAGAGACTTCACAGAACTCACCAACTAATAAAGAGGATCTGGTTTATGGAGGAGACCTTATAAGATTGGAAGAAAGCGGTCATCTGCTCTACACACGAAAAAGATGGGTTGCACCAGCTACAGAGGAATCACCTTCCTCCTGAACGTATACTTCAAGATCTTGCCCAACTTTATACTGGATAGAATAGAGCTGCTTGCAGGAGAAGAGTCTATTGAACATCGAGGTCGTTTCAGAAAGGACTTTCTGACTATGGACAAGATCTGTATATTGTGACAGCTCACCGAGAAGATGTTGGAATATGGCGAAGAACTTCGTATGCTCTTCTCAGATATTAAGAAGGCATACGCCTGCATTCACCAGGAGAGCCAGAGTTGCCTAGCCGAGTTTGTAATACCCAAAATCTCATCAGCCCAGTCAGAGCTTGTCTTAGTAAATCAAATCACAATTTGATGCTCGGAAACCAAGTCACGGAAAGCTTTAACATAATGACAGAACTGAGAAAAGGATATGGTTTGTCACGAATAAAAAGAAAACGAGGGAAGCTTTCCACATGAATTTCGAAGGGATCGAGGTAGAGGGTGAGAAAATCACACATCTCACATTTGCCACGATGTGGCTTCGTTGTCCGGATCTATGGAAGAATTGATGTGGATGAGCGGCAGCATGAAGGAGGCAGGAAGCATTATCGTTGAATGAATCGAGGACCGAGTATCTGCTGACGAGCAGGACTCATGCCTATTCAAGACACCCATTCCAGCCAGTGGTAGTGGAATTTTAAATACCTGGGGTGATTTTTACAGAGGACGCATCCTGTGAAATCAAAGTACGTATCCAAGTCACAAACCGATCGTACTTCTGATTCAATCAGCTTTATACATCGTACAGTCCCTTAAGAAATTTCGAACTCCAGCTGTATAAAACACCAATTCAACCAGTATGGCTTTATGGTTGCGAAACTTGGAGCGTCCGGAAAAATGCTGAAATAATTGAAACGTCCCCTTAGAAAAATTATGCATGACTGTGCTTAAACTGACACACAGTACTTTTAGCGTAACGCAATCTGACTTACAATAATCCCTACAAAAGAATGGCCCTGACTAACAATAACCTATACCTTTCATGAATCACTTACTCATAAAAATCTTCGTTACTCAAACTACTGCAATACAGCGAGCGCCACTACTGCCTGCTAAATAAAAGATTCAAACTACTGAAGGCACTAACTACTGATAGGCATAGTTATCAAATGAAAGGTTTTGATAGAGAACAAACAATGTATTTACCTTAATAGTGTTCAAAAGTCATAATATATATATCAGTCCATGATATCCAATATTATAAATTTACTCTTTCTGATGGACACACATCCAGACCATCCGCTCTCAAAACTCCGCCATCTCTCTCCCCACATCCACCACTGCTGGCGGCTCACCTACAACTGCACAACGCAACGCGCTGTTAACAGCCAACTGCCCAACACTACAATAGCATGTACTCCAACAATGCAAACCAACCACAGCCTTCACACAGCACAGTGATTTTCATATGGAGCGCTACGTGGCGTTACCAACATAAAAACTTAAACAGCCTACTTACATAGCCCCCATGCTCCCCACAAAAAATTTTACAAATTTTTTGGCAGTGGCCAATACAGATTTGAAAAAAATTTTCATAATTACAATAACAAAGAAATCAAATGCACACACTTATCGATACAATGTTGATCAAAAGCTAAAATTTTCTCACAGTCCATAAAGACAGTTCTGATCATTCATCACAGTAAAATTGCAGTGTTTTTCTCAAAGGTTGAGCAGTAAAAGAAAATGCACACGGAAGTAGTGGTTTTCCGTGCTGTCTTGAAGAAGTAGTGTTGTCCTTCCAACGGAAAGACTGTGCTGACTCTTGACATGCAGACAGGTAATGGCCCACAACAGAGCAAACCCACAGCAGGGTCAGTCGAAGTTTTGAAGAATATTGGTAAGTAGGTCATCACAGAGCAGACCCACTGTAGTCCTGGTAGAGATTATGGTATTGGTGGGCCACCAGAGGTGCAGACCCACTGCAGCCCTTGTAGAAATAATGGTATTCGTGGGCCATCAAAGATGCAGACCAACTGTAGTCTTTGGAGAGATGGCCAGCAACCATCTGTTGCGACTGTGCAGGTGCACAATCACCATCGAGGGGTCTTGCGGACAATATAGCAAGTCCATGAACCACCACTTGTGCACTAACAAAGTTTTTGGAATTTTCCTTAGTTTTCCTGAGTTTTTGCAAGTTGCGTAGCCGAATTGGTAGATGCAACTGAGTCAATTTTAGCTTGCAAGGTGTCGTGATTTTCATGAACAATAGTTTGCAGTTTCTTTATGGCTGCTTTGTGATTCTGTAATGCATTTTCGTGACGCGAAAAAATAGGTTGAAAATGCTCACAAATTAGTGTTTTACGTCATTACAGACTTTTTGACATTTCGTTTCGATTTTAAGTAACTCAGCAGTTGAACCTTCACGTGTTTGTTCAAGCGTTTGTTCCATTGAGTCTAACTTTTGAAGCTGTTGCTGTGTTTGTCTCTGATTTTGTTCCATCGTGTGTAACTTTTGCTGTGTTTGTCTCTGACTTTGTTCCATTGTGTCTAACTTTTGAAGATTTTGTCCCATTTGTTTCTGATTTTGTTCAAGCGTTGTGTCTAGCTTTCTTAGCCTTTGTCCCATTTGTTGCATTAACTGTAATAACAATGCACTGGTGTCTGAAACATGTTCCTCAGTGATATTCGGCAGTGCATTTGAACCGGCAATATTCATATTTTGAAAAGCAGAAAATGTGTCTTGACTTATTTGAGAAAATGGTGAGGACGCAAAACCTGAATCTACAGTATTTGCAAGATTGTGTCCTGTCAGTTCGGATTCCTGAGGCGGGCTGTTGCCGACCGATCGATCGATAATGCTTCCCTGTTCACTAATTGTTTCACTGTCTACACCATTATTTGCCTCCCCTCCATTTCCCTATGCACAATTACCAAATTACTATGTTGAACATTAGTTAATTCATTGCACGGTGGTGCTGATACACTGCTATCGTCTTCACTGTCATTTCTCAGTTTACTTTGGAGCCTAGTATTACGTTTTCCACACGCCTTAATTGTCACAACGTTTCACACGACAACACAGAAAAGCACAATTTAAGAACAAAATAAGAAAACACATTAGTACAGCACTGAAAATAATATCTCGTTTATTGCAAGCGCAGCTGCGAAATACTTGGTGCTAATATACATGTATGCCACAACTGTTTTACTGTACAACAATGAAAAACTACAACTACAAAGAAGATCTCTCTACAATTACGCGCTAGCAATAAACAATAGCTACACTAATTACACAAACTACAAGAAAAAATTAGAAGATTCCAGTGAGGTATCCTCGGCTAAGTGTCGACATATGAAACGTCCCCTTAGAAAAATTTATGAATGGCTGTGCTTAAACTGACACACAATATTTTTTAGCGCAACGCAATCTGACTTTCAATAAGCCCTACAAAAGAATGGCCCTGACTAACAATAACCTATACCTTTCACGAATCACTTACTCACAAAAATCTTCGTTACTCGAACTATTGCAATACAGCGAGCGCCACTACTGCCAGCTAAATAAAAGATTCAAACTACTGATAGGCACAGTTAGCAAATGAAAGATTTTGATAGAGAACAAACATTGTATTTACCTTAATAGAGTCCAAAAGTCATAATATATATATCAGTCCATGATATCCAATATTACAAATGTACTCTTTCTGATGGACACACGTCCAGATCGTCCGCTCTCAAAATTCCGCCATCTCTCTCCCCACATCCACCACTGCTGGCGGCTCACCTCCAACTGCGCAACGCTACGCGCTGTTAACAGCCAACTGCCCAACACTACAATAGCATATACTCCAACAATGCAAACCAACCACAGCCTTCACACAGCACACTCAGTGATTTTCATATAGAGCGCTATGTGGCGTTACCAATATAAAAACCTAAACAGCCTACTTACATAATATTCAAGTTATCGATCGGAAAGCCTTAAGGTAGATCTATGCTCCGGTACGAGATCAGCGGGGAATAGAGGATCCGGCATAATTATGAGCTAGATGAGATCTACAAGAACGAAATATTGTAGGTCTGATGAGAACCAAACGGGTTATATGGGCAGTTCATTTCGCTCAGATGCATAAACATCAACGGGCCCTGAAACCCATAGATTTTACTCCCCACGGTGGAAGATCACTAGGTAGACCGAAGAAAGGTGGAGACATGGACTTCACGAAGACTTGCCGCAGATAGCGTTGAGGAGTGACTGGCAGCGGTAAGCGGGGAACAGGATCCAGTGGAAGAGGACCCTTGTAGCTGTACCCCGTCCTCCGAGCATGTTCGCGTTAAGTGAAGTAAGGAAGCAGACATGGGTTTAAACTAGGCAAGGAGGTGAGCGAGTGCGGTAAAAGAGGAAATAAACATGGCGCAAATTTGGCATCACATTCCTCTTGCTCGCATGTCCGATGATTTTTGTACAGTGCCCCCTTCTCTGGAGAGCATGGGAGTCCTTAAGCTGAAACTTGGCGAAGAATTGGAAACTGTTATCAGGCCCATACTCTTGCAGTTATCGATCTTACCAAAGAACTTAACAGAGACGAATTCTACTGTCGTTCATGAGCGAGAAACCTGTCTACAACACCAAATAGGCAGCACGATGAGAACCGAGTGCGACAATTCACTGACTGCAACCGCCGAAGAAAGCCCAATAGTTTTCGTGACTGGAGAAGGGGCCACTTCTAAACTGGCAGTGATAGGGAGCAGACAGGCCGTGCTACCGTCTACCAAACAGATGAGTCCCTGTTTCCACACCGGTTCCACGTATCATCAAGGTCACATGCGCCGCACCCACCCACGTGCCGCTAAACGGTATACTCTCCGCACGTAGCAAGACACTGGCACAGTTAGTCTTCTGATGTCTCACACGTTCAAAGCAATTTTGTGCATTTTTATAATCCTATTTTGTGCAATGAAATTCATTAAGAATACACAAGATGTTCCAGGAGAAATCGTCAATATTCAGGTACAAGATAGGAACGATCATTTGAAGCAAAAAAAAGTTTAGAAAAAGGGGCTCTACAATGCATACCAGAAGAGCTACGGATATTTCTTCATTTTAGATACTGCGAAACAAACCTCTTCTACTGCAAACTCTTTGCTTCAATATTTTGGGAGGTGGTAGTATAGACAAAAACAAGAGAAAGTTCCAGTAAACGTGGGCTCTAAGGTGCATATCTTAAGAACCACGAGCACTTGCTCAGTAGGAGAAACGTGTTTTATTGTAGTGAAGACGAACAAGTGCTCATACCTCTTACGGTATGCATTTTAGAGCTCGTGTTTACTGGAACTTTTTCTTGTTTTTGTCCATACTACCACCTCTCAAAATATGGAAAGCAAAGAGCCTGCAATAGAAGAAATCTGTTTCACAGTTTCAAAGATGAAGAAGTGTTTACAGCATTTTAGTGCCCAAACGTTTCTGCTTCATATGATCATTGCTGCCATACCCCTAAATATTAACAATTCCTCCTGGGCTACACTGTATGCGGTGTCGGAAGTCCCATGCGGCTTTTCGCGGATGATGCTGTAGTATACAGAGAAGTTGCAGCATTAGAAAATTGTAGTGAAATGCAGGAAGATCTGCAGCGGATAGGCACTTGGTGCAGGGAGTGGCAACTGACACTTAACATAGACAAATGTAATGTATTGCGAATACATAGAAAGAAGGATCCTTTATTGTATGATTATATGATAGCGGAACAAACACTGGTAGCAGTTACTTCTGTAAAATATCTGGGAGTATGCGTGCGGAACGATTTGAAGGGGAATGATCATATAAAATTGTTGGTAAGGCGGGGCGGGTACCAGGTTGAGATTCATTGGGAGAGTCCTTAGAAAATGTAGTCCATCAACAAGGGAGGTGGCTTACAAAACACTCGTTCGACCTATACTTGAGTATTGCTCATCAGTGTGGGATCCGTACCAGATCGGTCTGACGGAGGAGATAGAGAAGATCCAAAGAAGAGCGGCGCGTTTCGTCACAGGGTTATTTGGTAACCGTGATTGCGTTACGGAGATGTGTAACAAACTCAAGTGGTAGACTCTGCAAGAGAGGCGCTCTGCATCGCGGTGTAGCTTGCTGTCCAGGTTTAGAGAGGGTGCGTTTCTGGATGAGGTATCGAATATATTGCTTCCCCCTACTTATACCTCCCGAGGAGATCACGAATGTAAAATTAGAGAGATTAGAGCGCGCACGGAGGCTTTCCGGCAGTCGTTCTTCCCGCGAACCAGACGCGAGTGGAACAGGAAAGGAAGGTAATGACAGTGGCACGTAAAGTGCCCTCCACCACACACCGTTGGGTGGCTTGCGGAGTATAAATGTAGATGTAGATGTAGATGTAGATACCACGTTTCCTGTTTTAATAATATTTCTCCATGAGCATCTCAGGTAACGGAGTGCGTTGGTATCGCCACCCACCTTGCAGCTCTGGAACCGGTCCACGATGCAGGCTACAACTAGGATCAGAGCAATGCCCTTTTCCTGAACATTTCTGTGAATATTATTTCGATTGATGTGAGTGGTTACACACATGGATGAACCGTTGGGTAATATCAAACTGGCAACAGTCTGTTGCTCTTTTAGTTCAATTAGTCGTTCATGTACAGTCGGTTGAAGTGATCAGCGAAACATGGGATAGCAATTAATCTCAGGCGGAGACCGGCGAGTGGTGTAGGGTGGGTTAGAATGCTGTCAGAAGAGGTGAAAGGCAAGTTCATGCAGGGCAAGTACAGGATAGGGAATCGGTAATGCCTTTGTCTAACGAAGTATTCCGATATTCATTTTAAGTACTTCGAGGAAAATGCATAAGAATTCAGACTGGCGTGTTAGTAGGTCGAACTCCTCTCGTTCCCAGAACGAGTCCATTGTGCCGTAAAGGTACGTTTAAACGAGCCATAAAAATTGCACATTGCGGGCGATATATCACGACAACATTGTCCGACAACATAGCGTCACACTAATAGCAGCCACCTGCAGTATAACGTTACCGGCCACTACTGCTCCGCAATGTTTTCGGCAAAAAGTTTCCGGATCAGGGGTGTTTGCACGGAGCCACACCATTGTTGTAAAATGGATGAACGAGAACTAGAGGGAGTGAGAGCGGTTCTACTGCTTTTGCTTCACAACGGGAATAAAATTAGAAATGTAAATAAGTTATACACAACTGCAACCAGTCACTTTTTTTTTTTTGAATAATAATGCTTTATTGCATGAACCGGTTTTCGAACCTTTTCAGGTTCATCTTCAGATGGTTTCGGGAGGATCCGGGAAGTTACATCATTACTGGTAGTAGCATAATGCTGGGTGCTGGTTCTACGGCAGAAAGATGGGTCACACTTTAACGTATCGCCACGACACTAGCTTATCTGTCGATATGGATGTAAATTTAGTTTTTACTTACTGCGACAGTATAGGCGGCTTTTTCGGATCTGTCTGCCTCTATTTTGATGTCCAGAACACTTTCACACAAACTATATTAGTTTACACTTTGACAGTGACACTTTACCAGTTTGTGTGAAAGTGTTCTGGGCATCAAAATGGAGGCAGACAGATCCGAAAAAAGCCGCCTATACTGTCGCAGTAAGTAAAAACTTAAGAAAATTGTCCAAGAATTGCTAAAAGCGATGATATGAAATGAAATGTCGTGTGGCTGGGGCCTCCCGTCGGGTAGACCGGTCGCCTGACCACTTTTTTTTCTTGATCTCATTTTGTTCGATATCGTTCGTTCTGTTTGTTCGGGACGGACGACTCATGACGCCTGTTCAAGTTTATCACTGATCCATTAACTCAGTCTCTCCATTACAAAGGGCAGCTAACCCTCTGATCGAACACGCTGAGCTACCGTGCCGGCACCACTTAGCTATCGAGGCGGACGCTAAAAGCGATACAAATGTAAGAAAGTGTATAGTAGTTACCACCCTTCGGCATTTAGATATTCGTGATTCGTACTGGAGTTTAATGTACCTCTTCAAATTGCATTATTCATCAACAAGCCTCTTGGCACCAGAAGTATGCAAAGCTTTGGTAGAAAGAATGAAGGATTTAATTAGGGTAAGTCTGAAGTAGGAATGAAATTGCGATCTATATTTTCTTTTCGTTCTCCAGTACACGAAAGCACACATGAGAAACTCGACAGCAAAATGAAGTGTGATTTCGACCTAATCCGCAACAGCTTGCCAACTGTCCTTTTTCATAATTCAATCTTTGCATCTTTGTGGACATTAGTTTCGACGTTCCATAACTTTGACAGAAGTTGAGACGCATTTACGAAATTCTTGGTTCTCTCCTTTGTCCACTTCTCCATAGCTGTACATAACAAACAACCACCAAAAAGAAGTCGCTGTACTATGAACGTCTGCAAACTTTAAAATAAAAGCAAAACGAGATTTCAAATTGAAACACAGCCTGCGTTGCAACTTTATTTAATTTGAATAGAGCGTTTTGACCTTTTATGGCATCATCAGACAGCGCAAAAGTACCTGGATATAAAACCCACCCGTTACCTTCGCACAAACCGATGACACCGCAAAAGAGCGAAATGCGTTATTGAAATTAAATAAATTTGGAACTCAGGCTGTTGTTAGAGTTGAAATAATTCAAAATGGT
The DNA here is from genome assembly GCF_023864345.2 of Schistocerca serialis cubense. Classification (NCBI taxonomy): domain Eukaryota; kingdom Metazoa; phylum Arthropoda; class Insecta; order Orthoptera; family Acrididae; genus Schistocerca; species Schistocerca serialis. The sequence continues at coordinate 709,890,581 of NC_064638.1, forward strand.
CGCTGTACCAGCCGGCCAGAAATGAATGAAAAGAAATCTTCAAAACGATATTGCTTTCGGTTCAGACACGTGACTGGAGCGCTGTTGGTGAGGGGAGAAGCTGGAAACAAAGGCGAGAGCGAGAGGGAAGCATTTACAGACAAGTACAGAGACAGAGTTGGCCTTGCAATACGAAATACACTCTAAGGCAAAAGAAAAAAAAAGTCGCACCACGAAGGAATTATCCGATAGGGATGGAAATCAGTATGTGTGACGTACATACACGGACAAAGAAATGATTACAGTTTCAGAAAAATTGGATGATTTACTAAGAACAAAGAGCTTCACAAATCGAGCAAGTCAGTAATGCGTTGACTCATCTCTGATCCTTACGCAAGCAGTTATTTAGCTTGGCGCTGATAGAGTTGGTGGCTGCCCTCCTGAGGGATGTCGTGCCAGATTGTGTCCAATTGGCGTGTTATATCCTGAGCTGGTTGGAGGGCCCTGCTCATAATGATGCAAGCGTTCTCAACTGGGGAGAGATCCGGTGAGCTTTTGGGCGAATCTAGGTTTTGGAAAGCACAAAGACAAGCAGTATAAACTCTCGCCGTGTTTCGGCGCGATGTACCACTGTGTTGTAAGATTACCACGAATGACAATCAAATAGGTACGGCTGGGACAAGGACGGTACAAGCGTACTCTGCATTGTTGCCAGATGTATCCAAGATGGCGGCGGCGACGTCATTCAAGATGGTGTCATCGCCGCCATCTTGGATACATCTGGCAACAATGCAGAGTGCGCTCATACTGCCCTTGTCCCAATACTGACCATCATTCCTGGTTGTCAGGCAGTATGGCAGGCGACAGTCGTGTTGGAATCCCACGACTGTCTGGGCGTCTCCAGACACGTCTTCAGCTTTCAGTCTCACTGAATAGAGTAGAACTGGATTCAGTGATGAGTTCCACTTCAAACAGACTTTCCATGATCATCGAAGACAGGTCTGGAAACGTCCAAGACAGCGGTGGGGTACCAACCTGATTGTCACCCGCCATATGACCCGACAATGAGAAGAATCGCAGTGATGGTCTTGGATGCCATATCATTTCGTAGCCGGACGGTTGTGATCCTTGGCACACTTACATCATAGCGGTATGTCAACGACATTCTACGCCCCATTTTGTTGCCCTTCATGGCAATCCATACTGGGCTTAGATTTGAGCAAGATAGTGCCGGCTCGCAGACAGCGAGAGTTTCACTGCTTGTCTTCGTGCTTGTGGAACCCTACCATGGCCAGCAAAGTCGCCGGATATCTCCCCAATTGAGGGCATTTGGGGCGTTATGGGCCGTGTCCTTCATCCAGCTCGGGATTTTGATGATCTAATGTGACAGTTGGAGAGAATTTGGCATGGTATTCCTCAGGGGGACGTCCAACAACTCTGTCAGTGAGTGCCAAGCCGAATAACTGCATAAGGGTCAGAGGTGAACCAATGCGTTATTGAGTTGTTAATCTGCGAAGATATTCCTCTTGAATAAATCATCCGATTTTTATGAAATTACAACCAATTGTTTTTCTGTACATGGAAATTCCTGCGCCTTTTTTTTTTTTTTTTTTTTTTTTTTTTATGTAGCCTGAAGAGTGTTTCATCGAGCCCTGCTGGAGAACACCGGCAACCTCTTGGCAGTGCTGCAGCAACTACCTACTGCATTAGCGATATTGCTAAACCACTAGGCAAAATTGCCGAGTATTGCTGCCACATTGCAGTTTTTCTGGCGGCTTCGCTATTGCTGCCAAATATTGCCGTAAAATATAGCCTGTGTAAACATACATTGGGAACGGCGAGGAGAAGGACTGTGTTCTGAATCAGAGCGAGGGCTGGGAGGCAGTGACCCACTTATTGTCGTCTCCTCCTGGCCTTCTGGATACAGCGTATTAACCCTTGCATAGTCGCGTCGGGTTAAAATGAACCAAGATATTTTTCTTCTTCTTAATTTCTTTGACATGTGACATTCTGAAACTTGCCAGCGGTATGTATTTTCCTTTTATGCTGATGTGATCCAGATAGTGTGTTCAGAGTCGTTGCTGGTTTCGTCGTTTCGCATTAAACTGCAATTATTGAGTGTTTGACCAGAAGCGACTACTGGCGTTCTGGCGTTATCGCCCGTCTGACCGGACGCGAGCATTTGCTTTCCAGAATAATTGTACCTCATATTTTCTGCGCAAGTAAATCGAAGTACTTACCAATTCGTTGGCCGCTGTGGCCGAGCGGTTGTAGGCGCTTCAGCTCGGTACCGCGTTGCTGCTGCGGTCGTAGGTTCGAATCCTGCTTCGGGCATGGATGTGTGTGATGTCCTTATGTTAGTTAGGTTGAAGAAGTTCTAAGTCTAGGGGACTGATGACCTCAGATGTTAAATCCCACAGTGCTTAAAGCCATTTGAACCATTTACCAATTCAATTATTATGTAATATCAAATCTTCATTTATTTCGACAAGAATATAATTGACATGCTGATTACATACACGAACATGTACAGTCTGAAAATCGACGCGACTTTTGAGAAGAATCTTGACGTTCAGGCTATAGTCTGAGTTGAATTTAAGGCATTTCTTGGCTTTTTACTGTTTGCTGGAACCCATAGAGCTCCCCAACTCCAATTCGGAGATATTTGGAGGCAGGGCAGACAGAAAATTCTTTTCCTGGTCATGTCTTGTCAGAAATTTTTGTCCTTGCTTCTCTCTATTCGATTTGGTTACACAAGTGACCGAGATGACAGGAACGGGTCTAACAAGTTGGTTACTATTCGTGAATTTCTGGTACTAATAATGAAATATTACTACTATTCGTGAATTTCTGGTACTAATAATGAAATATTTTGACGGTTTCAAAAATGGTTCAAATGGCTCTAAGCACTATGGGACTTAACATCTGAGGCCACCAGTCCCTTAGACTTAGAACTACTTAAACCTAACTAACCTAAGGACACCACACACATCCATGCGCCAGGCAGGATTCGAACCTGCGACCGTAGCAGCAGCGCGGTTCCGGACTGAAGCGCCTAGCACTGCTCGGCCACAGCGGCCGGCTTTGATGGTTTAAAAAGCTTTTTATTATTAGTGCACAGCATTTTTGTTTTGTTCCTCACATTACGATAGTGTTAGCCGGCCGGAGTGACCGTGCGGTTCTGGCCGCTACAGTCTGGAACCGAGCGTCCGCTACAGTCGCAGGTTCGAATCCTGCCTCGGGCATGGATGTGTGTGATGTCGTTAGGTTTGATTAGTTCCAAGTTCTAGGCGACTGATGACCTCAGAAGTTAAGTCGCATAGTGCTCAGAGCCATTTGAACCATTTTTTAGGTTGGTTGGTTGGGTGGTTGGTTGGTTTTGGGGAAGGAGACCAGACAGCGTGGTCATCGGTCTCATCGGATTAGGGAAGGATGGGGAAGGAAGTCGGCCGTGCCCTTTCAGAGGAACCATCCCGGCATTTGCCTGGAGTGATTTAGGGAAATCACGGAAAACCTAAATCAGGATGGCCGGACGCGGGATTGAACCGTCGTCCTCCCGAATGCGAGTCCAGTGTCTTACCAAACCATTTTTTACAAGTGTGTTAAGTGATGTTGAACACATGCTGCTTTATATATATATATATATATATATATATATATAGGGTGATTTAGCTGCCCATACCGCTGGGTTTTTATGAAGACTGCAACGCCTTCAAATACCATTTACAAGATTTTCATATTCTTTTTTCCTAAGACTAGACAGAAACCGGGTTATTCAGCTGCTCCTACTGCTGGGTTTTATGCAACCTGCAACGCCTTCAAATGTCATTTTCAAGATTTTCAGAGACTCTGACTATGCACAAGCTATTAGTCATACAGGAAAAGACAGGATCTCTTACCGGGAAATTTCATGTAGTTAAATTTTTTGCTGGGATATGTTTTCGATGGAGGTTACTGTTTTTGAGTTATTCAAGAAAAACGCGTTTAAAGGTCACCTTTGTACGTTTTTCTTAAATAATTCGAAAATTACGGCCTTTAGCGACAACGTATCCCAGTACGAAATATAATTACATTCATTTTGCTACAAAGAGGTCCTGTTTATTTCTTCTGTACGTGTTATAGTTTGCATGTAGTCATCGACAACATACGAAAATCTTGCGCGTGGTATTTGATGGTGTAGTGGGTTGCATAAAATCCATAGGTAGAGGCAACTGAATCACTGTGTATATTCAGCTTAATTTCTGCCCGGGTCAAATTGCGCCGACGCGAGTTCTTAGGTTACGTCTTGTCACGAGAGGCGTCGGAATCAGGTGCTCGGCTTGGTGCCGCGCCGCGGCTGTGCGGATCGATAGCGGCCGGCCGGCCCGGCAGCGCGTCTCCGCGACCTAGCCCACGCGGCCCTGACCCCCTCTCTGCGCCGCGCCGCCTGGCCACGCCCCAAAATAACGACGCGCCGGCAGAGGTGCCCGGCAACAACCACTGCCGGGACAAGCCTCGCCGGTCTGAATGAGGCCCCGTCATGGGGTGCGTGGTAGGCCGCAGGTGGGGATGGCCTCTTTCCGAGCACTGGCTCTCAACGGTTACCGTCTGCTTCACCATAGTGATGGAACACCGAAACAAATATCGATATTAGATACGAGGCGTGTTTTTTAAGTAAATACCGTTTTGAAATTAAAAAAAGACGTGCTAAGATATCTCAGCAATTTTATTTTTACGTGAAAGCCTGCACCTTAATCTACACACAGACGCCATTACAGTCTGATTCTTCCTTGTTTACGTTGTGTACTGAGTGTTTAAGATGCCTCCGATAATCGTTGAGTCCCGCCGACTGTGAAGTACGGGCTGTTATAAGATTTCTCAGTGCTAAAGGCCTAAAAGCTATCGATATTCATCGTGAGATCTGTGTAGTTTACGGAGAAAACATCATGAGTGATGGAATGGTAAAAAAAAGTGGGTGAGAGCATTTAAAGATGGCCGCACTAATGTGCATGATGAACAACGGAGTTGGCGTCCTTCGGTGGTTAATGAAAGTTTGGTGCAGGAAGTGCACAGTAAGGTGAGAGAAAACAGACGCTTTGCGATTTCCTCCTTGCGGGATGACTTTCCTAATGTTTCTCGTACTGTTTTGTATGGCATTGTGACCGAGCACTTGAATTACCGAAAATTGTGCGCACGTTGCGTACCGAAAATGTTGACGGATGTGCACAAGACCAAACGTTTAGACAGTGTATTGACTTTCCTTGAGCGGTACCACAACGACGGTGACGATTTAAGCCAAATTGTTACGGGCGATGGAACATGGGTGGCCTACGTCACACCAGAATCGAAGCAACAGTCCATGCAAGTTGAGCAAGGGCATCGTTTTGCTGCAAGACAATGCCCGTCCGCATGTGGCGAATCAGACCGAAGATCTCATCTTTCCGACGGGAAACTCTAGATCATCCTCCGTACAGCCCCGATCTTGCGCCAAGTGACTACCGTCTGTTCCTGCACTTGAAGAAACACCTGGGCGGTCAACGTCTTCAGGACGATGACGAAGTCAAAACAGTGGTGATGCAGTGGTTAACAAGTCAGGCGGCAGACTTCTATGAGGAGGGTATTCAAAAACTGGTACAGCGTTATGACAAGTGCCTCAATATTGACGGGAATTATGTAGAAAAGTAGATTAACGTACAGGCTTTCATTTAAAAATAAAATTATTGAGATATCTTAGTACGTCTTTTTTTTAAAATTCAAAACGGTACTTACTTAAAAAACACGCCTCGTATAATGAATATCTCTACAATTTATATCGTTACAAACTATTAAATGAATGAAAAATATCGATATCTTGATACATCATTACCAAAAACCTTGTACGTACCACTGCTGCCTTGACCATATTTCTTCCACTGTCAGTAATAGGTTATTTGACTCATTTCTGGAAATTGTCTTAAATGATTCATTATATCAATTTATACTCCTAACATCCTTTTTTGCTCTTTAATTTCAGCATTCTTTTATAAAACCGGAAATGAAATTCAAATAATTTGAACGCCCGCAAATCACTCCATTCAAATCATGTGAAGCCAGTGACGTAACTGGATAGATCGCTCCTCCTACTGTCGTAATGCTACTTCGCAGTGGCGTCTAGCCGGCCAGAGTGGCCGAGCGGTTCTAGGCTCTTCAATCTGGAACTGCGCGAACGCTACGGTCACAGGTTCGATTCCTGCCTCGGGCATGGATGTGTGTCATGTCCTTAGGTTAGTTAGGTTTAAGTAGTTTTAAGTTCTAGGGGACTGATGACCACAGAAATTAAGTCCAGTAGTGCTCACAGCCATTTTTGAACAGTGACGTCTTGTTTTGGAATTTATGTTTCAGGAAATGGGTTTGTACTATACTGTACAAAAACATCTACAAAAGCTCACGTAAAGTTGCTTTTGAGTGTTTCAGAGAATGAGAGGATATGTAAAATGTGGTTGCACTGAATCGGCAAGATGCCACCACATCGACGCACAAGTTCACTAAGTTAACTAAAAAGAGTTGCACTGTGAAGTTAACATTAACTTATGTCCGAGGTATGGCCTCCCACTGTTGGATAGGGTCCTTCAACGAAATTAAATCCCTAGTAAGAATTGTCATTTTACCTAACTACATCTCAGTTATTCCGTAGTTCAGTTGTTAGAGCGCTTTGCTGTCGAATTTTTATATGTCCACAGATTGTTGTTTCTAATCGAATCCGAAAGAGCATTTTAACTTATCTGTAAAAAGAATCCACAGTCCTCTCATATGAAAATCATATCACAGTTACAAAAATTCACCATATCGATCAGAAACAGAATGTTATTGTGTTTTCGTTGGTGCTTACATGCTCTTAGATTTGCAATCGCTGTTCGCAACATCACGTTCAAAAAGATATTTTCTAGCTAAATTGACCACACACTTTTTATATTATTAGGAATAACGTTTTATCTTCGTACTGTCTAGCTAGGATCCTTATTGTTTAAACTTTTGCAGTTACATCATCTTACATAAAGATGAAGTAAGCATGCTTCAGATGATAATGTTAGATTACACTGAAAGACATCAGAGCCCTTATGTTTATCTCACTCGTATGTTATACACACTTTACGTTTCTCCGTATAACCTCATCGTCCTCCACCTCGTTGTAATTTGGGTGTATGGCGATATCTTCACTACTAGCAATGCTTTCCAAAACAGTGAATTGTTTGTTTGCAAAGTAAATGCATTTATCCTCTGTTGTTCATTTCTCAGACTAAGACTGTTGTGAAGCTATGTATACTACATCCCACAATCTAAACAACTGTTACAATCAGTTGTAGCTACCGCTATTTTCATATATCGTGTAAAAGTTTTGAAAGTGTGCGACCCTTCCAGAATTAGAACATGTGACCTCTTTCTCTGTGCGTCAATTCTATGGTGAAAGATTTCGGTGGCCGCGACCTTGTTCCGCGGCAAAAGGCGTCTGAAGATTATCTTGATAACCTGCCTCACGACGCGCTGGTATTATTTGGTGTTATTTGATGCCAGTATTTGTGAACAAATAAAAGAAGCCCTATTGAAATGCTGACGGTCGTTTCGTTCAGAACATGGAAATGTTTGATAGGCATTTTCGCGAGCAAGGATCACCGGTCCTTAACTTATTCTCGCCGATCAACATGGCTAAGAACTTTCTTGCCCAGTCTCAAACAAAATGATGTCTGGGACTTGTGGAACAGACAGCGTGGTATGTTGGTCATGTTTTGCGGGGAAGTTCGCCCTGGCGAACTGATCACGGTGAATGGCGCCCTTCCGTGGGCGATATGTGTAATCTTTACGATGAATCGTGGCAAATACTGATAGGTTCCGCTGAGTGACGCCAGGCAAGTAGGAATATGTCTTATAATTTTGTGTTATAGATTTTATATGAAATATTGTACCTCGATTATCAATCTTTAGCACTGACTAACCGTAATGTCGAAATAGTGGTATGATCCTCGATTACAATATCATTTTGAGAAGAGTTGAAAAAAACTGGAAGCAACAAGAGACTATTGATGTTTGTTGGTAGTACTGAACCTCTCATTGCTGTTCGAGAAAGGCAGTGATCGGTAAACGGACGAAATTTTCTAATTATTTACCTGTTTTATTTGGTATTTTGATTCTATATGTTATCTTGAAACGTATAATGCTAAAGTCTGAGGAAGTCTTAGAATTTTTCAGTTTTTATTCGGTGGCTACGTTTATTGCTTGAAATAAAAGCAAGAAAAAACCGGAAATCGGTCATTTCAGAAACGGTTATGTTGAGCGGTTTTAAAAGTCAGCTTAACCTGGAGATGCAAACAATCGGTATAACCGAAAACCGATTATTTCAACGATGACCGCCATCCCTCCCAACCAGCCCTACTGTGATTCAGAAACAGTTCTTCTCTTCGCCATTCTTAAGGTGCCTTTTACATGGGCCATATTTTATGGTAGTAATTGCCTGCAACAGCGTTGCCGACATCATTATTGCAATGTGGCCGCAGTACACAGTAATTTTGTCCTTTCAAGCAGTTTTTCGGCTTGTCATTCATTGACAGAGTTTCTGGATTTCCTCCTGAGAAATATCGTGCCACATCCCCTCCGATTGGCACGTTACATCGTTAAAATCCCGATCTGCCTGGAGGGTCCTGCCCATAATGCTAAAAATATCAGTTGGGTAGATATCCGGCGTCCATGCTGTCCAAAGTATGGTTTGGCAAGCACGAGGACAAATGGTAGCCACTCTCGCCTTGTGCGGACGGGCATTATTTTGCTGAAATGTAAACCCAGGATAGCTTGCCATGAAGGTCAACAAAACGGGCGTAAAATATCGTTGAGGTACCGCTGTTATGTAAGAAGGCCGCAGATGACAACCGAATGAGTCATGCTATGAAAAGAAATGGCACCCTAGACCATAACTCCTGGTTGTCGGATCATACGGCTGGGGACAGTCAGGTTGGTTCAAATGCCTCTGAACAGTATGGGACTTAACATCTCAGGTCATCAGTTCCTTAGACGTAGAACTACTTAAACCTAACTAACCTAAGGACATCACACACTTCCATGCCCGAGGCAGGATTCTAACCTGTTACCGTATCAGCAGCGCGGTTCCAGACTGAAGCGCCTAGAACCGCTCTGCCACAGCGGCCGGTAGGACCTCTTTGGTTGTCATTACAGCACAGTGGTTCGTAGACCATATTCGACGCCACGTTTTGTTGCCCTTCGTGGCAAGCTGTCCCGGGCTTACATTTGAGCAAGGTAATGTCCGCACGCACACGGTGCGAGTTTCTCCTGCCTGCCTTCGTGTTTGACGCCATATATGTTGCTCCTGCCGATTTTCGTTCGTTTCGGATAATCGGATAATTCCTTCGTGGTGTGTCGCCTTTTTTTTCTTTTCTTTTTTTTTTTTACCTTACAGAGCATTTCGTATTGCAGAGGCATATCTTTTTCTGCTCTTGTCTGTAATGGTTCCCTCTCGCTCTCGTCTTTGTTTCCGGTTTCTCTTCTCACCAACAGCTCTGCAGTCACGCGTGTCAGCGAAAACAACAAGATGGGATAAGGGTTTAAATTTACAGGAGGAATATGTTGAAAAGTAGAATAATTTTTACTTGGGACGCTGATGTCACTACGCCGTTTTCACGTCGTATTTATTGACCCATCATCGTAATGGTGGCAATACTGAGACTAAATACACAATGGAAATGGATAATTAGTCTTAGGTTTTGTAAACAAAGGATGCCCCTGGGTACAAAGAGGTCACAGCGCAGAATACCGTCCCCCAGCCGGCCATGGTGGCCGAGCGGTTCTAGGCGCTTCAGTGTGGAACCGCGCGACCGCTACTGTCGCAGGTTCGAATCCTGCCTCGGGCATGGATGTGTGTGATGTGCTTAGGTTGATTAGGTTTAAGTAGTTCTAAGTTCTAGGGGACTGATGACCTCAGGTGTTAAGTCCCATAGTGCTCAGAGCCATTTTTGAACCGTCCCATAGACATGGCTAAGTTGGGAAGTCAGCGCTGCGAGTGGTCGGCTGAGTGGCAGCAGATGAGGGACCAAGCAGGGAATGCATTCGGCAGTGACCTACGCCATCTGCCGCAGTCACGATGGCGAAATAGTGTCGCGCCAAACTCCTCGCCGTCTGCGTATTCCGAAATGGGATTTGCAATGTGGCATTTCCCTGCCTGCCCGTTTACTAGGGTCTCAAATCTTGCTGGCTCCTTGTACTCTTTTCCTCCGGTCATAGGTCAGGCCCAACCGCAGAAGCAACAGCTGTCTCGTCTATATCCACGGTCTTCAACGTCCGTCGCACGTAAGTAACAATCGTGTCTACGATAGTAGCCACATAAAACGTTATAAATTAAATCCGAATAGTAAGTCTCTGCCCGAAAAACTGAGACTCATTTTAACGTGTGCTCAGGGGATGTACTGAGGTAGGCTGCCCTCTCCTTTCTCCAGCGTAGAGCTTTAAACGCGTGCCTGCGGCGTGTGGCTGACTATGACGAAGTGGTGTCCAACGTAGTGTTGCGTCAGCAATGTTAAGCGTAGGTATACAAATGAGATGGAGTGCATAGTGAAACCTTCTGCTCCTTTTCGAGAGGCTCTAAGGGAGCCGCCTGGTTGAAGCTCTCCACCCTACGAGCGGATCAACTTTAACTGTGTCATATGCTCTCACACGGCGGACAGATCTCAGCCATGTCAATAGTGCGCAGAATAGAGACCAGTAATTGTAACTAAATTTCCGTTCCTTTGTCGGTAAAATTCTTAATTTATTGCACCAACTGTATTCGAACCCGCTAACTGGAGGCTGAACACTACCACAGTAACGTATTTAAGCGGATCAGCTACTATAGACAGCTACCGTAGAAATTTCTCCCACCGGCGTGAGAAACGTAAGCTGCCGTTTGACCACGGTTGGGCAACGTTAATCAAAAGGTTTGCTTCGTACAATCATGAATCCATTGCTAAAAAAGTTCTCTTTGTTCAATCACGGTTGCCACAAGTTCTGGAAATCAGGAAATAACAGGGAATTTAAATCGTCTCAGGGAAATCAGGGAAATATCAGAGAAATTTGAAAAAAAAACCACTGGAAAAATCTCGTTTTTGTCTCAGTAGATCAAATGGTCTGTATACTGAGATGTCATACATCGTGACTGGCTAGGCGCGGCCGAGTACGTGCATCGCCTCTCTGTTCCCTCATTCTTATGCTTCTCCCCTTTCTAACATTCCCCTCAGCTTGCAGTCAGTACTGTCACCACTTCTTGCAGCTAGCCTAGCAGCTGCCGAGAAGGTGCAGGGAGGAGTGATTTGTTTGGATTTGATTCTCAGAGACTGTAGACGCAGCGGCCGGAGACAGCCGTCATCTGTGCATAAGTTGTGTCTGAGTGATTGTGTGAATGTGTGTGTGCTCTCGTTTTCTGACAAAGGCTATGACCAAAAATTTAGTTATGAGAATGTCATTGTCTTTTCTATATGTCTGTCAGCATCTCAGCAATGATCTTTATGGTGAGCTGTGCCTATCCTGGTGGTGGTTAGTGTTTAACGTCCCGTCGACAACGAGGTCATTAGAGACGGAGCGCAAGCTCGGGTTAGGGTTGGGAAGGAAATCGGCCGTGCCCTTTCAAAGGAACCATCCCGGCATTTGCCTGAAACGATTTAGGGAAATCACGGAAAACCTAAATCAGGATGGCCGGAGACGGGATTGAACCGTCGTCCTCCCGAATGCGAGTCCAGTGTGCTAACCACTGCGCCACCTCGCTCGGTAGGGCTGTGCCTATCCTCATTAGTATTGATTCTCAGAGTATTCGTGTAAGTTATCTGTTGCATGGATTGATCACCGCAGTCTCGTTTCATCAACATGGTATCTGTGACACGTGAATAGCTGGCACACCATTGGACTTCCATGACGGGCCAAAACCACAGGCCATTTCTCTAATGAATCGGGCCTGCCGATCGGAAGCCACTGTTTCCCGCTAATGTGCAGGGCCTGCCCGTCATATCCAGCTCACCAATCTGCCCACAGGCTAGGTATGTTTGTGTGTGGCGCAATGCAGTGCATTTTCATGGTTTATCCGTGGGGCCAGGACTGTGGTACTCCTCGGCAGACCAGAGGCCACGGGCAACGGATTTCAGGAACTGCGACTGTCACACCACAAGTACATTATACAGTGCGGCGTTTTATAGACATTTTATTTATTCTAATAGATTTTGGGACTTTGAAAGTGGATTGTATATTAGAGAGTGTGGACGATAAGAAGAAGAAAATTGTGGCAGTCGTCGGCAGTTTGTACACAATGTATTCACATATTTCTTGGAAGAAAAACCACACAATACTCGTAAAATAATAGACATAACTCAGTGAGTAATAACCGTCAATAACGAACATAGCAGAACCAACATTTTTTTGGTGGTAACCTATAGTGACGGTTTACACAACTCTTCCCTGCCTTATTCCCTTCTATCACGGGGCCTAATCCTTACATTTGTTTGTCAACTTATGTCTTTACGTACCCTTGAGATTTCAAAATTTGTCAGGAACAATGTTAAAACTTGCCTGGAAATCAGGGAAATATCAGTGAATTTCACTTGGGGGAACTCGTGGTAACCCTGAAAACGTGCTATATATAATAGTTAATTCGTAATAGTAAACTTCATGTTGTTGGTGTAATAAAACGAGCAAGTTCATTAAACCCATTACCGTTGCTTAAATAAAACTGTTTTTGTTGGGAAGTTTAGGTAGGACACTGGGATAAATAAAAAAAGTTTAATCGTTTAGTTTTACAGTTATTTAGTTATCAATGTTAAATCACGGCAGAATCAAAATACAGGTGAATGAGATAGTATCTGATATAAGGGGCATATTTCCCTTCATGCGCATCAACATGTTAAAGTTTTCGTATGAGAGTGAGGCTAGTTTAGGAGACTAAATGTTTTTGCCCACAGGAATTCCATTTCTGCGATTTGGTTTCCACAGCCAATCTACTAACAGAAAGGAGAACTTCACGCGAACTCAGTCAACAAACAACAATAAACAGCCAACCCCCAGTTGTTCTACTCGCATTCGATTGTTTAGATGAATTGCGCGCACCTCAGCGTAGCCATAACACTTTCACGACCCGTGCGTCTCAGAACATGATTATCGCGGGCGGTGAGACGTAATTTTAGTCATGTATGTACCTAATTAACGATTAACGGACTCAAAGTTCACTGAAGTATTAGGGTCCGTTAAATTAAAAAATATCTTAAACGTTAATCCGTTACTCGAAAAATTAACTTTTTTGATTAACAGTTAACGGATAAAGGTCCTCGGTCCAGCTGTGGTTGTGAGACTGCATCGGGGTGATATCTGTAAAGGTAAAAGGACTGTAACAGGTGTAGATTTAAAGGTGATGTAGTATTTAACGTATATTTGTACCGGCTATAGTAGTTTTTAGAAAAGACGTTAGGGGCCATGTAACATTTAATTCTACTGTTGAATCATTTCAGTCTAGACAGCAAGCATAATCTCCCTTATTTTCTCTTCATCCGAAATGAGTGTTGGAGGCAGTAGATTCATTCTACAAGTCTGTTGCAAATGATCTGTCTTTAAACATTCTCAGTCGGTTCCGTAAAAATACCGTCTTCTTCCTTCCAAGGATTCTCACCCAAACTTGCGAAACATTTGCATAATACTGATGGAATGGACCGATAACAAATGTAGAATCTAGATTCTGTATTAATTCGATATTTTCCTTTAATCAGGCCTGATAGTGTCCCAAACATTCGAGGTCTACTCAATAATGGGTCTCCTACGGAAATGGAAATGAGCGTTTGGCGTCATTGGCCGGGAGGCCTCTTACGGGGCAGGGCCGGCCGCCTTGGTGCAGGTCTTATTACATTCGACGCCATATTTGGCGACCTGCGCGCCGGATGGGGATGAAATGATGATGAAGACAACACAACACCCAGTCCCTGAGCGGAGACAATCCCCGACCCAGCCGGGAATCGAACCCGGGTCCCTTAGGACAGCAGTCCGTCACGCTGACCTTTCAGCTATCGGGGCGGACATGGGTCTCCTATAATCCGGCCTCTATGCTCCAAAACACACACGTACTGAGAAGTAGGGTTCCTTGCAACTGCCCTGATGGGGTCCCAGGCACTCAGGTACTCAAATATAAGTCCTGTCTCCATCTGGTTTCCGGGTTCCAAACACTGGAACACTACTCGAAACTGGGTATCCTTTTATCACTCCAGAAGTACTCAAACTGGTCTCCTTCAATCCAGCCTGTCGGCTCCTAGACACTCAACCACTCAAAAATTAGTCTCCTTTCATCCGGCCTGTGTGCTCTCAACAGTGAAGCAGTACTCCTTTAATAACCGAAGCAGCACTCAAAAATAGGTCGCACAAGCGTTCTGTACAGAGTCTTCTTTACACGTAGGCTTCAATTTCCCCCAACTCTCGCAACAGGCCCTAATCAGCAGTTAGCCTTCTGTACAATACATGTCGTTTCACAACGTTACGACTGGATATTTAATCGATGTGAATGAGTCGAGTACCACATCATTAATACGGTGTTCGGTCATGAAGGGTATGTTTCACCTAGCCTACCAGACAGGTCTACAACGAAATTGCAGAGGAGCACAGAATAAATAGGAGATGGAATTAACAAGGGAAGGAGGAGCAGCTCTTCTTCAAAGCTGGCAAGAGGCCTGCAAGTTTTATGGAGTACTCCAGCAGCCATTTATCCCCCTGACGGCAGGATTAGGGGCTGCCGCTATCGGAAAGGGGTGTGCCTTGCGGCCAGGGTATCAGACGCAGGTATCAGCGGGTCTGACGAGGGGGAGGGGCTGGTCGGCTATCGGGGCACTCTGCTGGGGCCGGACGTGCTCCTGCGCTCTAATTAATTGGCGCGGCCTGACAAATAGGCCAGCCGAGCTATTTCTGCCGGCGGCGGAGCCTCCAACTGGTACAGGGCCCCAGCAAGAGCAGCCGGAGCAAACAGACCGCGACCCTGCGTGTATACAGGCGGTCCCAAACGGCCCTGGTGCACAACTCCATTCTATCCCCGTCAATAGCGCGTCCTGCTCATGACGAGAACATGGTAAGTGCGATCACCAGATTTCCCAGAAATCTCGTCACTTATTGCATACTGTACAGTTTTTATAATTGATGAACACATGTAGCCTTATATTAGTGACATCTAACGAGCTTGCGGCACAAACATACACCGAAATGCCAAGGAAACCGGTATAGGCATGCGTATTCAAATACAGAGAGATAGGTAAACAGGCAGAATACGGTACTGCGGTCGGCAGCGCCTATATAAGACAACAAGTGTCTGGCACAGTTGTTACTTCGGTTGCTGCTGGTACAATGGCAGATAGTCAAGATTTAATTGAGTTTGATCGTGGTGTTATTGTCAGCGCACGAACGATGGGACACAGCATCTCCGAAGTAGCGATCAAGTGGGGATTCTTCGGTACCGCCATTTGACGAGTGATTCCGGTAAAACATCAACTCTCCGACATCGCTGAGGCCGGAAAAAGATCTTGCAAGAACGGCACCAACGACGACTGAAGAGAATCGTTCAACGGGACAGAAATGCAAGCCTTCCGCAAACTGCTGCAGATTTCAACAAGAGTCTGCGTGCGCACCATTTAACGAAACTTCATCGACTCGGGCTTTCGGAGCCGAAGGTCCACTCGTGTACCCTTGATGGCTGCATGACACATAGCTTGACGCCTCGACTGTGCCCTTCAACACTGACCTTGGACTGTTGATGACTGGAAACATGTTGTCTGGTCTGACGAGTCTCGTTTAAAATTGTACTGAGTGGATGGACGCGTACGGGTATGGAGAGAACCTCATGAATCCATGGATCCTGCATGTCAGCAGGGGAATGTTGAAGCTTGTGGAGGATCTGTAATGGTGTGGGGCGTGTGCATTTGGAGTGACATGAGACCCCTCATACTTCTAGATAAGACTCTGACAGGTGACACGTGCGTACGCATGCTGTCTTATGACCTGCATCCATTCATGCTTGCTCGCGAGGGCCCTACACGATATTAGGCAGGTGTCGCAGTTTCTTGGGCTCTTCAGTGTATGTTATGGCTACTGCATTGTAGTTTTATATGACCAGTAGCGACAGAGGCTGTAGGACTCTGTCAGAACTGTGGCCTAGTTTACATCAAATTTTAAATATGTGCGACGATGCCATGCTGAGTTTCTGTACCTTTCGTGACGATGGCACTACGTCTTTTTTATTTTAGACAAGTTATAAAACAGGTATGCCTCGTTATATTTTAAGCGCATACTTCATATCCGCTGAAGTAACAATTTTTCGTTGTGATGTATTTTATTGTTCTAAGACGTTATCTGTTCACTAGTTGAATTCCATTTCCCATGATTTGTGCAGATCTGAAGATGGCCATTGACGACTGAAAATGGCAGTACAAGGACAAAAGGTTTTGTGATCATTGGCGGAAATAAAAGAAGTTCATTCCCATAAACTTCGCTCAGTAGATGAAGAGTCGAAATAAACAAACACATGTCTTGGATTGTCCATAGATACTCGACCGTTTGTGAGAAAACTGCGGTCAAAGTTTTCGTCGTAATTCAGAGGTCTTTTAGCGGACGATAACCCCACATAAAGTGGTGGTTCAGTGGCTGGCGTTACGGTCCCTCAGTTTTGCGTCCCGTGTTCGAAAAACGCTTCTTGTTTTTTATTTTTTTTATTTAATCATACTGTTTTCATTTATCTACCTGAATCCGTGAAATAACTACACGAATGTTTCTTACCAAGATAGGGGATACATGGGAGTTATACTAACCAAATTACAACTGGGATTCACAATACGTGTCATACACTTATTACACACTGATGTGGCCAAAGCCATGGGCTGACGATAGGCACACGTACTGACAGCGGTAGTACCGCGAACACAAGGTGTAAAATGGCAGTGCATTGGCGGAGTGGTCATTTATACTCAAGTGATTCACGTAAAAAGATTTCCGACGTAATAGCGACCGCACGATGACAATTAACAGACTCTGAACGTGGCAAGAGTGTGCTGAGAATACCAAATTTCAGGCATTACCTCTCAACACGACAGCGCAGTGTCCGACCGTCTTCATTTAACGACCGAGGGCAGCGACGTTTGCGTAGAGTTGCCAGTGCTAACGGACAAGCGACACTGCCTGAAATGACCGCAGAAATCAATGTGGAACGTACGTCGAACGTATCCGTTCGGACAGTGCGCCATAATTTTGCATTAATGGGCAATGGCAGCAGATGGTCGACACGAGTCCCTTTGCTAACAGTACGACATCGCCTGCAACGTGTCTCCTGGGCTCGTCACAATATCGCTTGGACCCTAGACGACTGGAAAATCGTGGCCTGGTTAGTTGACTCCCGATTTCACTTTGTAAGGGAAGAGGGTAGGGTCTGAGTGTGGCGGAGACCCCACGAAGCCATGTATCTAGGTTGTCAACAAGGCACTGTGCGAGCTGGTGGCGGCTCCATAATAGGATGGACTGTGTTTACATGGAATAGACTCGGTTCTCTGATCCAACTGAACCGATCATTGACGAAGTGGCTATGTTCGAGTACTTGGAGACCATTTTAAGCCAAGAACGAAGGAGCTTTTATGGGTGACAATGTGCCATGGCACTGGGCCACAATTTTTCACGGTTGGTTTGAAGGACATTCTGGACAATTTGGCGAATGATTTGGCCAACCAGATCGCCCGATATGAACCCCATCGTACATTTATGGGATATAATCGCGAGGTCATTTCGTACACAAAATCCACACATTCTTATTATTTTGGTTATTTCTTCAATCAGCCCTTTCCAACTTTGGCTTACTCTCACTTTCCTTGGGCTAAATGTCCGAAGTAACTTTACACTTTATGCAGACGATGGAGTTATCTATTATGAAGTACTGTCTGAAAAAAGCCGCACAAACACTCAGATCTTGACGAGATTTCAAAGTGATGCAGAAATTGGAAACTTGCTTTATTGTTCAGAAATGTAAAGTTTTGAACCACAGAGAATGGAAAAGAAATGTAATATCCTGTAACTATGATGTCAATGAGTTTACAGTTGGAATCAGTCGACACTGGCAAAGTCCTGAGTGTAATAATTTGTGGGGATATGAAATGAAACGATCACTTACGCTCAGTCGTAGGTAAAGCAGGTGGTAGATTTCGTTTCGGTATTAGGACATGGGAAATCGCAGTCAGTTTACAAACGAAATTGCTTACAAACTACTGGTGCGAATCGTCCTAGAATGCTACTCAAGTGCGTGATACTCGTACCAGATAGGACTGACAAGAAATATTCACCGTATAAAGAAGGGCAGCACGAATGGTTACCGGTTTCACTGACCTATCGGAGAGCGTCACCGAGACGTAGAAAAACACGAACTGACAGTCGCCTGAAGATAGGGGCCAACTATTCCGCAAAAACTACTTGCAAAACGTAAAAAAACACAATTAAATGAGGAATCTAGGAATATACAACAACCCGCATCGTATCGCTTCAGTAGATTAGAAAAAAATTACAACACGCACACAGGCACTTCTTCCACGTTTCATAAAAGAGCGAAACGGGAAGAAACCTTACTAGGTAATAAAATTGGAAATACGCTGCACCATGGACTTCTCAGTTATTTCCAGAGTCCATATACATGTGGACGTAGATGTACATGTAGATGTAGAAGTAAGCGGCTCTTTTAACGCCGACAACATTTTACTGTTGTAGGGTGAAACAGACTGTTGAACCCTCATAAAACTTCTGCAAAGCGATAATTCTCGACCTGGCTGAGATGCTTCAGATGTGTATTCCGTACATATTTTGTCTTTTTCTTTAGTTGAGTCCGCTATCTCTTAAAAAATCAAAAGAAAACATTATTCTCGCTGTTTGTATCACTACAAGCGAGAGCGATGTAGTGTGTAAATGCTGTTTACTGAGAAGAGAGATTTCACGTACAGAAATTATGAGGGAGCGTTCAGTAGGAAATATTACCCAGCTTGTCCGATATCCTGGAAAGACTTAATTCCCGGAGGTTGAAAAAGACCAAAAGAAACGATGTCGGATAGGATGGACGGAAAAAACAGAAAAGTCGGGCACGACGCCAGATCGCGTCACAGTTGCGGGAAGCCGAAAGAAGTGCGTCTCTCAGGGCGACCCTTCTAAGTGGTCAACAGGACGCTGTGTCCGGTGTGTTTGTCAGTGTCAGTGGCGGGGCTAAAGCAGGCGGAGGCCGTTCCTCACCCGAACAAGGACCACTAATGTCAGAAACGCTTTCAGAACACCAAGTAACAATAATATTTCAATGGCCACAACTGTCATAAATCGTCCATAATGTGTAGCTGGTATGTTACTGGGCACAGAGTGGAGGCTGTCCATTTCTGTCCGCATGTTAGTGTCATTAACACGAAACACACACACACACACACATACACACACACAAACGAACTCTATGATGCGTCCCAGCGCAGCTATGAAAGAAATGCTGCGAAATCTGTGACACTTCTAGAGTTGAAAGAAGTTGTACATGATTGCGACATTACGTTATAAACGCATTCGCCATTGTAAGTAGTTATGGGAAACGTACGAAGCCGTATAAATAAAGAGAGAAACTGTTTTGTCCTCAAATTGCTTCTTTTTGAAGTATTAACTTTCGAAATGTAAGCACTTAGGCCAACATTTCTGCCAACACTGCAAGTCGTGGAGGAGCTAGATTTTTGAAACTGCATTCAGAAACTCCTCCACCTTAAACGTTTGTCAGAGCAAAATTGTCTACGAACAGAGAGTAATCATATGTGGGGTCTGAAAACATGTATTTTCGACGAATGAAACTGTTACCATTGTCGTTTGTATACCCTTAAGGTAGACGATGTTCTGAAACTTCCTGGCAGATTCATTCTAGACGATGTTCTATGAAACGGCCGCGAGCGTAACACTCAAGGCATCTGGCTGGGGAGCAGAGAACCTGTATTCGATTTTCTGGAGTTTTTCTTCATTTCAATGTTTTCCGTAGGTTGTGTCCCAAAAGTGAACAGCATAGGGACAGAAGTGATGACACTTTCTGCAGGACCTGGCCATCATTTTGCAGGACAATGCTCAAGCACATACAGTGCAAGCTGTTACTGATTTGCTTCACTGATGGAGCTGCTAAGTGCTATACCACCTACTGCACTCCCCTGACTTAAGCCCTCGTAAGTTCAACTTGATTTCTAAATTGAAGGAAACACTTCAAGACATTCGCTTCAGAACTGCTACAAATTCGTCGGGCAATAGACCGCGCCGCTCCGACTGTCAACACACCTGGCACTGCTAAGAGTATCCTACGACTTCCACATCGCTGACAACGGGTTATACAGCATGCCGGTGACTACTTTGAAGATCAGTAAAACTTTGAAACATGTATCTATTTTGTACGAGCTGTAGATAAATAGTTTTCACTATTAAAGTTCGCCGGCCGCGGTGGCCTAGCGGTTCTAGGCGCTTCAGTCCAGAACCGAGCGACTGCTACGGTCGCAGGTTCGAATCCTGCCTCGGGCATGGATGTGTGTAATGTTCTTAGGTAAGTTAGGTTTAAGTAGTTCTAAGTTCTAGGGGACTGATGACCTCAGATGTTAAGTCCTATAGTGCTCAGAGCCATTTGAACCATTTATTAAAGTTCCAACCCTCGTAGAAGTCGTAAAGAGCATCTAAGCGACAGGCACGCGAGACGGGAGTACGCCTAGTCACTGACAATCGATTTGAAACCCGACAGGGGTTAATGCACTCAGTAAACCTAGGGCCATGTAAATCAGTTTCCGAGCGCACACGGCGAAGAAGTCTGCATGGAATAGAGATTTGCTGTTGCGTACTTCGCAAAATGTCATTATTCACATTGTCACGAAAAGCTGCACGTATTCATTGGGTCAAACAACAAACGAAATTTGCAGTACCCTGCATGTGTGAACTTAGAAATCGTTACTCTAGTCAGAGACATCTAGACTCCCATGCCCCTTAAGAGCCAGTGTTGATACACTTAACACAATGGAAATACACTGTCTGAAATTTGGCCCTAACACGAGATACTAAGGCGGGGAATTGCTATAAAATCAACTAATAACTATATTTTAAAAACAACCTATAATGAAAATGAGATTATCATTAACTACTTTACAATAGCATCATAGCAAAATAACCTGTCGGCTATTACGAAAGTTCGATTTCGCACACAAGAAAACCAGCAGATCGACATTACAAATCTGACGTGACAGACTGTTAATGAGCACAAGTATGACGTCCACGGAAGGGTAACGGATTCAAACTGCACGTTCCCTCACTGATGTGATTAAACACCACGAATCTGAATTTTGCTATGAAGTGGATGGTTTTCCGAGCTAAAATGAAAAGATCCTATCTTTGTAACAGGAGTATAAAGGCACTAGGGTGTCGGTGTACTCTTACAAAATGGTAAACTCCCATTTATCAAGCCGGTACTGCACAATATGCTCACTACTCTCTTGTCTTCTCTAAGGAAGCGAAGGTGTGGGACAGCACGAGTTCTGCACCAGCCCAGAATCTGCAGATCGCACAGAACACCAGAATGACCGCCCCCTCAGAGATCGAGCACGTGAACTCTAAGACGACCGATCCCAGAGTGTGCACGATCATGCGACCCTGCATCCGACCCTTCCGTTTGCGCCAGATCGGCAACAAATACCAATCAGGGGAAATGTTATCTACTTCTGCCTGATGGGGTGAAACTGCAAATAATTTCCCACCAGGAGTATATCAAGTAGAGGGCCATTTAGGGCATACTCTCCTCTCAGAGTTTGTTGCGGAAATTCCCCTCTAACATCAAGAGGCGACAGGCAACTCAGAGCGTTGTCTGTACAACTCAGAATTCCCAACACTCGACGGGAACTCCACCAGGTCCCGTTCCCACAGCTCCATGCCTGGACTCTTCAAGAATAGTGAGTTCTCTCCAGATGTGCTCGTGAGAGAGAGAGAGAGAGAGAGAGAGAGAGAGAGAGAGAGAGAGAGAGAGAGAGAGAGAGAGAGAGCCCTCTTTTATTTGCGTAATATCGAATCTTATGCAACATACTTGTGTTAGCTTAAAAAGATATTCTCAAAACCTTTTAAAAATGAGAGGGTGAAAAAAGTAAAAAAAGAAAGAAAAAAGAATTGAGAGACATGAGGACGCGAATCTACGCTCCTTAACTAACGCACATGAACTGGCGGAAGCTTGCCTTCTATACTGTAACGTTGATCTCATGAAGGGTTTAACCGCCAATATGTAATTGTATGAAGTTTAACTATAACAAATTGTACCAGGAACGACGTGATTTATGAATCGTCAGTGTACCACTGCCTTAACATGGCATAGTATCATTACACGCAAGTTACGATCCGGGTCCAATGTGGTTTTGCCCAACTACCCAGCATCGAATGTTAACGAAAGTCGATACCAGTTCCAGCGGTCTTGGATAACAGCGTTTGACGTCAAAATGATGTCACATTTGCACGAAGTCTTGTGAACTGAGGAAGAGCGGCAGCAGGGGAGGGAGGAAGGCCGCCTCTGGCCGCACAGTGCCAAGGGCGGCTCGGCGCGCCGCGCAGGCGGACAACACAATGGCCGCCACCGCCACGGCCGGCTGCTCGCGCTGCTCAGCTCCGCGACGCTGTGCGAGACCGCGCATTCCGGCAGTGGGACGGCGCGGAGCGGTGGACACCACTGGCGGAAGGACACCACAGGTGAGTGACGGCCGCCGGGCACCTCGTAAAATGCTGATGACATTTCATCGCGGATTAGTCTCTTGTTGTGCTGCACGGACGCAGGGTCGGGTTCTGACGGGGGAAGCGGAGGAAACATAGTTCCGTACTCCCCCCTACCGCCCCTCCTGCAATACACAGGGTGAAAAATATTTAAACCGACAAACTCTGGGAGGTTGTAGGGGACAACAAAACAAATATTTTTCCCTAATGTCATTTTTACCTATGAGGTGTATTTAAACCGGTAGAGAAAGATTTCTCTGGCGGCAAATTAATTAAACCAACAAACACTTTTCCATTTTTTTATGACCAATAGGCAACACATTAACACTACCCAATTTCAATTACAGTAGATTTTCAAAAACGCCTCCATTGACACGTAAGCAAAGGTTACACCGTCGGATCATGTTCTGTCTGACACGGGCAAAAACCTCAGGAGTATCCTGAATTGTTCCTGCTGCTGCTACTATCCGGGCAACCAGATCCTCTTCTGACGCAACGGGAGTTGCGTAAACAAGGTTGCGCATCTCTCCGCACACAAAAAAGTCCAGAGGGGACATATCTGGGGATCGAGCAGGCCATGGTACAGGAGCACCTCTGCCAGTCCACGTTTCTGGGAACCGTGCGTCCAGGAATCGACGCACACGACGACTGAAATATCCCGGCGCCCCGTCAATTGGAACCACATGCGTTGTCTTGTAGGGAGCGGGACGTCTTCCACCAATTCTGGCAATGCTCTGGCGAGAAAATTGTAATAGTGCCTGCCATTTAATGGCCTAGGTAGCAGATACGGCCCAATTAAACAGTCCCCAACAACACCGACCCACACATTAAAGAAGAACAGCACTTGTTGAGCGCTAGTAACTGTGGAATGTGGGTTATCCTCACTCGAAACATGCGAATTGTGCATGTTGAAGACTCCAACACGCCAGAACGTTGCTTCATCGGTAAACAACACAGATGATGGAAATTTAGTATGCATTTCACACTGTTCCAGGTACCACTGTGAAAACTGTGCTCTGGGTGGATAATCAACTGGTTCCAGATTGTGGACACGCTGTAAGTGAAATGGACGTAACAATTGCTCTCCAAGGACAGTTCTTACATTCGTCTGATTCGTCCTCGTGTTACGTACAATTGCACGAGTACTGATTGAAGGATCCCGCTCCACATGCTGCAATACAGCTTCCTCAAATTGCAGCATTCTTACCGTGCGACGGCGTCCCTGTCCAGGTAATCTGCTAAATGGCTCAAATGGTTCAAATGGCTCTGAGCACTATGGGACTCAACTGCTGAGGTCATTAGTCCCCTAGAACTTAGAACTAGTTAAACCTAACTAACCTAAGGACATCACAAACATCCATGCCCGAGACAGGATTCGAACCTGCGACCGTAGCGGTCTTGCGGTTCCAGACTGCAGCGCCTTTAACCGCACGGCCACTTCGGCCGGCAATCTGCTAAATGACCCGGTCTCACGCAGACATTGGTACACGGCAGCAAAGGTCGTATCATGCGGGATACGGCGATTAGGATATTGTTGTTGATAAACCCGCTGTGCAGCTTGTCCGTTGTGGTGCGCTACGTAGTACGCACCAACCGTATCAGTGTATTCACTCCAGGTGTATCGTTCCATTAGTAAACACAGACAATGCACTACTACACTGGTGGACAGCAGTTGCCTACAACTGAAGATCGTAATACGGCATCCACCGGTTTAAATAATCCTCATCGGAAAAAATGACATTAGGGAAAAATATTTGCTTTGATGTTCCCTACAACCTCCCAGAGTTTATCGGTTTAAATACTTTTCACCCTGTATACGAGGGGGCGTTCAATAAACAATGCAACATTTCTTTCTGAGAGCAGGTTGGTTTTATTCGGGATTTCAATACATTTTATTATTCCCTGCTCTTTTGGCTAGAAAAATATATCTTTTAACATAATCTCCGTTCAATACGACGGTCTTACGCTACGTTGCTGGGAGGACCTGTACGACAGTCTGGTACCAGTCCTCTACTGGTCGACGTTTTGCTCCATCAGTAACCTCCACACCACCCACACCTTGCTTTCCACGGAGTGCATCCTTCATTGGGCCAAACAAAAGTCGGAAGGTGCGACACCCTGGCTGTAGGGTGGTCGAAGAAGAGCACTCTAATGAAGGTTTGTGAGCTTCTCTTGGGAGCGCCGACTTGTGTGAGACCATACACTATCACGGAGAAGAGGTTCGTTTGCATTTTTGTGGCGACGAACTCGCTGAAGTCGTTTCTTCAGTTTTTTTAGGGTATCACAATGCTCTTCCAAGTTGATCGTTGCGCTACAAGGAAGGATATCAAATGTCATCACCCCTTCGGAGTCTCAGAAGACCGCCGCCATGACTTTACCGGCTGACGGTGCGGTACTGATTTTTTTTTTTTTTTTTTTTTTTTTTTTTTTTTTTTTTTTTTTTTTCGGAGGAGAGGTAGCGTAGCACCTCTCCATGGATTGTCGTTTTGTTTCCGGGCCGAACTGATGAACCACTGCTTCATCGCCAGTGATGATGTTCGACAAAAATTGTCACGATCAGCCTCGTAACGCGCAATCAATTCCGCACAGATTGTCCTCGTTGCTCTTTATGGTCTTTTATTACGCAGAGGCGCAGAGGAACCCAGCAACACCTATGAGTACCACCCCTGATGGACGAGTGTGTCAGCACTAGCAGCAGAGACGTCCAGTTGTGCAGAGAGGTGTATGATTGTCATTCGCCGATCATCTCGAATGAGAGTGTTCGCACGTACCAACACGAGTCACAGCTGTGTGCAGGCGGTCGGCAAGTGTGAGGTCGGACAGGTTTGAGCGACCTTCTTGCGATGATCGACAGACGCCTCGCGCAACGACTCTCCGTGCTTTTGCTCACTGACAGGTCTTCGTAGACTTTCTGCAAGCGCCTATGAATATCTGCGATGCTCTGGTTTTCCGCCAAAAGAAACTCAATGACAACTATCTGCTTGGAATCCACCTCCGTTACAGAAACCATTTTGAAAACGACGTATGGCGTCGCCTCTAATGGGAACCTCATGAAACTACAGGGGCCTGAAGCGGGAATATTCCACGGAGTCACAAAAAAATTCCGCGTTTTTTCAACCGAAATTGGCCGAGAAAAAAGTGCATCGGATTACTTATTAAAAGCGTCTCGTATCAGGGTAATTAAAAAAGAAACGAACCAGAGGATGTACAGTGAAAACCGCCGAAGGGATCTTAAGCCGGATGACTACAGAAGAAGGTGTAGTTCCTCTAAGAGCGCTGAGGTGTCAGACTCGCCGCTAGAAGGGACATGGGCGCACACCCACTTGACGACAAAGCGAGCACGTGTGCTCCTCGACCGTCCACTGCTCTCAGTAGTGCTCAAAACAGAGAAGACGAGGCTACGAAAGAAGGGCAAAGATGCGGTTCCTGACAGCCGAAAGTATGCGGGGACCGGAAATTCATCGAAGAGTGGTACAAGCGTACGGAGAGCACTGCAGGTCCGTTGCAAGGGTGAGGGCGTTGCGCGAGTGACTCGAGGAACAAGGGATGACACTGGTCGATGACGCACGATCTGGAACGCCTCAGCCCACTGTAGAAGGCATAGTCCAACAGGTGGATGCCATCGTTTCTGAAGACCGGCGAGTTACGGTGGCAGCCGTTTCCTCAGAGTTCAGACTGAGCACCGGAGTCGGAACGGGCATGCACTGCTTTTCGCGCACTTGTGCCATTCTCCGAGCAATTCCCCGCCTCCGTGCACTAGTGAGTGCAGCTGGCGGTCGACCCGTGCACCTGCCCGCTCTGTCGTCACTTCGGTGTGCGTCCGCGTCCTTCTAGCGGCGAGTGAGCGGCCACAGCGCCCTTATGGGGACCGCACCGTCTTCCGGATGCAATGGCATTACGAGTTCTACAGCGGTTTTCATTTCACAGCTACCGGCTCGTTTGTTTTTCAGTGACCCTAGTAATATACTGCCACTACCGCTTAGTACTAGTATACCACAGTTGGCTAGGATTTAACAGTAATAACAATAAAAGATCTAAAAATGTGTTAATGTAAAAATAGTTTATTTGTGCACTCACCATTATCTACCTGAATTTCACTTAGCACAACGATTGTGAATACAGGTTTTCAGACTGTGTCTACGCAAGCGTTCCCACCTACGGTCAGGAAGTCACTGTCTCAGTTACTTTATTTTTTTTTGGGGAACGGGCAACGGGCTTTCCCTTCCCGCGTAGCCTTACTCAACTTCCCGTGGTTTGCCGCTTCTGCCTGCGGAATCTAGAACCGTGTCGGATTTGTTCTTGGCAGCAAGTATGGCGAGCCAGTGAGTGGGCGCCTGGTGAATGTTCTCTGCAGCCAGTAAGTCCAGAAGCGCTTCCACGTGGGCCAGCCCTCAAACGAGAAACTGATAGTGACCTCTGTTACGCACAACTTGTAATTTTCTACAGTGCCTTGTTATTTGTAAACTGTTCTCATGCTAATTTATAATCTGAAAGCTATATAGTCACTTTGAAGCTGATATACGTAAAAAATATAAACGCTTTTAGTTTCGGGTTGGGGGCCGTGTGTTATGACCCTTAACAACCCTGCCGCCCCCCCCCCCCCCCCCCGTTACCCTACGGATCCGCTCCTGACAGGAGGATCTGCCGTTACAATTGCCATTTTGAAGACTACGTATGGCGCAGCCACTAATCAGAACCTCACGAAACTATAGCGACCTGAAGCGGGAATATTCCACGATATCCCACAAAAAGTTGCACGTATTTTCAACTGAAACTGGTCACACCCCGACAACCCCACCCCCACCCCAAAACCCGACAGAGTTTTTGTTTTACAGTCTTAAATTCTTACAGTTATAGTGTAAGTAGGCTGTTTAGGTTTTTGTGTTGGTAACGCCACGAAGCGCCCTGTATGAAAATCACTGACTGTGCTGTGTGCAGTCTGTGGCTGGTTTGCATTGTTGGAATATTTGCTATTGTAGTGCTGGGAAGTTGAATGTGAACAGCGCGTAGCGTTGCGCAGTTGGAGATGAGCCGCCAGCAGTGGTAGATATATATTATGACTTTTGAACATTATTAAGGTAAATGCATTGTTTGTTCTGTATCAAAATCTTTCATTTGCTGACTATGCCTATCAGTAGTGAGTGCCTTCAGTAGTTAGAATCCTTTATTTAGCTGGCAGTATTGGCGCTCGCTGTATTGCAGTGGTTCGAGTAACGAAGATTTTTGTGAGGTAAGTGATTCATGAAAGGTATAGGTTAATGTTAGTCAGGGCCATTCTTTTGTTGCGATTATTGAAAGTCAGATTGCGTTGCGCTAAAAATATTGTGTGTCAGTTTAGTGTTGATCAGAACAAGTAAAGAGAGAAATGTCTGAGTACGTTCAGTTCAGCTCAGCTGTTTGAAAATCAAATAACGTAAGAGGTTTTCCAGCACTGTCATTTTTAAATTTTTCTAAGAGGACGTTTCAACAGTAAGGATCACATGTCCGAAGATTTATGAGAAACTGCAACCCTCTATACGTGTAGAGCTACAGATAAGAGAGGCATCGACCCTGTCAATGCGTAGAATGGCATGAAGTCGTACAAGAACTGCTGGGACACCAAAGGACGTTGTTGTACAAAGGATGATCTTGAACAATAGAAACAAACTGCAGGAGAGTAATCTCAACGAGGTGAGGTGTAAATAAAGAGTCATACGACGCTGCTGGCTGGGAGACCATAATTGTTTGTTCAGTCACCTAATTTCTCTTTCTCCGCGTATACTGGCCTCTTTTCCACGCAGTTAAGCATGGCTGACTATGAGTGAGTATATGTTCTGGAGTTCACATGGTTCAAATGGCTCTAAGCACCATGGGACTTAACATCTGAGGTCATCAGTCCCCTAGAGTTACAACTACGAGGGCAGTTCAATAAGTAATGCAACACATTTTTTTTCTCGGCCAATTTTGGTTGAAAAAACCGGAAATTTCTTGTAGAATATTTTCAAACATTCCCGCTTCGTCTCGTATAGTTTCATTGACTGTCACAATTGTTCACCAGTTGGGATATTCAAAGGTTTGTTCCCGCTGGGTCCCTCGTTGTCTAACCGAACACCATAAAGAGCAAAGGAGAACCATCTGTGCGGAATTGCTTGCTCGTCATGTGGCTGAGGGTGACAATTTCTTGTCAAATATTGTTACAGACGATGAAACATGGGTTCATCACTTCGAACCTGAAACAAAACGGCAATCAATGGAGTGGCGCCACACCCACTCCCCTACCAAGAAAAAGTTTGAAGCCATACCCTCAGCTGGTTACAGTCTTCTGGGACGCTGAAGGGGTTATTCTGTTCGATGTCCTTCCCCATGGTCAAACGATCAACTCTGAAGTGTATTGTGCTACTCTTCAGAAATTGAAGAAACAACTTCAGCGTGTTCGTAGGCACAAAAATCTGAACGAACTTCTCCTTCTTCATGACAACGCAAGACCTCACACAAGTCTTCGCACCCGAGAGGAGCTCACAAAACTTCAGTGGACTGTTCTTCCTCATGCACCCTACAGCCCCGATCTCGCACCGTCGGATTTACATATGTTTGGCCCAATGAAGGGCGCAATCCGTGGGAGGCACTACGCGGATGATGAAGAAGTTATTGATGCAGTATGACTTTGGCTCCGACATCGACCAGTGGAATGGTACCGTGCAGGCATACAGGCCCTCATTTGAAGGTGGCGTGAGGCCGTAGCATTGAATGGAGATTACGTTGAAAAATAGTGTTGTGTAGCTAAAAGATTGGGGAATAGCCTGGTGTATTTCAATGCTGAATAAAACAACCCCTGTTTCAGAAAAAAAATGTGTTGCATTACTTATTGCACTGCCCTCGTACTTAAACCTCACTAGCCTAAGGACATCATAAACATCCATGCCTGAGACAGGATACGAACCTGCGACCGTAGCAGCAGCGCGGTTCCGGACTGAAGCGCCTAGAACCGCTCGACCACAGCGGCCAGCATGTTCTGGTGTCGTGCTTGTGTTGTACAGTAACGAGAGAAGGTGAATGGTGAACATTAGTGCTGGCACTAGGTCTACTCCTTAAGTATAAAAATGAGGGGACCGCAGGGCTTAATATTCCTATCCGAATAATGGACTGCTATCGACAGCGTCACATGGACACAGTCCATGAGCCACTGCGGAGAGAATTTAAATTTAATCCAGAACCTTGGTGAAAAGACTGATGCTGAGTAACTTCATATCATCTCCTCTTCTTCGCTTGCCGGCGAAGCCCTAGTGCTGAATATTTCTTTCATCGCCAGGCTTCGAACAAGCCACCTTCGAGGCGGTAGGTGGGAGGTGAATGAAGGTGTTATAAATATACCCCCGCAAATGCACAGTTTGCAAGGTAGAGGCCATTCTACTCACAGCGTGCACCAACGTATTCAGTGCTTTCCAACGGACGACGCTCATCTGTTTAATTCATAAGAAGCAATAGTGGTTTACTGCCCACAAAGGATCTTGTGGAGCTACGCACACACCACACCCTGGGATGCATCAACCATGGGATGCATCAGCCTTCATCAGAATGACATGAGAGGTAGTCAGAATGCGGTACCATAAGGTTTGCTCATACACGCAGTTCACGGGTAGTTCTAGGAGCAAAGGTCCAGAGAACGGTCGCAAATGCAACTAGATCGTCTAGTTCGGTACACCCACAGCTGATGACGTCGAGGAAACTCTGCACCGTATCGTGGGAGTGGGCCGAAGCGTCGTCAAGTGTCACCCACACGACCTATTCTACGGGGCGATGGCACTTCTTCAAGAATGGAAGGAAATATACTGAAACGCCAAAGAAACTGGTATAGGCACATGTATTCAAATACACAGGTATGTAAACAGGCAGAGTACGGCGCTACGCTCGGCAACGCCTATGTAAGACAATATGTGTCTGGCGCAATTTTTAGATGAGTTACTGCTGCTACAATGTCAGGTTATCAAGATTTGAATGAGTTTGAAAGTGGTGCTATAGTCGGTGCTCGAGAGATGGGACACAGCACCTCCGAGGTAGCGATGAAGTGGGGATTTTGCGGTACGACCACTTCACGTTGAATATCAGGAATCCGGTAAAACATCCAATTTCCGACATCGCTGCGCCCGGAAAAAGTTCCTGCAAGAACGGGACCAACGACGACTGAAGAGAATCGTTCAAAATGACTAAAGTCCAACCCTTCCGCAAATTGCTACAGATTTAAATGCTGGGTCATCAACAAGTGTCACCGTGCGAACCAATCAACAAAACGTCATCGATATGGGCTTTCGGAGCCGAAGGCCCACTCGCGTACCCTTGATGGCAGCACGACACAAAGCTTTACGCCTCGCCTACGCCCGTCAACACCGACATTGGACTGACACCTCATGAATCCATGGATCCTGACTGTCAGCAGGGCACTGTTCAAGCTGGTAGAGGCTCTGTAATGGTGTCGGGCGTGTGATGTTGAAATGATATGGGACCCCCTATACGTTTAGATACGACTTTGACAGGCTACACGTACGTAAACATCCTGTCTGGTCACCTGCATCCATTCATATCCATTGTGCATTCCAACGGACTTAAACAACTCCAGAAGGACAATGCGACCTCCCCCCTCCCCCCCCCCCCCCCCCCCCATACACACATACACGTCCAAAATTTCTACAGAATGTCTCCAGGAACGCTCTTCTGAGTTTAAACACTTCCGCTGACCACCAAACTCCCCAGATATGAACATTATTGAGCATATCTGGGATGCCTTGCAACGTGCTGTTCAGAAGAGATCTCCACTCCATCGTACTCCTGCAGTAAGTGCAGATACGCTTCACCTGTGGTCGGTCTCATTGGGCAACTGCCAGTAATCACTGCCCATACATTGACGACGGACTGGTACCAATAGGTCATTATTCCGCAGGTATTCTACTTAGTTGAAAGATGACTTTGTTTTTGAGGTACTCGAGGCATATATTCGCGCAAGTAGCCTCTTCTGTGAACAGGAGGCATGACAGGATTCCTAAAACTATCGTGGCATCTTAAAACAAACCAACCACAAAACTGCTCCCACAGAGGACAGTCCGTCGATTATGAACAGTGTACACGTTGTAGGCGATGCTGGTAGTTTACAGTTTCCATAGACGATGTTACACACTGTCGTTTTGGAGGGTCACTATTTGGTGCTGATTGCGTATTATCCTCCGCACTGTAAATCTTACACTCCTCCACAGCTGCTGTACGTATATAGCGCACCTGTTGGCCAAGGTCGTCCATTGCTTCAAACGTGCCTGTTTCATTGGAACGCCCGCACAGTTCATGGTGAGGCTGCCGTCGGTGGGATTAATGATGTGGTAGATCCGTGAAGCCTCTCGCCCACTGCGTTTTTCCCGTTCGCTTGAAAAGACCATTTCTGCCTACCCCTGTTCGAATATTGGGTCATCATCTGCTACATGCGTCTACTTTAGGGTAGTCGGCAAACCCACAGGAAGTGACGGCCAATAATATTGTTAAGACAGTGGGACGAGGGCTCTGACGCAATGTGGACCACTCAACAAATTAAGGAAAATCACACATCGATACTCAGACAGTTTAAGGAAGTAATTTTTCGGCAATCCCCGCAACGTTTTTGGGCTTGTCAGTATGCTTATGAAAGATCAGACCATTATTCCGGTGAGGAAACAGGCATATCTGGGTATAATAATTGTGAAATCAGTTAAGTTTCGCGGCTGTTAAAAAGAAACTGTCTATGAGTTTCAGTAAGATTATTTAGTTTCCAGAGTAATTATAACATCATTCCCTCTCCAAGTTCTAAACGTCTTTATCATTTTGTGATCCGAAACATAATATACTTTTTTTTCGTACAGCCATCCTCAAACTTGTAGTGGGGTAGCAGCTACTAAATATATGTGAGACAATGAATAACAACATCAGCTGTGTGTTTGCATTTGATATTTATTTAATTGCGACCAGTGTCGGTGGTGCTGATGACTATGGAGTGGACCACCGAAACCGGTCGCAAGTAAATAAATATCAAAGCTGATACTCAGATGGTGTTGTTATTCATTGGTTCACATAACATGGTTTTGTATTTCTTCTCCTACTGCATCACCATCGACCACCATCATCTTTAACCGAACAAAACACGAAGGATATTCGGAAGGCCATTTCCTCTAAGCTGTAATACAATACTGGAAAAGTCAAAGCAAATTTACTAGTAGTAACTTAAAACTACACCTTTGTATTAGTTTTGTACTTAATCACCATTCAGACTTAAGCACTTAGCGTGTACCTTAATAAGATACAAATCCATTGTGCATGAAATTCTGCCGACTGTGACACCAGCGAACTCTTGAGAGACCCTTGGAATTTCTTCGTCGGAGTAAAAAAAAAAAACGATGGGAGGCAAGCCAATTTTTCATGGTCATAATGATTCAGGTATCACGGAGATGGTGGTTTTCACGAATTTTTTCATAAATTTTCTCTGCCATTTCATTGAAGATTACGGACGGACATGCACTTAAATTCATCACGAACTTTTTATACTGTCATTGTCAAGAAAACGACATCTTTGATACATAACACCTGTACTCACCACATCCGGCACATCGGCACAAATTTTGCAGTGAATATAAACAGATGGTAAATTTTTTGCCACTAGAAGCCCTATTGCAGAACGTATTTCAAATTTTGTTGAACTTTTAACTGCAACTCTTATTTTCGCCATACTCTGTCTGCAAACGAGAAGCAATGTAGCTTATTAGTCATCACAGTACACTGCTCTGATCACTGACCACACTGATGCAATGCATCAGCTGATTTAGCGGTATTTCCATTATTTCCTACGCTACGTGAAAACTGAGGTTGCTTTCCGCATAGCCCTCATATATCCCGTTAACCTTCTAGAAGGCAAAAAGAAAGCTGTACAAGCTATTGTTGGTCACCTTGATGAACAACCACTGTCGTGAAAAGTGTTGAAGGAAGGAAGAAGGAAGACTGCGGTTAACGTACCGTCAACATCGAAGTCATTAGTGACGGAACACACGGTCGGATTGTGTGAGGGATAGGATGGAAATCGGCTGTGACATTTCAAAGGAACCTGACCGGCCGTTGCCTGGAGTGATTTAGGGAAATAATGGAAAACCAAAATTTGGATGGCCGGACGCGGGTATAAACCGTCGTCTTCGCGAATGTGAGACCTGTGTGCTAACTACTGCGCCATCTCACTCGGTGAAAAGCGTTGAAGCATGGAAACGCCAGTATTACCACTGGACGTGGAACTGAACTGTGAAAGCGAAGTGACAGGACTGCTCCTCCGGGCGGTTTTTCCCCTGCGCCTTGAAGATCTCGCGCGAGACGACATGCGGTGTGGCCACAGAGAGGCTGTCAGCGCCATCTTTTTGCGGCTTTTTTTTGCGACTCCGGCTCTTCAAAGAGAGCGCCAGGTGCTTCGGCGTGACGCTGAGCAGGAGAACCTCTTGTAGCGGGGGCGAGGTGGCGCACTGCGGGCTGTAAAAGCAAATTGCGTCCGCCTTTGCGTCTAGCCGCCAACCACAACAAACAGGTTGCGCAATGCACGGCCGCAGGCAGAGAGGACGGCGGCGCTGCGCCCGCGCTCAAGGACTCCTGGCCCGCATTGGGCCTACCAGTTCTAAACTTTTTGGGCGAGGCAGATCCCGTCAGCGAGTATTCAGATACCGAGCGACTTGGCACAGTCGTAACTTGTATAAGGGGAGAGCGCATAGCAGCAACTGCTGATACTACAACCATTTGATTTAATTTGTCCAATAGAGTGATAAATAAACATCGTCAAGTTGGAACACAAATGGCTCTGAGCACTATGGGACTCAACTGCTGAGGTCATTAGTCCCCTAGAACTTAGAACTAGTTAAACCTAACTAACCTAAGGACATCACAAACATCCATGCCCGAGGCAGGATTCGAACCTGCGACCGTAGAGGTCTCGCGGTTCCAGACTGCAGCGCCAGAACCGCGCGGCCACTTCGGCCGGCCAAGTTGGAACACATTCTGACTTGTCAGTCAGCGTTCACAGAGGGTGCTTTTACCGTGTCTGTCACACATCATGGGTTTAGGACAAAGTTCGAAGACTAGGTTCCGTTTCATGTCGCAAAAACTATTCACTATCGGTATGGCCGATTTAAAAGCGATAATGAGTCTGTAGAAAACGAGCAACAATTAACCTCAAAAACAGAAGAAAATGTGCAAAAAGTGGCAAAAATTGTTCATTCAAATAGGCGAATAACTATTCGAGAACTTGCCGAAGAACTTAGCATCTCGTTCGGGTCTCGTTGGTACTAGACGGTCATGTGACCCTCTACTAGTAACTTAAGTAATGGTAATGAAGTCCTCTGTTGTGTGTCAGTCAGTCGTATGGAATTAGGGCAATAAGGTGAGTCGACGTGGTGACCTGACAGGATGGCAGAAGCGACATGAATGAATTTTCCCGATTTGTTGGCGTATCAGTGCGGACTGTCCAATGTACCAACAACGAATGATTTTCTATTCGCAGTATATGGCATAAGAGGCCTGCAGATGATTGGCTGTGCTTTCCATCCGAGACTTACAGAAATTAAGATAACCCTTCCTTGGATTGTCTTAGCGAGTCGTCGT
The DNA here is from genome assembly GCF_023864345.2 of Schistocerca serialis cubense. Lineage (NCBI taxonomy): Eukaryota > Metazoa > Arthropoda > Insecta > Orthoptera > Acrididae > Schistocerca > Schistocerca serialis. The sequence goes on from NC_064638.1 coordinate 709,925,936, forward strand.
GTGGGATCTCCTCCTACCTGTTTGCTGCACAGGTCTCGTAGTTGATGTTCCTCGCAGAAACAGTATCAGTGCCATGGGATTTTCTAGGAAGTACGACTGTATATCCTCTAATTTCTAAGTGATGAAGCTGGAAGCTATATTACTTGAAATACTGTTCGTGGAGGCCATTAAGATGCGTTTATTTACGAATCTGATAGCAAATGAAACAATAATTCAAAACCTAGCAATGTCTTGGGAGCATGGGCTTACAAAAGAACTAGATCGAAAGGCATCCTATAGGCGACTAACGACAATGGCGCGCAATTTAGATCTTGTACTTACAATCGCAAAACACCGTAGATGATCGTACAAATTCGGTATCTTAAACATTATTAATTTGTTTATTGAAGTGACTGTTTCATTGCGTCGTAATGTTGTACTAAGAACGCCAATACAACCAGTAGGTTTCTCCCAAAATTTGTAGTGGAAAAGTGACTTTTATTAGTAAATATTTGTTATACAAAGTTAGTGGCTTTTCACCATGACGATTGTGTGGTTTCCCTATGTGTTGTGCGCTAGCTTTAAGTGTCATTCGGCTTCTTCAGGGAACGTGGGAACTGAAATGGCATGCGTTCTGCAGTGCTGCCTGAGTTTACTGAATGCTACTGATATCTGCAGAAGCGATATAAAATGTAAATCTGGAAAATAAGGAAATAAAATGTAATCTACATAATCAATACGCTGTGGACAGTTCCGTCTTCCATGGCCACAACAGCCGTGATCAAAGGGCTGCAGACATACCTTTCTGGTTTGGTAAACACTCACTTACCCTACCGTACCTCGGCTGGACATATAAATCAGCAGATCTTAACTCCACAGAAAATGTTTGGAGCTATTTGGAACAGCAATCAGTATCTCAACAATTTGGTAGCTCTATAGAAAGTAATCTTCAATGAGAACATTCAATGGATCTGGCACACCTGAAGAACCTTTTGGACTATTCCTCGCCAAACATTATCAAGGCTATATGTGGTGTTAATACGGCATTCGTCTGATGCCTTCTGAGGATCACTAATTTTTTGTCCAGTGTGCGTAACTTCAAATGAATGCTAGAATGGTTCCTTCCATAAGATATCGTCATGCAGGGTTTTCAAAAAGGCGAGTAGCCTTATGGATAATGTTCCTTTTTGTCGCAGGAATGGTCCTTGCATAAATGAAAAAGTAAGAGGTTACACATTGCCGCAGGGAGTATTGAGCGTCAGCAATTACCTTTGATTTGCAGGTATGCCGAGATTCAGAATGTTTTTACAGAAAAGTATGGCAAAGATACAACAAACAAGTCTACAACCAAGAGGCTGTACGACAAGTTCCATAATACTGCAAATTTGCAGGTGCAGACAAAAGTAGTTGACTGGAAGTGCTGGCACCAGAAAAGTAGATCGATGCGCTACCTACATATTACGTTTGTTCTCAAAAACAGGCAGCACTTAGGAACATGCCCCACAGACTAAACACAGTACCATTAGATACAGACAATTACAAAAGAGAAATGAATACCATAACACAAATAGCCATAAACAATGGGTACAAAGAGAACTTAGTAACAAAGCTGAACAAGCAAATGGAGAAACAGAAAAGAACAAACAGCCAGCTGTCATCAACACAAGGACAAAATCACACACAAACAAATACACAAAATACAAGAATAGGGACAACACAAGGTGTGAAGCAAACAGAAAGTAAAAGATCGTGCACAAAGAGAATATCGAATGTTTAAAAAAAAAAAAACCATAAAAATACCCACCGAAGCAACAACTCAATTCAGAAATACTTCCTAAAACAACAGGAAAAACTGATCTATATCAGAAACCAGGAATCAGTAATATACCATCTGAAATGTAATACTTGTGATGGAAGATACATAGGTAAAACCAGGAGAACAGTTGACACCAGATACAAAGAACTTGTAAGAGCATATAAGTATAGGACAAATCGTTCAACTTTTGCTGAACACTTACACCAACACCAACATAAAATTGCAGCCAGAGACACAGACATGGAAATAACAAGGCTGAACAACAACAAAAACCACCTCCTCGACACACGAGGAAACTACCACATCCAAAAAACCATAACAGAAAAACTCATAAATGATCAAACTAACTTGGCAAACCACGTACTCTTTAAACTAATTGATCACTTAATATAACATTAAAATACACTTATAACAACAGGCTGCATTTACTACTACCATCTCCTCCCAGAATCTGTCCTATAATCACCGTCCGGGCTCATCCCCACAAAAAAAATTGTAAACCTATCCCCATTCCTCTCACGTCTCTGCCTAACGTACAAAACAATTTCATAAATTTTCTCTAACTCAGACAGACACACACACACACACACACACACACACACACACACACACACACACACAAAGAAGAAAGAAGTAGTTTCACAGGTTGGTAACACTCACAACGTGAACGAAAACAAACGAACAGACATAAACACTGATACTGTGCGGAATGAGAAACAGTTTAAAAAGTGAAGTGTAAATATTGCAGCGCAAGAAATACTGCACAAGCGCAAACACTGCCAAGTGCGATTGTGAATCGAAGTCTTTCGACGTCAACCGCTGCTAACAAGGAGGGAAGGAGCAGAATATGTAAAGAAACACCGTAAGTAACTTGCACACCAACTTTATAAACAAAACGCTGTTTTTAACCTAAAAGAACCAAAAATGTACAGACGTATGTAATCGATTTGCAGAATAACCACGGAAGATGATTTATAAATAAAAGCGAAACGCGTCTGGTGTAATTTCTTTTAATTACATTGCAGTCAGCTCAAGACGGATAACCAGTAGTAATAGAAGGTACATATTCTTTGAGTCCCACAAAGTCTGTCTGAAGCCAATGTAGCCAGTGTGGCATCGCTGCTGCTAGCTCCCACATGACGTCGCGTAAGTGTTTAAAGAAGCATCCGTGCACAGTTAGTTGTGTTCGACGGTTGTTACCTGAAGAAGGCGGAAAACGCGTAGCTTTCTGTCGGTGGTTCCTGTCATTTGTTACGCCAGATGAGGAAGAACACTAAGACTGGTTTTAGTCTGACGATCGGGATTCCACGTCGATCAACATGTAAATGAGCCGCTGAAAATCTAAACGTGGATAATAGGAGTGAATTTGAACTGCTGTCCTCCAAACTGCGAGTACATTTTCTTAATCACAGCGCTACGTATTCCATTCGTTTGTGGCAAATTTACTGTTCATTATTACTTAGCTTTAGGACGGTTTATTAAAATGTTATGCAGGGAGTGCCCAACAGCTTTTAAATATCTAACGAACGTCATACTCACCAATATTACCTGCTCACTGAACAAAAACTTCATGTAATACCAGTTTCGAACACACAGACTATTTCCACTTATCACAAAATCTCAGGCCTCCATGCTTAACATGGATAATTCCATATAGTCAATAACAAAACTACAACATTTGGTTTTCTCTTACAGTCTCCACAGCTGATCAGAGATCATAACCACACCTAGCATAGTTACGTGGCGCCGCTGAGAAGTAGCGAAAAGTGCAGCTACACTACTGGCCATTACAATTGCTACACCACGAAGATGACGCGCTACAGTCGCGAAATTTAACCGACAAATTAACCGACAGGAAGAAGATGCTGTGATATACAAATGATAAGCTTTTCAGAGCATTCACACAAGGTTGGTGCCGGTGGCGACACCTACAACGTGCTGACATGAGGAAAGTTTCCAACCGATTTCACATACACAAACAGCAGTTGGCCGGCGTTGCCTGGTGAAACTTTGTTGTGACGCCTCGTGTGGGGAGGAGAAATGTGTACCATCACGTTTCCGACTTTGATAAAGGTCGGATTACAGCCTATCGCGATTGCGGGTTATCGTATCGCGACATTGCTCCTCGCGTTGGTCAAGATCCAGTGACTGTTAGCAGAATATGGAATCGGTGGGTTCAGGAGGGTAATACGCAACGCCATGCTGGATCCCAACGGCCTCGTATCATAGCAGTGGAGATGACAGGCATCTTATCCGCATGGCTGTAACGGATCGTGCAGCCACGTCTCGATCCCTAAGTCAATAGATGGGGACGTTTGCAAGACAACAACCATCTGCGCGAACAGTTCGACGACGTTTGCAGCAGCATGGACTATCAGCTCGGAGACCAAGGCTGCGGTTACCCTTGACGCTGCATCACAGACATAAGACATTATGTCTGTTTTTGCAAAAAACGGACAGGAGCGCCTGTGATGTTATACTCATTGACGAACCTGGGTGGAAGAATGGCAGAACGTAATTTTTTCGGATGAATCCAGGTTCTGTTTACAGCATCACGATGGTCGCATCCGTGTTTGGCGACATCGCGGTGAACGCACGTTTGAAGCGTGTATTCGGCATCGCCATACTGGCGTATCACCCGGCTTGATGGTATGGGGTGCCACTGGTTACACGTCTCGGTCACCTCTTGCTCGCATTGACGGCACTTTGAACAGTGGACGTTACATTTCAGATGTGTCACGACCCGTGGCTCTACCCTTCATTCGATCCCTGCGAAAGCCTACATTTCAGCAGGATAATGCACGACCGCATATTGCAGGTCCTGTACGGGCATTTCTGGATACAGAAAATGTTCGACTGGTGCCCTGTCCAGCACATTCTCCAGATCTCTCACCAATTGAAAACGTCTGGTCAATGGTGGCAGAGCAACTGGCTCGTCACAATACGCCAGTCTCTAAGCTTGATGAACTGTGGTATCGTGTTGAAGCTGCATGGGCAGCTGTACCTGTACACGGCATCCAAGCTCTGCTTGACTCAATGCCCAGGCGTATCAAGGACGTTGTTACGGCCAGAGGTGGTTGTTCTAGGTACTGATTTCTCAGGATCTATGCACCCATGTAATCACATGTCAGTTCTAGTATAATATACTTGTCCACTGAATACCCGTTTATCATCTGCATTTCTTATTGGTGTAGCAATTTTAATGGCCAGTAGTGTATTAACTACAACACGACTACAACTTACATTTTATGTTTCCATGCCGTAATGTTTTTCTGTTATGTTAGTGTTAGATGTTATAGACCATGGAAGTTGTAATAGCAAAAAAGATAATTTTATGTGATATAATTACAGGTTGATAATTTTTTGATTTTTTTCCTTTGCCCATACTGTGAAACCTTGCTTCTTGACAAATTTCATGTTTCTAGGTTAAACCCTATAGGTTTTGGTCAGTGTGTTTGCGACTATCAAAACATGTGACATGAATGGCCGTTGCCTTTAATTCCATTGACTTATAAGCTTAAATGTTTTACAGCGCCAAGGGACCATAGATCTAAGGGTGTAACTTAAAACTGAACGTGATACGTCTGCCCTTTCCTGTGGTAAAGGGGTCTTAACGGTCGGACAGACACGCAGACACACAGATACACCGACGGACGGACAAAAAAATGGCTCTGAGCACTATGGGACTTAAGATCTGAGGTCATCAGTCCTCTAGAACTGAGAACTACTTAAACCTAACTAAACTAAGGACATCACACACATCCATGCCCGAGGCAGGATTCGAACCTGCGACCGTAGTGGTCGCCCGGTTCCAGACTGAAGCGCCTAGAACCCCTCGGCCACTTCGGCCGGCCGACGGACGGACAAACAAACGACTCTATGAGGGTTCCGCTTTTACCGGTTGAGGTACGGAATCCTAAAACGATAAAAACGTATGTGATCCGTAATAGTGTGTAAGACAGAACATGGTGTTAAGCTGGATGAGAAGGAGATAGTGGAGGCTGAAACTTTGTGCTACTCTGTGCAACACGCAGGTACTGTGTAGTTGTGACAATGTGCAATGTACCAGACAGCTTCAATTCTTCTCACACGGAAGAACGCTGCCGAAAATCTCCCATCACATCAGACAGCAAAACAATGACTATCCCAATTTTCAATATTAAATTGTTCACTTTTGTGGACTGGCTCCTCACACCGCCCGAGTCATTTGCCAACTAACGCTGGAGCGTAGTATGAAGTTAATTTATTATGTCAGTTTCCCACTTGCGAGACTAACACATTTCCGTACTCCACTCGCGCAAAACAGTGGCTGAGGAAGAGCAGTCGGCTGGCGCCGTGCGTCAGGAGGGCAACAAAGCAGAACCCGGCTGTCTGGGCGCACGTGGCGCCGCCGCAGCCGCCGCGGGCAGCAGTGGGACATCAGAGACACGGACGGCCACCGGCAACAGAAGGGGGCGGCGGTCACGCCTGCGCCGGCGCGCTATTTATACGGCGCTCCTGAAATACACGCCGCGGACACGGCCGGACCCCAGCCACTGTCACTGCCGGCGGCGGGCTGGCTGGCTGGCTGGCAAGCTGAGGGCCGACCCACGTCCCTCCCCACTGGTCACCGACACAGCGTCATAACCCACGTCCACATACGATACCCGACCAGCAGTATCCGGACACCTATTGTTGGATATATAAACTGAAGAACCAAATAAACTGGTACATCTGCCGTATATCTAGTGCTGCGCCCGCGAGCACGCAGAAGTGCCGCAACACGCATGGACTCGACTGAAGTAGTGCTGGAGAAAATTGACACCATGAATCCTGCAGGGCAGCCCATGAATTCGTAGCGTACGAGGGGGTGGAGATCTATTCTGAACAGCACGTTGCAAGGCATCACAGAGAGGCTCAACAATGCTCATGTCTGACGAGTTTGGTGGCCAGCGGAAGTATTTAAACTCAGAAGAGTGTTCGTGGAACCACACGGTAGCAATTCTCGACATGTGCGACGTCGCATTGTCCTGCTGGAATTGCCCAAATTCGTCGCAATGTATAATGAACATGGTTGGATGCCGGTGATCAGACAGGGTGCTTATGTACGTGCCACCTGTCAGGGTCGTGTCTAGACGTGTCAGGGGTCAATACCAATCCAACTGCATACGCCCCACACGATTACCGAGCCTCCACCAGCTTGAACAGACTCTGTTGACATGTAGGCTGCTTGGAGGTTGTCTACATACCCGTACACGTCCATCCGCTCGATACAATTTGAAACGATACTCATCCGACCGGGCAACATGTTTCCTGTCTCAATAGCACGCTAAAGTGTATATACACTGAAGGCCATTAAAATTGCTACACCACGAAGATGACGTGCTACAGACGCGAAATTTAACAGATTTCTCATACACAAACAGCAGTTGACCGGCGTTGCCTGGTGAAACGTTGGTGTGATCCTCGTGTAAGGAGGAGAAATGCGTACCGTCACGTTTCCGACTTTGATAATGGTCGGAAAGTAGCCTATCGCGATTGCGGTTTATCGTATCGCGACATTGCTGCTCGCGTTGGTCGAGATCCAATGACTGTTAGCAGAATATGGAATCGGTGGGTTCAGGAGGATAATAAGGAACACCGTGCTAGATCCCAACGGCCTCGTATCACTAGCAGTCGAGATGACAGGCATCTTATCCGCGTGGCTGTAACGGATCATGCAGCCACGTCTCGATCCCTGAGTCAGCAGATGTGGACGTTTGCAAGACAACAACCATCTGCACGAACAGTTCGACGAAGTTTGCAGCAGCATGGACTATCAGCTCGGAGACCATGGCTGCGGTTACCCTTGACGCTGCATCACAGACAGGAGGGCCTGCGATAGTGTACTCAACGACGAACTTGGGTGCACGAATGGCAAAACGTCATTTTTTCGGATGAATCCAGGTTCTGTTTACAGCATCATAATGGTCGCATCCGTGTTCGGCGACATCGCGGTGAACGCACATTGGAAGCGTGTATTCGTCATCGCCATACTGGCGTATCACCCGGCGTGATGGTATGGGGTGCCATTGGTTACACATCTCGGTCACCTCTTGTTCACATTGACGGCACTTTGAACAGTGGACGTTACATTTCAGATGTGTTACGAACCGTGGCTCTACCCTTCATTCGATCCCTGCGAAACCCTACATTTCAGCAGGATAATGCACGCTGGCATGTTGCAGGTCCTATACGGGCCTTTCCGGATACAGAAAATGTTCGACTGCTGCCCTGGCCAGCACATTCTCCAGATCTCTCAGCAATTGAAAACGTCTGATGAATGGTGGCAGAGCAACTGGCTCGTCACAATACGCCAGTCACTACTCTTGATGAACTGTGGTTATTACGGCCAGAGGTGGTTCTTCTGGGTACTGATTTCTCAGGATCTATGCACCCAAATTGCGTGAAAATGTAATCACATGTAAGTTCTAGTATAATATATTTGTCCCATGAATACCCGTTTATCATCTGCACTTCTTCTTGTTACAGCAATTTTAATGGCCAATAGTGTACTTGAGTTTCAATAACGTTACGTCAACTAGGCTGTTGGCGACCCGGCCTTCCGATATCAGACATAGTCACGTCTCCACAATGTGCTGTTAGAGGGCATTGGTTGATTTTTCATCACTGCCCCATATCTTCGGCCTCCTGGTACACACGTACAGTGCCTGCGCCTCCTACCCACCGTAATTTTGATATTTCATCTCATAAACATTCAATTTAGGCAGTACTGTGCAAGAACGCCACCTGAACGTTGGCAGACGGTGTATTTTTATCGAACCAATGTTAAATTAGTTACATGTACACACCTGAGGATGCGATTAAATCATCGAAAAACCGGTTGTATTGATCCTGTAATAAAGGAACTGCTAGCAGCTAACGCGGCTACCAAAAGTATTTCAGAAGATTTTAATAGTTCAAAAAATTGTAAAATATTTCTATCATGTGAACACGAATCCCACAGATAAGCTGTAGAGGTTCTGCGATAACTACATAGAGAACTGTTTTAGCTGTATTTGTAATACTATGTTACTGAAATATTTTAACTGTAGTCGTAATATTATGTTAGGTTTAGTAAAACTGTAAGTCTAGTCTTAGTTAGTTCCATAGGTGGCAGTTGTGTCTTCAGTTTACCTATACTAGTGGATAACAGACCACCCCCTTCCCGCCCCAGCCCCATAGGTAGTACAGAATAGTCTTGCCGTGCTTTCATTAAATATGTGGTCATATTTATGAAAATAGATTTATAAACTGGCAGTAAGTCAGATACTGTTGAACGAAAGGTAAAATGAAATAACAATTAATTTTTCACGTGTTATTTCCATTAAATACCTACAAAAGTCGACAGAATCCAAACGCTACTGCTGCAGAGTGTTACCAGATTTTGAATTCAAATTGAGTCGAGTTCTGTTAGTGGGAAATTGGGTGACATAAGCTACTCTGTATCGTATTACAAAGTGTAGTTGCTTCTAACGATTTTATTTCTTCGTGACTTTCGTGCGACTACACAAAATACACGTGATGAGAAGGTTCGTGAGCGAGAGGTCATAGAAGGAGAAGAAATGGAAGTAAAGTTTCATAGATTCAGAACCAAGTTTTTGTTTGGACAACGTGTGGATGACAGTCAGGGGAGATGACTTACAGGAGGGGAGCACTTTTGACCATAATTTGTTTGGTCGATCGGACTGGATTTCTACCGCAATGAAATGGACAGAGTTACCCAAGACCAGAGTCGGCCATGGTGTCCCCACCCGCACACGAGCACGATGTGCAGGCAGCGTGTGGGCCGAGGCTTTGCTGGCTCCTCCTCGGAAGTATTCGGTACAGCGCGAAATTTCATTTAGTACTGCGGTGCGGCGGGTTTCGGTAGGTATGTCATTCTTCAGTTCAGAGAGTTGTAGTGTCAGCGCTGCTGCCCTTCGATGTTTGCCCGTGGTACAAAGGTAGTTCAGAAGTCCAGTGGCTGTCGGCACTAAAAAACAGGAAATCTAGTAATCTATCGTCACAAGCCTCCATAAACGAATGAGAACAGCGAAGAGAATGATGCCGATTCTCAGTATCTATTGTACACTCGCATAATCGACGGGTACCGCAAATTTCCTACGGATCGGCTTTATAAGAACGTGCGGAAGGAATTTAAAGATAAAGGAGACGAAAGAGCAAAAAATTACAATGATCGACAGACGGGGTTCATTATGCTGTACATCAAAAATCACTTTGTGCTAAATTTGCAGACATGGAGAACGTGATGAAAATGTTGGTAGGAACAGTTAATTTTCTGATGAGGCGCGCATTATTAAACTTTCAGCTGCAACAGTTTTCTATGATACTGAACGAACAGTAACAAGACTGTATAAGTGACTGCGAAGTACGAAGTCAAGGGGAATGCCTGTAACGGTTTTTACATTTAAAATCCACTGTTGTCGAATTTACGAAGGAATAAGTTGAGCAAAAACGAAAATTATATCATCTGGAGTGGATTGTAGACCTCCCATTTTAAATCGACTTGACTTCGCACTGCCCACAGTAAGACATGCAAGGTGAGAAACCACTTACTTCTTATTTCAAAGGGATGCAGTTAAAAGGGAAATCATATTGTGGAAGGGACAATTTCTGACAACAAATTCCACCCACTTCCAAAGGCTCGCTTGCGTCAAAGAACATGCGAGTTTTTCGGAAGTCATTGTGACCTTGAAAGATGGATAGGTTTCTAAACGTTTTGAGAACGCTACCAACCTATTTTCGAACTGTTTTCAAGACCGTTTATCATTCCAGTGGAATGCACCTCTGTGCATACGCAGATGGAATGGATTGATCTGCAGTGTAATTTAATTTTAGGAGACAAATTCTTCTGTGTTAATACTGTCCAGGAGATCTATGTTGTTTTTCGTGGAAAAGTTTCCAAGTCTCCATATTTTTGAGGTTGCAAATGTGATACAATGCTTCGCTCAACATAAGTGTGTGAAAGGCGTTTTTAGATTGTAACTAAGTAAGTCACAATTACGTGGAAACCTATGTGCGAAAAGGTATGAAACTGTGTCTGGCTGTATGCCAACGGTTTTTACTAGTCAAAAAGTGTTTCTTTTGTGGCCCAAAAATAAATAATACTGAAAATTTGTTTTGTTTGTGATCTATGTTGCTGAGAAATATGAAATATAAAAGCAAGTCGTATACAGTGCGACTGCATTTCCATTTATATGTGATGCGTTCACACATTCCCCATCCTCCCCCCTCCTTAAGCCGTCGGCTCACGGACCGTGCAACCGAACGTTGAGCGTGTCGAGTTTCTGCCGTCATAGCGTGGAATAGCACGTTCGGGAGTCTTTCGGAACGTGCACAGCAATATCTAGCATGTCAAATATTCTGAGAGTGCGTCGACCAATCAGATGGCAAAACGCCACGTACGTCATATGCACGCCATCTTCCTACAGCATTGAGCCGTGAGGCGCCATATTGGCGTTCAGTTCAAGCCTATACTATATATGTCGTTTCTGAGCACCAGAAAATTGAGAATCACTCGAAAACCCGTTGTTAACTGCGTGATTCATTGTAATAAAATAATGAGAAACATCATATTCATGGCGAAAGAATTATTGTAACTTGCGTATTATGAGAGTATGTCATTTGTAGGTAGCGACACTGAGGATCCACCTAAAATACATTGTTCTTGGTACAATTTGTTATAATTAAATTTCAGGTAGTAACATAGCTACGATTAAAGCATTTAGCAAGTGACAAGATCTTACAATTGGCCATAAATAAGTTGTTATCACCTTAGAGTATTGAGTATCGTTGATCTCGTACATGATCAGAACGTAATGGTTCGCGTCTCACAAAGTCTAAATATTTTTTCCCTAACATTCGCGTATATAATACGGTCTGATGCTTAATTAGTTTAATGTAAGTATATACTACAATATTTGATGTTATGTAAATATAAGTTCACCTTTTTTTTCAGGAGTGAGTTTGTTCGATTGGCTTAATCTACAGGACAGCTTGCGCTACTTGTATAAAGATATTTTGTTCCTTTTTCTTTTGAGTTTCGTAATTTACATCTTGTCAAGATTCTGCTACTGAGTAGGAACAGTGATCAAGTAAGAATGACCTTAGGGTTTTACTAAAATGTGGGAAAGATAAAATACCTAGTGGTTGTCTTACGTGTAGAACTATTTAAAGTTTGTGTCGCACTATTTGTAATGGAACTTTTATAAGCCTGTGTCCTTATTGATTGAACATGGTACTTTCCCTTTTGTCTTAAAACATGTACATCTATATTGAAGTTTTTATTTATGTATATTACATATAGAACAACGTGACTAGGATATGAACAACGGAGGAAATGTGCGTTTTAATAGGGCTAACGTGGTAATTTTACGCTCGCCTGTTGAGTAAACAGTGTGATTTACGAACTAGAAACATCCCACAACTGCCGCTGGAGTGCGTTGCGATCGCGTATACCACGTTGGGGCCTACGTACAAGTCGCATCGTTCCTGATCGTTCAGCAGGACGCTGAACTTGGCACGCTCAACGTTAACGGTCTACAGCACGGTCCGTGTGCCGACGGCTTTACACTCAGCCAATGTGCCGTGCCGGAGGGCGGAGAGTGTGAGTGCCTAAAAATTACACATTTTCGAGAAATCTTTAATGTGATGTATCAGTGGAACTACATACTGTCGTAATAAGCAGGCATAAATACAAAAACCACCAAATATGGCATGTTAACTTTCGAAACACTGAAATCAACTTGGCCGATACTCCATTTACTTCAGTCAGCCAATCATAGCACACTACCTACGACCACAACGAAACATCACTTTTCTGCGTGCGAACACAGAAGTGCTGGGAAAACATTAAACATGCAGCACGAATGTAATAGGAGTTGTTAATGTCCCAACTTAATATAGGAACACTATAGTGTGAAACAAGGTCGTGCCTTCACATACCTTCAGTTGTGAGGAAAGTAAAGGCACACGTATCCCCGACATTTTTGCAACAAAAATGGAACAAAAATTGCAGGCATGGGACTGTAACTGCCAGTCATGCCTGCAGCGCTCTACGAAGGAACTATTCCATCGCAGTTTTACAAGTTGGGTGAAGTTTACTCCCCTCACATTTATTCTCCTCAACGGAAAAGTGGTGCAGTAATTAATTCGTACGATACACTGAGGAACATGTGTTCAGCTAGGGAACATACAAAATGTACCATTTTTTTGCCAAATCGTGGGATGGCACCTCTTACGTCTCGACCATTCTCTCCGCGTTCTGTGTATGTACGGAATGATCTGACGGATCCACAAAGTTCGCACTGTGGTTCACTCTTTTCTGCTAAGAACCTTTATTACCTGGAATGTCGTACAACTATCAGCAGTCGCTTATGATCGTTGTTCCACAGATAATATTTTCCTTGATTTTTCTTATCAAGACTCCTTTGTGCGTTCTTCCACAGGCCCAAAGAAGATTTTTCTTGATAATCGCTGAATTCCACCGAACACTCAGTGTCCGATAATTTTAGGGCCTTCGATGTGTTTCCTTTTCTCATATTTCGCCTCGTCTATTTTAGCGACGTTTTGTGGTGCCCCTAACTGCTATGATGCGGTACACACCGCACGACAGAAAGAAGACGAGCCAGTATCTCGTGGTGATTCACATGGCGCAGAAGTTAGATATTTTGTGACCGTCATTTGTGTGAGTTAACGAACCAAGTACCCTTCTATGCGCTCCGCTTGAATGTGTATTTCACATTCTCCATGACAGTATCCTTCTGCACTTTCCGTCAACACCAACAACGGAATGTCTCTTCATTTGGCATAAATATTGGCAGAGAGTGACAATTTTGGCAGTCCATACTGAGTGGTAAGTCATTATGCGCCAGCGTCAACGCCTGTAACCTCTCTTTTTAACTCTACATAATGCCATTTCTTCCAGCAGTCATCCACTCCATTCCATAGTGGGTTGTAAACAGTAGCACAGTCTTTGTTTTTCAATTGTTTCAAGACGTAACGTATGTGCTAATTCATAATGGTATATTGTTATAAGAAGGAGCTATCTATAGTTACTTTCCGTATAATACGCAGTGGTTTGACTCTCAGCAATTTAAACACTACTATTAGGTCCCAATCTAACTAGACCTTCGGAGATCGCGATGTATCCGGAAAAAAACAGCCAAAAGCTTGTGACAACCAAGATTATAAATATCTCTGCTACTTATTTCACGCGTATGGATTTAACCGATAAACGACCGCGGCCAGCTGACCTGTGCTGCGAGTTGCTCACGGAAGCAAATCGAGTATCCGGCTTTCGTATTTATACTTACGTATTAAACCCCTCCGCCCATATGAACCATGGACCTTGCCGTTGGTGGGGAGGCCCGCTTGCTTCAGCGATACAGACAGCCGTACCGTAGGTGAAACCACAACGGAGGGGTATTTGTTGAGAGGCCAGATAAACGTGTGGTTCCTGAAGAGGGGAAGCAGCCTTTTCAGTAGTTGTAGGGGCAACAGTCTGGATGACTGACTGATGTGGCCTTGTAACATTGACCAAAACGGCCTTGCTGTGCTGGTACTGCGAACGGCTGAAAGCAAGGCGAAACTACAGCCGTAGTTGCTTGGGTAAAATATTCCGGAGGTAAAATAGTCCTCCATTCGTGCGCACAGCCAAAGCGTGGCCCAATAAACAGTAACGAGAAAAAAAGGTGCTCCCAGTTCACGCAAACTAACGAAGCAGCAGTTCAGATACATTAATCTGCGGAAGCCACACACAGAATTGAAAGAGAAATTAGTGTGAAGTCCTCTTGAAACACCACGCTAAATTGTGCTACAAAAACAAGCACCATCCGAACAGGCTTTGAAGAACTAGTGGTACCAACCAACCGCCGTGTCATCCTCAGCTCTTAGGCGTCACCGGATGCGGAAACGGAGGGGCATGTGGTCAGCACACCGTTCTTCCGGCCGTTGTCACCTTTCGTGATCGGTGCCGCTACTACTCGGTCAAGTAGCTCCTCACCTGGTCTCACAAGGACTGAGTGCACCCCGCTTGCCAACAGCACTCAGCAGATCCGCACGGTGACCCATCTAAATGCTAGCCAAGCGCGACAGCGCTTAACTTCTGTGATCTGACATGAACCAATATTACTGCTGCAGCAAGGCCGTTGGCTCTAATTTCTGCTACATATGTTAAAAATACACCATCATCACCATTCCTGGCGCAACAAATTATAAAGAGTGACGTAATAGGCCTCTTCTGACAGTGTGTCCTATTACCAATTGGCAATAATCCGCCAAACTATATGGAGTGAACCACTCAAGTCTCTTCATTGTGACAATTCCAACGAGATTCCTACACCGTAGAAAGGAGCCGTATTACTTTATTTATTTAAAGAGCATGTGTCTAATTAATATTTATAGAAACTTATAGAAAGATGAGAAATCGGTAAACCCATCAGCGTAATGACCGTGGGTGACTAATAAAACATACACCCCCACGTTTATTGACGTCTCAAGTTGTTGAGTGGAACGTTAAGACACTCTTCCTTATAAATACCGATCTTCACTTGGCGGCCGGCCGATATGGCCGAGCGGTTCTAGGCGCTTCAGTCTGGAACCACGCGACCGCTACGGTCGCAGGTTCGAATCCTGCATCGGGCACGGATGTGTGTGATGTCCTTAGGTTAGTTATGTTTAAGTAGTTCTAAGTTCTAGGGGGACCGATGAGCTCAGATGTTAAGTCCCTTAGTGCGCAGAACCATTTGAACCATCCACTTGGCGCCTGACACCTTTATGAAAACGTAAACGCCCTTAAACGTTACCTGTCTCTAGCGACGTAGGAACATTCTTCAGCAGAAAGTGCCAGTTCCACATATACATCTGTAGTCTGCAAGCTACAGTACAGTGAATATCGGTTGGTATATAATTTATCAGTATCGTTTGCCCACTCCTCAACCTCTTACTTTTCCATTCGCGGATGATACGAGAGAAGAAACATTATAGATACTTTTCTCTGTGGGCCCAAACCTCTCTAACCTTACCGCCGTGGTCATTAAATGAGGTAAATGTTGGAGAAAGTGAAATGTTTCTTGGATTAAAAAGTCTGACAAGATAGTTGAGGCAGCTAGAAGGGGAAGAGGAATAGAAAGATGGGTTTACGGCTTGGGAGGGTATGTGATTGCAATATCGAGTCAAGCGTAAAAATAATCCTGCAGTATGAACCCGTGTAGTATGACGTTGCACTCCCTCTGGCCTGGATGCATGTACTCATTCGGTTGGAATGGTGTCATAAAAGCGTCATATCCTCTCCTAAAGCAAGCTGGCCTGCAACTGTTGTAACTGGTGTAACTGGTCCTGGATACCGCGTATACAGGAACCATGACGGAGTTGAGGTCTTGTGGCCGAGCGGTTCTTGGCGCTTCAGTCCGGAACCGCGCTGCTGCTACGGTCGCAGGTTGGAATCCTGCCTCGGGCATGGATGTGTGTGATGTCCTTAGTTTAGTTAGGTTTAAGTAGTTCTGGGGGACTGATGACCTCAGATGTTGAGTCCCACAGTGCTCAGAGCCATATGAACCATTTGGAGTTGACGTCCGGGCTGTTTCCGCATACGTTCTACATAAGACAGATCTGAGGATACTGCTGACTACGGGGAGTACCTTATCATCAAGCAGACAATTCATAGGGTTACGTGCCATTTGTGGACTAACATTGATCTGTTGAAAAATGGCAGACGTTATAGTCGCATGAGAGGTGACACATGAGGACGCAGGATGTCCGTAAGGTACTGTTGCGTCATCAATGTTTCTTCAGACACTCGCTAGCAGCTGTGGCCTGAAGTCATACTCGATGGCACCACACACGACGGCGCCAGGCGTGACACCGCTGAACTGTCCAGAACACTGAAAGATGGGACTGGTCCCGAGGTCGCCGCCATACTCATCGACCATGGTCGCTCGGGGTAATTCAGAACCGCGATTCATCCTTGAACGTTATGCAACGCCAATCATCAACAGTCCTTGCTTTCCAGTTATGGCACCACTTCAGACGCAACCGCTTCTGTTGTGGTGTTCAGGGCAGCCTACGCATGGGACGGTAAGCAAAATACTACTTTGGCTGCTGCCAGTCTCCGCCCAATGGTGCGGGTTCGCGGACTCCCGTTACTTGTTCTCGGATGGCAGATACACATGTGAAGGGGCTACGGTGTATTGGTGCACAATACGGCGATCCTCCCTTGTGGTGGTCACACGTGGTCACGACGAGTATGCCTGCCTTCACGTTCCCACATAGTCAAACGTAGTGCTACTGTCACGTCTAAACGCCCGACGGGTCTCGGTGTTGCACGGTTCGATCAGTCGACCTACAAGGTGGTCTCTTTCGAATTCTGTTAGGTGCTGCTAACGCTTTCGCCCGGAAGTTCGCATCATCTTCGTGTCATTCACAATGCTCAGTAAAAATCTCACGCTATTCACGCTCCTTATGTACTAAAGCATCCCCAACTCTCTTGTG
Source organism: Schistocerca serialis cubense (assembly GCF_023864345.2). Classification (NCBI taxonomy): domain Eukaryota; kingdom Metazoa; phylum Arthropoda; class Insecta; order Orthoptera; family Acrididae; genus Schistocerca; species Schistocerca serialis. The sequence continues at coordinate 709,943,241 of NC_064638.1, forward strand.
GTTCCCTTTTTAGGTACTCCACGTCAACGTCTGCTTGTGGATACGTATCGTCGGTAGGTTTTCCGGCTTTACTTCCCGACGTGACGACGACGACTCTCCGATGAGGTGCGGGCCTTGTGTTTTGCTATTACTGCGAGTCTTGTAAATATCGCTTTTATTTAGTAATTTTCCCGGCTAAAACTCTCCCCTTCTATGATTAAGACAGACTGCGCCACCTTTCGGAGGGGGTGGGGACGTCAAAGAGCCACAAAAGTTCATATTGAGCAGTCCGTAAAACACGTAAACGTTCACTTCAGTTAGCGTGTTAGTTAATGCCTACGCTTTCCGCTAGATGGTGCGGACTTACTGCTGAATAGCTTTGGTTCCGTAAAACTTTTCACTGATTAGTACTAGGTAAATGAAATAAGTACAACACTCTTGTATTTCACTTTCACTCTATATTCAAGGATTAAGATGGTGATGGATGATGGTCTATTTAAAAGGTTCCTAGCCTGGAGGAACCTAAATAGTCCGCAAATGCCGATATTAACGCGCTCTACGTCCAGATTCGCAACTAACGGCACACGACACTTTCAAAAGTCCACACGTTAATATCTGAATACCGGTACCTCTGAATTCACTCGTATCAGCAGATAATTTTAGTTTCTGTCGTCTATATGTCCGTAAAGTTCCAATCTAGCACTAAAGTCCTAAAATCCCCTTAATACTCGTTGCCACCAACAGTCAGACATCGTACACTACATCACTTTTAACCTCCGTAATATTCTAACAGTTTATCATGAATCTTAACACGATGAAGTCCAATCTAATTATTGTTTCACTGACTGACAGGAGTTCCCCTCCCTTTAACGAAACAATCAAGGGAAAAAGGGCGGCAATAATGACGATCAGGTCTTTTTATAGGTTTTTCATCACAAGAGTTTAACGTCACTGCCTTCACCATGACGGAGCTTCCGTGGCTTTGCTGTACTTAGACGTTAAACTACTTTCTGATATACTATAATTTTGATCAGCAATTACCGAACTCTGATTCTATACTATTTTCCCGTCTAAAAATTCTATTCTTAGTTTTAAATTATTCTTTCTACAGCTTTTGTCACTGTAAACTGAACCGACGTGTTACAGTACCTCACCAGCCTTGGTAACTACACAAAAGAAGAACTTCTCTAATGGACTCTGGTGTCTGTCTATCTTGCACAGAGAATGGCAACTCTAATAATTTTCTACCTGTTGATGCTGTGTATCTCTACGAATTTACTTATCTCTGATGAATACAATGTAGGGCAACGTACTAGGTTGTATTACTCAAACAGTCTTCGAGTCTTTGAGGACCCATACCGTATTCTCGGGCGTTTCCCCAAGGTCTTTCTGGTAACACAATTCAGTTCCTTGGCATCTCTGTAAGTTCCTAGAGCTCTGTGGAAAAACCTGTGGCGAATCGTGCAGGTCTTCGCTGCACAGCTAACAAGGCATCATTACCAGTTTCTTTCATCATATCGAACGTCTTTCTCTCTCTGCCGTCTCTCAGGTGCGCAAATCTGGTCACTGCTTCACATTCACCAGGCTACATTATCACCTTTAATCTGTAGCAGCAAATGTGTAAGAATAACCGTTTGATGAATAAAACAGCAAATTACTACACGTCTTGCAGAGAGAGTTTTTGTTCGAGACATTGAGTTTCAGTCGCATATACAGGGCTACTACAAATGATTGAAGCGATTTCATAAATTCACTGTAGCTCCATTCATTGACATATGGTCACGACACACTACAGATACGTAGAAAAACTCATAAAGTTTTGTTCGGCTGAAGCCGCACTTCAAGTTTCTGCCGCCAGAGCGCTCGAGAGCGCAGTGAGACAAAATGGCGACAGGAGCCGAGAAAGCGTATGTCGTGCTTGAAATGCACTCACATCAGTCAGTCATAACAGTGCAACGACACTTCAGGACGAAGTTCAACAAAGATCCACCAACTGCTAACTCCATTCGGCGATGGTATGCGCAGTTTAAAGCTTCTGGATGCCTCTGTAAGGGGAAAACCGATGGATCAGTCGTGGTGGAGATCATGATCAATAATTCATGTCATGGCCTCCACGCTCTCCCGACTTAACCCCATGCGATTTCTTTCTGTGGGGTTATGTGAAAGATTCAGTGTTTAAACCTCCTCTACCAAGAAACATTCCAGAACTGCGAGCTCGCTTCAACGATGCTTTCGAATTCATTGATGGGGACATGCTGCGCCGAGTGTGGGAGGAACTTGATTATCGGCTTGATGTCTGCCGAATCACTAAAGGGGCACATATCGAACATTTGTGAATGCCTAAAAAAACTTTTTGAGTTTTTGTATGTGTGTGCAAAGCATTGTGAAAATATCTCAAATAATAAAGTTATTGTAGAGCTGTGAAATCGCTTCAATCATCTGTAATAACCCTGTACACTAGTGGCCATTAAAATTGCTACACCAAGAAGAAATACAGATGATAAACGGGTATTCATTGGACAAATATATTATACTAGAACTAACATGTGATTACATTTTCATGCAATTTGGGTGCATAGGTCCTGAGAAACCAGTACCCAGAACAACCACCTCTGGCCGTAATAACGGCCTTGATACGTCTGAGCATTGAGTCAAACACAGCTTGGATGGCTTGTACAGGTACAGCTGCCCATGCGGCTTCAACACGATACCACAGTTCATCAAGAGTAGTGACTGGCGTATTGTGACGAGCCAGTTGCCCGGCCACCATTGACCAGACCTTTTCAGTTGGTGAGAGATCTGGAGAATGTGCTAGCCAGGGCAGCACTCGAACGTTTTCTGTATCCAGAAAGGCCTGTACAGGACCTGCAACATACGATCGTGCATTATCCTACTGAAACGTAAGGTATCGCAGGGATCGAATGAAGGGTACAGTCACGGGTCGTAAAACATCTGAAATGTAACGTCCACTGTTCAAAGTGCCGTCAATGTGAACAAGAGGTGACCAAGACGTGTAACCAATGGCACCCCATACCATCACGCCGGGTGATACGCCAGTATGGCGATGACGAATACACGCTTCCAATGTGCAATCACCGCGATGTCGCCAAACACGGATGCGACCATCAGTATGCTGTAAACAGAACCTGGATTCATCCGAAAAAATTACGTTTTGCCATTCGTGCACCCAGGTTCGTCGTTGAGTACACCATCGCAGGCGCTCTTCTCTGTGATGCAGCGTTGAGGCTAACCGCAGCCATGGTCTCCGAGCTGATAGTCCATGCTGCTGCAAACGTCGAACTGTTTGTGCAGATGGTTGTTGTCTTGCAAACGCCCCCATCTGTTCACTCAGGGATCGAGATGTGGCTGCACGATCCGTTACAGCCATGCGAATAAGATGCCTGTCATCTCGACTGCTAGTGATACAAGGCCGTTGGGATCCAGCACGGTATTACGTTTTACCCTCCTGAACCCTCCAACTCCATATTCTGCTAACAGTCGTGGGATCTCTACCAATGTGAGGAGCAATGCCGCGATACGATAAACCGAAATCGCGATAGGCTACAATCCGACCTTTATCAAAGTCGGAAATGTGATGGTACGCATTTTTCCTCCTTACACGAGGCATCACAACAATGTTTCACCAGGCAACGCCGGTATACTGCTGTTTGTGTATGAGAAATCGGTTGTAAACTTTCCTCATGTCAGCACGTTGTACGTGTCGCCACCGGCGCCAACATTGTGTGAATGCTCTGAAAAGCTAATCATTCGCATATCACAGCATCTTCTTCTTGTCGGTTAAATTTCGCATCTGTAGCACATCATCTTCGTGGTGTAGCAATTTTAATGGCCAGTAGTGTACATGAAGTGCACAAGACAGTCTTTTTTTTCCGCCGTCGTGTATCTGCGAATGTGTCTCGACTTAGATAAAGGGGAGCACTGAAAGGATAGGCGTTGTGAAACTGTGTAAACTCCGTGCTGCAGCTTTTTGGTGACTCTTGATACAAACAGTTTCCCTTACGGCGATCGAACATAGGTATGTATGTGACGTTTTAGCCTTTCCTGACGGATCTTTTGCAAATACTCTCCCTCTGTGATGCAGCGTCAAGTGTAACCGCGGCCATGGTCTCCGAGCTGATAGTCCATGCTGCTGTAAACGTCGTCGAATTGTTCGTGCAAATGGTTGTTGTCTTGCAAACGTCCCCATCTGTTGACTCATTGATCGAGACGTGGCTGCACGATTTATTACAGCCATGCGGATAAGATGCCTATCATCTCGACTGCTAGTGATACGAGGATGTTGGGATCCAGCACGGCGTTCCGTATTATCCTCCTGAGCCCACAGATTCCATATTCTACTGACAGTCATTGGATGTCGACCAACGCGAACAGCAATGTTGCGATTAGATAAACCGCAATCGCAATCGAAGCCGGAAACGTGATGGTACGCATTTCTCCTCCTTACACGAGGATCACAACAACGTTTCACCAGGCAACGCCGGTCAACTATTGTTTGTATATGAGAAATCGGTTGGATCTTTCCTCATGTCAGGACGTTGTAGGTATCGCCACCAGCGCCAACCTTGTGTGAATGCTCTGAAAAGCTAATCATTTGCATATCACAGCATCTTCTTCCTGTCGGTTAAATTTCGCGTCTGTAGCACGTCATCTTCGTGGTGTAGCAATTTTAATGGCCAGTAGTGTAGCTTGACTATGACTACTGTCGGGTAGGTCTCGACAGCACAGGGAGATTCGGAATGGCGGCCGCGACGCGCCTGCTCTCTGGTCGACAGGTCTCCTTTACGCTGGCGGGGCGTGACCTTTGCGGCTCCCAGAATAGCGTGCTGATGGTCCCTGGCATTAGCAGAGAGCGGCCATCGTTTGGCGGCCGGCAGAGTGCTTAGGGCCGAAACTGCCGGCCACTGCGCAGTCACGTGGCGCCCCTGATTGAAGGCTGCTCTGTCTGAGGCTTCCCAGGCCAACAGTTGGAGGGGTAGCAGGCGGTAAGGCCCCCTCCCTCCCCTTCTGCCCCTCCGTTCTACTTGTTACACGATGTAGTCGTCAGTAACTTTGTAGAGCAACGGTAATTAATCCACTTCCCTTTCTGTGAAACTGAAACTGTTATTCAGCTACGGTAATAGTTCAACAAAAACATCGAAACTATTACTGAACTCTTTGACTACAGATACAGTTAGACAATGCAGGGACTTAGTCTAACTTAGCGCAATTTTATTCCTGATAAATTTCAACCAACTTTGAAGCTATTACCTAAGCATAGATTATTGAACCATCATGTATACTTTGAGAAGCTTTCCTTGTACAGCTCTAATAAGGTATCTAGAACTTAGAAGTCGGACGTCCGCTTTGACCCGTGATGCAATGCTGTGGCATGTGACGTCATTGATATTGTTTGTTTCACTTGTATATTATAGTTTGAAGCGTAGATTGTAGTGAAAGACTGATCTATAACACAGCCCGAAGTCGTTTTAAGATGAAAGTTGAGTTTGGCTGTGAACAGCCCAACCCAACGAATGTGGGCATGAGGATAACCATAATTAAGGGCTTAGAACAGGGAGACGCTCGATTTTAGAAATGGTATTCAGGGTTTTTTCAGTGAAATAACAAACAAATTACAAAACTGACTTTAGACTTTTATTGTGCACCCTTTAAATTGTATTATGTATTTGTTTAAGTGGAAAGCTTGCAGCCAGAGGATATTACGCGACATCGACGAAAGGCCTTTGCTGAGTACGAGGGTGGTTGGTGGGAGCTATGAACCATACAATTTTCAACCCAGAATAATATGTAATAACTGCTTCGAAACTGTTGATACTGTTTAATGTAGCTCGTAGGGATATTTTTTTAAAAAAAGAAAAGATTTTAACAAAATGGCGGGCACTGTAAAATAAAAGTCAATTTTTCGACAAAAATTCGTTATAAAAACGTTCACCAGAAATCTAAATTAATATATTTATCGCAAATATCGTACGTACTACAGGAGGAAAAGGATGGATGCAGAGATTACAAAAAGGTATAACAAATGATATGTATATTTCGTGAGTTATAGGTCTTACCAACTTGGAAAATTTTGTTTTGAAAAAAACTTGTGTTTTTGATACTGAAACTAAACAAACCTTTAATTGGGAACATCACCATCGTACATCTGGCCTTTTTCCGTCGATGTCGAAACACTCTTATTTTTCAGAAATTATATCGATTAACTGGATTCCTCTTACCAATCGAAGCGTTTTTTGCACTAATGGGACTATTTTTCGACCCTTTTTTAATCACGTAATACGTTTGTGATCTTCAAACACTCCCGTTCTACTTCGTGCAAAAAAATAAGCGAAATACCAAGTTAAGCACATACAAGACGAGCAAGTGCTTTTAGAGTGTTTATCATCTTATGAAGAGAATTTTTGTTGAGAGTAGTGTTTTAGTTGATACTAATGTCTCTGTGATACTATTCGAAACTAAGAGAATCCCAGTTCCGTCGGCAACTATCATAATATTACATCGGTTGCATTCGAGCGCTCGGATGCGCCAGACCCCCAAGCAGTAAATCGCGGTTTTAACATATTTTAATATTTATGGCAGTCTTTATATGAATGAATCTTGAAAATTGCCTCTTTAAGGAACATTTTAAGTTAGTAAAAAATGAGCTCAGATAAAATTTCTCTCCTGGTCTATCCCCCTTACTACTAGGGCATAGGTTTCACAGATATTGTATTTGGATGAGTGGTTTGTGTACGCAGTTTTGATGAAGTTGTGGGTCGAAGGAGACAAGTGATATTAGCAGATTCAACGCTTACTTCTAAAAGGCTTCATGCAGCTATGTCAACCTACTTACGTCAATAGTATTTTACAACTTAAATGTATTTAAATTACATCATTGTATTCCGCCAAATTTATTTGTCGAACCTGGTTTCTATCAAATGATCACCTTCAATCGATCTACACTCGTACATACACAAAATATGAAACATAAAGAGGTATTATCAAGCAGGTTGTCATTATCATAAATACTCAATAAATTTAAATTTTGAAGTGGATCTTAGAAGGCAAAATCCTTTGAAGGCAATACAAAATCTTACTATTGTACTGGTTAAACCTTGTCATGTTATTTGGACAAACTGTCTGTTTTTCAACATCACGACTTGCTTTCTACTTGTATCAATGAGTTCGGGACATCTGAAATGATTAATTCAGCACGGCTCGCCATAGCAAGAATGAATTTATTTCTCAGCACAGTAACTGCTTATCAAGACATCGGTATTCCCAGTGAAATAAAAATTGATCCCTAATGAACGTTAAGCAAGGAGTATTAAACGAACAGAGTGTAAAAATGTAAATGAAAACGCCTGTAACTGTGCCAGCACTGTGTATCATCGTGAATTCATAACTAAAACAGTCAAATTTGTGTTGAGAGTCTCATTAGCCTCGTCTGTTATCCACTGACGTCATCTCCATTCAGCTAACTAGATTTATACCAGCTAATACAGAGGTATGAGCGATGCCTCACGCACCAGAGCTTTTTGCATGCTTTCAATGTCGCTAATTAAGCCACGTCCCCTTGTTGCTACGCCATTAATCAAAACCTCGTTGTTGTCTGGATGAACGAGGATATGAATATTTGTTAGCCTCACGATTCTAAACAGTACAACAAGAGACACAACGTATTCAGCATGCAACGAAATTTTACTAATTACGTTCTGTAATTACACCTATTTTTGGTCACCGCTTGTCAAAAGTGATAAATGAAATGTTTAGAGGATTTTGTATCTTCTTTCTTGCTCAGTTCCCGCTAATTTCTATTTGAATGTTTTCTGCTGTAGAAATATGTTCGATCTTCCATGGTATAGTAACAGTCTGTAGAAATTTTCATTTTATCGTTTCATCATAATTCTCGCTGCGGTGTTTTGAAGGAGGGATTTTGTAGAGGTTTATTGATACATGCGAATATTACTGTAATCAAAGCACTTCGTTAGACACAGCGAGCTACCTTATTTGAATGATATTCGTGTTACGTATAGCCACAAAGACGAGATGTATTGCCACAAAAACTCACCAGTGTTGAATGTGTACACACCACCAAGACACAATTCTCTGCAGACTCACCTGAAACAAACAAACACGGGGCTATTAATTAAAAGCCAGTCAGAACTTAATCAGACAATAACGAAAAAGAGCCTGCAATACAAACACAAAACACGAAGGAAGAAATAAAAACTCTATAACCATATTAAAGTTCGCAGTAATAATAAGTCTGTTTCAATCGGCAGCTCATTTACTTAAATCAGCGAAAGGAACACAGTCGAACACATCAAGAGAATCGTCAGATTTTCTTGCGTAATTTCCCATCGCTACCACTCCTTCTCATTTAGACCGTTGCCCACAATGGCTTTTGTCCGGATGTTTCACTACAAACGTGGTTTTCTCTCTCAAAGATGTGCTTATTCAGTGAAACTTAACTTTGTTTTGTAATCTTGATTCCTCTTATGGGCGGTCTAGTGTCAACGTCGTTCATTGTTTTGAGCCACAGAAGTACGTGGGTACGTACTAACACCTCTTTAGAATTAAAATGGTTGACATATTTCTTTATTTTCTTTACTAGATGACAAACTCGGCTTTCCCCCCCGTATTCATTTTGCCAATTTTATATTACAAACGAAAATAAAAATTATCAGTATTTGTAATGAAATGCGGAAAAAATTTCGTTTCCATGTATTCGTGAAAACACCTTTAAAATTATACAGCAAACTCGATGTGAAATTATCCCGGATAGCTTCTGCAGGCTTACCGCAGCTGCTACGTGTGTCTACGACGCGATTTTACAACCGTCTCTGTGCAACCCCTCTTCATAGATCCATAAAAGGTTACTGTTTACGCCTGCAGACGTTTGTGCTTTGCAGTAAGAAGCTGTCAAAAGCTCTGCTAGGTGTCAGGGAGTTCCTTAAGTTGCCTCTACTGAAGTAGTGTCTTAGTAGTAAAGGATAAACATATTAAAACTTCGTGGATGATGAGACATTTTTTTAAGTATCTCATTGTTTATGACGTCATATCTTGGTAACTGTGATAGGTACGTTGTTCTTACCCAAACAGAAATTGTTACCTTACAATAAGCGAGATATTTAGCAAGTTTGGTTGAAATCGGTCCAGTGGTTTAGGAGGAGATGTGGAACATTCATACATACATACATCCATTTTTATAGTATGTATGGATATCGGACAGTGTTAATACCTGCACTCGTCCACTCGGCGTAAAACGCCGTAGCATTTGTTTTGTTGGCGCCTCACCTAATGTTTAAAGTCTGATATTCACATAGTATTTACCCGTTGTCTGAGAAATTAGTGCATCTGATAAACAAGATTCGTCAGAAATGCTTTGGCTGACTTTGGAACGGACGTCTCAGACCAAAAAATGAAAATGTAAATCTATAATACGCCTGAAGAACATTCACTTTTGTTACTGATGAGAGAAAATTTTGTCAAGTTCTGTAGTCAGGAACTCATAAATGCTCACGCTGTCCTCAGCTTACTTTCACACACGCAACAAAGAAGTCGGACAATATGAGTGTAGAGACCCTTCAAACATTCCATGTCAGCATCGACTGTTTTCACGGGCTTCAGTGAGAAGTTGATGGACGGTTCTGCATTTGGAGTGTCTGCTGCATACGTATACCAATAGGTTTTGGTGGCTCCACAGGAAATCCAACGGATTGAGTGAGGGGGAAAGTGCAAGTCATGGATTGGTCCTCCCCTAATATTCGATCTGTCAGTAGACATTGTCTGGTGAAACTCGAACAATGTGACTAAAATGTGCTTGAGTACCATTATCCTTCCTCTTCTTTGCTGGGGCTCGTTCTTAAACAAGTCGGGTAGAATGTGCTGAATAAAGTCTTTGTATACAGCACTTGTAGGACGACACGGGAGAACATGCACTTTTAGATCTACCAGACAGTCAGCCATAATTACTTCTTACAATCCTTCTTCTTTTTTACATTTTCCCTTTTCTCTATGGGGTACGCATTGTAAAGTGGGAGTTGGCAGTATTAGTGACAGTTGGTGGCCGGATGACCTTCCTGTCACCACCACTCTCCCCGAGGCGGAATCTGTGTATCCCATCTATCTGTGTCTAGCGTTATTCCATGTTCAAGTGTGAGGGTGTCTTCTAAATGTTTGCGTAGCTATAACTGAGGCGGTTTCCCACACACAACTACGTACATACCCTCCTAAGAGCCACATCAAGGCTGGCTGGCTCATCAGCCCGTGTCGTCAGTTCACCAAGTGGATTCGGTCCAGGATGGCTCCTCTCCCTGAATCCCGGAAGTAGCGTGCTAACGTGATCTGCTATCCGAGACGGTCATTGACCGACAAACTGGTGCTTGCGTCTAGCCTGACTGGTACCATGATGATTTTCATACTTCCGTAAACGATGTTAATGGAAATTTGATATCCCAACTGTTCTAAATATTCTCTCCTCCTTCAACAAGATCGCAGATAAAAAGGGTTTAATGTCCCACTGACGATGTGGTCATTCGAAAAGAGAGCACAAGTTCAGATCTAACAATGAAATTGACGTCCTTTCCAAGGAACTACCCCGACATTTGTCGTAAGCGATGTGGGCAAAAAATGAGAAATCTAAATGTGGACAGCTGGGTGGGGATTCATATCACCGTCTACAGTAAGGGAAGTCCAGTGTGCCACCTTGCTAAGAAAGACTGAAGGCAGGAACACTCAACTGGTAGTTTGTGCAATAACTTATCATCAGCGGCGGGCGCAAGACCATGCACACGTTCAAGAAGGTTATGAGAAGTATCAGAGCGACATGTGTGCTAGTATTTAGATATTCTTGGACAGTAACATGACCATATCTTGGGGAGCATGGATGCACTTTATTAGCAAAGAAAATGAATTTTTTATCAGCCAGAAGACTGGTTTGGATGCTACAGTGATTTACTAGGAATCGTTCTTTTAAAAGAAGGATACAGTCACTTTCTATTAATGCATCAACTGGTTACAGCTCAGGAAATTATTAGGATTCTACAGTTTCAATATCTACATGTATATTCTGCAAATCACCATAAGCGTGTAGCATAGTCTACTTACTTTTATACCATATGATCAGGATGATCCTCAGGTCTAAGGCGCTGCAGTCATGGACTACGCGGCTGGTCCCGGCAGATGCTCGAGTCCTCCCTCGGGCATGGGTGTTTGTGTTTGTCCTTACGATATTTTAGGTTAAGTAGTGTGTAAGCTTAGGGGCAGTTAAGTCCCATAGGATTTGAAACACATTTGAACATTTTTGATGATCCTCATTACAGATGGAGCATGCGAAGAGTTATTGTTCGAAAACGTCTGCATGCGCTGCATTAGTGTACCAATTTTACCTGCAAGATATACGAGGTGTGGCTAGAAAAAATCCGGACTAGTACTGGTGAAACAATAAAACGAATGCAATAAGGCTGAAAGTCGCGTGTTCTGTCACGTGACTCTCGCTCCGCCTACTGCTCGAGTTTCATCTGCCTCCTGCACTCAGTCTGCCCGTGGCGTCTGTTTTAAGTAGTTGACGTTTTGTCTGTGCGTCGAAAAATGTTGAGTGTACAGAAAGAACAGCGTGTTAACATCAAATTTTGTTTCAAACTAGGAAAATCTGCAAGTGAAACGTTTGTAATGTTACAACAAGTGTACGGCGATGATTGTTTATCGCGAACACAAGTGTTTGAGTGGTTTAAACGATTTAAAGATGGCCGCGAAGACACCAGTGATGACACTCGCACTGGCAGACCATTGTCAGCAAAAACTGACGCAAACATTGAAAAAATCGGTAAACTTGTTCGACAAGATCGCCGTTTAACAATCAGAGCAGTGTCTGAGTTAACAGGAGTTGACAAGGAAAGTGTTAGGCAGATTCTTCATGAAAGTTTCAACATGAACAAAGTGTGTTCAAAAATGGTTCCAAAGTGTCTCACAATTGAACAGAAGGAACGCCGAAGAATGATTTGTTCTGACATCCTGGAAAACATTGAAAGTGATCCCACCTTCTTACAAAATGTTATTACTTGCGATGAATCGTGGTTTTTTGCTTACGATCCCGAAACTAAAAGTGATCCCACCTTCTTACAAAATGTTATTACTTGCGATGAATCGTGGTTTTTTGCTTACGATCCCGAAACTAAACGCCAATCGATGCATTGGAAAACTCCTGGTTCTCCACGACAAAAAGAGCACGAATGTCAAAATCGAAATTCAAGGCAATGATGATTGTTTTTTTTGACATAAAAGGGATTGTGCACATTGATTGGGTACCAGAGGGACAAACAGTGAATCAGCATTACTACATTAGCGTCCTGGCTACCCTACGTGAGCGAGTACGGAGAAAACGGAACGATTTGTGGAGAAAAAAGTCATGGATCCTTCACCAAGACAATGCCCCAGCTCACAGTGCGTTGTCAGTGAAGACGTTTTTGGCAAAACACAACATTCCCATCTTAGATCATCCACCCTACTCAACTGATTTGGCCCCCTGTGACTTTTTTCTTTTCCCTAAAGTCAAGTCAGCTTTGAAAGGAACTAGATGTGAGACTGTTGAAGCAGTAAAAGAAAAAGCGACGGAAGTAATGTATGGACTTACCGAAAATGATCTGCAGCATTGCTATGAACAGTGGAAAATTGGTATGGAGCGGTGTAGAGACCGAGGAGGAGAGTACATTGAAGGAGATAACATGAAATTGCAAATAATTGTAAATAAATGTTTTTTCCAGCATCAGTCCGGTTTTTTTCTAGCCGCACCTCGTATACAGCATCTGTATGTGGGAGCATGGAATATTTTGAGTTTTCAGCCTCAAGTAAGAATATTTCAAAGAAGTTTTCACCGGTACCTGCTATTTAATATTTTGCAACTGTTTTCTTACATTATCTCACCTGTTATACAAGTCTGGCCATCTGCGTGTCCCTCCTTTGTGTGTTTTAATTCCGACCTGATATGGGTAATGTACCATGGTTACAGGCAACCTAGTGCAGTTTGATCTTGAACACTCTTGCCGATTCACGAGCGGCTCAGCAAAATATGCATGAAACACAAGCATGTGTTGCCTACATACGGGGGTGAGATGCTGTACCAGCCGTAACCTGTTATACAGTTTTGTTAACAAAAATCATGCCTCGACAATAAATGAATCTCTCTCTCTCTCTCTCTCTCTCTCTCTCTCTCTCTCTCTCTCTCTCTCTTTCTCCATCTTGTCCACATTTATATCTTCCAATAAAAGGCCGGTATTTTATCAACCATTACAATGTAAAAGCCAGCTTCATTGCAGTATTTTACCAGGCATTAAAACGAAACAGCTAATCAATAAGTAGCCACCATCTTGGCCCTGCTGTCAGACAAAGGCGCATATACGGTGCAGCTTCTAGTGTTAGAATACTAGTTGAGTCTGGAATGCCTATTTGTTTGTTTGAAGCTGATAACCTTCACTGTCTTGACTGTTTAGCATATTACTTTAATCAAATGTATTTTGTACAGTTATAGAACAATACTACAGACTTCCTATGAATTTGTTTGGAATTGTCAACTACCGCTTCCTTGCTGCTTAGAATATTACACTACTGGCCATTAAAATTGCTACACCACGAAACGACATGCTACAGATGTGAAATTTAACCGACAGGAAGAAGATGCTGTGATGTGCAAACGAATAGCTTTTCAGAGCATTCACACAAGGTTGGCGCCGGTGGCGACACCTACAACGTGCTGATATGAGGAAAGTTTCCAACCAATTTCTCATACGCAAACAGCAGTTAATCGGCGTTGCCTGGTGAAACGTTGTTGAGATGCCTCGTGTAAGGAGAAGAAATGCGTACCATCACGTCTCCGACTTTGATAAAGGTCAGATTGTAGCCCATCGCGATTGCGGTTTATCGTATCGCGACATTACTGCTCGCATTGGTCGATATCAAATGACTGTTAGCAGAATATGGAGTCGGTGGGTTCAGGAGGGTAATACGGAACGCCGTGCTGGATAAGAACGGTCTCGTATTACTAGCAGTCGTGATGACAGGCATCTTATCCACATGGCTGTAACGGATCGTGCAGCCACGTCTGATTCAGCAGATGGGGACGTTTGCAAGACAACAACCATTTGCACCAACAGTTCGACGACGTTTGCAGCAGCATGGGCTATCAGCTCGGAGACCATGGCTGCGGTTACCCTTGACGCTGCATCACAGACAGGAGCGCCCGCGATGGTGTACTCAACGACGAATCTGGGTGCACGAATGGCAAAACGTCATTTTTTTTCGGATGAATCCAGGTTATGTTTACAGCATCATGATGATCGCATCCGTGTTTGGCGACATCGTGGTGAATGCACATTGGAAGCGTGTATTCCTCATTGCCATTCTGGCGTATTACCCGGAGTGTTGGTATGGGGTGCCACTGGTTACACGTCTCGGTCACCTCTTGTTCGCACTGACGGCACTTTGAACAGTGGACGTTACATTTCAGATGTGGCTCTACCCTTCATTCGATCCTGGGAAACCCTACATTTCAGCAGGATAATGCACGACCGCATGTTGCAGGTCCTGTACGGGCCTTTCTGGGTACAGAAAATGTTCGAATGCTGCCCTGGCCAGCACATTCTCCAGATCTCTCACCAATTGAAAACGTCTGGTCAATGGTGGCCGAGCAACTGGCTCGTCACAATACGCCAGTCACTACTCTTGATGAACTGTGGTATTGAGTTGAAGCTGCATGGGCAGCTGTACCTGTACACGCCATCCACGCTGTGTCTGACTGAATGCCCAGGCGTATCAATGCTGTTATTACGGCCAGAGGTGGTTGTTCTGGGTACTGATTTCCCAGGATCTGTGCACCCAAATTGCGTGTAAAGGTAATCACATGTCAGTTCTAGTATAATATAATTGTCCAATGAACACCTGTTTATCATCAGCATTTCTTCTTGGTGTAGCACTTTTAATGGCCAGTAGTGTATTTCAGCTAACATGTCATTTGTACAGTTATATAACAATATCTAGCTGAGTACCCGTGTTGCCTAAGTATGTATTTATTCCAATTTTGCTGTTAGTCCATCAGCTCCTTCCTCATCTCTCTGTACATCACCACCACTCCCTTTCTCTGTCCACGTGTTTCACTGTCCCCTCCTCCCCCTCCGCTCTCTGTCCATCTTCCTCTGCCCCTCCCCCTGTCGATCTCCCGATCTTCTCCTCCCACCTCTCTGTCACTCTCCTCCTCCCCTCTCCCTGTCAATCTGCGCTCCCCCCCCCTGTCCATCTCCTTCTTCCCCCTCAAATTCCATCTTCTCCACCCCGCTCTCCTTGTTGGTCTCCTCCGCTTTTTTCTGTGTCCACCTCCTCCTCTCTTCATACTCTGTCCATTTTCCCCTCCCCTATCTCTGTCCATCTCCTCTTCCTCCTGCCTGTGCCTAGCTCCTTCTTCCTTCTTTCTGTCTGTCCATCTCCTCGTCCTCCCTTCTCTTTCCATGTCATCACACGCATCCCAATAGAAAGCTGGTGGTTCTTACCCCTACAGCGCTTCTTTCCAAATGTAACTAGAATGTGTACCAAATTTGACCGAAATCGTTCCAGGGATTTAGGATGAGCCTTTTACCTGTGGCTCTCTCTGCATACGCACATGTGATAGTTATTTCACAAATACCAGTATTTAACAAGTTTCACGCTTATTTGCACACATATTTCACAGGTATGTCCTTAGAATTTTGGCCAGCAGTTTTGTTTCCGCGCAATTCTGTGGTTATGACATTGTATCTCGTGAACTATGTGCTGTACAGTTATATGATTGTACTTGCACATTTAGTGATATACGGGCCTCCTGTCTACGAATGGTGTTGCGAATATAGAGTTAGTAGCAAAGGAGCAATAAACTGAAACGTCATGCGTGATGCAGCAGTCTTTCACGCAACTCAGTATTTGAAATCATATCTTGTTAACTACTCGTTTTACAATGACATATTTTTGTATGCACATTCAGTGGCAGATGTGGATAATGTCTGCAAAAAGTGTTGCAAATAGAGTTGGTAGCAGCGAAGTAATAAACATAAACGTCTTGCATGACGCGGCAGTTTTTCACGCATCTTAGCGTTTATGACGTTACATCTCCTGAACTAAGTGCCGTAAAATGAGGTAACTATTCTGGAACAATCAGTGGCACAAGTGAGTACTGTATGCAAAATTTTTCACATATATAATACTGGTGAAGGAGTAATAAATTAAAGCGCCACGCTTCGTGTGACAGTTTCACAGCATGAACAAAAAGAGTTTTGTGAGGGTCATCAGCGAGAAAAAGTTTCGTAAAGGTTCGAAATTAGGTGTAAAGCTTTTGGCAAGTGTCGAAGTGCCTCATTAGCTAATACCAGATGATTTTTCTCGTGTTGAGGGCTGTAATGCTTTTTCACCCTCATACCCATCCCTTTGACAGTTAGGTGATTCTTACCCCCACCGTTAGTTCTTTCAGACAGTAACTGATATGTGTACCAGGTTTGGCTGAAACTGGTCCAATGGCTTAAGAGGAGATGTGGAACGTACATACCTATTTACAATTTAAATGGTTACAAACAATTTATTTGCTGAAAGATTTAATTTGGGGCTGCATTGTTATTTGAAAAAGTGCTTACCAAAATCGAAATTTCCCCATTGTGAAGTGCAGAGTAACATGTAAGTTAGATGAGTAGTGCCATGTGTATTTTGATAAATAATACAGGGAATTGAGATGCAGAAATATTTAATTTTTGCAACCCTTGCTCTTGAACCAAGTGAGATACAAAATATCGAATCTGCCAAGAGGGAGGTACAAGTGGGATACATCATGATCGGCTATTTCGTTTTAAAGGTAATTAAAATGCTAGGTTGTGACTGGGATATCTAAATGTGTGTGTGTGTGTGTGTGTGTGTGTGTGTGTGTGTGTGTGTGTGTGTGTGTCTGTGCGAGCATGCGTTGGACCATTGTTAATTAAAAGTCTATGATGGATACTGTAGTCTGTATAAAATGGGATGGTGTCCTGATATGCAGAAACCACATCCTTTACCTTTCTGCAAGAGTAAGATTCTTCAACAGCATAGATAATTTGTCGTGCAGAAATTGGTGATAAATAATGCCTGTTAATTTATCCCGTAAAGTGTATGGCCATCCGAATCTGCCATCCACAATTCCTCCCCACATCCTGATACTAAAGCAAACTTACCACTTTACTTTCAAGATCTCTCGAGCGTTTACATGTGACCACGTGGATTTGCATTTGGCCACGCGTGATTTCTGATTTATTACATCACCCTGTGTGTATCCAGCTTGATTCTTAAACAAAACACAAGCTGTGAACTGTGAACCCTCAGCACTCCGTCTTAGAATCAACTGGCAGAACTGTAGTGTGGCAAATAGGTGTTGCGGGCTGGGAGCTTTCACACGCTGTAAGCGATGCGGATAAAGTAACAGCTCGTGCGGAATTGAGTACGTAAGAGCGTGATTTATGCCTTAACCAACTTCAATTTTTCGCACACTTATTTCAGAATCGTCAACAACTTGGCGCAACACTCGCTCCTATATATCTGGCACTTAAACCGCCCGCTGTCTACCGAGATACATTGTCTTTGTTGCCGGTGAATTTGTGTCTCTATTTTCTGGAATAACCTTCTGTACATTTTTTCAGACGGAACGAGACGTTGAGGCTGTCGTTTGACGTTTACGACACTTGTCTGTTGATTAACGCTGTTGGCTGAAACGTAGCAGAATGCTGTGTCCGTCATTTCCCGCATGAAATATGACATCATTTAACGAGTTACGTTGTTGGCACTACACACAACCTGAAAACGATAGGTGTGGAAAGTTATAATAGTTATACCTGACGGCAGTATCACAGTCAGAAGACGAAGTACAGAGACAAAAACACATGGAGTAAGAAAAGAGCAGTGGGCTTCAACAGGAATGTAGCCTTTCACACTGATTACTGACCGTTCTCAACACAAGTAAACTGCACTGAAAAGCTTAAGGACGAAATACATAAAGTAACAGAACATATTAACGCATCGGTAGATATGTATGAAATGTGTGGGAAAAATTTTGCCAAAGGTCTGCTAGTGATGCGCAGAAAGTGCGAAGTCACCTGGTGTGAGTTTATCGTGACTATAGTGCCAAATGCAGCTGGTTCGCCGGCCGCTGTGGCCGAGCGGCTGTAGGCGCTTCAGTCCGAAAGGGCGCTGCTGCTACGGCCGCAGGTTCGAATCCTGCCACGGGCATGGATGTGTGTGACGTCCTTAGGTTAGTTAGGTTTAAGTAGTTCTAAGTCTTGGGGACTGGTGACCTCAGATGTTAAGTCTCATAGTGCTCAGAGCCATTTGAACCATTTGAGCGGCTGGTGCCGCAATACGGGGACGGGAAGAGACAGAGTGTGTCAATCAGCGAGCACTTTGGTGGTGTTGTTGATTACAACATGGCTCGGAGACAACATTTGGATGGCATGACATGGGCAAGAATCGCCGGGAAACAGGAAAAAGGACGAAGTGTGAAGATTGTAGCCCAGGAATTTCGGATTGCTCACAGCACTGTTTGATGTGTGTGGGGAGCGTTCCAGCCGACAGGCACTGCTGACTGAAGGAGAGAAGCTGGTCGACCGCGGTCAACTACAGCAGCAGACGACACTCTGCATGAAGAGACTCTCAAATAATGGATACAGTTGCAACCACATTTAACAGGAGTGCAAGGCACGCAGTCTCATTCTCCACAGTGACGCAGCGACTGTATGGGTGTGGTCTCTTTCACCGACGATCAGTACTTCGTGCTCCCGTTGACACTCGCACATCGGCGGCAACGTTTATGATGACACCAAGAGCTCAGGGACTGGATGAACGAGGAGTAGGATCACATACTCTTCTCGGATGAGAGTGGTTTCTAAATGAGTTGTCCTGGACCTACCCTCCTATAGCGAGAGGTGGGAACACTTAATGCGCCCAAGAATATTATCGAACACGATCGCCTCAGTGGTCCATGTGTTATGATGTGCGGGCATAATAACCTCCAAATCTTCGAACGCGCTGCTCTCACCGCTCAACGTTATTGTGACACTGCTCTCCTTCCCCGTTTCCGTCCTTTCAGGGATGTATTCGGCCATGACTTCATTTTTATGGATGACAATGCGAGACCGCATCGAACAGCTCATGTGGAGGCGCTGTTGGAACGAGAGGATAATCGACGAATGCACGGGACTGGCCTGCCTGTTTCCCCGACTTAAACCACATGCAGCACGTCTGGGATGCATATGGAGACCTACTGCAGCACGTCCACATGAACCAACCATCAGCCAGCAGTTGTCAGCTCCGCAGGCAGGGGAACGGAACGCCCTGCTATTATAAGAAATCCTTACCAAGCTCGTGGCCAGCACGGGAGCACGTTGCAAAGCGCGCAGTATCATCCACGGTGAACACACGCGCTATTAACACTTTGACGTCCGCACGTCTCGTACAAATTTATTCGCTTGGCGCCGGCAGCGCTAATTCAGATTATTGGCTTGTCGCCTTTCCGTTGATGACAAGCTTCAAACACATTGACTTTGGCGCTCTTTAATTTTTCCGGAAATCCTCTATTTTTCCGTATCCTTCCACAAACTTGAATTTTATTTTCAAGTAACTTCTCTGAAAGTTCTACGCTGTTGTAATAATTATCCATGTAGAGGTGATGCCACTTTCCATAAGAACGTGTCAATAGTTCCATCACTGCTTTTGCTAAAGGTCGTCCAGCGCCGGAATATATCTTGAATGAGGATATGTATCCCGTACTCGAATCACACAGCATACGAATAAGAATGCCATATTTCTCAATTTTCGACGGGTTGTAAACTTTAAAATTTAACTGTCCACGCCACGGTAGCATTTCTTCATCAGTTGAGATGTTTTGACTTACATTAAACGTTTCTTTAAACTTTTTGGAAAAATAATCAATTACGAATTGCACTTTGAAAAGCCGGTCTGCATTATCCCGTTATTTTTTGCTGTCGGAAAAATGGTAATACTTGTGTGGATCGGTTCCGGGACATCGTGAAATATCGGTGTGTCTATCAACTGATTCGTTGACCTGTAATCATCGATCCTTGCTTTTTTTACAATTTCCTTAAGGATAGAAAGCACAAAGCATTTAATAAGTTCGGGTCCCGTAACGTCGACAAATTTGGCATTTTTAAAATCCAGTTTCCTTCTATTGCAATTTTGACTGTAATACTTGTTGGTTTCGTTGGTAATATATTCAATTTGATCGTTCCCAATATATAATTATACGATATCCACGACGCTCTGCATATCTTTGGGAAATATGTGTGGACCCGGAGATCCTTCAAATTTATTATTGGTCCTCAGTAAATTAAGGTCTGTCTTCTTCTGATTCATCCGTAGCGTTCGCCGAATTCTTTTTGGACGTATTTCACTATCTTCCGGCGATTCTGCTTCACTTTCATTGTTTTGATATCCAGTGTTTTCTTCCCAATCGGTCAAGTCGTCCGGAACGTCAGACAAGACGTCCGCGCAGTCATCGTAAATAATCGTATCGTCTTTTTCGTCTGCCATGATGAAAGTGCACAAGTACTTATAAAAACAAAAAAACTTGTTTACGTGTGTAACTCATTGTTACCTAAACGAAACACCAACAGAATGAAAAAGATACTAAAGTGCTGTCACCGGCCACTGCGCGATACTATGCTCATGACACCACTGTTGTGTCGCCCGCCACTGACCGATACTATGTGCACGACATCACTGTGGTGTCGCCGGCCGTTGACCGCTATTTCGCGCACGACGCCACTGTGATGTCGCCGGATGTCAGAGTCTTAAGAACGATGCCCCGCATTTTGTAATGTCCAAAGAACCATGATAAATCGCGGTAACTTCAGTGTAAGTTCTGTTCGTCTCATTTCGTATTTCTTTCGGTTACCGTCTGTACTATACTGCAGCAGTTACGTCTACGTATGGTCCAAGTTTCATCGAGTTATGCTACTTGTCAGTGACACATCATGCGAAAGTTAGTTTCGTCTTCAAGATTTGCACACCAGTGTAATAACCCATGACTTGACAACTATTTGTTCCCATGTGTATGTTTACAGGACTCTTCTTCTAGTTGTGACTTGGACTGTGTCACGTGAGAATATGTAACTTTTTTTAACGCCTTGTATAATAATATTTAAAGTTTACAAATGTTCAAGTGAGATGCGGTCAGAGACTACATAAATAGGGCATTTTTGTTGCATTGGCCTTCCTTCTTCGCTTAAACAACTGCACAGTTCGTCCAGGCCCGTGCACTGTGCTGGTAAAGTAACTCGATGGGATTCAATACTTACTAAGCGAGTCTAGGATATGAACAACAGTTCGCAGAATGAGGTAGTTCTATTCTAGTCCTGGAATACCACCACGTAGGTACGGGCAGATGCGGCGGCAAGCGACTCACAGATGCTACAGGAAGCGAGGAGGCGACTCCACGACCTGTCGAATCGTCGCACATCTAGCGGCGACTGGTACTCGCAAAGGCACGCGGTTTCTTCTGCAGAGCACTCGTCCTGCGTCCCATATGTCCTCCGGAGCGGAACTGACCGCATGCTGTGACCTAGCAGTCCCTGAAGTATGGCTGCGTGTGTACGTTGTATCCATTACTTCGTTGCTTTCTCTCTCTCTCTCTTTTTATCATCATCATCATTTAAGACTGATTATACCTTTCAGCGGTCAGTCTGTAGCATAGTCCCCCTTATAAAATTCTTCCATGATCCCCTATTCAGTGCTAACAATGGTGCCTCTTCTGATGTTAAGCCTATTACTTCAAAATCATTCTTAACCGAATCCAGATACCTTCTCCTTGGTCTACCCCGACACCTCCTACCCTCTACTGCTGAACACATGAGTCTCTTGGGTAACCTTGCTTCTCCCATGCGTGTAACATGACCCCACCATCTAAGCCTGTTCGACCTGACTGCTACATCTATAGAGTTCATTCCAAGTTTTTCTTTGATTCCCTCATTGTGGACACCCTCCTGCCATTGTTCCCGTTTACTAGTACCTCCAATCATCCTAGCTACTTTCATATCCGTAACCTCAACCTTATTGATAAGGTAACCTGAATCCACCCAGCTTTCGCTCCCATACAACAATGTTGGTCGAAAGACTGAACGGTGCACAGATAACTTAGTCTTGGTACTGACTTCCTTCCCTTAAATATGATGCTGGCAACAATCAGAGCTCTCTATCTGCCTGTTTGTGTGAAAGTGAGAGAAAGTTTTTTAAATGTTAGAGAGATGTATAATGGAGGCGAAGAGGCGGGACTGGTGTACGAACCCGGTATTGACCCAGCTGGATGTGGGAAACCACCTAAAAACCACAATCGGGATTGGCACCACACCGCCCCTCGTCGTTAATCAGCCGGAGGATTCGATCCGGGATCCAATGTATTTCCCTGCACCGGAAGTGGTGCTTTAACACGCACAGCTGACCGGGCGGGTTTAATTACGAACACAATAAACAAAGTAAATGATACTAACTGTTATCCTTCCAAAGACACCACTTCACTTTAATTGAAGAACTGGTGACTTTAAAATTCGTAAAGAAAAGAGACAGTTTTAGTTTTAGACAACAAGGCAAGGTTTCATATTAAGTATGTTCTCTCTGTTAACCAATCCATACCCACGCAAATACTCTTCTCGGTTTTGCCATCGGATCATATTGTGCAGAAGCCACAATATTTCGTCGATGCAACTGTCCGACATATTCAGGTGGTAGTAGCTGCTGTTGTCACTGCTTCAAAGCGCAACTGATGATTGGCCCGCGGCGGTGGTATCGAAATTTATCAGGCCAGGAGCAGGCAATACGCGTGCGCGGGAAGACGCTCGCAGGTGGAGGAAAGTGTCGTTCATATTGCCCCCTGCCGGGAGCCTTCGCGCGTGCGCTGTGGGCAATGACTGTGCTGCCAGAAGTTCCTGTGGTTAAAAGTTGATTTAAATCTCAGCATTACGCTGCGTCGAGTCATGTATTGCAAGTTCTTATTTCTTCTGTTTTGACGTAATGGCCCCCAGTGCTGGATTCCAGGCGGCGCTTATGTATGGCCTTCCCACAAAGACGACGCTGAGGATATAACTTCGGTCTTCTCGTAAAACATGCGGTGCCCCGTGTCCAGGTAATGCTGCTCTATCGTTGATTTATCACGTTGGCCCAGGCGTGTATGACGATGGTGTTCAACACACCGTCCTTGCACCATTCGGCATGTCTGCCCAACATCCGATTTTCCACATTGGCGTGGGATCTTATATGGGGTGTTTCAGTAGGAGCGTGCAAAAATGTTACAGGATGTAGCAAATGCTCCACTGAACAATTTGAGAACGGGAACCTGGGGTCGGAGAAGACAGCTTGAGGCCATATGGAAGTAAACTTGTCTATCGCTTTGTCTAACATTATTGTTTTCCAGCTTATTTACAACTAACGTGCGTACAAGTTTACACGTGCTGTGCAGTTTGTTTACATGTCCATTCTTTATTTCCTGCAACGAAACAAGGAGGACGAGACTGATTACCAGGAAGTCTTGATGCAGGTTTTGTTCACTTTACTTGTCTATAAGGTGGCTCTGTTGTAACGTATGTGCATTGCCCCATGACAGAACGTGCTATGAATCAACGACAGACCCATTAATTACCCAGTGCTATTCAGCGACGTGCAGTACAATACAGCAGTACCGGTACAGCATTTCCTCGTCGCTGGATTGGAAGTCCTGTTCCATGGCTTGGGAGGTCACCTGACCTGAATCCTCATTATTATTTATTAAGACGATATCTGAAGTCATTTGCGTATCAGACCGCAGTGAATTAGTGGAAGTTGTTGGCAGCAATGTAGCTGCCTGTGATGTGATTCGAAACACACCAGTGACATTTGTCAGGGTGCGTCAGAATCTTGTTCGCCGATATTATGCTTGCATTGAGGTTGATGGCCATCAGTTTCAGCACATTTTGTACGATACAGTACAAATGGTACGTTCATTGTGTCAGTGATGGTATTTACAGTTGACTCATGTGAATAAAAAAGTACGCAGTAATGTGATTTTATTCCTACTATCTCCTTAAACCGGCATCCCCGACCACAGGATCTGTACCTCAAATGGTTCAGTGGAGCATCCTTTATGTCCTGTTAAATTTTTATAAGCTCTTACGGAAAAACCTGTATACGCACGTCTCCTGAGGCCAGGGTTGTGTTTGACAATTTGCACAATATTATGCAACGGCAAATCGCGGGAGAGTATTTGCAAAAGATCCGTCAGGAAAGGCTAAAACGTCACATACATACCTATGTTCGATCGCCGTAAGGGAAACTGTTTGTATCAAGAGTCACCAAAAAGCTGCAGCACGGAGTTTACACAGTTTCACAACGCTTATCCTTTCAGTGCTCCCCTTTATCTAAGTCGAGACACATTCGCAGATACACGACGGCGGAAAAAAAAGACTGTCTTGTGCACTTCATGTACACTACTGGCCATTAAAATTGCTACACCACGAAGATGATGTGCTACAGATGCGAAATTTAACCGACAGGAAGAAGATGCTGTGATATGCGAATGATTAGCTTTTCAGAGCATTCACACAATGTTGGCGCCGGTGGCGACACGTACAACGTGCTGACATGAGGAAAGTTTCCAACCGATTTCTCATACACAAACAGCAGTTAACCGGCGTTGACTGGTGAAACGTTGTTGTGATGCCTCGTGTAAGGAGGAAAAATGCGTACCATCACATTTCCGACTTTGATAAAGGTCGGATTGTAGCCTATCGCGATTTCGGTTTATCGTATCGCGGCATTGCTGCTCACATTGGTAGAGATCCAATGACTGTTAGCAGAATATGGAATTGGAGGGTTCGGGAGGGTAAAACGGAATACCGTGCTGGATCCCAACGGCCTTGTATCACTAGCAGTCGAGATGACAGGCATCTTATTCGCATGGCTGTAACGGATCTTGCAGCCACATCTCGATCCCTGAGTGAACAGATGGGGGCGTTTGCAAGACAACAACCATCTGCACAAAACAGTTCGACGTTTGCAGCAGCATGGACTATCAGCTCGGAGACCATGGCTGCGGTTAGCCTCAACGTTGCATCACAGAGAAGAGCGCCTGCGATGGTGTAGTCAACGACGAACCTGGGTGCACGAATGGCAAAACGTCATTTTTTCGGATGAATCCAGGTTCTGTTTACAGCATCATGATAGTCGCATCCGTGTTTGGCGGCATCGCGGTGAACACATATTGCAAGCATGTATTCGTCATCGCCATACTGGCGTATCAGCCAGCATGAGGATATGGGGTGCCATTGGTTACACGTCTTGGTCACCTCTTGTTCACATTGACGGCACTTTGAACAGTGGACGTTACATTTCAGATGTGTTACAACCCATGCCTCTACCTTTCATTCAATCCCTGTGAAACCCTACGTTTCAGCAGGATAATGCACGACCGCATGTTGCAGGTCCTGTACAGGCCTTTCTGGATACAGAAAATGTTCGACTGCTGCCCTGGCCAGCACATTCTCCAGATCTCTCACCAATTGAAAACATCTGGTCAATGGTGGCCGAGCAACTGGCTCGTCACAATACTCCAGTCACTACTCTTGATGAACTGTGGTATCGTGTTGAAGCTGCATGGTCAGCTGTACCTGTACACGTCATCCAAGCTCTGTTTGACTCAATGCCCAGGCGTATCAAGGCCGTTATTACGGCCAGAGGTGGTTGTTCTGGGTACTGATTTCTCAGGATCTATGCACACAAATTGCGTGAAAATGTAATCACATGTCAGTTCTAGTACAAAATATTTTTCCAATGAATACCCTTTTATCATCTGCATTTCTTCTTGGTGTAGCAATTTTGATGGCCAGTAGTGTAGATGTAACTTCAGGTGGCTGATAGTAACAACACGATAGTGAAGGGTGTAATAATGCTCGCATCATAATTTTCCTAATGCTCCTTAGCTACGACTGTAGCCAACAATGTTGTTTCCACTGCAATTTGAGCGCTGACGAGGAAGAGAATTACACGGTAATTCATTCGGAGGGCTGGTTATCGGTTTGCGGCGCGACACCTCGGCTTGTTCACCTGCCGCGCGGGCGCCAGCGCCATCTGCCTGCTACAAAGCGGTGGCGTCGGCCAGGCCGGTGGTGCAGAAAGCGGCGGCCGCATCTGGTGCGCGCCCAACCGTGTCGGCCTGCGGACAGCGCCCCCTGTCCAGATACGCCCACGCAGCCACAGCCGCAGGCCGACAGGTACCTGCCTGCTCCTAACGGCTCCACGGCCACCAACCACCACACACCACGCCTCTTGCCGATCTGCCCACACCTATATCTCCGTCTCCTGCAGTCTTTTCTACTCATACCAGACACGTAACATTTATGTTGCGCTCACAGCGGCAACTGTCAGTGGAATGATGGCGAATTGAAGCATAAATGCTACTGCGTGAAACTTAATGATGAAAGTAAGGCCGGCCGCTGTGGCCGAGCGGTTCTAGGCGCTTCAGTCCGGAACCGCGCGCCTGCTAAGGTCGCAGGTTCCAGTGCTGCCTCGGGCATGGATGTGTGTGGTGTCTTTAGGTTAGTTAGGTTTAAGTAGTTCTAAGTCTAGGGGACTGATGACCTCAGAAAAAAATTTAAACAAAATCAAATTAATAACCAACACAAAAGAGAAATCCGGGAAGTACCAGGTCAGTTGGCACAAGTAATACAAAAATTACATATTTCAGAGGACACTCGCGCTCCAACACAGGAAGAGGCACTTAGAAATACGGAAAATCCACAAAAATTTCGTTACTCGAACGACTGCAATACAGCGAGCGCCAATACTGCCAGCTAAATAAAAGATTCTAACTACTGAAGTCACTAACTACTGATAGGCATAGCTAGCAAATGAAAGATTTTGATAGAGAACAAACAATGTATTTACCTTAATAGTATTCAAAAGTCATAATATATATGCCAGTTCATTACATCCAGCCTTACAAATTTACTGTCTCTGATGGACACACGTCCAGGTCATCCGCTCTCAAAATTCTGCCATCTCTCTCCCCACATCCACCACTGCTGGCGGATCACCTCCAACTGCGCAACGCTACGCGCTGTTCACATCCAACTGCGCAACGCTACAACAGTGAATATTGCAACAATGCCAACCAGCCACAGACTGCACACAGCACAGCCAGTGATTTTCATACAGAGCGCTACGTGGCGTTACCAATATAAAAACCTAAACAGCCTACTTACAAGCTACCCGATCAACGTACATTGTACTCCTTCACCATATGCGTCTTTTCAGGGGAGCATTCGGCCCTGACTTCATTTTTATGCACGATAGTGCGCGACCGAATCGAACAGGGCAGGTGGGGAACCCTTGGAACGATAGGACATTCGGCGAATGAACGAGTCTGCTCATTCTCCCGACTTAATGACATCGAGCCCAAGTGAGATGCGTCGAGGAGCATTCAGGAACGACCATCTAGCAGTTGTTAACCGCGCTGGTGGAGGTATGGAACGCCCTACCACAAGAACTCCTTAGCTTACCAACCTTGTGGCCATGGGATCACTCTGCAGAGCGTGCGTTGCCATCGGGTGGTGCTCACACAGCCGATTAAGAACCATATCCTGCCTTTTGTAACGTCCAGCGAAGCGTCATGATTGCCGTGATTTAAGTCTAATTATTGCCGTAAGTATGATTTCTGTTCGTCTCATTGCGGATTTCTTTTAGTTACCTTCTGCACAACACTGTAGAAATTCTTTCTTTGTGTTCTCCACGTTTCATCGAGCTGTGTTGCTTGGCAGTGACACATCATGCGAATGTTACTTTCGTCATGAGGTTTTGCACACCAATCTATTTGGAGATAGCAACTTCTCGGAAATTTAAAAGTCCGTTAGCCTCAGGTACTGGAATACGCACTCCAGAAAAAAAAAAAAAAAAAAAAAAAAAACTAGACGCTCGTAGCAGACATTACGCTTACAGCTTATAACACCACCTCTAACCCCTTTGTTCTCCTTACTTCTATGAGGAAAAGATTCTACCAGTTTCTTCAGGCATGTTATATCCAGCCGAAACCACTCGCTGGTGAGCAGATCCATTACAGCCACGAAATTCCGACGATATTAATTGCTACGTTTCATCTGCCGTTTCAGAAATCTCCGAACATTTTCTGTGGTATTAAGATCAGCATATTTAGCGTGCCAGTCGAGGTACGACAGAGTGTTAGAATGTTCACCAAACCAGAAACGTATCCATTCAGCCCTGTGAACACGACCACTGTCATCTTGGGAAACGGGAGTGTCCACAGCGTACTCATCACCAGCATGCAGAAAAAACGGCAGCACTTCGTGATCGAGACTGTTGAAATAAACATCCCGCTTCACGTTCATGTTAGCCTGAGCGAGTTGGCCCAACTCATGGTACGAAAGTCGCAGAGAAAACATAAATGAACCACAGCCGGCCGGAACTACAACCTCCACACAATGCAGCTTAAGCGCCTAATTCTGGCGCCAGTGAAAACGACATCTTTCCCCATTTGAAAAGAGGCGAAGTGGCGATTCGTTCGGTCACACTGCAAGCCTCCCGTCGGCTGCTGTCCAGTTTCTGATCTTTTTGGCCCACTGAAGTGGTGCAGCTTCATGTACTGCTTTGAGCAATGGCCTTTTTAACGCACGCACATCCAAATGCCCGTTCCATGCAGTTTGATTCGTAATGTGCTCTCGGAATCTGGTAGAGATGAGCCTGCATTCACTGGTACAGCGATTCCTGTCGGGTTTGACACGGATTGTCGTTGACAAGGTGCGACAGTCATCTCTGGTCACTGTCAGTTAGGATCTTTTCACAAGAATTTTTCTTACGATGTGCCACGTGGCTCCGACTGGTACATCATTCCTTGTAGACGCGTCGGTGAGTCCGCTCTGATATAGCAACAAATCAGGCAACTTCCGTGTGGACATGGGAATCTCCAAATACGATAGCTCTTTAATGCCATTCTCTCAAGTCACTATGTGGACCCATCTTCCTTGTCTGATACCGTACAACTGACTGAAACATATTCCCCACTTCACTCACTTAATCTGTGCCAGCGGCAGGGAGCCACATCACTACCTGGTACTAGTTCCGCTCCGTCTACAGCTCTCCAAACTATCCAGTGAGATTTTTTAGGGAGGAGACTAATGTTTCACAAGGTGAGCTTAGTTCAGCATGGTCTGTAATCATTATGTCATCAGAAGCCATATCGACTGCGAGAATGATGGTCGCATACCTATGAACAAGACTCTGGTTTCCTGCGCATTTGATAAAAACCAAAATAAGAGCTGTAGGCTGTACGTTTTTCATTGCCACTATGTTAGTAAGAGTTCATATTCTGTCGCTGTAACAGGATAACTCTCCATCACCTGAGTCAGCCGCACATGTGAAAAACGTGGGTACTACACGGTTCTCCACTGCTTAGATGACATTAACAGCTGGTAGAGAGGCTACATGCGCCTATGCACGGTAGTGCAGTGGCTTTCTACCTGCACGTAGTTTCTTCGACTACTCATTATGGAAGAAATTTGCCTTTCCAATATGTGTCGAGATCACTAAACTTGGCACCAGTACCCTGACTTATATACCAGAACTCTCCCTAATGTCTCACAGCGCTGATAACCTCACCGTTTGGTGCCCATACGTTGCCAAACTAGTGTCTCACGGATTGACGGAAAATGAAAAACCTCTTGGCAATCAAACTGTTTCAAGGGGACATTAAGCAGGACTGTCCATGCTGTTAGCCGACAAAAGTACATTGTTTACCACCAACGGGTGGGTTTCCTCCCACCCTTTCCTCTCATTCCATACGCAGCCATAGAAATAAAGAACACTACTGTGCGTTTTACAATCTCTTATTACTGTCACTCTTATCGTATAAAACAACCCGGAAGAGAGTAGAGGCAAACCACGTACTGTAGCAGTTTGCCCAGCACAACAGTGTGAGTTATCCGGTTTATTTTGAATGCGACTGACTCATGAGTGGCCGTTAATCCAACAAATCATTTGCCACTTCATCGTTGGGCAACAATAAATGTGAAAATGTGATCAACGATACCACCTAAACCCTTCGTTACAGTATGAGGCACCTACAACACGTCCCTTATAATTACTAGGCAACGGCCTTGCCGCAGTGGATACACCGGTTCCCGACAGATCAACAAAATTCAGCGCTGTCGGGCGTGGCCGGCACTTGGATGGGTGACCATCCGGGCCGCAATGCGCTGTTGCCATTTTTCGGAGTGCACACAGCCTCGTGATGCCAATGGAGGAGCTACTCGACCGAATAGTAGCGGCTCCGGTCAAAGAAAACCATCATAACGACCGAGAGAGCGGAGTACTGACCACACGCCCCTCCTATCCGCATCCTCAGCTGAGGATGACACGGCGGTCGGATGGCACCGGTGGGCCACATGTGGCCTGATAACGGAGTGCTTATTATCACTACTGATAGTATGCGTGTAAAGATTAAAGGAGGTCTACCTACTTTACCATTGATATTCGAGGCACAGAAAAGACCCTGCAGTTATTAGTAGCAAAAATTGTCGATAAATACAGAACCGGAGAAAAAACGAAATGTTAGTGTTTCACGTCACGTTGACGGCGATGTTATTAGGAACTGAGATAAACTTGTATTTTACACGGAATGGAGGGGAAAAAACCACCGGTGTCCTTTTCAGAGGAAACTTACTTTATAGAAACTCCATTTTTTGTTCTGTGCAGTGTATCGCGAGTTGTAACTTATCTTAATATGCCGTTACGGTAGAAGCGTTTTTCAAATAGTTAGCGAGCACGGAACGTCGTTCTCCTTCGAGCTGTCAGCAGTTGTATTTGAATATGATAGACGTACATCATATAGAACCATAGAGGGAGAACACGTAATGCAAGTATCATGGCATTTACATGTAAATAATATGGACAGGCACTCAAATTTATGAGCACAACACATTGTAGAGCGTGGACAAAATGAAACTGTCCCGACAAACATACTGCTTGACAGAAAAGTTAAAACATCCGGAAGTGGAGGAGGGAACGAAGTGGAATTTCATCGACTGAAAGGGCATGTCATGTTATTACAGTGATTACAAACTCGAGTGAAATTTACAAAGGACTTGGCAGTGTGGGCCCACTTATCACTATGACGTTGAATCCCCTCTGTCCTGGATGAACGCTCTGATTCGGTTGGGAAGGACGCCGTAAAAGCGTCCTATCCTCTCCTGAGGCAAGCTGGCCAACTACTGTTACAGTTGGTTCTTGATGTCCTGGATGTCGGGACCATGACGGAGTTGACGAGCGAGCTGTCCTGCCTGGGACAGATATGGGGATGTGGCTGGCCAGGGCAGTACCTCAGAATCACGCAGAGTCATAGAGACAAGAGCCATGTGTGGCTGAGCGTTGTCCTGTTGAAACCTCGCACAACGATACTGTCGCACGAGAGATAACATATCAGGTTGGTTGGTTGGTTGGTTTGGGGAAGGAGACCAGACAGCGTGGTCATCGGTCTCATCGGACTAGGGAAGGATGGGGAAGGAAGTCGGCCGTGCCCTTTCAAAGGAATCATCCCGGCATTGGCCTGGAGTGATTTAGGGAAATCACGGAAAACCTAAATCAGGATGGCCGGACGCGGGATTGAACCGTCGTCCTCCCGAATGCGAGTCCAGTGTCTAACCACTGCGCCACCTCGCTCGGAAACATATGAGGACGCAGGATCTCTGCGGCGTACCGTTGTTATTGTGCCATCAGAAATGGCTCAACCACTACCAGCCGTGACCTGAATTGCACACGTTGGCTCCCCACAGCATTAGGCCAGTAGTAACAGCGCAATTTATCGCTGAGCCATTCATCAGCACCCCATGCTTCTTGCTCACGATACCACACCAAACGCAGTCGTTTGTGTTGTGGCTTCAATGGCAGCCTGTGCACTGGACGGTAATTCCTTGGTCCAGATGCTGCTAGTGTTGCGGGATCTACATCTACATATATACTCCGCTAGCCACCAAGCGGTGTGTGGCGGAGGGCACAATTTGCGCCAAAGTCTTATTTCCCCCCCCTCTGTTCCACTCGCGGATCGCACGAGGCAAAAACTACTGTCTGAACGCCTCAGTACGAGCTCTACTTTCCCTTATCTTTGAATGGTGATCATTGCACGATTTGAAAGTTGGTGGTAATAATATATGCTCTACATCCTCGGTGAGGATCAGGTTTCGGAATTTAGCGAGCAGTCCCTTCCGTTTAGCGCGCCGTCTATCTCTAATTATGTCCCGCTTCAAACTTTCTATGACTTTTGTAACGCTCTCACGATGGCTAAATGTACCAGTCACGAATCTTGCCGCTCTTCTTTGGACCGTCTCAATCTCTTGAATCAGTCCCAACTAGTAAGGGTCCCTTACAGACGAACAATACTCCAAGACTGGAAGAACTAACGTATTGTAAGCTATTTCCTTTGTTGAAGGACTGCATCGCTTCAGGATTCTACCAATAAACCGCAATCTAGAGTTTGCCTTACCCGTTACTTGTGTAATCTGATCTTTCCATTTGAGATCATTTCGAATAGTCACACCCAGATACTTGACGGATGTAACCGCTTCCAAAGACTGGGCATTTATTTTGTACTCGTGCATTAATGGGGATTTTCGCCTTTTTATACACATTAGGTTACACTTACTAATATTGAGAGATAACAGCCAGTCATTACACCACGCATTTATTTTCTGCAAATCCTCATTGATTTGTTCATAACTTTCGTGTGATACCACTTTCCTGTTGACTAAAGCATCATCGGCAAACAGTCTAATGCCGCTGTCAGTACCATCAACCAGATCGTTTATGTAAATCGTAAAAAGTAGCGGACCTATTACGCTGCCCTGGGGTACACCTGAAGTTACGCTTGTTTCTGTTGAAGTCACCCCATTCAGGACGACATACTGCTCCCTGCTTGTTAGAAAACTTTCTATCCAACCGCGTATGTCATCGGATAGACTGTAAGCGCTCACTTTTTGGAGCAAGAAAGAGCGGGGAACTGAGTCGAACGCCTTTCGAAAGTCGAGAAATATGGCATCAACCTGGGAGGTGGTATCTAGAGCCTGTTGTATATCATGCACAAGGAGGGCCAGCTGTGTCTCGCATGGCCGCTGTTTCCTAAAACCGTGCTGGTTTCTGCAGATGAGCTTCTCAGAGTCTAGATAGGTCATTATGTCTGAACACAAAATATGTTCCATGATTCTACAACAAGTCGATGTCAGTGAAATTGGCCCGATAGATGATGGATAAGAATGGTGCTATATTTTTACCATAGTCAACATTTAATCTTACAGGGACACGGTCTGGGCCAGATGCCTTCCTGGCGTCTAAGGATCTTAACTGTTTTACAATCCCAGACACAGACACAGAATGCTGCAGGGCATCCATTACTTGTTCTCGAAAGACAGGCGAATATGCGAAGGACTTTTGGTTGTTGCACAATACAGCATTTCTCCCTTGTGGTGGTCAGAACTGGTCGACCGGAGCTTTGTCGACCACTTTGCCTTTCCTCGCGTTCCCATGCAGTCCAACATTGGGCACTCTTATATCCGAGTGCCTCTCAGCAGCTGGATGAAGACCTACAATGAGGCTCCTTTTAAACTCTGTCACCTAATCATTATGCTGTCTCATACGAGTACGTGATAGTTCCGTGTCCTTCAGAGTCATTACACAATATCTGACACTGTTCATGCTTCTTATATACCCTACCAGTCCTGGTAAAAACACTAAACACGAGCACCTTAAATGCGCATTGGTGGCCGTTCCACCTGTCACGGAGACTTGCAACTCTACTCGTGTAGATCCCTGCCGATGGTGTGTACGTGGACGAAGTTACGTTGAGATCCGGTCACATCTTCTGGGTGCTTCACTTCCTTTGTCAGGCGGTGAATTCCATACTACCTAAGATAAGCATTCTAACTGGCACAGGTGCGGAAGATGAAAGTTTGGTTGCCTATCTTAAGGTGCATGAAATATTTTGCGGGCCATCTTTATTTTGCTCACATTAGTTGACGTATGTCTGCACTCAGAACGTAAAACCTGCAACGTAGTTATTATTTGATGTATGTAGCGGGCACTTCGTGAATGAACAGGCCTGCAGATACCGAGTTTGATTTTTATCCCCTGTTATGGCAGTACTGAAAATTATTCACAAGTCTTATTTTTCCCGATAGAGGGACTAAATGACAGCGTAGTGTCATCGAAACCGGTCGCATTTGAGTAAAGAGATTTAAACACTTGGTTGAATGTGTTACTAATAATTCTCTTCACATTTGTAACAAGCTTTATACGTAGGTTTCAGAGTAACCAGTTGAAAATGGCGTATCGCCGAAATCAGCTGAGAGTGTGAAAATGAATGACTGTGGTCAGAATAATGTCAAGGTCAAAAATGAAGCTGCCTTTCAGATTTACTTTCCGTTATGTGTGACAAAGTTTACCCCAAATACAAGCTCAGACCTAGGTTTCTCGGCTCTCTAGGCCCAAGCATATCTGGTCTACAGGTATATACCACCATTGCTACTAACAGTGAGAGACCTTGCTTTTGCTTACGCCTTTGCCCGCAGGTTTCGCGGGGTCGGCGTGATTACAATCGGATTCGGCAAGGTTAAGTTGAAAGGGTGGCTGGAAGCCCTTCCTGCCACCACCCTGTAACCCCTGGGGCGGAATCAGTGTACCCTAGGCGTCTGAGTCTAGTGTAAAACATAAAATAGTGAGAACGTGTTTCAAATGTCTGCGAGTCGAATGGCCGGCCGTTGTGGCTGAGTGGTTCTAGGCGCTTCAGTCTGGAACCTCGCGACCACTACGGTCGCAGGTTCGAATCCTGTCTCGGGCATGGATGTGTGTGATGTCCTTAGGTTAGTTAGGTTTAAGTAGTTCTAAGTTCTAGGGGACTGATGACCTCAGATGTTAAGTTCCATAGTGCTCACAGCCATTTGAACCATTTTTGCGAGTCGAGTAACTAAGACGGGAAATGGGGAGCAGCCCTGTATTCAGCTAGTGAGATGTGGAAAACCGCCTAAAAACACATCCAGGCTGGCTGGCACACTGGCGCTCACCGTAAATCCTTCGGGCGCATTCGATCCGAGGCCGGTGCGCCTACCTGAGTGCAGAAAACAGCGCATTAGCGCTAACAGAGAGAGACCATTTTGTAATATTATTTTGTATTCCTGCAATACTGACAAAAATCGTCGCTTAGACTGTCTGAGTGAGGTGAGAAAACTGCTGAATGAAACGAAAATTGCGATTCCTTTTTAAGTGTTTCCCGGAGAGACACTCTTGAGACAAGAGTTCAGTCGGAGAAGGGAAAAGCTGCGAGACTTGATCCAGATCTGAAGGTGGTAGTTTGCTTACAATCTCTCGGCGCGCGGCTGCAGACACATTGCTAGGGAGCTTCCTGGTGCTCTAAATATCGCCTGGCGAGGTCACGCGGGCGCACTCGAGCGGAAAGCGGCGCTTGCCGTGCCGTCCGCAGCGGATGAGCGGCTGACTGTGATAGGGGGGAGGGTGGGGGAGAAAGGGAAGGCCGTGCGTGCAAGTTCTGCGCGGCACAGGGCTCTGCGGCCGCAGGCCCAGCCAGTATTTGGGTCGACCTCCAGACTCCATCAGCGTTTCGCGTGGGTCAGGCGGAGAGCGCAACACATTTCCCATCTCCTCTGCTCCAGTGACCAACTAGCTCTTCAGCTTACCAGAGAGAAGTGCACTCTTCGCGTCCTCGGCAAGGAAGCAACTGTCGTTCTGTGTTACACACTGATGTGACAAAAGTCATGGGATACGATATACATTTGCGTGTATGGCCGTAGTATCGCGTACACAAGGTATAAAAGGACAGCGCATTAGCGGAGCTGTCATCTGGAATGGTATCTGACGTGATTATGACCGGACGACAGAAATTAACAGAATATGAACGCGGAATGGTAGTTGTAGCTACGCGCATGGGACGTTCCATTTCGGAAATCGTTAGGGAATTCAGTGTTCCAAGATCCCTTGTGTTAAGAAAGTGCCGAGAATACCAAATTTCAGGCATTATCCCTCACACGGACAACGCAGTGGCCGATGGCCGTCACTTAACGACCGTGAGCAGTGGCGTTTGCATGTAGAGTTACCAGTGCTAACAGACAAGCAACACTGCCTGAAATAATCGCAGAAATCAATGTAGGACGAAGGACGAACGTATCCCTTAGGCCAGTGCGGTGAATTGCGTTAATGGGCAATGGCAGCAGACAGCCGACTCGACTGGCTTTGCTAGCAGCACGACATTGCTTACAACGCCTCTCCAGGGCTCGTAACCATTTCGGTTGGAACCTAGAAGGCTGTAAAACCGTGACGTAGTAAGATGAGTCCCAATTTCAGCTGGTAAGAGCTGATGGTAGGGTTCGAGTGTGGCACAAGCCCTTCGAAGCCATGTACCCACGTTGTCAACAAGGCACTGTGCGAGCTGGTGGTGGCTCCATAATGATGTTGGCTGTGTGTACATGGAACGTACTGGATCCTCTTGTCCAACTGAACTGATCGATGATGGTTCAAATGGCTCTGAGCACTATGGGACTTAACATCTATGGTCATCAGTCCCCTAGAACTTAGAACTACTTAAACCTAACTAAACCTAAGGACATCACACACATCCATGCCCGAGGCAGGATTCGAACCTGCGACCGTAGCAGTCGCGCGGCTCCGGACTGAGCGCCTAGAACCGCTAGACCACCGCGGCCGGCTGATCGTTGACTGGAAATGGTTATGTCCGGCTACTTGGAGACAATTTTCAGCCATTCACGGACTTCGCGTTCCCAAATGCATTTTCATGGATGGCAATGCGTCATGTTACTGGGTAACGATTGTTCGCGACTGGTTTGAAGAACATTCTGGACAATTCGGGTGCATAATCTGGCCAGCCGTATCGCCTAACACGAATTTCATGGAAGATGTATGGGACGTAATCGAAAGGTCAGTGCGTGCACAAAATCTTGCACCGGCAACACTTTCGCAATTATGGAAGACTGTAGAAGCAGACTCAGTAATTCTTCAGGGGACTTCTAACGACCTTTTGAGTCCATACCACATCAACTTGCTGCACTACGTCGGCGAAAAGGAGGTCCGACACGATGTTAGGAAGTATCCCATGGCTTCTTTCACCTTCGTCTATTTGGTCTTCAGGACGGACTGTCCTGCTGGCGTACCCGAGAAGCGAACAGTCATTCGCGACTACACTATTATTAAATGTATTTCGGTTACTGAAATTGTATTCAGTGATGAACAGTTATTCTGATCACCGATTTCTGTTCAGCGTACCTAAGTACCCCTGGAGCCGAGGTTTCATCCTCTTGTGAGCAACAGTTTGCGAGTTATCAGCATTTTATCGATGTTTGATGTAAACTGAGCACTGTCGGAGATTAAAGCTGTGAACACCAAACTTGGTGTTAGGGTTTAATTATTCATACGTGAAGCTCAGATTATTTAAAGCCTCGAACTCCCATGTAAAAAAAAGCTTCAACTTTCTGGTTGCTTTACAAATTAGTTAATGCGCTAAATATTTCACGCCAACCATGTAAACGAGGAAAGCTTAAAAAAAGTTAGACATTATGTTTGAATACTTGTTTTGTAAATAAAAACCACCTTTTCTTTGCTGCACTGTATTTTATTTCTCCCAAAAGCGTTTCGCCTTTCTCACTGTAAAGCATCGTCAGTGGGACCTAGAATGGTACAATTTCGTTTTGACATGTGTTATTTGTAGATTATAAAACAGTTCACATCTCGTTTTTTATGTAAGTAAGTGATTACTTATAGTTCTTCGAGTTTTTGTTTGGCTTCTGAGTTTCCTGTCATCAAGTCACACGCTGGAGGTCGCACTACAGCTCTGTTTACGAAACATAACCATGTTTCCTTGTTCCGAACATTTTTCTTCTGCTTTTTCGTCTTCTTTGCCCTTATTGTTGTGATGCACTATCAGTCTTCTGAAAATCTGTGATTTCAAGATGTAACTACAGTGAGTTCACTACGTGTCTCATCGTGTTTGGTTTGTTTACGTACATGTTGGCACCCTAACGAAGTATATGTTGGAAACTAATGTCTATTCATTTCTGTTATGTGTATGTGTGTGTGTGTGTGTGTGTGTGTGTGTGTGTGTGTGTGTGTGTGTGTGACATCCACCCCCTTTCCACTCGCTTGTCCGTGAATCTTTCCACAAAAAATTTAAACCAAGACTCAAATCAGCTGAGCACCCATATCTCTCTCTCTCTCTCTCTCTCTCTCTCTCTCTCTCTCTCGCACACCCACACATACACACACAGGTATAAACATAACAGAAATGAATAACTGCCCATAGCTCTTAAAGTGTGCGTTTTTAGAGCTCATATTTATTGGACATTTTTATTTTTTTTAAATTTTTGATGCATACTAACTCCTGTCAAAATAGGGAAACAAAGAGAGTGCAGTAGAAAATATTTCTTTGAGGGTATCGGGGATACAAAAGTGTCATAGCTCTTATGGAATGTATTCTACAGCTCACGTTTTGCTTCGAATGATCGTTCCTGTCACATCCCTGGATATTGGAAATTCCCCTTGGGATTGTATGAGGGTCGATTTGGGATGAGGAAGGGGTCAGTCGGCAGTAAAGATTCGCCAAATCCACGTGCTAAGTGACTAAACTATGGACGACATGTAATTACTAGGAAAAGTACCGTACTATATAACTTTACGACGCCTTTCAAATTTTGTTTTTGGAGAGTGGCACTGCGCAGACATTTAGAAATTTATCTGTAGGAACTACGCAGATAAATTTAAACTTTCACGAGTGTGTTGGAATTTGAATTTTCTGCGATTTAATGGAGTCGGGATTTTAAATAATTTTGATTGAAGTATCGCTGTGTGTCACTCAGAACTTTCTCGCATTCGCTCCGTTCCGTGACATAAAAAGTGCGTCGCAGCACTAACGTATTTCTGGTAGTTACAGTCGTTATTGTTTTAGGGTAAGCAAACATTTCATGAACTTTACTGATTTTCCTTATTCAACTGACGGGATGTTAGAATTTTAATAGCTGTTTTTGAGTTGTTACGAGTAACAATTGGTATTTTAGTATATTAATTCATCATTTATTGATTATTATCTGTGTTTCAAATTACAACGCTACTTCATTACCTGAATTCTAATCAAGAAAATTCAGTGAAAGCGTGGATGTTCTGGCAAAGCACAGTGTTTCTCAAACTATGCAATAAATTGCAGAGAGCCGTTCAAATTGTAATATTAATTTTCTTTACTACTTGATGACTAGTTTAGAGGCTAAGCTCATTATCAAATCATCCACTAAGCTATGCAGTAACATCCATTACGACACCCACATGACTATTCAGTTCAGTTAAACACATCTTGCAAATTAATGTATTAATCCAATCGCACCTATTACGACAGCCCCACGATTGTTCATTCCAGTTAAACACATCTTGCAAATTAGCGCACTAATTTACAAGATGTGTTTAACTGGAATGAACAGTCATGTGGCAGTCGTAATGGATGTTACTGCATAGCTTAGTGGATGATTTGATACTGAGCTTAGCCTCTAGAATAGTCAACGAGTAATAAAGAAAATTAATATTACAACTTGACGGTTCTCTGCAGTTTATTGCATAATTTAGTAAACCATACAGTTGCTGGCATCATGCCTTCCATTATACTGAAAATTGATAAAGCATAGTGGTCTGGCATTTCTTCCTACGCCCTTTTCATAAATTACAATACATCGCATGCTTATAAGGTAGCAGACAACTGACTGAGTAGTAAATAATACTAAACCATTTTCAAAGTAATAAAAATATTTAACTGAAATGTAAACTTTTCACTAAAGCCCCACGTAACTGGACTCGAAGATCGCCTTGGTTGGGGGTCATAGTACATTCATAATGGGGTACCGGCACATGTTGCTGCGGCTCTAAGACTAAATCTAACCCGCCGATATGGTCCATATGGATAGGTCGGTCAGTACTTTGTCCTCCTATGCCAGCTGACCTCAATCCTCTGGATTTATTTCTTTTTATATCTAGGGTCATCTCAAAAGGGAAGTTTACAGCACTCCCATTGATATAGCTAAAGACCTGGGGCAGCTAAACTGTACGTTCTTGTCAAGATTTACAAGAGCAGCTGAGGGTGTTTGAATGCATTTCGTGATTACACATTCGCAACTGTCTCACAAACGGAAGCCTTTGGACCTATGTTTACTGAAGCGTTTTTGGTTCTATTGTCGTAAGCTTTTATCCTTGTCAGTATGCTCCTTCAATTATCATAAGCTTTATATACTTCATGACTGTTTGGCTCCTCCGAACTGCGGATCCTTCCGGTATACTTTACGAAGTATTTGGATGGTAGAACCAAGTCTCCCGCTTTAGTTCGTGTGATATTTATTTGCTATATCATGACGTCATGTTTTGACTCTTAGTAATTTCTGTATTTTTTTCTTTTTTTGCCGGCACCAGTGCACATTGATGGCAGCCGTTGGTGTAAAATGAGCTTGTCCTCTGACGTAAAAGGGAAGAAACGTTGTGTAGTCCTATTAATAACTTAATACCTCTCTCAGAACGGCATTTAAACGGGAGCGAGCTGGGGAATGAATTTCACGTCTACAACACAAGGCCTCGCCACTGCCGAGTCGGCCGTTTTGTACAGTGTTGCGCGCGCTACAAGCATGCATGGCTCGTCCTTTGCTGTTAAAAAGCAGTCCTGCGGTTAGCCGCAAATTAGGTGCACGCTCAGACAACGCCTCGGCTCCAGTCAGCCCCTGTGCACGGATTCATTTCCTCATTGCTCGCGTTAAGGGAACCACTCATTGCTGATGGGAAATAACTGCACGAGCTGCTGCGTGATGCTTCTCTCAGACACGACATCCAAGAAGAATTTAGTTTAATAAAGAGATCTCCACCTTTCTACACAGAATTGAAATTGGATACTGTGCAGTTCACAAGAACCAAAAAAAAGTGCGAATGTATTTATCTTTATATAAAAGACTGTGATTGGAAAGTGGGGTACCAGCTGCCTCATTCTACATTCCTCAACACTTTTAAAAATTTTATCAAAATTTTTGCACGCAAATATATTCGCGCTTTTTTATGCTGAGAGACAAGAAGACAGTGGCAGTGGGAAAGAGAGGGAAAAGTAATAAATAGTAGCAGATAGAAGACAGTGGTTGTATTATGGAAAGAGTGAAGGAGACAATAGCGGTCTGAGAGAAAGAGAGGGACACAATGGCAGTGGAACATAGTTGGCAGCGACAGAATATATTACAGATAAAACCCTAGGTAAGAGCACTGGAAAATACAATTTTTACGCGCGGCGTTTAGGAATGTATTACTTACAAAGACTGTCACACGAATACCAATATTTGTGGAAGTGTAAGGGCAGACTAACATGAAGAGAACACATCATATAAAATGTGTCCAATTTTTTGTTGATTACAGAGTTAAAGAAAAGTTGAATGATAGAAATGAAAGGAGCATGTTAAAATGGTTGGACATGTAAAGAGAGCGGAAGATCAAAGAATGCCAACATGAATGTTGGATGCCACGTTTGAGGGCAGGAGCCGGCCGTTGTGGCCGTGAGGTTTTAAGCGCTTCAGTTTGGAACCGCGTGACCGCTACGGTCGCAGGTTCGAATCCTGCCTCGGGCATGGATGTGAGTGATGTCCTTAGGTTAGTTAGGTTCAAGTAGTTCTAAGTTCTAGGGGACTGATGAACTCAGAAGTTAAGTCCCATAGTGCTCAGAGCCATTTGAACCATTTGAGGGCAGGAGGCCAAAAAGGGAACCGAGAGCAAGTTGGAGTGAGTCGATAAAGACCAGTTTAAGAAGCACGAATATCGACTGAAACAGAATACTTACAGCAGAGAGATGTTGGAAAGACGGGCTAAAGAATAGAAGTACAGTAAATGTCCCAACCTGGCTTGATGCTGGATAAAGGGGAAGCGAAGACAACGACGCACCTACAGCTATCAGGATGAAACCCAAACAAATACTCACTGAAGACATTAAGGAAAGGCAAATCATTAAGTTCAAAGTTGATTTTCGTACATTCAACCCCCGAATTCAATGCACTTTCGAATTTTCGTGACAGTTCCACGTGTGCCTCTTACGAGGTCGCCTTGGCATTCTCTTGAGGGCAACGGTATTCGAAATCGTCCGCCTCTGTAGCAGAAAGCACAGCGCGGTTTATTGCCATGTGGAGGACCCGTCTGCGATTCCCTTGTACTGCCAGGGATCTTTCCTTGGTGGAGGGACTGGAATGCGACCTCCTCAGCTTCGTGATCTCAACTGAGGAGCTACTTGAATCATATCTGGCGACTGCAAGGTCTGCAAAGCCGACGACGGCTATGGGACTGGTGTGCTACTCCACACCGTTCTATACCCCTTTCGTATAATGCCATTGGCTGAGGATGAGACGGTAGTCGGTCGGCCCTTAATGGACCGTTTATGGCGATAAAGGCGGAACTATTCCTTTTTTACTACTCATAATCCGAATAGACAATTTGTCTTTATAGTACTTCGCCTTTCAACCATTTCCGCAGAAAAAATCCAATTGGGTTATGCTCGAGGATCTTGGTGGCCAAGAAACGTGACCATTGCTGCCGATCCATTTTCTGGAGAATGTTACGTTTAGATGATTTCAATGCAGCAAGGGCACAGAGAGTTTTTCCGGACAGTTAAAAATGTGCAATTATGAAACCACTTCATACGAAAGGTGGCAAAACAGACTTACATAATTTGTTACTGACATCTTTTTCCAAATATTCGAAAAAGTAAAATACCAAGAGCAGTTGTACACTTGTCTGAAAGCAACTTACTTAGCATATCACGGTTTAGATTCCAGAAAGGCTGCTCGACTGAGAGTGCTAGTTATACATTCACTCATCAAATAGAACAGCTCTGAAATAATAACATGTCGCCAGTTACTATTGTCTGCGATCTCTCCAAGGCCTTCGACTGTGTAGATCACGGTACTCTCTTAGAAAAACTCAAGCTTTTTGGGAATTATGGCTCTAAACACAGACGGTTTGAATCACATTCATCAAATAGAACGCAAAAGGTTGTGCTGAATTATTCAGGCAATGTCGGAAAGATACTAAATTTTCGTGACTGGGGTAAAAATCACAAAGGGAGCCCCATAGGGTTCAATTTTGGGTCCACTCCCTTTCCTTATATATGTGAATGACCTTCCACTTTTTATTTAAAAAACAAAATTGGTACTTTTCGCAGACGATTCTAGTGTTGTAGAAAATCCCGTTAGAGAGAAAGTAACGGAAGAGATTGTAAATGATTTTCCAAAGAATTATTAAGTGGTTCTCTGAAAATTGATTCTCCCCACCTTTTGTTGTAACACACTACATTCAGTTCTGTACGACAAATAGAGTCATACCCACACTTGATGTAGCAGTTGAGCATGAGTCAGTAAA
Source organism: Schistocerca serialis cubense (assembly GCF_023864345.2). Taxonomy (NCBI): domain Eukaryota; kingdom Metazoa; phylum Arthropoda; class Insecta; order Orthoptera; family Acrididae; genus Schistocerca; species Schistocerca serialis. The sequence goes on from NC_064638.1 coordinate 709,986,717, forward strand.
CGGGGTATAATGCACCAAAATTTTGGTTGTACATATTGATGAAAACTTAACCTGGAACAAGTATATTACCGAGCTTTTCAAACAATTTGCTCTTCGTATAATTGCTAACCTTGGAAACAAACGTAACAATCTCCTTACATATTTTGCATATGTTCCACTCAATAATGTCGTACAGAATAATTTTTGGGGTAATTTGTCACTTAGAAAACAAGTATTGATTGCGTACAATCGAACATTAAGAATAATACCCACGGATGTCATGTAGGTACCTCTTCAAGGAGCTAGGCATTTTAAATGCGCCGTCACAATATATATTTTCGTTAGTGAAATTCGTCATAAATAATCCATCACAATTTGAGAAGAAGATACGTACAACACTCAGTGGCTCAGACAGGAGTTCAATATGCAGCAATATAATTTTTTGATCATTTGCTTAATATGATAAAATGTCCGACAGGTAGCGAAGCAAGTTTAAATCTAATTTAAAATCATTTCTCCTCTTCCATTGACGAAATGTAGCTGAGTGAGTAGGAATAAAATGATAATGCGTGCGTCAGTGTTAGCTCTAATCATTTTTACATATCCTGTAAACTGACTCATTTCACGTCATTTCGATAAATGAATCGTTCAAATGATCTATGGGACATGTAACTAACTAACTAACTAAGTAACCTGAAAACTTGAATGTGTGAAGGCCCCGTCATACTGAAAAAACATGGCCCATTCTTGTAGTCTGTTGCCAAAGGAACCTCTTCCAATAATTCTGGAAACTCACTTTCAAGAATAAATAATGGAGTACTGGAAGACAATGCGATGATATAACAAGTCACCATATTACACATTTACAGAGAAGTGTTCTTGAAAATGTGTCTCCACATGGGCACGTGGCATTTCGCCTGACCACTGATATGAGATACGACAGACACGCCGGGCGGAGTGGCCGAGCGGTTCTAGGCGCTACAGTCTAGAACCGCGAGACCGCTACGGTCGCAGGTTTGAATCCTGCCTCGGGCATGGATGTCTGTGATGTCCTTAGGTCAGTTAGGTTTAAGTAGTTCTAAGCTCTAGGGGACTGATGACCTCAGATGTTAAGTCTCATAGTGCTCAGAGCCATTTTTGGGATACGACAGTTACTGGTAACGTCATGAATGTGACTGGCTCCACCATAAACAATTTTAATGGCATTACGCGACGATTTGCAATTAGCCGACAAAAAAATTCCAATAATATACGTTCATCTCCTTCTCGAAGGTGTTGAACCCGCTGTAAATGATAAGGGCAGAGGCCGTGTATACCTAATTTCTCTCCGTATTCTTGTATGAAGAACACCGACGCGTGCAGAAACTCTGCACTGAATGGCCTCTTCTACTTCATCCATATTCTGTTCATTTGCAAGTTCAGATGAAATTTGGTTTGCTGTGTACTATAACAGTCTCACGAAATTTAGTGGAAGCACAAGGAAACATTTCTGAAACTAATAATCTGCAGTTAGGAAATTGTCTACCATATTCTCTGCAGGCAGCGATAGCAACGTTTCCATTACAGAGAGAATACTGCCACTGGGGTATATCATAAACCATGACATAAACGATAAAATGTATGGTGGTGTTCTTGAACCACCTGGCTCGTGAGTTGTTGGGGATGTTCTAGTATGGACACGCGCCTCTCAGTAATTATCCGCGCTAGCAGACAGTAATCCCTATCAACACGGTGTTTACATCTGCTATTGTCCTGCCACCGATTTTAATCGCATCGAGGTACCCGCGTTAAATGAATGTGCTGTAGTTTGTCAAGAGCTCAGTGTTTGCACGAATTTGCTTCAAACGCTCATCAACAAATTGCAGTCAACTTGTATAGGATTATGTTCCTTGTCCATTCTAATACGTTTACACTTCGACGGCCAGAACAATGCCCGCAGATTACACAGTCCTGCGTCATAGCCTTGCAGTACATTTATAGAAGCGAAAAGAGTGCTACCTCTCCAAGAGGCACCACTTTTTTCCCCGCGTTTTCAGTCTGTAATTAACAATAAGAAGAATGAAAGTAAGCAATGACTTGTCCTGTGCAACGTCTGTATGTCGAATGGAAACAATTTAAAAGCGTTTTGCTCCTTTTAGCCATTATAGGAGCGTGGAATGTCAGATCCCTTAATCGGGCAGGTAGGTTAGAAAATTTAAAAAGGGAAATGGATAGGTTGAAGTTAGATATAGTGGGAATTAGTGAAGTTCGGTGGCAGGAGGAACAAGACTTCTGGTCAGGTGACTACAGGGTTATAAACACAAAATCAAATAGGGGGAATGCAGGAGTAGGTTTAATAATGAATAGGACAATAGGAATGCGGGTAAGCTACTACAAACAGCATAGTGAACGCATTATTGTGGCCAAGATAGATACGAAGCCCACACCTACTACAGTAGTACAAGTTTATATGCCAACTAGCTCTGCAGATGACGAAGAAATTGAAGAAATATATGATGAAATAAAAGAAATTATTCAGATTGTGAAGGGAGACGAAAATTTAATAGTCATGGGTGACTGGAATTCAAGTGTAGGAAAAGGGAGAGAAGGAAACATAGTAGGTGAATATGGATTGGGGGACAGAAATGAAAGAGGAAGCCGCCTGGTAGAATTTTGCACAGAGCACAACATAATCATAACTAACACTTGGTTTAAGAATCATGAAAGAAGGTTGTATACATGGAAGAACCCTGGAGATACTAAAAGGTATCAGATAGATTATATAATGGTAAGACAGAGATTTAGGAACCAGGTTTTAAATTGTAAGACATTTCCAGGGGCAGATGTGGACTCTGACCACAATCTATTGGTTATGACCTGTAGATTAAAACTGAAGAAACTGCAAAAAGGTGGGAATTTAAGGAGATGGGACCTGGATAAACTAAAAGAACCAGAGGTTGTACAGAGATTCAGGGAGAGCATAAGGGAGCAATTGACAGGAATGGGGGAAATAAATACAGTAGAAGAAGAATGGGTAGCTTTGAGGGATGAAGTAGTGAAGGCAGCAGAGGATCAAGTAGGTAAAAAGACGAGGGCTAGTAGAAATCCTTGGGTAACAGAAGAAATAGTGAATTTAATTGATGAAAGGAGAAAATATAAAAATGCAGTAAGTGAAACAGGCAAAAAGGAATACAAACGTCTCAAAAATGAGATCGACAGGAAGTGCAAAATGGCTAAGCAGGGATGGCTAGAGGACAAATGTAAGGATGTAGAGGCCTATCTCACTAGGGGTAAGATAGATACCGCCTACAGGAAAATTAAAGAGACCTTTGGAGATAAGAGAACGACATGTATGAATATCAAGAGCTCAGATGGAAACCCAGTGCTAAGCAAAGAAGGGAAAGCAGAAAGGTGGAAGGAGTATATAGAGGGTCTATACAAGGGCGATGTACTTGAGGACAATATTATGGAAATGGAAGAGGATGTAGATGAAGATGAAATGGGAGATACGATACTGCGTGAAGAGTTTGACAGAGCACTGAAAGACCTGAGTCGAAACAAGGCCCCCGGAGTAGACAACATTCCATTGGAACTACTGACGGCCGTGGGAGAGCCAGTCCTGACAAAACTCTACCATCTGGTGAGCAAGATGTATGAAACAGGCGAAATACCCTCAGACTTCAAGAAGAATATAATAATTCCCATCCCAAAGAAAGCAGGTGTTGACAGATGTGAAAATTACCGAACTATCAGCTTAATAAGTCACAGCTGCAAAATACTAACACGAATTCTTTACAGACGAATGGAAAAACTAGTAGAAGCCAACCTCGGGGAAGATCAGTTTGGATTCCGTAGAAACACTGGAACACGTGAGGCAATACTGACCTTACGACTTATCTTAGAAGAAAGATTAAGGAAAGGCAAACCTACGTTTCTAGCATTTGTAGACTTAGAGAAAGCTTTTGACAATGTTGACTGGAATACCCTCTTTCAAATTCTAAAGGTGGCAGGGGAAAAATACAGGGAGCGAAAGGCTATTTACAATTTGTACAGGGAGCGAAAGGCTATTTACAATTTGTACAGAAACCAGATGGCAGTTATAAGAGTCGAGGGACATGAAAGGGAAGCAGTGGTTGGGAAGGGAGTAAGACAGGGTTGTAGCCTCTCCCCGATGTTGTTCAATCTGTATATTGAGCAAGCAGTAAAGGAAACAAAAGAAAAATTCGGAGTAGGTATTAAAATTCATGGAGAAGAAATAAAAACTTTGAGGTTCGCCGATGACATTGTAATTCTGTCAGAGACAGCAAAGGACTTGGAAGAGCAGTTGAATGGAATGGACAGTGTCTTGAAAGGAGGATATAAGATGAACATCAACAAAAGCAAAACAAGGATAATGGAATGTAGTCTAATTAAGTCGGGTGATGCTGAGGGAATTAGATTAGGAAATGAGGCACTTAAAGTAGTAAAGGAGTTTTGCTATTTGGGGAGCAAAATAACTGATGATGGTCGAAGTAGAGAGGATATAAAATGTAGACTGGCAATGGCAAGGAAAGCGTTTCTGAAGAAGAGAAATTTGTTAACATCCAGTATTGATTTAAGTGTCAGGAAGTCATTTCTGAAAGTATTCGTATGGAGTGTAGCCATGTATGGAAGTGAAACGTGGACGATAAATAGTTTAGACAAGAAGAGAATAGAAGCTTTCGAAATGTGGTGCTACAGAAGAATGCTGAAGATTAGATGGGTAGATCATGTAACTATTGAGGAAGTATTGAATAGGATTGGGGAGAAGAGAAGTTTGTGGCACAACTTGACCAGAAGAAGGGATCGGTTGGTAGGGCATGTTCTGAGGCATCAAGGGATCACCAATTTAGTATTGGAGGGCAGCGTGGAGGGTAAAAATCGTAGAGGGAGACCACAAGATGAATACACTAAGCAGATTCAGAAGGATGTAGGTTGCAGTAGGTACTGGGAGATGAAAAAGCTTGCACAGGATAGAGTAGCATGGAGAGCTGCATCAAACCAGTCTCAGGACTGAAGACCACAACAACAACAACAGGAGAGTGCCTTCAACCATTGGAGGTTGGCACGTACGTCATCTGCTGTAAAGCGTCTAACGTGTGTGCTGTTTAGGATTTTCCTGTAGTTACGGTGAAAATGAGGAACTAGGCAAGCATTCACCTAATAAAATCACTAGGAATGCTTCTGATGGGCGACACCTGGTTGTTAAATGAATTTGTGACTATGATACGACTCACCTTTTGCTCGGATACTTGGTTCCCACTACACACGTCGAGATCTTGTGTTAGAGACCGAGTATGTATAACTTCTGCTACAGAACACATCGTCCTGTGTTACGGGAAGTAGCGGAAAGGGATGTGAACCATCACCAGGCGAAAAGACAGCGAGTGTACAAAGCGGTGCGTGCGAATGCTGCGTGTGGTTTTACCGCTGGGCACGGTACCATATTAGGTAGTTCGTTATAAATAAGAAAGAAAACTTGATACATCGATGAGTTGCAGAGAACTACACGATGCGGACATGCTGGCGTGCGTTCTCTGCCATTGCAGTGTGGACAGACATGTCTTTAGGACACCGCTCTTCCGGTCGTTGACGCCTTTCCAAACCTGGGAGCCGTGGAGTAATTTAAAAACCTTCGTTCTGTTACCATAGGGTTTTCAAGCACCTGAGGCAGCAGAAATAAAACAATTATAACCCACGTTTTTTCCCTGACAGCGGAGACAGAATTGACAGGGTTGTAGCCACTATGCTACTCAGTCTGCACATTGAGCAAACATTAAAGGGAATTGAAGTTCAGTAAGAAGAAATAGAAAATTAAGGTTTTCAGTTGACACTATGATTCTGTCAGAAGGAGAAAAGGACTTGGAAGAGCAGAGCAGAGCTATAAGATGAATATCAATAAAACTAACACAAGGGTAAAATGGAATGTAGTCGAATTAAAGCATAAGATGGTGAGGGAACTAGATTAGGAAGTAAGAAACTAAAAACAGTAGATGAGTTTTGTTATTTGGGTTGCTAAAAAACTGATGATGGCCTAAGTAGGGAGGATGTAAAATGTTGACTGGCAACAGCAAGAAAAGTGTTTCTCAAAAAGAGAAATTTGTTGCTATCGAATATAAATTTAAATGTTGGTAGGTCTCTCTGAAGGCATTTACATGGAGTGTATAGAAATGAGGAATGGATGAAAAATAGTTCAAAAAAGAAGACAATAGAAGCTTTTGAAATGTGGTCCTATAGAACAATGCTGAAGAGTAGATGGATAGACAGAATAACTGATGAGAAGGTGCTAAATCGAACTGGGAAGGGAGAGCGGGAAAATGTAATACATGGCATAACTTCAAGCTCAAGGATGACAGGACACATTCTGACCCGTCAGAGAACAGAAAATTGTCAGTTTGGTAATGGAAGGAAGTTTAGGAGAGTAAAAATTTTGTAGGGAGACAGGAAGTAGGTTCAATAATATTACATGTAAGCTGCAGCAGCTATGCAGAAATGAAGAGGCATGCACGGGTAGACTAGCAAGGGGAGCTGCATCACGCCAGTCCGCAGACTAAAGAACACAGCCTCGCGGAGTGGCCGCGTGGTTAGAGGCGCCATGTGGCGAATCGGGCAGCCCCTCCCGTCGGAGGTTCGAGTCTTCCCTCGGGCATGCGTATGTGTGTGTGTGTGTGTGTGTGTGTGTGTGTGTGTGTGTATGTGTGTGTGTGTGTGTGTATGTGTGTGTGTGTGTGCTGTACTTAGCCTAAGTTAGTTTAAGTAGTGTGTAAGTCTAGGGACCGATGACCTCAGCCATTTGGTCCCTTACGAGTTCACACACATTTGAACATTTGAAGGACCACAACAACAACAATATGGCAGTTATAAATTTCTAATAGTCTTAATTATTTTTTCGAAAAGAGAACTAGATGTACCGCATTCGCAACTTCAGTGAATGTGACACTTCTTTGCCGTATCTGACAAAAGCTGAAATACGATTTTACGTTAAAAAAGTAGCCCCAAGTTAACAAGGCAGGAGACGGATATGATCACCGCTCGCGGCTGTATTCCGGAGAACTGGACACTCGAGCTCTCTCGGCGGCGACAGAACAGCCGTTAGGGCGCCCTGAGGACAAAACGGGCGCTGGGAATTGACGGGACGGCGGCACCAGTTTAATTAGCGCCGGTGACAGCTGGTGACGCGGCCGCAGCAGCCCGCCTGCAGCTGACAGCCGGACGCGACTCCCATATCTGCTGCATTTCTGCCTCTGCGTTCGCTGTCCGTCGTTTTTTTTATCGCGCCACCTGGTTGACAGGAGACAGCCAGCGCTTTTATAATCCCCCATGAATTCAAATTGCTCATATTTTCTCATTAATGCCCAGATGAGGTAACTTCGTCCGCATTGTTTCGGTATCATTGTCAGCCCTTTTTCTTCTGTTCAACATATTTTTACATATTTCACTATATTCTGAAAAATAATCTTTTGGTGGATCCATACTAGCTCAAGCCCTATGCTTATACCCTGAAGATCCAAAGAAACTGGTACACCTGCCTAATATCGTATAGGGCCGCAGCGAGCACGCAGAAGTACCGCAACACGACGTGGCATGACTCGACTAATGTCTGAAGTAGAGCTGGAGGGTGTGAGACACCATGAATTCTGCAGGGCTCTCCATGAATCCGTAAGAGTACGACGGAGTGGAGATCTCTTCTGAACAGCACGTTGCAAGGCATACCAGATATTCTCAGTAATTTTCATGTCTAGGGAGCTTGGTGGCCAGCAGAAGTGTTTAAACTCAGAAGAGTGTTCCTGGAGCCGCTCTGCAGAAATTCTGGACGTGAGGTGTGTTGCATTGTCCTGCTGGAATTGCCCAAATTCGTCGGAAAGCACAATGGACATGAATGGGTGCAGGTAATCAGAGAGGATGCTTGCGTACGTGTCACCTGTCCGAGTGTTATCCAGGCGTATAAACAGTCCCGTCTCACTCCAACTCTACACACCTCTCACCATACAGAGCTTCTACCAGCTTGAACAGTTCCTGCTGACATGCAGGGTCCATGGATTCATGAGGTTGTCTCCATACCCGTACATGTCTATCCGCCCGATACAATTTAAAACGATGCTCGTCCGACCAGGCAACATGTTTCCAGTGATCAACAGTCCAGTGCCGGTGTTGACGGTTCCAGGCGAGGCGTAAGGCTTTGTGTCGTGCAGTCATCAAGGATACATGAGTGGGCCTTCGGCTCCGAAAGCCCATATCGACGACGTTTTTTTTGAATGGTTCACACACTGACATTTGTTGATGACCCAGCATTGAAATCTGCAGCCATTTGTGGTAGGGTTGTACTTCCGTCACGTTGAACGATTCTCTTCTGTCGTCGTTGGTCCCTTTCTTGCAGATCTTTTCCCGGCCGAAGCAATCTCGGTGATTTGATGTTTTAGCGGTAAGATCGTGAAATGGCCGTACGGGAGAATCCCCACTGCATCGCTACCTTGGAGATGTTGCGCCCCATCGCTCGTGAGCTGATTGTAACACTTGATAACCTGCCATTGTAGCAGCAGTAACCGACCTAACAACTGCGCCAGACACATGTCTTATAAAGGCGTTACCGACCGCACCGCCGTATTCTGCCTGTTTACATATGTCTATATTTGAATACGCATGCCTATACCAGTTTCTTTGCGCTTCAGTGCATTTGGTGCATAAAGATGGAAAGAAGAGTCATTAATGTTAAAGTCTGGTATATATGGGACGATTAACACTCCTTTCTATAAGAAATACGCAGTTTATTTGATCGCAACTCTTCCAAATCCCTAAAACTCTGTCTTAATACTCGATTCCCTATGTCTTCCATGTCAACTCCATTTCTTCCTTCTTCCGCCGATGAGATAAACTATTTCTTCTGTTTCTCAAGGCTTCTTCACAATTACATTCCTTGTATCTATGTTTGTCATCCCAATTTCTCAGACAGCCATTTTTAGAGATGTCCTTTTTCCTCTTCATCTGAACTACCCACTGTGCTATTCATTATCGCAGTATCTATTGCCTCAGACGTATTTCATCACTCCATGGTAGTCAGTGTCCCCCCCTTTCAGCACATCGATTCTTCTGGACGAGTCTATGAAACTTCAGCCTACTTTTCTTCATTGTTAAAAAGTGATCCGAGTTGATATCTGCTCCTGGATACAACTTACAAGCCAATATCTGATTTCCAGATTTGCCTGACCGTGACGTATCCCATCTGGTATCAGCCGTATTTCTAGGCTCCTCCAAGTATGCCTACTCCTCTTGTGATTTTTGAACAGTGTACTCGCATGTGCATTCTCAACTTCTCGCGGCGTGATGAAACGTCCATTAAATTTCGGGCATGCAGCCGCGCAAATAAAATTTCCTCCACATATTTCGGCCGCATATCGTCCGGCCATCCTCAGAGTGAGTCACAAGACTGACGACAAGATGCCAAGCGCGGCCTTATATGGTCGACTGCCGTGGTACCGTGGAGGAAATTTTATTTGCGCGGCTGCATGCCCGAAATTTAATGGACTAGTGTACTCGCAGTTCCCCCTTTTTCATTCCTATTAACTAACCTATGTTCTCCTGTAACTCTTTGTTCTATTCCTTCCCCTACTACCGCGTTCCCGTCCACCTCCTCCTACATACTGAGTTCAATATCCTCGTGTATTTTCTCCATCTTTTCAGCTTCTGCTTGTGACATCGGCATGTATACTTGAACTACTGTTGTTGGCGTTGGCTTACTGTCGATTCGAATGAGAACACCCTATCAGTGAACTGTTCGCAGCAATTCACTGACTGCCCTGCTTTCCTGTTAATAAGTAATCCTACTCCTATTAAACCTTTTTCTGCTGCTATTGGCATTGCCCTATGTTCATCTGACCAGAAATCCTTACCTAATTTTCCATTTCACTTCAGTGACCCCTACTGTATCTAGATCGAGAACTACATTTCTCTTCTGAGATTTTCTAACTTTCCTACTACGCTGAAACTTTTGCCATTCCACCGTCCGACTCCTACTACGTTTCCCTTTCGTCCATTATTCACTCTTTTTCGTATGTTTACCTCTCCCATAGCTGTCTCCTCCCATTTACTGACTGGGTGATAGGAGTATAAGTACAGATATTGTGATCATTGATGCAGAAACCACCAGGTAACACAATGATGTAGGCTTCTTGTTATGTACCCACTTCAATGTGTTAGTTGTTTTTTCGCTGCATCCAACAGTCTTCCCTCAAACACACCAGAGAATTTACTGTCTGGTGTTTTTTGCACGGTCGTAGCAGTACCATTAGGCGGATTACACCTGTCAGTATAGATCAACTGTTTTGCGTCCAGCGTCCACACTTCAACACCAGACCTGCTGCCCAGGGGAAAATAAGCATTAATGGCTTGCTCTGGCCACATGTAGTTGGAGGTATTAACTAACCTAAAAACGTACTACAACCAGTAGCTATAACTCTTAGTCAGCAAATCTAGTAAATAGTGATGTAATGTTGTTTAGAACACTGTTCTCAGTCACCAATAAAAGTATCTGCACTTACCCCTCGTAACAACCTGTATATAATGTCTTATGTGGCCCAAAGGTGTTTCGCTTTGCGTAAAATCATGATCAGCGGCCAGTTTTTTGGCTCCTTACATTATTTCTAAGTGTTCTGTAAACATGAGTCCCATTTTTACACATTACGCTGCACTAGCCACAATACCACCGCCAGCTACGTGGTTTAGTAGTTGGTGTTGTAGGCCGGCGTGACGCGGGGCGCCAATTAAAACCCGCTCAACAATAATTAACTGTTATTTATCATTTATGGAAGAGTCTTGAAATATCTTATATTTGTAATGTTTGCGTATTCTGTAATATTAGATGTATTAACAGCTGCTTTCTGTGCCCAGGAGTTCAGTTCTGTTTTGGCTTTTCGTCGGTGTCAGTAATGAATGTGCTTTCAGTTCTTGGTGTTGAACTTCACTGATGACCTTGCCTTCAGATTTGGGCTTGTATATTGTTTCGACGTGACAGTCTTTTCTGCTTTCATGTTTTGGGTTATAAATTCACATTCATCTCATGCTTACGCGTGTGAGAGGCGCCCGACATCCGTTCGTGATGCTGGCCCACAACATGACACATCCACCTCCCTGTCAAACTGTGGAACTGCTTGCCGCAGACAAACGTTGATACCTGACTGTCTCCACACTATTCTGGGACGATCGTCAGGTGTCACACAGATACTGATCTCGTCGGCGAAGGGAATCCGATGCTTTCTCTCCTTCGTGCCCCAGGGGGATGGGGGCTTTGTACTGTTGTTCGTAATGGAGTCCTAGATGCCACATCTATGCTGTCTGCGACGACACAGCCCTCCCAGCTGCCTCCAGAAAGGCAGTGTGCACAGTTGTGGGGGCTGTCTTTGGGTTACCTGTGACCAATACTCGGTAGGTAGCTGCCGCCGGCTGGTGGTGTTGATCGAGGGCGGCCGCTGCGAGGCATATCGTTATCATTTTGTGTAAATTCTTTGTCAGTGTAGTGATTGATACGTTGGACGATGACGTTAATCTTAGCAGCCGCTTGACTACATTGAAGAAGAGAAAGGTATGTGCCGACATAGTATTTCCCCTTGCGTACTCCTTTCACTTCATTAATCACACCTAAAAGCAAAAACACAGCATTGTTCTGAAAAAAACAATCATCGTAGTTAACCATCTAGCACGATCATTGTATGCCAAGGAAAGAAATATTCTACCTCAGTATTTCAGTTTGTCCCATGAACGCCCACGAGAAAGGTTCAAAGAATTATGTCAAACTATAACTGGCCACGCAATCTAAGTGCCCGCTTTGTGCAGCTTAAGGTGCACGCCGAGAATTGTAGAGCAGTATCGGTCATCTGCACTCTTACTGGGAAGATCTCTGAAGCGCTTGGCAAACAGTGCTTGTCGCTGCAAAGGCAAGCTTCTGCTGCTTCATGCCAGGTGTACGTGCGACACTCTACTGGACAGGTCTGTTCTTGGGAACTACGGGTAACACCGCACTGTCGCTATCGTGGCTCCGTGTTGTGGTTGTGTATTATGAAGCCTCGAGATTAATGCTATGAAGCTCAAAGTTCTCAAAATTAAAGCTGTCTCTTTAATTAGTTATTGTCGTAAGGACTTATTTACTCAAGAATCAGAAACAACTGTTCGTCACACTCATTTTCTAAATTGTCTACGCGCAAGAAGTTTTGCTGCCTTTGGCTTCATAATAATAATAATGTCGTGTGACGAGGGCTTCCCGTCGGGTAGACCGCTCGCCTGGTGGAAGTCTTTTTGATTTGACGCCACTTCGGCGACTTGCGCGTCGATGGGGATGAAATGGTGACGATTAGGACAACACAACACCCAGACCCTGAGCCTAGAAAATCTCCGACCCACCCGGGAAGCGAACCCGGGCTCTTAGGATTGACAGTATGTCGCGCTGACCACTCAGCTACCGGGGGCGGACTTTGGCTTCATGATTAGGTGTTTATTTCTTCGTGTCAGTAACAAATAATATGCGTAATGTACGCCAGTGATAATGGTTCAAATAACTTCAAGTGTATAGTATCAAATATACAAACTCAGGTCTGATTATCGACGTAAACTTGGAACCAAAAGACGAAACCGTACGTTGAGATACAAAGCACCAAAATATAGACGAAATTAAGAAAATATATGAACTCAGTGGTTCAGGAATATATGAATTAAAATGTAATAGTTGCAACTCTGAATATATTTAGATGACTCCATGAAATTTTAGTATCAGGTACAAAGAACACATTAGGACACTGAAGAGTGGATGCGTCCACTCCACACTCTAATAGTAGAAGATAACTTCCATATTGGGATAGGCCGGACGGTGTGGCCGAGCGGTTCTAGGCGCTGCAGTCTGGAACCGCGCGACCGCTACGGTCGCAGGTTCGAATCCTGCCTCGGGCATGGATATGTGTGATGTCCTTAGGTTAGTTAGGTTTAAGTAGTTCTAAGTTCTAGGGGACTAATGACCTCAGATGTTAAGTCCCATAGTGCTCAGAGCCATTTGAACCATTTGAACCATACTGGGATAAAAACAGGCGTGGAAACTTTATGTCAATTAAAACAATAAAGGACATTCTGATTCTCTAGAAAGAGCTTTTTATACAGAGGGCCGCAAGAAAAATGAAAGTATCCACAATGATCAAAAAAGCAACAACAAAAGGAGAATATCCGGTCAGTACGCAGCTTACCACAAAAAATAAAAAGGATTTATTAAAAATACGAAATGAATTTAGGAAATATAACACAGAAACACTCAGAGTACCGCATATCACCCCTATCTCGATTCCCCTCCAGGCAGCCCCCCGCCATCGTACAGGTCAATTGGACTGACGCCGCCGAGAATTCTTGATGTTGACTGTTGAACCCGTTTCATGGATCTTTGTAGAAAGTTTCTGTACTGTTGATCCATTAGGTGCATTATTGCCCCCTAACCGCGTGCAGGCGTATCACGGTTGCTGCATAACATTCTCAGTTTTGATGAAATGCTGTAACTATTAGCACATGTAGCGCGAATTGTAAACTGCTACCTGGTTATACATACATTGAGCAAATGGGAGGAATTCAGATTAAAATGTTGTGAGCCTAATTGAAAGGAGTTCCACAACATTAAGACTAATGTTTGCTGCCTAAGGGTGGCATAGCGAAATGTGTTAACTCTGTAACGACGACGCCCTGTAGCGTTGCTGGATGACATTTCCGGGCATGAGTTGCTTACCTCATGACAGCCTGTACAAGAAACCTATAGAAAAATTGGCCAGGAGCCTGTAGGACTCGTGCTCTGAGGTTGCTGTGCAAACCTGATTATGTATACAGACAGTTCATCCAGAGTGAGGTTTGAGAATCTCGACAATTTTTGCCTGTTGTCGACACTTTGTGAGGGGTCCACTTCTACGTGGAGCCCCATTTTGAAATATATTTCGTGAAAAATGACATGCAATGGTTATCACTTGTAGAAGAGATTGTAACTTTGACACCATTGAACCAAAGATGTTGCCTGAGTGGTAGAATCGATTGTAAGTAGGGGGGGGGGGGGGGGGGGGGCGGAACGCAGTAGCAGTTGCCGTTGCACTCTGTTAAAGGTAGGGTGCAAGACTTTAAGCTAGTGGCTGGATGTGAGAATTTAGTTGTTGGCCTATGGACGCAGCATAATACAGTTTTGTAAGGTAATGAAATTTCGTATATTTAGTTTTAAGTACGCAGCAACGCAATGTGGATTTTGCTAATTCAAACAGTACTGTCACTTGAATGTGGGAACCAAGTATCTTCCATCGCATTTAATGTATAGGTTGGTTAGGTATACTCGATTTGTAGTATTTACCGTATTTTGTAAACCTGATACAAGGAAGTTAAATTTTGGAATTTATTTTGTCAAACGATGTCAGACCTTCTGTCATGTAACAATCCAAGTATTGTTAACTACATCAGTAAGTGAGAATTGTAGAACAGTTGAGAACGTCACTGATTTCGAAGTTAACGTAAAATGTTTCATATCAGATTTTGTGCAGGAGATAATTTTGAAAACAAGTTTCTAACTAAACCAGTCTGTATTAGCATATCCTGTTATCAGTACCCCATCCTCTACCATGTCGAGTGACATTATTTGTATGAAGCTATTTACGCCCGGAATTGCACTTTCCTGAGCCAAGATTGAATATTTTGAACGCCTACTGTGGAGAGAACAGAATACCAAGATTAGATCCGTTGCGACTCAACAGTTACGGAAAATGTATTTCATTGTTTATTTGCATAGGTAATTTTATCAGTTTATTGCACAGTAAATTTCAGAGGGACTGATTTCATTATAGGCATTGCATACTGGTTTTACATATTAAGTTTTAATTTTTCTTTGGGTTACAGTAAAACTGATTAAGCACACCATTTGCTCAACAACACATCACACAGTAAATCTGGATAACACAAAGATATTTTTGAAGAACATTACACTTGGCGACAGCTCTGGCAGTCGTTCGCCTTATGAATTCTTTGCTATTAAAGTAATCAGATACTTATGTTCTTGATCTCTCAACACTCTGTAGCGATGGTAGTAGTTAGATTTTTTGGTGCAACACAGTTTACTAACTTGTATAAATTTTTTCCACAGTTCTTCGGCATTCCTATGCTCCACTTTGTTTTCCATTGATTTCATTGTTCAGTATTTTTTTGTCTTTGATTTTGTACCCTGTATTTCATTTACGATGCCGCCAAAAGTGTTAAGGTTCTGGCGCGTAGTCTGACTATTAGAGATACCGAAATAGATGATTTTCCTATTATTGACAACAATGTTGAGAATGATAGTGGCCACTCCGAGGCGCAACAATTGCAAAGCACCACAGAAAATATGAATTCAGTTTCCAAAAATAATAAACAAATTCCTAATACTATAATTTCACCCACTAGTTTGACCAGTAATCAGTTGATAGATTCCGATATCGAAGACGCCGCTGATCTGCACGTGGCTGATGTGCACAATTCAAAACTTGATTGTTTACCGAGTGAGGTCGGTGGTTTGCATACTTTTCACACTACTGGTCGGACTGACGATAGTATCTCAGAGGAAGCAATAGTGCAAAGTACTCAGTCTGTTTTTAAAAATCCGTCAGATTCCGCAAACGGTAGTTATACAGATAGTGCAACGAACGAAACGTTCATGGTTGTAGATGATGTCTCCACATCACAAAGCACAACACAGGTGACAACCGACACACCAATTCCAAGTAATATGGAAGCAATGTTTCAAAATCTCATCTACATATTCAATGAACGATTTAATAAGACTGATGAAATGATGGTTAAACAAAATACTCAGTTCAATGAACGGTTTAATGAAAATGATGAACAATTTTCCACCATACGTGATGAGATTAAATCGTACACAGAAACGACTGATAACCGTTCAAACACGTAGATACAGACATTAAGACCAGTGAAAAACGTCTTTCCGAAAAGACTGAAGCCATAGCCAGGGCCGGTTGGAGTGGCCGAACGGTTCTAGGCGCTAGTCTCGAACCGCGCGACTGCTACGGTCGCAGGTTCGAATCCTGCCTCGGGCATGGATGTGTGTGATGTCCTTAGGTTAGTTAGGTTTAAGTAGTTCTACGTTCTAGGGGACTGATGACCTCAGAAGTTAAGTCCCATAGTGCTCAGAGCCATTTGAACCATTTGAACCATAGCCAGGCAACATCTTTGGTTCAGTGGTGTCAAAGATACCATCTCTTCTACATGTGATAACCATTTCTTGTCATTTTTCTTGAAATATATCACAAAATCGGGCTCCAGGTACAAGTGGACCCCTCACAACTTACTGGCAAGATATCGGTCCCGGAAATTCCATGTCTTTTGGGGTAAGTTTTAAATTTGAAGTCGGATAACTAGTGTCAAAATGAATACATTTTTCGTGTGATATAATTAAAAATTAACAGTTTTCTGATTTTTTCTTTTACTTATATTGTGAAATCTTGCATCTTGCCACATTTCATGATTGGAGACCAACGAGATGAGAATCGATGTTATGTAGAACATCAACATCGCTATAGCTTGAACTAATCAGTTCAAAACTTCGAACTGTCGTGTTGGTGCGATTGGTGTTCACTTTGGTTGCTAGAGCGTATTGGTAAGCGAGTGTACAACAGGTTCTGTAATTCGAGTAACGCTGCGATCAACTAAAGATATTAATTTTGAGAACTGTTAAGATGGCGGGAAAGACGAAGTAAAATTTTAAATAGTAAGAAGCAATTTCTGTAATCTACACTAGTCTAACAAACAAACACCTAACCCGAAATTTCCGTATCTAACGTTACTTTTAAATGATTTTACGTATATTTTATTCCGATTTTTCGTAGTAATGTGCAAAAAACTGTCCTATATTGTAATTCTCAAAGCCACGTGAGTCTAAACAAAGTCGAATATATCTTTAATGAGGTCGTGTGGCTTCAAAATGACAATGAAAAGGCATTCCGTATGAGACGTGAATTGCTGAGAGCTATGCGGTAATTTATCGTTGGCTTGACACAGTGTTAACAGCGGCAAAGGCTATTTATTAACGGCGGAGTGGTCTAACCAGTTTCTGCTGCTAACTCTCTTTTTCGCTCGATGACGTACGCGCGGAATGCAAGTAAGTCGTTACAGTACACGTACTTACGATGAGCGAAGCAGTGTTTAGTGGCAATTTGTGCTGGCAAACTAGTGTTTCAAACTAAAATACAAGCTCTGCGTAACAGTCGTTAATGTTGTCGTAACGCTTGGCTGGTGGAAAGTGTACAGCACATAACTCACGCGTCTGTCACAGAGTCACAGAGCTTCGCGCTTGTTTGAATTGTAACGGTCTTTTATTGTCAATGCGTATATACTGTCTAATCAAAAGTGTCCGGACACACCTATGTAATGCGAAATTGACCACCAGGTGTCACGCGAGGCGGAAACGACACTATAGAAGGAGGCGGCGTGTATTGTGTTGTCAGTAGAGAAGCAGTAACGGCAGAATTTGAACGTCGGCTAGTCGTTGGAGCAAAAGATCTATCAGTGACATTTGAGCCCTTCTAAAGCTGCCCCAGTCGACTGTTAGTGATGTGACTGTGAAGTGGAAACGCGAAGGATCGTCAACCACAGCCAAGCGAAAACCAGGCAGACCTCCGGTACAAATTGAAAGAGGCTTCGTACCTTGCGGAGGGCGGTTATAAGGAATCACATGAAATCACCAGAAGGAATCACTTGTGAGTTCCAAAGTGCTACCAGCAATCCAGTTAGCCGAATGACTGTACGTAGGGAGTTAAAAAGAATGAGGTACAGAGATGGAGCAGCTCCGCATAACCGACACTTTCCTGTAGTCAGTGCTAAGTGACGCTTGAGGTGGCGTGGACGGTGGATGAGTGGAAATGAGTGGTTTAGAGTGATGAAACACACTATATCCTGTGTTAATCCGATGGAATGGTCTAGTTTGGCGAATGCCTGCAGAACGTAACCTGTCATTATGTATAGTGAAGTACGAAGGAGATGGTGTTATGGTCATCATCAGCTTTCTGCTATATTAGCAGGTCCTTTGCCTCTCGATTTTCTGCGATCCATTGCTTCCTTCTTAAGGCTGCTGTATGTTGTACCGTCCATCACGTCATCCAGTAGCTGAAATCTCTTCCTTCCTCGCTTCCTTTTCCCTTCTACATAACCTTCTAAAACAGTTTTTATCAGTCCGTCATTCTTTCTTACTATATGCCCAATCCACTCTCTTTTTCTTCTCTTTATTACATCTAGTAAGTGTCTATTCTCTCCCACTCATCTCAGTACCTCTTCATTTTTTTTACACTGTACATCCAATTTATGCTTTCCATCCTCCGCCATGTCCACATCTCAAAAGCCTCTAGCCTTCCTCAGAGTCCATGTTTCAGCGCCGTACGTAAGAACACTCCATACAAGACATTTTATGAACCTTTTCCTGAGTTCTCTGTCCAGACTGCTGCAGAAAATTCTCCTTTTCTTATAAAATGAGTCTTTTTGCCATTGCTATTCTTCTTTTAATTTCTGTGCTGCACTTCCGGTCGGTGTCTATCCTGCTTCCAAAATACCTAAAATTTTGCACCTGTTCTAATATTTCTCCATTCAGCATCATTTTTATTTCTCTATTTCCTCCTAGTGCCAATACTTTTGTTTTCTTTGTGTTAATTTTAATTCCATATTTTTCCGTTAGCTTCAATGGTGTCCACTAAATCCTGTAATTCTTTTTCCCCTGGGGCGAGAAGGACCATGTCATCAGCAAACCTCAAACACCCTATTCTTCTTAATCCAATTTCTACTCCTTTGCCATCTAATAAGCACTGGTCAATCATATTTTCCAAGTAGAGGTTGAAAAGGGTAGGTGATAGCATCCCCGTCTTACTCCTTTTCCTAGTCCGATCCAGGTGTTATGGTATGTGGGGTTTTTCTTGGTTACTCCTGCGGTCTCCTTATTGCGCTTAAGAAACCCTGTATACGGAAGGATATGAACACTTTATACAGCAGTGTGTGTTGTGTATCTTAGAGGAACAATGGGGAAACGATGATTGCATCAGTATGACAGTGCACCCTGTCATGAAGCAACAGTTGTGAGGGAATGGTTTGTGGACGATATGAAAATGGATTGTCTTGCCCAGAGTCCCGACCTCAGCCCAATGGAATGAGTCATAATGTCGATTTAGCTCCAGACCCCAGCGTCCAAGATCATTAACCTTTCTGGTTTCGGCTCTTGAAGAATGGGCTGTCCAGCAGAGCCCAAGCGGTCATAAAGACCAGGAGTCGACACACTCCACAGTAAGTTCTATTAATAAACAGTGGATTGGGCTGGTGACAATTTTCAAATCAGTGAACCAATCAGTTGACACGCGGAGTCTAGACAATGCACCCACCAGGGCAGAATTAGCAGAGGAATTAAAAACCTCCAAAACAACAAGGCATCAGGCAATGATGGTATCTGTGCTGAAGAGATCAAGTGGGGTGGGCCTGAAATAGAAAGAAGTATGTACAATATAATAGTGGATATCTGGAGAAATAAAAAAGTACTCATAGATTGGAAAGAAACCATTTAATACCACTGAACAAGAAAGGGGACAAGAAAGTACTGGATAACTATAGGGACATCTCTCTTAAACATTGGGTACGAGGTTTTGTCGAGAATGTTGCCGAACAGAGTTGAAGAACTGGGGCCGACAACGGGAGAGTACCAGTGTTGCTTTAAAAAAGGGAGGAACTGTACAGAACAGATATTTGGAATAAAAAGGATAATAGAACACAGACGCAGGAAAGGAAAAAAGATATCAGTTACATTTGTGGACTTCCAAAAGGCGTACGATTCAGTTGACAGAAGTACCGGTACTCTGCTCGATGTGTTAGAGGACTGGATGGTACAACACATGCATTAATAAAGGAAACGTTAAGCGACACTACTGCCAAGATCAGGCATCGCAGTACGCTGTCAGACAGCTTCGAAATAAAAATGGGAGTCCGGCAAGGGGATGGGGCTGTCACCAATTTTGTTTAACCTGGTTTTGGACGAAGTAGTGAGACAGTGGGGACAAGTAAACAGTAACATTAAGATCAAAGATGTACAAATAGGGTAAAAGGTCAAACCTAATGCAACAGTGGATTGCCTGTCGTTCGCAGATGACATGGCGCTCTTAAATGAGACAGAAGAGGAGGCAAAGACAGCACTAAAAAATCTATCCGAAACTTCCGAAAGGTCGGACTGAAGATTGCATATAAGAAGACCAAGACAGCGAACACTGAGTCTGACTGGAAGATAGATGGCCAAGTGGTTGAGAAAGTCAACAATTTTTGTTATTTGGGGCTGAAGATAACTGGTGGCATACAGAGCAACAGTAGCGCAGTAGACAGGGCACAGCTTTTGCAGAGGCTTCGGTATGCGGTGAAAACAACATATGGCTAGAAAAATCTGTCACGGAATGCCAAATTGCGACATTACACAGCAACTGTAAGAAATGCTGCTCTGTGTATCAGAAACGATCACACTTGGCAAGAGAGCTTGTATACAGGTGGAGGAGGAGGAGCGGAAAATTTTGATAGACATATGAGCACCAAAAAACACGGTTATATCTGGATACACAGAACACGACAGGAACTGTATGAAAATATTGAACCCACATCGAGCGAGGTACGGAAGAGGAAGTTACATATGTTGGGCACATCATGATAGTGGACGAGGAGAGGTTGACTAAGAAGATATGGAATGCAACACGTCATGCGGGAAACAACTGGGTGAAGAAAGTCAGAGATGACTGGAAGGCAGTAGGAATAAAAGAAAGGAATCTGCAGGCAGTAGTACTGGACAGGGGGAAGTGTAAAGGGTTTGTGGATGGTCACAGGTGGCCGGACACCAAAATAAAAGTTGTCTTTACAGAAGAAGAAAGAAACAGAAGAAGCGAGAGAATAAAGAGATATTGGAAAGAAAGAAGAGGTGCAAAACAAGCCACACGTGATCCTGATGGGTCCTAACGAAGCAGAAGAAGAAGAAGAAGAAGAAGTTGACACGTGGAAGATCAGAAGCCCTGATGAATACGGTGAGACTCATTCTCGAAAAATTACTCCACCCCCATATTTGAATCTGTCAAGAGGAACTGCTTCCTTTGCAAAGCTACGAAATAAATGTCAGCTGCAAAAGAAGAATGAGGTATCAGCAATGATGAGGAAGACTATGAAGTGTGAACTGACCATCTGTGCGAACAGCCACGCAGCATGGTAGCGTTAACTGTTCATTTATCTGCACAAGATCAAATCTCGGCGATTTTTTACTCTCGATTAATAAGTTTTGCTGAAGGCAGAGTGAAGGATGTGTCTTTCTCAAACAGAAAAAGTGAAATCAATCTCTGTGGACACGCATATTCGCCTAAACCGCCAATTATGTCAACAGCAAGTCGTTGGAAACATTTGTCCTTTGTTTCGTCGTCAATGAGGGAGCCGCGTCTACATGCTGCAAGTCTGCAACGAAATTAGGCGGAATGCAAATTAAATACGAAAAGTTCTTTTCCTTGTGGAATAAATGAACACACAAATAAAGGCAAATAATATATTTTAGTTATTAATACGCCAACGACAAAAGATTTTTTAATGGTAAGGTACTCATTTTTGGCGCCCATACCTGCCTGTATAGGGCATGAGAGACTTCTTGTGTTCTCCAACGAAGGTTCTCTGCTAAAAACGGGCAGTCCTACAATTTAACTCATCTGTATTTTTATGCTTCTGGACTTAGAACACTGTGAAACAAACTAAGCTTCTCGAAACTATCTAACAATAGAACAATAATCCTGTTGACATAGAAATTAAATTTTTGTAAATAATCAGTTGAACCTTATGAAAGTGAAACTATGTCCAGAAATTTTCACTGCAAGGTGATCCCGAAATTCACCGAAAAAAATTCGGAAGTTTTTTAGGGATTTTTCTGAGTATTTTGGTACAAGTAAGTCATCTCCTGTGATTCTTACAGAGTAATAAGCTAACTAGAAATTCTGCGGTTTATTACAAGAATTATCTTTGCTTCTGTGTACTGCAACAACCCTTCGACGAGACACGCACACTTTAATCACAGTGTCGTTGTGCTGCTCTCCTATTGCTTTCAGTGAACCCACACTCGAGGTGCATATTGTTCAACTTTTCATTTGCAAATCTATCCTTTCCGTTTCTTGCCATTGTTACCGCACAACTAACACGGCCAGAAAAACAAACCCGAAACGGAAGCGAACAGTACGGATGCAGGCCTGAGGGCGAAGAGTTAAGTGGACACTGCTGTTGTCAGTGTCAGTTACCCTGATTGATTGTAACAAGATGGCTTCAAACAAGACACACAGTGCATACTTGTCAACATTTGCACAGTTGTGCAGATATTTAACCACGCAACGAGCTACCGATACCACTGGGCCCTTACACCAAAATATCTAGAAAATATCGCTTAACAGATTCCGAAATTTTGTCAGTGGAGTTCGCTTTCACCCCGTATATGACGGTAGACGAAATTTGTCATTTAACCATCCGTTACGTAGTAACACCACCAAGTCAGAAACATACGTTCTGAAGACTTTGTTGATGTATTTTGTCCTTGAGTACTTTGAAAACATGATTAGCTTACAAAAATCTAAAAGCACGGTCCAGAAGAGCCAG
Source organism: Schistocerca serialis cubense (assembly GCF_023864345.2). Taxonomy (NCBI): domain Eukaryota; kingdom Metazoa; phylum Arthropoda; class Insecta; order Orthoptera; family Acrididae; genus Schistocerca; species Schistocerca serialis. Next base: position 710,009,358 of record NC_064638.1, read on the forward strand.
AAATAGGAAATATGAGGAAAAGCGGAAACGGCAGTATTTATTTTTTTCTTGCTCTGGTATTTTGAAAAAATCAGTATTCCACGGTAATTTGTAAGAAGCAAATAGACAGTACGTGGAAAATCATGTAACAGGTATAGACGTGGCAGGTGTGAACAACCAGGGGAGGTACAAACTACTGCATGAGTATGGTTCAACTAAGTGAGGGATGCCTCATTAGACCTCGGACATCAGTCCTTCTGATAGTATCGAGGGAGATTCTGCCGTAATTGAGGCAATGGATTCGGACCTGGAAATGTGACGGCTTAAAGACGAAGCGAGCGCTTCGTAAATTAGTTATTCAGTAGTTTCACTATAGTTTCGTCGAATACGGAATAGTTCTGTTTTTAATTACTTCAGCGTCCATGGGACGTGCAGATCATTACATAAAACTCCGTCCTTTTTTTAAAATACGCTTCAGTGTTTATCGCTGCAACTCAACGTTTGAAGGCGTTTGCTTATGTCACGAACGTGAGGTATTAGATGTTTGTTGTGCCATCATTGGTCATGTAAAATAAGAGTTAAATTTGAAATTAGACTACCCGTGTTCATGGGTATGAAATAAAGTATACAAATCTTTTGCTATACAAGATATGTAACGTACGAAGCCACACTTCCGCAAATTATCGCATCGGTAATATAACTCACAACTGTACGGTTGCCTCTGAGGATCTCTCTCACAGTAAGAGGCGAATCTTCAGACACAAAAGTAGCTCGTAGACGACGTTCTTGACAATTTAGAACAAATGATGTAATTTTTTCTCCTGTGGAAATGGTGTAAACCGGACAGAAGTGCTGTGAGAACCAACTTATTCTGGAAGAAGCAGTACGGCCTGGCCCGCACCTGTTGCTGTGCCGTGTCCCGCGAGTATTCATTACCAGAGGCCGCCTGCCCCTAGCTACGCCTTGCCGCCATTATAGCCGCTACCATCGCGTGTTGCCCTCTGTTCCAAAATGTGCTGACACGAGTATATTTGTTGAACGGCACTGTTTCATCGCTGGCTGGCTTTCGCACAATTCATAGATCGCACCTGTCTTTCCTTGCCTTCTCCTTGCCTTGGATATAGTGTCTTGTGCGGAAAATGTAGTAGCACTTTGTGTGGCCGTGCTTTCGTGTCATTTCTTTAATTGCAGCTTTTTACATTGTCTAGCTTAAAGCTCTTGGTGCTTCCGTTCCGAGACAGATCAGGTGTGCAGTAACTTGTATTGTGCGCTGGGAAGTTTCACAAGTTTCGATATGGTCGCGAATTGAACAGTGACACGAAATTTCCTTTACTTTACGTCTATAGTCACAAATTTTTATGTTATCAGACTACCTGTTCAGGTCTATAACAACCATTGTCATATCTGAAAAAAGGGAAAAAACACTAATATAACTAGCAGATTGTCTATAGCTTAAAACAATAAAATATACCATGATGAAAAGTATTACTGACATACAGGTTAACAACACCCTAAAACTGCGACTGAAACATAAACGAAAAAGGACGTATGACAAATGTGATGGCTCCGCAGTATACAGCTTTGATTGTAGTATTATATCGGTCAAACGGGCCGCTATCTTAACGTAAGGTTTAAAGAACATTCACAGCCACGGAACAAAACTGCTTTGGAACAGTATTTATGTAAAACTGGTCATTCTATAGGGAACATTGAGAATACTGTGCATTTTCTCCACCAAGTGGAAAGAGGCTGTGGTCTTAATTTATCTCTCTCTCTCTCTATCTCTATCTCTCTACCTGTCTCCGTCGTCAATGTAGATTCTACAGCATTCACATGCCTCGAAAACCTTCATAAACACTTGAACCAGGATGTTTATTTCGACACTTCTGTGAGCAAGTGTTGTACTTTCTTCTACATACTGGCGATGAGTATGCTGTGGGCACTCCCGTCTTTCATGATGACAGTGACGGTGTTCCGGTTTGACGAATACTGAGGCACAGAATCGCATCTCGACTCGCGTGCTAAACGACCTGATGTAAATGCCACACTAAATGTCTGGGATTATTTGGAACAATCAGTGAAATGGCGCAGTCAACAAACCTGAAATCTTAAATCTCTATGGGAACTAATCATCAGGTACTGCCTTCAGATGAACACGACATACACTTCCGGGAAAAAATGCAACCCCGTCAAGAACATGGTCATTTTATTGACAAGAGAGGCTACAGGTAATTGATCATTGTGAGAATATGTCATAACAAGTTCAGACTAAGGTGAAACACACATGTCGCAATAAAGGCAATGAAGGCGTTTATTCTTACATGCAAACGATCGTAACGGTGCCGAATGGAATCTTGCGACAGATTGTCCCAAGGATCTTGCTCCCTTTGTTGCAATTTTCCAATGGTTCTTGCTGGCCCTGGAAAACGAGTAAGTTCCCACTTCTTGATATTGCTGGCCAGGGCCATTGCTGCACAACACGAAGAGCACGTTGTGTCGCAGCAGGGCAAATGTGGACGCGCATTGTCCCCCTGAAAAGGCACATCACCTTCATGTCGAAGTAATGGCAGTAGCGCGGTGTAACAGCCTGTGCAGCATAGCGTGCACCGGTTACTTTACCCCACAGAAGTACCAAATGTGCCCGCATTGCGATGGGCCTCCACACGATGGAGACTGGGGTGGTACCATTGTGTCGTGGACGAATGAACTCTAGAACAGGTAGTTCAACAAGTAAATGGCCATACACGGTTGTTACATCCATCATTCACATGCAGACAGTACCTACTCTCAGCACTGAAGACAACGTAGCGCCATTACACTCTCCAGTCAACTCTTTCATGACTCCCGAATAGCCATGCTTGGTGAATCGTGTTGCCAGTGGTAGCTTGGCCTGAGCCACACGTAAATTAAATCCTGCAGCAATGGTCCCTGATGACACAGCAAGGGCAACACGTGCACGGGTTTGATCCTGGGTGATGTATGGTCGGCCACCGCTGCTCGCAAAGTCCTTCGATCTTGACGTATGTCTGTACTATGCAGACATTCAGAAGATGGTCTACAGGTGTGGTACTGTTCCACAGACCACTGTTCAAAGCAGCGACATCTTACAGATACACTGTGCCCAATATGTGCTGCAATGTGTCTATGCGTCCATCCAGCGTACCGCAGCCCACAACGCAACCGCGTTCAAATGACTGAAACTGTCCAACAGGGATGCGAACTCGTCAGCAGGGCATGATTGTACGCTAGAATACTGGAGACACTTTTCACCACTAAACCCAGCACAGTTACTGCCTACAGAGACAGAACAGAGGGTGCACAAATAGATCTCCTGGGGGCCATGCAATTGCTGATAACCGTGTCAAACTTCTCACTAACATTAACCCCCCTCGCTATTCACATGTTATACTCCGGTGCCGAATTGGAGTCTTTGTTAAGGTTAAAGGCGGCGCTACACGGTATTATCGTGATATCTGCTGACAGTGACTCAATTTTTGGTCGGTGTGCTCATGGCTCTCTCGCATTGACGAACATGTAGTTAGCGCTAGAGGGTTGAGAAGGAGAGAGGTCTAGTCACGACATGGCAGGATGGTCGAATAAAAGAAAGGGTGTGTTCTCCAATTTGGATGCTGCATGTTTCTCCCACTGTTTTTGACGAGAAACACTGATTATCTGTCCTGTACGTAGACGATTTAGTGACGTCATATTGACATGAGATCACTGCAATTTGTTGGGAAGTGTCGCAAGTGGCTGGCAGGGAACCGAGACAGGAAATTAAAGGCGCTGCCGCCCGCTTCCGGTGTCCGCTGCTAATTGCGCCCTCCATCAGGGCCAACAACGAATGCACTGCGGCCGCAGCCGAGAACCGTTTCCGGCCGCCGTGGCGGTGGTCACGGACTGCCCCCTCACTGTGCACGCCACACAGGTACAGGGCGTGGACATTCACGGAGGGAGCGCGAACAGAACGTTTGATTAATGACAACGCGTGTAGAGGCTTTTAGGCAGTTATTTTTCTCGCGCCCCATGTATAGATGGAGCAGGAAGAAACCCTAGTACTTGATACAATGGGAATTGTCCTCAGTCATCCACGTCACAATACTTTCCAGAGTATGGATGTAAATGTAGATGTTATGCAGATCGTCAGCGTAGAGAGCTTAACGAAGAAACACATTTACCATTGCGGACCATTACGAAGATGAGAGTTTAGCCTACTCATCTACTAGACTAAGTGTTTTAAGAACTCTACACGAAAATACGTCTTTTTGAGTATAAAGTTCAACGTGAGACAGACTGTCACAGCAAACAAAGTTTGTAGGCAAAACGGATATTTCACTCCACAGTGGAATATTAGCTGTAACAAAACATCCTGATATATTAAGCACTGTGCATTGGACCGGGACTCGCCCATGGAGCTTGCTTTGCGAAGTCCACATTATTACATCTGCATCTGCATCTCCATCTACATTTACGCTCCGCAAGCCACCCAGCGGTGTGTGGCGGAGGGCACTTTATGTGCCACTGTCATTACCTCCCTTTCCTGTTCCACTCGCGTATGGTTCGCGGGAAGAACGACTGCCGGAAAGCCTCTGTGCGCGCCCGAATCTCTCTGATTTTACATTCGTGATCTCCTCGGGAGGTATAAGTAGGGGGAAGCAATATAGTCGATACCTCATCCAGAAACGCACCCTTTCGAAACCTGGACAGCAACATACACCGCGATGCAGAGCGTCTCTCTAGGAGAGTCTGCCACTTCAGTTTGCTAAACATCTCCGTAACGCTATCACGCTTACCAAATAACCCTGTGACGAAACGCGCCGCTCTTCTTTGGCTCTTTTCTATCTCCTCTGTCAACCCGACCTTGTACGGATCCCACACTGATGAGCAATACTCAAGCATAGGTCGAACGAGTGTTTTGTAAGCCAGCTCCTTTGTTGATGGACTACATTTTCTAAGGACTCTCCCAATGAATCTCAACCTGGCCCCCACCTTACCAACAATCAATTTTATATCATCATTCCACTTCAAATCGTTCCGCACGCATACTCCCAGTTATTTTACAGAAGTAACTGCTACCAGTGTTTGCTCCTCTATCATATAGTGATACAATAAAGGATCCTTCTTTCTATGTATTCGCAATATATTACATTTGTCTATGTTGAGGGTCAGTTGCCAGTCCCTGCACCAAGTGCCTATCCGCTGCAGATCTTCCTGCATTTCGCTACAATTTTCTAATGCTGCAACTTCTCTGTATACTAGAGCATCATCCGCGAAAAGCCGGATGGAACTTCCGACATTATCTGCTAGTCATCCGAACTCGCCCCACAATCAAAAATTTGAATCTGCCAGTACCTCTGTCTGCCTTCCCCTAGCTGCCTGACGGACCTTGGTGACAGCTTTTCCCAGAAACGTCCAGCATCCATCACGTCTTCCTTTCTGTGTGATCAGTTCTGTTGGCGTCACGCTCTGGCTACTTCTAACAGGGAATGGTCGTCATAAGCTTGGACACCCACCTCGGTCTTCAGGAAAAACTCGCCTGCTGTCTACGTTCTTACGGCGCCTGTTCTGCGGTGCGCTTCATTGAGTGGCGGCAGCAATAGAGCGGAACATAGCGACGAATTGCTGGTCGATGGAAGAAGCTGTGGATGAGGCGATCTGGGGTGTCACAAATTCGCACTTCTTGCACGGAACACCACCCGAGCGCTAAACCACACTTCCTGGTACACGTGACTGACAACTGGAAGGCTCTCTACTCCTCTTACTCTCAATCTCTCACTGAAGATGCAACAAAGCTGCACATTTTTATATTATTTTTATTTTTGTTGCCCCCCACTTGACATGTGACCAGCGTTTTGCATACTTCAGCGTGTACATTATACGGAGTGTAACACAGTTAACATCGAAAACTGGCGTGGGTGAAAGATGTATTAATAGAAACAAAAACATGCAAAAGACACCGGTCCGCAAATGAACTGTTTGCGAGAGAATTTCGTATGTGTGGTTAGGATACGCCACTGAATTCTATTGCAAACGTTTTCCCAGTTAGTACTAATATGTTTGAAATATAAACTTGTCCTTACGGACTGAAGGGAGTGCAAGGGGCACAGCACCACGTTCGTGGTAATGGATCACCAGCGGGTGTTCATAGTGTATGTACTGACAATGTGGAGAGATGCGATGAAACAGTGCAAAACTGTTTTCGTATTACAGTTTCTTACGTGCAGATAGTATGTTAACAAAAAAACATTGTAAATCAAGGACCAATGGAATGAGGCAGTGTAGTTGTTTTAGGCGCTGCTCTCATGTTCTGGAGGATCGGGCTTTTTCTCTGTCCTTGTATCCTCATTTGAGTTTACAAGACTTGTCAGGCAAATGATGGGGTGGTTCCTTCGTCAAGGCCAAGGCCAACCACCTGTTCTTCCCTCATTATATTTATATACCTTATCTGAGTGTATATTTTGAGCTAATTTTTATTGTTTTGATTATAGATCCTGCGTCTCTGTTAGATGGTCCCTGGATGAAAAAATATGAGATGAAATGAAATCATTACGTCCCTTTCTAACTGAGCTCAAATTTCGCCTATGGCCCATATTAAAAGTAACTACAATACTACTTCTGCACGTTATATGTTACAATTTATTGTACACTCGTGTCTGTTAACATGTTTCACGTGGCATCCTTATGTTTGTATGCAATACCGTAATTGAGTCGTGTGTGAACTGAGATAAGAATTTTAAAGCACTTCCAGATCATTTCGTAAATCCTCACAACACTGAACAATTCGCTGTTTGAGTCCTTCAGTTGTATGAATGCGAGTGCTGTACTCTTGACTTCGGAGGTACCCTCAGACAGAAAATTCCATAGCATTGAGGTCAGGTTATCTTTGAGGCCGAGGCACAGACAGTGATCGTTCTTGGACCATATTGGCGCGTTAGATGTCGTCTTACGTCTACAACAAAATGTGCCGGTTCGCCAACATGCATATGTCACATTAGATAGCCATAGACCACGGGGAAAATTCAAGCCCAGTCACATTGTGACTTGATGACAAATTTACATTTCCAATAGCTTTGTACTAGCTAAGTCTATACCTTACAGTGAAATCAGTGGCAGCTTGTAGCCACACATTTGGAGTTACTTTGCAAACAGCTCGTTTAGCCGTCCGTGTTTATAGAACGTTTTTGTTATTATTTACTGTACACTTTGCCCATGCTAGTTTCTCTATTAATTGTTATACACACTATATAAGTTAAAGATCGGAAAACACTTGGAATTTGTAAATCCTGAGTTGTTACATGTTCAGGATGTTAAAGAACCTCTGCTGAAGGAGTCTGTACCCAACTGGAAAAAAACTGCTTCATTTTCCGTTAGGTGCACAGTACACCGGTATTTCTACTGATAGCGCCGTAACATTTTAGGTGCTATATTCTGTTTGCATATCGGCACTGTTATTAGTCTCACAGATGCTCATTTGGGTTGGGATGTGTGCTGTGGAACGGTCAGTTTATTTTATTCATCGCGCTTGACTACTCAAAGATTCTTAGGTTCGATAACATACATCAAGAAACATCAGACGTGCGCTAAGCAACTATCACCAAATGGAAGCTCAAGAAACAGTCAGTTACGAGAGAAAGCTCCACAGCTCGCGTTTACGTATAACTAATATTCTAATCGACCGTTGAAAAAGATTTCCGAGAAATTTAACCGCCTGATTAGTGTTAGCACGTGGGTACCCCACGATAGGTTATGACATAACCGGAGCGAAATTGCTGCATAGTATTTGTCATGTGTCAGTGTTCCACTGGTAAAGGAACGTCTGCTTATGGTTTGCAAAATTATTATATTGACAGATTGTACCTGCAGGTTGTTTTATCGCTAACCCTCTGCTCCGTACTGTTGCGTAGAATTAGTTAGCGCCTGCAGATCGGCAACCCACTGAACAGATTTGCAAAGCGGTCTGCTGTCGCGGAGTCTCAGGGACAATTCGTACCAATGAACTGCACTCACGTAGTGACGTTTTCTGCGCCACAGACGGTGCCCACATTGAGCATCAGTAATGTGAGCTAAAAACTTGGAAAGATGCTCCAACCACTGACGTGTGTCTATTTCTGTATGTTTAGTAGTTTTCGTGTAGTCATCTTCTGACACTCCAGAGGTACTTATTCGTGGCTCTGTCTCCTATCCCACCTCATGTTGCAAAACGAAACGGTGGGAAGCACTTTTTTGATAATGTCTTTCACTCTGAAAAAAAAAAAAAAAAACGATAGTCGAAGGGTTAAGTTCGAGAACAACACTATGAGCTGCAGAGCACATGCAGAGAAGTAATTTCAGGGCGAGTTACTGAATAAAAACTAGTCACACATAGAAATCTCTTTTAATAATTTACTGATTAACAAAAATTAGGAATTCATAAATGTTTAAAATGGATGCTGTATTGCTGTCAGATCTCCTCAATTCTTACGGAATTATAAGCAAACTTCGAATGATATAGAAACATAATGTGAATCCCTCTGAACACCAGTTTGTATCACAAAAGCAGAGCAACAGACTTCTGTCGCAATATACGAAAATGCCTCATTACACATGAGACAATTATTGCTACCACGGCCAGCGTGAAACTCAGTTAGGAGAGAAAAAGATATAAAGCGACGCTGGATAAGGTGGGCGGCTCTCATTATTACATGGAGCATTCATCAGATTGCTTTTTTTTTTTTTTTTTTTTTTTTTTTTTTGTCTAATGTACTGAATGTGGATTGGGACCTGGGGGAGGATGAACTTCCGTTTCGTACAAAAAAAGAAACACGCAAGGCAATATTCAGGCCACGACTTCTCTTAGGAGACAGATTCAATAAAGACAACTGCACATTCATAGCATTTGTAGATTTAGGAAGAGCCTTTAACACTGGCCACTGTAACACGCTATTTTAGGATTCTTAAACTGTCAGGAATACAATTCAGGGACTGAAAGGTAATCTGTAATTTCTGTAAAACCAGACTGTAGGCATAAGAATTGAAGGGCGTGGAAGGGTGATAGTAGTGGACAAGTGAATGAGGTGTAGAATAGTACAGTAGATACTTAAAACTATCTGTATATTGAAAAAGAAGGAAAGAAAAACAAGGAAAATTTGGAAAAGGGATTAAAGTTCAACAAGGAAAATTAAAAACTTTAATGTTTGCCAATGACATTGTAATTCAGGCAGAAATAGCAAAAGACTTGGAAGATTAGTGGAATGGAGTAGATATTGCCTTGAAACGAGGTTATGAGATGAGTATGAAAATAGTGATGGAGTGTTGACGAAATAAGTGGGATGATAGTGCAGCGAATTAGGTTAGAAATTCGGGTAGAAATTGTAGTAAATGAGTTTTACTATCTGGGCAGAAAAATAATTGAGGAGCAAGTAAAATGGCAATAGCAAGGAAAACTTTCCTGAATAAGAGAGATAAGTTAACATCGAATATGAATTCCTTTATGAAAATTTTCGTCGGACTTGTAGGCTTACACGGAAGCGGAACCCGGGGGGGAGAGGAAATAATAACAGTATAGAAGCTTTTGAGATGTGGTGTTAGAGAACAATGCTCAAATAAGATGGATAGAATGAAGACTAACTGAATCGAGAGGGGAAGGAAATTTATAGTAGAACTTGACTAAAAGAACAAAATTGATTTCTTGTACCTCAATGGCCTGGTGCAAGTCTTTCAATTGGACGCAACTTCGGTGACCTTTGTATCCTTAGTCCTCCCCAGCAATCCTACCGGGGATGGGAACTACAGTTTATAATGCAATGCAAGTCACATGTCGTTCCTGGAGAGGAGAGGTGAAGGCCGGGTTAACGGGAAATTGAAAAAAGTCTGTCGTCCGACCGGGATTTAATCCAGCGACCTTTCGGTTTCCAGGCACCACTTTACCGGGCAGGCAACCAGGCTAGAACGCAAAAGAAGGGATAGGATGAGAGGAAAAGTCCTGCGGCATCACGGAATAGTCAATTTTGTAATGTAGGGAACAATGGGGAGGGGGAGGGGTGAGAGGAGGAATAAAATTGTAGAGCGAGGCAAATGCAATGTCTTACTGGAAGCAAGTTCAAATGGATGTAGGTTGCAGCAACTATACAGACATGAAGAGACTTGCGTAGAGCAGACTAGCATGAAGAGATAAAAGTGTATTTTTTTAAATGTTGAGCGTTAAATGTGAAAAACGGCGAGTGATATACATCTTTTGTTTTCAAGCTGTGATTGAGAACCCCATAAGCCACAAGACTAGAGTACCTACAATATAAAAAATCATTGTTTCTGTACAAACGAACTAGTTAGTGTCGACTCCTTGGTTTTTGGCGGTTGCTGGGCTGATAAGTGAGAATTCCACTGACGTCTTATCCCTAAAGATGGTGGCATGGAAGAGAAAAGGATGACATGTAACCATCATTTTCGAAAGTTTGGTGAAATTGCAACCAGTATTAGCACTCACACGACTTGCTATCTAGGAAAAAATACTTAGCCGCTAAGATGTCAGTAGCATCCTTGATTCTGGGGATACAGGTGGGAAAGTGAATACCTGGAAGAATGTCACCCAGACTTTGAACGTATACGGCACAGTAAATGTAAATGTAAACAAAAGACTGTCCAGAGAAGATATCCTCAGCACTGATCGCATTGGAGAGCGGGTGACAAGGCGTGACACGCAAAAAATAAGCTACGTTTGTTTTTACACTGTAGGCAAATACAGTAAGTAGAAGAACTTCTTACCTAATGTAACACTGGGGTAGATAAGTGACCGGATAATGCCATCTAATAAGTTAATAAGAAAGATATTATGTGCTCGAACACTGTGAATTACCTAGAAGAAAACGATTTTTTGAGAAATAGTGCGAACGGATTCGGAGAATACCGTGAGACACTTCATTCGCACGAAGTAATGAGTGCTATTGACAGGGGATCTCAAATTGATTGCATTTTGCTAGATTTCCAGGATGGTTTTGACAACTTTGCTCAGAAGAGACTTCTAATCAAATTAGGTGCCTATGGAGTATCGTCTCAGTTGTGCGACTGGATTCGTGATTTCCTGTTGAATAGATCACAGTTCTTAGTAATCGACGGAAAAGTGATATCCGGCGTTCCCCGATTGTTTGCAGATGATGCTGTCATTTATCCTCTATTAAAGTCGTCAGAAGTCCAAAACCAATTGCAATGTGATTTAGACAAAATGTCTTTATGGTATAAGAAGCGGTAATTGTCTCCAAATAACGAAAAGTCTGAGGTCGTCCACATGAATACGAAAAGAAATTCGTTGAATTTTGGTTACGCGATAAGTCACACATGTTTAAAGGTTGTCATTTCAACTAAATATCTAGGAATTACAATTACGAACATCTTAAACTGCAACGATGACATAGACAGTGTTGGGGGGAACGCAAACCAAAGACTGAGTTTTATTGGCAGAGCAGTTAGAAGATGCAAGAGGTCTACTAAAGAGACTGCCTACACTACGCCAGTCTTCCTTCTGCTAGAGTATTACTGTGGGCTATGGGATCCTTACCAGATAGGACTGACTGAGGACTTCGAAAAGTCCACAAAAGGGTAGGTCGTTTTGTACGTTCGTGAAATAGGGGAGAGCGTGCCACGGATATGATAAGGAATTGGAAGGGCAATTATAAGAACAATGGCTATTTTTTGTTTCGGTAAGATCTTTTCAGGAAATTTCATACACAAGTTTTGTCCTCTGAATGTGTCGCCAACCGACATAGGCAGAAACGATTATCGTAATAAAAATAAGAGAAATTAGAGGTCGTGCAGAAAGATTTGAGTGTTTTCTTCCCACTTGCTGCTAGAGAGTGGACTGGTAGAGGATTGGTCCGAAGGTTGTTCGAAGAACCTTGTGGCACGAACTTACGTGTGAATTGCAGAATAATCATGAAGGTGTAAATGTACACTCATGCTCATAAGGATAATTGCAGAATGTGGTGCCACACAACGTGGCACTACACAAAACTGGCACTAATAGCATAGGTACATAGGGAACACACACGACACAGATATGTAAGTCCACGGTATTGGTGATAAATTGAGAAAACCGTCCCGAAACATATGTGCTACAAAACGCCACTGTTTCCTGCGCATATACCTCGACATCAGTGTGGGATGTTATCACCATGCACACGTACACAGGCCGCACAACTGGTTGGCATACTCTGGATCAGGTGGTCGAGCAGCTGCAGGGGTATAGCCTCCCATTCTTGCACCAGTGCCTGTCGGAGCTTCTGAAGTGTCCTAGGCGTTTGAAGACGTGCAGCGATACGTCGACCGAGAGCATTTCAGACGTGCTCGATGCTGTTTAGGTCTGGAGGACAGGCAGGCCACTCCATTCGCCTGATATTTTCTGTTTGAAGGTACTCCTTCACGATGGCTGCTCGGTGGAGCAATGCGTTATCATCCATCAGGAGGAAGGTGGGACACACTGGACCCCTGAAAAGGCCGACATACTGCTGCAAAATGACGTCCCGATACTACTGACCTGTTACAGTTCCTCTGTCAAAGACATGCAGGGGTGTACGTGCACCAATCATAATCCCACCCCACACCATCAAACCACGACCTCCATACAAGTCCCTTTCAAGGTCATTAAGGGGTTGGTATCTGGTTCCTGGTTCACGCCAGATGAAAACCCGGCGAGAATCACAGTTCAGACTATTCCTGGACTCGTCCGTGGTCATAAACTGGGACCACTGTTCCAATGACCATGTGCTGTGTTCTTGACACCAGACTTTACGGGCTCTCCTGTGACCAGGGTCAGTGGAATGCATCTTGCAGGTCTCCGGGCGAATATACGATGTCTGTTCAGTCGTCTATAGACTGTGTGTCTGGAGACAACTGTTCCACCTGCTGCGGTAAGGTCCCGAGCAAGGCTACCTGCGGTACGTCGTGGCCGTCTGCGGGCACTGATGGTGAGATATCGGTCTTCTTGTGGTGCTGTACACTGTGGACGTCCCGTGCAGTAGCGCCTGGACACGTTTCCTGTCTGCTGGAATCATTGCTTTGTGGCACACGGAGGGCCGTGATACGACCTGCTGTGTTTGACCAGCGTCTAGTCGTCCTGGTATTCTACCCCTCATAACGTCATCAATATGTGTTCTTTCAGCCATTTTCAACAGTCAGTCACCGTTAGCACGTCTGAAAACGTCTGCACACTTACTCGCTGCAGTGTACTCTGACATGCACCAACACACCTCTGCGTATGTGAACTGCTGCCAGTGCCACCGTGGGACGACCGCAGGTCAAATGCACCGCATGGCCATACCCCTAGGTGATTTAAACCCGCAAACAGTCTAACAGAGCGTTGTTTCACCATGTGTCAACATTGTCCTTAATTTATGAGCGTGAGTGTAGATGCAGAAATTCGTTCTCGTTGAACCACTGGTTGGAGGTGATTCATTGCGTCACTTTCCACATGATGTCATGTAAGGGCATTGTAGCTTACGGCACATTTGAGAAGCCTGCCAAAAGGCGCGCTGCTGCCATAGGACGTTTGTCCGCAGTAGGAGACGCAGCACCTGGCACGGAGTGTGGCGTCGGGTGCCAAGCACCCACCCTGGGGCTGCTGCTAGTGTTTGGCGAGAGGCTGCGGCGATGCAGCGCGCTGCAGCGCAGTGCAGACCATCGATACGCGTGAGGGGACGGAGAATGGGAGTGGGGGGGGGGGGGGGGGCGTGGGAGGGGCGGCCTCTCCAGCGGCTTCCGCGATTCCTATCTCCAGCTGCGGGGCCCTCCAGCGAGCAGCACAGGCTCCGCTCCTCGTCGGTGCCGCATAGCAGGCGCGCCTTCACCGGTGCCATGCAGCCGTCACGTTTGTTTACGTTGCAACATAAGCATTGCCCGCCAAAACTAGTGACGCTCCCGGTGAAGAGGGAAGGAAATGAAATGAAACCTCACGGGTTGACAGGGCATGTGATGTTGTTTCAGTGATTACAAATTCGAGTAAAATTTACAAAGAACTTGGTAGTATGAGCCCACTTATTTGCATGATGCAGAACCCTCTCTGGCCTGAAAGCATGCACTGATTCGATTGGAAATGGTCTGGTAAATGCGTCGTAGCCTCTACTGAGGCAAGCTGGTCCACAGCTGTTGTAGCTGGTGTTTCGTATCCTTGATACTGGTACGCTGATGGACCTCTTTCCACAAGTGTTCTGTCGGGGACAGATTTGGGAATCTTGCTGGGAAAGGGAGTACCTCAACATCAGATGTACAGTTCATAAAAACATGTGAACTGTGAACAGGCCTTCATGTGAAGAGGCATTGTCCAGCTGGAAAATGGCATAACGATAATGTCACACGAAAGGTGATACATGAGGACAATCTGGGACAGATCTGGGGATCTTGCTGGACAATGGAGTACTTCAACATCACACATACAGTTCATAAAAACTCGTGAGGTGTGAACAGGCATTCAGGTGAACAGGCATTGTCCAGCTGAAAAGTGACATAACGATAATGTAATAGGAAAGGTAACATATGAGGACGCGGGATGTCTCTGACAAACTGTTGTACCATCGGAGTTCGTTCAGTCACTGCCAACCGTGATCTGACGTCATATCCGACGACTCCCCGCTCTTTGATGCCGAGAGCAACACTGCCTTGTCTCTCCAACACACTGGAAGTATGGCACTTCTTTCCAGATCGCCGGCATACTCGCCGAACATAGTCAAGCGTGATAGTGCAAAGCTACGATTCATCGCTGAATATACAGTGTGATTGTTTAACGTTCAAAAACCCCCGAAGAGACGTAGATGACCGCGAGGCAAGTAATTTAAGACACATGGCGTCGCAAATGTCCGAAAATATCTCAAAAGTGGATGACAAAGGTTAAACATGCGACATCACCAATTGAAGTACCTCGTCGACGGACAGGATGTTCAGCCTATCGGTCTGTCACACCTCATCATCCGAACTCAAGTCAAGGCATCCACGTCGGTGTGGCTCCAGGTCTACGTGCGCAACTTCAGTACGTGGGGCTCATGGTTCGAGTCTTGCGTCTGGCAGTCAATAGCTTATTCACTACGGTAGACAATCATGTGTTTACATTGAGTTAAGGTTTATTATTTTAATTAGCTGTCGTGGTCTTCGCTGGTGTACTGCAAAGTGCAATACAACGAAGACCTAGAGTATTGCATCACAAGTAAATGAATATAATATTCCGAACTGCTTCGTTACCAGTAAATGACCTACCGCCTCTTTACTGAATAATGTGTGAAAAAAGAAAAGAAGGGACAAAAGGGAAGAAACACAAAATAAGAACAGATTTTACTTGGTTACAGGGAGGACAATAATTTTGTAGCTTCTTCAGCTGCAACAGATCACATTGACAAAAGATGTTAGAAATTTGCACCGTTTGCTCGAATGCACGCATTACATCGCTCAGTCATCCCTTCCCGCCCAAGTCCAACCGTAGCACTGCAGCGCGGTACGTCACCTCGTGACATCCCATTTTCAGTATTTCTCATCCATTTTTGGGATATTTCCCGATATTCGCAACTCCATGTGTCTTATATTAAATAACTTGCCTCAGCGTCACTTACGTCGCTTCGGAGGTTTTTAAAAGTTAATAAGAATCACTCTTTTTACCGACGTGACACTTCTCGGTCACATCGCCACTGCAAACGCAGCCGTTCGGCAGACTTCGCATGGGACGGTAATTCCCTCATCGGGTTTAAAAATGGTTCAAATGGCTCTGAGCTTTATGGGACTTAACATCTGAGGTCATCAGTCCCCTAGAACTTAGAACTACTTAAACCTAACTAACCTAAGGACATCACACACATCCATGCCCGGGGCAAGTTTCGAACCTGCGACCGTAGCGGTCCAGACTGAAGCGCCTAGAACCGCTCGGTCACTCTGGCCGGCCCCTCGTCGGGTTGCTGGTAGCCTCTGACAAATGGTGTGGGATGACAGAATACTGCAGGGAGTCCATTACATAACGATAATGTCGTAGGACAGGTAACACATGAGGATGCGGGATGTCTCTGACAAACTGTTGTACCATCTGAGCTCGCTCAGTCACTGTCAGCCGTGACCTGACGTCATATCAGACGACTCCGCATACTTTGACGGCGAGAGCAACACATGAGAAAGGGCTACGATGTGCTTGGTGTAGGACATAGCAGCCTCTCTTGAGGTGGTCAGATGTGGTCGATCGGAACCTAGGTGACCAGTATGCCTCCCCCTTCTTCCCATGCCGTCTATTATTGGGCCACAGTCACATCCGAATTCTGCAAAATTCTGAATTGTGGGCGATCCGACCAGCCATCCAAATGGAGACCCACTACGAGGCACCTGTCAGGTGCTGATAACGCTGTCTCACACGAATGCACGGCACCTCCATGTCCCTCACGGTGATTAATCGTCACCTGACCCTGTTTAAGCTTCTTATATACCTTACCAGACTCGGTAACATTGTTAAACAAGAACAGCACAAAATGCACTCTTGTGGCCGTTCAATCTGTCAAACAAAATTGCAACTCATCATCATTTACCTACTCGACGATGACGTGTGCGTGTACGAAGTAACACTGACATTCGACCGTGTCTTCTGCTGCTTCACACTCTGTTGTCAGCAGTGTACATAGTATTCGATACGACCAAATAATCAGTTCAGTATAACAAAGTTTCATTACCTAATAGTTCAATAAAATGATGGTGTGGAGAGTTTTCCGATCAAAGTTTTTGAACACATACGGAAGAAACACTGGGTGTGCTTGCCCACTCACTTATATAATCTATGTAAATCGTTCTCATCCCGTTTGTCAAAGACATTATTTTCTGTGCAAATTGCACTTATTTTTCGGCATATTGCCTTTTAAGGCAATGAATTTTATCCAAGGATTTGTAGTGAGTATATTCCACAGCTGACGTGTGATTCTCGAAGATTCACAAAATACTCGTGTTGCGCTGGAAGAACTTCTCCATTGAACTCGAAACATCTTTCGTTCACAGATTCCTTAAAAATATGTCATAAATTACTAAAAATCTGGAGAACATGTTGGAAGGTCCAATGATTCATACGTCTAGTTGCTCAGGCTTCCCTTAGCCAAAGCAATTTTTTTGAACAATCTATAAATGTACTGACGTATTTCTTTATTAATATGACCCACAGAACTTGCTTGGTTCTCTGTAAGTGTTGCATTATTCTTTGTAGAACAGTCAATAAGAACAATCGCTTTACCGATTTTCGTATTAACTCGTTGAACCTCAGCAGGCTTTCATGTGTACTTCACTTACATCTTGTGGCTCATTTTCACATGAGTTCACGTGGTGCTCATGGAGGGATCAGCGCCCAACTGATGTAAAGGAATATTGTCTTATAACATTGTTTGTTAGCAGTCCCCGAAGCATAGGTTGAGCCGACTAATCGGAAAAGTGTTTGTTTACTCCGCGCAAAATGGCCACTTCCTACGCGGTGTACGACACGTACGTCGTTGGTGTATCTTGGTTGAGAGTACGTGGCTGTAAAGGGTATGTGTGCAGTGTGGTGTCATGTTTGTGGTGAGTGCTGACGACAAGGGAGAAATTTAAAACTGGCGCCGGCACAAAAAAGCCTACTATCAGAAAGATTCCGAGATCCGATATCTGGAATGAAATATCTGCACGGTTAATACAGTAGTTCATCTACCACCTCCAAATGGTCAATAGGACCTCAAGCGCTTTACTCTCCACAACAACAAAACAGGTATCACTCAGGAACACAACACTCTCAAACCGAGCCGGCCAGGTGTGGCCGAGCGGTTCTAGGCGCTTCAGTCTGGAACCGCGCGACCGCTGCGCTTGCAGATTCGAATCCTGCCTCGGACATGGATGTGAGTGTTGTCCTTAGGGTAGTTAGGTTTAAGTAGTTCTAAGTCTAGGGGACTGATGACCGCAGATGTTAAGTCCCATAGTGCTCAGAACCATTTGAACTCAAACCGAGCGGGGTGTGCAGTGGTTAGCACACTGGACTCGCATTCGTGAGGACGCCGGTTCAAACCTGCGTCCGCCCATCCTGATAAGGTTTTCCATCATTTCCCTAAATCGCTTCAGTTAAATGCCGGTATGGTTCCTTTGAGAGGGCATGGCCGACTTTTTTCCCCATCCTTCCCTAATCCGATGGAAGCGATGACCTCGCTCTTTGCTCCCGTCCCCCAACCAACCACAACACTCGGATTTGGAAGTAAACGAATACAATTTATCTACTTCAACAAAAACCTCGCCAAGTTCTTCAGGCTCACTAAACACTTCCGTACAGTTTGCTGCTTGATTCCTAATCTGAGGTCTCCGCCTATTGAGCGTCATTACACTCACAAAACGATGACTCGCATCTAGGAAATCGTAAAGGCTCAACCTGAAATCAAGCACGCGCATGGTGCACACTTTCGGATTCTCTCAGTATTCATTACTGCAAGAAATAACTCGACTGATCACGAAGGATGACTGTCTTCCGAGTATTGTAATGTACTACGAAAACACCACCGCCTTCTCACAGGGTTCTCGACTTCTACGACCTACAACGGCACCCAATCGACTTCTAGATTTTGCGAACTCCCAAATTATTCGAAATTTAGGACTTCCAACCACCCAGGATCAGAAGCAGAATATAGGCATTTATAATGGTCATTTCCTGTTCCCACTTTTACTGCTCCTGTAAGGTACTGATTCCCGCTCGGACTTCCAGAAGCCTCTGTGCATCGAGTGCTGGAAAACATCGGCCGTCACGGAAGTTTCACCCCCCCCCCCTCCTCCCCCTCTCCCTCCTTGAGATCAGCCTGGTCGGTTCCGATCACGGCCCTCTTAGGAGGATTGTGGAAAGATGCCAATTATTCTCAGCCAGCACAAAAACCCCGTCCACTATGCAAAAGGAAGGTGACCGTGGCGACCACAATATTGCAGAGCACCAACATAAGTGCGTGTCCAAGAAATGCCATGCAACAAGGGGGCCGCCAGATTAAGCGTTCACATCCGATGGACGGATCGCCATCAACAGTGATACGTGCACACTCACCCACGAGATACCGCAGGCAGCCTTGCTATTTAATCCGGGACATTGGTGCAAAATAGGAGATGAAATACTGTATGCCATAACCTCGGCGGCCAAATACTTGCTTCAAAAATTTCTAACAACATCCGCTCTCGAAACAGCCGCCTTCGAGTCGTGCGCCTCCACACAAGTGTACTTAACTATCGGCCTTGGCTTCGGATGCAAGTCCTGTGGTGTCGTTACGGCCGTATCAGGGACAGCGAAATTTGCGAGTCCTGCGCCGTACATTAGAGCACGCGACACTGAAGATATTACGAGTTGCAGCAACCGCCTCCGTAGGAGAACGAATTACTATTTGAGACCAAGTTAATATTTTGCAGCTGCGCTTTAAGTAGACTCACGCTCCCTACAAAATAGGGCAAAGTAAGAATTTTATTGGGTGACTTTTTATTGACATACTGTTTTCCTGCCTTGTCCCGGACAGAACTGAGGGTTCGCGATAAATGCGGGGCCCATATTTCACGTGGGCTGTGGGCGATACTGCCTCAGAACGAACAGGGGGTGACCGACAGGTGAAAGATGAACTGGCATAAAACCTTCATCAGTTCATAGCCTGCCCCTGGATTGTGGTCAGGGAAGATGCCACAGACGTACGTACAGGCCTACCCACGCCTCGCTGGAGCCGCGTCCCCTCGAAGGCTGAGGCCGAGGACTGTGATTAGATCTGTGTAATGGCTGGCTTTCCGCACCTCCTGCTTCCACTCCCCCGCCCCACCGTCCAGATGTTTAGTCATGCGTCCGGTGCAGCAGCGCCACTGGTCGTTTTTCCGCTCACGAGGGTGAACGTCCGCTCACCAGAGAGAGAATGCACGTCCGCCTCCGCTGCGCAAGTGGGCGCTCGCAGCCACCGCTGCCGTCGCAGACTGGGGTTATGTAGGTGCGTTCCTACTGCCATCAGTCCGCCACCGAATTTCGGGATTAAATAGAACACACCTAGACCTTGAAGGTGATGATAATAATGCTAACGGTAACAATTTATGAACAAGATTTATCAGTAATTTGAGCTAAAAACTGGTTTATGACAGGGCTATGAGTTATAGTGGGCACTGTTTAACTGAACTGTACGAAAAAAAGAGGTACGAAACTACAATTTGGAGTTTCAGACGAGAGACTTTCTGACCAAAATCGACTGCTGAAGTGCATGCGGCGGCTTTCGTGCCTGCGTGTAAATCAGCAACCAACCACGTCGCGAGTATGTCTCTGACGTCAATGATGTATAGTGTGTGCCGAGAGTGGAGCTCTAGATTTTCGAATACGATGCGGACTGCGCATGCGCGGAAACAGGGTACTGTGGCTGCGACTGCTAACGACGGACGTTAACCTATTGTGGCCAAGCTCAATCCTTTTATAGAAATGTATTTTGTGCCTTAATGTCTTCTTAATTTTCAATTGTGTTGTTTACTTTATTTTCGTGACACACTGAAAAGATTGCACGAAGTCCTGGTATTTTTCCTCCTAGTATTCTCTTACAACAGAGACGAAATATTTGAAAGCAAAAAGATATTTACTTTTTACAGAGAAAAACAATACACTGTACATAAACAAAAACGTAAACAGATAAAAGTGTTTTATTGATAATTATTTGAACAGTGAAAAAATCAGAATTATTTGACAAGAAAAATAATTTTGGACGTTATTTGGCTGTTGGCAAAAAAAGACACAAAGGATAAAGTAAGAAGACACTATTTTAAGCGTTCCAGATATTATCTGATGTGTGTGCAACTATATATTTTCTCGATAAAAAAAGGATGTGTTTTGAACTGTCTAGGTGACGTTTTCCCTACTCTTTCAGCTCTCAGAAATATATCACTCGACCTTTGACAAGAACATGCACTACGAATTTTGCTTTGGTCATTAATAAACTCCTTTACCACTGTCTCTTCTTACATTTTGAAACTATATTTAGATTTTTTTCATAAGAAAGTGTAATTCCTCTTAATCTCATTTTCACCGTTCGGACGCCAAACTGACCTGCAGACAGACAAATAAAGACGCGAATCTTGGAGCTGACGCTTAAGCGAAAACGACCACTCGTGACAGTGTACTCAGTACAGCATTAAACGCCAGGGGCGCTGCAGCAGACTCACTTGTCTCGGGCAGTGAACTGATACAAGAAACTCGATTGTGGGAGTAAAGGGCAAAGTTATGAGCTCTGGAACTAGACGAGCAAATCGGGCCAATGGCGTCATCGGATGCCTTATGGAGGCCCAGGTGGTCAGCATACCGCTCTCCAGGCCGGAAGTTGTCGGGTTTCTTGATCTTGGGAACCGCTACTATCCGGGCAAGTAAATCCTCAGTTTACCTCCAAAGACTGAGTGCACCCCGTTCCACTGAGGAAAAATCCTTGACAGCACCGGAAATCAAACCCAGGTCCCCCCTGCGTGAAGTTAATCTTGTAAAAGGACTTAGTATTTGCAGATGACTTTGCATATGGATTAACTGAAAACATCTCTAAAAATATACGAAACTAAAACAATATTCCATAGTGGCGAAACCGTAATACACTAGTGGTCATTAAAATTGCTACACCATGAAGATGACGTGCAACAGACGCGAAATTTAACCGACAGGAAGGAGATGCTGTGTTATGCAAATGATTAGCTTTTCAGAGCATTCACCCAAGGTTGGGCCGGTGGCGACACCTACAACGCGCTGATATGAGGAAAGTTTCCAACCGATTTCTCATACACAAACAGCAGTTGACCGGCGTTGCCTGGTGAAACGCTGTTGTGATGCCTCGTGTAAGGAGAAGAAATGCGTACCATCACGTTTCCGACTTCGATAAAGGTCGGATTGTAGCCTATCGCGATTGCGATTTATCGTATCGTGACGTTCCTGCTCGCCTTAGTCGAGATCCAATGACTGTTAGCAGAATATGGAATCGGTGGGTTCAGGAGGGTAATACGGAACGCCGTCCTGGATTCCAACGGCCTCGTATCACTAGCAGTCGAGATTACAGGCATCTTATCCGCATGGCTATAACGGATCGTGCAGCCACGTCTCGATCAATCAGTCAACAGATGGGGACGTTTGCAAGACAACAACCATTTGCACGAACAATTCGAGTACGTTTACAGCAGCATGGACTATCAGCTCGGAGACCATGGCTTCCGTTACTCTTGACGCTGCATCACAGACAGGAGCGCCTGCGATGGTGTACTCAACGACGAACCTGGGTGCACGAATGGCAAAACGTCATTTTTTCGGATGAATCCAGGTTATGTTTACAGCATCATGATGGTCGCATCCGTGTTTGGCGACATCGTGGTGATTGCACATTGGAAGCGTGTATTCGTCATCGCCATACTGGAGTATCACCCTGCGTGATGGTATGGGGTGCCATTGGTTACACGTCTCGGTCACCTCTTGTTCGCACTGACGGCACTTTGAACAGTGGACGTTACATTTCAGATGTGTTACGACCCGTGGCTCTATCCTTCATTCGATCCCTGCGAAACCCTACATTTCAGCAGAATAATGCTCGACCGCATGTTGCAGGTCCTGTACGGGCCTTTCTGGATTCAGAAAATGTTCGACTGCTGCCCTGGCCAGCACATTCTACAGATCTCTCACCTATTGAAAACATCTGGTCAATGGTGGCCGAGCAACTGGCTCGTCACAATACGCCAGTCACTACTCTTGAACAGTGGTATCGTGTTGAAGCTGCGTGGGCAGCTGTACCTGTACACGCCATCCAAGCTCTGTTTGACTCAATGCCCAGGCGTATCAAGGCCGTTATTACGGCCAGAGGTGGTTGTTCTGGGTACTGATTTCTCAGGATCTATGCACCCAAATTGCGTGAAAATGCAATCACATGTCAGTTCTAGTATAATATATTTGTGTAATGAATACCCGTTTATCATCTGCATTTCTTCTTGGTGTAGCAATTTTAATGGCCAATAGTGTATTTAAATATATCCTAGTGATTCACACTGAACTACTAACTGGATAGAGTGGAGGTACTTCCACGATTTATCGATAGAAAAATGATGGTTGGGGAAAAAAAAGGAGGATAGGAAAATGATATGCAGTGGAAATCTACCAAAATGTTTACAGAATTTCGGAGGTACTGCAAAAGAAATCCAACTAGCGAAAGTGGGCAGCCTAACGAGATAGATATTGTTATGTTTCTGGAAAAAGAAATTATCAAGAGGCCGCTTCATAGAAATAAATTAACTTGGAGGAAACAACATGAACGAATGGAAACAACAGATATAAACTCCTTCAATTCTAGGGGAAGTCCATGGATCGACCCTCCCAATCAACCAGAGTTAAGCAAGGAATAAGAATAAGACAAGTCGTTGAATTATGGCCTCTCATATCCCAATGCGTCTTACAGAAGAGAGTTAAATTTTTGAACTCGTAGCTTCACTGTCAGTTAATAAACTCAATTTTCTTAGGAAGAAAGTAAGGAGGAGAGAATTAAAATCTAGTACACCATACCTTTTGCACACCTCTAACATTCCGCGTTGACAGACTGATAAATTGGGCAATTTCGTACACATTGTGGTTATGAGCAAGTGCAGACAGTATAGCTTCTTTAAGCCATTCTGGTAGGTCTCTACATGGTACTGCGATGATTCCATACAACCGGCGCATACACAGTACTTCACTGATATGGCTTACGTCAGTGGGGGCATGGTCACACGGCCGCCTGGTACCACTTCCACACCGTCTGCAGCGCTCCAAAGCGAACTGTGTGCGGTATCGTGCAAAGACTGCGGCGCCACGCCAACGTCGGCAATGCACATACATACGACAGACGTTACTGAGATCCGCTGCAGTCTGCAATGACGAATGGGAGAGGCTGAAATAGACACGCCCTGTCTCTCTCGGCACAGTATCGCCCTCGCATGGAGGTCAGTATAGAGCCGAGCTTGGAAGCGCTCTACCCCAGTTCTTGACTTCAGCTGAAGCAGTTAACATTATCGGATTGGACTAAGGAGTTGTTCCAGTTTCAGAGGGAAATGCACCTTTGTAAATGACGAACACTGTTCTTCAAGAGAACAGTTTCTTAATTAGTGCGTAAAGTGACGCTTTAATAGTCAGCGACAGTTGTAGATTACCAAGTACTCCTGTGGCAAAGGAGTGTATCAAGTGGTTCTAATGAGTCGTCTCTCAGAGCAGTCAAAGAGCCCACAGCTCTGGCCGGAAGACTGTAGTATCGCCTGGTCATAGGAGAGCTCTCCTAAGGGGCTGACTAACATTTCGTCCGGTGATCACTTAATCGTGACATCATAAGAAATTGTGTCTGCTGTCAAAGCGATAGTCATTCAACTGATGAACCAGGCACTGATTTCCTCGCACTTAATTGAATTAACATCCGTAGTTTTCCAGACTCTGTCTAAGATTTTCGTTAGTCATGTTAGAGAACTCCTCTTCATTTCTTAGAAACGTGTAAAATTCTGCCACCAGGGTCAATAGCCAGTATTTGGCCGGCACGGGGAAGAGAGGTTTTGGTGTAAAGTTCCTGATCACCAGTCTTTGCATCACGGACCTGGGTTAAATTCCAAAGCTCTCCGCAGTGCCTCATGAAGTGAGCACATGTAACACTTGATACTGATCATCCGTCGGATGTGGATGTTAAGCTCGGCGGACTTCTTGGTATTATCCGGGAGGAGCAGGCTGTGTACCGGCATCGGGTATCATCCTCAGCCTTCTCTTACTATTATTATTGTTATTGCTATTAAATCACAACAGTGCACTTTACACGCATTCATTACACTCTACAAAGACACGTACGACGTCTTTCTCCCATATCCGCAAGGAAAGGAGCCAATGCGCGCGGCGACAGTCGGCTCAGCACAGCCCGAGCGGTTTTCCAGCCAATGATGCCAATGACATTTAAATTTTTTATTGAGATTTCGACACGCACCGAACTATGTTGAAAAGCGATCAGAGGACTTGTTGTAATAGGTCAGCGTTCCTGTTATACAATAAGAGCCTAGGCCCTTCTAACAGGGGTGCCCTTACACACGCTGTAATTTTATGATGTGAAACGCAAGAGCTACTCTACCACCCCTAAGCCTCGAGTCGTCGTTAGTGCAGTCTGTGTTTCATGGCGTTTCTCCATCTTCACAGTCATCCTTTATCACCACCCATAAATTTTATTACTTTAAACATTAATAGCAACAACCATTTCTGCAACTCGGTACGCTAACTGCTGAATCGTTAACGCTAGACCTTGTTCGCAGCTGAAAGGCACTAATTCTTCAGTTGTGGGAGCTGACTAAAGCCGATATTCCTCCTCTACGACAGAGCGTAGCAGCGAATAGAAATGTTACTCAAATTGGACTAATGACACGAAATCTTTCCTCGTCCTATTCTTCCAAATTTTTTCTACTTCTTCAGTGTACAGTTTAGATCTCACAATTTACTTATTCCTCACCTTTCACGAATGATTGCACAATTACACCTCACCATGTGTGAAACGAGAATTTTTTTTTTTGGGGGGGGGGAGGGGGGGTGGGGAGGGAGGAGGTGAATTGAGTGGGTGAACTGAATGAATGTTTTCTACAGCGCAAAGCAATTAGAGGGTAGTGGAAAATTGCAGTCGACATTGCTCCAATGCCTCTAAAAAAATGTCCTTAGTCATAATGATGGCCTTGCGTGCTGCCTGTCGATAGAAAACGCTCTGTATCTCGTCACGCCCCTGCTCTCCGTTCCTAACATGACCACGGGTGCACCAGCAACTTGAGAGTAGCTCCTTTACGTGTCCGACACGTCATCCAAGCTCTACAATGACTTTGGGTAAACTGAATCTCTCTCTATGAACAGAAGTCGAAGAACGATGTTCCTTAGAGCCTTGCATTCAACCCGTTCAGCGATCAGGTCATATACTATACATTCTAATGGTTTTGATCGCAACATATAGCAATTGTTGTTAGACGATAACCGGTCTGCTTGGCTAGCAACCATCCGCAGATCATACTTCCATTATAAATAGTTCGTCAGTACCAAGCGTAACTTGACAGACCACGAGTGTCACACTGAAACGCTGACAGTTATTAAGAGTAACGTATCAATATTAAAAGAGTGGTCAGAGTATGGCTGATACGCTTAGTAACGATGTTATTAAGGTCAATGCTGTACATAGGTACCATGTATAATGTAAACATGGCCTAAGGATAGTTATCATTTAGTTGTAATTACATTACATGCGATCAAAATTATTAAAATTTATAATAAATAACAGAGATCGTTGAGTCTACCCCACCTGGCGATGCCATCTCTTGCAAATCAGTGTCACTGTTTGCGGGATCACTGGGTGCCTTCCATGAGTCCACCTGGTACGCCGTGGTGGATGTCCCTCCGGTAGGTGCAGTACAGAGAAGTTGCCACAAACATACATAGCACCTTTCGTGCTATGTTGCCCTTTTGAGTACCGTCTGTTTCGCATAATATGGGCTACAGAAAACGTATTCAAATATTTCCTCAACTTTTAACTTCAAATTTAACGCTACATATCGAAATTTAAAATGCGTAGAACTTGCTTAACAAAATACACTCCTGGAAATGGAAAAAAGAACACATTGACACCGGTGTGTCACACCCACCATACTTGCTCCGGACACTGCGAGAGGGCTGTACAAGCAATGATCACACGCACGGCACAGCGGACACACCAGGAACCGCGGTGTTGGCCGTCGAATGGCGCTAGCTGCGCAGCATTTGTGCACCGCCGCCGTCAGTGTCAGCCAGTTTGCCGTGGCATACGGAGCTCCATCGCAGTCTTTAACACTGGTAGCATGCCGCGACAGCGTGGACGTGAACCGTATGTGCAGTTGACGGACTTTGAGCGAGGGCGTATAGTGGGCATGCGGGAGGCCGGGTGGACGTACCGCCGAATTGCTCAACACGTGGGGCGTGAGGTCTCCACAGTACATCGATGTTGTCGCCAGTGGTCGGCGGAAGGTGCACGTGCCCGTCGACCTGGGACCGGACCGCAGCGACGCACGGATGCACGCCAAGACCGTAGGATCCTACGCAGTGCCGTAGGGGACCGCACCGCCACTTCCCAGCAAATTAGGGACACTGTTGCTCCTGGGGTATCGGCGAGGACCATTCGCAACCGTCTCCATGAAGCTGGGCTACGGTCCCGCACACCGTTAGGCCGTCTTCCGCTCACGCCCCAACATCGTGCAGCCCGCCTCCAGTGGTGTCGCGACAGGCGTGAATGGAGGGACGAATGGAGACGTGTCGTCTTCAGCGATGAGACTCGCTTCTGCCTTGGTGCCAATGATGGTCGTATGCGTGTTTGGCGCCGTGCAGGTGAGCGCCACAATCAGGACTGCATACGACCGAGGCACACAGGGCCAACACCCGGCATCATGGTGTGGGGAGCGATCTCCTACACTGGCCGTACACCACTGGTGATCGTCGAGGGGACACTGAATAGTGCACGGTACATCCAAACCGTCATCGAACCCATCGTTCTACCATTCCTAGACCGGCAAGGGAACTTGCTGTTCCAACAGGACAATGCACGTCCGCATGTATCCCGTGCCACCCAACGTGCTCTAGAAGGTGTAAGTCAACTACCCTGGCCAGCAAGATCTCCGGATCTGTCCCCCATTGAGCATGTTTGGGACTGGATGGAGCGTCGTCTCACGCGGTCTGCACGTCCAGCACGAACGCTGGTCCAACTGAGGCGCCAGGTGGAAATGGCATGTCAAGCCGTTCCACAGGACTACATCCAGCATCTCTACGATCGTCTCCATGGGAGAATAGCAGCCTGCATTGCTGCGAAAGGTGGATATACACTGTACTAGTGCCGACATTGTGCATGCTCTGTTGCCTGTGTCTATGTGCCTGTGGTTCTGTCAGTGTGATGATGTGATGTATCTGACCCCAGGAATGTGTCAATAAAGTTTCCCCTTCCTGGGACAATGAATTCACGGTGTTCTTATTTCAATTTCCAGGAGTGTAGTTACCAGGCAAGGATTTGTGGTATCTCATTCACACAGACTCGAACTCCCTGCTCCAAGAGGGTATGTAGAATTGTTTTCGGTGAATGCAGCTTGCGCTGATGAGTATGGAGGTTAATTTTCTCAACGAAACATTATTTTGCCTCTTTATTTCGCTTTTGGAAGTATCCCAAACTGCAGAATTTTCACAAGACTAGTCTTTGTTCATCATTGATCAGATACTTATCAGCTTTACCTCAGATTTTTTATTTTTTAACTCTTTGTGTGCAGTGTTTCCGAAACGAGGTAAGGAACGTGTCAGATATTCACTTAAACGGGCATGGTAAACCTCCATAAGCTATCCGACTGGTGTTCCGTGTGCGAGACCAACGTTCACTATTTCGGCACGTGGAATCGATACAAGTCTGGCTGACCTTCCTGCGTAGTACTTGCAAGCGCTCTAAGCGGAATGCTTTACGATCAGATCGCTATCACAGAGTTACAAATTTCAGTCATCTTAAGAATACGCTACAGGTACGTCCACAACTAGTTGTATTGTTAGAGCTGTTATTTTATGCTGAAAGGACACTGACTGTTTGGAAAGTAATCAGTGGGGACGTGTGGATTATGATTCGGCTTACAGCTAATTATTATTTCGACTAGCATTTTCCGGATAAAAACTCAAAAGTATATATATGTAGTTGTAAATAGAAAATTTTACTCCCCATATATATATATTTTTCTATTCACAGACTTTAATGAGAACTTTAAACAGTTACGAGCACGGCAAAGTCACTTCCGATGTTTGCCAATCGTTGTTTTCGAAAAGAATCAAAGATATTCTTGATGAGAAATACTTCTACCAATCGGTTATAAACCAATTACCTCAGGATGGATCGTCACCTCACTATCGTGAGCTACATACCACGGAACCAAATTATTCCTTGAAAAGCAACACTTTACACGCAGCAGCATTCCAGAATAATCTACAATGAATTTATTTCGTATGTAATTATATGAGGCAAGTCGAGTACGTACTGCTTTTGGTACGACATCATTTGCGGCGGAGAACCAGCCATCAGTTCCGTGAACGGATGCCTAATCTCGCTGTTGGAGTTGCTAGCACACACGTGAAAAACTGTGGCGTTTCCCGCATCTCCCGTACTCCCATAAGCGTCAACTGGTTGGTCTCTTCTGTACTTCTGCCCAAGCTTGTCCTGTTCCTAAATGTGCCTGTCTTTAACTTGTGTGACTGTGAGATTTCGTTTGTCAGAGATCTTTCCTAATTTGCTTCACCCATATTGTAGTTGTCTTTTTACAGATATACATGAAAATACGTTTAAATGGTCCATTTTTCGATCTGTTCTTTGTTGAACTGTCACCTCCCTTCTATTCATTGTTTCCTAAATTCAAAGTTTGCATCCGTCCCCGCATTGGACTGCATCTAGTTTTTTCTTAGAATTTTGCTTCACAAAATTTCTCGCTTTAACACGCTTTAGTTCACCGGTTGGCATTTATTGGATTAAGGTATTCTCTCTCTCTCTCTCGTTAGTGTTGTTTTCTTTCTTTCTGGCATTCTAAAAGATTCACTTCTTATTTCGATTTTTTTTTTTTCAGTCAATGCTCTCTAATCTTTCAGATTCGATCTGCAACATGGACAATTTCTAATCCATTCTCCTGCATAATATTCTCCTACCAAAATTTTTAGTTTGACATGAATTTGATCTTTCTACTGAGATACTAAGCCTTGTTCATCTATCAAACTTTTTCAGGTGGTTTCGTTGTCTGGTGGCTACTCTGATAGTACCACTATCAGCATCAACCATGTAACGCGGTATAAGAACCGTGGCCGTAAAAAGATCCTAACTAAGAGCAACCGGAGACGAATGACACGCATTGTCGATGACCACAGATTTCAAAAAGGGAATAAAATCGCTGCTTTCGCTGACTGCAGGTCCATACGGACTAGTTTTCGAGCGAAGAGTGTGGAAGGAGGTGCATGCTGTGGACATTTGGAGTCGGCTATCTCACAATGGGCGACTGCTCACAGCGGCACAAGGAGCCGCATGCATTTAGTGGACGAAAGAACACAAAAAGTGGACAGTATATGACGTGAGACGAGTACTGTGATCCGACGAGTAGCGATGTTTCATTTTTAAAGTTGTGCAAGGCGCTGAGCATACCGCCAGCACAAAAAATGGTTCAAATGGCTCTGAGCGCTATGGGACTTAACATCCTAGGTCATCAGTCCCCTACAACTTAGAACTACTTAAATCTAACTAACCTAAGGACATTTCACACGTCCATGCCCGAGGCAGGATTCGAACCTGCGACCGTAGTGGTCGCGCTGTTCCAGACTGAAGCGCCTAGAACCGCTCGGCCACACCGGCTGGCCCGCCAACAGTGAGACATTCAGCCTGCCGTGTGTAGTGAGTGGAGTTCAGGCCAGAGGTGATCCTGTAATTTTTTTCGGTTTGTTTTTCTTACCGCCACTTGAGGCTATTATTGACTGCCATGAGAAGTAACCAGGAGGTTTGCGTCAACGAAGTTTTGGCCTTTCACCCACATATTCACGATGCTATTGACACTTCCGTCTTCCGCAGTATTCACCTGTTTGCACACAGTTACGTTCCTGGTTTGACCAGCACGGATCTCGACTGTCCCACTAAACCACGTGACTTTAATCCCATAATAAATGTACGAGTATAGGACTATTTGGAACAGAGGGTGAAATGCGGCAATTAACATCGCCGCAATTTGGTAGCTTATCGTCAGTGATTGGCTTCATTTGGAAATGGGTTACCCGAAGAAACTCGTGGACTCTCTTCCCCGCCGAACTGAGGCCATTGTCAACGGCAGAGGTGGTGTAACACATATTAATCTCTCCTTTCTATGACCAACTTTTCGTCCACTGTGGTTATTTTGAGTTGTATTCATTATGACACATATTTTATTTATTTGAAAGTAGCTGCTGGATATGACAAGAAATGTGAAATGAACGCAGATAACGCCAAGCAGTATGTTCCTTGAAATTTTTCCGCCAGATCGAATATTCCGTCATTTTTTGGAAGTATCCGGGATATTATTAACTCTTGTACCGATATTTCTGCTGACAACCTTTCAGCCATTCTGAAAGTGAGTCGCTTTCATGCGCGTTTGCTCCACAGAGTGAAGAGCTTTAAAAGTCTTGCATGCGCCTCTTACTGTGAGTGGCTGAAAAGTTATCACCAGAGTTAACAATATCTCAGATGCAGTCCCGAAACATGACGGAATATCCAACAGTATGTTAGAATCACATGCACCGAATTATTCATTGACCTGGGGGGGGGGGGGGGGGTGGTTCAAGGTTCAAATCTGTATTTAGTACGGTCGAGACCAAAAAATTTCTCATATTACTGCTCTCATGAATTTTTGTGATTTTATCATAAGACATTGGTTATTCCAACTTTACGTAATAGATCATAATGTTTTAAATGAGATGTCTGACAATTAAGTGGTAGTTGGTTCGTTTCTTTCGGTTCCGTCTACCAGCTGTTTTAAGGTAAACAGAATGAAACTACTGTTAATTAACTTTTTATACCTGGGATTCACAGTCATGTAGATCTTTATAAAAGAGACTGTAACACTTTCTTTATTTCACGATTGCAATTTCGGCCTTAGGCCATTATCAATTGCAGGTGAAAAATACAGAATGTTTGTAAATTGTTTAACAAAATCGTGGCGTACCTTGATATTCGACCGATTACACAGAATGAAAAATGTAATTGCGTAAGCATGTTACTTACGTTTTTGTGGCTTTACGTCATTTCAGCCGCACTTGATAATGGCCTAAGGCCGAAACTGCAGTCGTGAAATAAAGAAAGTGTTCCAGTCTCTGGCGTAAATATGATGTCTTTTATGATTACTACTGCGTAAGTACCCACGGCAGTGTGATGTTATGTGGGAGCATTAACGCACGACTGAAGTTGGCGCAGGCGACAAACGAGACACGAGTTGTTCGCTAACTGTAGAAAAATTGCAGTGTTTATTTTGCGCGTTTCACATGAATGGAGACCACACGGCAACACAACCAGCAAGCGCGACAAGTGTGTTGCATAGCTCTAAGGGTCAACTAAAGCAACAGTGTGGGTCACCAGTTAGCAAATGCAAACCGCGAAGAGTACGTATGCACAAATCGAATATAAAGTTGTTTTCGAATCGACAGCAACAACAGGAAAAGAAAGTATTATTGTCTGAAGTCAAATTACAAGGAACAGACGGCTTGATTTGGTGTTCGAGAGTCGTTTTAGTGCCACCACTACATTTCGATGCCAGAAACCTATTGGAAGTGATGGTAGAACAAAATCACATCGTACGTTTTGCCGGAAAACTGTTAGGTGTTAAAAGAATTTTCTCACTGCGTATACAATCTATAAACATAAATAAATAAATAAAAGATAAGAAAGACGACACACCATGAATGAGATACGTAAACTGGTCACAAATTGATATTCATACAGGTATCGACAGAAGATGCAAAACTGTAAGCTTTGGCGTCCGATGCATGAATGTGTGACGCTGCAGCGCAATTTCACTGCGCATCTTGCAAGGATAGTAAACAGGGGAAATGTCGATACCACGGCATAAAGCCTTTGCGAATTTCATTCCGTCTACTCAGTTGGACAGTAACAATGCCTCGCAGACGGACGCTAAACAATACACGCAGATGCCAGCATTTGAGAGAGGGCGTGTAGCTGGGCTGAAAGAAGTCGGTTGGAGTAACATCCGAACCGTTCGACATTTGAATAGGAACGATGCCACTATTCCACGATGTTGGCAGGATTGGGTGAACTATGGCCGAACACAGCGCCAAGAAGGAAGCGGCCGGCCTAGAGAGACGACAGACCGTGAGTACCGAACAGTCGCGATGGTGTCACTCAGGGTCCCGGATTCATCATTATCATAGATACGACGTGCAACTGACCGAGCGAGGTGGAACAGTGGTTAGCACACTGGACTCGCATTCGGGAGGACGACGGTTCAATCCTGCGTCCGGGCATCTTGATTTAGGTTTTCCGTGATTTCCCTAATCGCTCCAGGCAAAAGCTGGGATGGTTCCTTTGAAAGGGCAAGGCCGACTTCCTTCCTCGTCCTTCCCTAATCCGATGAAACCGATGACCTCGCAGTTTGGTCTCTTCCCCCCAAAACAACCTCACAGAAAGGGGTCCGAATTCACAGCGCCCCTTCTCATT
This sequence comes from Schistocerca serialis cubense, assembly GCF_023864345.2. NCBI lineage: Eukaryota > Metazoa > Arthropoda > Insecta > Orthoptera > Acrididae > Schistocerca > Schistocerca serialis. The sequence continues at coordinate 710,042,522 of NC_064638.1, forward strand.
GACTGGAGTAGAATTAAAAAAAAATGGCTCTGAGCACTATGGGACTCAACTGCTGAGGTCATTAGTCCCCTAGAACTTAGAACTAGTTAAACCTAACTAACCTAAGGACATCACAAACATACATGCCCGAGGCAGGATTCGAACCTGCGACCGTAGCGGTCTTGCGGTTCCAGACTGCAGCGCCTTTAACCGCACGGCCACTTCGGCCGGCCCGGAGTAGAATTAGCTTCAGTGATGAGTCCCACTACGAAGTGAGCCGCGATGACCACGAAGAGACGTCCCAGACCGTGGTGGGATACCAACCTAACTGTTGCCCGCCACACGGTCCAACAAGGATCCCTTTGGTTGTATTCCGCGTCCTTCTTACTGCAGAGCGGTACGTTGGTGATATTTTACGCCCCGTTTTGTTGCCCTTTATGGCAAGCCATCCTGGGCTTACATTTCAGAAAGATAAAGTTCACCCTTACAAGGCGAGAGTTTCTACTACGCGTCTTCGTGCTTGCTAAACCCAACCAAGTAGGTAGAAGTTGACACGATATCCCTCATGAGGCCATCCAACAGTCCTGTCAACCAATGACAAGCCGCATAAGTACTTGCATAAGGGCCAGAGGTGGACCAAAGCCTTATTAACTTGCTCAATCTGCGAAGGTTTTTCTCTTGAATAAGTCATGCAATTTTTCTGAATTTGTAATCATTTGATTTTCTGCACATGCACATCACATCCATCGATTTCCGTAATTTCTTCTCATTACCATTCCCTAGTTAATTGTGAGTTTTGTCTCAAAAGTTGCTATTTAATGTACAGCCATACAAGTGTTATTAGTGACGTAGAGAGGCAGGTAGGTAGACTGATTAGATTTCGACGTCCTATGAGAGGGAGAGAAGTGAGTCAATGACAGGTTTCCCAGCACCATGGGAATCTCGAAGTTTAAAGTTCCAAAAATGGTTCAAATGGCTCTGAGCACTATGGGACTTAACATCGGAGGTCACCAGTCCCCTAGAACTTAGAACTACTTAAACCTAACTAACTAAGGACATCACACACAGCCATGCCCGAGGCAGGATTCGAACCTGCGACAGCAGCGGTCGCGCTGTTCCAGACTGTAGCGCCTAGAACCGCTCGGCCACTCCGGCCGGCTTTAAAGTTCCCACCTAACGAAGGATCACGAGTAAGGATGACTTCTGATCTCACTTCATAACGTACCGCTGGAAGGTTTGGAATTCAGTTTCCTCCACTATCAGAATTTCGCATAACTTCGAGTCGAGTGCCAATACTTCGTCAGTTTCTTATTGACCAACGGCACATCACGTAGAAGAACCTATATATACTCTGATAAAAATCGCTTTGTGTTCGACGTTTCAGCGGATTGTGTTTAGTGAAAAAAATACGAGCTTACGGAATATCGGACCAGGTTTGTGATTGGATTCAGGATTTCCTAGAAGAAAGAATACAACATGTCATTCTTAACGGTTCAAAATCTGCAGATGTAGAGGTAATTTCGGGAGTACCGCAGGGAAGCGTGATAGGACCTTTATTGTTTACAATATACATAAATGACTTAGTTGACAACATCGGTAGCTCCGTGAGGCTATTTGCAGATGATACGGTTGTCTACAAGAAAGTAGCAACATCAGAAGACTCGTACGTACTCCAGGAGGACCTGCAGAGGATTAATGCATGGTGCGACAGCTGGCAGCTTTCCCTAAACGTAGATAAATGTAATATAATGCGCATACATAGGGGCAGAAATCCATTCCAGTACGATTATGCCATAGGTGGTAAATCATTGGAAGCGGTAACGACCGTAAAATACTTAGGAGTTACTATCCGGAGCGATCTGAAGTGGAATGATCACATAAAACAAATAGTGGGAAAAGCAGGCGCCAGGTTGAGATTCATAGGAAGAATTCTAAGAAAATGTGACTCATCGACGAAAGAAGTAGCTTACAAAACGCTTGTTCGTCCGATTCTTGAGTATTGCTCATCAGTATGGGACCCTTACCAGGTTGGATTAATAGAAGAGATAGACATGATCCAGCGAAAAGCAGCGCGATTCGTCATGGGGACATTTAGTCAGCGCGAGAGCGTTACGGAGATGCTGAACAAGCTCCAGTGGCGGACACTTCAAGAAAGGCGTTACGCAATACGGAGAGGTTTATTATCGAAATTACGAGAGAGCACATTCCGGGAAGAGATGGGCAACATATTACTACCGCCCACATATATCTCGCGTAATGATCACAACGAAAAGATCCGAGAAATTAGAGCAAATACGGAGACTTACAAGCAGTCGTTCTTCCCACGCACAATTCATGAATGGAACAGGGAAGGGGGGATCAGATAGTGGTACAATAAGTACCCTCCGCCACACACCGTAAGGTGGCTCGCGGAGTATAGATGTAGATGTAGATGTAGAGGCAGCCGCTAGCCAATCGCAGCTATTTCTCGAGCACCTGCTCTCTAGGTATGTGCAGCACCTGTGAAGCATGACTGGTTGCACACCGGCAACACTGTCACCCTACGACTCCTGCCCCCCCCCCGCCCCCCCCCCCCCCGACCCCGCCACTGCAATGTGTCAACCACAAAGTAATTTTAATCACAATATCAGTGAAATTCTGTTAGCAGAAAACTGAACGGGCATTAAAAATAAAGAACTTCACGCTTAGATTATATCTGATCCTGTACACTAAACCACCAATGGCCGTTACAGTTAGTCGTAGTCTTCTCAAATCTACAGTTAGCTTCATATCTGTTAGAGCTGTCAAAAAGAAGGCTGGCTTAGGCGGTCTTTCTAGAACAGCGATATAGGTGTGGTTGCGTTCATTTATTCCGATCAGCCAGAATATTACGACCACCGATATGAGGTCGCCCAGGCGATAGCAGCGTCACATGGTAAGGAATGAATGTTAGTCAGAAACACGCACGGTGCATGTGATACCCGAGTGTGCTGTCTGTGTGTAGATGGGGCAGGCGCGCGATCTGTCTGAGTCTGAAGGAGGCCAGAGCAGTTCGGAAACCGCACGAATTGCCGGGTGTTCGAGGAATTCTGCGGTAAGTGTCTTCAGCTGGAGGTGAAACCAAGGTGAAACCACGCCGTGGGATTGGGTGGCCATCCTTCAATGCAGATGTCAGACGTCGTAGGCTGGGCAAACAGGTAAAACAGGACAGGCTGCGAACTATCATCAGACTTTAATGCTGGCAGAGTACAAGTACGTCTGGTCACACAGTGCACCGAACACTCCTAACGAAGGGACTTTGCTGCCGACGACTCACGCAAGTACCAATGTTAATACCACGACATCGGCAACTACAACTGAAATAGGGACGTGACCATCGGCACTGCACATCGGTGAAATGGTAGAGCGTTGCATGGTCTGATGGATCCAGACACCTTCTTCATCATGCCGATGGGAGGGCGCGAATCACTCGTCTTCTAGGGAACAGCTCCTTGACTCCTGTACTGCGGGATGAAGGCAAGATGGCGGCTGGCTCCATTGTGCTCTGGGGAAAATTCACGTTGGCATTCAGGGTCCCAGGCACCAAGCAAGGCACCATGACGGCCAAGGAGTATCATACACTGGTTGCAGATCACGTACACCCCTCCATGACGATCTTGTTTCCAAATGGCAGTGGGTATTTCAGCAACATAATGCGTCATGTCACTAGGCCAGGAGTGTGACGGTATGGTTCGAGGAACACAAAAATGGTTCAAATGGCTCTAAGCTCTAAGGGACTTAACATCTGAGGTCATCAGTCCCCTAGACTTAAAACTACTTAAACCTAAGTAACCTAAGGACATCACACACATCCATGCCCGAGGCAGGATTCGAACCTGCGACCGTAGAAGCAGCGCGGTTCCGGACTGAAGCACCTAGAGCACCTCGGCCACAGCGGCCGGCTCTAGGAACACAGTGGCTAGTTCCAATTGATGTGCTGGCCCCCCACTGGCCAGATCTGAACCCTATCGAACACATCTGGTATGTGATTGAAAGTGGCGTCATAGCTCATCGCCCCATTCCTGGAATTTACGGGAATTAGGTGAGTTGTGTGTGCAGGTGTGGAGCCAACTCTCTCCAGCGACCTATCAAGGCCTCGTTGCTTCCACGACACAACGCTTCGCCGCTGTTATTCGTACCAAAGGTAGACGTACCGGCTATTAGGTGGTGGTGGTGGTGGTGGTGGTTACTGTTTAACGTCCCGTCGACAACGAGGTCATTAGAGACGGAGAGCAAGCTCGGGTTAGGGAAGGATGGGAAAGGAAATCGGCCGTGCCCTTTCAAAGGAACCATCCCGGCATTTGCCTGAAACGATTTAGGGAAATCACGGAAAACCTATATTAGGATGGCTGGAGACGGGATTGAACCGTCGTCCTCCCGAATGCGAGTCCAGTGTGCTAACCACTGCGCCACCTCGCTCGGTCTATTAGGTGGTCATAATGTTCTGGCTGATCAGCGCATTTTATCTTTACTTTTAGTTAGGAACGCATCGGATATATATACTGGTAACGAACCCGATTCCTGGTTGAACACAAGGCGAAGCCATTTATCAACGGTCGAAGCTCCTAGGCCACAGCAACGCTGGAAACACAGCCGTTAGTGTTGCGGTCTTAACAGCAGCAGTTCGTTAGTCCGGCTGCTGCCAGTCGGACCTAGGATACGGGAAGACACAGAATGTTCTCGGACGGTAGGCGAAGATGTGAAGTGTTTACGATAAGTCAGGTGCTCAGTACGGCGATCCTCCCTCGTGCTGATCAAGCGTGGTCGACCCGAGTATTGACGACGAGTACGTGTGTCCTTACTTTCCCATGCAGTTCAATATCTGGCCACTGACACACCGAATGCGCCACAAAGCTGTGTATTTCACAATTCCACCAGCCGGCCAAACGGTGAACCACTCTGGGACCCCTTTAAAACTCCGTCAGGTGCTCATAATGACGTTTTCCACACGTGGGTGTCCTTCACACTGATTACTCGACATCTGACGCTGCTCACGCCTCTTGTATAGCACAGCAGAGTTGGCAACAACGGTAAACACGAACAACATCTATGCCCCCTGGTGGCCGTAGTATCCATCAGAGAGCATTGCAAGTCTTATCATTTACATATTCGCTGATAGTGTCTGGGCTTCACACACATGCATCTTGCAAACATCTTTGGAAGCAGTTGTGAATATTAACTACAGTCTTACAGTATAGTTATTCGTTTATGAATTTGTTAACAACAATCCGTCGAACTTTGAGAGGAACAGAGATATTTGCAAGTATAACATTAGAAGGCAAAGTGGTCTCCATTACGGTTTAATGAATTTAACTTTGGCACGGAAAGAGGTGAAATATGCTTTTATAAAACTGTTTGATAGTCTACCCATGAAAATAAATGTCTGAGAGATAGCGTAACTGTTTCCAAATGTAGATGAAAAATATTTCTTGTTAACGAAACTTTACATATGACAGAGGAATTCCTGAAAAGAAATAATTAGTTGTTTTACAGAAAAAAACTATAAATAATATAGAGGGTGTTAAGAAAGTACTCCGTATTTTGAGAGGTCGTAGTATGAACGAAAAAAGTCAAGGATGACCAGTAAACACGGCCGTGAAATGCATACCATAAAAGATGTGAGCACTTGTTCACCTTTGCTATTGTGACTGTGACACAAGTATCTTACACTGCAAGCTCTTTACTTTCCATATTTTGAGAGGTGGTAATGCGGACCTAAACAAAACAAAAATGTTCAGTAAACATTACTCTAAAATGCAAACCTTAAGAGTTATGAGCACTTGTTCAATAGAAGAGTTGTGTCTCACCGTAGTCAAGAGGAACAAGGGCTCATAATTATTATGGTACGTATTTTCTTCTTGTTTTTGTCTATACTACCACTTTTCACAATATGAGATACTTGCTTTTTATAACACCATATGTACAGAGTCTAACAAAATTCGCTTTGCAGTCTTCGAGAACAGGTTCCTTGCCGTGTGGGATTAGCCGAACGGTCTAGGGCGCTGCAGTCATGGACTGCGTGGCTGGTCCCGGCGGAGGTTCGAGTCCTCCCTCGGGCATGGGTATGTATGTTTGCCCTTAGGATAATTTAGGCTATGTAGTGTGTAAGCTTAGGGACTGATGACCTTAGCAGTTAAGTCCCGTAAGATTTCACACACATTTGAACATTTTTGAACAGGTTTCTTACACCAAAACAAGAAAAAAGTGTAGTTAACATGGGCTCTAAAATGGACCTACGAGCGCTTCTTTATCTTCGAGACTGTAAAACACTTCTCTTCTACTGCAAGCTATGCTTTCCATATTTTGGGACGAGGTAGCACTGACCAAAACAATAACAAATGTCCCCTAAGCATGGGCTCCTACATGCACACTTTAAGGGCAATGAGCACTTGTTCAATAAGAGAGATGTGTTCCACAGTAACGAAAATGAGTAAATTCTTGTAGCTCTTACAGTGTACGTTTAGGAGCCCATGTTTACTGGATATTTTTTTCTTGTTTTGGTGTGAGGGACCTTCCCTCAAAGTATGTGAAGGGAATTTAGTTACGCCCTTTGTGTGTGTGTGTGTGTGTGTGTGTGTGTGTGTGTGTGTGTGTATGTGTCCATACTTTTTCTGTTGGCACGTTCCACATTATAACGATCATGGTAAATATTAGCAATGTAAGTCAGTAGGTTCAAATGGTTGTAGGTTGTAACAGTGCAAATGAAGAGGCTTGTACATGATGTGCTAGCGTAGAGAGTTGCACCTATCAGTCTTCAGACTGAAGACTATAACAACAACAACAATAAGAAACATAAAGTATCTTTACAGAGAGCAGTGAAGCTCCATAACGAGATTCTGTCACAAGAATCATACCTAATTACGGTATTATGAGTGGTAGCCGAGTCAAGAGTGAAAGACTCCCCTCCCCCCACTTTGTGAGGCTAACTGTAAAGTTCATTTTGCTGGTTTTTGCTAGGACGTAAACGACGGGACTCTCTGCAGATAGAACGCGATAGCGCAGCGTGACGCCTCGTTTCCGTTCCCGTTCCCTCAATGCGCGGAGCTGGCACCTATTCACTACGGCGTCCCGTTAGTGCGCTGCTGCACTCTGAGAAACCGCATAAACGGGCAGCGGTCGGGAGACCTGCGTAGGCGGCGGGGTGGCAGCCGGCGCTGCCCGGCGACACCGGCCACCGGGCACCGGCTGGCGTCGCGTGACGCGGTATGCGGAACTTGCGGGCGGTCCTCCGTGCCGCGTCCTTCATAGCCGTGCAGAACGGACGGAACGGGTCCTGGTGGGCTCCGGGGTCAGGTGTCGCGTGTCGCCGGCACCGTAGCCGCCGGGGTCGACGGCCATCGCCGAAAACTTGTTTACCTGGCTGGCTGCCCGCTGACGTCAGCTGCCACTCAAGATGACGGCTCATTTCCTGTAGTTACAGCGCTCTGCGGCACTACTAATATATCGAAGTGATGGTCAGAATACGGACTTCGTCTTCTGGTATGAAGTAATGACAACTATTAATCGTCGATACACGTCCCGATTGGTGGAATAACATTTTAAGCGCGAACTTTCTCGACAGGCCAGACCGATTGAGGTGACGCTGTCTTTAGGACGGTGGGATTTGAACTGCGGACTAGTGGGGCTCAAATCGCTGTAACATAAAATGGTTCTGAGCACTATAGGACTTAACTTCTGCGGTCATCAGTCCCCTAGAACTTAGAACTACTTAAACCTAACTAACCTAAGGACATCACACATATCCATGCCCGAGGCAGGATTCGAACCTGCGACCGTCACGGTCGCGCGCTTCCAGGCTGTAGCTCCTAGAACCGCTCGGCCACTTCGGCCGACGCGCTGTAACATATTCCACCATCTTGATCACTTATATGCTGGTAAATTCGACCACTGATGCTTGTGTCCTTTGGACTTCAGGATGGAGAATAGTTTACAACCACGCCCAATTAATTGCGAGGAGCGTTCGACAAATCTACATCTACATCTACATGGTTACTCGGCAATTCATACTTAAATGCCTGGCAGAGGGTTCCTCGAACCATTTTCATACTACTTCTCTACCATTCCACTCTCGAATGGTGCGTGGGTAAAAGGAACACCTAAATCTTTCCGTTCGAGCTCTGATTTCTCTTATTTCATTATGATGATCATTTCTCTCTACGTAGGTGGGTGTCAAGAAAATATTTTAGCAATCGGAAGAGAAAGTTGGTGATTGAAATTTCGTAAACAGAGCTCGCCGCACAGAAAACCACCTTTGTTTCTGTGACTGCCACCCCAACGCAACACATTCTTTTTTCTGAAAGCAGTTTGGTTCTATTCAAGATTATAATACACCGTATTATTCTTCACTCTTTTGGCTAAAAGAAAACCTGTTTTACAATATAATGTCCGTTCAATGCGACGGCCTTACGCCACCTTACTGAAAGGGGCTGTATGCTCGCATGGTACCACTCTACTGTCGATATCCAGCCAGAGTCTTGCTGCATCAGTAACCTCCCCATCATCCACATGCTGATCCCACGGTGTGCATCCTTCATTGGGCCGAACAGATGGAAGCCGGAAGGTGAGAGATCCGGGTTGTAGGGTGGATGAGGAAGAACAGTCCAGTGAAGTCTTCGAGCTTCTCTCCAGTGTGTCAGCACTACCAACAGAGACGTCCAGTTGTGCAGTGAAATGTTTGATGGTGATCCGAAGATCACCTCGAATGAGAGTGTCCGCACGTTCAAAATTGCAGAAGTCACAGCTGTGTGCGGCCGGCCGGCACGCGGGATATCAGACAGGCTTGGACGACCTTGTTGTGGTGATGAAAGACGCCTCGACCAACGCCTCTCCGTGCTTTTGTTCACTGTCGGGTCGCCGTAGACATTCTGCAAGCGCCTATGAACATTTGCGATGCTCTTGCTTTTCGCTAAAAGAAACTCAGTGACAACTCTCTGCTTGGAACACACCTCTGTTACAGGCTCCACTTTGAAGGCAACGTATAGAGCCGCCGCCTACGAGAACTTCAAGAAACTGTAGGGGCTCAAGCGGGAATATTCCACGATGTTCCACAACAATTTCCACATTTTTTGAACAAAAAATGGCCGAGAAAAAAATGTTCATGCATGTCCATATGAAAAGAGCATCGTAATTCGGAATACCACAGGCACTGCAATACAAGCGACTTTCAATTGGAATGTCTCCCCTGTACCGGAATATACAAAATGGATGCGTGAGAACAGATTGTAGACACGGAAGTCTGGGTCTGCCCGTAAAGGAATTGCCAATGATAAGGCGACCGCTGGGTTCGAGTCGCGGTCCGGCAGTAATTTTCATTGCGGTCATTCCATTATATAGCTGGTGATGATTCCATTCTACTCAGGTTCAAAGGACCAGGATCAGTTCTGCGACCAATACTGCAAATTGTGAGCTTCGTTGAAATTCCATGCGGAAGGCTGGTTTTCTCAACCATTCAACCTTTTCTGCCAGTCGCTGGAATGACCCAAGTATGACCTCAGAGCTTAGATAACAGGCATCATTCGTTCCAACGTGCGCCACAATCTGCAGCTAGTTGCACCCTATGACTGGGTGTTGTGTGATGTCCTTAGGTTAGTTAGGTTTAAGCAGTTCTAAGTTCTAGGGGACTGATGACCATAGATGTTAAGTCCCATAGTGCTCAGAGCCATTTGAACCATTTTTAAGTTGCACCCTGTTCCCTCAATGGCTGTTGGAACAGCCTCTTCAATATGTTGAATGAGGCCCCCAGGCATACAAACAGAGTGCACGTTGCGTCCTTTCCTGCCCCTTGTTGCCATTACCCTAAGGGGTACCACCATTTGCCGACGATTAATAGACCACTACCCTTTTGCGTTTGCCTTCTCTTGACACCGGACAAGACCGTTTCTCCCAAGACAGGTGAAATGAATCCCAGAGGCTCAGTTTCAGATTCAACGAATAACAGCACCTCACTTGTTGGTTATAGAGATTGGTACAATCCCTGAGTCCTCCCTGGTCTCCGTCAACCCTGTGCAGGACTCTCACAACTACCGCACTCGCAGCCAAATTCACGAGTAATAACAGATCCTGTTCTTTCTCCAGAAGAGACAGGATCCCAGGAGAGGATAGTATTTGAAGTACTGTCCTTTCCAGCAGCGGGGTGAAATTACGCTACAGCGTCACACATTCATCTGTCGGCCGCCAAAGTTAACAATTTTTCATTTTCCGTCGACACCTTCATGAGCATCAATTTATGACCAATTTACGTAACTCCTTCTTAGGGCGTCGTCGTTTTTTTTTTTTTTTTTTTTTTTTTGCTCGAATCTGAAATAACATGACGTACCCTCTCAACAAGTAAATTTAAATTTTGCTGCCTGCTTTCCTTCTAGTTGCTTAACCTCTCTTGTTCAAACGGGTACGAATTGTGAAGAATAGAGGTCTTATGAAACTCCCTTGGGTAAGGACAACGTTACTTTAGGATCTGAAGACCTGTGTTTATTAAGAGTGGCGTGATGTGTTCGACTTACAAGGAACTCTTCACTCTAAACACAAAACTCGTTTGATATTCCGTATGTTAGTGTTTTACTTATTATGCCACAGTTCAGAGCTGCTATCAGTCATCACGTATTTACCGAAAATAGAAAGAATATGCTGATATCATCTTACTCTAAGCAAAGGATGGAAACAGTTGTGGCTCCTACTGATTACACGGAAGGGCATCAACGCCGTTATACATAATGTTTTGCAGAACTGCTTTTGTGTTTTTGGAAAATACTACACTGCCGGAAAAAAATTAGTACAGCCTTTTAGACGTTTTCAGTTCACTCAAGATTTATCGTTACAACAGTGCATATCGGGTACATGAAATGATTACATTCACACATAAATAGCACAAGCGGTTCAGGGATATCAGGTATCGCCCCCGGCTGAAAGACCAAGATTTACGTGGTGTAGCCTCCAAGGGCGGCAATTCGGGCGCTGACTCTGCCATCCAGTCGATCATAAAGGTGGTGAATACTGTCCTGGGATACGTTATTCCACGACTGCTCGACCAGTCCACGTAGTTCTGTAAGAGCCGTTGACTGACGAGTAGCACGAGTTACTTCTCGTCCCGCCATATCTCACACGTGTCGATTGAAGTTGAGTCCGGAGATCATGATCGTCAGCGAAGTTGCTGCACGTCTTGCAGTGTGTGGGCGAGCGTTATCCTGTTGGAATGACACATCACCTTCCTGTTGCAAGAGCAGCAAGATAACGGTTCTAACAACATTGTGCACATACCGAGCGCTGGTTAGCGTCCCCTCCAGACACACCAAAGGTGAACGAGAGTTGTAGCTTATCACATCCCAGACCATAAAACCTAAGGTGGGACCAGTGTGTCTTGAACGAATTCACTCTAGGAGGCAGCTCTCACCAGGCCTACTTCGTGCGCGCAAACGACCATTACTTACGTGCAGGCACAATCTGACTTTACTCGTTGAAGACTACGGCGCGCCTTTCCAGCGTCCAAGTGATTGTCTGACTACACCACTCGAGCGTGCACGTCAATGCTGTGAGTGGAAGACGGGCTAGAAGTGTGCGTGCGCGTACTACCATAACCCGTTCGCAACAGCTCATGTTGACATATCTGTGCTCACAAGCCTTCTTATCTGTGCAATGGTACCTATACGATTCGCCACTGCTGTCTTTACAATACGACGATCCTAGCGGGCGTCCGTGCTGTGTGGTCGTCAAGAGCCTCGTCTACGGGTGTGAGAATGTTCAAATGACCACCGATACCAATGTACAAATGACGCACCCCGTTCAAGTTGTGTGGCAGGTGTCCAAAAGAAGCATCGTGACCTCTTTCAAACTTGCTCAGTTGGCTGTAGGAAGCAGGAATGCGCCTGCATGGCATGCACGTTGCTTAGCACGTTTGCATCATACTGAGCCTTCTGGCTGTGAACATTCCCTGTTAAAGGGTAGACACAGATGGCGCTCTGGTAGCTATGCCACTACGCTCTCCGTTGGCGGACTACGTTGACGCCATTATCAGCGCACTAGGTGGTATATGTCGTCATTGGATAAATATCGACGTCGTCTTTCCAGGTGTATTAATTTGTTTCCTACAGTGTATTTTGTTACTAGTATACATTATTTGTAATGTAAATTCCTGACTTAAGCACATCTGCAGTCACAATGTCTACCACATCGTTGTTGTGGCCTTTGGTGAAATATTTCGTGCCGAGCTGTTTCGACACCTGCCCGCATCCTCAAGCACGTCCTCGTGCCGTCGAGATTAGGAGCCCGGCAGGCGTGAGCCTGCGGCCGCCGCTGAGAGCTCATCGCGAGTGCGGTGTGGAGGGTGCTGGCTATCTGCTGTCTGGTGGCGGCTCTTGAACACCGGCCTCCAGCTGGCCTCTCGAGAGCGCCGCCCCGAGTCAACAGGCGCCGTGCCCTGCTCTACCACGACCACCCACACAGCCTCCGGCTCTCAGGGCCAGTCCCCATAAGGGGAGGCGAGGCGCCAGGGCACACCGGTGCTGCCTGCTTTACTGCAAAGTGGTGGACACCAGGCGATGGAGCGCAGCAGCAACAGAGTGGGCGCCACTTGGAACAGACGCAGGCTTGAGTTTCGCGAACGTATTACGAACTCACTCTCTTCTGGCGGACGTCTCTAAAGTCAGAGACTGTCTTATGGCAGGCCGGGAGTACGACCCGACAATTCTTAAATGCAACTGCATCGTGCGATAGTTTTGCATATAGTTGTGAAACTCAGAGGTCACCCCACGCTCGGTTGTAGACACTTTCTCTTCTGCGAGATGTGCCTACTGACTGGTTCCAGCTCACTGGACGGAATACATCGTCTACCGCTCTTCGCCATTCGCCAATAAAAAAATAAACAGTTTTTATCCATCCATAATGTCGTGCCCAGTGGTGTAGCGGTAAGACAGGTCGATGCATCGAATTCCGACCAGGCCACGGATATTTTCAGTCTGCCTCTAACGCTGCCTTCACTTCTCAACAACATGAAGAGTCGTCGGGAGCGATACGCACTTCGGATTCCACGTTAAACTATAGGTCCCGTTTCCCCGCTCGCGTAACTGGGGTAGGTTAGGGACACACAGTCACCGAAGTGGCGTACAATTGAAAGCTTCGCACCCGATCACTGAGCCACACACGCAATTATTATTATTATTATTATTATTATTATTATTGTCATCCATACGTATCAGTTTATTAATTCCGGTAAATAAAATCTGGCTCTGCCACTCGCTCCTTCGTAGCAGATTACCAGTTTCGGGTATTTTATTATACATTTCCAAGCGTCTGACGTTACAGACACGTGGCCTGTTTAGATTTCAACTGTCCTAATAATATGACGCTGGTACACCAATTCTGCCATTTGGATATAACCGTCCGACGTGAAATACCTGAAGATAAATAGACAAACAATCCTATTGGGAGAACATCCGCAACCGAGCATTATAGCAGAGGTTGAAAATACCGTTTCAGTTGTAAATTTCTTTATTTTCACACGACCGCTTTCGGACTGTTATAAGCCCATCTTCAGGTTTAGTAACTGTGCTGCGGTCCCCGAGCGCTCCGTGTACCAGGCCTATGAGCGCAGAACAGGGAACCTGGTACACGCGGTGCTCGGGGACCACAGCACAGTTACGAAACCTGAAGATGGGCTTATAACAGTCCGAAAACGATCGTGTGAAAATAAAGAAATTTACAACTGAAGCGGTATTTTCAACCTCTGCTATAATGCTCGGTTGCGGATGTTGTCCCCAGGATTGTTTGTCTATTTATCTTCAGCTATTTCACCTCGGACGATTATATCCAAATGGCGAAATTGGGGTACCAGCTTCAAATTATTAGGACAGTTATAATCTAACCAGGCCACGTGTCTGTAACGTCAGACGCTTGAAAATGTATGATAAAACACCCGAAACTGGTAGTCTGCTACAAAGGAGCGAGTGGCAGAGCCAGATTTTATTTACCGGAATTAATAAACTGATACGTATGGATGATAATAATAATAATAATAATAATAATAATTGCGTGTGTGGCTCAGTGATCGGGTGCGAAGCTTTCAATTGTACGCCACTTCGGTGACTGCGTGTCCCTAACCTACCCCAGTTACGCGAGCGGGGAAACGGGACCTATAGTTTAACGTGGAATCCAAAGTGCGTGTCGCTCCCGTCGACTCTTCACGTTGTTGAGAAGTGAAGGCAGCGTTTTGTTAACACACTGCTTCTATTACTGTCACGTAAACAGTGTACCCCAAGTGGATATCCTGCTAGAAGACTGGGTCGCTGGTGTATGTTCCCTGTAGGACCCAAGGCTGCCGAGCGCTGGCCTCAGCCCCACATTACTCAGCGAAAAACGGGCCGCCCTTGATAGCGGCCTGGAGCACAGGGTCTATTTCTGTTCGCCCGAGAGCAGTGCCGTTAATCGGTAAAGCAATGCAGTAGTAGCGCTTTTATGATACTCGTGCACACATTCTTTGCGGTGCTAGTGTGAAGGTTTCGTTTTGACGTAATTTGTGAGCACGAGCGTTTCCGAAAGTTTTTTTCTTAAACCGGAAGTCTGACGACAATGGGATTATTTCAGTTTGAAAGAGCGTTGTTTTTCGATATTGGAGCGCGTGCTCGGTTGTTCCCCCCACCACTAGATTTGGAAGTATACTGTGAACGGTAAGTGAAGATGTAGGCAGTGTTGAGTCACACAAAGTGGCAGACGGATCTGTCGCACCGCGATTTGCGTACAATGAAATATTATGACTACAAAAAGAAGATAAATGCATAAAATGCCAGTTCTCTCTGGTTCTTATTTTTGGTGAGTGTGGCCCTTCGAGATCCACCGTTGGAAATTGGTTTCGTGAGTTTTCAAAGTGTTGGTAGTCTCTTCAACCTAGTTCCAGCAACGGCAGTGGCCCAAGAAGACATTGGTGCTGCGAGAAAAGTGATCGAAGATGATCCTCATCTCACATTTTGTAACACTGAAGGGACCTTAACTATTGGATAGTTTGCGGCGCAGGCCATCGTTCACTCTCATTTAGCCTTACCAAGAAATATTCCCGTTTGGTACCATATACTCTCACAGAAGGACAGAAAACACGCAAGAATGCGTTGGAGTCGGTTTATGCTTGAAAAATTCGACAAATGGCGATCCAGAGACACTTGCCACATTGTCACAGGTAAAGAGACATGGATCTACCGTCGTAACCCCGAAACGAAGAGGCAGATCGCAGCGTGGTGCTTTCCGAGTGACGAACAACCCACGAAAGTTCGTAGAAGTAGGAGCTCTAGAAAGAAGCTTGTAGCTGCTTTCTTCACCAAGACAAATTGTCTCACCTCTGCGGCCTTCGACATACGACGCACAGTCAATGCTGAGTTAATATCTGGCACACAACACCCAAATTCGAAGAGTAGGGACGTTCTTCTGCATCACAACAACGCCTCAGCACTCACTGCTGTCATAACAATGGACTACTTGGAGAAAGAAAAAGTTAGAATATTACCGCAACCAAGCTATTCACATGAACAGGCCCCGTGTGACTTCTTGCTTTCAAAGACGACGAAAAATATTCATGGACAGTGTTTTCGATTCGATGAAGTGGCTATCGCAGCATACGACAGTGCACTAAGTGATTCCCTAAAGAAGCTTGGACTGAGACATTTTCGAAATGGTTTCAAAGGATGGAAAAATGCGAAAGGCTCATGGAGAGTATTTTGAAAAGTTGTAACAGACATATTTTGAACATGGGCGTCTGCAGACAATTTTTCCAAGAGGGTGCAATATTCTGAAGTTTTCCTGTTTTTATATAACTGATTCGATGAATCTCAGAACGTTTAGCTACCCAAAAACTAAATTTGACAAGAATCTCAAAGAATTTACAACATCTGAAACGAGTGAGAGGTACCCTATCAAAATTTCTACATAGATAACTTTTACTCCTAAATGGTAAACATCTACATCTACATCTACATTGATACTCCGCAAGCCACCCAACGGTGTGTGGCGGAGGGCACTTTACGTGCCACTGTCATTACCTCCCTTTCCTGTTCCAGTCGCGTATGGTTCGCGGGAAGAACGACTGTCTGAAAGCCTCCGTGCGCGCTCTAATCTCTCTAATTTTACATTCGTGATCTCCTCGGGAGGTATAAGTAGGGGGAAGCAATATATTCGATACCTCATCCAGAAACGCACCCACTCGAAACCTGGCGAGCAAGCTACACCGCGATGCAGAGCGCCTCTCTTGCAGAGTCTGCCACTTGAGTTTATTAAACATCTCCGTAACGCTATCACGGTTACCAAATAACCCTGTGACGAAACGCGCCGCTCTTCTTTGGATCTTCTCTATCTCCTCCGTCAGACCGATCTGGTACGGATCCCACACTGATGAGCAATACTCAAGTATAGGTCGAACGAGTGTTTTGTAAGCCACCTCCTTTGTTGATGGACTACATTTTCTAAGCACTCTCCCAATGAATCTCAACCTGGTACCCGCCTTACCAACAATTAATTTTATATGATCATTCCACTTCAAATCGTTCCGCACGCATACTCCCAGATATTTTACAGAAGTAACTGCTACCAGTGTTTGTTCCGCTATCATATAATCATACAATAAAGGATCCTTCTTTCTATGTATTCGCAATACATTACATTTGTCTATGTTAAGGGTCAGTTGCCACTCCCTGCACCAAGTGCCTATCCGCTGCAGATCTTCCTGCATTTCGCTACAATTTTCTAATGCTGCAACTTCTCTGTATACTACAGGACCATCAGCGAAAAGCCGCATGGAACTTCCGACACTATCTACTAAGTCATTTATATATATTGTGAAAAGCAATGGTCCCATAACACTCCCCTGTGGCACGCCAGAGGTTACTTTAACGTCTGTAGACGTCTCTCCATTGATAACAACATGCTGTGTTCTGTTTGCTAAAAACTCTTCAATCCAGCCACACAGCTGGTCTGATATTCCGTAGGCTCTTACTTTGTTTATCAGGCGACAGTGCGGAACTGTATCGAACGCCTTCCGGAAGTCAAGAAAAATAGCATCTACCTGGGAGCCTGTATCTAATATTTTCTGGGTCTCATGAACAAATAAGGCGAGTTGGGTCTCACACGATCGCTGTTTCCGGAATCCATGTTGATTCCTACATAGTAGATTCTGGGTTTCCAGAAATGACATGATACGCGAGCAAAAAACATGTTCTAAAATTGTACAAGAGATCGACGTAAGAGATATAGGTCTATAGTTTTGCGCATCTGCTCGACGACCCTTCTTGAAGACTGGGACTATCTGTGCTCTTTTCCAATCATTTGGAACTCTCCGTTCCTCTAGAGACTTGCGGTACACGGCTGTTAGAAAGGGGGCAAGTTCTTTCGCGTACTCTGTGTAGAATCGAATTGGTATCCCGTCACGTCCAGTGGACTTTCCTCTATTGAGTGATTCCAGTTGCTTTTCTATTCCTTGGACACTTATTTCGATGTCAGCCATTTTTTCGTTTGTGCGAGGATTTAGAGAAGGAACTGCAGTGCGGTCTTCCTCTGTGAAACAGCTTTGGAAAAAGGTGTTTAGTATTTCAGCTTTACGCGTGTCATCCTCTGTTTCAATGCCATCATCATCCCGTAGTGTCTGGATATGCTGTTTCGAGCCACTTACTGATTTAACGTAAGACCAGAACTTCCTAGGATTTTCTGTCAAGTCGGTACATAGAATTTTACTTTCGAATTCAATGAACGCTTCACGCATAGCCCTCCTTACGCTAACTTTGACATCGTTTAGCTTCTGTTTGTCTGAGAGGTTTTGGCTGCGTTTAAACTTGGAGTGGAGCTCTCTTTGCTTTCGCAGTAGTTTCCTAACATTGTTGTTGTACCACGGTGGGTTTTTCCCGTCCCTCACAGTTTTACTCGGCACGTACCTGTCTAAAACGCATTTTACGATTGCCTTGAACTTTTTCCACAAACACTCAACATTGTCAGTGTCGGAACAGAAATTTTCGTTTTGATCTGTTAGGTAGTCTGAAATCTGCCTTCTATTACTCTTGCTAAACAGATAAACCTTCCTCCCTTTTTTTATATTCCTATTAACTTCCATATTCAGGGATGCTGCAACGGCCTTATGATCACTGATTCCCTGTTCTGTACACACAGAGTCGAAAAGTTCGGGTCTGTTTGTTATCAGTAGGTCCAAGATGTTATCTCCACGAGTCGGTTCTCTGTTTAATTGCTCGAGGTAATTTTCGGATAGTGCACTCAGTATAATGTCACTCGATGCTCTGTCCCTACCACCCGTCCTAAACATCTGAGTGTCCCAGTCTATATCTGGTAAATTGAAATCTCCACCTAAGACTATAACATGCTGGGAAAATTTATGTGAAATGTATTCCAAATTTTCTCTCAGTTGTTCTGCCACTAATGCTGCTGAGTCGGGAAGTCGGTAAAAGGAGCCAATTATTAACCTAGTTCGGTTGTTTAGTGTAACCTCCACCCATAATAATTCACAGGAACTATCCACTTCTACTTCACTACAGGATAAACTACTACTAACAGCGACGAACACTCCACCACCGGTTGCATGCAATCTATCCTTTCTAAACACCGTCTGTACCTTTGTAAAAATTTCGGCAGAATTTATCTCTGGCTTAAGCCAGCTTTCTGTACCTATAACGATTTCAGCTTCGGTGCTTTCTATCAGCGCTTGAAGTTCCGGTACTTTACCAACGCAGCTTCGACAGTTGACAATTACAATACCGATTGCTGCTTGGTCCCCGCATGTCCTGACTTTACCCCGCACCCGTTGAGGCTGTTGCCCTTTCTGTGCTTGCCCAAGGCCATCTAACCTAAAAAACCGCCCAGCCCACGCCACACAACCCCTGCTACCCGTGTAGCCGCTTGTTGCGTGTAGTGGACTCCTGATCTATCCAGCGGAACCCGAAACCCCACCACCCTATGGCGCAAGTCGAGGAATCTGCAGCCCACACGGTCGCAGAACCGTCTCAGCCTCTGATTCAGACCCTCAACTCGGCTCTGTACCAAAGGTCCGCAGTCAGTCCTGTCGACGATGCTGCAGATGGTGAGCTCTGCTTTCATCCCGCTAGCGAGACTGGCAGTCTTCACCAAATCAGATAGCCGCCGGAAGCCAGAGAGGATTTCCTCCGATCCATAGCGACACACATCGTTGGTGCCGACATGAGCGACCACCTGCAGATGGGTGCACCCTGTACCCTTCATGGCATCCGGAAGCACCCTTTCCACATCTGGAATGACTCCCCCCGGTATGCACACGGAGTGCACATTGGTTTTCTTCCCCTCTCTTGCTGCCATTTCCCTAAGGGGCCCCATTACGCGCCTGACGTTGGAGCTCCCAACTACCAGTAAGCCCACCCTCTGCAACTGCCCGGATCTTGCAGACTGAGGGGCAACCTCTGGAACAGGACAAGCAGCCGTGTCAGGCCGAAGATCAGTATCAGCCTGAGACAGAGCCTGAAACCGGTTCGTCAGACAAACCGGAGAGGCTTTCCGTTCAGCCCTCCGGAATGTCTTTCGCCCCCTGCCACACCTTGAAACGACCTCCCACTCTACCACAGGTGAGGGATCAGCCTCAATGCGGGCAGTATCCCGGGCAACCACAGTCTTAGTCCGATCAGGGGATGCGTGGGACGAGCTGGCCGTCCCCAACAAACCCCCATCCGGACCCCCACAGTGAGGCCCATTGGCAACAGCCTCAAGCTGTGTGACCGAAGCCAACACTGCCTGAAGCTGTGAGCGAAGGGATGCCAACTCAGCCTGCATCCGAACACAGCAGTTGCAGTCCCTATCCATGCTAAAAACTGTTTTGCAAAGAACGTCTGAACTAATCTACAGAGAGCGCAAACAAATCGACAAAATTTAAACGGTTATTAAAATACAAGATTGCCTAGTAAATGCAGTAATGCTGCTACTTGCGCACTGCTGACACTGCTCGGCGGCGGAAGGAGACTAAGCGAAATTACACTATTCAGGTACTAAAACGCGATGCTACACTCTCAGATACTATAATACGCCCGAAATTTATGAATTAAACAATGCAAGTACCAAAAACACGCAAAGAAATTAAGAATTAAACTATGTGACAAATGAGTGAGCTAGGAGTATACGACTTGCTGCTCAGCTGCTTATCCAACGGGGGCAGGGAGCACACTGACTGTGACCAACCGACACTGGCCGTTCAAAACAAAAACAGTAGACAAACGACTACGCGAATTTACACTATTCAGGTACTAAAACGCGATGCTACAACTCTCAAATACTATAATACGCCCGAAATTTATGAATTAAACAATGCAAGTACCAAAAGCACGCAAAGAAATTAAGAATTAAACTATGTAACAAATGAGTGAGCTAGGAGTATACGACTTGCTGCTCAGCTGCTTATCCAACGGCGGCAGGGAGCACACTCATGTTTCATTAGTGCCCATAAGATAAGCACATGCAGTTACATTATTAATGCGGATATTTATTTCCCCATTACATCTTTCTGATGGTTAAATTCAGAGTATTCAATCAGATACTCACAATACATAAGTCGTGAACGAATAAAGTTAGATTTTTACCAAAAATCAGAGTGACTGAGAAAATAATGTAGGATAGCAACCAAATTAATCAGGAAAATATGAGACAATTAACACTCCTCAATTTTGGGAAACAGAAATGAACTTTAGAAAAGACAGTATTTCCCTCACCTTTTTCGGTTCGCTAAATATGTGATTTATAAGAAATGCATTCAGTCATCGCTATAAACGTGAGAGAATTTTACAATAAATATGAAGTTTACACCCATGTATTCCAGCAGGGCAAGTGTCGCCCCATCCCCATTTGTAAATAAATTTTTGGAATAACACTCATAACGCATTGAACTTTCCCTTCACAACGAGAATAACTTTTCTGGAGTCATTATTAATCTTCATCCCTCAATCTGAACCAAGAACTAGTAGGTACGTCTTCAAAAAGACTAGAAATGAAGTGAAAGCTGTGAGCATCATTCTGAAGCTTACCTTGATACACGTCCTGTGTCATTTCAAGGAGCTAATAAAGGATGAGTGCGAATTAAACTAATATTGACAACAACATATTAGTCGTTTAAACAGAAACAGATTTTCACAAAAGAAAATCATTTTGTCCCCGACAACGGTATAATCGTCCTGTAGTATTAAAAAAGCACTGAGATTCACCATCTTCCTTCCTTTCATTTTCATAATCGCTCATAACAAAAGACCTCTACACAATGCTGGTTAAGCACTCGTCACAGCCATCCACACGTCACGCATACATGCCTAAAACACACAGGAAATAAGAATGACCCTTCCTCATTATACTAGTACTTCCCAAGAAATCACGCAGAAATGCATCATAAAGTTTAGCGTTCGAACTGGTGAATACGTACACACGAAGTAATTACATTTAAGAAACGTGTAACTGGTACTGTACTCGTTTTGACGGTTTCTTTATTGCATTATACCGTAATAATCCGTCCTTGAAATATTGTGCCACAGAGCAAAACTAATTTCGAGTGATCTCGGGTACTTAATTTTTATAACATCTGATATCAGCAGCAATATACGTCGTTTAAATATTGCAACAGTTTGTGTTTATTGTCAGCGATTACAGTTTATTGAACTGGTTCGTAAATGCATAGTCTGAACAGTATCTCTCAGAGAATCTATAGTCAGAAAACGGAACTTTTCGTTCCCAGGGATGCAGTCCTGCCCTGTAAATTTCGGATATCACAATTTCATGCTCGGGATCGACCTTTAAACTTCGCTCAGGAAAGCGTAGAACGTTCTTTAAATATCAACAGGTGCTCGTAAATTCTGCCTCACGACCGATGCTACTCCGTGACATTTTACGAGCGGTGTGATTTATGACTGCAGGGTGATTGTGCCCTAGGCAGAAAGCGATTCAACTTATTTGACTTGCACACTGTTCAGACGGGCGGGACATTAGTTCCGACTTTATTATGCACTTCATAACTAATTCAACTATGGGCATCTGCATCTTACGACTGTTGACTTTTCTAAGCAGGCACAACGAGAGATTTTTCTGACCTTTCTATTTGACTAGTAACTACGCTCTTCTTCCAAACTCCTCTTCCCTCCCCCAACCACCACCCCCCAACCTCCAAACCTTCCCACCAGCCACAACATCATAGGTGATGAGAAAGTAGTTTTGTTTCCTTCTCTAGGTACCACCACGTTTCAACAAGTAGTGGAGCCCCTCGTTTCTGTACCCATTTATTCTGTTCGCTCTGGTAACAAGTAGTGACATGTAATTATCTTTAGTGAAATGTGTCTAAATGGGTGGCTGCTTCTGTGTGAACATCTTAGCTTCATTTACAGAAGATCACTCCATGAAACACTTAAAGGAAGTACGTCCTAGTTTCTCACCATTTTTGAAATTGTTACGAATTTTTGTTCCTTCTAGAAACAAGCAAAAATAATTATTGTACATAATGGCTACCATTGCAGCTAAAGGAAAGGTTTGAGGAATGAAAGTAAATACAAAGAAAACAAAAATAATGGCTCTGGGAAGAAATAAAAAGGAAAAGCTACAATGATGGCCGTTAAAATTACGACACCAGGAAATAACGAGATTTTACCCATTTTGCGCATGAAGTATCACTGGAAGGACAGATGATCAGTTACGTAGGCGACTTGGGCGTATGCAGTGTGCGAAATCTAGTACACACACCTACCACCTCTAGCAACAAACCAAGGCTCTGACACAGCGGTCGTCAAACTTTTTGCTCGAGAGCCAACACTGACATAGCGAGGCCGCACCTCGGGCCGCATCTGCAGCGATCTTATTAATTGGTAATCCACATAGATTAGTATATTCTGCACCCCCAACAGACTAGCCATAGTAAGGGCGCGATAAGCTGCCGCCGGAACCCAAGTTCAAATAAGTGGCTCTAAGCACTATGGGACTTAACATCTGAGGTCATCAGTGCCCTAGAAATTAGAACTACTTAAACATAACTAACCTAAGGACATCACACACATCCATGTCCGAGGAAGTTTTCGAACCTGCGACCGTAGCAGCAGCGCGGTTCCCGATCGAAGCGCCTAGAACCGCTCGGTCACAGCGGCCGGCGGAACCTAAGTACCGGACGATAAAAGTTGGCACCTTTCGGAACCGTTCGTGTCGATTGTTTCAGATCTCTGCTACCCTCAGCGATCCTAAAGTAGTGACACTGTAATTAGCTGAAGTAGTTTTGTTGTGTTGTGTATATGTGCAGATGATTAATTGATGAATAACAGTAATTGTACTTTTGATTATGCGATATGAGACATGATTTCAAATTTTGACCAGATGTTTTGGATGCAATTTTTCCTCTGCTACTTGCGTTCCATTACAACAACCTAACTAATTTTCACATTACTTGCTGCAGATTCGTACCGCATTTGAAGACGATCAACTCTGCAATTCACGTTCACGAGTCCATGGTACTTCTGCGTCAAAGTCTGTACTATAACAGCTGACCGGTACAAGTAGCGCACGCCCGTGAACTGCCAGTACTGTAAGACCAGTTATAAAACACACCACCATCTCACATCCCCTAATCCCGCAGTTGCCACGCTTCTTACCTCTCTGCCCCTGAGTTAGCTTTACTTAGTTCACGTTAGAATGCACTAGCGTCAATTAAAATTAAGCACATCTTAAAATATTTCTGTCTCTGTAAGTATTTTTATTTATTACTGACCAGGAAAACTACACTCTTAAGAAGCTCTATACATTGTCTGACGTTCTCGGATTAGACGCAGTTTGACAACCTCTGTTCTAGCCCAATTGACCAGTGAGCCAACCTGAGTATTGGTGGCAGAAACGGGTACGTCACTCCATGCTGCCTCAGCTCATCAATCCTAACGACTGGCTAGAACAGTCTCTCAACAACCCATGACAGTTTTTATTTTATTAAAAAAAGAATTCCCCCCATTCTACTGTTAATTCTTCATTTATTTTACACAGTCTTGATTTCCGCCTTTGGAGCCATTCTCAAATGCATTTTGAAGTGTCAAAATATGTCTGACCTGTCTGTGACGTGTCATCATCGGAAAAACATATTTCTGGTCTTCATTTCAACATGCACTTGAGAATGGCTCCAAAGTCCGAAATTATGACTGTGTGAAATAAATGAACCATTAACAGTCAAATGGCGGAAATTCCTTTCAAAAATGTCCATGACAGGTGTTTTCAGTGGGTGAGAGATCTGGAGAACATGCTGGCTCGTTGTAACAGCGTAATACGTACATTCCTTATCGAAGCATGACAGAAGGGGCAAAACTGCGGTCTTGCGTTATTTCGCTGAAAAATAAGGTCGCGGTGACCTCGAAAATGTGGCACAGTCACCTGTGTTAAAACGTCAGAAATGTAACGCAGCTGTCCGATACCATCATACCCGTTGGTTGACCCGTATAATACTGACGTAAGCAATCTGACAACCTCTCCCTTCAAAATCCACTGTTGCCGTTGGGCGCTTCAATGCTGCATCATGGAAAGCAGCAAGAATGGTCGGTGCTCCTGACGTCGTCGCACCGGCCGTATGGATACTCGCCCTGCTATAAACAAGCCCACATCCTGGCTCATGGTGCGTGTCGTACCTGTTCGTTCCTGCATAGTCAAGCGAACAATATGTATGCCCTCTTAGGCGCTAGTTAGGTCCGTTGAGATCTTGCAGGGCGTTACATGTAGCCCTCCTGAACCTACCTATTCCATATTCACACGATAGTAGTAGTAGACTCCCGACCAGTAAGAGGAACACTGCCACCTAACGAAACAACGCAGTGTCCATAGGCAACCAAGGCAAGCATCCCGCCGGTGGCGAATTCCGAGATATACTGGTAGGCATTTCTCCTCCTTATACGATCTTCCCATTTACAACCAAGATTTAAACGTGATTTCTGAGTAATTTGGTCTTGTGTATAGCATGCAGAATACGTTAG
The DNA here is from genome assembly GCF_023864345.2 of Schistocerca serialis cubense. Classification (NCBI taxonomy): domain Eukaryota; kingdom Metazoa; phylum Arthropoda; class Insecta; order Orthoptera; family Acrididae; genus Schistocerca; species Schistocerca serialis. Next base: position 710,067,472 of record NC_064638.1, read on the forward strand.
TCGTACATACTTTGTGTAGCTGAGCAGTTTATATACTTTATGCCGGTTTGGCATTTGTTGCAATTTTAATAGCTAGCAGAGTAGAAACGATAGAGAAGGTGTAGTCTAGGGACCTCTTCTGTCCCGAAATTTCTTTCCAAACTCTGCAGCTGATATTGTGTGTTTCTTGGGAACGTTGATACATGGAACATTTTCTGTCATCTTCAGGTCTACTACAACTCAGCAGTTGTAACCAAATTATACTAAAATGCAAACTCTGTGTCATAATCGCCGTACATGACATTGCCCTACCTGCTTCATCCCCTACCTAAGGCAACACTGGATGTCAGTTTACAATAGGCATATGATAATCACACCACTCTCCTGCCCACTACATTGGCACTCGAATCTGAAGTCGCTATTACTTTTCTAGCAGCCGTTCCGCCTGTATTTCGAAACTGTTTCTGGGATCGACCCCGATACTTCCTGCGGCAGATTTGCTGACATTCAGCCCACGAGGCAGACAGCTGTAACCATAATACAGATTTATGACACAAAGGAAATATAGGCAGTAGTTGCGATCAGCCACTGACTGAAATCATCAGGGAAAGTTGAAAATTTGTGCCGGAACGGGAGTCGAACAAGAGTCTCCTGCTTACTAAGCTGATGCTCTTACTACCAAGGAATCGCTGAATTCCGCAGGTAATGAGGATTAAGGGAAAGAAGCATCACTATTAGTGTATGGATAAGTTAAGAATTTCTATCTGACAGGAGGCGTGCTAGGGTAGTCCGTGGAGTTGTAATGTCCACTCTGTACGTATGGCTTAATGGTTAGAGTATCTGCCTAGTAAGCAGCAGACGCGGCTTCGAATCCCGGTCGGGTTCATATTTTCACTGTTCCCAGTGACTTCAATCCATGCCCGCTCGCAGCCAATGTCTGTAATTGGCTCTGAGCACTATGGGACTTAACTTCTGAGGTCATCAGTCCCCTAGAACTTAGAACTACTTAAACCTAACTAACCTAAGGACATCACACGCATCCATGCCCGAGGCAGGCTTCGAACCTGCGACCGTAGCGGTCGCTCGGCTCCTGACTGCAGCGCCTAGAGCCGCACGGCATGTCTGTAATTCCTTTGTGTCTAAATTCATGATGGCTACTGGATCAAAATTGTGTCTGTTCTTTCGGACATGTCCAACAGAACAGACATCACATATATATTACACTGATTTATTTATATTTTTTTATAAAAAAGGAAGGGATGGAAGTATTCGTCAATATTGTTTTTTGCTTGTCATACTTTCTCAGCAGGCTCGAAAATACAACAAAATGTTGCGAAGAAAGTAATTCAACAGAGAAACTTACGGTAAACCAGTCTTCACGTCCACCGCACGTAGGGTACAGGCATTTTGTAAGCTAGATGTAAATGTGTTCCTTACGTTATTTTATGATTTTCCAGTGTGAATGAGAGGAAGTAAAAACTTTTCCGTTTGTATCGCCGTCATTTAAGTTTCTTGAAAGACTAGTTACTGGTACTAATACTGAAAACGTGAGAGCATACTAGAGCACAACAAGTGAGAGTCACCATTCACCAGAAGACGCGCGTGAAGGCTACGTAGTGAGACGTTAACCACAGTCTCCAACCCCGGTTCCAGTAATTTTTTTTTTTTTTTTTTTTTTTTTACCATGAATAGTGCAGTAAACAACTAGGTAGGGAACCCTCGGCAAACTGCTGTAAAAATTGCCACCATATTATATCGTCTATGTCGACTTTGTACATAAAAGATTCACATCTATCTGGATCGGTTTCGGTGACGTTGATATTATGGATTACTGAAGCCCCACACTCTGTTAATGTTCCTGTGTGCCATCAGAGATACCAATAAAAGAGTTTAACCTCTGGCACAAGGTCAAGCAGGCCACCTGCGTCTGTTATAGGATTAGCTCGAGCGCATTCTTAAAATTTACTCATGTCTCTAGATAACGAGTTGATTCTTGTTGCCGGCCGAAGTGGCCGTGCGGTTAAAGGCGCTGCAGTCTGGAACCGCAAGACCGCTACGGTCGCAGGTTCGAATCCTGCCTCGGGCATGGATGTTTGTGATGTCCTTAGGTTAGTTAGGTTTAACTAGTTCTAAGTTCTAGGGGACTAATGACCTCAGCAGTTGAGTCCCATAGTGCTCAGAGCCATTTGAACCATTTTGATTCTTGTTATTTAACGACCTGAAGCACTGTTACCGACGTGATCAGCTAACCAACAACAAACTGTTATTCATTAAAGATGTACTGTCAGTCCTGGAATCTGAATACCGTACATATGCTTCGGTTGTTTTACAGCTGGACTTTGGCGTCTGCGCCGTAATGAATGTTGACAAAGGAACAATGTATTTCGTAAGTTCAGGAGTAACATTTCTTCTACAGAAAGGGGCAAGTCTTTGTATTTGATGTTAGAAGCTTTTGTCTCAGTCCACTAAAAGTTATGACACCATTGCATGATTATAGTTGACCGGGTATTTACCCAGTGTTATAAAAAGAAACTTATCTAGATCCACAACCTGGCACGACCAGATGCAAAGATTTGAGGTGTTTCTGTGGTCGTCCTCTATGGCCTACGGAGCTTTCACAATGGAGCACGAGGTGAGCAATAGCCCGAGAACGGCCAAAGAGACTAATGTCCGCCTTAACTGGCACCGTGAAGCAATGTGTATGGTGCTGTCGGGACTACACAAGCTGTGCACCTGTGGGTTGGCAAGGCAGGAGGGCTCGCTCCGCACCAGTAAATGACTCGAGATTGCCAGGCGGAAAAGGCCGTATCTAGCCGGATGTCAGATCTACATGAAAGCAAACAGCATCCTGCTGCCTGAAGCTAAAACACGGCCGTAGCTTGCGAAATTACAAAGGGAGCTACTTTTTACGATACCATAAACAACAAAGACACTAGTTACCGTAGACAGAAGAGATGCTGCTCTTTTGCTACCAGACGGCCTTGAAATCGCAGACTATTAGGAAGAGTGAGAAGAAAACTTTTGTTTTTCACGAAATGATTACAGTTCTCACGTGACTGTAAACGACTTCATATCACCGTATGATAGATACTGGAAGAGGGAAGAAATCGGTGTAGACTATCGCTGCACAATGTATTTCGGATTTAGAAGTAACATTCAGGGCGAGAAACTAGTGCTTCTCATCGACGGACAATAAATGAATGCGTAAACACAGAGTCCAGCCACAGTAATGTGACCACCGCCTATGTTCGTCGTCAGCGTGTGCGAACCACTCACAGGCGGCAGAGGGCAGCACTAGCAGTGGAAAGTATATAAAGCGTGTTAGGGGGACGCGGAAAACAGTGCAGTCGTTGTCGCAATGCTACAACACAGCGAGTTATCTGACGTTCACAAGGGCGCGATCATCGGCTTTCGGGTCTAGAGTGGAAATGTTTTCGAAACGGCAAAGTTCGTAAACCGTCGCGTGCCGTCGTGGTTAACGTATACAGCGCATGCCAAAATGACATTATCCAAAACCGGCTACGAAGCAACTGTAGTGTACTAGGGCTATAGATGGCGGTGGTGAATGACGGCTGGAGAGATGTGTACGGGCGAACAGACGTTCAAAGTTGAATAGTGACGGCCCAGATGAACCAAGGAGCTACCAACAGGCCGCCCGCTGTGGCCGAGCTGTTCTAGGCGCTTCAGCCTGGAACAGCGCTGCTGCTACGGTCGCAGGTTCGAATCCTGCCTCGGGCATGGATGTGTGTGATGTCCATAGGTTTGTTAGGTTTAAGTAGTTCTAACTTCTAGGGGACTGATGGCCTCAGCAGTTGAGACCCATAGTGCTCAGAGCCATTTGAACCATTTTTTTCTAATCCAGAAGCGTAAAAATACAGATGAGTTAAATTGTAGGACTGCCCGTTTTTAGCGCAGAACCTTCGTTGGAGAACACCAAAACGTCTCTTATGCCCTTTACAGGCAGGTATAGGCGCCAAACATGAGTACCCTACCATTAAAAAATCTTTTGTCGTTGGCGTATTAATAACTGAAATATATTATTTGCTCTTATTTGTGTGTTCATTTATTCCACAGGGAAAAGAACTCATTTAATTTGCATTCTGCCTAATTTCGTTGCAAACTTGCAGCATATAGACGCGGCTCCCTCATTGACGACGAAACAAAGGACAAATGTTTCCAACGACTTGCTGTTAACATAATTGGCGGTTTAGGCGAATATACGTGTCCACAGAGATTGATTTCACTTTTTCTGTTTGAGAAAGATGTACACATTGTAATGGTACTTGAATTACGTAACCATTACGGCACCTCACCTGAACCTCTCGATACCAGTAATATTCTACTGTGTTTCTGTTAACTACTTAACATATTTCTGAGACAACATTCAGATTTGATTTCATTTGTGATACATCGATATGTTTATGTTGCGTTGATATTATTCTTAAGTGTATTCTTTCTTTTGTCACTATGATCTTTGACGTACTTGTAACTCTGATTTTTGGGCGCATAAGCGACTATTATTAGTTAGTTAGAGTCGGACCTTAAAAAAGTCAAGTCTTGGACGTCATGTTGGAAAGACGCATATTGTAGCCAGTTTATAAAATGTGAACTTTAACAGTGAGGAAGATGTTTTCAAGTATGTTTTGTATTGTGAAGTGATGTTTTATGTGTAACCTAATTTTGCAATAAAAGTAATTATAAGGAAGTGTAACTTAAATTCGGAGTGCTGATTATTTTTTTACATAACTATTGTGCTAACTTTGAAAGGTTTAATCTTCAAGAATGGTTTGTGAAGCGCATCTACAAAACTTTTGAATATAGCAGAATAAAACCTAGGCCTCTTTGCATCCGAGCTTGGAATCATCACCACCTAGATTTTCGACGATTGAGCCATGATTTTACAACGAGACCAGCGTTGGAAACACGAAAAGATGAGTGCCTAGTTTATTCATTATTACATGAAATGACTTTATTAACTGTGCTCTAATGACACCTGCCACATAATAACTTTGTTGCTGCCCGAAAATGCAGTATTTAGCAGCGTGAGCAACACCACAATCATTATTAAATTTTGACCTTTGTTGTGGTAGGGTTGTTAGAACATACACAACACGACAAAACTACGTCAGCCAATTACAGTGTCACTACTTTGGCAACGCTGAGGGTATCAGAAATCTGAAACAATCGACACGAACGGTTCCGGAAGGTGCCGACTTTTATCGACCGGTACTTGGGTTCCGCCGGCCGTTGTGGCCGAGCGGTTCTAGGCGCTGCAGTCCGGAACCGCACTGCTGCTACGGTCGCAGGTTCGAATCCTGCCTCGGGCTTGGATGTATGTGATGTCCTTAGGTTTAAGTAGTTCTAGGGGAGTGATGACCTAAGATGTTAAGTCCCATAGTGCTTAGAGCCACCTGAACCATTTGAGTTACCAATAGCGCCCCCCCAACAGCCGTTTAGTGAACGTTGCTGTGTATGGGGCTCCACAGAAGGCGCCTGGTTCGTGCAGCCACGTCGACTGCTGTTCATCGGCGATGAAGGCTGGAATTTGCACGCCAGTACAGCAACTGAACGTCTACTAAGTGGCGAGATGTGGCCTTTTCAGATGGATCACATGTTACACTCCATCGAACATATGGCCGTTGGCGTGTCCGGCGTGAAACGTCTGGAAGGAGACACCATGCAAACCAGGAGAGAGCGTTATGGTCTGGGGAATGTTTTCGTGCCATTCCCTGGATGATCTCGTCATTCTTGGAGACACAATGGATCAACACAAGTATGCATTTATCCTTGCGGACCATGTCCACTCCTACATGCTGTTTATTTTTCCTCGGCGCGCTGGCATCTACCAGCAGGACAACGCAACGTGCAAACAGCTCACAGTGTATGTGCGCGATTCGAAGAGCACCAGGATGAGTTTACCGTACTCCGCAGGCCTCCAAACTCCCCGGATTTAAACCCAATCGAGAATCTGTGCGATTACCTCCATAAAGCTGTTCGCGCCATGGATCCTCGACGAGATACCCAGCGCAGCTGTCCACGACACTGGAGTCGGTGTGGTTCCACATCCCTGTCGATACCTTCCAGAACCTCACCGACTCACTTCCTACACATCTCGCGCTGCATGAGATGGTTATTCACATTTTTGACAGGTGATCACTATAATGTGACTGGACAGTGTAATATGTATCATGAATCAGGTTCAACGATTGCCGTATATCATGAGCTGTCGAAAACAAAACCTGAACTTCCTATCTAGGTTCTTGCGGACGTTATCTCATTTATGGTATGACATACACTAAGAGCATGAACAGCTATACATGTAGAGAGATCACTATAGAGCTACATATCAATATTTCAACACAGCTCTCCAGCAGAATATTACACAAGTGACAATAGCTATAGGCGAATATCGAGATCTTTTATGTAATGCTCTACTGCCCCATCAGTCATGCTTCCGCCGTCGTGTGTTTACATGACGAAAAATAAATACTAACATCAGCCGCATTAGGGTAATCAAATAATTCAGTGGCGACAACTGAGTATTTGTGCCGAACCGGGACTCAAACCCGAATTTCCCGCTTTACGCGACCAGTAGCCTTAAGCGCTTCGGCTATCAGAGCATGCTTCAGGTCCAACCCAACTTCCCAAATTGTCGCACACTACTTCCGTAGCTGCCCCTGTCCATTTTCCTCATTGCTCGCAGCATCTAACATGATTCCCGCAAGAGGTCGGACCTAGGGTGCATCCATACTGAAGATACCATGAGCGCCGTCAAGGCTTAGATATTACAACTATAAGTGCGGTCTATTCTTTCGAGCATGTCCGGAAGAACATACACTACACACTCACGATTCTGCGGCCAGCAATTTGGGATGGACGTGAAGCGTGCTCGGATAGCAAAAACGATTAAGGCGACCACACGCTAAAGCAGGAATTCCAGGTTCCAGTCACGGTCCAGTACAAATTTTCACTATCGCCATTGAATTATTTCAATGCAATGCCCTATTGTGGTTGATGTCGATGTTTCTCTTTCATCACGTCTTTTATGTGGGGTATCACACCACTCGCCACTGACAGGGAATGTTCGATAGGACCCTTGTCAGCAAGTGCGAGACTTGCTGGTCAAACACAAGCAGCTGCCTGTCGTTCGGCACCACAATCACAAGACGGTGATAAAGATTTTCCCCCTTCTGAAGAGAGTCTGCACATCTTCGGACGCGGTTCAAGGTAGTCCACATTGGATGTACGTCGTTCAGTATTGCAAGTTCGGGTTATAAACAATCTTACGGGTTCTGACAGTAAGGCAGTTTTCCATATAGTATCGGGAGACGGAATACGATACATGATAGGCAGCCAGTATACGGGAGTAGATCGTATTCACCCAATAACAATGAGCTTGACTTCGTTAAGTTGCACGGTTATCTTTCTCACATATGGGCTATCAAACTAGACAGACGCTGAACGTTCTTGCTGTTGAATATGCCAGTCTGAGTGCTGATACCTCAATGGTGTCTGCTGACGATCCACAAGTAGCGCCACAGAGTCTGTGAAGAATGTTACTTTTGCTTTTGAGCTTATCAGATGATCGTGTGAAGACTTTCTTAAAAGACAGTGTCCTGTCTAACGTGATCCCAAGGTGATTTGGATGCACTGTTTCGACGAAGTTTGTCATCCTCAAAAAAGAAACCAAGACTTCTGTGTGTTAATCTACTGGACAGAAGAAAACATGCAACTTCTGTTTTATTTGAGTCAGATTGCAATCGCCCTTTTCGGAAATATTGGCTTCAGATGTCTAGAGGAAAAGTTAGGATTTCTTCAGTTGTTTCGAGGGTTTTGTGTTTGATAGCTGTTGTCCAGTCATCCGCATACTCAAACTTTCTGAACTGTATGGGGAAATATGATTTATACAAATGAAACAAGAGAGGAGCAAAGACGGATACCTGTCCAAGGCCATTTTCCAATACAGGGGTATTCAGAAAGAAGGAGCAGATCTCAAACATTTATTGCTTCCAAACTACAAAAGATATAAACACAGTTCCAACGTTCCTAGAAAGGGAAAAGTTCAAAGTTTCATACATTTAATGTGAGCACCATGTGTTCAAGTCAAAATCAAAACGGTGGCTCATTTCCTGTCAGATACGAAGCAGCTGGTCTCTCGTTGCCGAATTCAGAGTTTCAACAATGCTATGTCACATACTTCCAAGAGTGTCAGGAATAGGGAGGATAAAAACGCGGTCTCTTAAGTAAGCCCACAGATAAAAATCACAAGATGTGAGGTCTGGGACATTGGACTGGAAGAGAAGGAGGAGAAGATGAACTTCATCGCCGGTGGCCTGCCGTTTTGATATTTGTCCTGCAACACGTGGTGCTCACATTGAATACATAAAAATTTGAAATTTTCTCTCTCTAGGAAAGATGGAATTGTCTTTCTATCTTTTGTAGTTTGTGAGCGATAAATGTTTGAAATCTTTTCCTTCTTTTTGAATAACCCTGTACTTTTGGACAGCTAATGTCGTTTCCTGTAGCTGCAGTAAAAATGTCTTTCCAGTGAACATGTAAAACTGTTTTGTTGTCCGCCTGCACGGAATTAATTGTAAGCAGCTGATGCCTCCTAGCCAGATCATATGCTCTGCTTCATTTGGTACCTTGCTTCAATAAATGTTGTTAACGAGAAGACTTGAGCAGAGCAGCTCCGTCCTAACCGGATATCAGCCTGCTAACAGGGAGGTTCTGAAAGATTTCTGGACTAAAATTCTGTAAAGGGACTTATAAATAGTTCTCAGTAGAGCGATTGGACAATAGTTTTTCGATTTTTCTGATGACTAGGCAGGTTTTCGTATTGCTATGATTTTTGATAGCTTCATTTTAACCACAGGTCACAATGTCAGGAAAGAAATCCGCCAGCCACCTTTTCTGCACAGTCCCCACAACGCAGAAGATGGATCCCATCACTTCTCGGTTCCTTTACAGGTTTTATAGTTTTGGGAGCGGCAGAAATTTCAGACACAGATAAAGTTTCTGAGAACTCATATTATTCCTTAGTGTTATTTTTGAGCAAAGTAAGTTTTCGTCTGATGTATTTGGCATGAGTTTTATCCTTTGATTCTCTGCATGTAGGCAGTAAATGCGACGGAGTCCTAAAAACTGATATATGAGTGCTGTTCTTTACTTTTATTTTGTTTCCTCCAAACTTCCTTAGTAATGACCACGCTTCCCTACTTGATGTTTGAAACATGAGTGAGTCAGCAGTCTCTAACCATCTAGTACGTCTGGCTGTACCGAGTTTTTGAAGTAGGTTATCCGCTATTTCCGGCCGGTAATCACTTTTTAGAAATTCATCGTACTGTTTCTCGGTAGTTTCATTCCAACCTGGAATATACTGCTTGCGGTAGCCCGTGGGGATTGCCTTGTGGTAGTGGCGTTAAGTTCCTATGGGACCAAACTGCTGAAGTCATCGGTCCCTAGGCTTACACACTACTTAATGTAACTTAAACCAACTTACGCTGAGGACAACACACACACCCATGCCCGAAGGAGGACTCGAACCTCCGATTTGGGCAGCTGCCCGAAGGTGCCTCAGATTGCCTTGTTCGTTGTGCTTATCACAGTACCAACAAGTCTCTCATCGTCATTTGCTTGTGTGGGAATCTAACCAAGGCATTTCTCTAGATGTCACATATAAAAACTGTGTGCTGTACGCGGGCTCCATCATGAAATTGTGCGTATTGCCTGCAATGAACTTGGATAATCTGCCGAAAGGGCAGCTGCAAGAATAGTTTGGTGGGTACATCGTCCAACATCGTTTCTGATTTTGGCTCTTGAAGAGGAATGGGCTGTCATTCCATCACCGGAATTGAGACGCCTTATTGATATTGTTCCCAGCAGAGCTCAAGCGGTTATAAAACGAAGGGTGGACACACATCTTATTAATTTGGGCTAACAGGTGTTCCGATACTTTTGATCAAACAGTGTACAACTTGTACAGAATACAGACTGCAGTTATAAGAGTCGAAGGAAATGAAAGGATGCCGCAGTTGAGAAGGGAGTGGGACAGGATTGTAGTCTACTCAGCTTGTTATTCATTGGCCCGCCGGTGTGGCCGTGCGGTTAAAGGCGCTTCAGTCTGGAACTGCGTGACCGCTACGGTCGCAGGTTCGAATCCTGCCTCGGGCATGGATGTGTGTGATGTCCTTAGGTTAGTTAGGTTTAATTAGTTCTAAGTTCTAGGCGACTGATGACCTCAGAAGTTAAGTCGCATAGTGCTCAGAGCCATTTTTTTGTTATTCATTCTGTACATTGAGCAAGCAGTAAAGGAAATCGTGGAGAAATTAGGATAAAGGATTAATGTTCGTGGAGAAGGAATAAGAACTTTGAGACCTGCGTACGACTTCCTAATTCTGTCAGAGACAGAACAAGATTTAGAAGAACAGTTAAAGTGAACAGATAGCGTCTTGAAAAGAGATTAGAAGATGAACATCAATTAAAGTAAAACAAGGGGCCTGATTGTAATTTAATTCAATCAGCCGATCCTGAAGGAACTACGTAAGGAAACGAGGCACTAAAACTAGGAGAAGAGATTCGCTATTTGGGCGGCAAATAGGTAATGCTGGTTGAAGCAGAGAGGATATAAAATACAGGTTGCAGTAGGAAGAAAAGCGTTCTAAAAAAGAGAAATTATTTACTTCGAATACAAAAGAGTTAGCGACTCTTTTACGGAGGAATTCGTCTGGAATTCAGCCTTGTAGGAAAGCATCTTATGGATACACAAAATTCTTAATGAGGAGATACTGATCGATTGCAGGAAAAAAGAAATTTATGGCAAAACTCGAGTGAAAGAACGAATTGGTTGATAGGACACGTCCTTAGACATTAAGGAACTGTCGGTTTGGTAATGGAAGGAGCGTGGAGATTAAAATTTCTAGGGCCAGGCCAAGGATTGACTACAGTAAGCAGGTTCAAATGGATGGAGGCTGTAGTGAAGAGTCTTGCACAGGATAGACTAGGGTGGAGACCTGCATTAAACCAGTCTTTGGACTGAAGACCACAACATGGTACAGTCCACAGCGGATGATCAACAGAAGCGAAAGTAACGCTGAGTGTGTTCCGGTAGAGAAAATAGTACCAATGATGTTCTCTATAAACATAACCGGCTTGTTAGAGTTTTCAGCACGCATGGATTAATTCGCTAAGGATACTATGACTTACAGCTTACAGCATCGTGTTATTGGAACGGTTCAGTTATTGTACAGAATAGTAGCTGTATTTAAATACAGGTAAATGCAAGATAATGGCGAGAACAAAGCGGAAGGCCCTGACAGCACCTGATTAAAAGATTATTAGTAAATGTCTTCAGCCTGTCAGATCGTTTGGATCTTAGGGGTTGTACTGTGAACCGATATGAAGTGGAAGTGAAGTGTCAAATCAGTAATAGGTAAGGTGAATGAAAGGCTCAAGTCTCATAGAAACATTTTGGGAAACTGGGTTGGAACTACAAAGGAAACGGAAAACAAAGGCTAGTGCTACAAATTGTAGTCTGCTGCACTAGCAGTTATTTTCAAACAGTTAAGGCAGCAGACAATGATTGAACTGAGAGGCACTTCACTAGAGTCATAGTAAGTCAGTATAGCTGAAGAAAGCGCGACAGAGGTGTTCAGGGAAGTCAAACGGACGAGCTCGGGGATCTTTGGAAGGAGGGCGGCGTTGGTTTCGCAGAATCTTGCCCTGTACTGTTTGCAGAATCGCCGCTGGAAGAAGACTGTACTTTACAGGGCTACCTCCGTTTTATTTATCAGTAGACAAGTTCGTCAGCGAAATGTGTACAAACCAAAGCGTTATTACGCCTCAAAAAGCAACGTTCCGCGAGTCGAACATCGAATTGGAATTTCATAGCTGTGAGTATCTCCTTATGAGCAGTCTATGTCATGACGTGAATCGTGGTGAATCAGATGCAAAGAGAAACTACGAGGTTCTTTGTATGCATTACACTAGCTGCTGTAATGTATACAAGCTACAAACAGCCGTGTATCATATATGAAAAAAAGTATGATCGATACCTTCCTTGGACAAAATGTGATAATTTTTCCGAACCGCTGACGTTCGTAAACTGTTCGAAAGTGGACTAGTGCTGCGACTGTGAACAAGTGCAGTGAAAATCACGAAGTACAATGTGACATTGATGTCTGAGATGAGTGCCGATTACTGAGTTGCATGTAGGCTGACAGATATGCTTCAGTGGGCAGCTTGTTTCCAGATAAGCTCTTGAGCAATTGCACTTTTAATAGCTGCTGTGTTGGAGAGAAAACGCTCCTGTGAAGCCGTGAATGGAATGGCACGCATTCCACGTTCACGAAGATGCCGCTAAGGTCCCTTTGGTCACCTGATCCTAATTTTTTAGAGCGAGACTGTACCTTAGACCCAGCTCCGACCATTCTCTTGATATATGTGCTGCAGAAGAGGGATCACAGCTCGGGACGATTCCGCAATGCTCTCGTAAAGTAAATACGTAATACCCGGTTCCCACTGTTAAGGAAGTTTTCAGGCAGTTTGAGTTGTGCAGTAGAGATAACGTACAACTGTGCTGTGCGACGTCTCATCAAAAACAACGAAAAAAATCTCACCAATACCGGTAATAAATATACAGTTTAGCAAGTTCTGACATCACAAGGACACACGGAGCCACGTGGGAAGATGGCTAAGAACTCGGTGGAACTTGGGAGCAACTGGGCAGAAATGTAATGGGTCTGAAGGATCTTCGAGTCGACAGTCGATAAATCTGTCCAGTTACCTTCCGCAGACCTCTACGGGCTACAGTTTGACGCGGTGCTCACGGTACAGATAGCGACGCTAGCTTACATCTTTGTTCGATACAGTGTGACTTCGCCGAAGTGGCACCATCTCCTCGGTAAATACTGAACTTGACGATACCAAGCATGTGATTTGGCACATGACGTCATCAAAATGGTGGACGTAAGCCATTCACCGAAATATACGTAAAATGTGCTACACAACAGGAATTATAACTGTTTTTGATATGACAACAGCAAACAATTCCATACGCGTAATTGATGTATCGAACCTACCGATACCGGACATGATTTAAATAGCGACGTAACGATTATTGCGTGTGACGTCATATACGCGGGTAAAGTGAGAGCACCAGTCTTGACAACATTCGTGTTCCTTCTTCTTCTGTGGAGTGATGGAGATGTATGGCTACGAAGTCTTTCGCGACGTATTTATTGAATAAAAATCTCTCGGTGTACATGCCTGATTGAAGGGATGGCGCTGTAACAACGCAGGATAGAAACTACATCTATGGAAGTAGAGGGCACCACTTCACGCGCCATATCGCTGTTACCGTGACGTATTCCAGCCAATCAGAAGCTGTCCTTTGCATATAAAAGTGGGAGCCTCGCTAGTTTACGACAGTTAGTTTTAGCCCTGACGACGACCATGGAGGTAGTGGTCGAAAGCTTGGAGTTTTACCCTGAATTGACACGGCATGTACATCGAGAGATTTTTATTCAAGAAAGGGGATGTAGGTGGGAGGGATGTAGGTTTTGTTGGCAGACATTTAGCTGAGCTGAGCGAGTACGGCTGTGCGCGGCGCAGCGGACTGACCTTTTGAGCGGGGGGTGCTTGGTGCCGTTGACGACGAGCTTGTTGCGGTGCGTCTTGGCGGGCGGCGGCGCCGGCGCGGGGTCGGCGGTGGGCGTGGGCGTGCCCGCCGTGGCCGTGGCGCTGGTGCTGGTGCTGGTGTTGGTGTCGGCGGAGCTGCTGGTGGTGCTGACGCTACTGTCGGTGGCGCTGGCGCGCACGCCGCGCAGCTCCAGCTGCAGCTGCATGTTCTTGGGCAGCGGCGGCTTCTCCTCCACCGGCAGCATGTAGGACAGCATGGCGCATCACCGCTCTCCGCTGGCTGGTGGCTGGGCGCTCACTGGGGCCTCGCAGCCGCCATCTGCAACGAGAGGAGGCCCTCACTGCAGGAGGAGGAGGGGCGGCGCCGGCGGTGGGGCCCCCGGGGGCTCTGCGCGCTGCGCCTCTGCTGTGTGCCGTACCTGCTGCACTCGCCCGGCCTGCCGCCGCAGCGGTGGACGCTGAAGCACCCTAGCGAGGTCACACTCGGCTCGGGAGTACACTGGTGGGCAACACTTGAGAAGGAAACTAAATCTCGCGTCATTTATCACTGCCAAGTACACTACTGGCCATTAAAATTGCTACACCAAGAAGAAATGCAGATGATAAACGGGAATTCATTGGACAAACATATTATAATACAACTGACATGTGATTACATTTTCACGCAATTTGGGTGCATACATCCTGAGATATCAGTACCCAGAACAACCACCTCTGGCCGTAACAGCGGCCTTCATACGCCTGGGCATTGAGTCAAACACAGCTCAGCTTGGATGGCGTGTACAGTTACAGCTCCCCATGCAGCTTCAACACGATACCACAGTTCATCAAGAGTAGTGACTGGAGTATTGTGACGAGCCAGTTGCTCGGCCACCATTGACCAGCCGTTTTCAATGGGTGAGAGATCTGGAGAATGTGCTGGCCAGGGCAGCAGTCGAACATTTTCTGTATCCAGAAAGGCCCGTACAGGACCTGCAATATGCGGTCGTTCATTATCCTGCTAAAATGTAGGGTTTGGCAGGGATCGAATGAAGGGTAGAGCCGCGGGTCGTAACACATCTGAAATGTAACGTCCACTGTTCAAAGTGCGGTCAATGCGAACAAGAGGTGAGCGAGACGTATAACCAATGGCACCCCATACCATCACGCCGGGTGATACGCCAGTATGGCGATGACGAATACACGTTTCCGATGTGCGTTCACCGCGATGTCATCAAACACGGATGCGACCATCATGATGCTGTAAACAGAACCTGGATTCATCCGAAAAAACGATGTTTTGCTATTCGTGCACCCAGGTTCGTCGTTGAGTACACCATCGCAGGCGCTCCTGTCTGTGATGCAGCGTCAAGGGTGACCGCAGCCATGATCTCCGAGCTGATAGTCCACGCTGCTGCAAACGTCGTCGAACTGTTCGTGCAGATGGTTGTTGTCTTGCAAACCCTCCTGAACCCACTGATTCCATATTCTGCAAACAGTCATTGGATCTCGATCTACGCGAGCAGCAATGTCGCGATACGATAAACCGCAATCGCGATAGGCCGATCTTTATCAAAGTCGGAAATGTGATGGTACGCATTTCTGCTCCTTACACGAGGCATCGCAACAATGTTTCACTAGGCAACGCCGGTCAACTGTTGTTTGTGTATCAGAAATCGGCTGTAAACTTTCCTCATGTCAGCACATTGTAGGTATCGCCACCGGCGTCAACCTTGCGTGAATGCTCTGAAAAGCTAATCATTTGCATATCACTGCATCTTCTTCCTGTCGGTTAAATTTTTGCGTCTGTAGCATGTCATTTTCGCGGTGTAGCAGTTTTAATGGCCAGTAGTGTAGCAACATACGAGTTCATAGAGAGAACTGCTGCAGAGCGGTACAGAAGGTAACAGGAAGAAATACGCAACGAGTCAAACAGAAATTACAGCTTCATTCAAGGACAATAATTACACTGAAGCTACAGCGATTTTTATTGTCACCTGGACACAGCAAAAGGCCGTTCAAAAATGGCTCTGAGCATTTTGGGACTGAACTTCTGAGGTCATCAGTCCCCTAGAACTTTGAACTACTTAAACCTAACTAACCTAAGGTAGTAGCGGTCGCGCGGTTCCAGACTGAAGCGCCTAGAACCGCTCGGCCACCAGCGGCCGGCAGCGAAAGGCGGAACACGGTTCTTAATAGAGTGCGTGACCACCACAGACGACAGTGCACGCTGTGTTATGATCTCCCATGCGTCCCAATCGTGCTCTTTGGGGTTTAAGTCTGAGGAACAGGCTGAAAAGTCCATTTGCCGAATATTCTCTCTTTCGAAGAGATCCCCCACCTGCGTTGTTCGGCGTCGCGCACTATCACCCACAAAAACTGGCTGGGTGCAGGGCTCGCGCTCTGCGTTTTCATTTTTGTTTGTTATCGACATTGATACTGGCAAGATATCAGCCCCGGAAACTCCGAGACTTTCCAGAAAATTTTAAGTTTGAAGTCGGATAACAAATGACAAAAGAAATATTTTCTTCGTGTGATATAATTACATATAAATAACTTTCCGATTTCCTCCCTCACTTTTACTGTGAAACCATGCTTCCTGGCAAATTTCATGATTCTAGGTCAATGGGAACTACACTATAGCTTTTGATGAATGAGTTTGGGAGTATTAAGAAATCTAACGTAAATGGCCGTATCTTTTTATTGCACTGACTTACGAGCTTAACGTTTTTGGTATGTGGCGTACGTTTCATCTCGATACGTTTCATCTCGATACGTGTATCAGTTTCTGATAAAAAAGGCGTCTTTACAGATGAAAAGACACAGGGACAGTCGGGTAACAACTGACGAAAAAAAATTTTTTTTTCGTGGGATGTAACCGCAAATTAACATTTTTCCGGTTTGTTCTCATACTTGTATTGTGAAATATTGCTTCTTGGCAAATTTCATGATTCTAGGTCAAATTTAAGTAACCTATAGGTTTTCATAAGTGAGTCTGACAGTATGAAAATATGTGACGTTAATGGCCATAGTTTTTGATTGCACAGACGTAGAAACTTCAATTTTTCACATTGCCAATAGACAATAGCTTGTTTTATCTGATCAATTTGAACATGATTCGTCTATCCGTTCCTGAGAAAAATGGTTTTCAAGAGTGGCACAGAGAGACAAACAGTCGCACAACAAAGTGATCCCCTTTTTGCCGACTGAGGGATGGAACAGTAAAAGTGAAGTCAGGGCCGAATGCATCCCAGAAAACAAGCACACAGGGAAGGAGCACAGTGCCATAGCAACACTGACCGGTGAGTTTTGCGTGCTCAAAGATGTGGAGATCGGTACGCCTCAGGAACGTTATACACCCGTTGAACATTACTGTTCTCCACACATTAAAACCTGGAGCACCAAAACGATCAATTAGACAGTGTTGCTGGCTGCACTACGTACCTTCATTTGGCGGAAGGTGGCAACACGTAGTGCACCGAGAAACATTATCGAACATGATCGGTGTGAAACTTCCTGGCAGATAAAACTGTGTGCCGCACCGAGACTCGAACTCGGGACCTTTGCCTTTAGCGGGCAAGTGCTCTACCATCTGAGCTACCCAAGCACGCCCCACGCCCCGTCCTCACAGCTTTAATGCTGCCAGTACCTCGCCTCCTCGTCTCCTCTTCATATCAGCGCACACTCCGCTGAAGAGTGAATATCTCATTCTATGATCGGTGTGGTGCTCCAGGTCTTACGGTGTGGGGAGGCATAGTTTTGCATGGGGGTATTGACCTCCAAATCTTTGAGCACGCTTCACTCACCGCTCAGTGTTATTATGACACTGAGTTCCCTCCGAATGTGCGTCTTTTCAGTGTTGGATAAAATCCTGACTTCACTTTTATCGATGACAATGGGCGACCGCATCAACAGCACAGGTCGAGGAGCTCGTGGAACGAGACGGTATTCGGCGAATGGATTGTCCTACGCGTCCACCTGACTTTAATCCCATCTAACACGTTTGAGACGCGTTAGCCAGATGTGTTGCAGCACGTCCAGTAGTTGTCAAACTAGCTGGTGGAGGAAATGAATCCCCTACAACAAGAACCAATTATTATCCTCGTAGCTAGCAGAGCATGCATCGCCATTCGTGGTGACCACACACCCTGTCAAGAACCGTTACCCGCCTTCTGTAATTTTCAGGCGATCATCACGAATCGCGGTGACTTCAGTGTAATTGTTGTCTTTGAATAAAAGTGACACTTACGTTCGTCGCAGTGCATATTTCTTCCAGTTACGTTCTGTACTACACTGCAGCAGTTCTTTCCATGTGTGGTCCAACTGTCATCGAGGTATGATACTTGGCCGTGACGTGCGAAAGGTTGTTTACTACTCGTTTTTCGCGTCCGTATCATTGCTTCGAATACTAACTGTGGAAGAACATCTATACCATTTACCACTGAAAGTGCAAGCAGGAAGGACAGCTAATAACGTGATTTTATTTATTGTACTTATACAGTACAGCAGGAAGAAAACAGGATTAAATTTTTTGAGGTAACACAGAGCTGCCCTCTCTGACAGCTACATCGTCTCTAACTCAGTTGGGAATCGAGTCGAACTGAACTTGGGCGACATTCACGGTAACGAGATTGCATGCTGCTTCAAATCTGTGCCAGGGTTCATCAGTCATAGTGGCTGGTGAGTAGTGGTGGTCTACGGGTCTCTCAGCAACCCACGTCCAAATTCAAGGGTTGTCGAATCGCTTAAGTACCTAGGAATTACAGTTACGAACAACTTAACTTGCAACAGTCATACAGAAAATTTTGTGGACAAGGCGAGCCAAGGACTGCGTTTGATGGCCAAAACACTTAGATGGTCCAACAGACCTACGATAGTCTTACTGCACCACCTTGTCCGTCCTCTTCCGGATCCCGTATGGGATCCTTATCACAAGAGACTGACAGTGGACATCGGAAATACTCACAGAAAGGCACCTCGCTTTGAACTTTCAAGGAACAGGGGTGAGACTGTCAGGGACACAATACGCGTGTTTCGGTATCAACTATTACAACAATGACGCTTTTCTACGTAGCGGTATCTTCACGCGACATTAGTATCATCAACTTTCTCCTCGGAACGTCAAGATATTTCATTCACTCCTATCCACACAGGGGGACCATAAAATAAGAAAAATAAGAGCTGAACGGAAAGATTTAGGCGTTCATTTTCTCGATTCGAGAATTTTCTCAATTCCCAGTTCGAGAATGGAACACTAGATAAAAGTCTGAAAGTGTCTCTGTATATGCTCTGCAAAATACTTAAGTGTGAACTGCAGAGTAATCAAGTAGATGTAGGCACATGTTTTCAATGAGCAAGAGATCTGGAGAACGTTCTTGTTAGGGAAACAGTCGGACACTCTAAGTAACAATGCAGGTGAGGATAGCACAGGAAACATTCGGTCTTGCGTTACCTTGTTGTTATATAATGTCACTGACATCTTGAAGATAGAGCACAGCCACAAACCTTAACGCGTACGAAATGTAACACCTGATGTGCAAATTACCGACTACGCAAATAAGAGTTGACAGTATTGTTTACGTAATAGCATTACGTCAGGAGCTGGACCGGTATGACGATGACGAATGCAATCTCGTAACGTTTGTTCTCCTTGGAGCATACACGTGCAGATACGTCCATCTTGATGCCGTTCACAGAACCGGGAGTCACTTCAAAAACTCCTGTGTCCAGTGTTGTCGCTGAACGCATCACAGTCTGTGTCTGCTGCCGTGTTGAGAGCCGTAGCCGGCCGGAGTGGCCGAGCGGTTCTAGGCGCTTCAGTCTGGAACCACGCGGCCGCTATGGTCGCAGGTTCGAATCCTGTCTCGGGCATGGATGTGTGTGATGTCCTTAGGTTAGTTAGGTTTAAGTAGTTCTAATTCTAGGGGACTGATGACCTAAGATGTTAAGTCCCATAGTGCTCAGAGCCATTTGAACCATTTAAGAGCCGCAACAATGGACGCCGTTCCGGCTGTCCTTTGTGCTCCAGATGTCGACGCACTGTGCATGTGGGTAACTTTTCTTGCTCCAAACAAGCTCATTTCCTGAATGAGGGCACACGACTGGGTAGTACTATCTCGCACGGTTGATCGAACAATATGTTTGTCCTCTTGGGCGCTAGTCGGATGGGATCGCCGGGATGCTGCATGGCTCCTGAACCCATCTATTCGATTTTCAAATGGCTGAAGTAGAATCCCGACCAATGTGAGTGGCAACATTGGCGAACGACAAACCGCAGTCTAGGTAGTCCACATAGACTGTTACATTCCGACCCATGCTGGCACATGTCTCCGTACACGATGAATAACGCGATCTTCTTAAAAACGATCAACATTCAAAATACGACTTCTTAATGAGAAACCCATTGCCTAGTGTTTCCATATATAAAGAATGCAGATTGCGTTTCTCCTACCTACTTTGTACAGTTGTATTGAAATGACTATTATTTTTGTATTCAAGCAATTATTACACTTCATGCCAATTTGACGGTGGTAACAGTGTAATAGCTTCAGATCCTGTCATTTTAACTACATCTACAATACCTAAGCCACCTACTGATATGTGAGAGAGCGTACTATGCGTACAGTTTTCATACCCTACTTTCCTGTTCCAGTGGCGAATGGTGCAGCTGAAAAATGACTGTTGGTAAATTTCCATATGAACTCTGTCTCTCTAATTCCACATTCATGGTCTTCCCACGGGAAATGTAGAAGGTAACAACACGTTGCTCGACTCTTCTACGAACTTCATCTCTAGGAATTTTAACAGTAAATCAAGCTGTGGTGAGACAGCGCCTCTCTTGTAGCGTCTGCCAGTGTACTTGGATGAGCACTCCTATGATGTCTTCACGGGGTAAGGGCGAAAAGAACGTTGGTAAGGCCAGACATCTTAGCTGCTCTAAAGGACCAGCGTGTTGTGTAGATACTATTGAAATCTGTTACAGGCGTATGCGAGCAGACACGTGCGGCTGATAAGAGAGAGGAGAAAGAGGAGATGGGCAGATACAAGGAGAGCAGGAGATGTGTCAAATGTATGTGACATAGCTTGTTTATTTACCTCCATAACTAATTATACAAATAAAAAGTATAATTATACCAATTTTTTAAATTCACTGAGCAACTTCGTACACATAACACCAAAAAGCAGAAAATAATTATTTAAATAAAAACAAATTTTTAATATAACACATTTTTAAAACAGAGTAAAAAATATAAGATAATTCCTCCTAGTCCCGTACAGATTCCTGACACCATACAGATGGTCCTAAAAATTTGTGCTTGTGAATTTTTAATGAGTATGACAACACTTTGCAGATTTATAAAGAAAAACACAATAAATAATAGTTAGGAGCTGAAATATTTATACGTCAGTGGTGTATTGTACGGAACCCCACGTTTCTTGTTATAAATCATAAATTAACCCATCAATTATGTATTGCAAGTGCCCCATGTATTTCGTTATACCCCTTACAGGTATGAGCATAGCCATTAAAAATTCACGAGCAAAAGTTTTCAAGCATATCTGTATGGGGTTTGGAATCTGTGTGGAGCTAGAAGAAATGATTTTATACTTTTTAGTCCGCTGTTAATGCTTGTCATACTAAACAAATATTTTTATTTAGATCATTGCTCTCTATCAATCATGTGTGGTAAAGGTCTCCAACTGAGGACAAGTACAGAAGTTTCGGTCGACAGAGGGTTTCATGAGCTACCTCCTTTGTGGGTGTACCACTATTGCTGAGGATTCTTCCAAGGAACTCAGTCTGGTAGCTACCTTTCCTACTATTAGTTTTATTTTGTCTTTTTAATTTAAGTCGCTCCATGTACACACTCCAAGATATTTAAGGATATGACTGGTTCCAGTGAATTTTCGTCAATATACGTATAATCAAACTGTAACGGATCATTCCGCCTATTTAAGCGTGATTCGTTACATTTCTTTGTGCTGAAGGCCACCTGCCAACCCCTGCACCAAGTGTCGATCTCCTACAGGCCTTCTTGCATTTCGCTATAGTTTTCTAGCGTTGCGACTTTTCTGTAGACAACAGCGTCATCCGCGAACAGCCTCGTGGTGATACCAACATTATCCACTAGGCTATTTGTACGTACTGTCCACGGTAACGGTCGCAGACCAATTCCTCGGAGCAAGCCAGAAGCTCCTTTTTCCTCATCACCAGAATCTATACGGGAAGAGGAACAGAAATGGTGGCGTACGTTTCTGATCGTCATCCTGCGTAATTGCCGTCGTCCGCCGGTTGAGGACGTAGATCTCGAATTCTCCCTTCGTGCTTCTCCAGAGATGCAGCACGTATGCCAACGCTCGGTTCATTCTTTATACTCTCTCTCCTTCATCAGCTTCGAGTTAACATTCTACATGGACTTCTTTGAGATATGAGACCTGACGTCTAAGCAAACGTACTTAGGACGTCATTTCCGATGTAGGTAGATGACCCCTATGAGTTTTTCCTGCGAATAGAAACCTTCTTTGCAATTTAATGCTGTGCAAATGGGTATAACAGAAGCTCGATCTTTACCTTGCACTGTGTACCCTCTACCATCCCATTTCCAGTTAATACTCGACAGCACGATTCAGAACTTCAGTGCACCAGCACCTCAATAACACCACTCGAAAGCGCTGCAGAACGCTTCCAATATACACTTACGATGAGGGATATGCTAGGAAATGCCTCACTCTTAGCGTCTGTAGCTTTTTCTTCCATTCAGGAAAAGACAAGTATCTTAAAAAGTCGAATTTTAATTTCTCGACACTGACCACAGATCGTCATATTGCAGCTGATGTTCACCTACTGCCCATGTTATAATGCGAACGATAGAGCCACCTAACCTCACATGAAACACCCCAAGGTTAGAGAGAGAGTCACATTAGATAATTTTTCCTGCAATTTGTCATTTGCGGTTGGGAAACAAATGAAGGGAAAACTCAACAGCGGAACGTATTTTGAAACGAAATGCGAATTGACAGCTGGATCTTAACAGAAAATACGAGATGAAACATACTATAATTTATATTAGCCAAATATAACACACTACAGCAATTTCAAATAATGACTGCTCGTAAATACACTGACGGAAAAAAATTGGAACACCACAAAATAGTGAATCTAAAGTAACGTAACTGTAGGGATACGTTTGTCTAGGTAACACATTTAAGTGATTAACATTGCAGGCTCACAAGTTAATGTAAGCGCCATACAAGGCGCTGCAAAGCTAAAATTCTTGTACATTGATAGCCGGTATAACCGCCAATAATGTTGAATTCAAGCATGCAAACGTATATGCACTGTGTTGCACAGGTGCCGGATGTATTTCTGGGGTGCAGTTCCATGCCTGCTGCACTTGGTCGGTCAATACAGGGACGGTTAATGCTGGATGTGGATGACGGTGGAGTTGCCGTGCGATGATCTCTCATATGTGCTCGACTGGAGACAGATCTGGTGATCGAGCAGGCCAACGCAACATGTCGACACTCTGCAGATCATGTTGGATTACAACAGCGGCATGTGGGCGAGCGTTATCCTGTTTGATAACACCCCCTGGAATGCTGTTCATCAATGGGAGCATAATTGATCGAATCACCAGACTGATGTACCAGTTTCCTGCCAGGGTGCGTGCGTAACCGCGAGAGTGCTCCTGTTGTCATTCGGATTCGCACCCCCTTACCATAAATTCAAATGTAGGTCCGGTGTGTCTAGCACGCAGGCAGGTGGGTTTCAGGCCTCAACTTTCCTCTTTCTAACCAACACGCAGCGTCACTTGCACTGAGGCAGAACCAGCTTTCATTAGGAAACAAAACATACCTCCACCCTGCCCTCCAATAAGCTCTCGTTTAACACCAGTGAAGTCGCGAACTGCGTTGGTTTGGAGTCAGTGAAATGCACGCTACTCGTTGTTTGATCTCTGAGCTGTCCTTGAAGTAATCGATCTGTAACAATTTGTTGTGTCACTGTGGCGACATCAGCTGCTCTGATTGCTGCTGCAGATGCAGTGCTACGCGCCAGAGCCATACGCCGAACACGATGGTCTTCCCTCTCGGCAATGTCACGTGACCGTCCGGAACCCTGTCTTCTTACGACGGCACATTCTCGTGACCACAGCTTTTTTTTTTTATCTTATGGGACTTAACTGCTAAGGTCATCAGTCCCTAAGCTTACACACTACTTAACCTAAATCATCCTAAGGACAAACACACACACCCATGCCCGAGGGAGGACTCGAACCGCCGCCGGGATCAGCCGCACAGTCCATGGCTGCAGCGCCCTAGACCGCTCGGTGACCACAGCTGCCAGCAACCATGTACCGTGGCTGAATTCCTGCCAAGCGTTTCTGCAGTATCGCGGAAGGAACATCCAACTTCTCGTAGCCCTATTGCATGATTTCGTTTGAGCTCAGTGAGGTGCTGATATTGGCGTATTTGTCACCTTAAAGGCATTCTTGACTAACATCATTTCACCACGTCCAATCGCAATGATAACTAATGCTCACTACCGGTACAGCGTGTATTTAAAGCAAACCTGATTTGCCTCCTCATAGTGGCACTACTAACGCCACCCTTATACGATCGGCGCGAAATCTGAATAAACATCATCTGTCAGATGTAGGAACACGCCTACCAACTTTCGTTTATGTCGCACAACTCCTTTTTGGTGTTACGATTTTTTCCGTCAGTGCACGTATTTAACGTCTGAATAATACTACAGAATTGACCATGTATAGGCCATAAATGCAGCGAGAATCAGTTAATTTAGTTAAGAGCGTTATGTTAGCATAAATGGTTTTTACCACAAAGTGATTCCGATATATGACCTTGAGCAGCTCGAAATAGTAAAGCAATATGCGATTATGTAGATATAAGCATTTGATTATGTTTTGGTGTAAATACGTGTTAGTGCATTAACGATCTATAAAATGACAACTGAAGAACGTATTCATGAGATTGTCATGAATCGAAAGGACTTCAAAAAGTAAGTTACTCGTTATAATGGCAGTCCGGGCAACTTTTATTGAACGTTGCGCTACGCTTCAGAGTGCCACAGATAAATGACACTACTTTTCAGCAAAGTCGCCAAGTAAAATGATGGGAACGTTCTGCCAATAGTTCTGTTCCTCGGCGATACAAATCCGCTCCTTTGTCACGGAACCATTCGAGAAACATTGCGTGAACGTCCTTATCTGCGGAAAATCTCTTTCTCCGAGATGTTCTTTCAGCTTACCGGAAATCGCATCTCCCTTCCTGCCCAATCAGAATCACGTCAGTGCAGCCTTGGTCAAATTTTTAGCATCATTTCTCTACGCCTGGGCGCTAAATTGCATTTGGTCTATATACGCTAGAACGTCACGGCTAATGTGAGTGCAGTGTAAACATTTTGCCGACAAGAATCGTACTATCCTGTGTAATTCAGTTTTGGAGTACGTTTCCAGTTTCCCTTACTCCCACAATGCGATGCATCTGTTATCCGCATCACAGCAGAACTGTCTACAGGAAACCTGGAACATGTACTCCCTTCTGACAATGCGTCACCCTCGTTGCGCGTACGGGGCGACGTGGGTAGCTTACTTCCTGAAATCCCTACTTATTAGAGCGTGTGTCGCAGTTTAGTGTATCGTACGAGTAAGAGAGAGTTCTTGGAGGCGGGGAAGGAGGGGGGGGGGGAGATGTCGGGCCTAACTTTGCTACTATTCATCATTTACGCAAATCACAAAAAAAAGTAATACGGAATGAACAGAGTGGGAAATGAAGTTCGTTGCTCTTCAGTAGGAGTCCTGGGCCCCGAAACTATTGTCATCCCCTTCTATACGGTATTCAGTGTTAGCTTACACATCATGGTTCTTTACTAGGAGATGGGGCGAACCTACATCTAAATCTATATGATTACTCTGCAATTTACAATTAAGTGTCTGGCAGAGGTTTCGTCAAAACACCTACAAGCTATTTCTCTACCGTTCCACTCTCTAACGGCGCGCAGGGAAAACGTGCACTTAAATATTTCTGTGCGAGCTCTGATTTCTCTTATTTTATTATGATGGTCGTTTCTTCCTACGGAGTTGGGCGCCAAAAAGATATTTTTGCAGTCGGAGGAGAGAGATTGTGATCGAAATCTCACGGGAAGGTCCTGTCTAAACGAAAAACCCCTTTGTTTTAGTGATTGCCACTACAATTCACGTATCGTGTCCGTGATACTCTGTCACCTGTTTCGCGAGAACACAAAACAAGCTGCCTTTCTTTGAACTTCTTCGATGTCCGACGTCAGTCCCATCTCACGACAGCAGTTCCCGAGAAGAGGCTGGGTAAGCTATTGGAAGGAGTCCTGTAGACCTGTTGCATTTTGTCAGTGTTCTGCCAATAAATCGCAGTCTTTGCTTTGCCTTCCCGACAACATTATCTATGGGATAGTGCCAATTTAAGTTATCCGTAATTGTAATCGCTCAGTATTTACTTGAATTTACAGCCTTTAGATTTGTGTGATTCATCGTGTAACCGATATTTAGTGGATTTCTTTTAGTACCCTTGTGGATGACTTCACACTTATCATTATTTAGAGCCAATTGCCACTTTTCGCGCTGTACAGGTATCTTGTCCAAATAATTTTGCAACTGGTTTTGATTATCTGACGACTTTACAAGACGGCAAATGACAGCATCACCTGCAAACAATTTAGGAGAGCTACTCAGATTGTTTCCTACGCCTTTGATGTACTGATATTACTTCTGTTTTACTCGATGAGTTTCCATCAGTTGCTACGAACTGTGACCTTTCTGACTGGAACTCACTAATCCAGTCGCACAATTGAGGCAATACCCCATAGGTACGGAATTTGAATAGAAGTCGCTTGTGAGGAACTGTGTCAAAAGCCTCCTGTAAGTGAAAAAGTATGGAATCGGCTTCATATCCCCTGTTGATAGCACTCACTACTTTGTGACAATAAAGAGCTGTGTTTCACAAGAACGATATTTTCTAAATCGTTTCCTTCGAAGTAATTCATTAATGTTCGAACACAGTACATGTTACAAAATCCTAGTGGAAACGAACGTTAGTGATATGGGTCTGCGATTCTGCGGATTGCTTCTCTTTCGCTTCTTGAGTATTGGTTTGTGCTGTGCAACTTTCCTCTCTTTACGTAAGGATCTTTCGACGAGCGAGCGGTTGTAAATGGTTGCTAAATATGGAGCTATTGTATCAGCACACTCACGAAGGAACCTGACTGGTACACAAACTGCACCGGAGAACTTGCCTTTATTAAGTGACTTAAGGTGCTTCGTTACACCGAAGATATCTACTTTTGAGTAACTCATGTTGAAAATTGCTCTAGAGTCGAGTTCTCGAATGTTTACTTCGTCTTTTTCGGTGAAGGTGTTTCGGAAAATCGTGTTTAGTAACTCTGCTTTAGTGGCACTGTCATCAGTAATTTCACCACTGCTACAACGCAGTCAAGCTATTGACTGTATCTTGCCAATGGTGAACTCTTTGAGTTTTCTGCCAGATTTCGATACAGAGTTTCGTGGTGGAAACTGCTAAAAGCATCGTTCATTGAAGTTCGCGCTAAATTTCGAGCTTCTGTAAAACTTCGCCGATTTTGGAGATTTTGTACCCTTTTAGATTTGGGATGCTTTCTTCGGTGTTTCTGCAACAGTGTTCTAACTCCGGTTGTGAACCATGCGGAATCAATACTATCTTTTACTAATGTATTTGGTGTACAGGGTGAACATTAATAAAATCGACAAACTGCAGGGACAAATTCGTGACTGGTAACGGAAGAAAAAAGATCCTATGAACATGTGTCTGGAAATGCATGTTGCCACAGTAGATGGCGCTGACGAATGGAAGTTCCTCTGACCACGTGACATCTGTTCCGTGTGTGTTGCAGGCTGTGTGATTCACGCAGTTGTGTGCTGTAGGCAGTAGAATGTTCCAGTACTTATGTCGAGAACAAGCCGAGATTGTGTTCGTGTACGGCCAAGCAGACGGAAACGGTCGAGAGGCAGCACGGCCATACCAAAGCAGGTACCCTCACAGACACCAACCACATTGCACAACATTTTCCTGCGTTTGTTTGATCATGGGTCCTTTCAGACAGACGAACATGGAGTGAGGAGGCGGATTGTGCGTACACCACATTTGGATGGCCGCATTCTACAGGTTATTGAGACGAACCCTAGTACAAGTTCCAGGCAAGTGGTTCGCCAACACAGTGTAAGCCAAAGTACGATTACGTGTAACCTGCATCGCAGGTATATGTGAACGCATGCATTGCATCCCGTGGAGGACACTTTGAAGATCTGTTGTGAATTGGATAGGATGCGCTCTGTACTGTGTTCTGAGACGATTTGTTGTCGCTGCAGGCACATCGTTCATTTCCAGATTCATGTTCATAGTGAAAGGTACGTGCTAAGGTCTGATCAGGGTAGCTCCAGAAAATAAAGTCGGTTGTTGCCAACCGCAAGGTGGAACGAGTATAATATCTTCGAGTAGGAGGATCTTTGATGGTTAAGAGAGCTGGGCGCGCGAAGTAAAAAAACCGGTGAGTCGCAGGTAGGTGCCCGGAAGAAGCAGACATGTGCAGACAGCTTTAAGGGGGAAGTCGCAGCTAGGTGGCCGGAGGAAGCAGACGTGTCGTGACAGCGTTAATGTAGGTCGCTGCCCCTGATCAAACTTTAGCACGTAAATGAGAGAAGATATATAATCATTTCAACTTGGTTTTTGTTAGATAATGTTCAGAGTTAGGATTTGTATGTCCAAGATTTGACGCAGTAAGCGTTTTGTAAATTTTTTTGTAAGAGTGTTTCGTGCTACAAAAATGTTTGAAATGGTAGGTTTTGTGTATGACTTAAAATTTTAACAATATATATATTGAGATCAACGTTGTGTTTAAATCTAACAGCCTGAATCATAATCCATATCCTTTGCTTATATTGAATATGAAAATGAGTAGTAAAGTAAAGTTACCCACCAATGAAAGAATGTAGAGAAAATGAGGCCTCTATGCAATAAATATGTGCAGTTCATGGTCTGAAATCGATTTTCGTTGAACTAACATTATCACAGCAAAGTTAATTCAAATAACTAATTTTATGCCATTTCAGAACTGGCGTTATTCAAGTCAAGATATAATTTCATTAAGTAAACATTTGGGTCAAAAGTTAAATTTTCAGTACCATAGTAATGCCATTGCACAAACGGCATTATTCTCTTAAACTTGATTGCTGAGCCAAATCCATGTTGCATTTCTGGCAAAATGGAGGAATGCAAGAAATAAGTTCATAGACGCAGTCAGATGCAGGTTTGTTGAAAAATTAATTTAGAACAGTTTTATCAATGATACTTTCACAAATAAGAAAGGAAACAATTTTGATTAGATACTTTCAATAGGACCTATTTTTCCAACATTTCCAGTCACGAATCCGTCCCTGCAGTTTTTTGGTTTTAGTAATGTTCACCCTGTATGTCTCTCAATTGACACTCATCCGATTTCTTTGAATTCAAACCAGATCTGGTCTGCACTTCAATAATCAGATCGGAAGGAGTGGAAATTGTCTCTTAGAAAGGCAACAAGTGAATTTTTGTCTGCTTTTAAAAACAGATGTACTTTGCATTTATCTTTGGTGGGTTTGGATTTTACGGTATTCAGTCTCGCTACAAAAACTTCGGGTGGTCACTAATTCCTGTACTTGTCATGATGCTCCCTATTCGCTCAGGATTATTTGTTGCTTTTTAAAATATTTGTACTTTGGGTGTGTTAATGGTTGGGTTTGGATTTTACAGTATTTTGCCTCGCTACAATAACTATGTGGTCACTAGTCCCTGTATCCGTCACGATGCTCACTATTTGCTGAGGATTATTTGTTACTAAGAGGTCAAGTATATTTCCACAACCATTTATACCTCGAGGTGCCCCTGGTCTAATTGTTGAAAATAATTTTCTGAGAAAGCATTCAGTACAATTTTGGTCTATGTTTTATGCCTACCGCCGGCTTTAAATGTGTACAGGCAGGATTACCCCGTTATTTCCAATGCTAGGATACTATTCCAATATCGGAGATCCTTGTGACGATCTAAGAAGGAAAAAATACGCTGAAGATGTGAATTGAAGTTTGTGTTAGGGAGAGCTTTGGACTAGAGTAGTCTTGTGCTTCTGTGTTAGATATACTGCTGGGGTGGTGTAATGGCTAGCACACCTTCCTAGTAAGCAAGGAGGCCTGGGTTCAAGTTCTGGTTGTGACACAAACTTTAATTCATTTCTTCAGCTTCTGTAATTATCTTAGATAAAGCTGAGACTCAAACTTATCAAGGAAAATGTAATTAAATCAGATCTATATTTGAACGAAGACTCAAGTTTTCTTTGAACTGTTCAGCAATTGTATCATCTGAATCAGGGGTTTGGTTAACAGCGCCAGTTATTACTTTATTCCGGTTGTCAAGTATAACCTCTACCTATATTAACTCACAGGAACTGTCTGCTACAATTTCACTACAAGATAAACTACTTCTGACAGCGAGAAACACTCCACCACCACCTCTATGAACACAGTTAGGTCCTTCGAAAAAATTTTGGCTGAACTTATATCTGGCTTGAGCCAACTTTCTGTACCTCTAACGATTTCAGCTTCAGTGCTTTCTCTTAGCGCTTCGAGCCCTGATTCTTTCCCAATAAAGATACAAAAATTTCAACAGCAATACCAGTTGCTGCCAGGTCTACCTTTCTGTGTTTGCCCTGCACCCTTTCAGACTGACACCCTTTCTTTCTCGAGACGCTCTAACCTGAAAAACGGCCCAATACCCTCCACACAGTCCCCACTTACCTGTGTAGCCATTTCCTGTTTGTAGTGGACCATTGACCTATTAAGCAGAATCCGGAAACCCACCACCCTTTGGCGCAAGTCGAGGATTCTGCAATCTACACAGTTGAAGAACCATCTGAGTCTCAGAATCAGACCGACCACTCAGATTTGTATGAAAGGACCACAGTCGGTTGTGTCGAGAATGCTATAGATGGCGAGCTCAGCCCTCATCTCGCAAGCCAGGCTGGCAGTCAGACTACTTCAGCTAGCCTCCTGAAACCAAATAGAATTTTTTCGGATCCTAAGTGACACACTTTGTTCGTAATAACATGAACTAACACCTGTAATTGGCCGCATCCTATGTTTTTCAGGGCATTCAGAGGCACCTGTTCCATGTCTGGAATAACTCCTCTCGGTATGCACACAGAATGCACACTGGATTTCTTCCTCTCCTTGGCAGACACACCCCTAAGATACCCCATTGCGACGTAACTTTGGAATTTCCAACTACCGGTAATCACATCTTCTGTGAATGTCCAGACCTAGCAGGTATCGAGAGAGACAGGGCGAGCGACTGTATCTGGCTCTGCCTGCCACAGCTTAGAACAACCCCCCACTCGATCACAGGCGAGGAGTCAACCCAACTGTTGGCAGTACGCGGGGCGACCGCAGTAGTGGACCGATCGGGGAACACATGGGATGTGCTGGTTCTCCCTCGGATGTCCAGTCCACATTCGCCCCCCCCCCCCCCCTCCCTTCCAAAGTGATGCCTATCGGCAGCACGAGCTTCAAGCTGTGTGATCGAAGCCGAGACCGCCTGGAGCGCATCTGAACACAGTCATCACAGTTCCTATCCATACAAAGACGGCGAAAATAAACTCTAGACAATTAAGAAACTCGGAACTGTGGCTGATAAATAAACAAACACCCTCGAAATTAGCGAGTTTAACGTAAAGAGCACAAAGGAAATTTAAAATAAGTTGTTTGTTATGAGAAGGTGTGTCAAACTCACAGATGAAAGCGGTGTCCTTTGATGTGCTGCTGCAGTAACGAAAGCTAGCACTCGACTGCGGGCTTGTCGTTTGTAGAGCTGAGAACCAGCTTAGTCATCCAGATAGTTATTGGGGAGTGAGACATGCCAGAAATATTCATGGCAGTTGATATCAGAGACGCTTGCCGCGAGTGCGATGTGGCTTATGTAATCTGTGGCCAGGGAGGAAGTGCAGCAGCGTCAGCTAGTGAGGGGTTTCTGTCATCCGTTTGCCTGGGAATGAGGAAGTGAACACACGACCGGCTGGAGTGCCTGTGCACTGGGCTACGAGGGCAGGGCAGAGCTTCGAGCATCGAGTGCAGGTTGTTTGCCTGCCACTTCTCGCTGCTGTGCACGGAGTACGACGCCTGCATGAATGTTGTGCAATTACAGGCAACTAGTGCAGGCCGTGTTCTCGTCATTCTCTCAGTGCCGTGTACAGAATGCAACGCCTGGACTGATGCTACGAAGTTACAGGCACCGGGTGCAGTCTGTCTGCCTCCTATCTTCTCGCTGCCTAGTATGGAGTACAGCACCCACATAGATGCTGTACCTGTCAAGCTCCAATGAGTGTGAATGCAGAAGTGATAGGACTACATTAGCATAGTAATCAGTTGTGGCTACAAGAGAAAATGTAAGCCACCACGCCAGCAGGCGCCGGAGTGAAATCATTGTCTACTTTTTCGCAGTGCTTGTATAATGGTAGAGACTATTCAGCAAATTATGTGAATGTAGGCTTTCCTGGCGTATACTGCTGAAGAAGTCTTCTCGCTCTTCCACTCGCGTGGATGCTTTTAAATTCTGTGACTTTTCCATGAGCGTCATCGTCATCATCTTCTGCCTGGAAACTTCGCCAGAAGATGATAAGAATGGTACTCATAGAAACGTCGTGGAATTTGAAGGCAGCCACACGTATGGATGTCCGAGAAGACTTCATCAGCTATTCTGTTTGTTTTCCTCCTCACTGCTGGTGTTGGTGTGCAGTGTGACGGGTACGTAAAGTGTGCTTCCTTAGTATTTGAGCGCCGCTGTTTGGCAGACAATATCGTTGATCAGTATTTGGCTGACGTCACTGGGCAGACATCGCGGTTGATGATGTATATGAGCGGCGCTGTGTTGCCAGTCTTTGGGGATCGTAACAGCATTGTCTTTTTAAGTTGGCTGTCATGTGTCATGTTTGTGTCATTTCTTGGGATGAATTAATATTGCCTCTTGATGTGAGTTTGTGTCTTTATTTAACTGTACATGTGAGCGCTTTGGTACCTAGTATAAGCGAGAACTTGTTTCGAAATGTCTAGCTCCCTTCTCGTTCACTCTCTGTGTTGGAATTAGTAATAAATTTGGCTTCTCTTTTGCTTGCATATGGCTGTAACGGTGTATCGTTTAAGTCAAGTTTTACTGAGAACTTAAATTATGAAGCTTGCCACTATTCGCTTGCTTTTAAATATTTACTGCACTGGTAGCGTCAAGATTGCCCGACACATGGTTAGAAATATGTGAAGTTATTGATATCAAGTTCCCAGGTTAACTGTGTAAGATTTAACGTGCCAGCTGCGCGAAGTGTATGTCAAGTGTTCAGTGTGTGGCAAGCTAATTGTTATAAATTTGTTATGTATCTCTGTAGAGGGTTTTGTTTCGAAGATTTATTTTTGAAGAAATTGCTAACTACTTGTAAATGTCTTTCGTTTTCTTGAGGAGAAAGTACCTGTGGCTGCGAAATTGCTGTTCAAATGGTTCAAATGGCTCTGAGCACGATGGGACTTAACAGCTGAGGTCATCATTCCCCTAGAACTTAGAACTACTTAAACCTAACTAACCTAAGGACATCACACACATCCATGCTAGAGGCAGGATTCCAACCTGCGACCGTATCGGTCGCGCGGTTCCAGACTGTAGCGCCTAGAACCGCTCGGTCACTCCGGCAGGCGAAGTTCCTGTCACTATAACTTTAAATATTTGTTGCATCATTATTTGTTTTGAAACTGGTCATCAGCATTGCTTCATTATCACTTCAGGTGTACGATTGTTTCTTGATAATATACACTGAGGTGACAAAAGTCGTGGGATAACGATATGCACATATACAGGTGGCGATAGTACCGCATACACAAAATACACTCCTGGAAATGGAAAAAATAACACATTGACATCGGTGTGTCAGACCCACCATACTTGCTCCGGACACTGCGAGAGGGCTGTACAAGCAATGATCACACGCACGGCACAGCGGACACACCAGGAACCGCGGTGTTGGCCGTCGAATCGCGCTAGCTGCGCAGCATTTGTGCACCGCCACCGTCAGTGTCAGCCAGTTTGCCGTGGCATACGGAGCTCCATCGCAATCTTTAACACTGGTAGCATGCCGCGACAGCGTGGACGTGAACCGTATGTGCAGTTGACGGACTTTGAGCGAGGGCGTATAGTGGGCATGCGGCAGGCCGGGTGGACGTACCGCCGAATTGCTCAACACGTGGGGCGTGAGGTCTCCACAGTACATCGATGTTGTCGCCAGTGGTCGGCGGAAGGTGCACGTGCCCGTCGACCTGGGACCGGACCGCAGCGACGCACGGATGCACGCCAAGACCGTAGGATCCTACGCAGTGCCGTAGGGGACCGCACCGCCACTTCCCAGCAAATTAGGGACACTGTTGCTCCTGGGGTATCGGCGAGGACCATTCGCAACCGTCTCCATGAAGCTGGGCTACGGTCCCGCACACCGTTAGGCCGTCTTCCGCTCACGCCCCAACATCGTGCAGCCCGCCTCCAGTGGTGTCGCGACAGGCGTGAATGGAGGGACGAATGGAGACGTGTCGTCTTCAGCGATGAGAGTCGCTTCTGCCTTGGTGCCAATGATGGTCGTATGCGTGTTTGGCGCCGTGCAGGTGAGCGCCACAATCAGGACTGCATACGACCGAGGCACACAGGGCCAACAGCCGGCATCATGGTGTGGGGAGCGATCTCCTACACTGGCCGTACACCACTGGTGATCGTCGAGGGGACACTGAATAGTGCACGGTACATCCAAACCGTCATCGAACCCATCGTTCTACCATTCCTAGACCGGCAAGGGAACTTGCTGTTCCAACAGGACAATGCACGTCCGCATGTATCCCGTGCCACCCAACGTGCTCTAGAAGGTGTAAGTCAACTACCCTGGCCAGCAAGATCTCCGGATCTGTCCCCCATTGAGCATGTTTGGGACTGGATGAAGCGTCGTCTCACGCGGTCTGCACGTCCAGCACGAACGCTGGTCCAACTGAGGCGCCAGGTGGAAATGGCATGGCAAGCCGTTCCACAGGACTACATCCAGCATCTCTACGATCGTCTCCATGGGAGAATAGCAGCCTGCATTGCTGCGAAAGGTGGATATACACTGTACTAGTGCCGACATTGTGCATGCTCTGTTGCCTGTGTCTATGTGCCTGTGGTTCTGTCAGTGTGATCATGTGATGTATCTGACCCCAGGAATGTGTCAATAAAGATTCCCCTTCCTGGGACAATGAATTCACGGTGTTCTTATTTCAATTTCCAGGAGTGTATAAAAGTGCAGCGCGCTAGCGGAGCTGTCATCTGTTCTCAGGTGAATCACATGAAAAGGTTTCCGACGTGATTTTGGCCGCACGATGGGATATAAGAGACTTTGCACGCGAAATAATAGGTGTAGCTAGACGCATGGAACATTCAATTTCGGAAATCTTTAAGGAATTCAATTTTCCGCGATCCACAGTGTCAAGAGTGTGCCGAGACTACCACGCTTCAGGCATTACCTCCCACCAAGGACAGCGCGGTGGCCGGCGACCTTCGCTGAACGACCGAGAGCAGCGGCATTTGAGAAGAGTTGTCAGTGCTAACAGACAAGCAACGCTGTATGAAATAACCGCAGAAATCAATGGGGACCGTACGACAGACGTATTCGTTAGGACAGTGCGGCGAAATTTGGCGTTAACGGCTATGGTGGCAGACGACCGACGCTATTGCCTTTGCTAACAGCATGACATCGCCTGCAGCGCCCTTCCGTGGCTCGTGACCACATCGGTTGGACCTCTACGACTGTAAAACCTTGGCCTGATCGGGTAAGTCCCGATATCAGCTGGTAAGAGTTGATGGTAGGGTTCTGGTCTGGCGCAGACTCCACGAAGCCATGGATCCAAGCTGTCAACAAGGTAGAGTGAAAGTTAGTGGTGGCTCCACAATGGTGTGGGTGTGTTTACACAGAATGGACTGAGTCCGCTGGATTTTCAGCTATTTGGAGACCATCTGCAACCATTCATAGACTTCTTGTTCCCAAACAATGATGGACTTATTACGTATGATAATGCGCCATGTTACCGGGCCACAAATATTCGCGACTGGTTTGAAGAACCTTCTGGGCAGTTCGAGCTAATGGTTTGGCCACACAGATCGCCCGGCATGAATCCCATCGAACATTTGTGGGACATAATTGAGAGATCAGTTTGTGCCCAGAATCCTGTACTGGCAACACTTTTGCAATATCGACGGATATAGAGGCAACGTGGCTCAATATTTGTGTAGGAGACTTCCAACGATTCGTTGAGTCCATGCCACATCGAGATGCTGCACCACGCCGGGCAAAAGGAGGTCCGACAGGATGTTAAGAGGTATCCAGTGACATTTGTCACCTCAATGTAATATGACTGTGTTGTTGTTGGTTTTTTTTATAGTTGCCTGAAGGAATACAGCTGTTTTGTCTACCAGTTATAAGGCGAATGATTTGTTCTGCTACTGCGAAATGTAATGTAATATATCTGGAGACTTACCTGTATTACGATCACCTATGGTGAAGTCGCTCTTGCAATGAGGAGTAAAGTTCAGATTCTGTTTTCACCACGAAATGATGAATTAATATTATGTAATGAAAAAACATCCCCCGAAAATAACTTACCATTTTTGTGCATAAACGAAGGCTTTCGCTTGGAGAAAATCACCTTAAGTACCAGGCAGCGTTCTTAATTGTGAGGGTGGCTGGTAATACGAAATATTATTGTGCGACAGTACAAAGTGGAAGGGTGTACTGAACGCAGAGAGGTACACGAGTGGTTCGGCGGGGACCAAGAGGAGGCGGGCGGCGGCTGTTGCCAGAGGAACCCGCAGGACGTCCTGCGCCTGATGCTCGACTACCGGTAAGTACGCGCCCAGACCATACAGCAGCGCGGGCAAAAGTGCAACTCGTTAACCTGAAACGGAGCCAGCTTGCGAGGAAACAGACGGACACGCGCCCTCAATCGAGCGTGCGCCTGTACTAATAACAAGGTTTCAGTCTTTTGTCCCTTATTGTTCTTAATATATATTAACGACTTGCCACTCTGTATTCATGAGGATGCAAAGCTAGTTCTTTTTGCTGATGATACTAGTAATCACACCCAACAAGCAAGAATCAGCTGAGGAAATTGCAAATAATGTCTTTCAGAAAATTATTAAGTGTTTCTCTGCAAATGGACTATCATTAAATTTTGAGAAAACACAATTTATACAGTTCTATACAGTAAATGATATAACACCATTGATAAATGTAGTCTATGAACAGAAGTCTGTTGCTAAGGCAAAATACTCAAAATTTCTGGGTGTATGCACTGATGAGAAATTGAATTGGAAGAAACACATCGATGATCTGCTAAAACGGTAAGGTTCAGCTACTTATGCTATTACGGTTATTGCAAATTTTGGCGATAAACAAACCAGTAAATTATCCTACTATGCCTGTTTTCATTCACTGCTTCCATATGGCATCATATTTTGGGGCAATTCGTCATTAAGAGAGAAAGTATTCATGGCACAAAAGCGTGTATTCAGAATAATAGCTGGGGCCCACCGACGATCACCTTGCAGACATTTATTTAACCAACTAGGGATATTCACAGTACCTTCGGAACACATATATTCACTTATGAAATTTGTCATTAATAACCCGTCCCAATTAAAAATAACAGCGAAGTCCATAGCTTCAACACCAGAAGAAAGGATTATCTTCACTATTCGGGATTAGATCCCACTTAGGTACAGAAAAGGGTGAATTACGCTGCCACAAAAATATTTGGTCATTTGCCAAATAGCCTTAAAAGTCTGATAGATAGCCAACCAACATTTAAAAGCAAATTAAAAGAATTTCAGAATAACTTCTTCTATACAATAGACGGATTCTTAGATATGAAGTAGTAATTGAATAATAATAATAATAATAATAATAATAATAATAATATAAAATAAAGTAAAATAAAAAAAATAAAAAATTATTTTGTGTAAGGCAAACTTCTGTTAAAGAGACGCGTTCCACATCATTACGAAATGTCGTATTAATGAACTATGGAACAAGGATTAATGTATGTATGTATGTGTTCAACAGACCCTACTGGCGGACGCTACAAGAGAGGCGTAGTACAGGGTGTCCATAATTATTAAAGTTCCAGTGTCAAAACTCCGTAGAAAGAGGACCACCGCTCAGAATGACGTCAAATTCGAACAGCATATACTACTGGCCATTAAAATTGCTACACCACGAAGATGACGTGCTACAGATGCGAAATTTAACCGACAGGAACACGATGCTGTGATATGCAAATGATAGCTTTTCAGAGCATTCACACAAGGTTTTCCAACCGATTCCTTATACATAAACAGCAGTTGACCGGCGTTGCCTGGTGAAACGTTGTTGTGATGCCTCGTGTAAGGAGGAGAAATGCGTACCATCACGTTTCCGACTTTGATAAAGGTCGGATTGTAGCCTATCGTGATTTCGGTTTATCGTATCGGCTCGGAGACCATGGCTGCGGTTACCCTTGACGCTGCATCACAGACAAGAGCGCCTGCGATGGTGTACTCAACGACGAACGCACGAATGGCAAAACGTCATTTTTTTCGGATGAATCCAGGTTCTATTTACAGCATCATGATGGTCGCATCCGTGTTTGGCGACATCGCGGTGAACGCACATTGGAAGCGTGTATTCGTCATCGCCATACTGGCATATCACCCGGCGTGATGGTATAGGGTGCAATTGGTTACACGTCTCGGTCGCCTCTTGTTCGCATTGACGGCACTTTGAACAGTGGACGTTACATTTCAGATGTCTTACGACCCGTGGCTCTACCCTTCATTCGATCCCCGCGAAACCCTACATTTCAGCAGGATAATGCACGACCTCATGTTGCAGGTCCTTTACGGGTCTTTCTGGATACACAAAATGTTCGACTGCTGCCCTGGCCAGCACATTCTCCAGATTTCTCTCCAATTGAAAACGTCTGGTCAATAGTGGCCGACCAACTGGCTCCTCAGAATACGCCAGTCACTACTCTTGATGAACTGTGGTATCGTGTTGAAGCTGCATGGGCAGCTGTAGCTGTACACGCCATCCAAGCTCTGTTTGACTCAATGCTCAGGCGTATCAAGGCCGTTATTACGGCCAGAGGTGGTTGTTCTGGGTACTGATTTCTCGGGATCTATGCACCCAAATTGCGTGAAAATGTAATCAGATGTCAGTTCTAGTATAATATATTTGTCGAATGAATACCCGTTTATCATCTGCATTTCTTCCTGGTGTAGCAATTTAAATGGCCAGTAGTGTATTTGTCCAATGAATACCCGTTTATCATCTGCATTTCTTCTTGGTGTAGCAATTTTAATGGCGAATAGTGTATTATTGAATCAGGGGTAACATTATGCAATTTAAAAAAAATTAACAAAATTTGTCCAGTGGAGGGCGCCGTAAGCGTCGAAAATGCACGCGAACAGACGCGCGCCACACAGCTGTTCCTCAGTTTGCGTCAGAGACGGCCAACATGACATTCTCCATGAAGCGTCGAGCCCTGCTGGTAAGAACGGTGACTGGGCGCTAGTAGCCCTACAGAAGTTCCGGACATTCAAGGGTGTGAAAGTAGACATTGGTTTGATTTCTGCAAAGAGTCTGGAGAAAATGATTGCAAAATTCGAAAAGACAGATTATTTTGAAGTACAATGTGGCACAGGGAGGAAAGCAGTCGATCCGTCGTCTTTTGTAGATGTGGCCGCAGCAGTGCACGGGGCTCGATCGAGCGGTGGCATGTGAACATGCCTGAATACCCCTTTGGAGTGCAGTGCATCCGCTGGAACCACTTGAGACCGTTCAAAACCGTTCCACGAAATATGAACGTGAAGCGAAGGAAAGTGTGCTTAAGGATTTGCAGTCCTGTTTCGGTCCCCTGTTTGGCGTTATCACGAAGTAATGAGACATTGACACATGTGTGAATGAAACGACAAAGGGTTCCTGTAAGGCCTTCCAGTTCGTCAACTAGAATTTTAAAAATGTATCTGTACTTAGACAACCTTGTGAAGTAGTCCTAGGCGCCTACAGGCAGGAAACTGAGATAGGCGGCGTGTCAAAGAGTTGCCCACCTGGTGGCACCTCAGTCTACTTTAGAGGCTCTCTCTGTGCAAGATAATTTTTAAAATTCTCAATAACCATGGACGGGTACCACAGAGGGTTATACCAAAGTGAACAGTCTTAGAGGGAAAATTTTATTCAAGCATATGTCAATGTCGCACTCCCCCATGATCACGCCATAGGAGGGAGCGAAAGAGGAAGGATGAAGAAGCGTACACGCTCTTTGTTGCTTCACACCACATACAAATTTCGTCGAATGGTTCCTAGTGGTTCCACCCTGTACGCGAGACCAAAAACTGCGGTCTCGCTGCAATCCAAAGGGGTACGATCACGATCGGTGGGGACAGAGACCGCAGTGTCCTTGGGGAGGGACTAGATCGTCCGGGCACCGAGCGAGGTGGCGCAGTGGTTAGCACACTGGACTCGCATTCGGGAGGACGACGGTTCAATCCCGTCTCCGGCCATCCTGATTTAGGTTTTCCGTGATTTCCCTAAATCGCTTCAGGCAAATGCCGGGATGGTTCCTTTGAAAGGGCACGGCCGATTTCCTTCCCCATCCTTCCCTCACCCGAGCTTGCGCTCCGTCTCTAATGACCTCGTTGTCGACGGGACGTTAAACACTAATATCCTCCTCCTAGATCGTCCGGGAGTATGAGCATAATAAAAAGTTGCTTAGAACGTCTTACTATTCGCTCTGGGAACTGTCGTTGCCGACCGTAAAGCGTGTGGGAATCAGCGATCAGCGACCAAAGGAAAGGGATGGATTCATCGGCATCCTTTATCCACTCCCTGAGGCCGTTTCGTGTTGATTCCGAGCGGTGGTGTGAGTGAAAAGTTTTCCTCGATCACCAGTAAGAAAACTGCAACCCTTGGCGTTACAGTTTTGACCTCCATCGGAGAGGCCCCAAAAGAAGGGTTGGGACTTGAATAAGAGGGGATATGACGATCTTCTCATCGTGTGACACGTTCAAAATGGTTCAAATGGCTCTTAGCAGAATGGGACTTAACTTCTGAGGTCATCAGTCCCCTAGAACTTAGAACTACTTAAAGCTAACTAACCTAAGGACATCACACACATCCATGCCCGAGGCATGATTCGAACCTGTGACCGTAGTGGTCGCGCGGTTCCAGACTGTAGCGCCTAGAACCGCTCGGCCACCACGGTCGCCCGTGTGACACATCCAGGTGGCATCGGGTAGAATTGTGGTGAAATTTGTTGCCAATGTGACATCATCAACCGGCCTTATACCCCATATGACCTTCTGAGCTTTGGCCTATTTTCGCATGTATCGACAACGCACTGTCCGAAATATCGTCGAGCCCGAGGGTGACGTCGCAGGACACCAAGCTTTTGCGCTGTTACAGGGGAAGCTTTTAGGCACTTTTGAGCCAAATTTCAAAAATCTGAGTCGCACTGTGGGAATATGACTGGGTTTCAAGAACGTGATCCTTTTTTTGTGTTGCGCAGTGTACTTTTCGTTTCGCCACGCTGTAAGATATACACTGGAGGAAACAGACCGCCAGGGAGAAAGTATGATACCTCCCAGCAATCTGCCACGAGGGCGTGGTACAAAAGACTCCTCTGACAGAAGCACTAACATCAGGAATAGCCTGCGAAGTGGCTCAGCAGGACATGTGCCATTCACAACCCTGTGGGGAGGCTCCACATTGCAAACAGTTTGAGACGCAGACTTGCTCTTAAGTGCATAATGTGCTATGAACCTTATTTTGGATGTCCGATATAGAGTTGGTTCTCATTTACTTTGTACCATGTAAAAATAAAAGCGTACAGATTGTTGTTAGATATTAAGCAGAATTCCTACCATAAAACTTTGTCGGTTTACGCAATTCATAATCTTCGTTAGTGGCCATTATAGCTGAATTGGGGTGTTAGTTACTGGAATTTGACCTGCAAGAAGATGAGAGTTGATAGTTTGTTGTTGTTGTTGTTCTTGTTGTTGCTGTCTTCAGTCTGAAGATTACTTTGATGCTGGTGTACAACCTGGTCTATCCTACGCAAGTCCCTGTATCTCTGCATAACTACCCCAATTTACGCCTACTTGAACCTTCTTAATACAGTAAAGCGACCCGCTTCTACAATTTTTATCTCCTAGACTTTCACATTACCAAACTGACGATTCCCTGATGCCTCGGACGAGTCCTATCAACCGATTACTTCTTTTAGTCAAGGTGTTCCATTAATTTAACGTCTGATAGCTTACACACCTTAATCAACACATTGCACGCCATTGTTGTTCATGAACGTGCAAGATTCTCTGCTATGATCCGTAGAGTGCAAGCCGCCTATTCATCTTCCTTACAGTTACGCACATCTATCGTACCTTATCAGACAGTCGTTTATTTTTTCATACCCTTTGTTAACGTAGTCACTTTTATGTGACCTACACCCAACTTCTCCTATAATCTTCTATACCCATACTGATGTAAAAAGCTCTCACGCAACTCCCTCAGTGCTTCCCGTATCCGAGACAGCTGAGTCCCCTCCACTGAAGGCCTCTTCATCATTTGTCGCCGCGAGGGGTAGCCGTGCGGTCTGAGGTGCCTTTTCACAGTCCGCGCGGTTCCCCCCGTTGGAGGTTCGAGTCCTCCCTCGGGCATGGATGTGTGTGTTGTCCTTAGCGTAAGCTAGTTTAAGGTAGATTAAGAAGTGTGTAAGCTTAGGGACCGATGACCTTAGCAGTTTGGTCCCATAAGACCTTATCACAAATTTCCAAATTTTCCATCATTTGTCTTCGGTCATCTCCTTCTCCTAAACGCCCTTTCGGACATGGCGAAAATGTGATACTGACTGCTCAGAGAGTCTGCTTTCTATTGATATCCCTCGTCTGACGTGACGTAATAGTTCCTTGTCGCTGACATTTGCCGCCCAAGGTGCTCCCAGCAAGCGCTTCCGACCCAAGGTGTCAAACGCGTCAGTCCACTTTTGCAGGCCTGCTTTCACTGCTGAGCACTCACACAAGACTACTGAACTTGGGAGAGTAGGCAGAGTAATCAGTGTGGATTTGGTATGAAGATTGTTGTTTCCATTGAGTCAGATACGGCCCACTGTACAGATGATTTGCTCTCCGTCCCTTGCTACCGTCCCACGCCTGGGCTGCCGTTAACGTCACAACACAAAAGCCTGCGTTTGGAACGATTCCATGACTGGGAAGAGGACTCCTGATGAATCGTGTCTATCATGTTCAGCGTTAATTCACGTTTCTGCACTATCCCAGATAACCATCGTCGTTGAGTATGGCGGCGACATAGGAAGAGGTCCCATCCTTCCTATGCGGTGTTGTTCCTGGTTTGATGTTGTGGGGAGCCTTCGGGTATGACATCGGATCACAGAAGGCAGTGACTGAGATAAATCTGGCGACACAACAGTGCGTCATGGAAATCCCCTGTCCTCACGTGCTGCCTCTCACACGACAGTGTTGTGGTGCCATTTTCCAACAGTAAAATGCTCTACGAACTTCTGTGATATTGAAGTATTCCCTGAGCCAGCAAGACCCCCGGGTCTGTGCACGATAGACTATGTGTGGGAAGAACTCGGACGTCAATTCTGACCCAGTTCCAGTACTCTGGATACAACAGTTGTAGGCCAGCTTGCCTCAGGAGAGGATACAAAGGCTTTGACACCTTTCCCAACCAAATCAGTGCATTCATCCAGACTTGACGGGCTACAACGTAATGTTAATATGGTCTCATACGGTCAAGCTGTTTCTAAATTAGACTCGATTTCGTAATCAGTGAAATAACATCACGTACACAGTCAGCCATTGAAACTTCATTTAGTTTCCTTCTTCTCCACCGGGTGCTTTTGTCAGGCAGTGTATTCAGATGATGAGTAACACCCTCTATTCCTATGCTAACAGCAACACACATTTTCCAAAAATTAGTCTTTCTGAAAGCACTCCATGATAAGCACGCAACAGATGCTTCGCAGTCACTAAGACAGTATGGCACCACGCTCGACCTTGAGTAGTAGGGGTGGTAGCCCGGCACCATCACTATGGCAACGTTTACGAATTCCAGAGCTCTGACTAGCGCTAGAGTGTCGCTTCCATAAAATACGATCCACGTGCGTGAAATTTCAGAGACTTTCTTTTAGCGGCCTGACTATAGCGATTTCCAAATAGAGCAGCGATGTAGCAGGTCACGAAGTCAAGCAGCGAGGCAGCCTGATGGATTGCAGTAGAAGATGGCGGTGGTTTGTGGCCAACACGGGGCACTGTTACGGTCTGGAGCAGTCTACAGTGCTCTGTTTCGTTGATCCAGGGAAAGCAACATGGCCACGAGCCTAGCGTTAGCTGTGGAGTGTTTTCGTCTACTACTGTTAAAGAATATTTTGTCCGTTGGGATCAGTGCAGTCTCATAGTGCAGACGAGTGTGGGTTGGCCAAGAGATCATAGTTTTTAACAATGATGGGGCTGCTACAAGGCCTAGTATATTGAAGCTAAAGGTTATTGTATTGTTGTTGTGGTCAGTGAAATTTTAATCTGTCCTTGTTGCTGGCATTCTATGTTTTGTTGTTCTCATTTATTGTGCCCAGCAAAGGGTAATTTGACCAGCTGCGACATAGTCGCGTATATTAACAGTGATCCAATACTGTCAAATGCCTTGAGTTACAAAAGTGACTGTGGACGATG
Organism: Schistocerca serialis cubense; assembly: GCF_023864345.2. NCBI lineage: Eukaryota > Metazoa > Arthropoda > Insecta > Orthoptera > Acrididae > Schistocerca > Schistocerca serialis. The sequence goes on from NC_064638.1 coordinate 710,111,956, forward strand.
TGCCCTTTTTACACCTTATTTTATATCTATGTGACGATGCTGTGCTGAGTATATTTATACGTTTTGACGATGCCATTACGGCCTTATCACTTTAGGATATGGTGTAGAAAAGATCTGAGGATGGTCATTGCTGACTGAAACAGGTCATCGTCAAAAGAATTGATGATGTGATCAAAGACTGGAATAGAAAACATTTAAAGTGTAACTTGGGCTGGTGTATTGTTAATTGCTCGTTCAGTACTCTCAGCTTTTGGTTGGGAATATCGTAGGTTTTGTATTCTGGGCTAAGATTGATTATTATGTGTTTTCTTGTGAGTTGTTGTTTTTTCCTATATTTATTGCCCCCTTTATTGTAAAGCTGCTGAATTTGAAAGGTACAGATTATTTTATCGTGCGTTCTGTTATGTTAGGTATTCAGTTTAAAAAAAAAAGGCTTTGAGCACTATGGGACTCAACTTCTGAGGTCATCAATCCCCTAGAACTTATTTTTTTTTTTTTTAGCCCAGAATACAAAACCTACGATATTCCCAACCAAAAGCTGAGAGTACTAAACGAGCAATTAACAGTACACCAGCCCAAGTTACACTTTAAATGTTTTCTATTCCAGTCTTTGATCACATCATCAATTCTTTTGACGATGACCTGTTTCAGTCAGCAATGACCATCCTCAGATCTTTTCTACACCACATCCTAAAGTGATAAGGCCGTAATGGCATCGTCAAAACGTATAAAAAAAAATTCTTTATTTCCAGAAAGCTTATTAATTATACAATCTAGCCCACTGCCTTATGTGATTAGTGGGCCGAAAATACTGATACATTTTTATACAAATTGCAGCTATTCTAAGTATTATTTAGTAACTAGTTAGAAGGCAAACTATATGGAAAATGCAATGGGCAAATCTGTGTTAATTAAGTACTAAGTGGTAACCTAACTAACTATAGACTAGTCACTAAAGCCTGCAGCGTTACAAATGTGTCAGCTGAAAAATATAAACCTACTATAGAGCCTTGCTCATTGAGCTAACCCCAATGAGCGTGCCCCTGACACTGGGCAGGCCAAGATGTTGGTCGCTGCAGGTTCCTAAGAATAGTATCTAAAAACCAAGTCCTACAACTAAACTTATCCTAAGGTCAAATCAGGTGTGTCCAGATCAGTAAGATTGCATCCCACTCCCCCTGATCTCGAGGCGCGGCGGATTCTAGACTGAAGGAGTCGGCCTTTCCGCGCCCAGGCGGTTTGGGAATAGGGTACCAGACTTTATCGGTATTTGAGTAGGTCTCTCATAGGTACTAATTTAGTTCTCTCAAGTAGTCCTTTAAGACTTTAAGTGACACCGCGTTAGCCAGTTTATTAATAGTCTGAAAGGTGTCGTGTTGTCTATGAAGTCTAATCGTGTCATTGTGCGGTAGTTGGTCACGTAACACTGAGGCCACATCATTGAAAAGGGGGCACTCGTAGACTATATGGTCAGGAGTACCCTCCGGAACACCACAGTCACACGCGGGTGTCGCCTAGAACTTAGAACTACTTAAACCTAACTAACCGAAAGACATCACATACATCCATGCCCGAGGCAGGATCCGAACCTGCGACCTTAGCGGACTCAAGGTTCCAGACTGTAGCGCCTAGAACCGCACGGCCACTCTGGCCGGCTCAATTTTACAGTTTGGTAAATGGAGCGATAAGTACGTTACTTATGTTACCCTAGATATGCACTTATTGTTGCTGAAATTGATTAATAAATGTACTGAATATTTTTAAGGATTTATGCCCACACGACCCCCAGGCACTTTCTACTTCCACCGTCTCCTGCGCGACAGCATCAAACATTGGTAGGTTTTGTTTCACGGTAGCTTTAATTGCAATGACACTGGATCATACCATACAATACGAATGCAGAGAACTATTCGACAGGTAATCAGTGACTGTGATTGGAGTCTCGGGTACTCGAGACAGCACAGAGCTGGGTAAGAACAGGAAGGCTACACATCCATTAGCCCCGTCGGAAGTTTGAAGCTACACGTCTGACATATTTAGTAGAAGGGAATGACAATCAACGCGCTCCCAAACGGGAAATGACGCTCAGCCTCCGAGCACAGAACTCACTCGAACGCGCGCCCGAGACGATTCGCCGCTGGAGAACGGAAGCAATCTCGGGCCGCTTAAGAGGAGCAGGTTCGCTAAAAGAAGCGGGTCAACAGCCGCGCGGCTTCGGATGGGTGGTCGTGACGGGAACGGGAGCAGGAAGCTGCGCGGTCGTGACTGGCGCTGCCGAGGGAGCGGTGCCGGCCCCGCGGTCGTGACGCCGCGTCCTCCCAGCCACCTGGCAGGCAGCGCCCGCGGTAGCCGGAAAGCGGGCCGCCGCGCCGATTTACGAGCGCCGCCCGCTGCCGTCGTCGGCCTCTGAACAGGGGGCGTCAGGCTACCGGAGTCGGACCGCACGCGGAGGGCGGCTGCGGGAAGCGGCTCAAGCCGTAACTCAGACGCGGGGGGTGCCTTCTTTCCGGCTGCCTTCAGCCGCGTGCAGGACCCAAGCTTCCCGAGGTCACAGAAATAGGACCCGTGCCTCCTGGACCCTGAAGGACCGCCGCACTAGAGATGGGTAAACTCGTTCATCCTTGGGAACTAGGTCACTGCTGATCGTTCTTTTTTGGGAACCGTTCATATTTACTCGTTCACCGTTCATTTGTGCTTGATATATGGTTCTTATCAAAAACTGAAAACTAGTAGTGTAGGTGACTGAAGGATGGAGGGCACCAAAAGGGGCACTTGCCACCCCCCTGGAGTATAGAGTTTTTATTCATTACAGAATTCTTACACACCTTCAGACGTAATTTCTGTGATTCTCCAGAACCTCTCGTTCAGCCAACTGTAGCGTTGTCTGGCTGATCGAAAATAAAATGTGGTTTCCTGATCATACTTGCGTCACACGCATAGTAAAAATTAGGTTTTTATGTTGCATTATTAAAGTCAATGCAGCAATAATAATAATAATAATTAAGTTCGCAGTAATAAAGTGTTTGGTTTGAAAGCTCCTTCTGAACAAATGTTTTTGAGATAATAAGTAAATACGATCTTATGGCAACCAATGTCTTTTCAAATGGTGAGGCACCGCTTTTCCTCCTGAGCCAAAATGACCCACAACCCACCTTTTTTTTTAAGAAACTAGCAGTTAATGCAAATTGGAAACAACCAAACTTGAAAATAATCAGAGCCTTCCTAATTGTAACGTTTTGTATATGAAAGATACACGAAAATCGTTTTATATGAATTTTCTTGCACTAAAAATTAAGCAAAATATTGAAAGTTATTTGCTAAAGCAAGTCAATGAAACCAAAAAAATATATGAATAACAAAAAAACTTGTTATAAGCATGTCTTCTGCTGTTCATCGATATAATGAAGTGAGCTGATATGCCCCTTTGTTACCTGAAAAGACGTACCTATTAGATACAACGTAATTTTATGTAATTTTCGTAACTATAAAATACTTTTTGATTACCGGTCGTGGACGCTGAATAGCCAGAACCAAGTGCAAGAACAATTTGGAACACGTGTAAAATAGGCGAGCGCAGTGAACGAAACGAACAACTGGATACTGAACTAACTAGGAGCAGTCGGCAGTGGAACTGAGACAGGTGGTCATGCGAAGAACGACGAGTGCGGCCGAGGGAGACCGAGACTGAGACGAGCACGGGACCGAGTCTGGAACGAGAACTGCCGAAGTGACCACCGCGACCGAAGTGAACTAGTGAACTATGAACCGATCGTTCCTCGTTCCCGGTAACTATAAGTAGGCCTCCGCGACCGAAGTGAACTATGAACCGATTGTTCCTATGAATTCGTTCCTCGATCATTTCGTTCGTCTTGGTGAACCGTTCCTTTGCACTCGTTCGTTCGCGAACTACCCATCTCTATCGCACAATACACGTAGCAGAGGCAAGGCACAGACGGCGCGGCGTTCGCCAAGCACGCTTTCCAATGAGGAACCGCACACTGCACGTAGCCGAGGTGCAGGGCAGGACATTGGCTGGGGCAGCCCTGTGTCCCGTTGTCCGAGCCACGCAGTTTTCCCTCTACTTGCGCCCTCCTGCGTCGCTGCTCGGGAGCATTTGATTTGGCGCGGTAGCCAACAGGCTCGTTTCGCTACGTGAACAGCAAGGCCCGTAAGCCGGCCTATCTGCATCTTTCTCAAACGATTGTGAAGAAACTAATCGACACAAAAAACAATAATAACAAAAATGATTCTCATGCATCTTTCTTTCTTTCTTTTGCTTGTGCCGTTTTTCCCGCGGATACGCAGGGTCGGCATGGTTAACCGGATGTGGCAATGTTAGTGTAATGGGTGGCCGGACGCCTTTCCTGCCACCACCCCGTACCCCGTGGGAAGAAAGTGGTGTACCCCAACTGCCTGCGACTAGTATAATCCATGGAATAGCGTGAAAATGTTCAGATGTCTGTGAGCCGTGTCACTGAGTCGGGACGGGGGGACCAGCCTGGAATTCACTTAGGGGGATGTGGAAAACCGCCTAAAAACCACATCCAGGCTGGCCGGCACGCTGGCCCTCGTCGTTAATCCACCGGGCGGATTCGACCCGGGGCCGGCGCGTCTACCCGAGCCCACGAAGCAGCGCGTTAGCGCGCTCGGCTACCCTGGCGGGTAAAAATGATTCTCAAGCATCTCATAGCTTAATTCGCCAGCTTCATGATGAACTGCCTGTCGTTTACGATACAACGGTATTGCAGGGCCTGTGTTATTCTGATTACGATGCAGAGCTCCCTTGGCAATTACAGCGTAATCGGAATAACACAGGCACTGTAATATCGTATTTATCTCCCGATACTGGGCAAGCGACTTTCAAGTACAACGTCTGACCTGTACGGGAATTTTCATTATGGATGTACGAGTTCAGGTCGAACACGCATGGTTTAGGACATACGGAAGATTGGGTCTGGCCGTGAGTCGTGCACGGATATCCAAATGGTAATGTGACCGTTCGCGATAAGAGGGAAAACCAGGTTCGAATCCCGGTCCGGCACAAATTTTTTTTTTTCGTTGACGTCATTCGAATTGCGAGTTCATTTGATCTACGTCTACATCTAAATTTATACTCCGCAAGCCACCCAACGGTGTGTGGCGAAGGGCACTTTACGTGCCACTGTCATGACCTCCCTTTCCTGTTCCAGTCGCGTATGGTTCGCGGGAAGAGCGACTGCCGGAAAGCCTCCGTGCGCGCTCGAATCTCTCTAATTTTACATTCTTGATCTCCTCGGGAGGTACAAGTATGGGGAAGCAATACATTCGATACCTCATCCAGAAACGCACCCTCTCGAAACATGGACAGCAAACTACACCGAAATGCAGAGCGCGTGTCTTGCAGAGTCTGCCACTTGAGTTTGCTAAACATCTCCGTAACGCTATCACGCTTACCAAATAAGCCTGTGACTAAACACGCCGTTCTTCTTCGTATCTTCTCTATCTCCTCTGTCAACCCGAGCTGGTACGGATCCCACACTGATGAGCAATACTCAAGTATAGGTCGAACGAGTGTTTTGTAACCCACCTCCTATGTTGATGGACTACATTTTCTAAGGACTGTCCCAGTGAATCTAAACCTTACCACCAATTATTTTTATATGATCATTCCACTTCAAATCGTTCCGTACGCATACTCCCAGATGTTTTACAGAAGTAACTGCTACCAGTGTTTGGTCCGCTATCATATAATCACACAATAAAGGATCCTTCTTTCTATGTATTCGCAATACATTCCATTTGTCTATGTTAAGGTCAGTTGCCACTCCCTGCACCAAGTGCCTATCCGCTGCAGATCTTCCTGCATAATCGCTGCAATTTTCTAATGCTGCAACTTCTCTGTATACTACAGCGTCATCCGCGAAAAGCCGCATGGAACTTCCGACAATATCTACTAGGTCATTTACATATATTGTGAAAAGCAATGGTCCCATAACACTCTCACTGTGGCACGCCAGAGGTTACTTTAACGTCTGTAGACGTGTCAATGTGATGTGGCTGTCATTTCGTTAATGGTCATAGTTACTATGATATTTCGAGATTAGGTTAACTACTACAAGAAGTTCTTAGTCTGCATTGAAAAATGGGGGACGCTATGAATTTGCTTTTGGTCCATTTTAGATCATATATTGCTGCGATGTAATGTGGCTTAAACGTGGATGGATATCGCTGTCTCCAATCTCGAGAAACGTTTGTGCCAGCGAGAAAGCCAGAATGAAACATTCATAAATGCCTCGTATCTCATAAACGCTCTGAAATACCGAAACAAAATTTTTGCAAATGACAGCACACAAAGACGAGAGTGTTTTGCCATGTAATTAACATGCGAAACTTGCATATCTATGGCGATATTCAAGGTGAGGTAATAAAGGATGAAACTGTAAGAAGGTTGCAGAGGAATTACATTACATTTCTTTTAAGAATTACTTATTTATTTATTTTTGTATATGCATCTTTAGAACAAACATTTAATATTAACAACGTTAAGTTCTTCACTTTAATATTGGCCTCTTTTTATAGTACATGCTACCGTCGAAGGGAACCTTCCAGTGAACTGAAACACTCATTAAATCTTTCTCTCAAGAAAAACCTCACTCTTGTCTCTGCACCTACTCGGAGAACGCGACAGAAACTGCTTGGTACTCAGTGGTTCCATTTCCTCCTCCTCGGCGAGATCACATCACGTTATAATTTCAGTCCTCAAGTAAATACACAGTACACATGTTGCTGTCACAATTCTATCTTCAGTCTCCAGTTTACACTCAATACGCCATATGCGCACTCCGCAATGGGACGAGCACTAGAAAGTCTGTAGTGAAAAACTTATTTTCGTCATTAAATGTAACTCTGCATTTAGGATAAGGTCGTATTAAGTCTTTCACAAAGCAAATCACTCATCACTCATCACTTTCGTAAACGTAAAGGGCTCATGAGTTCCGAATCAAAGTCGCAGTCTAACTGCACAGACAGACTTGCAGAGGACACTGTAGAACGCTCTGTGCTTCGGGAGGGCTGAGCCACTACTGCGATCTGCCATGCCTTTGCTGTGGCCTTAAACGCCCGCCTGCGGCACAGGACCCAAGCTTCCTCCATCAGAGAAGGAACCTGGTCCTCCCGTTCAAAGCAGGTAGTAACGTGCGTACTTCAAGTCCATGTTGTAAGACGGTTTTATGACAAAAGTAACAAGGTAAAATTACTCTGATTATCGTGCTCTTGATTAAATACGAATCAATGGTTTTAGTACCAAGTCGTTTAGCGTTACCCACGGTACGCCACGAGGAGGCGAACTGTCTCAGGCTTTGCTTTATAGGAAACTAATTTCACATATTTTATTCTTGTAATTTTTCCGTCTTTGAAGTTTGCCACTTGTTGCTTCATGAATTTTACATCCAGATGTAAGGTGGCAGAATAAATGGTCAGATTCGCACCTCGCAGTTTCTCAAGTTATTGCAACGGATTCTCAGCCATTAACCAACTGTTCAAGACTTGTTATGGATGTATTATTGCGACTACACATATGTAATTTTACTTATGTTCAAAACAGGCTTATGTCTGTTGAATTTATTTTATTGGTCTTGACGCAGCCGTTGGGCTGAGACATTTTTCATTTATTACTGTGTATATGACTTCTGAAGAAGGGTATATTATTATAGTTTAAAATAAACATAATTTAGTGCAACTGTGGGCTGTTTTTCATTGGAGACTACACGGGAAGTTGGGGTCTGAGCCTTCGATACTGAATCCGACGCAATAAAAGACTTTCTCAGCTTCGAAAGATAATGAAATTACTGTGTGTGCATTGTAAGCTCTCTACTAGTAAATTTCTGCCGTAATTTAACGTTCGGCCTTCTGACTGTTCTATTAGAAACAGAGCTCACATCCGTTGGTCGTATTTGCTTTTAGCAGTGACTGCGCATCATAACCAATGCGGTTGCGGTTGAAACATTACTATGAGTACGCACTATTTATGACATGGGAAGAACTGAATAATAACAGCTCATGTTTCACGTCACTTTCGGAATTCATTATCAAATATAATAGCCAAAATATCTAGCACATTGTTTAAATCACAATTCTGCCTCTCAGGTCGCAGGTTCGAATCCTGCCTCGTGCATGGATGTGTTTGATGTCCTTAGGTTACTTAGGTTTAAGTAGTTCTAAGTTCTAGGGGACTGATGACCTCAGCTGTTAATTCCCATAGTGCTCAGAGTCATTTTTTTTCCTCTCAGGTACGTAAGCGTATCAGCAGCGATAATTTTTCTAGATTTTTTTATAGTCTACGTAAGATACATTCTGCGTAAAGCACTTGCTATATCGTTCCATCTCTTCCCTGTTAACTAACCGTTATATCTACTTTCATACCTTTAATGCGCCCACGCGTCTTGCGCCCATACACTGCTGGGATCGGACTCGACAGCCTCCTCACCGTCAACTCAAAAAGTGCCTCAAATACAAACAATGTCGGAAGAAAGTGTACACTGCTTCCGGTTTTGCTGAATTGTACTCTTACACATACACACAGACAGAGAGAGAGAGAGAGAGAGAGAGAGAGAGAGAGACTAGATTTTCTTCGTTTTTATATTTTTGTAAATTTCCATCTATAACATTGTGCTCGGATCCGATTTTTTTTATTCAAGGTACATCAACCGTTTTCTCGTCTTACAAGTTCGTAATTTAGTACAGTATTCAATAACAGTAAACACTCAGGTTTGACTGTCTGCAGAAATTTATTTAAGGGGGCAAGGAGAGCAAGTCCCTAAACTTGCCAATTTTTGATATACGTGAAATCGTCAGTTTCAAGACGTGACACACCACTTATGCAGATGACACAAAAAATTATTACATTTCAGAGAATAGCTGGTTATCTCTTTCCGTCTGTAAGTGTAAGCAAAAAATTAAAACAAACAGTCTACACTCCAGGTTCCAGAGACGAGGGTGTTGCACAAGTGCCCCCTCTCGTCTTCCTTGTGGCTTTTGTGCGCACATAATAAATAAAACAGGGTCAAGCAAACTGAAGCTGTCCTAAAAACAAGAGGAGAAAATCGTATGAAATGTGAAGTACTAACGTGCAAAGACATTTCAGTTACTTTCGAAGCACTTCTCAGGAAGAAGAAAGGATAAAATCAAATATACTTAAAAAGACCTGTAAAAACAGTGGACAATTAAAACAGTGTTCAGACTGCTGCCTGACGTTATATCGTTGAGATTAGAATCCACTGTGTTACCATTGGTGAAAGATCTGGTATACATTGACACCCCGAAACCAGCTACATGTGAAGTGAACAAAAAATTCCGTACTTCATTGCAGGTCGACTGTACCAAGTAATTTTTGTTATTTCAGTATGAAAATAACAATAAGATTCGATACATTCGTGTAAACAAGGCGAGAGTAGGCCAATATGCGTAAATATTGCCTTTGTAGACGAAGGTAAGTTTTTGTATACAAAATCAGTTTACTAGGCGGAAGCTCATAATTATGTTCAGTGGTTGTTACTGTGGGTAGTAAATTTTGAAATTTTTCTCTGTATGCTCGTACGTACGACAGTACATTATCTACTGAACACGCGAAACGGTCCGCATTGGGTAACGTGATCTGCTTGCATATTTTCGAGTGAAATATGTACGGCGACCTAGAAGTCCGGTAACAATTCAAAATTCAATAGTCCACGGAACAATGAAGACAGAGAGGTAAAAATTGATACATGTACTTGAAATGATAAGGAGTTTTGTTGTAAAAAGAAAAATGGTCCGATCACGATTGATATGGTAATTCCACACCACATCGTAACTTTCTTTTCATGCAGTGGGTTTTCCACGACAGTGCTAGGATTTTCGGTAGTCCAGATTCTGCACCCTGGAGTGTGAAACGGGCTTCGTCGGTCCACAACACGTTAGACTACCAATCGTTATCTTCCCCACTTTTTGAAGTGCCCAAACCGCAAATGCTCCCCGCGTCGCAAAATTGGTGGCTGACAGTTCATGATGAAGCCGGATTTTGTACGGATAGCGTTGGACGGTATGCCTTATTGTTCTTCAAACAGTAGTGAGTGGAATTCCGGTGGTGGCCGAGCGGTTCTGGCGCTACAGTCTGGAACCGCGCGACCGCTACGGTCGCAGGTTCGAATCCTGCCTCGGGCATGGATGTGTGTGTTGTCCTTAGGTTAGTTAGGTTTAAGTAGTTCTAAGTTCTAGGGGACTTATGACCTCAGCAGTCCCATAGTGCTCAGAGCCATTTGAACCATTTTTTTGGAATTCCGGTGAGACATGTAACTTCACGATGCTGACTTCATCACGCAGAGCTGAACACATTAAAGTCTCCATTTCTTTCTGAACTGCCCGAGCAGCAGTAGAACTTGTATCTGGTCGCCCACTACGGGGCCGATCGTCTAAACAGCCCGTGGCTTCGAACTTTGCGTTCATTTTCTTCGCAGCGATCCTTGTCTCAGCGTCATCTAGGCCGCTTGGGTAGTTTTTAAACGTCAATGAGAATCACTTATATAAATATAAAACTTCAGAGTGTACAAAGACCTCTAGCACAACACCCCACCTTATGCGACTTTTTTGTTTGTGGCCTACATACTAGGTGAAGGATGATCATGAATAATGACTACCCACAAGTGAAACCCTTTTGTATAGCCAGACTGCTAGTTTTAATTATTAGTGCTCCCGGTTTGTTAGTATGACTCCTGAGTGTTAGTGGATTAACTGAAGCAATACGATGAATAAACACAGCCAAAATACATGGAGTTTCAGGGCTTAACTCGAGAACTTTGCATACGATAAAGTAGGGAAAATCATTTACTTCTATTAAGGAGCATAATTTTCAATTTGTCGTTTTTGAGCTGTATGCATAAGGTTTCCGTAAGATTCTGAGAGTGAATAATAAGTGTATACAAATTACATTTCATTAAATGCGCGTTCGAACACATTTAGATCAGGCGATCCAGCATTCTGCCGCTGAGCCTTGCTAATGCTTCACAGCTTTTCAGCTATGACCGTTCAACTCTTAAGCATGGTGAGATACGTTCAAATGGTTCAAATGGCTCTGAGCACTATGGGACTCAACTGCTGTGGTCATCAGTCCCCTAGAACTTAGAACTAATTAAACCTAACTAACCTAAGGACATCACACTCATCCATGCCCGAGGCAGGATTCGAACCTGCGACCGTAGCAGCAGCGCGGCTCCGGACTGGAGCGCCTAGAACCGCACGACCACCGCGGCCGGCGGTGAGATACGTTTTCATGTTAACAAACGCTTAATAGATTTGGGCCATTGATCAGATTTTGTGGCCTGGAATACTGCACGCTACATTGTTGACGTGTCATCCAAGTAAATAAATTCAGTGTGTGTTAAGTTAGGCGAACGCGCTGGCCAAGCAGTGAGTCTGACGAATTTACAATGGCTTCCATCACCGACACACTCGTGACGGAAACTTCCTCCTTCTCGAAGGAGTCGTTACACTGTGGAAAAGATACTGTAGTGTGATGTTCCTGTTTGGAAACCGATGCTCACAGATATCATAAGCGTCTCTTGCATTGCCTTTCGAGTCACTAGAGCACAAACTTGTGTCAAGGAGCTCAAACAATTCCCGGCCCACTCAAGATCTATAAAATCATACCCAACCCCCTTTCTTCCCCAACCCCTTTCCATTGCAAACACCTCGAACTACCACTAGTGTGAGCGTTATAAGACACACTGAAAGCTTAGAGGCAGAACAACAAACTGACTATGAGTTGGCAACAATGTGTTGCGCAGCACGAACAATGCATCTTTCTCATGAATAAAACACACACACACACACACAGACACACACACACACACACACACACACACACACACACACACACACACACAAAATTCGTTGCCGTTATAACTGCAGATGAAAAGTGTTTAAGCTGGAAATACGTAGAGAGAGCACGCCATTAAATTTGGAGAATAACAAGTTTGTTTCTTTGCTAGACTAATTGGACGTCATAGATTAAAGACCGTCCAAGGTCTTCATAAAAAAAATAAACATGGTAGTGTTGGCTGTTTATGAGATATTTTAACGCACGACTGTGTGATTTGAATCAGATGTTAATGCGCCCTGGGAGGGGGACATTATAACTGGTAATAACAGGCTACGAACGACCGCCAGTTGCGTAATCGAACACGCCTTTCCCCCTGCGGCACACAAGCCGTCGTACGTTGAGCTACGTGCCTTGCAGTGTAGCATAACTTTCGGACGCCAGTTTCTTTCTGTATATGGTACCGAAATATATAGAAAATAAATTATATGGTTGAGAGTAGTGCTTATAACATGACGGAATGCGTCGTTTTGCAGATCGGTCCACTTCGATAACCATGGTTAACACAGTTATGCGCTCGTATCACCTCAAGAAACTTCTGAAGGCGTAATTTTTTACGGAATAAGATAAAAACACTTTGTTCTTGAAGAAGAAGACGAGAAAAATGCGTAGAAGAACCATACGAAACCACTGTTCGCAAGTGTTTGATATAAATTATTGCCTCGCTTTTCGAAAGCGCGGCATCCGCAAAGCACAAGATCAAAGCTATATATAGTATTCTGTTCCAACGGCATTTGGATGATACACGAATTACCAAGCCGCGCAAAATAGGCTTCTATGTCAGTGCTGCCAATGGAAGTTGCGGAAGTAATCGGAAGTACAGCATGGATCATTAGTTGAGCAATTATAACGTGTTTTGTCCTGCAGGAAGTTTTTCGGGTGAGATGACGGTCTACCAACAACAAAAGTAGAAAATAACGTATCTAATCTATTACGAGGAGGAAGCGGATTTCTATCATCAGACAACTGGCAACTGAACAACGTTTACTTTTTTGTGGCTATGTTAAAATGTGTTGCGCCTGCCGCTGTGGCCGAGCGGATCTAGGCGCCTCAGTCCGGAACCACGCGGCTGCTACAGTCGCAGGTTCGAATCCTGCCTAGGGAATGAATGTCTGTAATGTCCTTAGGTTAATTAGGTTTCAGTAGTTCTAAGTCTAAGGGACTGATGACCTCAGATGTTGAGTCCCATAGTGCTTAGAGCCATTTGAACCATTTGAAAACGTGCTGCGTATTGCGCGTTATATTTGTATTGTACTGAACGGTAAACAGTAACGAATCTTTTGTAATTGCTCCAAACGTTTTTTTCGTTAAGAGTTCTTGCGAAATGTAACGCACATTGTTTATAATGGAGAGAGATACAAAGTCAAGGAGATTCGACAACACTGAGTAATTATTTACTTCTATTTAACATACGTGAAGTATCAACTTATCATACCAGATGCGGAAAACGTTACACTTCAAATGAGTGAACTGACACACACTCTCAAAGGGAAGCCAACATGATTATTCATGTGCGTGATTTGTTAATCCTGCGGTAGTTGCGCCATGTTTCGTACAAGTAGTAGTCGCTGCCGACTGTCAGTCTGCATGGAGGTAAATACAGATTTATAAGTGAAAATCAACAAAGTAAGTGTGAAGACACAGTTTACTACGTTTAAATTTCAGTTGGAGCTCAGACTCACACGCGTTCCGAAACAGTGTGATAAGACAACAGATGCAGAAAACTCTTCGTCGAGCTCAGCAATCTGATGCCTCCAACATTCAGTAGCGAATAAATTACGACTAGCGACAATAAGCACGTTTGCCTTGGGCAATTGGAAACAGCGCACAACCTCTTACATCTGTCTACACCTCCATACACCTTGTTGTATATAACTATCATTTCTGCTATCTTAGCCGGCCGAAGTGGCCGTGCGGTTAAAGGCGCTGCAGTCTGGAACCGCAAGACCGCTACGGTCGCAGGTTCGGATCCTGCCTCGGGCATGGATGTTTGTGATGTCCTTAGGTTAGTTAGGTTTAACTAGTTCTAAGTTCTAGGGGACTAATGACCTCAGCAGTTGAGTCCCATAGTGCTCAGAGCCATATTTTTTCTGCTATCTTCATCAACACTGTCATCATGGTGGTGACTGAATACAAGTACACCATTTTTGCTTTTTTTTAGAATAATATGATACAAGAGTACAAGGTTTTCCGAAGGGAAACGTATTTGAATCCAACACTTGCTTGGCTCCGTAAATTCGACTGGCAATTCCATTCCACAAAAATCTGTAAATAGAACAATGAACTAACCTGTACCTAACAAAACAAGGTCATCAGCAAAAATGGTTCAAATGCCTCTGAGCACTATGGGACTTAACTTCTAAGGTCATCAGTCCCCTAGAACTTAGAACTACTTAAACCTAACTAATCTAAGGACATCACACACATCCATGCCCGAGGCAGGATTCGAACTTGGGCCCGTAGCGGTCGCGCGGTTCCAGACTGAAGCGCCTAGAACCGCTCGTCCACCACTGCTGGCGGTCATCAGCAGAAAGTAACACTTCAATAATAAGAAAAGCTTGTGAATAAACTATAATATGGCTATAATGGCTTCTCTTTTACTGCTGCCGGTTCTAGATATTTCAGTCTGGAACCGCGCGACAACTACGGTCGCAGGTTCGAATCCTGCCTCGGGCATGGATGTGTGTGATGTCCTTAGGTTAGTTAGGTTTAAGTGGTTCTAAGTTCTAGGGAACTGATGACTTCAGATGTTAAGTCCCATAGTGCTCAGTGCCATTTTTTACTGCTTCTCCTAAAAGCAACAGTGTAAATTATATCGGACGCCGTTGCTGCCGCAGCATTGTCAGTCCGCAATTGTTGACTATTCCACCACCACTATTCTAGTTCAAACTACAAAAAAAAAGAGTAACGCAGTACCTCTAATTGCGCGACGCACTCAGATGATGTGATACCTAGGTCCGAAGAGATAAAAAAGAAAGGCAAAAACTCATTTGTTCGAACTTTCCGTCGACGTGCGACTACTGCAGTGGTGAAACACAAACAGGACAGCTCTTTATGAATGTTGGTTAAGGACCTTCACACAGTAGGTCATTTGACTATTCAGTTCCTTTTTAACAAAGCGACGTCGAAAGGAATTCACACAGTCTGTGTAACTCTCAGATATGTGTGGAGGACTCTGATGGTAATGTTAACATTATACCGTACCTAAGAAAAAAATCTATACTGAGTTTAGTGTCGAGTGAAACTCGATACACCCACGCACGCTTCGAAACTATCGCCGTTCAAAGCCGTCGCATATGAGGCCGGGCACATGTCCACGGGCACGAGCCACCAGTGCTGCGTAGAAAGAGTGAGTTGGGCGTAGCCTGCGCAGGAACGCGTCACACGGCTGGAAGTGTAAGCCGCTAGCTGGCACTGTGCGTTGGCAGCGCCAGCACAAAAAGAGGACACCTGAGCTGAATCACACGCGGTACCACCGCCACGGCAAGACAGGCCGCCGCCCCCCGACACTGCAAAATGCTTATGGGCGAGGCGCTAGAGTATTCACAGAAGGTCTTTCACAACGTTTCTGGTTGTTCACTCATGCTCATAAATTAAGGATAATGCTGATACATGGTGAAACAAAGCTCTGGTGGGCGGTTTGCGGGTTTAAATCACCTCGGGGTATGACCATGCGGTGTATTTGACCTGCGGTCGTCGTACGGTGCCGCTAGCAACAGTCCACATAGGCACGGGTTTGTTGGAGCATGTCAGAGTACGGTGCAGCGAGTAAGTGTGCAGGCGTTTTCAGACGTGCTAATGGTGACTGTGTATTGAAAATGGCTCAAAGAACACATATTGATGACGTTGTGAGGAGTAGAATTCTAGGGTGACTGGAGGCTGGTCAAATACAGCTGGTCGTAGCACGGGCCCTCCGTGTCCCACAAAGTGTGATCTCAAGATTATGGCAACGATTCCAGCAGACAGGAAACGTGTCCAGGCGCTACAGTGCGGGACGTTCACAGTGTATAACGCCACAAGAAGACCGATACGTCACCATCAGTGCACGCAGACGGCCACGGAGCACTGCAGGTAGCCTTGCTCGGGACCTTACAGCAGCCACTGGAACTGTTGTCTCCAGACGCACAGTCTACAGACGACTGAAAAGACATGGTTTATTCGTCCACAGACCTGCAAGCTGCATTCCACTGACCTCTGGTCACAGGAGAGCCCGTAAGGCCTGGTGTCAAGAAAGCAGTACATGGTTATTGGAACAGTGGTCCCAGGTTATGTTCACGGACGAGTCCAGGTATAGTCTGAACAGTGATTCTCGTCAGTTTTTCATCTGGCGTGAACCAGGAACCAGATACCAACCCCTTAATGTCCTTGAAAGAGACCTGTATGGAGGTAGTGGCTTGATGGTGTGGGATGGGATTATGATTGGTGCACGTACACCCCTGCATGTCTTTGACAGAGGAACTGTAAGAGGTCAGGTGTATCGGGACGTCATTTTGCACCAGTATATCCGCCTTTTCAGGGGTGCAGTGGGTCTCGCTTTCCTGCTGATGGATGATAACCCACGGCCCCACAGAGCTGCCATCATGGAGGAGTACCTTGAAACAGAAGATATCAGGCGAATGGAGTGGCCTGCCTGTTCTCCAGACCTAAACCGCTTCGAGCACGTCTGGGATGCTCTCGGATGACGTATCGCTGCATGTCTTCAAACCTCTAGGACACTTCAGGAGTTCCGACAGGCGCTGGTGTAAGAATGGGAGGCTATACCCCAGCAGCTGCTCGACCACCTGATCTACTATGTAGGAATCAACATGGATTCCGGAAACAGCGATCGTGTGAGACCCAACTCGCTTTATTTGTTCATGACACCCAGAAAATATTAGATACTGGCTCCCAGGTAGATGCTATTTTTCTTGACTTCCGGAAGGCGTTCGATACAGTTCCGCACTGTCACCTGATAAACAAAGTAAGAACCTACGGAATATCAGACCAGCTGTGTGGCTAGATTAAAGAGTTTTTAGCAAACAGAACACAGCATGTTGTTATCAATGGAGAGACGTCTACAGACGTTAAAGTAGCCTCTGGCGTGCCACAGGGGAGTGTTATGGGACCATTGCTTTTCACAATATATATAAATGACCTAGTAGATAGTGTCGGAAGTTCCATGCGGCTTTTCGCGGATGATGCTGTAGTATACAGAGAAGTTGCAGCATTAGAAAATTGTACCGAAATGCAGGAAGATCTGCAGCGGATAGGCACTTGGTGCAGGGAGTGGCAACTGACCCTTAACATAGACAAATGTAATGTATTGCGAATACATAGAAAGATGGATCCTTTATTGTATGATTATATGATAGCGGAACAAACACTGGTAGCAGTTACTTCTGTAAAATATCTGGGAGTATGCGTGCGGAACGATTTGAAGTGGAATGATCATATAAAATTAACTGGTGGTAAGGCGGGTACCTGGTTGAGATTCATTGGGAGAGTCCTTAGAAAATGTAGTCCATCAACAAAGGAGGTGGCTTACAAAACACTCGTTCGACCTATACTTGAGTATTGCTCATCAGTGTGGGATCCGTACCAGACCGTGTTGACGGAGGAGATAGAGAAGATCCAAAGAAGAGCGGCGCGTTTCGTCACAGGCTTATTTGGTAACCGTGATAGCTTTACGGAGATGTGTAACAAACTCAAGTGGCAGACTCTGCAAGAGAGGCGCTCTGCATCGCGGTGTAGCTTGCTCGCCAGGTTTCGAGAGGGTACGTTTCTGGATGAGGTATCGAATATATTGCTTCCCCCTACTTAGACCTCCAGAGGAGATCACGGATGTAAAATTAGAGAGATTAGAGAGCGCACGGAGGCTTTCAGACAGTCGTTCTTCCCGCAAACCATACGCGACTGGAACAGGAAAGGGAGGTAATGACAGTGGCACGTAAAGTGCCCTCCGCCACACACCGTTGGGTGGCTTGCGGAGTATAAATGTAGATGTAGATGTAGATGTAGATCCATGCCCGTGGCAGGATTCGAACCTGCGACCGGAGCGGTCGCGCGATTCCGGACTGTAGCGCCTAGAATCGCTCGGCCACTCCGGCCGGCCTGTAATTATCCTTAATCTATGAGTATGAATGTAGTTATAGGCTCTCACCAATGGTGCAGTCACAGAGGAGTTGCAATAACTGAAAGGGGAAGATTGAGAAAAAAAAATGGTTCAAGTGGCTATAAGCACTATGGGACTTAACATCTGAGGTCATCAGTCCCCTAGGCTTAGAACTACTTAAACCTAACTAATCTAAGGACATCACACACATCCATGCCCGAGGCAGGATTCGAACCTGCGACCGTAGCAGCAGCGCGGATCCAGACTGAAGCGCCTAGAACCGCTCGACCACAGCGGCCGTGATTGAGAAACAAAGACGGCTTAAGAATTATAAGTGAGAGGCACAAGAGTTCTCCTACTCTCGTATTCTTAGCTTCTGCCTATGAAAAGCAGCTGTCCCCCAGCCCTCTATAGTAAACTCGCACTTTTGTTGCAGTGTCATTTCGTCCGTGTAATATCAGTAATTTACTCGCCCATCCAGCCAGTACTTTTCCTGCTGTGAAGTTTCAGTTGGTACGATCTACTGTCTAAATAAACAAGAATTCAAGAATAAGCTTTTGTGGTTGATTAATAATACTACGGCGATTGCTAGTCGTCGTTTCGCACGTATAAGTTGTTCCCTCGTGTGAACAAACGTATCCTCTACCACTGGTCATCATCTGCGTTGTTTAAGCATACTATGTCGGAAGCCTGCAATCAGGCCATACTTATGTACGATGTTCGTTGAATAAGTAACGCAACACTTTTCTCTAAAAGCAGGTTGGTTTTATTCAGAATGCCAGTACACCATATTATTCGCTACTATTTTGGCTAAAACCTTATTTCTCAACATAACCTCCTCTCAATGTGACCCCCTGACGCTGCCTTGCTTGGAGCGCTTGTATGTCCGCATGGTACCACTCTACTGGTCGAAGTCGGAGCCAACATCTTGCTGCATCAATGACCTCCCCGTCACCCACGTATTGCTTCCCGCAGAGTGCATCCTTCATTGGGTCCAACAGCTGTAAGTCGGAATGTGCGAGATCCGGTCTGTTGAGTGGTCGAGGAAGTGGAGTCCAGTGAAGTTTTGCAAGCTCCACTCGAGTGCGCAGACTTGTGTGTGATCCTGCGTTGTCATGGAGAAGGAGAAGTTTGTTTACATTATTGAACAGACACTGCAGGGATCACAGCTGTCTGCGGGCGGCCGACGGTTTGCGCGACATTGTTGCGATGGTGACAGACGCCTCGCCCAACGACTCACCATGCTTTTGTTCGCTTACAGGTCTTCGTAGACATTCTGCAAGCGCCTATCAATATCTCTGATGCTGTAGTTTTCCGCCAAAAGAAACTCAACGACAGCTCTCTGCTTGGAACGCATATCCGTTACAGGTGCCATTTTGAAAGCTGCGTAAAGCACCGCCACCTATGGGAACTTCATAAAGCTATTTTGGCTGAAGGGGGAATATTCCATTAAGTTCCACAAAAGATTCTGCATTTTTTCCACAGAAAAATTGGCCAAGAAAATAAGACGTGTTGTTTTACATATTGACGCCCCCTTGTATTAGATATTTTGTTGTTCTTACTGCACGGTGGAAACTTAAGATTCTTTGCTAATTACTGCGTTTAATCCATGTAATTCTTGTATCAAATGTCACTGGACAGTCGATTTCACTGTGATTCATTTTTATTAAACCTAATTATAAAATTTGATGAATCTACCCATGTAGAACAGCAGAAAAGTGGGGGTGAGGGTGAGAGAGGTTTGACAGTTCTGTCAGAGTGGAGGCTTACCTGGTGCTGCTCTGGTTGCTTGTAGAGTAAAATTCCAATGTTAATAGACACAGACTGACGTTCGCTTCTCTTATATGGAGACATTGTCTGCTACTACAGTTAATCGTGCAAATTCTATGTTGCAAATTATCAGATGTGGGTTGCGTTACCACCTACTTTGAGGCGTTTCTGCTGCGAAGCGTTTCCACACATGCTATGAAAATGAATGTATGCATGTGAGGGCGTGCGCGTGTCTGCGTGTACATACAGTATATTCCTTGCTGTAAGAAGCACGTATCTATCACAGTTCAGATTTAGTGTATTTAGATTCCCGTTGGCTTCAGAGTGATACGAGCATTATCTCACTCAAAGATGGGTTAACGGATCGGTTGGAATTGTAACATACAGCATACGAAAATTTCGTATAGCAACTGCATTGAGTATTGATCTCCTTGTCCTGGTTGGTTGGTTGGTTTGGGGAAGGAGACCAGACAGCGTGGTCATCGGTCTCATCTCAATAAGGAAGGATGGGGAAGGAAATCGGCCGTGCCCTTTCAGAGGAACCATCCCGGCATTTGCCTGGAGGGATTTAGGGAAATCACGGAAAACCTAAATCAGGATGGCCGGACGCGGGATCCTTGTCCTGGAAAAATACTTGAACTATTTATGTGTTATAATGATATATCAGAATGGGAGCGGAGTTGGCCTTTCGCGAAGCATTTCCTGAAACGAAAAACGAATGAGGCACCTCAGAATTAATAAACACTCGGTATTTTTGCGCTACCGAAAAACAGTCATGTATCACTTGTGACTACGCACACCAGCTGACTCGAGCTCCGCAACTTTTAGGTACTCAGCATCCAGACTCCGCAGCTTGCCCAGCACCATCCTTACCATCGGTTCTTATACACTGGTGCCCCAAAATAAAGCAACAAACGGAAATTTTGCAAGGTTACTTTTATTTTGTCATAAAACAGAACATAAACAACTGCAATATGTATAACGGTAGACAAAAGTGTTCTAGTTTTTTCTTTCTTAAGGGGATTTGCACACACATTCCGACAACTGTTTAACGAAGGCTGTATGGGCTGTGACCACCTCTGGCAGCAATACAGGCACGACAACAATGAGGTATTTTGTGAATTACGTCGTCAATCTCATGTTGAGGCAATAACGCCCATTCTTCCTGCAGAAATGTTCCGAAGTCTTGGAGAGTGGTTGGTGAAAACTAACGTGGTACAACCCGTCTCCCTAGTGCATCCAAGACATTCTCTATGGGATGTAAATAGGGAGAGCGAGCAGGCCACGCCATGTGAACACTATCTTTCGTTTCCGAGAAAACATCAGCCACCCGTGCTCTATGAGGCCAAGCGTTATCGTCCATCAGTACGAAATCTGGGTCCACAACTACTCGCAACAACCGCACACAAGGTCCCGAGATCTCGTCACGATACCTAACAGCAGTTAAACCTTGTCGATTCACCCATACAATTTTATGCGGAGGTGTTTGAGTGATCAACATAATCTCTGCTCACACGATTAGGGATCCTCCTCGATATCGGTCTCTTTCCACAATTTTTGGGTCCCGAAATGGTGTTCCACGCTCCCTCCAGATGCGAATCGTCGAGAATCACTCTCCAGACCAAATCAGGACTCATCTGTGAAAATAACATTGGCCCGCTGCTCGACTGTCCACGTGGTATGTTGACAACTCCACTCCAGTCGTTCCCTTCTGTGCAGACACGTCAGAGACACACATACAGTAGGTCTCTGACAATAGAGGCCACTCTGCCGAAGCCTTCTCTACGCCGTTTGCCTCGATACAAAGTACCCAGTGGATGCTGCGAGGTCAGATGCCAGTTGCCGTGCAGTACTAAGGCGGTACCGTCATGCCCTTACAGCCAAATGACGGTCCTCTGTCTCTGAAGTCACACGAGGTCGGTCCTGCCCTGCTCTTTGGGATACAATTTCGGTCTCTATAAACTGCCGCCAAATCCGAGAAACAACAGAACGATTCACATTTAGCCGTCGGGCAACATCAGGTTGCGACTTTCCTGCTTACATTCTTCCTATGGCCCTCCATCGCAGAGTGTCTAGCAGGCGTCTTCTCTGTGCCATACTGCACGGTGTGACTGTGTACACAGCGATTATGGATGTGGGACTACCCGGAAAACGCTACCCCATTTGATAGATGCCCTGACGTCATCTTTGGCGTGGCTGTTCGTTGACCGGAATGCCATCTTCCCTGCAGAACACTATCATACTGACATCTGTTGGCAGTTTTTATGATTATATCGTGAATTGGAGGCAGGACGGAGAAACGGCGGTTTGTTGCTTTAATTTTCGGACGCCATTGCTATGAATGGTGTCTGTTCTTTCGGACATGTCTGACTCTTCTGAATAGCTGCGAGAAAATAGGAGATAATGCACGGAGGATACTACATCTCTAGTAAGTGGCATGTGGGAATTCAGGCTAGACGGAGGCGTTCTCCGATGGCAGAGGTGGTTAAGGCATGTGGATTCGAGTCCCGGTCTGGGCACAAATTTCCACATGTCGCCGTTACATTTGACGCAATGCCGTATGCAGCTGGAATCTGAAAATTTCTCTTTCTTTCTTACCAGTACCGTCCGCACTTCGTAACCAGAAGTAGACATGTGATCTTCTCTCGGACACTTCCCGTAACATGTCGATAGCCACATTGTAGTAATATAGGAATGTTAAAGTAAAGGTTGGTAATTTATTTTTATTACAAAATTTAAAAAAAATTATTAAATGGTGTAAAACTTTGCTTCCGCCGTTTGCCGATAGGTGGCGACAATGGTAAGCAGCGGCCGAAAGAAACAGATCGCAGACGTCAGGCAGTTAGTTTGAACCTTGGTCAACATAACCTCATTCAGACATTAGTCGATTTGTGTCTGCACCATAAAGTTGTTCTTGATTGAAAATGTCAGTTTACGAGCCTAATTCTCGTCATTTGCGAGAGGTGTTACTGTTTTGTTTCAATATGAAGAAAACAGCGGCTGAGTCTCACCAATGCTCTCAAGTACGTATGGTAAGGACGCTATTAGTGGAAGAACGTGTCGTGAGTCGTTTCAGCGCTTCAAGAATAGTGATTTTAACGCCGTAGAGCGGCATAGTGGTGGAAGAGAGAATGTTTACGAAGATGCAGAATTGGAGACATTGCTGAGTGAAGACTCGCGTCAAACTCAAGAAGACCTGGTACGATTAGTGAGAGTGATGCAGCAAGCCATTTCAAAACGTCGCAAGGCTATGGGCATGATTCAGAAAGAAGGAACTTGAGTCCCGTGTGAGCTGGAACCAAGAGACGTTGAACGGGGCTTGTGTGTATGTGAACAGTTGCTTCAGAAGCAAAAACGGAAGGGATTTCTGCATCTGCATTGTGACTGGGGACGAAAAATGGGTTCATTACGATAACCCTAAACACAAAAAATCATGGAGTTATCCCGGCCACGCGTCCAAGTCGACGGCCAAACCGAATATTCACGGTTCCAAGATCATCCTCTGCATTTGGTGGGACCAGCTCGGCGTCGTGTACTATGAGGTGTTAAAACCAAGTGAAACAACCACAGATGCTCGTTATCGAACGCAATTAATGTGTTTGAGCAGAGCATTGAAAGACAAACAGCCGCAGTACAGTGAGAGGCACGATAAAGTGATTTTGCAGCACGACAACGCTCGACCCCACGTTCCCAAAGAAGTCAAAACGTACTTGGAAACGTTAAAATGGGAAGTCCTACCACACCCACTGTATTGTCCAGACATTGCTCCCTCTGACTATCACCTGTTTAGATCAATGGTGCATGGCCTGGCTGACCAGCACTTCCGATGACGAAGTCACAAATTGGATCGATTCGTGGATCGCTTTAGAAGACGAACTTTTTTTTCGACGCTGGATTCGTGCATTGCCCGAAAGATGGGAGAAAGTAGTGGCCAGCGATGGAAAATACTTTGAATGATACATGTGTAATCAATTTGTTTCATTAAGGCCGCAAATGTTGGGGTAAAACGGTGGAACAATGTTGTACGCCTTGTAAGTTACTACCAAAACCGACAGAAGGAAGACGAAAAATGTTTAATGAATATGTTCAAGGAATAGAAAGTATATAATTTAAAATTTCAATTTCCATTAGGTTTATTGAAGATATTTTCAAGCTAACGTTATCATTTAGCTCTGTGCGAAACAGACCTCAGTAAGACACCATTTTTCCGCAGAGGGTTCATTCTGCATCAGTACTTGTCAGTGTCTGATGAGTAAAACGTACTCTGCACCACTAATGGTCATTTCCTGTCCTATTCCACTAGTAAACAGAGCGAGGGAGAAACGACATTTCGTATACCTCCGTACGAGCCCTAAGCTGTTTAATTTTATTTTCACGGCGGCAGCAGAAAGTTGTGCAGTCAGCGGGTCTCTAAATTTTCTCAACAGTGCTCTCCTCTAAAAGAACGTCGCCTACCCGTCTGGTGATTCCCATTTGAGTTCCCGAAGCGTGTGGGAACGCCTGCGTGTTGTTCGAACTTACAGCTAACAAATCAAGCAGCCTTTCTATGAACTGCTTCAATGTCTTCCTTTAATCCGATCTTTTGCAGTTCACAAACACTCGAACAGATTTATCAACTGAAGACATAAAGTCAATGAGTCCGTGATCATATTGTGGACGTTTACAAATAAAATGACTCAACAGTCAGTGGCACTAGTCTCCTATACGCGGTCTCCTTTACAGATGAACCACGCTTTCCTAAAATCCTGCCAGCCGCTGTGGCCGAGTAGTTCAAGGCGCTTCAGTCCGGGACCGCACTGCTGCTGCGGTCGCAGGTTCGTGTGTGTGTCAAATCTTATGGGACTTAACTGCTAAGGTCATCAGTCCCTAAGCTTACACACTACTTAACCTAAATTATCCTAAGAACAAACACACACACCCATGCCCGAGGGAGGACTCGAACCTCCGCCGGTATCAGTGCAGGTTCGAATCCTGCCTCGGGCATGGATGCGTTAGTTGGGTTTAAGTAGTTCTAAGTTCTAGGGGACTGATGACCTCAGATGTTAAGTCCCATAGTGCTCAGAGCCATTTGAACCATCTGAACATCCAATTCTGCATCCAGTGCTCGAGCTTTGCCACGGAAATTTCCTCTCCCCCTGATCAAAACATCAAAAGATTTTGTGGCTAATTTTACGCCGGTATACTTACAGGATTCTGAATGTGCAACAAATAAAGCCCCAAGATAGGCTGCAACGCCCTAACTTTGCCTTTCCTCTTTTGGCTCACGTGGAAATGGATATGTGGCTGGGGAATATTCTTTGAACGTCCCTTCATACCGTACCAGACCTGGTACAACGCCAATCACTAACAACATTAACAGACTTCTTACATAGAACCGGATCTCTTATTATTGACATACCCGCCGATGGTGTGTACGAAATTACATTGACACCAGACCATGTCTCCTACCTGTTTCATATTTTTTGTCCAGACAGTTCATGTACGCTCCCTTCTAACAGAAGGGAAAGTTGCGGAATTCGGGTAAGCGCATTGGATGACCCTTCCCCTATTATTTCTTAATTGCGAAGTTCTTAGCTGTCCATGTAAATTACGGCCACCTTTTCCATGTTTACCATTCCAACGTCGATATATGAGTCACAATGTGGCCCATTTAGTAGTCTCGAAAAATGCGAAACAAGAAATAGTACGGGGGCATTAGTGACTGATGGCAAGCGAACTTGACAGGTTCAGGTTTGGGCACACTTCTGGACTTTGGTGCTGGGGCCTCTGGCCCTGGAGCGCTCGTCGTCAGCGGCGGTCGGACAGTGACGTCTTCGAGTGCGGTTGTCGCGGATTTCCTTAACGTGCACCAGGTTGCACGAGTGGCATCCGCCACGCTGCACTGCAAAAAGCCGCCGTAATGACAGCCAGCAGGGCCCCTTAAAACGCTACCGGGCTGCCGTTAGCCTCCGTCGCAACGGAACGGACCGCGACGGAACGGTCGCCCACGCGAAGTCAGTTACAGCCCGTAGCGAGACAGCGCTGAGGAAGCTGAATATTCATCTCAGTTACAACGAAGAAGAAACTGGTACTTGGCAGCAGCCCGGAAAAAAAATGGCGGGGAAGTTGGAGAAAACAGCGACAGGGGAAAACAAAGTAAAATAAGAATAAATAACAAGGAAACCTGTCAAATATTAGCATAGTTTTTTGACAAATTCCTAAACTGTCCAGCTGCAACCAGCTGTACGTCTTACTGCAACCAGCAGTAAGACGTACAAGCCTCAGAGTGACGAACATTTAATGCCATATATTATTACTGAAGTTGTGAATTGTAAGAAGGTTTGTCGAGTTTGCTTTAAATCAGGTCCAGCCCGACGCGCCAAATTTCACGCCAGCCAGACGTGCAGACCAAGAGCCGGCAGAGGCCCGGCCTGTCGCGGCTTTGCTCGGTGCTTCAGCGGAAGTACCTGGTCCAACACGACATTTCATATGGTATTGCGGTCTGGCATTTTACGGTCGGCACAACTCTCTTCCATTCGGCGGAATCGTGGTCACAACGTTCTTTACCCTTCTCTGTTTGTCTGTGATATGAAGGACGTTCACAGCCCCAGTGGCTGTTTGCGAGGCAGTCTAGCGATCTGTCGCCACAGTCCTTTAGAAATAGATGGAAATGACAGAAGAGAGCGATGAGAAATCTCAACAGCTGTTATGCAGTCGCATAATCGACAGGTACTGCAAATTTGCCACGAAAAATGTTACAGTACCATATAAAAAAATGAAAAAACAAACAATTATTGTTTGACAGACAGGATTATTTTGCCTCGAATGGCTCTGAGCACTATGGGACTCAACTTCTGAGGTCAATAGTCCCCTAGAACTTAGAACTAGTTAAACCTAACTAACCTAAGGACATCACACACATCCATGCCCGAGGCAGGATTCGAACCTGCGACCGTAGCGGTCTCGTGATTCCAGACTGCAGCGCCTAGAACCGCACGGCCACTTCGGCCGGCAGGATTATTTTGTTCTGTACACCAAGCAGCAAATGGTGCTACATTAGCAGCATATGGAGCTAAATTTGCAGACGTGGAAGACGTGATGACATTAATGGTAAGAATACTAAAATTTCTGAAGTCGTACAGTACTCGACTGCCACTTACAACAATTTTCTATGGAACTGAAGAGGGAGTTTTGAGACTATATACACTACTGGGCACAAAAATTGCTACACTACGAAGATGACATGCTACAGACGCGAAATTTAACCGACAGGAAGAAGATGCTGTGATATGCAAATGATTTGCTTTTCAGAGCATTCACACAAGGTTGGCGCCAGTGGCGACACCTACAATGTGCAGACATGACGAAAGTTTCCAACCGATTTCTCATACACAAACAGCAGTTGACCGGCGTTGCCTGGTGAAACGTTGTTGTGATGCCTCGTGTAAGGAGGAGAAATGCGTACCATCATGTTTCCGACTTTGATAAAGGCGGATTGTAGCCTATCGCGATTGCGGTTTATCGTATCGCGACGTTGCTGTTCGCGTTGGTCGAGATCCAATGACCGTTAGAAGAATATGGAATCGGTGGGTTCAGGAGCGTAATAAGAAACGCCGTGCTGAATCCCAATGGCCTCGTATCTCTAGCAGTCGAGATGACAGGCATCTTATCCGCATGGCTGTAACGGATCGTGAGTCCATAGATGGGGACGTATGCAAGACAACAACCATCTGCACGAACAGTTCGACGTTTGCAGCAACATGGACTATCAGCTCGGAGACCATGGCTGCGGTTACCCTTGACGCTGCATCACAGACAGGAGCGCCTACGATGGTGTACTCAGCGACGAACCTGGGTGCACGAATGGCAAAACGTCATTTTTTCGGATGAATCCAGGTTCTGTTTACAGCATCATGATGGTCGCATCCGTGTTTGGCGACATCGTGGTGAACGCACAATGGAAGCGTGTATTCGTCATCGCCATACTGGCGTATCACCCGGCGTGATGGTATGGGGTGCCATTGGTTACACGTCTCGGTCACCTCTTGTTCGCACTGACGCCACTTTGAACGGCGCACGTTACATTTCAGATGTGTTGCGACCCGTGGCTCTACCCTTCATTCGATCCCTGCGAAACCTTACAATTCACAAGGTTATGCACGGCCGCATGTGGCAGGTCCTGTACGGGCCTTTCTGGATACAGAAAATGTTCGACTGCGGCCCTGGCCAGCACATTCTCCAGATCTCTCACCAATTGAAAACATCTGGTCAATGGTGGCCGAGCAACTGGCCCGTCACAACACGCCAGTCCCTACTCTTGATGAACTGTGGTATCATGTTGAAGCTGCATGGGCAGCTGTACCTGCACACGCCATCCAAGCTCTGTCTGACTCAATGCCCAGGAGTATAAAGGCCTTTATTAAGGCCAGAGGTGGTTTTTCTGGGTACTGATTTCTCAGGATCTACGCACCCAAATTGCGTGAAAATGCAATCACATGTCAGTTCCAGTATAATATATTTGTCCAATGAATACCCGTTTATCATCTGCATTTCTTCTTGGTGTAGCAATTTTAATGGCCAGTGGTGTATTATTGTAAAGTACGTTGGTTAAGGCAAGGGGCCTGCCTGATTCGATTTTTTGATTTGTAACTCGCTATTGTTGAATTTATGAAGGAAAAAGGATCGCTGGAACGAAAATTAGAATTCAGGAAGATGAGGGTTCAAACACGCGTCCGTCCATCCTGATTTATGTTTTCCGTGATTTACCTAAATCGCTTCAGGCAAATGAGGGGATGGTTCCTTTGAAAGGGCACGACTGATTCTCTTCCCCATCCTTACCTAATCCGAGCTTGTCCTCAGTCTTTAATAACTCGTTGTAAACGGGATGTTAAACACTAATCTCTTCCTCCACAGTTTTTACCCCCACAGCTCTTCTAGTACCATGGAAGTTATCCCCTGATGTCTTAACAGATGTCCTATCATCTTGTTCCTTCTCCTTGTCAGTGTTTTCCGCATATTCCTTTTCTCTCCGATTCTGCGTAGAACCTTACCAGTCCGCCTAATTTTCAACTTCCTTCCGTAGCACCTCATCTCAAATGCTTCGATCCTCTTCTTTTCTGGTTTTCCCACATGCCATGTTTCACTGCCACACAATGCTGTATTACAAACGTACATTCTCAGAAGTTTCTTCCCGAAATTAAGGCCTATGTCTGATACTAGTATTCTTTTCTTGGCCAGTAAATCCCTTTTTGCTAGAGCTAGTCTGCTTTTGATATCCTTCTTGCTCCGTCCGTTGTGGGTTGTTTTGCTCCCTAGGTAGCAGAATTCCTAAACTTCATCTTCTTCTTGACCTTCAGTCTTGATGTTAACTGGAACCGCGAGACCACTACGGTCGCAGGTTCGAATCCGTATGTGTGTGATGTCCTTAGGTTAGTTAGGTTTAAGTAGTTCTAAGTTCTAGGGGGTGATGGCCTCAGATGTTAAGTCCCATAGTGCTCAGAGCCATTTGATGTTAACATTCTCGCTGTTCTCATTTTTTCTAGCTTCGCATTAATTTCGTCTTTCTTCGATTCTGTACTCGTTAGACTGTTCATTCTATTCAGTAGATGATGTAACTCTTCCTCACTTTCACTCAGGATAGCAATGTCATCAGCCAATCGTATCACTGATATAACAGTAGAGGTGAAAGTTACATCCCTGTCTTACACCCTTTTTAACCCATGCACTTCGTTCCTGGTTTTCCACTCTTATTATTTCCTCTTCGCTCTTGTACATGTTGCATATTACCCGTCTGTCCCTCAGTTTTTCGAACATCTTGGACAATTTGACGTTGTCGAACGCTTTTTCCACGTCGACAAATCGCATAAACGTCTCTTGGTTTTTCTTTACTCTTGCTTTCATTATCAACCGCCTCGTCAGAACTGGTTCTCTGGTGCCTTTACCTTACCTAAAGCCAAGCTCTTAAGCTGATTGTGCGATAGTTCTTGCATTTATCAGCTCTCGTTATCTTCGGAATTGTGTGCATGATATTTCCCCAAAAGTCAGATGCTATATTGTCAGACTCATATAGTCTGCAAATTGACGGGAATAGTCGTCTTATTGCCACGTGCCCCAATGATTTTAGAAATTCTTATGGAATGTTATCTATCCTTTCGGCCTCATTTGATTTTAACTTTCCATAGCTCTTCTAATATCTTATTCCAATATTGGATTTCTCTTCTATCTCTCTATCTCTTCTATATCCACTCCTGTTTTTTCTTCTACCATGTCATCAGAGGGCTTAGAGGCCTTCAGCGTACTGTTTCCATCTTCCACTCTCTCCTCTGCATTTAACAATGGAATTTCCTTTGCACTCTTTATGTTACCACCCTTGCTTTTCATACCACTGAAGGTTGTTTTGACTTATGGATATGTTGAGTCAGTTCTTCCGATAATCATATCCTTTCGATCTCTTCACATTTTTCCTGTAGCCATTTCGTCTTAGCTTCCCTGCACTTCCTATTTATTTCATTCCTCAGCGACTTGTATTTCTGCATTCCTGAATTTCCCTGAAGGTTTTTGTGCTTCCTTTTTTTCACCGATCAGCCGAAGTATTTTTTTTCTGTCACCCATGGTTTCTTCGCAGTTACCTTCTTTGTACCTAAGCTTTTCTTTCCAACTTATGTGATAGCTCTTTTTACACATGTCTATTCCTCTGCAACTGAACTGCCTACTGAGCTATTCCTTACTGCAGTAGCTATAGTCTTCGTGAACTTGAAGGGTATATTTTCATACCTTAGTATTTCCGTATTCTACTTCTTCGTGTACTGATTATACCTGACAAATCTCTAAAACTTCAACCTACTCTTTATTTCTACTAAATTGTGATCTGAGTCTACATCTGCTCCTAGGTATGGCTTGCAATCCAGTACTTGATTTTGGAATACGGTCTGACCATGATGTTATCTAAGAGAAATCTTCGCGTTATCCACGTATACCTTCGCCTCTTATGATTCTTGAACAGAGTATTGGCTATTACTAGCTGAAATTTCGATTGTGTAACTAAATAAGTTATCAGTATATGGCAACATGAGTGCAAAAACCTGTGAAACCGTCTTTATCTGTCCGTTTGCCGACAGTTTGTACCGGATAAAAATTGTATTACGTCTTCATCGCTCCATAATTTTATTAAATAATAAAAAACTTGTTTCCCTTGTGATCCATGTTATTGAGAAATGTGAAATATGAAAACAGGTTATATACAGTGTGACTGTACTGCCATCTAAACACGGCACGTTCGCAGTTTCCCCCTCTCCCCTCTGCTCCCTCCTCATCCCACAGAACCACAGTGGCGTGATGCGGCCGAGCTGAGCGCTACGGAATGCGTGCCTGGGCATGGCACGTGAGCCGAATCTTGGCCGCCCTTGCTCTAGATGAACCTTGGAAGACGTATGAATATTAGTCTTTGGACAGAGAGGATTATGGGGATCTCGTATGCAGTATCTTGCTGAACTTAATAAAAGTTCTTTTCATTCATAACTGAGGCACATTCCCTTGAAGTTCCAACAGAGAGTGATATTACGGGGTGGTTTATGCACTGTAGACATCGCGTGACTCCAGAGACGGGCTATTAGTGACACGATCGCACTGCGGAAAGGCAAGGGGCCGCATGGAGGGGGACACAGTGCCTAGCGCGCCGTTCCTCGGCTGCACTTGAGGAGAGCCACGTGCCACCAGCCACTCCGCTCACTTGTCAGCCAGTACCTGTTCCCGCCGTCACTGCCTTTCTTGCGCTGCCAACAGTGACAGCTCCAGACAGAAGCTGCCGAGTTTACGATTCTGCTGCATCGCGCGCTTTCACTTCTAGCGAGCCGTGCTGAGCACACTTGTCGTGGCTCCTCTCAGCACAAACCCAAACAAAGCTGCAGGGAACGAGCGGAAACTTTACCGCTCCGCGAAAGCTGGGTGCCTGACGTGGCCAGGTTAGGCGCGGCAAGTCGCAGCTACGCTGTTGACAGCCTGTGAGGCTTTACGAGTGGCCCTCCGACGGCTTTGGGGGCTTTAACGTAGCGGGTTTACTCGCATCACTTAGCCGCCGCCTTTTTCTACAGACCGACTAGGGTCTCTGTTGGAGCTACGCCTTACAACATGAAACTTATTCTACTACCCACCTGTAGATTTGTTCACTCTGTATTGGCCTTTTGGAAATAGAGTTCCGTTTAAAATTGAAACTACCTGTTCAGGGGTTACGACGGGGCAGTGGTTTGTTGGAGAGGGGGGTTTGTTGGAGAGGGAGCAGGGGACTGTGATGGGGGGGGGGGGGGAGATGGAATAAGAACTCCGATTCCAGGTTGCTAATTTTCTTCACAAACTTAAGGTCATTCAAAAAATGTACGTTGCATACGAAATGCCGTAGAAAAGCCTGTGACGCAGCAAGTATCGAAACCCTGAAGTTTAGTTCAGGATGTAACAAAGAGTGGAGTTCAACGTTCATTGAGGAACAGGTAATTAAAGACGGAGTATAATCTCAGACTGGAAAAGACATCAGCTGAGCCATCTTCAATTCAGGCAGACTACAGAAGTTCTACATATGAATGGCCCCGTGAGTTTAACCGCCATCACCTAAGAAAACTAAAGGAGACAAATGGGGAAGTGAAGGAGGAGGAGATTAGTGTTTAATGTCCCGTCGACAGGCAGGTCATCAGAGACGGACCCAAGCTCGGATTAGGAAAGGATGGGGAAGGAAATCGGCTGTGCCCTTTCGAAAGAACCATCCTGGCATTTGCCTTAAGCTATGTAGAGAAATAAAGGAAAACCTAAATCAGGATAATCGGACGCGGATTTGAACCGTCGTCCTCCCGAATGGGAGTCCAGTGTGCTAACCACTGCGCTACCTCGCTCGGTAAATGAGAAAGGTATTAATGCATCGTCAATCTTAGAAACCTTAAAGAGGGAAATATTGGAAAAGAAAACAGAAACCACTCAGAAGGAATCATTCAACAATTCACCTGAAATGGTTTCACGAAGCACAGAAAGCCTACATCACAACCGTTGAAGAGATATTTGCATCCTAGTCCTCTTGAAAAATAAACTAGTGCCTTGTGAACCGGAAATGAGAAGTGTGTAACGAGACTTTCACGACGAATTCCCTATCTTTTTTTCTAGCCTCAGCCAATGCAGATTCTTCAACATTACTGTGGTACAGACCTGAGACCGAAGCAGACGTGTGTGCATCCTTCCCGCCTTCTCTTTATACATCGCATATTTCCTGGTAGTCTTATCCAATATGTATCGTACGAAAAAAAAAAAGATAATTGTCCACTGGTCACTGTAGGAGTGATGCGAAATAAGTCTCTACTGTGGATGACATGCAATTTTCTACTATACCAACAATGAAACTAAGTTGTCACATGTTCACAACGACTGAGTTCATGCGATCATTTATTCCATGTCAAAACACATAGATGTATTTATCAGTCGTATGCCGTTGTTGGCTGGGGCACCCCGAGGGCAGGTGCAGCCGCCTAACTGGAAATGTTTCTCTGTTCGTCGCGCACAGTGCCACTTTTCCTTCGCCAAGGGTGAGAGTCGTGTGTTTAAATGTATCTGATAAGAGTATGTGGCTGTAATGGGTGCGTGTACACTACTGGTCAAACGTTCTCGATCACCTATCACAACTACGGATTTGTGATTTAAACAGGGATTTCGTTTTCAATATTCTAACGATACCCAGTCTGATAATAGGACAAGTATAAACATGTAGAGACTAAGCGTCTCTGTTGTGTATTTCACTGAATGTTCGCCTAGAAGGTCGCTCGTGAGTATCGACAACAACACTGACATGCCTTTAACTAAGACGGTTGCATTCGAAAAGGCCTCATTTCTTCTGCTGTCTGTGTAGCAATCAGTTCTCATTCGTTTACAGTGCACTGTGTGTTCAAATGGTTCAAATGGCTCTGAGCACTATGGGACTCAACTGCTGAGGTCATTAGTCCCCTAGAACTTAGAACTAGTTAAACCTAACTAACCTAAGGACATCACAAACATCCATGCCCGAGGCAGGATTCGAACCTGCGACCGTAGCGGTCTTGCGGTTCCAGACTGCAGCGCCTTTAACCGCACGGCCACTTCGGCCGGCGCACTGTGTGTATTCGACACTGTGTTTGTAAATCGGATCTGGTTCATACCACATTACCTCCTAATGGGAAGGAAGTAGGAAACTGGAATTGAAAAAAAAAGTGCTGTAACTGTAGCTCTGCATCAGGAAGATTATTCAACTAAGACAATAGTAACAAAATCGACGTAGCCCAATCTGAAGTTGCAGCGGTTCAAGCAAACTGGTGCCAATGCAAGTGTTTCGCGACATGGAAGACCCAGAAAACCTTCACACGGGGAAGATCAGTGCATATATGTGCAGAGTAATAGTCAAAGGACTCGTACTGTCACTGAAATTCGCAAGGAAGCAAACAGGGTCCGAGCAGCTGTATTCTCTGTCTCAACAGTGCAACGCCGTTTCCGTGAATAAGGTTTAAAGGGGTGCATAGCGGCCGAAAAACCGAAAAACCTTTTACTATGCAAAGAAAATAAGGTGAAACGAGTGCATAGAAATTGGACCGTGCAACGATGGCCGAAGGTGTTATTCGGGGGGAAACTCAGTTTGAAAAATTTGGAAGTCATCGTCGAATGTTTGTTCGTCGACTTCGTTAAGAACATATGCAGACTCAGTATATAATAGCAACAGTTAAGCATGGAGGAGCGTCGGTCAAAGGTTTTGCGGGTGGTAAAGTCGGTGATCTAGTAAGAATTAATGGAACATTAAAGAAGGAACTAAATCACAGGGTACTGCCCATCTGGCAACAGACTTATTAGTCGTGGGTTTGTTCTGCAGTGGGACAATGATGCAAAGCATGCTTCAAAACTGTGCAGAGGATATGTCGTTAGAACAGAGAAATGTGGGGAGGAGCTGAAGAATACGATTTGGCCAAGTCAGAAACCTGACTTGAATCCCATTGAGCTGTTTTGGGATGAGCATGACGGTGGTCAGGAAACTGAGATCGTCTAATGTTGAAGATCTATGGAATAATTTACAGACGTTTTGCACTGCAACATATGGAAAAAAAAGAAAAAAACTACAAAATATTATCTCCAGAACGCCAAGAGTTTGTGTAGCTGTTCTGAGGGAATTTGTTTGCACACTGAAATGAAGTATGTATGTAGCTTCTTTCATGGATGACCCAAAACATTTGACGGATTGCGTATTGTGGTGTCATATTGGTGCTGGATGATGAGAGGAGGGAGAGGGTCGAACCCAGGGCTGGAGCATAGCCTACAGCTCTCGAATAGCACTAAGGGGACTTATCACCTCAATGAAACGGACGTATCACCGTCAACACCGACGCATGGCCTCGCTTCCTGACACACTTTGGAGAAGTTTGGAATTTAATCCAGGACATTGGCGGAAATTCTTATGATCATGAACTTGAGGCCACCATACCTCTCTCCCTTTGTCATAAAGACAAAGGAAAAAAGGCAATAGCACGTGGCTTTCGAGTATAGAAACAGATTTGTCACTGCATTCAGGACTTTCTGTGACGCAGAACTCAAGACATTGTTCTTAATGAGCCGAAACTGTCGCAATATTTATAAATGATGACGTTATATATAGGAAGATTGTAATCCCCAACAGAATGTAACGAAATACAGCAAATCCTGCAGCCGACTGATGTCTTATGCAGTGACTGCCAATTAAAGCTAACGAAAAAGCGATGCTTCGCTTGAATAAATCTCTTAGTTTTAATTCTAATACTTCATTTTTTGATAAAAGACGAATGGAGTGTGTTTTTAATCTTTTTTTAAAATTCTTACATTACACCTTCTACTGGGATCTTTTGAAATAAAAGCTGACAATCAGAACAAAGTCTCTCAGAGTTTCCTCGCTGGTCGTTAAGTCCGGTTCTGTGCAATAAACTTGGTAATTCTTTTTGTGTTGGTAACAGTATCATAGTAATTGATGCTTGACAACATTCATCCGCGCCGTCGATGGGATATTTATTGTCTTCTCTTTGTTCCCTCTTCTTTGAGGAAGACACTTGACTTCTATGGCGCTCGACATCGTGTCGCTGCTGATGTAATCTGGCATGAGCTTCTCACTCAACTTTACCATTTTGTTTGCTCGTTCCGCCACTTTTCCGCCAGCAACATCACTCATTTCTCCTTCTCCTCGTCTGTACATTTAATGGCGTTAACATTAAGCTCTCATAGCTGCCTGCGGAGTACGTTTCCATGATCAGTTTATATACTTAAACGTCGAGCTAGATGTGCACACTTTAACTCTGAATTGGAACGTGAATGTGCCTAGTCACATGATAAACGTAGTTCCCGCTACGGTCCAGTATAACGGTGCACTTTCTCGAGCAATACCCTCGTTATGGACTCAGCGATTTCATACTCGCTACGAAGTTTCTGTTTCGGGCTCAACACAGAGCTATGAATCATTACCTTTGTTATTTTCTATCGTAGGTCCGTGCATATATGGTGTTCTAAGCTGTGTAAATAGTGGTGCTCATTGTGAAATTTCCATTTCTGTACAAAAATAGAGTACGACTCCGAAATTGAGTGATCATCACGGTTTACTGCCATGCGGAGGAGCCGGGTTCGTTTCCCGGTACTGCCAGGGATTTTTCCTTGGTGGAGGGTCGAAACGGGGTGCAGTCAGCCTCTTGAGGCCAACTGAGAAGCTGTTTGACCGATTAATAGCGATTGAAACGTCAAGAAACCCGACAACTCAGGAAGAGCCGGAAGCTGACCGCGTGCCCCTGAATAGCTCTTCCGATGACGCCATTGTCAGAGGATGACATGACGGTCGGTCTGTCCCTATTGGCGCATCTAGAGCCAGAACGCGGAACTTTACTTTCTTTCCTTTACCTTATAAACACAATAACGACACAATAATCTGCTGGTGGTTTTCATGCGTAGTGACTTGTTACACATGTCGTCTCCCGCTAAGACCATTGTGTGATAAGAGTGGCGAGGTACATGTTCTGGGCTTCCCTCAGGCGCAGTTCTGCTGCGACGCGGATAACGAGTTCGTAAGAGTGTGCGAGGGAAATGGCACGACAACTGTAAAAGTTCAAAAATGTTCAAATGTGTGTGAAATCTTATGGGACTTAACTGCTAAAGTCATCAGTCCCTAAGGTTACACACTACTTAACCTAAATTATCCTAAGTACAAACACACACACACCCATGCCCGAGGGAGGACTCGAACTTCCGCCGGGACGAGCCGAATGGAAAAGTACTCCATTGTTGAAGTACGTGGGACAGTACTATTCTTATGGACAAAACGTCTTGTGGGCGTACGGAGTGACCGTGGAATTTTGGCGGTATATGGATCAAATACATTGTCGGGTCCAGCCGTTGTGAAATTGTACGAACAATTCGATAGAGGTCGCACAGACGTGGGTGATGCTGATCGGGAAGAAAGGCCGTCGCCGGCGTCCACAGACGACAACGTCCAAACAATAAAGAAACTGATTCGCAGCAGACGCAGAGTGACTATTGGCGACGTTGCTCAGCAGATACGAATCCGAGATCGTCTGCAGTACGGAAAACTGTACTCACGCTGAGTTCCGCGATAACTGTCAATTGCATACAAAGGCACAAGTTTTATAATGTATCTGGACTTTCTTGAGCGTTAGTCTGTGTAAGGCAATGATTTCCAAAGCCACACCATTACGGGCGACAAGATAGTGGTCCACCCTTTTACACTTGCAACAAAGAGAGCATCTACAGAATGATGGTACATCTCGTCGCCTCCGCGGAAGAAATGCAGACTTGCACCATCAGCGGGGAAGGTCACGAATGTGAAGGAGTTTTGTATACAGAGTTTATGGCGAAGGGCGCAGCCATTAAAACTGTGTGACACTGACATCCCTGCACGGCGCCGTAAAGAATAAGAAGCGCAGTAAAGTAAGCAAAGGCGTTGTTTTCTTACACGACGGCGAAACACTTCACAAGGCGCGCACAATACAGGCTCTGCTCCAACATTACCGACGAGGCGTTAGGAAGCATCCGCCTTGCAGTACAGATCTTGCACCGTGCGTATTCCGTCTCTCCGGGTAGCAGAGAGAACATCTGAGAGGAAAGGAGATTTTCCAGTGATGTGGACGCTCACACGACGGCTCGCGTGTGGCACCGTTACCAAGGAGCGGACTTCTGACGTCGAGGAACTGAATGATTGGTAGAAACTTCTGATTACTGTTTATGGAGATCTGATGACTATGACGAAAAACAGTGTCGTAAAATCTACGTAACTTTCATCAGAAGTTACGTGGTCTGCAACGATTATATGTAAACTACTTTTGGAGTCCTCTCATACACACAGTTGTGTGTATATTAATTGGAACAATACGATTAAACTTTAATTGTTCACATTTATTACTATACGTACGCTGAGGTTCCAAAGAAACTGGTAAAGGTATACGTATTCAGATATAGAGATATGTAAATCCTGCAAGAACGGGACCAACAACGACTGAAGAGAATCGTTCAACGTGACAGAAGTGCAACCCTTCCGCAAACTGCTGCAGAATTCAGTGCTGGGCCATCAACAAGTGTCAGCGTGCGAACCATCCAACGAAACATCGTCGATATGTGCTTTCGGAGACTAATGCCCACTGATGTACCCTTCCCTTCATGACTGCACGACACAAAGCTTTACATCTCGCCTGGGCCCTTGAACACCGAAATTGGATTGCCGAAGCCTGGAAACATGCTGCTTCGTCTGACGAGTCTCATTTCAAGTAATATCGAGCGGATGGACGTGTACGGATATGGAGACAACCTCATGAATCCATCTACCCTGCATATCACTAGGGGCTGTTCAAACTGGTGGAGGCTCTGTAATAGTGTGGGGCGTGTGCAGTTGGAGTGGTATGGGACCCTTGATACGTCTAGATATGACTCTGACAGATGACACGTACGTAAGCATCCTGTCTGATCACCTGCATCCGTCCATGTCCATTGTGCATTCCGCATTCCGACGGACTTGGGCAGTTCGCCGCACCGTGTAGCCGCGCGGTCTTGGGCGTTTTGTCACGCGGCTCCCTCCGTCGGAGATTAGAGTCCTCCCTCGGGCATGGGTGTGTGTGTGTTGTCCTTAGTTTCAGTTACTGTAAGTTAGATTGAGTAGTGTGTAAGCTTAGGGATCAATGACCTCAGCAGTTTGTTCCCGTAAGACCTTACCACACATTTTCAAATTTTTTGGGCAGTTCCAGCAGGACGATGCGACACCCCACACGTCCAGAATTGCTGCAGAGTGGCTCAAAAAATACTATTCTGAGTTAAACACTTCTGCTGGCCATCAAACTCCCCAGACATGAACATTATAGAGCATATCTGGGATGCCTTGCAACATCCTTTTCAGAAGAGATACGCACCCTCTCTTACTCTTACAGATTTATAGACAGCCCTGCAAGATTCATGGTGTCTGTTCCCTTCAGCACTACTTCAGACATTGGTCGCGTCCATACCTCTTCGTGTTGCGGCACTTCTGCGTGCTTATGGAGGCCCTACACGATATTAGGTAGGTGTACCAGTTTCTTTGGCTCTTCAGTGTACAATACAGTTAGCAGCTTACTGAATATTAGCAACTCATGTGTCATTTTGCTTTAATGAGCTTCGGAACGCGTTGTGGCATTGATTCGAACAGGTTAGAGCAAATGTTTCGTAGTTCGTCGTCATGAAACCACACTTTCACGGCATTTACTAACATGCATTCTTTTGTTGAACAACCCATTTTACCAAGACGCCTTTTCCCAACACTTCACAATTTCTCGATGAGATTTAAGTCTGGTGAATTACCCGTGTGACACGGGGCAAGGTCATAATTAAATGTTCTTACACCATAGGAAAGGGATGTAGGAGTGGGTCAACACTGCGGCTACGGCTTTCTGTATTCATCTTGCCGCCAACTGGAACTAGCGTCCAAGGGCCACTTGCAGTGAAGAAACCCCAAAACATTTTTGGTAGGGTATTTTACAGTCCGTTCAAGATGCACAGCTCTCACCGCGTAAAGGGTGCTTCACATGACATCCCTTGCTCTGTGACGATGAACAACAAAATGTCACTCGTCACTGAAAACTACACGTTTTCAGTCACTGGTGACCCTGGATTTATATATTTTGGAAATTGCCAACCGTTTTTTCTTCATGACAGGTGTTAAAAATTCCTTCTTCATTGGCTTTCGTGCCTTCCGCCCACAATTTCGAAGCCTACACTGTACTGTTTGAGAGACCGTTTCAACCATAGTAGCCAATAAATCTCTCTGTAGCTCCTTACTGGTCACCGGAGGATGAACTCTGCTTCTCATAGGTACACGTTTGTCAATACTAGAGGTGTTTTTTCGTTTTCGTCTGCATTTGGCTTTTCTCTTTGAAGACAACATGACCCAATAAATTTTGAAAACCTAGATTTTCCCACACCAACAACAGAGGCAATGTCTGTTATAGTCATAGATGTGTGCTCATGAATTTTTTCCCGCTTCTTGGCTGAAATATCCATTTTAACACAATGTTTTCCTATCGATAACACAGACGTAACACGCTTTTAATACACATACGCTACGTGATCAAAAGTATCCGGACACCTGCATGAAAATTACTTACAAGCTCATGGCGCCCTCCATCTGTAATGCTGGAATTCAGTATGGTGTTGGCCCACCCTTACCCTTGATGACAGCTTCCACTCTCGCAGGCATACGTTCAATCAGGTGCCGGAAGGTTTCTTCGGGGATGGCAGCCCAGCTTCCACTCTCGCAAGGATACGTTCAATCAGGTGCCGGAAGGTTTCTTCGGGAATGGCAAACCATTATTCACGGAGTGCTGCACTGAGGAGAGGTATCGATGTCGGTCGGTGAGGTCTGGCACGAAGTCGGCCTTCCAAAACATCCCAAAGGTGTATAGGATTCGGGTCAGGACTCTGCAGGCCAGACCATTACAGGGACGTTATTGTCTTGTAACCACTCGGCCACAGGCCGTGCATAATGAACAGGTTCTCGATCGTGTTGAAAGATGCAATCGCCATCCCCGAATTGCTCAACAACAGTGGGAAGCAAGAAGGTACTTAAAACATCGATGTAGGCCTGTGCTGTGATAGTGCCACGCAAAACAGCAAGGGGTGCAAGCTGCCTCCACGATAAACACGATCACACCATAACACCACCGCCTCCGAATTTTACTGTTGGCACTACACACGCTGGCAAACGGCGTTCACCGGGCATTCTCCATACCCACACCCTGCCATCGGATGACCACATTGTGTACCGTGGTTCGTCACTCCACACAACGTTTCTTCACTGTTCAATCGTCCAATGTTTACCCTCCTTAGACGAAGCGAGGCGTCGTTTGGCATTTACCGGCGTGATGTGTGGCTTATGAGCAGCAGCTCGACCACGATATCCAAGTTTTCTCACCTCCCGCTTAGCTGTGATAGTACTTGGAGTGGATCCTGACGCAGTTTGGAATTCCTGAGTTATGTTCTGGAGAGATGTCTGCCTATTACACATCATGACCCTCTTCAACTGTTGGCGGTCTCTGCCGGCCACGGTGGCCGTGCGGTTCTAGGCGCTGCAATCCGGAACCGCGGGACTGCTACGGTCGCAGGTTCGAATCCTGCCTCGGGCATTGATGTGTGTGATGTCCTTAAGTTAGTTAGGTTTAAGTAGTTCTAAGTTCTAGGGGACTGATGACCTAAGATGTTAAGTGTCATAGTGCTCAGAGCCATTATTTTTGGCGGTCTCTGTCAGTCAATAGACGAGGTCGACCTGTACACTTTTGTGCCGTACGTGTTCCTTGACGTTTTTTTAGGAGAGCGTAAATGTCGCTCACAGACGTATGACACAAGTGACACCCAATCACTTGACCACGTCCGTGAGTTCCGCGGAGCGCCCCATTCTGCTCTCACACGATTTCGAATGACTACTGAGGTCGCTGATATGGTGTACCTGGCAGCAAAATGCACCTAGTACGAAAAACTATATTTTTGGGGGTGTGCGGATACTTTTGATCACTTATCACATAGTGTACGAGCAGTCAACTAAGCTACAGATCATACACTCCTGGAAATGGAAAAAAGAACACATTGACACCGGTGTGTCAGACCCACCATACTTGCTCCGGACACTGCGAGAGGGCTGTACAAGCAATGATCACACGCACGGCACAGCAGACACACCAGGATCCGCGGTGTTGGCCGTCGAATGGCGCTAGCTGCGCAGCATTTGTGCACCGCCGCCGTCAGTGTCAGCCAGTTTGCCGTGGCATACGGAGCTCCATTGCAGTATTTAACACTGGTAGCATGCCGCGACAGCGTGGACGTGAACCGTATGTGCAGTTGACGGACTTTGAGCGAGGGCGTATAGTGGGCATGCGGGAGGCCGGGTGGACGTACCGCCGAATTGCTAAACACGTGGGGCGTGAGGTCTCCACAGTACATCGATGTTGTCGCCAGTGGTCGGCGGAAGGTGCACGTGCCCGTCGACCTGGGACCGGACCGCAGCGACGCACGGATGCACGCCAAGACCGTAGGATCCTACGCAGTGCCGTAGGGGACCGCACCGCCACTTCCCAGGAAATTAGGGACACTGTTGCTCCTGGGGTATCGGCGAGGACCATTCGCAACCGTCTCCATGAAGCTGGGCTACGGTCCCGCACACCGTTAGGCCGTCTTCCACTCACGCCCCAACATCGTGCAGCCCGCCTCCAGTGGTGTCGCGACAGGCGTGAATGGAGGGACGAATGGAGACGTGTCGTCTTCAGCGATGAGAGTCGCTTCTGCCTTGGTGCCAATGATGGTCGTATGCGTGTTTGGCGCCGTGCAGGTGAGCGTCACAATCAGGACTGCATACGACCGAGGCACACAGGGCCAACACCCGGCATCATGGTGTGGGGAGCGATCTCCTACACTGGCCGTACACCACTGGTGATCGTCGAGGGGACACTGAATAGTGCACGGTACATCCAAACCGTCATCGAACCCATCGTTCTACCATTCCTAGACCGGCAAGGGAACTTGCTGTTCCAACAGGACAATGCACGTCCGCATGTATTCCGTGCCACCCAACGTGCTCTAGAAGGTGCAAGTCAACTACCCTGGCCAGTAAGATCTCCGGATCTGTCCCCCATTGAGCATGTTTGGGACTGGATGAAGCGTCGTCTCACGCGGTCTGCACGTCCAGCACGAACGCTGGTCCAACTGAGGCGCCAGGTGGAAATGGCATGGCAAGCCGTTCCACAGGACTACATCCAGCATCTCTACGATCGTCTCCATGGGAGAATAGCAGCCTGCATTGCTGCGAAAGGTGGATATACACTGTACTAGTGCCGACATTGTGCATGCTCTGTTGCCTGTGTCTATGTGCCTGTGGTTCTGTCAGTGTGATCATGTGATGTATCTGACCCCAGGAATGTGTCAATAAAGTTTCCCCTTCCTGGGACAATGAATTCACGGTGTTCTTATTTCAATTTCCAGGAGTGTACATTTAGACAATATTGTCTATGCACTGCAGCCATCCGGTGCCACATTTACGTTACAATCAACAGTCAAGATCGTAATAATATTTGTTTATTTATCGGTTTCGGCTTATGTTAAAGCCATTCGGAATATATTAAAAAACTAAAAACCCGCCTCGATTGCGAAAAAAGCACCTAGTGTTAACCCAGGTTTCGGCGTAGATAACTACACATTCTTCAGAACAATAATACCCACAAGTGCCTAAGAAGACCTTTGTTAATGATTAAAAGAACACCAAATCTGTACATTTATAAACGAAAAAGAAAAGGAAAACACAAACAGTACATATGTACAAAGTCAAAGCCACTACTTAACTTAATAGTGTACGCTCCACCTCACACCGGCCTATGTTCGATGGGCCACGACCCGCCATAAACTGCGATCGCAATCGAGGGGGGTTTTTAGTTTTTTGATATATTAACCAACGGCCGGCCGGAGTGGCCGTGCAGTTCTAGGCGCTACAGTCTGGAACCGAGCGACCGCTACGGTCGCAGGTTCGAATCCTGCCTCGGGCATGGATGTGTGTGATGTCCTTAGGTTAGTTAGGTTTAATTAGTTCTAAGTTCTAGGCGACTGATGACCTCAGAAGTTAAGTCGCATAGTGCTCAGAGCCATATTAACCAACGATTGCTGACGCGCTGCGATGTTGACGGTTCTTTCTTAGATTCGGAATATATTCATTTATTTTTATTTTTTTGTCCCCCATGGCTGATGTGCGATCGTGGTATCACGAGAAAACCGACGAGCCGCCAGCATCAGCCATAAGGGACCAAAAAGAAACAAAAAAAATCTGAAGATGCTTTAATATAACTCGAAACCGTTAAATAAACAAATATTACTGCGATCTCGACTGTTGATTGTAATAGATCTGCAATTGTTGTTCATGATCAAGACAACAATCGTAGGGCAAGAGACTAAAATTGCACGGATAAAGTTGTTTACAGCTAACCATTCTCAGTTCCTTGTAAATATGAGATTGTCCCAATTGATTTGCGCACTATCGTGGGGATGGTCAGCACGGACGCCACGCCACTAAAGTAGAGGTGAGACGTTAGTATGCTTACACAGCGCGGCCGAGCGTGTGAGGCTTCCCAACACGGTGCCGGGCGTGCTCTCTCGCGGCAGGGTCCTGTTTTGGGCACGCCGGGCCTTCGGGCGAGTGCCGAATATGAAACAGGGTCGCTGGCCGCAGCGCGCCCACGCACACACACACACACACACACACACACACACACACACACACGTACCCTTAGTGCTCGCTATGAGCCAGCCTCCTTCCAGTCTCATGCAACATACATCTCCGCCATTTACGAGATACTCCGTAATTCATAGCGCGCTAAATCCGGCCGACAGCGGGACCATTACCACAGACTAACAGCCATACATTACACTGGCAAACGGCTTCCCTCGCTGGCAAATCGGAGTTACCGCTCTGGAATAGTATCTCGCCTTCCACACAAGGAGACCAGGACACACAGCGTTCCGAATGTGATAACATAGCACTGATGAGAGCTTCTATTTTCTTATATTCAAACAAACAGTGTGCGCAACCGCCTTGTACGAGGGCGTGCTGAAAGGTAATGACTCCGAACTTCTTATGTGAAAACTTGTAAAACTTATTAAGTAAAACAAACTTTACTAACAGTCCAACTCTTTATTCTTTGTGTCTTCATAT
Organism: Schistocerca serialis cubense; assembly: GCF_023864345.2. Taxonomy (NCBI): domain Eukaryota; kingdom Metazoa; phylum Arthropoda; class Insecta; order Orthoptera; family Acrididae; genus Schistocerca; species Schistocerca serialis. Next base: position 710,156,905 of record NC_064638.1, read on the forward strand.
TTATTTGTCAACAGAGTAACCCTGGCGACGAACACAAATCTACGAGACACTAGGGATGCGAAAACCGACCGGATGAAACCAATGCCGACCGTTTAAAGTTACCGGTGTTATTAGGTATTTGTGCGGTCTCAGTTTTATGAGGTTTTTTCCATTTTTTACTAATAACTGGATCAAAAAATTGGCGTACTAATTTGCCGTTGCAGAAGTGCTAAAATTTTTTATTTTTTGAAAACACTTCTTTCAAAAAACGAGTAATGTTTTTGCAAAATTTCTGTTGCTTTGAAATACAGAACTAGCTGAGACAATAGCGTAACTATTTCCGTGTGGTTTCGCCCATTAGACGGTACGAGTGAACGAGCAGTGTGCAGGACTTGCCTCCACCTGGCCTATGCGGTAGTTCTTCGTTGTCATCCTTGGACATCGGTTACTTTCGCGAAGTGCGCTAGCAATGAAGTACAATGCTCCTTTGCTTTACAACGTTGAAAACGGGACGAGACACAACAAACTTGCGACAGCCTATACGGAGGAAATATTCACAACATCCCTTGGCAGAGAAGAAAATTTGACAGATATACCTACAATTTTATTGACGTACTACAAACTTGTAACACAACTAAAGCCTTACTTTTGTGGTTAGTTGAGGGTGAAAAACCGATACCATCCAAAAGTGTGAAATCAGGGATGTCGACAACTCGTAACCGTTCGTCCACATCGTCACCGTGCCCGTTCCTTTCAACTCCGCAATCTTTGCTGGAAAATGGGAGGGACTTCTGCCACAACCTCATCCCCGTATTCCATCTTCTTTAGAGATTTTGTGTTGATAGAGATTTTGTATTCCGTCTTCGTTAGAATTTTTCAGTCTTTGTTCGAAGTCTACGTTTATTACTGGAAACAATAGCACTAAAAAACCGAAAATCAGATATTTCAGAAACGGTTATTTTGAGCAGTTTTTGAAGTCAGCTTAAGCTGAAGGCGTAAAAAACTACTATAATGGAAAACCGATTGTTACAGTGATAACTGCTATCCCTACGATATATCAGCTTAGTGATATCGTCACTGGAGAACCTCACCTCTGCTTGCAACGCTTCATCACTATCGAAGTGAAGTCCTAGAAGGAGTTCTTTAATTTTTGGAAACACTCCAAGATCTATCACACACGTTGAGGTTAGCACCACCGTTTCCGTCATTGCGGGCACGAACAACCCAACGACGCACATTACTGATGTCGATACTCTCATCACCTTGCACAGATTTCATTCTTCTGTGGATTTCAATCTGAGGCATGTTTTCTCGACCAGAAACACAGTTAAAGCACGCTGTTTCTCGCTCGCCGACGTAGTTCCACCGCTGAACACAATTCGGAACCTTCCAGCGACAGAGGGTTGCGACTTGTGTCAGCGAAGCGGCAAAGTCGACCGAGTAATATGCATAACGAATAGTATCTCAACCGATATTGAGAACGGTACAAAAAATTCGGAGACACTACTTTTAAACACGTCCTCGCACTGAAGAACCATAGGTTTTCTTCCACACGGATTTGTTTGATGATACTCTGTTCAGCCAAGTACGGAAACCGTGAAAAGCCGTTCTGTTGATCCAAATACTCTGGATGGCTCCATTACGAACACTGAAACCACTTGAGACTTTACAATGGCTACAAAAGTTTTCACTCTCTTATTATCTTGTTACGTCGTGAACGGAATTGTTTGCATTAAATACGTCTGATGTTCGCGGTTTTTCTACTTGTGCACTATATTATAATTTCGCGATAAATATCTCTTAACCGCTATTAAGATAGTACTAGAATTTTCCATCTACAAAAATTATACATTACATGCTTTGGTTTACTTCCACAGCACTACGTCAACCAAGAAGGTCATACGACGAGTAGTTAAAGCCAATCTGAGTGCTTCCAAGTTGTTGTGTGTACTGGAATCATTCGATATTTCGATAGAATATCGCAAACTTCCACCAGGAAGAAAACATAAAAGTCACCGAATGTATATTACGCCAGTAAAGCTTTAGACCATATGAGTATAATCACATCTACGCGACAAACATGGAAGTCTGAAACAATTCAAAACTTTACATAGATGTATTTCGTACTAGAAGGCACTGTACTCCACATGCAACAAGGTCATAAATGGTTGTTACGCGCAACAGGTCTGGATCCTTGTTGCGAAAGAAATTTTCGCAGATGGAATCTGGCCGGGAAAGAGAGAGACGGGATTGTGTACAGTTCCATATCACCGGACTATTAGGCGCCCATGTTCTTTGTGTTACGCAAGAAACTCTGTATTGTTGAATGGTGTGAGGGTTCGTGACACTATTGTTGAGGATTCGTCAGAGGGGGAATTTCCCCATGTATTTACAGATCTATACTCTGCGATCACTACAGAGTATGTACCAGAGTACACGTGGTATAGTACCATCTACTAAAGTTTCCTGTCAACCATCCATGCGCGTTGGCACGTCGCTTAGGGGATTTGGGGAGGTCTGGCGGATTAATGACAAGGGCCGGTGTTCGGGTAGCCTGGATGTAGTTTTTAGGCGGTTTCCCACATCCGACTAGATGAATACCTGACTGGTATCCATATTCCGCTTCTGCTGCACGATTCAAAAAATGGCTCTGAGCACTATGGGAGGTCATCAGTCCCCTAGAACTTAGAACTACTTAAACCTAACTAACCTAAGGACGTCACACACATCCATGCCCGAGGCAGGATTCGAACCTGCGACCGTAGCGGTCGCGCGGTTCCGAACTGTAGCGCCTAGAACCGCTCGGCCACTGCACGATTCACAAACATTTCGAAAACCATTCTCACATTTTCACTAGTCGCACAAAGATGGTGTAAACAACTTCAGTCCCGGTTGTGGGAATGGTTGGGGTAATGGATGGTAACAGGAAGGGAAACCGACCACACCCTGCCACTAACACTGACAAATCCAGATTAACATGCCGACCCCGTGAAGATATGGGATAAGATGAGGAAAAAGATTAAAGTTTCTTGCCGTTACATTCACCGTCGACCACTTGTACACTTCTCTGTGAGTCTGCGTCAATATTTTTTTCATCTCTATGAATCGATGCTTTGACGAATATTTGTAGCAGTCGATATTGAAACCCAGTTCTTGAGCTTATCTAAGGAGGTTTCCGCAAATTACAAAGCATCTTTCTGGATGTTACTTCTAGTTCAGATTTTTAACTAATTCTTTTACATTCTCTCATCAATGACACAAGTTTGTGAGCGATTCCGCTGCTGTTCTTTGCATTCGTCGGTGTATTCTGGTAGTCCGGCTTTTGTATAGGTCCCATTCTACAAAGGGCCATACAAGTGTCTAAACAACTAACTCAGTGACAAGCTGCAGTTTCTCAGTATCCTGCTGAGAAATTGAAGCCCGTCATGTACTTCATCTGCTAACGTGCTTATGGAATCGTTACACTTCATCTCTAATTCTGCTCAGTTACTCCCAGGTATTTCTATGACATGATTGACTCTGATTATTATTCACTATTGGCGCAGTCAACTTCTACTACGTATCTACAATACATGAAGTGCACAACTTCACATTCTTTTGTGATGAATGTAAGTTAGAGCCTTTTCGGTTGAAAAATACAGAAAATCAGTCAGGAGGTAAATTTTTTATTGTGTTTTTCAAAAATGGTTCAAATGGCTCTGAGCACTATGGGACTTAACATCTGTGGTCATCAGTCCCCTAGAACTTAGAAATGCTTAAACCTAACTAACCTAAGGACATCACACACATCCATGCCCAAGGCAAGATTCGAACCTGCGACCGTAGCGGTCACGCGGTTCCAGACTGAAGCGCCTAGAACCGCACGGCCACACCGGCCGGCTGTTGTGTTTCGTTGAGTGTTTAAAATAACTTAGCGTCGCTGCTTCACTCGCGTGGACTGTACGGTCTGCAAAGTTTTTTTTGTTCTCTTTAATCGAATTTGTATATTTTTACGACCATGTATAAATCTACACACTATAAAAGAGTTAGTGACCCGTCACATGGGTGCCAGTCTTTGCGTAACTGAAGTTCCAATGGGCTTAATTTAATTTTTAGGTGGTTCTATAGTTATTAACGCCTGTGCCATGCCTTGTAGTGAATTCTCTCGTCACTAACGAACGTTCTTGCACATGGAACAGCATTTTAACGTGATATCTGTTTTGTCATCAGTAATGGTTAGTTGCCGTAGTAATTACAAAGAAAATAATTTTATAAACATATACTAGGGCTACCGATAAATTAATGTATTAAAAATCCGTTTCTTTTTCTACCCAATTCTGACAACGCCGATTTGTTGTGGTGAATTTCTTTCATTTAGTTCACAAATTGTAACACCTTCCAAGCTTTTCGCTCTGATTAAGGCCATAGAAACATGGTCTTTTCCGAAGGTACTGCTGATAAAAAAGCGATGCTGCTTTCATAATGAAATGTTTTCGTAAAACCTTTGATCCCCTACTGAATTTCCAAAAACACTGAAACGCGTATATATTTTTTTTAGTTCCAGCCGAGAAGCCAAATACAAATTTTCATGTATTTAGATTCAAAAATGATTTCATACTGAAACATTTCTATAAAAATTATCATCACCTATTTCACACCCTTAGGGTTGAATTCTCACAAACAATGATCAACGTATTTTTTTATTTATTTTTATTTCTAACCAAGAAGGCAAAACTTATTTTCAGGGATTTATATTCAAAAATGCTTCATAATGAAATATTACCACAGAAATTTTCATCCTCTATTTCTCCCTTAGGGCCTGAATTTCCAAAAACACTGAAAGATCTTTTCTTTAAACTTATTTAAATTTTCATAGATATGTCTTTAATAAATTCTTTAGTAGTTCTTTAATAACGATTTTTTTTCAAACAAACTTCCATACGCTATTTCATCCCCTTAGGGGTGGATTTCGAAAAATACCTGCGAGTCTACAGTATAAGATCAACACCCTTTCCAAATTTCAAGTTTCTGTCCTTATCGGTTGGGCTGGGCGATGATAAGTCAGTGAATCAGGCAGGACATTTCCTTTTCTGTACAGAGGTAGTTAATGACTAACTATGAGCCATATAAATAAAAGCTAATAAGGTCAAACTTGTTTCTTTTTTCTCTTGTGGAAGGTTACATAAGGAAACGATAGCATCATTATCACGTTGGTTTTGGACAGCTCTATGGAAGTATAGGAGTAATCACAGATCGACAAAGACTATAATGAGAAAGTGAGAACAGTGAAGAACCTACTGTCGTAACTGTTTTATCTGCATTTATTCACGTTGATATCTGCTTAATTACAACGAAATGTTCTGTTCAGACAAGGAAAGCAGACACGAAGAGAGTATTAAACGTGAAACAGCCGCTGTCTGATAAGCATGAAATGGCGAGACGACCGGGTTGAAAGAAAGGCTGCCGGAAGAGACGAGAGGCGAGAAAACAGCTCGTGACTGTGTTTACTATCGCGGCCGCTGAGGGAAGTAACAACCTCATAAAGTTTCTCGCCAGTTCTACGAAAGAATCTTCTGTTCAACTAGAAATATCGCCTAAATCGTATACACCTCATCTGGTGCTTTACAAGTGAAGCTTTACAACAACCGCGACAGGCCCATCTTCAGTTAGCTGCCAACATAGCGGACGTGCGTGTGTCCCCTTCATTAGTTCAAATCAGCACGTCGTGTGATATTTCAGTAGGTGTACTTAGGACGTACACTGATTGTGTGATGCCCAGCCTTTCCGAGCGGTTCTACGCGCTTCAGTCCGGAACCGCGCTGCTGCTGCGGTCGCTGGTTCGAATCCTGCCTCGGGCATGGATGTGTGTAATGTCCTTAGGTTAGTTAGGTGTGTGTTGTGTGTAATGTGGACTGTACATTGTGTAAATAAAAGGAATGCAGAGGATGAAACTACACAGAGGTGACAAAAGTCATGGGTTATCGATATGCACAAATAAAAATGGCGATAGTATCGGGTACGCAAGGTATAAAAGGACAGTGCATTGACGGGGCTGAAATTGTACTCAGGTGATCGATGTGAAAAGGTTTACGATATGGTTATGGCAGCACGACGGGAAGTAACAGACTTTGAAAGCGGAATGGTAGTTGGAGCTAGACGCACGGGACATTTCATTACGGAAACCGTTAGAGAATTCAATATTCCGAGATCCACAGTGTCAAGTATGTGCCGAGAAAATCAAATTTCAGGCGTTACATCTCACCACGGACAGCGCAGCGGCCGATGGTCTCCACTTAACGACCGAAATCAGCTTCGTCTGCCCAGAGCTGTCAGTATTAACAGGTAAGCAACACTGCTTGAAATAATTGCAGAAACAAATGTGAGACGTTCGGCGAACGTATCCTTTAGGATAGTGCGGCGAAATTTGGCCTTAATGGGTTATGGCAGCAGACGACCGACTCTCGTGCCTTTGCTAACAGCATAATATCGTTTGCAGTACCTCTCCTGGGCTCGTGACCATATCAGTTGGACTCTTGACGACTGGAAAACGGCTACATGGTCTGATGACTGCCGAATTCAGTTGGTAAGAGCTGATGGCAGGGCTCGAGTGTGGCACAGACACAACGCAGCCATGGACCAAGTTGTCAACAAAGCACTGTACGAGCTGGCGGTGACTCCATAATGGTGTGAGCTGTGTTTACGTGGAATGGATTGGGTCCTGTGGTCCAACTGAACCGATGACTGACTGAAGTCGTTATGTTCGGCTACTTGGAGACCATTCGCAGCTAATCAACGACGGAATTTTTATGGATGGCAGTGCGCTATGTTATCGGGGCACAATTCGTCGCGATTGGTTTGAAGAACATTCTGGACAATTCGAGCAAATGATTTGTGTACCCAGGTCGTCCGACATGAAAGCCACTAAAGATTTGTGGAACATAATTAAGTAGTCCGTTTACTCAATATTTCTGTGTTGGATTTCCAACGACTTGTTGAGTCCATGCCAAGTCCAGTTGCTGCAGTATGCCAGGCAAAAGGAGACCCGACATGATACTAGAAGGCATCCAGTGCCTTTTATCACCTCCGTGTAGATACCGACAAATGCCTGTTTCCTACCTGATACCTCCAAGGCTGCCGAGCTGTAGTTCCCCAGTATGATGAGTTAATCAACGTTGTTACATGCTTTCTTGCATTAGACACGGCTAAGTAACTAGGTGTTAAGCTCAGAAAATAGCCACACATTTGAGTGAACATGATCTGTACGCCATCACCTTTCCTCGCCTTGAAGTCCGAATACTGCTGATAAAAAATTTTGTTCAACCAACATGATTCGACGAGGAATGCATTGTTGACTTAGTTATAAAAGTAGATTAGCTACGTCTATCAGCGATATTAAAATACACACATCAAAAAAATTTTGCATCACCTCCGTTCCGAGCGTTCTGGAATCTATACAGAAAATTGGAACAGAGATCAACATAAACATAATTTCGCCCTTTTCATTGCTAAAAAACCATACATTGGGTATTGTACCACCCTACAGCGAGACTTTCGGAGGTGGTGGTCCAGATTGTTGAATACACCGTTACCTCTAATACCCAGTAGCACGTCCTCTTGCATTGACGCAGGCCTGTATCAGTCGTGGCATAGTATCCTCAAGTTCATCAAGGCACTGTTGGTCCAGATTGTCCCACTCCTTAACGGCGATTCGGCGTAGATCCCTCAGAGTGGTTGGTGGGTCACGTCGTCCATAAACAGCCCTTTTCAGTCTATCCCAGGCATGTTAGATAGGGTTTGTATCTGGAGGACATGCTGGCCACTCTAGTCGGGAGTGTCGTTATCTTGAAGGAAGTCATTCACAAGATGTGCACGATAGGGGCGCAAATGGTCATCCACGAAGACGAATGCCTCGCCAATATGTTGCCGATATGGTTGCATTATCGGTCGGAGGATGGCATTCATGTATCGTACAGCCGTTACGGCACCTTGCATGACCACCAGCGCCGTATGTCGCCATCCCAAAACAGCAGGGAACCTTCACCTTGCTGCACTCGCTGGACAGTGTGTCTAAAGTTACGTTGTGCAAGACGCGACAGTTGGCTGCGACTGCGACGCTGCCCCCTCCTCTTTCCCCACCCTGGCAGACGGCGACACGGCCGCAACACGACTGGAGTCGTCGCCGTTTACCAAGCTCCGGTCGGCGGCAGCGGATTCAAATACATAAGAAAAATAAGAATTCCGATTTTCTTGCTGTAAAAAATACTGTATGTTAATGCAACAAAGTTACATCGGCTCCCAGAGTTAGTTTTTCGATACAGATTCTCCTTTTAGTTTAAAAAATTGAAAAGTATCTCTTCCGGTTTTGCGTGTTTTTTTCGCTGTATATTACTTCTCAATCAATTGTGAGGAAAGTAAAAGGCACAAAAAATTGATGTTTGCGTATCTTACAGTTTCACATCACAGCTTGATAATGAGGTGTCTATTTTGCCGATATTCGTCACAGTTATCCCGATACTTAATTTACAAGTAACCTACTGCATAAAATTTGAATTGTGTACAGTGAAAAATGTGGTCGCTGGCTACTTTACGTATGGTTCACGTTAGGTCATACATCGTTGCCGATGAAAAGAAGCTAACATATCGAAATTATTTTTTAAGTTGAGATCAGATTGATATCGATCTCCGTTTCCGAGATTTGGGCTCATATATCTCCGGGAGCGTCGCGACTAGCCGCCAGTTCTGTCGACGCGCAACGAGAATCGTGTGGTCATCACACGATAGAGAATGCATTTGTTTTGTTTCGCTGACACATTTGGACCTAATGAAACCATTTTATGTCATATTCCTCCGGTATGAGTTACTCATATTTCTCCATATGCTCTTGACAATTTCATTTAAAATGCCACGAAACGTAGGTTTCTTAAAGCCAAGTGATCAAGCAGAACCCATTTTCTTGGTTTTGCTGAGGCATCTGAACCTGTTCCAAGCTTTCTTTCTCATTTATTTCTCTGATACGAGTCCCGAATATTCCTCCATCTGTTTTTGCACATTTCACCTAAAATTCCAATGAAAGATAAGTTTATTAACAATAAGCGCACGCTAGCTTCATTGCATTGTTTCAAGTTCTTGACAACAAGATAGGGTTACACCTTAAACATCTCTAGAATTTTGATTCTGAACGTCTACAGTATACACTGGCAGAAATGTGGAAGAAATAATGTCCATGCTTGTTCACAAAATTTCCCCAAATTATACTTGTCAGTTTCTCCCATGCAGAAACTTTTGGAACAAGCTAAGGCAACTTTCATAGCCGACTGAATCTTTATTCCCATCGAAATGAATTTCCATATTCTTGTATTCTGACAGCATACATCGTTATGGATGACATCAACATTTAATCTTGCCAAGCTGCACTCAAAAGATGACTCCAGGATTTACAAAAGACGAATTTCAATTGTGAACTGTGTCAGACCAGAAGGGCCTTGTAAAACAGTAGTGCACTTTTGGCACAAGTTTTTTGAGCACCATCTTCTACCAATGAATTGAAGTGAATGTGACAAATTACTAATTGCAGCATACTGTTTGCGCAATCTGTTGAGAAACGCCTTCCTCAAAAACGAACATCTATTGATTACAGAAAGCTGTACAACAATCTGGTGGTGGTTTTTCACAACTAGAAGGTATCATCAAGACACCAATCTACCGTTTACTTTCAAAGTGAAGGTATTGTAAAATGTAACTTTCTCGTTGTACTTTAGATTGTTCATTTAATAATGTATTTGCCGTTTTCAATTTTTATCGTCACAAAAAAGAGTAATGCGAAAATTGACCTTCAAGTTCATTTTCATCATTCTAATTCTACATCTGCATGGATTACACTGATTTTCATAACTGGCCTGAAAAATTTGCATTAATGGGAAAATATTATATATTTCACTCACCTGCCAGTTTCAACTGTGCACCAATTTCTTCCCAAATTCTGTCTCTGAACATAGTGTCTCTATATTTAGGGTTCTTCAAATCGTAAAGGCAAGGCTGTTGCGAGACCAGCTCACAGAGCATCACATCCTGTGAGTGGCTCATTTCAGTTTTCCTTGACTGGCTCGACATCTTTCTCGCAGCCGTACGTCTTTGTGTCGTGCGACTTCCGTCGCAACACTGCTCACTGGTGCAGTGCTGCGACAGCTGCCGCAACAGTCGCGCGTCGCATCCCAAACTCGAACTGCGCATGCGCCAGCGGACAATCTCTGACGTCACGTAGCGACCCGTCGCAGTCGCTAGTGTGCGTCGCGTCTTGGACAACGTACCTTAAGGCGTTCAGCCTGACCGGGTTGCCTCCAAACACATCACCGACGATTGTTTGGTTGAAGGCATATGCGACACTCATCGATGAAGAGAACGTGATGCCAAACCTGATCGGTCCATTCGGCATGTTGTTGGTTGGACCCACCTGTGCCACGCTGCATAGTGTCGTGGTTGCAAAGATGGACATCGCCATGGACGTCGGGAGTGAAGTTGCGCATCATGCAGCCTATTGCACACAGTTTGAGTCGTAACACGACGTCCTGTGGTTGCACTAAAAGCATTATTCAACATGGTGGCGTTGCTGTCAGGGTTCCGCCAAGCCATAATCCGTAGTAGGTCGTCCACTGCAGTAGTACCTCTTGAGCGACCTGAGCGAGGCATGTCATCGACAGTTCCTGTCTCTCTGTTTATCTCCTCCATGTCCGAACAACATCACTTTGGTTCACTCCGAGACGCCTGGACACTTCCCTTGTTGAGAGCCCTTCCTGGCACAAAGTAACAATGAGGATGCAATCGAACCGCGGTATTGACCGTCTAGGTGTGGTTGAACTACAGACAACACGAGTCGTGTACCTCCATCCTGGAGGAATGACTGGAACTGATCGGCTGCCGGAGCCCCTCCATCTAATAGGCGCTGCTCATGCAAGGTTGTTTACATCTTTGGGCGGGTTTAGTGACATCTCTGAACAGTCAAAAGGACTGTGTCTGAGACAGGATATCCACAGTCAACGTCTGTCTTCAGGCGTTCTGGGAACCGGGGTGATGTAAAACTTTTTTGAGATGTGTACTTGGGAAAAAGAGGACTAGAGAGGCGTCGCACAAGGACAAGAGAGAAACAGAAAATCTTCGACTGTAGTAGTTGTGTATTAGCCATGGTCGATTGACATCGTTATTTTATGTCATAGGTGAAGTCGTGTAGAGTTGCAGAAGAGCACTCAAAACACCCGTTTTATATACTACAGTCAACTATTACAACGAGATCTCCGACAAGAACACGTCGCTTTGGACATACGCAGCAGCAATGTAAGACACTGTGCCATCACAGTGAGAAGTCAGACAAACATTTTCCTTACCTGACACAAGAACTACATACGCTGAGCAGCCAAAACATTATGGTCACCTACTTAATAACATGTTGGCGTACCTTTCGAACGCAATACAGCAACCATTCTGCTAGCACGGATCCGACAAGTACTTGGTACGTTTCCGGAAGTGTGTGACACCAAATGTCTACGAACAGATCACGAAATTACCGTAAGTTATTGGCCGCTGGTTTGTGAGCACGAAGCTGGCTCCCTATAGTGTTCATATGTGCTCCGTCAGGTTTTGATCAGCCGAATTTGTGGCCAAGACATCGATGTGGGTTCACTATTATGCCCCTGAAATCGCTGTAGCACGATTCTGGTGATGTGACACGAACAATAGTCTTGTTGGAAGATGCGATTGTCTTCGGGGAAGATTTCAGGTATGAAGGGATGCAGGTGCTTCACACCAATGTTAATGTAGTCGATAGTTATAAAGGCGATTTCGATTACTACTACACATCCTACGGAAACCACGGTGAGCCTCCCCCAAACATAATACTGCCACCACTGTCCTCCGTTTGCGGTGCAGTGCATATTTAGAGGGATTGTTCGCCTGGATAACGGTGCATCCGGACACGACCGTCGACCTGGTGTTCATCCGATGTAGCGACACGTTTCCATTGATCCACGTTCCTATCTAGACGACCCCATGCTGCAGTCGTACATGACGATGTCGGTGGGTCAGCATGGAAGCATATCGGTGTCGCCTGCTACGAGTCCCAGTGGTCAACAATGTGATCTGAAACTCTTGTGACTGCACCTGCACCTGCACTGTAATTTGACGAAATCTGCTACAGATCGCCGCCTGTCCTGCTCTTCAGACAGGGCAAGCGTCCGATCTATTCGTCACGTGATGAGGCGTTGACACCAGAGGTCCTTGTCGCCTGCGTCAACCACTTTCCATAAATGTTCAAGACAGTAATTTGTGAACGACCGACCAGTTTCGCCATTTCCAAAGTGCTTGTTCCCTCGTGCGGGAACACAACAATCTGCCCTCTGACAAAATCGCTTATGTCAGTGGATTTCCCAATTTGCGGTGCATACCGTCGCTAGAGAGATTCCCCTTTCATCTCCGCTCACCTTACATGTTTTCATTGCCGCGTCACGTGCTTGCAACGCCACCACGTGGCATTATAATGTTTTGGCTCACAAGTGTAGTGTTAACATAAAACCAGTCAGCTAGGTGGTGTTGTGCCCAGATACTCTATTAATATTCCGGAGGACGGAGACTCAAATCAGCATCAGGCTATCCACATTTATGCCTACCTTGATTTTCCTAAATCGCCGACGGAAAATGCAGGAAAAATTGTTATGAAAAGAGCACAGCCGGTTTTCTCCCCCATTCTTCCTCATTCGAACTTGCGATCCGTCTCAGTGTAATACGGCGATCCAGAAGCTTTTATGGTAGGAGAAATGACGATCGTAGTTTAACGACCAATCTCCTACCATGAAAGCTTATGGATCGCCGTTTACTCTGTTTCCTCTTTTGTAGCCTTCTCCTGACCACTACATCCACGACATTGGGGTGTTATTTTGCTCTATTGGTCAGTGCAACCACATAGGCCTTGGAAGATGGCTAGCATCGGGATGGAAACATCAGCAAGAGACAAAACTAGAATTAATGTCCCTGCAGTGAGGGATGCTGCATCGTTTAATACTTTGGACTCGAATAGGAAAGAAGCATGTTCAAATCCTGTCCAGCCGTCCTGATTTCGGTTTTCTTGAACTGCTTTAGCCGAGTGATGAAATGGTTTCTTCAACAAGCCCGCGGCCGATGTCCTACCCAGTCTTTGTTCAGTCCAAATTTGTCCTAAGTCTCTAATGACATCTACCTTGACATAATAAATAACTTTAATCTTTCTGTTTCGACAAATAGGGCTGATGAGTACCTATAAACTTCTACAGTTTCTGAGTCTGTGAAATATTTCACTGTTAGATATGAGGGGTGTTCAAAAGGAAAGGTACGAAACAACAGAGTGGGTGAAAAGTAAACATCAGAGCCCTGAGGACAACTATTCTACTGTTTCAAGAGCCGTAGTATTAATTGTTCTCAAAATTCCTGCGGTTGTGACAGGAGCCAGTCTCCCATAGTGTCCTCCAGTCCGTCGTCCGACATGAAGCGCTTCCCTTTGGGATATTTTTTTTAGCTGATCAAACAAATAGAAGTCGCAGGGCGGCGACATGTCCAGACTGTAGGGTGCATGCTCAAGTTGCTTCCACGTGAACTTGGGCATTATACTTTGCGAGAATTTGGAGTCGTGTGGACGCACGCTATCGTGGAGCAGAATCGCTCCCTCAATGAACAGCCCAGGCCGTTTGCTATTGATGGACTAGGCTACTGAGTGTCTCACAGTACACGTCACTGTTGATAGTTTTTCCGTGTTCGGAGAATTCGATGGGCATCGCACCTCCGACGTCGAAAAAGACGATGAGCATCACCTTGCCTGCTGAGAGCACAGATTTGAATTTCTTAGGAGGAGGTGACGATGCATGCTTCGCATCCGTAGATGTATGACTACGTTATCCCAAAGCAGCATATCCAATTTCTTCATACATCAGATAACGAAACAGCGAAAGTACTTGGGGAGCAATAAAGGTGACAATGTTACATGCTGGCAGTAGCTATAAAATGCCCTCAGCGACAGACGAAGCGACCCGTCGGTTGAATAATCTTTTGTCGCATCTATGGCTACGTCTCTTCTAGGTTTGGCGTCGCGCCGATCACCGACAAAGTGAGGGTAGCCCGTCTCCGCTGGCACGGCCACGTCATGAGAAAGCAAGACAACTCAGTCGCAAAAACAGCGCTCCACATCAACCCAAGAGGAACAAGACCACGAGGAAGACCGGCAAAGAGATGGACTGACAACGTCAGGGAAGACATGCACGTTGTTGGCTTAAGACCAGAAGATGTCAACGACAGGGAGAAATGGAGGAGATGTAGCAAATCAGCAGACCGCGCAAGTCGGGATAAATGCTTGGAAAGAGAGAGAATAAAGGTGACAATGGCAAACGTATTAAGTGTAAGCAAGCTTGCGACAACAAAAATAAAAAGCTTTTTTTGAAATGAGAAATACCTTACAATCGAATATGTATTTAATTGTTAGAATGTCTTTGTAGAATTTATTTGTCTGCATTACTGCAATCTACGAAACTGATAGGTAGACAATAAACGGAACGAGGCAAAGGAAACAGAAGGTTTCGTAATGCGGTGCTACGAAGAATGCTGAAAGTTGAATGGGTTTATTGGATAACTAAGGAGTAGATACCGAATCGAATTGAGAAGAAGAGGAATTTGTGGCACAACTCCACCAACAGGAAACGGCGATTGACAGGACACATCCTGAGGCGTCAAGGAATCCTCAATTTCGTAATGGCGGGAAGTGTGTAAGGGGGAGGGGGAGGGGGAGGAGGCAGACATTGTTGATGGAGATCTAGGCTTGAATAAAGCACGAAGGTTCATGTGCATGTGGATGTAGGTTGCTGTGGTTATGCAGAGACGGAGGAACTTTAATGGGATAGAATAGCTTGGAGAGCTGATATCCTACCAGTCTTCTCATTCTGAAGACTGAAACACCAACATGAGCAGCAACGAACGCAAATATCTGTAATATTGTTACAAATCTAGCAATTTCGTGTTAATTTTGAAGATGCTGTCCTCGAATTAAAACGATGTTCTTCTCGTACCTCTCGAGAAGAGAAGAAGCGCTAAAATGTGAGTGTAAATGTCGTGTCACTAGGGCTTCCCGTCGGATAGACCGTTCGCCGGGTGCAAGTCTTTCGACTTGACGCCACTTCGGCAACTTGCGCGTCGACGGTGATGAAATAATGATGATTAGGACAACACAACACGCAGTCGGCGAGCGGAGAAAATCTCCGACCCAGCCGGAAATCGAACCCGGGCCCTTAGGATTGACATTCTGTCGCGCTGACCGCTCAGCTACCGGGGGCGGACAAGATGAGCTAAAAGTTTAGTATTTGAAGGATACTGGAGTTAGTGATGGAGGAATGGATCAGCTTCATAATCTTAAGGAGAACCAGTAGACATAGAACCCCCGTCGCAGGAGCCATCTGATAATTCGCCAGATGTTTATTACGGAGATGACGGATAACCTGAATCGGGATGATTAGCCTAATGGTCTGATTTCAGACCCTTCCAAATACGAGACTAGTATTTTATGCAGCGCTACGCCACACTCGATCGTGTCCCAAATATTAAGTCGGTGCTCGCCGCTTTCCTAACAAGCTCGTGCGCCACACCCTGGCATCCGGCCGTGCCTGCTTTTGGTGGAGGAGCTCACACCACACCCTGGCAGGAAGTGCGGTGCGGTCGTGACAGCAGCAGGCCGTGGGCGCGATGCGTACGGCAGATGTGACAGGAGCCTGTCACTCGCAGTCGAAGCGGTTCTCCTTTGCCAACCAGTCATACGTCCAGGAGTCGGGTCGGAAAGAGGGGGGGGAGGCGAGGGTCACAGGCTCTTACTGTCTCCCCTCTCAGCACCAAAGACAAGGATGGGTGACAATCTTTCGAAGGGACTAGAAGTAATAGTAATAGTGGTTGATGCTTATTAATTGTGTACTTTTACAAGCCACCTCTAGTTGGCTTATTTGAAAGGGTTTGCCAAACACCTGTCCGAAACGTTTCTTTTCTAGTGTTCGACCATTTGGTACTTTAGGTATTGTGCTGATATAACGAGCAGACCACCCAGCAATCGCATTTTTGTAATTTTTTTATAGTACCTCAAGTTCAGAAGCCAAATATTAGTATCCCACTTCACGATCTTCAATTCACTAAAGTGAAGTCGATTTTCACGACAGGCACAAGCGCTGTACATTTGTGAAAATTACAAACAGTCATTTAGTAACATGGCAGCATCACTATTAAAGGAATTAGCGAAGGACGTTCTTGACCTCCCAGTAGATTTTCAACACATCCCGAACGAACTATACTATGTGAAACACTTCCACATAGAATATAGTTAAACTAAAATGAGAACTTCTGAGAATTATATGATCAAAGTCAAAGACGTGTGCAAGAATTTAATGAAAAATAAAAGCTGAAATGTCATAGAACAAAAGTATAAGGATTCTAAATGGCACAAAATCTGAAAGAATATACACAACCCGCTATTACCCACCAGTCTAGAGGCTATGTGGTACTGTCAACCCCAATTATGCACTGACTCATAATAAGTGGACGAACTCTTCCCCAATCCCAGGTGCATTAATACTGTGGTCGACTAATAATTGTGTGTGTGTGTGTGTGTGTGTGTGTGTGTGTGTGTGTGTGTGTGTGTTCGTTCCACATCGATTCTTAAACAACTGGACCAATTTTTTCAACAACTTGGTACACATATACATTACGGCAAGCAACAATCGCTACCTACAAACAGGGTGGGGGTGAAGAAGAAGCGTAGCCCGCGATGCGTGAATATCCAGACTACACATCCAGTATTTGACAATGAGGGCACTTAGCGACTTGCAACATACTTTATACATAATTTCTACATAATTTCAAACCTTTACGAATTTTTTTCTCGCTGTCAACTTCTACAAAATGATCAAAGGAAAGATGTTTATCGCTTACGACTTCTCCGCGGGTCATGCAGTAGAGGCCTGAGGCATGATGTTATAATTTATTACTTCTTTACTGCTAATTGTATTCGTGCCATGTTCTACAGACACTATGCACATATACCACTGAATGTACCTACAAACTTATATTCCTATACGACACATACTTTAGGAGATACGATGTCATGAACAATGAGATGCGTGAAAAACTGCCGCATCAGGCATGACGTTTAAATTCATTACTTGCTTGCTACTAACTGTATTGGTAAAAAAAATTGACAGACGGTAGCCACGTATGCCGATGAACGTACATAGAATATTATATCATTGTACGACAAATAATTCAGTACACATGAGTTCATAAACTTTAAGCACAATGTCAGACGCTGAGGCGTATGGACCTGGACGCACTGCTATAAATGAATACCTGGGCAACGCCTGGTTTCTTCGCTAGTCTTTTATAAATTATCGATAACTGAGAAGTTATGTTTGTAATGAAAATTGGAATTCTGTGTATATTATATAACTAGATGTGTGTTAATTAGAATATATTTGATGAATTTTTATAAAATTATGTAGGTACTCGAAACGAACAAAAAATAAAATGATGAACACCACGATATAGAGATATGCACCAGAAACCGTCTGACTACCCTGTCACCATTCTCCAATGCTCCGAGTGAATCACGGTGCCTGTCGTAAAAATCGCCTCCACTTTAGTGAATTAAAATTCCTAAAGTGGGATACTGATACTTTACTTCTCAACTTCATGTACTATAAATACAAAAAATTATAAAAATCCTATTGCTGGGTGGTCTGCTTATACGACATGAAATGAATTCACATACGATGAATACATATTAGCGTTAGTACTTGTGACAAACGAAAATTTTTGCCGCAGCTGCATTCGAACCCTCATTTCCCTCCTGTTATGAACAGTTCCCTTAACAACTTCGGCTATCCGAGCACGCCGCCATTGCAGGTCCAAACATCTACATTTCACGCAGTCACAATCCAAATGCCCACAATTTCGTGAAACTAAACACAGGAGAACTATTATAATTTTGGCGTCGTCATTTTAGTCCCGCTAGACGTGGTTGTATTATTAATGGTAACAATGTCTATGTTTACGCAATAACTGAATTTTTCACAATACAATGTCCTTCAGACACCCATTTATATCTGAAGGACATCATATTGTGATACACAGAGGTGCCAAAGAAACTGGTATACGTACGCGTGTTCAAATACAGAGGTATGTAAAAAGGCGGAATACGGCGCAGCGGTCAGCAAAGCCTATATAAAGACAACAAATGTCTGGCACAGTTGTTAGATCGATTACTGCTGCTACAATGGCAGGTTATCAAGATTTAAATGAGTTTGAACGTGGTGTTATGGTCGGCACACGAGCGATGGCACACGAGCGATGGCACACATCATTTCAGAGTTAGCGATGAAATGGGGATGTTCCCATACGACAATTTCACGAGTGTACCGTGAATATGAGGAATCTGGTAAAACATCAAATCTCCGACATCGCTGCGGCCTAAAAAAGATCCTGTAAGAACGGGACCAACGATGACTGAAGAGAATCGTTCAGCGTGACAGACGTGCAACCCTTCCACAAATTGCTGCAGATTTCAATGCTGGGCCATTAACAAATGTCAGTGTGCAAACCATTCAACAAAACATCATCGATATGGGCTTTGAGAGCCGAAAGCCCATTCGTGTATCCTTGATGACTGCATGACACAAAGCTTTACGCCTCGCCTGGACCCGTCAACATCGACACTGGACTGCCGATGAGTGGAAACATGTTGCCTGGTAGGACGAGTCTCGTTTCAAATTGTATCGAGCGGATGGACGTATATGGATATGGAGACAACCTTATGAACCCACTGAGCCTGCATGTCAGCAGGTGACTGTTCAAGCTGGTGGAGGCTCTATTATGGTTTGGGGCGTGTGCAGTTGGAGTGATATGGGACCCCTGATACGTCTAGATTGACTCTGACAGGTGACACGTACGCAAGCATCCTGTCTGATCACGTGCTTCCGTTCATTACCATTGTGCATTCCGACAGACATAGGCAATTCTAGTAGGACAATGCGACACTCTACTCGTCCGGAGTTGCTACGGAGTGGCTCCGGCAACACTCTTCTGAATTTAAACACTTCCTCTAGCCACCAAACTCCCTTAACATGAACATTATTGAGCGTATACCGGATGCTTTGCGACGCGCTATTCAGAAGAGATCTCCACCCCCTCGAACTCTTACGGATTTATGGACATACCTGCAGGGTTCATGGTGTCAGTTCCCTTCAGAACTACTTCAGACATTAGTCAAAGCCATGCGACTTCGTGTTGCGGCGCTTCTGCGTGCTTGCCAGGGTCCCACACGATATGAGGCAGATGTATCAGTTTCTTTGGCTCTTCAGTGTAAATGCAGTTACTTCATAAATACAGTCACTGTCGCCATTAATAACTCCTTTTAAAAGCAGAGTAGTCCGGTGGGTGTCTGCGTGTGTGGTGAAATCGGCCACGGCCTTCTGCTGCGGCAGGTGCAGGTGGTCGTTGTCGTGGTCGTGCAGCCACACGGACGTCAACGTGCCGCCTCTGCTCTGCGCTGGACCGGAAAGGGCGCGCCGTGGAGGACCAGGGCAGACCGGCACGTAATGGAGCGCCGCACACCGCCTCGCTGCTCTCGTTACGGCGGCCACTCGACCGGCCAATCGCGCCATCTCTGCTCAGGGAACCTGGACCCCATTATACCTGCCTTTAGCGGACCCACTTCCTCCTTTTTTCTCGAATAATGAGCAGCTGCAAAACTGAGTGTACACGTCGCGCACTCTGCTGAACCCGGGGGAAGGATGTTGTTAGCTCTGGGGGCCCTTCAGCATACCGAGTAGAGGCAAAAGGAAGCTATCATATTTCTGACAGTGATAATTGCAGGGCTCAGAGTACTACTGGTACAAATGAATGCTGAAACAAACTCAGTAAATGACTGCCAAAGTTAAAAGGCAATTTATAAATTATGCGAGTTACAATTTAACTGTGAAGTCGTCCAAATATTGCAGTGTCACACCAACGTTCTCGACATGCATCGACACCATAGCCATTAGCGATTCTCGTTGTAATCTACGACGACGAATGGGACAGGCCGAAGAAGACACATCCTTTCTCCCAGCACAGTACCGACCTTACACACAGGTCAATATACAGCCGAGCATGGGAGCACTAGCCGGCCGAAGTGGCTGTGCGGTGAAAGGCGCTGCAGCCTGGAACCGAAAGACCGCTACGGTCGCAGGTTCGAATCCTGCCTCGGGCATGGATGTTTCTGATGTCCATAGGTTAGTTAGGTTTAACTAGTTCTAAGTTCTAGGGGACTAATGACCTCAGCAGTTGAGTCCCATAGTGCTCAGAGCCATTTGAACCATTTGAACCATGGGAGCGCTCTGCCCCAATCCATGACTTCAGCTGAAACAGTCAACATTATCGATTAGGATTAAAGCGCGATTCAAGTCTCAGATGGAAATGAACTATCGTACATGTCGAATAATACTTCGAGAGAAGAGTTTGTTAATTAGTGCATCAAGTTATGCTGTAATTGTCGGTTCTAGGCGCTACAGTCCGGAACCGGGCGACCGCTACGGTCGCAGGTTCGAATCCTGCCCCGGGCATGGATGTGTGTGATGTCCTTAGGTTAGTTAGGTTTAATTAGTTCTAAGTTCTAGGCGACTGATGACCTCAGAAGTTAAGTCACATAGTGCTCAGAGCCATTTGAACAATTTTTTTGTAATTGTCGGGGACAGTTGTTAATTGTCAAGCAATCCTCTGGCAAAGGACTCTGTTAAGTAAATCTTTTTATTTATTCATGTACTAAAGAGCACTAACATTTCATATGTTCTAGTTCAAACGAACCATTTCCCAGAGCAACCAAAGAACCCACAGCAATGGCCAAACAACTGTAGTTTCGTCTAAGAGTAATTTCTGACAATCGAAACACCAGAATTTTTTTCCTAACAGTCAGATAGTACATGTACAGTTGTAGGTATGGTTCGAAATTGTAGTCCTTTTATATTGCTTTTGTGTTGTTGTGGTCTTCAGTCCTGAGACTGGTTTGATGCAGCTCTCCATGCTACTCTATCCTGTGCAAGCTTCTTCATCTCCCAGTACCTACTGCAACCTACATCCTTCTGAATCTGCTTAGTGTATTGATCTCTTGGTCTCCCTCTACGATTTTTACCCTCCACGCTGCCCTCCAATGCTAAATTTGTGATCCCTTGATGCCTCAAAACATGTCCTACCAACCGATCCCTTCTTCTAGTCAAGTTGTGCCACAAACTTCTCTTCTCCCCAATCCTATTCAATACCTCCTCATTAGTTACGTGATCTACCCACCTTATCTTCAGCATTCTTCTGTAGCACCACATTTCGAAAGCTTCTATTCTCTTCTTGTCCAAACTGGTTATCGTCCATGTTTCACTTCCATACATGGCTACACTCCATACAAATACTTTCAGAAACGACTTCCTGACACTTAAATCTATACTCGATGTTAACAAATTTCTCTTCTTCAGAAACGCTTTCCTTGCCATTGCCAGTCTACATTTTATATCCTCTCTACTTCGACCATCATCAGTTATTTTACTCCCTAAATAGCAAAACTCCTTTACTACTTTAAGTGTCTCATTTCCTAATCTAATCCCCTCAGCATCACCCGATTTAATTTGACTACATTCCATTATCCTCGTTTTGCTTTTGTTGATGTTCATCTTATATCCTCCTTTCAAGACACTGTCCATTCCGTTCAACTGCTCTTCCAAGTCCTTTGCTGTCTCTGACAGAATTACAATGTCATCGGCGAACCTCAAAGTTTTTACTTCTTCTCCATGAATTTTAATACCTACTCCGAATTTTTCTTTTCTTTCCTTTACTGCTTGCTCAATATACAGATTGAATAACATCGGGGAGAGGCTACAACCCTGTCTCACTCCCTTCCCAACCACTGCTTCCCTTTCATGCCCCTCGACTCTTATAACTGCCATCTGGTTTCTGTACAAATTGTAAATAGCTTTTCGCTCCCTGTATTTTACCCCTGCCACCTTCAGAATTTGAAAGAGAGTATTCCAGTTAACGTTGTCAAAAGCTTTCTCTAAGTCTACAAATGCTAGAAACGTAGGTTTGCCTTTTCTTAATCTTTCTTCTAAGATAAGTCGTAAGGTTAGTATTGCCTCACGTGTTCCAACATTTCTACGGAATCCAAACTGATCTTCCCCGAGGTCCGCTTCTACCAGTTTTTCCATTCGTCTATAAAGAATTCGCGTTAGTATTTTGCAGCTGTGACTTATTAAACTGATAGTTCGGTAATTTTCACATCTGTCAACACCTGCTTTCTTTGGTATTGGAATTATTATATTCTTCTTGAAGTCTGTGGGTATTTCGCCTGTCTCATACATCTTGCTCACCAGATGGTAGCGTTTTGTCATGACTGGCTCTCCCAAGGCCATCAGTAGTTCTAATGGAATGTTGTCTACTCCCAGGGCCTTGTTTCGACTCAGGTCTTTCAGTGCTCTGTCAAACTCTTCACGCAGTATCTTATCTCCCATTTCATCTTCATCTACATCCTCTTCCATTTCCATAATATTGTCCTCAAGTACATCGCCCTTATATAAACCCTCTATATACTCCTTCCACCTTTCTGCCTTCCCTTCTTTGCTTAGAACTGGGTTGCCATCTGAGCTCTTGATATTCATACAAGTGGTTCTCTTCTCTCCAAAGGTCTCTTTAATTTTCCTGTAGGCAGTATCTATCTTACCCCTAGTGAGACAAGCCTCTACATCCTTACATTTGTCCTCTAGCCATCCCTGCTTAGCCATTTTGCACTTTCTGTCGATCTCATTTTTGAGACGTTTGTATTCCCTTTTGCCTGCTTCATTTACTGCATTTTTATATTTTCTCCTTTCATCAATTAAATTCAATATTTCTTCTGTTACCCAAGGATTTCTATTAGCCCTCGTCTTTTTACCTACTTGATCCTCTGCTGCCTTCACTACTTCATCCCTCAGAGCTACCCATTCTTCTTCTACTGTATTTCTTTCCCCCATTCCTGTCAATTGTTCCCTTATGCTCTCCCTGAAACTCTGTACAACCTCTGGTTCTTTCAGTTTATCCATCTCCTTAAATTCCCACCTTTTTGCAGTTTCTTCAGTTTCAATCTGCAGTTCATAACCAATAGGTTGTGGTCAGAATCCACATCTGCCCCTGGAAATGTCTTACAATTTAAAACCTGGTTCCTAAATCTCTGTCTTACCATTATATAATCTATCTGATACCTATTAGTATCTCCAGGATTCTTCCAGGTAAACAACCTTCTTTTATGATTCTTGAACCAAGTGTTAGCTATGATTAAGTTATGCTCTGTGCAAAATTCTACAAGGCGGCTTCCTCTTTCATTTCTTCCCCCCAATCCATATTCACCTACTATGTTTCCTTCTCTCCCTTTTCCTACTGACGAATTCCAGTCACCCATGACTATTAAATTTTCGTCTCCCTTCACTACCTGAATAATTTCTTTTATCTCGTCATACATTTCATCAATTTCTTCATCATCTGCAGAAGTAGTTGGCATATAAACTTGTACTACTGTAGTAGGCATGGGCTTTGTGTCTATCTTGGCCACAATAATGCGTTCACTATGCTGTTTGTAGTAGCTAACCCGCACTCCTATTTTTTTATTCATTATTAAACCTACTCCTGCATTTCCCCTATTTGATTTTGTATTTATACCCTGTAATCACCTGACCAAAAGTCTTGTTCCTCCTGCCACCGAACTTCACTAATTCCCACTATATCTAACTTTAACCTATCCATTTCCCTTTTTAAATTTTCTAACCGACCTGCCCGATTAAGGGATCTGACATTCCACGCTCCGATCCGTAGAATGCCAGTTTTCTTTCTCCTGATAACGACGTCCTCTTGAGTAGTCCCCGCCCGGAGATCCGAATGGGGGACTATTTTACCTCCGGAATATTTTACCCAAGAGGACGCCATCATCATTTAATCATACAGTAAAGCTGCATGTCCTCGGGAAAAATTACGGCTGTAGTTTCCCCTTGCTTTCAGCCGTTCGCAGTACCAGCACAGCAAGGCCGTTTTGGTTAATGTTACAAGGCCAGATCAGTCAATCATCCAGACTGTTGCCCCTGCAACTACTGAAAAGGCTGCTGCCCCTCTTCAGGAACCACATGTTTGTCTGGCCTCTCAACAGATACCCCTCCGTTGTGGTTGCACCTACGGTACGGCCATCTGTATCGCTGAGGCACGCAAGCCTCCCCACCAACGGCAAGGTCCATGGTTCATATATTAAAATACTTATACTCCTTGCACCTTAAGAACCCTTTCAATAAAACAGGTGCAAGTACTAAAGCATTTTCTTTACTGTACTTTATTCTGGAGATTTGTTTTGCTACAAGGCACACAAAACGAAACTATGTGCGTAATTAATGCAAAATTAATATAACGAGCTGGAAAACAAAAGATAAATAGCAAATACAATAAAATTACCAAACCGAAAATATATTGGTGTGGTTCCAAAATGCACGAGAAATTATTCATTGTCATTTTCTGTAATCTTCTCCTAGTCAGTGCCTTAATATGGAATCACAACAATTTTCTTCAAATGGCTCTGAGCACTATGAGACTTAACATCTAAGGTCATCAGTCCCGGAGAACTTAGAACTACTTAAACCTAACTAACCTAAGGACAGCACACAACACCCAGTCATCACAAGGCAGAGAAAATCCCTGACCCCGCCGGGAATCGAACCCGGGAACCTGGCAAATTTCTTCCTTGGTATGTGTTGAAGGATGTCCTTCCTGTGCAACACTCGTCATGTTATGCATTTTTCAGCCCCCGATTGTCCCCTTCTCTGACCATGTCCTCTTCTTTCTCCACGCCCTCTTCTTACAGCCACGGTAACTGCTGTCTGGCAATAGGATATATTGTTATAGAACTCATGATGAATTAGAGGGATTTAGTTTCTTATTTCCTGAAGATTTTTCCACTTCCCAAATTTTATTTCAAACTCATCTTGTTGCAATGGCTGCAGAAGAGGTATTGATGGGGACCAATATTGTGCCTTCTAAAATCTGCTTCAATAAACACAATATCACGTTTTATATAACACTTGAACTGCATTGTCGAATGATTTTCTTTACTTATTCTTATCCTACTATTATTCACAACAACTTTATCCTTTGCTAAGGCATCCATGGTTTTAATTCAAATAAATTTTTCCGTTTTCATTTGAACTACGGAAAACTTTAGCCTCAGCTTCTTCACTGCTTCCATCCTGTCTCTGGGAACATATACATATTTCCAAGGTTTCTTTGCTTTGTTACATTCCATTTATTACAGCTGGGGACTTGGAACTTGTGATTTATAGTGTCAATATGCTCGTATTGCCTCAAAATGGACACCCACAATCTCGAAACAGGGGCCATTTAAACATGCAATAAACATTACTATAAGTAATATTAAAAGCCTACACAGTACGCTATTCCATTACTTTTGAAGTAACTGCATACCGCCGGCAGCTTTGGTAGAGTGGTTCTAGGCGCTTCAGTCCGGAACCACGTGGCTGCTACGGTCGCAGGTTCGAATCCTGCCTCGAACATGGATGTGTGTGATGTCCTTAGGTTAGTTAGGTTGAAGTAGTTCTAAGTCTAGGGGACTGATGACCTCAGATGTTAAGTCCCATAGTGTTTAGAGCCATTTGAACCGCAACTGCATACCTGAAGTTTAACTGAAGATTAGCCACAATTATCCTTTCGTCCTTCATTCCACTTGTACTAGTTGTGTTCTAAATACACTTCAGTCATTGGCTTACAGCCTACACTTCATAAACACAGAGACTATGCAGGAAATCGCTTGTAATTCTTTTACCCTGCAGAGATCAACACTTCTCAAGTAACTGCTGTCCGGACAAGATTAACTCATTCTGTAAAGACCTTATATGGGATTAACATGAGTACCACCGACAAAGTTTTAGAGGTTCTTCAGCGATACTTTCTGAGTATTTTGGTGTATGGCATTCGTCGTGGTCTCTCACAGCTCGTTACCGAGTAATGGTATTTTGTTCGATTTATTGTCCCATTTGTCGTTGCTTCTGAACTGCACTGAAAGTAATTGTACAATAGTGCAAATGTCGGCGGTGTACGTTGTGCATATTCTTTGGAACCAAACTTGTTCCTCACAACACTAATCGCCGCTTTATTCTTCGCCGCCAAGCTCGCATTCAGTATTGCTCAGTCCTGTATCAGGTTTGTTTTTCAGGCAGTGTTAATTGCACACTAACAGTGGTACACACCAGTTTCGATACGTTTGCTGATGTAAGGTCAGCTGAAATCACCTCATATGTCGGTTCACTGAAAGCAATGAAAGAACGGTACGACGATGCTATGCTTAATTGTTCCCGCTATGGTGGCAGTCGCATCACAGTTTTTTGCATCTGTACATATGAACAGCTTTTGTTTTACGTTTTGGTGGCTGCATATTACAGGATTTATCAGCGTTGTGCAACTGTTTTTACAGGAAACAATGTAGTTGGGCTAGCAAATCGAATAAATAATTATGAGTGGCTTTCAGTAATTAATGAAACACTCTTTTTCCCCGGCCAATTTCGGTTGAAAAAATGCGGAATTTGTTGTGGGACATCATGGAATATTCCCTCTTCAGCTCCTACAGTTTCCTGAAGTTTCTACATCTACATCGATACTCTGCAAATCACATTTGAGTGCCTGGCAGAGGGTTCATCGAACCACCTTCACACTTCTCTATTATTCTAATCTCGTATGGAGCGCGGAAACAACGAACACCTATATCTTTCCGTACGAGCTCCGATTTCCCTTATTTTATCGTGGTGATCGTTTCTCCCTATGTAGGTCGGTGTCAACAAAATATTTTCGCATTCGGAGGAGAAATTAGATGATTGGAATTTCGTGAGACGATTCCGTCACAACGAAAAACGCCTTTCTTTTAATGATGTCCAGCCCAAATCCTGTATCATTTCTGAGACACTCTCTCCCACATTTCGCTATAATACAAAACGTGCTGCCCTTCTTTGAACTTTTTCGATGTACTCCGTCAGTCGTATCTGGTAAGGATCCCACAACGCGCAGCAGTATTCTAAAAGAGGACGGACAAGCGTGGTGTAGGCAGTCTCCTTAGTAGATCTGTTACATTTTCCAACTGTTCTACCAACAAAATGCACTCTTTGGTTAGCCTTTCCCACAACATTTGCTATGTGTTTTTTCCATTTTGAGTTGTTCGTAATTGTAATACCTAGGTATTTAGTTGAATTTAGGACTTTTAGATCAGACTTATTTATCAAAATGGTTCAAATGGCTCTGAGCACTATGCGACATAAGTTCTGAGGTCATCAGTCGCTTAGAACTTAGAACTAATTAAACCTAACTAACCTAAGGACATCACACACATCCATGCCCGGGGCAGGATTCGAACCTGCAACCGCAGCGGTCGCTCGCCTCCAGACTGCAGCGCCTAGAACCGCACGGCCACTCCGGCCGGCCAGACTGATTTATCGTGTAACCGAAGTTTAACGAATTCCTTTTACCACTCATGTGGATGACCTCACACTTTTCGTTATTTAGGATCAACTGCCAATTTTCGCGCAATTGAGATATCTTTTCTAAATTGTTCTGCAATTTGTTTTGATTTTCTGATGACTTTATTAGTCGATAAACGACAGCGTCATCTGCAAACAACCTAAGACGGCTGCTCAGATTGTCTCCCAACTCGTTTATATAAATAAGGAACAGCAAAGGGCGTATAACACTACCTTGGGGAACGCCAGAAATCACTTCTGTTTTACTCGATGACTTTCCGTCAATTACTACAAACTGTAACCTCTCTGACAGGAAATCACAAATCCAGTCACATAACTGAGACGATATTCCATAAGCAAAAAATTTAGCTACAAGCAGCTTGTGTGGTACAGCGTCAAAAGCCTTCCGGAAATCCAGAAATGCGGAATCGATCTGAAATCATGTGAATAAAGAGCTACTTGTGTTTCACAGGAACGATTTGTTCTACACCCATGTTGACTGTGTGTCAATAGACAGTTTTCTTCGAGGTAATTCATAATGTTTGAACAAAATCCTGCTGCATATCGACGCTATCGACATGGCCTGTAATTTAGTGGATTACTCCTACTACCTCTCTTGAATATTCGACAGGTGATGGCGCTGTACGCAGCCTTCAGAATGGCGTCTGCCTTCCGAGCAGACAACTGTCATTGAGTTTCTTCTGGTGGAAAACCAGAGCATTTCAAATATTCATAGGCATTCGCGGAATATCTCCGGAGAGCTGGTAGTGAACAAAAACACGGTGAGTCGTTGGGCGAGGCGTCTGTCATCTTCGCCCAAAGGTCGCGCAACAATATTGGAACTTTCGGACACTCTCATTCGAAGTGATCGAGGGATCACAATCAAACACCTCGCTGCACAAACTGGATGTCTATGTTGGTAGTGCTGATACGCTTGTCAACGAGTTGGAGCTAACAGAAGATTATAAAGAGCAACGACAGTTTTATGTCAAACATCTTCACAGACGATGAAACATGGATTCATCACTTCGAACTGGCAGGAAAGCAGCAATCCATGGAATGGTGCCTCCAAAGAAAAAGTTCCAATCCGGATCCCCAGGTGGTAAAGTCATGGCGACGGTCTTCTGTCGCTCTGAAGGAGTTATTCTGTTTGATGTCCTCCCTCATGAAATCTGAAGCGTACTGTGCTACCCTCAGGAAACTGAAGAAACGACTTCAGCTTGTTTGTCGCCAAAAAATGCAAACGAACTTCTCAATGACAACGCAAGGCCTCGAGCAAGTGTGCGCACCCGAGAGGAGTTTACAAAACTTCACTGGACTGTTCTTCCTCAATTGTGGGACCAAACTGCGGAGGTCATCGGTCCCTAACCTTACACATTACTTAATGTAACTTAAACTAAAATACGCCAAGGACGACGTGCCCTAGGGAGGACTCGAACCTCCGACGGGGGAAGCCGCGAGGACCGTGACAACGCGCCTAGACCGCGCGGCCACCCCGCGCGGTTTTCTTCCTCATTCAGCATGCACACGGATCTCGAGCTTACTGACTTCCATCTATTTGGCCCACTGATAGATGTGCTTCGCAGGTAGCAGTACGTGGATAATAGGGAGGTTACTGATGCAGCAGAACGATGGCTCCGATGTCGACCAGTAGAGTGGTACCATGCGGGCACACAGGCCCTACCAATACAGTTGTGTAATTCTCTCGCATTGAACGGAGATCATGTTAAAAAATAAGGTTTTTTAGCCAAAAGAGTGGGGAATGATATGGTATATTGAAATCCTGAATAAAACCATCCTGCTTTTAGGGAACAAAAAACTGTTGCATTACTTACTAAACGCCCCTCGTACATTGCAACGAGCCGCAGAAGATCATGGGCCCGTATAATACGAAAATATACAGGAACTTCCTTCCAAATTTTGTTTCTGAAGTTGAGCTTACACTTTACTACTGTAACAAATCATTCTTTCTTGGAATGATTCCGAAAAGCAAAAACGCTGAAACTAATGTCTTGTCAAAGAATATTTTTAAGTTCTCTCACTCCTAGGGCAACTAATGTCCAGACATTTTATGGACTTGTCTTCCAGCTCTCCTACGTCAAAGGCTCCAAATATTCCGAATATTTTCACAGCCACCTCATCGACACCTCTTGAACTGCGATTTTATCTCCAAGTTTATCCATAATTAACAAATATGCTCAAGTCTTACCAACCCCACTACCGAAGATTTGTTTAGAGTGCACATTATGGGAAGATAAAATATTAGCTTAATTTATTTTTTAAGTACTCAACTTATTTTGCTTAACGCATCACAGTGGATTTCAGTTCTGGTAGCGTCTCCTCCACAAACATTCACGAACTGTGTGCCTCTCTTATTAAAAAAAAAGTTGCCTTATTCTTGCGATGACACCCAATTCCGTTGCCTATGTCGCTAACGCGAGCAAGGGAAGGAGAAGTGGCGGCTTTAAATTCCTTGACACCAGACTTCACGCCAAGGTCCTAGACTAAATTCCAAACCTGTCCGCAGTGTCTCACAAAGTGAGGGCATGTGACTCTGTTGAAGGTGATCCCCATACAGCTACTCACAACATAAACACTTATTACACGGTTCTGAAACATCATTTACGAATGGATCTTTCCCTCGGAATCTACCAACCAGAAACGTCGTACGATCCTTTGTTACTTTCTGAAGCATCAAGATTACTCTTCTGTTCTATCAAATGGGGTAAAGGCGTCATGGAACACCATGTTGCAACCCTTGGTATGGCTCTGTTAGAGACATATAAACTGGATCAACCAGGCGATTAAACTCGGAAGTCGAACCACAGTGTAGCCTCTTATTACTTCATAAGACTGGAAACCACACTGCGAATTAGAAGACATCACAAAGACCAGCAATGAATCAAACCTTCAAAACAAAAATCAAATGTGTGTGAAATCTTATGAGACTTAACTGCTAAGGTTACACACTACTTAACCTAAATTATCCTAAGGACAAACACACACACCCATGCCCGAGGGAGGACTCGAACCTCCGCCGGGACCAGCCGCACAGTCCATGACTGCAGCGCCTTAGACCGCTCGATCAAACCTTCCACCATTGGAATTAATTTCTATTCTATAGCCCCAGAGCCAACATAGTTTGTGATTTTTTCAGTCGTGAACTGGTTAGTGAATCCTGGTGAAACAGTTTATAAGATAAATGTAATTATTCCTATCGCCAGGTTGTAGCACGCCAGATAGTGGACTGGGGATACTGGACGTACCTTACGTCTTTACTGTTCACGGGTAAACGATCCATCTCTGCGTGGTCTGCAAAAAAGTCGTTAAGACAACGAGAAAACTACGAACTTGCGGCCGCATCTCGATGAACCCATTAAGAGGTGAACATGGAGGGGGCGGGGGGAGGAGGAGGAAGGAGAAAACCAGTCTTAATTACACGTTTCCTTCATAACTTCCAGACGGTTGCATCAAACCGCTTACCTCTTCCTGAAATATTCAGAAGTAATGCAAGGAGACCATCTTACTGCTTCTTCAGCGATTATCAGTCTTACCAAGTGTTGAGAACTTGAAACTTCCCGGCAGATTAAAACTGTGTGCCGGACCGAGACTCGAACTCGGGACCTTGCCTTTCGCGGGCAAGTGCTCTACCGTAGAGCACTTGCCCGCGAAAGGCAATGTCCCGAGTTCGAGTCTCGGTCCGGCACACAGTTTTAATCTGCCAGGAAGTTTCATATCAGCGCACACTCCGCTGCAGAGTGAAAATCTCATTCTGTTGAGAACTTTTTTGTGTGTGTCGAGTTGAAATTCGCCGAGAAAGCCTGCATTCCCATATAAAATCAAGCGATAACATAGGTAAGTAACTATGAATTTAATCAGACTCTGCTTCGGTTGTAGTAGGAATTCATAGATATCCTAGCACAGAATTAAATTGTACAAGGATGAAAAATCACATGAACTGGAGTCTGTTCCATGGGTATTTATTTACTAGACGCCAGTTTATAGCTTATAGGATGATCGTTAGGGAACAATTGAATAGGAGCCGCCCACAGAAACACTGGTGTGGATAAAAAAAAGCTTTTTTAAGCTTAACAGTACCTTTAGCTGTGACAGTTGGACTTTTCTCGCACACAGTCTTGTTTGTGAACACTAGACAATACTCTGACGAAGATCGTGTAAGACGAGATATAGTCTGTAGCTGGTAAATAACACTCAAATATAACGCAAGTTGTGTTTCCTCCACCCCAAGTTTCTATCCCGTCCCCCCATACTAATTTGTTCTTGTCCCACAACACAGAGACATAAAAATGCGTTAATATCGAGTAAGACATTCGATATATTTATAGGGTACTTTCTACCACATCCTCCCTCCATTACCTAAAGCAGTAGTTCGCAACCATTCTGAGACCAATACCAGTGAGTTCAAACACATATTAGCTAGTAACCTCCCCCTCCCCTCCTCCACCCACCATCATCAACACTAGCTGCTAAATGTTAGAATGAAAAAAGAATTTTTCTGAACACTTTTATTTTTAAAACGTTGAAAGATATATTTAGTTTTTTATGCGTTTTATTAAACCACGAACTAATGAGTTAATGAGACAATTGGTACTGCTTATTTCTAACAACTATTTTGTTGTACATTGACGAAGCTATTCTTAGTGCATCGCAAGTGCTACCTATAATTACTTCTTAGAAAAGAAAGTTGCTTATCCACACTGAGGGTTGACATTTATTGTAGAAAATGCTTCCTCCTCTTCCTAACGATACTTACTTCACCCATGCCCTAAATCCTCATTAAAAATTAACTAAGTTAAGATGTGTACATACTGTTTGTAAATCACTTTAAATGACGGAAACTGGAAGACTTTGGGCTGCGTTGCTTTGTGTCTAACTACTGCAATTATTAATAATAATAATAATAATAATAATAATAAAGAATAGTTGCAACAAGAAATGCAATCTAGAAATACAAAGATAAAATACTGTATCACAGTGGCTCGACCAGAATGTTTAGATTGTTGCGAAAGCCTAGCGAGAACCAAAAGCTGGACAGAACAGAGGCACCTGAAATACAGAGTGTTAGGAAAATGATGGCTGAAATACACACTACAGATGTCTGGAAAGTGAGAAGTAATGAAGAGATATAGAAAAATATAGAGAAAATATCAGAAGTAATGGCTAAAAGAAGATTAATTTTTTGGACACCTCTACCGAACGAATGAGAACAGGCTCACGAGACAAATAATCCTCCTGTATTTCTGGAGGAAGAAATCAACAATAGCATGGGTTACAGAAATAAGGAAAGAACTAGATAGAAATAACATTAAACATTCGGAAACAACAGATAGAAAGCTTTTTAAGACTAAAATACTAAATTC
Source organism: Schistocerca serialis cubense (assembly GCF_023864345.2). Classification (NCBI taxonomy): domain Eukaryota; kingdom Metazoa; phylum Arthropoda; class Insecta; order Orthoptera; family Acrididae; genus Schistocerca; species Schistocerca serialis. Next base: position 710,189,831 of record NC_064638.1, read on the forward strand.
AGAAGGCTTTCAATGCAAGAGAAATAAGAAATCGGGAACAACATTGATAAAACAAGGGAAAAGACAATAAGGGAAGAAGGTGAAGGAGTACTGGAAAAATAGAAAGCAACACGGAAGGAAGAGGAACTGAAGCTTTGACATGAAATAATAACAATAATAATAATAATATGCGTAGGCCCCACAGCAGCGTAGTAGTATTACATAGTTACCATTGTGTTGGGCTATCAGTTAGTTCGTTTATTGTTGCGAAGTGAATAATGAAGCAATATCTCGTCTATTGTAAGTACCACCTACTAATCTGAGAGCACATTTACATGGGATATTTAAGCATATGTGACATAGACGTCTCAATTTTACTGCCATAGATTGATGGTACACAATACAAAATATGTGTCTAATCGGTGGACTATGCGAGGAAGATGACCGCAAGTTCATATCAAAAGATGTAACCTCCAACACATTGCGGCACAGGTCGATGAAAAAATGCATCGAAAGAGAAGTAACTGTTAGTAACTTATGTAATCTGTAATAGTAATGATCTTTTGAAAATAATTTATTTCTGTGAATGAAACACAACTGAACCTTTCTGTTTTTATCGTTCAGAAAATCTTATTTTACTCCTAGGTTAATAAGCACTGTCCTAAATGGTGATCATATCTGTACACGCTTGTGCACGGAGGCTCCAGCTATTTTTGTTGTAGGAGTTGCAATATCTTTACAGTTTCTTGTGTTGTTGGTGGAAGTTTAGTTCGTGCATCTCTAACTATCGTATTATCGGGAAATGGACCAGAAATCTGATACAGTACAGATTCAAATGATGTTGTCGTATATGATCGTCGACTTTCGGAGCCAAAGTGTGTTTCAACAAGGCTCTTCTTAGTGTGCGACCGTGTCGTGACATGATAAAAGTACCGAAGTTTCGACTTCTATTTCAGACATCCATCGTTGGGGTGACTGGTGAAGCTTCCCCGCAGTAGTAGCCCAAACGTCGTTATTTTTATTACATCCTGATGCTGTCTCGCGCTCAAAAGAAGCCTATTGAAATGTGACTGTATTAAATAAAATTAAATAAGAGTTTACAAATTTTGGACCATTCACCAGAAGATGATGAGAGTGACATCCGACGAAACATTGCTGTATCTCGACACTGTCACCAACCGTAAACCTGAGATTTTTTCACCAATTGCGAGGGGGTACCCAAAAACAAACCGAAATAACTTTTAGGTGGGTTGAGCTTTTGTAGTACTGCGTTTTGCCGCTAGGAGCGCATAAAGAGAAAATTCCAGAGTCACTAACTCGCGTGCCGTAGCTGAAGGAGGTCAGACTAGTTTCGGCAAGGTTTATAGTAACAACTGATTTGGATGATTGTTGTTTTTGCAAGGACTAATTTTAGTGAACAGCGTGCAGCGGTGATATTCTGCTTTTTGCTCGGAAAAAGGGGAACTGAAACTCTTGAAGTGTTAAAAAGGGCGATGCTGTAACGAAAGCTCATGTATTCGAGTTGTTTTTCCTTTTAGAAGATGGTGATATGCCAATTGATGACAAACATCGTTCTGGCCGTCCCTCGACAGCCCGAACACATGTAATTGATGAAAACAATAGTGCGATCATCATCGAAGATTGACGACGGACCATCGAAGAAATTGTGGAGCTTCGGGAGGGACTTGGAGTTCAGTGTAGCGAATGGTGACAGAAGATTTGGGAATGAAAAGGGTGGCTGCCAAATTTGTGCCACGACTGCTGACGCGTGGAAGCATGCTGTGCTTTGAAAGAAGAGTCCCTAAATAATCCAAACGTTTTTCAGAAATTACCACAGGTGACGAAACTTGGTGCCATGCTTACGATCCTGAGTCAAAGCAACAATCAAGCCAGTGGAAGACTTCAAGAAGTTCCCCTCGCCTCAAGAAAGCTCTTCAGGTGAAATCAAAGATTAATTTTTTTTTCGATGTGAGGGGAGCCGTCCACCCAAGAGTTCGTTCCGTGAGGACAGACAGTTAACCAGGCTTTCTATCTGGAAGTTTTAAAAAGATTGCGCCACGGTGTGCCGCGGAAGCGGCCTGATTTGTGGCAGCCGGTTGACTTTTTCCGTCATGACAATGCCCTTGCTCACACAGCACAGTCTTAACGATAATTCTTGACCAAAAATGGTATGAGAACTGTTCCTCACAGTCCTCCCGCCCCCCTCCATACTCACCCCTGCGCCGGCCGTGGTGGCCGAGCGGTTCTAGGCGCTTCAGTCTGGAACCGCGCTACCGCTACGGTCCCAGGTTCGGATCCTGCCTCGGGCATGGATGTGTGTGATGTCATTAGGTTAGTTAGGTTTAAGTAGTTCTAAGTTCTAGGGGACTGATGACCTCAGATGTTGAGTCCTATAGTGCTCAGAGCCATTTGAACCATTTGAACTCACCCCTGCCATTCTTTTTGTTTTTATACCTGAAAGGACAGCATTTTGCTGATGTTGCTGAGGTGAAGAAAAAACGACAGAGGTGCTGTCGCGCATTACAAAAGATGAATTTAAACAATGTTTTGAAAAATGGAATAAAAGGTTAGGCATGTATTAGTGCAAGTGGAGAGTACCTTAAAGGAGACTGACGGTTTGTGCTTAAAATGTGAATAAATAAGTTAAAAAGAAGTTCAGTTTCTATTGTGTACCGTCTTGCACAATTTGTTGGTCGTATAAAATATTTTTGAAATTTCTTTTAATGTCAGTTGCGAAAAAAAACGCAATACTACACTTCGATTGATGGAAGGAAAAACAATTGCGAATTCGCAGTAGGATACGTCTGCGCACAGTGTTTGTGTTGGCTGGCGTGTGGCACGCTCGGTGCACAGACAGCGCGTGTGTAGCACAGAGGTAGGTGCAGGCGCCGGGACCGCCCATGAGTCACCGCCGCCAAGGCCTGCGGGTCGCCCTGCGTTAAAAGGCGGCAGCAGGTATTTCGCAAGGTGTGCGCGGTATAAACAGAAACAGAAACAGAGCGGGGGACCCTTGACCCAGCGCCAGGTGGGAGCGGCCGCCGGCTGGCCGTGACTCAGACGAGTGGCGTGCGCAGGCACAGGTAGTCCGCAGCAGGCGCCCACGCCTGGCTAAAGGCCGCAATACACGACGAGGGAAACTGCGTATGTCTATCGTCCCGTTACCGCAACTCGTATAGTATCCATTTGCAGTCTGGTCGATCTCTGACACATTAGTGTGTGGTGTCATTCGTGAATAGTACATAAGCAGATCGCACGGCCAATGATACAAACGCTTATAATACTGTCGTGACGCACTTGTTAAACAACGAACGACTGAACTATCATTGGAACGAACCACACTCCTGTACCATACCTGGCATGGAAATGGTCTGACAGGAACGCGGCTTTTGAAGGCGTGCAGATGTATTGGGTGGCTGCCGAGATACACAGCTGTTATCTAGACAATCATTTCTCTCACTGGAGACCATTAACATTTATTATTACTGTTGTTGTGCCCTACGACTTATCTTAGAAGCTAGATTAAGGAAAGGCAAACCTACGTTTCTAGCATTTTTAGCCTTAGAGAAAGCTTTTGACAGTGTTCACTGGAATACTCTCTTTCAAATTCTGAAGGTGGCAGCGGTCAGATGTAGGGAGAGAAAGGCTATTTAAAAGTTGTACAGGAACCAGATGGCAGTTGTAAGAGTCGAGGGTCATGAAAGGGAAGCAGTGGTTGGGAAGGGGGTGAGACAAGGTTGTAGCCTCTCCCCGATGTTATTCAATCTGTATATTGAGCAAGCAGTGAAGGAAAGAAAAGAAAAATTCGGAGTAGGTATTAAAATCCTTGGAGAAGAAATAAAAACTTTATGGTTCGCCGATGACATTGTAATTCTGTCAGAGACAACAAAAGACTTAGAAGAGCAGCTGAACGGAATGGACAGTGTCTTGAAAGGAGGGTATAAGATGAACATCAACAAAAGCAAAACGAGGATAATGGAATGTAGTCGAATTAAGTCGGGTGATGCCGAAAGAATTAGATTAGGAAATGAGACACTTAAAGTAGTAAAGGAGTTTTGCTATTTGGGGAGCAAAATAACTGATGATGGTCGAAGTAGAGAGGATATAAAATGTAGACTGGCAATGGCAAGGAAAGCGTTTCTGAAGAAGAGAAATTTGTTAACATCGAGTATAGATATAAGTATCCGGAAGTCGTTTCTGAAAGTATTTGTAGGGAGTGTAGCCATGTATGGAAGTGAAACATGGACGATAACTAGTTTGGACAAGAAGAGAATAGAAGCTTTCGAAATGTGGTGCTACAGAAGAATGCTGAAGATTAGATGGGTAGATCATATAACTAATGAGGCATTGAATAGGACTGGGGAGAAGAGAAGTTTGTGGCACAACTTGACTAGAAGAAGGGATCGGTTGGTAGGACATGTTCTGAGGCATCGAGGGATCACCAATTTAGTATTGGAGGGCAGTGTGGAGGGTAAAAATCGTAGAGGGGGACTAAGAGATGAATACACTAAACAGATTCAAAAGGATGTAGGTTGCAGTAGGTACTGGGAGATGAAGGAGCTTGCACAGGATAGAGTAGCATGGAGAGCTGCATCAAAACAGTCTCAGGACTGAAGACCACAACAACAACATTATTGTTGTTGTTGAATGCGACTAAGCCCATTAGTACGATATTGCAGTGCTTGTGTTGTTCAGCACTACGATGCAATGTCCCGTCAGACATGCATTTATGTCCGAAGGAACAGGCACTACGACGACCACAGCGGTTATGAAATACATGAAACGCATTGGCAGTTGCGAATGAGGACAATCATCAGCTGTGTAATCGAATGACGATAATGAAAACATGTGCCAATTCAGGATTCGATCCCTTATTTCCCGGTTATCGAGAGCGGTCGCACCACCATTGGGCTATCCGAGCACGCTCCATGACCACACGCATGGTTGCCGACATATGGAAGATTGGATGTGGCCGTGGAGGGTGTTGGGACAACCTAACTGCGTTAGAATCCAGGTCCGGCACAAATTTTCATTTTCCTCACCCCATTATGAAGCTGATGAATGACCACATTCGCAACTGCGAATACATTTCATGTAAACGCATTAGCGCTACGTGAAGTACTTACAGGTGCGCATTTGCATTCCTTTCTGTCCACTTCTTTCCATTTTCTTCCTGTGGTCTTCCTTTCTCTATTCAGATAATGTTGTTCCAGTCCGCTTATTTGTTTTTTCTCTTGTTCAATTAGCTATTTGTGAATTATGGTTCCGCAGATTTCGCGATTTTGGACGTCTTCTATTGTATTTTCTGCCAGTTTCAGAACGTCTTACGTCTCGCCAATGGATTTGATCGTGTCTGTTTCGGGTTTACTCCAGTTATCAAAGAATTTGTTTTGCGTGTCCGTATGAGTTCATTCTTCTGATGTGTCAATCGAATCTTGAGTTTTCTAATGACACTACGGACGATAAAAACTAAACTCCACCCGAACGGGCCGTGAAGGCCCAACCGTACCTACCGGCAGCTTAAGTAACTCTGCACAGATGTTACTTCATTACTCTTTATTGCCTTCTGTTTCGCGGCGAGGAATCCAGTGGGCACTTACCTTTGAGTACCCCAACGGGTGGACAAGTGTGTCAGCAGTACCAACAGATACGTGCGGTTGAGCAGCGAGGGGCCTGATTGTGATCCATAGATCACCTCAAATGAGTGTGTCCGCACGTTCCAACAGTGTAGGAGTCACAGCTCTGTGAGGCCGGCCGGTAGGCGTTCGACAAAAAACTGTCAGGATTAACCTCGTAACGCGGTATTGGTTCATACTTCGAGCCAGGAATAAAACGGAAATCCACAGAGTGGCACCACACCACTTTTCCCCCAAAGAGAAAGTTCAAAGCCACACCCTCAACCGGTAAAGCCATGGCGGTCGTGTTTTGGGACTCTGAAGGGGCTTCTCTGTTTGGTGTCTTCCCTCATGGTACAGCGTATTCTGCTACGCTCAAGAAACTGAAGAAACGATTTTAGCATGTTCGTCGCTACAAAAATGCAATCCTAGCTTCTCCTTCTCTATGACAACGCAAGGCCTCACAGAAGTCTGCGCACCCAAAAGAAGCTCACAAAACTTCATTGCGCTTTTCTTCCTCATCCGCCCTACAGCCCGGATCTGGCGCCTTCCGATTTCCATCTGTGTGACCTAATGAAGGATGCACCCCACGGGAAGCAGCACGTGGATGATGGGGAGATTACTGACTCTGCAAGACGTTGGCTCCGACGTCGACCAGTAGAATGGTACCACGCGGGCGTAGAGGTCCTCCCAAGTGGCTCTGAGCACTATGGGACTTAACTTCTAAGGTCATCAGTCCCCTAGAACTTAGAACTACTTAAACCTAAGGACATCACACACACCCAAGCCCGAGGCAGGATTCGAACCTGCGACCGTAGCGGTCACGCGGGTCCAGACTGTAGCGCCTAGAACCGCTCGGCCACCTCGGACGGCAGGTACTCCCAGCAAGGCGGAGTATGGAGGTCGCATTGAACAGAGATTGTGTTGAAAAATAGGATTTTGTAACGAGAAGAGGAATCCTAAATAAAATCAAACTGCTTTAAAAAAAAAGTATTGCATTACTTGTTGAATGTCCTTCGTACAAAAGCTGCGATTTTACGCTTGAAGCATCTACTTGTACCGCAATATGGTAGCTTCCTGCAGTTGTAACGGGATATGTAGAGCCTACAGTTTTCTCTATAAAGCTAAAGTATCCCGGGAAGTATACAATGAACTATCGAGTTCTCTTACTTCCACTCCCAGATGGAGATTATTAAACAATGTGGCTGATATAAAATTAACAAGAAAAGTTATTCCCCGCTTCCTTGTCTCACATTTAGCATCGACATGTTAGGTGCAGATAACTTAAACAAAGGAATAAACAAGTTGCGTTTGAAAAGAAAAGTGAAAACTGTTGAAGTATGGAATCCACTGGTCGAAGGAAAGGGAAATAGTAAGGACGAAGATAATTGCAATTTTTGTGTTCAGAGTAATTCATTGTTTTATACTGATTTTCTCGCCGATGTCATAGGGATGTTTATATAAGCAACATGTGTACGCTGTAGGAAATGGGCGTTCCACAGGGTAGACAACAAGCGCGGACGCGTAACTACCTGCTGGCTCTGCTTTAAGATGGGGCTGCCACATCCGTCTCGGTCCGCGAAGACAATGGCCCCGTTCTCTGCTGGTGGGCGACAGTGTGGCAAGGGCGTACATCGGCTGAGGCACACCGCGCCAAGATCTCGCTGGCTGAGGCAGCTCACGGGTTTAGCATTCTGCCGACGCGAAACTTACGAGGACCACGCTCTTCTGCTTCTTTGCGAGAATACCCCACTTGATCCGCTGGAGTTTTGTTCTACGACAACAACATTTATGAACACTATCTGTGGAAGAATTGCCTCTCTCGGGTCTTTACGTTTTCTAAAGCCAAACTGATCGTTATCTAGAAAATTCTCAATTTTCTTTTCCATTCTTCTGTACATTATTCTTGTCAGCAACATGGAAGCATGAGCTGTTAAGCTGAGTGTGCGATAGTTCTCACACCTGTCAGCTCTCGCAGTCTTCGGAATTGTGTGAATGATGGTATGTCTCCAACCTCATACAATTTACACACCAACGTGAGCAGTCGTTTTGTTGCCAATGATTTTAGAAATTTTGAGGGACTGTTATCCAGCCCTTCTGGCTTATTTGATCTTAAGTCCTCTAAAGCTCTTTTAAATTCTGATTCTAATACTGGATCCCCTATCTCTTCTAAATCGACCCCTGTCTCCTCTTCTGTCACATCATACAAATCTTCCCTCTCATAGAAGCTTTCAATTTATTCTTTCCACCTATCCGCTCTCTCCTCTGAATTTAGTAGTGGAATTCCCATTGCACTGTTCATGTTACCACCCTTGCCTTTAATGTCACCGAAGGTTGTTTTGATGTTCCTGTATCCTGCGTAAGTCCTTCCGACTATCACTTCCTTTTCAATTTTTTCACATTTTTTCTGCAGCCATTTCGTCTTATCTTCCCTGCACTTGCTGTATATTTCATTCCTCAGAGACTTATATTTCTATATTTCTGAGTTTCCCTGAACATTTTTGTACTTCCTCCTTTCATCGATCAACTGAAGTATTTCTTCTTTTACCCATTGTTTCTTCGCAGTTACCTTCTTTGTACCTATGCGTTTCTTTCCAACTTCTGTGATGGCCCTTTTTAGATATGTCCATTCCTCTTCAACGGTAGCGCCCACTGAGCTATTCCTTATTGCTGTGTCTACAGCCTTAGAGAACTTCAAGCGTTTCTCGTCATTCCTTAGTACTTCTATATCCCAGTTCTTTGGGTATTGATTGGTTCAAATGGCTCTGAGCACTATGGGACTTAACATCTGTGGTCATCAGTCCCCTAGAACTTAGAACTACTTAAACCTAACTAACCTAAGGACAGCACACACATCCATGCCCGAGGCAGGATTCGAACCTGCGACCGTAGCAGTCACGCGGTTCCGGACTGAGCGCCTAGAACCGCTAGACCACCGCAGCCGGCGGGGTATTGATTCTTCCTGATTAATGCCTTAAACTTCAGCCTACTCTTCATCACTACTATATTGTGATCTGAGTCTGTATCTGCTCCTGGGTACGCCTTGCAATCTGATTTCGGAATCTCTGTCTGACCATGATGTAATCTAACTGAAACCTACCGTATCACCCGGTCTTTTCCAAGTATACCTCCTCCTCTTGTGGTTCTTGAATAGAATATTCGCTATTGTACTGTGTGGAACTGGGGACCTATAAGCGACGGAGAGGCTTCGTCCCTGCCGTAGCCCTCAGTGGTACACAACTCCACAACAGGCTACAGCAGTCCACTCGCGCCACCCCCCCACGCCGAACCCAGGGTTATTGTACGGTTCGGCTCCAAGTGGACCCCCGCCTCCCTCCCCCCCCCCCCTCCCCCCCGGGAACATCTCACACGAGACGAGTGTAACCCCAATGTTTGCGGGGTAGAGTAACTAAGGCGGAATAAAGGGAACCCGCCCGCATTCGCCGAGGCAGATGGAAAACCGCCTTAAAAACCATCCACAGACTGGCCGCCACACCGGACCTCGACACTAATCCGCCGGGTTTATTCGTGCGTTAGACCGCACGGCTAACCGGGCGGGCTGTATTCGCTATTACTAGCTGAAACTTTACAGAACTCAATTAGTCTTCCTCCTCTCTCATTCCTTGTCCCAAGCCCATATTCTCCTGTAACCTTCTCTTCTACTCATTCCCCTACAAATGCATTCCAGTCTCCCATGACTATTAGATTTTCGTCTGCCTTACCTTACACTTTCAATATCGTGATATATTTTCTCTGTCTCTTCATCTTCAGCTTGCGACGTCGGCATATATACCGGAACTGTCGTTGTCGGTGTTGGTTTGCTGTCGATTCTGATGAGAACAAGCCCGTAACTGAACTGTTCACAGTAACTCACTCTCTGCCCTACCTTCCTGTTCATAACGAATCCTACCCCTGTTATACCATTTTCAGCTGCTGTTGATATTAACCGATACTAATCTGACCAGAAATCATTGTCTTCTTTTCATTTCACTTCACTGACTCCTACTACATCTAGATTGAGCCTTTGCTTTTCCCTTTTCATATCTTCTAGTTTCTCTGCCACGTTCGAGCTTCTGACATTCCACGCCTCGGTTCATGGAACGATATCCTTTCGTTGATTATTCAATCTTTTTCTCGTGGTCACTTCCCACTTGGCAGTCCCCTCCCGGAGATCCTAATGGGGGACTATTCCGCAATCTTTTGCCAATGGGGAGATCATCATGACACTTTGCAGTTACAGGCCATACGTCCTGTGGATACACGTTGTGTGTCTTTAAAGCAGTGGCTTCCATTGCCTTCTGCATCCTCATGCAGTTGATCATTGCTGTTTCTTCCGCCTTTAGGGATGGTTTCCTACCCCTAGGACAAGAGAGCGCCCTGAACCTCTGTCCGCTCCTCTGCACTCTTTGGCAAGGCCGTTTGCAGAACGAGCGTGACTTCTTATGCCGGAAGTCTTCGGCCACCATTGCTGATTGTTAATCAAAATTGAAGCGATGGCGGGTTTCGAACCCGGGATCAAGGACGTTTTGATTACTTACCAACGACGCTACCACTAGACTCATCTGAGTATATCGAGCGATAAAAGGCACATACTTACCTTGAAAACTTTCACCGTCGTTTTTTTTTAGAAACTGTCGAGTATCAACAGATAAGCCGAGACACGACCTCGCTTATTTTGACTCCTCTTACACTCAGCGAAGTTCCTGGGAAATCGTGTTTTGGCACTTCCCGCGTTCTCCTCGTGAGTCAGGACTCGTCTGAAAAGACGTTTTGCTTATCCTGTGTGCAGTGTTCTCGTTGGAAGCATCACCGACGGCGAGCTCTCTCTTTTGCTGCCTCAAGGACATCCGTAAAAATGGCCGCAGAGCTGACAGTCGGTAGCGCGCCGTCGCACAATCCGTGTGCGCACGTGTCACGCTGTAATCTCCATTTCGTGACTCAGCGTGCTGACGTGGCCGTACGATACTGGGCGATCGAACGAACTTGCACTGAGGTGACAAAAGCTACGGGATAGGGACATGCAAATATACAGGGGCCGAAGTGTCGCGTATACAAGGTATAGAAGGACTTCGCCTTGGTGAAGCTTTCGTTAGCACTTAGGTGGTCCATGTGAGAAGGTTTCGCCGGCCGAAGTGGCCGTGCGGTTAAAGGCGCTGCAGTCTGGAACCGCAAGACCGCTACGGTCGCAGGTTCGAATCCTGCCTCGGGCATGGATGTTTGTGATGTCCTTAGGTTAGTTAGGTTTAACTAGTTCTAAGTTCTAGGGGACTAATGACCTCAGCAGTTGAGTTCCATAGTGCTCAGAGCCATTTTTTTGAGAAGGTTTCCAATGTGATTACGCGGCACGACGGGAATTAACAGACTTTGAACGCGAATGGTAGCTGGTGATAGACGCGTTGGACGTTTCATTTCGGAAATCGATGGGGAATTTAATATTCCGAGATCCACAGTGTCAAGGGTATGCTGACGATATCAAATTTCAGTCATTACCTCTCACCACAGACAAACCAGTGATCGACGGGCGTCACTTAAAGACCGATATTAGGGGCGTTTGCGTGGAGATGTCGGTGCTAACAGACAAGGAGCAATGCGTGAAATCGATGTGGCACGCACGACGAACGTATGCGTTAGGACAGTGCAACGAAATTTGACGTTATTGGACTATGGTAACAGAAGACTGGCGGGAATGCTAATAGCACGACATCGCCTGTACCGCCTCTCATGGGCTCTTGACTGTACCCCATACGAATGGAAAATCGTGGCCTTATCAGATGAGTCCCGAAAAGTAGGTAAAAGATGGTGGTAGGATTCGTGTGTGGCGCAGACCCTACTCAGACATGGATCCTAATTGTCAAAACGCACTGTGCAAGCTGGTGGTGACCCCTAACTGGGTCCTCTGGCCCAACTGAACCGATCATTGACTGGAAATTGTTATGTTCGCCAACAGCCATTCATGGACTTCATGTCCCCAGAAACGTCACCAGACCACAATTGTTGACAGCTGGTTTGAAAAACATTCTGGACAGTTTGAGCGAATGATTAGGCCATCCATATCGTCCGACATTAATTCCATCGAACATTTACGGGACATAATTGAGAAGTCAGTTCGTTCACAAAATCCTGCACCGGCAACACTTTCACAGTTGTGGATGGTTACAGAGGCAGCATGGGACAATATTTCTGCAGGGGATTTCCAACACATTGTTGAGCCCATACCACGTCGAGTTTCTGCACTAAATCAGAAAAAAGAAGATCCGACATCATATTAAGAGGTATCGCATGATTTTTGTCACCTCAGTGTATGTCTGTCCCCTCTGGCGCTAGTCGCGTGGAACCCCTGAGATGACACATGGCGTTCAGTATGGCCCTCCTGAACCCATGGATTCTCTCCCCTCTGGCGCTAGTCGCATGGAACCCCTGAGATGCTACATGGCGTTCAGTATGGCCCTCCTGAACCCAGGGATTCCATTTTCGCACGACAATCGTGGGATCTCAACCAGTATCAGCAGCAACAGAGTGCTATCATAAACCGCAGTCTCGACAGGCTACGATCGCGCCCATATCGGACTCCGACACTTCCTGCTTGCCTTCTTACACGAGGCATAACACGATCTCCTCACAAACAATCAACACTCAGATGCGATTTACGAACGAGAAACGTGCTGCGTAATCTTTCCTTACGTACAGAATGTAGATGACATTACTCGTAACTACTCTGTGCAGTTCCGTTCGTTTGCTAAACATTTGCATATTCTGGTTGAAATGGCTCTGAACACTATGGGACTTAACATCTGTGGTCATCAGTCCCCTAGAACTTAGAACTACTTAAACCTAACTAACCTAATGACATCACACACATCCATGCCCGAGGCAGGATTCGAACCTGCGACCGTAGCATGAATATTCTGGCATGTAGTATACGTCATGCTAATTTGACGTTTGTTACACACCGTCCTCAGTGCGCTGCAGTTTTAATGGCCAGCAGTGTCATAGGTTTGGTTGGTTGGTTGGTTGGTTGGTTGTTTTGGGGGAGGAGACCAGACAGCGAGGACATCGGTCTCATCGGATTAGGGGAGGACAGGGGGGGAAGTCTGCCGCGCCCTTTCGAAGGAACCATCCTGGCATTTGCTTAGAGCGATTTAGGGAAATCACGGAAAACCTAAATCAGGATGGCCGGACGCGGGATTGAAACGTCATCCTCCCGAATGCAAGTCCAGTGTCTAACCACTGCGCCACCTCGCTCGGTCACAGGTTTGGCAGTGGACACTTGTTCCCTAAAAAAAAGGTCAGGCAGGCATTTAACATAGTGTTATACGAAACGCCACGGTATCGAACACCACAAAAATGAAATTAAATGTTCCTACTGCCAGTTTAGAACAATCACCCGGCTATCACCTTCTGCTTCATTTTCTGCATGAGGCGTTATTGGACGGCAGTGTTGGAAAGTCACGTCGACAATGCACATTTCTCCTGGTCATAGAAGTTGGTTTTAGAAACTGGAGCTTCTAGTTTTACTTCAGGTCGCTTTTCACAGTACTGTCCGGCCTTAGTTCCGATTCTTCCTGAAAAGTAAATTTCCTGGAGTTACTGCGATTCAAACGTGGATCCTCCTTGTAATAGTTAGACAAGCTGGCACCACTGATGCACCCCCATCTGGTATCACGTTCCTTTTATTTTTTGTTGGTACAGTTTAGCTCATGTGGTTTCTTAAAAATGGATACTAATAGCTCTAAATTATAATCTACAATTATTACCTATTTGAATCTACTTACTAGCTCTCTAACATACAATGCTATTAACTAAATATATACCGAGCGAGGTGGCGCAATGGCTAGCACACTGGACTCGCATTCGGGAGGACGACGGTTCAATCCCGCGTCCGGCCATCCTGATTTAGGCTTTCCGTGATTTCCCTAAATCGCTCTAAGCAAATGCCAGGATGGTTCCTTCGAAAGGGCGCGGCAGACTTCCCCCCCTGTCCTCCCCTAATCCGATGAGACCGATGTCCTCGCTGTCTGGTCTCCTCCCCCAAAACAACCCAACTCAACTAAATATATACTGCCGTAAAACAATGTGCTGGCCTATCAATTTTTCAGAAACACAGACACGTTAATTCTTGCAAACCGTACACGGCTATACGTCATTTCTTTCACAAACAAAATGTGTTCAACGATTAGAGGAAGAAGTATCTACAAAGTCAGCTACAAAGGAAATTAGAAATAAAGAAAATGCTGGTCAGAACAGCGCAGCTCGATGACCCTACTGCGAGATCTGGCTTCCTGACGGGCCCCATGAAGTATTGACACCAGTGACTGCTACAATAATTGTCTTCGAAGTGTATTTCATAATTGTCAATAAACAGTGACCGGCTGTTGTTGCCTAAGGGTCAGTTAGAACGTGGAACTGATTTTAAAAAATGGTTCAAATGGCTCTGAGCACTATGGGACTTAATACCTGTGGTCATCAGTCCCCTAGAACTTAGAACTACTTAAACCTAACTAACCTAAGGACATCACACACATCCATGCCCCAGGCAGGATTCGAACCTGCGACCGTAGCAGTCGCGCGGTTCCGGACTGCGCGCCTAGAACCGCTAGACCACCGCGGCCGGCGGAACTGATTGAAAAAACTAACCATTAACATATAGCCGAATTTAATACTAATATGTAATGTCAACTCTAAAGGAAAATGCTCGATGTAATTCTGAGCCTTTCCCTTCGACCAGTGACGGTGGAGTATAACAGCTTACCTATGCTTTCCTGTCTATCTTTTATTCTCTTCTACAGTACTAACAGTTTTATTTAAAGTAATTTGCGGTTCCTATTTTGTGTAATTTTCTTTGTGACTCAATATATTACCTTGTTATGCCTTCACTGAAAGCATTATTTGTTTGTAACAGGGAAAAACTATGATTATTACACGATTTAAACAGTAAAATATACTACATAACAGGTCTTTAAATATGCAGTAATTGAAATGAAATGAAAATCAAGTATGTTTGCGTAGCCATTATCCGCAGCAAGCACAGAAATATTCATATGCCGGCCGGAGTGGCCGTGCGGTTCTAGGCGCTACAGTCTGGAGCCGAGCGACCGCTACGGTCGCAGGTTCGAATCCTGCCTCGGGCGTGGATGTGTGTGATGTCCTTCGGTTAGTTTGGTTTAATTAGTTCTATGCTCTTGGCGACTGATGACCTCAGAAGTTAAGTCGCATAGTGCTCAGAGCCATTTGAACCATCTGAATATTCATATTGTAAATAAAAATCGCCTTTTTCTTGCTGCAGTAATTTTTTTCGCCTTTTTAGTTAAGGCATTTTTAGTGGAATCCAGAATGATACAGTTTTGTTTTGATGTGCGATATTTGTAGATCGTAAAACTTCAAGTCTTACGTAAATGTGAGAGTACTTACAGTTATTCGCGTTTTTGGCTGGCGTATGCGCTTCCTCTCGTCTGTTCACATTCTGGAGGTCGCACTGTAATTTCTGTCACTAGCGATATTTTACCTAAAACTGTGATTTAAATTCGTAACTACTGTCTGTTCCCATTACGCCTCTTCCTCTTTGGTTTATGTATGGTTTTTTTTTGCTAACCTAATGAAGTACATGTAACGCCTGTTCATTTCTGTTCTCTCTCTCTCTCTCTCTCTCTCTCTCTCTCTCTCTGTGTGTGTGTGTGTGTGTGTGTGTGTGTGTGTGTGTGTGTGTGTGTGTGTGGTTAGTCAGGGCGGGTTGCAGAAAGTTGAATGTGAATGTAATAGTATCTAGCTGAGAGTGGCTGAAAGTTTTGGTATTCGGCTGATTTGAGTTTTAGTTCAAATGCCTAGTGGTGGGGTTCATGGAAGAGTGAGGAGAAAGGGGCTGGGTGGTATTTATTATAGTGACTGATAATTATCTGTTGGAGTGTTTATTGTACTATTTTATCTGTTAACGTAAACAGTGAGTTGTTTGTCATGTATACTTGATAATTCAACAGGGTTTTCTTTTCTCCTTGGTTTTTTGTATGTGGTAATTTTCTTGTAGGGTTAGAAGGTGTTTTTTATTGTTCATTCTAATTATTTTCATATCTTCTTCACTAGAGGTTAGCATGTGATTGTGTTCTCTCAGGTGTCAAGCTCTCATGTGTTCTTTGAATCTTTGTATGATTATTACCATAATAGTACCAGCGAACCCCTTTCCCCCTCTTTCTTCCATGAACCCCACTATAAAACATTTCAACCGAAACTCAGATCATTTGAACACGAAAACTTCCAGTGACTCTCAACGCTGACTAATCACCCACCCGCTCCCCCCCCCCCCCCCCCCCCCCCATACACACACATACTCAAAGATATGATCAGAACAGGAATGAGCAGACGTTAGCTTTGAGCATATATTTCATAAGGCTGGCAACAAGTACATAAACTACACAAATACAAAGAGTCATAAAGTGAACAATCACTAGTTACGAGTTTAAATAACCGTTTTAGGTAAAATATTTACAGCTAGTGACAGCAGAATAATAGCGCAAAGAATATGAAAATTGTGAAGAAAAACGTGCGTAACGTGAAAATGTGCCTATGTTTCGTAATTGAAGATACAGTGCGACCTCCAGCATGTGGCCAGAAGACAGGAATCGCAGATGCCAGACAAAAACTGGAATAACTACAAATCATCACTTATTTACTAAAAAAATAAAACGTGGGAATTTTTGTAATGTACAAATATCGTGTATCAAAATAAAGCAGCATCATTCTAGATTCTACTGAAGATGCCTTAAACTAAAAGGCGAAACGCGTCTGGAACAAATAAAATACATTTCCGCAAGAGAAATGGGTTTCTTATTTACAAAACGAATACCTGAAATGAAAATGTAGCCAGTGTTCACGATAAAAAGCTTTGTTACCATTGTAAGTATCTTAAATCTGATAGTGAACTGGAATACCGATTTTAAACAGGAGCCGTTGATGATATAATTGATGAGGTGAAATTTATTTTTCGTTAGAGCGTGCGTCAGTGGCTTATAAGGAGTGTTTGATGGGTAAGTTGCATCGGAGTCAGTACGCTGCACGGGAAAAGCATTCCGGTAACGCGATGGGGAGAAAGCAGCTTTGCAAGTTAAAGAGCTTAAACAAGCTGAAACCTGGCGACCTCGCTGCCCCTCTGTGCGTAAAAGCATTAGCATCTGCCGTAGCAGGAGGCCGGCCGCTCGCGCGAATACAGCAGGGCAACCGGCAAGCGCACGCAATTTCATTTTGCATATGCGACCCATGCGACTGACCCTTAAAACCCGCTCTGGTAATTCGGTGGCGCCGTCCACGGTTTATTCTCTTATGTTCTACTGCACAGTAACGGTCTCGTCATTAGAAAGGGTATTTCAGGATAAAACGCATATGCGTTTAAAGGTGACAGCGTGCATTATCTCAAAAGTTAACTTAGCATAAACGTATGCTCTACCCTCAACATATTTCGACATGAAATAAACCTATTTGAAACTAATTCATTTACAATAGTAATTGTGAAACATAAGGTAATGGAACCCGTAACACAGCTGAGGCGTAGATTCGCAGTTAACGTGTAGTGCGCAATCACTGAAACTGACTGTGGGCACGGAATTACATACCAATCTCTACGACGTCCTATTTTCCAAGATCGTAGAGGATTTTCTGAAGTCAAACGTTACGACGTCAGTGACGTCACTAGGGGAAAACAAAGCTTTCTTCAAAGAATCAGTACTGATTGAGGAAAAAACCAAACGTGAGGAACACACAGCTTGGTCGATTCGTGCACGACATCTTGCAAAAAATACTGACTGTAGAAAGCAGCCTTAATGGAGCACGATATCAGAAAATCTTGGAGAATCTATTGGCCGAGTTTTTGGAGAACGTGGCTCTGGCAACAAAAGCTGTAGTGTACTAGCAACATTGTGGAAACTCTGCAGTTTCCTCATGAGCTGTTATACACCATACATCTGTGACAGGTTTAACTGTGAAACTTTCTGGCAGATTAAAATTGTGTGACGGAACGAGACTCAAACTCGTGACCTTCCAAACTTCACAGAAGCTCTTCTGCGAAGGTAGGAAACGAAGCTGTGAACGGGTCGTGAGTCGTGCGTAGGAAGCTCAGATGCTAGAACACTTGCCCGCGAAAGGCAAAGGTCCCGAGTTCGAGTCTCGGTCCAGCACACAGTTTCAATCTGCCAGGAAGTTTCATATCAGTGCACACTCCGCTGCGGAGCGAAAATCTCATTCTGGAAGTTTAACTGTATTTTGGGCTGGTTATGTGTCAGTACATATTTCGTACCGCAGCTTTCATTTCCCTTTGTAACAAGTACACCGCATTTTATGAGCAATACGTATTTTCTACCCCCGCTTTCATTTCGATGTGTAACAAATGCACTGCATTTCATGAGCAATCTGTATAATCTCCAGAATGAATCACCGACCCTATAGCGCAGTGTGCACTATTTTTAAATTTCCAGGCAGATTACATTTGGGTGAAGCTCGGAACTTACAGTGAAGTTGTCAGGACAGATCTAGCTAGGTCGGTAAGAGCATTGCCCACGGAGGACAAGGTTACAGGTTTGAGTTAGCGGTCGTGCAGACGTTAATGAGAGATCACACGCATAATTCGGAGCACTTCACCATCAACGCAGCTCAGACGTACCTATCTTCCTCAGACAGAATCACATGGTTGACGAAATTTGATTTGATAGGCGATTTGGAAAGAGGAAACTATGAGCCACGCTAACAGACACACTACATGACACTCCAAAATTTACGAGAAGTTTGACGGAGAAGAAAGGAGTCCAGTACTGATGCAGTAACTCCAGTTCCAACGTATGGGTAGGAACTTCATGGGATGAGATGGTCGTGTCGAATAAACATCATGAAACAGGAAGTGAGGTTGTAAGCTACACCATTAAGGCTGTGTGACAATTACAAGGCATACGTGTAGCTTGTAGTAGAAATTAGAACGACTCCAGTGTCCTCTGGGGAGTCTTGTGTTAATTTTGTTGATCATGATGAATGATACGGGACGTTGAAGTCCCACCACCACGACTTTCTCATCAGCAGATATACCTGCCGTTTGTCTGTCATGCGTGCCCACCCATCCTATGCCTCCTTCTCCGATGACTCCTTTGATCGCCAGTGTGGGGTGCGTACCTCTTCTCTGTTATCTCCTGAAGTTCGCTTTCGGCTCTTGCTATGGCAGATTAACTTCACACTCCCTGCAGCTTTTCGGTGGGTATAAACCCTTCACCACCTTAGCTTCGTGCAGCGGCACGCGTTCACCTTGACCCTCATCGGTTCCCTAAGGAAACAACTCCGACTTCGTTCTATCGCCTTCAGATTGACAACCTTCGCACGGAACTTCGCGATAGTACCTTTGTGTACACTGATGGCTCTCGGACAGACCGTGGTGTCGGGTGTGCCTTCGTCATTGGCGCCGACGTTTTTCGGTATCGGCTTCCGGCACACTGCTCAGTATTTACAGCAGTGCTCTTCGCCCTGGACCAGGCCACGGACACAGGCTTTTCTATTGCGTCATCTGCTCAGACTCTTCTCAGCGCCCTTCAAAGCCTCTGTGCGCTTTACACCGTCCACCCCTTAGTGCAACGGGTCCAGGAAAACTGTCACTTGCTCACCCTTGATGTAGCCACTGTGATGCTTATGTGGGTTCCTGTTCATGTCTGAGAGGAAACGAGGCTGCTGCCACGGCTGCAGTCCTCGTGCCTCAGCCCACTAGTTCTTATATTCCCTCCGATGATCTCTGTGTTGCTGCCCGTCAGGAGGTGGTGTCACTTTGGCATCGCCAATGATTTTCCCTTCACGGGACTAAGCTCCGGGTTATTAAGCCTCTCCCAGCGACTTGGACGACCTCCTCTCAGCCCTCACGCCGTGAGAAGGTCATTTTAATTAGGCTGCGTATTGGGCACTGCTTTTTTAGCCATCGCCATTTGTTAAGTGCTGCTCCCCCACCACTTAGTGCACATTGCTCGCAACTTTTAACTGTCCGCCATTTCCTGGCGGAATCCCCTTTTTTTTGGCCATTTACGTTCCCATTTGGGTTTGCCGTCTGAGTTATTGGCCGTTTTAGCGAACGACTCGCGGACTGTCAACCGCATTTGGGCCTCCCTTTCTTTCTTAACAGGCGCCTAAATAGTGGGGTGCTACTACTGACAAAAACAAAAGTTACAAAAAATGGTTCAAATGGCTGTGAGCACTATGGGACTTAACTTCTGAGGTCATCAGTCCCCTAGAACTTAGAACTACTTAAACCTAACTAACTTAAGGACATCACACACGTCCACGCCCGAGGGAGGATTCTAACCTGCGAGCGTAGCGGTCGCGCGCTTCCAGACTGTAGCGCCTAGAACCGCTCGGCCACCCTGGCCGGCCAAAAGTTACAAGTTCACCACAGTCTGACGTTCTACATGAGGGTCTTTGGAGCAATTTACTAACGATATCTACTAGTAAGATGAAGATCAGTCGCACCAGTGCAGACTTGCCTGGAGGTGTGAGATTCGGCTAATAATATGGCAGCAAATCCTACCAGGGCTGTAGATTCTTATGCAGTAGGCTGTCGTAATTTACCAGTACAGATGGGAACGGAGTTTCTGGAGGACGATCTTGCGCACGTGAAATGCCTTTTGAAATACTCGTAGATGAAACTAAATTGAGAATCATTTGTTTTTTCACTTTGTTTGTTATTTCAGGTATTAGTATTGTGCTCATTCCAAAATTCATTGTCGATACTTACGTTTCATTTTGAGCACAGTAATCGTCACTAGTGATTTGATCATTATCTCTCCCGCTGTTATATCCAAGAAAGACTGATACTTGTAACATGGGTAAGTGACCAGGTGAATAATGGCAGTAAACATAACGATGAAGTCCGCAGACCCCAGACGGGGTATTCCGACCAATAATGTTATACGATCGTTCCATTTCATGATGAGGAAAAACGCTGCAACAAGTCAGAATTTCACCGACTGAATGATCTATTTCAAGCTTCAGCTTGTCTCCACATGACGGCGCACATACCTTGCACAAATTTCAAAATTTCCATGATGCAGAGACGGAGCTTGTGAACGTAGCAGTTTGGAAGAAACAGTGTGTAGTTGCATTGATCACACAAAAAGCACCAAACAATGACTATTCTCCTACCTTAGTGGTCTGCATTATCCACAAAAAGCAGAAACAACAGGTGTACTCTCTCTTACACACTGTCTTTGACCCTCCACGTTAAAAACGCAATGAATGGTGCATAATCTCATCATTATGGGAAGTCTCACAGCCACAAAGTTTAATTCCAGGAAAATAAAAACATCATTTTATGTGCACAACACTGTTGAACACATTTTGCCCAATGGTAAAGAGCGGAATATAAGAAATTACTTGTAATTGTGGCAAATTCTATATAGGTAAGTCTGCTAGGGCAATATGTAACCGCTTGAAGGAACACCACACAAGTTGGAGGCCAGGTGCTTAAAGAAGGCCAAAGTTACAAGGTGAAACAAGAAGTATTACATCACAACCATAAATGGAGATGAACAATCTTGAAATAATGGAAATTAATAACATGTCCATCAATTCAAGATTAGTACTGAATGAACAGACACAGTTTCCTTACTGCCTACTTCCACGTGCAGATACTGCTCATAATTCTATCCAGGCCACGTTGCAAATTACTCCTCTTTCTCGCATGCCTCATTTTCCTTTATTTCAGTTACTGTAATTTATCTTCTCCCGTTGTGATAATCTCCTTTTTTTTTTTTTTTTTTTTTTTTATTTTGCTCTGTATAATCACAGCCGCTTTACTAACCTGCTTATCATCACTATTATTCGTTATCTGTTTGTACTTTAGGACCTATTAAAGACAAGACTATTTTGTTCAGCCATACTGCAATAATCCCTTTTGTTTTATTCTTACTTCCAATATTAAGATTTTCAACTCTGGAAATGGAGCTGCTCTTTGGCCAAAAAATAAAAATAAATAATAAATAAATAAATAAAATAAAATAAAAAAATTCATTGCACCGTTTACTTATCTTTGTACCGGTTCGTGTGGCAAATAATAAACATGGTACAATCTTAAACCAGTGTTACATGTGTTTCACTCACAATGTGAAGTCCGCACAAAAATTATGATTGTTGTTAAAAGTTTCGTTGGCAATGTGATATCAATGCAGTTATATACAGCATCCTCTTTTCAGGTGGTAGCACTGAACTGTGTGAAAAACGTTAACGGTTCAGTGATAAAGCCTCGTGTGAGGAATTGTACACCCAGAGCGATTATTTGTTGGAACTAGAGGGCCCCGCGAAAGGAGGAATGAAACTCCAGTACGAGTGCGCTCAACACGAGTGGCGGGAGTGATTCACTGGGGCGACGAAGCAATGCCACTAACAGCGGCGCTTTCGCCGTTTCTCCGGTGAGCTGCTTTGAAATTCAATTTGGAGGCACAATAAAAGTGCAGCGGGCTGTCCCTCGATTAGCATAAGAGGCCAGCCAGCCAGATATGTGGCGGCGGTGCGTGACGGCCGGGCTCTGCGTGCCGCGCCACGCCCGCCTGCGTCAGCGCGAGCTGTACATTCTCTACGCAGCGGGCTCACCGTCGCGTCCACTTTCGCTGCACGCCGACGATACGGCGCAATTCTCGCACAGCATTTGCGTCCATCCTATGCAGCGCAAAGGGCAGTCCGCCTATGACAACTCGCTGTCGTGTGAGGGTAAATGTTGGCTTTCAATGCAGCGAAATCAGGCACTTATCGTAGAGAGGCGCCCAGTCCCCGTGGACTTAAGTAGATATCTCTAGGCAAAGCTGCGCAATCGGGGAACAAGGCCAGGTACTTCTGGGTTTTTAAACTACGCCTTATGCAGAACACAAAGAATTCCGTTTTCCATTTATCTATGCATGTTTCCCACACCTTCTGTAGCCAAGTGTCCACTTCCGTGGGTCTCGATTTTTAGAAACTGGCAGCACACATTCCACTTTTATAGATTATCTCATAGTACAAAACCACAACCACAACCATAAACAACACTGCAACTGCTCTCGAGACCCTCTGAGAAAGCGATAGCCTCTATCAAAAACTTAGAATAGAGCAGAATTACCGCGTACAAAAAGCAGTGATACAAGGAGAAAAGGTTTTGAAGGAATTTCCAACAGTCTTCAGCATAACACATTTTGCAACACTTAATGAACTACGTAAAAACACTTCCCTGTGTCTGGTTGTCAGTCTCCTCTCCTCCCTTTTTTTCTATCTCAGTACAAACAGACAAACAATATTACGCATCACGGAAGTTCCCCCCCCCCCCCCCCCCCCGCCCCTTCCCGCCTCCTTTCCCACCAGACGTCTCCCAGCAGACACACGACAAGAAGTTTTCACTAAGCATTTAAAAGTAGCGCCACACTAAACAAAACGAAAACGATGAACAAGTGAGTGGCAGAAATACCATAGTGCGTTTTTTTGGAAATTTGTGGTAAGTTCCTATGGGACCAAACTGCTCAGGTCACCGGTCCCTAGGCTTACACGCTGCTTAAACTAACTTACGCTAAGGACAACACACACACCCATGGCTGAGGGAGGCCTAGAACCTCCGACGGGGAGAGCCGCGCGAACCGTGGCAAAACGCTCCAGACCGCGCGTCTACCCCGTGCGGCTCACCATAGCGAGTCTCTATAAGTGTGTGGACATACATTATTTTTCTCAAATCCCGTTTTTGTGAAAAAGTCGTGCTCTATCAGGTGCGAATGAACCATAAAAAGGTGTGAAAAATAATTATATAATCGCAATAGATAAAGAAAAGACGCCACAGATACACAAGAGGACGAAAAAACTAAGTACAGTGACATACGCAAACACTACTAAAAAAGATTTTTTGAAAGTAAGCACATTTATTTACGACTATTCTGCGGATGACACACTGTCAGAACGATAAAAGGCATAAAGAGAGGTCGATCTGCAGCAATCCCTTTTCAGAAGTATATACTTTCAGGTGAGTAACTGAAACAAATTTCAGAAAACGCACGTGCTTTTTTTTTTGCTTGAAATAGAAACACAATAACGAACATTGTATGATATTTTGCAGAAATAAATCAAGAATCACGGAAGATGACATACAGCTATCAAAAAATTCGGGCAAATATATAAAAAAAATACACTGTATTTTGTACAAGGCAGAATTTAGAATTCCAAATTTAATTAGCAAACACGTCATCGGAGCTTCCAACCCCAGCAGGATGATTAGCGTCACTCTCGAAAAGCGTCCAACGTGGCGTCACCAAGTCGAAGAAATGAATGGCGGTGAAGAAAGGGAGGGGGGGGGGGGGGGGGGGTAGAAGAAGTGGGAAGGCTGAGTTAGCTGTACTCGCTGCTAAATCCGATGCCCACATCTCAGGGGACACTGGAGTTGTTAAATACAAGACGAAAATGTGCCCAGATTTTGGGTATGCAGCTGTCGTCTCCGGAAGCGCGGCCCTTACCCAAAACGATCGCCTAAAGACAGTGCAAAATTAAGGTCAAACTCGCTTTGTAACCGTCTCGGAATTTCTCGATGGTAGAAGTCCATCAAGTAGCTAGAAAAGCTAGACGATCACCCATTGACTTTTATGAAAGAAAGGAAGTCACAGAAACGCCACATCTTGAACCTGGGTAACCAGGTGTAGTGTCACAACACCACCAGGTGGCCAAAACGCCTGGCAAAATAACATGTTCTTCTAACACACTACTGTAACTTTTTTCGTATTTTTCAGATCGACACCAGTAAGGGCAGCCAAGAAGCAAAGAAAGCAGCAACGGACACCGATCATTTGTCGTAAGAGCCCGCAGGTCTAAGCCTCTGCCAGGATTGGGAGGAAAGCAATTCCCGTCAGGGAGGTCGAGGAGGTACCATGTGGCCCGGTGGACTGGTGATACTCTCTGCATGCTCTACCCGCCAGGCGCACGCGCCGTTTCAGCAGCCATCACACTGGCATATTAACACAAGCACCTGGCTCAGGAATACCTTGTAGTGAGCAATGCGGCGAACGAAGTATCGTATTTAATCTCCATCTACATTCCGCAAGCCACCCTGTGGTGTGTAGCGGAGGATACATTTAGAACCAACATCATTCCCTCCGTCTCATGTCCCATTCACGAATGATGGGTCAGAAGGGGATTCTAAAAACGCGTATGAGATGAGCGGGAGGAACCACCCGTGAGATCCAAAGTGTTACCAGCATTCCAGCTAACACAATCAATCTGCGTTTTGACTTGAAACTAATGGGGTATGATGGTCGAGCAGCCACACATTTGCATCGTCAGTGCTAAGCGACGATTGAGATGGCGTATTGCGCGACGCCACTGGACGGCGAATGACTGATTTTGGAATGATGAATCACGCTATATCTTCTGGCAATTCGATGGAAGCGTTTGGTTTGGCGAATGTCTGGAGAACTTTAACTGCCATCAAGTGTAGTGCCAACAGTGATGTACGGAAGAGGTGGTGCCACAGTATGCGGGTGTTCCTCGTGGTTAGGTCTTCGTTCCCTTATTTCGCTTAAGGAAACGCTAGATGTGGAAGAATATTTTACAGCATTGTGTACTGCTTACACCATATGAAGAGTTCGAAGAGGATGATTGTATCAGCATGACAATGCACCCTGTCACAGAGCATCATACGTGGGACAACGGCTTGTGGACAACAACATTCCTGAAATGGACTGGCCTGCCCGAAGCCCCTGTCACTTCAGTGGAAAACCTTTCGGATGAATTGAACAGTCGACTTCACTCCGGTCCTCAGCATCAATTGAGGAAATCCGGGCTGCCATTCCTACGCAGATATTCAGACACCTCATTGGAAGTGTCTCCAGCAACGTTCAAGCCCTTATAAAGGGGAAGGGTGAACGTACGCCATATTAATGGCCACTAACAGATGTCCGCATACTTTTGATCAGATAGTGTACGTCGTTGATTTACTGCTAGATGATAAACTGAAGCAGACTTAACAATCAATAAACGTCAATGTAGACCTTCAGAATGGAGCTGTAGGTGAAACGCGTCAGACTGACATGTTGCTCTTGTTGTTGTGGTCTTCAGTCCAGAGACTGGTTTGATGCAGCTCTCCATGCTACTCTGTCCTGTGCAAGCTTCTTCATTCCCGAATAAATACTCCAACCTGCAGCCTTCTGAATCTGCTTAGTGTATTGGTCTCCGATTTTTACCCTCCACGCTGCCCTCCAATACTAAATTGGTGATCCCTTGATACCTCAGAATGTGTCCTACCAACCGATCCCTTCTTCTAGTCAAGTTGTGCCACAAATTCTTCTTCTCCCTAATTCTATTCAGTACCTCCTGATTAGTTACGTGCTCTACCCATCTAATCTTCACCATTCTTGTGTATCACCACATTACAAAAGGTTCTATTCTCTTCTTGCCTAAGCTGTTTATCGTACATGTTTCACTTCCATACATGGGTACTCTCCATACAAATACTTTCAGAAAGTACTTCCTGACACTTAAATCTATATTCGACGTTAGCAAATTTCTTTTCTTCAGAAATTCATTTCTTGCCATTGCCAGTCTACATTTTACATCCTCCCTACTTCGTCCATCATCGGTTATTTTGCTTTCCAGATAGCAAAACGCATCTACTGTTTTAAATGTCTCATTTCCTAATCTAATTCCCTCAGCATCAACTGATTTAATTCGACCACATTCCATTATCCTCGTTTTGCTTTTGTTGATGTTCATCTTATATCCTCCTTTCAAGACACTGTCCATTCCGCTCAACAGCTCTCCCAGGTCCTTTGCTGTCTCTGACAGAAATACAATGTCGCCGGCAAATTTCAAAGTCTTTACTTCTTCTCCATGGATGTTGATTTCTACTCCAAATTGTTCTTTTGTTTCCATTACTGCTTGCTCAATAGAAAGAATAACATCGGGGATAGGTTACAATCCTGTATCACTCCCTTCTCAATCATTGCTTCCCCTTCGTCTCTCTCGACTCTTATAACTACCATTTGGTTTCTGTACAAATTGTAAATATTGTTTCGCTCCCTGTATTTTACCCTTGAGACCTTCAGAATTTGAAAGAGAGTATTCCAGTCAACATTGTCAAAAGCTTTCTCTAAGTTTACAAATGCTAGACACGTAGGTTCACTTTCCCTTAATCTATCTTCTAAGATAAGTCGTAGGGTCAGTATTGCCTCGCGTGTTCCAATTCTACGGAATCCAAAGTGTTCTTCCCCGAGGTCGGCTTCTACCAGTTTTTCAATTCGTCTGTAAGGAATTCGTGTTTGTATTTTGCAAGTGTGAATTATGAAACTTATAGTTAGGTAATTTACACACCTGTCAACACTTTCTTTAGGATTGAAATTATTATATTGTTCTTGAAGTCTAAAAGTATTTCGCCTGTGTCATTGCTCACGAAATGGGAGAGTTTTGTCATGCGGACTCACTTAATAAAGTAAAATACAATGTCGTTACTGCAGAAGACGTTTCACTAATAATACTGCCAATCTACAAGGGAATCTTTGGTACAAGAAAAGCTGTCTTAAGCAGGGGCAACGTGCTGTAGTTTAGCGTGTCGGTACTTAAAGGTAGCAAATGATAATATACGTGGACATGCCAAGGGCAGGATGTTCCGCCATAGGGAGCTCCTACTCACCCCTGCGCAAGCAAGGCATCAGATGGCTCTCTACTACACGCCATTAACGGCAACGCGCACCCGGCCCGCTGCCTCTAGGCAACAGATGGGCGCGTGAGGTCATCTGATGCGCGAGTTACGCGTCCTGTCCGCAGGCGGGAAAGCCGCGTAGACCTGTCTGCACCTGGCGCTGCCTTGGGTTGGGGATTCAGAAACTGGTCTTCGGGAGGAAAGCGGGTGAGGGCACTTAAAAATACGATTCGCTTCCAAAAGCGAGCTTTCAGCGTACCGGAATTTAAATACCAGCAGTCTCGTAAACACCCTGCTTTATTTTGCGTATTCTGCAGAAATGTACTGCTAAACATGTTTTTTGAAACAAATTACCTCTGCTGTCCGAAGTTCTCCAGAAAGTTCCCTGTATAAGAGAAAATCCCCCCTAATGGGAGATTGTGCTTTAACTTCGACACAGCTGTATTTCGTAGTTTATTTTAATGCTCATTAAATATTTGGACAAATGATCAGGAACATAAAACTGCTTACACGAAATCAGCAACTCGTACCTGCTCAGCATTCGAACTTCACATCATGCCCAAAACTGCCCTTGCTGACTGTACCCGAAACCCGAAACTTGCAACAGATTCGTGATTTTCTCTTGGTTACTTCCCGCAGCAAATCCTTTCCCTGTTTCCATATTGTAGGAGAATAGAAATATTAAGCGGATGAGTAGTACTACATTTTATTACAAAGTTTACAGGCACTAGTATCTTAATCATAGTAATGTATACGTCCGAACCATCTCACAAGCTGTACACGAAGTGACCCTCAGTTATTCCCTGGAGAAATCGCCTTAAAATAGAATATTTTATTATGAAATTGAACTCTCATATATTAAATACATTTTGTTTCACCTCTGTCAAATATGTTTTCAATCAATAATTGCATGAATGTGCATAAAATTCGAGATAAAAGCAAAATCTATCGTGGAACTTTTTCAATAATGGAACTTGAAAGTGATCTGCATCTAAAAATTTTACTTGCAGTTGAATTTGACGAAGATGCTATTTATTTAATAAGAACACACCGATGTTCTCAGTTATTCATTAATCCATTCATTAATAATTTCCACACTCTTGGAATACGGACAACAATATTATCGAAAATTGGATGGCCTCTTTTATTTAGGGACAGCGGCGTTTCAACAATGACCGTTCTTACCGTGAACGACTGTATTTTCTTCAACGCGGTCTGTAGATTCGGCAGACTAATCGGTTTCGGCATTCTCCACAAATGCTGAAGGTTCAAATGGTTCAAATGGCTCTGAGCACTATGCGACTTAACTTCTGAGGTCATCAGTCGCCTAGAACTTAGAACTAATTAAATCTAACTAACCTAAGGACATCACACACACCCATGCCCGAGGCAGGATTCGAACCTGCGACCGTAGCGGTCACGCGGTTCCAGACTGAAGCGCCTTTAACCGCACGGCCACACCGGCCGGCTAATGCTGAAGGGCAACGCCCTTCAGAATAAGTTTCTTCATGATAATCACTTAGCTCACTTACAAGACTGAGTTCTTTTATTTAGAAGATTTCTAATAACATTTAAACTTTATACAAAACATAATTCAAAAGTTGCAATCTGCCCGTTTCACAATATTGGCACAACACAATTTTATTCACTATTTGTCTTCTTTCGTTTTTTAATAGTTCTTGGTATGGAGCCGAAACCGACACTACTTTGCGGGGTGTAGGAGTCTGTTTGTACAAGGTTGCAAACCCTTACATGCATGTGTTGTCCTCCAAAATGCAGATGACTGCTGTGGGCAAATGTATGTACGCGATATTATACCTGAAGAAAATGTTCCGGAATTCGGGTAGGAGGATTATTGGGCCCTTCCTTGACCTTTCTTGAATTGCAAAGTTCGTGTCCACACCCATACAAAACAGGTTCCCGACCTTGATCTCACGTACAGTTATCTGTTTCCTGTTCGGACGACAGTTATGGGAAATACAGAAGTTTCTGTTAGCTGATTAACAGCATAATAGCAATTATCACTACTTCCACCACCACCACCACCACCACCACCACCACCACCACCAACATCGCTGTTCCGACATTGTCTTTCTTTCATCTCTAATTACCTTAATACCGAGAGGATTCCAAACTCCAATGTTCCTTCTTACCACCTGGCCTGCTTTGGAGCCCACATTACGAATGCTCCCAGTTTCTTAGTTGACGCCTTTTATCTGTACCTAGCGCTAATCAAAACCGTCTTCAATTTTACATAAGAGTATACTTCCAGTTTATTCATTTTTCGAACTTTCATCGACTGATACACTGCAAACTTCGATTACATGACAAATTAGTCAAATCTAGAGGCCGTAAATTCAACTAAATACCTAGGAATTACAATTAAGAACAACTTAAATTGGAAGGAACACGTAGAAAATGTTGCGGGGAAGGCTAATCAAAGACTGGGTTTCGTTGAAAGGACACTTAGAAAACGTAATAGATCTACTAATGAGACTGCCTACACTACGGTTGTCCGTCCTCTATTAGAATGCTGCTGCGTGGCGTGGGATCTTTACCAGACAGGACTGACGTAGTACATCGAAAAAGTTCAAAGAAGGGCAGCACGTTTTGTATTACCGCGAGCTGGCCAGTGTTGCCGAGCGGTTCTAGGCACTTCAGTCTGGAACAACGCGACCGCTACTGTCGCAGGTTCGAATCCTGCCTCGGGCATGGATGTGTGTGATGTCCTTAGGTTTGTTATGTGAGAGAGTGCCATTGAAATGACACAGGATTTGAGGTGGACATAATTAAAACACAGGCGTATTTCGTTACGGCAGAATCTTTTCACGAAGTTTCAATCACCAACTTTATCCTCCGAATGCGAAAATGTATTGTTGACATAGGGAGAAACGATTGCCAAGATAAAATAAGGGAAATCTGATCTCGCACGGAAAGATATGGGTGTTCGTTTTTTCCGCGCGCTATATGAGATTGGAATAATAGAGAATTATGAAGATGGTTCGATGAACCCTCTGCCAGGCACTTAAATGTTATTTGCAGAGTAGATGTACAAACTGAGCAGCTGCAATATCGAAACAGAGTTTAAATATCATCCATAATTTATTGTCCTCTTTGTTGAAGTATATGATATTACTTATTGGGCTAATATCCATGTTTTTGAGCCATTATTATGTCTTCATATTTGAGTCACGGTTCCAGCACGACAGATGTGCTCTTACGATGCAGCAGTTCCTAATAGTTACGTCTGTGCCCAGAAGGTGCCAGCATCTTGTGGACTACGAAATTATAAAGTTAGACAGTACATTGTAGAAACAAAGCTTTATATTCTGTAAATAATAGGTCTTCTATTAATTATTACTAATTTAATCCGTTTAGTTATTATAGTGAATGAGATTATGAATACAAAATAATATAATAGATGAATATCGTTATGTCCATTAACAGTGTACACGTTAGCATTAGAACTGTGGTTGTACGGAGAGAGTGAATCATGCTTCTAGGCCAAATTTGTCAAGTGCAACTAACCATTTCATGGATATAGGGAAACAAGAAACATATTACGATAATTCAGTTATTTAAGGAGAGAGTTAATTTTCAAATTTGGCTCAAATGGCTCTGAGGAACATGGGACTTAACATCTGAGGTCATCAGTCCCCTAGAACTTTGAACTACTTAAACCTAACTAACCTAAGGACATCACACACATCCATGCCCGAGGTAGGATTCGAAACTGCGACCGAAGCAGTCGAGCGGTTCTGGACTGAAGCGCCTAGGACCGCTCGGCCACCGCGGCCGGCTTTCAGATTTGTGGATTTCTATATGTTGGGTTTGGGTTGGGTTGTTTAGGGGAGGAGACCAGACAGCGAGGTCATCGGTTTCATCGGATTAGGGAAGGACGGGGAAGGAAGTCAACCGTGCCCTTTCAGAGGAACCATCCTGGCATTTGCCTGGAGCGATTTAGGGTAATCACGGAAAACCTAAATCAGGATGACCGGACGCAGGATTGAACCGTCGTCCTCCCGAATGCGAGTCCAGTGTGCTAGTCACTGCGCTTCTATATGTTTTCATTTATAAATCACAGGATTGGACGGTTTAATACTAATATCGCATTGGCTATGTTGTGTATCAGCCAGTCAGAGGACAATAGGGTCGCGCGTGTTTGGTGGGCTAAAGAACCCTTTGATAATTCTAGGCAGTTCGCAACCTACCTATCATCATGCTCGAATGCGTACATTAGGAGCTCTGAATATATGTAGTAACTTTATGGAATAATGAGAATAACTTGAGAGTGGGGTGCCGCAAGGTGAACGCGAACATGTGAGGAAGACGAACGCGCGAAATTCCAGATTATGTGTATAAACTGTGACTTTTGAACCAACCAAAATCCGTGTGGCGTATTTTGCAGTTCGGTACCGAGAACTGTACGTTCAAAGGGATCGAGATATGTTGTAATTGAGCGTGAACTCTGTCACAGATAATCCGTTTTGTAAGCCTTTTGGTAACTGACTTGGTTAAATACCGCAAGCTGGCTGTTATAGGTTACTGTGATTACATGCGTGTGCCGTAATTATAATTTAAGATTACCACAGACTTGATGTTTTTGTATCAAACAAGCCTTAATATATTGTAGTTTTCACTTGTAAACTATATGTCCTTTAATACCTCAGCTAGCCTCATACTAAAAAAAAAAATTGTTGCTCTCGCTGGACTCGTGTAATGCTATTGTTTCTACAACAGCTTTTCCAGTAGAGAAAAATTATTCGTTTTTCACAGGACAGCAGTGAGTTTAAGAAGCAGAAGAAGATCACCGGAAGGTGAGAGGACTTTTTTTTTAAGAGGAACTTAATAACCGCCATGTTGCTTTCCCTGTAAGAAGATTCTTCCTATTGCATCTGTTTCGGCCTCTGTGATTCTAACTCCTCCAGGGACACGTTTGCCCCCACCCAGGGCATCTTGGGAGGGGAGGCGGGTAGCTTCGCTCAGGGGAGTGCGTCCGCAGAAGCTAATTCTGGGGGAACTCGTAAAGAAGATTACATGCTGAATAAATAATGTGCTTGTAAGAACAGTCAGGAAGAACAATTAGAGATTACTTATTTAGAACTGGCCATGACTGTATCTGAACTTTATTCCCTATTTCAGTCTAGGGAAAGAAGACACTTTTGGGTTAACATTTCATTCGAGATGCTCTCCCTAAAACTCACAGTACCATATAGGCAACGAAGAATCTTCACGACAACAGGCATGAGGCTCGTGATGTATCTGGTCTCAAATACATGGCGATATTCTGTTTTTCTGTGGTCATTTACAGATATTAATGCAAGTATTAATGCAAGCGACGACGGAAACACCAATGAGAATAACTTTACCGTGTGATGCTGGTAATGGGTGTTCCCCAGAGCGCTGCTAGTGATTCAAAGGGATTCGTACTTCATTTCAGAGGTGCTCTGATTAGTCAGATCCAGGTTCGTTAGGGATAATAAAAGATGACGCACTTCATCAGCATAAATGACCAATTTAGGATCAATTTAGGAACGCGCTTTGTGTCAAAAATCGGAGATGATATCAAGATGCTGCAATTGGATTACTTGCTTCTTATGTGTTAAGTTTTTGCCTCATACAGCTGTGTAATTTCTTTGAGGTAGCATCTTGGACGGAAAAAAAAAATGTTCCCGTGGACACCAGATTCCACAGAAATACATTGTTCTTAATTTTTAAATTTGTATTTCTTGACGAAGCAGCATTACGTAGTAGTCGTGTATCGGTGTGTACCGTCTACGTTTACGTCCGCCTTAATGAAACGCAGATTTAGGCAACGCAATGTCCTTGTTAGTTTTCAGACAGTGACTTTGAGATTGCTATTTTTTCCGCTTCTTGATTATTATCGCGTCAAAGATACAAAATTACTTAACTGTAAGACGTTTATAACAACCGGAAAATGAAAAAAAAACTATGAAAATAATCTTAGTTGGTCTCTGTAATACTAGAACGCCCATTGTTTCCATTCGGATTCTAGACACCGGTAATGGGAACGAACTTAGTACAAACATTCTGTTGTGTATGATCGGAAATGTAACAATTTGAATGCAATATGTACGAAACTTTAACATGTATGTACAGTAAGAAGATGCAAGATGCTACTGACTTTTATCGAAACACAAGAGCGCGATACTTAAACTCTTAAAATAACGTGGATTGTGTAAGGGAAATACTATTGATGAAAGAGAAAACTAAAGGAGTACCTTATTCATTACATAAAACGTAGAATAGCGAGGAGAGATAAAAAACAGGGAGATAATGTTTATTTACAACTTTTTTAGAAATGAGAGAACATTTATGACCGTCGAAGGACATGAAAGAGAAGTAGTAGTTGAGAAAGGAGGGAGACAGGGTGGCAGCCCATCCCCAGAGTTCTCGTTTGTGGGGAGACGCTGGAGGACGCTACCCCGAAACTTTACCGTCCGCAAAGTAACTTCTTTACGACGTTGGGGAACTTAAAACTTTGCTAACGGTTTATTTCACAGACGTAAATCACGGATATAAATCGGATTCATTTCTTTTTTTCATGTTCGTATTCGCAATATGAACGATGGAAATGCAGTCTGTTGTAGGGAAAGCTATATATTTAGCTGTTTCCAACGTTTAGAAACAGTAGGATACCGTTATCGACAACTGATTCTCTGGTAGCCAGTCAGTGAGTTTACTTTCTTGTTCGGTGAGCCAGCCGACACACGGGACACAGCATACTTGACTACCCACTAACTGTTCCTGTCTTGTTGGTCGTATGTGTGATTTTACGATGATGATGATGATGTTTGGTTTGTGGGGCGCAGCAAAATAAACCATTCTACTTGTTCTCCTGCGTCTAAAAAGCCAAACTTTGCTAATAATTCTTGTGCGAGTGAAAAGTCAGGAATTTTGACGTTGTCGGTGGTTGATAAAAGCGAAAATGGAAACCTGAATACTGAACCAACGAGTGAAAATACAGTGAACGAACGTGTCAGGGACTGCAAGTCAAATGAGTTGGTCTTTGAATCAAGAAATCACATTTTGTGACTGGTTAATCGCTTGAAGCAAAAAGTATGTCTGCAAATTTTGCAAAGAAATAGGAAATTTGGGTGTAGAAAATAATAAACGAGGCATGAACATTGCACAACCCTGAGCTGTCGTATCTGTATCATCTTCCGGTAACGGTTTCTTTGCGGAAAAACATATATAAACATTAAGAGAGTTTCGTTCAACAAGCTACTGCCCAAATCCTACTTTGCGCTAACGAGAATCTTTGGAAACTGCTTGCACTAGAGCGTTTCAAAATTAACAAGAAGTGGCGGCGAATACATTTCACAATGCGTTTAAAGTCATGAAATGGAATCAACCTACTAATGATTTTAAGACCGAAATTGACTTGCAAGAACTTAACCAAGTTGACATGGGCTTCATTTTACATTCTGAAAATGCGCGTACTAACATTATTAATCACACTGCAGAAAAAATGAAAGACACAGTCATTAAAACAATCATTGATACATGATACAAGGTCAAAAATATCTTTAATTATTGATGAGCACAACAATTAGCCAATTATCATCTCTAATAATTTATTTACGAACCAAACTCCCCTGTCATGAGAGAGCCCACAAATATTTTCACTTGTATACCTAGGCTAGGTAATGCTACTGCTGAATGTATTTGTAACACATAGTTAAACGGAGTTTCTGAAAGAAAATCTTATTCCAGTACAATAGATGGTGCAGCAATGATGAAGGGAAGAAAACAAAAGAGTTATTACATTAATGAAACAGCATTTCCCATAGAATTTGGTTTGGCAATGTGGAAACTATAGACCGGATTTGTCAGTCGGTGATGTAATAAAAAGAGACATCCCATCTCATGTGAATCACTTCAAGTCTTTCTTAGACAATCTAAGTTCAGTGTACCACCAGTCACCGAAAGACGCTCGAGAGTTAAAGCAGCATGTAGTGCTACTTGACATTGAAACTTTGAAAATACATACAATATTGGACACCAGATGGGTAGCATTGAGCTTCGGCAGTGAGTCAGCAGTGTGGAAAAACTTTAAAGCTTTGGTTACTCACTTCACAGCTGCAGACGATGATAAATGACTTAGCTCTAATGTGAGATACCCTTCAAGAATTATAAGAACTAACAAGAAGTCTTCAACTACAGTCACGAGACATCACACCGTAATGGAAGAATAGAAATCATCTGCTGGTGTTCGAAGAAAGAAAACTGAGCGGTCATTCTCATTACCGTGCAGCTCTCAAAGCACAAGGGCTGAACCTCAGAGGAACTACACTGGAAAGGCGAACGAAAAGCAGACGTCTTGAGGCCAGTAGATTTTATGAATGTCTAAACATCAGATGGAAAATCGTCTTCTGCAGACAGAGGGTATTGCTATCTCTGGATGTGCAGGAGTGTTGGATTCATCGACTTGTCATGAAAATCCTGAAATAAAATATGGTGAGACAAGTGTTACTAACCTTATGCCGCCGTTTTGGTATTCCAGAGAGAGTGATACTTAGAGGAGTTTGGTACTGTTTGTTGGAGAAGAAAATTCCAGCAGCCCTCCTTCCCCTTCTCAGTGCAATGAAATACGGTCCCGTATCTACTAGTTAATGTGAACATGGGTTTTCGCAAATGAATCTCATTACCACCTCTAGAAGAGCTTCATCCCATCTCTCTACTGTCAGCAATCTGATGTTCGTTAAATTGGTTGGTGCTCCACTATAGTTGCTTCAGCTTATGGGTTATATATGAAGAGCTTATTTCAATAGTGGTACAAGTCCATTACCTCCACTTTTCTGTCTATAATGCTTCTGAAATTAATGAGCCGAACAAACAGAAAGAAATATACACCTCTAGCACGAAGCCATATGATTGAATATTTCTAATATCAACTGTAGTTTTTTCAGCGCTCATTTAACTTTAACACTCTGTATCTCAATACGAACAAAAATTGACTTGTACCACTACTGAAATAAGCCCTTCATATGCTCTTGGTTTATGAAAGGCAGATACTTTGCTACTGATACCAGGAAGAAAGTAGGAAGGCGTGGAGATTAGAGCAGCCATGAACTGATTTCAATTTAGGAATTGTTATAATGCTAGGTAATGTGAATTACAATGTAGTTTTGTAGTTAAATAATTAATCAGCTACACTGAAAGTTTAAGTAATTGTCGCTGTATTACAAAAAAAAATGGCTCTGAGCACTATGGGACTTAACATCTTAGGTCATCAGTCCCCTAGAACTTAGAACTACTTAAACCTAACTAACCTAAGGACAGCACACAACACCCAGCCATCACGAGGCAGAGAAAATCCCTGACCCCGCCGGGAATCGAACCCGGGAACCCGGGCGTGGGAAGCGAGAACGCTACCGCACGACCACGAGATGCGGGCGCTGTATTACATCTATGGTGGAAGTACCTCAAACTTATCTTAGCGTAAATAGTACTGCATATCCCTAATGTTACACAATCCGCACATTGAGCAAGCATTAAAGGAAACCAAGGAGAAATTTGGAAAGGAAATTAAAATTTAGGAGGAAGAAACAAAACTTTGAGTTCGTCGATGAAGTGTAATTTTGTTAGACTCGTTAACAACTCTAAAGAGCAGTTGAAGGGAATGAATGGTATCGTAAAAAGCGGCAATAGGATGAGTATCAACAGAACTAAAACGAAGACAATGGAATGTAGTCGAATAAAATCAGGGATACCTAGGGGTTAGTTTAGGAAATTAGACACTGAAAATAGTAAATGAGTTTTAGTATTTGGGCAGCAAAATCATGTATATTGTTTCTCAACTCAACATCCCTTTTTGTCAACACATACTAATTGTACAGGGATGAATGTGGTATAGTTAGAAAGGTTAGGGGCGGATGGAGTATCGGTAGAGAACTTTTTAACTGGCTTCTGACACTATATAACGATTCTGCACTAAAATTGCTATTTGTGGGAAATTTTAACATAAAAGAGACTATTAACCATCATAGACAAAAGGTCATCATGGATGCCCAGCTTCACACCTGTATTTTCCGAAGTTAACTTATTAATCACGAATGGGACACCCCTTTTCATATTGTTTTATTACAAAGACCGTTTTATTTGTTTTAAATTACTTATTAGCTCGATAATTTGTATACAGCCTTGCCACAGATAATAATCGTGATCACTACGCTAGTCCGTTATCTCCGCCCTTGGTACAAGTTGACTTTTCTAAACGAATATACTTCCCGAAACGACAAACATATTTGTCATTGTCTTCTTGAATTGTGATTTACCTATGGCTGCTAAGCCCTAACGTGCTTACTGTAAATGAAAATGTCTGTCGAGATAAAGTACTACGTTATGTGAGTCTACCGACAGTCCCTGATCTCTGCCCGTCGTACAACAGGGACAAACATTCCGAATACAAAACACGTTTTGGACATATGCAAATATACATAGTATATGATTATTATTTCACGTCTTTCATTTTTAAAGATGTTGTCTTCCAACAACCACACTTATTCCAAATACTGTCATTCTTTAAAAATATAGAAGTGGGAAAGTTTCCAACGTTTCCCTTGGTATGTGATGACAGACAAAGTAAAGACCTAGAAAATGTAGAATGGCAATAGTGAGACAAGATATTCTGAAAAAGAGAAATTTGTTAATGCAGAATAAAAATGTAAATGTTAGGAAGTATTTTCTGAAGGTATTTAAATTGTAGAGAAGTGAAGTGTGGACGATTAACAGTTCAGACAAGAAGAGAACAGAAGCTTTTGAAATGTGTTGAGATAGAAGAATGCTGAAGACTAGATGGGTATATCGACAACTGATGAGGAGTTACTAGATAAACTTTGCCTAAAAGAAAGTATTCCTTGATAGGTTGCATTCCTAGGCATCAAGAAATAATCAATTTCGTAATGGGGGGGGGGGGGGAGAGTTTTGGGGAGGGAGTCCAAATTGTAGAGAGAAATGTAAGTATGAATACAGTAAGCACATTCAAATAGATGTACGACGCGTTAGTAATGAATGGGCTGCCACAGGATAGACTACAGTAGAGAGCTGCATTAAACCAGTCTTCTTACTGATGACCACAAAAACAACATCAAATGAAATGATAATCTCCTACAATGTGTCTAGTTACAGTGAATGAAAAACGTGAGACAATTTAGTTAGACTATCATTTTAGCAAAACAACGACTATGGCCACAGTTAATCACAAAATTTTTATTCTCTAGATCGAGAGTGTTTGCCGGGTGCTGCACTAAGCTACTGGGGTGGCACACTGTACCGCTTCTCTTGAGAAACGCCTCTGCACTGAAATTCTAACGGGCGGTCGTCTGCTTGCGGTCGAGTCTCGGTCTGCAGCAGGCAATTTTAACAGCGGGTTTCCGGCCGAGGACCGAAACGCAGTCCGCTCTGCAGCTTACGGTTCCGCGTTCCCACGCCTGCTGAAGAGGGCTTCCGTTTTAATTTCTTTGGGCCACTTTTTTGCTTAGAACCTAATTTCTCTCAACAATTACACTGACAGAAGTGAGCTCGACCAGTCATAAGAAGCCAACTTTGACTTACTTGTTCTCTGCAAATAGAACAAGTTGGCCCTGGGCCGGCCGCTATGACCGAGCGGTTCTAGGCGTTTCAGTCCGGAACCACGCTGCTGCAACGGTCGCAGGTTCGAATCCCGCCTCGGGCATGGATGTGTGTGATGTCCTTAGGTTAGTTAGGTTTAAGTAGTTCTAAGTCTAGGGGACTGATGATCTCAGATGTTGAGTCCCATAGTGCTCACAAGGGAACCTCCCCATCGCACCCCCCTCAGATTTAGTTACAAGTTGGCACAGTGGATAGGCCTTGAAAAACCGAACACAGATCAATCGAGAAAACAGAAAGAAATTGTGTGGAACGATGAAAAAAATAAGCAAAATATACAAACCGAGTAGTTCATGCGCAAAATAGGCAACATCTAGGGTACAGCAAGCTCAGGAGCGCCGTGGTCCCGTGGTTAGCGTGAGCAGCTGCAGAATGAGAGGTCCTTGGTTCAAGTCTTCCCTCGAGTGAAAAGTTTAATTTATTATTTTCAGACAATTATCAAAGTTCAGGCACTCACACATAAACAACTTCGCTCTCCAAAACTCCAGGACATGTTCAGATTTGCTTGGATATATGCAGGATTTGACGGTCTACACACGGAAAAATTTGAAAATGTTAAAAACATATGTTTTGTCAGAGCATAGCGAAAACTGTGCAACTGTGAAACTGTTGCATACATTTGTTGCAGTTTATGTGACAAACTCTTATGTTTTCATCACTTTTTTGGGAGTGATTATCACATCCATTTTTTCGACCCTGGATGTCGGGGAACAGCTCGTGGTCAACCAGATGAAGGCGGAGACTGTGCAACTTCTATACAGAGCACACTCGTTATACAGCGTACTACAGCTCCATGTCGAAGGGAGTCAAGCGTAACCATATAATATTTGCAAGAAATGCGGGGTAATCTCACTAAACTTTCGGCACTCTATCAAATAAACTGAACTTAAATAAAACCGCAAACAGCTAATGGATGATCTATTCACGACCGGTTTCGTTGCGTCAAAGCAACATCTTCAGGTGGTTAGTAGTGTCACACACAGAGACGATCGCAACGTTCGTAGTCACAGAATCCAGCCCCATGAAGAGCGGAAGTGATCAACAAATAATAACCGGCAGAGCATTTGGGCGAACAGCGCATTGGATGAGACACAATAACAAACTAGTTAGAACCGAGAGTGAACATCAGTTAATACGGGACTCTATTTATAATGGTAAACCCTGTAGTTGATTGTCGTGACGGTAGAGTGCTAGAGGCGGTCATATGTATACTTGGGTGGGGTCTCCGTGTGCTAATTTGTGTGACACTACTAACCACCTGATGATGCTGCTTGAACGCAGCGAAACTGGTCGCGAACAAGTCATCAGTCAACAGCTGTTTACAAAGCAGCAGTTCCGGGTTTCTCGTCCTTAGCCAGGTAGACAGGACGAAGCCCGTGTGTGTGTATTGGATATATTAACAAAACAATAAATACCTTTCAACTGAACTATTCAAATCTAGAATGAGATGTTGACTCTGCAGCGGAGTGTGCGCTGATATGACACATCCTGGCGGATTAAAACTGTGTGCCGGACCGAGACTCGAACTCGGGACCTTGCCTTTCGCGGGCAAGTGCTCTACCAACTGAGCTACCCATGCACGACTCACGACCCGTCCTCACAGCTTTAATTCTGCCAGTACCTCGTCTCCTATCTTCCAAACTTCACAGAAACTCTCCTGGTAGAGCACTTGCCCGCGAAAGGCAAAGATCCCGGGTTCGAGTCTCGGTCCGGCACACAGTTTTAATCCGCCAGGAAGATTCACATTCAAATCTATTATATATTACGGTAAGAAGAAAATGTGATATCCAGCACAATTTTTTTACATAAATTTACATAGGCACTATCAGACTACTTCAATCACAGCACTGTAAGGATTGATGATTCGGCTGATAGCAAAGACAGGCTCAAAATTACAGTATACCAAGGGAACGGTCGTCGAATGTACTCGATGCAGATGGATAACAAAGCTGTATGATGTATGGCTCTCTACGATCTCACACAAGTGTGTCCGTTACCAAGAGATGAGCAACGTTTGCTGTGGTATCAGCAAATCCGGCATCGAAGGCATTGGAAGGAGAAAGAGAAAATAACGGATATCATTTTCAGGTATCTCAGGTTTCGCGTGGTATCTGCCGTGAGAGGTAGACTGCAGCAGTGCAACGAGAGTGACTGAAAGAAATCTGTGTAGTCCAGGTGTTTGATAAAAGTGGGAAATGGTCAACAGTGGCATGAGGGATTCTTCTTTCTTGGTGTTCAGAGAACAACGTGTGCTGTGTTGCGACTAATTAATAACTGTACTGTGATATTTCACGTTATCTTTGCTGATTCCGTAATCAGATAGGCATTTGTTGAATGAAAAATTATGTTTTTCTGATGCAGCTGTCTCGTCCATATTTTTAAAACGAATGTAGACGCTTCTTCTGTTGAAGAAAAAGCTATCAATATTTTAGATCATTAGATCTTCTTCGAGGTCTGACTAAAGCTATATATATATAT
The DNA here is from genome assembly GCF_023864345.2 of Schistocerca serialis cubense. Taxonomy (NCBI): domain Eukaryota; kingdom Metazoa; phylum Arthropoda; class Insecta; order Orthoptera; family Acrididae; genus Schistocerca; species Schistocerca serialis. Next base: position 710,231,192 of record NC_064638.1, read on the forward strand.
ATATATATATATATATATATATATATATATATATATATATATATATATATGAATCAGCATATGAATGCACACTGTCTTGAATTTATCCATCACAGCCACGTCTCATTGCGTCCAGTCGTATGGACTCCCATCCTTGCGAAGGTAAACAGGTTTAAATTATTCCTGCCAAAGATACACGTGGTGATACCTGACCGACCGGCAAAATACTCTTTATGAACAACAGATCTTCCTTCTGTTCTATTGCTATGAGTGAGACGCAGGTGGGAGTCGTGGGTAAGCAATCATATTGTGTGGCCGCGACAAATGCACTGATAGTTCTGCAACTGATGGTTTTAGTGGCTGAACATGTTTTCTTTGATTTCCAAATTATCGTACTCTTTACTTCCTTATCTTTAGCTGCCCTTGTCCTATTAATTTTCTAATATTTTATTACATTTTCTTCTCTTTATCGTGCGAATACTACATATTCAGTACCTTAGGTCATGTGTTCTTGGAGCTTTTGTGGAATTCATATTTATATTATTTCTAAAGAAACTTTAAAAAAAAATTGAGCGTGGTTTTGGACTGGGTTACGCTGCACGCGTTACAATAGTTACATAATAAAGAAAGCTGGGAAGTTAAGGTGTGTTGCTTTTTGTAACAGATAATCAGATGCCCTTCCAGAATTGATTACTATAGTATGTGGAAGGCTCGGTCGCTTTGCAACACCAGTGACTAAGCATCCCTGTCTCATCTTCCCTTTCTTCGTCATGTCAATTCCCCCTTATGGTGGAGGGAAGAGGGCAGGAGCGTCGGGCTCGCAGCAATCATATTGCTTTCTTCAACCAGACTGTATTAAAACTACACACAATCTTTCACATTTAAACCGATTAAAACGATACCATTAAAATACAATAGAAATAATTTATTTTGTGATTTACTATAAAAACACAAACAACAATAGAGTGACTGATGCCTTGGAGTGGATTACGAAGCTTCTGGGAAGTCCTTGTAGGTCAGCGCCCTGCAAGTACTGTGAGCGATGGAGGATGGAGGAGGTGACGAGCATCACGGATGGATGGGCGCTATGTCTGGGAGAGAGAAGGTGATGGGTAGTTTGATGGCTAACTGGGGGCTGGATTAGGAAGGGGAGAAGGTGGCTATTATGGTGGTCATGAGGCTAGGAAGGCTATTTAGAGCCTTGATCTGAGGAAAGGATGTGGTGGGTAAGGCTATAGATAGTAAAATAAGTAGGTGTCAGGAAGTATTTCTGGGGCGTAGGGGAAGATGTTGGTAAAGTGTCAACAACGTTCCAGAATTGTTTTTTAAGAATGTAGAATTATGAGAGATGTTCGAGGAATTTGGTAATATTGGAGAACTTCATCACCACGTAGAAAATGTGTCTGGGGAAAGAGGTCGTATACTGAAGGCGAAGCGAGGTGGAGTGTATAGCGTTCCAAAACTTACAGCGAGTAGATGCTGGGGTCCAAGCAACATTGTTGAGAGTAAGACTCGATCGGATGAGGCTTTTCAGGTATGAAGGATGAGGGAAAGATTGAACACGCATATACAGCCTGTTAAAGGTTCAGTCCTTTTCCTTTTCACAGCGAAGTTCCTCCTAATACTCTGAAGCACCAAAGAAATTGGTATAGGCATGCGTATTCAAATACAGAGATATGCAAACAGACAGAATACGGCCCTGCTGTCGACAAAGGCTACATAGGACAACGAGTATCTGGCGTAGTCGTTAGATCGGTTACTGCTGCTACAATGGCAGGTTATCAAGATTTAAGTGAATTTGAAAGTGCTGTTATGGTTGGCGCACGAGCGATGGGACACAGCGTCTACGAGGTAGCGATGCAGTGGGGATTTTCCCGTACATCCTTTTCACGAGTGTACCGTGAATATCAGAAAACCGGTAAAACATCACATCTCCGACATTGCTGCGGCCGGAGAAAGATTTTGCAAGAACGAGACCAACGACGACTGAAGAGAATCGTTCAGCATGACAGAACTGCAGCCCTTCCGCAAATTGCTGCAGATTTCAATGCTGGGCCACGACTTTTACAACCTAACAAGTCGGCAGTGGCAGAGCACTGTATTGATAATGGTCACAGTATGTTGTATGACAACGTCGAAATTTTGGCAACTACATCATCCTTTTGCGACTCGATAGTAAAGGAGGCAATTGAAATTCGCCTGGCGACGAATTGAATTAACAGAGATAGTGGTTTCAATATTGATAAATCCTGGAATCCGGCACTTGCTGTAATAAACTCGCAAAGACATCGTCACAGTGCAGCTCACAATGATATATCGATATGCCAACACAGATCAACTGCGGAGTCATAGATACATCTCGCACATTATGCACGTCTCTGCCGCCCAACGTCTCTGGCGCATTTGCATCTGTGGCCGCATGCGCAGTCGCGCGGTAAAACAGTACAAAGGGACGAAGCGAGCACTGGAGAGGCAGTCTTGCGGCTCACTCTGAAGATGGCTGAACGTTACACAGCCGAAATATTAGAAGAAGAAGGAGATTTCTTGCGGCTGCACACTCGAAACTTAATGGAACAGTCCAGGTGTTTTCTACGTAGTTAAGATCGGGTGATTTAGCGGGCCGTTCGAGCTGCAGTAGGGTGTCAGAGTGTTCGTCAAACCAAAAACGCATGCATGCAGCTGTATGGCGCCGCAGATGACATCTTGGAAGACAGGAGTGTCCACAGCACACCTGTCACGAAGATGAAGAAGATAGGACGCTCTTGATCACCGACGACGGTGAAATTAGCAAGCCGGTTCATGTTCACTATGACGTGAATGAGCGTCAACTAATGGCACGAGGAACACCATCAAAACATTGTAGAGCCACCACCAGCTGGAACTACATGCTGCACTGCAGACTAGTCGCCTCAATAGGCCGTCGATGCACTCGACGCCATGCTCTATTGAAAAGAGGCAGAATCGCGACCTATCGGGCCAATGTAGACGCCTCCGGTCAGCTACTGTCCTATTTCTAAGTTATTAAGCCCACTGAAGTCGTTGAGCTTCATGTTCCGCTATGATTGATGGCCTTTTCTGAAGTATCCGACTCCACGTGTCCATTGCAAGAGGTTAGTTACATTCGCAATGTTCGCTTGGGAACTTGTTGAGGTACACCTGGGGGACATACAGTACGTGGCAGCAGCAGTGATTGTCATTAACAAGGTGTGACACTTATTTCCGGTCACTGCCAAATGCTTTTACGAGATACACGCTGTGCTACGTGGCTGCGAATGGTACACCATTCTTGTAGATACACAGGACAGTTCCGATAGTCCACTTCGGCACACCAACAAATCCGACAACTTCACTCACGATGTGGTGATGGGTACGACCAAATACGACAGCTTCTTAGTCCTTATGTCACGTCTACACATCGCTCCGCGTGATCGACCCTGTACAAGCGATTGGTACTTACACACCACATCACTGCAATGAGTTACGTCAACGGTGGAATGTCACGATCGCTCGGTAGTGGTTCCACGCCATACACAGCCGTCCAAAGCGTGCTCTCTTGCCGGCCGGAGTGGCCGTGCGGTTCTAGGAGTTACAGTCTGGAGCCGAGCGACCGCTGCGGTCGCAGGTTCGAATCCTGCCTCGGGCATGGATGTGTGTGATGTCCTTAGGTTAGTTAGGTTTAATTAGTTCTAAGCTCTAGGCGACTGATGACCTCAGAAGTTAAGTCGCATAGTGCTCAGAGCCATTTTTTTCGTGCTCTCTCAGAGGGTTGTTTGCGTCGTGCCAAATGGTTCACTTGTGAGTGCTGCAGCCTAGGCGTTTTCCGTGAAACCCGACCAGTGCCGCGCGGCAGCTGAGCGGCGGCCACACGGAAGCGGGGCATCGGAAGGAAGCAGCGGGCCCCTGCTGCCCTTGGCACGGTGCCAGCAGGGCGCAGCGGGGCTTCGCGGCCGCAACCTGCCGCAACGCAACGCAGCGCCTCTTGTGACGTAACGGCGCAAAACAACAGCCGGGGCAGTTCCGGCTGCCAGGACGCGTGTGAAGCAGTTGAGACTCGCTGGAAAGCCTTAAGCTTCCCTCGCAGATTGCTCTTCGTCAACTCTGGAACACAATGTTTACAACGTGCTTTTCTTAAAAGACATCATAGTCGCCGTTGACTGTATAAAATATTTATTGTTACTATTGCAATTTCGGCCTTATGGCCCATTTCAAGTAACACTGCAAAATTACATTCTGTCAGAATATAAAACTGACATGAGTACATGTCGTCGTCAAAATGCAGCCTTTTGACTGTGAGAGTCCCACAAGATCCGATGAGTACGACACTTATTACACCGTAATATGTTGTTAAATATGTACTGAATTGTCGATGTTACCACCGTTCTAATAATAATAAAAAAAATGGTTCTGAGCACTATGGGACTTAACATCTATTAGTCCCCTAGAACTACTTAAACCTAACTAACCTAAGGACATCACACAACACACAGTCATCACGAGGTAGAGAAAATCCCTGACCCCGCCGTGAATCGAACCTGGGAACCCGGGCGTGGGAAGCGAGAACGCTACCGCACGACCACGAGCTGCGCCCTTCTAATAACCTATCACACACACAAGTTCAGGTGCACTGACAACATGTGGAGCTAAGTCAGTTGGCGTGAAAATACATTTACTAAAGATACTGCCTGAAATGTAAATGTATTTTCACGCCAACTGACTTAGCTCCATATGTTGTCAGTGCACCTGAACTTGTATGTGTGATAGATTATTAGAACGATGGTAACATCGACAGTTCAGTATATATTTAAAAACATATTACGATTGACGACGACATGTACTCATGTGAGATAGTTTTATGTTCTGACAGAATGTAACTTTGCTGTGTTACTTGAAAATGGGAATAAGGCCGAAATTGCAATAGTAACAATAAATATTTTATACAGTCAACGATGACTACGAAGTCTCTTATAAAGAAATATTATATGACTGTGAATCCCAACCATGAGTAGTTAGCCACAGTTTTGCTTTGACTTATTTTTTTTTTTTTATTTCTCTTTAAAGTAAAGCAAAACCATTCGGACAGCCGTGCGTATTAGATACTGAATACAACCGGCAGATTAGCGACGGGGGTTTGGTGTGCCGTTGGGATGGGAGAAACCGTCCTGTTAAAGCCGATACCGGTATTTTAGTTCTGAACACCCAGTATTTATCGCTGTTTGTTTGGTGTCAGTTACAACAGGTGCTTTTTATTTTTAACTAATAACCGAGTAAAGAAACCGAAATATCAATTAGCCACAGTAGCGGCGCTAGAATTTTTGGTTTTTAAATAAACTTTTACGAGTGATTTTTATTCCTAAAATCTGCATTGGTTTCAAATATTGCATTATTATAGAAAATAGGAAAAGCGATCAGTGCTATTTTAATAATAATGCCGACAGAAACGAGCATCAAATACATGGCATAAGAACTGGTACATCACTGAAACTTCCTGGCGGATTAAAACTGTGTGCCGGACCGAGACTCAAACTCGGGATCTTTGCCTTTGGCGGGCAAGTGGTCTACCGACTGAGCTATCCAAGCACGACTGAAACCCCGTCCACACAGCTTTACTTCTCCCAGTACCTCGTCTCCTACCTTCCAAACTTTACAGAAGCTCTCCTGCGAACCTTGCAGAAAGAAAGAAAGAAAGGATATTGCGGAGACATGGCTTAGCCACAGACTGGGAGATGTTTCCAGAATGAGATTTTCACTCTGCAGTTTTAATCTGCCAGGAAGTTTCATAACAGCGCACACTCCGCTGCAGAGTGAAAATCTCATTGTGGTACATCACTGTAGACACAGCAAAATCCCGTTGCCATACGTCACGGTTTAAGGTACTCGTGTACATGCAGCGTTCAATACTTGCCACCACCTCGTCTACACGGTAGTTCCTCGCTGTTGTCACCGGACATCCGTTGTACTGCAGAAAGGCACCAACCCCTGTCTGGAAATATTTCACGAAATGACATAGCGATGAAGTACAATACCTCATTTGCCTTCATTCAAAATTATATATATATATATATATATATATATATATATATATATATATATATATATATATATATATATATATATAAAGTAACTGATCTGCTGCCAGTGTCTACATAATATGTATTTATCTGCTTCTAGCCCTTGAAAACGAACAGATAAAAACGAGAATTCTGCAACTTCGTGCGGTAGCGTTCTCGCTTCCCACGCCCGGGTTCCCGGGTTCGATTCCCGGCGGGGTCAGGGATTTTCTCTGCCTCGTGATGGCTGGATGTTGTGTGATGTCCTTAGGTTAGTTAGGTTTAAGTAGTTCTAAGTTCTAGGGGACTGATGACCATAGATGTTAAGTCCCATAGTTCACAGAGCCATTTGAACCATTTTCTTCTGCAACTTCAGAAACCGAGCGAGGTGGCGCAGTGGTTAGCACACTGGACTCGCATTCGGGAGGACGACGGTTCAATCCCGTCTCCGTCCATCCTGATTTAGGTTTTCCGTGATTTCCCTAAATCGTTTCAGGCAAATGCCGGGATGGTTCCTTTGAAAGGGCACGGCCGATTTCCTTCCCAATCCTTCCCTAACCCGAGCTTGCGCTCCGTCTCTAATGACCTCGTTGTCGACGGGACGTTAAACACTAACCACTTCTGCAACTTCAGTTTTCACCCTTTAGCCCTGACTATTCTTAATGGCTAAATGTTGCCGTGAGCATGTGAATGCAGCGGGTAGTCGTTACTTCACCCTGCACAAACAGCAAATGTGACCGCGAGTTGTAACTGTGGCCCCACACAATGAAGGCTGGGGTGGAACCTGTGTGTCGAAGGGGAATGCACTGTGAAATAGACAACTCACCAAGTATACGCCATACACGAGTACGCCTATCACTTGCTTACGGACAGAACCTGCCCTCATCACGGAAGGCAACAGACCATTCCACTCTCCAGTCGCACCGGTCGTTGTGCCGAGCGGTTCTAGGCGCTTAAGTCCGGAACCGCGTTGCTAAGCAGGTTCGAATCCTGCCTCGGCCATGGATGTGTGTGATGTCCTTCGGTTAGTTAGGTTTAAGTAGTTCTAAGTCTAGGGGACTGATGACCTCAGATGTTAAGTCCCACAGTGCTCAGAGCCATTTGAACCACTCTCCAGTCGACTCTTTCACGACACCAGAGAGGCCATGCTTAGTGACGTCGTGGTGTCAGTGGTAGCCTGGCCTCACGAATACGTGATCTTAATCCAGCTGCAAGAAGGCGGTTCCTAATTTCCCTTGATCTTGCTGATCTCAGTTAGAAAAATAGCTTCCGTGTGCAAAAACAGGAACTAGGTTCGCTTACATTCCGGACTGAATTCACTGAAAGCAGGTACAATATGTGCCCGGGTTTCTTCCGATGATGATGTTCGGTCGGTCAGCAGTGCACACACAATGTGTCTGAACGCAGAAACAGTAACACGAAGGTTTTTATGTATGCGGCGACTTTCGGCCAATTTCCCCCCAATTAATTTCATTTATTTACACTGAGGGTCGTCTACCAGTCCTCGCACTAACAGTCTATGCTCTGCAGGTCTTCCTAAATTTTTCCAAAATTTTACGTCGTTGCAACTTCGAATTCTACAACAGCATCATCCATGAACAATGCCGTTTAAATAAGGTAATTGAACAACAAGTTCAGTTGCAAACTGATTTGGAACGATTCCAGTTCGTGGTTAGTCATCACTAGATTGTACGGAAAGAATGCCCATAGAATCACTAAACCTCTACGGTAATGGTTAACTAAATTCAGAATATGAGCATGCTAGTGGGTGATATTGAATTTGTGACGCTGAGAGTCGCGATCACTTGTGCCGCTACTGCTACCAAGGTTGTCCTTAATATGTACAAAAAAAAAAAAAGTCTGCCTCGTAGTAAGAGACAGCATAAGTCGGCAATATCTGATCTTTGTGAAGTCCCTCAAATCTGATAAAGCTGAGGAAGAAAGCAATTTTTATCGACTTTGTGCCCCGAATTACCACAAAAAAGAAGAAAAATCTCCTCCAACAAAATGTTACAGTAAAATTTACATTTACATTTGGCGTGTCGCGTGAGAAACAATGGAAGTTTATTTGCGTCTGCGGCGGAGATCCACGAAGTTCATGAAAATACCTTCTAAGAATTCATTGAGGAGACGAGGGAGCCATAAATCTCGGCAGCAGAGATAGCCATCTTTCCCGCGCAGGGAGAGGAACGAGCTGCGCGCCGCAGTGCATGTTAGTGCCACGCATTCCTGCGATAGCGGCCCGAGTTAATTCACTGCCGCCGGCTATCTGCACTCCCCAGCTACTCTAGCTGCATTCCGCGAGCGTAATGCGTTTTGCGTGCTTCCCAGACTGCATCTCTCTGATAAGGCTCTCGGTTTTGCGTGTTTCCGTCAACATCTGCTCTGCACAGCTGTCGTTCTCCGCGCGTGCCTTTGGTGACAACGTCGTCCGCTGCCACAATTACCACAGGAGCCAACGAAGAACCGGTTCGGTAGCCGTTTTATGCGTTGTCTTCGCCAGTGGTTCCCAACATGTAGGCGATTACCTCCTGAGTAGTTGGGTTGGGTTGTTTTGGGGAGGAGACCAAACACCAAGGTCATCGGTCCCATCGGATTAGGGAAGGATGGGAAAGGAAGTCGGCCGTGCCCTTTCGAAGGAACCATCCTGACATTTGCCTGGAGCGATTTAGGGAAATAACGGAAAACCTAAATCAGGATGACCGGACGCGGGATTGAACAATCGTCCTCCCGAATGCGAGTCCAGTGTGCTAACCGCTGCACCACCCCGTTTTTATTTTTTTTATTTATTTTTTATTTTTTTTATTTATTGTTCCCTGGGACCAAATTAAGGAGAAGTCACTATGGTCATGGAACGAGTCAATACATGAAATTACAACACGATATTAGAAACAGATAAAATGAAATATAAAAAAAAACATATTCAGGTGATAAGTCGTAAGTTTAAAAATAATCAACAATGTAACACTGGAATTTACTTAATTTTTTAGCTCTTCCAGGAGCTCCTCGACAGAATAGAAGGAGTGAGCCATGAGGAAACTCTTCAGTTTAGACTTAAAAGAGTTTGGGCTACTGCTAAGATTTTTGAGTTCTTGTGGTAGCTTATTGAAAATGGATGCAGCAGAATACTGCACTCCTTTCTGCACAAGAGTCAAGGAAGTGCATTCCACATGCAGATTGGATTTCTGCCTAGTATTAACTGAGTGAAAGCTGCTAACTCTTGGGAATAGGCTAATATTGCTAACAACAAACAACATTAAAGAAAATATATATTGTGAGGGCAAAGTCAGAATTCCCAGACTATTGAATAGGGGTCGACAAGAGGTTCTCGAACTTTCACCACATATAGCTCGAACAGCCCGTTTTTGAGCCAAAAATACCCTTTTTGAATCTGAAGAATTACCCCAAAAAATAATACCACACGACATAAGCGTATGAAAATATGCGAAGTAGACTACTTTTCGTGTTGAAGTGTCACTTATTTCAGATACTGTTCTAATGGTAAATAAAGCAGCATTTAGTTTCTGGACAAGATCCTGGACATGGGCTTTCCACAGCAGCTTACTATCTATCCGAACGCCTAGGAACTTGAACTGTTCCGTCTCGCTTGTAATATGCCCATTCTGTCTGATCAAAATATCGGTTCTTGTTGAATTGTGAATTAGAAACTGTAAAAACTGAGTCTTGCTGTGATTTTGCATAAAATTATTTTCCACAAGCCACGAACTTATTTCATGAACTACATTATTTGATACTGTTTCAATATTACGCACAAGATCCTTCACTATCAAGTTGGTGTCATCAGCAAACAGAAATATTTTTGAATCACCTGTAATACTAGAAGGCATATCATTTATATAAATAAGAAACAGCGGTGGCCCCAGCACCGACCCTTGGGGAACGCCCCACTTAACAGTGCCCCATTGGGACTCAACATCACTACTACTCTCAATATTGCGGAGAATTACCTTCTGCTTTCTGTTCTTAAAGTAAGAGGCGAACCAATTGTAAGCTACTCCCCTTACTCCATAATGGTCCAACTTCTGCAGTAATATTTTGTGGTCAACACAGTCAAAAGCCTTCGTTAAATCAAAGAAAACACCTAGCGTTCGCAACCTTTTATTTAATCCGTCCAAAACCTCACAGAGAAGAGAGAATACAGTATTTTCAGTTGTTAAACCATTTCTAAAACCAAACTGTACATTTGACAACAAATTAAGTGAATTTAAATGCTCCAGTAACCTTGTATACAGGGTGTTACAAAAAGGTACGGCCAAACTTTCAGGAAACATTCCTCACACACAAAGAAAGAAAATATGTTATGTGGACATGTGTCCGGAAACGCTTACTTTCCATGTTAGAGCTCATTTTATTACTTCTCTTCAAATCACATTAATCATGGAATGGAAACACACAGCAACAGAACGTACCAGCGTGACTTCAAACACTTTGTTACAGTAAATGTTCAAAATGTCCTCCGTTAGCGAGGATACATGCATCCACCCTCCGTCGCATGGAATCCCTGATGCGCTGATGCAGCCCTGGAGAATGCCGTATTGTATCACAGCCGTCCACAATATGAGCACGAAGAGTCTCTACATTTGGTACCGGGGTTGCGTAGACAAGAGCTTTCAAACGCCCCCATAAATGAAAGTCAAGAGGGTTGAGGTCAGGAGAGCGTGAAGGCCGTGGAATTGGTCCGCCTCTACCAATCCATCGGTCACCGAACACCGAATCTGTTGTTGAGAAGCGTACGAACACTTCGACTGAAACGTGGAGGAGCTCCATCGTGCATGAACCACATGTTGTGCCGTACTTGTAAAGGCACATGTTCTAGCAGCACAGGTAGAGTATCCCGTATGAAATCATGATAACGTGCTCCATTGACCGTAGGTGGAAGAACTAAAATGAGCTCTAACATGGAAATTAAGCGTTTCCGGACACATGTCCACATAACCTCTTTTCTTTATTTGTGTGTGAGGAATGTTTCCTGAAAGTTTGGCCGTACCTTTTTGTAACACCCTGTATACAACCTTCTCGATGACTTTAGCAAACACCGATGGCATAGAAATAGGTCTAAAATTGTCAACATTATCAATGTCTCCCTTTTTATAAAGTGGATTAACTACCGAGTACTTTAATCGGTCAGGAAACCGACCACTCCTAAATGAAACGTTACAGATATGGCTAAGTATTGGGCTAACATACATAGAACAATACTTCAGTATTCTTCTAGATACCCCGTCATATCCATGAGAGTTCTTGGTATTTAGTGATTTAATTATTAACTCAATCTCCCTCTTGTCAGTATCGTGGAGGAGCATTTCAGGTAACAGTCTCGGAACACTTTTTTCTAAGAGCGCTATATGATTCCCTGTTGGGACTAGGTTTCTATTTAGTTCACCTGCTATATTCAGAAAGTGATTATTAAATACTGTACATATATGCGACTTATCAGTAACACGGACATTCCCACTACGCACTGATTCTATATCCTCCACCTGTCTCTGCAGACCAGCCACTTCCTTTACGACTGACCATATGGTTTTAATTTTATCCTGAGACTTAGCTATTCTATCTGCATATCGCATACATTTTGCCTTCCTGATAACATTTTTAAGCACCTTACAATACTGTTTGTAATGGGCTGCTGCATTTAGATTTTGACTGTTTCAAACGTTTTGATTAATTGCCACTTTGTTCTACAAGATATTCTTATCCCTCAGGTCAGCCACCCAGGCTGCCTGTTTGTGCTAGTACCCTGTTTTGAACGTTCTAACGGAAAGCAGCTTTCAAAGAGCACGAGAAAAGTATTGAGAAAAGCATTGTATTTATCGTCTACTGTATCAGCGCTATAAACATCTTGCCACTCTTGTTCCTCGATAAGGTTTACAAAGGTCTCTACAGCAACTAGATCAGGTTTCCTAAACAGCTGATGACTATATTTAACACGTGTTGCAGCACCAAAATCTTTTAGAGTTAAAATTTGTGCATCATGATCTGAAAGGCCATTCACCTTTTTGCTAACAGAATGCCCTTCTAGTAGTGAGGAATGAACAAAAATGTTGTCTATGGTTGTTCTACTGTTCCCTTGCACTCTCGTTGGAAAGAATACGGTTTGCATAGGATTACATGAATTAAGGAGGTCTACAAGCATCCTCTTCCTTGCACAATCACTTATACAATTAATATTGAAGTCACCACATATAACTAACTTTTTGTATTTCCTATAAAGTGAACCAAGAACCTCCTCTAGCTTTAGCAAAAATGTTGTGAAATCGGAGTCTGGGGATCTATAAATAACAACAGTTAGAAGTTTAGCTCCGTTAAATTTAACCACACCTGCACAACATTCAAACATCTTTTCAGTGCAGTACTTTGAAACAACAATTGAATCAAATGGGATGCCGTTTTTCACATACATGGCTACTCCCCCACACCGCAAAGAGCTCCTCGAAAAGCTGCCAGCCAGCCTGTATCCTGGTAAAGGAAGCCTCTGAATTATCTCTTTATTTAAGAAGTGTTCAGATATACCAATAATTTCAGAGTCAACATCTATAAGCAGTTCACTAACTTTATCTCTAATACCTTGTATATTTTGATGAAATATACTAATTCCCTCATTACTCGGATACCTAAGCTTTGTCAAAAGTGGCTCCTTTGTTAGAGAGACTTCCCTTAAGCAGGAATACCTGTCAGCTGACTTCAATCTAAAAAAGGTGCAGCTCTAACACCCACTACTGCAGGAATTATCCCATGAGTGATCCCACCAACCCCACCTATATTGTCACTTATAAGCTTTGCCAACCTCCCCTTCCCATACCTGTTGAGGTGCAGGCCATATCTAGTAAAACCCGTGCTGCTGATAGACTCCACCGACACCACTGAAATGTGACCCATGCTTTCTGTCGTCAGCGCACCCCAAAGTCTCATGTTATTACGCCTGACGGCTGTATTAAGATGAGGCCGATCGTGACGCTGAAACAGTTCCACGAAATGCACATTCGTGTTGCCAGTCTGAGTGGCTATCTTTTCCAGGTCACCATCTATGTCATACTCCCTATCCCTATCAATACTATTACCAGCCCCACGCACAATCACTGCCTGATCCTCTTTAGTAAAATCCCTACGTAACCCCCCTATGTTAACAGTCACCTGAGCCAATCCTGCATTAGGCTTCACAATGCTGGTGACCTGGTACTCACTCCCCAGCACTTCCTGCAACTGCTGGCCTACACTTCTGCCATGAGAACTACCTAACAGCAGAACCTTCTTCTTCCTCTTCGACTTTGCAACTGTTCTAGCCACCGTAACTACTGAGGTCTGCTGCATACTTCGTACAGCTACAGCTACTAGAGATTCCTCTCCACTAGACTCTGGCAGTTGGTCATATCTATTGTAAACACCAACATTAAAACCATCTGAAAATCTTCTTCTCCTAGCAGATCTCTTGCCAACAGCCAGCTCCCATTCCCCAACCCCCTTCTCCCTCCTCATCCTATCTAGCTCCTCCTGTGCGTTTTTCAACTGCACCTGAAGGGCACATATCTTATGCTCCTGCTCCTCTATTAACTTACTCTTGCTACGTAACCTGCAGTTCCAGGAGAGGATCTCACCAGAATGCCCACTGGCTTCCCCACTGCATTCCCCCCAGTGAAAATACTTGAAACAAGTCTCACACCGCAATCCACTGCTCACGAACCTACGGCAAAGCCCACACTTCTCATTCATGGTAAAATTTTACTTTTTCTAGGTTCCGCTACTACAATAAGAAGATGTCAAAAACCTGACTACAATAATCACAAACTTACTCTACAAGGGAAGTAACTACTATTATTAACAGTATTAACAAATGTGAATATAACAAAATACTAATACAGAAAGAGTATCAAACGTCTAATGACACAGTAACGAAGCTGAAAACAGTTCCCAAAAGGTTCTTCTGAAATTATTTCACCAGAAAACACAAAAAACTCCGGTTGAAAACTACTAAAGTTCCTAAATAAAGCACTATACACAAACAATTAATTAGTACTTAGCTTTCGATGCGCCACTACAGCTGCAACTGGTCAGCGCGGAATGTAAACATAGGTAAGAGGTTACGTTGTTCGATACGAAACACTCACAAATATCAGGCCACAACACAAGGAAGGCAGAGGTGAACGAAGAAACCACTAATAAGTCACTTATATAGTAAATATTATCACAAAAACCGTTAAAATATGTATCTGAAACCTAAAAATATATAAAAACTTGGAGAGCGATCTCACATGCAGTCACTCGCTTATGACGTCGCACCAAAAATTGTGTCCCTGAGTGGTAAAATGAAATTTTCTGAAGGGTGAAAACAAAGAGCTTCGATTGCGTTTCTGTCACGAAACTAAATTATTGTTAAAAAAAAGTTACTACTTATATATGTGGCAGTCAAATGAAAACCAAACACATTCACAGCGGGACCATAAAACGGTTCCATTCAAAAGTAATCAGCACAAGCCTTAAGATATTCACACCACTGAAACACGAGACGATCAATTCCTGTTTCGTAGAAAGTGGTCGCCCGGTGGCGCATCTGCAACCGCACCGTTTCTTGCACTTCCTCGTCCGACAGAAACCGACGACCACCCACGCACGTCAAGTCGCCAAAGATGTCAAAATCACACGGTGAAAAATCCGGCCGGTACGGCAGATGTTACAGTGTTTCCGAACCAAATCGCTGGACCGTGGCCTTCCTCCGACTGGAAATATGGGGCTGGACTTTATCGTACAGGAGGATGATCCCGTCCGACTGCGTTTCTGGGCGTGTTCACTTTACGGCGAGTCGCAGTTTCTGCTAAGTGTCTTCGCAGCGCTGCATATTCATTCTGGTTCCAAGGTCGAGGAACACGACGAGCTTCCGTCCGGAATCACGCGGCTGCTACGGTCGCAGGTTCGAATCCTGCCTCGGGCATGGATGTGTGTGATGTCCTTAGGTGAGTTAGGTTTAAGTAGTTCTAAGTCTAGGGGACTGATGACCTCAGATGTTAAGTCCCATAGTGCCTAGAGCCATTTGAACCATTTGAACACGACGAGCAGAAGGCCCCTGCCATCGAAGGAGGTTTTTATGAACTCCGTCTGCCGTCGTGTTGTCTGAATGGTGTTCGTCGGAACCATTCCGTTGTGCTACAAAGCCTGCTTCGCACACTGCCAATGGGACGAAGGCTACTCTTCAGCGATTTGGTTGGGAAACACTGCTACACCCTCTACAGTCCGGATATTTCACCGTGTGATTTTCACATACACGGCGACGTGAAGAAAAACATATGTGGACGTCGATTTCAGTCGAAGGAGGAGGTGCAAGAGTGGGTGCGGTTGTGGATCCGTTAGCGGCCGACCGCGTTCTGCGAAACAGCAATTGATCGTCTCGTCTTACAGGGGAATAAATGTCTTAAAGGGGGTGGTGATTATTTTTGAATGGAACCATTCCGTGGTTCACTTGTAGTGGGTGCTCAGTTTTCATTTGACTGCCCCTTATATTATCAGTATGTTGTAAGGCTGCTTACTAAGTTACCAATATTTTTTTTTTTCAAATACATGCATTAACGAGTGCGAAATGAATATATGAATATCTTCCTCACATAGTCTACCCCCAACACGCATACTTTGCACGTTGAATTATGCATTTATGGCAATAAAACTGAGTCATACATGTCACATATGTTTAAACATCTCATGAAAATACCTTCTCCGAGATGTACGTAGTTCCCGCAATAGACCAAAAGTTGGCTACTTGCTATACTGCTGTACAGTCAGACACAAAGTATTAGCAGCTTGAAGTCTTCCAATTTCTGTAATTTCGGTAGTAAGGAGTCCAGCAAAAATAAATTAAAAAAACAGTACCTATTGACTCATTAGTTCATGGTTTAATGAAACATCTACGAAAACTAAATATCATTTAATTTCCATCATTTTAAAAACAAAAATGTTCAAAGATTTTCTTTTCATTCTTAAGTGTTGTTAGGTGTTAATGTTGATGTGGTCCGGCGGAGGGCATCAGCTAATACATGATTGCAGTGAGGGGTAATAATCTCACAAAGGATGGGAGCCACTGCTCGACGCGAAAATTGTTATCGTATCATCTGCCTTAGATATGAGTTGTGCACGAGTGGGAAAAGGGAGGAGATTGTAAATATGGGCAGAGTCTAAACTGCAACACCGTGAGAGATTCTGGCACTGAATAATTTGTGGTATGCGTGAAATACACAACACGAACATACTTTCATAGGCTGACAGATGCAAAGAGTGGCGAGGAATTAGCGAGAACAGACCAAAACACTTGTGTTTCCAAGACTGAACTGAAACAAACTGTTGCCAACCGTGTAACGTCATAGGCGGTAAGTTTTTACAATGGCGATGTTCAATAACTTGTCACAAGCTACAATAAGTGGCTCAACAATAAGTGTCTCTATGCTGCTGCAATCACGCTGTATCACTGTGATTGCGAAGTTCGGTATGTTCAAGGGTGTTGTCAATTTTTAAGTAAAATCTTTCGACGAGCGACACAGTAATCATCTTCAGGCGCTGCGAGCTGTGTCGTTATATACTGCAGAGCCAAAGAAACTGGTACACCTGCCTAACATCGTGTAGGGCTCCCGCGAGCCGGCAGAAGTGCCACAACACGACGTGGCATGCACTCGCCTAATGTCTGATGTTGTGCTGGAGCGAATGGAAGCCATGAATCTTGCAGAGCTGTCCATAAATCCGCAAGAGTACGATGAGGTGGAGATCTCTTCTGAACAGCATGTTGCAAGGCAGCCCAAATATGCTCAATAATGTTAATATCTGGGGAGTTTGGTGGCCAGCGGAAGTGTTTAAATTCGGAACAGTGTTCCCGGAGCCACTCTGTAGCAATTCTGGACGTGTTGTGTATAGCATTGTCATGCTGGAATTGCCCACGTCAGTTGGAATGCACAATGGACATGAATGAATGCAGGTGATCATACAGGATGCTTACGTACGTGTCACCTGTCAGAGTCGTATCTAGACGTATCAGGGTCCCATATCACTCCAACTGCACACGCCCCACACCGTTACAGAGCCTCCACAAACTTGAAGACTCCCCTGTTGATATGGAGGGTCCATGGATTCATAAGGTTGTTTCCATATCCGTACACGTCCATCCGCTTGATACAATTTGAAACGAGACTCGTCCGACCAGGCAACATGTTTCCAGTCATCAACAGGCCAATATCGGTGTTGACGGGCCCAGGCGAGGCGTAAAGCTTTGGGTCGTGCAGTCATCAAGGATACACGAGTGGGCCTTCGGCTCCGAAAGTCTATGACGATGATGTTTCGTTGAATGATTCGCACGCTGACACTGGCTGATGGCCCAGCATTGAAACCTTTGCGGAGGGGTTGCACTTCTGGCACGCTGAACGATTTTCTTCAGTCGTCGTTGGTCCCGTTCTTGCAGGATCTTTTTCCGGCCGCAGCGATGTCGGAGATTGATGTTTTACTGGATCCCAGATACTCACGGTACAGTCGTGAAATAGTCGTACCGGAAAATCCCACATCGTCGTTACCTCGGAGGTACTGTGTCCCATCGCTCGTGCGCCGACTATAATACCACCTTCAAACTCACTTAAACCCTGATAACCTGCCATTGTAGCAGCAGTACCCGATCTAACAAATGCGCCGTATTTTGCCTGTTTACATCTCTCTGTATCTGAATATGCATGCCCATATTACTTTCTTTGGCACTTCAGTGTATATACTCGTCGACTGGACTGCATCCAGACTCCTTAGTATAATCATTAGTGCCACACCGCTATTACTAATAGCAAAGTTCGACAAGCGGCGCCCACTAAGCCTTCTGATGTCCAAATGTTTTTCAAACCACCGCACTGTTCTTCCGTGAAACATAAATTCTCTCAGCTTTATCCAGTTCTGATGAATGAGAGAGCAAGTTTCTAATTAAGTGAGTGCTGGACTACAGACGTTGTTAAAATTGTAGCCTCCGTCGCGGTTTATAGGTTATTCCGACTTCTTCATTTCAATAACTCTTTGATTTCTCTGCGTCAGAAACTTCGTGTTTGCATCACGGTACTGTCTTCGTAGTCTTCCTTTCGCTATTATGTATATTACTAAACAGGTAACCAGGTTGATGGGGCACGGTTGCCGTTGCAGTTTGCCTATCTAAAGGCTTCCAGGGACAGAAAAAATCTGATTCTCAGTATTTCTCTATAATGACTGACTGAATTTAAAATTTTGAATTGCCGTCGTAATCTGTTCATTAAGTGGTATAACCTTATACGTACGTTATTAAGGTTTAAGGTAATAAGACAAGTGTTATAGTTAGAACCTATGTGCGTGTCTTTGGGCAGCGTAATTCACGGCCGGCAAACCACCTAGAATATATTCATCCAATATTTGAGAATGAGAGAACAAACTTTACACGTTGTATTGTATTGAACCGGGGACCTAGAAACGACGCAGATGTTTTGTCTCCGCCGTAGCCCGCAGTGGTATACTGCCCCACAACAGGCCACAGCAGTCTACTCACACCACCACCGCCCCATACCGAACCCTGGGTTATTGTGAAGTTCGGCCCCCAATGGACCCCCTACTCCCCACCCCATGGGAACGTCTCACATCAGACGAGTGTAACCCCAATGTTTGCGTTGCGTGGTAGAGTAATTATGGTTTACGCGTTCGTGGAGAAAGTGTTTGCGCAGCAATCGCCGACATAGTGTAACTGAGGCGAGGCAGATGGAAAACCGTCTTAAAAACCATCCACAGACCGGCCGGCAAAGCAGACCACGGCTCGACACTAATCCGCCGGGCGGATTCGTGCCGGGGACCGGTACGCTTTCCCGTACGGAAAGCAGTGCGTTAGAGCGCACGGCTAACCGGCGGGCTTAACTTTACACATAATAACACATTTTCACGAAACATTTTCTCGCTAAAACCTCCTACAAAATCATGAAAGGAAGAAGTTTCTCTCTAACTACGTCTCCATCTACAACTAACCCCCGAAAGCCACCTTGCAATGTGTGACGGAGGGTACTTTGTGTACCACTGCGACTCCTCCCTTTTCCTGTTCCAGTCGTGAGTGGTTCGACGGAAGAGTAATTGCTAGTAAGTCTCCGTCTGAGCACGAATCTCTCTAATTTTATCTTCACAGCGTTTTCGCGAGATACACGTAGGTTGAAGCAATACTTTTGCTTATTATTCTAGGAATGTATGCTCTTGTATCTTTAACAGTAAACCACACCGTGGTGCAGAACACCTCTCATGCAACGTCTGCCGGGATTTCCTCCAGCAACGGATACCGGAGTGACGAGCAATAGTCAAGTATTTGTCAAACATTTTCGCTGTTTATGCTGTGAAACTTCTACATTAGCCATGACGTTTTATGTTGTTACTTCTGCTATCTCAATTTGCAGTACATTTTGCAGACAGTATCCGTATGTACGACTGAATGCATCTGCAAAATTATATCATTGTACGACAAAGAGCTTAGGAGGTATGTCTTCATAAATATTGAGCTCCGTGAAAAAGTAGCTTTTGCTTAAAACGGAGCGCAAATTACACATACTGTACTCATCCAGTATTTGGTAATGAAATCACTTAGCAACTTCCAACAAACATTAAAAACAATTTCAAACCTTTCCTAAACTTTCCCACTTACGTGCCTAATGTCAAATATTTAAGGCATTAACTCGTTTGTAATATACACAGACGTTTGAACTTGGGACTTCGATTCTTTAAACAAAATGGGGTGGAAGGAGGGTTACTGGTATTTGAGAAAAGCTGAGAGATCTCGCTGTAATGGTTCGCTAGAGGTGCTGTGCTCTAGCTGTGTGTCACCCTCTCAATAAAGTCCCCCGGGTCTGCGCTTTGATCCACCAGTAAGTAAACAATGGCCGGTGAGCCGATAATGCGGCCCGTAAGAGGGAGGTCACGTGTTTTGATCTCGGCAACAGCAGCAGCGGCACGCGTCTGCCGTGTGAAACGCGCCCATCGATCGGCAGCGGGCGCCCGCAAGATGGCGGCTGGCGGCCTCTGGCTGTGTCGGTGCCACGTGTCCGCCTGGAGCGCCGCTGCCGCACGTGGCGTGCCAGACTGCGCGGCGCCACCGCCTCTGGGGACCACCAGGCGCCGCTCTGGCTGGCGGGCAGCACCGAGGGGGACCCGGGAACCTCCCCGCACTCGGCAGCGCGCCTCGAGGTCTCACCTACGATCTTAGACAGCCGAACCGTACGTGCATCTGTGAGGAAGCCAGACGAATATATTTTAACTCAAGCAGGGCAACAGCCTATACAGTAGTTGCACGTGCACCGGCCTGAACGACTGCCAGCGTGCACTTGTTGTGTTGGTACTGCAGCACGACTGAAAGCAAGAGGAAACTAGGTGACTACAACTCCTATCCACTGTCCAATCACGTTGAGAGGTGGCATGAGCCCCCTCTCAAATTTCTATCTTACTCTGAGTAATTCGATTTTCCTCTCTAATTGAATGCGGTGAAAAGTTGCTATTCCTTCACACGCGGACTTCCCACGCAGCGTCTCTCGTCACCCGGCTGGTCCGGTGACAGGCGGGTACTGCTGATCTTGAAAGGGTTAAGCCGATGGGTGTGATGGAGTCGAGTTGATGCTTTCCAGACGCCGACATTGTCATAAGAGCGGGGGCGACACGCCCACAGGGGCCTGACTGAGCGACTGGGCTAGAGATTCCGTTACTTCACAGAAACTTAGTGAAAACACTTTCTGGCGGGCTACCAGCGAGCAGTGGGAATGACTTGTGTTCCCAGGCAGTCTTGGCGGGCAAATCCCCGCGTTTTATGCAAAATCATAACTGTGATTGGGTGGCTCAGGCGATAGCTCCGTGACGTAGCTAAATTGGCGCAGAAATTGACGCCAAGTATCTCCATTGGTGGAATAGTAATGTGTCGGCAATAGAGTGTAATTTTCCGCCGGTTTTCGAGTTGCTTATTGGAACGTTTAACCACAGCTACTGTCGTGGGAACTGGAATGTTCTGTGTTCGGCTTGCACGGGTGCTCTTGAGAGAGTCGGCTCTCGCCTTTCGGTCAGAGTAGGTTACAAGACTGAGCTCTCGCTGCTCTGTCCAGCCTGCCTTCCGTTGGCTGTCTAATATACTTTCATTTAATTGTAACTGTTTGACGAAGTTGCTGAAGTTTCGACTTCAACGTAACTTTCCGAGTACAGTTGGCAATTGAGCGTTCTGCGTACAAGCGTCCTATGTTGTCCGTCTCGAACAGTATTGGCTAAAGTTGACTGTATTGGAGTTACTGTGTGACTTCGCTTGTTAAAATCAATCACTGTACTGTCAGTGATTGCGTAGCGAGCCTTCTTCGTCTCCCTCAGAGGCGCATTTGTATTGCTAGGAAGTCTTTAGTGTGGAACAACCAGATCAGGATAATTTGTTTCCTGCTATACTCGCGACACTATCATCACCACGACGGGACGTCGAAGCAACCAGCCATCGCCTCCGGTACGCCAGATCGTGTCCTTGCAGTTAAGAAGACAGCTTAGTAATGTATGTCTGCAGCATCGGCAGATTAGGGAATTTTGCTAGGTGATAATCAGAGCTCAGCAGAGCGCGCCTGTTCGTCTTTTCTAACTTTGTTCTGTCTTCGGTGTTCATTGTCTGAGTTCCCACAACTGTAGCAGCAATTAATGTTGGGTTGGCTGGGTGTTTCTCTTAAGATTTGAGTTGCAAGGAATTGACTCCACAAACCACTTGGTGATAAATGTCACAATCTAGTTTATGGACAACTTCACCTTCACAGCATTTATTTGAGTATCCAATTTGACGTATTGTAAATGTTTCATGTGTTTTGTTTATTATTTTGAGTTTAGTCGTAATAAATCAAATTGTTATTTTTGGACAGAACATTCATTTTTTGATCGGTAGAGCAACCCTTTCATTTCTCACTATGTAAATGAAACATTCCTTTATCAAATTAATTTCTATCAAATTAAATTATTGCAGGTGCCAAACTCCACTTGCGTTTCTTCTTAATCCATGCGCAACCGCAAAAGTCTGAGTTAGAAAAGGGGGGGGGGGCTTAGAGTATCATTTCCATATGAAGATTCTAGAAGAATTTAGTGTTAAATACACTGCTAGCCCCGGCACCTCGCAACATTAATGTGGTCACCTGTTCAAATGGTTCAAATGGCTCTGAGCACTATGGGACTCAACTGCTGTGGTTATCAGTCCCCTAGAACTTAGAACTACTTAAACCTAACTAACCTAAGGACATCACACACATCCATGCCCGAGGCAGGATTCGAACCTGCGACCGTAGCAGTCGCACGGTTCCAGACTGCGTGCCTAGAACCGCGAGACCACCGCGGCCGGCTAATGTGATCACCTGTCACAAGCCCGGATAACCGTCTTTTGCAGTGCGGACCGCTGCAAAAAGTGCAGGAAGTGAGTCAATGAGGTTCTGCAACGTACCGACTGGGATATGGAGTCGTGCAAAATCCAATGCCGTGGCCATCTCCGCTGGGTTTCTCTGTTGAGGATCTATGCTACGTACAACCCCACCGGTGTTGTCCCACAGATTCTGGTTTGGGTTGAAATCCGGAGCGTTTTGTGGCCAGGGGAGACGGTAAGTTCATCCTGGTTCTCTCTGAAACACTCACGTACACAGCGAGCTGTGTGACACGTTGCATTGTCCTTCTAGTAGATGCCATCCTGCCGAACTGCATGTAGGTTTGGATGTGGTACCCAAGATTAGATGCATACTTGTATTGATCCATTGTGCCTTACAGAATGAAGAAATCACCAGTGAACGCACGAAAACATTCCCCAGACCATAATGCTCCCTCTGAGGCGTAGCGCCGTATACCGATCCAGCGTTGCAGGCGGTTAAGTGGGAGATGTGTCTCAGAGCTGGATAGTGACAGATGGTGACGCGAGACTGGACGCGCACGTAGTTTATGTTTCAGCCGATAGATGACAACATTGGATAGGCGACTGATTTAGTTTCGATTATGCGCACTAGAGTGCACTAAAGTAATAGAATGCTATTCGTAAACTGTTCTGGTATATTCATAAAGTGATATTACGTATTTCTGTAGGTAAAATGTTATAAATATGTTTTAACAGTATGAATGATGCGTGAGTGTGGTTTAAGGTTAATATGAAGATAACTGTTTAACGAATTATGTAGTGGGATTTAGTGTGGGAACATTTCGAAGAAGTATGGATATGGACAAAGGGGATTTTTGTAGAATAGATTTGTAAAGTAAGTTTATGGTAAAGGGAAAGTTATGTCAGGTATAAATAACAACAGTAAATAACTTTATGCATAAGCAAAACTTCAGCATATTAGATAATTACGTCCGTAAAAAGTGCAGTCGTTAGGTTTACTATTTTGCGATTGGTTATTGATGAAAAGCGTGGACTGGCGCGGGAAAATGTTGATATGCTATTGACTGTTGAGTAAACTGACCAATGGCTGGTAGAGAAGACTTAGAGTATTCTAGGGAGGAGTCGGAGCCTAGCCATGAAACAGTTCGGACGTGTGTAGTAGTAGTTCCGATGGAAATGATAAGTTGCCGGATCTAGCAGTGCCCGCATCTCGTGGTCGTGCGGTAGCGTTCTCGCTTCCCACGCCCGGGATCCCGGGTTCGATTCTCGGCGGGGTCAGGGATTTTCTCTGCCTAGTGATGGCTGGGTGTTGTGTGCTGTCCTTAGGTTAGTTCGGTTTAAGTAGTTCTAAGTTCTAGGGGACTGATGACCATGGATGTTAAGTCCCATAGTGCTCAGAGCCATTTGAACCATTTGGATCTAGCAGTGTTTCATACATCAAAAGTGTGGTAAAGTGACGGCATAATTATTCCGATGGGTGTGTAGAAATTTCGAAATTTTTAAGTGAATTTTGTGACGAGAAAAGACATATTCCGCGTGGCGTATTGAGCACGTCGGTGGCTAAAAACTGTGGCTGCATTAGGTACCGACAGACTTAATATTTGGCGAGCATTCTCAACCAAAAACAATACGTATTTTTGTAGCTATTACTTTTTCGGGAAATGCAACACCATAAACTTGCTAACGTGAGTGAAAGGGATTATGAGTGACTGTGTTAAGACTAGCACGGGCTTGGCAGTGGTACTTGTTCACCCAAGTTTCAGAATATATTAATTAAGGACAAAATTTCCAACCTTTCATTTCGTGTGAAACCTTCTCCCGAAACGTAGATTAGTGACTTTAATTGCAGCCTGGTTCACGTCGAAGTACAGTAGGTTTCGCTCGGCTTCCATACTGATGATATGCTGAGACAATGTTCACAGGTAGGTGCAGGTTCGTCGTAAAGGGACGGAAGGAACCGCGCCGCCGCACCTCCTCCGGCCTGGACCCTTCCAACGATTGTTGCAGGGTGTTCGCTCCCTCTGTCCAATGGAGCAAAGACGTGATTCACGTAAAAAGGCCCCCTGTCACCACTCACTCAGGAGGTGTCCAGATGCGGTATTGGCGTGCAAATTCCATACTTTGTTGTCGATGAACAGCAGTAAGCATGGGTGCATTATCCAGGGGCCTGCTTCGGAGGCCCATGTGTAGCGTCGTTCGCTGGATGGTCATTGATGAAGCAATGTTGGTAGCCCATTGACTCATCTGGACACTCATATGCACAACACTTGAATGTCTGTTCGCCCGTACACATCTCCGTAGCCGTCATTCCCCTTGCCATCTACGACCCGCGGTGCACCACTGTCGCTTCGAGCCATTATGCTATGCATGGTATGCTTTAACCACGGCGGCTAGTGAATGGTTCACAGATTTAGCTGTTTCGGAAATGATTTTGTTCTTGGCCCGAAAGCCATGATCATGCCCTATCGGACGTCAGATAAATCGTTCCAGTTCCGCATTACAACAACGACTGCACTGAAACTTCCTGGCAGATTAAAACTGTGTGCCGGACCGAGACTCGAACTCGGGACCATTGCCTTTCGCGGGCAAGTGCTCTACCGACTGAGCTACCCAAGCACGACTCACGCCCCGTCCTCACAGCTTTACTTCTGCCAGTACCTCGTCTCCTACCCTCCAAACTTTACAGAAGCTCTCCTGCGAACCTTGCAGAACTAGCACTCCTGAAAGAAAGGATATTGCGGAGACATGGCTTAGCCACAGCCTGTGGGATGTTTCGCAGGAGAGCTTCTGTACAGTTTGGAAGGTAGGAGACGAGGTACTGGCAGAAGTAAAGCTGTGAGGACGGGGCGTGAGTCGTGCTTGGGTAGCTCAGTCGGTAGAGCACTTGCCCGCGAAAGGCAAAGGTCCGGAGTTCGAGTCTCGGTCCGGCACACAGTTTTAGTCTGCCAGGAAGTTTCATACAGCGAACACTCCGCTGCAGAGTGAAAATCTCTTTCTGGCCAACGACTACACTGTTTTCTGCATTCCCACGACACGCTTTATATACCTTCCTCTGCTAGCGCTGCAACTTGCCGTCTGTTGAGTGGTTATTGCACGCGAACGTCGAACATGTGCAGTGGTCTCATTGACTGGATTTCAAAGTAGTGCAAAGATTGCTGACTAACTTTAAATGTACAGAAATGTAAAATTGCGCCCTTACGAAACGCAGTGGACGTTGGTCGTTCGCGAAGGAACGGGTCCAATAGAACAGTTCACTAAACTGAAGCCCCGAGGAATGATTTCTCAGGAATGGTCGTTCACAGTTTTTCCTTCAGATCCGTCTCGTTCTCATCTCTGTCTCCTTCCGGTGGTTCTCGTTCTATTTCAGATGTTCACTTGTTCACTGTTCAATTTCGTCTTTACTAGTTTCCGCCTCGGTCTCTTACGGTAGCTCTCGTATTTTTCGGGTGATCACTCATTACTCGTTTCAGTTCCGCTGTTTTTCGCTTAGTGCCAAGTTGTATTTCCTTCCGTACATTGTGTTCGCCCATTGTTGTTCCATTTCAAAACGTTCTGAAATCTAAAGTTCTAGTTATCTGCGTACGTCATTCAGCATCCACCAATGGTAATTTATAATATTGTTATAATTCAAGTGGTTCAAATGGCTCTAAGCACTATGGGACATAATATCTGAGGTCATCAGTACAGTCTGCTTGTTTTTAACTGGAATGTAGTGTGAATCTTGTGAGACAGAATTTGTGTAAGAACCGTTTAATGAACTTTCAGCTGAAATGATTTCTATAATTCTAACTAACACTCTGAAACGAAGGAGCAAATGTACCCCGAACCATTTATCGCAAAACCTTAAAATCTATTTCTCCGTCCACTGCGAAATTAAGAGTCGTCTCTCGCTCAGGTCGGATCCTGTGTATGCTCTTCTTATTCGGTACTGTACTTCTAGTTATCGATTTTGACTTCTTTAAAACTCATACGGTATCATATAATTAGGTAAAAAAGGAACGGTAAACGAGTAAAAACGGACGGGCTCCAAAAGGACCGGTCACCAGTGAACTACTTCC
This sequence comes from Schistocerca serialis cubense, assembly GCF_023864345.2. Lineage (NCBI taxonomy): Eukaryota > Metazoa > Arthropoda > Insecta > Orthoptera > Acrididae > Schistocerca > Schistocerca serialis. The sequence goes on from NC_064638.1 coordinate 710,257,654, forward strand.
CCAGATGCATGACTCTGCCCACCTTTAGAACGCAGAAAAGATTCCGGGATCGAGCTCCGCTCCAGCACACAATTTTAATCTGCCAGGAAGTTTCAGGAAACTACCGACTATGGGAAACATTGTATAGTTCGAGAATGTTCTGTTCCGTGGCCAGTTATTTCGCCTGATTCTACGCCACTTGATTTTACTGCTTGATGGTATGTCAAGAATGTGGCTTAAACTATACTGCAACTGCCACTAGTCTCGAGTTGACAGTTATCATAAATGAAGCGTTTCAAGATATGAAAGACCATCCTGCCTTGACTTACAGATTTGATGAGTCAAATATACTTTAATCGTAATACACGGTCACATGAATTGCTCTCCGCTGCTAACTAGAACGCAAGCTGAGAGTGCAACCTCTCATCTTTGGGTTTTTCTCAACGAATTACAACGTTTTTATTGTTACAGTTTCTTGCACGAAACCGAAAGATGAGAACCTGCGTTCTGGAAACAAGTTTTAGTTAGGACTGAAGACGAGAACTTCTACTAGCGAAGCAAGTTGTAGTCAGAAATATTTTAATGCTCAACAACCACAACTTCAACCCGCTAAAATGAGTACTCTTCGACAGCCACTGTTGCGAAGATATCAAGTACGTACTGAGTCAGTGGTGAAAGTGTTCGAACATCTTTGCAAATTTATTCAATACACCTTTAAAATGTGTAACTTATATGCGATTTTTATTATTCAGTCTGACAGTCTTATGGCCATGTCGTAGGCACAGCTCATGATCCTTTAAGACAATTATATTTTTATGTGATACATAATTTCTCAAAGTTTGTAGTTGATGTCCAGAAAGAACTTGTACACACATCAAAAAATTTTGCATCACCTCGGTTCCGAGAGTTCCGGAACCTGTACGAAAAACTGGAATAGAGAACAACATAAACATCATTTCCGCCCTTTTTATTGCTCATGAAAACCACACATTGCATGTTGTACCTCCATACAGCGAGAACTTCACAGGTGGTGGTCCAGATTGCTGTACACACCGGTACCTCTAATACCCATTAACACGTGCTCTTGGATTGATGCATGCCTGTATTAGTTGTGGCATACTATCCACAAGTTCATCAAGGCACCGTTGGTCCAGATTGTCCCACTCCTCAACGGCGATTCGCCGTAGATCCCTCACAGTGGGCGGTGGGTCACGTCGTCCATAAACAGCCATTTTCAATCTATCCCAGGCATCTTCGATAGGATTTATGTCTGGAGAACATGCTGGCCACTCTAGTCGAGCGATGTCGTTATTCTGAAGGAAGTCATTCACAAGATCAGCACGATGGGGACACGAATTGTCGTCCATGAAGACGAATACCTCGCCAATATGCAGCCGATATGGTTGCACTATTGGTCGGAGGATGGCATTCACGAATCGTAAAACCGTTACGGCGCCTCCATGACAACTAGCGGCGTACGTCCGCCCCACATAATGCCACCTCAATACAGCAGGCACCTCCACCTTGCTGCACTCCCTGGATATCGTGTCTAAGGAATTCAGCCCGACCAGGTTGCCCCGAATCACGTCTCCAACGATTGTCTGTTCGAAGGCATATGCAACACTCGTTGGTGAACAAAAAGTGATGCCAATCCTGGTGGTCCATTCGGCATGTTGTTGGGCCCATCTGTACTGCACTGCATGGTGTCGTGGTTGCAAAGATGGACCTCGCCATGGACGTCGGGAGTGGAGTTGCGCATCATGCAGCCTATTGCGCACAGTTTGAGTCGTAACACGACGTCCTGTGGCTGCACGAAAAGCATCATTCAACATGGTGGTGTTGCTGTCAGGGTTCTTCCGAGCCATAATCCTTGGGTAGCGGTCATCCACTTCAGTAGTAGCCCTTGGACGGCCTGAGCGAGGCATATCATCGACAGTTCCTGTCTCTCTGTATCTCCTTCATTTCCGAACATCATCGCTTTGGTTGAGTCTGAGACGCCTGTACACTTCTCTAGCTGTGAGCCCTTCCTGGCACAAAGTAACAATGCGGACGCGATAGAACCGCGGTATTGAACGTCTAGGCATGGTTGAACTACAGACAATACGAGCCGTGTAACTCCTTCCTGGTAGAATGACTGGAACTGATCGGCTGTCGTACCCCCCCCCCCCCCCCCCCCCGGTCTAATAGGCGCTGCTCATGTATTCATGTATCCACAGTCAACATCTATCGTAAATGAATGAGTGGATAGACTCACTAGCGAAAGTATTGTTGAGTGTTCCATATGGGTGACAGGATTGTTACTGTTTACAATATATAAAGGTATTCCGCAAGTAGCTTTATAATTTCAAATTACTGTGGTTTATTGATAGCCAAGTGACTGCACTGAAGACATTCCACACGCGTATTATATGAGGTGGTTCTCGTTTGATGTGTCTTTTCTCTATAGATGGTAAATTACGATATGCAAATTATCGGAGAAGGAAGAACCTAGACTGTGGCATGTTTATGAAATTAGATCCAAAAACTATCACCGGAAACTACTAACGACGGACAGTGTCAGTGCTGCGATGAGAACAAGACCGTCAACGCAACAGTTGCTATCATAATGAGAAAGTTACCAGGGATCCACAGAAGTCACTTCGTCAAGGGACGCACGAAAGTGTTCTAACAGTTTATCCAATTCATTCTGGAGAAGCATATTTCCTTACAGAAATTATAGCCAAATTATGCACAAAAATTGTTCCTTGTATATCACGACCGCAGGATGGTATTCGCTGAATCACTGAAATCGTGTTGTACCGCTACAGAAGGAAGTGTTCTACAATGTATAGTCAGATGAGGTCGTGTTTCACACTGGCGACTTTGTCAACATATATCACCGTCACTAATTCTTTTCTGTCGGAAAGAAAGCAGATTTATTCCAGGATAACAAAATAATGCGTGAATACATTGTCTTCTTCTGTTGGTCCTTTTCTTTTTGCCAGAATAATGGACTGATGAAGGCTGTCTAGTAATGTTGGAGAATCGCATATTGCCAATAACTGCTCAGTGAGACAACACCGCACACATTCCCTTTTGTGCAGGGTAGGAAGACCCACACCCACATTTGGAAATGACCTTCAAGAGTTTACATAAGGGCTTCTCAGGTAGGCAAATTGGCAGAGGTGGCCAACATATGTGGAAGGTTCGATGTCTAGATCCAAGGAAAACTACAGAGCTTTCGATGTTCGGATCAAACGCTGTGTGTGGCGCGTTTACAGCGCTAATTATAAGGTTACAGCAGTCTGTAGGTAAGTTATGACGAATGTATCAGCCACGCGGGATTAGCCGAGCGGTCTACGGCGCTGCAGTCTTGGACTGTGCTGCTGGTCACGGCGGAAGTTCGAGTCCTCCCTCGGGCATGGGTGTGTGTGTGTTAGTCCTTAGGATAATTTAGGTTAAGTACTGTGTAACCTTAGAGACTGATGACCTTAGCAGTTAACTCCCATAAGATTTTACACACAGCTGATGTTTTGAACTAATGTATCAATCGGGGGGGGGGGGGGGGGGGAAATTATTTACTTGTGATGGCATGGGACCTCTCATAAGTTAGCCATGCCGCCTCGCGGCCGAATTGTACAGGAACGTAGCGTCCAGTCGTGAGCGTCGGCTTGTACGCCAACGGCACACCGCAGGCGGCCTGAAGTGCCAGCAAAACAGTGCACCACTCTATCGCTCCCTAATGACGCCAGAATCGTTTGAGGAACACTCCACGGACAATCCCCGCAATTTGTGACTAGTTTTTGCTAGTCTAAGGGCAACCATTCTAGGGATGTGCAAACAACTTCTCGTAACCCTTTCACAAAGTTAATAAGCTGTTTTTTGACGATCCGGTGCAGGCTAAAAAGAGCGGCCAAGAAACGTATTTCACGTTTTTGTACGATACGATATCAACGCCTTTAGAGGTTTAGGCTTGTTTAGCCTTATGACAGTGATGAAGGAAAAAAAAAAACAGCTGTGTAAGATGATTTAGCTGTTAAGACAATGAACTCGTATAAGGAAAATGCCATGTTAAAATTCCTGCCGATAGATTCCTCAAATATATTGAGGCGGATGTCTATTTCCCTAGACACCAGCTTTGAAGAGTCCTAAATTGGCTTTTACGTCTAATTAACTATACAGTTGCTTGGAATTGACAATATTTAGCATCTTTATCATCTCTTAGTGTAATGAAAATCGAGAAACGAAAGCATCTGAGGATAGTCACTGCGCAAATTTTTCTTTCTAACAATTATCTTGAATCTGTCGTTTTCAGTTTCATTACGTCAAATTATATTCAGTCGTTAACTATACAGATCATTATCAGACATTCTTATGTCGCATAACGTTTTTCCATCCGACAAAGAAATAAAAAAAATATAACAAAACCGCGGATATAAAGAATTTAGAATTATAGATATATCAGCATGCCATGTATGATTTTAGAAAGAATACGGTTGCCGAAAGGCTAAATTAAGGCGTTTTGCAACATACAGTTGGAAGATTGAACTAATATTAAACACAACTGCAGCTTTGTACTACTACTTCGGGAATGTTTCTGAACATAAAAATGTATTACATTCATAATTCTCTTTCATGCTGTTTTATAGAATAAAGATACAACTCTCTTGCCTCGATATACATTTTCTGTAAATAAAGCGCTAATCAACCCGGGGGTTAGCTTGCACGTCCCAGTGGCCTGATGCTGTGTAGGTGCCACATTGGCCCGTTGACCCTGAGTGGAACCGGAAAAGTGATTGATTCAGATCTCGTACACACACACACACACACACACACACACACACACACAGAAAGAGAGAGAGAGGGAGAGGGGGAGAGAGAAAGTACTCACGACGGTGATAGGTTAAACGACATGAAAATCAAACCTAACGGTATCAGAACACCGTACATTTAGATTAACAAATAAACATTCAGCTTTCAGTAAATGAAATGCCTAATCACTTGCTGTCTGGATGCGCAGCGGACTCTACCTCTAAGTTCTTCGACACCCCAAGTTAATTTTGATATGCTATCAATACCGCTTCGTAAGCATTCCTTAGTAAAGATATACGCAGAGATACGCGACGCGTGAGCAGAATGCGTTGGTAGACGGGTGTGGTTCTAGGCCGACAACGGCGCCGCAACCCGTTCCACGCCCGATGTCTGATTGATCAGCTACTTTTCTTCGCATTTATGGAGGCAACAAATCTGTTGGTGTCCGAACAGAGATTACTGCCATTAACGACGCTGTACCCGCATTAGCTGCGTTACCTAATGGGCGCAGCCCAGCACGAGATGAAAGGGCACACGCCGAGGCGCTGGACCGCCCGCCTCCCCCTACACCCACAGCCGTGTAATTACGACAAACGCGTCACGTGGAAAGCTGTGGTCGACATAACACAACAAGCCGTTACCTGCTACCATCCTGTGGTAGGTGACCAGCCTACTCAAAATTGCCCCTCGTTTACCATAATGAAACAACAGATTCAGAGCAGCCGAATGATGTAATCGGTACGTACCGCCAGTTGAAACTATTACGTCGCAGTATGTGGACCAACTACGACTTTTTCGCAGCCTATTAGGCAACAATGTGGTCGCGGGAAGTACGTTTCAGAAAACTTTCGCCTGCGGAAAACAGTACGGCACAGTTGGTACTACTGGAGTATCTCTACATTGGTTTTCCGATAGTGGTTCATGCAACAGTCATGCAGAACGTCCCTTTGCCGTAGAAATCAGTGTCTTCGCCGCATGGACCGCAGATCACGCTGCACCTGACATGTACAACAGGTACCAATGGTACAGAGAAACCGTTCACTCGACTCTACGCAAATTACGTCATAAATAAATGGCTAAAATTATTACAAAGACATATTAAAATAAATAATGCTCCTCTAACCGTGTTCCATGCAGACTGTTGCGTGATTTTAGCTGTAGCAGTAGATTAACTACAATGTGGGCTTTAACTGGTTCTGAAAGTAGCAAATGACTGCAATTTAAACATCTCCGAGTATATATATATATATATGACGATTGGGATTCGAGCCAGTTAGGGATGCAATACTTATTTGTGAAGAAGCAATAGAGAAAGTTAGCAAATGCTGTTACCTTGGGTGTGATATTATTTACACATGAAATGATGAATTGAGTGGACAGCTACAGAAATTCCAGTATCAAGCGATGTTTTAAAAGTAGCAGAAGAGAAACATTACTTCAACATATAAAGTAAGGGCAGTACCAACCTTGCTGCATAGATGCGACTGTTGCGCCGTTACTTACCGACAGACTGAAAGGGCGGAAAGTGCAGAGACGATATTTCTGAGAGTAATAACTAGTTCCATTTTATTTGATAGAAGGAGAAATGAAGATATCAGGAAATAATTAAACATCTCAATGAAGAATTGTTAAGCTCAGGAATAAATGGAAGAAGCATGGAACAAAAATAAGAAGCCTAAAACTATAGTCACTGCTGAAACATAAACCAAAAGAAGGAAGATCGGTCGCCGAGGAAAACATGGACTGGGCAAAACACTTGAGAGTGGAACAAACCAGAGATAAATGGGTTAATCGTTGTTGATGATGACGATGACTCCATGCACAGACAGTGCGGAAATATACTGATTCAAGACATTATGCAATGAGCTATAGGTCAGGGGTGAATACCATGGAAAAAAAAAACCAGAGCCACAGATGTCGTCGCCGCGCGGGTTAGCCGAGCGGTCCGAGGCGCCTTGTCACGGTCCGCGCGGCCTCCCCCGTCGGAGGTTCGAGTCCTCCCTCGGGCATGGGTGTGTGTGTCATCCTTAGCGTAAGTTAGATTAAGTAGTGTGTACGCTTAGGGACCGATGACAGCAGTTTGGTCCCACAAGACCTTATCACGAATTTCCAAAATTTTCCAACTGACGTCATGTATGTAAAAATGGCGGTGAAATCGCTTGTAGACAACAAAGCGTGGGCGTTGATGCCCCATTTAAGATCTCGTAGTCTTGCCCCCTTTATAAAGCACAGCACGGAGCATTCGCCGGCGCAATTGACAGCCGACTACAATGGCGGGAAGGCGCAAGTGTTTCGGGACGCACCGTTCATCGCACGCTGTTGAAAATGCCGCTCCGGAGACGGCGATACGTATGTGTGCCATTGTTGTCCAAACGATATCGTCAGTTACGCATGCAGTGGGCATGAAAATAGCGCGATTGGACCATGAGACAATGGCAACTATTTGCATATTCAGATGGATTGCACTTCCTGTTTCGCCGTGTCGACAGCCGTGTCAAGACACTGAGTGCTCCAGATAGCGCGTGGCCAGTAGGCCCCTACGTTATCTAAAGGACGCACAGTGGTCAGTAAAAGCAGCGTAGTACCATCGGTATCTTTAATCTACGAAGTACCATGGTGCAAATTTCAATTTAGTGGTTCTTATTTATGTTTGCCGTTTGTCCCACGAGTAACTCGAGTAGAAATCTGGAATGGTTTAGTAAGTAAAGCCATGACCGATTACCTTCTATGTTCTTCCGAGATACGATCACGCGACCTCGACGGTGACGGGACGTCAAATTCTGCACTGCCTTGCTACATTCCTTCTTCACTAGTCCATTCCTCTCCACTGCCATCATTCAAGCTGTTGACTACGTTCACATTGTTGCTCGCTCCCGGGTTATTATTTGACAGAGGAACAACTGCATGTTTTACGTAGCTTGAACTACGTGAAAGTGGAATGGGGCACAGAAAGTTCACATTCACTTGACAGCCTGACGACAAAATTCGCTGGTTATCACTACTAGCAAACACTGATGGGACGTTACCGTGCAACAGTTCGCAATCCGTCTGCTCTTTATTTACATGAGTTACATGGGCTGGGCATGGACATCTAATGTCATGTACGTATTAAATGAATGGTGAAAATGCTGTGTTTGTGTTCTATTCAACAGAGGCTTATCCGCCTGATTTTAAAGACTCATATTGTGACAGAACGCATAAGTCTATGCCAGCTAATACGAATCCAATATTTGTACATTTCTGTATACTCTTGACAGAAGTAAGGTTCCATTGGCATATTCGGAAGAGAATGATTAATAGAGCACGGCTGGAGTTTTGTAACACTTGGATTATTGGGGTGATAGGTGTAAATTCGAGACTGGTGCACCTTATAATTTCACTTGAGGTCAAATAAATAACATTGCAAATCAACCAATGTACTTGGGCATCAAATATATCTACGTAACTATATCCATTTAAATAATGAAAACATGGTCCAAAAGTTATTCGCAGCATACCTCGTTTATGTCTTTAAACCAAAACGCAAATTTTGAGTTATCGACACCACCGGTCTACACTGACACATGACGTTATCAAAATAACGAACATAAACCACTCATCGTAATACAAAACGTGTAAAAGATGTGCCGTAACAAGAACTGTAGATATTCACATGGCATCACATTCGCTGACTTCGAAAACTCACAATCAGACTGTGACCTTCCGATCTAACGTAGACTTTTGTGTACGCTAAAAACCGAACTGTCACAACAAACTACGTTCCAAAAAATAATGTAGAAGCAAACCAGACATTGTTAGTGTTCTAGTCTATCTCTGTACACGTATGACATCACATGACACAACGTCATAAAGTCACAAGCGAGGCCTCGGTCACAAGTCAAAGCACACGAACGACATCGGCTGGTTCAACCAGCCGACAGAAACAGTTGTGGAGCTCACGGCACCCAGAGGCGATCAAAATTTATCGACAGTTTTCCACTAGGCGAATTAAAGATATGTTCTATTTCAAATGTACGAGGGGGAGTTGGAAAATAAGTTTCCCCTGTCGACTGTGAGTAGAGTTGTGTGATATGGGCGAAAGACGACACGGCAGATGAACGCGCTCGTGGAAGACACCGATATACCATTGAACAGAGGTCGACCGCGATCTAGCACATGGGACTGTCGCAGTGTCTACACAAAGCGGAGGCCAGCCGCTCAGTCAGCTGTGGAGAGAAGGTGCGTTTTGGAGTCGTGGTCAAAGGCGGAAGTGAGAGCTGTTATCCGCTATGAATGGGCACGTGGAGTATCAGGCACAGAAATTCAGGTGTGATGTCGAGGCAAATGGTGCGGAGATGGTGCCAGCAATTCAGTGATGGACGTCAGCAAGTGCAGGACACACCGAGGCCTGGGCGGACGCGCACAGCCACTACAGATGCAAATGTCAGGAACGTGGATGACATGATCAATGCGAACCGGCGTATCACCATCGATGGAGTAGCGGCAGAACTTGAAATCGGACATGAACGACCTCACAAGATCATCCACGACATTCTTCGATACAGGAAGGTGTCAGCACGATGGGTGCCCCGCCAATTGACCCCGACACACATGGAACAACGCATGGCGTTCAGCCTGGAACAGCTCGTGCGTTACCATGAATCTGGCAATGACCTTCTGTTTCGGATTGTGACGGAGGATGAAACGTGGGTCCACCATTACATGCCCGAATCGAAGGTCGCATCCATGACATCCGTCATCACCTGTCCGAAAGAAGTTAAAAAGCTCTCCGTCTGCAGGTAAAGTGCTGCTCACCGATTTCTGGGACGCCAAAGGAGTTTTGCTGCTGGACTTCCCGGAGGATGCAACCATCAATGCTGCGCGGTACTGTGCCACCCTGTCGAAATTGAAAGAGGTGATTCGGAAAAAGCGGCCTGGCCTTCTCAGATCTGGCGTTCTGCTGTTGGATGACAATGCGAGACCACACACGGCGACGGCAACGCAAAACCATATTGCAACTCTTGGTTGGGAGCGCCTACACCATCCGCCTTACAGTCCGGATCTCGCACCAAGTGACTTACATCTGTTTCCTGCTTTGAAGAAGACTCTCAGTGGAAGGCGCTTTGGCAGCAATGCTGACTTCAAACAAACCGTTCAACCCTTCGTCCGTATGCAACGCCCTGATTTTTTCCTGGAGGGCTTTTTGAAGCTTATAAAGCGGTATGACAAATGTTTCAATGTACTTGGAAATTATGTAGAAAAATAAAGAGATGTCGTATCTTAAATGTCTCATTTTCTTTTTTTTTTTTTCCTTTCACACACAACTGTGACCACAGTTGACAGGGAAAACTTATTTTCCAACTCCCTCGTACTTTACTATATAAAGATAATACAGTGAAAAGGATGATTAAAGCATACCAAGAGAACGCGACATCTTATAAGGAACCCCTGGAGTGCGAGGTCACAAGTTCAATCTTTAGTAAGGCTCATTTGAAAGAGTTGTGTTAACAATTATGAGAGGGAGAATATTAGCTGCTAATGACTCTCCATGTGTATCAGGAGGGTGACAGAAAATGAATGTCTTGGTGGTGCAGAGATCAACTTTCTGTGGGTTGTAAGTATTACACTTCATAAATTTGGACATCGTCGACATTCAAGAAATGTTCAAAATAAACCATTAGCTTGCACCATGAACACCGAATAGAAAATGGCGTGCCAGACTGATCACAAAGGCTCATGCCATTAAGATCGAACGCGTACTCCTTGGGAGTTACAAACCGTGCACGACGTTCAGCTAGGTTTCCGCTCTTAAAGAGTACATGTAGAATCATATTGACGCTGGGGGTTGATGAGAACTGAGGCAATGTGATGACACGTAAGCGAGTGTGAAACAGTGCGTCGCCGACTTATCTTGAAACTGCTATCATTTAAGGCGTAGCTGCAAATACTGCGATAATAGGTTTTACAGGCACGCAAAAAACACTCAGAGGCAGAATTTATCCAGTGGTTCAGGAGGGACAGTTTGCTCTAAAGGAGTATGATTTCTGTACTCTGACCAGGAATCGAGGAGAAGCAAGTTATTTTGACCAGTTATTAGCCAAAAGCAGGATCGTACCATACTTAAAATTCTCTTAAGCCCATTTTCCCACTCTTACTTGCTGTGACGTTAATATTCCCTACTGCCCTTGCAAGATCACGCATACGAGAAAGAATAGTAGGGGGCACAGCACCTTCAACTTCTCGCAGCACAATAAATAACTTTCCAGCCATTCGGTATAGCTGTATACGAATGCGGTAAAGCATTGATGTTACTTGGTATTGATGCAACTCTCTTGGTACGTGTAATTTCCAGTGTTCCTTTCATATGCAGTTTCTCTTAAAATCCCGACTGGTCGGAGCTGAAAACAAATTCTTTTTGAATGACGGGACAAGTTTGTTTATCAAATTTTCGGGCCGATTCCACTGTTTGCTGTGCACCGTCAAGTTGATGCTTTGTTTGAAATTTCATTATCTTACGCCTTCCAATTCTGTATCACTGTTTGAAGTTATGCAACCATGCACTGCTTCCCTTGAAATCACTGTACTCTATGTCACGCGCAATTTTATGTGCGTAACATAGTAGGTCACTGTCATGCACTTCCCGTAAATTGTATCGAGCATCCGCGAAACGTGCAAATATCAGTTTTTCTGACATACGCGCCTTGCCCTCCCTTGAACATCCACAGATCTCCTTATGCACTACCAGAAATGTTATTGCAGACTTAATCGATATATGTTCCTTAACTGCTTTTTACTATGCTGCGGATGCTCTTCCACGTATGTAATCATGTTTAGTAGTCGCTCCTTGGACAACGATTGTTCTTTACTACGTTTCACTGTAGACGGGATTTGTGGCTCTCTGTCCGACAAGGACTATGAAGTACATGGCTCGACACCTATTCCAGTATCATTTACACTTTTTAAGCACATATCGTCATCATTGTACTCCTTGTGTACATTGTCCACACAGTAGAGCGCATACGACCCCACACATTCCATCGACTCATGTTGCGCAAACTCTAATATTCCCTCTGCCACTTCTTTCTCAGTCTGAGAAATTCTTTGGGTTCCTTTCTGACGAAATATGAACCTCGGTTGCTGTTGCTGTGGATATAATGCTATGTTTGCTTTGTTTTTTGGTTGCCATTGCTCTGCTTTGTATCAACACCACTAACGCTGTAGCACTGTTTGAGTTACTCCTCGATTAAGTCGTTCAGCTAGGCTCCGTAGCCTCTTGCTGTGCTCACCATTTGATACCTCCAGTCTCACCCCTGTAGCCACCAGCAGCCAATATTGTGATTCCGTGGTAATCAATATGTGGGGCGCCGTATGAACGCCGTAAACGTTATTGGACTCTTGCGATCGCGCACTCAAGGGGTTCCTTGTTAGTCCACACTCACACTCTGGTTGCTATAGTGTGTTAGCATGTGAAGTAGATCAAGAATGAGAACAAATTGAAGAAACCTTGAGTTCTAATAAAACTAATAATAAAAACATCATAGGATTCATATACATAATACAAAATGCAATGAAGATGTGCTTGTTCAACGGTCTCACCTTAGTCACATCCTCGTCACACTTTAAGAGTGATATGCGAAGTTCTCGGGTCATCAGTGGAGAAGGAGGCGTTGTTGGAGATCTTATCCTTCTTCAGTGTCTGAAGGAGCCACGTTGAGGCAGGTCACCCGCGGCAACTTCCATCCCTCGGCCTTTCACCCAGTGGTGAGTGACTCCGTGGCTCAATAGCGAGGTCACTCTACGGGGTGACCCATTATACTGTCGTCGATACTACGAGTGTTTCCTTGACTGCTGCATCCGGCGTTTCATTGCCACGGCTTCCGATACCCCCTTGCAGCTAGTAGAGTATCACACCATTTTCAAGGATCTGCATGTGGAGAAGGGATTCCTGGACGACGTTGGTTTCTTTGCAGGCTACATTCCGTGAATGGGTTGAAGTGTTCCAGAGAGCTGCAGTGGGTGAGGGAATTCATGGTTAGAATTCAACTGAATTTCACAGCTGCTTTCGCACATATCTTCGAGTTGAACTGGTTTGGTAAAGCTGAACCTGAGGATACGATCAAGGCACCTAACAGAGCAAGGAAGATTGTTCCATTGTCATCTACTACTTACTGGATGATTCCACAGAAAAACACTTTCAGTTTAAATGTTTTGCTTGAAATATTAGCTATTATTTTCGAGGCTATGCACAAATAACTTCTATTCATCTCGCTTTTACACTTAACCTATAAAAATAGTTTAGTCATTACATACCATCTGTAGTCTTTATTTAGTATAGATTGAAATTTACAAAATAGTGCATTTTTAGTTTAAGGAGAAGGATTCTGTTTTAACGTACTGATGGCATAAAGACAGTAAAAAAGTAGTAGCAAAAGATTAAAGAATCGTCACTGTACGAGAGGACTTCAAGAAGTCTGTTACACGTTATTATGGAAGACCATGTAACTTTTATTGAATACTCCACTACAGTTCAAAGAGACATAGATAAATGGAGCTACTAGTTTTCAACATAGTCAGTAAGTCTCTGCAATCAGTGGTCGGAACGCTCTTCCAATCGTTCAGACGATAGAAATCCGCTCCTTAGTCTCGGTGCCGTTCGAGAACCACATTGGGATCGTCCCCATTGTCGGAAAATCTTCGATTGCTACGAATCAGCTCCTCAACTGTCCGACATCGATGGCGTTTTTTCCCGATCAGAATCACCCACGTTTGTGCGGCCTTGGTGAAATTTTTGGCGCCATTTCCACTGCGGCTGGATTAGACGTCGCATTTGGTCCACAAAACGTCAGAATTTCACGATGAATCGGTTAGCAATTTGGACGTTTTGCCCACCAGAATCGCGCTGTCCGGCGTTCTTCAACACTTGAGTACGTTTGCAGTTGCCGCACCGTTTCACTCGGCCACTGTGATGCATCTATGTAACATACTTGTTGAACTCCCCTCGTGCTTTCTTGAATGGCCGCGCGGGATTAGCCGAGCGGTCTCAGGCGCTGCAGTCATGGACTGTGCGGCTGGTCCCGGCGGAGGTTCGAGTCCTCCCTCGGGCATGGGTGTGTGTGTTTGTCCTTATGATAATTTAGGTTAAGTAGTGTGTAAACTTAGGGACTGATGACCTTAGCAGTTAAGTCCCATAGGCCATAAGATTTCACACACATTTGAACTTTTTTTTTCTTGAATGATTCAGCAAAGAATGAAAACATTTACGAGGAAACCGCCAAGTGGAACTAGTGAAAATGCAAAAGTTACTTATTACTGAAACATTTTAGTGAGAGCTGCTTGCAGAGTGAAGCACGAAGTTACCTGCTCGTTTCCTCGCGCAAACCGCATCGCCAGTTACGGAACAGAGTGGACCCCGAGGGCTCTGCAGCGGGCCGTGAAACTGCGCATACGAGTGGGCGCGCTCATCATGCAAATCAGTCCTAACAACAGCTGCATGCTCGTTGTGCAGCTATTAGCAGAGGAGGTTAGCGGACCGGTGCGTGGTTTCGCATTGCTGCCTACACTGCTCAGTGCTCAGCACCGACACAGAACGAAGTCCCACTCGTGCACGGAACGCACAGTGCTCCCCTGCGTAGTGGCAAACTGGCCGGCGCCTGGGGTACAGGAAATCCCTCTGAAGATCCTTCATGTGTCCCAGATGACTGCCGATCGTTACTAAATGCATCCCTGCACAGACCTCTAGGTGGCTCTTCTTCGTTCCTTGGTGTTTAGATAACGGTTATGCACTCAGGGTGTGATGGATCGCCTATTTATTCTGGACTCTGACCTCGCGATCTAATTCCAAGGTTACGTTCGATAGCAAATCTGCTGAGAGATCAAGAGACTGCCGGCTTGAGGGACTTCCTGTGTACTGTGGAGAAAGTGTTAAAGAATATTTTAAGAGAGTGAGCTCCGCTGCCACCGATATCACTGGTGGACTGCAGCAACAGACCGCTTGCAGCGAGCAACCGATAGCACGGCGATAATGTGGTGGGTGTCAAAGAATACCCGACTGCGCCAGTTGCAGATTGAAAAAAAAAATTACATTGTAAATTAACATATTTGTATGATATGCTGTACTCTTAACCACTCTGCGCATACCCAGATTTAATTAGTATTGGCTTCTAATATACTTACGTGACATCATGACAACCGGGAACTAAAATGTGGCTATGTATGGAATTAGAAGAGTATACATCATTGTGTTACAGTCATGATTTGCGATTTGTAATCGTTGGATTCCCTTTTTTGAAGTGTCTGAGTGGGTATGTTGCGTGGAAGCTGAGGACTGAGCAGTCCTTGTTTATTTCGAATTTGAAATCCTTAAGAGGAAGTGACAGTTTATCTACTCTCAGGGAAGGCTAGATACTCCGTGGAAGTTGCGAATTTTTGCAGTCGTGATAGTTGCGATTTCTCTTCACTCTTGAGAACGTAGTTAGAAAACTGAAAGAATATTCAGGACTTGGTAACTGATATAGTTTGAGGTTGCTATGCCATATATTTTAGGCCAATTTTTTGTTGAACATTGTTGGATCGGTGACTACATCCAGGAGCTCCACGTCGGTATGGGCCATTGCTGATCTACAGGCCTAATCACCAGAATAACTTAGAATCCATAGATATAAGATATGATGCCAGAGTTACGGTATTCCTGTTATGCAACAGTTAAAGGAAGTAGGAAGTCCAGTGCGGAAAATACATAAATTGGTGCTTAGGTGTGGAAAAAATTCAAGTAAGCGAGTAAAGCGCGATATTTTCCAGTCTATGGACCCTGCTTGTGACGAATACACGAATGATGGACTTCGGTTCTTTCGTAAAATTTTGGGAAAATGCAGTAAATATACGAAAGAGACTGCTTACAAAACACTCCTGCGACCCGTTCTAAAATACTGCTCAAGTGTGTTTGGTCCACACTGAAGAGGACTAACTGGGGATACTGACAAAGTAGGTCAGCACGAATGGTCACAGGTTTGTTTGACTCACAGAATAGCGTAAATACTGAAAAGCTTGGACTTTGAGACGCCTGAAGATAGATGCCATTTATACCGCGCAAACCTACTTACAGAGTTTCAGCAACTAGTAGTATGTTAACCTCAGATTACTAGACCCTCGTAAAATTTACGATTCCAGTAAAAAAAAGAAAAAAAAAGGAAAAAGAAAGCCCAGGATATTTTGTAGTTGATTTGGTATGCAACTGGAGGTATAATAATTGTAATGAACCAATGCATAACCTGTAAATATGACATCCTTTGAATAAAATGTGGAGTATTAAACTTTACGATAGTTTTATAGCAATGTAACATTTTCTTCCTGTTAGTGTTCTATAGTTATGAACCTGAGAATATTTCAGTATTGGAGTATATGTATGGTTTCCGTAGGGGTCACCAAGACAAGATTAGACTAATTACAGAAGTCATTATTCTCATGATCCATAGACGAATGTAACGGGAAGAAATCCTAACGTGTAGTAAAATAGGAAATATCCTTTGCCATGTAATTCCACGGAGTATGGATGCAAATTAAAATTGTGTTTGAGCCGGGTGCGAGAGATGATGTCACACCTTAGAAACACATACTGCCGGTGCTACACACTGTACAAAACATTTCGTCACGTACAGATGTGAAAGTCAGGACAAAAACTGTAGTAGCATTAGGACAAGGTAAGACAACACATTACAGTGCTTTCAAGAAATACGTCAACAAAAAAACAGAAAAAAACAGAAAAAATTGAAGGACTCAGAGGGAGAGAAGGAAACGGAATAAACTTTGACGAGTTAAGGGGCCAAACGATGTTATTTCAGCGTCACAGCCAAATTGATGACAAAGGACTTGGCAGTATGATCCCACTTATCAGTATGACGTTGCAGCCTCTACGGTCTGGATGCACTACATGATACGGTTGGGAAAGGTGTCATAAAGCTGTTGCATCCTCTCCTGCAGCTAGCTGGCGCATAACTGTTGCAACTAGTCCTTGATATGCTCGATACTGGCACTGCGACACAGTTGTCGTGCGAGTTGATCCCACACATGTCCTATCGGGGAGAGATCTAAGGTCTCAACGTCACGCAGACAGTTCATACAGACACGTGCGTGTGTGGATGAGTATCGAACCTGTCGAAAATTGGGTTTACTTTTGTGCCGTCAATCACTATCAGCTTCCCCACAAAATAACGTCAGGAGGACGACCGCTGTGCCTGTCCAAAGCAATGGAAGAAGAGAACCTCTCTCCAGGTCGCTGCCATACTCGCCGACGATGATCCTCCAGGTTAGTGCAGAACCGCGACTCGTCGCTGAACACAGTGTGCCGGCACCCGTCAGCAGATCATGCTTCCCGAACGCGGCAACACTGCAGACGCAGCCGTATGCGCTGCGGTGTTAACGGCAGCATACGCACGTGACGATAATTCCCCACTACGACTGCTTATAGTCTCCGACCAATGGTGCGGGGTGACACAATGTGTTTCGAAGGGGTTACGATATGCTTGGTGCACAATATGATGACCTTCGCTCGTGGTGGTCAGGCGTGGTCGACCGCAACCTCGACGACGAGTATGCCTGCCCTCATGTTGCAATGCAGTCCAACATCGTGCCACTGTCACATCCGAATGCCCAATTGACGCTAAATAACGAAAAGTGTGAGGTGATACACATGAGTTCCAAAAGAAATCCGTTGGAATTCGAATTCGATTACTCGATAAATAGTGCAATTCTCAACGCTGCCAATTCAACTAAGTACCTGGGTGTTAAAATTACGAACAACTTCAGTTGGAAAGGCCACATAGATAATATTGTGGGGAAGGCGAGCCAAAGGTTGCTTTCATTGTCAGGACACTTAGAAGATGCATCAAGTCCACGAAAGAGACAGCTTACACTGCACTCTTTCGTCCTCTGTTATAATATTGCTGCGCGGTGTGGGATCCTTACCAGGTGGGATTGACGGAGGACATCGAAAGGGTGCAAAAAAGGGCAGCTCGTTTTGTATTATCACGTAATAGGGGAGAGAGTGTGGCAGATATGACACGCGAGTTGGGATGGAAGTCATTAAAGAAAAGACGTTTTTATTCGCGGCGAGATCTATTTACGAAATTTCAGTCACCAACTTTCTCTTCCGAATGCGAAAATATTTTTTTGAGCCCAGCCTACATAGGTAGGAATGATCATCAAAATAAAATAAGAGAAATCAGAGCTCGAACAGAAAGGTTTAGGTGTTCGTTTTACCAGCGCGCTGTTCGGGAGTGGAATGGTAGAGAGATAGTATGATTGTGGTTCGATGAACCCTCTGCCACGCACTTAAATGTGAATTGCAGAGTAGTCATGTAGATGTAGATGTATAAATGCGGATATTGAACATTTATACCAGTCGAGCACAACGAGGCGTCTTCCAAACTCTGTCAGTTGCTGATAACGCTGTCTCACACGAGTACGCGACATCTGTGAGTCCTTCACAATGATATCTGGACATCTGACGATTTCGTGTCTCTGATACACCCTACCAGGCCTGGTAAAAATTCGAATGCACTCTGATGGCTGTTCTACAAGGGTTGCCCAGAAAGTAATGCACCGATTTGTTTTCCTCAGCTGAAAACAATGCTACGAATGCGAATCGTTACGTGTGCATTATCTGAAGTACCCTAAGTGATCGCGCTAAGTTTCCGTCACTTCCGAAAGATAGCGTAGCTGCAGGACAGTTTCAAAATGGCGTCTGTAGGTGTTGTACGTTACAAGCAACGTGCCGTCACTGAATTTTCCACTGCAGAGAAATGAACTCTGGGGAATATTCACAAGCGCTTGTGCAAAGTCTATGGAGCATCTGCTGTCAACAGAAGAACAGTTAGAGGGTGAGGTCATCAGAAGGTGGTTCGGCGGATCTCCACGATTTGCGGCTGTCGGGGAGACCATCAACGGCTGTCACATCTGACATGCTGCAGTGAGGTGACGTTGTCATTTGCCATTAGAGGATGTCATTCGCGGAAGAAATTTTGAGGACGATGAGATGATTCACATAGTGAAGCACTGGCTCCGCCACCAGGACAAGATTGGTACCGACAGGGCATACGCGCCCTTGTTTCGCGCTGGAGGAAAGCCATAGATCGGGAGGGAGATTCCATAGAAAAATAGGGTGTGTAGATAAAACACCATTCTTTCGTGTGTGTAATTCTCACTTTGTTCAATAAAGAATTGTTGAAGAAAAAAATGCGGTGCATTACTTTCTGGGCAAGCCCCATACTAGTCAGAGAGAACTGCAGATCTAATCATTTACATACACGACAAAGGCGTGTAAGTGTACAAAGTTACATTGACATCCGATCATGTATTCTGGATTCCTAACGTTTTTTGTCAGGTACTGTGAAAGAGAATTAGCTGAAAGACATGGTCTGTGCGGCTGATCCCGGCGGAGGTTCGAGTCCTCCCTCGGGCATGGGTGAGTTTGTTTGTGCTTAGGATAATTTAGGTTAATTAGTGTGTAAGCTTAGGGACTGATGACCTTAGCAGTTAAGTCCCATAAGATTTCACACACATTATTATTAGCTGAAAAATGTGCTTAAGTTTTTTCCCTGATTCTATCGGAATCATTCGAGTCAAGAGAACTGATAACCTTTATGGAGGCATAATATTTTCTTTTTCCGCTTCCTACAACAGTGTGTAGGACACTACGTCGGCACTGCGCAGGGCCAGAGTTCCGCTGTGGGAACGCCGCACTAGATGCCGAGGGCAACTGCAGAGGTAGAAATGAGGCGCGGCCCTGAGGTACAGACTCGGTGTTGGCCGATTCGCTGTAAGCTGGGAGCCCTCGGCACGCAGAGGCCGCAAGGGACTTAGCGCTGTAGCGACAAGCAATTTGTCCCCCGCAGGACAATGCATAAGCGCTAAACAAAGGCGCGGCCGGCAACTACACGTTGCATCACTTGCAGCTCGCCGCCGGCGTGTGAGCCTGCCCGCGTTTACGACTTCCCTGCACGACACGCTACCTCTGCACGCAATATGTGCTGTGGTCAATCACGAGATTCAACAAACTGAGTGTTAGCGAAGATGATCGCGTTTCCCGATTTATATGTCTGGTCGTAAACGTCACGTAACAAATTCTGGCATGATTCATAGGTGTACAAACCGAGGTTTCATCTACATCTGTTTACGTTACGTTAAACGCTGCGTTTCTCTTTTTCTGTCCTCGGGAAACTGAACTAACATTAACTAGTGGCAGAAGCACGTTCCCTTCGGAACATTTTTTTGCTTCCAAGTTTCTTACACAGTTACGAAGTTCAAAACGTTAGCTCTTGTTTTTAAATTCGACAATGACGACATAGTTAGCAGTGCTCACCAAAACGAAGTGATGATAGTGGAAGGAGCATTGTTTAGTGTCCCCTTATAGAGACTGTAGGAAAACAGTGTAATATTAGGTTGGTACATACGTTCGTAGAATTTTTGTTTTGCGTGTAGGTATTCCTGTTGCTATCGGTTTATTTATCAATTGTCATTTTTCATTTGTCATTGACAGTTGCTATTTCAACGCACGTATTTATATTTTGTCATTTGCAGATAGTGAGTGGAGCTGTGGATACCAAGTGGAGAAATTAAAACATTTTCGAAACTTTCTTCTGTTTCAGTTGAGTATAGTGGTGATATCAGCGGAGGTAGCCAGGAACATTTGCGCCGTGTACGAGGATACTGCCATTGGACATAGCACGACAAGGAAATGATTTTTTCGTTTTCAGGATGATCATTCTGCTCTTAGTGATCGTCTCGTTCAGGAAGGCCTTCGGGGTTTGATGAATATCGTTTAAACACATTAACACTCAATGATTCATATAAGTGAACTCGAGAACTGGCAAATATGATGAACTGTTATCATTCCACCACATGCGACATTTTGCATGCAATGGTGAAGGTTAAAAAAACAGGTGTATGGATAACGTATGCTCGAAGCCAAAGCAGGCCATCTTTGCTTGCTCGTCATAAATTGTCTCGTAAACAATACTGATCGTTCTTCTCTCCTGTATCATTACTGGTGACGACAAATATTATATTTATGCTAACATAAACGAAAGAAGGGAATGGTTGAGCGCAAACAAAGCAGTAACTCCCCATGCAAAGACCTGCGCGCATGTTGTGCATCTGGTGGAACAGCGAGGTCCAACCGTCACTGCTAATACGTATTGTCAACGAGACGACTTGCAGATGCATTCCAAGAACAGTAACCAGCAAGACTGACGAAAACCACTGTACAGGAGCTGGGTTGGGAAGTCATTCCGCACATACCTCATTCACATGATCTCGCACCTTCAGATTTCCACCTTCTCCGCCCTCTATCGAACAATCTTCATTGAACTTCCTTTCCGCATGAAAATGGGCTCCGAACATGATCAGACGAGTTCTTCGCCTCGAAACCATGTGGTTTCTACAGTCGCGGAATCTAAAAGTTACCCTAGCGTTGGCGGACTGTTGTAAATAGCGAAGGAGAATATATTATTGTTGACTAAAGTCTTTGTTACGTTATGTATTGTGTTCATTAAACTTATAAAAACTCCACGAACTCATGCACAATCCAAATATAATTTGAAGTCAAAGACATATTCATCCTGCAGAGAGTTCAGCACTGGCGCATGTAATACTATCTGTGTGAATAATCTGTTTTTAAAAAATAATGCAGGACTCTGTTTCAACTCTCGTCTTTGACCCTTGATCGCCGGCCGGCATGGCCGAGCGGTTCTAGGCGCTTCAGTCTAGAAACGCACGACCGCTACGGTTGCGGGTTCGAATCCCGTGTGCGTGGATGTTTGTGGTGTTCTTAGATTAGTTAGGTTTAAGTAGTTCTAAGTTCTAGGGGACTGATGACCTCAGATGTTAAGTCCCATAGTGCTCAGGGACATTTGAATCATTTTTTTAACCCTTGATCGCTTTATCTCGATTTGACTTCCAGGGGGGAAGGTCTTGCATTAATTTTTTGACATATGTGATGATGAAATAATCTTAAGATAATTAAAAATTGCTTTCTGTTTTTAATAACATTTCCTGCTCTACTAAGTGTGAAGTTTTTGTATGATTTCAACCAATTAAGCCAGTTGGAAGAGTTTGGATTGATGACGCTTAACGATGGCGCGCCGTCAGCAGGCTATCGTTTATGCATTTTCACCTTCGCAAGTCGAGCCTGCAATCTAGAGATCTTCACGAAGTCCATTTATCACTGTTATTATGATGCAAATCATTTCTTGCATTGTAACTTAACATTATCACGGCCTTGTTTCACCAACCTTTTCCTGTCGCCAACAGCGACTTCTGTGCCTGACCATTACCACTGTTAAAGGTATCAGATATTTGAAGAACAGACGACGCAGGAGGATGTTCATTTTAAATATTAATGGACGATGTAACGTTACCTGATATAGTATTTTCCTTTAACTTCTTGTTAATTTTCGCCAATGTCTTGTATTTAAGGACCACTGTCGGTTGGTTAGTTGGTTAGTTGATTTGGGGGAGGGGACCAAAAAGCGAGGTCATCGGTCCCATCGGATTAGAGAAAAGTGGGGGAGAAAGGTGGCCGTGTCCTTTCAAAGGAACCATCCCGGCATTTGTCTGAAGCGATTTAGGGAAATCACGGAAAACCTACATCAGGATGGCCTGACGCGGGGTGAACAGTCGTTCTGCCGAATGCGTGTCCAGTGTGATGATCACTGCGCCATCTCGCTCTGTCCACTGTCAGGACTGGTTTGTCGCTTACATCATATTACAGGTTCATAGCGGATTCGGGTTTCAGATATCTTAGGAAAGCAAAGAAGCGCAAACATAAAGCGTGCAAATTAAATTCTGTTCGGGGGGTGGGGGGTGAAACAAATTTATACTACTACAGACTGTACAGACATGGAAAGGTAATAAACTCAGAAGTAAGTTACCAAATTTTGATTGATTCTAAGGCGAAGTGCTTGAAATATTTCAGAGACATTGCATTTGCTTGTTTGACGCAAAAAGGAATGGTAAGAGGAGACTGAAATTTAATGGAAATTTTTAGTAAAGGAACTTATGAATCAGAGATACCGTATATCCACTCTATACGAATTCCGGACAGTGCCACTTCTACCCTGTCTAGTACAGTTTACTATTTTCTCTTCTTTCGTGGTTACAACTTACGATTACGTTGAGTCTACAGTGTGTTTGACTTTGTAGGTACAAACGAAAGGGGCGAGAAGAGGACAATGGAACAAGCAAATAATGCATTGAACATAGGTCCGGAAAACAATGGTTTCCCAGATGGGACTGAATACATGAACACCTTCTAACAGAGTCCTCGAGGATCCACGCTGCAAATATGCACTTGAGGACAGACACATTACAGTAAGTGCTCCTGACCACCGTTCATGTGATGCCAGGATTCGGAATGTCCCCTCATTGATGCCCTTACATGTCTAAAAACACCAGGCATGTTCCTAATGCATTGACAATCATGCTCAATGTGTTCACTGACACTATCGACTGGGCTGGATTACCAAAAGTTTTCAGATATCGTCAAAAAAAAAAAAAAAAAAAAAAAAAACAAACAAAAACACAATCGATTGAAGTCGGGGGACCTGAGACGCCATGGTATTGGCAAGGGACAATCGATACACTTGTTGTAGAACATACGTGCTGCGTATTCCCGAACCGCGACATGGAACTGTGCCGTTGCATCATCATGCATGTACCAACAGAAACTGCAACGTTTAACTTCATCACGCAATTTTGGCACTATAGCTGCTAGTTCGCTGGCGCCTGCAGAAATGAAAATGGTTCAAATGGCTCTGAGCATTATGGGACTCAACAGCAGAAATGAAAAAACAGGGCAGTCGATATGTAGTGTCCCGGACAAATCCGATATGTGACGATACCGAAAGATGGACCCATCGGACACTTCTTACTATGCCACTTACATGCAGTTACCAATGTTAGCATCTTTCAGATCTTGCTCTAAGGGGGATAGGCATGCTGCTAGGTTGTTGATGTACGTAATATATAATAATAAATCGATTCTTAAATATACAGCTCAAAAACCGGCAGTATATTTACAATGTCCAGCCGATATATTTCTAGGCCGATACGTCGATATTTTATCTATCGATATATCGGTACTTTCCTCGATGTATAGAGGGCTTCTAATGATTTTTTTAAATATCGATTAATCGGATTACTGATATTTTTAAAAATATCAACCGCCCTAGTACATACGTCGTATCGCGGAAACGATTGATTACAGGACCCACGTTTGTTAGGATTATTTACTTGTTTCACAGCCTATAATAGCCCGTTTCGTTTCTATGTGTTGCAAAGTGGTTCAAATGGCTCTGAGTACTATGGGCCTTAACTGCTGAGGTCATCAGTCGCGTGGTTCCGGACTGAAGCGTCTAGAACCGCTCGGCCGGCTTCCGGGAAAGGTTTGACAAGGTGCCCCACTGCAGACTGTTAATGAAGGTATGAGTTTATGGAATACTTTCGCAGATAGGTGAGTGACTCGAAGACTTTTCAAGTAATAGAACGCAGCGCGTTGCCTTCGACAGCGAGTGTTCATTAGAGACAAGGGTATTGTCAGGCGGGCCCAACGGAAGTGTGCCGGCCGGTGTGGCCGTGCGGTTCTAGGCGCTTTAGTCTGCAACCGCGTGACTGCTACGGTCGCAGGTTCGAATCCTGCCTCGGGCATGGATGTGTGTGATGTCCTTAGGGTAGTTAGGTTTAAGTAGTTCTAAGTTGTAGGGGACTGATGACCTCAGATTTTAAGTCCCATAGTGCTCAGAGCCATTTGAACCAACGGAAGTGTAATAGGACAGGTCTTATTCTCTGCATACATAAATCATCTGGCAGGCAGGGTGAGCAGCAATTTACGGTGTTTTGCTGATGATGCTGTGGTGTACGGTAAGCTGTCGAGCTGAGTGACTGTAGGAGGATAGAAGGTGGCTTAGACAAAATATCTAGATGGTGTGATGAATGGCAGCTAGCTCTAAATGTAAAAAAGTCTACGTTAATGCCAATGAGTAGGGGAAAAATCCCGTAATGTTCGCATAAAACATTAGTAGTGATCTGCTTGACACAGTCATGTCATTTAAATATCAGGGCGTGCCTTTGCAAAGCGATGTGAAATGTAACATACGTGTGAAAACTGTGGTAGGGAAGGTGAATTGTCGACCACGGTTTAGTGGGAGAATTTTAGGATTGTGTGGTTCATCTCTAAAGGAAACCGCTTATAGAACACTAGTGCGATCCATTCTTGAGTACTGCTTGAGTTTTTGGGATCCGCACTAGGTCGGATTAAAGAATACTTGAAGCAATTCAGAGGCGGGCTGCTAGATTCGTTGTCGGTAGGTTCGATCAACACACATTGCAGAAATGTTTTGTGAACTCAAATGTAAATTCCTAGAGGGAAGATGTAGGTCCTTTCGCGAAACACTAACGAGAAAATTTAGAGAAACGGTTTTCGAAGCTTGTTGTAGAACTAATCTGTTACTGCTATTACTATTTCGGGTAAGGACCACGAAGATACGAGAAATCGGTGCTCGTACAGAGGCATATAGACAGTTGATTTTCTCTTCGCTCTGTTTGTGAGTGGAGCAGGAAATGAAATGACTGGTCCTGGTACAAGGTGCCCTCCGCCATGTGCCTTACGGTGGCTTGCGGGGTATTTATGCAGGTGCAGCGGTAGATGTGGAATGACTCTCAAAATAACTTTGATTCTCGGCGCGTCATCATTGTAAGTATGTTTTCCTGTGAGAATGTATCGACAGTATGTCTCGCCAGGACACGTTTGGATCCACTTTGCTAGTAGTTTGTTTTGAACAGTAGAATGTTATTGTCGACGAAGAAGTGTCGTAAAGGGGTATCAAGAAGACGCTCCTAATTATTCTCATGGAAATTACTTTCATTGTATGAGAGATTGATGAATTAAATTTCAGAAAATTGTGTATTCCGATGGCAATCGTCTTCAAATTTAAATTTCCTGGCAGATTAAAACAGCGTGCCGCAGTTACCACCACTTTAGTGGCCAATCATCTTATCTACCATCCGTTAGGTAGTTTTAATCCGCCAGGAAGAGTCATAACATCGGACACTCCGCTACAGAGTCAACGAGTCTGTATAGGATCTTTAAATTCTTCCTCATATGAATGTCTCATCACTCGATACACGTACAAAATTTCGATACATAAGCTCACCTATTTTATAATGTATTTAATGAGATGCATGCAAAGTTTTTTTTAAAAAAGTATTCCATATTTTTAGAGGAACGAGTGTATAGGAAACCAATACAAAAACGTCCAGTAAACATCAGCTCTAAAATGCATATATTAACAACTAAGAGTCCTTGTTCACCTTCGCTGCTGTGAAACATCTATTACATTAGAAGCTTTCTGATATTACGAAAGACCTACAGAATGCAGTAAACACAGCAAGACACATTCCACTGTTACTGTACATGGATACAGCATGCGGTAAACAGTATTCGCAGTTCTGGATAAGTACCACGTATAGAATAGTTATAACCAGTTTGTATTTTGATAAGTTTGTGAAATGTGTTTACATTTTAGTTTTATCTTTGCACTCACCAGTATAATGAAAGCCAATTACCACACAAGGAAATGGCAGACATAATCTACTGTTATGGTCTGTAAGTCGGCCGGTGTGGCCGTGCGGTTAAAGGCGCTTCAGTCTGGAACCGCGTGACCGCTCCGGTCGCAGGTTCGAATCCTGCCTCGGGCATGGATGTGTGTGATGTCCTTAGGTTAGTTAGGTTTAAGTAGTTCTAAGTTCTAGGGGACTGATGACCACAGATGTTAAGTCCCGTAGTGCTCAGAGCCATTTTTTTGTCTGTCAAATGGAAGCAGCCGTCGATCCCGTGAGCCATAGGCTGAAAAATATCCAGAACGCAGGTGCCCTCTGCTAAAATATTCAGCCGGTTTTTCCTCGAAATCTGGTTCCATCAGAACTAATGTATGTGATGCTCTTACCGAATACTACGAATGTGGGTTACAATTATAACATTAACAGATGTTTACTGCATGGACAAGAACATACTAGTCCGGATATAATCGGGAAGGAAATATTTCATGGACTTATTTCGGGAGCCGGACGTTGTGGCCGAGCGGTTCTAGGCGCTTGAGTCCGGAACCGCGCTGCTGCTACGGTCGCAGGTTCGAATCCTGCCTCGGGCATGGATGTGTGTGGTGTCCTTATGTTGGTTAGGTTTAAGTAGTTCTAAGTCTAGGGGACTGATGACCTCAGATGTTAAATCCCATAGTGCCTAGAGCCACTTGAACCATTTATTTCACGAGACATCCTTCTTTTCGCCTCAAATTATCCAGGAAGAAAACGAAACATCTACATTAAGATGGTCTGACACGGATTTCAGTGCGTTGAGGTAATTAGTGGTAGAACTAAAGACAAGCTGGAGAAAGTTGGAGGAGAATAGAGAAAGCTTGGAATCGCATCCCGTTTTAGAAACTATTCTGTTAGTGCCACAGTAACCTTAAATTAGGACATGAGGAAGTGGAATGAACTCAAGAAAACCAGTCAGTAGCCTAAGCTAAAACAAATAAACTGCTTCTGTATTGATAGCACCGAAGGCGTTTGAGATCAAATAAGCGAAATGAATGTTTACGTAACACGATTCAAAAATGGTTCAAATGGCTCTGAGCACTATGGGACTCAACTTCTGAGGTCATCAATCCCCTAGAACTTAGAACTACTTAAACTAACTAACCTAGGGACATCACACACATCCATGCCCGGGGCAGGATTCGAACCTGCGACCGTAGCGGTCTCACGGCTCCAGTCTGTAGCGCCCAGAAACACTCCGGCCGGCATATTACGATTCCATATTTCTTCACACACGTATACAACAAGGGAAATTATAGTGAGAACTAATATGAAATTCCTGTAAATTCAGAAAAATATACTCCATAGAGTGTAAGTAACTGATTATTTTTCACTATAAGCGCTGCTGTAGAGACGTCATTGCCAATATTTTGAACCTGTAGTCCGCAACGCCTTACTACGACAGTTCAGATTTTTCAATTAAAAACCCATTTCAAGCGATTTCTTGTAAACTAAACGTTTTCATAAAATCGTCACTTTATATTTCATCTACATTTTCATTTACTGTTAATGAAACAGCGGATGTGCACCCTAATGAAACAAGCACGCCGGCCTTTACTGACCTGTGGCGCCGACTCAGTTAACTGCGCCTGAGGTGTGTCGCTGTCACAGGCAGCAGCCGCCCGGCCTGCAGCTGCTAGGAAACGTACGCCAGTGCAGTCTAGTGACGAACGCGCAACTCACCTGGAACACAAGGAAATGGAAGTCAGTCACAGGTGTGTGACAACAATACAGTAAAGGAAGAGAGCCGCTCGTGTTGCATCCCCTGCAACGAAATGCTCCAATCAGCTACAGCTGGCCAGAGCCGCAAGCAATTACGTAACAGTGGTAGACGTCAAAACATACGCAGCAGCTTATGCAACAGCAGTCGCACTGCCTGTCGACCATCTGCGATGACCGGCGCGCAAACAGATACAGTAGCGCTGGGTGCGTATCACTTTTTTTGAAACGCGTTAGACCGATTTCTACTACGAAGAAAGCCTGGCGAACCAGCAGCAGAATAGCTTCTTCTCGACTCAGACAATCTTCGTGCGTTACTGGAGGGCTCTTGCAGGACCCGTAATAGAGGCTTGTCCGAGTTCAAGTTCCTGAGTAGATCTTGGTTTCTTTGAACAGTACGTCTTTTTGAATCAACGAGGAGGTAGCAAGCAAAGTCTAGACGTCAACCACAGACACAACCGATAAAAATCAGATGAAAATACCAGTTACGTGTTACAATGTTCACTAGAGAGAGGAATATTTGCTAGATATTTACAGAAAACGTACAATAATACCGAGAGTGTCGAAACCATTCATACAGTTGCAAAAGGGAATATCTTCTACACGGATCAAGACAGAAACTTGGCGTGTATTTCAACTATGCATATGATTATGCAAAAGTATATCTTTCACGTGCCTCCAGATGCATACCTATTTTACAATTATATTAGGCAGCAAAAATTTGCATTTATCTTCCATAAATCTTCAATGTATCCTGCACCGGACGCAGCCTATAGTCAAACTCGGTCCATATTTGCGGACCATTCTTGGGCTTACTGAATACACTGTTGCTGCTATGCAGCCTTAGTTATTCAATTAGTCAGTCAGTTATAAGCTTCATAGATCATTTACAGGCTTAAATCGCCAAAATGTCATTACTTTGCAGTTAATTATAGGAAATCCAAACAAAAACGAAACGTTTTACATGGCTCTTCAATGTGCCACTGCCTTAAAACGGCTTACTCTCATAACACGCGAGATAGAACTCGATAATAACCAAATACAAAAATTCTGGAACCACCAATATATCGTTCCCCGTCGTTTTAGTACAGGAAATAGTAACAATAACAATTCGTTCTCGAGACATTCAATGTGCTTGTGCTTAGAAAACGTATATATTCATGGGTTGTAAGGCATAACATAAAACTCAAGGTATATACGACAAATACAGTATTCTTTCTGCGGGCTTCAAGCCTTTTGCTTGTGACGTAGGAAGCGTTCTTACTTCCTATTCGTTCTACTTTACATGACCGTCGACGAAATATCGCAGAACTTATTTTATGTTTCATGTGACGAATGGCTCCTCAACCTGAAATAGCAGGAAATGACGGCGCAAAGGTCGTAGAGCACCAAATCAACGTTAGGTAACTCGTGTCGTGTGCCGACGGCTTAAGGGACACTTGAGACGATGTAAAGAGCGTCGCCACTAGATAGTGAATGACTGTAATGGAGTGATTTGTAGTGATGAATCACGGTATAAGCTGTGGCAATCCGATGGAACTGTTGGGATTTGACGAATGCCTGGAGAAAGTTACCTACCATCGTGTATAGTGCCAACAGTGAAGTACAGAGAAGGGCTACAGTATGCGGTTGTTTCTCGTTGTTAGGTTGTAGTCCCATTATCATGCATAAGGAAACGCTAAACGCGGAAAGTTATCAATAGGATTTGTAGCTGTGTGTACTGCGCCCAGTTGGGCAGCAGTTTGAAGACGAAGATTGTATCAGCATGACAACGCACCATATCTTAAGGCAGCATCTCTTGAGGCAATGATTTGTACACAATAACATTCCTGAAATGGACTGGCCTGTGGAATTTCGACCTCTGGGATGAGGTAGAAACTCGACTTCGCTCCCTCTAACCCAGCGTCCAAATCTCAACCTCCTCTGGTTTCGGCCATTGAGTAAGAACTGGCTGCCATGCCACCACAGACATTCAGAAACCTCGTTGAAAGTGGTCAAGCCATCATAAAGGCGAAGTGTGGACGCACTCCACTAACAAGTGCTCGGATATATCTAATCAGACAGTATATTGTTCTCCAACAGTCGGTTACGTTCGCTATGATCCACTTCGTTTCCACCTGTGGATTTCCCCGCTTTACAGCTGGCACCTTTAATATATATATATATATATATATATATTTTTTTTTTTGCATTTGTTTTCCGTTTCAATTAACTGGATACTTAATTAGCATGAACTTGTCTTAAGGGTAATTTACAAAATACAGTGAGGTGACAAAAGTCGTGGGATAACGGTTTGCACATATACAGATGGCGGTAGTATCGCGTACACAAGGTATAAAAGGGTAGTGCATTTGTGCTCAGGTGATTCATTTGAAAAGGTGTCCGACGTGATTGTGGCCGTTCGGCAGGAGTGAACAGACTTTGAACACGGAGTGGTAGGTGGAGCTAGACGCGTGGGACAGTCCATTTCGGAAATCGTTAGGGGATTCAATATTCCTAAATCCACAATGGTAAGAGAATGTTGAGAATACAAAATTTCAGGCATTACCTCTCACCACGATCAACGCAGTGACCGAAGGCTTACATTTAACGACCGAGAGCTGCGGCGTTTCCGTAGAGTTGTCAGTGCTAACAGACAAATAAGACTGCGTGACATAACCGCAGAAATCAATGTTGGGGGGTGGGGGGGGGGGGGGGGTACGATGAACGTATGCGTTGGGACAGTGCGGCTAAATTTGTCGTTGATAGGCTATGGCAGCAGACGACCGACACTAGTGCCTTTGCCAACAGCACGACATCGCCTGGGCTCGTGACCATATCGGTTGGAACCTAGACGACTGTAAAACCGTGGCCTGGTCAGATAAGTTCCGATTTCAGTAGGTACGAGCTGATGGTAGGGTTTGTGTGTGGCGTAAAACCCACGAAGCCATGGAACCAAGTTGTCAGCAAGGCACTGTGTAAGCTGATGGTGTCTCCATAATGGTGTGGGCTGTGCCCACAAGGGATGAACAGGGTTCTCTGGTCCAACAGAACCGATCATTGACAGTAATGGTTATGTTAGACTACTTAGAGACTATTTGCAGCCATTTATAGATTTCATGTTCCCAAACAAGGATAGAAATTTTATGGATGGCAAACGCGCCATGTCAGCAGGCCAAAATTTTTCGCGTATGGTTTGAAGAACTTTCTGGACAGTTGGAGTGAATGGTTTGGCCATCCAGTTTTTCCGACATAAATCCATCGAACATTTATCGGACGTAGTCGAGATGTCAGTTCGAGCGCAAAATCCTGCACCGGCAACACTTTCGCGATTATGGACGGCTATAGAGGCAGAATGGCTCAGTACTTCTGCAGGTGAATTCTAACGACTTGTCGAGTTCATGCCACGTAGAGTTCCTGCACTACACTGGATAAAAGGAGGTCCGACGCGATATCAGGAGGTATCCCATGACTTTTGCCTCCTCAGTCTGTAATGTGTTAGGTGTGTAAACAACCTTTTTTTCGTGATTCTTGAGTTTCTCCCGGCGTATTTGATAATCAAAATATCCACGGGTATGCTGCCGGTCTATAGTGTCCAACGAGCACAATATTTCGGCGACCAAACATGTCGCCATCATCAGGTGAACTGACGGACTGAGCTCCTGTGAACGTGCCGGCACGGAGATCCGTACGCTATGGCTGCTCAGAGGGAACTGGGTTCGGTCGCGGCGGCGGCCGATTTAAATACCCTCCGCCCGCCCACCCCCAAGTTCACTCCGGTCGCAGAAATTGTTAGTGCTGTTGAACAGGTTGCAGCTCGACTTCCGCCAGAATCAGCCGAGGAAATACGTCGTGAAACTTGTCGTGAGTTGACGAAATCCAAGCCGATGAAGTCAAATATCAGCAGTAAAGAGAGGGCGGCCATTTGTGATCTGAGGGAGCGCTCTGAAATTGTTGTCTTACCGGCTGACAAAGGCAATGCTACAGTTGTTGTCTCCCATAAGGACTACACTGATAAGATGCAGAGCCTGCTAAATGACGATTCCTACCGGAAGATCAGCGTTGACCCTACAAAGAAGGTGGAGAACAAGACGAGGGCGCTTCTCAAGGACGCAGATTTACCGGAGGGTGACGCTAAGAAATTGTTACCCCAAGGTCCGGTACCGCCTAGACTATATGGACTCCCGAAGGTTCACAAAGAGGGGGTACCATTACGCCCCATTGTCAGCAACATCAGGGCACCTACATATTTGTTGGCCAAATACCTGACGGGAATATTAAGTCCTTATGTGGGTAAATGCTCTCATCACATCCGTAATTCCGTGGATTTTGTTAAACGCCTTGATAGCTTCAGGTTGGATGAGTCAGATATCATGGTGAGTTTTGACGTCGTTCCCTTGTTTACGAGGGTACCCCTGCGAGAGTCACTAGAATTGATTAGTCAGAAGTTTGACGAGAAGACCACTGAACTTTTTAGGCATGTCTTGACTTCCACGTATTTTCTTTTTAATGGAGAATACTACGAACAAACGGAGGGAGTCGTCATGGGTAGCCCACTCTCACCGGTGGTAGCGAATTTGTACATGGAGAACTTCGAGGAGGAAGCCCTGTCGTCATCCGTATGGAAACCTACTTGCTTTTTCCGTTACGTTGACGACACGTTCGTCATCTGGCCACATGGTATGGATAAACTCCTTGACTTCCTTACACATCTGAACTCCATACACCCCAACATCAAATTCACTATGGAGACTGAAACGGAGGGTAAATTACCTTTCCTTGACGTCTTGATCAAGAGAAGGGCTGACGGCACCCTAGGTCATGGGGTGTATCGGAAGGCTACGCACACTGATCTGTATTTGCATGCAGACAGCTGCCACCACCCTTCACAGAGGAATGGGGTACTTAAAACTCTAGTACATAGGGCGCGCACTATCTCTGACGCAGAGTGTCTACCCCAGGAATTGGAACATCTGAGAACTGTATTTCGAAAAAATGGGTACTCAGAGTGGCAGATTCAACGTGCTCTCCGCCCAACCACTGCAGCACAACCTGTTGAGATGGATGAAGTCACGAGGGAGGAGGTAGGCACTGCATTTATTCCATACACAGGCGCACTCTCGGGGAAAATCGCCCGCATTCTGAAGAAACGCCGGGTCGGAACTGTGTTTTGTCCTCCAAATAAAACTCGTGCACTGGTGGGGAGCGCCAAAGATGACCTCGGTTTGAGGAAGGCCGGCGTGTACCAGACTCCGTGTCAATGTGGCAAGTCGTATATTGGTCAGACGATGCGTACCGTCGAGGATCGATGCCGTGAACACCAGAGGCACACTCGACTGATGTATCCGAGCAAGTCGGCGGTCGCTGAACATTGTTTGTCGGAAAATCACGCCATGGAGTATGACCGCACGAGGATTCTGGTACAGACGTCGGGATACTGGGACAGCGTTGTTAGAGAGGCCATCGAAATTCGCACCAATGACGACCTCATAAACCGTGACTGTGGCTATAATCTTAGCAAGGCTTGGGAACCAGCGATCGGGTTAATCAAGAGTAAATCGAGCAGACGTATAGTTGTGACGACCACGGCGGACAGAGCCATCACACCGACGTCATCTCAGACGCCGTCGCATTCTGTTCCACCGCGCGACCGTGGCGCTGAGCGCGGACGGCGGAGGGAGCGCGCCGCGGGCGGAGGGTATTTAAATCGGCCGCTGCCGCGACCGAACCCAGTTCCCTCTGAGCAGCCATAGCGTACGGATCTCCGTGCCGGCACGTTCACAGGAGCTCAGTCCGTCAGTTCACCTGATGATGGCGACATGTTTGATCGCCGAAATATTGTGCCCGTTGGACACTATAGACCGGCAGCATACCCGTGGATATTTTGATAACCTTTTTTTCAGTTAGTGTCTTCGTGTTGTACGAATGTGGAGTTTCTTGAAGTACTAGAAACTTATCACGATTTTTTCTTTCCTCTGCATGGATGTGGCGAGCAATAATGAGGTTCATAGTAAGGTTTGTATAATTAAGAAAAGTGGTGTAATAACTTACACTTCCTGCTCTAGGCGCACCCCGTTCTGCTTTAAGCAGTCCGTCACAGTGGCATTGGCGATGCGCCGCTCTCGTCCACGCGAGCTCTCACATACGCATTGTGGCTACTGAGCGAGACACAAACGCGCTGCTGTAGAGTGCGGCACGGAGCGGACGTTTATAACGGCTGGTTGTCGTGGCGCTGGGCTCAACACACACACAGCCGGCTTCCCCGAAGTTAACGGCCCATTACCAAGCCAGCGGCTGTCGCTGCTGCGCCACATTATGACTGCACAAGCGCCAGCATGTCAA
Source organism: Schistocerca serialis cubense (assembly GCF_023864345.2). NCBI lineage: Eukaryota > Metazoa > Arthropoda > Insecta > Orthoptera > Acrididae > Schistocerca > Schistocerca serialis. The sequence continues at coordinate 710,292,085 of NC_064638.1, forward strand.
TGTAGCAGCAATACGCGCGTACTGGGCACTATGCCTAAAGCTCTGAATTAATGAAAATAATGTTAATGGATCTCCCGGATACTTGGGCATAACTTCCGTACAAAACCTGTACAGATTGTTTCAAAGCACTTTTTTCCAAGTTCGTATGTGTTAGGTGTACAAAAATTAACGTTTGTAAGAAAAGAGAACAGAAGAAGCCTCGGGAAGGTAGCCCACAATGGAGGTAACTTGCAAAAGCTTCGACTGATATGTATTGCTATTTCCTTTATGGTCCTGGGTAATGGTGATAGAGAAGATACGAAGAACACCAGCACATTCCTTCACATCTTTGTTTAGCAAGCACTGTGGCATACGGAGGAATTTATCCAATTCCAGTGTAGAAGCTACAAGAGTATTTTTGTCCATCACGATCGTTCCTAGAAGGGTCATCCAGCATCTTGCTGCCACCTACATATATTTCAAGAAAACATCACGAAGGTAAAATTAGAGAGATTCGCGTTCACACGGAGTTTAACCAATATCTGATCTTACTTCGAACCATTTGCAAATGGAACAATAACGCGAGAAATGGCATAAGTAGACGAAGATTCTTCCAGCACACACTACGAGATGGCTTGCGGTGTGTAGAGACGGTAGATGTAGGTCGAGGAGGATAAATGTGATATAAATGAGCTTATGTAAGTGACATAACAAAAGTAATCGGATTACAAAATTGCGCATGATCCCGGACTTAGAGAATTCGGTATGAAGTCACCAGGTGTAACAATCAAAGCCTCTAATGGTTCCGACGTGGAGTCAGAAGGATCTCTGGGCACATTTCTGAGGAATCTCCCTCCACAAAATTTGTAAGCAAATAAAAAAATGAACAGTGATCGACAGAGAACCGTCATGAACAAGTTGCAGACAAACCATAACACGAACACAACAAAACATAACACGAGCATTTATATGTTCGATTGATGAAGGTGCAGATCAGGCAGTGGTAATCCCTCATAATTTCAAAAATTCAAACTTTCCTCTTCACATGTGGCCGATCGTTGTTGTGATGAATATATCTCGTACGGAGTGCCCTGAAGAACTGAATATTTCACACATAACAACCGCTGTTTACATTACTCTTCAGACACAGTGGCCCAGGTCCCGTGGTGTATCCAATGGCGTAATTGGCTATGTCCGCTATATGCCGGTCAGTAATGCGGCTGACATGTTTGTGGTCATCACTATACAGCAGCTCCAAGTGGGACCGTTACGGAAACGATATACTGATTGATCCGATTTCCCAATGCTGTATCTTCCACGTGCATGAAGTAAGGAACTTGGGGAAATTTTAACTTACGCATAAGACTACCAAGTTTTTGTTCAAAAGAACCATCCGATTTTACAAGGTTGTGTCTTTTACATGCATCCACCTAAAACGTTGAGCTACTCCTTGTAATTAGGCTAGCCGGCCGCGGTGGCCGAGCGGTTGTGTGTGATGTCCTTAGGTTAGTTAGGTTTAAGTAGTTCTAAGTAGTTCTAAGTTCTAGGGGACTGATGACCTTAGAAGTTAAGTCCCATAGTGCTCAGAGCCATTTGAACCGTTAAAAAAAAATCTGTGTGGTAAATTGGCTGTAAAGTTATTAATTGTGCTACGAGAAGTTGAAGGTGCTCTGCCCCTTACAGTTCTTTTTCGTGTTCGTGATCTTGCAAGGACAGTATGGAATATTTACGTCACAGCAACCAAGAGTGGGGAAACAGACGTTAGAGAACTACAAGTACGGTATGAGGACTTCTTTTGGCTGGTCAAAATAACTTGCTTTGCTTGATTTCTGGTCTGCGTAGAAAAGTCGTTCTCTTTTAGAGGAAACTATCCCCCCCCCCCTGAGAAGTGTAAGACATTGCAATTCATACTATCTTGAACCATTGGGCAAATTCAACCTCTGGATGTTTGTTTTTGCCATGCCTATAAAATACATTATTGCACTATCTGCAGCTACGCCTTAAAGGATAGCCAGTTTCACGGTAAGCTCCATAACAGACTATTTCGAATTCGGTTATATGTCATCAAATTCCACCAGTTCTCATCAGTCGTTACACCTATATGATTCTATTGCATCCTTTAAGAGTGGATACCCAGCTGACGTCCTTCACGGTTTGTAACTCCCAAGGAGTTCACTTCGATCTCGATGGTGCGAACCTTTGTGATCAATCTAGGACGTCACTTTTATTTCGTGTTCATGGTGCAAGTTAATGTTTTTTTTAGCATATCTCGAATGTCGACGACGCCCATTATGTGAAATGTAATACATACATCGCATAGAAGGTTGATCTCTGCACCTCCCGGACATTCATTTTCTGTAGCCCTCCTGAAGTAAATGGAGAGTCACTAGCAGTTAATATTTTTCTGTTCATGACTGTTAAACACAACACTTTCAAATGAGTTTTATTAAAGATTGAACTTGCGACTTCGTACTCAAGGGATTCCTTGCCGGTCCCACGAAGAAAACTGTTGCGGTTAGTCAATATATGTTTCATCTGTCTCTAGACAGAACCAGGTTGCGTCAGGAAACCATACTTGTCTCCTCAGTGAGCTACGCTTCAAGTGTATGGGTGCGCTGGGTAAGATTAGTATTGCTACACAAGAGAGTAGAGGACAACGCTGTTGATGTTCACTGTAAGTGTAGGACCATATCTGCGTAAAGTTTTCGTAATGTTAGGACTGTCCCCCTTTGACCTTCTCACTGAAAATGAGGTTACCCGATACTACGCAGAAAGTAGATACGTAGAAGACGTGTGATAAATAATACGATTAGGAGCAGATTCCAAGGGAGAAACTATTATGTAGATGGATGGGTTTGTAATGTCGGGTGAGGCGGGGCTGACCTCGGGCTCGCAATCGGCAGGACGGCGGTTCAATCCCCGCCCTGCTTCAGTTTTAGTTTTTCCGTGGTTTCCCTGAACTGCTTAAGGCAAGTGCTGGAATGGTTCCTTTGGAAAGAACAGAGCTGATTTCCTTCCTCATTCTTTCCCTATGCGAGTTTACGCTCCACTTCTAACGAGCTCGTTGTCTGTCGGACATTAAACCCTGACCTTCCTTCCGTCCTTTATCTGTGTCTGTGATATCTTCTCGAACTAAGAGACATGCTTCAAACGAAAGTACATTTTCTCCTCATGAGATATATTTCATTTTATTACGCATCTGGAACAGAATAGGACGAACACATAGCAGAAATTGTGGCTGCGGAGACTTTGGAATGCCAGGAGACTTTTTTCGGCACTTATTCGTTTGCGGGAATACGGACAAGATAAACAATGTAGCTGAGGAGATACTCAAGAGCGATTGGGAGATTTACTTTGTAAGACACAATAAGAGGAAGAGCTGTGAATAGACAGAGACAATAATGAAATATGTAAAAAAGGTCAGCACGCTGTGAGTAATTGTGTCGACCGTTGTACGTCCTGTAGCTCATCGCACTGCGCGTTGTCGTTTTTCGGGCGCGAAATTGATGAGAATCAATGCCCCATGTGAAAGAGTGGTTTTATTGACGCCATCTATACAACCCCCTGTGGCCTTTTCATGTTGATTCTGAGCGGCGGTTTATCTGAACCGTTTTCCTCGGCCACCCATAAGAAAACTACGTGATTTTAGCGTTGGTTGAGACGGTTATGACCTCCATAGCTGAGGCGTCAAAAGAATGGGTAAAATGTGGGTAAGGGGCGGGAATGTGACGAAATTTCCATCATGTGCAATGTGCATGATGATGTTGGGCAGAACTGTGATGAAATATGGAGCCCAATGTGATATCATTAACCCAGCTTACAGTTCACATGAAATTGTCAGCTGTGGCCTTTTTTTCCTCGTGTGTCGACTGACACTTTGCTGTCTGAAGCGTAGCCGACCCCGAGGCTGACGTCTCAGGGCGCAATGCCTTTGCACCATTAAAGAGGAAAGTTGTATACATCTTTGAGACAAATTTCAAACTTGTGCTTCCGAATAGCAGTTACGGATTTAATTGGAAAATATATAACTGAAAAAAGTTACTGCGTAAATATATACAATAACAGATATCACAAAAACGATCTGCTTTACTATATGTATAGCAGCAATAAATAAACAAATAAATAAATAAACAAATGTTTCTTTAGGGGAGCGTGGCACCAAATGAGTCACGAGATAAAGCGACACCCTTTTGCAACCAGACCACCAGTGACAAACAGTACTAGACTTTCGCATTCGAAACATAGCGCCACGAAAACATGTCATGCAAGTATGCGGTATCACTTTAGACACTGGACGTTTCCAAGTTCAGAATGAAAAACGAGCACTTCTGAATCAGGTATGTGAACCGATATGCAAAGGCGAGACACTTGTAATAGACGTGAGAAATGGGCTCGCGGCTGACATGGGTGAGCCAAGCTACCAAACTTTTCCGCAAAAGGGAAATATACCGACTTTCAGCCCAAGGATGAGGTATTTTAAGAAGCGCGAAATCTGTGAACTGTACGCACGCCTTTGTGATAAGTGTGTGTCGTGTGTCGCCTAATGACACCACTGTGAATAACCACGGTGGGGCAACGTTTAATAAGCACAAATGTTTTGACCAACCCCCTCTGCCCTCTCCGCCACCCCGCCCCCCCCCCCCCCCGATTTTTAATTAATGATCTGTTTCATTGTACGCTGACAATTGGTTTGTTCACATCTTTCCAGTAGACCTTCGCCTCATATATTAATGGCAAGTGGAGGACATTGTCCCGAAAGTGTTTATACACAGTGCTGCCATTAGTCCACTAACGATTTACTCTCGTAGCGCTGTTGTCAGTGCTATTAAACATGATCTCCGCGTTAAATCCATAACAGCAGTGAAGTAAAACAATATAGAAATCAGTACAAACTGCATAGAAATTGACCTATAAACTACTGTCCACATCTGTAAAACTAAATTTTCGTACGGAAATAATCAAGAATGTCATAACAAATAACAAAGAAAATAATGCCAATAGTGAAAATGGAAGAGCTGTAGCAGCATGCAGATTAATAAAATATACACACTACCGTAAGAAATCTGGGCTTTCAGTTGGGCGAATTAGTAGAGGAGTTCCAGCACCGACCATATCTTTGTAACCGAAAGCCGAAGTGTGCCACGCCAGTAGGGCAAACGATACCAAACACACGTCACTGCCATATTGCAACAGTGATTACAGCAACAATTCTACCACGGACAGTGAAATTTCGCAGATGATGTAATTTCAGACACATTCATCGCGGGCTTAGATGGTTATAGACATGGTATTGAACCGGACTCGGACTACGTGTAACAAATTCATAGACGCTTCTAAATAATGCCCTCGGAAATCAATTCCTCTAGGCCGCAGGTTCCGTAACTCCTGGGAGACACACGAGGAACAGAAGACTTGGTACACAACACACGTTGGTGTCTTCGATGAAAATTGTTATGGTGAAGACTCTGTCGTCTGTTATCATTAAATTTCGTGTAAGACAGGGAAGAGATAATTTAAATTTACGAAAAAGAATGAACAGGTCCTGCACCCGACAAGTATAAGCAAATCACAGGACAAAAGTTTATGTTATAAATCAGAGTAATATATTCATAATGATGTAGCCAGGGTCTACGTGCTACTAAACGTCTTCTTTTCGTCGGCATTGCCCGTTCAAAATTTGGAGAAGGAGGCGCTGCGTGAAAACAAGCCAAATGAGTTACTCGTAAAATGGTCGAATCGCATCTATTACACAGACGCCAACTTCTGTATCTGCAACTGTAATCAACAAATCAAGATGACAACCGTGTCAGGACGTAAATCATATTGAACCAAATATTACGAAGATGCAGCGAAAGAATGATTGCTTACATTCCATGTTCGTATTTGTTAATCCCCCTGGACAGCGATTTTTTTAAAAATTGGAAGTTGGTTTTTCTACAATCTTTGGACGTGTTTGTTCGTGTGTGTGTGTGTGTGTGTGTGTGTGTGTGTGTGTGTGTGTGTACAGCTTTAGATTTTATTGGTTTTCCAGCAAACTTTTCAGCGAGCCATAGAAGTCTTACCAACTTGATATACATTCTAAGTTCTCAGTGATTTCGACTTGATATGATTCCCGATTATTCCAGCGCATGGTGTTACAAAGTTGTACAAGGAATCTCTTTCGTTAAAGTACTGCAGTTTCCCTATATTGTAGCTATTCATTGAAGCCTGTTATTTAATTTACCTAGTACTGAGTTCTCTGCACGTTTTGCTACCCTCAAATTTTTGTTGGCATAACTGTCTCCAGTGATGAGTCATTAAACATATGGTCAAATGTTTTACTGTTGTACGACTGTTGAAGTACGGAAGTTTGCGGTTTCCTACATTACGATATAGCTAACAACCTTTGTACGGGACTGGTGTTTTGTCAAGACCTGACTGGATGCTGGCTAAATTCGTACTCTATAACTACATGGCTATTCTGCAAATTACGTTTAAATGTCGGGCAAATGGTTCATCGAGCCACCTTCAGAATTCTCTATTATTCCACTCTCGTACACGCGCGGAAAGAACGAACACCTGTATCTTTCCATACGAGCTCTGATTTCCCTTATTTTATCATGGTGATCGTTCCTCGCCGGCCGGAGTGACCTCGAGGTTCTAGGCGCTACAGTCTGGAACCGCGTGACCGCTACGGTCGCAGGTTCGAATCCTGCCTTGGAAATGGATGTGTGTGATGTCCTTAGGTTAGTTCACACACGTTCTCGGATCAGCGTACTGGTAGCAGAAAGCCAGGGCACTGAGCAGAATCGGCTGCGCTCGCGGAATCTAGTCGCTGGACAAGGTGTGTTTCAAAGTGCTTCCGCAACGTGTATCTGAGGCGGGAAGTGGGTTGGTTGGTTCAAATGGCTCTGAGCACTATGGGACTTAACTGCTGAGGTCATCAGTCCCCTAGAACTTAGAACTACTTAAACCTAACTAACCTAAGGACATCACACACATCCATGCCCGAGGCAGGATTCGAACCTGCGACCGTAGCAGTCGCGCGGTTCCGGACTGAAGCGCCTAGAACCGCTTGGCCACATCGGCCGGCGTGAACAAAATATTTTCGCATTCGGAGGAGAATGTTGGTGATTGGAATTTCGTGAGAAGATTGCTCCCCAACGAAAAACGCCTTTGTTTTAATGATGTCCATTCCAAATCGTGTATCATTTCAGTGAAACTCTCTCCTCTATTTGGTGATAATACAAAACGTGCTGCCCTTCTTTGAATTTTTCGATGTACTCCGTCAATCCTGTCTGGTAGGGACCCCCCACCCCGCAGCAGTATTCTAAAAGAGGACGGACAAGCGTAGCGTAGTCAGTCTCCTTAGTAGATCCGTTACAATTCCTAAGTGTCCCTGCCAATAAAACGCAGTCTTTGGTTAGCCTTCCCACAACATTTTCTATGTTTTCCTTCCAAATTAAGCTTTTCGTAACTGTAATTCCAAGATATTTAGTTGAATTTACGACCTTCAGATTTGACTGATTTATCGTGTAACGGTAGTTCAACGGATTCCTTTTAGCACTCATGTGGATGACCTCAGTTATCTTTTCTAAATCGTACTCGATAGCAGTTCATCAAAGGAAACCACGACATATACACAAGCGTCGACACACGCGAAAAAATTCCGATTGTAGCCTTGCGCACAAAAGCTGAAGTCCTGGAAGAGATTTTTGAGGACTTATGCCGTTCCCCCGCTCCCCAATCCCTCCACATAGACTCACGAACAAACATTCTTTCTACATAGGTCGCCAAAGAGACTGTATTAGGATGTAGGGAGAGCCAGGGATAAAATGAAACCGTGGTAGTTTACTAAAGAATTAGCTGCCTCTATATGTACAGAAGAATTAACGACCTCTCAGTTGCTGCAGTGCTGATAATGTAACTTGTGTTCACAAAGTAAACTTATCGTGTCGTGCCTAAACACTGTAGGTGTATTACCGTAGTGTTTAACCCAATATGTGTGTTGCACCATACTCAAGTTAATCTTAATTTTTTTTACCCTCTCTAGAGAGTTATGTTTGTCTGTTATTTAGAGTCGAATGAATCTATTTAACTGAAAATGGTTTTCGTTGTGCATGTGATGAGAATACTTAAACAAATATGTGGTTTACAAAATGTCTACTCGCACCTTAATACAGATCCACTCTATCTATACAAAATGCGATAAATCCAGCGATACAAGAAGTAACAGAAGATGAGTAAGCCGTTCTGAACCGGCAGCATATCAGGAAAGACGTCCAGCTGTTAGTCTGGAACCCAGAGATAACCTCTACAGTGGTGGTCCGTCGAATAGAGCGCCGAAAGCGGAGATGGCGGCTTCCTTTTTATTTACTCTTAAGGCGGAGGCACGCACGCGGCCCGTATCGGCGCTAAAATGATTACCCATTCGTCTCTACTCCGCTTATACATTTTTATCCACTTTCCTTACCGCGTCCCCTGCCGGCTACGTCGGTAGGCGTTGAAGAGTGTACAAGGCGATAAAACGATAAATTAAGTAATCTTTACCAACTGCATTAGGACTTTTGACATATTTTTCATCTAATACACAATTTCTTAATATTATGCGACCAACAACAGTAATTTTATGCTATTAATTGAGCATCAGCAGATTTCTCCATACATGCAGCTATCGTGGCAATTTTTTGGTAGCTTTGATTCAGTTCCTTACTTATAACAGATTCACGTGGTTGCTCCACTTCAGCGCCTGAACTTATGTACATTGCATATTTTCTTGTATTTAAATTCAACTGTTACGGCTACTCAGTTCTTGTAATGTTGATTCCGCAACAAGAGTTAGCGGTGTGCCGTTCTAAATGATATACAATGTACGATAAATAGTAGCAGTCATACATTCCCCTGATGATAGTAGTTTCTTTTACAATTACGCTTTTACACTGAGGGTGGCACAGTGGGCTCTACCTCACAATAAATATTTAATCTAATCAAGTATTTCACTGAATATTCTACCACGTAGTTCGTATGTAAAGGATGTCGCATAACTGTAAGTAGTAAATGATACTTCATACCTTTTAGGTAAATATCATAATAGTCTGGTGTTAATTTTCTTGTTTGAAACCGGATTGAGAAAAATGAAATTTCCCCATCCATTCCACCGATATAACGATGTATCTTCAAGAATTTCACGAGAAGGTAACAGGCTACTTAATTTGTTCACAAGTTACACGTTGCCTCAATTTTTCCGTGCCTTTGTCGCTAAGACATCCTATATAGGATGCTAATAATGGATCTGTCCGAGAGTAGGCATAACAAATCTACCGGTGGTCATTTATGAACATAAATCCGCTTCACTTAGTCTGTATGGTATCGAAGGCGGAAGCAATGGAGTGAATTGTTCTGTTGGATTACTCTCGCAAGGCATTATGTGAACGTTGATAAACGTGAGAGGTTAGTTGGTCAGCTTGAAGCGGGTCAAAGAGTTATCACTGCTGTGTTACAGAGGTGGCACAAAGTGCATGAATGCAGAATGCTGCTGTTCCGAGAGAAAAAGCTACACCCAAGCATCAGGAGCGGAGTGCTAGTTCTACAACGGGCAGAGAAAATTGGTGCAACGGCCAGGGAACAAGAGGAAAGGTCCGCTACGCCTCCACAAATTGCGATAGCGCTAGCTACAGTCACGTACTTTTCCTACAGGGCTATTCACGACGACGGCTTGGTATCGGGCGGTACACTAAAAGGATGGGTCAGATTGAATGATGCCAATCGCAAGGATCTGAGTTAGGTTCGGAGACGAATTTCGATCTAAAGGACTGAGAGATAGTTTAGTAGGGACTAGCTGCTGTAAAGACCCTGTTACGATATCCAGAACTCAAGTGAATGTGCAGATTGCCTTCCAGAGGGAATCGTATTGTAGTGTACTACGTTATTGTACCGGTTCTTTTCCGTGTTGCAGTGAACAGTGATTTCAGTCCCACAGATGACAGTCCGTTCAGAAAGTGGGGAGTAAGGGAACGCTGTTTATGGACCGATATGTATATTTACCGGATGCGAATCTCGTACAACAAACAGGGGGCGCTGTCAGAAGACAGGGGTCAGCAGAGGATATTACCGGCGGATACCCACAGAGAAGTGAATGGTTGTACAGAGCGAGAGGGTATTGATAAATTCCACATCAACGTAGTGGTGGGCCTCCCATAAGTATGCACATCGTGCACTGCTATTGGCTATGTGTGTAATATTTGTTACTGATTTTTCTGTACAGATGTAGTGTCAGTTCCACGCCCGGGTTCCCGGGTTCGATTCCCGGCGGGGTCAGGGATTTTCTCTGCCTCGTGATGGCTGGGTGTTGTGTGCTGTCCTTAGGTTAGTTAGGTTTAAGTAGTTCTAAGTTCTAGGGGACTAATGACCATAGCTGTTAAGTCCCATAGTGCTCAGAGCCATTTGAACCATTTTTGTAGTGTCAGTTCTTGTTACAGCATGATAGTGTATCGAATGACCTCGACGTCAAGGCATATAGTCTTTCGCTCCCAGGATTCAATTCAACAAACCTGTGATACCGTCTAGCAATCGTATTTACGAATTACCAAGCGGCACACGAGTAAATTCAAGTGTCCAATCCTCTATGGACTAAATTTCGGATCTTTTAGGTGAAATCTATATTAAATCGTACAGGTTATCGTGAAATGTTCTTGGAAGAAACGACATTTCAGAACCACCATCACCTGCTGATGCAATAAACCCTCGTTAACTATCAGTTACGATTAAAGAAACATTTTCTGGTATTATAAAATTATATACATCAGCCTGTGGGGAAACGTTCATATCGTGACGTCAAATGTAGAAGTAAAAAATAAAAAATAAAAAAAAAGCCTAACTGAAATTGCTAAAGAAAAACTTTCATTTTCTAAACTTTCATTTTCGACGCCACGGTAAGAACATCTCCATACAGGCAGATGTAAATAATTTCGTAATACGTCGGATGGTTGGTTGATAGGCACACCCTGTGAATAAAAGTGTTTCGTAAACAACTCTTAGTGGTTTAGAAATATTCCTTTTTTCAAATACTTATGAACTGTGCGTCCCACTTGCAGATAATATATTCCAGTTACATCTTTGTGCAGTACTGAAAGAAGAGGCGGGAGAATAACAAGACTGTCACCGAGAAAAACCGCCACTGCCAGAGTATTTTATCACGGGACCTAGCTCGTTTTAAAGCATTGTGACAAAAAATTTTAGATGGTGTCTAATTTTACACTTATGTGTCAGAGAAACGTAACCACACTGCACCTAATGGTGAAAGGCTGTAATAACAGTACAACCGCAGCTTCCCAAGCGTCTGGGTACCTATGGACAGAAGGTTGTTAAAATTTGATAATCGGCAGTCAGCTACAATAGTAAACACTCAAAGGATAGCTCTTTTAATAATTGGCTACCGCAGATATTAGTATGATAAAGTAAGCAATTATTTAAATTAAGCTGAATCTCTAATTCCACTGCAGTAATTTTCACCTTATCATTGGTGTAAGATATACTCAAAAGACTTTGCCTCAGGAACGCAAATAGCCGCGCGGGATTAGCCGAGCGGTCTCAGGCGCTGCAGTCATGGACTGTGCGGCTGGTCCCGGCGGAGGTTCGAGTCCTCCCTCGGGCATGGGTGTGTGTGTGTGTGTGTGTGTTTGTCCTTAGGACAATTCAGGTTAAGTAGTGTGTAAGCTTAGGGACTGATGACCTTAGCAGTTAAGTCCCATAAGATTTCACACACATTTGATTTTCCTTTTGACTGATGACCTTAGCAGTCAAGTTCCTTAAGATTTCACATACATTTGAACATTTTTGAACGCAAATATATCTGGACATCAGTTTACTTGCTGAAAATCAATATTCGGGAGTTGAACGGACCTTGCCAGTTTAAATGTAAATGGCAGGAGAAAGATGTTTACAGAGGTATAAATGCGAACTGAGGGTGGCTGGGATAGCGAGTGTTGGATTGGGCCAGCAGTCTACTGCTGGAACAGGTGAAGTGCGCGGTGCCGAGGTAGCGCACGCCCCCCCCCCCCCCCCTCCCCGCCGCATCCCGACCCCCACCACCTACGCTCGGCCAGGACGGAAAACAAACAGCACCGGCGGCCCGGGCCAGCTCGGCACGCGCGAAATGCCCGCAGGGTCGACGAACTCCGGCCGCTGTCGTAGCCGCCTCCGCAGTCGCTGCTGGGACGGCCAGCGGAGCTGTCGCTGGCTGTACGTCGCAGTCGACGCGACAAGTGGCGCTTACCTGCCTGGAGAAGCGGGGCTGCAGATGCTCTGTTAACTGCGTTGGCGCCTCATCCTACGTCTCCTTATTACTCCTATCCCACTTCTGAATAATTTCATTTCACATGCTTGTAATCTGCTTACATCTCGCCTCTTCATTACCAATGTTTCAGATGCTTAGATCAGTATTGGGACGTAGTAACTTCTATATATTTCTTCTTTGCTTTTCTGTGGGACGTCTTTGTTGCAAACCAGGCTCCTAACAATTCGCAGGGATGCTTCTTCCTTTCTGACACATTCCCTGCTCCCTCATTCCTTCCATTTTCCTCTACCACACTTCCTCTACCACACTCTCCACCTTTTTCAGTTGTTCATCTCCAATAGTTATTCCACAAGCTGCTCTATCTTTCTTTCTAGTTGTAACCAATATCTCACATTAAATTTCATTCCACACCGTCTCACAGTTTCTTCCCAAGCATCCAGCTGTTCCTGAACCTAACCCTCCTTATTTCCACAGATCATCAGGTCATCCGTGAACGACTATGCTTTCATCTTGTATTCTCCAGTTTTTACAATCACCTTAGTCATTATCTTATCCAAGACCACAATGAAGAGGGGAGATGACAATGCACAGCCCTGTTTCACACCACTTGTTTGTTGGAACCAATCAATCCTTTCATTTGCCACTTTCTTAGAACTGAGCCTTCCACAGTACATCTCCTTCACTCTGTTTGCTGTGTCTTTTCCCACTCCCGTCTTTTCTAGAGCTTCCCAGGCCGTTTTCGTACAGACGCTATCAAATGTCTTTTTTATATCGATAAAGGCAATCGCAAGGTCTTCACCAAAAAAAAAAATTCGTAGTGGTGCTCCTGGAGCTGCCTCACTGCAAATATGAGATCAAAAGTTGGCCTCCCAGATCTGAAGCCATACTGTTCCTCTCTCAACTTGTTTTCGACCCTAGTTGGGGTTGTGTTTCCCGGATTTTTACATATACCGTGGCACAGTGTTATATCAGTGTGACTCCCCTGTGGCTTCTACAATCCTTCCTACTTCCTTTCTTGAATAAAGGGACAAATAGTGCTCTCTTCCAATCTTCTGGACTCTTCTCGTTCCACACCATCCTCATCAAATGATATAGCCATGTTTTCCAACTTCCCGTGTTGCCTTCACCATTTCCATACTTACTTGTTCCATACCTGGAGCCTTTCCTCCTTTCATCTTGTCCAGTGACTTTTTTTTCCATGTCAGGTCCTTTTCCCCCAGAGTTTACTGCTACTTCCTTTACTATCCTCGTCTCCAAATCCGTTCGGATTTAGTGTTGGACGTACCAACTATGTTAAATGGACAAGAGAACTTTAAAAATAATTTTCAGTTTTAATAATTATTTCACTAATGTAACTTTCATTCCATTTTCCTGAACGGTCAAAAGTTTGGTTGGTTGTTGGTTGTTTTTGGGGGAAGGAGACCAGACAGCGAGGTCATCGGTCTTATCGGGTTAGGGAAGGAATGGGAAGGAAGTCGGCCGTGCCCTTTCAAAGGAACCATCCCGGCATTTTCCTGGAGTGATTTAGGGAAATCACGGAAAATCTAAATCAGGATGGCCGGACGCGGGATTGAACCGTCGTCCTCCCGAATGCATAGCTTAAGGTGCAACCCGCTAGCTTCCGAGACAAGGAGGTTCAGGAACGGATCGAATCCGCGTGGCGGATTAACGAACATTGGTTTTGTTTACCAGCCAAACTGACAGTGGTTTTTAGGTGGTTTTCCACGCTCGTGTAGCCAAATGCTGGGCTTGTACACAGTTTTCGCCTTAGATACTATATTTTGAGTTCTGATTGGGACTCATCAGTGTCGAAAGAGATTAACTGCAATGTATACGTCGATGAGTAGAAAAATTATGATCACTTGTTTAATAGACCATTATCCAACAACAAACAGAGTTAAATATTGGAAAATGCTAATTCGTACCACAACACAAGAAAGGATCAATGAACAGACTGTGTGGAAGACGGACGTAGCTGTGACTGTACTGAAATAGAAGTAAACGAGACACGTAGCGAAGTGTAAGGATAGCGGATGGAAGGGAATGCTTTGTTGTATTAGGAAAGACCGACTCGATGACTTAATGGAAGGTGGGTGGATGACATCACAAAATATACACGAACGACGTGGGTGCTTGTATCTGAAGGCCGTAATGCATGGAAAAAATTCGAAGAGTTTCTAATACAGCAATGGGTGTCACATGCCTGATGACGAGACACACGTCAAAATATAGACTTGCATGTAGGCGTGATATACACTGATGAGCCGAAGCATGATGACCTCTCCACTCCGCGAGAATGAATACCGCCAAGTGGCGTTGCGAGCACGTAAAGAGCTAACATATGAATGAGGAATCATTCTAGCGATGATACGGTCTGCAAATAAGAAAACCCACTGACGTAAGGAACTTTGATAACAGGGGACTGTTGTAACCCGGCGCGTGGGAACCAGTATCTCGGAAACATCGAAGCTGGTCGGCTGTTTCCGTGCCGCTATTACGAGCATACACGGGAACTATTCGATGGACGTAGAAACCAAGAGTAGACGACAAGGACGTCCACGCCTAACCACAGAACGTGGAGTTCGGAGGCTTGCCTCCTCTGTAAGGCAGGATATGTGGCGACGACCTGTGGCAGATCTGAGGACAGCGCACGAAGCCGATGCAAACACTAGCGTTTTATAGCAGGTTGTGCTACATCTCCATTTGTATCTATACTCTGCAAACTAGTGTGAAGTGCATAGCAGAGGGCACGTCGCACTGTATTAGTCTACATCTACATCTACATTGATACTCCGCAAGCCACCCAACGGTGTGTGGCGGAGGGCACTTTACGTGCCACTGTCATTACCTCCCTTTCCTGTTCCAGTCGCGTATGGTTCGCGGGAAGAACGACTGTCTGAAAGCCTCCGTGCGCGCTCTAATCTCTCTAATTTTACATTCGTGATCTCCTCGGGAAGTATAAGTAGGGGGAAGCAATATATTCGATACCTCATCCAGAAACGCACCCTCTCGAAACCTGGCGAGCAAGCTACACCGCGATGCAGAGCGCCTCTCTTGCAGAGTCTGCCACTTGAGTTTATTAAACATCTCCGTAACGCTATCACGGTTACCAAATATCCCAGTGACGAAACGCGCCGCTCTTCTTTGGATCTTCTCTATCTCCTCCGTCAACCCGACCTGGTACGGATCCCACACTGATGAGCAATACTCAAGTATAGGTCGAACGAGTGTTTTGTAAGCCACCTCCTTTGTTGATGGACTACATTTTCTAAGCACTCTCCCAATGAATCTCAACCTGGTACCCGCCTTACCAACAATTAGTTTTATATGATCATTCCACTTCAAATCGTTCCGTACGCATACTCCCAGATATTTTACAGAAGTAACTGCTACCAGTGTTTGTTCCGCTATCATATAATCATACAATAAAGGATCCTTCTTTCTATGTATTCGCAATACATTACATTTGTCTATGTTAAGGGTCAGTTGCCACTCCCTGCACCAAGTGCCTATCCGCTGCAGATCTTCCTGTATTTCGCTACAATTTTCTAATGCAGCAACTTCTCTGTATACTACAGCATCATCCGCGAAAAGCCGCATGGAACTTCCGACACTATCTACTAAGTCATTTATATATATTGTGAAAAGCAATGGTCCCATAACACTCCCCTGTGGCACGCCAGAGGTTACTTTAACGTCTGTAGACGTCTCTCCATTGATAACAACATGCTGTGTTCTGTTTGCTAAAAACTCTTCAATCCAGCCACACAGCTGGTCTGATATTCCGTAGGCTCTTACTTTGTTTATCAGGCGACAGTGCGGAACTGTATCGAACGCCTTCCGGAAGTCAAGAAAAATAGCATCTACCTGGGAGCCTGTATCTAATATTTTCTGGGTCTCATGAACAAATAAAGCGAGTTGGGTCTCACACGATCGCTGTTTCCGGAATCCATGTTGATTCCTACATAGTAGATTCTGGGTTTCCAGAAATGACATGATACGCGAGCAAAAAACATGTTCTAAAATTCTACAAGAGATCGACGTAAGAGATATAGGTCTATAGTTTTGCGCATCTGCTCGACGACCCTTCTTGAAGACTGGGACTATCTGTGCTCTTTTCCAATCATTTGGAACCCTCCGTTCCTCTAGAGACTTGCGGTACACGGCTGTTAGAAGGGGGGCAAGTTCTTTCGCGTACTCTGTGTAGAATCGAATTGGAATCCCGTCAGGTCCAGTGGACTTTCCTCTATTGAGTGATTCCAGTTGCTTTTCTATTCCTTGGACACTTATTTCGATGTCAGCCATTTTTTCGTTTGTGCGAGGATTTAGAGAAGGAACTGCAGTGCGGTCTTCCTCTGTGAAACAGCTTTGGAAAAAGGTGTTTAGTATTTCAGCTTTACGCGAGTCATCCTCTGTTTCAATGCCATCTTCATCCCGTAGTGCCTGGATATGCTGTTTCGAGCCACTTACTGATTTAACGTAAGACCAGAACTTCCTAGGATTTTCTGTCAAGTCGGTACATAGAATTTTACTTTCGAATTCAATGAACGCTTCACGCATAGCCCTCCTTACGCTAACTTTGACATCGTTTAGCTTCTGTTTGTCTGAGAGGTTTTGGCTGCGTTTAAACTTGGAGTGGAGCTCTCTTTGCTTTCGCAGTAGTTTCCTAACTTTGTTGTTGTACCACGGCGGGTTTTTCCCGTCCCTCACAGTTTTACTCGGCACGTACCTGTCTAAAACGCATTTTACGATTGCCTTGAACTTTTTCCATAAACACTCAACATTGTCAGTGTCGGAACAGAAATTTTCGTTTTGATCTGTTAGGTAGTCTGAAATCTGCCTTCTATTACTCTTGCTAAACAGATAAACCTTCCTCCCTTTTTTTATATTCCTATTAACTTCCATATTCAGGGATGCTGCAACGGCCTTATGATCACTGATTCCCTGCTCTGTACATACAGATTCGAAAAGTTCGGGTCTGTTTGTTATCAGTAGGTCCAATATGTTATCTCCACGAGTCGGTTCTCTGTTTAATTGCTCGAGGTAATTTTCGGATAGTGCACTCAGTATAATGTCACTCGATGCTCTGTCCCTACCACCCGTCCTAAACATCTGAGTGTCCCAGTCTATATCCGGTAAATTGAAATCTCCACCTAAGACTATAACATGCTGAGAAAATTTATGTGAAATGTATTCCAAATTTTCTCTCAGTTGTTCTGCCACTAATGCTGCTGAGTCGGGAGGTCGGTAAAAGGAGCCAATTATTAACCTAGTTCGGTTGTTTAGTGTAACCTCCACCCATAATAATTCACAGGAACTATCCACTTCTACTTCACTACAGGATAAACTACTACTAACAGCGATGAACACTCCACCACCGGTTGCATGCAATCTATCCTTTCTAAACACCGTCTGTACCTTTGTAAAAATTTCGGCAGAATTTATCTCTGGCTTAAGCCAGCTTTCTGTACCTATAACGATTTCAGCTTCGGTGCTTTCTATCAGCGCTTGAAGTTCCGGTACTTTACCAACGCAGCTTCGACAGTTGACAATTACAATACCGATTGCTGCTTGGTCCCCGCATGTCCTGACTTTGCCCCGCACCCGTTGAGGCTGTTGCCCTTTCTGTACTTGCCCAAGGCCATCTAACCTAAAAAACCGCCCAGCCCACGCCACACAACCCCTGCTACCCGTGTAGCCGCTTGTTGCGTGTAGTGGACTCCTGACCTATCCAGCGGAACCCGAAACCCCACCACCCTATGGCGCAAGTCGAGGAATCTGCAGCCCACACGGTCGCAGAACCGTCTCAGCCTCTGATTCAGACCCTCCACTCGGCTCTGTACCAAAGGTCCGCAGTCAGTCCTGTCGACGATGCTGCAGATGGTGAGCTCTGCTTTCATCCCGCTACCGAGACTGGCAGTCTTCACCAAATCAGATAGCCGCCGGAAGCCAGAGAGGATTTCCTCCGATCCATAGCGACACACATCATTGGTGCCGACATGAGCGACCACCTGCAGATGGGTGCACCCTGTACCCTTCATGGCATCCGGAAGGACCCTTTCCACATCTGGAATGACTCCCCCCGGTATGCACACGGAGTGCACATTGGTTTTCTTCCCCTCTCTTGCTGCCATTTCCCTAAGGGGCCCCATTACGCGCCTGACGTTGGAGCTCCCAACTACCAGTAAGCCCACCCTCTGCGACTGCCCGGATCTTGCAGACTGAGGGGCAACCTCTGGAACAGGACAAGCAGCCATGTCAGGCCGAAGATCAGTATCAGCCTGAGACAGAGCCTGAAACCGGTTCGTCAGACAAACTGGAGAGGCTTTCCGTTCAGCCCTCCGGAATGTCTTTCGCCCCCTGCCACACCTTGAAACGACCTCCCACTCTACCACAGGTGAGGGATCAGCCTCAATGCGGGCAGTATCCCGGGCAACCACAGTTGTAGTCCGATCAGGGGATGCGTGGGACGAGCTGGCCGTCCCCGACAAACCCCCATCCCGACCCCCACAGTGATGCCCATTGGCAACAGCCTCAAGCTGTGTGACCGAAGCCAACACTGCCTGAAGCTGGGAGCGAAGGGATGCCAACTCAGCCTGCATCCGAACACAGCAGTTGCAGTCCCTATCCATGCTAAAAACTGTTTTGCTAAGAACGTCTGAACTAATCTACAGAGAGCGCAAACAAATCGACAAAATTTAAACGGTTATTAAAATACAAGATTGCCTAGTAAATGCAGTAATGCTGCTACTTGCGCACTGCTGACACTGCTCGGCGGCGGAAGGAGACTAAGCGAAATTACACTATTCAGGTACTAAAACACGATGCTACACTCTCAAATACTATAATACGCCCGAAATTTATGAATTAAACAATGCAATAACCAAAAACACGCAAAGAAATTAAGAATTAATCTATGTAACAAATGAGTGAGCTAGGAGTAAACGACTTGCTGCTCAGCTGCTTATCCAACGGCGGCAGGGAGCACACTGACTGCGACCAACCGACACTGGCCGTTCAAAACAAAACAGTAGACAAACGACTACGCGAATTTACACTATTCAGGTACTAAAACGCGATGCTACAACTCTCAAATACTATAATACGCTCGAAATTTATGAATTAAACAATGCAAGTACCAAAAACACGCAAAGAAATTAAGAATTAAACTATGTAACAAATGAGTGAGCTAGGAGTATACGACTTGCTGCTCATTAGGGTTTCTTCTCGTTCCATTCATGTATGGAGCGCAGGAAGAATGACTTTTCAAATGCCATCGTAAGTGCTGTAATTAAACTAATGTTGTCCGATATGTAGGAGGTTGCAGTATTAGGTCATCATTTAAAGCTTCTTGAAACTTTGTAAGTAGGTTTTCTATGGATATTTTACGTCTATCTTCAATAGTCTGCCAGTTTATTTTCTTCATCATCTCTGTAACACTCTCCCACGAATCAGGCAAACCTATGAGTATTCGTGCGGCCCTGTTCTGCGAACGTTCAATATCCCCTGCTAATCATATTCGGTATGGGTGCCACACGCTTGATCAATATTCTAGGAAGGGTCGCACGAGTGATTTGTTAGCAGTCTCCTTTGTAGACTGACATTTCCCTAGTATATCACCAACAAACAGAAGTCGGCTACCTGGTTTATCACGACTGAGTCTATGTAATCGTTCCGCTTCACGTCTCTACTAAGTGTTACACCCAAACATTTGTAGGAGTTGACAGCCCCAACTGCAACTCACTAACATTATATTCATAGGATACTACTTTTTTCGTTTTGCGAAGTGCACAGCTTTACAGTTTTGAACATTTAAAGCAAGGTGCCAATCATTGCACCACTTTGAAATCTTCAAAAATGTTCAAATGTGTGTGAAATCTTATGGGACTTAACTGCTAAGGTCATCAGTCCCTAAGCTTACCCACTACTTAATCTAAATTATCCTAAGGACAAACACACACACCCATGCCCGAGGGAGAACTCGAACCTGCGACCGTAGCAGCCGCGTGGTTCCGGATTGAAGCGCGTAGAACCGCTCGGCCACAGCGGCCGGCCTCACTTCTATAACCTGTCGCCGCGCGGTCTTGGGCGCCTTGTTACGGCCCGTGCGGCTCCCCCCCCCCCCTGCGCCGCCTCTCCCCCCCCCTCCCCCACGGCGGAGGTTAGAGTCCTCCCTCGGGCCCTCGGGCACGGGTGTGTGTCAGTTTATTAGATTCAGTAGCGTAAGCTTGGGAACCAATGACCTCAGCAGTTTGGTCACATAAGACCTTACCACGAATTAATAAATAATAATAATAATAATAATAATAATTCTATATCTGTTGATGACTATCCATCCAAGATAACATGCTGCGTTCTCTCTCTCACCACCCAACAAAGTGTTACACCTAGGTATTTGTACGAGTTAATCGATTCCAAGCGTGATTCACCGGTACTGTATGAACAGTCATACGATAGCTACTTGTTCCGTTTTGTGAAGTGCTCAAGTTTACATGTCTTAGCAATTGAAGCAAGCAGCCAATCTTTGCACATATTTGAAATCTTATCAACATCTAAATGAATATTTATGCAACTTGTTTCAGATGGTACTTCATTATAGATAACTCCATCATTTGCAAAAAGTGTGAGGTATCTATTAATATTGCCCGCAAGTTCTTCAGTATACAATGTGAATGATAAGAGTCCCAATACATTTCTCTGTGGACACCCGAAGCTACTTCTGCGTCTGTCGATAACCCTCCATCCACACTGTGTTCTTCCTATTGAAAGATTCTCAATCCAGTCGCAACTCCGCTCACGACGACTCCTAGTTGTTTCTATGATGACGCAATTACATCGTCAATTACGATTTCAGTGGGCAACGGGTCATCCAGATTGGACTGTGGATCAATGCGAAAGTGTCACCTGGACGGATGAATCACGTTTCTTGTCACAACAGGACGATGGTCGTGTCTGTGTCTGGATACGCCGTCATCCACGCGAATCATAATCGAAAAATGCTCCTCCCCACGGATGCAGTTCGGTGTAGGCAGTGTTATGTTATGTGGGACATCCGACTGGGCTTCCACGGAACCTGTGGTGGTAATCGAAGACTACGTGAACGTTACTGCGGATCACTTGCATTTCTTCACATTTGATATCTTCCCCATCAGGGGTGGCAGGTCCGAGCAGGATAACTGACCGTATTATAAGTCCAGAGTCATGTTACAGTGGTTTGAGAAGTGTGACAGTGATTTACGTTGATGTCTTGGTCACCAAATTCGCCTAAACTGAACCATTTGGAACACTACTGGAACGCTATCGGGCGCCAGCTCCACACCCAAGACCCACCGGTCAGTAGTTGAGGGGAACTGTGTGATCTGTGCGTACAAATCTGGTGCCAGATACCTCTGGAAACCAACTAAGGAGCTGTTGAATCTATGCTACTCGAAGTTGCCGCTGTTTCGTCTTTTCAAGGTGGACCAACATATTATTAAGCAGGTGGTAACAAAGTCTTGATTCATCAATGTGTATCCATTAAGGTAGTGTATTACAGAAGGCGTATGGAAGACATTTGGTGGGAGGCTTCTGGAGTACATCTATAAAGGAAACGGCATGTACGACACAAGTGCAATCAAGTGTAAAGTATTGTTCCAGTGCTTGCAGTCCTTAGACATTTTGTATGACAGCAGATATCGAAAGACATCAGAGATTCGCTTCAAAGATTGTAACAAGTTGGTACACCCCTATACCATACTGTAACAGATATTATTTATGGAATATTCCGTCGGTTCTTGACGGAACAGAGACATATTAATAACTTGAATACATAGTATTTATTTAATAGCTCGTTATGAACCGGCTTCCGGCTTCTTGAGACATCGTCAGATAACTTAATACTAAACAGATAATCCACACAACTTCGGCACGAATTCATAGCTCTTCAAATATTGTTGTACAAAGATATATGACATTTTATGACTATGTTGTTGTTGTGGCCTACTGACATACTGCAGCTCTCCAAGCTGCTCTACTCTGGACGAGCCTCTCCATCTCTAAATAACCACTGCAAACTAAATCCTTCTGAATCTGCTTACTGTATACATCTCTTGGTTTCCCTCTACGATTTTACCCCCCACAATTTCCTCCAAAACTAAACTGGTGATCCCGATGTCTCAGAATGTGTCCTATCAGCCGATCCCTTCTTTTGGTCAAGTTGCGACACAATTTTCTTGTCTTTCCAAGTCTGCGCAGTACTTCCTCATTAGTTACGTGATCTACCCATCTAATCTTCAACATTCTTTTGTTGAACCACATTTCGAAAGCTTCTATTATCTTTTTGTCTAAATTGTTTACCGTCCATGTCTCATATCCATGCAAGGCTACACTCGAGACAAATCCTTTCAGAAAAGGTTTTCAAACACTTAAATCTACACTCCTGGAAATTGAAATAAGAACACCGTGAATTCATTGTCCCAGGAAGGTGAAACTTTATTGACACATTCCTGGGGTCACATACATCACATGATCACACTGACAGAACCACAGGCACATAGACACAGGCAACAGAGCATGCACAATGTCGGCACTAGCACAGTGTATATCCACCTTTCGCAGCAATGCAGGCTGCTATTCTCCCATGGAGACGATCGTAGAGATGCTGGATGTAGTCCTGTGGAACGGCTTGCCATGCCATTTCCACCTGGCGCCTCAGTTGGACCAGCGTTCGTGCTGGACGTGCAGACCGCGTGAGACGACGCTTCATCCAGTCCCAAACATGCTCAATGGGGGACAGATCCGGAGATCTTGCTGGCCAGGGTAGTTGACTTACACCTTCTAGAGCACGTTGGGTGGCACGGGATACATGCGGACGTGCATTGTCCTGTTGGAACAGCAAGTTCCCTTGCCGGTCTAGGAATGGTAGAACGATGGGTTCGATGACGGTTTGGATGTACCGTGCACTATTCAGTGTCCCCTCGACGATCACCAGTGGTGTACGGCCAGTGTAGGAGATCGCTCCCTACACCATGATGCCGGGTGTTGGGCCTGTGTGCCTCGGTCGTATGCAGTCCTGATTGTGGCGCTCACCTGCACGGCGCCAAACACGCATACGACCATCATTGGCACCAAGGCAGAAGCGACTCTCATCGCTGAAGACGACACGTCTCCATTCGTCCCTCCATTCACGCCTGTCGCGACACCACTGGAAGCGGGCTGCACGATGTTGGGGCGTGAGCGGAAGACGGCCTAACGGTGTGCGGGACTGTAGCCCAGCTTCATGGAGACGGTTGCGAATGGTCCTCGCCGATACCCCAGGAGCAACAGTGTCCCTAATTTGCTGGGAAGTGGCGGTGTGGTCCCCTACGGCACTGCGTAGGATCCTACGGTCTTGGCGTGCATCCGTGCGTCGCTGCGGTCCGGTCCCAGGTCGACGGGCACGTGCACCTTCCGCCGACCACTGGCGACAACATCGATGTACTGTGGAGACCTCACGCCCCACGTGTTGAGCAATTCGGCGGTACGTCCACCCGGCCTCCCGCATGCCCACTATACGCCCTCGCTCAAAGTCCGTCAACTGCACATACGGTTCACGTCCACGCTGTCGCGGCATGCTACCAGTGTTAAAGACTGCGATGGAGGTCCGTATTCCACGGCAAACGGGCTGACACTGACGGCGGCGGTGCACAAATGCTGCGCAGCTAGCGCCATTCGACGGCCAACACCGCGGTTCCTGGTGTGTCCGCTGTGCCGTGCGTGTGATCATTGCTTGTACAGCCCTCTCGCAGTGTCCGGAGCAAGTATGGTGGGTCTGACACACCGGTGTCAATGTGTTCTTTTTTCCATTTCCAGGAGTGTATATTCGATGTTAACAGAATTCTCTTCTTTAGAAATTTATTTTTGCCACTGCCAATCTACATTTTATATCCTCTCGACTTCGGACATTATCAGTTATTCTGCTTCCCAAATAACAAAATTCACCACCACGTTAGGTGTCACACAGCCTAATCTAATTCCCTTACCATCACCTGATTTAATTCGATTACATTCCGTTATCCTTGATTTGCATTTTTTGATGTTAGTCTTGTATCCTCCTTTCAAGATAACATCTACTCGGTTCAAATGCTCTTCCAAGTTCTTTCTTTGCTGTCTCTGACAGAATTGCAAAGTCATTTGCAAACCTCCAGATTTTAATTTCTTTTCCCTGAACATTAATTTCTTCTATAAATTATTCTTTGATTTCCTTTACTGCTCGTTGAATATACAAATTGGATAACATCGGGGATAGGCTGCAATCCGTCTCACACCCTTTCAACCACTGCTTCCCTTTTATGCCCCTCGAATCTTACAACTGCCGTCTGATTTCTGTGCAAGTTGTAAACTGCCTTTCGCTCCCCATGTTTTACCCTTGCTACCTTCAGAATTTCAAAGAGAATATTCCAGTCAACACTGTCAAAAGCTTTCTGTAAGTCTGCAAATGCTATAAACGTAGGCTGGCCTTTCCTAAACCTATATTCTAAGATCTGATCGGCTTCTACCAGTTTTCCATTCTTCCGTAAAGGATTCGTGTTAGTATTTTGCAAACGTGACTTATTAAAAATAGTTCGTTAATTTTCGCACCAGTCAACAACTTCTTTCTTTAGAATTGGAATTATTACGTTCTTGTGAAAATCTGGGGATATTTCGCCTGTCTCGTACATTTTACACACCAGATGGTGGCGTATACATTCATGTAGTTTTAATATTTGAATATACCGTAATGTAACTTTTATTTGTTCAGTGTTTCTTATGCTTGTATTTTGTATCGATATAGTCATAAAATGTCACATATCTTTGTAAATGGCTTCGAGCACTATGGGACTTAACTTCTAAGGTCATCAGTCCCCTAGAACTTCGAAATACTTAAACCTAACAAACCTAAGGACGTCACACACATCCATGCCCGAGGCAGGATGCGAACCTGCGACCGTAGCAGTCGCGCGGCTCCAGACTGTAGCGCCTAGAACCGCTCGGCCACCCCGGCCGGCCTTATCTTTGTACAATTATCTTTGTTCAGCTATGAATTCTCGTTGAAGTTGTGTAGGCTAACTGTTTAATATCAAGTTATCATACTATGGCCTAAGAAGTCAAAAGCAGGTTCATAACGAACTATTAAATAAATATAATTATGGAACATTAATATTGTGTAGTCAAGTTAGTAATATGTAACAGGTACGTTCAGGCAATTTGAATGAGAATATTTGTATTAATGCAATTAAGTTTTCAAGAAACCCTGTTTGGTAAATTTAAAGGATATGTATTCATGAAATATTATGCGACGATTATGCTTTCGCCTATTTATATTTTGCGTAGGGATCAATGGAATGAGGTAAGAGAGATTAGGGTGAGTACAGAGGCATAGAGACAGTCAGTCTTTGTTCTCTCAGTGCTCGAAAGGAACAGAACAGAAACTCGCTAATACTGACAAAAGGGTTATCAGTCACAACTCACACAATATACCTTCTAAACCGGTTCGAAAGTTTTCAATAAATGGTTCAAATGCCTCTAAGCACTACGGGACTTAACATCTGAGGTCATCAATCCCATAGACTTAGAACTACTTAAACCTATCTAACATAAGAACATCACACACAGCCATGCCCGAGGCAGGATTCGAACCTGCGACCGTAGCAGCAGCGCGATAGTTTTCGAACGCCATATTACATCTTTAACGATGGTCGCTTTTTAACCTAGTAAGCTTGGGCATTTTCTCAGGTCTCGTACCGCAGGACAAGCAGGAGCCTTAAGGAGACGTCCACTCCTACTCCGTTATAACGCGACCATCGGCTAAGATATACTGTAATACGGACTACCAAAACTGAGTACAGTATCGAAACCGGTTTAGCCAGTAAACTATGTATGAGCATTGATTAGTACCCTCTGTAGTCAAATTTGGTAAGCTCATGTATACAAAGCTACATGGCAAATTTGAGCAAATGGTAGTGCGAGGTACTCTCCACCACGCACTGTTCAATGGTTTGTGGTGTACACGGTGTCACGTTTCGATGTGCGCGAGAAATCAAATGACGTAGACATATTTCAGAAAGGAATAAAAAAATTATGTACCTATTTCCACGCAAACCAATAGTTAACGAGCTATAGCTAATTTTCTGTGGCTTGCAAACAAGAAACCAGAACAGCATAAAACTAAAGTCTATTCATATGTAAAACGATCACATTATTAAGATTTCTTGGAGGTCCTTCGTATAAATGGGGTTCTGTTGTCGTATAAAATTTCACTAATGAACCAAGTGACAGAGGGTCATAACTTCGGAAATACCGACTTTCCTCAAAGCGTGACCACCAAAGCTTCTTCGTGAACGTCGTCGAGGGAATGTGGCGTACGTCTCCTTGTACTCATCCGCCACGTATTGCTAACATGAAACAGGAAATCTTTGGTACGGCTGCCTGTTCGGGCCAGAACCGGTTTCCACGGTTGTTACTAAAAACAAGAACCGTCCCTTTATTTCTAGACTAAACCGTTGGCCAAACCAAAAACAAGGAAGAGGAATGTACGTCTGAAAATTTTGTGTACTTACTGCATCTGCGTTTCTGTGCGCGTCGAAAAGTCAACCTGAACATTTACATGTAGATGCAGTATAGAGATATTTGCGGAATATTACGTATTATGGAATAAAATTACGGTTTGGATTCTGGCGTTCGGATGGCGACTCAAGCAGAAACTCTAAATGGGTATGGGTATTCAGAGAATATGTATAGATTGTGGCCTCTGGATAAAAGTAGATTATGAGGCAAACTCTCGGTTACAATCGAGTGTAGTGGCGTAAAGGTCCAGACACAAGGCTCTTTTCAGTATGAGCCGAATTCATCTCCCAGTCGGGACTCCCGGTTTACCTCTTCTGTGGATTCTATAATCCACTTCACACAACTATCATAGGCCCCCAATGACTTGCTCTCCTATTTTTATTTAACGATTCTGAGTTCTTTTTTCGCTGGCAGCTTAACATGCTGGCTTGTACAGCAAAATTAGAAGCTCCCAGGAAAACCCTTCAAATATAGCTGCAGCGTCGCCAGACCCGCAGCACATTTTAATGAGAACCTAGCCGGCTATTCAAGGAAATGAAACAATAAGAATGCTTCAAATGGCTCTGAGCACTATGGAACTTAACTTCTGAGGTCATCAGTCCCCTAGAACTTAGAACTACTTAAACCTAACTAACCTAAGGACATCACACACATCCATGCCCGAGGCAGGATTCGAACCTGCGACCGTAGCGGTCACGCGTTTCCAGACTGAAGCGCCTAGAACCGCACGGCCACACAGGCCGGCAAAATAATAAGAACTTTGAGAGTTCTTTCTCTCGGCTGTTAAATATGATTGAACATGGTACGTCTGCACACGAAGAAATGAAAACAGAGTGACTTTAGAACGTCTAACGTTTGCACTTCTATTCAATTGAGGAGCTTTTTGTTCCAGTAACAGCGATAACACCAAAATGAAAACCGCAACGACCCTGCATAGTGAATATGATTACCGTATTACCGTTACTAATGCATCAAAAGCTATTGTACTGGCCGACATTCATGCCTTGAAAAAGTAAGAAAAGTGAGTCTATTAATAATTTCAGTTGAGAAAGGCTCGACAGGTGGCGGCCAGCACAAGGCGCAGAGGCGAAAAAGAGCCTACGTTGCCCGTGTCAAAGGGGCAATCAATTCTCGCGACGTGGCTACACAGAGTGATGAGAAAAAAGAAGAGACGGGCGCTAGCCACGTGTCATACTGATCAGCCGCTTGTTAGAGCAGAGATCTTTATCAAAGCAGCTGTCACCGTACCACGCTCTGGGCGTTCCCAAATAGCGGAAACAGAAATCCTGTCCTGTTTAACGATATAGTTTCATTTTCACAAACACAAGAAGCCATAAAAAGGAAAGAATAACATAGGAAGAAATGTCATTCAGTCGCTTGGTTACGAAAAGAAACTAACCAGAAGAAATAAAACGTCGAAGTCAGCGGGCTTCTGATCATGGACACGAAAACATTAGGACGAGAGTACTCAAAATAAAAGGGACAAATATGCATGGCATGAGAGCTGTTAGTCTCACTTTTTAAAATCTTTCTTACTTCAGAGACATTTTAATGAGAAAATAAGTAATATAGGTGTTAAATTTTACTTTCCAGCCGGCCGGAGTGGGCGAGCGGTTCTAGGCGCTTCAGTCTGGAAACGGGTGACCGCTACGGTCGCAGGTTCGAATCCTGCCTCGGGCATGGATGTGTGTGATGTCCTTAGGTTACTTAGGTTCTAGTAGTTCTAAGTTCTAGGGGACTGATGACCTCAGAAGTTAAGTCCCATAGTGCCCGGAGCCATTTGAACCATTACTTTCCAATTACGAGATGATTAGAGACGAAACGCGAGCACGGACCGGATCAGGGTGGGCCATCGACATCTGCTGTACCTCTTCAAAAAACGTTGCAGCACTCGAGCACTCACTTTCAATGATTTGAGGAAATCAGGGAAATGCTCAGTCCGATTTCCAGACAGGGAAATGAATACTGCTTCTCCCGAATTTTCTGCGTCAGTCGCCACAACTGGAATTCCACGTACACAACTGTAAATATTTGCTGTATCAATGACAGCGTTAATTTTGGTGCGCCAGCGTGTTATTTAGTCATCAGAGTCAATTGCAAATGTATTTCTGTGCACGACAATTATGAATTCGTAATATTTAAAAAATTCAAAAAATAAAATTACATTTCAAATGAAATAGTGTTTGATACAGTTACCAATGATTCTTGAATTTTTCGAGGATGTTTTGCTTAGATCTCGTCTCGTGGCTTTAGTTTCTCCAACAAGCATCGATACTCTCGTGAATGTTGGTAAAAGCCGAGGCCTTTCATAGCCACTTCCCACAGTATTTATTTTTTAACTATGTCTCTTTCTGGACATCAGTAAGTATAGAGACTTATTTCCATCCTGTCGTGTCATCTAGTGCCTTTTTTGTTTTGTTCGCTCATAAGATTTTTTAGTACCATTACTGGAATTTTTCACCTTTTTCGAAGGTTCATATTTTTGATATTTGGAAGGTGGACAATCTGTTTCCACACCTTAAGCTGATTCATTTATTTCTGACACTGTTTCACAACGGAGAAAAGATGCCTCTGCTTTCTTGCTTTCTTCAGTGGAAAAGCATCGTGGATCGCTTCGGTAGCTGTAGAAATCATCTCCTTCTAGAAATGAAGACTAATAAAAAATGTGATGTATCCTTTGTAATTTAATGTCAGTCCTCGAAAGTCTGTAGGTTATTAAATTCTGGTGTAACCCGAAATGTAATGTAGAGTGCTAACTTCAAACTGGTTATCATGTTATTCCTTCGAAAACCATTTTGTTCATGTAAGTACGTGCATCTGTTTACCGAGAGCAACATAATGTCATTTAATTCCACGCAACGCCAAACGTGGACACAAGATCCATAAATGAAATTCGAGTAAACTATTCCTCCGGGGAGGACGGCTAGATTTGTCTACCGATTATATCGATTTCTATCTTAGCTGAATGGTCAGCGGACGGATTGTCAATCCTCTGGGCCCTGGTTCGATTCCCGACTGGGCCGGGGAATTTTCTCCACCCAGGGACTGGGTGTTATGCTGTCCCCATCATCATCCTATCATCCTCGTCGACTGCAGGTCGCCGAAGCGGCGTCAAATTGAAAGACGGGCACCCGGCGAACGGTCTGTCCGACGGGGGCCCTAGCCATACGATAAAAACAATAAATAACCAGCAGAAAAAAAGCTCCTATCAGAGCAAAAAAAATTGCAAATATGTTATTGTATATTTAAAAGTTTCTGCCTGGAAACTTTGGTACTAGCTGCCTCATTCTACCTTCCTCAGTACCTTTAAAAGTTTTCCCAAAAATTTTGGCATGCGAACACATACGCGCCTTTTTTAATTTGCAACTCACCTCGAAATCCCACAAGCTCCCCTAACCGCAGCTCACTCACACCCACTACTCCATCGCTGTAACTCGCTCATAGCTGTCCACTTCCAGATGCACATATTACTCCTTCACTCATTCAGCCCAATTCATTGTCGTTATCTCTTTGCGTCTCTCCGTCATATTCTTCTGTCACAGCTACAGTCCCCTTCGTTCTGTTCTGCTACTGCAGTCAGTCTCCATTTTGCTCTCTCTTACTGTTGCTTCCTTCTTACTCCCGCTGTCTGTTCTCACTGTCACTATCTCTCCCTTCCTCGTTGTCATTGTCATATACTATGTCTGTCATTATCACTGGCTCTCACCCACTTCACTTACTGCTTATTTCCCGCCATCCCTGTGGCACTGTCGCCTCACTCTTTTTCTAGCACTGTTCCGTCACGGTCAACTATTTCCATTGAGTTCCACTGCCACTGTGTATCTCTCTTTCTCTCACACTGCCATTGTCTCCTTTGCTGTTTCTATAGCACAAACACTGGAGCAGTACTTATTACTTTACAGTCTCTTTCGCGTGGCAAAATTTCTGCGATAATTGTTAAAGGTGTTGAGGAAAATTGAATGTGGCAGTTGGTATCCCACTTTTCAGTTAGAATGTTTGAAATAAAGAGGAACATATTCATATGAATAACATACAGAGCATGTATTGGTTTACCTGGTTTACTTATGTGAAACTGAGTTAATGCACGATTAGTTTTACGCTTCAGGTGGGATTTTACGCACACACACACACACACACACACACACACACACACACACACACACATACACACATATATGCTTTAGTACTATAACATGGAGTTCCCATATGACAACGGAGACATTTTTCAGTGTATTTCACCGTGATCGTCACTTTATAAAATACGTTTCAACCCACACCGGATTTTACGTGCGTATAGGGTACGAATAGGGTACATTTTGGACCTCTGTAGATCAGGAACTTCGGAACATATTGTAAAAATTACAGCCATTTTCTGTGCATAGCCGTCTTCGAATCCACGGCTGCGTTTTGGTCCGCTGGTGAAGGCGAAAATATAGTAAAAAGGCTCTTTTCTTGGAGTTTTCCGAGGAGCTGCCCATGAACAAATGATACCTCCATAAATAAAGTCCAATGTAGACATCAAATTCAAAAAGAACCAACCGATTTGCTCCATTTGCCTAAGCAAGAGGGAGTGTGTAATATTAATACTTTGACACTGTATTGTGGTATAGTGACACTAAGATGATCCTTTTGTTGGGTATACAAAAGGCTCCTAGCTTAAGGGCTCCCCAAATCGCTCAACCCAGTCTTTTTTTTAATCACTAATAGAACCCGAGGTATAAGCCCCGGAAAATCCCGTTTTCATGCGCGAAGTTTTGGAAAATATTAGGTACGCATGCTGCCGCATTAATACGTATTTCTGAAACGCGCTAATATAAATTCAAACGACTTGCGAGTGGGTAAAACTACAATGGCACAAACAAAAGCAATTTCTCTTCATGGATGTATTTTTAGCCTTAAGACTTCTGTTAAACGTCGTATAGCCACCATAAAACACCTCTACTTCACCTTTTAATATCGTTGCTCAACTGCTATACAACTGCTCGTCGTTGTTTATTTCAAGAACTGGATTTAGAGGTGGCATATTTTCCTATCTCGCCTACGCACTCATTTCGAAATTTTAGCTCTCTCCAGCTACGAAAAACTGCGATTAGTGTGTGTGGCTAGCAACGCGGTTACTCGAGCGGTGAGGTACGATACGGGCTGGCGGCGGGTGGGTTACGCAAAGGGTGACGTCACGTCAGGTCACCGGATGACATCACGCTGGCACACATTGGCAGCGAGTATACGCTGCGCGCCGTGGGAATCGTCTCGTTCCACCAAGTATTCTACGCTCTAGCCGAAGGAAGCTACTGTCGCTGACTCTCGACTGTTGCCGCATGGAAAGGCATCCGTAAAGAAGAAAATTTTTTTGCCAAAATTGCCCTTGTTCTAGCCACGGATTTGTCAAACAAGCCCTTACATGTACAAACAGTTTGTCAGTTTAACCGTGCTTTGAAGTAGGTGGTGTTCGTGCGTATTTTGACAGTAGAAAGAATGCCCACAAATGCATACAAAGGAGCTCTGCCATTGACACTGGCAATGCGTTTAAAAAACAACAAGAACACAAAACGCTGGCCCAGGGAATGTCTTAAAATGAGAGATAAATTTACCCATGAAACTCTGTGAAAGGAAATATTACACTCCGAACCCGATGATTACAGCAGCTTCCTGCAAATGGGCAATGAAACATTTAATAACTTGTTAAGCCCCTCATAAAAGAGCTAACTTGTTTGTCAATTCGCTCTTATCTTGCCACGGATGTGTCAAACAAGCCCTTACCAACAAAATTTGTTAATCTCACTTTTCAAGCAAGCGCTTTTCATCTGTGGCGTATTTTGGCACTGGTGGGGATTGGTACAAACGCAGATAAAGCATTTCTAACATTGCCTCTGGCACTGTGTTTGAAGAAGAGGTAGTAAATAAGAGTCTGGTCTAGAGAATGGCTTAAAATGAGGGAGAAATGTACACATTAAAACTTGTTAAAGGAAATGTTCCACTCAGAATCTAATGATCACACCAACTTTTAATAACTTATTTAGAGTTATTCGTCATACTGAAAAAGAAGACACAAGTATGCGAAAATTTACTCTCTTCTACTTCGTTCGCTCATGACAGTTCACTTAAAAAACTACAACATGGAGACATATAGCCGACATTGTCCGTGGAACAATCGGAGAACTTCGATATTTTTTTATTTCATTGTACTCCCGCTTGTATGGTATGCGTAGAATATTTATTTTCTTCGCAAGCTCTTCATGCGTAATATGTGACTGGGAAAGATGTAACACTGTTACCATTTGAATAACTACCATCGATATTTTATTTTTATCCGTGATCATAGTTCCCATAGTTGCAGGAATTCACGATACAGTGAGATAAATTGTATCAAAACTATTTTTCACTAAACATATGCAACAAACCATAGACACAAACAACGTCCGCTCTCTTTTCAAACTTTCCGTCAGTCAAAATTTCTCGCAAACACGTCAAGCACGAGCTATGCTTGACAAAGACGCTAAACATCACAGTAAATTGTCAAATGTTTGGCAAACATAGTAAAGTTCGACAGATTGTTTGATCGTACACGGAGGGCTTAAGATTTTAGTAAACTCAGATCAGGTGGCACAAGGTTTCCAAGACCAGAGGCTGTGAATATTATAATACCAATTAGAGGTCTGTGTTATTCTTATCTGTGTTGCACAGGTAGTGCAGATAACCGCATGACAGCCTTCGTAGCTCTAACTCCATTTTCTGCCATGTGCGCAAGTCACTCCTCTATTTACACTTGCAGTAAAAATGCAGGAGGCACAGATGCACTCGCCTTTAGTTTTAAGCAAGAGAGGGTTCGAAATCAACAATTTGTCTCAAGGGGCAAAGACTTATTAAGACTTTTTGAACTGTTACCTTTTTGTATGGACATTTATAAATAATAAAAAAGAAAATGCTGTTTTTTGGATGATAAATGAATTTCGCACCGGTGTGTGTTTTTTCGTTTTCTTTTTTTTGTGTCATCAGTCTTCCGACTTTTGATACGGGCCCTCACGAATTCCTCACCTGTGCCAACCTGGTTATCTCAGAGTAGCCCTCTCATCCAATCACCTCAAGTATTTGTTGGGATATTCCACTTTCTGCCTTCGCCACAGCTTCCTTAAGTACAAAGAAAATTATTCTTGATGCTTTAACACATGTCCTGCCGTCCCGTCTGTCTTCTAGTCGATATTTTCCACGTGTTCCTCTGCTGGCCGATTCTGCTGTTGCTTCGAAGGTAGCAGTGTCCTTTCACTTCGTCTGCTTCGTGTGTGTTACACTAGCCAAAACAGAAATTCAAGCAGCCTGACGCATCATGCGCCTCAGTACCCAGCGGAAAGACACCTCCTTCGCCGGCTTTTATAGGAGGAGGGGGGCGTCCTGGAAATTGTGGACTACTTTTTATGCTAGGTGCAGGAGCTGGAGAGAGTGACTGCAAGTGAATGGCGAGTCATTAGCTCTTTATGTGTTAGCACCACTGTCTTTTTGTATTACTAACCAGCAGCGGGATTTGCAGAAAAAGTGTTCCGTCTTACGTTAGCTATTAGGCTCGATGTAACTTCAGCAGTCGTTTTCCTTAATTGGCTGGGTCACCATCTTGTAATCTTATGTCCTTTCCAAAACTGTCTTTATCAATGCTTCATGACTTAGTGCGTGGCCAATAACAATAACCCTCCTCTTAGTTACCACCTTCTATAGTCCAACTTTCACTCTCCACCTTGCCAACATTTCTTCGTTGCTTTTCTGTCTATCTACGACATTTTCAGCATTTTCCGATAGTACCATTGCACAAGTGCAACAATTCTTTTCTTTTGCTTCTATCCCGCGGTTCTCACTTCTTTTAGCTTTGTGCTTCGTACAGACACGTTGTAAGTAGGCTGTTCAGGTTTTTATGTTGGTAACGTCACGTAGCGCTCTGTATGAAAATCACGGACTGTGCCGTGTGCAGTCTGTGGCTGGTATGCATTGTTGGAATTTGCTATTGCGGTGTTGGGCAGTTGGCTGTTAACAACGCGTAGCGTTGCGCAGTTGGAGGTAAGCCCCAGCAGTGGTGGATGTGGGGAGACAAAATGGCGGAGTTTGAGAGCGGATGGTCTGGACGTGTGTCCATCAGGGACAGTAAATTTGTAAGACTGGATGTCTTGAACTGCTATATACAGGGTGTCCCAGCTATCTTGTCCACCCAAAATATCTCTGGAGCAATAACAGCTATTGGAAAACGACTTCCAACGGTATCAATGTAGGGCTGGGGCCCATGAATGTACATATTTGGAAACATTCTAAAACGAAAGCATATGTGTTTTTTAACACAAACTTATGTTTTTTCAAATGGACCTCCTATATTTTTTCTTCAGCAATCCATAACATGACAAAGCACATACACAATGGCGTTGATTGCATCGCAATATTCCCATTACATCCAGAGATATGGAGACGCGAAGTTGACGCTTGAAACACCCGACATGCACTGCTTGCGCACGTCCTGAGGCTCAGGCGTGAACCCCATGCTGCCCGTAATCGCGATGTGATTGACAAGTAAGTGTCCCTCTTTATAAGTATGGAGGTGTGATTACACATGTCAATCACACCGCGATTACGGGCAGCATGGGGTTCACGCCTGAGCCTCAGGACGTGCGCTACCAGCGCGTGTTGGGTGTTTCAAGCGTCAACTTTGCGTCTCAATGTCTCAGGATGTAATGGGAATATTGCGATGTAATCAACGCCATTGTGTATGTGCTTTGTCATGCTATGGATTGCTGAAGAAAAAAATATAGGAGCTCCATTTAAAAAAACATAAGTTTGTGTTAAAAAACACATATGCTTTCGTTTTAGAATGTTTCCAAATATGTACATTCATGGGCCCCAGCCCTACATTGATACCGGTGAAAGTCGTTTTCCAAAAGCTGTTATTGTTCCAGAGACATTTTGGGTGGACAAGATAGCTGGGACACCCTGTATATTATGACTTTTGAACACTATTAAGGTAAATACATTGTTTGTTCTCTCTCAAAATCTTTCATTTGCTAACTATGCCTATCAGTAGTTAGTGCCTTCAGTAGTTTGAATCTTTTATTTAGCTGTCAGTAGTGGCGCTCGCTGTATTGTAGTAGTTGAGTAACGAAGATTTTTGTGAGGTAAGTGATTTGTGAAAGGTATAGTTTAATGTTAGTCAGGCCCATTCTTTTGTAGGGATTATTGAAAGTCAGATTGCGTTACGCTAAAAATATTGTGTGTCAGTTTAAGCACAGTCATGTATAATTGTTCTAAGGGGACGTTTCAATATAAAGTTGATCGTCGGTAAAGCAGATGCCAGACTGAGATTCATTGGAAGAATCCTAAGGAAATGCAATCCGAAAACAAAGGAAGTAGGTTACAGTACGCTTGTTCGCCCACTGCGTGAATACTGCTCAGCAGTGTGGGATCCGTACCACATAGGGTTGACAGAAGAGATAGAGAAGATCCAACAGAGAGCAGCGCGCTTCGTTACAGGATCATTTAGTAATCGCAAAAGCGTTACGGAGATGATAGATAAACTCCAGTGGAAGACTCTGCAGGAGAGACGCTCAGTAGCTCGGTACGGGCTTTTGTTAAAGTTTCGAGAACACACCTTCACCGAGGAGTCAAGCAGTATATTGCTCCCTCTTACTTATATCTCGCGAAGAGACCATGAGGATAAAATCAGAGAGATTACAGCCCACACAGAAGCATACCGACAATCCTTCTTTCCATGAACAATACGGGACTGGAATAGAAGGTAGAACCGATAGAGGTACTCAGGGTACCCTCTGCCACACACCGTCAGGTGGCTTGCGGAGTATGGATGTAGATGTAGATGTAGATCAGAATAGGTAAAGAGCGAAATGTCAGTACGTTCAGTTCTGCTCAGCTGTTTGAAAATCAAATAATGTAAGAGGTTTATCAGCACAGTAATTCATTAATTTTTCAAAGGGGACGTTTCAACGTTGTTATATCAGTTCTGAAATTGTATGAAGCAAATAATTTTCTTTTGTTGTGGGGGAGCTAATTTTGCTTGTTGCGTTCTACTAATAATTACGTGCGTGGAAACATCTCCGTATATGTTATAATGTCTACTAGCTACGATGCATTCCTCCAATCGTGTCATACGGAAATTGTAAGTTTTCTTGGGAACTACTACTCCACGATACTTCCACCCGTAGTCATAAATGTCATCAAGGGACTTTGCCGATTATGTAGACCGGAGCAGACGCTGTCCACACGTGGTGTACATGCCTGGTTCTCGTGCTGGCACCAACATACTGAAGAGAGAGATAGGTATAGGACGTTATCCTACTGGAAGAAAGTATCTCCCTGACAAAGTAACCGAAAATACAGGTGTCTAACACTCTTTATTGGCTACAATTCCACGCAAAATGAAGTTCCGGGTTAGTAAATACATACACCGCTAATTGTTGTTCTCCTGTTTGATGGCAGACCCACAACCTGGCATCACTGATGCCAAGGCTGAACTAAATAGTGTGCGCCATCCATCATCTTTCCACGACGTCGGGGAAGGAGGTGGGGCGTGGGAGGTGGTGAGTGGGGGGAGGACCGTAGCGTTTAACGCAACATTCTGTAAGTGGATGCTTATGGTCCTATCGGACACCCTCGATACCGTATTTCTTCTAACTGTGGTGTAATCGTCGTACGTTCAGCAAACTTGTGTAATGCAGCTGTCCAGCTGTTAATCTGGATGCCGCTGCCTTCTGGAATCATGGCTACGAACAAACATACATACCTCGGACCACTAAAATCAGCGTTGATGCACAGATGGCACCTCACGTTCGTTGAACCACAATTACTTTCCGCTGAAATTCGGTGGGTTCCTCTAACTGTGCTCTTCGGCATTGTCCTAGCATGTCTACAAAAAGCGTTACCCACAATGAAACTGTAAACATCCTATAAGTCTTTCATGCAATGTGACTGGTTGCCATGGGATAGTAATGAATCATTTTCTAACGGCTGTAGAGCCGAACTGTCAATAGTATACAAACTGAAGTAAAAGAGCGTTTGTGGTGTTACACCTCGCTTGCCCACTACTGCTGCTGACTAGTGGATCCCAAAGAAGATGATGCTGTACCGTGTGGCCCAGGAAGTGTCTGATTAGACCCTAATTACAGGCGTGAATCAAGCGGTCACTTAAACATTGATTAATCTAAGCTTATCACGTGCATATAGGTGAACAGGAAGGGCCATGCCATAATCATAACAATAGGAGGAGGCCAAGAACGTATTTGCTGATGATTTACAAATAAACAGCAAAACGAATACTAAGCATTTAAATCACCAGGATTCAGTGACAAGTTTTCTATGTGATCAAGTACCAATTAGAAATAAAAGTTCCAGTACGATACAAAGAAAGTTACTACAGAGTCGAGACGAGCGCGTGAGAGAACGGACACGAGGAGGAACAGTGGAGCATGATCGCGCGTTGCCTAGCATGTAGGCCTTAGCCTCTCGCCATCTTTTGCAGACGGCGGCTTGGAGTTGCTTCCGACCGCGTGAATTACGTAGATCAAGTACATCTCGCGAATAGTACACGTCATACTCGATTCTGAAAGGCTCTGAGTACTCTCATATGCCTCTGAGGCCTTAGGGCCAGGCTTTCGCCAACGTGGTGCCTACTATGGCTTCCTCTGTGGTGGACACCGACTACGAGGAAACTACTTGTTGGCTCACAGTAGTGGGGCCGAGTGGCCTTGCAGGGTCCCATTTAATAATTTGGTCGCAGCAACAAAACAGCAGACTGTCAGGGCAGCGAATAGTTTCTACTGCCAACCTAAACAGCTGTTCCTACAAAAAGGTACGTTCGTATTACAAGTGTGCTCTGAGGGTACTATACAGAGCTATTCTTTGCCGTTACCTGGCTGGTCTTTACCGTAAATTATCTCCCAGAAAGGTATCGCTGCGTTTCTGGCGTCCTTCTACAAACCCAAGGAGTATCTTTAACGGTGGCTGCCATCTTGGTGGCCACCAATAAGAGGCTATTTTTCTACTGTATGTTAAAAACATGGTTCGGACTGTTGCTGTTCTGAATGATTGTAACGTTCGAATAACATTTTAAGTCAATATTCTCACAAAATGTCCCTTATTTTTATGTGATTAAACCTTGAAAATTATTGGATTTCACCATTTGATCTCGTGATCGAAAAGGCTCTGTTACTGACTGAAGCTCTGGCGACGTCACATGCTAGTAGCAGGACGAAGTTATACATGTAGAACTGTTAGCCGAAGTTACTAGTGTTCTACCGTGCTTTTTCTGCAAACAGTTAAGTTATTTAGTGATGGAAAACGCATACAGAACTTTTAAGGAGCAATGAAAAGGAAGATTGTGAAGGCTGATAGTCAAACCCTCCGAAAGTTGATGCGTTAATGTTCTGTTAATTCTTTAAAAACAACCCAGATTTTTATGCTCCGGAAATAACAAACGTTAAAACTGCACTGCATGGTGACGAAGACGAAACTACAGTGACAACGCAATAAGTCGCGGAATTGTCTTAAAACTGAAGGAATCGAGAACTGGATTATTTGCTCGGGCCGTACTGAAAAGGTTTTACAGTGCAACTTATGAAAGCATGTAATAATAAAACACAATGTAAAATGTTACATTCAGCTAATATTTCTTATGTTAATTGCTGTGGTTGTTGCCAAAGCTATTAGTTTTCCAGGTACTTCTTTTCCCAGTTTTCACATTTTCAGACAGCGAAGTAACACACGTGGGGAACTGCAGAGCATCATGGTGTTTGTCTTCAACAGCCTTACACATTGCAGTTTTTCTTTTCCTCCAGCTCATTAATTTAAGCCACCGGAAAATTATGTATATAAACTACTCATCTGACGCAGAACAAACTTAAAGATTCTGCTACCCTACAGACTTAACCGCAGCTGAAACACTAGGCAGGACCAACTTTCATTTCATCCTAATGCCCTGGTTTTGTTACATTTGCTTGCAGGTTCCAAGCAATGTTCATTTTTTCTCTTTGTCAAAATCATACACCTTTACCACAGGTTCAATGGAGACAGTTGAAGGTGGCAAATCACTGTCCCCAACGACTTGTTCTGGAAGAATAGTATGGTCGAAAATTGTTAAATGGTTCTCAGACTCTTCAGAATAAGAGTTATGTCTGGCATGTAATACAGTTTCTTAACACCACCCTCGTGATGCATCTCAAACTGATAAGGTGTAAAAAGAAGCTAATAAATTAAAATAGAAATTATAATGTAACATGATATAGAATTTAAAGCTCCTGTCCAGCGGCATTATGATTAAACTAAAGAAGACAGTAGTATTACATGAAGAAGAACAGGAAGGAAATAAATTTGCTCCGATTGAGGATCGAGCTTGCAAACACTGCATTAGAAGCCCATCACGCTACCTATTACATTACAACTATATAT
The DNA here is from genome assembly GCF_023864345.2 of Schistocerca serialis cubense. Lineage (NCBI taxonomy): Eukaryota > Metazoa > Arthropoda > Insecta > Orthoptera > Acrididae > Schistocerca > Schistocerca serialis. The sequence continues at coordinate 710,332,325 of NC_064638.1, forward strand.
GTAGTGTTTAGTTACATCGAAACGATCCTCACAGAAATAAACACAGTAACGACCATTTTCACGTTTTCATCTCTACGAGCGAGTTGCAATCATATTTTAAGCATTTTCTCCTTCTCTGGAAAACTCAAAAACAGTTTTTCAGGAGTATTCGTAGAGGTATTTGTAGGATGCCGCACTACGCACCATTTATAACCCATTTTCCGAAAAGTAAATTCCATAAATTAAATAGCACTGTGAATGATTTTTACGGCACTAGGAGCAGTGTGCTAGAAAGTGACAGCACAGGAATTACATAACTAAAATCGAGCTTCCTAGCGAGCTTTCAAATTATCTGAATATCATTTCCTCTTTTTTAAAAAAATACTGAAAATTTTAAGCATATTATGAGCATAAACTGAGCCGGCCGGAGTGGCCGTGCGGTTCTAGGCGCTACAGTCTGCAACAGCGAGACCGCTATGGTCGCAGGTTCGAATCCTGCCTCGGGCATGGATGTGTGTGATGTCCTTAGGTTAGTTAGGTTTAAGTAGTTCTAAGTTCTAGGGGACTGATGACCTCAGAAGTTGAGTCCCATAGTGCTCAGAGCCAATTGAACCGTAAACTGAGATAGTTAAAAATTTAACAAGCTTTCCAGAAATCAGTCAAATACCTATTACAGTTTGAAACACATTGCACCGAAATTAGCAGGACCCAGAACTATTTCTGCTGTATACAGAGGGAATGATGATTTGTAGTATGAGTCCCTCACTTCAGGGACAGACAAAAAATTGAGAGACAAGTATTCAGGTTTTAATTTATACCAAAAATTCTCTAACAAAACCAATGTAGTGTCACGCGGCCAAATGGCGAAAGTGTTAGGTGACAGTCACTCCCAAAAATAGAAGACTTAACAAGAGATTACGTTTCTGCTACGGCGGTCTCGTGTACTAAGTTTAATGCATGCAAAATCTCTGCCTGAGTAACTGACTGCTACGCAAAACCGGTATTCTAAAGGGCAATAAAATGGTATTTGGACAAGGAATTGTAGCTGACTGTCGGTGCGGTGAGAGAGCGCAGGTAGCAGAAGCCGTGACCCTGGGCAAGCGTCACCTAGCGGTCCCTGATTGGTCGCGTCCTCATTAGTGACGCTAATCGACTGGAGCAGCGCAGAGCACAGTAGAGGCACACCCTCAGTCTGATGTTGCCGCAGCAGACTCCCTGCAGCGATGGCCTTGCCAGTCTCGGAAGTGAAACTGCCTTTGTCCGTCATAACAACACACTGTCATCTCGAGGGAGAGCCAGTAACAAGGCAGCAGTGATCAGGTCACGAAACAGGCTGCAGTTGAAGATAAATCCGTACTCTGTGAAGCAGTGTAACACGTGTGTAAGACCGGGCATTCCTTATTATATTAGGACAAGACGGGGCCATGTGGCCAGTGCTGGAAAAGTGGCCATTGCATACTTTTTTTGCCCTGAACAGTCCTAATGCCTGCTGGGCGGTAGTCACACTAGTTCTAATTGTTGTGCAGCAAAATAATTCCGACGTAAATAACAAAAATTTTAAAAGTTCTACTCTGCGGGCTCACAACCGAGGAGGCCAATCAGAATCTCAACACGGTGTACGGCCGATGTACCGTAAGAGAGGGCAACAGCACCATTGCGACACCACCTCCGGGTGAGAGAGCAAACACCACAAAGCTACATAACAGAGCAGTATGAAGTAACACCACGTAACTTCAAGCGCCAGAGCGTCACTGCAATTGTCAGACGTCGGAAACAGCATTTTATTTAGACGTTTACCATATGATTCAGTAGTTTACTTGTCGAGACCTGTTATAAAAACTTCAACTGTCGATATGTTTATTTGTTCTCTTTTATTTATGTACTGCATTGAGTCGTTGGGGTGGTTAAGATGTCCCTGGGAGGAGCGAAAGGACGTAATACCTCTAATACGGGTATCCCTAGCGAATCACTGCGACTTCAGACCAGTCTTACAATCGACGGTCTTCCATTCCTTGTGATTCTGGCGTTTTTGCGAAAATTCAGTCCTTTGAGTTCCGATTCATCGTGTAATAGTGCGGAGGCTCTTACGCTCCGCCTATATCGGCCATCCATTCGCGTTTTTTACATTCTCTAAGTAACACGGTTAGGGGCACATGGGAAAAGATGTTTCTGAACGACATAGTTAAGCTAGAAAGTTGGGGGGGAGGGGAGAGTACAACCATTTTGGTAAATGCTCTAGTAAACTAACGCGCTGCCAAAAAAATCGAATCGCTGGACAAGAAAGTACATGGACAAAGCAGCGTGCTCGTTAGCAATACCTTAACAAAGGTTTAAGGACATGGAGTTTCCGGAGATCAACACCGTCTCCTGAATATTTGAATTAGCTCCGTAGCACACGTATCATTGGTTTATACACTTATGACACTGACGTAAAGCTTTTGTTGTGCCAGGCCAGATTATTTAGCTGAACTACTGTTAATGTTGACTCCAATATTCGACTTTGCTAGGGAATTTCCAGTCGCTGTGCTTGTAATATTTCTTTTTAAGAATAAGTATAGAAGTGTATTATTCCAGTATGACGCCGTTGTTGATTGGCATTTGAGAAAGTATGAGTTTGTTATTCAGTTGCCACATATGGAGGTCGTGCTCTTTTGCCTTGGTGTATGACGGTCTGGGTCACCTATTTCCTTCCGCAATTTGTTTTTGTCCTGGAACTCTCCTGGAAGTCTCAATTTTTTTCGGTGCACAGGAGAAAAGTAAACTGCAGATGAAGACCCGTGTCCGAAACCGTCATCCACCAAGCAACAGAGCATAGCATTCATAGGAGACAAGGCCTGTCCACGCAGGAGATGGCTCCATCTTCTCCACTGGCGATCGTGGCAATCAATCGCGATCATTGAGTAACAAACAAGACGTTCTGCCTACGGTCCTTCAGCGTACAAAGTCCTCTTTGCTGTCGAACGGGCGGAATAATGGTGAGCACCAGCGCCGGTAACTTCAACTTCCTGCAGCGTCGTTATGTGATGTTTCCGGACACGAAGTCCTATCCTGGATCTATTCCACAAAACACCCTCCGCAACCACGCGAAGTTTGTCATGACATTTGTATTACAGCATGTAGAGAAATCGTTTGAGTCAAAAACTTTTCGCAGGAAAGAGCTTTTAGACAGCCAGATACGTCTTTAGGGGAACAAATAAACGGTTTAATAAAATATACATTGCGCACTTTTGGGGACTTTTAATGTTAGATCCCGACTGATGGCCTAAGCCGGAAGGACGCAAATCTGCAGTAAATCCCCTGCAAATAAGAGGAACGGCACAAGGCTCATTCTGACCGGACGGTGACGGGCCATTTTAGGTCCAGTGCGGTGCTGTGGCAGCTGCAGACACACATCACTGTGGAGGAGACATTCCAGAGGGCACAGCGTCAGGAGCGCGGAGTGGCGATTAGCCGCCGTTGTCGCCACGTCACGCCACGCCGCCTAATGAGAGGGCGGCGCCACCGGCTCCAATTTCACGCGCCGCGACCGCGCACAGGACTCGCCGCGTGCCGGCGCACTCTGGCGGCGGACCTCAAAGGCGGTCGGAAACCACAGGCCGCGTGTGCCGGCCGAGCCATGGAATCTGTGCTGTGCGGCTGCCGTCCACATAATGAACGAATTTATAAACTCTTTTTGTAAGTCGCTCAATATGGCAAGTGGATAAAAACCTTCTACGTCTGCATAAATTATCTACAAACCACTGTGAAATGCGTGACAGTTTCCCATTGTTTCACTATCAAAGTTTCTTCCCGAACCATTCGCGTCTGGAGAGCTGCAAGGATGTCGTTAAATGCCACTGTAAGTGCTGTCATTAGTCAAACCTCCTCTTCGCCGCTCCAGCGGTTGCCGTATTTAGGTGTGTACTACTGGCTACCGGCTACTGAAACTTCCAAGTCGGCTTTCGCGGGTTACTTCATGTTCATCTTCATCGCCTTCAATTCAGGTTTTGCGGCATTTCCGGATGTCTTTATTCGTGTGCGTACAATATCCACTGTTAGCCCTGTTCTTTTGAGGCGAATGGAAAAACTGGTTCAAGCCGACCTCGGGGAAGATAAGTTTCGACTCTGTAGAAATTTTGGAATACGTGAGGCAATACTGGCTCTACGACTTATCTTAGAAAATAGATTAAGGAAAGGCAAACCTATGTTTCTAGTACTTGTAGACTTAGAGAAAGCTTTTGACAGTGTTCACTGGAATACTCTCTTTCAAATTCCGAAGGTGGCAGCGGTCAGATGTAGGCAGAGAAAGGCTATTTACAAGTTGTACAGAAACCAGATGGCAGTTACAAGAGTCGAGGGACATGAAAGGGAAGCAGTGGTTGGGAAGGGAGTGAGACAGGGTTGTAGCCTATCCCCGATGTTGTTCAATCTGTATATTGAGCAAGCAGTGAAGGAAACAAAAGAAAAATTTGGAGTAGGTATTAAAATCCATGGAGAAGAAATAAAAACTTTGAGGTTCGCCGATGACATTGTAATTCTGTCAGAGACAGCAAAGGACCTGGAAGGACAGTTGAACGGAATGGACCATGTCTTGAAAGGAGGATATAAGAGGAACATCAACAAAAGCAGAACGAGGACAATGGAATGTTGTCGAATTAAATCGGGTGATGCTGAGGATATTAGATTAGAAAATGAGACGCTTAAAGTAGTAAATGAGTTTTGCTATTTGGAGAGCAAAATAAATGATGATGGTCGAAGTAGAGAGGATATAAAATGTAGACTGGCAATGGCAAGGAAAGCAGTTTTGAAAAAGAGAAATTTGTTAACATCGAGCATAGATTTAAGTGTCAGGAAGTCGTTTCTGAAAGTATTTGTGTGGAGTGTAGCCATGTATGGAAGTGAAACGTGGACCATAAATAATTTGGACAAGAAGAGAATAGAAGCTTTCGAAATGTCTTGCTACAGAAGAATGCTGAAGAGATGACATAACTAATGAGGAGGTATTGAACAGAATTAGGGAGAAGAGAAATTTGTGGCACAACTTGACTAGAAGAAGGGATCGGTTGGTAGGACATGTTCTGAGGCATCAAGGGATCACCAATTGAATATTGGAGTTCAGCGTGGCGGTTAAAATTTGTAGGGGGAGACCAAGAGATGAATGCACTAAACAGATTCAGAAGGATGTAGGCTGCAGTAGGTACTGGGAGATGAAGAAGCTTGCACGGGATAGAGTAGCATGAAGACGGCATCAAACCAGTCTCTGGACTGAAGCCCACAACAACAACAACAGTCCTGTTTGGTATTTTTGTACAGTGCCGGAAAAAATGCAACACCCTGAAGGACAAGGTAATTTTATTGACAAGTGTGGCGACAGGTGTTTCATCATTGCGGGGGTATGTGATACATTCAGACCAAATAAAACACAAATGTCACAGTGAAGGGTGCCCAAACCGTCGAAACAATACACAGTATCCCTTCTACCCCTCTCCCACTCGGCGGCAAACCTGGCATGTATTCTCGCTTGCAAACAAACATAAATGTGCAGAATAGCATTCTGCGATCGACTGTTCCAAGCATCTTCCGCCTCTGGTTGCAATTGGGCAATGGTTCTTACAGCCGCTGGAGAACTAGTAAGTGTCGGCTGGTGTGGCCGAGCGCTTCTAGGTGCTTCAGTCTGGAACCGCGCGACCGCTACGGTCGCAGGTTCGAATCCTGCCTCGGACATGGATGTGTGTACTGTCCTTAGGTTAGTTAGTTTTAAGTAGTTCTAAGTTCTAGGGGACTCATGACCTCAAATGTTAAGTCCCATAGTACTCAGATCCATTTGAACCATTTTAACTAGTAAGTTCCCGCTTCATGGTGTCCAATACGTGTGCGAGAGATCTAGTGATTTGCCGGGCGGAGTAGTTTTTGTGCGCCACGAAGAGCAAATTTCGTCGCGGCAAGCGTATGTGGACGTGCACTCAAAAAGCGCATCACCTTCCTGTGGAAGAAGTGACAATAGCAGGGGGAAACAACTTATACAATGTTGCAGGCTCTGGTTGCTTTACCCTGTAGAAACACCATATGTGACTGGGGTATGTAACTAATGGTCCTCCACACCATGGAGTCTTAGGTGGAACCCGTGTGTCGTGAGGGGGTGCAGTCTGGAGTAAGCAGCTCACCAGGTCTACGACATACACGGGATACACCCGTCACTCGCGTACAGACAGAACCTACTCTCATCACTGAAAACAACAGAATGCCGATTCTACCCTCAAGTTAAATCTTTCACGACACCAGAGTAGCCACACTTGGTGGCGTCGGGTTGTCAGTGGTAGCGTGACTAGAGGCACACGCGATCGTAATCCCGCTGCCAGCAGACGGTTCCCAGTCGTCCCTGATGCACATCAGGTGCAAACTGTGGCCGGATATTGTCCCTAGATGACGTTTGGTCAGCCAAAACCACCCGCAAAAAGCGTCGATTCGACGTGCGTCTGTGCCACGCAGTTCTCCCATCTTTAGCGTCCTTGTTAAGTTAAATAATTTTCTGTTTGAAACTATAGTTGAGAAATTCATATTGCGAATCATGAGCAACTTGCATTGACAGGTTTTCTGAATTTCGTATCTGAGACAAGACTCGTTCACGTAACATACTGCCGGCCGCGGTGGTCTAGCGGTTCTAGGCGCTCAGTCCGGAACCGCGCGACTGCTACGGTCGCAGGTTCGAATCCTGCCTCGGGCGTGGATGTGTGTGATGTCCTTAGGTTAGTTAGGTTTAAGTAGTTCTAAGTTCTAGGGGACTGATGACTACAGATGTTAAGTCCCATAGTGCTCAGAGCCACGTAACATACTGTGGTATTTGACTCGCCGTGGTTGTCTCCAGAACAACAACTAATTGTATTACTCGCGAGTAACTGTGTTAGTATAGACACACAGTAACAGAGCGTTTAAGACTTATGTCCAACTGGGCGTGGTTCTGAAATTTCTGCTATTCATAGCACCGACTCTGCTTCGGCACCGCAGAAGCAACTTGCATTTCATTTATTAACAGTTTAAAGATTCTCCAGCAATCTTACCATGACACTATTTGGAGAGAATAATAGGGAATGATTTCTCTATTTTTGTGTGTTTACTATTCACGCTCTTGTCATAAATGTGGAGTGGGGTGTCCGAATTCTGAATTCTGATGCACTATAGAAAGAGGTTCCATGTAACCAAATAACAGGCGAGCTGGAAATTGAGCAGACAGTGCACCAGTTGGGAATATTTAGATTGGGATTCTTATTTGCTTCACAACGAAGGAGAACCTTCCACAAACTTTGATGAAAATCGGGGATGGGAATTAGTCTTAATTCATTTCTGGGACAACGTGCTAGACAAAAATTATGTAAACCTAGTTTATGGGCAAGTTTATCCGGTTTTGTGTATACAGAGTGAAGTGGACGAGCTTTTCGACACGTGCAGTGCAGCCGTGTTGCTGCTGCCGAACAGCAGGCGACGCTGACAGCGGCTCCGGTCAGGCTGTACTTCAGATCAATAGGATCGAAATGACAGCGGATGCAAGATGAGGAGCGGGTGTATTTAAGGGCATCAGCTTGATCACATACTCCTAAGATTTCGTCCATTATAATTTCGATACGCTTGTCGATGTTAGCTGGGTGAATACCAAAAGTATTTTTATCTCGACCATCGATAGCCGAACAGTCTATGATGACAACTTCGGTGTGTCTGACGTATTGTTTGTAGGCTCCTGTCCTGAATTCCTCGGACGATGTTCGCTTAACGATTTTCCTGAAGCTTCGCCAGCACGGCTGGCATTATCAAACGTTCATTCTCCGTTGCTGGAGGCGAACTGCAGTCCAGTTCGCGGCCGCCGATGGTAAGTACTTTCCGTGTCAATGACTGAGGGCATTCCCAGGTCGTTATCGGTGGGGTTCTCCCGTTGGTACCTGCACCTGTCATTCGCTGCAACTTGGGAGTCCAGGATTCGTTTAGCTTGGGGATCCTTCCTTCTTACTGAAACTATGGACATGGTTGAGAATTTCTATGACTTCCCTAAACAAGAGGCTGTGGCAGCTCTTCTACACAGTGAGATACTCAATGGCGGCGAATTTTATTATGCGGTCGGTCTCAGACAGCTCGTGCTTCGCCACTATCGATTTCCCTGCTTGTACCATTCATGATCGGTGAATCTGGTATTAATGGATCATCCAGTCACTCCACCATAGACTTTTCCGGAGGTAAACGATACACGATATACTGCAAACAATGCAGGTGGGTCAATACCAGGATCACCGAACATAGACGGTATTGCAGGTATTGGAGAAATCACTTGTGGCGGAGCACGCACTGTATGAGACCGATCTCATACTGAAATTCCCTGACACGGAGGTTATCTCTGTGAAGAAGCCCTGCCGTGCCCACTTGTTTAGGTAAGCCATGGAAATCCACAAATATTGAGAGTTGGCAATACTCTCTTAGGATTTAAAGGTTGGCTACAGCGCACATACACAGCGCTGGAATCTAAGTTATTGTTGTCGCGCTTCGCAGAGCACCGATTAATTAGTGGCAATTTAGAGGCCAGTGTAGGAGCCCGCCTGCTGAGGTGCGCACGTGTGTTGGGCGAGGGGTCGTCGCCGAGCTGCCGAGCTGCCGTGTCCGCCAGCAGCGACACAGGATTTGGTATTGAGTTGATACTTTTTATAATTTGCAGCGCGCTTATTAATTTAAAGAAAAGGGTTTGTGTATGTGCGTAGCAGCAGACGGTAATTTTGATAATGATAGGAGCTGAATTCTTAAGGGAAACCACTGTTAGGCGAGTAGATTAAGTATTGATTTTTGTCATTGATTTCTGTTGTAATTGTCAGGGAATTGTTTCACTATGTATTTAATTGAGAAGTATTTCAGTCTGTCTCAAGAGTTTGATTAATTTGTAATATTGCTTTAATGCCACAGGAGGCCGATTTACATACGAAACGATTGTTCAAAGAGCTTTTAGCGTTTTGTTAATTGAATGAGAAAGAATCGCTTTCAGAATATAGTTTTCGAAATAAGGAATTACTTGTTTGGGTTATCATTTATCGAGTTTAGATTTGACCTAACCCTTTCTCTTGAATTATATGTAGTTGTAGTAAGCAGCAGCAGCCGCAGCAACAGCAGGAGCCGCCATACAAAACATGCATTGCACTCAGCATGAATAATAGTTTTTTTAATGCTTTTGTTAAGTAATGGAATGCAGCAGATCAAGCAGTGGCAGCAGAAAGACCAAGTAAGTTATTTGTTGCGCACAGGGCCAAATAAAAAAAATCGTTTAGGCGATCTCTGTAATAGTAAAGTTAACAAGAGTACAAGCACGAGATTTTCAGTAGAAAACAGGAGATAAGAAGATAGAGCTCGCGACTTTCAGTATGACAATACTTTCAACAAAAATGAACAAAGCCTGAAGGTAAACGGGACCTGGATTCCTGTGCTGCAGTAAACGACCGAAGCAAGGGGGGAACCACAGCGATAATGACCAGGGAAAAGCCCTCAGTCTTGCGCGACAGAATCTGCGGACGCCAGCTCGATCCAGTCCACCACCAGCGATGGAAAACTAAGCTATGACAATGCCAGCCAGACGTGCTGGCGGAACGCCAGTAAAACTGTTAAACAAATATCGATTGAGGAAGCCGAGACAGAAGCCAATGGGCAATACATCGAGACACAGCCACGTAAAGCACTCCGTATTCAGGCCACAAGTGGCCCATCGGAACCATCCGGCCGCCGTGTGAGCCTCAGCTGAGGATGCGAATAGGAGGGGCATGTGGTCAGCAGACAGCTCTCCCAGTCGTTATGATGGTGTTCTTCGACCGGAGCCGCTACTATTCGATGGAGTAGCTCCTCAACTGGCTTCACGAGGCTGAATGCAACCCGAAAAATGGCAACAGCGGATGGCGGCCCCGATGGTCACCCATCCAAGTCCCGGCCACGCCTGATAGCGCTTAGCTTCAGTGATCTGACGGGAACCGGTGTATCCACTGCGGCAAGGCCGTTACCAAGGCCACATAAACCTCAACAGTTTGGTGTACCTCTCACGCACAGGCTATGCCGCGCGCAGTACAACTTCACTGGTACTAAGTGTGACTAGAGTTACGTGGTATTGAGATTTGCAATGTGATCTATATTCTGTTGGTAAGATCTGACGCTTTAGATTATAGTTGAGTCGATGTAAGTTATCCCTAACAGTTGCACTGGGCTGGGCGAAGCAGCTTCGTGGGCTTAACTCATCCAATAACGTAACGCGATTTTGTAAACGTCTGTATGTGAACGCCCCAGTGTTGTCACAGCTCTGTAGACGGCTACTGTTTTCGCTTGCAGCAGTTAGCGCTTCGCAGTTGAAAGCTGGCAACAGCACTGCGAGCTTTCAGGGTAATTCCTCCACCGTCTCAACTATACCTTGTGTAGCCTCTGTGCTCATCTTCTTACTGCTGACTTGTGCTGTTTTGTATGCAGAATCGAAGAGCTATGTGCAACATTCCTCGGCATTTAGTCTCCTCCCACCCCTCAAACAAAGTAGCAGACATTCGATCATAAGTATTAGGTTTCAATAGCTACGATTTTTCAATTTATTTAGCTTTAAGTGCACTCATTTGAACGCACATACACTCTAAGAAAAATAAAAAATACGATGCTCCACGAAGGAATTATTCGAATGGGACGGTAATCGGGGCCTGGACTCTCACTGACTGGAGTAGGATTGTCTTCAGTGATGAGTCCTGCTTTGAAATGAGTCCCTATGACCAGTGAAGACGTTTCTGGAGACTCTCCAGACAGAGCGGTTACCAACCTGATTGTCGCCCGCCCTATGGTTTGACAACCGGAAGTGAAAATCCGGAGTACCATTTCTTTCCGCAGCAGCACTCATTCGTTTGTCATCCGCCTCACCCGTACAGCACAGCAGTACGTCGACGATATTCTACGTCCTGTTTTGTCCCCCTTATTGACAAGCCATCCTGAGCTTACATTTCACCAAGATAACGCCCGTCCACACACGGCAAGAGTCTCTGCTGCTTGTCTTGGTGCTTGCCAAACCCTACCTCCACCAGTCAAGTCGCCGTATCGCTCCCCACTTGAGAACGTTTGGAGCATAATGGGTAGGGCCCTCCAATCAGCTAGGGATCCTGACGGTCTAACGTGTCAATTGGACAGAATTTGGCACGATATCGCTGAGGAGGACATCCAGCAACTCTTTCAATCAGTCCCAAACCAAATAACTGCTGCATAGGGGCCAATGATGGACCAACGCGTTACTGCTTTGCTCAATTTGTGAAGCTGTATCTTTTGAATAAATCATCCAGTTTTTCTGAAATTGTGATGATTTGGCTGTCTGAATATGTACATGCCTTCTACTGATTACCGTCCCATTCGGATAATTCTTTAGTGGTGCCTTTTTTAAAATTTTTTGTCTTAGAGTGTATTACCACTGGTTCATGTCATCGTATAACGATTGCTCTGTTTGGTAAACACACTTGAAAATGATCGTACGAAATTGGTCAACAGTGGTGAATAAAACTCTCTCGTTCACAACGATTTTCTTTAATCGGTGTTTGTTGGTGAGACACAAGAACAATAAAAAACAATATCTAGAGATAAAAATAGTGTTTCTGTCACTGTGTCAGAATTAAGGGAGTAAAATGCGGGTATTTAAGATGTAATTGGTCAGAACGAAACAGAAGCCATTAAGGGGATTTTTACTATCTTTGGCCTGAAAAAGGCATGTTGTTTGAGAATTTTTTTCTCGGCATGTGTTATAGATATCAATTTCAAATTTGGTCAAAATGTTTATTGATATTTCGTCTACAAACTGGAATTTTTTCGACCGGAAATGTCGAAGAGCAAAGGCGGAAGTGCCGTCAGAACGAAATGAAATTTCGATGTAGACCTCCACGCGCGGTGTGTCATAGGTCAGCTGGCACGTCTGAAATCAAAACTGAGTTGACGTTAGCGAAGTATATAAGATTCGTTAGGAGTTGTACCTCGCTTAAGGTATTTGGGCCATAGGAAACAGAATGGCGGCCATTTGAAAAAAAAAGGATTTTTTCATCGATTTTTCGACTTCGTCGGCCAAGTAAAAATATTTATAGTTGATGAATCGGAATAGAAGTGGTACAACTCCTAGACAGCTTAGTTAGTTTTGTCGGAAACAAAGAATCATGCCAATCGGTTCAGTAGGTTTGAAGTTACCGTACCGCGCTATAAAAAAAAAAGTAATTTCGAGAAAAACGCGTTTGAAGTTTTGACTATATATAAATGCAATATTATGCAGCGTACTTTCAATCTGCTATTCCGGGTCCATAAACTAGTCCTTCCTCTTCCTTAAAGAGTGCGTTCTGCTCGATCTGGGCCATCCTGCACTGCTCCAGAGCCGCTCGTACGGCCGGTGACAAGCGGTTTTCGGCAGCTTGAATCTGGTGGTCCTCCGAATGCTTGGGGAACTGCGTCGAATAGAGTCCCAGGGTGACGTCCATCGTTGTCATGGTCTTCAGAATTGCTGAATACGCTTCATTGAAGCTGCTCACTGCCAGGAAAGTCGCAATCTCCACAGTCTTCGCACCAGAATGCAAATGCTTGGGGGCTAACTTCCACGCACACGCATTCAAACTTTCATTGGAATTTTGTGTGTTTCCTCCCAAGCATCGGTACAATAACTCGTCCTCGGAAAGAAAAAAAAAAAAAAACTGGTGCGTGAAAAAGGCCGATTTCAGGCAGGTACATTTTTTTTATTCAACCGCGAATAACAAACATTTCCGTTCCGTATTCGGAAAAACTGTTTCAGTGGTGGATTCTAAACACTTTTATGGATCCAAAAATACAATTTAAAAAGAATCGATTTTTTTGAACCAAAAGATAGTAAACCTCCCCTTAAGACAGCTTTCAACGCCAGAACAAGCCGTTTAGAAACACTGAGGCTTGTGCAGTCAGTACCTGAAGTTCCAGGCCTGGGGCACATTTAAAGTCAGCCGCCCGCCACGTCGATCCGCACAGGGCGGGCGGGCGGGCGGGCGCCCTTGGCACAGTACCGGCGCGCTGGCGCTATCTACCGTGTACACGCGGCCCCATTGAGAGCGTCGTGACCGGCCGGCCTGCAGACAACCATCTCCACCCGCCGCGCTTTCCCTTCCGCCATCGTCTGGAAACAATGAACGCCCGCTGCCCGAGAAAAGGAGTTGTTTGCGCCTCCTGAAAGGCGGCGGCTTCCCGCGCTACGGGCGCTAGATGCTATCCGCCGGGGCGCGCGCTTCCTTATTCCTGGCGACGTGAGGCCGCACAGCGGCACAGCAGCAATTACTCCGATGAAAAGCCCAGCGCCGGACCCTGTAGCCGCGCCTGTCGCTTTTCAAATCCCTTCCCTCGACAAAGGAAGGAAGTCAAGTCGACGATAACTTGAGAAAGGGTGTCTTGTTCTGGAAGTCTGTTTGCGTTACCATGTTAGAATTTGCTTGTGACCGTTAATTGGCAACACATCGGCTACATATGCATCTATATTCCACAAGACACGTTACGGTGTGTGGCTGAGGGTACATATGATACGACTGTCATTTCCCTCATTCCCAGTTCCATTACCGAACGGCTGTCGATAAACTTGGGTGTGAGCTCTAATCTCCCTGATTTTCTCGTCGTGGTGATTTTCAAATGGTTCAAATGGCTCTGAGCACTATGGGACTTAACATCTGTGGTCATCAGTCCCCTAGAACTTAGAACTACTTAAACCTAACGAACCTAAGGACATCACACACATCCATGCCCGAGGCAGGATTCGAACCTGCGACCGTAGCAGTCGCGCGGTTCCGGACTGAGCGCCTAGAACCGCTAGACCACCGTGGCCGACCGTGGTGATTTTGCGAGATTTATGTTGGAGGGCTGTTATCCAGGTGAAGGCTCGTATTTTCAACCGTAAAACTCCCCGTGTGACACAACTCCTCTCTTGTACCGTCTGCCACTGGAGTTTGTTGAGCATCTCCGTAATGATTTCGGGATTGTTAAATGATCCCGTGACGAAACGAGCCACTCTTCTTTGCTTCTACTGCATCTCTATCTCTTCTGTTAATCCACCTGGGTAAGGGTCCCGGACTAGTGAGCCCTGTTCAGTATTTTTTTGCGGCTGAATTAAATTTTCTTAATATTCTCCTAAAGAATCTCAACTTTACATCTGATTTTCCTACAGTTCATTTTGTGTGGACATTCCAATTTGAGTATTTCTGGGCGGTTACTTCTAGGCGTGGGCAACGGCCTTGCCGCAGTGGATACACCGGTTTCCGTCAGATCACCGAAGTTAAGCGCTGTCGGGCGTAGCCGGCACTTGGATGGGTACCCATCCGAGCCGCCAAGCGCTGTTGCCATTTTTCGGGGTGCACTCAGCCTCGTGATGCCATTTGAGGAGCTACTCTACCGAATAATTACGGCTCCGGTCAAAGAATACCATCATAACGACCAGGAGAGCGGTGTGCTGGCCCCACGCCCCACCGCATTCTCAGTTGAGGATGAGGCGGCGGTCGGATGGTCCCAATGGGCCATTTGTGGCCTGCAGACGGAGTGCTAATTCCTTGGTGTCTTACGGTTGAATATTTCGTCCATAGAGGACAGTATGAGGAGGGCTCCGACTGTTGTTAAAGATAAATGCAACAGTTAATGCGACGGTCACTTACTTTTCAGCTATGCGTTTCGTTTCACGCCATTTTCTTCGGTCGGAGAATTGAGTAATTATATTGCTAGTGTTCATGAAGAGCACAGACTTCTTTTCATAGCAGCAAACCAAGTGCAAGGTTGGTTATGTTACGTCTTTTTGTGGTCATAAAACTGATTTTTCTATAAACCATTTTTAAAGTTACAAAACATGTATTTTTATGAGTAAATTGTACTTACAAGGAAAGTAGCGCCGAGAAAAGTGCTGCATGCTGCCATTAGTTGCATGTGCTCTTCCCTGCACATTTGTTTACACTGTCACTTTAAAGATGATAGTATCATACATGGTTGGTTGGTTGGTTGTTTGGGGAAGGAGACCAGACAGCTTGGTCATCGGTCTCATCGGATCAGGGAAGGATGTCGGCCTTGCCCTTTCAGAGGAACCATCCCGGCATTTGCCTGGAGTGATTTAGGGAAATCACGGAAAACCTAAATCAGGATGGCCGGACGCGGGATTGAACCGTCGTCCTCCCGAATGCGAGTCCAGTGGCTAACCACTGCGCCACCTCGCTCGGTGTATCATATATATTATATATGACAGAAACATGCATACTTGCATTGAATACAAAGATAAGTGAATAGTTCAACAGCTGGAACTTTGCTGTTCGTTTACTGTATATCACAGTCCAGTTACCATATTAAAATCGTTATATATAAATAAATGTTTTTTTTTTATTTTAAAAACATGGATGGGCTTTAAAAGGATATGGGCACGCCATTGGACTGTCCCGGTGGCTATTAGGGACGGCACAGTTGGCATCCGATCTCCTTTGGGAGGGAGCTTTGTCCACTCTAGACCTGCCGGGCTGATCGTTCCACGATACAGCTAAGTGGTTAGTGTATGGTACGTACTAAGCTGGCTTAAGGGCTGGTGTCATCCAAGGAACTGGAGGTGTAATGCAGCGACGTCTGAAAGTAAACTTGTTTAATGAGCTGCATAAGGCAGCACTTTACAGCGGAGTGGTATTAACAGGATCAGCGAATGACCAATGGATCATTACTGGCTGAGAAACCTGAATGTAAAAACACTTTCATTAAGTTGTTTGGGGAATCTCAAAATCGTAAGCTCGATTGGCAGCCCTTCTCGATATTGGAGCCCTGGATGCTCTCGTGCAGGGGTACTGATTCGAAGGCTTTACTAGTTTCTGAGAGCGAAGCTTTAACGATTCGAAGTATTTTCTTTCAAGACGGAAACTGAAGGAACTGGCAAGTGTGTTTCGAATCACAGCTTCATTAGCAAGACTTACGTCTTTACGTCAGCAACTTCATTTTATGTCAACATGCCAGAAACGCGTATCTCTGAAGGTCTGTTAATAAAGCTGCGTCTTCGAAATGTACATTAGCGTAAAAAACAGCTATAACAGACGCTAGATGTATTTCATTATTAAGTTCTCCATTTATTTCACTGTCTCCATGTATCGAGAACAGCCGCTGCGGCTACAATGAAACGTATAATAATTCCAATCCCAAAGAAAGCAGGTGTTGACAGATGTGAAAATTACCGAACTATAAATTTAATAAAGCCACGGCTGCAAAATACTAAAACGAATTGTTTACAGACGAATGGAAAAACTGGTAGAAGCCGACCTCGGGGAAGATCAGTTTCGATTCCGTAGAAATATTGGAGCACGTGAGGCAATACTGACCCTACGACTTATCTTAGAAAATGGTTCAAGGAAAGACAAACCTACGTTTCTAGCATTTGTAGACTTATAGAAAGCTTTTGAAAATGTTGAGTGGAATACTCTCTTTCAAATTCTGAGGGTGGCAGGGGTAAAACACAGGGAACGAAAGGCTATTTACAATTTGTGCAGAAACCAGATGGCAGTTATAAGAGTCGGGGGGCATGAAAGGGAAGCAGTGGTTGGGAATGGAGTGAGACAGCGTTGTAGCCTATCCCCGATGCTATTCAATCTGTACAGGGCTATTACAAATGATTGAAGCGATTTCATAAATTCACTGTAGCTCCATTCATTGACATATGGTCACGACACACTACAGATAGGTAGAAAAACTCATGAAGTTTTGTTCGGCTGAAGCCGCACTTCAGGTTTCTGCCGCCAGAGCGCTCGAGAGCGCAGTGAGACAAAATGGCGACAGGAGCCGAGAAAGCGTATGTCGTGCTTGAAATGCACTCACATCAGTCAGTCATAACAGTGCAACGACTCTTCAGGACGAAGTTCAACAAAGATCCACCAACTGCTAACTCCATTCGGCGATAGTATGCGCAGTTTAAAGCTTCTGGATGCCTCTGTAAGGGGAAATGAACGGGTCGGCCTGCAGTGAGCGAAGAAACGGTTGAACGCGTGCGGGCAAGTTTCACGCGTAGCCCGCGGAAGTTGACGAATAAGGCAAGCAGGGAGCTAAACGTACCACAGCCGACGGTTTGGAAAATCTTACGGAAAAGGCTAAAGCAGAAGTCTTACCGTTTACAATTGCTACAAGCCCTGACACCCGATGGAAAACCGATGGATCGGTCGTGGTGGAGATCATGATCAGCAATACATGTCATGGCCTCCACGCTCTCCCGACTTAACCCCATGCGATTTCTTTCTGTGGGGTTATGTGAAAGATTCAGTGTTTAAACCTCCTCTACCAAGAAACGTGCCAGAACTGCGAGCTCGTATCAACGATGCTTTCGAACTCATTGATTGGGACATGCTGCGCCGGGTGTGGGAGGAACTTTATTATCGGCTTGCTGTCTGCCGAATCATTAAAGGGGCACATATCGAACATTTGTGAATGCCTAAAAAAACTTTATGAGTTTTTGTATGTGTGTGCAAAGCATTGTGAAAATATCTCAAATAATAAAGTTATTGTAGAGCTGTGAAATCGCTTCAATCATTTGTAATAACCCTGTATATTGAGCAAGTAGTAAAGGAAACAAAAGAAAAATTCGGAGTACGAATTAAAATCCATGGAGAAGAAATAAAAACTTTGAGGTTCGCCGACGACATTGTAATTCTGTCAGAGACAGCAAAGGACCTGGAAGAGCAATTGAACGGGATGAACAGTGTCTTGAAAGGAGGATATAAGATGAACATCAACAAAAGCAAAACGAGGATAATGAAATGTAGTCGAATTAAATCGGTTGATGCTGCGGGAATTAGATTAGGAAATGAGACACTTAAAGTAGTAAAGGAGTTTTGTTATTTGGGGAGCAAAATAACTCATGATGGTCGAAGTAGAGAGGATATAAAATGTAGACTGCTGGCAATGGCAAGGAAAGCGTTTCTGGTGAAGAGAAATTTGTTAACATCGAGTATAGATTTAAGTGTCAGGAAGTCTTTTCTGAAAGTGTTTGTATGGAGTGTAGCCATGTATAGAAGTGAAACGTGGACGATAAATAGTTTAGACAAGAAGAGAATAGAAGCTTTCGAAATGTGGTGCTACAGAAGAATGCTGAAGATTAGATGACTAGATCATATAACTAATGAGGAGGTATTGAATATAATTGGAGAGAAGAGAATTTTGTGGCACAACTTGACTAGAAGAAGGGATTGGCTGGTTGGGCATATTCTGAGGCATCAAGGGATCATCAATTTAGTACTGGAGGGCAGCGTGGAGGGTAAAAATCGTAGAGGGAGACCCAGAGATGAATACACTAAACAGATTCAGAAGGATGTAGGTTGCAGTAGGTACTGGGAGATGAAGAAGCTTGCATAGGATAGTGTAGCATGGAGAGTTGCATTAAACCAGTCTCTGGACTGAAGACCACAACAACAACAATAGTAACTGTTGATTCTCCGTACCTTCAGTGAAATATCCGTTTTGCTTACGGTATGTGTTCTCCCATAATTGGTTACTCT
Organism: Schistocerca serialis cubense; assembly: GCF_023864345.2. Lineage (NCBI taxonomy): Eukaryota > Metazoa > Arthropoda > Insecta > Orthoptera > Acrididae > Schistocerca > Schistocerca serialis. The sequence continues at coordinate 710,350,795 of NC_064638.1, forward strand.
TAGGCAGTTTAAGTGTTAGAGAATACCGGTGTTAAACATTATGAGATAAAAAAAAAAAAAATAAAGGAAGCTTCGAAGGTATGTACACTAAACACGTGCACGTGATGGACATAGAAATATATACAAATACACGCAAGCTCTTTAAATTTTGGTCTTGAACGTGTTGTCCGAGAAATAAATCAAAATTGTTTGAAGAAATACGGTAACGAGCCCGTCGATATGCAAACGTTTATTTTACGGGCTCTCACCAGTCTTCAACTTGCATAATACGTTTAGATCTTCGACAGTATAATGTTTTCAATGATTGCATTTTGAACGTTGCTACCTTTTGTTCTATAATTTGTAGCTCCTTTATCCAATTGCAAATGAAGACGGAAAAATAAGTTGAGAATTACACAACAAAAGGCAGCTGCAGCATTCAAAATGCAATCGTTGAAAGCATTATACAGACGAAGATATAAGTGTGTAACACAAATTGAAGATCGATGAAAGCCGAAAATGCGTCATTACACGAAATGAAGCTATACGTAAAAAGAGTCTGGCATCTATTATTCCCTCAAGCAATTTCAGTCTACAGTTAAAGAGTTGTACTGAGAGGTGGCATGAGCCCCCTCTCATATTTCTATCTTACGATTTTCCTCTCTAATTGCATGCGGTGACAAGTTGCTATTCCTTCACACGCGGACTTCCCACGCAGCGTCTCTCGTCACCCGGGTGGTCCGGTGACAGGCGGGCACTACTGATCTTGATAGGGTAAGCCGACGGGTGTGAAGGAGTCGAGTGACTGCTTTCCAGACGCCGACATTATACAATAGCGGCAGACACGCTCACAGGGGCCTGAAGTAGCGGCTGGGCTAGAGGTTCCGTTACTTCGCAGAAACTTAGCGAAAACACTTTCTGGCGGCCTACCAGCGAGGCGTGGGAATGAATTGTGTACCCAGGCAGTTTTGGCGGGCAAATTCCCGCGCTTTCTGCAAAATCGTAACTGTGATTGGCTTGCTCAGGGCATAGCTCCATGACGTAGCAAAATCGGCGCAGAAATTGGCGCCAAGAATCTCCATTGGTGGAATGGTAGTGCTCCAGCAACAGAGTGGAATTTTCCGCCGGTTTTCCAGTTGCTGATTGGAATGCTTAACCACGGCCACTGTCGTGGGGGCGGGAATGTTCTGTGTTCGGTTTTGTACGGGTGCTCTTGTGGGGTAGTCGGCTCTCGCCTTTCAGTCGGAGTAGGTTACAACACTGAGCTCTCGCTGCTCTGGACAGCCTGCCTTTCGTTGGCTGTCTAATATACTTTTATTTGATTGTAACTGTTTAACGAAGTTGCTGAAGTTTCGACTTCAACGTAACTTTCCGAGTACAGTTGGCAATTGAGCGTTCTGCGTACAAGCGGCCTATGTTGTCTGTCTTGGGCAGTTTCGGCTAAAGTTGACTATATCAGAGTTACTGTGTGACTTCGCTTGTGAAAACCAATCACTGTACCGTCAGTGATTGTGTGGCGAGCCTTCTTCGTCTCCCTCAGAGGCGCATTTGTAACGATAGGAAGTCTTTAGTCTGGAACAACCAGACCAGGATAATTTGTTTCGGGCTATACTCGTGACATTATTATCATCACGACGGGACGTCGAAGCAACCAGCCATCGCTTCCAGTACGCCAGATCGTGTCCTTGCAGCTAAGAAGACAGCTTGGTAATGTATGTCCGCAGCGCCGGCAAAGCAGGCATTTTTGCTAGGCGATAATCAGAGCTCAGCAGAGCGCGCCTGTTCGTCTTTTCTAACTTTGTTCTATCTTGGGTGTTCATTGTCTGAGTTCTCACTAATGTAGCAGCAATTAATGTTGGGTTAGCTGTGTGTCTCTCTTAAGATTTGAGTTGCAAGGAATTGGCTCCACATACCACTTCGTCATAAACGTCACAATCTAGTTTAGGGACAACTTCACCTTCACAGCGTTTATTTGAGTATCCAATTTGAGCCAATTTGATGTATTGTAAATGTTTCATGTGTTTTTGTTTATTATTTTGTGTTTAGTCTTAGTAAATCATATTGTTATTTTGGACAGAACTTTCATTCTGTTAATTGGTAGAGCAACCCGATCATTTCTCACTACGTTAATGAAACCTTCCTTTATTTAACTTATTTATCAAATTAAATTATTGCAGGTGCCAAACTCTTTTTCTACTCCACTTGCGGGGTTTGTTACAGTCAGTTCGCGTATCTTTTTAATCCATGTGCAGCAGCAAAAGTCGGAGTTAGAATAGGGGGGCTTAGAGCATCATTTACATATGTAGATTCTAGAAGAATTTAGTGTTAAATACACTGCTAGCCCCTGCACCTCGCAGTACCACCATTAACATGGATAAATCGATAAATTGAAAATAGCTCCAACGCCCCTGTTCTAGTTGGGTACCCATATGGCACACCCTCTAATTTTTATATGGTTGAAGTATACCGAGCTCCACAATGGATCGTATTTCGGACGGAAAGCGTTTCGAGCAGAGCTCACCATCTGCAGCAACGTCGACAGGACTGACTGCGGACCTTTGGTACAGAGCCGAGTGGAGGGTCTGAATCAGAGGCTGAGACGGTTCTGCGACCGTGTGGGCTGCAGATTCCTCGACTTGCGCCATAGGGTGGTGGGGTTTCGGGTTCCGCTGGATAGGTCAGGAGTCCACTACACGCAACAAGCGGCTACACGGGTAGCAGGGGTTGTGTGGCGTGGGCTGGGCGGTTTTTTAGGTTAGATGGCCTTGGGCAAGTACAGAAAGGGCAACAGCCTCAACGGGTGTGGGGCAAAGTCAGGACATGCGGAGACCAAGCAGCAATCGGTATTGTAATTGTCAACTGTCGAAGCTGCGTTGGTAAAGTACCGGAACTTCAAGCGCTGATAGAAAGCACCGAAGCTGAAATCGTTATAGGTACAGAAAGCTGGCTTAAGCCAGAGATAAATTCTGCCGAAATTTTTACAAAGGTACAGACGGTGTTTAGAAAGGATAGATTGCATGCAACCGGTGGTGGAGTGTTCGTCGCTGTTAGTAGTAGTTTATCCTGTAGTGAAGTAGAAGTGGATAGTTCCTGTGAATTATTATGGGTGGAGGTTACACTAAACAACCGAACTAGGTTAATAATTGGCTCCTTTTACCGACCTCCCGACTCAGCAGCAATAGTGGCAGAACAACTGAGAGAAAATTTGGAATACATTTCACATAAATTTTCTCAGCATGTTATAGTCTTAGGTGGAGATTTCAATTTACCAGATATAGACTGGGACACTCAGATGTTTAGGACGGGTGGTAGGGACAGAGCATCGAGTGACATTATACTGAGTGCACTATCCGAAAATTACCTCGAGCAATTAAACAGAGAACCGACTCGTGGAGATAACATCTTGGACCTACTGATAACAAACAGACCCGAACTTTTCGACTCTGTATGTACAGAACAGGGAATCAGTGATCATAAGGCCGTTGCAGCATCCCTGAATATGGAAGTTAATAGGAATATAAAAAAAGGGAGGAAGGTTTATCTGTTTAGCAAGAGTAATAGAAGGCAGATTTCAGACTACCTAACAGATCAAAACGAAAATTTCTGTTCCGACACTGACAATGTTGAGTGTTTGTGGAAAAAGTTCAAGGCAATCGTAAAATGCGTTTTAGACAGGTACGTGCCGAGTAAAACTGTGAGGGACGGGAAAAACCCACCGTGGTACAACAACAAAGTTAGGAAACTACTGCGAAAGCAAAGAGAGCTCCACTCCAAGTTTAAACGCAGCCAAAACCTCTCAGACAAACAGAAGCTAAACGATGTCAAAGTTAGCGTAAGGAGGGCTATGCGTGAAGCGTTCATTGAATTCGAAAGTAAAATTCTATGTACCGACTTGACAGAAAATCCTAGGAAGTTCTGGTCTTACGTTAAATCAGTAAGTGGCTCGAAACAGCATATCCAGACACTACGGGATGATGATGGCATTGAAACAGAGGATGACACGCGTAAAGCTGAAATACTAAACACCTTTTTCCAAAGCTGTTTCACAGAGGAAGACCGCACTGCAGTTCCTTCTCTAAATTCTCGCACAAACGAAAAAATGGCTGACATCGAAATAAGTGTCCAAGGAATAGAAAAGCAACTGGAATCACTCAATAGAGGAAAGTCCACTGGACCTGACGGGATACCAATTCGATTCTACACAGAGTACGCGAAAGAACTTGCCCCCCTTCTAACAGCCGTGTACCGCAAGTCTCTAGAGGAACGGAGGGTTCCAAATGATTGGAAAAGAGCACAGATAGTCCCAGTCTTCAAGAAGGGTCGTCGAGCAGATGCGCAAAACTATAGACCTATATCTCTTACGTCGATCTCTTGTAGAATTTTAGAACATGTTTTTTGCTCGCGTATCATGTCATTTCTGGAAACCCAGAATCTACTATGTAGGAATCAACATGGATATCGGAAACAGCGATCGTGTGAGAGCCAACTCGCCTTATTTGTTCATGAGACCCAGAAAATATTAGATACAGGCTCCCAGGTAGATGCTATTTTTCTTGACTTCCGGAAGGCGTTCGATACAGTTCCACACTGTCGCCTGATAAACAAAGTAAGAGCCTACGGAATATCAGACCAGCTGTGTGGCTGGATTGAAGAGTTTTTAGCAAACAGAACACAGCATGTTGTTATCAATGGAGAGACGTCTACAGACGTTAAAGTAACCTCTGGCGTGCCACAGGGGAGTGTTATGGGACCATTGCTTTTCACAATATATATAAATGACTTAGTAGATAGTGTCGGAAGTTCCATGCGGCTTTTCGCGGATGATGCTGTAGTATACAGAGAAGTTGCTGCATTAGAAAATTGTAGCGAAATACAGGAAGATCTGCAGCGGATAGGCACTTGGTGCAGGGAGTGGCAACTGACCCTTAACATAGACAAATGTAATGTATTGCGAATACATAGAAAGAAGGATCCTTTATTGTATGATTATATGATAGCGGAACAAACACTGGTAGCAGTTACTTCTGTAAAATATCTGGGAGTATGCGTACGGAACGATTTGAAGTGGAATGATCATATAAAATTAATTGTTGGTAAGGCGGGTACCAGGTTGAGATTCATTGGGAGAGTGCTTAGAAAATGTAGTCCATCAACAAAGGAGGTGGCTTACAAAACACTCGTTCGACCTATACTTGAGTATTGCTCATCAGTGTGGGATCCGTACCAGGTCGGGTTGACGGAGGAGATAGAAAAGATCCAAAGAAGAGCGGCGCGTTTCGTCACCGGGTTATTTGGTAACCGTGATAGCGTTACGGAGATGTTTAATAAACTCAAGTGGCAGACTCTGCAAGAGAGGCGCTCTGCATCGCGGTGTAGCTTTCTGTCCAGGTTTCGAGAGGGTGCGTTTCTGGATGAGGTATCGAATATATTGCTTCCCCCTACTTATACCTCCCGAGGAGATCACGAATGTAAAATTAGAGAGATTAGAGCGCGCACGGAGGCTTTCAGACAGTCGTTCTTCCCGCGAACCATACGTGACTGGAACAGGAAAGGGAGGTAATGACAGTGGCACGTAAAGTGCCCTCCGCCACACACCGTTGGGTGGCTTGCGGAGTATCAATGTAGATGTAGATGTAGATGTAGACTGTACTTATACCATTTAGTGTTACGGCTAGAAATTTCCGGTTGCAGTTATGTTTCTACTGTTCTCCACTATTCTCTCTATTCCATGTGGGACAGTCTTCGTGACTCAGTGAAATTAACTTTAATACAGTTATGTATACTGGCGAAAGATACAAAGGAATATAGTAACCAAATGGGACTTACGAAAACCACGATCAGTTCTTGATTGCCTCCTACTCTATCTACAACTTTGATCGAAAGTAGTACTTCTGGGATTGACTATCAGCGTCAAGATAATGGATTTCCCGTGGACTCTTTATGGCAGACGATGGAAAGAAAGAAGAAAGGAAGATTAAGTTTGTACACCCCGTTGACGACGAAGTCATTGGAGCACAAGCTCAGAATAGACACCGGCTTGGGAGGGAATCGGTCGTGTTCTCAAATATGCCATTCCGGAACTCGCCTTGAACGATTTAGGAAATCCATGGGAGACCTGAATCCGAATGGCTCGTGAGTGATTTGAGAGCCACTCCTTCCGAAAGCGGCCCTAGTACCGCTTCATGCGATTCAGATAAATAAGTTAGCGTAAGAAAAATAGTGTTAAAGTACTTGAAAGTAATAGGATAGTTAAAGACGTATGCTTCCGAAATGAGTCACAGTAGTAAACAAATATAAATACAACTGTAGCCAAGTTCTTCTTACTATTAGTCCGACACAAGCATGGATAACAAGCTGCATTTTCTACTATGTTATATACCCGGATTTGTTCATTTTCCTACCAGGTATTTTCACCCTTAAGCCAATTTTTATTTCTTAATACTTGAGTGGTTGATGGGATACGTATGTCCCACTGAGCATTGATACGCCTGTATCTCACAACTGTCGAATGATAGAATCTAGCGAGGTGCTTCTGGAACTTGGAGAAAATACTGTGGATTGTGGGATGGATATATAGGAAAAATGGTTCAAATGGCACTGAGCACTATGGGACTTAACTTCTGAGGTCATCAGTCCCCTAGACCTTAGAACTACTTAAACCTAAATAACCTACGGACATCACACACATCCATGCCCGAGACAGGATTCGAACCTGCGACCGTAGCGGTCGCGCGGTTCCAGAATGTAGCGCCCAGAACCGCTCGGCCACCCCGGCCGGCCGATATATAGAAATATGTGTGTGATGAAACGGGTACGAGTGTGTTTATAAGTGGCACAGAGCGTCTGTTTGACGAAAGTCAGATCAGATCACCATCTTCTCCATTCCAAGTAGGTCTGAAGTAACTGACTGTATTTTCTTATACTTATTAGACACTGTTTTGAAATATTACGACGTACCTCAGTATTTCTGCTGGTTTATACACAAGCTGAATGTAGTGCGACATATATGCTCCAGTAAAGTTCATGGGATGTAGAAAATTGCGGTGTGTGTGGTACGTCAAAGCCATCTAAAAAAATTATGTTGAAAACTCGTGTGCAATGTTTCATTTTTCCTCATTGTCAGTAGAATAAATGTGTTTCGGTAATGATTTTTTATACTTTTTCCACAAGTGAAGTCCTGATAAAATCATTCTAAAATTAAAAAATTAACTCTGAATGTCCTTGGTCCACAGGAAAACATGGACGTAGTTAGGTTCGTAGGACACATGGACACAGTGAAAGTGTATTATTTATCAAAAAGGAGGATAGTTTTTTACTTTTTATTTTTCAAATATGTGCAAAATAAATTTTCACTATGAAAGGGTTAATTTGTAGTATATGGCAAGCTTTAGTCAGCTTTGGCATATTCTGAGTTGACTGCTGTGAGATCATTTGGAAGCTTATAGCTCTTCGAAGCGTCTGCCACATTAAAATGTCTCGCGTGCCACAGGGAAACAAGCAGTGTGCAGCTTGTTTCAGAAGCTGGAGGCCTTGCATGGCGAGAAGGGATGCAATAGACGCTCGGTGAAAACTCAATTCCAGTTCGGCAGTATCCGTGGTACGAGACTACACTGTGAATGGCTTGGCGGCTAAGCAGTTTACTTGGGAACAGGCACAATCAGATACAAATAACTGCGAAATAACCACGGCGCTAACGCGCGAGAACGAGCTCACAAACTGAGTTACGCTCCGAGGAAGCACATTCAGTAAGTCGTGAAAGCCAAGCACATCGTTACCAATATTACTGTTTAGATTTCATATTGTATCTGAAAAACGCTGTTTCACCTCTGAAAACGGTATTTTCTGGTGAAAATCGTTTACTGTTCACACTAGGGAGTGTTTAATTTTCAGTCTGCTTAGTTTCATGTAGATAAATACAGCATTAGCGACAGATGTTGAAGTGTTGGTGGTGATCGATCGCAGAACTGCATTGTTTGAATCTCGATAATGGAAACAATGTTGATTGCCGAAGGCGAGGCGAGCTGGGGACGCAGAGTTGCTTATCATCAGAATGAGCGTTGTGTGTACTCACCGCGTTCTGACCATATGTCACCAAACATGTCTCTGTACTTGCCACATTATGTATTGCATTTAGCAGGTAACACAAAGAGAGCGAAATTTCCTCTGTTGATATGTCCCTAAAATCTTTTTCATGATTATTCGAGAAGGAGTCAGAAATAGTTTTTCTCCTGCCGTCAGATTTCCCATCCACCTTGGAAATACATTAGATTAGAGATATTCAAGGACGTAGAACATATCATAAAACAACAATACGTAATACATATTTACGAAAAGAGAAAGAAATATGCCATTCTACCTTCAACAGACCTTAATGAAATGGTCCCCAGGGATGTGAAATAAGAAAAAAATCTTAAACCTATTTTCGTTCAACAGATAATAACAAAGCTACCACAAACACGTAAATATATATACATGTAGTAAGGGAGATGAAGTTATATTTAGCAGACAGAGAACGACTGCGGACTTCTTAAATGTGTTATATCTCTTTATAAAAAGTAACGGCAACTGCGCTCATTGTCAGACCGTCACAAAATTTTAGTTACTGAAAGGGACATTTATTTTCAAATACGAGTCACAACTATCACGTCAGTTAAATATAGTTTTGCGCAATACTGACACTGCATAGTTTTTGTACACAAAAAAACGTGTATGCTCCTGGGCTTCCATTTCGAGGTGAGAGGTTTCAAATTCCGATCCAGCCATCTTGAACCAGGTCTTTCACGGTTTCCTTGAAATACTTCTGGCCAATGCCGCTGTAATTCCTTCAGAGAAGGCTGGGCCGATACTGTGCCTCACCCGCACCGAGTCAGAACTTAGAAAATGGTTCAAATGGGACTTAACATCTGAGGTCATCAGTCCCCTAGACTTAGAACTACTTAAACCTAACTAACGTAAGAACACCACACACAACCATGCCCGAGGCAGGATTCGAACCTGCGACCGCAGCAGCAGCGCGGTTCCGGAATGAAGCGCCTTGAACCACTCGGCCACAGCGGCCAGCCAGAACTTACACAATGTCACTAAAGACCTCTACGTTATCTGAGCAAAAATATATGGAGATTGTAAGCATTTCGGAACTGACCACTAGATGCCACGAAAAGCGGCCCCTCCAGCATAAAAGGAAGCAGGGAGTATTGCGTTGCCAGTAGAAAGGCAGTAACAGCAGGATTGGCTGCTCAGGAGAGCTCAGAGACTTCACTGTACGTCACCTGAGTAACAAATCCATCATGCGACATTTCAGCCCTTCTAAAGCTGCCCAAGTTGTCTGTTGGTGATGCCATTGTGAAGTGGAAACGCGAAAGAATAACTATAGCTAAACGAAGACCAGACAGTTCTTATATACTGTCGGACAGGAACCGTCGATCATTGCGGAGCGTGGATGCATGAAATCTCACAAAATTATCGGAAGAATCACTCGTTTATTCCATAGTGCTACCAGCAGACCAGCTGCCACAATGAATTTGCGTAGGGAGTTAAAAAGAATGGGGTACAATAGTCGAACAGCTCCTCGTAAGCCACACATTTCTGTAGTCACTACTAAGGGATACTTGCGGTCGTGTAAAAAGAGACGCCACTGGACAATGGAGGCCAGAAACGAGTCATTTTCAATGATGAATCACGCTATACGCTGTGGCAATAAGGTGGAAGAGTTTAGGTTTGGCGAATGCCCCGAGAACTTTATGAGGTGTTTTCCGTAGATAGCGTGTGGTTCTCTTATTGCGCTTAAGAAAACGCTAAATGCGGAAGCATATGAACAAATTCTACAACACTATGTAGCGGGTAAAGTAGAGGGCCAGTTCGGAGACGATGGCTGCTTGTTTGTGCATGACAGTGCAACCAGTGATGAAGCATTACGTCTGAGGTAATGGTTTGCGGACAGAAACATTCATGAAATGACTCTCCTGCCCAGAGTCTCGACCGGAAACCAATGGAACGCCTTTGGGATGAGTCAGAACGTCGGATTCGCTCCAAACCCCTGGGTCGAACATCACTATCACGTATGGCTCTTGAGGAAGAGTGGCGTGCCATTCTCCTACAGATATTCCGACTTCTTACTGAAAGTGTCCCCAGCAGCTTTCATCCAGCCAAAAAGGCGTAGGATGAACACACCCTACATTAATGCCTACTAACAGGTGTCCAGTGTACTGTTTCTCCTGGGTGGAGTAGGGGTTAAAATGAATGTAAACTAAATATTACGATAGATTTTATAAATAATCGACAAGTACCCCAAAGAAGAAGAGATAGAACTACAATGGACATGTTATTCCATGGACTCTTGCGCTTCTATGCATGAGCTATCTTTTTTTTGTCATTTGCTTATCTTATCTGCTTGGATTCGGAGCTAGTGTTACGCTCATCTTGCTGTACCTGCTGATAATGTAAGTTGTACTTATTGTTGTTGTTGTGGTCTTCAGTCCTGAGACTGGTTTGACGCAGCTGTCCATGCTACTCCATCCTGTGCAAGCTTCTTCATCTCCCAGTACCTACTGCAACCTACATCCTTCTGTATCTGTTTGGTGTATTCATCTCTTGGTCTCCCTCTACGATTTTTACCCTCCACGCTGCCCTCCAATACCAAATTGGTGAATCCTTGATGCCTCAGAACATGTCCTAAGAAACGATCCCTTCTTCTAGTCAAGTTGTGCCACAAACTTCTCCCCAATCCTATTCAGTACTTCCTCATCGGTTATGTGATCTACCCATCTAATCTTCAACATTCTTCAGTAGCACCACATTTCGAAAGCTTCTATTCTCTTCTTGTCCAAACTATTTATCGTCTATGTTTCACTTACATAAATGGCTATACTCCATACAAATACTTTCAGTAACGACTTCCTGACACTTAAATCTATACTCGATGTTAACAAATTTCTCTTCTTCAGAAATGCTTTCCTTGCCATTGCCAGTCTACATTTTATATCCTCTCTAATTCGACCATCATCAGTTATTTTGCACCCCAAATAGCAAAACTCCATTACTACTTTAAGTGTCTCATTTCCTAATCTAATTCCCTCGGCATCACCCGACTTAATTCGACTACATTCCATTATCCTCGTTTTGCTTTTGTTGATATTCACCTTATACCCTCCTTTCAAGACACTGTCCATTCCGTTCAGCTGCTCTTCCAAGTCCTTTGCTGTCTCTGACAGAATTACATGTCATCGGCGAACCTCAAAGTTTTTATTTCTTCTCCATGGATTTTAATACCTACTCCGAATTTTTCTTTTGATTTCTTCACTGCTTGCTCAATATACAGATTGAATAACATCGGTAAATAGCTTTTCGCTCCCTGTATTTTACCCCTGCCACCTTTAGAATTTGAAAGAGAGTATTCCAGTCAACATTGTCAAATCTTTCTCTAAGTCTACAAATGCTAGAAACGTAGGTTTGCCTTTCCTTAATCTATTTTCTAAGATAAGTCGTAGGGTTAGTACTGCCTCACGTGTTCGATCATTTCTACGGAATCTAAACTGATCTTCCCAGAGGTCGGCTTCTACTAGTTTTTCCATTCGTCTGTAAAGAATTCGCGTTAGTATTTTGCAGCCGTGACTTTTTTTAAGTTGTACTTAAAACCCGAAAAATATAATGGTTATTTCGTCAAAAGAATTTGTGTATGTGGTCACTCTACCGTAAATCTGACACCTTTATTGTCGTAAGTAGATATGGGCCTTAACAAAGAATTTTCATTGTTAGTCGCCATCTTAGAAAAACCTTTAACATTTTTCTTTTACCTCATCTACGAGACGTGCCGTCGGTTAAGACAATTAACTTTATTTCAGATCCCACGAGACCGGAGGCAGCTACTAATAATTTAACAATTTTACTTACAGATTTTCTTCATATCACCAGATAACATCCCAGGCAGAAAAGGTCTGGTCACAGGATTCCAATTCCATTATAGGATTTCATTTGTAGATGCTACTCTCGTTATCTTATATTGGGGAATCGAGACGAAGCCACGATATTAAGTTACGTACTACAGTAGTGTACGCCGAACAGACTTGGCAAATATTCTCTGGTGCAAGAAGCACACGACTTCTCACGAGCCTAGAGTTGGATAAATGAGAAAAGGACAATTAATTATCTACGATTACGTAACTACCCAGAGAACTGAGCTAGTTTACTGAGTGCTTATACACGTCGGGCTAAATTAAACGACATATTACACTGTTAATAATATTCCTACATTAGTTATTTCTCTTTTATGCTGAACCATTGCATTAATGTGTGTTTTTTTTATAGAAGTCACGGCTCATATTTTATTTTATTACATTTCACCGGATACTTTTCATCATATAGTGCACGTCGATGAAAAGTTAATCCTGAAGGTACTCCTCTCCATCAGCTGGATCGACCACACTCGCTGTGTTGTTCCAAAGGTGCTGTGATTCAGGTGTATGCGACTGTCATCTCGGTTTCATTCCCATTATCCTATTTTTGTCCTAATTTATCACGGGTAGCAACGCAAAGGTGCAATATGTTTAATTTACATGCTACTGATTCCCCATAAAAACGGCGTCGAACGTTCTCGAAAGGACATGCGCCTTACACGACTTGTCAGGCAGGCGAAGAAGTGAGGATGACGTCAGTAAACAGCGAGTCTACTGTTACCTCCTGAAGTCAGTCAACGTTCATTCCTTTTAATTACGCGACAAGAGCTGAATCATTTACAGTCAAGAAACCATTTATTATGTTCCTCACTGACTTGCTGAACGAAATTAACACGATGATGTGTCCCAGCGGCACACATCGTCGCCTACTTTTAGTTCCATGACGGAGTTGAAGGTACCGAAATGAAAGCAGTTCTGCACCAGAGTTGCCCATTTTCTTCTTTAGAAACGATGCGGAACAGTCCTCAATTTACTGGCGAAATTGAGATAGTGAGAACACTTTTCAAAGAAAAAGGACTAGCAACAATATTAAGAACTAAATTTGTATCTCTAAAGGATATGAGGCATAGCATAGGGAACAGCAGAAAGATGTGAAGAAAACTGCCCAGGTAGGAGCAGGACTTGCGCTCCGAGGGTTACGTACACATATAATTACGAATATAGAAAGCTTATCAATCTCGGGAATCAAGAATCGCTCCGATTATTGCCTGTTATCGAAATCAATACTAGCAAGATAAGGATCCTGTGAATTCCAAACTTTCGAGAATGTTTTAATTTTAAGTCTGAAGTCAGCTAACAAACGCCAAAGAAAGACTTTCTTGAGTGATATAATTACAAATTAAAAGTTTTCTGATTTTTTCCCTTTACTTGTACTGTGAAACGTTGCTTCTTGCCAAATTTAATGATTCTATGTCAGTGGGAAGTACCATACAGATTCTGATGAATGAGTCTGTAAACATTGACATATGTGACGTAAATGGCCGTATCTTTTGACTGTGTGCAGTTCTACGGCTTCGCGCGGGGTAGCCGAGCGGTCTAGGGCGCTGCAGTCAGGGACTGTGCGGCTGGTCCCGGCGGAAGTTCGAGTCCTCCCTCGGGCATGAGTGTGTGTGTTTGTCCTTAGGACAATTTAGGTTAAGTAGTGTGTAAGCTTAGGGACTGATGACTTAGCAGTTAAGTCCCCTAAGATTTCACACACATTTGAACATTTGATTCTACGGCATCGACTGCATACGACCAGCGCAGCACCACGGTACGGTATCATGAAGGCGCTGATCTACGCGCCAGTGTAATGAGCAGGCAGGCCACACCTCCAGGAAGACAAGACTCCAGTGCCCCCTGCCAACACTGACTTAACCAGCCGCCCATCACTGGCCGGCCCCACTTCGTTCGCAAAATCATGCTCGTAAATTAAGGATAATGCTGATACATGGTGAAACAACGCTCTGGTGGGCGGTTTGCGGGTTTAAATCACCTCGGAGTATGACCATGCGGTGCATTTGGCCGCCGGTCGTCGCACGGTGGCGCTGGCAGCAGTCCACATACGCAGAGGTGTGTTGGTGCATGTCAGAATACGATGAAGCGAGTAAGTGTGCAGACATTTTCAGACGTGCTAATGGTGATTGTGTGTTGAAAATGGCTCAAAGAACACGCATTGATGACTTTATGAGAGGTAGAATACTAGGGCGACTGGGGGCTGTTCAAACACAGCAGGTCGTAGCACGGGCCCCCCGTGTGCTACAAAGCGTGAGCTCAAGATTACAGCAACGATTCCAGCAGACAGGAAACGTGTCCAGGCGCTACAGTACGGGACGTCCACGGTGTACACACCACAAGAAGACCGATATCTCACCACCAGTGCCCGCAGACGGCCACAGAGTACTGCAGGTAGCTTTGCTCGCGACTTTACCGCAGCCACTGCAACAGTTGTCTCCAGACACACAGTCTACAGACGACTGAAGAGACATGGTTTATTCGCCTGGAGACTGCAAGGTGCATTCCATTGACCCTTCGTCACAGGAGAGCCCGTAAAGCCTGGTGTCAAGAACACAGTACATGCTCATTGGAACAGTGGTCCCAGGTTGCGTTCATGGACGAGTCCAGGTATAGTCTGAACAGTGATTCTCGTTGGGTTTTCATCTAACGTGAACCAGGATCCAGATAACAACACCTTAATTGTCCTTGAAAGGGACCTGTATGGAGGTCGTGGTTTGATGGTGTGGGGTAGGATTATGATTGGTGCGCGTACACCCCTGTATGTCTTAAACAGAGGAACTGTATTTTCAGGCGTGCACAGGGTCCCACCTTCCTCCTGATGGATGATAGTGGATGGGCCCACCGAGCTGCCATCGTGCAGGAGCACCTTGAAACAGAAGATATCAGGCGAATGGAGTGGCCTGCCTGTTCTCCAGACCTAAACCCATCGAGCACCTCTGTGATGCTCTCGGTCGACGTATCGCTACACGTCTTCAAACCGCTACGACACTTCAGGAGCTCCGACAGGCACTGGTGCAAGAATGGAAGGCTATACCCCAGCAGCTGCCCGACCACCTGATCCAGAGCTCGTCAACCCGTTGTGCGGCCTGTGTACGTGTGCATGGTGATTATATCCCATATTGTTGTCGAGGTACATGCGCGGCAAACAATGGCGTTTTGTAGGACATGTATTTCGGGACGGTTTTCTCAACTTATCAGCAATACCGTGGACTTACGGATCTGCGTCGTGTGTGTTCCCTATGTGCCTATGCTATTAGCACCAGTTTTGTGTAGTGCCACATTGTGTGGCACCACATTCTGCAATTATCCTTAATTTATGAGCGTGAGTGTAATATGAAAACGATACTTAGCCAGCGTTCTGCGAATAGTAATTGAGAGTAAATGTAATTGCATGTACTAGGCACAGAAACCACAGGAAATCACTTCATAAAGAAGAGCTAAGCTACGTTTCTTTCCTTTTTAGAAACAAAGTGTTCCATTAATCTGCAAATAATTTGTACAGATCATTTTGGATTCTCGCCACCGGCCATCGCGACTTCGCTTCTTCCTTGTTTGTGTCGGTGCTGACTCCCACAGTAGCAGACACAACAGATTGCATTGACTTACTTGCTTAACTTTTTTGCACCACCAAGGAGCCATGGCCTTTAGTATGTGACATAAATTTCTACTTGCTATTTCTATCCATTCCTGAGAAAAAGGGGTCTTAACAGACGGACGGCCAGAAAATCGGATAAGAAATGACAAAAAAGTTTCTTTGTCGTATGACAGAGTTACAAACCAACTACTTTGGTATTTTTTCCTTTAGCTGCACTGTGAAATTTTTCTCCTTGAAATCTTGCTTCCTGGCAAGTTTCATAATTACAGGTCAACGAAAGTACACTACGCCGGCCCGTGTGGCCGAGCGGTTCTAGGCGCTTCAGTCCGGAACCGCACGTCTGCTACGGTCGCAGGTTCTAATCCGGCTTCGGGCATGGATGTGTGTGATGTCCTTAGGTGAATTAGGTTTACGTAGTTCTAAGTCTAGAGAACTGATGATCTCAGATGTTAAGTCCCATAGTGCTCAGAGCCATTTGAACCATTTTTGAAAGTACACTACAAGTTCGGATGAGCGAGTTGTCGAATATCAAAAATTGTGGCGTAAATGAGCTTGTCTTTTGATTGCAAAGACTTAGAGACTTCAGTTTTTTACGTTGCAAAGAAACCATAGACCTAAGAATGTGGCATAAATTTTTACGTGGTACATTTACCCGTTCCTGATAAAAATGGCTTTTAACAGCCGGCCAGACAAACAGCAAAATGATCCTAGTGGTTCCGTTCCTACTGTCTTAGGTGCAGAACTCTAAAAACAATGTTATGACTTCAATGTGCAGAGGCGCAATCGCCTTGAGAGGCTACAACCGAGGTAAAAAAGCTCCATTGTGTTGTGGATGTTCGCTATAGGAGAGTGGCGCCGCTTGCTCCGGTATCCGGCGTACGCTTCGCGCTTCGTGTCGAGCCCTGAGTTCAAATGGCTCTGAGCACTATGGGACTTAACATCTGTGGTCATCAGTCCCCTAGAACTTAGAACTACTTAAACCTAACTAACCTAAGGACATCACACACATCCATGCCCGAGGCAGGATTCGAACCTGCGACCGTAGCGGTCACACGGTTTCAGACTGTAGCGCCTAGAACCGCACGGCCACGAGCCCTGAGTTATTTCGGCGTCCGGGTAGACGTCGCGCCGGACGCGAAATATGACCCCTCTGACTTCACGGAGCATCCGGCTCGCTTCTCAGCTGGCGGCCGTGTTAGCTCCGAGCGTCGACTCGAGCAAAGCCGGCCACTGTTTGTTTCACACGCACCGTGCTGTAGAGGGAGCTAAGCGTAGCGTGCGTCTGCTTATATGGCGAAACTTTGATAATTCCATCAGCAAGAAGACCGGTAGTATAGTAAAGAAAAACGATTATACTGATCCCAGTTTCCTTTGTTAATTATACTGGTAATCCTAATACGAAAACTACTTGACTTCAGTACGTCCCACGATTGCTCCCCTTCCGCTCTCTTCTGAATGTTTTAGTATGTTCTAAGCGATGCGATACTCGCCTGGCATACGAGGTGCGACAATAAAGTAATGAAACTGATGTGGAAAAAAAAATGTTGCTTACCGTTTTAGTCAAGTTTAGTGTTGTCGCCTTCAAAGCAGTTCCCTTCTGATTGCACACACTTTTTCCAGTGCTTCTGCCATTGATGGTAACATTTCTGGAACTCATCTTCTGTAATACCATCCAAGACCCTCGTCACAGCTTGTTGGACATCTTGTGTTGTTAGAAAATGGTGTCCCTTGACCGCCATCTTGACTCCAGGAAACAGAAAAAAGTTGCACGGAGCGATATCTGGTGAATAAGGTTGCTGTGGTAGTACTGAGATTTGTTTTGAGGTTAAGAACTGCGTACTGACAGAGCAGTATGGGATGGCGCATTATCGTGATGCACAATCCAATTATCAGCAATGTTGGCACGGTCACGAAGAACTCTTTTACGAAGTCTTTCTAAAATTTCTTTGTAGTAATACTGGTTAACTGTTTGTCCAGGAGGCACCCACTCTTTATGAACAATTCCCTTGGAATCAAAGAAGCACGCAAACATGCATTTCACTTTTGACTTTGACATGCGAGCTTCTTTTTGGTCTGGGCGATCCCTTTGAGCACCATTGCGAACTTTGGCGTTTTGTCTCTGGATCGTACTGAAAAACCAACTTTCATCAGCAGTGATAACATGGCTCAACAATTCTGGATTGATTTCCGTTTGCTCTAACATTATGCGGTTCCATTTCCGTGACGAGAGACACAAACACGTGTTAACTTATTACACCACAACTCACGACTGAGCAGTTGCATCGATGTGCCCCTTGGACTAGAAGCAGCTTATAGACCAAGGTCAAAGATATTGTGCCTACGAAAGCCTGCAGGGTTGCCACATCTTGCAAAGAAAATCAGTCTCATTACTTTACTGTCACACCTCGTATATGATTGGACACTCTCGTTATCATCATCATCATCAACAACAACAACACTGTCCACTCCAAAAAGCTGGGTACGTTGTAGGAACGTCTCTTCAACTTTTAACTTTTTTCCACAGCTACTCCTCATTTATTTGGTGTGACTTGTGTAGAATTTGTAAGATCTGTGACGATTTGATTTACTCTTCCTCGCCTTTTACTGGTCTCTTACCTGGGACCTATCAATAAAAATAAACCCAAGGATTCCTGACGAGGTCACTCTCTCATAGGTTCCAGTAGGCTTCTTTCTAATCCTTATTTTATGTAATTTGGTTTTCTGTAGGCACGAATGAAGGAACTTCATTAACGCTGGTTGGAGGCGTTTCTTATTAGGTCCAGTAACTGCCGTTGCTTCTAGTCCATGTGTTGGTATAGGTAAGATAGACGTTTTGTATATGCTTGTGGATATGTTCCTTCTCAATGTATGGTGCTATCTGAGGAAACAACGTTACTCAAGTACTTATCAAACAAATGTGTACTACGATGAAATTACTTTCCTCTTGCAACAAGCAACTGATACTTCCGCACTACAACCGCTATATTTTCTTTAAGCGTACTAGAAAATTGCACACTCCTTATACAGATGATAACTACGCACAACTTCCGTCACCTGAGCTGCAACACGTAGTGACTGACAGCCAAGTTCGTTTTAATCATGGAGACATCTGAAAGTACGTAACTGCACAAATATTCAATTTCACAGATTGGTTTCCTGCTGGCTTTGGAATTTTAGTTCTCGTGTCAGAGCAAGGAAATTTCTGCCAGTGCTTTTCTGTCGAAATAATTTGTCCCATAACTATCAGACGCCTAATTTTTCTTGTATTAGCTTCTGTGTCTGGCAGCGTCGTTCCATATACCAAGAGTATTAGCCACCCTCTTCCTGCAAAACGTATTCATTTGGGACCGTTGTTTTAAAAGTCCTGAAGAGACTTGCTTTGCGATAGTAACCTGTGGCAACTGGTATGAGATACGTCCTGATATCATTAACAGAGCTACATGATCAAATATGACTGCGCAGAGTGGATTTCGTAACAGCTTATGCATGCAGATATGTTGTAAGGCATTCGAGAACGATTAAATTCAATGACAGAGGTTAGCTAATTTAGTGGTTTACATGTCAGTGAAAAACAAATGTTCTGAAGTAAGACGGGCAGACAGTTTCTGAGGAATACAGCTTCTAACAGAGTTGACAAACTGGCGTATCTGTGGACTACACTCATACGGCGGCAGTACATCAGAAATTAAATGCTATGTCAAATGAAAATACGTAGATTTTATAAAATCCGATTGCCTGTTAAGAGCCAGATTATCTTCAGACGGAAGTACGATTATATGAATGTTACCTATTCCCAGTTTTTCTGCACGGGTCAGTTGTGTGGACACTGAAAGACGCAAAAACAGGAAAAAAGAACTAATTCCCTTTGAGACATGCGCCTACTGATTTATAATCATAACTTCCTTTAAAATGCTGATATACCGAGGAGAATCGGAAAAAAATTAGAAATTATAAAGACAATCCGGAAAAGAAAAGTTGAATCTGCCTGCCAACTGCCATACAGACTTTTAGCGCTAACAGCTAAAGACGAAATCGTCGACGAACTTGGACTAGTAATAAGGAATTCATTTGATTAAATTTTAGCATCCTTTCTACTACATTATTAAACAAGCAAAATAAGCCCAGACTGGCAAAGGGCGGGCTAAGACTTCGGATATGCTCTTTGAAAGCAACTGCGGAGGCATTCGCCTGAAGGGATCAGGAAAATCACAGAAAACGTAAATTTGAATGGCTTGACAGGTTTCTGAACGTCCTTCTCTCGATAGTGCACTATGACATGTAGCTAGGAGCAGCGTTAGAAACGCAGTTTCATCTAATGTCTTTCTCAATGATATTAAAGGGTGAAGAAAAAATTTTTATGTGCAACTCCAAATCCGGCGTAGAGCAAGCATTTTGAGAATGTTAAAGGAGAAAACAAGACATAATTAACTTTATCCTTATTAGTCCTAAAATGTATCTTATTGCAGTCATTTCCTGTGGCTGTAATAAAACAATATTATGGAAGCAGGCTGAAACAACAATTTGTTTAAAGATCTGTCATTTATAGGGAGCTGTTGCACTCGAATGAAACGTCAGTAACGGTTCTGTAGAGATATTGCTTGTTATGCATGTTACTCGGTCGAGTTTCCCGCTCCGCTGACGCAAGTTGCAACAATCTGCCGTTAGAGGACTCGGAGTTGTAGCTTGTAACATGGCGGTGTGTAACGCAACTATGTCACTGCATGATAAACAGCGTGTTGTATTCGAGTTTCTACTCGCAGAAAGCGTGCCTCCATTTACAGTCCATAACAGAATGGAAACTGTTTACGGTGTTGACTGTAGCGACATCAGCAACGTGCGATGTATGGATGACCGCGTACAGCAACCGATGAGACTCATCGGAATTGGGTTGATGAAGTCATCATAGAAATCGTCGCATAACACAGACACAAGACAAAATGGTAGATATCGAAATAGATGACAGAGGGCTAGAAAAACATTTAAAATCCCTCAAAAGAGGAAAGCCCGCTGGACCTGATGGGATACCAGTTAGATTTTACACAGAGTACGCGAAGGAACTTGCCCCCCTTCTTGCAGTGGTGTACCGTAGGTCTCTAGAAGAGCGCAGCGTTCCAAAGGATTGGAAAAGGGCACAGGTCATCCCCGTTTTCAAGAAGGAACGTCGAACAGACGTGCAGAACTACAGACGTATATCTCTAACGTCGATCAGTTGTAGAATTTTGGAACACTTATTATGTTCGAGTATAATGACTTTTCTGGAGACTAGACAGACTCTGTAGGAATTAGCATGGGTTTCGAAAAAGATGATCGTGTGAAACCCAGCTCGCGCTATTCGTCCACGAGACTCAGAAGCCATAGACGCGGGTTCCCAGGTAGATGCCATGTTTCTTGACTTCCGCAAGGCGTTCGATACAGTTCCCGACAGTCGTTAAATGAACAAAGTAAGAGCATATGGACTAACAGACTAATCGCGTGATTAGATTGAAGAGTTCCTAGATAACAGAACGCAGCATGTCATTCTCAATGGAGAGAGGTGTTCCGAAGTAAGAGTGATTTCAGGTGTGCCGCAAGGAAGTGTCGTAGGACCGTTGCTATTCGCTATATACATAAATGACCTTGTGGATAACATGGGAAGTTCACTGAGGATTTTTGCCGATGATGCTGTACTATATCGAGAGGTTGTAACAGTGGAAAATTGTACTGAAATGCAGGAGGATCTGCAACGAATTGACGCATGGTGCACGGAATAGCAATTGAATCTCAATGTAGACAAGTGTAATGTGCTGCGAATACAAAGAAAGAAAGATCGTTTATCATTTAGCTACAATATAGCAGGTCAGCAGCTGGAAGCAGTTAATTCCGTAATTATCTGGGAGTAGGCATTAAGAGTGATTTAGAATGGAAAGATCATATAAAGTTGATCGTCGGTGAAGCAGATGCCAGACTGAGATTCATTGGAAGAATCCTAAGGAAATGCAATCCGAAAACAAAAGGAAGTAGGTTACAGTACACCTGTTCGCCCACTGCTTGAATATTGCTCACCAGTGTAGGATCCGTATCAGATAGGGTTGATACAAGAGATACAGAAGATCCAACGGAGAGCAGCGCGCTTCGTTACAGGATCATTTAGTAATCGCGAAAGCTTTACGGAAATGACAGATAAACTCCAGTGGAAGACTCTGCAGGAGAGACGCTCAGTAGCTCGGAACGGGCTTTTGTTGAAGTTTCGAGAACATAACGTTCACCGAGGAGTCAAGCAGTATATTGCTCTCTCCTACGTATATCTCGCGAAGAGACCATGAGGATAAAATCAGAGAGATTAGAGCCCACACAGAGGCATACCGACAATCTTTCTTCCCACAAACAATACGAGACTGGAATAGAAGGGAGAACCGATAGAAGTACTCAAAGTACCCTCCGCCACACACCGTCAGGTGGCTTGCGGAGCATGGATGGAGATGTGGATGTACATGTAGAAGGTGTGGCACATTTGGAATTCATGCCTAAAGGTACCGTCATAAACTCTCCAAGGTACTGTGGTAGACTCTCGGAAAAATTAAAGCACAAGTTCGAAGAGTTCGTCCACAGATGGAATACCCTGTCCTTCTGCATGATCTTGTCAGACCACACACGAGCGCTGTAACATTTGCAACAACACGACGCCTCGGGTTTAGTGTCATCGATCACCTGTCATTCAGTGCCGACTTTGCTGCATCCGACTTTCATCTGCTTCCAGAACTTAAAGAACACCTTCGAGGACTTCATTTTGATAGTGATGGAACGGTGCAAGCAGAAGTGAGGTTTTACCTTCGTCAACAAAATCAAACATTCTACAGTGACGATATCAACAAATTGGTCTCTCGTTGGGAGAAATGAAGAATAAAGACGTGGAACGTAGATAAATTTTGTTTAATTTAAAAAGCCTTACGAGCTTTCACATAAAAATCTGAAACATTTCTTTTCAGCACACCCAGTATATAACGAGAAACTTGCGTGCTGCGGACAAGCACACAGGTGGAAAGGTAACTAGTATAATTTCATCTGGTTCGCCGACGACCATTACCTACTTAGTACGAAACGGCTTCTAATTTATGCAGCTGAACGTGAAGCAAATTTCAAGTTGTGCAGGGCGCAAGAAGAGCCTCGGAATGAGGAAACGACTCTTGCCGCCGATGCGTGCTCAGAGCCCAAAGTGGAACTTACGTGCAGAGAGGAGAGGGCAATTAGGGCGAGAATTACGCAGTGTTAAGTCGCTTAGTCTCCTCTCCTCAAAGTGGGGGGGGGGGGGGGGGGGGTCGGTCGGCCGTCCGCGTAAATAAGCGCACGGATGGATGAGCAACTCACTGGAAACGCAATTACGGCGTTAACACGATGACGCCCGCCAGCGCCCAGCCGCACAGCTGGTTCGCGGGCACCACTGTGGTCCGGTGCTGACTCACTACGTCCCCTAATTCAGCAGGTCCATTTAATCAAGCCGTATTAGGGAAAAAGTTAATGGAGGTACACTAATATGGCTTTTGTGGCTTTTGATTTCCGCTTACCGTTATTCGCGTCGCTAACAAAGTCAGCGAATGCGTGAAAAGTCGAATAAGAACAACCATCAGTTGTATAATGGAGTGACGAGAATGAAAATTTGTGCCGGACCAGGACACGAACCAGGATTTACCAATTGTCACGAGCAGTCGCCTTGCCTTTGGGGTCACACATTTTGTATAAATTGCCAGCAACCGTTAAAAACTTGGTTTCAGATAAAGCACAGTTTAAACAGAGTCTGAAGGACTTCTTGTTAGGCAGCTCCTTCTACTCTATATATGAGTATCTTAACAGGAAATGTGGACCAGCTTAATTAAAAATGTCTGTTACATATCATTTTGGCAGCACTTGATCACAACAGTCAAGATTAGGTATTTTGTGTATGATAAATTTATTAAAAGTGCGTAACTATGTTCCATTCTGACAGTGTAACATTTTCACGCAATTTGGGTGCATAGATCCTGAGAAATCAGTACCCAGAACAACCACCTCTGGCCGTAATAACGGCCTTGATACGCCTGGGCATTGAGTCAAACAGAGCTTAGATGGCGTGTACAGGTACAGCTGCCTATGCCGCTTCAACACGATACCACAGTTCATCAAGAGTAGTGTCTGGCGTATTGTGACGAGCCAGTTGCTCGGCCACCATTGACCAGACGTTTTCAGTTGGTGAGAGATCTGGAGAATGTGATGGCCACGGCAGCAGTCGAACATTTTCTGTATCCAGAAAGGCCCGTACAGGACCTCCTATATGCGGTCGTGCACTATCCTGCTGAAATGTAGGGTTTCACAGAGATCGAATGAAGGGTAAAGCCACGGGTCGTAACACATCTGAAACGTAACGTCCACTGTTCAAAGTGCTATCAATGCGAACAAGAGGCGACCAAGACATGTAACCAATGGCACCCCTTACCATCACGCTGGGTGATACGCCAATACACGCTTCCAGCGTGCGTTCACCACGATGTCGCCAAACACGGATGCGACCATCATGATACTGTAAACAGAACCAGGATTCATCCGAAAAAATGACGTTTTGCCATTCGTGCACCCAGGTTCGTCGTTGAGTACACCTTCGCAGGCGCTCCTGTCTGTCATGCAGCGTCAAGGGTAACCGCAGCCATGGTCTCCGAGCTGATAGTCCATGCTGCTGCATACGTCGTCGAACTGTTCGTGGAGATGGTTGTTGTCTTGCAAACGTCCCCATCTGTTGACTCAGGGATCGAGACGTGGCTGCACGATCCGATACAGCCATTTGGATGAGATACCTGTCATCTCGACTGCTAGTGAGTGATACGAGGCCGTTGGGATCCAGGACGGCGTTCCGTATTACCCCCGTGAACCCACCGATTCCATATTCTGCTAACAGTCATTGGATCTCGACCAACGCGAGCAGCAATATCGCGATACGATGAACCGCTATCGCGATAGGCTACAATCCGACCTTTATCAAAGTCGGAAACGTGATGGTACACATTTCTCCTCCTTATCCGAGGCATCACAACAACGTTTCACCAGGCAACGCCGGTCAACTGCTGTTTGTGTATGAGAAATCGGTTGGAAACTTTCCTCATGTCAGCACGTTGTAGGTGTAGTCACCGGCGCCAACCTTGTGTGAATGCTCTGAAAAGCTAATCATTTGGATATCACAGCATTTTCTTTCTGTCGGTTAAATTTCGCGTCTGTAGGACGTCATCTTCGTGGTGTAGAAATTTTAATGGCCAGTAATGTATCTTGACAGGCTCCTGACAAATGATCAGGGAACTGAGTATTAGATCCAAATGTTCTATATTTCTTATGTTATACTTTATGACAGGAACAAAAACTGAATATAATCTAATCACGTGTCGTAGACATTCGTTATGTATATTTCCGGACAGAGGAGATATTTTAATTGTGAGCCGCTTGCGCTGCGCCGGCGTATAAATATGATATTGCCGTGCCTGTGTTGCTCATGAGAAAGATGCAATCTTCCTTCGGGCATTTTAATACATTTTCTGTACATATGGAATCCCCTTAATGAAAGAAAGAGTCCTTAACGTCGATACATACCAGGCCTCCTTTAGGTGTATATTATGTGATGAAATTGCTTGTATCCATTTTATGATGTAATACAGGTACGTTATGAGATATAAGTTATGACGCTCTATGCCATCGCATATTTGCCCCTGGGGTAGTACGCATAGTTTCTGCAAATGCCGAGAGGCGTAGGCGTAGGAGCAGTGCATATGAATTAGCTATATCTTTGTATGCTATTGTCTTTGGAACGAGGTGACCTTGTCGTTATCTTGCATGTCCGAAGGAACTTTGCGTCGTATTTCTGAACAACCCAGCACTGCAATATCGTACAAAGTCAGGGAAGTCAGAAGGCATGTCAGATCTACATCTACACTCTGAAAACCATTGTGAAGCGCGTGGCAGGGCGTGCTTCCCATTCTACCATGTATTCGGGTACTTCATATGCTGCCACATATTAAGATTTCTTCATTCGCGTATGTGACGTGGGATGAGCGGTAAAAAATCTCTTTTCCCTCTTTAACTGGTCTAATCTTTCGCCTGTGAGAGTGATATTCTCAGGTTCCTCACGTAATACTCTTTCTTGAAACTTTCTAAGTACACTTTTACCGGATAGTAAGCGTCTGTCTTCAAGCGCACTTGTGTGACGCTCTCCTGTGATTCAGAAAAATCTGAGCCCGTGTGTGCTGCCATTCTGTTTAACATGACTTTTCAGAAGTTAAGTATAAGGAAGGAATAGGTGCATTACTTCATGGTCATGGTGCCTAGAGGGTGTTCAAAGCAGGTAATTTAGTTGTTGAACACCAAATTCACGTAAAATAGGTGACAGAACAGGGAAATCATGACATCAACAAATAACACCTTAATACATGATAATGTTAAGTCTAGCTGCTTCACACGATTGGTAGCCACATGGGATGCTTTCTATGAGATGGCTCGGGGACTAATTCGATAGTCGATCCCATTCCTGAGAAAGACCTATGTGCAATTCTGGCAGAGCTTCATACTGCGCAGTAACTGACTGCAGTTCATCTTCCCAACGCGTCGCACACATCCTGTGCAGCATTCACATTCAGAGACCCCGCGGGCCAGAGAAAGCGGTGTACATGTATGCTCGCAAGAAATTCATCCATCGGAGCAGACCCTTAGGGCTGAGTTCTCTAGTCCGAGGAAAAAGCCTGGGTGGTTTTTGTTTGTGAAAGTCACTTCTGTGATTGCAGTACTTCGTCTGTGTATCTCTAGGTGTTAGGCAGTATTTATTTGTCCCCAACACGAATGTGAGCATCATTGCACCTCTAGACGGTACAACTATTCTTTTCTTCACCAACGAAGGTAATAACCTCGCTATGCTCATTCATGTGCTACCATTCCACAAAAGCATCCAGTAAAAGTAGTGCGTTTCAAAAATGTTCCAGGGATTGTACCAGCTACTTTCTTTCCAAATCTACCTTTCCAAATCCACATACAACAGGAAACATTCAGAAACCATAACAAAATTTAAGTGAGACTAGCAAGTTCTCTCGTTCTTTGGTGGTCCAATCTCAAAGTTCCTTACCCCGCAGTACATGAGTCCGTACGCACAGCGCCATGAGCGGGACAGACGCAGTGACACACACCAGCTGCTCCGTGCCTCCACACACTATTTCGAAATTGCACGTTAGCGTTGCATTCGCCGCGCAGTGTCCCAAAAGTCTGTTCTGTCATAAACTGATCACTGTTGTTCAGCTTCTCCTAGCAGCGAAACGAATGTTTCCTGAACCACCAGTAAAACACTCTGTGGTACATTAACCCAATAATAAACATTTATTTACATGCTGGTCTACATCTGACGCGGTCGTTTGTTGTTCCTAAGGTGGGACGCTATGTTCTACACATTTCTGTACAAAGAAAATAAGGACTACAATCTACAACTAAATTATACAGCTATATTAACAGAGAAAATTAGAAAAGATAGAGAGAGCAAGAGTGAAGTGATACCAAAAGCAAAACCCACCACCAAATGACCCATTGTCCCTATATCGTTACAGCGGTAATCAATAGCCAAATTGCTTCAGTTCTCATGCAAATAGTGTACTAGAACAGCAGTTTGCTGAGATTTATGTTAAACATCATAACATTCTTTAACAGACTCAGACAGGACGATGACCTAGGTACATGTAAGAAGATTTTTAAAGTTCGACATTTACAACACTTGATCATGGTCCTGAGGCCGACATTGCAGTAGTGAAGATAAATAAATTGTGCATTCAATGGCGTCTGTGATTTCTTTTAAAACATCCTGGAGTTGCTCAAGATTTCTGGAAATGCAATTTGCTGCAACTAAGTTCGACCCTACATTAAACTACTGCCAAACGACCCTTCGTGCCTCGGCAGCACTCGAGCATCCGCATTATCATTTGGGTCTCCATGACAAACTTTTTTAATTGTTCTGTGCAGCCTAAACAATTACGCACGGTAAATGAATACAAACATCAATACTAAACCTACTCATCACCTCCTGTATTAATTTGAACGAATAGTTTCAGAACACCCTGTACGCAAATGTAATGATAAATATATAACTTATATTTACGTTGCATGATCAACGTAACATGAGAGCCTTACTTTTTTATAGACCAAGAAATTGAAAAAAAAAAAAGATTTAACAAAGGTGGAATTAAATATTACATTTCTCTTTTCGTTGATAACAGCAATGTGGTGATATAATGCTTGATAATCAGTAAATGTGAGCAGTACATCTGACAACCATACACAGTTATACGACACAGTCACATAACAATGCAGTGAGATATTTGTAGGTGTTGAGGATTGCCACGTAAGGTGAGAGCAACAGCGAGCACAGTTTGAACGATGAAGTTCGTTGCAGCCAAAATCTCGAGACATAATATTGTGACTGTTCCTGTGTCCCTATCTGATGACTCTTGCCCTATGGCCACGTGACATGCTGAACTGTTACTATTGGAAGGAAAGAAATTGTTAATACGATCTGTCTATAATTTCTTTTTCAGAACGTACAAATTTCGGTTTCAAATTGACATTTCCAAAAAACTGGGCCTCTGACTTTTTTCTTTCCCTCAGGAAATCTTACTTACAAGCGAATAATGCCCGATCAGCCTGGTATTGCTGTTTCCCTTGTACTTTACACTGATCTTTAAACAACTCCTGACAGTACATAAACCCAAACCTGTAAATTTGTGACCGTAATGATGAACGTTAGTATAAACAAACTTCTTTCACATTCAAAGCAAGACGCTCGTCAAAATGTACAAGACATGTGTCACGAAACTAGTACAGGCCAGTGGCTATACCTCCTGTAACTGTTGACAACTTCCTCAAGTTACCCGTGATTGCACATCGCTATGGCGTACCTGTATCTAACCCCACAATTAAGTGACTACCACTTCGGCACCCAGTAATTGTGTCCTAATATCATATAGAAGTTTGACATTTGGATCAAACGTGTCTTCAGCCTTCCTCTGTAATAGCGCAAAAGCGTGGCGACCTGCGACGTCACACTCAGTATCGGCGATGCTTCAAACAGCAAGGTGTCGACACCCGCGGAAAAAAGGCCACAGCTCGGAAGTTTATAGTTATCTTATTTTACAAATAGGTCCTTGATTGATGTTAGTAATTTTTACCTCTGCTGATAATGCTACAAATAAATAAATAATTATTGCTAGTACTGTAATAATCAATGTTTGAGTATTACATAATTTTTGTAAAATTATTATTTCTCGATAATTAACTGAATTATTAATACTGGTGATGTGTAAGGTGGGTTAATGAAGTCACATGGCACCAAAGTTGACCACACTTCTGCTCAACGCCAACGTGGTCGAGTCACATGATGGGATGGTCGTCACGCTCTCTCTTACCCTCATTTCGTCCCTTCCTTTGACACCTCTGCTGTGTAGGTCACAACCCCGACGCCTAGCGGTGAAATCACGTGATGGTCTTTTGCGCGGCGGAGGAAAACGTTTCAGACACACCGAACTGAGAATCGACACGAAAAGGCCACAAAGAGCATCAATGAAACCACACATCCCCCTCGAGCGTCGATTCTTGCCCACTTCGCGGTCGAACACGACAGTTCGCAGTGTAGTGAGCAACAGGATGTACTTCTTCACAACGTTCGACACTACGAGACCCCCCATAAGATTCCACCCTTCTCTAATGACACAGGGAGCCTGCAAACACATGAAGTTATCACACCCGTTTGGAGGCCGGCGCGACCGCAATTTTTGCTCTGAAACCACTAGCGACAGTTAAAAACCATTTGGCAAAATTTGAACGTGATCTTAAGCAGCAAAGGGAGCTTACGCATTTTCAGCCCTCCTGTTTTGCATCCTCTTGTTCTGTGATTATGGGCGGCGAGATGTAGACAGAAGAGTGAATAAAACGGTGAAGGGGCCCTGTAAGATCACCCAATTCAGCGACACCTTCAGTGCTACCCACACATCTTTATTGACCACTTTAAAAATGTATCTGTACAGAGAGGGCTCATGATGGAGTCCTAGGCGCCTGTAGGCAGCTAATCCCATGACACCCTTCCAATTCCGCGTGCCCACTAGCAGCGACTAGACGCGCTCTACCTCCATCGCAGAGGTTTCAAGAGAAGGGGTGAAATGTGGGTAAGAGAGGGTGTGACGACCTTCTCATCGTGTGACATGTCCACGGTGCCGTATGGCAAAATTAAGCTCATATTTGGTGCCAATGTGACACCATTAATCCAACTCAAACCTCACATGAACTTCTGAGCTGTGGCCTTCTTTTCGTGTGTGTCGACACCTTCCTCTTTGAAGCGCCGCCGAACCCGAGGGTCACATCCAAGAACATCAAGCTTTATAATTATTACAGGGGAAGGCTGTAGGGACTCTTGAGCCAAATTTCAAACTTCTACTTGCAATGGGACACAATTGCGGGGTTTCTAAAAAGTGATCCTTTAGTTGTGTTGCGCAGTGTACACTGTACCTCGGGGGTGAAGGGGTGAAATTGGAGATACTTGTAGAAAATATTGGTAGAGCATAAAAAGCATGTTCGACCGTCGGCTGCTTTTGTTTTAAATCCAAATATCAACTGGTTTCAGTCATGGACCATCTTAACGGATAAGGGTTAGAGTGGTTTGGACCACCACATTACACTAAGTGTACATAGAGCAGCGATGAAGAGAAGAGAAGATGCTTTTAAACGTCACGTTTCGTATACTTGCACAACATGCTGTACATATTGTTTAAGTCGGGTGCAGAAAAATACCCGCTACCAGTCACAATAAAAGATTACTTAATGGCCACAAGACCGGTTTCGGGCTTGCGCCCATCCTTAGGTGTTTATACATTCATTTCCATGTTTATACTGTTGGAGATCACTGTATAAATACAAAAAATTATTTGCTGGTGACTACACATATACAAGTGGGACAATTGTAAGTGGTAAGGCAGCATTTGACGAAAATATATATGTACTTACATAAAGATGAAGCACCAGTCTATAGTAGCTTCTTAAATTTCTATATAACAAAACCCTTGCACTTCCTGTGGCTAAGTTCTCTGACCATAACCTACAAGTTTCTGTATGAGCAACCTCTTTACATCTGCTACATCTAAGTTCTTTGACCACAGCCCACATGTTTGTATGTAAACATAGTGTATTTCACGAGTGCACCTCATAATATTAAAATATGAAGTTATACTTGGTAAAACTGAAATATGCAAGTGAAAATGACAATAAGTGTGTAACTAAGTGGCAAAACTGTCACTACAGCATAACTGTAATAATGGTGCTTCATCTTTATGTAAGTACATATATATTTTCGTCAAATGCTGCCTTACCACTTACAATTGTCCCCTTGTGTATGTGTAGTCACCAGCAAATAATTTTTTGTATTTATACAGTGATCTCCAACAGTATAAGCATGGAAATGAATGTATTAACACCTGAGGTTGGGCGCAAGCGCGAAACCAGTCGTGTGACAAATAAATAATCTTTTATTGTGAGTGGTAGTGGGTATTTTTCTACACCCAATAAAGGAACAGTCACGGAGTTCGACAACATCCACTATGGATAAAATTCATTCATTGTTTAACTAATGAGAAATGTAATGTATCCGTGAAGATGGTCCGTGACTGAAACCGGTTGATATTAGGGTTTAAAATAAAAGCAGCTGATGGTCAAACAAGCATTTTATTCATTATTTGACGGCTGTTGATAATCACCTTCCAGAATGTTTAAAATATTGGTAGACACTGTGGTCACATACAGGCGAGGATGTCGATCGGTAGCGTCTATCTGGCCAACGCAATCAGCGGGAAGGTGCGCTTAATATCCGGCGCGCGGCACGCCCGGCGCACCTGCCGGAAATCGGAGATTTTGCGCGCCTGTCCTCACCGGCGGCTGCCTCCGATTGCTCGCCTCTGATCGGTCCCACCCGCAGGCGCCCAGCACCCAGAACCCAGCCATCTGCCCTTGTACCGGCAGCCGCCGCGGTGAAAGGTTCGTTTCTCTCTGCAACAGCGCTACTACAAGAAACTGCAATCGGCTTCCTGTGCCTTGAACAGTTGGTATTTACTTCTTGATCTGCATTACTCAGCGGTATTTGAAAGCAGGTAGAAGAAATTTCAATACAAAGATGAGGCAAAGATGAAGCCGGCATCGTAGCTGAGGTCGCTAACCCAGGCTACAGTGAGCCTCCTGTAGGGAGTCTATTGACCTCCTGATGATGAAGGACACTACACGCTCAGTCACATTAATGTGACCACCGTCTATGTTCGACGTCATCATGCCGGTGGCAGCACTAGCAGTGGAGGGTATGTAAAGCGTGCTGGGGGCCGCGGAAAACAGTGCATTCGCTGTCGTAAAGCGGAAAGGGAGCGATTTATCTTACGTCTAAAAGGGCATGGTTCGGAAATGGCTGTTTGTAAACTGTTAGCATGACAAATGTTGAAGGTGTTGGGTCAGCAACCAGTCACAAATTTATTTTCAGTTCCTTTATTCAAAAGGTACTGTTGCCGGTTCCGAATCATTACGATTCATCTTCAGACGATTTTCATGCTTTCATTACAACATGTGGTGCGTTTTTTTACAGATTAATTGTCCTAAAATATAAATAATACATAATTATAAGCGCGCCACTCAAATGGTTGCGTTGAAGATTTGCATTGGATGTGACTTACGTGAAAGGTCGGTTTGGAGTGTTTGTTTTCATAATTTTTGTCTAAGAAAAAAAAAAAAAATGGCTCTGAGCACTATGGAACTTAACATCTGAGGTCATCAGTCCCCTAGAACTTAGAACTACTTAAACCTAACTAACCTAAGGACATCACACACATCCATGCCCGAGGCAGGATTCGAACCTGCGACCGTAGCGGTCGCGCGGTTCCAGACTGAAGCGCCTAGAACCGCTCTGCCACACTGGCCGGCTTTTGTCTAACAGGTGTGAATACATTCCCACTGCATTCTTATCGTTGCACACATAAATTTTTCTCACTGCACACTTTAGATTTGTCAAATATATGAGTGTCAAATATATGAGTCTCAAAGATTCCATGATATATCGTAGCATTATAAAGATGTCCCATGTTTGGAAAAGATCATATATTCAATTATGCAACTGAAGCGCCTTTTACACTAGTACAAGGAGACAATGATTTTGTGAGTTTTAAAGCGAATACTGTTACATTAATTATATAGATGTTCCATTCTTTTATGTAACAGTATTTGCTCTAAAACTCACAAAATCAATGTCTCTCTGGACTAGTGTAAAAGGCGTTTCAGTTGCATAAGTGAATATATGATCTTTTCCAAACATGGGCGTTCTACCTCATATGTGTGAAAGACCATTTGTGCACATTTTTTGGTGAGGATCGCGTGCTGAGCCACTACTTCCTTTGTGTGTGGCATCCCAGGTTCCCAGATCCAAATCCATATGATTATTGGTTGTGGGGAGAGGGGTGTGAAGTCGCAAGAGTACAGCGATCGTCCTACCTCGTTGGGGATGCTAAAAGACAACATACGACGGCAGTTTCTCACCATACCTACTGACACGCTGTATAGCGCTGTTCACAACTAATCTCTCGATGACAGGTGTTGTCCATGAATAATGGCCGACATGTTGAGCATTTGTTATAAAGAACATCGTTTTGCTAAAAGCCAATTATTATGCTAATTATTGCATTTGTATCATACGAATCGCCTTCTATTGGTAATTTAGTGCACTTTTTTGGTTATTTAAAGTAGGTGTGTCATTTTTTTCTCTTTACCTGCATTATTCCGCAAAGTATTGAATTTTCAAATATTAAGGGACTTTTGATTCACCCTGTACCTTCATGACCATGTAGTGTTACAGTTAATTTTCTAGTTTATAGATGTATGTTTGTTTTCTACCACTATTAACAAAATGTGATCGTCCTCGTTTTCCTACTGCTGTAATCATAGTGTCTAATCGTATACTTGTGTATGCTACCAAAGGTTTTGTTTCAAAAAGCCTCTATGCGTTAAGTGTAGTACTTGAAAGTGACTTAAATTCGTTGTTGCTTATCCCAATCTGTTTTCCCAAGTACTGCGTACGATACCGACATTTTTTGGTTGTTTTATGATGTGTTCTCGGTAAGGTGATTGTGCATTTTATACTTCATACAGGTGGTGTATGTGGCAAAGGCTGACACAAACTACAGATGCTCACATCGTTTTTATTCTATTTATTAATGCTGATTTTATTAATGTTAACTACAGCTGTGTTGTCAGCACGTCACCAATTTTTAATTTATTTTAACTCAGATTTTTCATAGCTGTACTCCGACATGTATGTCTAACCTTGATGTAAACGAGGTTTGTGAGGACAGTAATAACGCTGACAAAACAGCGACCGATCTGCCAACGCCGTGTTTTTCTACTTGAGTAGACCGGTATGTTCATACCTTCCGTAAGTTCAGTCCGAGTTTCAGCTCCGTACAGCCATCACGTGATTTCTGAGAGCGCAGTCAGTGAAGATGCGTTTTTGCTGTGTGTTACGAAAATGGAACAGCGGAATTTAGAGCAACGCTATGTCATCAAGTTTTGTGTTAAACTTTGAGAATCCGCAGGCGTGACCTTTAAAAAGTTAAAAGAGGCCAATGTTGAACATTTATTATCGAGAGCACAAGTTGGCACAAATCATTTCTCGAAGGCCGACGAAACGTTGATGATGAAACTCGCTCAGGGAGACCTTCAGCTCTTGTGAGATCAGATCGACGTTTAACAACAAGGATGACGTCCTGTTAAACACTTCCATGGTACATCAAATTTTGACTGAAAATTTGCAAATGCGAAAGGTTTGTGCCAAAAGGGTACCGAAAAACCTCACAACTGAGCAGAAGGACAATGGAGGAAACATATGCTTTTATCTTCATGATGGGATTTCCAACGACCATGAGTGTCACGGGATGAATCTTCGATTTTTTTGGTACGATCTTGGGACCAAGTGGTAAAGTGAGGACTGGTACACTGAGACACCTCTTCGACTGAAAAATCTCGAATGAGCAAATCAAAGATCAAAGCAATGCTGATTTGCTTTTTTGACAGTAGGGTCATTGTTCATAAGAAATTTGTTCTTCCTGGACAAAGTGCCTACCAAATGTTTAGCAAAAATGTCATTGGAAGGCTCAGGAAAAGAGTGACTCAAGTGAGACCGCGTACTGCAGCCAAGCGGATGCGTCATCATCATCATCCTCCTGACAACGGTTGGGTTGTTTGGGGAAGGAGACCAGACAGCGAGGTCATCGGTCTCATCGGATTAGGAAAGGACGGGGAAGGAAGTCGGCCGTGCCCTTTCAAAGGAACCATCCCGATATTTGCCAGGAGCGATTAGGGAAATCACGGAAAACCTAAATCAGGATGGCCGGACGCGGGATTGAACCGTCGTCCTCCCGAATGCGAGTCCAGTGTGCTAGGCATTGTCCTGACAACGCCCAATGCCATACGTCCACTTCCAGCACGGAAGTTTTGACCTAAAAAGGCATTCCTCTTGTTCCACAGCCACCCTGTTTATCATAAGGAGTGGGTGTACCTTTTTTAGTTTTCCAAAATTGAAAAATATCTTAACAAGACGTCATGTTGGAGGTCTGGAGAACATTCAAACGAATTTGACCGACATATTAGAGGCCCTACAAATTGAAGCCTTTCAGCGCTGCTACTAATTCTGGGAACAACGAATCCACAAGGGTATAGCTGCCGGGAACTACTTTGAAGGGGACTATATTCTTGTTGGAAAAAAATAAAAACTTTGGTAAATAAAAAAATCACCCTCATTACGTTTCTCACACATCTCGTTTACTGACTGCGGATGTAACCACTTGAAGATGATCTAAGATCGAAATTGCAATAGTGAATGTTGTAACACGTAGTTTAGTCGATGGCGAAAATGGAGTATGGTAAAAAAAATTTAAAAACCTAATGATAATTATGTAATTTTCCACCAACGGAATTGTTTTCATAGAGGCACTGCTCACTGAATTTCAGGGACTGCTAACAGTTTTAGTTTGGAGAGAAAATATAACACGATAGTTTGCGTGAAGCTCTAACACACAGTACCTAAGGCAGGTCACGGCAGACAACGAGCAAGCATAAACCGTAAACTAGGGAAGCTGATGTGACTAAGCGATAGGAGAGGGTGGCGGATTCAGTCCGCTGCAGCGGGCGTCCGCTACCGGGAAGCGTGCAGACTGCAGAGCCGGCTGTGCACAGCGTGCGGCGGCCACTGGGCCACATCTGATAGCGCACTCGGCCAAGGCGAGCGCCACAAAAATAGCTGCCACGCTGGCTGTGCACGCGTCTGCCGTTGCACCGAAACACGGAAGCACGGCCTGCTTCGCCGCCGTCACGAGCAGCTGCGCACGACAAGTTGTTTAACACCGTGTAAAGCTAACTCTGGAAGGTGGTCAACATGCTAGCGAAAGAAGACATGAAGGTTACCAACGACAAGTCTGTGGTGCACCTATTGCCCAGAAGTAAACATCTAGGTCGATGATGTACAAAAAAATACGTGAACTGACTGAGGGGCCACTATTTGGTGCTCAGACGTATTCAGCATGAGCTGATGGAGGGCTTAGCGTGTTGGTCCGACAACATTACTGTAGCGTGAAATTAAACATCGCCATATGAGCGTAGCTGACACAAACCATCTGGACACTAAATTTCCTGGTCGCTGTGTTAGAAGGTGTATTCAAACTCATTTTCTTGCTGCTCTACTGTTCTCTGGCCGAAACAGGCCACGAAAACCCAAAGGTAGTGACCGGGCGCCGTGTCATCCTCAGCCCACAGGCTTCACTGGATGTGGATACGGAGGGGCACGTGGTCAGCACACCGCTCTCCCGGCCCTATGTCAGTTTAAGAGACCGGAGCCGCTACTTCTCAATGAAACAGCTCCTCAGTTTGCCTCACAAGAGCTGTGCACCCCACTTGCCAACAGCGCTCAGCAAACTGGATGGTCACCCACACCCCCGACAGCGCTTAACTTTGGTAATCTGACGGAAACCGGTATTACCCCTGCATCAAGGCCGTTGGCATTGGGCTATTTGCGTACACTTTTCTCTTTAGACTGTTCCATAGACAGGAGTCACAAGCGGTTAGATACAGCAAACGCGTCGGCCACAATAACTTGCTGACAGTTCTTTCTTCTGTGAATCTTTCATGAATTCGCGAGACTGATTCGCGTGACGTGTGACAGGTCACCCCATCCTGTTGAATGACAGCATACGTATGTTGATGAGGGGGGGGGGGTGTTCAACTGTGCGTAAAATTCCTCAAACATGCGCTTACTGCTATACACTACAGTGTTTGCTCTTCTTTCAAAGAATATGGTACGCACAGTCCGACTTGCTGACACGGCACAACACACTCAGAGTTTTTCACCGTGAATAGGTTCATCATTAATCATATAGGGATTGTTTGTTGACCGGTATATGGTATTCTGGGGGTTCACATGTCTTGTCAGATGCAACAGGCTTCGTCCCTCATGAAATACAGCAGTGGATCCAGCCATCTATTCTCAATTATCTGACATAGCCACGTACAGTAATTCACACGTTTTGCCTCACCTTCCTTCTGCAGTTCTTGGACATGTATCATTTTGCAGGGGTTCGTCCGTATATGATGTAACACTTGTTAACAAGAGCCATCCGGTGTGGCCGAGCAGTTCTAGGCGCTTCAGTCCGGAACCGCGCGACTGCTAGGGTCACAAGTTAGAATCCTGCCTCGGGCATGGATGTGTGTGATCTCCTTAGGTTAGTTAGGTTTAAGTAGTTCTAAGTTCTAAGGGACTGATGACCTCAGATGTTGTCCCATAGTCCTCAGAGCCATTTGAACCATTTTTGTTAGCAAGACCTAAGCGAAACGCTCACTTATTGCAACAGTTAACATATTGGTTTCCTTGGACTCTGGATCATTCTTGCTCGAATATCCGCAATCACAGTAGGTGTACGAACAAGCGGGGATCGATTCATTTTTGCGTTAGCAGTTGACCCTGTAGTACGCTACTTGGTCACCAAATCTTGTATACAGCTTCTCGCTGTTATGGAAACGCCAGGAAACTTTGTGCTAAGTTCTCCCACGTTTCCTTAAACGAAGCAGAAGACGCGCACGCTTCCACGATAGCGATTCTTTCTTCAAGAGGATACACCGTCGCTGAGATATTTACTTCACAACGTCTTAACCAAGTCGCAAAGGCTTTCGTACTGGCAATACAAAAGTAGTCGCAACAGCTTAGAAACCGTAGATGACAAGGCGGGCGATAATGAGCAGTCTAGTACTCGGGGCCCAATTTTCGTGCACCAACCTGTACCAGCAAGTTTTAGATTTAGAATCTTCAGGTTTTCCATTGAAATTTGCATTGAGTATGTATGACTTTTAGGTTAATAACTATCGAACTAACACGCGTAGCAGTAGCACTTTACTGTTGTATCATTTACTGTTTAAGGTCACACCGGTCCGCGTGTACGTGCAGCTCCAGCACCGACAGCGAAGAAGGCTTTGTTGCCGTGACAAGCGTAACGTAATGGAACAGCACGGCCAAGGTGCGCCGCAGGGCTCCGCGCCGGGATTTAATTACTCGCGACGTCAGAGCGAGTGACAAGCCACGCCACGCGGCGGCAGGCAATTTGCCTGGCAGCACCGAGGAGCGCGGAGCTCGCCAATTCACTTGTCCGCCCTGCGCGACGCCGGCTAGGAGAGACCACAGCGAATCGTGGATAGCGGCGGCACTCGCCATACCGGTTATTACGCGGCCTTAGGCGCGCCTCTATCTGCGGTGTCACCGCTAAAATATGCAGCTACATTTTGCCCCTGGCGTATTTATTACCGCCAAACGGCCGCAAACTTTCCTTCCGGAGATCATTATTTCGTTCACAGGCGAAATGGTTGTGTTCAAACATATCGTCAGTCGGAGCTGCATTATTGAGAGTCGCGGTAAGAAGTAATCTCTTTCAACTGAATGGTCTTTTGTGCAGCTAACCCTTTATAAAGCACGCGCCGTACTGGCTTAAACTGCTTTGATGGCCACTGCAATAGCATTCACTTCAGTGAGGAGATACCGAGTGAGGTGGCGCAGTGGTTAGCACACTGGACTCGCATTCGGGAGGACGACGGTTCAATCCCGCGTCCGGCCATCCTGGTTTAGGTTTTCGGTGATTTTCCCTAAATGGCTCCAGGCAAATTCTGGGATGGTTTCTTTGAAAGGGCACGGCCGACTTCCTTCCCCGTACCTCCCC
This sequence comes from Schistocerca serialis cubense, assembly GCF_023864345.2. Taxonomy (NCBI): domain Eukaryota; kingdom Metazoa; phylum Arthropoda; class Insecta; order Orthoptera; family Acrididae; genus Schistocerca; species Schistocerca serialis. The sequence continues at coordinate 710,389,602 of NC_064638.1, forward strand.
TAATCCGATAAGACCGATGACCTCGCTGTTTGGTCTCTTCACCCGAACAATCCAGTCCAATCAGTGAGGAAATAGAAGACATGCCATGTACCGTAGTGGTATGGGAGGAGGATTTTAGTATGTCAAGGAAGGCTACTGGAGTCATTTCTCTTTCCTAGTGTTTATCCCCTCGTACGTGGTCCGCCGTTTTCATAATACGGCAAATTTTTTATTTAACTTTTGCGACAAAATGCCGCTCTTGTGGCCACAGTTGTCAGTTGACGTGAAGCAGCGAAATCGTGAGCGCCATTTGTCTGAATCGCGCAAACTTAGCTGTGCGTGATATCATGTTTTAACTGTTTGTGTGTCTACATCTACACTCCGCAAGCCACCATTGTTGGAGGGCACCACTGTCACTTCCCCTTCTGTTCCAGTCACAAATAATCCATGGAAGAAACGATTGTTGATAAGCCTCCGTGTGAGCGCTAATCTCTCAAATCTTACCTTGTGATCTCTTCGCGAAGCATGTGTTGTAGGAAGCGATGTGTCGATTGACTCTTCTAGGAACAAAAATTTATCACAACAGCTCCTCGTCCCCTCATTACAGAGCACAGGGCTCGGAAGGACTGCAACAACACATGAATCGTATGTGTTACAAGTACTTTTGAACACTAAATTAATTGTGGGTCTGAGGAGTGCATGATGACACTGACGTAATGGGGCGCAGTTGGTGTTACGCCGGCGTAATGCCAGTGTGACGCTGACTTCCCACCGTCGCAACGCTGTACATACGCCGCAATTACGCTGCTTAGCAGCCAGAGCGACACCATCAGATTGTTCAGATACTTTTGGACACACGTTCTCTCAATGGATTTGGTGTCAACCGACTAGTATTTTGCAGACTGTGCAATGATGCCATTAATTTACACTCTATGCTTTTCACAGGATCTTTTAATACAGGGTGTTTATAAATGAATATCGGGGTTTTAACGCTTTATAATATTTATTATATTAAACTTACAGTTATAAATGATATGTCAAATGAAAGAGCAACTCAAACAGTTTTACCAAGAACCTTATAAATGTTCAATGTGAGCACTATTTGTCACACGGCACACGTCAAGTCTATAGCCGAGTTCTTCCCAAACATTGATAAGTCTGTCTTCAGTGATTGTAGCAACAGCTGCTTCAAATGGTTCAAATGGCTCTGAGCACTATGGGACTCAACTGCTGAGGTCATTAGTCCCCTAGAACTTAGAACTAGTTAAACCTAACTAACCTAAGGACATCACACACATCCATGCCCGAGGCAGGATTCGAACCTGCGACCGTAGCGGTCTCGCGGTTCCAGACTGCAGCGCCAGAACCGCGCGGCCACTTCGGCCGGCACAGCTGCTTCAATGCGGTTTCTTAATTCAGGGAGGTCTGCTGGTAGCGGAGGCACGTACACACCATCCTTGATGAAGCCCCAAAGGAAGCATCGCATAGCGCTGGTTGGGTGAATGTGGAGGCCACTCAAAGCAAGCCCTGTAATTGGGCCCCTTGCGGCCTATCCAGCGCTTGGGTACAGTGATGTTGTACCAATCGCGTACTTCGCTCTGCCAGTGAGGTGGCGCACCATCTTGCTGGAAAATGAAGTTCTCTGGCTCATTTTCTTTCAACTGAGGGAAGAGTCATTGCTCTAGTGTACCAAGGTAAGAAGTGCCAGTTACAGTAGGTTCACCAAAAACGAAAGACCCATAAACTTTCCGCTGGGATACGGCACAGAAAACAGTCACTTTAGGGGAATCTCGGGCAACGGCCTTGCCGCAGTGGATACACCAGTTCCCGTCAGATCACCGAAGTTAAGCGCTGTCGGACGTGGCCGGCACTTGGATGGGTGACCATCCAGGCCGCCATGCGCTGTTGCCGTTTTTCGGGGTGCACTCAGCCTCGTGATGCCAATTGAGGAGCTACTCGACCGAATAGTAGTGGCTCCGGTCAAAGAAAGCCATCATAACGACCGGGAGAGTGGTGTGCTGACCACACGCCCCTCCTATCCGCATGGTCCCGGTCCACTAAGGTGAAAGTTCGATTCATCACTGAAGACAACATGATCCAGGAAATCTCCATCGTCATGAAACAACATTTCGTTTGCGAAGTTGGCACGTAATCCATGGTCTGCCGGCTTTAAAGCATGTAATAACTGTAAACGGAAAGGATGTAGTTGTACGTGTTTTCTAAAAACTTTCCAAGAGTCGACATGGGAACTTGTAATTCACGACTAGCCTTCTTGACTGATTTATTTAGGCTACGAATGAACGACTCTCTTACTCGCTCAACAGTCTCTTCACTAACTCTTGGTCGTCCTGTACTCTTCCCTTTACAAAAGAAGCCGGTATCTCCAAATTTATAATACCATCTACGAATGCTATTATCACTTGGAGGATCACAACCGAACTTCAGCCAGAACGCACGTTGCGCAGTAACTACAGATTCGGTCTTTGCAAACTGCAAAACACAAAACGCTTTTTGTTCACTAGTCGCCATCTTCGCTACTACCGTTGTCTAGCGGATTGCGAAGGAAGCATTGCGCGCTGAGCATGCACACTGGTGCCAAACACAACTGTTTGAGTTGCTCTTTCATTTGACATATCATTTATAACTGTAAGTTTAATATAATAAACATTATAAATCGTTGAAACCCCGATATTCATTTATAAACACCCTGTAAGTGTGAAAGAGAAATGGAGGTGCTCAACAAACTCCAGTGGCAGTAGGAGTCGCTAAAAGATGCATCGTGCATCATGGCTAAGGTTACTGCTGAAATTCCGAGAGCGCACATTTGAAGACGACTTGGGCAGTGTATTCCATCCTCCCTCATATGTCGTGGGCAATGACTATGACGAAAAAAGCCAGAGAAATGAGATGGTATGGGGAAGTTTAACGGCAGTCGCTCTTCCCAGGTATCGTTTAAAAATGGAACAGAGCTAGGGGAAAATAATAGTGGCATGAGAGATCCCACTCCCAGATACCGTAAGTGGCAGATGTAGATGCAGACAACCACGGCCGCCCCCACCCCGCCAGAAAAAAGCAGCTCACGTGTCACCATGTGGGCAGCTGGACAGATTCTTGTATACTGTCCACCAATCTAGGACCCTTAGCACGTAGATTAATCGAAGAGACAGGGAAGATCCAACGAAGAGCGGCGCATTTCGTCACGGCATCGTTTAGGAAACCCCTGAGAACATTACAGAGTTGCTCAACAAATTCAATGGCAGAGGCTTCAAGATAGAAATTTTGTGTCATAGTGAGGTTTACGATGGAAATTCCCAGAGTGTATGTTCCAGTAAGAGTCGGGCAACATATTACTTCTTTCCACACATGTCTCGAGAGATGACCACGACGAAAAAGGCATAAAAAATTCCATACGGAGGGCTGCCGTCAATCATTCCTCTCACGCGCCATTTTCGGGTGGAATAAGAAAATGGGCAGAAGTATCCTCCGCCAGACACCGTGAGGTGGCTTGCAATGTGTGGATATGGACGGAGAGAATGAAAGCGACCACGTTGAGGACCACTCGTCTAGATCACAACTAAGCCGTATACCTAGAGTGGAAACTGACCAGGAGACACGCTCTCGTGTGATTCTGTGTGTCTGCTGATCAGTTTCCCAGTCAGGTGGTAATACCCTCTTGTCTACTAGAGGCTTTAACTAGAGGTGGGTCTTTCAGGAACGAACAGATCATCAAACTGAACGGCAGGGCTGAGGGACGACCTGTATGGAACTGTCGTTCAGCGTTCACTTCAAACAGTATCGTTCCCGCCTATATGTCGTTCAGTGGGTCTCGTTCGACTGGTCTTGTTCTTTTCCGGATGGTCAATCATTCCTCGTTGCGCCGTTCCTCGTTCCTGCCTCGGTCCCGTTCGGTCACTCGTTCCTTGTTCCCGTTACACCTCTCATAGTACCGGTTTGTCATTCCTTTCGTTCACTGCATTTGTCTGTTCTCGTTCAGTTACATATAGTTCTCGAAGTTTAGACTTCAGGTGAATGACTGACAAAAGAAGTTGATTGAAACCATCAAAACCTTCACAAATAATATTTATCAATTGCCATGTTTAAGTTTGGTTATATAAACTAATAATTAATGTAGGGTATAGAAATTTCGGGAATTGATTTGTCTAGGTAACATATTTAAGTGATTAACGTTGCAATATCACAGGTTAATGTAAGCGGAGGATAAGCCATTGCAAATGTGAAATGCATGTACATTCATAACCGTTGTAACCTCGAGAACGTTGAATGCAAGCACGCAAAGGGGCATACATAGTATTGTACAGGAGTCGGATGTCAGTTTGTGGGATGAAGTTCCATGCCTGTTGTACCTGGTCGTTCAATATAGGGACGGTTACTGCTGTTTGTGGATGACGCTGGAGTTGTCCGATGATATCCCATATGTGCTCGATTGGAGATCGAGTACGCCAAGGCAACATGTCAACACACTGTAGAGTGTGTTGGGTTACAACAATGGTGTGGGGGCCCCTTGGAATGCTGTTCATGAATGCTGGCACAACAGGTCAAATCGCCGGAGTCATGTACAAGTTTGTAGGCAAGAGTGCGTGGGATACCCACGACAGTGCTCCTGCTCTCATACGATTTCGCACCCCAGACCACAGCTTGAGGTGTAAGTCCAGCGTTTCTAGTCTGGTTGGTTGCAGGCCCACCTGTGGCCTCCTTTTTACCAACACACGGCCATCACTGGCGCCGAGGCAGAACCAGCTATCCGGCCGGGGTGCCCGAGCGGTTCTAGGCGCTACAGTCTGGGACCGCGCGACCGCTACAGTTGAAGGTTCAAATTCTGCCTCGGGCATGGATGTGTGTGGTGTCCTTAGGTTAGTTAGGTTTAAGTAGTTCTAAGTTCTAGGGGACTGATGACCTCAGAAGTTAAGCCCCATAGTGCTCAGAGCCATTTGAACCATTTGAACCAGAACCAGCTTTCATCAGAAAACACAACAGACGTCCATCCTGATCTCCAAAGAGCTTGTGCTTGACACCACTGAACCGCAAACGGCAGTGTTTTTGGGTCAGAGGAATGCACGCTACAGAGAGTCTTTTCGGAGCTGTCTTTGAAGTAATCGATTTATAAGAGTTCGTTGTGTCACAGTGGTGCCAACTGCTGCCCACATTGATTCTGCAGAAGCAGTACGATACGCCAGAACCTTACGTCGACCACGACAGTCTCCCCTCTCGGTAGTGACAAGTAATGGTCCGGAGTTCGGTCTTCTTGCAACCGTACATTCTCGTGAACACCGCTTTCAGCAATCACGTGCAGTGGCTACATTCCTTCCAAGACTTCCTGCAGTATTGCAGAAGGAACATCCACCTTCTAGTAGTATTATTACACGACCTCGTTTAAACTCAGTGGTTTTGATACAGGCGTCTTTGTCGCCTTAATGACATTATTGACTAACATCACCTCACCACGTCCAATCTCAAAGGTGACTAACGCTCATGACCATTAAAAATAGTATTTAAAGCAAACCTGATTTTCATTCTCATAGTGGCGCTACTACCGACACTCTTATGCGACTGGCGCGAAATCTGAACAGACATTTCAGACCTAGAAACAGGCCTATCAACTTTCATGTATGTCGCACACCAGCTTCTTTGTATTGCGATTTTCTTCCTTTTCCTTGCTTCAGTCTGCATAAAATAAGGTTCTGGAACGAGGTTGACAGTGTAACGGTACATGAAATGTTACTTATAATCCGTCTTGATTGGAAAAAAAAGTTTATTCACATGAGCGGTTTCGGTTCTTCTAGAACCATCTTCGGATCTTCAATTTCGGTTACAGGAGTAAGCCGTCCACACACAGCAATCAAGACGGATTATACGTAACATAGTATAACCAGTGATTGCGGTATCCCTTCAGACATTATGTCTGTTTTTGCAACGGTACATATTTGGTAAAAAAAAAAATAGTACAGTTTGCGACTGTAATCTGTGAATCAAAGTCCTTGGCCAGCGGACACGGCAGATACTGCGCATTGGCAGCGGCAGCGGCTGCCGACACAGTGGCAGCACGCGGAAGAGGAGCCGCTATTAGCATAATTGTCGACCGGCGGGCGGGCGGCGCGACCGCGACCTTGCGGCCAATAGAGCGAGCCCAGGCCCACGGCCCGCACAGTGTCACGGCCGCGAGCGTTGGCGGGGACGTGGGCGGGGGCGGGGAAGGGGGGTGCGGCGCTTGCACAACACAACACAACACGGCACGGCTCACCGGCCGCTGGGAGCTGGGAGCTGAGCTTTTTGCTGCCTCAAGAAGTGAGCAGTTACTAATCCAGATTGTACTGATTCTCAGGCCTAGGCTTCGTGATGGTAATCCATGAATTGATCTTCTTTTTTGTGTCTATTTTATGTGAGAATCGATAGTTCATCTTCCTAGTATATTCCATAATATTTATCTGTTTACGCGACAGAAGCCCTTTGTACAATTTATAAAGCCTATATGCGTTTATGGTTTAAATTCGTGCCTTCGCTGTCTTAACTATTTTGTAATGAGTATTATATGTACACGACTTTCCCATCATGAAAATAATTTATTCTTCTGAAAGAAGTGTTTCGTTTAAACCCAGTAGTCTCCTGCCAGTCAGTCTAGTATATGTCTTCCACGTACTAAAACTATGACCGGCAGGAGTAAGAATTACAGATATAACACCTGTCAGTCACATTAGCGACCCCGGCAATCATGTATATCCTAATATCTGCCCCCATCCCCCCTCTATGTCCGTCTCCTACTTCCCGCTCTTTGTGTTAATTTCCTTCCCCCTCTCTGTACACATCCTCTTTTCTTCTCTTTAAGCCTTGTTTATTGTTGCGAATGCAACCTTAATGGGAAACTGAAGTCACTTAAAATGAATGGCAAATCGGTTGGAATCATTAGTATAAGGTGTATGAGAGAGAGTGACCTTTCCAGCTGTATGATGTGAGAGGACAGTAACTTTAACGACAGTCTTTTGCCTGGTTTTAGTCTGCAAACTGGTAGGATTTAAAAGTTTAGGACGATTCAGATTCCGCAGTAATATTCTAATCATAAGCCGATAAGCCGTAAATACGTTTCCAGTTGTTTGTTAAAAACGATTGCGAGGAATAAAACGTAACAGCACATTGGTGTGTATGCAAAATTTGTTTAAAATTATAGAGAAAGAGTACTCAGGACAACCAATTTGCCTAAAGTTTAAATGGACTGATAGCCTAATTAAAAACTGAGCCACACATCTTCACAGAACAACGTTTTAACAAAAAACCAGTGCAGTGTTCGTTAATAAGCATTCACACGGACACAGGGGACGTAGGCTATGCATTGACTATTGTTCAAAAGTTTGAAGTACATTTGGGAGGTTTTTGTCAACAACGCTTGCCTATATGCAGTGTATTCCATTTATCTTGTTCACCCAAAATAACTCTTTTCTAATGTGTTAATATAAAAGATTGTATTAACCAATGTTTTTCAGCATCATTAGGTAATTCGTACTGGGGATATATGATTTATGTATCCACAAAGATATAGGAGGTACAAGGTAAAGGTTAAATTTTTTAAATGGAACTATGTACATTTTGTGATTCTTGAGTTTCTCCCGGCGTATTTGATAATCAAAATATCCATGGGTATGCTGCCGGTTTATAGTGTCCAACGGCCACTATAGACCGGCAGCATACCCGTGGATATGTACATTTTATTCAAGAATGTACTTACTCTCTCCAAGAGCTATTGAAAAATGTATTACACTGTACCATATTTGTCAATAAAAGGTAGATGTGCAGACGATGAACAGTACACAGGTTGTGAATTGACCGAGCTGTTTTCTGCTTTAAATGTACACATTGCCTACCCAGTGGAGTGCAGTAGTAGAGGTGTGGGGTTTGTTTATGATTTACGAGTCATGTAGGCAAAGGCACGCCTCTCCCCTCCGTGCACCTAATTTGTTGCTGCTTTAGCATGTAGTACACTGCATACCAGTGTAGTCGTTCATCAGACTAACTTAGAAATTGCGTGGTGGTAGTACACATTGTGAATACCATTATTGTTGTATAAACGGGTATGATGTAGATGCGTGACGATAAGGTAGAAATGCTGCTGATCTACGGAGAAAGTACGTTGATAGGAAATAATTTAGCAACTTGCATTTTTATTTTCAGTAGTGTTAGAGAACATTTTTGTTATTATGTCTATCTTGTACTTCACCGTACATACATGTACTGTAATTTGCCGTAGGCGGGCGAAATTCTGTTTAGGCATAACTACTTTATAGCAGACGATTCTCCGACAAGCCATCGCTTATCGCTGGATGTTTGTTCGTTCCATTTCTCCTCTACGTGAAACGAGGAATTTAAATGCAGGACCTCGAAATCATCGTAGAACAATAACAGACAAAGTTGCTGATATCGCTACGCTCGCTGCCATAGCCGTGAATCCTCAAGTCAGGACACGACGAATTCAACATTAAGTTGTGTTTCGAAAGCAAGTGCACATCGCATTTTGCAACGTCATAAATTCAGTTCTTATCATGTTCATTTACACCAATAACTTCGTGGAATTGGCTTCAATAAGAGGGTTCAATTTTGTCAGTGGGCTCAGAAACATCTTCTGACTAATCCTGGTTTCTTCTCAGATGTTCTTTTTACCGACGAAGCGTCATTCTCTAACAAAGGAAACGTCAGTTCAGTTTAAGAAATGTGCATTATTGGTCCAGCAACAATGCACAGGTAAAGAATCAACGTACATGGAACGTTTCTGTTTGGTGTGGAATTATTGGAGATACCATCGGATCTTTCATTGCAAATGGCAACCAAAGTGGCAGACAACACGTCCGATTTTTAAGACACACTCTTTCTGTTCTCTTGACGCCGTACCTCTGAATCAGAAAGTGGTCATGTGGTATCAGCGTGATGGATACCCTGCAGATAACGCCTTACGAGCACGACGAATTCTGGATCGTAAATACCGTGGTAGGTGGGTTGGACGTGGTGGACCAGTTAGTCGGCCTGCCCTATCTCCGGACCTTACACCGCTGGATTTATTTCTGTGGGGAGTAGTCAAGGATGCTGCCTACCCAAACGTTCCAACAGCACCAGAAGACATACAGCGAAGCATTACTGATTGTACAGAGGAAATAGTAGCACGATGAAGAGTGCATTTCATCTACAGCGTGACACTACGTGTGAGTGCCAATGGTCATCAGTTTGCTCATGTGATGTAAACGCTCTGTTTTTCATATAGTGGTAGTATCACAGTACAAATTACTACAAATGGCCATGTTACTTCTGCAATATTGTAAGTAGTGTAATACGGTACTGTCCAGTAACAAGATCCAGTTACAGTACAGTGCAGTACTGTGGCATTCAGTGTTTATTGATAATTTGTAAAATGGTCAATCTAACCTTGAAAAGTTAAATGATTTCGTTAATGAAATGCACAGAATTGATATTTAAATTACGGAAGTCACGTATTATTTATCATTTCCTTAGCTACTAGTTTGGTGCATAAAATAGTACAGTGCGATACATTCCTGAATAGCTCTTCGAGATGGTAAGTGTATGCTTGAATAAAAAGTACATGGTCCCAATTAAAACTTATTTACCTCTACCCTGTATCTCCTACGTCCGTGGGATTACATGCAACGCATACACCTAGCAAGAACTACCCAAAGATGTTTAAAAAAACATTGTTTGAAACAGTTTTTCATTTAACGCACCAGGAAGAAAGTTATTTTAGGTGGGCAAGATAAATGGGACACCCTGTATGTACACTGATCAGCCTTGGTAGGCCGCTGGAGGGAGTTGGCACCACAACTGCACACACAAGTCACATAAATCCTTTAAATCCGGGGGGGAGGGGGGGGGGGAGGGACAATGAGCTCTGACGCCACGTTCAATCACCTCCGACATTTGTTCAGTCAGGTTCAGATCTGGCAAGTTGGAGGGCCAGCACATCAATTGGAGCTCGCCACTGTGTTCCTCGAACCGCACCATCACACTTCTGGTTTTGCGACATGGCGTATTATCTTGTTGGAAAATTCCATTGCCGTAGGGAAATATGATCACCATGACGGGGTGTACGTGGTCTGCGACCAGTGTACGTTAGTCCTTGGCCATCACGGTGCCTTGTACGAGCTCCACTGGACCCATGGAGGCCCACGTGAATGTCCCCCAGAGCATAATGCCGCCGCTGCCAACTTGTTTCCGTCCCGCGGTATAGATATCAAGGTGCTATTCTCCTTGAAGAGACGAATTCGCGCCCTCCCACCGGCTTGCTGAAGAAGGTATCGAGATTCGCCAGGCCATGTAACGCTCTATTACTGTGCCATTGTCCAGTGCCGATGGTCACGTGCCCATTTCAGTCGTAGTTGCAGAAGCCGTGATATTCACACTGGCATATGCATAGGTCGTCGCCTGCGGAGGCCCATCGTTAGGACTTTCGGTGCACTGTGTGTTCAGACACCCTTGTACTCAGCCCAGCATTAAAGTCTGATGTTAGTTCCGCCACAGTTCGCCGTTCTCCTGTGATACCGTTCTGTCCAGCCTATGACGTCCGATATCTGTAATGAGGGGTGGCTGTCCAATCCCACGACGTCTGGATGTGGTTTCACTTTGGTTTCGCCACAGGACACGTACCACAGCACTTCTCGAACACCCGACAAGTCGTTCAGTTTCTGCCTTCGGGGTATTACAATTTCTCCTTGATCACAGTCAGATAGATTGCGCGAACGGACAGCACATCCGCTGATACTACATGCACCTTGCGTGTGTCTGATTAGCAGCCATTCCTCGCCAGCTGACGTTGCTATCGCCTGGACGGGTTTATATCGATAGCAAGCAAATAATGCTCTGGCTGATCAGTGTATAGAGTATAGTGTGTATAGAGTATAGTGTGTATAGAGTATAGTGTGAAAATCTGAAGTAAACAGATAAAGTATTTTTCGAGATTTTTGATTACAACGTTCCTTCCTTCTATACTACATATATATTTATATAAAATATATATTTAGAAAACATGTAGCTTCTATCCGTCCGAAAGTTTGGTAAAAAATCGTGTATAAATTTGAAATACACAGGGTGAGTAACTAACTATTGCCACCTAGAATAACTCCGAAAGAAAGATAATAACTGAAAAGTTTGTGGGACAAATGTCGCATGGGACAAGGTGGACCATAATATGACGTTGTTTTTTTGTTGCTAGGTGGGGTCGCGTCGGAGATATGAAGGTGAACTTTGTTTTTTTAAATGGGATGCTATAGTTTGGTACTTATTTTCTGATAGCGGTTATCGAGACGAATCCAATCATGTGTAACAGTAAGGTCTTTGAAGGTCAACGATCGTCAAAAAGGTGGCATGAACGTTCATTTACAGAAGGTTTTCTAAATGATGACCACTGGTATCAATGCAGTGCTGCAATCTTCTTATCATGGATTGAGTGGTATTCCTTATCACTTCAGCACTTATCGATGCACATGCTCTGATAATTCTCTCTCGTATATCTTGCAAATACTAAATATTCCCCGAATATAGGGTATCCATGTAATGTACCATGCACATGTAAACACCATTCGACGGTTTTGCAATATTACATTAATAGGAACGGTAAGACTAGTATCGTCGAATCAAGCGAAAGTGAATGATTATTCCTTCGAAGAACAAGTCGATATGCTTCTTGTTTCCGGAGAATGCCAACGTAATTCAGTAAGAGCTAGAGACTTACATGCTGAAAGATATCCTCAACGTACTCATCCTACACGTTGTATGCATATGTTAAAGTGAGAACAACTGGATGTTTAACGCATGGGAAACATATCTGGCAAAGGAAAGTTACTAATGAGGAAATAGAAATTGGTACTCTTGCCACTGTGGTTCGAGATCCTTGTGTTAGTTCGCATCAAATTGCAAGGGAATCTGGCATGAGCCAGAGTAGTTTGTTCGTGTTCTGCATCGCCATAAATATCATCCTTATCATATCAGTCTCAACCAAGAATTAAGTAGTACGGATAGTATGCGTCGCATTGAATTCTGCCGATGAACTCAATTTCAGATGCAGAGGGATGACACATTTATTAATTTGATTTTATTTACTGACGAGGCTACATTCACGAACCATGGATATGTTAATTTGCGTAAGATGCATTATTGAGCTACTGAAAATCCATGTTGGCTGCGGCAAGTTGCACACCAAAAAACGTGGTCGGTGAGTGTATGGTGTGGGATTCTGCAGGACAGAATTATTTGTCGCTATTTCGAAGGAAATCTTAATGGTAGGATGTACACCACATTCCCGCAAGAAACGTTAGGCCTGTTATTGGAAGAAATAGCTTTCGGAACAAGGAACAGAACATGGTATCAACACGATGGGTGTCCGACACATTTTTCGCTGATGACTAGAAACGAGCTGCACAGACAATTCCCAAATCGTTGGATTGGACGCGGAGATGTGTCGTGGCCGGCTCGCTCGCCAGACTTGACGCCTCTGGCTTTTTCTTGTCGGGATTCGTAAAAGACGTTGTTTACAAAGACATTCCAACTACACCTGAAGATCTGCGAGAGAGAATTGACAGAGCATGTGCTTTGGTAAGTGCCGAAGAGATAAGGAATACCACTCAATCCATGATAAGAAGATTGCAGCACTGCAATGATACCAACTGTCATCACTTCGAACACCTTCTGTAAATGGACGTTCATGCTACCTTTGAGATCTTCGTTGACCTTCGAAGACCTTACTGTGACACATCACTGGATTCGTCTCGATAGCTGCTATCAGAGAATAAGTACCAAACTATAGCATCCCATTTAAAACAAAGTTGACCAACAAAAAAAAAAAAAAAAAGAAAACAACGTCATATTATGGTCCCCCTTGTCCCAATAGCTGAGTGGTCAGCGCGGCGGTCTGTAGCTCCAAATGGCCCAGGTTCGATTCCCGGCTGTGTCGGAGACTTTCTCAACTCAGGTACTGGGTGTTGTGTTGTCGTCATTATCATTTCATCATCATCAGTGGAAGGCAACGGAAAACCACCACTGGAATCACTTCCCTAGACGCTCATGCAGTGGACCTCTCTGACGAGGCTTCCCCCATGACAAGACCTGCCATAAGGCAGAACACAAAGTTTTGTCCCATGCAACATTTGTCCCACAAACTTTTCAGCTATTATTTTTCTTTCGGAGCTATTCTAAGTGGCAATAGTTAGTTACTCACCCTGTATATTTCAAATTTATACGCAGAAATAAATCCAGCGGTGTAAGGTCCGGAGATAGGGCAGGCTGACTAATTGGCCCACCACGTCCAACCCAACTACCACGGTATTTGCGGTCCAGAATTCGTCTTGCTAATAAAGCGTTATGTGCAGGTCAGCATATTTTCAAGATTTATGGTAACAACGTTAAACAACGCCTTATCTTTATATGGCAGTATAGCTATATCTAATATATAAAAATAAATAGCCTATGTCTGTCCAAATATTTGTTAGATTACTGTGTAAAAAATTTCTTGATAAAACCATACATATAGCAAGTGTAACTTTCGTAAGCTTCACCCCCCCCCCCCCTTTTGGTTCATACACACTCACCCTGTCAGTTTCCGATACTAATTGTGATGTGCATTGCATACAATTCTTGCAACTGCTGTCCCTTTCGGGTTGGCGTCCCACGTGGATGCTTCTAATTGCGGTATGTCATGTACAGAAATCTTACATTTGTGTCACCCCTGACGCTCCACCGAGGGAGGTGGCCCAGTGGTTAGCACACTGGACTCGGATTCGGGAGGACGACGGCGCAAAGCTGCGTCCGGCCATGCTGGTTTACGTCTTCCGTCATTTCCGTAAATCGCTTCAGGCAAATGTCGGGATGGTTCCTTTGAAAAGGCACGGCCGACTTCGTTCCCCACTCTTCCATAGTCCGATGGGACCGATGACCTCGCTGTTTGGTACCCTCCCACCAACCAACCAACCAGCCAGCCAACCAACCAACCAACCTGGCGCTCTTCTCAGCTTGGCGCTACCAAACGGCAGGTTACGTGTATGTCACTTGTGCCTTAAACCGGCACTGTTCCCAAGAAACTGCTGAAACAAATTGTTGTCTCTTATAGAATACCAGTTACGCTGGGCTCCCAAGTCTCGGAATATTCCTATGTATAACACGCTGACATTCGTCTAACCAATACGCTAAAATGAACTTAGCTTTTTCTTCTTTTTTTTCTTGTGTCTTTGTCGACGCAGAGCCGACATTGTTATTAACAAATTTGGCATGGTTGGCAGTCGGATTCCCTTCCTGTACCCATGCTGATGCCCAGTGGGACGGAATACGTGTACCCAAATTGTCTGTATTGAGTATTATTCATGTGGAAGTGAGCGAAGGTTTTTCAAAATGTTTGCGAAATCGTGTAACCGAGGCGGGATTTTGGTGCCAACCCAGTATTAACCTATTGGGATGTGGAGAACCGCCCAAAAACCACATCCAGGCTATCCGGCATTCTGACTGTGTTCGTAAATCCGCTAGGCGGATTCTATCAAGGGCCAACGCACCTCTTTGTCCCAGAAGCGGCACTTTAATACGGACGACCATCTGCGCAGGCGCTGAAAGAAACTTAGCTTCAATCTTCTTAACTGTCTGACCGGCCTCTCTGCAGCTACCGCCCCAATCTAAAAGCTTCGCGGATCAGATGGCTCTTCATAAACTATATCTTCCCCTTTTCATTTTAGTAACTGTGTAAAACAGCTCTGAAACCTTTCCAAAAATCTACAGCGTGAACTGGTCCTGCTGGGTCATATTTGCAAAAACTCTTAAATTTAACTAAGACGCTTTCTGCAAGCACACACTTACAGTACACGACACAGACTCCAACGCATTTACACGCCGCTCTATATTTCGCATTTCTCTCAGCCTTTCAATATGTTTGGCCTCCAGACCTTAATGATCTGCCAAGCATTGCCCGTGCGCCCCTCTAGAGGCCATTTAGTTTCTGTACACCGCTTCTCTATCTGTCTGCGCCTGCCATTATTATCATCGCCAACCTTTCTCATTTCTTCGTTACAATGATTCTCCGTTACTTGAACCCTATTATTACGCTTTCCAGCTTTTCTACATCATGCTCTAGCTTATGACCCTATGAGTTAAAAGATTTATTAAGCTCGCTTGTCACTGACGATATTTTTTTGCTAAAGGTGGATTTTAAGATTAGTAAACTTTTAGTCCTTACACGAGAACTTTACGTCCATACTTGAAGAGTACTGGTTCGAGTCTTGCTTAATGCTAGCAAATATTACGTTCATAACCTGCAAGACTGATTGTAAAATTACACTCCTGGAAATGGAAAAAAGAACACATTGACACCGGTGTGTCAGACCCACCATACTTGCTCCGGACACTGCGAGAGGGCTGTACAAGCAATGATCATACGCACGGCACAGCGGACACACCAGGAACCGCGGTGTTGGCCGTCGAATGGCGCTAGCTGCGCAGCATTTGTGCACCGCCGCCGTCAGTGTCAGCCAGTTTGCCGTGGCATACGGAGCTCCATCGCAGTCTTTAACACTGGTAGCATGCCGCGACAGCGTGGACGTGAACCGTATGTGCAGTTGACGGACTTTGAGCGAGGGCGTATAGTGGGCATGCGGGAGGCCGGGTGGACGTACCGCCGAATTGATCAACACGTGGGGCGTGAGGTCTCCACAGTACATCGATGTTGTCGCCAGTGGTCGGCGGAAGGTGCACGTGCCCGTCGACCTGGGACCGGACCGCAGCGACGCACGGATGCACGCGAAGACCGTAGGATCCTACGCAGTGCCGTAGGGGACCGCACCGCCACTTCCCAGCAAATTAGGGACACTGTTGCTCCTGGGGTATCGGCGAGGACCATTCGCAACCGTCTCCATGAAGCTGGGCTACGGTCCCGCACACCGTTAGGCCGTCTTCCGCTCACGCCACAACATCGTGCAGCCCGCCTCCAGTGGTGTCGCGACAGGCGTGAGTGGAGGGACGAATGGAGACGTGTCGTCTTCAGCGATGAGAGTCGCTTCTGCCTTGATGCCAATGATGGTCGTATGCGTGTTTGGCGCCGTGCAGGTGAGCGCCACAATCAGGACTGCATACGACCGAGGCACACAGGGCCAACACCCGGCATCATGGTGTGGGGAGCGATCTCCTACACTGGCCGTACAGCACTGGTGATCGTCGAGGGGACACTGAATAGTGCACGGTACATCCAAACCGTCATCGAACCCATCGTTCTACCATTCCTAGACCGGCAAGGGAACTTGCTGTTCCAACAGGACAATGCACGTCCGCATGTATCCCGTGCCACCCAACGTGCTCTAGAAGGTGTAAGTCAACTACCCTGGCCAGCAAGATCTCCGGATCTGTCCCCCATTGAGCATGTTTGGGACTGGATGAAGCGTCGTCTCACGCGGTCTTCACGTCCAGCACGAACGCTGGTCCAACTGAGGCGCCAGGTGGAAATGGCATGGCAAGCCGTTCCACAGGACTACATCCAGCATCTCTACGATCGTCTCCATGGGAGAATAGCAGCCTGCATTGCTGCGAAAGGTGGATATACACTGTACTAGTGCCGACATTGTGCATGCTCTGTTGCCTGTGTCTATGTGCCTGTGGTTCTGTCAGTGTGATCATGTGGTGTATCTGACCCCAGGAATGTGTCAATAAAGTTTCCCCTTCCTGGGACAATGAATTCACGGTGTTCTTATTTCAATTTCCAGGAGTGTATGTTGTTAACTCTGTGGCTGTTGTAGTGAGAAATTCGTTTTGGTTTTTGTTCCTGGTGTCCTGTAAACTATTACTGCTTAAAGCAAATAGACTGAAATTCAATTACGGAAATATGTCTGGTGCGTGGGTTTAATGAGGGAGTGAGAAAATACGGATTCTGTTAGTGTTAATTATGTGAACTACCTGGGATAAAAAATTGTTGTACGTCAAGTACTGTACAGTCATATATGTTATGGATAAAACCGAAGAATTATGTATGTAATTCTACTACATAATGAGAGTAAATACTGAAGTTTGCTATTAAGATTTGTTTGAGGTCATTATTCATATTCGCGCAGCAACGAAGAATTATTTGCGCACACATCAATAGAGACTTAAGCCGTAATGTCATACTGCAGCAAATGTACGCTAGAAAGTAGCTTTATATCAGATTAAACGTGTGTGCCGGGTCGGAATTGGGGCTCGGGCCTTTGTATCAAGGCGGCAATTGTTTACAAGCTCAATTATCGAGACACGTATTACACTCTCATTCTACGCCGCTCCCTGTTCTGAAAATCTCCAATCTGCCAGTATTTCTCTCTTAC
This sequence comes from Schistocerca serialis cubense, assembly GCF_023864345.2. Taxonomy (NCBI): domain Eukaryota; kingdom Metazoa; phylum Arthropoda; class Insecta; order Orthoptera; family Acrididae; genus Schistocerca; species Schistocerca serialis. The sequence goes on from NC_064638.1 coordinate 710,406,905, forward strand.
TTTCCAGTTGCCACAGAGTCTTTCTTGCTTATCTGACAGGTTTAGAAATACCATATTATTTTCAGAATGATGTTTTCAGTCAGCAGTGGAGCTCCCTTCCTGAAGGATAAAGGCGAAGGCAGAATGCGCTCAGGCACAACGCGAACCTCGACTCTTGCATATAGCGGGCAATGATCTCAGCAAGTGGCGTATCCGAGGTCAAGTATCGTCACCCTTTAGCTCAGAGCTACAGCTGTTTATTTATTATAATTTTCTTCTGGAGGCTATTTTTTGGTAGTTTAGTTACATTAAGCAGGCCACTTTAAGACACATAACGACTTCCCACAGGAGATGGCTCGGATTCGGTCAGCCTTCACTGTGGCAGATACATCGCTTAGTCTTCCTCTAGTATGATCCTTTGTTACACAAAAAACTGTACGTACACGCTCCTACCATTTCATTTCCCGTTTAATATCAAGTGTCTGCCATTATAATACGCAATTACCTATGCTTTTCAGAAAGCGCAAGCGTTTGGTGACGTTACTGTGTCCACTGCCGTCTGTTTTTTAAATTTTCTGTTTTTTTTTTTTTTTTTTTGTGGAGTGTTTATATTCAGATGTAGGTTGGTTGGTTTGTGGGGGTTGAAGGGACCAGACTACAAAGGCCATCGGTCTCTTTTCCGATGTAGCAGTAATACATTTTCAATAACGTTTTCCATACTTATTTACCAACCACGTTTATTTGTTTGTTTTGATGTTAAAACGTCGAGGAACCTCGAGGCTCAATTTATGTTCCATAGCTACTTCAATTTTATGTTAAAAACCAGAATTCTCTTTGTTTCGAATTTGACAGCTAATATGCTAATTTGACTGCGGATGTGTAAAACAACTGCGTACCTTCTACTACGCGGTTGGCAATCACTAACATAACATCTTACAGGCGCAGCCTTTTTAATCCACTACTTTAGTAACATATTCATAGCTGTATGAACATTATAGTTGTCAGAACGGCTATGTCAAGAACGTGTTAGCACAATGCATTCAGAAAGTAATAAACAAGAAAAAATAGACACTGTTGCATAAATATACATCATAAATGTGACAGCTGAAGTTCATGTTAAGGCTTGTGCATCTATTCAAGAATAGCGGTTGTCAAGTTAAATTTCATGCAGCACTAGCTACTTACCGCGCGTGCGATAGCGGAGATACTCGTCAAAGGGAACTCACCTGAAAAGGAAAGGAATTCAGTTAGTTTCGATAACATTTTCACATTTAAAGAACTTTGCAACATTTTATTCAGAGACAAAAGATTTTCATTAGCCTCTCAATTGCAACTTCTTGAGAACTTTGCTCGTTGTGTTACCGAGCACTTTTGGTATCTCAATCATGAACGTCTATGACCAGAGTTATCTTGAAGGTAAGAACACAAACGTAGTCCGTGACAACAAATATTTCATTTTAAATTTAACCATATTGCATAGAATTGGTTGAGGACTGTGACTGTATTAGGAAATTTATACAGGAACACTTTTCCAGCTTCAATCACCTTCATTTCTCAGTATTTACTGGCACAATGCGGTTACTCAGCGTGCTACCTTCCTCAGGTGCCTAAGTGTTGTTCATATATCAATTGTTGTTTTACACGCAACTATGAAGAGTAAAGGAAATTTTGGATCTGTCCTCCGGTGAGGTTTTGTTCCGAAATAGCGATGTCCATACAGCGGGAAAGTGTCCTCATTTGGCACACAGGACACCAGAACAACACAGCATAACACTTTATCATACACTTCAATGAAGTGATTTGAAAAGTTCTGTACCAGCTGACTAACGCCTCCGTCAAGGTCCGTTTACGGACATAAACAGGCAGACGAACAGTGGTTCAAAGTAAATGGTATCCACAGCAACAGACGTCGCGAAACTTGGCGGCTCAATGTCGCTCGTTTGCTTATCAGTTACTTCCGCCTCTCTAAACTTCGTCCTTTGCCTTGCGATGTTACCTTAGCAGATATATTCTGTGGCCAGTCAACAGTCAACACAATTCGCTACTGATTTTACGCTTTGATCGTTGAAATAGTTCACCGTTATACGAGGGCTATTCGGAAAGTAAGGAACGATAGGACGCGAAATGGAAACGACAGTGAAAATCAAAACTGTTTTATTTGCAGCAGTTAACTACAACTTCCAGCTACTTAGACGTTTGTGGTAGCGTTGTACCAATTTTTCAATACCCTCGTTACAGAAGACAGCCGCCAGTGCTTTCCGCCAACTCTCTACGCTGGTCTACAGCTCGTTGTCTGTGCCAAAATGTTGTCTTCATAGCCAGCGGTTCATGTGAACAGGGATGAAACTCAGAGTGAGACAATTACAGGCTGTATTGTGGGTCATCAAACATTTCCAATTGAAAACGATGCAGGAGCATCTTCATTGCCCCTGCAGAATGCGGCTGAGAATTGTCTTGAAGAAGAAAACGCACGACAGTTATGTAATGTTGGTTGAATGGCTTCAGGTGAAATTTCTTACCAGGCCCTCATACTTGGCGGGAGACACTATTGTTCTATGTAGCTTTATGTGCTCCCTGTCAGCTCAGATCTAAAAAGAACGAAGTAATGCGATCGAAGGGCATACTAGAGACACTACCTAACACACCTGTGCAAAACTTAATCGGATTTTCACTGTGGTTTCCATTTCGTGACCGATAGTTCCTTACTTTCCGAATAACCCTTGTAGTTTAGTGTAGAGCAACTCCCTGTGCAAACTATATCAATATTTGTGGAGTGACGCTTCATATATCAGTATTACATTCGTTGTTCACATTTACATTTGATCTGTCTACGTTTCTAAGATCCTGGAGTTGCTTGCACAATTTATTGTAGCATATTCGAATGTGGAGCCTGTATGGGATGAATATACACTGCTTTATCATCACTAAGAAACAGAAACATTGTTCGACAGAAATAACAACAGGCACGACGGACGACATGAAACACAGAACATACATAATAGAGGTGGAGTGGTATATTTATTACGAAAAAGGAATAGATATCACCACATGGTATATAACAGACACAAATACCGTCAGACACTCAATATAAAGCTCGTTTTAACTGAGAGTACGGAATATACTCTCCTCGGGTACTAACTAAGGTTTTGCACCTGTCATTCATGCTGGCTATCAAATTGTTGAGGAGTCCCTGGGGAATTCCCACGCTTCTGTCAAGGTCATCTTCAGATTTTGTAGAGTTCGAGGAAAATGTGTTCGTTGAGAAACACATCTGTCAAGAGCATCCCAGGCAACCTATATGTGGTTTACGACCGGTGAGTACGCAGGCTATTCCATACGTTCATACCTTCACTTCAAGTGTGTCCGACACCTCAGCAGTCCTGTATGAGTGGGAGGTGCCATCCATAAACAGAAACAAGCAACCGACTACACTCCTTAACAGACAGAGAATCTCCCTGCAATACCGCAATGCTGTAAAGGTACATCACGTACAGATATGCAGCGGTGTTCGGCCATATTGTATGTCAGTTTAGTGATGATCAGAATAAGTAAAGAGAGAAATGTCTGAGTACGTTCAGTTCTGCTCAGTTGTAAGAAAATCAAATAACGTAAGAGATTTATCAGCACAGTAATTCACTAATTTTTCTAAGGGGACGTTTCAACAGGCTATGTGATGCTGATGTAACCACTGTCTTGGTGAGCACTATAGGCAATGTTGATAGGGAACGATTTGATACACTGCAGAATCTACAGCGGGTGAATGAAAATATGGAAACATCACAAACATATTACCATCCCTAACACGATGTAGGAAAACCGCTGGCCTTCAAAGCAGCTTCAAGCCGTCTCGGAAAGGGTAAATACAGGTACTAGGCTGTTACACCTTTCTTCCTGCACTGTAGTGACAAGACCAGGTAATGATGATATGGGAGGATAGCAATCATGCACTCTTCCATCTAAAGTAGACCGACAAGGCTCAGTAATATTGAGACATCGACAGTGGAGGCCAGGGGAGACGCGAAAATTCATTCGCGTGGTCACGAAACTACTCCTGAAAGATGAGAGCTATGTGAACGAGGGCGCTGTCGTCTTGGAACACAGAATCACCATAGGGGAACGATCGTTGTACCATGGGGTGGATCTAATCGGCCAAAATGGTCACATAATTCTCGACAGTAAATGCTACCTGCTGCATAGCCATAGGACACGTGGAATACCAAGATACGGCTGCCCAAATCATCGCCGAACCCTCGGCAGGTTACACCCTTGTGGCGTAAAGTCATTCAGAAGTTGGAAACACTGTGAAACAACACTCATACTAGCAAATTAGTTTCTTCCATTGCTTCACAATCGAGGTTTTGTGGCTTCAGCACCGCATTTTCCTGATGCTGGAATTTGTGTAACTAATTAGTGGTTTTGGAATTCTAGCTCGCTCGGCAATTCCCTCAAATGGCTCTGAGCACTATGGGACTTAACATCTGAGGTCATGTCCCCTGGAGCTCCCTTCGTAATGTTTTGGTGCTGAGAGGGTTCGCGAGTGCGACATTCAGTTCTGTAGTGAGTTTGCTCCTGTCGTCATCCTATTTTTTGTCACAATACTCTTTCACTGATCTTAACGATCATTTAACATGCACTTTCGTCAGAGTTGTGACTTTGTTGACGATGTTTTCTGGCTTTCCCTGTATACGGTATAAATCGTCTATACAGGGCCTCTTGAAACACCAAACACCTCGACTACCTTAGTTACGGAACCACCCACCAACGAGCACCAAAAATTTGGCTAGTTAGCATTCACTAAGCCCCGACATAAGCACTACACAGAACACTGCTCTGGCCACGTTTGAGACTTGCAACGTACTGAGGACATTGCACAAGTGGCGTTCTTAGACAAATACAACAGTGCCACTTGTAGGCTTTGTTAGTATCTGCATTTATGTTTAAACATACATTTCTCGAGGTGTTCGCTTATTTTTCTCCAACTCCCGTACGTGTCTGTTCTACAAATAGTTTCTTTACCTGGTGAGTCACAGACAACGAAGATCGAGGGAGAGAGAGAGAGAGAGAGAGAGAGGAAGAAAGGAGTTACCAGCGCGAGAACAGCCTCGTTGCGGTGCTGGCAAACGGTACCGCTCCCTCTGTGAGAACGTGACTCCGCTGCTGTTTCCTGGCTTTCACGACCTCTTTCTGGGGCCTACACTACTCTCGGCGCTTTAATCTGAGATCACGATTACACTTCGCACACCCTTCACGTCCCAACAGGAAGGGAGTCGCCGTTTTTGCTCCCCTCGGTCGCGTTATGATGCAGCGACCACATCGAATCAAAATAACTGAGAGACGTTGGTGAAAGACACTACACTTGGGGTCAAGGCCATGGCGTACCCAGTCGCGGTCCAGCAATGACGGAGGGAGTCACGTACGTGAACAAGAATGCGACTGCTTCTTCCTGTTACCGAGATGTTTGTGCACAGAAAATTTCGTGTAGAAAATAACCATGTGTACTTCCTTTTCTTCCGGATGGTTGATGAACTCTGTTTCCTCGTACTTCAAAGCTCTCACACTCCAGACCACTGTAGAAATTAATGAACATTTTTGTGGGTGAGTTACTGATCTTCCGCTAAGCCACGTGATTTACTGTCAAGCTTTTCTTCCTCAGTAGGAACGGACGAATTTTAAGGCACCAGGACCTTTGCATTCAAAATGAAAAGTACTACTCTGATGCCAAATTGCTCCTATGATATACAAATTGCCACTAATGTGCTAACTCTGACTGATAACATCTAAAAATAAAACAAAAAAGCGGCATTCCGCGGTGAAGATCTAGCACGTTCCATATATAATGTTTGAAGCCATATTAACCTGCAATTAATAGGCTTTAAATACGTAAGATGCGATGTGACTGCTAATGAAGACACTGATTACAAAAAATAAACCATTAATTTCGTTGGGATATGTGGTAAACACAAACATTCATTAACAGGAAATAATAAAAGAAAGACGTTTAAGTTTTAAAAGCCAGCTGTATGCAGACAATGGAATAAAAACTTGAGGAAGTAAGGCCCACTGAAATGGTAATTCTTCGATTTCTTATGGAAGTTTGAGGATTTTGGTATGATAAAAATAATTATGAAGAGAACTGAGTATGCACAGTGCAGTAGATGAAGTACAGATCACCTTCAAGTGCTCATCTACACGATATATTACCGAGCCGGCTCCCTGTGGAAGTTCAGAGGAATCAGTTTACAGACGTGTGAGACGCGGGGAGATACTGGAAAATACGGACAACGAAACGGATTACTCAGTTCAACCCTCGGATGAAGAAGAAAATACTTTCAAAAATTGCGATTGTTTATTCGACTAGCTTTGGACAGCATTCACAACTGTCTAAAATGGTCTCCGTTCTCGCATATGAAACTTTTATCTCCATCGAATTCATCAGTGGCAACGAACGGTCTGCCGGCAAGACATCTCGACTCACATTTTGCGACAATCACATTACACCTTGCCGGAATCTTCTTCGAGACATCATTGATGTGGAAGGAACTAACATAATTGTGGGACAGCGATGAATATGGTGCAGGGGGCTCTCTTCATCAATTACAAATAAATAAAGCACTTCAACAACTGCGATATGCATTCATTTGTGTCATCAACGCTCGTTCTAAAATGTGTACTGTTGCACGTATTCCTTTGCGATCACTCTGCGTCAAGAAGCCGCTTTTTTTCGTGGGGGAGTGAAACAACGCTGTTTCTCAGCAAAACAACGTAAGTGGCCGAAAAATATCGAATGGACGACGGCTAGCCGTACGGTACACAAATCAGAAACGACAACCCGAGAGGAAGCGAAACGTGCAGCCAAAAGTAGCGTCAGCAGCCTACTAACAATGTCTGAACAGCAAGCGGAGAGAGTAACCTAGAAGAAGCGCATCACAGTGTGCGAATAGAAACGTCGGCGCCCGAAAAGCATGAGATACAGAAACATAGCTGGCTGAGGAACGCGTGGTCGCTCTCCTCGTTGCCCATGCCGCCAGAGGGTCCTGCCAACTCACGCGGTTTCCACGCCGCCGGTGGTGCGGACGTGAAACCAAACAGCTGTGAACGTCCAACGCAGGTACGATCGTCTCGATCTCGGTGCCCGACTCTGCTGTCGGTACCAAACGCTTCTTTGCACAACAGAAGGCGTAGTCTCTGCCTCTGTTGCTTCATCTGTTTCGACGCTTATTTTAGTAACCGATTCCTAGCAATTTCAGTTATCAGTGAGAATCTCTATTTGTAAAACACAAGCTTGGATCTTCTGCCAAGGCTGCTGAACGCCCACTAGGTACGGACACCTCCGTCCTTTTCCCACGCAAAATGTACTAAATATAGGATAACAAAGGGCAGGTAAAGACGTGTATGTGTGTGCGTGTGTGAATGTTTCTGGTCGTAATCGAACACGCAGAGGTATTAACGAAATATTAGCTGATAAAACGAACTAATGAGACGTAAGAATGAGAGAGGCAACAGTGAATGGCAACAGTATAATCCATGCAAATGGGATGCTAGTACTCGCCTGGCGACTATTGATCATTGACCGACGAATATTAATCGTTGACCGACACTCACGTTCGACGATACTTCTCGTACACTATAACTTTGACAGCCGGCCGCGTCAGGTTTGAATCCTGCCTCGGGTATGGATGTGTGTGATGTCCTTAGGTTAGTTAGGTTTAAGTAGTTCTAAGTTCTAGGGGACTGATGACCTCAGATGTTAAGTCCCATAGTGCTCAGAGCCATTTGAACCATTTTGTTATAACTTTGACAGCATTTATTCACTAACGAATGAGTGAAAATTCAGTTCTCGTTTCCATAGAAAGATCTAATGTTTGTCCTCTTTGAACCATTTACATATTTTCACTCGCTAGTACTTTTTAAAATGGAAGCAATACAGGGAACATTTTATCCGTGAATCCCATTGCTATTCCGTAGATCTGCTTCAGTACGACATACTAGTATTACCTGAGATTATTCTTAGAAATTCAGTTTTATGCAAATCGCCAGTATAATCACTTTAGCACTTCACTTTTACTTCTTTCTAGTCGCAAATGATTTCACTAGACGTAACATCATTGCTTGCATGATCTATACTACTCAACCATTTTGCGAACGCTTTCAGTCGCCATTGCAATTGCCGCTGTGTTCGTCGTCGGCAATTGCAATACGTTAAAAAACTAGCCATCGCTCCTGTATACAAAGGCAGTTTATACGAATGCTGTCCTGCTGGCACCGCTACGTAACCTAGTACTGTCAGGCCCAAAAACACCCAAAAGAACTGAATTGCGTTCCGCCTGATTTGTATGCAACCCGTATGACGTAACTGTCTTGCAGCTCCTTTGCTGTCTTTTCAAAATGGTTCAAATGGCTCTAAGCACTATGGGACTTAACATCTGAGGTCATCAGTCCCCTAGACTTAGAACTACGTAAACCTAACTAACCTAAGGACATCACACACATCCATGCCCGATGCAGGATTCGAACCTGCGACTGTAGCAGCCGCATGGCTCCGGACTGAAGCACCTAGAACCGCTCGGTCACGGCGGCCGGGTGCTATCTTTTCAGTACACTCGTTTGAAAACACAAAATGGTTGTTATACGAGAACGCTAGAGAAAAATACTCTGAAAATGTTATCAATCCAAAAGCAAATTAATATCACAACAATGCAAATATCAGGAAACATGTTATGAGATACTGCAGCCTTCAACGCTTTTTAAATGACATTTACGACAGTGACATTTAGAAAAGGAAATTTAATGTTAAAAATACGTGACGAAAATTTTTCTACCGGACCGAGACCAAAGACTGCAGCCCGGCAACTACTGTCCCTGTTAACTAACCACGAAATATCTTAAATATGATTTCAATCCCAAGAAACTAAGTGTGCACATGTTTGAACTTGAAATTTCTTGGTTAAAGTTTGGTACTGGCCGAACCTAGTAAGTGATCCGACTTTCCACTAAGCATAGTCAAGTGTTAGTTGTCGCAGTTTCCCACCAGCAGCGATAAGACCGAAACTGAAGTTCCGAAACGAAAAAGTTTTGTTTTTGCAGAATTCGAACCCTAGCCACGAATAAATGGTAGATATCGAGTTATTGCGCCAGTATTGAAATTTACAAGTGAGTGGACTGAAAATAACTTGAAGTAAAGTTATGTTACAGCTGGGAATCGAACATTGCACGTATCATCGTTGCTGACTACAAACAAAGAGAAATGAATTAACTTTTTTTTGTTTCGCCAGTCGCTAGGAATTGCTTGTTTCAATCTTAAATGATATGGTGAAAAGTTAGATGTGTAAATGGGAGTGAGAACAGGCGCCAGTCGTTATTATTAAAACGCACAGAGAGGCGTTAAAATGATAATCATTTTTCACATGTAGTTTTTGTTCACGTAGTGCAACTTGTAATGACAATATGAACATTTCTGTGATTCGAACCCAGACACGCGTATTTCGTGGGGACCTTAAGGACGTTGGAATCTTGAGGAAACAACGAAATTATGAAACTGTATAGTCCCAAAGAGGTCAAATATGTCGAGAGGGGAAATCTGAATTCGAGCACAGCACCAATACTTTCAATAATTCAAGTTCAAATACAGTAAGAAATACGCACCCCATGGGCTTACATCACGAGTGCTTCATTAATAATATAAAATTTCTGGTGTAAGCAAGCTTACTAGTGACAGAATTCCTGCTTGCCTTGACTTGTGCCTCTGTCATAGCCAAAGATACACCGAATCTCCTCTCCTCATGTCTCTCGATGTCTAGCATATGGCGGTGCTTATTTGACAATCTGGTTAGGTGCTGGGTTCCAATTCCCATAAAATACCAAACTTTACGTCACGTCACTTCCAGTTAAAGATGAACACACTTAATTGCGATTCAAACCACATTTAAGAGCTTTAGTGCTTAGTTAACACGGACAATCGTTGCTGGACAAGACTCTCGGATCAAAGTCGTAAACAAAAGTTTTCGTCATGTAATTGCAAGTTGAAAGTTGCTTTTTGAATGTCATTTATTTTAACAAATTTGAATTTGCAAGAGCTGAAGACTGCGTCATCTCTAATAGCGTGTTTCCTGATATTTGCATGATAATGAAATTAATTTGCATCTGGACTGATAGCAGTTGTTTAGTGAAACGGCTGCAATGAAAATAAATCAGAGAGAATACAAAACAGTTACGTTATGTGGGTTGCATACAAATTAGGCAGAAAGCGATTAAGATCGTTCGGATACGTTTGAGCAGTTCTTTACGCTGATATACAGTTCGTTGTCTTTTGTAAAACGTTGTCTTCAAAGCCAGCAGTTCATGTAAGCAGAGATGAAACTCAGAAGTAGCCAGTTACGGGTTGTATGGTGGGCTAGCAAACACTTCCTATCGGAAACGCTGACACGCTGCAGGAGCATCATTGCCCCTGCAGAGTGCGGCCAAGAATTGTCACAAAGAAGAAACCGCATGACAGTTACGTTATGTGGGCTGCATGATATCAGACGAAATCTCTCACCAGCCCCTCATACTTGGCCGGTGACACTATTTTCTAGGCATTTTTACGTGCTCGCTGTGTGCTCAGAACTGAAAAGAGCGGCGCGACGCGTTCGGCCGACATGCTGGAGACACTGTCCAACACATATGTGCAAACCTTCGTCGGAATTTCACCGTAGTTTCCATTTCGTGACCGATCGGAAGTTCTATACGAATAGCCCACGTACAACAATTTTGCAAAGGAAATTAGCTTCCTCTGGTAAGAAGCTTAAGTTCTAATGCTGACTGATACTGAAGATCACAAAAGGGGTGATCGTAATGGTCTGGAGCATTAATGCCTTAGCATTTCTCTTTAAACATGCTTGACCTTCAATCTCCGCATAGCTAACTGATGGCGATGGATACTGCAGATTTGTTCCGATATCGACTTACTTTTCTTTTTTTCTATGCTGCATTTGGAGTACTAGAATTCGCCATCTATTAACTTTTGGGCGGATCGTAGCTCTCCACCCAGTCCACTTAGCCTGAACTAATGGCCCCCAGAGCGCAGCTCTCACGCTACGCGGCTGAGAACACGGCCTCCGTTGCCCATGCAGCACCAGGTGGGGGTAGGACCGCCTGGAGACCTTTTGTCCTCTTTCTTTGTGTAAATGGCGGCTATATTATGCTTATAAAACTATTACACATTATGTTAAAAAAAGGAAATTATAAAAGAAAAAAATGATTTAAGAAGAGCGACAGGACCGATTGTATAGTAGAGGCCCCTTTACCCACACTGCCCAGGGAGGAGGTCTCGGGGTGTGACCTCGAGCTCTACATCCCTGTGCAGTGTCTTCCAGCACTACTTACTAAAGCATGTTCATATGATAGTCTACGTAATTCTAGGTTAGTGTTTTACAGGTTTATGTGGCGCCTGGTACAATAACTAGCCACACTAGGGTCTACATCGTGTCTGTATACAATGTGCTAATGGCTTACTACTGGCATATGTGTTGGGCGTGCTAAGTTTTGTGTCTCTTCACTTGTTTCATCGTGTGTTTACGCCAGAACAATCTGACACGCGTGGACCATCTTTACCATGTAGTAGACATTACTCAGGGTGAAGGAGAATACCGGCGTTTGCCGAACGATACATGAAACAACGCAATGTAGGGCACCGTATAAACGCGTAGAAGAAACGAATGATAAGGCCATATCATACCTGCTTCTTTCCTCAATAGAGCGAAGCACTGCACATTTTGGCTCGTGAGCCCTTATAAAATACCCGTTTACCCTTGAAGACACCAGAGCAGACGCAAAAAGAAGCGGGCGCCGTGATTTGGCCCAGTTTCAAGCACTTTTGCCGGCACAACTAACCATTTCCTGCGGCCCCAGTTACGGCGTTGATGCCTTAATGGAGGCGCAATTAAAATGTCGTGCCCGCCCCACACTGCAGCTCGCAGCTGGCCCAGTTGGTAGGCTGTGCCAAGTTTCGGTTCCTTAACATCTCCTGTCAGACGAGCCTTTCCTTCGGAAAGAAAATAATTCTATGCAATCTGAGGCTTTCCGGGCGTATACGCTATTTGAAGGGTTCTCGGGTGTCCAACGGGATACGATCTTCGAATTCGGACCAGTAGGTCACCCGAGAACACTTCAAACAACATAATTCTACTTTTACCTACTAGTATTCTACTTTTGCCTACTAGTGAGGTCAGAGCTATGTTGCGCTGAAACGATGTATACAGCTGTGTATTTACTTGTGATTGAAAGCTATGAAGTTCCTACTGCTTGACAAACTGCCTATTGGCTTCTGTATCGGGTTCTTCGGCCGACGTTCATCTAATGATTTTAATGACGTTTCGCCAGCACGAGTGGCTGGCATTGTCAAAGCATCTCCCTCCATTGCCGGTGATGAATGGAGGGTTAAGCTTTGACAATGCCAGCCACTCGTGCTGGCGAAACGTCAGTAAAATCATTAGATGAACGTCGGCCGAAGAACCCGATACAGAAGCCAATAGGCAGTTTGTCAACAAGTGGCCACGAAAGCCTCAACAATTTTGTGTCCCTACCGCTTCTACAAAAGTTACTCAGTTTTATACAATTGTTTGTATTTCGTATTTATTATACAGGGTGATTCAGCTGTCCCTACTATAGGTTTTATGCAACTTGTAACGCCTTCAAAAAACACGCGCAAGATTTTCATATTCTCTCCCTCCCTACACGTAAACTGTTAGTCCTGCAGGAAAATGAACAGGATCTTTGTGTAGGAAATTTCATGTAATTTAATTTTATATTGGGATACGGTTTCGCTGGAGGTCACAGTTTTCTAGGTATTCAGGAAAACGTTTTTGAAGGTAACTTTTGTGCGCTTTTCTCGAATAATTCGAGAACTATGGATCCTAGCGAAAACGTATCCCAGTACGAAACTTAACCACATTAAATTTCTTGCAAAAAAGGTCCTGTTCATTTTTTCTGTAGGACTAATAATTTGCTTGTAGCGGGCAAGGGAATATGAAAATTTTGAAGGCATAAAACCCATGGGTATCGGCAGCTGAACCATACCATGTATACCATCACAAAACACTTAACAGTGACTAGTTTCGGTCACATCTTAGCCATCTCAGAAACAATGACTATTAGGCACCCTATAGCTTCTGAATATGGCCATTTTATGACTAAAACATACCACAATTAAAAGCTTGTGAGATCATGTCGAAAAATAATAAGAAGAGTTATATAATGCTTATCAATTACTTTTCTTTATAGAAGTCTCTAACACGCATACCTCTCAATTAGACTGGATTTTGCACAACTTGTTTCAGCTTTTCATTTCGTTCTCCGTGATCTGCCAATTTGAAATTATTTATATCTACAGTTTTTATGGTTCACAACCTCCTTCATTAGTTGTTTGTTTCTAGAGCCCGCGTCAGTCTTAGTTCTTCAAACATTTTTTTCTGTTTAACTTCTATGTCACGGTGTCTCACCGCTCTATGAGTTGTATCTTCTCGCTCATCTAAATTTTAAGACAATGTTGCAGTTTTCTACATCTCCTCGTTCCATACATCTTATATTTTTCATTCGTTTCTCTTTGTAGTATAAGTTCATCGTTCTTACTGTCTGAAAACATTGCCTTAATTTCATTTTCCATTATATTTGTTTATGACATTTTGTTTGTAAGATTTTTTTACAGTCAAATAGAGAGATGTTGATAATATTTCACAGTTGTTTGTATACGACGAAAAAGGAAATTCTTTTGTCCTGAATAGGTTTCCTCCAGGTCGATTTACGGATGGAATGAGTACATACTGTACTGCGAGTAGCTATAAGCCTAATTTTAGTTTTAATGTCTCTGTGTGAGTACAAATGTTCATAGAGTCAGCTCTAAAACTTAGTTCTAATAATTTTTGTGTGGTTTTATGTACTTTTCGGCATGTTTCTCAGGAGTCAGTCGGTTCAGTTTGTGTAATGGTCTATTGCTCTCTCACGTGGATCAAATTTATAACGCCCGAAATCCTCTCTTACCTCGACCTTACATGGATTCTACAGACTTAAGCAGTATTTCAGTATATGTTCTACAAATATTACGTAAGTAGTCTTCTTCATAGAGAGACCGAATTTGCCAGCATTGTACTGACGAATCGATGCCCAACGTTCCTGCTACCTTCAGCTGATATTATGAGCTTGCCAGTTTCGCCAATATGTCATCGTAATCTAAAGGCGCCCGACACATTTCCGTAGTGTAGCCTATTGGAGAAACTATGACCACACAAAATACCAAACCAAGTTGGTGACTAGACTGAAGAGTTTCTAGGGACAAAACGCAGCATATCGTTCTCAACGGAGAGAAGTCTTCAAACGTAAAAGTAGCTTCGGACGTATCCGAGAGTGTTATATAACCACTGCTGTTCATGGTATGTATAGAGACCTACATGTTGAAGTCGGACGTTTCGTGAGGCTGTTCGTGAACGATGCAAAGAACTGGCAACGCAAAAAAATTGTAACAAAATAACGGAAGACCTGCAGAGGATCGACGCTCTGTGCTGGAAACGGCATATGACCCTTAACGTAAACAAACGTGACGCGTGAGCATAAAGGGATGGTGGGTGACCTGTTACGTTTCGTAATAAGATTGATAAAGTTTACTGGAAACTGTCACATCCATAAAATATCTGGGATTATGCATAATGAGTGATTTAAAGAGGAATGAACACACGAATTAATCACTGGAAATGGATTTTCCAGTCCGAGATTCAGGAAGAAGTAGCTTACAAAATCCTCATTCAGTCAATACTTGCTGGCCGGAGTGACCGAGCGGTTCTAGGCGCTACAGTCCGGAACCGCGCGACCGCTACAGTCGCAGGTTCGAATCCTGCCTTGGGCATGGATGTGTGTGATGTCCTTAGGTTAGTTAGGTTTAAGTAGTTCTAAGTTCTAGGGGACTGATGACCTCAGAAGTTAAGTCCCACAGTGCTCAGAGCCATTTGAGCCAATCAATACTAGACTGTCGCTCGTGTCTGAGGTCCTTAACAGATAAGATAGATCACTACATATGATCCAAAGAAAAGCAGCGCGTTTCGTTACAGATTCTTTTACTAAATACTATAACGTCACGGAGATCCTGATGCAACTCTAGTTTCAAGAGCTACAAGAGAGGTGGGCATCACGGTGTGATTTATTGCTAAAATTTCGAGAGATTACATTCCTAAAGAATCAGCCAATATATTGCTTCCTTCAACTCATGAAAAGCCCGTGAGATTAAACTTAGAGAGATTCGAGCACGTATGAAGGGTTACCAACAATTTTCCTTTCTGCTCTCAACGTTCGCTAGCAGAAGACATCGTAGATATCAAAGTAACAACACCATATTTTTACAAATTTTTCTGAAGATTCTGTATCTCTAAATTTCGATTTTCATCACGGTCAATAACAACCAGTTAACAGCGAGCCTAACATTATTGTGCTATCTGTGAGCACAAGTGTGTCTAAGATTTGCGTGTATTTTGTAAAGAAACAGTTCATTTATTCCAGTCTTGAACGTGGTTGACTTCAGCAACCACATTTAACAATACTTTCCTTCTTATGTCTTTGTACTTTGTCACAGCCTTCAATACTTGGCAGGTAAAACTCACAGAGTCTTGAACAAATGGCTACTTTCAGCAACCATATTTAGTAATAAACGTGTTCAAGATTATTTTTTATCATGTGACATCAAATGGAACTATTATCGCCTAATTACATTTATAAATGACTGTATGACTCCAGATGGATTTATTTTGCTTCAAAATCAAACTTGTAATGGTCACTCAGTCGAGCTAAGGACGCAATACGTCTGTTCCTTTGCCGTGTTTTTTACCTGACAGAGATCGAGGATAGGGAACAAGGTCGCTTGTGGTGAGTGTTAGGGTACAGTCGATGTTTGGAGTGCACCGTTAAAGCGCAAATTTTAATGCGACGAATTTGTGTTAAGAATGGAAAGAAAGAGGCATGGTAATACATGTTATCGTTACAAGTCGTCTCGGTAAAATATTTGCCACATGTGAAAGACTTTTCCAGGCCTAAATAGTGACGAAGTAATAGCGCCATTGGCGTATCAAGAACGGTGGCTCAGGAAGTCGTCATGGTGAGCCATCTTTGTCTTTATTAACAGATACATGAAGAAATTGTTTAATATTTTTCGTCATCACAATTTAAGACTGCGCTTCATCTCCAAGGCAAGAACGTTGTTTTTTACCCTCGTATGTACAGAGTCCGTGAAAGTAATTACTTGGTTTTCATATAAGTTGCACTTAGTACTACTTAAAAGTATTTTTATTTTTGACAGTACATAAACTGAGATCCGAAATTAGAGGACCAAATTACTATGTCCCCGTATTATGTCTAATTGACGATATAATCATACAAACTGTCAAAAGATGTCGTTACGATCGTGTTCTGCACAGAAGATGGCATTCTGATCAACGGACAACCACACCAGAAATGACGTCAGGGCACCTATCAGGGGTGCTAGTGTTTGGGGGTAGTCCCACATTCACAATCGCTGTGTACACAGTCACAGGCGGTGCAATGTGACAGAGAAGACGCCTACAGACTCTCTGCGGTGGAGGCCATAGGAAGAATGGAAGCACGAGAGTCGTAAACTGACGTGGCCTGATGGCTTAACGTGAATCGTTCTGTTGTTTCTCGGATGAGGCGACAGTTTATACAGACCGATAGGGTATCCCGGAGACCAGGACAGGGCCGACCACGTCTGATATCAGAAAGGGAGGACCGTTATTTGGCTGTAAGGGTACGACGGTACCACCTTAGTACTGCACTGCAATTGGCATCTGACCTCGCAGCGTCACCTGGACGGGTTGTGTGGAGGCAAACGCTGTACAGAAGGCTTCGGCAGAGTTGCCTTTATTCTTGGAGACCTACTGTCCGTTCTCCTCTGGCGTGTATTCACAGAAGGGAACGTCTACAGTGGAACAGTCAACACGCCACTTCGACCGTTGAACGGTGGGTCAATGTTCATTTCACAGATGAGTCCTAATTTGTTCTGGAGAGTGATCCTCATTGGATACGATTTTGGGATCCAAACATTGTGGAAAGATAACGATATGGAGGAGGATCCCTAATGGTGTGGCCAGGGATTATGTTGACCACTCGAACGCCTCTTAATGAAGTTGTACGCGTGAATCAGCAGGATTTAAGTGCTGTCAGGTACCATGAGAAGGTCGTGGGATCTCATGCGCTGTTGTTGCGAGGTGCTGTGGGCCAAGATTTCGCACTGATTGACGATAATCCTCGACCTCATAGAGCACAGGTGGTTGATGTTTTTTTTGGAAACGGAAGATATTGCAGGCATGCCGTGGCCTGCTCGCTCACCCGATTTGAATTCCATGGAGCGTGTCTAGTCGGACGACCGGTTCTAGGCGACCGGTTCTAGGCGCTTCAGTCTGGAACCGAGCGACCGCTACGATCGCAGGTTCGAATCCTGCCTCGGGCATGGATGTGTGTGATGTCCTTAGGTTAGTTAGGTTTAAGTAGTTATAAGTCTAGGGGACTGATGACCTCAGATGTTGAGTCCCATAGTGCTCAGAGCCTCTTTTTTTTTTTTTTTTTTTAATGCTCTAGGGAGACGGGTTGCATCACGTCAGAATCCACAAACCATTTTCTCATTCTGCATTTTCCAAGGCTTTGGAGCAGCTTTGTAAGAAAAATGGCCGTTATTGTCTCAACATGAGATTGATGACATCATTCACAGCATGTCCCGTCGTTGCCAGGCCTGTATTGGTGCCAGAGGTGGTCACATCCCATACTGAGCACATTAACCAGTTGTTAGAATGTGTGTGCAAATCCGTTTAGTTGAAAAAAACCATTTTTTTATCTAACATTATGCATATTGCAGGTGATTACGTTCTGCATTCTTTGTATTGTTTCTATATTACTATTACCTGTTTATACTGTTTTGTGGGAAAATAAACACATCCTTCCAACATTTCCGTTTGTTGCTTTAATTTTGGACACCAGAGTAATTTACGGTGGGAATTTCATTGTTTCAGTCATGTTTTGAAGATCACTTCGCCCGGATATTGGCTATTTACGTTTATGCATGATTCTATCTGGTCCTGAAAACTCAGAGTACCATCAATTGACAACTGCCATAAGATAAGAACGATTTTCTCCTCTGTTGTCATCTTCAGATCTTCACGGCTGTGCGACTGCTTAAGATATTCTTGGGACTTCAGAAAGCTCCGCAAAAAGTAGTCAGGTAAGCTTAGATCGGAGAAAGGAGGATGCCAGTGAAGATTGTCGTTTCCGGAGATAATGTAGCCCGGAAACTGATTTCATACGACCACTATTGAATTACGATCTGTGTATGCAGATGCATCATCTCGTTGCAACCATACTACCCTCGCTGTTCACCTGCGGTGTCGAAGTTCTGGGCAGGAGGAGGTTTGAAGTATCACAAGGTAGCACTCGCAGCAGGCCAGCGATCCGACAGCTTAGCGCTCACACGGCAGACATAAACGACTCGCTCCATGTGTTTGAGGTATATGCTGCATTGATAAGGCCAGGTGGCTTCATCTCCATTACGAAGCCAGCTTGTATCGAAGTTTTCAACCCACTTCAAAAGGGTGTTGCTGTCTGGAACAGATTGGCGGACGGTAATATTAAAACGGATGCAAAGTCACGTTTTTTCGCACCACAGACTCATTGTTTACGAAAAATCGCTGGAAAGCGTACGTACAATGGTTCCCGTTCGACGACATCGCGACAGCTAAACTTCCACTTCTAATGGGCAAATCGAAGGCTCCCTCCACAATCTGAGCCCAATCATTCGGCCGTAGTACACAACACGAAAACATGCGGTTTCCATGACGGACCCTGTAGAATTATTTGGAGAGTAACAGTCACACCGTAAAAGTGTTGAACTTTGGTTTTGGATAATACTTTTTATTAATTCTTGGGAGTCATTTGTATTAATATTACCTAAAATATTTCTTATTGTTTCCTTTTGTCGATTTAAATATAGTGATTCATTATTTATCAGTGACTTCAATCCATATAGTTATTTGAAACGGCAATGTTAAGAAGTCGTTTACTTAAAAAGTGATAATTTAAGTTCTCTATCACAGATGAGAATGTGTATTTTGAATTGTCTCATTTCGCGTTGCCATGTTAATTTTGACTTGGAGTCATTTTCAAGTTAGATAAAAAGTGGAAGCTATATGAATATGAATTATCTCAGAACTGTTTTTCAAAGTTTATAGTTAAAATGCCAAGTCGTAATGGTCTTCCTTGCAACCATCATATTTTCAAGTGAATCTACTACTCCAAAAGAAAAGCTTTCAATAAAAATTTTCAGTTAATTATAAACGTAAAATACGCTATTTGTCTCTGCAAGACTGGCGACGGATATCCTTTAATATTAGTATTCATTTTCAGATGGAAATACTGGTTGTAATTTCGCCACTGTTCTCATTCCAGCGCTCACTACATGCACAGTTATTCGGTGAACATTGCTAAGTTATCACAACGATATCTACGGCAGGCATAAGGCGAAATAAAAAAATTCTGTATTTTGCAGGAAAAACCGAACCCCAATAATGTTCGCCTAACGCTTCGAAACATAAACGAGAGCCTTTCGCTACAGTTCAGATTGTCATCTAAACATAGTTACGTATTGATAATTGTTGTTAGTAACATGCGTTTTTAGCTCATTAGCAAGTTCTAATCCCAAACGGTTAGGAATAACAGTTAAATCCTGAATTAATGGCTTGTTACGAGTGAAACTCTTCCGATGTGCGCGGGAGTGAAGATCGCACGACAAAGTCACGCGAACCGACACTCGTAGCCACTCTTAAAGAGATCTGTTAGATGTCTTCCATAATAGATAATCTTGCTGTTGTGTTGTCTGTACATCTCGCTACATGTTTGTAATAGCAGTTGACCTTGGTTCTTTATTTTGAATTCTGTATTAAGACTATCAGCAGTATTAAAAAAAAATGGCTCTGAGCGCTATGAGACTTAACTTCTGAGGTCATCAGTCCCCTAGAACTTAGAACTACTTAAACCTAACTAACCTAAGGACAACACACACATCCATGCCCGAGGCAGGATTCGAACCTGTGACCGTAGCGGTCGCGCGGTTCCAGACTGTAGCGCCTAGAACCGCTCGGCCACTCCGGCCGGCATCAGCAGTATTCCCTTCGTCCCTAACCTGTGTATGAATCTAAGTGGTTGGTAAACTGAATTCAACGTATTTTCCCGTGGATGATGGAGTTCGTAATCTGCTAACTCAGGTTTTCCAGTGTTTTGGATACTGTCGTGAGCACAGAGAGGTTAACTGTGGCGGCAGGATGCTTTCCACCAGCACTTTAAACTGGAAAGCTAACGGTTGACGGTTTTGTGCGACACTCTTCGTGTGGACTGACGTGCTTGCAACACACTTTGCAATGGGTGCAACGAAGGTATTAGAATTCTATTTACGCCGGCCGCGGTGGTCTCGCGGTTCTAGGCGCGTAGTCCGGAACAGCGCGACTGCTACGGTCGCAGGTTCGAATCCTGCCTCGGGCATGGATGTGTGTGATGTCCTTAGGTTAGTTAGGTTTAAGTAGTTCTAAGTTCTAGGGGACTGATGACCGCAGCTGTTAAGTCCCATAGTGCTCAGAGCCAAGCCAAGCCAATTCTATTTACGTAAATCAGTATACAACCTATTCTTTCAGCACTAGGATTTTATTACATGTCTTGTTGAAATAAATGCGATATTGCTTTTAAGCAAGTTCTTGTGATTTTTGAGGTAATGCTTTGTGCTCTAACCAAGAGGCCATGTGTTATTGATCAAACAAATGAATCACGTTTTGTGTGATTGTTTCTTAAAGTAAATTCGTTACTGTTATGCAGATTAATATGAATTGAACTAAATGCTCTTAAAACGGACCGGAATCCACTAAATTCTGTGTACGATAATATTCGTCAAGAAGTAAGTCTACATCGACAGCTCGTAATACACTTACTGGCTGTCGATGTGGACAATGTCCCGCCAATTTACTACTGGAGGAAAATGTGGGGCGTAAAAATCGTAGAGGAAGACCGAATACAGTAAGCAGTTTCCGAAAGCAGCATTTATTCGAAGATGAAAAGGCTTACACAAGATAGAACAGCAAGAAGAGAAGATGTGTCTTTGTGTCGACACCATACTCACTTGGGTAGAGATCATATCGAATGAGCTTAAGTTGTGAATGAGTGTCTCAGTTACATAATGTGTGTAAGAAACCATTCTTACATAATTTTGAGTTGAAATGTTAACCATTTCTTTTCGAGCTTCATTCATGTCCAGTCACATGTCTATCAGGCACTGCATAGGCCCTTGTAACATTGGTTAATGAAGAGAACAAAATTTCCTTAGTCTGTCTAATACCTACACACACAGTAAATTTACATTCAGTTTGGAAATTTGGAATTTAACTTAGTTTTTCAGGCTTCACTAGTGTCCAAAGAAATGTCCGTCAGACAGTCTGTAGGCCCTTGTAATGTTGCTTAATGAAGAGAACTCAATGTTCAGAGTCTAATAATGGCATGTACCGTAACATTTCGCGTACTTTTATGATTTTTGAATTAATTAAAATGTTGCCCACCTTCGTGACCTTCCATGGAAGCACAGTTCTGCTTCTCTGTCACGCATCTTGTAGCATTCGCATAATTCTGTACAATAGGAGAGAAGTCTTCCGTGCGTGCTGTGTCAGATGCACGCACATTTGCATGCTGTCCTTTTTCTGTACCTCCACCCTGTGCTGACCCATGTCCATTCTCAGACCCTTGATGCAAGCGATATTCTTATGATCACGCACGTACGAGAAACTACTCTTTATTAAAGCTCACTTAATCATTTTCTTAAATGTGGGGACCAGTGTCATTTAGTAATTGGCGTCCACTTTGTTTAATGAAATTCGCTCCTTTATTGTACACTAAATCCCACGTGGAGAACAGTAGTAGCCTAGAACCACTATTTTGCGAACCAATACCAAATCTCCACTCAAATTTGTTTATTTCAGCCAACATTTGTTGTCTGAATTAGATCTTGGCTCTGTGAATGCGAGTTGGTGATGATCACAGATAAAGAAAGTCTGACTGTATAAATGCCCTTCCCAGCCACCTAATAAATTCACTTGTCATATCAGCGAATTCAGGGTGTCGGTCCCCCTTTTTGTATCAGTGAGCGAACAAAATAACCATGCGATACTTGCGTTGTCAGGAAAAAGATTCACGTTAATACAGACGATTTAACTTGACGCGTAACAGTTAAAAAGACAGGGAAATATAACAGAATTTTGTTACCAAATCTTTGAAAATAGAAAACACTGAGTGCAAAGTGGTTTGCTGAGTATAATCTAGGTTAGATCTGCGTATAGTGGAGCCACGCAGAGGAACTGATTAATGCTGGGGGAACATTTAGGTTTTACCACATCGCGAGTATTAAGCTTGGGGTAGCACCTGTTGTTGCTGTTGTTGTTGTTGTTGTTGTGACCTTGAGTGTGAAGGCTTGTTTGATGCAGCTCTTCTTGCTGTTCTATCCTGTGTAAGCCTTTTCATCTTCGAATAAATGCTGCTTTCAGAAACTGCTTACTGTATTCGGTCTTCCTCTACGATTTTTACGCCCCACATTTTCCTCCAGTAGTAAATTGGTGAGACATTGTCCACATCGACAGCCAGTAAGTGAATTACGAGCTGTCGATGTGGACTTACTTCTTGACGAAAATTATCGTACACAATTATAATTCTGAGAAATTTTTTATGTGCTATGGTGAGCTTGAAAGAGAAAATTACTTTTGTTCAAATTATGGTATAACTTTCCTGCCGTTTATGCCAGCTAATCTCAATAATAGTCATTGGCCGAAACTAGTAGCGAATTGTTCAAAATAAATGATAGCTGAAAGTTTCACCATGAATTTTAACAATTATTTGGCGGCTTAATACCCCATCTACAAAAATACATGATATCTTGATGTTTCAGAATGTGTCCTACCAACAGACCCCTTCTTCTAGTCGAGGTGTTCCACATGTTTCTTTTTCCTGCAGTTCTTTTCACTACTTCCTCATTACTTACGTAATCTACCCATTTAATCTTCAGCATTCTTCTGTAACACCATATTTGAAAAACTTCTTTTCTCTTCTTGTCTAAACTGTTTACTGTTCATGTTTCACTTTTACACATGCCTACACTCCATACACATTCTTGCAGAAAACACTTCCTAACACTTAAATCTATATTCGATGTAAACAAACCTCTTCTTCGGAAATGCCTTTCTTGCCATTGTCAGTCTACATTTTATATCCTCTCTACTTCGGCCATCATCAGTTATATTGCTGCCCAAGTAAAACAACTCATCTACCACTTTAGGTGTGTAGTTTCCTCAGCTAATACTCTCAGCTTCACCAGCTTCAGTTCGACTACATTCCATTATCCTTGTTTTGCTTTTGTTGCTGTTCATCTTACATCTTCCTTTCAAGACACTGTTGCACCTGGGGTGCGTCAAATGTGAGAGAAGCTGGAAGACTGGCGGAATGCGGGCAGCGGTGGCTGGCGGGCCGGTGATTTTATTGCACATTCCGATCACGGCGTGAGGGGCGGCTGCCGTACACGCCTCCTGAACGGTGGAAACGGGCTGGCGGAATAGGCGCTCAGTGACGGGGAGGTTCTTTTTACGATCTGACTCCGCTGCGAAAGCAGTATCTCCGCCAATAGGCTCAGTCATGGCTATAAAACTAAACGGTCCGCAGTTGACACTAACTTTTACCTTAATCTCTGACAATGTGTTATTTATCTGAAGAAATGAAGTGTCACGTCGATCGGATTCTGGGTTGGACTATAGATAGGACACCCTCCTCTCTACTTGTCCCTCGGGTCAGTGATCAGGCTGGAGGGAAGTCAGTGTTTACCATCTCCGATAACACGGTTGATGCTAACTTTAACGTACTCATTTGGCAAGCAAAGGTTGCATTCTGTATTTTTCGCGAAACAGGATATAGCTACATTTGGATTTGGAACGCTCAAGAGTACGACACTAGGAGCACTTTTGTATGTTCAATGAATAAAGTTTTAGAACAGGAATAAATGTGCAGTTGTAACTGAAAAGCACCATCCTGGGATAACGAACTTAGCAGCCGCGAGAAGATACATTTAACAAAACAAGTACCTAAAGGTATCAGGTAGCGCAAGAACTGAAGAGAGAATCTCCGAAACTTCAGTTTCTGAATACAGAAGTAGAAAATAATGCCTAAAGGCATCAAGTTGCGCAAGAACTGAAGAGAGAATCTCCGAAACCTCAGCTTCTGAATAGAAAATAATAATTGGACATCTACTGAACTACATCTATAGTGTTTCAAAAATTTGTTAAAAATTAAGCTTTCGTATATCGTAAGTAACAAATATTAGAGGAAGTGAAGAAAGAAGTTTTCAGAAAACTATTACTAAAATTAACGAAATTTCTCCACAATGTAGGCAACGATATCCCTTGCTCTTAACCCGCATGCAAAGGGGTTAGTCGCTGTATAAACAGTAGACTAAGACAGAAATTATAATGTTTTGGACAGATTATTGGACTAGTTATTGTAGAAAGTGTGCAGAGCTGGAGAGATTGGCACTAGAAGACAATAGTTTGGTAAATAATGGCTAATATATAAGAAACATCATTTAGAAACATAGCTACGTTGGAAGAATCTTACCAAAGACTCTACCATATTGAGAATTTTTGGTCATATATCGCAGTCGACGCTAATTATGTAACATAGTGTCAAAGTGCTATCAGAAATATCAAATTTTAATGCAATTTTAAAAAATTGTCGAGTGCTGCGGAAATTCTGCCTCTATACTGAACATCGATTATAGACAATTGTATTCCTAAAGCTCACACCCACCCGAAAGGAAAGAAGGAAAACAGTAATGTAAGTTTGCTATTTAGTTACTGCACGTTGGCACCTTAAAACAATACTCTGTTATGCATACATCTTCATGCGGATAAAATGATATTGTTAATTAGCAACATACTCTCTTATGTCATCCAAGCCTATTTTATTCTGAACCCACAATAAAGCTCGCTGAACGCTTATGCACTAACACTGCACGAACCCACTGTGATGGTATCTCATAACACAATGTAAAACACGCAACAAGTTTTTCATTTAATCCATTTCCATTACATTAATTTTTAATCTGCAAAATATATTTTCAATTCATTCGTGGAATTCTACTGCCCTATTATAGCCGTGAAACAAAAGACGGGTTCATAGTTCTGCGCGGCTGGTTTCCAGCGCTGAGCTCTTCACACATATTTGTCTGCATCGTCTATTGCAGGAGGGCTATTGTAACTCGGAAGTAAATACAAGGCTGGTTCAATGAGAAAGATAACAAGAACTTTAACGGATGTATAAATATC
Organism: Schistocerca serialis cubense; assembly: GCF_023864345.2. Classification (NCBI taxonomy): domain Eukaryota; kingdom Metazoa; phylum Arthropoda; class Insecta; order Orthoptera; family Acrididae; genus Schistocerca; species Schistocerca serialis. The sequence goes on from NC_064638.1 coordinate 710,432,296, forward strand.
CTGTTCAGACCATGTCTATTTAAAAGGGGTGTGAAAAGCTGCCTGCAGATGGAGTTGCAGAGGTTGGAGAAAAATATGGAACTCTCACAAGAAATGCACACTTGAACATAAACGCAGGTGCCAGCCAAACTTGCAGGTTGCGCTGTTGTATTTGAACACGAACGGAAAATATGCAGTCCCCGAATACGATGCGTTAGATGTGGTCATAACTGCGTTCGGTGTAGTGTGCTTTATATAGGAGCTAAGAGAATCCGAACGTGGGCAGGTTATTGGTGCCCATATGGTGGTTGCTTCCGTAACCAAGACAGCCGAAACATTAAGTGTTTCGAGAGGCAGTGTATCGAATATTTACACCGCATATAGAGGAAAGCAGGAGAACATCATCCGCTAAGTCACAAAGCGGATGACAGTGCTAGCTGATTAATCGTTACAGACGGTTATTTAAGACGAGTGTGACTAAAAATAAGACGACGGCAGCTGCAAAAGTCACAGCAGAACTGAACGTCGCCCTCGCAGACCCTTTGAGTACTAAGACAACACGAAGGCAGCTCCTTAAGCTAGGAATTACAGCGTGAAGTGGAATCCCAAAACGACTCATCAATGACGCAGATAACCCTAAAAGGTAAAAGCGGTGCTGAAACCATAAAACCTGGGCTATGGAGCAATAGAAGAAAGCCATTTGGCCAGATGTGTCTTGTTTCAGACTGTTTCCAATTTCTGGCCGAATTTACGTCTCAAGAGTGAAACATAGAGGAGGTTACGTGGTGATTTGGGTAGTCACAATGCGATAATCCATGAGCTCCATGTTATTATATAAGGTCGATTTACTGCCAAGGATATTGTGTATATTTTTCCGGTCAGATCCACTCCACTGTAAAATTTTTGTTCTCCAATAGTGATGCTATGTTCCATGGCGACAAGTCCCCTGGTCACAAAGCTTGCATCGTCTAGGACTAGTTTTCTGAGCAAGAGGATGAATTGTCGCGTCAACTCTGCCTACCATTGTCACCAGATCCCAATATTATTGAGCCTACGTTGTTTAGTTTGGAAAGAAGAGTATTAGATCGCTATCCATCTACACCATCGTTATCTGAAAATGGGGCTACTTTTCAGGAAGGGTGGTGTATAAGATTCTATTGAACACCACAAAGAACTTGCCCGCCCCCCCCCCCCCCCCGTACCCGTGCCGTCGCGCTTCGAAATAAATTTTCTAGATGGAGGGGTTGACGGATTCAAAGTCTACGTATGAAGAGTGAATTCTGACAAGGGCTTTGCGTTCAAAGAAAACATCTCCTACTGCAGTTCATAGCCAGCTAGTGGAGGTCTACTGATAGAGTGTAATATCACGCAGACAGGTGTCATTTTACTACCATAAAACACAAAAACGAGAAGATGAACACTGTATGTGTGCCTTGCCTTTCATTATTTTCAATCGCTGTAATTGTCGCCATGTACTTCGCAGCAGTCCGTTCTTATAGCGATGACGATGTGATGAAGCATATTGTCAATAAATTTCCCTTTGCATGTCCTCCTCCTGTAGCACTTCGGTGTGTCGAACACATTCAGCTCATGCTGAAGGTATTATGCTGTCATGCGCTTCTTGGCAAAGCTTTTCTGTTCCGGCAGTTTTAAAAGTCGTCTTTCATTCGTTTCCTTGTGCCCATATGAGAGCTATTGGATTGTACAGGCAATGATACGGTGGCATTGCATGCTCATATTTTTGTGCAATACAACTGTTATGACAAATTTTTACACGAGTTTTATGAAATTCTGCGAGATTCAACAATTAAGCACGAGTTTGGTTCGCAGTATGCGGTGTCCTCTCACTTGAAAGCCAACTTTACCATCTGATACGTTAAAGCCACCTGAAACTTCATTCACTTTCCAACAGGCTTTCCTCATATGATACTGGTTTACACATGTTTCGTGGAAGTAAGAAATGTTCTGATTCCCGAATTTTCTTATTTCAAGAAGAGTTGTAAAAAACCTGTGCCCATGAAGCAGCGATATCAATATGTTCCATTAAAAATTTTCTTTTGTCGCATGTATATATTCGTACGTATTTGAATTCAATGTTTGTATGTCTTCTTTGTATTGAGGTAGCGCTACATTTAAAGTTTATAGTTTCGCGAATTTGCAACGTAATTTTTTTGACATACGAAATTCCCGTGTCTTATACATATTCATTACAACAATTCAAAGAACAATTTTGTCAAAATCGTCTAAATTCTTGAGAGGATTCTCAGAGTGAGATCTTTTCCTGGCGATTCGAAAACATACCTCCACAAGTCTGGACAGATAAATTACCCACTCTGGCAGTTCTAAAGCTGACGCCACTCGCTTGTCCTCAATGCGTTTCTGAGATCTGTCAACACCTATGATAGGTCCACCGTTTTATGCTTCGTGCTTGAAGGAACCTTGTATCCTACGAGTTATATCTCTCGCTTGTTAGTGTTGAATTTTTCGCTTACAACCATCACAAGCCTTTACAGTTCGCAACAAACGGAATAAAAATTCACTAAAGAACTGGCAACGACTTCCGCAGCTGTGAGAACTACTGAACGCTCATCAGCTGTCGGAGAACATGTGACGTCAGGTGCGCAGAAGGAAGCTAAGCTCGACCGCCTTCGTTCGTTGCTCCGACTACAGGGTCACTTCTGTTGCGGGAATAAGCGGTTTGCTGGTGAGGGAGAGTGTGGGTAGGAGGAAGTGGGGGGTGGCTTGGTTGCTTTCTTTGAGTCCGCTTCCTTGTGCTCCGTTCCGGAAGAACATTCGTCACACTTGCCAGAGAGCTTCGCAGCTGCTGGCCACAGCACTATTTGTGGAGGCACTAGCCTTAAGATGCGAACCGGCGCCGTCCGGCATAGCTTGGCATGTCCCAGCGCGCCGTCGCCCGCCGTCGCAGCATTCCAGTCTATATATACTGCGTGGCCGGCTGGAATCCTGGGCTGTGCTGCGGCTGGCCGACCCACGCAGGGGCGAGGGTTGCGTCGTGCTCCCCAGGGGCAGGGTACCTTGTGAGCAATATTTTGGCGCTTGCAGAAACTTCTGTTTGTAATGTTCCACCAGCGCGTCAGCTTCGGAAAAGAAAACTGATTAGAACTTAGTTATGAAAGTCGAAGCTGTGAAATAACGAAGATCGGACACATAGGAAGTTAGTGTAAGTATTATCTAGAAGAGGAAGATAAATACTAGTCAACTTTTTAAAAAAGTGCACTGGTCACTTGGGTGCGCTTCACTAGTTGTAGAACTGGCACCAACAGATCATGTGACCTTTCACTTCTGCCGTAAGTCATGACAGTAAAGAGGTATTTATGTACCCGGCGGTTGTTGGGGTTTCAACACGGACTGTTCAATGTACACCCAAAGACTTGCGTACCACTCGAAGCCCTGTAACATGTCCTAAGAGCAGCGCTCGTAAGGGGATCCTAACTGACAATGACCGGAGACTGGTTTTATGATTTGTCAATGAGAATCGGTTCCACACCCCGCAGAAATTGCTGCTCTTGGTGAATGCAGGTCCATCTGAACCCAGTCCCCGAACTAACATTACGAAGGGGGACACCTCGCAAATGATCACTGCTCACAGCGATGCTAAAAGGTGCTTGTCTTCACTGTGTCAAACAACACAGAAACTGGACATTAGCTGACTGGCGGCATATAACGTGGTCCGCCGAGTCCCGATTTTGCCCCTTTGGAAACGATGCGAGGCGTCGAGCGCAATGACAGCCCAATGACAACTCGCAGTGTGTGTACGTTGCAGTTCCGGCCGTACGTGGCTCTGTGAAGCTTTATGGGTCTTTTTGGTGCAATGACTAGGACTAAAACATTCAGATTACCGTAAACACGGACCAGGGCATTTATTTCAAAATTTTCGGCAACCAAGTGTTGCCCTTTCGACCATATGTAGAAGATGTAGCGTTTGCCCATTCGCCTATACCGACACCACCTAAAATGAAATCTCGCTGGCAAAATAATTGTGCTAAGTGTTTCTTGGATATCTGAAAGCACGTCTCTGTGGGAGAACAGCTATCAAGTTTCCACGGAGTAGGTATCTTAGGGTACTTTTCGAAGTATCATGAAAGAACTACTTCATCTTTTTAGGGTCATACGACTTCTGACTGATTCCCTGTCATGCCCCAACTTCTTCGTCTAAGGGCAGCACTCACACCCAACGTCCTCATTTATTTGCTGTACATGTGTTCCAGCGTCTTACACCACATTATTTCGCCGTCTACGGCCCCCTCTAGTACCATGGCACACCATTGTGTCCTTTCTTCTAGTTAGTGCTTTTACAAATTCGTTTCCTCCTTGATTTTTCGCAGAACCTTCTCATTCCTTATATCAATTTAATTATCAGCATCCTTCTGTAACACCACATCTCAATCGTTTCGATTTTCTTCTTTTCTGGTTTCCTCGCAGCACATAATTCACTTTCATACAATGCTGCTCTCTAGAAGCACATTTTGCTTACATTCCCTTATCAAATTAAGATCCGTATTTTTGAGGAGGAAGTGACACGGAGTTGACTCTGTCCCAAATAATGTTTGTTCTGTACACTGAGCAACCAGTAGACAGAACCAAGGAGCTATAATGAAAAGGAATTAAAATTTATGGAGAAGAAACAAGAATTTTGCAGATGACATTCTGTCGGAGACAGCAAAGGACTTCGGAAGAGAGTTAAATTTAAGGGAACGTGTCGTGACCAGAGGTTATAAAATGAATGCCAACAAAAGTAAAACAAGGGCAATTGAATTAGTCGAATTAAATCAGGCGATGGTGAGAGAACTGGATCAGGAAATGAGACATTAAAAGTAATGCACGTATTTTGTTATCTGAACAGTAAAATAACTGTTGACTGTCAAGAGTTAAACAGTCTTATCTGAAGGTATCTGTCTGGCTTGTAGCCTTAATCGGAAGTATACTGTGACAGTAAGCACTTCAGAGAAGAGGGGAACAGAAGCTTTTGGAATATGGCGCTACGGAAGAATGTTGAAGATGGTTCAAATGGCTCCGAGCACTATGGGACTTAACATCTATGGTCATAAGTCCCCTAGAACTTAGAACTACTTAAACCTAACTAACCTAAGGACATCACACAACACCCAGTCATCACGAGGCAGAGAAAATCCCAGACCCCGCCGGGAGTCAAACCCGGGAACCCGGGCGTGGGAAGCGAGAACGCTATCGCACGACCACGAGCTGCGGACGAATGTTGAAGAGTAGAAGGATGTATCGAATAACTAATGAGGAGGTTCTGAATCGAACTGGGGAGAAAAGAAATTTATGTCACAACTTGAGTATAAGAAGAGAGCAGTATATAGGTCGCATGCTGCGTCATCAAGGAATACACAATTTGGCACTGGAGGGAAGTGGGAGAGTAAAAATTGTAGTCATGAATACTGCAAGCAAGTCGAAGTGGATGTCGGTCGCGGTAAGTATGCAGAGATGAAGAGGACAGCAAAAAACGTGGTGGGCTGCATCTAACCAGTCTTCCGACCGAAGACCACCGCCGCCGCCTACGCAACCACCATCACCACCACCACCACCACCACCCAACAACAACAACAACAACAACATTTGACGATAGTATACATACCTTGACTAGGAGTGAATTCTTTTCTTGTGCTAGTTTGCAGCTTATGTAGATCAAGAATAGAAGGCCCAGATTAGGCGCTGATTCTTAATGGATGACGGAGTGTCATGTAACAGGGCAACTAAGTGTCACTGAAACGGAGCAGTACGAAATAAATACGACTGTTGGGAAGGAACTACAGAAGAAGACGAAGAACAAGAAGAAGGAAAAGATCTACTGGGAACACTGTGCCACTACGTGATTTATTTTATTACACCTGAAGTTAGTACGAATGGCAAGATGATAGAGCGATGCCAGAAAGAACTGAATACCCGGCAAACATCAGGTGACTAACATTGATGGATCACGTAAGAGAAAGTGGAAAGGGTGCAACAGTGTAGCGCGCTGTCGCTGCGTTTGCTAAACGAGCTCGCGGGAGGCACAGGATGGGACCTCAACATGCGACGCCAGTGGAATAAGAGCCGGAGGAAGCTTTAATTTGTGTTGTCTTGAGTAATGAACATAGAATTTCGTTATTGTCATTCACTGAATACCACGAGGATAAATTCCACGAAGCAGCAGCCCACACAAGTAACTTGTAGAGAGTAACGACTGGTGTCCGTCAGCTTAACTACACAGCTGCCTCCGACCCTGTCCTTATCGGGCTCTGGTACGAAACCTCAGAGGACTGACATTTCCTTATTGGCAGCAATCACGTCGAGATTTACGACGACTGAGCCTGTTACACAACGTTTTTATTGAAGTGCCATGAGCGCTTCATGAAGTGAAACGTTGTCCTCATTCAAATAAATGGTCCCTGCTGGTGAATGGCAACGGGATCGAAGCTCCAGTGACAATACTACAACAAGCTTGCACACAAGAGTTGATTTATGAATGACATACGAATTTCTTCTCAGAGAGACTGTTAGGAGTAACGTGACTGTGATGTCTACACGGTACATAATGTATCTGTTTGTAATATAGAAAACCGAACTGCGATGACAGACTAACAGCTAAACTGTCAGTGTATTCCTCTATACTGTATCCACATTTGCACCTACATCTACAACTTGTGGTACCTGCTGCCACTATCATCCCTCCCCCTCCCCCCCCCCCCAAAAAAAGCCCTTTTCCATTCGGGAATAGTGCGTGGGAAGAATATTCGTTCTATGTCTATCATCCTCCACATGAGCTCTAATTTCTCTGATTATCTCGGGGCGGCAATTTCATGAGAAGTCTTCGGGAGGAAGTACGATTTGCATTCAATAAGTAATGCAACACTTTTTTCTCAACCGATTTCTGTTTAAAAAATTCGGAATTTGCTTTGGAACATCGCGGAATATTCTCGCTCCAACCCCTACACTTTCATGAAATTCCAATAGGTGGCTGCACTGTACGTAGATTCCAAAATGGCGTTCCAAGCAGAGAGCTGTCATTGACTTCCTTCTGGCGGAAAACCACAGCACCGCTGATTTTCATCGGCGCCTACAGAATGTGAATGGTGACCTGGAAGTGAACAAAATTAAGTGAGCCCTTGGGCTAGGCGTTTGTCATCATTGCAAACCTGATCCGATCTCCCATGTGCCAACGCGCTGCACACAACATAGTATATCTTCCGTCTCTTCTTCGAACGTACTCTATCGCATTTTCAACAGTGAAGTTGTTCATTATGCACAGAATCTCTCTTGCAGTGTCTGCCACTGCCTATGTTGAGCATGTCTATAAAGCTCTCGCGCCGACTAGACTATTCCGTGACGAAACGTATCGATCTTCGTCGGATCTTCTCTACCTGTTCTATCAACTGAACTTGGTAAGGGGCCAGACTAATGAACAGTATTCCATAATTCGTGGAACAAGCATCTTGTAAGCCATTTCTTTCGTGGGTGATTTACAATTCCTTAAAATTCTTCCAGTGAATCTCAGCCTGACATCTGCTTTTCTTACTGTATGTTTTATGAGGTCACTCCACTTAGGCTGCTGCGAATGGTTACTGTAGATATTTACGCTACATATTGTTTCTAGTGAGCTGCTGCCAATAGCGTAATCGAGCAGTAATGTATCTTCTCGCTTAGTTGTGCATTTTGCGTTAGATTTAGTTAAGCATAAGGTCAACTGCCTGTCCCCGCACCAGTGGGTGATCCTTTGCAAATCATCCTACGTTTTGCTAAAAGTTTCTGGCGTACCAAGTTTTCCGAACACAACGACTTTGTCTGTGAACAGTATTAAGGAAATTCCAAATGGTTCACATGGCTCTGAGCACTATGGGACTTAACTTCTGAGGTCATCAGTCCCCTAGAACTTAGAACTACTTAAACCTAACTAACCTAAGGACATCACACACATCCATGCCCGAGGAAGGATTCGAATCTGCAACCGTAGCGGTCGCGCGGTTCCAGACAGTAGCGCCTAGAACCGCTCGGCCGCCCTGGCCGGCAAGGAGCTTCCAATGTTATCCATTAGATCATTAACAACAACTGTAAAATGAAACGTCCTCCAATCCTACCCTGTGGTACTCCTGAAGCTACGTTTTTATCTGTTCAAGAACGACGTGTTGATTTCTACCTGCAAAAAAGTCCTGAATCCAAACATATACGTGTTCCGACCACAGTCAACGGGTCACAACAACGCCGTGCTCCAAATGTATATTCTCAGAAATTTCTTCCTCAAATTAAGCCCTATTTTTGATACAAGTAGATTTCCCTTGGCCAGAAATGCCCCTTTTTCCAGTGCTAGTCTGCTTTCTATGTCCGCCTTACTTCGTCCGCCGTGGGTTATTTTGCTGCATAGCTAGCAGAATTCCTCAACTTCATCTACTTCGTGATCACCAATTGTGATGCTAAATTTCTGTCTGTTCTCATCTCTTCTTCTTCTCATTACTTTCGTCTCACTTTTATTTACTTTCAATCCATATTCTATATTAATTAGAGCGTCCTGTGATTCTTCTTCACTTTCAGTGAGGATAGAAATATCATCAGCGAATCTTATCTTTGACATCCTTTCACCGTGAATTCTAATCCCACTTTTCAACGTCTTTTATTTTCGTAATTACTTCTTCGACGTACAGACAGAACAGTAGAGGCGAAAGACTACCCTTTTTAATCCGATCCCTCCATACTTCGTCTTCTGCACTTATCGTTCTCTCTTGGTTCTTGTACATAATGTACATTACCCATCTTTCCCTATGCCTTGCCCTATTTTGCTCAGAATTTCGAACATCCTGCACCATTTGATTTTTTCGAACACCTTTTTGAGGTCGACAAATCCTACGATCGTGTCTTGATTTTCTTCTTCAGTCTTGTTCTATTATTAAGCGCAACGTCAGAACTGCCCCTCGGATACCTTTACCTCTCCTAAAGCCAAACTATCGTTACCTAACACATCCCGAATTTTCTTTTGCATTCTTCTGTGTATTATTCTTGTCAGCAACTTGGGCGCATTAGCTCTTAAGCTGATTGTGCGATAAGTCTCGCACTTGTCGGCTCTTGCAATCGTCGGAACTATGTGAGTGATATTTTTCAGAAAGTCTGGTTTTACATCGTCAGTCTCATGCACTCTTCATACCAATGTGAACAGTTGTTTTGCTGTCACTTCACCCAATGGTTTTAGAAATTCTGATAGGATGTTATCTATATCTTATGACTTATTTAATATTAAGTCTTCGAAAGCTTCATTAAATTCTGACTCTACTAGTGGTCCCCCTATATCTTCCCTATCGACTCGTGATTCTTCATCTATCACGTCAACAGACAAGCCCTCCTAGTCGTAGGGGACTTGAATGTACTCTCTCCCTATGCCGGCCGCGGTGGTCTAGCGGTTCTAGGCGCTCAGTCCGGAACCGCGCGACTGCTACGGTCGCAGGTTCGAATCCTGCCTCGGACATGGATGTGTGTGATGTCCATAGGTTAGTTAGGTTTAATTAGTTCTTAGTTCTAGGAGACTGATGACCACAGATGATAAGTCCCATAGTGCTCAGAGCCATTTGAACCATTTTTTCTCTCCCTTTCCGTTCTCTCTTCTGCATTTAACAGTGGAATATTACGTAAACATAAGCGTTAGGCAGATCCCCTCCTTTATGTGGGAGCTAGTTTCAAGTGCGAATGGAGCAAGTCACCTTTACCTCTCATTGAGACAAGGAACGAAGGGAAAGTGAGATAATAAGGTACAACCGACGTCGAGAACTTTGCTAAGAGAAAACTCAGGATAGAGAAAAATAGCGAAGGAAATCGTCTACGCCCTACTTCAAAGTAGTGTAGCGAAATTCGCGTCAGGTAATTTAGGGAACAAATTGATATTCCGATTACTTATCACAGACTGCAGCTATAATTATTGTTTTTGTATTATTTTACTTAATCGAAGTTTTTAATCACTGGTGCACATTGTTAGATCTGTATTTATTTATTAAAACAACTGTCCTTCGATACTACTGGCCAAGGACTGTAACATTGTTATAATCGTTTAAGTCGTTTTAAATTCGTTTCTTTTTAAAGAACAAATACACACCTACATCTCTGATCGCCTCCAGCTAATGTGCTACTGCAAATATAAAGTGGGGCTTTCTCTCCCCGTTTTTCTCTGTCGTATGATGACATTCACTATTAGGTGATTTTATTAGTACTGGCTTTACTCTTGTGTTGGCCGTGAAATGAATCGGGACCCTCCCCGTTTCCTGCCGTGTCGTCCTCTCTCAACAACCACCGCCTTGGAACCACAGCTCGCAGGGGAATTCCTCATGCAGTGGCGATGAAAGCTCCCGCTTAGCTTTTTTTTCTTTTTTGTTTTGTATTGTGCAGAGAGAGCCAGTCCCCGGATTTGCCACAATGACAACGTGAATTCTCTTCTCCACAACACTCTGCAGAGCAGACCTGCCTAAATTTTCCAGTTCGCACCTGTTGTATTGCCGCAGACAAACCAGAAGTTGACAATATGCGGTGCTCTCTTTCCTTATTGGCTGCACGTTTGCCGCTTGAAAGGTCGCTCGTTTCCCACGCTGTATGCGAAAATATGGCGTTGGCTTCCCTCTGCTATGCTTCCAGGAGAGGCCCAAAAGCCTTTTATCATGGTCTTTTGAAGCCATCTGAAGAACAGCCCGGCATGCAGCAGACAGGTGGTTAGCCATACCGCCAGCCAGGTAATACCCCTCTCGGCCAACTGTCTCACGCGTCTTAGTCCGCCTATGTGAAAAATTCTGGGAACATCTGAAGACGCCGTTATTCAGCCACATTAAGTCTCGAGTGTGTGAAGTGGCTATGCGCCTCTCATCCCATCAGCGTGGAATTCTAGCGAACACAGAATTTCGTCTACACCTGCCCTGTCCTTCTCCCAGAAAGCCATGGTCAATACAGCGCATAATGCAATTATCAAACGTCGCGTAGCGACATGTGACTAATCAGTATCGTGACAACGTTTCAGCTAACCTGTTGTCCTCAGGCCAGCCGCGGTCTGCTTCCAGGTCAGCCCCTCCACCCAGCAGCAGGGGCTGATGTGTCGCCTGCTCTGGCGTCACAGTTCCAACATGCCGCCTCCTCGCGGACTCTGCCCGCGTATGTCCGGACTGGGAACCGCATCTTGCCGTCCGTCAAAAACGAACGCCTTAAGCGTCCCTGTCGTTTTCCACAGACAGTGTTCATACATCTATTATGATCGCAGTGTGGTGCGTTAAAGAAAAGGCGGCAGTAATTCTTCTCACAATAGCCTGGTTTGTCCTTTTGGGTAAAAATTACACTGGTGTCTAAAATTAAAATGACAAACCGCTGTTTCACCGTCCAATGTCTAATTCACGGTATTATGATACGAAATGTCAACAGATGTCCGTACAATCGTGTTCCTAACGGCCGGCCGGTGTGGCCGTGCGGTTAAAGGCGCTTCAGTCTGGAACCGCGTGACCGCTCCGGTCGCAGGTTCGAATCCTGCCTCGGGCATGGATGTGTGTGATGTCCTTAGGTTAGTTAGGTTTAAGTAGTTCTAAGTTCTAGGGGACTGATGACCACAGATGTTAAATCCCATAGTGCTCAGAGCCATTTGAACCATTTTTATTCCTAACGGAAGATGGCATTCCCGGTCAATGGCAACCATGTCAACGATGACGTCAGGGCATCTATCAAACGGGTTAGTAGCCGGCCGGAGTGGCCGGGCGGTTAAAGGCGCTTCAGTCTGGAACCGCGCGACCACTACGGTGGCAGGTTCGAATCCTGCCTCGGGAATGAATGTGTGTGATGTCCTTATGTTAGTTAGGTTTAAGTAGTTCTAAGCTCTAGGGGACTGATGACCTCAGAAGTTACGTCCCATAGTGCTCAGAGCCATTTGAACCATTTTGAAACGGGTTAGTGTTTGTCGGGTGGTCCCACATTCACAATCGATGCGTATACAGTCACATACCGTGCAGTATGGCACAAAGAAGACGCCTACCAGCCTTTGCCCGGTGGAGCGCCACAAGAAGAATGAAAGAAGCAGGGCAGTCGCAAAATGATGTGGCCCGAAGGCTTAATGTGAATCGTTCTGTTGTTTCTGGGATGTGGCGACAATTTATAGACACCGAAACAGTATCTCAAAGACCAGGCCATGGCAGACCACGTGTGATATCAATAGGAGAGGACCGTTATTTGGCCGTAAAGGCACGACGGCACCACCTTAGTACTACACGGCAACTGGCACCTGACCTCGCAGCACCCACTGGACGTCTTGTATCGACACAAACGATATACAGAAGGCTTCGGCAGAGTATCCTGTATTGTTGTAGACCTTCTGTATGTGTAACTCTGATGTATCTTCAAAGAAGGAAACGGCCGACCACATAGAGCAGGAATTAGAACTATATATTAATACCTTCAGCTGCTGACGGACGTTGATATATATCAATGGGGATCGGTACTCGAACCCGGGATCTCCTGCTTACATGGCAGACTTCTATCCATCTGAGCCACCGAGGACACAGAGGATAGTGCGACTGCAGGGACTATCTCACGCACGCCTCCCGCGAGATCCATATTCGCGCCTTATATGTCCACACACGACATTCGTAGTGTCCCTACCCAACACACTCATTACTCGTGGAAGACATTCTTACCAGGTCACGTAAGAGTTCGGGTAATATGTGTGCATCCGCACAGAAGAGGAAGGTCATGGCTGGTATTGCCAGAACTATATACCAGGTGATCAAAAAGTCAGTATAAATTTGAAAACTGAATAAATCACGGAATAATGTAGATAAAGAAGTACAAATTGATACACATGCTTGGAATGACATGGGGTTTTATTAGAACCAAAAAAATACAAAAGTTCAAAAAAATGTTCGACAGATGGCGCTTCATCTGATGAGAATGGCAATAATTAGAATAACAAAGTAAGACAAAGCAAAGATGATGTTCTTTACAGGAAATTCTCAATATGTCCATCATCATTCCTCAACAATAACTGTAGTCGAGGAATAATGTTATGAACAGCACTGCTAAGCATGTCTGGAGTTATGGTGAGGCACTGGCGTCGGATGTTGTCTTTCAGCATCCCTAGAGATGTCGGTCGATCACGATACACTTGCGACTTCAGGTAACCCCAAAGCCAATAATCGCATGGACTGAGGTCTGGGGACCTGGGAGGCCAAGCATGACGAAAATGGCGGCTGAGCACACGATCATCACCAAACGACGCGCGCAAGAGATCTTTCACGTGTCTAGCAATATGGGGTGGAGCGCCATCCTGCATAAACATCGTACGTTCCAGCAGGTGTTTATCACCCAGGCTGAGGATGATGCGAATCTGTAACATATCGGCGTACCTCTCACCCGTCACGGTAGCGGTTTTGCTGTCCAGGGCCATCTGTCGGACATTTTGTGAACTTTGTTTTTTTTCGTTCTAATAAAATCCCATGTCATTCCAAGCATGTGCGTCAATTTTTACCTCTCTATCTACATTATTCCCTGGTTTATTAACTTTTCAAATTTATACCGACTTTTTGATCACCCGGTACTTATATGGATGTGGTGTCTGTTCTTTCTGACATGTCCGAAAGAACAGACACCATTGATGACTTGCAGCCGTCTAGAACGAAATTAGAATTATATATTAATACCTTTAGCTGCTGTCGGGCGTTGATATATATCAACGGGGACAAGTGAGGAAGGCGTGCGGGAGGGGTGCGCGAGATAGTCCCTGCAGTCGCACTATCCTCTGTGCCCTCGTTGCCTCTGATGGATAGAGCGTCTGCCATTTAAGCAGGAGATCCCGGATTCGAGTCCCGGTCGGGGCATACATTTTCACCTGTCCCCGTTGATATTTATCAACGCTCGTCAGCAGCTGAAGGTATTAATATATAATTCTAATTTCGTTCTAGACGGCTGCTGGTCATCAATGGTACATAGAGCAGGGGCGGTTGATGTTTTCTCGTAAAGCCATGCGCGCATGGTGTGGCCTCCTCGGTCTTCCGATTTGAATCCTATAGAGCAAGTCTGGGTTGCACTAGGGAGACGGACTGCATCACGTCAGCATCCACCAACCACTCTCCAACACTTGTGAGCAGCTCTGCGTGAAAATGTTTTATTGCCTCAAAATGAGATTGATGACATCTTTCACAGCATGACCCGTTATTGTGGGGCCTGTATTGGTGCCAGATACTGAGCACATTAACCAGTTGTCGGAATGTAGTTACAAATCCGTTAAGTTGGAAAAAGCGAAGAACATTTTTTCTACTGGTATGCATGTTGCAGTTGTTTACGTTCTGTTTTCTTTAGATTGTTTCTACTTTGCTATCACCTGTTGAAATTGTTTTGTGGAAAAGAAAAGAGAACATTGCAAAATTTCCGTTTGTTGCTTTAATTTTGGACACCAGTGTAAATCAAAGTGGCCCTTGAATTTATTGCGCAACGTTTCTCTGCAATATTTCTGTATGCTTCGCCATTAATGCGCATTCTACAATTACGGGTAAAACTCTCTCCCGGTCAGATGATTCCTGCTGCTGGTTGCTTTTCTAACAGCTTGTGGGAACAACTGTATTTCATACAACTATTGGCCAAATGTAAATGTTATTGTAATCTTCGGATTAAGGGATATTATTTTACGTTAATGGTTAAAAGCAGTAAGTAAAACATTAACGTTAGAAACTGTTTATTTCTCTCGAGGCAGCATAACTCACGGCACGAAAATTACCCAAAGTATATTCATTCAATACTTGAGACTAACAGCACTTAGACATAATTTCAGACCTTTTCGAAACCTTTTCTCCCTGAAACTCTCACAAAATAAATATAGAAATAAAACTACTACATTTTTGCTCTCCGAGCAGCGAAATTTTAGCATCAAGCTTGACTTTTAAATTTATTACTTCTTTAGTACTATATTCGGAACACATTCGCAGACAGTATCCTTATATACCACTGAATGCACTTGCAAAATTACATCTTTGCATGACACATACTTCAGGAGACGTGGCGTTATAAACATTGAGTTGCACAAAGAAACAGCTTTTCCTAAAACGGAGCTGTCTTATACATGTAAGTTCGATTCTTTGTAGAATCGGGGCTGAAGATGGCAAGGGGGGGGGGGGGGGGGAGGAGCGTTGCCGGTATTACATTATCTGTATTCATTAGATGTGTATGTCCTGCGCATGTTATTGCCCTTCCACAGAGCATATTTTAAATGAGGTAAAACACATGCAGAACTAGGATGGATCTATTGCTTCGTTATGTGATTTGAACTAGCCTCTTAAAGAAAACAGGAACATCCTTTCTTCAAAGGTGTTTAAAATGGTAGTTGATACAAATAATTTCGAAGGTGCTTGGCTCACTTACAATCAGGTCATAAGTTACATTCTACCAAAATCATATTCTTGTGGATCCTCTCAAGCAAACAAAATCGATTCCTCCAACTGGGAGGCGAGTCAACAAGGCAGCACTGCTCGGAGATGAAACAAGCTGCAGGGGAGCTAGCTGGTTGGTTGGCTTCGCTGACCACAACTTGCACTTTCAGCAACTCGTCCTACCACTGGAACATGACGACCTATCACAGTGTTTATGGGGGCACAGTACATTTCAGAACATGTAACGATACAAACTTCCCGCCCATTGACTGAAATGCATTACATAAGGTAGGCACATGCTTTCTGTGCTTTAGGTTTACAGCGTTGGACAGGGCGGGAGCGCTGAGCGGTGACATTTGCAGATCAAAGACACCGCGCGTATCGGCAGTGACCGCCATGAAGAACAGAACAGTGGGACAAGTTGGTTTCTGCAAGAAGCAGTGACACCTAACCAGTCCTCCCAGGGGGTGGCTAGCAAAGGAAGTGTCAAATACTGTCACAGAAAATCACAGACAGAGATAGGTCTAATTAGATTTATAGACGAACAACTAAAACTAACGTTTAGTACAGAGAAATAGTTGCTCACGATACTAACAAGAGAGACAAGAAAACCGGAATATAACCACATACTGAAACTTAATAGCAAAGATAGACAGCTTGGGGGATGTTTACCCTGTGATTGCCTGACAGTTCAGAAGAAGTGGCGACGTAGCAAACGTGCTATTTGCCCTGGATTCTTTCCCGCTTCCATGGGAGACGTGGAAAAATTCTTACCTAGCCAAAACCAGGTGGCTTTGACTTCTCATGTAGGGTCGGCAGCCTAAAGAAGACGCAGTGCTGATCCGTCTTGGTAATTGGTAGCGGTGTTCAGGCTACTTTTTGCCAGCTAGACTTAAGACACATTTGTATTTCTGTTACTGTTACGAAATATTTGTGGATAGAACTTCCTTGAGTCCTGTGTTTAAACAAGCAGGGTATTGGAAGTGCTGACATTTGCAGTGATCTGCTGATTCTTTTCTGATGGAGTAAGTAATGTAGATCTAATAAACTTTACGGTATGCAATTTTATGGTTCATTGAAGTGATCACTCTCATCATAATACAAATTATAACGCAACATTAGTGTTTTCAGCCAACTTTCTCTCCTTACCTGGCCCACCATTACCTACACTGACAAACAAAAGTAGAAGCACAAGCCACGTTAGTTTATAAGTAATGTATACTCTTTATTGTGGGGGACCCAGCGTAATTCAGCTTCATACATCCAGAGGTCTGTTCTTGCTTCCAACTTGGCGTTTCCTAAATCTTAAAAGAGCGGAAAACGACCAGGCTCCCTTTTTTTTTCTTAAACACAGTTCATTATACAGAGTGCATTTAAGCTCGAGCTATAACATTCTGACAGTTAATCAGTGATACTTTCTGAGTCATTTGATGTATGGAATCGCTGCTCTCCGGTGGTCCGTTATCAAGTAATAATGTAATCACGATTTATTCGGTTTGTTATCCCAATTACTTTTTTCTGTGAAAATATTTTGACAATAGTGAAAAAATCGGTAAGACACAATCACGGAAGGATCCCTTTTCTTGTGGTACCCTTGTTCAGATGCGAAATTACAGTGGTGTTGCTGTCGTCACTGCAGAAATATCTCACCACAGAGTCGTTAAGCTAATTCTTAACGTATTCAGTGAACCCCAAAACGCGGTGCGTATCGGACATTTCATCATCAGTAAACGTATCGCTATCACTGTGTATCACAGGTAACGTGCAGCTAACACTGAGGGGGAAAAACAAACTCGAGACAGAATCGGACAGTACTGAATGCAAGCTTGAAGGCGAAGAGTAAGTTGGGTACTTGTCAAGAACAAATACTGTGAGTGAATGGAACCATTTAACTTTCAATCAACGCACACAAAGCATACCGTCGACACTTGCACTGTTGTACACATATTTTCAGTGCAATCCAGATACAAAGAGAAATGGGGTAGGGAATCGTATGAAATGCAATTACTGCGTGACGAGCCAACGGAGACCACGGGTCACATATATCAAAATGCTCAGAAAATATTCCTGGACAATTTCCGACATTTTGTTGGTGGAGTTGGGGCTCACCCGGTACAAGAGTGTAGACAAACTCTCCCACTACTGGAATAATATCGTCCACACAACCTGAAGATAGCAGCGGCAGATAATTAAGCGAACTATCGCAAAATCAGCTTGACAGCGCATGCATCCAGGTTGCTGACAAAAGTAATATACAAAAGAGTGGGAAAAAATTAAGTGTCTGTTAGATGACGAACATTTTGGCTCTAGGAAAGATAAAGGCACCAAAGAAGCAGTGGTGGTGTTAAGCTTGATATTGGGAGGTAAGCACTTTCATAGGATTTGTAGACAAAAAGACCATATGAAATAGTGCATTGGTTGAAATACTCAGAAAAAAACGATATGCGGCAAGACGGATGATATATAATACAAACAATACGAAGTGTGTGATAAAAGTAATGAAACTGGTCTCATCTATCAAAGCTTTTAGTTTTTTAATAACAATGTTGATCCTCTCAAAGTAGCTCCCTGTGGCAGTTATACATGACGGAGTCGTTGTTCCTAGTCTTACTCGCAGTGATTTCGACTGGTAGGGCATTTAACATGTCGGTCACATTCTTCCGGGTGTTCTCCAGAGTCTCAAGCTGACGTCCTTTTACAATCTTTTTCAGTTTCTGGAAAAGAAAAGAATCACAAGGACTCAGATCTGGTGAATAGTGAGGCTGTGGAAAGATAGGAATGCTTTTTTTTGTGTTCAAGAATTCAGAGATGCAAGTGGCCGTATGACAGGGGCGACATCTGCAATGTCCGGTGTTTCTGGATTCACCCTTTTCCTGAGCCTTTCAAAGCTATCTTTGTAAAACAATTGGTGGACAGCTTGTACTGGAGAAAGAATCTTACAAGAGCACGCACACGTTCGACACTTTCGTCGATTTTTGAAGTTGATGGTCTCCTTGGGCGAAGTTCATCTTCAACGGGTTCTCGACCTTCCAAAGATCCTGTACGCCAGCGAAAAGACTTGTGCTCCTGATGAGGAATGTTCCGCATAGACCTGTTTCAACTTTTCAAAAGTCACACTGGCTCATTCCGCAAGTTTAACACAAAACTGAATTGAATAACGTTGCTCTAAATTCCGCTATTCCATTTCCGTAACGCACAACAAAAACAGAACTTCATTGGAGGCGCTCTCAAAAATCACGTGATGACTGTACGTAGCGAAGATCGGACATAGCATCTGGAGCGAATGTACTCACCGGTCTACGCAAGTGAACAACACAGCGTTGCCATATTATTCTCAGTTTGTCAGTCTCGTTACTTTTCTGACACGTCTCGTATGCGATACGTAAAGGACCCAGTAGCGAATAACACGAACGCAGTACCAAAAGAGAAGTGCTCGAATTAAAAAACGATAAGGTAGGTCAGGGATGCAGCCCTTTATTCCACTTACAGACAGTCATAGGTAGAGGTAGTGCTACCCGCCACACGGCTGTTTTGACTAGTGATGTGCAGTCGCAGACGGGAACTGGTCTTCGGCACCATAGAAAGAAGTCAACACTATAGAAACATTCGCGTTGAGAGAATGTGAAATAATAAGTGCCTACATCCCCGGAACTGATGACTTCCAGAGAAACATTCGTTTACAGGCCATTAACTATTCCACCAGCTACAGAACCGGACAGAATGCGAACATTCTCATGAACATGTAACGGAGCATGAAATGCATTACAAGAGATTTATGGTAATGCTATTCGCGAGGGAGAAAAACGGGATGCGCAGTCGAGTGGCAGGAAGGCCGAAGCCTAGAAGCGAACCGCCCACGCAGCGCCTGTTCACGTGGGGTGCACATGAGCACATTTGCATAACAAATAGCTAGCGGGCAAGAGCTTACTTTCAGGTTCTTGCGTCAATGGATGGGAAATGACGCTCGTGGTACACAAGATGAACAAACAGCCGTCGATCACGATTTGGCCGAAGGGGCGGCGTTTCGTAAACCGCGAGACTCCCTCTCCCTGCCATGCGGTGCCTGAAAAATGAGGTGCGTGTGTAAACAGTGCGCACGCTCTCATGTCTGGCCATCTCTCAGTACCAACTACTTTATATACATCTCCTCCCTCTTTCACCCACCCACCATCAGCCCAGATACTGCGCTGGTTGAAACTGGAACTGTACACAGTTAAAGAACTTCCAGAAATTTCTCTTCCACAGCTAAACTTATAGGGCGTTTTCATGGTTCCACGTCGGTTTCTGCTTGATTAACAAGAATTGATTTCATTACGTTTCGTACGATTTTTCAGTTTCGTTTTTACAGGCCATTCTCTAGTGCTACAACACGTATTAGTATATCTGACTATAAACGACGGATATGGCTGTTACGAAAGCGAGAGCATACATGTACGCACATCAAGTTTAAAACAGAATATTTACTCAATAGAGCAACAATGGTCGTCCTTTATTGGTATGTTCCTATACACTGTATGTTCTTACTTTCGTAGTGACAAACTAACTTTCACTAAGAAAGTGAGCACATAAGGTGTCTAGGAAAGTGCAAAAATGGTTCAAATGGCTCTGAGCACTATGGGACTTAACATCGCAGGTCATCAGTCCCCTAGAACTTAGAACTAATTAAATCTAACTAACCTAAGGACATCACACACATCCATGCCGGAGGCAGGATTCGGACCTGCGACAGTAGCGGTCACGCGGTTCCAGACTGAAGCGCCTAGGAAAGTGCAAATAGAGTCAACGACGACCATTACTAACTTATATTCTGTTTTAAACTTGACGCGTGCGTCTTCGCTGGCGATAATGATATGTTATCGGTACCTATAGCTCTTGACACTGAGCAGTAAGGCCGCAATTAACAATCGAGCGAAACTTAATAAACTAAACACCTATTAATTAAGCAATGGCCTAGGCAGATGCATGAATCTGGCCTTTCATGGATTCACAACCTCAATACACTAAATAAAGAAAATAAATTTTATTTCTTTATTTATTTGGCCACAACTAGTTTCAAGGCCGTAGGCACATTATCAGGCGCTCTTTGCATTTAATTACTGGCAGTACAATGTTGTGGTAGGACATCTGTTATGTCATCACAGAATAACTTCCACGGTAATAAAGCGAAGTGTAGAGGGTAAAAACTGCACAGAGGAAGGCAGAGATTGGAATACACCCAGCAAATGATTGAGGACGTAGGTTGCAACTGACACTCTGAGATTAAGAGTTTGGTACGTGAGAGGAACTCGTAGCGGGATGAATCAAACCAGTCAGAAGACTTAAGTCTCAGGAACGAATGCTGTTTCAGTTTTAATATTTTTCCAAAAACCATCAGATCTTATTCCTGAATAGTGTAATTAATTTTAATTCAATTACTTACGCCTATATTAATTAATTGTTTATTCAGAACTTTGTATCTTTATACTGACTGCGACTCTCTCATTATTTAACTTTGGCTCTGAGCACTATGCGACTTAACTTGTGAGGTCATCAGTCGCCTAGAACTTAGAACTAATTAAACCTAACTAACCTAAGGACATCACACACATCCATGCCCGAGGCAGGATTCGAACCTGCGACCGTAGCGGTCGCTCGGTTCCAGACTGTAGCGCCTAGAACCGCACGGCCACTCCGGCCGGTATTTAACTTTAATTAGTTTCCAATTCTTCATGATGGGCATTCGGTCTTGAAATTGGCTGTGAACAAATAAATAATGGAACAGAATTCAGCCGTTACAGAGTAATTTCCAGAAATATTATCAGTTAGACAACCGGAACAAAATTATATCTGAAATAAGGAAATGGTTTGGCCAAATACGAGTAGGACTAGCGCACTGAAGGTTCCGTGCGAACTTAGTTATGCATAAAGGCAGTTCATTCATTTCGGGAATCGAGGATTTCGAGGATTTCGACGATTTTTGCCTGTTTCAACGTTGATCCTAGCAAGATATCGGTCCAGGAATGCCAAGACTTTCGAGACTGTTTAAAGTTCGAAGTCGGATAACAAATGACAAGAGTTAATAATTAATGATTTTTCCCGTTATTTATACTGTGAAACTTTCCTTCTTGCTAAATTTCACGATTCTATGTCAAGGGAAGTACCCCCCAAGTTTTAACGAGTGAGTTTGCGACTATCAAAATATGTGGCATAAATGGCCCTATCTTTTGATCTGCATTTACTAGCTAACGTTTATTGTATCGCCAAGGAACCATAGACCTTAGTATGTGACGTATATTTCAACTTGATACACAGAGCCGTTCCTGAGAAAAAGGATTTTGAACGGTCAGAGAGACAGACAGACGGCCAGCGGAGTGATTCTATAAAGTTTCTGTTTTTACCAACTGAGGTACGAAACCCTAAAAAAATGGAGAAAATTGTGAAGCTTAAGAATATGATTTGTTGTTAATGTCCTATAAAGACAAGTTGGAATACGACTATCATCGGCTGTCATTCTAAGAAGAATTTAATATCTCGGTTACAGTGTCAGGAATGTTTAATGTAGCTCACTAGGCAAGTTTGTGAATAAGCTAAGTACGTGAAGGAAGAAGAAAATCAGAGTGCAGTTGGAAACTAGAATCGATAGCAGGGGAGCAAAAATGCATGAGTTACAGCGACAGACTGAATTTAGAACTCAGTCTGTCACTATAAGTCACGTGGATCTTTAGAGCCAAATCACATCTTCAGCTGGACGAGAATGGAGCAGACTTCGAGAACACGAGAAAATGTAAATCAGGATGGCTGGAGGTGGTTTTCAGCTTCGCTTTTCCAGGTCATAAATGGGAATAACGAGGATAGAAGTAAATGACAGATACAGAAATCTTCTGATGTTCCACGACTGACTTGAGCAGAATTGTTTCAAAAACTCACGAGACTAAGATGTCTTAGAGACGATGTATAAGTGCAAGATGATATCGAATGAAGTATGTTGTGATTGTACGAAAATACGAGACTGAGAAGAATTTGTAGGTAGCGTGTACTCGGATATAGCAAAAATACCACTAAGTATTGGCCTTGAAATCTAAAACAATAAAATTTGATATCATGAGGTATAATTAATGAAACTGAGAAGAATTAGAAGAAACAAAGTTACGGTTAAAGTCTAAAATGACCAGGCATTATTAAAGAAATC
Organism: Schistocerca serialis cubense; assembly: GCF_023864345.2. Classification (NCBI taxonomy): domain Eukaryota; kingdom Metazoa; phylum Arthropoda; class Insecta; order Orthoptera; family Acrididae; genus Schistocerca; species Schistocerca serialis. Next base: position 710,454,826 of record NC_064638.1, read on the forward strand.
CTTGAGTGTAACACTGAAAAAATGAAGTACAAGAACTTACTGCTTGTTAAACGAAGTCTGTTGTGAAGGTCGAATAGAAATGAAATCAACATCAAACCCAATAAACAAATTAATTAACGAAAAAAGCGCAGAATACCTGGAATAAAAATGTGGTGGCATTAAAAAGTAAAATCCAAAATTTCACTGACGGAAATATCCCCCTTTTAAAGTATCGCAAACTATTGTGTCGTGGTCGAATGAATTTCTTGGAGTAACCCAAAGTTTCGTCTCCATCGGTGGAAGATATCCTCAAGGGCAGCTTCTACCTTTACCAGTAAATCCACGATTCTTTAAAGAATCAAGCTCAGATGTATAAAACAGCTTCAAACGTCGGATTACTTTGCAATTTGACTTTAAGGATTCAACATAATTATTCTTAAGGTTTGTTGGAAGTCGCTAAGTTTGCTCATAATCAAACGCTGGATGAAAATAGCCTGAGAAATTTTCGGTCCATTTCAAGCAAATGCTAGTTATTCACGCATCTCAATGTCCTGAACTTTGTGTCATACAGTTATATAATTTCGCAGGTATATAGATAATGTCTGACAAGATGTTGCGAATAGAGTTAGTAGTAAAAAAATAATAATTAAAACATCATGCCGGATGATGTAGTTTTACTGCGCCTCATTTTACGCAGAATGTAGATTTCCACGCATCAAAATATCTATAAAGTCATATGTCCTGAACTATGCGTCTTACAAAGACGTAATTTTGCAGGTACATTCAGTGATACACTATGTGATAAAAAGTACCCGGACATCCCCAAAAACATACGTTATTCGTATTAGGCGCATTGTGCTGCTACCTGCTGCCCTGTACTCCATATCAGCGACATCAGTAGTCATTAGACATCATGAGAGAGCAGAACGGGGCTCTCCGCGCAACTCATGGACTTTGAACGTGGTCAGGTGATTGGGTGTCACTTGTGTCATACGTCTGTACGCGAGATTTCCACTGTCCTGAACATCCCTTCGTACTCTGTTTCCGATATGATAGTGAAGTGGAAAGGTGAAGGGACACGTACAGCACTAAACCGTACAGGTCGACCTCGTCTGTTGACTGACAGAGCCCACCGACAGTTGAAGATGATCATAATGTGTAATACGCAGACATCTATCCAGACCATCACACAGGAATTCCAAACTGCATCAGGATCCACTGCACGTACTATGACGGTTAGGCGGGAGGTGAGAAAACACGCATTTCATGGTCGAGTGGGTGCTCATAAGCCACACATCACGCTGGTAGCCAAACGACGCCTCGCTAGGTGTAAGAAGTGTAAACATTGGATGATTGAACAGTGGAAAAACGTTGTGTGGAGTGACGTATCACGGTACCCAATGTGGCGATCCGATGGCAGGGTGTGGGTATGGCGAATGCCCGGTGAACGTCATCTGCTAGCGTGTGTAGTGCCAACAGTAAATTTCAGAGGCGGTGGTATTATGGTTTGGTCGTGTTTTTCATGGAGGGAGCTTGCACACCTTGTTGTTTTGAGTGGCATTATCACAGCACAGGGCTACATTGATGTTTGAAGCACCTTCTTGCTTCCCACTGTTGAAGAGCAATTCGGGGATGGCGATTGCATCTTTCAACACGATCGAGCAGCTGTTCATAATGCACGGCCTGTTGCGGATTAGTTACACGACAGTAACATCCCTGTAATGGACTGGCCTGCACAGAGTCCTGACCTGAATCCCATAGAACACCTTTGGCATGTTTGGGAACGTCGACTTTGTGCCAGGCCTCACCGACCGATATCGATACCTCTCTTCAGTGCAGCACTCCGTGAAGAAAGGGCTGCCATTTCCCAATAAACCTTCCAGCACCTGACTGAACGTATGCCTACGAGAGTGGAAGCTGTAATCAAGGCGAAGGGTAGGCCAGCACCATACTGAATTCCAGCATTACCGATGGAGGACGCCACGAACTTGTAAGTCATTTTCAGCCGGGTGTACCGATACTTTTGATCACATACTGTATATATGGATACTGTCCGTTAACTGTGTTGCGAACAGTCGATAGAAAAGAAGTAATAAATTAAAACGTCACGCCATATGCAGATGTTTGCCTGCATGAAGAGCGAAAATATTGTAAGTGATAAACTTTTTTCTCCTCAACATTTTGTGTGTGTGGGGTTGGGGGGGGGGGGGGGGGCAGCGACAAAAAGATTCGTAAGTGCTTGAAAGTATGCGTAAAGGTTCTTGGAAGTCGCTATATTCTCTCATTCTAAAGCACTGGATGAATAAAGCCCATGTATCTGTCGCTCTGTCAGTTACGCTGCCTCAAAACAAAGACACGGTTTCTAACTGTATTAGTTTTCTTACTGTGTTACACCATAACAAAAGATTATACTTCTTAATGAGTAGATTATGAGAGCATTTTCAATTATTATATTCCGTCAATAATCACGTGAAATATTGACAGTCAAATTCTCTCGTCCCTGGAAGTCATTAGGCAGGTAATCCGCAAACTGGTGTTGGGTCTGCAATAGCGGTTTAGTAATATAGATGCGGGGAATGTCAAGTTACTTCTAGTATCTGAAACAATTTCGGAGAGCGTTTGTTATCTGAGTACTCGTATTTACAAGAAAAGGGAGGAGATTACGATTCTACGCCCCATCGATGTCGAGATTATGCGAGAGACAGATCACAACCTCGGACTGGATATAGATATGAAAGGAAATCGATCGTATCTTTTAAATAAAGCATTCATGCGAATTTCATAGAGACATTTATGAAAACTGACCTAAACCTAAATTAGAGTCGCCTAAAGGAGATTTGAAAACGGACACTTGTCGACCTGACTTGAGCGCATTAACGAACGTATTACCTCGGTCTACAAGGAATGTTATTTGTGGTGTGCTCTTAATTCGAGATTCAGTCATTCCTAATTCATCCTCTGATGGGTCAGACCATGACCACTGCCCTCCATGATATCGAGTACCGTCTGGTGTCTCTGAGGGTGCGTGACGTGATACAGAAAGTAGACCAATATAAGCGGAGACAAATGGAAAATCATTCTAGCGACGATACACGGCTCAAACAGGAAAATCCATTAGCGGCACTGACAAAGGACAGAATGTTTCTTTCACAATAACTGGGATGTACTTCGAAAACGACAAGGCCGTTTGTCTATTGGCATGCTACAGTTGTGAACATACGCGGAAAGTGGTTGAAGGATGGTGAAACCAGTAGTACGCAACAGGGCGTTAGGTGTGAGGCGTAATCGCTGGTCGTGTAGGTTGGAGGCTGTAAAGTAGTCTAGGCAGCGATTTGTGGCAGATCTGGCGACAGAGTGCAATGCTGTTGCAGCCACAATTCTTTCAGAGCGCAACGTTCAGTGCACATTCTTGATGGATCTCCGCAGCAAACGGATCCTAGGTATTTCCCAGGTGATCCATCGAAATATCTACGGCCGTAATGGCCACGGAATCATTGAGGCAGGATGTTGAATCAATGGGTATGTATATCACCTGGTAGGATGAGTCACGTTTTTAATACACCATGTCGTTGGTCGTGCTCCTATACTTCGTCACGGCAGCGAACGGCTGCGTGGATCATCGAAGATGAATGACTGGTGGACAATACAAGATGACTTATACAAACTTAATAGTTGGTGTGATGAATGGCAGCTGGCTGTGAAAGAAAAAAAAATAATGATGATGAGTGGGACACATAACCCGTAATGTTCGAATACAGCATTAGTAGTGTCCTCCTTGAAACCATCACGTCGTTTAAATATATGGGCGGAACGTTACAAAGAGATATGAAATGGAACGAGCATGTGAAAACAGTCGTAGGGAAGGCAGATGGTCGACTTCGGTCTATTGGGAGAATTTTGGGAAAGTGTGGTTCATCTGTAAAGGAGACGGCATATAGGACGCTGGTGCGACTTATTCTTGAGTACTATTCAAGTGTTTGGGATCCTTACCAGGTCGGATAGAAGAAAGAGATCGAAGCAATTCAGAGGCGGGCTGCTAGATTTGTTACCTGCAAGTTAGAACAACACGCAAGTGTTACAGAGATGATTCGTTAACTCAAATGGAAATCCCTGGAGGAAAGACAAAGTTCTTTTCGAGGAACAATACCGGCATTTGAAGCTGACTGCAGGAGGATCGCCGGCCGCGGTGGTCTCGCGGTTCTAGGCGCGCAGTCCGGAACCGTGCGGTTGCTACGGTCGCAGGTTCGAATCCTGTCCCGGGCATGGATGTGTGTGATGTCCTTAGGTTTGTTAGGTTTAAGTAGTTCTAGGGCACCGATGGCCACAGCCGTTGAGTCCCATAGTGCTCAGAGCCATTTGAACCATTTTGAGCAGAAGGATCCTACTGCTGCCAACTTACATTTCGCGTAAGGACCACGAAGATAAGATACGAGAAATTAGAGCCCATACACAGGCAAACAGAGACTCGTTTTTGTCACGCTCTGTTTGCAAGTGGAACAGGAAGGGCAACGACTAGTGTTGGTATAGGGTACCCTCCACCACGCACCGTACCGTGGCTTTCCGAGTGTGGATGTAGATACACCACGCCACGGACGAAAGCCGGTGAGTGTATATTACGCTGTGTGGGACATTCATCCAGAGTTCTGTAGAATCTGTGGTAATAAAGGATTACAATGAAGATTTTTGCAAACCATCTGAGTTCCTTCACGACTGATGTCTTTCTCGACGGTGGTGGCATGTTCCAGCCGAATAACTGTCAGTATCATAACGCCAAAATCGTGCTATAGAGATTTGTGGAGCGTGACGGTGGACTCACTTTGATGTATTGACCACTAGACTCGGCTCATGTGAAACCGATAGAACACATCTGGGACGCTGGTGGGCGCCAGTTCTGCAGCCACGAACCACCGACACGTAACGTACCTCCGATAAGGTCTTTTCGAATCCATGAAACGCAAGGTCGCTGCTGTGTTGCGTCCCAAAAATGGACCAACACACCGTTAAGAAGGCTGTCTTAATGATTTCGGTCTTCACCGTATAAATCCGCGAGTCAGTCGACCAAAATTAATACGTGGATGTTAAATGCATGGAAGTGTCATTTGCTGTGGCATAACCGGAGTGGAAGATAACTGGAGTGTGATACTTATGGTGTTACAGAATCTGAAAACTGAGTGGACTGATAAGAAATGATTAGTTGATCGGATCGATCAGGAAAGGAAAAAAGTGAAAAATACTGACTAGAAGAAGCGATAGGATGATATGATATATGTTTGAAACATCAGGGAATAGCTTGTATGGTACTAGAGAGAGATGCAGAGGACAAGAATAGTCAAAGACAAGATTATGCAGGACAAATAATTGCTACATTCAAATTAAGAGTTTGGCAGAGGAAGGGACCAGTCAGGGACTTTCCAGGTTTAAATCTCAACATAATATAAATAGGCTCTTAAGTTGTTTGAGACACGAGTTTTATAGCTGGAATCCGCCGCGCGCTGTGATGTCGCTAGGCGCAAGCTGTCGTTCTCCAGAGTGACTGCGGAAGGAGCCTCGGGGCGTAATAGCCGGCGACCGCAAGGGAATTGCTCTAATGGCGCCGGTTACACGCCGCCGTGGCGGGGGAGTGAAGTGTCCGCCCACCCACGCGGCAGGACGCCTGCCGGTGGTCCCAGCTATTCCTGTTTGTGGGGGACGAGATACACAGTGAACTCAAGAGTAGTTATGTCTTGAAGTTATAGTTTGCGATCAAATGTCTATATTAGTGATAGCCAACTGGTAGTGCATCACAACAACAAGGGAAAACAAAATGAAAAGTGGGAAGAAAAATGTTCGAAACATAAAAACTGCTTACGTTTCGTAAACACAGTGGTAGCGCGACCTCCAGCAAGTGAGCAATAAAAACACGAAGAACTATAAGTAATCACTTATTTACATAAAAAGCGAGAAGTGTACAGTATTATAATCTACGTATAATACATATCAAAATGAAAGTATATAGTAACTCTATCAATTAGACCCCACCAATGATTGCTTAAAGTGAAAAAAAGCGAGAATAAAAACAATACAGCAAGAGAAAGCGTTCTTTATTTACAAAACAATTATTTCTGTGCTCGCTGCGGAGGACGGCCGTTCAAACAAACTCTTTACCATCGCGCTGCTCTGTGCTCTCTTTTCTGACAACACTCAACACTTTATTTTGCCTCGTATCTAGTCAAATTTCATCCCACACACCTAATCTTTCTTTCTTCAGCTATCCCGCGTCCATTGTACGTGTCCGCATATCCAAGGCTCTCTGGTTCCAAGTATGTGTTGTTGGTATCGATACTGTCTTCTGGTGTCAACGGCAGAAATCGTTGGCCTATTCTCTCAACGACACGACTTAAGCGCGGTCTTTATTGAACGTGGATGTTATTTGTCCGTTAACACGATTCTCCACCCGCAGCGCACACCGTTAATTTTCGTTCTGTTTCATTGAATAATACATCCATCAAGTAGCACATGAAATGGATGTTGTGGCTGTTGTGTTTATACGAACAACGGACTCTTGATGGATGAATTTTGCTTTCTCGGAAGGAGAATAGATAAATAAGGAAGTCGGAATAGGTACACATTAGCAAAAATTGCACGAGGCAAAAGACTTTCTAAAAAAGATGAGAACAGGGAAAAAATTCAGAGAAAGCTATGCATGAAGCATATCCCAGCGATCGAGAGAAGCAGATAGAACAGAAAATACAGAAATGAAATGATTAGAAGCCTTTGAAATGTGGTGTTGCTGCAGGCTGTTAAAGATCACATGGACTGTGTGAGGAAAGAGGACGAGATGCAACAAGTCGACGAGGAAAAATACTCAGTTAACAACATAAAGAATCGAGAAGATAGTATGATCGTCGCAATGGAAGCGTGCTGGGCCGTGGATCGAAACCACGCTCTGCTGCCAGTCCGCAGCTCGTGGTCGTGCGATAGCGTTCTCGCTTCCCGCGCCCGGGTTCCCGGGTTCGATTCCCGGCGGGATCAGGGATTTTCTCTGCCTCGTGATGACTGGGTGTTGTGCGATGTCCTTAGGTTAGTTAGGTTTAAGTAGTTCTAAGTTCTAGGGGACTGATGACCATAGATGTTAAGTCCCATAGTGCTCAGAGCCATTTGAACCATTTGAACCGCTGTGCTACCAATGATGTGTCAGCACAGCATGGAATTCAACTTTTATACAACGACACAAGCTCAGCACAATAGGCTGTGGGGTGGTAGGACTGGACCAAGTGACACATCAGGCAATCAACATCGACAGTTGCACTGAACATTTATTTGGCACATTTAAACAAGACAAATAACAAATAAAACCATCAACACATTTTTAAAATTACCATATAGGTGAGAGCAAGTTACTTCAAGATATAAAAATTCATAAACTACGGCACTTATGGCCTGTTACACATTAAGTGAAATGAGTTAAAATTTATTTACTCAAAAAATATGATCAACCTGATGAACAATTTACTAAAATTTAACGAGGAATTCTTGCACTTTCATTAATAGAATCAGTTTCTAACTATTTAAACACACAATAACAACTGGCCTGTCAGTAACTTGTAAGAATTTATGAAACTACTCATTCAGAATTAGACACGTGTCTCTGACACACTAGCACTTCAGATAGAAACGTAACAGTAATGTTATTGCAATTTGCAGCAAAATATATCCAGGAAAACTTTATTCATGTATATCTACAGCAATTGGCCAGCGTAACTCCGTCGTCTGATATACATACAATAAGCAGGCGGCACTTAGACAAGGACCAGCCAAACTGTTTTCAGTGGTGGTTAACACTGATAGTAGCAATCTACAAACAGAATGTATCGGCACTCAGGCCCTAGTAAATGTTAATCATCACATCACATACAGCTCTCACTAGAACCTTGCGTACTAAGCAAGTTGAAATTGACACATTCGAGGACAGGCTCAGACGGAGTAGCAACGGTCGGCCAAGAAAATGAAGTCAACAGAACTGAACCCATGAGTAGATTCCGGCCACAATTTACAGCACACGCAAGACCCTTACCCTCTTGCTTGTTCGACGAAGCCAGCCGCCGCAGATTTCGGAGCCAACAGACATGCAAGAAGCGAAACACACCAACGGCTTCCCAGTAACGTGATATTTGCTACGGCGCCGATACCCGGGTAAACAGCCCCTTTTAGATGTGCTCTTCCTGCTGCCTCGCACGGAGCCCGTACTGTCCGCCAGACTTCCCAAACGACGTTACTGCTAGGCCCCCTAAAGCAAAATCCTCGCTACTTGCTAGAGCTTCCCCTCGCTCTCCGCCACCGCGCGCTCTACCCACTCCACCGGAAAGATGACCCATACCGGCGGCGGGAATATCGCTGATCGAGACACCCGGCTCAAGCAGTACATTAAAGCTCATTGTCGATAGGGTGGTAGAAGAAAAGTACGCTGACGAAAAAAGAAATCTCAACACCAAGGTATTGGTAGGTGTGTTTCTGCACCTGAAAGATGACGTCTATTCATATTTCACGCCAATCGCACAAGAGCGCCGGGAGTATCGCCACCGTGAGGAGGCAAATCAGTTTTTCTTTAAATACGTGCTGTAACGGTTGTGAGCATTAGTTACATCTGACGTTGAACTACTGAGTTGATGTTAGTCAAGAATGCTTTTAAGACGATGAAGACGCCATTATCAACAGCTCACTAATTTTGAACGAGGTTGCGTGATAGGACTAAGGGTAGCTGGATGTTCCTTCTGCGATACTTGCAGAAAGACTCGGCAGGAGTGTAGACGGTGTACATGATTACTGGCAGCGGTGGTCACAGGGAGGTACTGTCTCTGGGCTCTGGACGGCCACGTGACACTACCAAGAGGGAAGACCGTACTGTTCAGGATATGGTTGTGGCGCATTGGAATGCAACTCGAGCAGCAGGTGGCATCTCAGTGACACAACGAACTGTTACAAATCGATTACTTCCACGACAGCTCTGAGCCAGACTCCCTGGAGCGTCTATTCCACTGACCCCATACTACAGCCGTTTTCGATCTCAGTGGTGTCAAGCGAGGGCTCACTGGAGGGCATGATGGAGGTCTGTTGTGTTTTCTGATGAAGCTGGCTCTGCCTCGGTGCTAGTGGTGTACGTGTGTTGGTTAGGAGGAGATCAGCTGAGGGCGTGCAACCTACCTGTCTGCGTGCTGGACGCTCTAGACCTACAGCTGGAGTCAGGGTCTGGGTCGCGATTTCGTACGACAGAAAGAGCACTCGTTTGATTATCACACACACTCTAACTGCGAATGTATACGTCAGTTTACTGATTTGACCTGTTATGTACCATTCATAAATAGCATTCCAGCGGGTGTTTTCCAACAGGATAACGCTCGCCCACATTCCGCTGTTGTACTGTAATCCAACATGCTCTACAGAGTGCCGACATGTTGTCTTGGCCTGATCTATTCCAGATCTGACCGACTAAGTGCAACAGTCATGGAACTCTACCACGCAAACTGACATTCGCCACCTGAAGGCCACAATGCATGCACGTTTACATGCTTGTATCCAATATACTGGCGGTTACACCGCCTATTAATGTACCAGCATTTCACATTTTCAATGGCTTTTCTAGCGCTTACATTAACCTGTGAACTTGCAATGTTAATCACTTAAAAATGTCGCTAGACAAATGTATTCCTGGTTACATTACGCTATATTAATTATTTCTTCCGGGTTCTCGGGTTCGATTCCCGGCGGGGTCAAGGATTTTCTCTGCCTCGTGATGACTGGATGTTGTGTGATGTCCTTAGGTTAGTTAGGTTTAAGTAGTTCTAAGTTCTAGGGGACTATGACCATAGATGTTAAGTCCCATAGTGCTCAGAGCCACTTGAACCATTTTGAACCAATTATTTCTTGGTGCTGTGATGTTTTCTTTTCGTCAGTGTAACAAGGACAAATGAGTGTATAAAGAAAATCTTTAATGAGGTCGGGTGCTAGAGTTACGCAGATAAGTGTATAAGGCAGATTTTGATGAGGTTGTATGCAGGAATTACGCTGAAACAAAGAAGATTGCCAGCAATCGACGGAACTGGAGAACTGCATCTAGTCAACCTCAGAGTTGATGACCGAAACGCCAGCAGCTCAAAGTAATAAATCTTTCTTACTTGGAACAACGCTAGCAATACTCTTTTAAAGTGCTTATTTTCTTTGCCTAACATTTTGTGGATGATTGGTCTTAGAAAAAAGCAATAGTGTGATGAACGGCTCGAGTGACTGGTTGTACGGTGCATTTTAGACAATTAGAGAGACCTACACGTGGAACGTGCGACCACTGAGGGGTAACACTGTTCAGTATGCACTGCACGCGTGGCCTCGCCTCTTACCTCGCAGCAGCGACAATTTTCCCGTCAGAACCGCAGGTTGTATTGATTTATGGACTGGCTTTGCTCAAATTGGCTGTACGAATTTCTTCGTAGGGAGTTCACTGTTATTTCTTTTCTTTTCATCTTTACCTCTATCATTCTCCTATACGAGTACTAAGTCGATAACTTACACGTAAATGTGTTGTCTACACGTTATTTTCAAGCTAGTCGGTTAGTATCCACATGAAATGCTCTATATCTATGTACTGCTCCCAAAAGATGTACAACCTGGATACAAAAGAAAATGAAATCGAACGCATGTCATCTCATTGGCTAATGCAATGAGGTTTTCACGATTACATGCAGATACTCTGTCACCCAAATACGGCATTTCTATGAATCCGCAATTACGTTAAGAGCTTTTGAACAGAGTGTGTTTTAGTGTTTTTTTTTCATCATAGCTCCCAAAGAGGAACAAAATAACCCCGCACTAAACGATACAAGCGCTAGCCTGCACTTCGACGTTGATCATCAAGTAAACTTTATGTTGTTAAGCAAGACCTAGGAAAAGGCAATTCTCTCTGCCTTTGCTAATGAAGACTTAATGCTCCGCTGAACCATGGCCGCGAAATGGTGGTCGTTCACCGACTTTACGGTTGGCAGAAAGCGGAGTCAGTAATAACAGGGTTAACGACAGGCGGTTAACAAATATTTGTGCAGTCTGAGAAGAAGAAACCGTGTTGTCGAGAACACATAACTGACCCAAAAGTCTCTCGATTCATGATTGTGATGACAGCGCTCTGTGACCACAAATTAAATTGCTTGAAGAAATACAGCAACCAACCGCTTTTTTAAACTTTATTTACGCCAAGATGTAATACAGTCGACATACCCGTAATGATAATTACGAAATCGTGTTAAGCGAATCGAAGATTACCACGAGACGAGTCTAGACATAAACCAAATTAAGATAACTAATTGATGTGTATCTTTAAGTAACGTATTATTGATTGTTCTTTAATTGTTTGTTGTTTCTTTTGGCAAAGTCATATTAATCTGTGACAGACAACAACAATTCTGGAAGGAAAGAGTTGCCCGCTTCTGAAAAGTGGGGCACTCCCCTTACTAGAGAATTGCCGTTGGAAAGCAGATTTCGGATTTGAGCCTGGTCCTGCAAACAGCTTTAATCTCTCAGCAGATTCATAAGAGATGGAGATGCCATGAAACGAATTGTCGGTACAGATGCTTGAGAGACGTAACGCTAGTGTTTGCGGAAGAGCTACAAAGTAATTTTCTGCCTTCTTCGTTGCATTAACAAGGGCTCGGCGACTGAGTAGTGAAAGCTGGTACTGTCTTCGGAATCCCCAAAGATCAGTCTGTGAAGTGGAAGTTATCGCAGCTGTTTCGTCGAATTGTGTCCACTGGATTTACCTGCAATGACAGACACACTGAAAGAAATTTACACCAGGAATTCAGCTGATGAATTATCATGTTGGTCCGTGACTTGTGCGCTCTGAGGCAGACTGTAGAACAGCAACGCTGGTGCTGCCTGTCCGGCTTTCGACTGAAGACTACATCTACATCTACATACTTACTCCGCAATCCACCATACGGTGCGGGAGGGATTTACAGTTTACAGCAACGTAGTATGCAAGGAGGTTTGCTCAGCGCTCAATATTCCTGCCGGTAGTACTCGATGAGGCACCGACAGCGGATCGTGGAAGATGGTCGACGTCTTACCCGTCAGGTGAGTCACGTGTCTGTCTGAACTTGAGTGATGAGCAGGATGGAAACCATCACAGGTCTCTGAAAGCTTTTTGTGCGGACCTTGTGTAAGGGGTGATATAACATGGAGCATATTCTACGATGTTCCGAAGTTGCTGTAACTAAGTGAAAGTCCTCCGTTCTGGGTATATTTGGAATGGTATAGTTTAACAGCCTCCCCTTCGATATCCATTGTAGTAGAGACAGCCGCGATCCCGCGCCATTCACCTTCCCGGATTTGTTACTGTTCAGGGTGGCTGTGCATTCATGTATCCTCCATCCGGAGTACTGCTGGCAACAATTCATCCTACCTTTCAAAGCGCTCGACGCAGAGCTACAAAGTAAGCGCAATTTTACGGGGTGAATATCAGTAGCCGAGATCTCAACATGGCAATGAAGACAAAATTTCGATGTACAGTTTTATATTTGTCCCGAAGCAACAGACGTTTTACAAGAAAATGATAGTGTGTCAGGCAGAAAACATATACTTCGGAAGACGTTACGGTCGGAGCAGTTTTTTTCCCAAATTTATATTTTCATTCTCACCCAGTGGGACACACTATTTTGCCTTAAGTAACTATAAATAGTGTGATATTAACATCTGGTTTAGGGAAAGTATGGTATTCACAGTATTATCTAAAGAGGGAATCTCAGTAAATCAGGTTTGAAAATGATTCTAAAAGGCTGCTTGTGATGATATTTAGAGGTTATTCTACGATTTTCGTATTTTGACCTACGGAAGCATCGGAGAAGGTAAAAGAAACCGTTCATCAGTCGATGATGAGCCCCGTTGGCAAGAAATTAAATGTGAGTCATACTTATCAATCTAAGTCATACCTATCAATAAGAGTAGTACTGTTATTGACTCATCATAAAACCAAAATATTTTGTGTAGCGGTGAGCAGACCAATGGAAAGTATTAAGTAGAAAATCTGAGTTACCGACTCGTTTACATCCAGGTTTACGACAACCATACAATTTCTCTTAGTTTTTTCGTCCTAAGATCTCACCACCCTGACCCATATGGACCGCCCCATTCAACCTTTGCTTTTTGCCATCTTACAACAGTTTCAGATGTGTTCGGAATCCCGAGCAACAAAACTGTAATATTTTACGAAACTCAGGTATGATGAAAAGAAATCGGGAGCCATGTGCAGATTGGCGGATACTGAATCAGTTTCCATCAGGCGACATAGTTTCCATTAGTCATACAAAAAAGTGCAGTTATAAGTTAAATGTAATGGTTATCACTGCCGACTAACTGGGGGCTTCTGTACTTCATCGCCAGTTCATTTAAGCGAAAGTAAGATTTTAATAGACTGCAACGACACCAGATTGGTAAACTGGAAAAAATCTAGACTGGAGAAGCGTTAGTCCTTAATGTGAGGTCATAAGGTGATCAGCAGCAAGTTGTTAGTCGTCAGATAATTCTCATTGTGTCTTTACACAGACATAGGCAGGAACTTAGAGATCAGTCACAATCTTCACGTACATCTCTTGACTGAACGACTTCCTATTTAAATATTAAGCACACTTAACTACCAAAAACATACTGTACCATCACAGTGTTGCAATAAACCAATCAATTAATTTATCACATACTAACGAGGTTAGATAAAATATACTGTACACTTTCTTTTACAAAGGAATTGTGCTGTAACTAAAAATTTATGACCCATTGAAAACTAAATTGCTCCTGTGTGTTGAGATGATAATGTCCTTTAACTACCATGAAAAAGTTACCTACCTTAGTTAATACAGATGTGCGAATGAGTGTTATGTATTCTTCGTGAAAGCTCTGGTTACATAAGGAACGACTTCTCACTCTCTCAGAATTCCACAAGAAATTCCTTGTCTGAAGCGAGTGAGGCCTGACTGGTTTTTGCTGGCAACGGATTCTTATAAAGACCGCTCCTCGACGAATTAATAACGCAGCTAACTGGAGAACCAGCTTTTCTGGTCTTTACCTCTTGCACAGTTATTAGCAAGAAATGGTAACAACTCTTACTGCCGCCGTAATTACATATTTTCAAAACCGTGGCACATTCTGCATGTTTGCTAGATACCAGTCGCCTTTTGAGATAAGCGTTCCCGTTTCTGCAGCAACAAAATAACCAAATAGGCCACGATGTGAGCAACTGGGTCAGAACATTGTTGAATTGATGTCTTTGAAGTAGGTTAGTATTTTAGTTATTTATGCTTGAGAAAAGAAAACCCGCTTCCGTGGATCAATATAACAGGAGTTATTTTGGAGGTAAGTATTTCAGAAAATACTTAGATAAGTTCAAAGTTATGAGTACTCTATTTTGGTGACGTATGTTATCTGACTCTTTATATCAAACTGTGCGCAGTTATTACATTTTAAAGATTTTAGCGATGCTAAATTACACAGGTGTGCAAAACTTAAGGACGAAAGCAAATTTCGAAAGATGTGTCGCTGCCAAGTAACGTAACTATATGAAACTTAGACCATCGAACGAAAGAATTGCTACACCGTAGTACAGAAGGTAACAAAGAAATACGAAAGGAAACAAACAAAAATGACACTTTTATTCAAAAACAATAATTACAATGAGATTTATGACGGTCCACTGGACATTACAAAAGGCGGGATACGGTACTTAATCGCGTGTGTGATTACCACGCACGGGAACACATGTTCTTCAAGGTGCTTCCAGGCTGACGCCAAGGTTGGTAAGGAAATCCTGTGATAGGGTGTTGCATTCCTCCACCAACTGGACAGTCCCTCGTGAATATCGACGTGCTGCGATACGCCTCCCCAAATTCGATGGGATTTAAGTCATGGAACGGGCAGGCCAGTGCATTCGCCGAATACCCTCTGTTCCAAGAGCTCATCCAACCGCACTGTCTGATGCGATCACACACAGTCATCCATCAAAGCGAAGTCAGGACCGAGTGCATACCTGAAAAGACGCACAGTGTCACAGTGACTTTGACTGGAGATTGTACGATGTTGAAAGATTTGGATGTCTGCAGGGCCACGCAACATTACGCCTCCGCACCCCATAACACCTGAACCCTCAAATCGTCCATGTTCGACAATATTCCAGGGTGCATTCCATGTTCCCAAAGCTCGCCACATGAGGGTACGTCCAGCATTTGGTCAAGAGAGGTGTAGCTTGGTAATTCTTTCTTTCACTGGTTTCTAATGGTAATTTCTATGTATTGTATCAGACTGTAGTTATAAGAGTGGAAGAACATGAATCGGAAGCAGTGCTTGAGAAGAGAGTGAGACAGGGATTGTATATTATTCAATCTGTAATGTGAGCAAGTAGTAATGGTTGTATGCTGATGACTTCGTGTTACGCCTAAGTGCGCAACCAATAAACTTGAAGAAATGCATCGAGAATTTTAGTGCTGACTTGTACGCTTCATCATACTGTGCACGTGATATCGGGGTAAAGATCGGACCATCCAAAACCTAAGCGGATCTGGATGGTCATTCTAAGCTCGTTGGCCCGACACATCAGGACTGCCCACCACCTTTAAATCTAAATGGGAGAAATGTCAATTTCATTCCTTCAGCAAGGAGTCTAGGAGTAATAACTGATTAAACCTAAACTGTGCTGGTGTAAGACGACAAAAAGAAAAGAGATGAGAGCGCTTATGGGCGCGCTAGACCGCGGCCGTTCGGCTGCGCACCTGTGTGAAGTTCCACGGAAGCGTGGAGTTAACACGTGTCTGTGCGATGGGAGGCTGAGGGGGCGTGGGGCCTGGCTGGCGAGGTAGCGGCGGCCGGCGCACGTGCTCCGTCAAACTTCTCGAGTCCCGATGTGACGTCACGAGAGCGGATGGATTTCGCACAAAGGGTAAACAGGTTTGTACACGTTTTCGTATGTGGTGCATAAACCACTGAACTACAGCAGAATACGGTATACCAACCTCGAGAGCAGATCGCGACGATTCACCTGACATATAGATTCACTGTGGAAATGATTACTTAGTTGACTTTGGAACCAAGAAGGTGTCTCTAACAAATTTTTGACAGTATATTTAATTGTAGTTGTAATCATTTAACCACAATCACCGACAGAGCTACTGAAATGTTTGTTTACCAATGGTAGGTAACTGAATTATGTTGTTGTTGTGGTCTTCAGTCCTGAGATTGGTTTGATGCAGCTCTCCATGCTACTCTGTCCTGTGCAAGCTTCTTCATCTCTCAGTACCTCCTGCGGCCTACATCCTTCTGAATCTGCTTAGTGTATTCATCTCTTGGTCTCCCTCTACGATTTTTACCCTCCACGCTGCCCTCCCATACTAAATTGGTGATCCCTTGATGCCTCAGAACATGCCCTACCAACCGATCCCTTCTTCTTGTCAAGTTGTGCCAGAAACTCCTCCCAGTTCTATTCAATACCTCCTCATTAGTTATGTGATCTACCCATCTAATCTTCAGCATTCTTCTGTAGTATCTGAATCATACATTTAATTAAAGTCAGCGTAATTAATTACACAAGAAAGCTACAGGAACAGCATGGCAGCATGTGGTGAATAGCGGAGGAACATACCACAAACAACATTTAGATTGTAAGTTCTATGTTTAATTATCGACTTTAAGTAATTAGTATTATTCATATTTTCGCCGACAATTAAAATTTCATTGCAGATAAATAAATTCGGATAGCAGCAGCGGAAACAACAGATCAGTTCCTACAAGACTGATGTACCATTTATGCGTAGGCCGTAAACGTTAGAGCAGCAGCTAACAAAAACTTAATACTGTTCTCATCGTTTGTAACGTGCAGTCACACTAATTAAGAGTGTGGGTGAACCACTTAACCAAAAACATCTAGTTTTGAGACGGCTTGTATGTACCAAGAGTTAATTTCAGCCTGATGTAATCTATTACTAACAGAATGATGTGAATTCGTCCCCGCAACGGGACTCCCGGCCAAAAGACGCCATAAGCACATTTCATTTTTCCACCTGAAACTATGTCCTCTGTTGTTGAAACGCCCTGTATACTACACTTCAAACCCTATGCCACTGACTTTACATCGCACGGAAGTAGATTTGCCTGTCATGGCCTCGCTGCCGCCTCGTTTCCTTGCCTATCTTCCATCAGAAATTTAGAATCAGGTGATTGCTCTAAGTTTAACTCAAAGTATTTACCACGTGAATGGGTCACAGGACCCAGCGCTGTCGAGTAAGGCAAGGCAAGGCAGTCCAGGCCGTGGTACGGCAGTTCCTCGCGGACGACACCCCGAGCAGGTGACCGGAAGCGGGCGACCTGTCACGGGCGGCCAGCTAGCGGCCAGTGAACCACGGCGGAAGCCGCCGCCGCCGCCGCCGCTGCCGTTGCGACTGTGACCAGGCGGTGCCAGGCACAACGGCCTCAGTATGCGTTAAGATTGTGACACAAGTTAGCAACGGTTACATTTTTGGAACCGTTTCTGTGTTCACTCAGACGAACCGCGAGAAAGTACTCAGTAAAAGACATGTAGAATTCTAGATAGTTTTTGGTGTTGCTGAGCAACAGGCATACAATAATTTTTAAACGAACACACCGCCATTTGATTGTATTGCTGTTTATTTAATTACGATCAAGATTTCCGCCTTCCATGCCATTTTTGACTGCTAAAAGCAAAAATTGCATACAGTAAGACCACATAAAATTTCAAAAGATGTAAAAAGTATTAAACAATGAATGTAAATTAGTGTATAATTACGAAATATGTTCTTATAGTTTATGTCATTAACACATATTGCACGACATCAAGCTCAAAATTGGCCATAAATTAAGAAAAATTTTCGCTCCCCACGAAATTCCAGATGTAAAATCATCTCGTGAAAAGGTCAGTAAATAATAGTGGGAGCACGTTATGTTTAATAAAAACAGGTTTACTTTGAATTTTATCCATAGTGGATGCTGTCGAACTCCGTGACTGGTCCTTTATACAGGTTTACTTTGGTATATAAAAGATGAACACATGTCCTTGAGTCTTAATGATAGTGAAACCAAAGAGTATGGGTAATAGAACAACTGAATACTAAGATGACAAATATGAAAGATATATGATTGTTAATGTTACCCATCTCCAGACTATATTGGTGGAACTATGTATCATCGTTTTTGCAATAAACATGTGTTCAACAAATCGTCAACAACTGTAAGCGAACAAACATTAAGTTGATGAGGAACTAATGTATAAAAGGAGCAAAACGAAATAAAATCAGAGACAATAAATCACAAAGGAATACAGCAAGTGCCATTGATAATAAAGATAAGAAAGTTAACACTAGAAGTTAAAAATGCGAGGAGAGGGGTGGTGTTCGGGGATGGGAAGGGGAAAATGGACGCTGAAGAAGTCGGTATATGTGGTGGACATGGGGGGGGGGGGGGGGGCTGGATAAAATGACAGTAGGCATATGAGTGAATATTTGATTAAATGTTAAAGCAGGGAAAATCAAAATGAAAGTGTGGATGTGGGATAAGGTTGTTGTGGTGGTTGGGAGGAGGGCGGTCCACGGTGCGTAGAAAACATGAGACTGCAGTCACAGTGGAATATATATGAAGCGGGAAAATATATACTAATCATAGTACGCTTATCGAAATGTAAAAATACATGACACGTGCATGAAATAGAGTAGTTGCCCGTAGTAGGAAAAACTCTTAATGAAAACTGCTTAGGTATTACGTACCATAGATAGATTCATGTATGTGTACAGTCTATCTTAATCACATTGATACAGATGTTATTTATTACAAGGAGGTTAACTAAGGACAGTACCAAGACAGAATTTCGAGAACATGCAGATATCATACAAGTTTATTGCAAAGATGACGATACACAGTGCCACCTGGAAGATAATTATATATATTCTGGAGACATGTAACATTAAGAGTCATATATCTTTGATATTTGTCATTAAAGTTGTTCTATTAACCATACTCTTTGATTTCACTATCATCAGGGACGTGTGTTCATCTTTTATATACCAAAGTAAACTTGTTTTTATGAAACATGACGTGCTCCCCCTATTATTTACTGATCTTTATACGAGATGATAATTTTACATCTGACACTTTGTGGGGAGCGAATATTTTTCATAATTTATGGCCAATTTTGAGCTTGTGTCGTGCAACATGTGTTAATGACAAACTGTAAGTACATATTTCGTAATTATACACTAATTTACATTCATTGTTTAAGACAGTTTACATATTTGCATTTTATGTGGTCTCACTGTAAGCAATTTGTGCTTTTATCAGTCACTTGAAAATGGAATAAAAGGCAGAAACCAGGGTCCTAATTAAATAAACAACAATACAATCAAATGGCGCTGTGTTCTTTAAAAAATGTAGCTTTATGATTTGAGATAACATTATTAGGAAACGGCGATCTGTCAGTTAAATAAAATTAACAAAAAGCACTCTCGTTCGCACAATCATATATAAAAAATACGACCGGTTTCGGCCTTTAATAGCAGGTCATCTTCAGATAATGCACTATAAAGATAAAAAGTAAACAGAATATACGTTAAAATGATGTATCGTTATCCATCCGGCTGACGACGATGACTGCTGGAACAGCTGTGCTGACCCCAGTGGGTAAGGATACATCATTTTAACGTATATTCTTTTTAATATTTTATAACTTCCCTATGTAAGTCAGCTCTTTTGATTTTTATCTTTGCAGTGCATTATCTGAAGATGTTCCACAACTAGAGGCCGAAACCGGTCACATTTTTAATAAATGATTGTGCGAGTGATACTATCTTTTATTATTTGGCATGTAGTTTCTTTTCGTAGCTATATTAATTAGAGAGATATCAGATGAACATTGCTTTTTCAAATATAGCTATCGTAACTTCTGCTGCGAGGACCGTAGCTGAAAAAAGGGACGAATACAACGGTATTTGACTCTTTAATATCCGATTATTAGTTTCGGAGAAATTACAGTGTTTAGAAATAAGGAATTATCTGTTTTTAATATGAAACTGATTGCTTTCTTAGGCACGTCAACAAACCTCTCCTCCATTCGCCTTCGCTGATACTAATTTTAAATGCTCGTCTCATTTCATGTGTAACCAATATTAGTTTTACAATGTGACGTGCTCGAGACGTTCCAACTAATCTTGTTCGTTTTATTATAGCCAGTTGGTGAAGAGTTTAGAAACTTACCCTAAGAATTTTGTTTACTTGAGAACCGATGACCTAATCAAGAACGTCTACTAAAATTTATTTAGAGGATTTCCCTCACCGGCTCTTATTTTATCTTTGTCTGTGAGCACATTCAAAAGGATATGAGCCGAAGTCTTGTGTACAGGACGGAAAAGGCAATGCCGTGACCGCCGTCCGCCGTCGGAGGATGGTCTCCTCTCACCACATTACATTTCTGATCAAGTTTCGTTTGACGGACGAAAAGAAGAATATCCAATGATGAGCTTTCCCAGTAGTCTACTGAGCTATACAAGGTGAACCAGAAGTACACTGACAAATTTTCAAAGGTCACCTTCAGAGGATACCTTCTGAATAATTTTGTGTAAGGGACCCACGATCTTCGGTGGCTCGTTAATGAGTTATTGCATTTCGTCTGATTTCTTGTTCCAATTAACTCTGTAATGGTATTGCAGTGAAAATAGTGCACAACAGTACAAATGTCGTCAGTATGTGCTGTGTGTCTTGTTTCCATTCGCTCACGGTATCTGCTGTTGACAGTTATGCCATATTTTACTCGTTGTCCCCAAGTCTGCATTCAGTACTGCTCGGTTCAGTGTAGGGTTTTGTTTTCCGGCAGGGTTAGTTGTGCGTTAGTGGTACACGGCAGTACTGTAGACAGGTTTGCGGATGATGATTTGGCCGATATGCACTTTGTGTATAGGTTCACTGAATGCAATGGAAGAGCGGCACAACGCATCACCGTCTAGGTCGTGGGGCGCAAAATAACTGTGCTGACGTGTTCCCACACCTACGGCAGCCACATCACAAGTACTTTCGAAACTAAGGTTTGCTGCATTGCTCTGTGTTTTACGTTGTGGTGATTGTATATTACAGGCCTTTTCTCTGTTGTGAAGTTACTTAAACAGATACAAGAGTGATGGCGTTAATAAACCGAATTAATCATAGTTACGTTATTACTCGGGAAGGACCCGACTTAGACTGTGGACCCTTTATACTAAAATTCTTGCAACGTATTTCAAAACAACCTCTGAAATTTAGACAGAGTATGATAGTCAATACAAACGCTTATATTTCGGCTAGAGAGCAGGTATTATTTCTTGAATGAAAAAATGCTGTAAAGGGTCTTCATTTAAAAATATTTTGAGATCCAAATTCCAGTGCGATTTCAATACCTGCAGACTTTGCAGGTCGTACCATTACAGAAAGTGTAAAATACGGGGTGATTTTAATTAAAGTGCAGCTATTCACAGTTGTTCAGTGAGGGCTGTAATTATCGTATGGCAGCGAAACTTGGTAGCTATTCTAATGTGTTAATGCGGAACCGATTTAAGCTGGAAAAAATTACTTCCAATTTAGGCCACCAGGTGAAAATCTTGCACCTTGAGTTTAAGAAGGACATAAACGAATGTTTCCATGTTGTTGTTGTTGTGGTCTTCAGTCCTGAGACTGGTTTGATGCACCTCTCCATGCTACTCTATCCTGTGCAAGCTTCTTCATCTCCCAGTACCTACTGCAACCTACATCCTTCTGAATCTGCTTACTGTATTCATCTCTTGGTCTTCCTCTACGATTTTTACCCTCCACGCTGCCCTCCAATGCTAAATTTGTGATCCCTTGATGCCTCAAAACATGTCCTACCAACCGATCCCTTCTTCTAGTCAAGTTGTGCCACAAACTTCTCTTCTCCCCAATCCTATTCAATACCTCCTCATTAGTTACGTGATCTACCCACCTTATCTTCAGCATTCTTCTGTAGCACCACATTTCAAAAGCTTCTATTCTCTTCTTGTCCATACTAGTTATCGTCCATGTTTCACTTCCATACATGGCTACACTCCATACAAATACTTTCAGAAACGACTTCCTGACACTTAAATCTATACTCGATGTTAACAAATTTCTCTTCTTCAGAAACAATTTCCTTGCCATTGCCAGTCTACATTTTATGTCCTCTCTACTACGACCATTATCAGTTATTTTACTCCCTAAATAGTAAAACTCCTTTACACTTTAAGTGTCTCATTTCCTAATCTAATTCCCTCAGCATCACCCGATTTAATTCGATTACATTCCATTATCCTCGTTTTGCTTTTGTTGATGTTCATCTTATATCCTCCTTTCAAGACACTCTCCATTCCGTTCAACTGCTCTTCCAGGTCCTTTTCTGTCTCTGACAGAGTTACAATGTCATCGGCGAACCTCAAAGTTTTTATTTCTTCTCCATGAATTTTAATACCTACTCCGAATTTTTCTTTTGTTTCCTTTACTGCTTGCTCAATATACAGATTGAATAACATCGGGGAGAGGCTACAATCCTGTCTTACTCCCTTCCCAACCACTGCTTCCCTTTCATACCCCTCGACTCTTATAACTGCCATCTGGTTTCTGTACAAATTGTAAATAGCCTTTCACTCCCTGTATTTTACCCCTGCCACCTTCAGAATTTGAAAGAGAGTATTCCAGTCAACATTGTCAAAAGCTTTCTCTAAGTCTACAAATGCTAGAAACGTAGGTTTGCCTTTTCTTAATCTTTCTTCTAAGATAAGTCGTAATGTTAGTATTGCCTCACGTGTTCCAACATTTCTACGGAATCCAAACTGATCTTCCCCGACGTCCGCTTCTACCAGTTTTTCCATTCGTCTGTAAAGAATTCGCGTTAGTATTTTGCAGCTGTGACTTATTAAACTGATAGTTCGGTAATTTTCACATCTGTCAACACCTGCTTTCTTTGGGATTGGAATTATTATATTCTTCTTGAAGTCTGAGGGTATTTCACCTGTCTCATACATCTTGCTCACCAGATGGTAGAGTTTTGTCATGACTGGCTCTCCCAAGGCCATCAGTAGTTCTAATGGAATGTTGTCTACTCCCGGGGCCTTGTTTCAACTCAGGTCTTTCAGTGCTCTGTCAAACTCTTCACGCAGTATCGTATCTCCCATTTCATCTTCATCTACATCCTCTTCCATTTCCATAATATTGTCCTCAAGTACATCGCTCTTGTATAAACCCTCTATATACTCCTTCCACCTTTCTGCCTTCCCTTCTTTGCTTAGAACTGGGTTGCCATCTGAGCACTTGACATTCGTACAAGTGGTTCTCTTCTCTCCAAAGGTCTCTTTAATTTTCCTGTAGGCAGTATCTATCTTACCCCTAGTAAGACAAGACTCTACATCCTTACATTTGTTCTCTACCCATCCCTGCTTAGCCATTTTACACTTCCTGTCGATCTCATTTTTGAGACGTTTGTATTCCTTTTTGCCTACTTCATTTACTGCATTTTTATATTTTCTCCTTTCATCAATTAAATTCAATATTTCTTCTGTTACCGAAGGATTTCTATTAGCCCTCGTCTTTTTACCTACTTGATCGTCTGCTGCTTTCACTACATCATCCCTCAGAGCTACCCATTCTTCTTCTACTGTATTTCTTTCCCCCATTCCTGTCAATTGTTCCCTTATGCTCTCTCTGAAACTCTCTACAACCTCTGGTTCTTTCAGTTTATCCAGGTCCCATCTCCTTAAATTCCCACCTTTTTGCAGTTTCTTCAGTTTCAATCTGCAGTTCATAACCAAGATATTGTGGTCAGAATCCATATCTGCCCCTGGAAATGTCTTACAATTTAAAACCTGGTTCCTAAATCTCTGTCTTACCATTATATAATCTATCTGATACCTTCTAGTGTCTCCAGGATTCTTCCAGGTATACAACCTTCTTTTATGATTCTTGAACCAAGTGTTAGCTATGATTAAGTTATGCTCTGTGCAAAATTCTACAAGGCGGCTTCCTCTTTCATTTCTTCCCCCCAATCCATATTCACCTACTATGTTTCCTTCTCTCCCTTTTCCTACTGAGGAATTCCAGTCTCCCATGACTATTAAATTTTCGTCTCCCTTCACTACCTGAATAATTTCTTTTATCTCGACATACATTTCATCAATTTCTTCATCATCTGCAGAGCTAGTTGGCATATAAACTTGTACTACTGTAGTAGGCATGGGCTTTGTGTCTATCTTGGCCACAATAATGCGTTCACTATGCTGTTTGTAGTAGATAACCCGCACTCCTATTTTTTTTATTCATTATTAAACCTACTCCTGCATTACCTCAATTTGATTTTGTATTTATAACCCTGTAATCACCTGACCAAAAGTCTTGTTCCTCCTGCCACCGAACTTCACTAATTCCCACTATATCTAACTTTAACCTATCCATTTCCCTTTTTAAATTTTCTAACCTACCTGCCCGATTAAGGGATCTGACATTCCACGCTCCGATCCGTAGAACGCCAGTTTTCTTCCTCCTGATAACGACGTCCTCTTGAGTAGTCCCCGCCCGGAGATCCGAATGGGGGACTATTTTACCTCCGGAATATTTTACCCAAGAGGACGCCATCATCATTTAATGATACAGTAAAGCTGCATGTCCTCGGGAAAATTACGGCTGTAGTTTCCCCTTGCTTTCAGCCGTTCGCAGTACCAGCACAGCAAGGCCGTTTGATTAATGTTACAAGGCCAGATCAGTCAATTATCCAGACTGTTGCCCCTGCAACTACTGAAAAGGCTGCTGCCCCTCTTCAGGAACCACATGTTTGTCTGGCCTCTCAACAGATACCCCTCCGTTGTGGTTGCACCTGCGGTACGGCCATCTGTATCGCTGAGGCACGCAAGCCTCCCCACCAACGGCAAGGTCCATGGTTCATGGGGGGAAGAATGTTTCCATATGCAATCGATTAGGCATGGGATGTGGGCGGAAGCGTCAAACAAGTCAGAAGAGCATAATGTTGATTTCATTATTAACCACAGCTTACACAATTTGTGCAATATAAGCGCTAGATACGCCAACGAGATGCTGTACAGCGTCAAATGAGCGCCTGGTGAGTAAAATTGGAACTAATTTTTTTACAGTATAAATCGGTTCTGCATTAACTCATCTACAGAATTTCGCTACCATGCGATAATTTAGCCAACATTGGACCTCTGTGAGTAGCAGGACTTTAATTATAATCACCTGGTATGTTGTGGTATTTTCTTTAAGCATCTATCATGTATTAATATAGGTAAATATTGTGTTAATGCTATCTCACCAAGGTCACTTGTGCGCCACATACAACAGCGCCAAGCTGACTACGACTCAGGCGCAACTTAGTTAACGTTAGACTGCAGCGGGGACACACAGGACAAGAACTACGTTACACAGTCCGCATTACGACACACACATACATAGTTGCCAAACGGACACCCATCTGCCAGACGTGAATATAAAGAAACGTAAGGCTCCACTCAGCAGACAATGTTTAGAGAGGTATCAACGCAGTGTCCCAGTCAGTTTCTCAGGACCCATCTACAGTCTCCGTCAAGAAGAGCCAAACTGAATGTCATACA
The DNA here is from genome assembly GCF_023864345.2 of Schistocerca serialis cubense. Classification (NCBI taxonomy): domain Eukaryota; kingdom Metazoa; phylum Arthropoda; class Insecta; order Orthoptera; family Acrididae; genus Schistocerca; species Schistocerca serialis. Next base: position 710,480,445 of record NC_064638.1, read on the forward strand.
TGGTAGCAACCCCTCATGGGATTTAGGAGTACGACGTAAAGGGAAAGTCTGTGGAACAAAACTGTGACCAGGCTATCGGCCTGACTATAGGTTCAGCCTTTCCTTCCAAGAGCTCAGAGGGGGCAGAGCCAGGTGGCGAACCGAACGCCCCAGCCGCCTTCTACCCTTGGGGAAGGTCCTCAATACTCATTTGGTAGGAAGATGAATGGACCTGGGGGAAAAATCCCCACCCCTCTCCAGGATTGAAGTCGTGACCCATGGGACCAGAGTATAGTACTCTAACAACTAGACCACCACAGCTACATTTGTTATTATGTCAACGTTTAAACACAGATAACTCAAGCGAACAATTAACAATATGTCACGTACAGTCTTCATACTCCAGTTAAATGTTGGGCAACTTCTATCAGTAAACCATTGTAAATTATGTTTGCTGAAATTGTCAACGTTGGAGAGAAGGGATCTGTCGTAATTTTACATGGAGGGTTGAAAATCCCCGAAACCTTGATTACTAGTTTCGAGAAGACATCTCCAGTGTCGGCTACACAAGTTTGTACGATGTGCATTTCAAATGTATTTCTTGATCGTCGTAATGGTCATCAACAGCAATATTACTCTCATACACCAGGCCGTAGTTACATACTCATGACATTTGCTGCCATGAGATAACACAAATACTGATTAAATTGCCAATTACTAAGTTTTAATGGCATAAGTCCTTAATTTTAAGTACTTAGCTCTACCTGATTGGATATGAACGATGTAAAGTTACTTTATCTATACGGTATGTTTGGGTGCTGTCAGTATTTAAAAAAATTTTAACGATGTGTCGAGCTGTCAAATCAATTAACTAATCAATAATGTTTTTATGATCTGAAGATGACTCCTGTGTAGCTGAAACTAGTAATCAAACTAAAAATTTATTTGCGATATTGACTTCGAGGATTTTCCTTCTTGATATAAAAAATAATAATTATTATTGTAAATTGTGTTGCCATCTTTATTTGCCATAGCTATTGCCTAACCGTGTTTGGTGTTTTGGCGAGGCTCTACAGTTGCTGCCTGCAAGCAAGACAGCTCATAACATCAGTTACATGTGTGATAGAGGGTTCTCTTCCTGCCACATTTATATGTTAGTGCGAAGTGCATTTGGTGAATGCAGCAGTCACAAAATAGTATACGTGGCGGTATGACTGCAGCACAGTGCAGGAGTACGATAATCAGCCTTACCATCAAGAATTAATTCATATTTTGTGCCGTTCGTATCCCACAGTTCTAAAGTATTTGAACACAGTGGTATGTATGAACTACCGAGATCTGCTGCAGCAACAAGCTATATTCGCTCCAAGTTTCCATCAGAACGATCATCAGCAAGCAACATAAAATTATTGACATTACGCTGCTTATCATGATAAGGAGACTCAACAAAAATGATGAAAAAAAAGTCCAGCGTCGCACTACGGTCAAGAGTCTTGCAAGGTGTGCAGGGGAGCTGTCAAGGTTGGCAGGTGGGGCAAGAGGTAGGCCCTACTGATGGAAGTAAAGCGGTGAGAGCGGGTCGTGAGTCGTGCTTGGAGAGTTCAGTCGGTGGAGCACTTACCTTTAAAGGCAAACATCCCAGTTTCGACTGCCGGTCCGGCGCATACTTTTAACTTGCCAGGAAGTTTCAAAAATCAGTTTATTAAAAAAGAAGCTGTGAACTGTAACCATACTTTTTATTATGTAGTACATCTGATACTGCATTTGTTTTGTTAAGGCGAACGATGTAACGTTCCTTCGGGCAGCGACTTTCAATTAAAATGTCCTCTGCTGTACAGGAAATACGTAATGTGTGTATGAGTACAGGTTTTGAAGCAGAAACGCAGACATATGTTAGTTTGGGCTCTGGGCGTGAGTAGTGCACGAGTAGCCAAATCGGTTAAGGCGGCCGATCGCATAAAGCGGGAAATCCGAGTTCGAATGTCGGTACTGCACAAATCTTCATTGTCGCCATTCTCTCGTACAGCTGATGGTTGTTAGTATTCGAAACTGCGAATGCATTTCCTGTACAGGGGATAGACAAAATAATGTGAACACGTGTACTTACTTGGGAGTGGTTTATTAATAAGGGGCTGGACTGCCATTTCCCGTAATACAGCTGTGATTCTTCTTGGAATACCGGCATATAACGATTGTATGGTCTCCAGTGAAATGTTATGCTGCTCTTTGATGATAACCTCTTCTAACTCCTGAAGTGATGAGGGAGGTGGAAATCTGCTCCAGAGTCTGTTCTCCAATACCGCCCACAAAGGTTCAATAGTGTTCACGTCAGGTGATTGCGCTGGCCAAGGAAGACGGTGCACTTCAGATGCATGCTCCTCATACTACGATTGTACTGTCCTGGCAGTGTGAGTGGTTGCATTATCGTCTTGAAATACGGCGTCATTGTTGAGGACAACATTTGAATCATGGGGTTCACCTGATCACCTAAAATGCTCACATAATCGTTGGCTGTAAGATGGCCTTGAGAGTAATGATGGGAATAGCAGAATACCATGGTATTGCTACCCACACCATCACACTTTCACCTCCATGATTAACAGTTGGAATCAAGCAGTCAGGATTGTAGGCTTCTTTTGGTATTCTCCAGACGTAAACCCGGCCAGATAACGAAAACGTTGACTCGTCGGACCATATGACGTGTTTCCAGTGATCAGCTATCAAGGATTTATGCTTCTGACATCATGTTTTATGCTTCTTTGCGTTGGTTGTCGTCACTATTTGTTTAGGTATAGCAACTCGTCCATGAATATTCTCTTTATGGAGTTCTCGGTGGACAGTGCCGATAGATACGGGGTCTCGAAGAAGGCTACTGAGCTCTGCAGCCACGTTAGCCGTCGCAGTTCTGTGTTGTTTCGACACAATTCGTGTTAGTGAACGACGATCTCTGTCATTTAGTTTTCATTTGCGCCGTTGCACCCACTATTATGTTTACATGATGATGTCTTTCTACGTTTCGTGTAGGCTGTCATGATTGTTGCTCTTGAAACATTCAGTAAGTTGGCTGTCTTGCTCACTGATGCTCCAGCTAATCTGGCTCCCACAATTTGCCCTCTTTGGAACTCTGTTAGGTGTTTCATTACACGACGACCTCGGCCTCTGAATGCAAATACGAAGTGTGCACTACTCGCAAACAACGTGCACTGATTCATAGTCCGTTCTGAACACGCACAGTCCAGCACGACACGAGCCTTGCCTGCGTCGCTGACCGTCGAACACAACCATACCATTATTACCTCTGTTCATATTATTTTGCCTATCCCCTGTATGTAGTACATTTTTCTGCTGTGTCTGTACCAAACATTTCCTTCTCACACAAATTTTGAAAATCACATTTAATTTTCATTTTCGAAGATGTCTTTGGATACACAAGTACAAGGGAAATTTGGAGATCCGAATTCGCTTTCCATTTCGGTGCACGGTTCCATTCTCAGACAAGGAGCGAGGAATAGATTCTGGAGCGTCAGTGAGATCCTCCGCACCGAAACAGAATTCGCAGTATCTGGTGCAATCGACCGTGACTAGCGCGGCGCGCAGGAAGTGCATTGAGTGCGCACCACGAAACGTGGCCACTGTGAGGTCGTGACGGAGCCGTGGCGGCAGGTATTGTTCACCTCGCCTCGAGGGCTGCGGGCCTCTGCAGAGCAGCTCTCTGGCGAAACTAAACGCTCTTTCTGCAAGCCGGATGCGGCGAAAGACCGAACGTTTGCGGGAAGGCAGCAATTACGTGTCATTCTGCGCGAAATGAAGTAACAGCACAAAAGCAGCATAAGAAGTTTAGACGCCAGCGCCTTCGAGAAGGACTTGTACGGAATAATAGCAGTAGTCTCGACGCCGAATACCATTGTGCAGCTACTGCTTCCGTGTCGTCTTACAACGTGGGAGGGGTCTACTGTCAGTTTCCAACTCCATCTATATGAAACTGCCGTACAAAACAACGTCTTGCTAAGCGAAGAAGTCCTGCCAGCGGCCGCAACGGCAGTCAGCTCCGCCAATACTTACAGCAGAAGGACAACCTAAGTTTTATCACTGTGAGTGTGCTCCGATGGTTTTCATAATGACACAAAAATGATATAAGGTATAAGGCTACCACGGCCAGGGTCGATTTGAATAAAATAAGTTGGGTATCAGGCCGCGTCATTATACAGCGTGTTCAGAAACACTCTTAAAAGCTGCCCCGTCTAACAACCCTACCACAATAAAGGTCACAAATTAATTAAGATTTGTGGTGTTGCTCACGTTGCTAAACACTGCATTTTCGGGCAACAACGAAGTTACATTATGTGGTAGGTGTCATTAGAGCATAGTTCAAAAATGGTTCAAATGGCTCTGAGCACTATGGGACTTAACAGCTATGGTCATCAGTCCCTTAGAACTTAGAACTACTTAAACCTAAGTAACCTAAGGATATCACACAACAACCAGTCATCACGAGGCAGAGAAAATACCTGACCCCGCCGGGAATCGAACCCGACATCCCGGGCGTGGGAAGCGAGAACGCTACCGCACGACCACGAGCTGCGGACAGAGCCAGGTAATAAAGTCATTTCGTGAAATAATGGATAAACTAGGCACTCATATTTTCGTGTTTCCCACGCCGGTCTCGTTGTGAACAAATGGCTTAATCGTCGAAAATCTAGGTGGTGATGATTCCAAGCTCGGATGCACAGAGGCCTGGGTTTTATTCTGCGATATTCAAAAGTTTTATAAATGTGTTTCACAAACCATTCTTGAAGATTCAACTTTTGAAAGTTAGCACAATGTTGATGTAAAAAAATAATCAGCACTCCGTATTTAAGCTACGCTTCTTTTTTATCACTTTTATTGCAGTATCACGTAACACACAAATCGCCACTTCACAATATAAAACATACTTGATAATATCTTCCTCACTGTTAAAGTTCACATTTTATGAGCTGACTACAATGTGCGTCTTTTCAACATGACGTCCAAGACTTGACTCTCTCAAGGTCCGACTCTCTAATAACTCCTTATGCGCCCAAAAATCGGAGTTACAAGAACGTCAAAGATCATAGTGACAAAAGAAAGAATACACATAAGAATAATATCATTGTAATATAAACATATCGATGTATTAAAGTACTTCTACATTAATGAAATCAAATCTGAATGTTGTCTCAGAAACATGTTAACTACTTTACAGAAACAAAGTAGAATATTGCTGGTATCGAGAGGTTGAGTTGAGATGCCGTAATGGTAACGTAATTCAAGTACCATTAGAACCAGGACTTGGGCGACGACGAGTGAAAATGTGTACCGGATCGGTGTTCGAACCCGGGATCTCCTGCTTCCTAGGCAGGTGCGGTAACTACAGCGCCGCCAGGGACACAGTGTTGTCGCAACTGCACGGACTGTCTCGGCTCGGCTCGCCTCGCGGCCGACTGGAGCGCCACCTACCCGCAGCCCATCTCCTCCATATTCGCTCTTCCGAGATTCCCACAGGAGGTCGGACGTCTTTGTGCATCTGCACTGAAGAAGGTGCATTCATTGCCCAGCTAGGTCCACAAAATTATATGAATCTGTGGTGTCTGTCTGTTCGGGCACGACACATTCATATAATTTCATATAAGTCTTAAAATCGGTGTTGCAACGGAGGTTGTCTTGAGAAATTATTGTTAAGACAAAAAATTCGATACATTGCACCGTTTCCGTGTTATTTAGCATTGGAGTTGTCCAATCAGGTTGATGCACGCGCATATTCAAACGCTAAAATACGGTAATGCACAGACATCTGTGGGTTCGTGACTTACCACTTGTCAGCAGCTCATTACCAGTTACCGTGTACCTGTTTTCGGAAGCGATAAGTATACGCTAGGTGAGCGGAAGCTGCATTTGTTCGGTTGAGGAAACCAAACGAAGAACACGTCTAGCGATACTGTCTCTGGCAGGCTGCTTGAATTTCCGTGTGCGGCGAGCTGATTCCATAACTTCAGTACTAAGTAACTCGGAAATGGTGCAACATACCGAATTTTTTTGCTAACAATTATTTCTCAGCACAGTCTCCCCTGCAACAACCTTACAAGCTTTACAGTCCATTTCTGACCACCCTATGTAAGGGGTTCCCGTCTGAGGTCGTTTCTGCAGCGTACATGCAACGTAGCCGATTCTTAATGCGGGTATATAAGGGATTAGCGTGGCATTCGTGTCTTTCCAACGTGCTGCTAAATGCTTCCAAACAGGACCGACGCTCTGCTGTTTCTTTCTTGGTTGCCGAATGACGAACGCTGGTAGGCATCCATCGCAGAATGAAGGATGTGTAAGGAGCAGCGTGACTGTCGAAAACCACCACTGTGGAACTGTGAGCCCCGTTCCATGCTGCTTCATGATAACGCACGTTCGCCTGAGTGGGAAACACTCGAGCACCCGCTCTCTCCCCATGCGATTACCTCGCCTTCAGTCCCTTAAAAATGGTCTTGAAGGGTCGACAATTCCTGTAGGACACGGATGTGAAGTAGGCAGTTATGGACTTCCTCGTAGAGCAAGCCACGTTGTTTTACCAAACGGGTACCTTCAACCTGGTGCGTCGTTGGGCTGAATGCGTCAATGCTCACGGCGGTTTTTCCCGATTGGCATACCGATTTTGGACTGTAAAGCCTACAAAGGCAAACTTTTTCGGTCGCCTCTTATGACACATTAAAACAAGTAAATTGACGATGTTTCAACAGACTTCGCAGCGGTGTTGTTCAGGGCGGTTAACTGCTGGATACTAGTGAATGTCTTCCCCTTTATACTAGGGAAGTATACTGTATACGGAAAACATGCACCAGTATCCGGCAGTTACCCACTTTGAAGAGCACTGGCCGCCATATTCTCAGGATCTGTACACACGCGACTCTTTGTTTTGGGGCTTTATTAAAGTCTAGATGTACAACTATAACCCCAAAACCATTGCTGAGTTGGAAGCAGCCATTCAGGAGGTTATCGAGAGCGTCCATGTTCCGACACTTCAGCGGGTCATGCAGAATTTCACTATTCGTCTGCGCCACATCATCGTCAATGATGGCAGAAATATCGAACATGACATAACCTAAATCCGAATATCTGTAATGAAGTTTACATGTTGAATAAAGTATGCGCGCGCCGTAGTTTGCAAGTAATTTACATTTTGTTTTTCATATAGTTCGTACCTCATAGCTTCCATCTTCAGATGACAGACACAGAGCAGGCAGCTCATTGACTTGTTTGTCCAACACCATGACTGACAAGACTTTATAAAATGTTATCCCTGGACTGCACAGGCCAGTCGCAAAAATTGTTTAAATGTTTAGTTCAACATATGTGTTCAAATGGCTCTAAGCACTATGCGACTTAACATCTGAGGTCATCAGTCCCCTAGGCTTAGAATTACTTAAACCTAACTGACCTAAGGACATCACACACATCCATGCCCGAGGCAGGATTTGAACCTGCGACCGTAGCAGTCGCGCGGTTCCGAACTGAGCGCCTAGAACCGCTCGGCCACCGCGGCCGGCGGGAAGTGGGAACCATCCCAGTATTGACTTAAGTATATATGACAAACAGCCTAGAAAGTACATTCAGGCTGACTGTCGTTAGCCACCAGGCGTATTCGATCTGGGTCTGGGGCCCCTCCCGCCCCATTCCGTGTTCTGGAAGTGCGCGCTTTATCGTACGTGTGTAGTCTGGTATCATGTTTCTGTTGCATGACAATCCGAAACGATAGAGGTTGAAAACGATAGTTGTTCAAGCAAATGTGTGAAAATATGTGAATGTCGTAATGGTTCTGCTTTACGTATAAGGGTCGCATCTGAAAATGAGCTGAACAGTGCTCGAGACCGATGTCATACTATTGGCTCTGTAAGTAAACTTTAAAACAGTGATTAGCTGCGGTTTTTTCTTCAGTTATACGGCAATGTTTCAGTTGAGAACAACAGATACTCTCATTGTAAAGCTTTCTTCAGTTCATCCAATATCGCAAACCCGTATAGACGTTCTTGCCGTGAGACGGGAGCCACCTAGAAGAATGCTAAACCGCTTTTCGAAAAACCAGCTTTGCTGCGGAAGAAAACACTCTAGGGACTTTCGATAATCGCTTGTATTCATAAGGTGCCATTAATCTAAAGCGATGTGGGGGAACGGCGAGGCACTGAACCCGGTCTTTCCAAATATGAGTGCCACCCTAGGTATGTTTATGATTTAGTTCATCACTAGCTTTCTTGACAACACATTCAATGGTGATTTTAGATTTATAGGTATTAAGTCGTCTTCCAATGCATATTTCTCTGCCTAACGTTTCGTCTTCTAGTACTGGAGATATCACCTTTATAGCCCCTGATGATATGTTCCTGCACTGGAAGACGAACGTTAGGTACAAAAATACTTGTATGCCTTAGATCACGAACTAATCTCCATAAAACTTAAATCACCGAAGACGTAAATCCTGACAGTCAAAGCGTGCACTCAATGATCATTACGTTTAATAATTCACGAAACAGTAGCTATTAAAGGGTCGTAGACATTACTCAATTACATTTGCCAAACTGATACAGTCTACTTAGTCGTTCGTAAGGAAGGAAGATTATGGTTTAACGTCTAATCGGTGCACCAGTTTGCTAGGCATGTAACAGCCGTGATTCTCCAATAAAGTCATTATTCGTTCGACTCACAGTTGGTGACTCATCTTCATGAGTCGGCATGCAAGATATTGAGAAATGGCCTCTCACCTTGCCACAACTTAATGTATCGTGTCGTTGTTGTTATAAGCGTAAGCGAATATCAAATGCAAGGCTGGGATGTGGAGAAACATCCTTCCGGTACAGAGCCTGTCCCACTCTAAATGCATCAAGCGTCTGCCCCCTTCGACGAGAGGATTAAGAGGGTCACTTGTCTCCACCGGATGCGACACTGTGGAGAGATATGCAACTTGATAAGTGGCATCGTTGCACATTCTGGCGGTCAGACATCGGTAAGACTCCATCGCCTCCTCCTGTCGGACAAACACAGAGTGCCTAACAAACGAAAGCCATCGCAAATGCGTGAATCAGCGAATGAGAATGCAGACGCTGGTGTTAAATAAACAAAATGTAATAATATTCCTCCTTTTTGTAAAATGTGTTATTTATTTGTTTTTATGTTTTTACGCACAAGAAACAACAATAAAAAATGAGATCACAAACCTGCCTCTGAATTCTAGAGTTCTGACATACTTGCTTAAAACTAATGTGGTCACAGCGATATGGCTACAGATTCTGGTGTCTCGTCTGGACTATGCAAAAGGGGCAAGGGCGTGCAGCTACGCTGAGAGTTTGTATTTGTAGGTGTTCTTGGATGGCTCGGTGTTATGCGACTGCCAACCCAGAGCACAGACCTGATCCGGTACATAGTTTTGATTTGTAAGTGTTGTCAGCGTTAGCGCCTTCCATGAATTTCCTGGTCTCTTTCTCACAGGCCATTGCTGTTTCGCGCTATTACTAAGACCGTTCTGCAGGCGGAACGACTGGCGAATGTTTTGCCCAGTGGCCGCAAAACAGTTTGTGCTAAAGACTCTTGCAGCGCGTAGTTTCTGCTCTGCTGAGTTTAACGAGTTGGCGTGGCGATGCATTTCCTCGACTGTGACGGCTAGGGGTGCGTGGCTGTTAAAACAGCAGGCTTAGTTTACGAGATACACTTCATGTAGTGAATAAAAGGCTAGCATAAACGTCCACACACAGAGATACACTTCATGTAGTGAATAAAAGGCTAGCATAAACGTCCACACACACACACACACACACACACACACACACACACACACAGAGAGAGAAAGAGAGACAGAGAGAGAGAGAGAGAGAGAGAGAGAGAGAGAGAGAGAGAGAGAGGAGTGGGGAGGGAGGGAGGGAGGAGAATAGAGGGAGGGGGGGAACAAGCACTGTGTCTGAACGTATGGCACTTGACTTACGTTATTTCGCAACATGTATCAACATAACAAAAACAACAGTCGCTGTTGTCAACGCCGTGTGGGATGCATACCGGGAACTTTAGATATTTTCATCGCACAACTACTCGGGGCGTTGCCATGCGGGTAGTGGAAGAAGCGACGTGCCGTATCTCTTGAGACCTTTAAACCAGCAACACGATGAAGACGGCACGCAAAAAGCGTGAAACTGGCATGTCCTGTTCAATAGCTAGGATAAGCAAACGATTGGCGTCTCAGCACAACCATAAAAAAGGGGGTAGAACTGTCCCTATCTACATTCTGTATATCGTATACGGGAAGATTTCAAAGCGGGATTTTCGGTTGGAAATCGTATTTGAATGTTGACTGTTTATGATGAAATCTAGTTATGCCACATGTAAATAGGAGAAACGTGTGCCTGCATATGTGCAGAACCACTAACTGCCACGACGACATACAACGGCCCACTTCGTGGAAACGGCGGAGAAGAATGGAAAAAAAATCAGATTGTTATAAAAGTTCGTATTCAAATAAATCGACGATCTTTGTTTATTTACTTGATATTATTCATCAAAACTGAAAATGGCGGAGCAGAAATGGACTACTTTTTCATGAATTAAAGGGTTGGAAGGTTATTAAATTGGAATATATATTATATTAAATATGGCGGATGGAAACTGCGGACTCTGCAATTAAAAAGTTCATTAATTTGAGAACAAGAAGTTCATGAAGGTTATGAAAATTGTTAATTCTGAAAAAGAACTGTTTTATTCACTGTTTTGACAATTCTTTGAAATAATAATACTTTGCAATTCATTGTAGACTCTTCAACTATATACATCAGTTAAAATATGTAGCACCGTGTGGTGTGCATCAGAGTTAACATCAAACTCGTCCGATGAAATGGTTCAAATGGCTCTGAGCACTATGGGACTCAACTGCTGAGGTCATTAGTCCCCTAGAACTTAGAACTAGTTAAACCTAACTAACCTAAGGACATCACAAACATCCATGCCCGAGGCAGGATTCGAACCTGCGACCGTAGCGGTCTTGCGGTTCCAGACTGCAGCGCCTTTAACCGCACGGCCACTTCGGCCGGCTCGTCCGATGAAGATTCAACGTGTGCTTAAGAAAGTAACAATAATTGTGTAGCCTTAGATGCCAATGCTGTAGATTTTTCTGGTGGTATTAATCATTAGAAATTAAGAATCTTATGACTCAAGCAACGAATTTAGAACATCTGTCATCATATTTTCTCTAAAAGATTTTAGCAAATACGTTTCTCGGTATTATTTTTATGTCTTTGTTTCGCTATTCTTGAGCTTCCTAGGATAGTTGCCTGAACGGCTATAGTATCCATTTGACTGTGAGTGGTCTATTGTTCAGTACTTCATTAACTGACTTGGGCCTACAGAACCACGAAAAACGTTGTACTAATATTTTCGCAGTATCCACACAACAGTGTTTAAAAAGATCTACATTAACACCGAATCCGCATGATATAACTTGCATTATAATGTCTACGTCATATTTATGTGGTTTCTTTATCCTGGTGGTAAACAGTTTCTCCGGATACTCGTGTTTCTCGCTATGTTCGAAACGAAATTGCTTGTTCAGATTATCGAAGGATTTGCGCCCACTGTACTGTACAGCATTTGCTGAAATACTCAACACTGACTTTTAAAAACTTATAAAGTCGTTTGGTACAGACACTGAGGCAAACTTAGTTGCTCCTAAGTTACAATTACAATGAAATCAATTTAGCTGTTTGGAATCTATAATGTGCCGCTCTTTGCTAGCCCAGCATCGCGTCGTGATATCAAAACTGATGCAGAAATCTCGGGGAGAAATCAACACTATATCCTAACCGCCATTTTAAAATAAAATAGACCCACAAAAGCGATTAAACTCACAACTATGTTGTTCAGTTTCGAAAATATTAATGCTTAACAACAAATAAAAGTCAACTTCGATGTCAATGTTTAACAAAATAAAAATAAATATACTCAGCAGCACATGGAATATAGTACACACACCCTCAGCAACATTAGAAAGCACTGAAGAAATTCACTTGGATCAAAAATAATGACGATTTTCAACACTGCTCAGATTTAAGCTGCCAACACGTGACTAAAGCGTTGCACAACTGAATTATAAGAATCATTCAAATGAAAGTAAGCTAGATGAAAAAAAAAGTAATGAACTGCTTATGAATTATTTGAGGAAATAAGCTAAACAGTTGCAGGTATAAAGATTTATTGACAGCTCTTGATCAAGGTTTCAATAATTGTGAACTTGTCTCCTTCAGAAGAACATGGGCACGTAAACTCACATAGTGGCGACGACAAATTTCAAAGCAGTTTCAGAAGTACATATCGTCGCCAATACGTGATTTTACATCTCCATATACTTCTAAAGAAACCAATTTTGCAATTGTTTAAACCATGATCAAGGATTGTTAATAAACCTTTATACCCGCAACTGGTTAGCTGATTTTCTCAAATAATTCAATTAGATTCACCGTTTCTGAACAGTTACTATGTTCTAAATTTTAAAATTTTAACAAACTGTTTCTTACTTCAAAAGTAATCGCGATAACTCTTCTAGCCCACTGTGACCTAAGACTGTCAGTGCCTTTACGGGAAAATGCTTAAGATTGACTACGGGATCTTGATAGTACTAAGGCGTCCACCTCTTCGTGCGGGGCAAATCAACGGCCACGAATCTCTTTCTTCACGGCTTCAAAACTGTGGAAATCACTTGTAGGAAGTGTAAGGACTTCGCAGCGAAACTTGTGCAGAGTGCTCGAAGCACCCTTGGCATCATGCGGGTCCACCCAAATTCTCCACACAGCCCCGATCTCTCGTCATGCGATTCCCATATTTTTGTAGCCCTGAAGAAAGACATTCGTGGCCGTCGAATTGCCTCGCACGAAGAGGTGCACACCTTAGTACTATCAAGGTCCCGTAGTCAATCTTAAGCATTTCCCCGTAAAGGCATTGACAGTCTTCTGTCACAGTGGGCTAAATGTATTAAGACCATAGTTGCGCAAGTAACCGCAAAAAAATTTTCTGTGATGATGTTGGCAGTCTCTTCTCACAGTGGGGCAAATGTATTTACAGTTATGACTATTACTTTTGAAATAATTGTTTTTCCATCTGACTCGTTTTCATTTGACCTGATCATACACTTATAGTCAGTCGCTTAATTGATATTTAAAATATGCCGTGTGGGTAATGAAAGGACAATGAATTCATAACCGTATTCAGTAAATAATTTCCTTTTATGTTGTAGAAAATCAGAGAACTCTTTCTTGTAACCACAGAAAACATTTTTACTCACGACGAAGCTTCTGCAATTCTGTTGAAGGCCTATTTTGTATCGCTGGTAACAAATGAAGAGACTGATCGTCAGTTATCATATAAATAGTTTTTTAGCTGTCGTCTGTGTGAGCTCTCGTGGATGGGACGTAAATTTTGTTCTCTCTCTTTGCTGGAAAATAAACAAGTCTTTTATTACAGGTAGTTGTGTTGATTATTTAAAAGGTTTATCACCTTCCTTATCTCCTTGTCATGAAAGTAATTTGTATCGTGTACTAATCATTTTCAGAGGTCAAGATGAAGGCCGGTTGTTCGATGATGAAACAACCGAATACTATTCCTGTTCTTTCGTTAAACGAAAAGAGAACTCCCACGATATTAATTTGACAATCATTTCCATTATCTTACGTAATTCCCTGCGTAAGAATTGTTCAAGATTGAGCGGTCGTGCATCGTCGTACAATGACGTCCGTCAACACTCTTACTGGCTTGATATAACCGTACATAAAATTACAATGATGATGACCGATATAAGACAACTAAATATCTAAACTACAGATGAAGAATTGGATCACATCTCTCAGTGTGGCGGCCGCTGTGGCCGAGCGGTTCTAGGCTGCTCTTCAGTCTGGAACCGCGCTGCTGCTACGGTCGCAGGTTCGAATCCCGCCTCGGGCATGGATGTGTGTAATGATCTTAGGTTAGTTAGGTTTAATTAGTTCTAAGTCTAGGGGACTGATGACCTCAGATGTTAAGTCTCATAGTGCTTGGAGTCATTTGAACCATTCTCTCAGTGTCTCTAAACCTAAAAATTTGCGCCTTCGCCTTTAGGACGTGCATTCTCGTTGTGATTATTGAATTACGCGATGACATATATTCTTCGCGATGTTTTGTAACGTCAATTACTGAGGAACCTTCCTTAAAAAATCTCAATACACGAGAAAGATACGTTTCAGTGGCGGCTACGTGTTCTAAATTTCGCATCCTGTTTATCTCCAAATTATCAGCAAATTTAATCATGTATTCTTCCTGCTACACTGTGTAGGCAGAATAAGTAAGCCATCTCTCCGCCCGACCAGATTCAATTGTACGGACCGACAACCGAGTCATCCTCAACAGATAGACGTCACCGGGTGCGGGTACGGAGGGGCATGCGGTCAGCACTCCGCTCGCCCGGCCGTTGTGTTTCCTTGACATGAGCCGCCACTTCTCAATCAAATAGCTCCTCCGTAGGCGTTACAAATGATGGCTGAGTGCACCCCGCGTGACAACAGCTCTCAGCAGATCCACACGGTCACCCAAGTGTTAGCCACGCCCAGCAGCACTGAAATTCTGTGATTCTGCGGAAACCATTGTTACACTATGGCAAGGCGCTTGGTCAGAATCAGGTAAATTTCATTAGTTGTTAGTGCTGCAGTTTTAATAGGCCGCGGTGTATTTAGCCGACCTTACAGTGTGTGCCATTTGGATAAATGGTTCAAATGGCTCTGAGCACTAAGGGACTTAACTTCTGAGGTCATCAGTCCCTTAGAACTTAGAACTATTTAAACCTATATTTTAACTAAAGTTCAGTCTTGATCACAACACTTATGTCTCAATAACATAGGTGACCGGTTTCGGTTATATTTATATAACCATCTTCAGACCCATGGCTTCCTTGGAGGAAGCAGCTGAGGAAAGCTCTGCCTACCATCCTCCAAGGAAGGCTTGGGTCTGAAGATGGTTATATAAATATAACCGAAATCGGTCACCTATGTTATTGAGACATAAGTGTTGTGATCAAGACTGAACTTAAGTTAAAATATAATACTTTATTGATCACTGTTCCAAAAATGTTTACCAAAATTGTACTTAAACCTTACTAACCTAAGGGCATCACACACATCGACGCCCGAGGCAGGATTCGAACCTGCGACCGTAGCGGTCGCGCGGTTCCAGACTGTAGCGCCTAGATCCGCTGGGCCATTTCGACCGGGTTGGATAAATGAAACGTCAGCTGTGTCCCCAGTGGTCTGTGGCGCTGCTACTGCATGCCCCTTAGGGATTATTTCCGGACCCATGCGGGCTGCGAGCTGCCCTGCCCACGAAGTTGAGGACGCGGCTGGCGCCCCCTGCAGAAATCCGGTGTTACGTGACTGCGGGGCGGGCAGCGCCGCGGCCCGCATACGTACGGCTTCATTAGAGACGGCTGCTACCGCCGCGCCTCCTGGAACTTGAACTGCCGCGAACGGCCAGGTGACGCACACGAAAAGACTCCGAGGCGCCTCGCCGCTCTGTCTGCGATCCTAGCGGGCGCTAGTCCAATAACAAGTGCGCAGTGGAGAACGCCTTCTGTAAAGGAGAGGAGAGCTGACGGAAGATAGCAAACAATCATCCGGCATAACGAATTTGCAATAAAGAGGAGCTACACAGACTCTCTTTCAAATTCTAAAGGTGGCAGGGGTAAAATACAGGGAGCGAAAGGCTATTTACAATTTGTACAGAAACCAGATGGCAGTTATAAAAGTCGAGGGGCACGAAAGGGAAGCAGTGGCTGGGAAGGGAGTGAGACAGGGTTGTAGCATATCCCCGATGTTATTCAATCTGTACGTCGAGCAAGCAGTAAAGGAAACAAAAGAAAAATTCGGAGTAGGTATTAAAATCCATGGAGAAGAAATAAAAACTTTGAGGTTCGCCGATGACATTGTAGTTCTGTCAGAGACACCAAAGGACTTGGAAGAGCAATTGAACGGAATGGACAGTGTCCTGAAAGGAGGATACAAGATGAACATCAACAACGCAAAACGAGGATAATGGAATGTAGTCTAATTAAGTCGGGTGATGCTGAGGGAATTAGATTAGGGAATGAGACACTCACGCTACGGTCGCAGGTTCGAATCCTGCCTCGGGCATGGATGTGTGTGATGTCCTTAGGTTAGATAGGTTTAAGTAGTTCTAAGTTCTAGGGGACTGATGACCTCAGAAGTTAAGTCCCATAGTGCTCAGAGCCATTTGAACCTTTTGAGACACTCAAATTAGTGAAGTAGTTTTGCTACTTGGGGAGCAAAATAACTGATGATGGTCGAAGTAGGGAAGATATAAAATGTAGAGTGGCAATAGCAAGGAAACCGTTTTTGAAGAAGAGAAATTTGTTAACAACGAGTATAGATTTAAGCGTCAGCAATTCGTTTCTGAATGTGTTTGTATGGAGTGTAGCCATGTATGGAAGTGAAAAAATGGCTCTGAGCACTATGGGACTTAACATCAATGGTCATCAGTCCCCTAGAACTTAGAACTACTTAAACCTAACTAACCTAAGGACATCACACAACACCCAGTCACCACGAGGCAGAGAAAATCCCTGATCCCGCCGGGAATCGAACCCGGGACCCCGTGCTCGGGAAGCGAGAACGCTACCGCGAGGCCACGAGCTGCGGACTGGAAGTGAAACGTGGACCATAAATAGTTTGGACAAGAAGAGAATAGAAGCTTTCGAAATGTGGTACTACAGAAGAATGCTGAAGATTATATGGGTAGATCACATAACTAATGAGGAGTTGTTGAACAGAATTGGGGAGAAGAGGAGTTTGTGGCACAACTTGACAAGAGGAAGGGACCAGTTGGTAGGACATGTTCTGAGACATCAAGGGATCACAAATTTAGCATTGGAGGGCAGCGTGGAGGGTAAAAATTGTAGAGGGAGACCAAGAGATGAATACACTAAGCAGATTCAGAAGGATGTAAGTTGCAGTAAGTACTGGGAGATGAAGAAGCTTGCACAGGATAGAGTAGCATGGAGAGCTGCATCAAACCAGTCTCTGGACTGAAGACCACAACAACAACAACAACAACAACAAAAACTACAACAACAAAAACACAGACTACGGAATTCCTTCGCCCGGAGAAAGAATTCACTATATTTGTGTAAGGGCATCACTGGAACGTGCAGAAAAAGCGATCACCTGGAGGGCCGCGGAAAAAAGAATAGTATGTCTGTAACATATGGTAGCGGATAGAAACTCCTCTACAATCACAGTGAAGGATAGTTCTATTTCAGGGATTTAGCGAACCTGCCTAAGCGGGCGCTTGGGTCATGCTATTTCTTATCCAGAACGAAACATGACCTCACCACTTAGTCATTTATATTTTCTCTTTATATTCCCAGCCAACAGGGGAAGGCAACAGAAACCAACCCAACGCTTTGTTAAACAAGAAAATTCATTATGGATTTGGCTCACCGGAAATATAAACAATCTTCTAGTCGGATCTTCGGGAAATTGGGGGAGGGGGGAACAGGGGGCAGCCGCATGCGAAAGTATAAACATCCAAAGGATGTACGTAAGATTGCGACTTGAAATGTACAAGGACTGAGCCGAAATGGTAAATTATACATTGTGAAAATGGACAACCATCGAACTAAAATTAGAATTCTAGGACTTGCAGACACTCACTGGAAAGGCAGTGGGCACTTCAGAACAGCTCATGGCAACAAAGCAAAGTTTTTTAGTAGATCGGACAATCCCATTAATGGTGCTGCCTTGTTAGCACAGAAGGGATGGAATGCCGCAGTTGTTGAATACAAGCCTCACAGAGACATGCTAATTAAATTCAATAATAGTTCTTGGAAGTTAAATGTTTTACAGACAACTTCAACAGCTCATGATGAAACAAGAATTTTCTGAATCTTTTTCCAGCTGCCTTGAATCAATACGCAAAAGCCGGCTGGGGTGGCTGAGCGGTTCTAGGCGCTACAGTCTGGAACCGCGCGACCGCTACGGTCGCAAGTTCGAATCCTGCCTTGGGCATGGATGTGTGTGAGGCCCATCAGTTAGTTAGGATTACGTAGTTCTAAGTTCTACGGGACTGATTACCTCAGAAGTTACGTCCCATAGTGGTCAGAGCCATTTGAACCATTTCAATACGCAAAAAGTAAGTTACCGCAGAGGAAGGAGATATTAATGCTAAGGTAGGGAAATTGGACTCATCGCAGGAAATATACTTCAAATGCTCAAATATGTGTGAATTCCTAACGGACTAAACTGCTGAGGTCATCGGTCCCTAGACTTACACAATAGTTAAACTTCCCTCCGGTGGGAAGGGTCGCGCAATCCGTGACATGGCGCCTCAAACCGCTCGGCCACTCCGAGTCGCGAAATATACTTGGTTTTCATGGTTTAGCCAAGACAAATGATCGTGCACATCGATTATGTTACGTCAGTAAAATAAGTTTGTTATTATGAGCTCTTGGTTACAACATCATCCACAAGGACTTTACACCTGGACCTCACCAAGTGGAACTTACCGTAATCAGACTGACCATCTTTGACTGAATTAAGAAGGAGATTGTTCTATAAAAACATTAATACACTTTCAGGTTCCGACTCTGGTTCTGACCATCAGTTTCTGTGTCTCTAACTGAGATCGAAGCTGTCGAAATCTAAAGGGACACCTAGAAAAACCAGAAGACTAGAAAAAAGACTGAAACTGAAATGTTTACGAGTCGACTCCAAGAAAAACATTCGACCAATCAGTCAGATAATACGATATCTGCAGAGCAATGCTGTGGAACTGATCCAGGACAGTAAAAAAAATTAAGAATAAAAGTAACTGGCGTACTAACAAACCATACAAATCATTGGAGAAAGAAATATACCGAAGATGAAAGGAGTGCAATGAAATCCACAGTGCCACAAGTTATCCGCGTAAATACAGAGAAATTACGAAAGAGACTATAATAATTAGATCAATGAAATATGCGAGAAAACTGAGAAATTCCGAGACTGCAACAAGACCAGGTGCATGTTCAGAGAAACAGAGAAACTAAAAGTCCTTCAGACCAAGAACATGGGCTGCAGAAGACGAAAATGATACATCTATAACCAAGACATACCTAGCTGCTCATCGGTAGGCAACATACTGTAACAAGTTGTACATGAATAACAATGAAAAACGGCAAAAATTCCACTAGAGATAGAACCTAACACCTCAAAGGTAAAAGTCCAAAAAGCCGTAGCTAAACTGAAAAACAACAAAGCACTTGGACCTGGTCTTATTACTGATGAAATGATTAAAGCAATTGGAGATCTGTGTTTGGAACTCATGCATGGAATATGTAACGGCATGTGGAATACGGTACATACGTAGAAGACTGGATCATGTCGGTAATGATTCCTTTTCGTAAAAAATGAAACGAAGAGCGTTGTGAGAACTACAGAACCATTTCGTTGAATTCACATGCCAGTAAGATTATTCTAAATGTCATCCATGAGCGCTTGAGAACCTCCTTAGATTACGAAATACCACCCAAGTAAGCGGGGTTTGTGCATAATAAAGGAACGCGAGAGCAGATTCTCTATTTCAGGCAGGTGGTTGACAAATGTAGAGAATCCAATACCAATTTAGTTATTTGTTTCCTGGACTATAGCAGGGCTTTGGACTGTGCTCGATGGAAAGAACTGTGGAGTGTGATGGCAGTGGACGTTAGTCATCACCCTATTACCCTTATCAGAAATCTCCACTCTAGTAGCAGAGCAGAAATAAGATTAGATAAGATTATTGCAAGTCCTCTTGAACCATGTAAAGGAGTTGGATAGGAATGCATTTTATCAACAGTTTAACTTAACATCTATGTAGAATATAAAGTCTTCACAGTTGGACTGGTAGGATTCGAACTGATGAGCGAACAATAAGTAATTTAAGATTTGTTAATGACACCATGGTGTGTGAATAATCACAAAGGGAAATGAAGAAACTACTGGTTCGAGTTAAGGGAGAACGTGAGAAACTTAGGTCGCCAGTAAATAAGGGAAAGACCAAGATCGTGATAACTGACAGAGTTGAGTCATCATCAGCTATTAACGTGCTATCAGAATATGAATAAGTTGATTACTTTGTCTACCTGGGCTCAGTCGTCTAGAAAGAGAGTGGCTGTACACAGTAAATACGCCGTAGAATCGTTCTTAGTGTGGACTCTACATCGTAGCTGACAGCGATCTGGAAAGACTGAGGAGTAACTAGATATACTAAATTGAACGTGCTGGAACCTCTGGTGTTTCCAGGTTTGCTTTACGGCGTTGAAACAGGGACCACAGGAGAATTGATGCTTCCGAGATGTGGACTTACGAGTACAGGCGGTCGCTGAGAACATCACAAGTGGGTTACGAAGCAACAAATCAATCCTTCAAGAGCCCAGGGTGGAGAAGAGGCTGTAGACTATTTCTTTCCAACGAATCCTGCCATTTTTTGGTAACACAGTTCTACAGCAAGAGGATAAGTTAGAAAACACGATCGTCCAAGACAAAGTCGAAAAAAAAAATTACTGTAGGGAAGACCACCGAAACGATGGATCGACGAGATAAAGGAGAAACAAACCAAACCTGGAGCCAGCTGCTCTGAGATGCAGAAGACTATTAGGATCGTGTGATGAGTCACAAACTGTCAACTATGAAAGACGGAGTATTGGTGATGACGACGACATAAGAGCTACTCATGTATATCTGGGGTAATAAGTATGCAAGGAAGGGACAGATGGGGCGTGGCGTGGAACCAGACAAAACCATTGACTTAAAACAGGAGAGCTTTATGTGTGCATAACAGTTGAACGAACCATAGGAAACTTCCAATAGCACCTCACCCCAAGATCACAAAATGAATAACGATGTGGGATACCAGGGACAATGGAGGAAAGCGAAAGAGAAGCATTTAATGTCCCACGGATTACGAGATCAATATAGGTGCAGACTAAAATTGTTGTGAGTAACTGATCTTGAAGCATTCGTTTTAATTGACTTCGATGAGAAATCTGATACCTGGGACGTCCAGTGAGGATGATAATTACTCACTACCATGGTATCAATTTTTCATAACAACTGCTTCTCATCTCGGCACAGATATCACGTTTAGAGCACATTGCGTCTCTCAATGAGGCGAAACGTGTCTCATGGAAGGATAAGGTATACAGGTTGAGTCAGGAGGAAAAATACTTGCCTTGAGAGGTGATAGTATTAGTGATTCTGAACAAAAAACTTTACATGGATATATGTCTTATTCCCAATGGTTTCTGAGATAGAACACATTTAATATTACTTTTATACGTTTCTCTTGTGTAACTCGAAAACCGCACCCTCCAGTCAAAACGTTTCACAGTATAGAATATAACTACATTAAATTTCCCACAAAGAAAGGTTCTATTCCAGAATGAGATTTTCACTCTGCAGCGGAGTGTGCGCTGATATGAAATTTCCTGGCAGATTAAAACTGTGTGCCCGACCGAGACTCGAACTCGGGACCTTTGCCTTTCGCGGGCAAGTGCTCTTCCATCTGAGCTACCGAAGCACGACTCACGACCGGTACTCACAGCTTTACTTCTGCCAGTATCCGTCTCCTACCTTCTATTCATCTTTCTCTCTATGACGAACATTTTGCGCGAACAGAACGCGAGAATATTGCAAATATCGCTGCCGCTGTAGTTTTTGTTGGCCAGTTTGAGATAGTTTCCGACTTTTGCTGTACCAAATTGTCCGCCTCAGCTCGTGTTACACTCCTGTGGTACGTCAAAATTGATGACAGTGTCTGAATAATACAAAAAATAAATGACAACGTACATTAAATGTGTTCTACCTCGGAGATGGTTCAAATGGCTGTGAGAGCTCTGGGACTTAACATCTTAGGTCATCAGTCCCCTAGAACTTAGAACTACTTAAACCTAACTAACCTAAGGACATCACACACATCCATGCCCGAGGTAGGATTCGAACCTGCGACCTCAGCGGTCGCGCGGTTCCAGACTGAAGCGCCTAGAACCGCTCTGCCACTTCGGCCGGCTCTACCTCGGAAACCTTGCGGAGAAGGGCATATGTACGTATGAAGTTCTTTTTGTTCGAAATCAGTAATACTGTCATTCCTCAAAGCATGTTCCTCACCTTATGACTCAGCCTGTAGCGCCATAAGCTTCCCCTGTCAAAGATAATAAGAAAACGAGAATGTCGATCGCTGTGGCCGTGTGACCGAGCGGTTCTAGGCTCTTCAGTCCAGAACCGCGCTGCTGCTACGGTCGTAGGTTCGAATTCTGCCTCGGGCATGGATGTGTGTGATGTCCTTAGGTTAGTTAAGTTAAAGTAGTTCTAAGTCTAGGGGCTGATGACCTCAGATGTTAAGTCCCATAGTGCTTAGAGCCATTTGAACCATTTGAAAACGAGAATGTTCCTTGTGTCTTTTGACATATCCTTCGCTCTAACACGAACGTTTAGAACTATTATTACTTTATTTATTTATTTTGGAAAGGGAGATGGACCTTGCGCGAAATAGCGCCGTTTTTCTGCTCTGGCTAGTGAAATAGATTTGCTGCGAGGAAAATACTCCAATAGTATCAGGAGACCAGCCAGTCTCCACGTTGCCATCCGAAGGACGGATTATCAGCAATAGCGTCATTCTGTGTTACTCACGGGCAGTCTTATAATTTAGCGCAAGTCACAGTACATTCAGGTGGCAAGGATCCACTCTACACCACCACTTCTCCTTTCTCTGCCGACCAAATACCAGTGTCACAAATATCGTCCGTTATCGAGATTCGAACCGGATAATTGCGGGCGAGTGGCATCACTCTACCACGCATTGTTTATAAGGCAGACCGCCACACGTCATTTTGAAGACACCACTGTTACTGATATCAACTCATGGAACGCAATGAACTAATCTCGAAAATGAATATCTGTTAGAAGCCGTCCACCAGACCATCAGTAACCAAATAGCTCTTTGGCCTGTATTTTCCGCGAAAAGTGTAACATCAGAGAAGAAAAAAACTTACGCTAACAGTCTTCTTCATGCCAGCATTTCATTTCACATTCTGTGGACACAGAAAAATCACTTTAAAGACTATGGGAATTGCTCGCAAGCCCGCAGAGAAACGGTTCCCTTGCCTTATTGCTTAACAAGAATGATCTAACGACTGAAAAAGAGAAACTTTACCACGAGGTTTCTGTCAAGTACGAGTAACTAGAAATGTATGATCATTCATAATACACCTCAACATGCGTGTTCACTGATCTGCTCGTGTGAGCTCGCTCGCACGTCTCAGCAGCGAACAACCGGCCGGCTCACGGGCAGTAATGGGAGGGGAAGGGAGGAGGAAGCAGAACAAGGCAGCTCGGAACTAGAAACTATTGTCAATAAGTCTCTTCTACGCCCGCTAATACACGACTGGCCATTAAAATTGCTACACCAAGAAGAAATGCAGATGATAAATGGGTATTCATTGGACAAATATGTTATACTAGAACTGACATGTGATTACATTTTCACGCAATTTGGGTGCATAGATCCTGAGAAATCAGTACCCAGAACAACCAACTCTGGCCGTAATAACGGCCTTGATACGCCTGGGCATTGAGTCAAACAGAGCTTGGATGGCGTGTACAGGTACTGCTGCCCATGCAGCTTCAACACGATACCACAGTTCATCAAGAGTAGTGACTAGCGTATTGTGACGAGCCAGTTGCTCGGCCACCATTGACCAGACGTTTTCAACTGGTGAGAGATCTGGAGAATGTGCTGGCCAGGGCAGCAGTCGAACATTTTCTGTATTCAGAAAGGCCCGTACAGGACTTGCAACATGCGGTCGTGCATTATCCTGCTTAAATGTAGGGTTTCGCAGGGATCGAATGAAGGGTAGAGCCACGGGTCGTAACACATCTGAAATTTAACGTCCACTGTTCAAAGTGCCGTCAATCCGAACAAGAGGTGACCGAGACGTATAACCAATGGCACCCCATACCATCACGCTGGGTGATACGCCAGTATGGCAATGACGAATACACGCTTCCAATGTGCGTTCACAGCGATGTCGCCAAACGCTCTGCTACCAGCTGGGACGGTGGCCTGATCATTTAATATTAAAAGACTACGACCAAGGTGTGGACGGGGCCAAGGAACTGACATATCAAACGTGTTTTAACACACACATAATTTATTCATAACATACAATACATAACACCAACTACGTAAATCCTGCTTCGATGCTTACAATTGCCCAAAATGGGAGGGCCACCACTTTCGAATTTGAAAGGATTTAATTTAAGAAATTAGAACGCCTAATATAATTTTTTAAAAATAATAATAATACAAGACATAAGTAAGCGCTAAGTGAACGCACTCTTAAATCTTTAATTACTAATCACAAAGCGTGAGTTTACCACATTTAAATTCTCATTGCAATATAAAACATAAATACATGAATTCACAACACAGCATGGCTTCCAAATTTCTACCTGGACAACCTATGGTCCTAAAACTTTCGTATTACATTCCAACCAATCACTTTAATAACTTACAAACACGGTTGGTAAAATACAAACGTTTGCACAATAATCAATTTTAATAATCCACAATCACTCAAAAAACAACATCAGAAGTTCGATACTGATCATGTAAGCCTGTTTATACAATCTTTCGGACCAAAACAGGCACGATGGCCACCATAACAGAATTTCGCCAGTTGCTTTTATGATAGGTGCTCCCATTAGCTTAATCACTGAGCAGATATTTACTTAAGCTACAGGTAAGATAATTAATGCAAATAGAAGGTATTTCTAAAGTTTTTTTTCCTCCCTTTTAAAAAGGGGGTTTGAGTAAGGTGGAAATTACACTTTGAGGAGACGCAATAGCAATCTAGCGGGCACGCCTTCACGAGGACGCCATGCCACTACACACGTACTAAACTAGCCGCGTGTCCGCTGTTCAAGCCAGTTCCATATTCCTGACACCCAACTAGTCTGGATCAAAACAAAAGCAAAAATACCAGGAGCGCAAGATCCAGCATAGCTTCAGAACAGATCTTACTTCATGCGGTTGCCTTCACAAATACAGGTATCGAAATGAAAACAAGAACGTGTAACAACATTCCCTAATCAGCACAATGATCTTCGTTAGGTCCCGGTAGCGCTAGACAACGCTGACATGCCAATGTTAACATAACTCTAAGGCAACACCCTCCAACTGACAAGCCGAAATCAATGTGACCCCTTATCAGCTCCGTGACAGGACTCGAACCCCCAACTACTGTCAGTGCAACTCACTTAGAATAAATACAGCGCAAATAGTATGGCGGACACATATACCCAGGGATTAACAGAACACTAGACTGAACTAGAATTAACCTTAATAATAGAGCACTAGATATTGGGAGACAAGGAACTAACTCCCCACCTGAAATTCTGCAACCACAGGGCGGGAGGATGAACAACCAAAACACAGAAGTGCAAATGTACACAAATAACTACCAAAGTACACCACTACACCGGTTAGCAACGCTGCATGGAGGAATCTGCACTGTCAGAATTGCACCAGTGAACAGAACAGAGGATTGCCATGGCGGTGGCCACAAGGCGGGAAAGACGACTGGATGAACTCAATTCCAAAGGACGATCAACTTGAAACATTCACACTTAACTTCTTTTCTCCCTTCCTCGGCGCACTTCGTCGTTTGTCCGGGGCTGCTGTGTACAATTCTGAGCCGTCCCCAGTCGTCCCGGCAGACGCCGACCCAGCCGAAGTGCGCCCGGACTCAAACCCTCTCCGAACGGCGGCTCCACCGCCCCATGATGGTTACTGTTTGTTTGCCTTCGTCGACGCAGGCGATGATTAGACTGCCATCCGCCTCCCGCGGTGAACCAGTGAAGAGCGGAAAGAGGGGCCACAACCAGGCCGACGTTCCTCCACGTGTGGAAGTGCGGGTTCGATAACACCCGTATGCGGAAGGCATGATGTCGACGTCACCAGATCAGGCACGAAGGCCACTGCGCGACAACCTCCTCCAGTGTGACCGCGCTCGCCTATAAATAGTACAAGCCAAAGAGTCTGCTGCAGTAAACACGTGAGTCGGTCGTGTTACCAACCTACGGTTTCTAAGTACACCAAAGACAGAACTCGAGATCGCTAGTGGGTACACTACGGGCGGGAGTTCAAACGAGAGAGCTTCATAAAAGACCAACAATGAAAAACCGCGGAAAAACGAAATAGAAGCGAAGCAATAAAAGACAGCAACGAGATGCTAGAGCCCGATCGCGCCCAAACACTGTCGATTACCAAAAATATTGGCTCCACACGATGCTCAGGAAACGAGCCGTGGAAAGATGGAAGTACACACGGCTCACATACCATCACGCCGGGTCATACGCCAGTATGGCAGTGACGAATACACGCTTCCAATGTGCGTTCACCGCGGTGTCGCCAAACACGGATGCGACCATCATGATGCTTTAAACAGAACCTGTATTCATCCGAAAAAATGACGTTTTGCAATTCGTGGACCCAGCTTCGTCGTTGAGTACACCATCGCAGGCGCTCCTGTCTCTGATGCAGCGTCAAGGGTAACCGCAGCCATGGTCGCCGAGATGATAGTCCATGCTGCTGCAAACGTCGTCGTTGGGATCCAGCACGGCGTTCCGTATTACCCACCTGAACCCACCGATTCCATATTCTGCCAACAGTCATTGGATCTTGACCAACGCGAGCAGCAATGTCGCGATACGATAAACCGCAATCGCGATAGGCTACAATCCGACCTTTATCAAAGTTGGAAACGTGATGGTACGCATTTCTCCTCCTCACACGAGGCATCACAAGAACGTTTCACCAGGCAACGCCGGTCAACTGCTGTTTGTGTATGAGAAATCGATTCGAAACTTTCCTCATGTCAGCACGTTGTAGGTGTCGCCACCGGCTCCAACCTTGTGTGAATGCTCTGAAAAGCTAATAATTTGCATATCACAGCATCTTCTTCCTGTCGGTTAAATTTCGCATCTGTAGCACGTCATCTTCGTGGTGTAGCAATTTTAATGGCCAGTAGTGTAGTTCTAAGGAAATATGTTACTTTACTGTGGCTAACTAATGCCTTTAGAGGCAAATTTGTCCCCCAAAACTATCCCACTGAGAGAAATGATAATGAAATGATACATTTATTTTAATTGATATGGCAACGGACATAGGGCAACTTAGTACGAAACATGATATTTGTTGCGACTGATGCAGCCTTATGAGGAATATCATTTCTGGATGAAGCTTAAATTGACATCACCATGCATTTCGTGAGGATTTTATTCTCTTGTTGAACACAGAAACACTGCAAATGAATACTACTTATTTTGATTTTCGCTAAAGCATGAATGTCTGCTACCACTTTCTGAGCGCTGCTAATTCATTCGGTGATAATGTTTGTAATCTAAGTCTTTCAGTGAGTTTCTGTGTGTAGATTCTGTTCTCTTCCTTGCAGAACAAAATTGTTCGCACAAATATACTGGTCCAAACATTGACATAATCATAGCTACAATTTTGTGAATTTGCGGAAATGTAGATTGATGAAAATTTTTACGTGAGTGTACAAGACTTATTTTGTTATGAAACTTGTCACTCAACTACCTGTTGCTCTGCAGATCTCTAAGTTCTAACATTAGCTAGGCATCGTGCACTGACATGTTATAAATCCATGCTGGTGTGTGGGACTTTCGCTTTGAAATTCCAAACCCTGCCATAATGCTGCTTTACATCTGTTTTAGAATAGCCGTTTTCCATTTTAAGCACTACGCCATTAACTATTTAAGGCTGTGTTCAAAACTACGATGACCGTAACACACTGTCATTCCACTGAAGGTAGCGCAAGTTTGCAGTTACCCTGCGCTTCATAATGTCGCCTGACAGCCACATTTTACCGCGAGCGCTCACTACTCAGGCGGCGGCGAGCGTAGGGGTTCGCGTTCACCTAGCCGCCTCCTAGAAGATAAAAGACTTATCTGACTGCAAGTAAAAGGAAAAAAAAATTAATTTCATTTCTATTCTTGCTGTATATTCGAAGCAGTCTTATAGGTATCATAAAAAACAGTCTGTGACGCAAATCCGCGACTGGGAACTGACCCGACCAGAGTGCAGCCTTTCTTCCCAGTTAGCAGGTGGAGGGTGGTGGGTCCATCGTTATGGCCGCCTGTTGCCCCGAGGAAGATCCCCGGTACTCATTTAATATCAGACTGAGTGGAGCTGGGGCAGTCCTTGACCCCTCCCGCCGGAGGTTCGAGTCCTCCCGTGGGCATAGGTGTGTGTGTTGTTCTTAGCAAAGGTTAGTTTAAGTAGTGTGTAAGTCTACGAACGGATGACCTCTGCAGTTTGGTCCCTTAAGAACTCACTTTTCTTTTTTTTTCAGTCCTTGAGTGACTGCAACGAGGAAAAATCCAAGTTCGAGCCCGAGACTTCCAGTGCCGGATTTAATAAACAGGTTCGTCTCAACGAATGGTACATTCATTCGTGTTTCAAAAGCCTTCACAGCTTTACTGGTTCAAAATGGTTCAAATGGCTGTGAGTACAATGGGACTTAACATCTGAGTCCCCTAGAACTGAGAGCTACTTAAACCTAACTAACCTAAGCCCATCACAGACATCCATGCCCGAGGCAGGATTCGAACCTGCGACTGTAGTGGTCGCGCGGTTCCAGACTGGAGTGCCTAGAACCGCTCGGCAACAGCAGCCGGCCTTTACTTGTCCTCGAGGCATCTAGTAGTAATCTATTTTATATCAAAAGCACCTGGATTCAAATAATCTTATATATTGCACCGAGCTCTGCTATTACATTAACCGTATAACAGTCAATATTACATAAAAAGCCTAGTCAGTTTAGGCCGCACTCGTTGTCGGTCTCCATGTCCCCACCTAGATGGTGCAATTGTTATCCTTACGCAGTGCACGAAGCTGCCAACACGCTGCCTGCTTTTATGATGTACGAGATTTAGTAAACTGTAGCGGATCTTCCTAGTTAACAGCGCATTTCTCCGTTGAAATCAGCTGACTGGTGATCCCACGGTAAGAATCTGTGTTTGCGGGCTGGGTGGCCGAGCGGTTCTAGGCGCTACAGTCTGGAACCGTGCGACCGCTACGTTCGCAGGTTCGAATCCAGCCTCGGGCATCGACGTGTGTGATGTCCTTAGGTTAGTTAGGTGTAAGAAGTTCTAAGTTATAGGGGACTGATGACCTCAGAAGTTAAGTCCCACAGTGCTCAGAGCCATTTGAATCTGTGTTTTTTTTCCTGTCGCACCTCAGCGTTTTCGTTTCTGATGTGGTTTCTTATATGTGGTTGGATTTCAGTTAGTTTGTCATTAAAGAACTTCACTTGTGTGAGACGTTTTACCTTATTTACTTCAGTTACAACGATTCGCCGCCAACAAGATCACCACGTGTGGATCACTTCATAAGGATGAAGGAGGAATCAAGTGTGATCTAACATCGTTATCCCAGTATCGTCGTGACATGATTTACGCAATATGTGAGAAACGTAAGTCATCATGTATACAAGTCGATTTGGAGTACATAAGAACAAGGCTTTGAACTCCGCGTTCGCAAACACGCTTA
Source organism: Schistocerca serialis cubense (assembly GCF_023864345.2). NCBI lineage: Eukaryota > Metazoa > Arthropoda > Insecta > Orthoptera > Acrididae > Schistocerca > Schistocerca serialis. The sequence continues at coordinate 710,510,082 of NC_064638.1, forward strand.
CACGGCGAAAAGTGATTCGATCACTCCATTACTGTGAACCAGCAGTAAACTAAACGTAAGTTCACCGTACATCATTGGCATATCATTTGCACCATAAGAAGACGGCATTGTTACGGATGATGTTGTCGGCCCTTCCGTATCGCTGTAGCGGCTTTGTGACAAACGCCACGAAACTGGTAGGCAAGGAGAGTTTTCTATATTTAAAAACTTTAGAGGCAGTAAATTAAATTGGGATAGCTACGGTGACTCTACGTCGAGTGGTGGCGCGACTGTAAGTCACAACAAACGCCGCAAAGCGAATGGGTTTCAGGCCATTAAAACGCCTCTCTCCTCTCGTACGATTTCGCAACGTCTTCTAGGAAAGCTTCCGCGAAGACTACACCGATATGACGCAGACAGACCAGCGTCGTGACACTGCAAAGACGGTCACATAGGAGACACAACATGAGAATTCATTTCTTCACATTTTTACAGAAACTAGCTCTGTGTAAATCAAAAAGAATGAATAATATCAGATGCCGTACTGAGATCTGAAAAAAAGTTTTGAAAACATTTATTTTGTACCACACTCGCCTTTCACAACAGCACGTTTTCTCGAGAGATACGAAATTTTCGATTCATCAGACGAAATGTTGTCTAAGTCTGTAAAATACTCCTCTACTGGGAGAGAGTGTCACAGAAATGATACAGGATTTGGGCAGGACATTATTAAAAGAAAGGCGTTTTTCGTTGCGACGGTGTTTTCTCACGAAATTACAATCACTAACTTTCTCCTCCGAATGCGTAAATATTTTGTTGACACCGACCTACATAGGGAGGTACATTCATCACGATAAAATACGGGAAATCAGAGCTCGTACGGAAAGATATAGGTGTTCATTCTTTCCGCGCGCTATACGGGACTGGAATAATAGAGAATTGTGAAGGTGGTTCGATGAATCCTCTGCCAGGCACTTAAATGTGATATGCAGAGTATCCATGTAGATGTAGATGTATTGGGCCAGTCGCATCCTGATTTGATGACGTTAATTCCGTCAAATTAATTCTTTCTGTTAAGGAATAAGGTAGAACCAGGAGAATAATGTGTGACTAGTTAGAACCCCAAACTGTGCTGTTTCGCCATTGTCACTACTGTTATGAAGGTAGGACCCTTATCCTAATCAGAGTATGACTGTGTGACATACACGATTGCTTGTTAATCAAGACTAGTAATCGATCCGACAACACGATGTTGGACTTCTTTTGTGATCCCTCAGAAATCCCAAGGCGGTCATTGTTCTTTCGAGTGAGGAGTGTAATGTATTTCAGTATCAATCACAGCAACAAAACAACGCATGAAGCCCAACGGATTGTACCTGTGCATTGCCAGATTGTACCGTGAAGTGTTCTTTCTCATCACTCGTACTTATGTCCAGTTTATCGACCAGAACATAGTGAAATCGTTCAGATGCTGGGTGACAATTATTGAACTACATGAAATAAATTTGTTATAACTTCTGAAAGGTTTGCGTTAGGGTGTTCCAACTGCTCGGCTGGCCGCGGGACATGATGTGAGTTAGTGTGCGCATGCACGGTTTGGTTTAGCAACAGAGTCTACTTTCATTTGGATGGGTTCGTAAATAAGAAAAATTGGCGCATTTGGGGGACTGGAAATCCGCATTTCGCGATCTAGAAGTCTCTTCACCCTCAAAGGCAGACTGTGTGGTGTGCAATGTCCAGTCGAGGAATAACCGGTGCGATATTCCGTAATGGCAAAGTGACTACCGAACTATGCGTGAAGGTTTTGGAAGATGTTTTCATACCCCTTATCCGAAGTGACCCTGATTTCACAAGATGTGGTTAATGCAAGACGGAGATCGACCCCATGGAAGCAGGAGGGTTTTTTATGTCCTGGAGGAGCACTTTGAGGACCGCAGTCTGGCTTTGGGGTACCCAAAGACCACTGGTATGATCATCGATTGGCCGCCATATTCTCCGGATCTGAACAAATGCCACTCCTTTTTGTGGGGCTATACGAAAGAAAAGGTATACATCAATGTCCGCAAAATCATGCTGAGCTGAAAACATCCATTCAGTAGATCATCGATTCCATCGACGTTCTGACACTACAGCGGTTCATGCAGAATTTAGATATTCGCTTGCGCCACATCACCGCCAATGATGGCAGACGTGTCGAACATGTCATAACCTAAATTCGAATATCTGTAGTGACGTTTACATGTTGAATAAAATCTGTGCACGAAGTACTTTCTAGCTAATTTACGTTTGTTTTCATATACACTCCTGGAAATGGAAAAAAGAACACATTGACACCGGTGTGTCAGACCCACCATACTTGCTCCGGACACTGCGAGAGGGCTGTACAAGCAATGATCACACGCACGGCACAGCGGACACACCAGGAACCGCGGTGTTGGCCGTCGAATGGCGCTAGCTGCGCAGCATTTGTGCACCGCCGCCGTCAGTGTCAGCCAGTTTGCCGTGGCATACGGAGCTCCATCGCAGTCTTTAACACTGGTAGCATGCCGCGACAGCGTGGACGTGAACCGTATGTGCAGTTGACGGACTTTGAGCGAGGGCGTATAGTGGGCATGCGGGAGGCCGGGTGGACGTACCACCGAATTGCTCAACACGTGGGGCGTGAGGTCTCCACAGTACATCGATGTTGTCGCCAGTGGTCGGCGGAAGGTGCACGTGCCCGTCGACCTGGGACCGGACCGCAGCGACGCACGGATGCTCGCCAAGACCATAGGATCCTACGCAGTGCCGTAGGGGACCGCACCGCCACTTCCCAGCAAATTAGGGACACTGTTGCTCCTGGGGTATCGGCGAGGACCATTCGCAACCGTCTCCATGAAGCTGGGCTACGGTCCTGCACACCGTTAGGCCGTCTTCCGCTCACGCCCCAACATCGTGCAGCCCGCCCCCAGTGGTGTCGCGACAGGCGTGAATGGAGGGACGAATGGAGACGTGTCGTCTTCAGCGATGAGAGTCGCTTCTGCCTTGGTGCCAATGATGGTCGTATGCGTGTTTGGCGCCGTGCAGGTGAGCGCCACAATCAGGACTGCATACGACCGAGGCACACAGGGCCAACACCCGGCATCATGGTGTGGGGAGCGATCTCCTACACTGGCCGTACACCACTGGTGATCGTCGAGGGGACACTGAATAATGCACGGTACATCCAAACCGTCATCGAACCCATCGTTCTACCATTCCTAGACCGGCAAGGGAACTTGCTGTTCCAACAGGACAATGCACGTCCGCATGTATCCCGTGCCACCCAACGTGCTCTAGAAGGTGTAAGTCAACTACCCTGGCCAGCAAGATCTCCGGATCTGTCCCCCATTGAGCATGTTTGGGACTGGATGAAGCGTCGTCTCACGCAGTCTGCACGTCCAGCACGAACGCTGGTCCAACTGAGGCGCCAGGTGGAAATGGCATGGCAAGCCGTTCCACAGGACTACATCCAGCATCTCTACGATCGTCTCCATGGGAGAATAGCAGCCTGCATTGCTGCGAAAGGTGGATATACACTGTACTAGTGCCGACATTGTGCATGCTCTGTTGCCTGTGTCTATGTGCCTGTGGTTCTGTCAGTGTGATCATGTGATATATCTGACCCCAGGAATGTGTCAATAAAGTTTCCCCTTCCTGGGACAATGAATTCACGGTGTTCTTATTTCAATTTCCAGGAGTGTAGTTCAGTAATTGTCACCGTGTAAGATGCCCCTCATATCAACTGCATACGTATGTTTTATATCTTGCAGTGTCATATCCGAGCTTATTCAAATGAATGTGTGAAATAACCTCTACTATTTCACCTAGCTTAAACTTCTGCCTCTCCGTGACAATTTTCAAACGCATTCAACCAGAAACAAAAGTTTTTAATCATCATTATAGTGCCAGCATTAAGTTAAAACCATTTTGGTTTGAACTGGGCAGGTTTCAAGTCAATGAAAACGTTTAACGAGATCGCGTAACATGTGTGTCTCCATCTTAAAGATCACGCGGCACTCTATCCACTTAAGCTGGCTGTGAAGTAATCCATTTTAATATTTCAACGAAATTTCTGCAAGAGTCACGTATACCAGCACTGATGCAGATTAGCGAAACTTCTCGTTCTCACATCGAAAATTACCACAATTTTCAATCTGCTCTTGAGCAAAAGAAATTGGTAGATCTAAAGGGAGAAAGAAAACCTATGCTCTAGTTTCGAATGGGTTACACCTACAGATACTGAACGCCGGCTTTACTTGTGACGCAATGGTGATGCGTCGTATGACGCCGTACGGACTCAAAAAAAGATAAACAGAAGACTGACAATATTTAGGGAATTAGGAAAAACGACATTGCCTACGCCTTCTTATTTAAAAAACAACCATTGTGTGTCAAACAAACGGTTTCTGCCTTACATTGACCAGATTGTAGGCCTATAGGTCATCAGTATATTTTGGCGAATAATGCATTCATGATATGCATTGTCATACATTTTAAACATGGTAAAATATACACTGATCAGCCAAGACATTATGAGCACTGTCAACCGCTTCGTTGGATGACGCCTGGTGGGGTTGCGGCCACGTGACTCGGTAACAAAAGTATGGAAGAGGAGCAGATACGGACGGGGGATCACCCTAGGGAAGATATTGGCTGCACAAGGGGAACCCATTGAGACCCCCGATCTTGACAAAGGGCAGATTATTATTACGCGGAGTCTGTGAACGAGTATCTCGAAAATGGCAAAGGTCGTCGAATATTCAGGTGTTACTGTCGTGAGCATCTACGGAAAGAGGTAGAAGGACAGGGAAACTACAGTTAGGCGCTAAATGATTGGGCGTCCACGACTCTTCACAGAACGTAGGGTTCGGAGGCTTGTCTGTTCTGTAAAGCAGGATAGATTGTGATCCGTGGCATCTCCGCTGAAAGAGCACAGTGTTGGTGAGTGCACAAGTGTTTCGGAGGACGCCGTTCATCGTACATTGTTAGACGTGGAGCTCGACAGCAGACCACCGCCGCGCGGGATTAGCCGAGCGGTCTCAGGCGCTACAGTCATGGACTGTGTGACTGGTCCCGGCGGAGGTTCGAGCCCTCCTTCGGGCATGGGTGTGTGTGTTTGTCCTTAGGATAATTTAGGTTAAGTAGTGTGTAAGCTTAGGGACTGATGACCTTAGCAGTTAAGTCCCATAAAATTTCACACACATTTTTTGAGCAGACCACCCCTACGTGTTCACAAGTTGACCCAACGACGTCGTCAATTACAACTGCAGCAGGCAAAGGATCATCGGAATTCGACCGTCGATCAATGGAAACAGGTCGACTCTTCTCAATCACATTTTTGCTACAGTAGGTCGATGGTCGCCTGCACGAACGCCGTCACCGAGATGAATGGCGGCGCTACAGTCTGGAACCACGCGACCGCTACGGTCGCAGGTTCGAATCCTGCCTCGTGCATGGATGTGTGTGATGTACTTACGTTAGTTAGGTTTAAGTAGTTCTAAGTTCTAGCTGATGACCTCAGCAGTTAAGTCCCATAGTGCTCAGAGCCATTTGATTTTGAATGGCGGCTCGAAACATGCAGCGCGCCACGGACGCACGCTGGTGGGTGCAGTATTACGCTATGGGACACATTATCCTGCGTTTGCAGACATCTGCAAACTACCCGCCTACCTTAATGCTCGATGTCTTCCCCGACGGCGATGTCATCATTCAGCAGTATAATTGTCCGCGTCTCGGCGCCAGAACCGTGCTACAGTGGTTCGAGGAGCATTATAGTGAAATCACTTTGATGTCTCGGCGAGCAAATTCAAATGATGTAAATCCTTTGGAACCCATCCGGGTCGCTATTGGGCACCATCACCACTCATGTAAACCAGCAGCCCGTTATTTATGCGAATTACTTGACTTGTGCGTAGACATCGAATACCGCATACCTGCACGAATCTACCAACAAACTGTCGGACCCCTGATACGCAGAATCAGTGATATAGTTCTTACGAAAGATGGACAAACAAACTATTAAGCAGATGGGCATAATGTTTTTGCTCATCTGTATATGTCATGATGGCACTGTTCGAGAAATGCTGCGGATGACCTTTACAATCCGAAGATTGTCGATATTAAGACAGATGCCGGTTATGACTGTGACCTGTGATTGTGTCCAAAATAAAAGAGAATAAAAAATTGTATTAAACTAATAATATCCATTTTGCTTCTGTGTTACTAGGACTACAACTTTGCTTCCGCCGTTTTTTCTCGAAGTTCGGGGCTTTATTGTGAAAAACTTAAAAAAATTATGATTCATAGTATTGCCCATTGCTGGCCACTACATTCTCCCATCTTTCCGATAGCATACGAATCCCGTGGCGGAAGAACTGGGCCTTCTTTTGCGGGGACCCATGAATCGATTCATTTTTGCACTTGTTCGTACGATCGGAAGTGCTGGTCAGGCAGACTTTATGCCACTGATCGAAAAAAGTGGTAGTCAGAGAGAGCAATGTATAGAGAATACAGCGGGAGGGATAGCACTTCTCATTTCAACGTTTCCATGTATATTTTGACTGGTTTTGCGACATGGGGTCGAGCACTGACCTGCTGCAAAATTACCTTTACGTGACTATCGATGTATTGTGGCCGTTTGTGTTTCAGTGCTGGGCTCGAACGCATCAATTGCATTCCATAATGATGTCCTGTGACTGTCTTCGTCTATTTCAGTAGCTACGAAAACGTTCTGTCTTCCACTGCCATGACGGTCTTCGACATCAAAATCACCGTTCTTAAGGCGTTGAAAACATTCTCTGGACTTTCTACCACTTATAGTTCCCTCACCATTGGTCTTACCAGCATTTTAAGAGCCACAGCCGCAGATTTATTCATGTTAAATCAGAAAATTAAAACTTCCCGCAAATGGTGAGAAATGGGTACGTCAGTACTTAATCGAGAATAACCTTATGATGCAATCACAAATCGACTAATATTTTTATGGCATTATGTTTAGAGATGCCTAAGCTTATTGTATTATAATGACCAACCACCTGAACCCCACTTGCCGCTACTGCCGTCTATTACAAAACGGCAGAAGCAAAGTGCTAGAGCTAATTTTTTTTGAAATGTGTGTTCTTTTAACAGACTGATTTATGGTGTAACCTAGCGTCTAGGTTAGGATGGAAGGTCCACTTATGCGAATAACTATAATTCTTGTTATGGCACGTATGTCACGCACTTCGAATTTCGGTGAGTGGTTCTTGTCCGCCATAGTGATGACACCGTGAATAAAAGCTGACCGATGCTATCATCAGGCTCAAGAACACGCTGGTTTTTACGTCTATTCAAACGTAGGTGCCAACGTCTCAGAAACACGTGGTAGAGAAACTTTTTTCTCCCGTGTGTGACATTTAACGAACATTCCGTGGGCCGCCTGAATAAATCAGGGAGGGTAAGCGGTAGAAGGGACGGAAATAAGGGCAGAAGCGCGCGAGGAGGAGGCCACAGCCCGGCAACAGGGGTTTCGCCTCCCCCCCTCCTGTGTTTGCGCCGTCACGCGTCAGGGTATCGCTGCGCTTCTTGTTGGGGGGAGGGATGGGGGAGGTGGGCGTAAATGCCACTCCGTCTGCGCTCCGAAGCTCCAACGCTTTGTAACTGCCTGTTGAAATCTGTCTGCACACTCAAAGCAAGCCAAGAGATCTTACTGTCACCATCTAGTGATCTAGAGGCCGCCGGCGCAGTAGTTCAGTGGAGTGGCCACCCTCTGTAGCAAAAAGAACTGAGTGAAGTTTTTATCTGTGGAATTGGAGAGATGTCGTGCGACATCCGCACTGAATTGCTGAAGAAAAATAACAACGAAACAGACAGACAGAAAGTAATACGGGGAAAAAAAAAGTTGTTAGTGAAGCTGTCTCTGTATCGCCATGCTCCGAGAGATTTTTTTCTCTCTTAACTGGATGTTCGTCTTACTTTCATCGGACGCGCAAGTTGCCGAAGTGGAGTCCAACAGAAAGATTTACACGAGGCGGCCGTGTAACCTCAGACGGTGTCTGCCGGGCAATAATGCCATACCATGATTTCATTTCAGTGCTACTACTGCAAATGTGCACACACGTATTTCAAACGTTCTACTACGCAAACGTTAACACGAAATGATTGTGAATAAACACTTCAATCTATTGCATTAATTGACCGCTTAAGAAATCTAACTACATAATTTACCATTATATTAGCCACTAGAAAGTCAACTAACAGAGTTCATTTCATGGTTTATGACGGAATATCAAAGTCTGCCGGAGAGGTTCAAATGGTTCAAATGGCTCTGAGCACTATGGGACTTAACGTCTGTGGCCATCAGTCCCCTAGAACTTAGAACTACTTAAACCTAACTAACCTAAGGACATCACACACATCCATGCCCGAGGCAGGATTCGAACCTGCGACCGTAGCAGTCGCGCGGTTCCGGACTGAGCGCCTAGAACACTAGACCACCGCTGCCGGAGAGGAATCATGTAACAGGTCACCACCTGGTGTTGTCTGTTGCTACTAAAATAAGCACATTCATTTCCTGTTCTGACTGTGGAGCAGGTATCACCTTCTTCTCGTTCTGTTACTGATTATGATCAAGCTACTGACGCGAAGCTAGATATGCGAGGAGATTACAAAGCTATGTATACGACGGTAGATAGGTATTGTCCAGATAGATATATAATGCCCTCAATTACAGTTACAAGAAACTTCATCACTTAATGTGATAAATCTGACTGTGTTTCAGTGTGCTCACAAAGTGTTCAACTTTTACCGGTTATTGATCCGGCTATCACCGCTTGATAAACTGGAGAAAACTGCACATAATAATTATGAAAATATATGAGAAAGTAAAGGAGATCGAGAGAGAGAGAGAGAGAGAGAGAGAGAGAGATAGAGAGGGAGAGAGAGCAAGAGAGAGTTTCTGAAATGCTGACGCGACGGTAACAGAAGCGGCAGCATGAATGAGTTCGTGGTTCGATTGCGATCAATCTTTCCAGCTATCAGCGTAGTATCTATTAACCGAATTACCATGACTAACGAGTAGTAAGATGTTTAAGCCATTTGTTCACAGAAAACTGACAGCCTTCCCTATATTTCTGAACCTTCAGCACTTAGAAACACTGATGCTACATGCTACCTAAACTTGTGGTCCATGTGACCTGGATGCTTACTGTATCCACGGAAAAGTGAGAGTTGAATTCTTCACAGAGATCCAAGAAGTGAGAGCCACTGCCCGTCTTTGATGCTGCTCAAAACCTCTGTATCCACAGAAAACAATCTACTCGTCAAATCGGCACTACTTTTTATTGCCAATCTGTATTTTACATCGGTTCTGGAAGGTCTATTCCGGATCGTTTATTTGGCGCTGGTGTTTTCTAACAGCTGCTGTATATAATCACACAAACAATTAGGTAAAAAAAAGGCAACGATGTTATATTTCTCCTATACTCTTCAATGAAAACATGCATGAAGTGATCGGTGAGTGAAAAATGCTGAACAACAAATGAGTTTTCTTTAGATCGCGACACAAGATTAAATGCATCCTAACTCTGATTGCAGAGAATGAAGATGACTTTCAGATGGGAGTCTGTAAACTATAGCTTACAGCCTCAAATTACAACCTAAAATTGTTTATCGACAACACGAAAGGGATGGCATTTCAGGGCATACCACCAGTAAGATCAAAAATAGTTTTGAATAACGAAATCTCGGAGAATGTTAAACATTTTAAATATCTAGGATCTGTCCATGAAGTGGACCAAAAATTAGATTTACTTCCGATTATGAGGACGTAAGGAAGATTTAGGAATATGGAACGTAAATGAAAAAATAGAGGACAACAGGGCAAAATAGTAGGAACTTATAGACGCAAGGTTCGAAAGAGACTCCCGGTAAAGGATTACAGTTGTAAATGCACTGGGAGAAGAAACGAAGGAAGACCATAAGAGAGACAGAGTACCGTAACGGGCAATTTGTCTAACACATGAAGTGAAGAAGAACTGTTGTTTCAATAACCTACAAAATACTCCAGTTGGAAATTTACACCTATTCCAGCGCCTACTTAACCTTTTATAATGATTTCCGAATCGTCAGAGCATTTTCAATTTTGTGAGAAAGCATTTTCTGTGTATCAGACTATTACGACGTAATGGAAACAACGGTCAATGAGTGGGTCCGTACGAAGTCAGACAACCAAAAGTTCAACAAATTTTCCATCGTTGTCAGGTTTGGGCGCTAAGGAACGCTACCCAGTTTTTATTTTGGCATCGTGATACCATTTGTCTGTGGAAATTTATGGGCAAGATTCGTACTCCGTTTAGAGGAACAGAAGTTCCACAATACCGGTCTCTGTAATCCAGCACGCTGACCATGAATGTCTTGGATGAGGGTACAGAAAAAGTCTCTCAGCATGGAATACGAAACGAATAGGAGACAAATACCTTCATGTTGAAAAGAAATATATTTGCCATTTTTTTTCCACGACACAGGAATTTATTGATCGTCTCAAGCCTTTTGTCACTACTGAATACTGACTCTCAAGGAGTTAGTAACTATTCCTCTGGATATATTATTTACTTCATTATGTATTAATCAGCGAGAAAAATGATCTCCAGGGCTTTCTGTCACTTGGTTAGAGGTCATTTTGCTGAACTCCCGATAACGCCGTAGCAAAGGGGAAAGTGTAATTGGAACACGAGGCTAGGCGCTCCGTCCGGTGTGGTTGGAGCTTTCATTCTGCAGATGGAAAGCTGCTGCAATAATTGGCTGACGAGCTTTCACTGCCACTGAGCGGGCGACCATCTTATTGAAATCCGTGCGTGGACGAACTTTCGCCTGATGCGGTCGGTCGTGCAAACTGTGCAGGTTGCTAGGCCAGAAACTTCACGTATGCCATGTCCAAGATCGTGGTGTTCATATTATAAGAAAATCATTGCGAAGATATACAAATTATTATATTAAAAAAAGGCACTGATTATGAAGAGAATTCCTGGGCCCACTCTAAAGCCATCGGAAAGTGCAGTAGTCCCCGCAGTATCAGTCCAGAAACTCCGCTGACTTTTTTTTTTGCTAGGGAAAAATTTCCGATCGGAACAACCAGTAAGTACGAATATGCATTTGCTGACTTTTTATAAATCGAAATCTCCGGCCCAGTAACTCATCCCCAAATGGGAAGATTAAAAGACAGCCGATCAATAACCAAGAATTTGCCACAGTTTCAAACGCGAATTTCTTCGTTCATAAGTTAACGGTCAGTTACGTACAGAATGAATCTATTTTGAAGTGGAGTGTGCGCTCTTGTGAAACTTGATGAGAGATTAAAACCTTGCGACTCGACATCATGGCTTCAGTTTTGCCAATATCTTTCTCCTGCTTTTCAAACTTAGTCGCACCAAAATTCAAAGTATTCCGTTTCTATGTCCAGGTTCTAAGTCGATTAAGTTACGAAAATGTTCCATTTTCTAGGTGTTGGCTACCAAAGTCATTAAAATAGCCTCACTGTGAGGTCACAGGGACGACAGAAAGTTGAAAACACCCGCATATAGTAAGATGGTGTAATGTTTCGGATCTCCAACAAGGTGCGAAGGTTAGGTTTCTCTGTGTGTGAAAGTAGCTGCAAGCCGCTCAACGAACTTGCAGATGACATAATGTATGCTGAGAAAGACGGTAACAAATAAACCCAGAAAATATGCTCGAAACAGTGGCAACAATTGTAAGATCATGTTGTGACGCATAGTGAATAGGAATCAAAGAGCCCGCTGATGACGGCGATATTTCTTGCTGAAACTAGTTTGGTTGAATATGTAAATAAATAACAAAGGTGTTTTGCGTTGAAGCGGACCCACAAACTTATATTGTTGTTTCTGTTTGCAAGCACGGACCAGTGGAAGAGTTAAAGATAAAATCATAAAATCCACACTCATTTCAGCGAACATTGTTATTTTTAGACATGTGTCAGTCAGCACGAATTTCATTTAACAGAAGCTGGGGTGAACAGTATGTCGGTCAGCTATTTTTCTTTCTAAGTGCGTCACCGCTGGAAGATGGAACCATATACCCATACAAGGGTCAAGCAATAGTAGATTACGAGATGATAAAAAGTGATACACGTTTCTCTGATGGGGTTGAATGTTCAGCAAAATTGGTGACATGGGTATTGAGCAGAATTAACCTTCTCAAGTCACGTTAGTAAAATTCTGACATTGTGACACACATATTTCACGGAGGAAACCCTCTTCTGGTGAAGAACCCGCAAATTAACAAAAGCATGTAGCACGTGCAGTAATGACACTAACATAGTCTACAGCTCTCTGTGTAAAAGTTGCAAAACACTTAAACCCCGGCTAGCCCCAGACGAATATCATTCGGTGCGTGTGTGATAAGACGCGAAATGGCTGCTGATGTGGGAAGACAAATCCTTTAACATACCGAGCCCGACCAATTTATGACTATCATATAGTGCATCTAGGCTTGATATAAGAAATATTCTTTTCCCAACAACCACATCCCTTAGAGAACCGTCTGGAACCGCGCGACCGCTACGGTCACAGGTTCGAATCCTGCCTCGGGCATGGATGTGTATGATGTCCTTAGATTAGTTAGGTTTAAGTAGTTCTAAGTTCTAGGGGACTGATGACCTCAGCAGTTAAGTCCCATAGTGCTCAGAGCCATTTTTGAACCTTAGAGAACCACCTTAACAAAAAACAATCTACGCAAGGCGATCGTGAAATCAAAAATTAAAAAAAATAGTACTGGGCGCTTCCTGTCTGTTACTGGAACATCTGGTGTCATGCAAATTCGTTAGTAACCTATATTCTGATACCAGAAGATGACAGCCTACCCCAATAATAGCTTCTACCAGTACATAGTCTGAACCGCGCATTTCGGGCTCCGTTGATTAATAATCACCTCCTGGAATCCGTTGAGTCGCTCGTTCCAACGTGTGCTCTTCAAGATCTACACCAAGCGAGGACAAACGTATCTTGTGGTGATCATCAGCTACCTGACCTCTTCATTTCATTTCATTCTCATTTATCTTAAACTAGACTCTTTCTTACGTTTCTACTAAAAGACAAGCAACTCATCACCGAATACGCGTCGCTGTTTCGAGGCATCTATCTCGTTGCCACTCACGGGATCCTCACAGTCTGTCCCCTGTTAATGTCGTTTAAGTCGGTAGTTTTCTCTGCATTATCTTTTCACGGAGTTTACCAAATGATTTCTCCACGACCGCGATACCTTTAGTACGTATACCATTCGTATCGAGAGGCCGTGCGCCCATGATTGTCCTGAACTAATCTCTGAATTTTATCGTGTTGCCATCAACGCAAGGAATATCTGAAGACGCTCTCGTGTGTATAGTGAACCAGTAACAAAGCAAATACTGCGCTACCTGTAGCAGTTTATCAGTACATTTCCGATATAATGTCATTCATAAGTTTCTATGTAACGACGTTACTGTTCTGTGAGCGTCGAAGTGTCTCAAGAGCAGTGCCACACAGCCTAAAAATTTTCCTCCATCCTCTGACCCAGCATTATGCATAAAAAGTGTTATTGAAAAACTGCACCATTAACCTCTTGCCGTACATTGACGAGTCCGACTCGTGGAAACAAATGCGGATCAAACGTATACGTCACGGGTCACGCTCGTGGCAACGAATCTCGGGTCAAACTATTTTGTGTGTGTCGGATGTGGCTGTGCTCAGTACATACTTATCCAAAAAACAATGTCCGGTCGGGAAAAGCAAAAATATATTAATTGCCGAATTTATATATCGCAAGTAATTTTTAAAAATGTCTAATTGTCATATATATGTTACATTCCTTCTGAAGGAGTCACACCTGAAGACGCCCATGAAGATTATAATTTCTATTTAAGTATTATTTATGTGTAAAAATTCGTATTTACATTCTGAAATTTTGTTTGAAATATTGCATTACACAGACATATGTAAAAGGGAGCAAGAATTAATTCGTGTTAACATCTACAAGTGCAGTCTTACGTGAAAAAAATTTTGCTACGATATTATAGACTTTTCGTCTAGGAATCTATGTGAGTGATGTTATTACGGCTCCACGCCAAGTGGCTCCCTTTCTCATCGCTAGGCGCGTCCCTGTTCACACTAATCTCTAGACCTCCACTTTCACAGAACTTCTGAACTCTCTGAGGACGATCCTCGAAACAAACAGTGCAGTGCCGAGATCATTTGAGGTTGATTACAGACGTCAACTTCTTTTCGTACGCTCGTTCTACGGTAACAATACGTCCAACCAAGAAAATATTTATGTTTAGTGCTTAACAGCTTTTAGGCGAGTGTTTCATTAGAGTGAACTGTGACCGGTCAAGATTTCTCGCGAATAACAATCTAAGGTCTCATCCACTGCACCACCTGGTGACACGATGAAGCAGAGTACGAAAGCTCAGGAGAAACTATGCAGGATTCACATTTTCGCTTAATACTGCAGTGTAACCATGCTGGTAATTCTGCATCGAGTTATGGCTGAGTGGTGTGTACAGCAGCCTTGCCCTTTCACATACCGTCAGATCGACGCTTGCCTCGAAGCAAATGTCAGAAACAATGTGTTGCGTGGCGTTCGACCTGAGTGAGGAGAAAAGGTCAGGCTCTGCTACCCCCTAAATCTGGCCGTTTATTCTACGGTAAGCAGGCGTTAGCCATCTATTATGGAAGGTAGAACCATGGTGCTAGGTAAACATGAAGAAAACAGAAATAAATTTTTGTATGAGTGTCAAGATTTTCCACTTACAACAATCGAAGTTCTTTGAACATCAACGCAAAGGAAACTATTCTATTATACTGAAAGAAGCAGTAGCAGACGATCCATAAATGTAAATTTGCATATTAGTGTAGGTTCCGAAACGCGCAGGTCAGAAGGAAACCGTATTTACTTACAATATGATTTTTTTCTTATCGTTTAAATTTAATTGTCATTGCAACATACAGAACATTTCAGAGCTTTCAACTTAACCCTAGATTACTTAATTATCGTAAAATTTACGATTGTAGTTCTTGCCAATCTGGTATCGTTAGTATAGGGTGAAAAACAGGACATCTTGTACTTATTTTGTATGTGACATACCATTGGAGTTCTTATAACTTAATTATCTAGTGCATAAGCTATAAATCACGACGTCCTTTGATTATAATATGGAGCAGTAGCATTTACTGTGGTTTAGTATCAGATTTTCCCTTCTTTAGTGTTCTAGGGTTAAGTGTGGAAAAGGTCAGTACAGCAATAGACAGTAGCCTTTCACCGATTTTTAAGCGCCATCTTGTTTACGTGATAAACAATTGCAACGATTGACTTTGAAGCTTCCGTGGGAAGTCCGATCCATAGTTCACAGCAAGTGAATTTCCTTTGATTTGTAAAATTTACGTGGAAAGACCGACATATAGTTACAGCGAGTGAAATTTAATTTCGTACGTCCATCTACACATTTAACAGGTTGTGTGATGATATAGAGAGAATTGTTTTAGGTCATCTTCATAAATGTGAAGAAAGGGGTCGCTCTCTTAATCAGAAGTGTGGCTGACAGATGTCTATAGGACGCAGGATAAGACATTATGAACATGTATCTTTCGTACCGAAGAAAATTCAGTAAAACGAACACTGAGGAATTGAAGGTAATAATTACATCTGAGCAAATTCTAGAGCAAATTGATTCACAAGCCATTGACTCCTTTGTGAAAACAGTAATTAAAAAAAAGGGTTTAACTTCATTAATCTATGCTTTCGCAAAGAGTTGGTAAGGTTCCTGCATGAAATAATGCTCTGTACTGGAGAAACACAAGCACAATAGCGGGGGACAAGGGACGGGAAAGATCCCGTGTTATACGTGCTCAAAGAAAGACTGTTTATAAATTGCCAAGAGCTTCAGTCATCTTACAAAAGAATGATGTAGTGTCAGTGGATTTCTTTACGCGCGTGACCACGCTAAGTACCACATATTTTATTTCGTGAATAAGATGAAGTCTGCAGGATTAAGTTTATATGAAAAACTGTCCAATGAAAGTTTTTTACTTACTCCCGCACAAGTGCAGATTCACCTTTCTTGGGTTTCATCTTCGAAATTTATCTGATGTCTTTTTGTTAAAAGGTTAAGTATTTCGATCAATGACACGTTTCCAAGGATTTATGGGTGAATAAGAAAACTAGTTGATGGCACTAGTGTGAAATAAACTGTGAGACCAGAGCGTCTAGCGCCGGTTGATGAAAATTAAATCCATTAGGTTAAATAAGCAGCTCTAACTGATTTTGAGAACGCTGGAGTACTGGCATGAGGGACGTGGGAAATATTCATACCGGAAGATCGCGAGGACATTGAGCTGTAGTGCAATGACAGGAATACGAGCGATGAAGAGATGGACTCAGAGACCAACTGCGTGGCATGGGTACTTCCAGGAGCGCTACACCAAGAGAAGATCGTACGCTTGTTGGACTGGCTCTGACGAATAAACGAATGACAACACTTGAAAACCAGGAAGAGGTTAAGGGAAGGTTCCGGTCGAGAGGCATGAAAAATTGGTGAAGATTAGACTTTTGATTTCATACGAGGATTGTTTGTGTTGCAATGAGTGTTTCAACACGTTATTATACATGTATTCGTGTGCGAAAAAAAGTTTTAACTCATAACAAATCAATTATTGCCCTTCAAAACTCATCAAAGTATTCGCCTCGCGCCGTGCACTGGTTTGTGCGAAGCGTTGTACAGGCTCGTGGCTGTTTCTGAAACCCATAAAAACAGAAAACTCGTACATTACAATGAATTTCTGGGGGGCCATCACGATGAGGATTTCAAAAATAGCTCGAAAAACATGATAGCTATTTGAAAAACATGACAATTTCTTGGGATGTTTTTCTACGTTGAAATTTTTTTAAAAATTAAAATTCCAATACAAAACCGCTCTTGCTAAGTGACGCTAAAATTACTTATCTTCTATTAAAAAAAAAGTCAAAGGGCTCGAATTATCTGTCGAGGCTCTAGAGCTCTTCGCACGACGACAAATGTTGGCTCGAGAAAAACGCTGCTTCTATGGCTTGGAGAGGGGAAAAACCGAGTTTCTAAGCTTACTGTTAATTTGCGATCCCAGGACCATAGAGCAGTCCTTTCTTTAACTGAAACATTCTCTAGTTCCGAATTTCGTGTTGCATTTTTTCAATCCTAGCTCTTTTAATAAACTCAGACATTGCATGTTATCTGCCAGATAACTCCGTGAAGTTTCTGCTGTTCGTCCCTGTGACGATTTCTAACACATTCATGGTCGTCAGAATAGACCAATAACCTACGATGAATAGTCACTGAAGCGCCAAAGAAACTGGTACAGGCACGTGTATTCAAATACAGAGATATGTAAACAGGCAGAATACGGCGCTGCGGTCAACGTTTGGAGCAATTCTTAGATCGGTTACTGATGCTAATATGGCAAGTTATTAAGATTTAAGCGAGTCTGAACGTGGTGCTATAGACGGTGCATGAGCGATGAGAAGCAGCATCTCCGAGGCAGCGACGAAGTGGGAATTTTCACGAACGACCATATCACGAGAGTACCGCAAATATCAGAAATCCTGTAAAACATCAAATATCCGATATCGCTACGGCCGGAAAAAGATCCTGCAAGAACGGGACCAACGACGACTGAAGAGAATCGTTCAACGTGACAGAAGTACAACCCCTCCGCAAATTGCTGCAGATTTCAATACTGAAGCATCATCATGTGTCAGCGTACTAACCATTCAACGAAATATCATAGACGTGGCCTTGGGGAGCCGGAGGCCCATTCGTGTACTCTTGATGACTGCACGACACAAAGCTTCGCGCCTCGCCTGGGCCTGTCAACAACGACACTGGACTGTTGATGAATGGAAACATGTTGACTCGTCGGCCGAGTCTCGTTTCAAATTGTACCGAGCGGATGGACGTGTACGGGTATGGAGACAACCTCATGAATCCCTGGACTCTGCATGTCAGCGGGGGACTATTCAAGCCGGTGGAGGCTCTGTAATAATGTGGGACATGTGCAGTCGGAGTGATATGGGACCCCTGGTACGTCTAGATACGACTATGACAGGTGACACGTGCGTTAGCATCCTTTCTCATCACCTTCGTCCATTGATGTCCATTGTGGTTTGCGACGGACTTGGGCAATTCCAGCAGCACAATGCGACACCCCACGCGTCAAAAATTGCTGCAGAGTGGCTCCAGGAACACACTTATAATTTTAAACACTCGGTTGGCCACCAAACTCCCCAGTCATGAACATTATTGAGCATATCTGGGATGCTTCGCAACGTGCTGTTCAGAGATTTCCGCCTCCTCGTTCTTTTACGGATTTGTGGACAGCCCTGCAAGATTCATGGCGTCAGTTACCTCCAGCACTACTACAGACATTAGTCGAGTCCATGCTACGTCGTGCTGCGGCACTTCTGCGTGCTCGCGGGGGGCTAAACGATATTAGGCAGGTGTACCAGTTTCTCTGGCTCTTTAGTGTACCTGAGGCTTTACATGCTGTTGTTTCAACAGTTTTTGCTCTACAATGAAGATGTTTCGGTACCAGTCTCTAAACGCACGCGTTGGAGGTCTTTGTCCATTTTGCATACTGACACCGGTGCATCTCTAAAGCACATCTTCACTGGACAGAAATGTGTAATCTTTTCTCGCACAAATCCATAGAGTGCCTAGAGTTCCATTCAGCATGCTGTAATTTCTAAAGTACTTTCACAATCAATAATTCCTTTTGCAAGTATAATCTATATACCCAAAGGACCCAGATAGTGGAAATAAAAAAATCCATTTCTTCTTCGGTCTCGACCACAATCTCCCCTTAAGGGCAGGATTATTTGATGCTCGGTTGAGATATCTAGTTTATCGATGACTCCCTACCGCAGACAATAGTAGCTTGCATGGCGATCAGTCGGAGTCAACTGGGACATTGACTGGCGTTCTGTGGCGTTGAGCAATGAGTCAAGCTTCTGTTCATGGCAGACAGATCGACGCCAACGTGTTCGTGGATTATCTGGCGAAAGGTCATAGAAAGCATTGATTCTCCAGACGTATACATTTCCAATGCCTGAGATCATGGTGTGGGAAAGTGTTGCATATTTTAGTACCGGGATTAACTTGGTAACTGTTGAATGGAGGCTGAATGCTAGTCATTATTTCGCAAGAATGGTAAACTATGTTATACACGCCACGACCATGGTGCCACATGTTATATTCCAGATGGGTAATGCGAGACCCCACAAACAACGTACGCCTTGAGGAATGACATGTTACCTGATGACTCTCGTTTGTTTAATGATTTTTATGACGTTTCGTCAGAAAAATAATAACACAAACGTCAACCAAATATGCCGAGACGAGAGTCAACAGGCAACACATCCATAAGCGGCCACTAAAGCCTCAAGAGTTTTGTAACTTGAGGAATGTATTGTTCTGTAACTGGCCTGATTTGTCGCGCACAGAGCATGTCTCGGATACTTTAATACCGGCCACCAGCCTTGAACTGACACAGCATATGTTTCACACATGGCAAGGAATTGTTCAAGATGATATTCGTTGGCTGTTAGCTTTCATGCTACAGCGAATACGAGATGGCAATTGTGTTCGTTTGGGTCACACCTCACACTGGTGTTGGCGACCGTAACCAGGATGAGATGGATGCTTAGTCCTTTAACATTCGATATGTATTTAACATTCCTGCAAAATCTGGTAGCTGCCGCTTGCTTCCGTTATTGTATTATATAGGAAAAGGATGAAGTCTGTCAAACAGTAAAAATAAATTTATATTTTCTACATGACTTAAAATTTTAAACACAGTACACGAATTACAAATTAAAATCTTTCACAAATTCATTATAACATTAATTTAACAAGAAACTATCTTCAGTTTTCTTATTTTTCCCTTCAGATGCAAGAATATGTTCATTGTTGAACCATGGTGTTGAATGAATCAAGTCTTCAGTAAGCAACAAAACGTAGTGGGAGAAACTATGGATTCTACGCTCACTTTGGTCAGAACTGAAATTTTTACTCGCAGCCGCTATATCGCACTCTTAAGGGTGCTTAGAGCGTCTTACAACAACAGTACTTTTTTTCCAATTAGTAAACCTTTTAATTGAACTTCACCAGGCACTATAAAGCTAAGCTTGCGTACTGGATGACCTACACCCACATCCTCTCTTACAAATATGGTGTTAGAGAGTTGGAGCAATTTGTATTGACGCCAAGTTAAGTTGTAACTGCTCCTAGCGTTCCATAATTACTCTTTATGTGTCCTCCTTTCGCCAGATATAAAGGATTAAATGCCGTTACGTGAGCCCAGCAACCACGTTGCGATTCGTTGCCCGAAAACTATGGATTTGATATTAATGTAGCGCGTTTTTTATTATTTTTACACATCATCCCCTTCATTCCCCTTGCTATCCCACCTCCACTCCCCCAATCCCCCTCTCAGCACCACCAGAGACGCTATATTTTCCAAGCCTGAGCATAGTATATTTACGACGTTTGGTAGAAATTTCTTCAGGAGTTGCAGAATTTTGGATACAAGTCACAACTTTCCCAATGTCACTCCCACAACTAAGATTATGGTATTAAGGGAGCCTGGTTTTTTAATCCTACGGTCAGAGGAAGGCAACGAAATACGATGTCCAATGTGAGCATGTCTAACAAAGCAGTGCTGTGTTGAAAATAACCTTTTGGTTGAGGACAGCTTTATTTATAGCTAACTACCTTTTTCCCCACAGCATCTCCTACGTACTTATTAGGCACATACAGTACACATTTTTCCTCCAAAGCCCTCTCTGTGTCTTGACCTCCTCCTTCCCCAATCTCTGTTCATCTCCTTCGCCCCCTCTCTCCAACATATCTTCCACAAACTTCCCTCTCTCTTCATCCTTTTCCACCCTCTCTGTCTCACATCGATACTATTCCAACACAACATTCTTGTCATACAAGGCAGTCTACTTGTCAGGGGCGTTTTCTGCCCTTTATGTGTTGGCTGATCAGCAAAGCAAGACAATAACAGACTGAAACCATTCCCACACAATCCGTCACGTCAAGCATCCTATTGGCAGGGGGTGAAAAAGAACATGTTTCTAGTATCTTTGCTCCTATTGGAGTTACGAGGATATAAACCACTCAGTAACGGCACCTGTGTAGTTTGATGTTTATGTACCAAATTTGGTTGAGATCGATCCAGGGGTTTGGGAGGAGATCCTAGACATTCACACATTGGCACTACTTTATACAATCCAGGGTGAGCTGCCTCTACCTGCGGGTTTTATGCAACCCACAATGCCTTGAAATACCACGTGGAAATTTTCATATGCTCTGGCTTGCTACATGCAAACTATTAGTTCTAGATAAAAAATTAATAGGACCTTTTTGTAGGAAATTTAATGTTCCTCGAGAAACTCGAACCTTCGGCCTCCACCAGAATAGTACCCCAGTACAAAATTCAACTACATTACATTTCCTACAAAAATGTCCTGTTCATTTTTTCTGTAGGACTAATAGATCATGCATAGCGAGCGAGAAGATATGAAAATTTCGCGCATGGTGTTTGCAGGCGTTGTGGGCTGTATAAAACCTATAAGTGGGGGCACCTGAATCACCCTATATGTCGGATAGCACATCAAAGAATCGCTAATAAAGCTCTGTTGACCTACAGATGGGTTTAGAGCTGTAGAGGTAGGGCAGTGCAGACCCAGTGACATCAATCTAACAAAATCTGTACATGTGCGACGTCGTCGGTGCTAATGTCGAAATGAGGACTAGGAACTCTGTGAATATCCAGTAGTAGAGTGTGAGCACAGAATCTCTCTGCCAGCAGTCTCACGCTAGTGAGGATGAATCTGAAGCTTCACGTGCTGGGGCTCATCCTGATTACTCTAGATTTTGTGATTGTAATGACAACCACTGTTACAGAAGCAGTGTATCGTCCAAGATTCGGAAAAGTTGACTATTCCACAGAATCAGCAGCAAATCTGTATTGTTACAATTCATTTTCTGTTTATTTGTTCCAACTGATCCGATTAGGGCCATCATACCCTCTCTTACATCGGACCGCAGCCTCCCACACACAGAACCTTTCTTACAGCACACGCCGGCCGGTGTGGCCGTGCGGTTCTAGGCGCTGCAGTCTGGAACCGCGTGACCGCTACGGTCGCAGGTTCGAATCCTGCCTCGGGCATGGATGTGTGTGATGTCCTTAGGTTAGTTAGGTTTAAGTAGTTCTAAGTTCTAGGGGACTGATGACCTCAGATGTTAAGTCCCATAGTGCTCAGAGCCATTTGAACCATCTTACAGCACAGTTACCTAAGAAATAACAATTTTAATATTGCAAATAGTATTGAAATATTTTGAGGGCCTAAAATGACAATTTGAGTAAATAATACTGACTGTGAACTCTAAAGTTAATACTGGCAGTACTACTACTGCTACAGCTACCACCACTAATAATAATAATAATAACACAATAATGATAGTGGCATATATGAAAAGAATTTACAAATGTACAAGATAGGTGTTTTATGATGTACCGATTTCTGGGGAAAGGAAATTTAAGGAGACTGCACAAGCTAAGAATACTGGGAAATGAGAAATATCTGGTTGCAAAGGAGGATATATTGGGTAACGAGCGCGTTAAGGGATAATGGTAATCATTGCTTTCCTTTAATGGATTATCTCAAAGCTGTCTTCTTATGTTGAAGCTGTTATTCAGTTCTCTAATTAACGTGGGAGGTTATTCCAGAGTTAGGTTTCTGATATTGAGAACGAGCTCTAGAAAGTGCTGGGACAAACAGAATTTTGCTTTGATGAGAACGCTTGCTTCTGCGCTGGTGCTCAAACGAGAGCGTTAAAAGTCGAGGAGAGATATGAGGGCAGCGTGCGTTGATAAAACAGTAGTCAAGACAGTGGGTATCGAAATCTCTGCACTTGTCTGCATGCAGTCAGGATACGTGTGCATACTATGTTGAAATATGATCAAAACGTCCAAAAACTCAGATATGTCGAACACAGGCATTAATAACCAGTTCCAGGAAAATATAAGTGTTTGTACAAAATTTCTTTTTCAGGTCAAGAGGGAAGAGCTTGTCATATTTTTGTAGGGTATAGAGAGATGCTGATGCCTTATTGCACGTTGTTGTTACATTAATGTGGAACCTGTGAATGAAGGAAACGAATAAATAATTACTAATGGCTTTGACCTGGTTTACAGTGCAAAACTCTACCATTTGACCCCGTTTCTCTCCACACTGAAGTGGGTAAATATTCTGTCACAGATGCTACGTTATCACAGGGCCATTGTCATGTTAATGAAAACAATCGTCGTTTCCAAACTGTCCCTCCACTGTAAGCAGTACACATTGCTGTAAAATGTATTCAAATCCTTCGCATTTAGGGTTTTCGTAAATGCAACGAGGGGTCCACACCTTAACGACACGACACACTCCCATACTGTAACATCACTACTGGCACTACACATGATTCGCCAAACCCAAACACTTCTACCGGATTTCCACAGGGAACAGCGTGTTTATTACTCCAAATCACTTGTTTCCAGTCACCCACTGTCCGTTGCGTCGCTCTTTACACCACCTCGAGCCTCACTTAGCACTAATTATAGAAATGTGTGGCTTATGAGGAGCTGCTTGAGCATTGTACGAGGCGTGCGAAAAAGTAACGCCTGCGAAATTTCTGTGTGGAAACTCTTAAAACTTTTTAAATCAAATGAACATTAGTAACATTATACGAGGGTTGTCCAGACAGTAAGTTCCGATCGGTCGCGAAATGGACACCACAATGAAAACCCGATGAAGTTTTGCACAGATGTGTTGGTTAGAGTCTCTAGTATGACCATCGATCGCGTCATGTCACTCTTTGCAGTTGTGAGCGCACTGTGAGCGAGTAAAGGTGCCTAGAACAACGATGTCTCTCGGAAAGTTGGAGAGCTCTCTGAGAGCCTCCGCCTTAATGAATGCAGCCCACCCAACACAACTGCCACGCACTTCCTTCTTCATGGCAATTCTCAGCTACACTCTGCAGGGGCAGTGAAGACGCTTCATTTAACGACCAATCGGAACTTACTTTCTGGACAACTCTCGTATGTCTTTATTCCTGAGGTCTACATATTTACAGCCCTCTGTCGCTGGAGGGCGCCGAATTGTAGAGTGTTACTTAGCAAAGTGTAACGTAAGCTTTGTCGGTGAGTGAGAAAAGGCAAACTGTAATCGAGTTTCGAAATCGAAGGGCTCGTCCACGCATGGAGAACCATCTCCTACGGTATGAAATACAAAACTACACACGAGCGGTACGACTTCCGCAACGATCCGACGCCTTGGGTTCACTCTCATCGATCGTTCTCCATATTCTCCTGACTTCGCCCCATCCGATTTTCATCTTCTTGTGGGAGTAGTAAACAGCGAACCAGTCGCAAAATGAAAGGTTTATTAAAACCTATTTAGCGTGGTTTCAGAGTCTATAAAACGTTATCGTACCCCTGCCAGAACATGCAATCCAGTTATCAATATTTCCTTCTGAAGAAGATGTTTCTATAAACTTGAGACCATGTTAAAGGGGTTTTAATAAATCTTCCATTTTGCAACTGATGGGCTGCTTACTATTCTATTGTTGTTGCTCCAGCCACGTATAAAAATTTTAAAACAATTTTGTTCTGTTTCCAAACTAAAACACTGCCTCTGAGGACTGCACTTTGACAGTAATAAAGGAGTGTAAGAAGAGGTGAAGTTGTGGCTCTATCAACAAACATTCTACAGCAATGGTCTTAGGAAACTGGTCTCTTGTTGGAAGAAATGTGTTCGTCGTCAGGCTGATCGTCAGGCTGACTATGTTGTGAAATAAGTCGACGTGAAGAATAAAGCTGAAAAATATTAATAACATTTGTTTTATTTAAAAAGCCTGAAAATTTTCACATAAAAATTGTGAGTCATTACTTTTCAGCACGCCCTCGTAACTCATTCATTTTTAACTCCCTACACACAGTCATTGTGCTAACTGGACTGACGGTAGTACCTCGGAACTCACGCTGATTTCATACGACTTTTTGCAGCTCGCCCGGAGTGTTCGACGGTCCCTGTCCGTCTCTAGATGAGATCTGCCAGATCTTGATTTAGTTGTAATTGTTCGTTCTCGTTTCAACTTCGCAATCTGTTCAGTAACAGTCAACTTGGGCATCATTAGAAGGGTCGAAATGTTTGTGGAGTATTTTTTATTTAGGTGACATCCGGCGTCTAGCCCAGGTTCGAAGTCACTGAATTCTCCTGAACGACGCCTTTTGGTGTTACTGCTGCTCCACTGACAGCACGCTGCTCCCCGCCTCCTTTTGTACGGTGGGTCCATTTCACGTGACGTCTGGTGGACCATTCCGAATTACACTACTGGCCATTAAAATTGCTACACCAACAAGAAATGCAGATGATAAACGGATATTCATTGGACAAATATATTATACTTGAACTGACATGTGATTACATTTTCACGCGATTTGGGTACATAGATCCTGAGAAATCAGTACCTGGAACAACCACCTCTGGCCGTAATAACGGCCTTGATACGCCTGGGCATTGAGTTAAACAGAGCTTGGATGGCGTGTACAGCTACAGCTGCCCATGCAGCTTCAACACGATACCACAGTTCATCAAGAGTAGTGACTGGCGTATTGTGACGAGCCAGTTGCTCGCCCACCATTGACCAGACGTTTTCAGTTGGTGAGAGATCTGGAGAATGTGCTGGCCAGGGCAGCAGTCGAACATTTTCTGTATCCAGAAAGACCCGTACAGGACCTGCAACATGCAGTCGTGCATTATCCTGCTGAAATGTAGGGTTTCGCAGGGACCGAATGAAGGGTAGAGCCACGGGTCATAACACATCTGAAATATAACGTCCACTGTTCAAGGTGCCGTCAATGTGAACGAGAGGTGACCGAGACGTGTAACCAATGGCACCCCATACCATACACCAGTATGGCGATGACGAACACACGCTTCCAATGGGCGTTCACCGCGATGTCGTCAAACACGGATGCGACCATTATGATGCTGTAAACAGAACCTGGATTCATCCAAAAAATTGACGTTTTGTCATTCGTGCACCCAGGTTCGTCGTTGAGTACACCATCGCAGGCGCTCCTGTCTGTGATTCAGTGTCAAGGGTAACCGCAGCCATGACCTCCGAGCTGATAGTCCTTCCTGCTGCAAACGTCGTCGAACTGTTCGTGCAGATGGTTGTTGTCTTGCAAACGTCCCCATCTGTTGACTCATGGTTCGAGGCGTGGCTTCACGATCCGTTACACCCATGCGGATAAGATGCCTGTCATCTCGACTGCTAGTGATACGATGCCGTTGGGATCCAGCACGGCGTTCCGTATTACCCTCCTGAACCCACCGATTCCATATTCTGCTAACAGTCGTTGGATATGGATCAACGCGAACAGCAACGTCGCGATACGATAAACCGCAATCGCGTTAGGCTACAATCCGACCTTTATCAAAGTCGGAACCGTGATGGTACGCATTTCTCCTCCTTAAACGAGGCATCACAACAACGTTTCACCAGGCAACGCCGGTCAGCCGCTGTTTGTGTATGAGAAATCGGTTGAAAACTTTCCTCATGTCAGCACGTTGTAAGTGTCGTCACCGGCGCCAACCTTGTGTGAATGCTCTGAAAAGCTAATCATTTGCATATCACAGCATCTTCTTCCTGTCGGTTAAATTTCACGTCTGCAGCACGTCAGCGTCGTGGTGTAGCGATTTTAATGGCCAGTAGTGTACGTAGCAGTGTCAGGATGCTTCTGATCAGATAGTGTACATCACAGGAATAGTACAAGGCATTAATTACAGCGGTGTCTGTTGGTTGTTTTCTTAATATTGAGGCGCGGCTATGCTTGACTGGAAATCTGGGATACTCAATCGCGTGAGCAGTTTCTTTTCCGCTGGTTTCAAAACAGGTCACACAGGGGAAGCTGAAGCTGTGGGCGTGGGTGTCCGCGGATTGGCTGGCGGCAGCGGCGGCACTTTGACAGCTTGCCAGCAGCGCTGAGCGGCGGGAAGGAGGTGGCCCATTACCTGCCATCTGCGCCACCGCTCTTGCGCAAGACCCCTGCTTCTCGCACGGCCACGTCTCCGCATACACATGTACTCGTACTGACTCACTACCGCACTGTCACAACTTCTACATCTGTAGTGCATCCTTCACTACACTGGTCCTCCGTTGTTTCGTGTCATTCGTTGACCGCAATATTTTCGTGAAACGAGAGCATGGAAAGGACAAAGGCAGAAATTTTTGTGAGTCCTTAGCCATCTGACTGGTCTGATGCAACCCACCACGAATTATTTTCCAGTAGCATACTAATCATGTCAGAGTAACAACTTCAACTTAAGTCGTCAATTATTTTCGGGATTTATTCCAATCTCTGTCTTCCTCTACAGTTTTTACACTCTGCAGCTTCCTCTAGCACCATAGCACTTACTCCTTGACGTCTTAAATGATCCTCTATCGTCCTGTTCCTTCTTCCTGTCTGTGTTTCCATGTGTTCCTTTCCTCGCTGATTCTGCGGAGGACCTTATCAGTATCTCTAATTTTCTACATTCTTCTGTAGTACCCCATCTCAAACGCTTCGATTCTCTTCTGTCCCGGGTTTCCCACAGTCATGTTTCACTACCATACAATGCTGTGCCCCAAACGTACATTCTCAGACATTTCTTCCTCAGATTAAGTCCTATGTTTGATACTAGAAGACTTCTCTTGGCCAAGAATGTCCTCTTTGCCTGCGCTAGTCTGTTTTTGATGTCCTCCTTCCTCCTTCCGTCAATGGCTATTTTGTTGCCTCGGTAGCTGAGTTCTTTAACTTCATCTACTTCCTGATCCCCAATTCTGATGTCAAGTATATCGCTGTTCTCAGTTCTGCTACTACTCATTACTGTCGTTTTTCTTCGATTTCCTCTCAGTCTATATTCTGCTTTCATTAAAGTGTTCATTCCATTCAACAGATCCTGTACTTCTTCTTCACTTTCACTGAGGATAGCAATGTCACCAGCGAATCTTATCACTGCTATCCTTTCACTCTGAATTTTGATCCCACTCTTGAACTTTCTTTTATTTTCGTCATTGTTTCTTCGATGTACGTATTGAACAGTCGGGGTGAAAGCTTTGCCCTTCTTATTCCGAGCAGTTCGTTCTTTATCTTCCAGTCGCATTGTTTTCTCTTGGTGCTCGTACAAATTGTATTTTAGTCGTATTTCCCCTAGCTTACACCTATTTTTCTCAGAATTTCGAACATTTGCACCACTCTACATTGCTGAACACTTTTTCCAAGTCGACAAAGCCTGTGAACGTGTGTTGATTTTTCTTCAGTCTTGCTTGCATCTTCATTCGCAACGTCAGAACAACCTCTCTGGTGTCTTTACCTTTTCTAAGGGCAAAATGGTCGTCATCTAACAAATCCTTAACATTCTTATCCATTCTTCTGTCTATTATTCCTCTCAGCAACGTGGATGCATGAGCTGTTAAGCTTATTGTGCAATAATAACTTTCGGCTCTTGCAATCTTCCTAACAGTGTGGATGATGTCGTATCTGAAAATACATTCTACACAGTCACTCCTACCTCTCCCCCCAATGGTTTTAGAAATTTCGATGCCAGGGTCAGTCCTTCCGACAGTCGTTTCTTTTTCGATTTCTTCAGATTTTTCATGTAAAAAACATTTTCTCTTATCATCCCTGTACTTTCTGTTTATTTCATTCCGAAATGACTTGTGTATCTGTTTCTGTAATCCTTAATTTCCCTGAACATTTTTCCATGAACATGAAATAATAGACTACCAAAGTCAGTCAATCACTTAACTTCTTACATGTTCTATGGATCACAGTTGTGATCTCTCGCTGTGTGTGGAAGAGTCAGTTTCTCAATGTCTCATGAGGAATGACCAATATTCAGGGACATGGAAAGAACACTCATTTGAAGCAAAAGATGTCATATGGACATATGTCCTATTCCAAATGGTTTTCGAGATAAACACATTTAATGTATATCGTTATTTATAGAACTGACGGCTTTAACTTGCGCCTTCGCAAAGAACTGATTTGAATCATACTTAAACAAAAGAATGCAAAAAGTTGTCCTAAATTATTCAAACAATATTGAAAAGTTGAAAAATTTTAATGACTGGGGAGAAATCACAAATCTATTTCCAAAGAATTCAATTCTGAGTCCACTCCTATTTCTACGATCGAAATGCATACTGACCAATGTGGCTGAAAGCAGCGTGATAAGTTGGGCTAGAATAAAACGTCAAAGAAATCGACTGGGGGAGACGCATACGTGCTCATTAGTATGCCAAAAACAAAGCTACCAGATGTATAAGTATGAAACTGAAATGTGGTTGCAATAGCTACACGTCTGTTGTTTGGAACTGATAACCAACATTTTATTCAAAATAATCTGCAGTGCTATTTATACATTTCTCCCACCTCTCCGGCAGGCTATGAATGGCACGCCAAAAAAAAAGCAGTTCTTCTTTTGAAGCAAACCAGTCAGCGAACCATTTTCGTACATTTTCATAGGAACTGCAGCGTTGTTCATCGAGAGCCTGTCCCAGTGATGCAAGCAGATGATACATGGACGGAGCCAAGCCTGGAGAATAAGCTGCATGCCCTAGTAATTCCCAACTGGACGCCTCGATCGTTTCCCTGACCTGTTTTGCTCTGTGTGATGGGGCGTTATCATGCAGCAATATAACTGTGTTGCCTTTTTCGATATTCCGGTCGTTTTTCAAGTAATACTCGATTTAAAACGTCATTTGCTGTTGGTAGCGATCAGTGTTAATGGTTTCACCAGGTTTTAGCAGCTCATAATAGATGACGCCCTGTCTGTATTTGAGTGCAAATCGATGTTCGATTGTTTTCCCAATAAGCATATTACGTTGAAGATACTGCCACCAACGACAGTCAAATACTGCCAACCTCTGGATGTACGAGGTTTACTCAGAAAGTAATACACAGCATGTTTTCTATCATCCAAAAACAATGCTACGAATGCGAAACTTTACGTATGTATTATTTGAAGACTCCTGAGTGGGTGCGCCAAGTTTCCGTCACTCCCGACAGGTAGCGTAACTGCGGGACTGTTTCAAAATGGCGTCTGTAGGTGATGTACATTACAAGCAACTTGCCGTCATTGAATTTATCAGAGGAGCTGTAGGGAATATTCACTAACGCTTGTGCAACGTCTATGGAGCATCATCTATCGCTGGGCACGAAGGGTGATGTCATCAGAATGCGGTTCGGCGGAGCTCCACGATTTGCAGCGATCGTGGAGTCCATCCACGGCTGTCACACCTGATATGTTGCAGCGAACATCCACTTGCTTGGGCCATTAAGGGATGCCATTTGTCGAAGATATTTTGAGAACGATGAGGAGGTGATTCACACAGTGAAGCACTGGATCCGCCAGCAGGACAAGGATTGGTACCGACAGGTCATATACGTCCTTGTTTCGCGCTGGAGGAACGCCATAGAACCGTGTGGAGATTGCGTGGAAAAATAGGGTGTGTAGATAAAACACCATTCTTTGGTGTGTGTAATTCTCACTATGTCCAATAAGGAATGGTTGAAGAAAAATGCGTTGCATTACTTTCTTTATATACAGTATTTTTGATTCTGTGCTATACTACGCTAGACGTCTTGTTGATTTTGTACGTATGCAAATCGGAAAACGGAAGGTCACTTTACGTGACGGTTATCATCATCATTGCTCACTCCGTTATCTACAACGAGCTTTATGCACCGAAATCGGGAGGAAATCGGGAGCTGTGTTAATGCAAGCACTGCAAATATCTATTTATGAAGTTGGCATTCCGATTGCGTTATTTGGCAATGTAACTACTGTGACTACTGATACTGCTCTACTGCAGTGCGGACACGCTGAAAATGATACAGCTTGTCCACATGTTACCCTTGTCAAGAATGTGTGCTTTTCCATTCACATTTCTTTTAAGCAGTACACTGAAACTCTAAATTTGCACTCCGATGATAGATAAGAAAAGGCCGTAGGGGTATACAGAAACTACACGTGTGCTGACATACGGTGTCCAGCCACATTAATGTGACCTCCTATCAATAGCCTGTATAATCATCTTCCGAAGCCTGGACCGCTGTGAGGTGTGCATTTAGAGTGTCATGAAGTTCTGGACCGCACCGACAGGGACGTGGAGCTACGCCAACTCCAGTGTCGTGGCCAGATGCACTCTGTTTCTCGGTTAAGAATCATTGGCGCGAAGAGCCCGGTCAAGTTGGTTCCACTGATTATCGACTGGGTTTAAATCCGGGGAGCTTGGTAGCCAGGGGGGTACGGCAAATTCATAGTGGCGCTCTACGAAACTCACACTTACACAACAAGCTGTGTGACACATTGCACTGTCCTGCTGGTAGATGGCATCAAGCCGACGAAAAACAAACTTCGTGGAGAGATAGATGTAATCGCCAAGGACAGATGCATATTTGTGTTGACCCGTTGTGCCATCCAGAGTGACCAGATCACCCAGGGAAAGCAACGAAAACATGCCACAGACCAGATTTTTTTTCCCCAGAATTATCGATGCATACACAACCCGCTTTCTAACACTTTTGAGAGGGTGTATTAACACTAAAGTTTGCTACTGGTTTTACAAAAGTGGTTTAATATGAACACACTTCCAAGCAAATAAACTAAATAGTAATATGTATCAAGGAAAGGCCCCTTAGCCTCTCTGGATACTTCCCAGAGACTTACCCGTCCCTAGCCACGGGAAGGCGGGCCGCTACTACCAGGAAACCACTACATTCATAACATTCTTTTAGTCCCTCCATCACCATACTGAACTAACTACAACTACCATCTACTACAAGTCAGAGACTTAAACAAACAATATATTTACATATTTACATTTTGCGCTGTAGATCTTGAGCGCGCACACGCTATTCAAGCTCTCCCAAGGTAGGCTCACTGAGCCTCCTTTGAGATTTTGTTTATCAATTTTACGAAATTGTCGACTAATTCACCATTCCTCTAAATTTCCTCAACATTTCTTGTCTGTAGAAGCTGCCTCTCAACTGAGACAGTCTGTTCGTAAATTGGACAGTCAAACACTGTATGTTCAGGCGATCCCTCGTGGGCACCGCAGTCACACTCTGGTGTCTGCCTTCTCCCTATTCGATGTAGGTACGTGGAGTAGGGACTATGACCTGTAAGGAAATGAACTAGGCTCTGCGAGGGCTTCAATACCTTGTTGTTTACTTTTTCCCTTACGGTAGGTAGAAACATATGGACTCTACGGCCCGTATTAGACCTATCCCATCCTCCCTGCCAAATGTCAAGCATTCTTTCTTTAATGGCTTTAACACTTATCAGAGGAATGCCCATAATATTTTGCACTTTGTTATGTTTAGTTTATGCAGCCAATAGAAGGCTGCATGTTGCCTTATTATCAAGTCTAGTGGGCATAGCCCAATGACTACCAATGCCAAGGCGTGGAGCCTTCCGACAGGTTGTTTCTTTCAGACGTTGCAAGTCATACAAGCCAAAGGCCATCTGTCCGATAGAGCATAAAGCGTGAGTCATCTGAAAAGGCCACATGTCGTCAATCAGCGGACGTCCAGTTGCAGTATTGGCGTACCAGCCCTCGTTGTCGATGAACAGCAGTCAGCATGAACCAGGCGCTCGGTGCGGAGCCCCGTAAGAAGCGACGTTCGCTGAATGGCCATTGAGAAGTCACTGTTGGTAGCACCTAGGTTCATCTGGAAGATCTGTTGCTCAACAGCTGGTCGTCTATTCGCGCGTACGCATCTCCGCAGTGGTCGTCCACCCCTGCCATCTATGGCCCATGGTGCGCTACAGTTGCCTCGGTGCCGGTTCTGGATAGCACCATTTTGCCGTGCACGGTATACTTTAACCACGGTGGCAGGCGTACAGTTCACAAACTTAGCCCTTTCGGAAATGCTTCTAACTTTGGTCCGAAAGCTAATGATTATTTTTGAACGTCAGATAAATCACTCTGTTTCCTCATTGCAACAATGCCGGCCGGAGTGGCCGTGCGGTTCTAGGCGCTACAGTCTGGAACCGAGCGACCGCTACGGTCGCAGGTTCGTATCCTGCGTCGGGCATGGATGTGTGATTTGTCCTTAGGTTACTTAGGCTTAATTAGTTCTAAGTTCTAGGCGACTGATGACCTTAGAAGTTAAGTCGCATAGTGCTCAGAACCATTTGAACCATTACAACAACGACTGCACTTTTTTCCTCATTCTCTCGACACGCTGTATAATAGGGGCGTTTGAAAAGTCCGTGCAAAAATAAAAACTACGTATGTATTTGCGGTAAACCTTTTTTATTTTTCGACATAGTCTCCTTTTAGACTTACACACTTCGTCCAACGCTGTTCTAATTTGTTGATCCCTTCCCAATAATAGGAATTGTCCAAGTCTGCAAAATAGCTATTAGTTGCTGCAATCACCTCCTCGTTTAAATAAAATCTTTGTCCCGCCAGCTATTTCTTCAAATTGGGGAACAAACAGTAGTCCGAGGGAGCCACGTCTGGAGAATAAGTGGGACGCTAAACGAGTTGGAATCCTATTTCCATTAATTTTGAGACCACAACTGCTGAAGTGTGTGCTGGTGCATTATCGTGATGGAAAAGGACGTTTTTGCGGTCCAATCGCAGGCGTTTTTCTTGCAGCTCGGGTTTCAGACGGTCCAGCAACGATGAATACTATCTACCTGCAATAGTTTTGCCCTTTTCCAGATAGTCGATGAGGATTATCCCTTGTGAATCCCAAAAGACAGTCGCCACAACCTTTCCGGTGGAAGGAATGGTGTTCACCTTTTTTGTGTAGCTTCTCCCTTGGTAACCCATTGTTTAGATTGTTGTTTGGTCTCAGGAGTATAGTAATGTATCCACGGTTCATCCACAGTGACGAAACGACGCTTAAAGTCCTGCGGATTCTTCCTGAACAGCTACAAACCAGCCTTGCAACACTTCACACGATTCCGGTTTTGGTCAAGCGAGAGCAATTGCGGAACTCATCTTGCGGATAGCTTTCTCATCCAAATGTTTATGCAATATGCTATGCACCCGTTCATTCGAGATGCCCACAGCATTAATCTCATGCACCTTAACTCTTCTCTCATCCATCACCATATCATGGATTTTATCAATGATTTCTGGAGTCGTAACTTCCACAGGGCGCCCAGAACGTTCAGTGTGACTTGTGCCCATATGGCCACTCCGAAAATTTTGAAACCACTTATAAAATGTTCTAATCGAAAGTGCAGAGTGACCATAATGTTTATCAAACTTGTCTTTAGTCTCCTGAGACGTTTTGCCTTTCATAAAGTAATGTTTAATCACCACACGAAATTATTTTTCGTCCATTTTTTCACAATCACTCGACTTCCTTGATTCACACTAATGCCAAACACAAAGAAATAGACAAATATGGCCGAAACTTGGTGTGCGTTCTTTCTAAAGATGCTAGGCAATAAACATGACCTCGTTACGCGCCGGTGGTGCCATCTCTCGGACTTTGCACGGACTTTTCAAACGCCCCTCGTACATACTCTAGACTGCCAGTGCTGCCACCTGCCGTCTGTGAATGGTCACTGCAAGCTGACGTCGAACATAGGCAGCGATCACATTAACGTGAGTGGACTGTGATTAGAAACTAAAAAATATGGGATTCAACTGAAAACGACAACATACAGTATGGCGTCTCCCGCTGGTGACGTAGAACACGATCTTGCATCTCAATCGCCACGTTCCTCTCCACGAAGCAAAGATCTCACGTCTTACCCAGTCTTCCACTCTGCACAACGCTGTGGGACATGGGATTCCGTTTTGTGACGTCACAAAATTCGACTAGCTCCGCGTCGTATGAGGGTGGCTACGACGTTTCCCTTTGGCACTCCCGATGTTCTTTCTGTCTTTTTACATCCGTGTCGTGCAGCAAGTGCCACGGGAGATGGTGCGCGTCGTTTGGTGGTAGCCAGTGCCAGCTAGAGGAAATGGGTTCAGACCGGACGTTATGGCTGCCTCTGTCACGTTGACAGTGGCGCCGTGTCGCTGCGTCGCCACCTCGCCTTCCTCCGCCTCCTCTGGCAGCCCGCGCCACCATCTGGCTGAAGGCCAGGGCGCCATTCCCACTGCCACGGCGTCTGCTCTTCGCGGCGGGATGCGCTGCCGCCGGGTTATTTCGCCGCCGTTCTGCAACGTGCCTAGGGGGAGTCGGCGCCGTGCCAAACCTGGACTTGGCTGCCAGCATTCTTCCGTGTATTTCCTTTGTCCCTTCTATTTTGCTGGTGGCAGATGCTTCCCACCTCGGAGCTTTGATGACGAAATGGGTACAAGACAATTTCCTGTTCCATTCCTCGTTTTTGTGTCAACTCGCGAAGGGACGTCGCTAGGGTGGTGTACGCCACTCGGGAGTTCGTTGCGCAACGTAACCACGTCATGACTAGTGAACGAAATATTTATCGGCGGATATAGCTCAACCAGCTACATTCAACACTAAAGCCTGGGAGTAGGTTAAATATTAGCATTCCAAACACCAGACGTTTAGGCCCCGTCGTTTCTTCGTTGGAATCGAGTGAGGCGGCGTCTTTGTCAAAGCAAGGAACTCGTATTTGAGGGGACGGAGGTTAAATCCCCGTCCGGCCATCCACATCTAGGTTTCCCATAGTTTCCCTTAAACGCTTAGGCGAATGCCAGGATGGTTCTTTTGGACACAGCCAATATTCTTTCCGATCCTTCGGCAATCCAATATAATCATCCTTCTTTTTCAAAGAAATACACGCTACAGGGAAAAGACGCGTAACATACAACATGTACAGAAAATCATGCTAAAGTTGGGATATGGTCTTTCAACTGTTCAACCTGTAAAGAGTGGTGAGGAAGAGTCGGAAAAGCTTGTAAGGGCGTAGTGGGGTAAATTGTGCCGAGAAGTAATTATTAAGAAAAATATTCGATATGTTACACCGTTTCCGAGTTAATTAGCGTTGAAATTAGTCGATCAGGCCGCTTCGCGGGTCAGCCCAAGCGGCCCGCCATATAAATTATTTTCAGTTTTTCTCATAGCGTAGGTGATAGCGCACGAGACTGCTCAGCCTCTGCCTGGGGTTCGATCCTTACTACCAATTTTGCATCATTCTCTTGTCTGGTCTTAGAAAACCAAACGAACAACACGTTTAGAACCTCCGTCTCTGGCGGGGCACTCGAATTTGCGCGCACAACAGTCTGATTGGCTAACTTCAATGCTAATTAACTCGGAAACGGCGCAACGTATCGATTTTTTTCTTAACAGCTATTTTTCAGTACAACCTACCCTGCAACATCTTTAAAAACTTTTCACACTGTTTGTGATGACCGTATATATCGCCGAAGCAGTGAAGAAAATACGAGGGCCGGCCGCAGTAGCCGAGCGTTTCTAGGCGCTTCAGTCTGGAACCGCGCGACCGCTTCGGTCGCAGGTTCGAATCCTGCCTCGGGCATCGATGTATGTGATGTCCTTAGGTTAGTTAGGCTTAAGTAGTTCTAAGTTCTATTGGACTGATGACCTCAGATGTTAAGTCCCATAGTGCTCAGAGCCATTTGAACCATTTGAAAATACGAGAAACTTTTAGATGTGAGATTCAAATTTACATTGAAAAATTATGAGCAAGATTCGCTTTTGAACGGAATGAAAGGCCTACTGAACGTTTATGGATTGACTAAAAACCACAGGACGACGAAAGAATTAATGTTTTGTGATATATGAAGATAGTCTGTGGACCGAAACAGATTGTGTAGCAAAGAAATTTTTATCAGCAGCTCTTGGTGGTGAATCATGAGGTTTTTCCGATATTTCCTTCTTAAAATATACAGAATGAATTCTGATCTCTTGGAAACAAGATAATGATTGACGTACCAGCAATATGGATGTAAGAAATGACCACCAGAGGCAAAGAGGGCATTCCTTGTCAAATCAAGAGTACTAAGAGTGATGGTAGAATTTAGCTTGAGAATGAAATTTCTTAGAACGAAGCGCTGGCCCACAATATTGTATGAAGGGGACTAATCTACCGTGGGAAAACGGGAAAAGAAAAGAATCGAAGCTTTGAAATGCGTGTTACTGAAGGACGATCAGAATGAAGTGGACCAATAAGCAGTGAGAAGGATCTTTGAACCAGTGTAAGTATTATTGGGGAATACTAAGTAGGAGGACGGACACCATAATAATGCAAATGTTAATCCAACAGAGAATAAATTCGACGGTAGTACAGGGAGTTGTAGAGGGGAACATTGCGGGGGGAAGACAGACATTAGCTGAGTTGATGAGATTGACACAGAGGAAGATGGTGGGCCGTTTAAAGGCTATAAGAAGAATGATACGCCTGCCCCATGCCCATCTCCTCCATAAAAGAAAAGGACAACAAAGAATGAATGTATACAAACACAGTAACTATTACATTACCACTGACGATGGATGTGGCTGGTATATTAATAGTAAATGTGGGTGCATTTAACTTCTCAAGCGGATCACGAGCACACGAGTAACACGAGAGATTTCTGTCTCTTCGTACTTCCAAAAATCTGGTGTTTCAGTCTCGTTAATGGGTCATCACAGTATAGTCCGTTGTCTCGGCGGCAGGCGTGTAGAAGACGGCCTACATTAACAAGAGCCTGTCAGTCGCAAGTGTGTATCATCTTAGAAAGGCGCGCCGCTCTGATCACAAAGAGGTATAAGCTAGATAATGAAGAAGATACTTTCCTAATAGCCCCAGGAAGTAACTTGTAACTTCTCTACGGTCTGCGGGGCGAAGGAGCTACGCATCTTCCTTGGTGGACATCCTGAGTGGAAACGACGTGCCAGTTGGTTACGGTACTTACCTGAAACGAAAGAAAAAAAGTATTGATTAAATTCTTTTCCGTAAACATACAACTGAATCACTTTCATAAGAGAGTAAACACACAATTTCACAAATATTCTATAAATTTTATTTGTCTTGATCGCAAGATACGATTCTGATGATCAATTTTGACTGCCAAACTATCACGTTCAGATGTAAACGTGACAGAAAAGATCAGCGCTAATCGTATTCACCATAAATACTCACAACAAAAGACTTAAATGCAGACATGTAATAAAACTTAGTTGTCTTCACATTTACAGGTTGGACATTAATAAAACCGACAAACTGCAGGGGCGGATTGCTGACTGGAAATGGAGAAAAGAAGGTCCTATGAACATGTGTCCGCAAGGCATCGCTACCACGGTATATGGTGCTGACGAATGTCAGTTCCCCTGACCACGTCCCGTGTGTTCCCTGTGTGTTCCAGGCTGCGTGACTGACGCAGCGTACTGTAAACAGCAGAGTGGTCATGTCGGGAACAAACCGAGATGATGTTTGCGTACCGCCATGCAGATGGAAACGGGCGAGAGGGTTGGGGGTTGGGTTGTTTGGGGGAAGAGACCAAACAGCGAGGTCATCGGTCTCATCGGATTAGGGAAGGATGGGGAAGGAAATCGGCCGTGGCCTTTCAAAGGAACCATCCCGGCATTTGCCTGGAGCGCTTTAGGGAAATCACGGAAAACCTAAATCAGGATGGCCTGACGCGGGATTGAACCGTCGTCCTCCCGAATGCGAGTCCAGTGTGCTAACCACTGCGCCACCTCGCACGGTAAACGGTCGAGAGGCAGCACCGCTATACCAAATCAAGCACCCTCACAGACACCAGCCACATTACACAATATCTCAAGTCCTTTGTTGGCCTTTGTGTGGTCGTGGGTCCTTTCAGACAGACGAACGTGCAGGGAGGCGGTGGACTGTGAGTACACCAGATTTCGAGGACTGGATTCTGCCACTTTACCGTTTCCGTCTGCTTGGTCCTACATAAACACCATCTCGAGTTCTTCCTGACTTGAATATTGCACCAGTGTGCTGTTTACAATACGATGCGTCAGTCACACAGCATACAACACACAAGGAACACTCGGCACGCGGTCAGAGGAACTTCCATTCGTCAGCGCCATCTACCGTCGTAACGATGCCTTCCGGACACATGTTCATAGGATCTTATTTTCCTCGATTTCCAGTCAGGAATCCGTTCCGGTTGTTTGTCGTTTTTATTAATGCTCATCACCCGTTTGTAGACTTAGAGAAAGCCTTTGACAATGTTGACAGGAATACTCTTTCAAATTTTAAAGGTGGCAGGGTAAAATACAGGGAGCGAAAGACTATTTACAATTTGTACAGAAACCAGATGGCAGTTTTAAGAGTCGAGGGGCATGACAGAGAAGCAGTGGTTGGGAATGGAGTGAGACAGGGTTGTAGCCTTTCCCAGATGCTATTCAATCTGTATATTGAGCAAGCAGTAAAGGAAACAAAAGAGAAATTCGGAGTCGGAATTAAAATCCATGGAGAAGAAATAAAAACTTTGAGGTTCGCCGATGACATTGTAATTCTGTCAGAGACAGCAAAGGACTTGGAAGAGCAATTGAACGGAATGGACAGAGTCTTGAAAGGAGGATATAAGATGAACATCAACAAAAGCAAAACGAGGATAATGGAATGTAGTCGAATTAAGTCGGGTGATGCTGAGGGAATTAGGTTAGGAAATGAGACACTTAAAGTAGTAAAGGAGTTTTGCAATTTGGGTAGCAAAATAACTGATGATGGTCGAAGTAGAGAAGATATAAAACGTAGATTAGCAATGGCAAGGAAAACGTTTCTGAAGAAGAGAAATTTGTTAACATTGAGTATAGATTTAAGGGTCACAAAGTCGTTTCTGAAAGTATTTGTATG
This sequence comes from Schistocerca serialis cubense, assembly GCF_023864345.2. Taxonomy (NCBI): domain Eukaryota; kingdom Metazoa; phylum Arthropoda; class Insecta; order Orthoptera; family Acrididae; genus Schistocerca; species Schistocerca serialis. The sequence goes on from NC_064638.1 coordinate 710,549,943, forward strand.
GAGTGTAGCCATGTATGGAAGTGAAACATGGACGATAAATAGTTTGGACAAGAAAAGGAAAGAACTTTCGAAATGTGGTGCTACAGAAGAATGCTGAAGATTAGATGGGTAGATCACATAACTAATGAGGAAATATTGAATAGAAGTGGGGAGAAGAGGAGTTTGTGGCACAACTTGACAAGAAGAAGGGACCGGTTGGTAGGACACAAATTTAGCATTAGAGGGCAGCGTGGAGGGTAAAAATCGTAGAGGGAGACCAAGAGATGAATACACTATGCAGATTCAGAAGGATGTAGGTTGCAATAAGTACTGGGAGATGAAGAAGCTTGCACAGGGTAGGGTAGCATGGAGAGCTGCATCAAACCAGTCTCAGGACTGAAGACTACAACAAATATATGAAGCTTGTTAGGAATCAAAACTGATCATCAGAATTGTATCTTTGCATCAAGACATACACAAGTTATACTGAGCGTTCATTGTTTGCAGAAAAACAATTTTAATGGAGAAATTAACATAGTGGTAGATTTGGCGGCAAATGCTACGAAATGACCTGCAACGATATCTGCCAAACCCCACAGCTCCGCTGTCAGTGCCTCGGTTTTCCAAAACAGAATTACTGCTACTGATTTGTCAAAGACGTTACACCATTCTGACTTTGGAAACTGGCCAGACGCTGTCAGGCGCCTGGCCAAAGTTCAGATCGTAGATCAAGCCTCAGCCGTGGATGGAACGCTTGTTTGAGAAATATGCGTATTTCTGTACACGTGTCATCGTGTGGCTCATCTTTTCAAATAAAACTAGCTAGAAGAACACGTATTTTCAGAAATAATTCATGCGTAATAAGCATTGTGGGGCAGGAGCTCTTCGGCTTAATCGAGTGCTTTTCTTTCATAATTTTAGACGCCGCGCCTATGAAATTATCTAATGCCTTATATTAGGTATCAGTCAGCTGTGCAAAATAAACAAGCTCGTAAAGATATTGCCGGAGAGGAATTTTGCCTCATGCAAGACACTTTTGTAGTTTTGTTTTCACCGAGACATATTTCAGCACTTTTTGTGTTACCTTCGGTGGATTTATATGTTTATTTTCCTGCTGCGAAATTATTGTTGCACGTTTACCTTTAAAGAAACGTTTGGTACAAAATATTTACGTTTGCAAAATGAGCGATCATCGTCAAATATTACACACTGGTTTACATACAGACAGAGTTTAAACATGCGTCGCTGACTTGAGGCGTTCTAAGTTCTTTAGTTACAATATGTCTATAGCTTCTAGTTTTGTAGTATATTTGGAAATAAAGTGGATGTACGCATTTGTTTACTGGGTGACACTTATTGAACTCTATGGAATAAAAAGTAAATTAGTTACAAACTATGGCATGCACACACTTTATTCAGCATGTAGACGTCACTACAGATATTCGGATTTAGCTTACGACAAATTCGATATGCCTGCCACCATTGGCGATGATGTGGCGCAGACGAATAGCGAAATTCTGCATGACCTTCTGAAGTGTCGGAACATCGATACTGTCGATGACCTCCTGAATGTCTGTTTTCAGCTCAGCAATAGTTTTGAGGTTATTGTTCTACACCTAGTCTTTAATGTAGTCCCGTAAAAAGGAGTAGCATGTGTTTAGATCCGGAGAATATGGTGGCAAATCGGGGCCCATGCCAGTGGCCTCTGGGTACCCAAAGCCAGAATGTGGTCGCCAGAGTGCCCCTCCAGTACATCAAACACTCTCCTGCTTCGATGAGGTCGAACACAGTCTTGCATGAACTACATCTTGTTGAAATCAGGGTCACTTTGGATAATGTGGATGAAATCATTTTCCAAAACCTTCACGTACCTTTCGGTAGTCACCGAGCCATCAAGGAATATCGCACCAATTATTCCATGACTGGGCAATACACACACTTATCCGTTAAGGGTGCAGAGACTACTCGATGGCGAAATGCAGATTCTCAGTCCCCCAAATGCGCCAGTTTTGCTTATTGACGAACCCCTCGAAATGAAAGTGGGCTTCGTTGCTAAGCCAAACAATGCATACGCATTCTAATTCCCATCATGCCCCGCGGCCAGCCGTGCAGTTTGAACGCCCTAACGCAAACCGTTCAGAAGTTATGACGATATTATTTCGTATATTTCAATATTTGTCAGCCTGTACGTACGCCAAATGAAGCTACTGGATGTTTATACTAGTAGAGTTTGGTCTACCACGCAGTCTACAGCCGTCGTCTGCAAACAGCTAAAAGTTATTTTATTTTTCAGTTTAGTATGTATTTCTGGCTTAAAATATTATGTGTCTTGTTGTTTAGCGTGTTACTTACAGTTTTTGATATTGTGGCGTTTTTACTTTGTTTGCGTCGAGGTAACACGCTTATATCCCTCGCTTCTGCCGTTACATATGCATTTTCTAGGATCTGTTCGCCTATCGTTGAAAATGCATATAAGACGACAAAAGCGTTACTTCGAGGCAAACAAAGTAAAAATACCACAGCATCTAAAACTGTAAGTAAAGCGCTAAACAATGCGATGCATAGTGATTTTTGTGCTACCTCTTTCCCAAACGTACTAAAAAACTAGAAGCAAATGTACCACAAAACTAGAACCCATAGACATATTGTAAATAAACAACATGGAATTCCTCAACTCAGTGATACGTGTTTCAGCTCTGTACTGTAGGCAAACCACTGTAGCCTGTAAGTATTTTGTACCAAACGTTTCTGTAAAGGTTAACTTGTAACAACACTCTTACAGAAAGAATATAAACATATAAAACCACGCAAGGTTGCACAAAAAGTACTGAAACATGTCAGGGTGAAAACAAAACTACAAAGGTGTCTGGCATGAAGCGGAATGCCTCTACAGTTATCTTAGGAAGCACAGGAATAAGAACAAATGCAACATTCACAAGATTATTACACTTGTTGACATTCTTCATCGCACAGTTGCCGCTAATGTGTATGGTCTTACTTGTTGCGTATTAAGAACGAACCATTATGTAAAACATTTTCAGGAAGACGACGTATAATTTTGGGAAAGGTAAAAGTACGCAAACAAGCAAATAGACGATACAAAACATATAACTGACGGTATCCAGGCCCGGAGATAGCAACAATGTTTTTCGAAATCTGCAGACGTGTTTCAGCACAGACACTGAGTATTCAAAATATCCACGGGTGTACTGCCGGTCTACAGTGTCCAACGGGCACAACATTTCGGCGATCATACATGTCGCCATCATCAGGTGAACTGACGGACTGAGCTCCCGTGAACGTGCCGGCACGGAGATCCGTAGGCTATGGCTGCTCAGGGGGAACTGGGCGGCGGCCGATTTAAATACCCTCCGCCCGCGGCGCGCTCACTCCGCCGTCCGCGCCCCGCGCCACAGTCGCGCGGTGGAACAGATTGCGACGGCGTCTGAGATGACGTCGGTGTGATGGCTCTGTCCGCCGTGGTTGTCACAACTATACGTTTGCTCGATTTACTCTTGATTAACCCAATCGCTGGTTCCCAAGCCTTGCTAAGATTATGGCCACAGTCACGGTTTCTGAGGTCGTCATTGGTGCGAATTTCGATGGCCACTCTAACAACGCTGTCCCAGTATCTCGACGTCTGTACCAGAATCCTCGTGCGTTCATACTCCATAGCGTAATTTTCCGACAAACAATGTTCAGCGACCGCCGACTTGCTCGGATACATCAGTCGAGTGTGCCTCTGGTGTTCACGGCATCGATCCTCGACGGTACGCATCGTCTGACCAATATACGACTAGCCACATTGACACGGAATCTGGTACACGCCGGCCTTCCTCAAACCGAGGTCATCTTTGGCGCTCCCCACCAGTGCACGAGTGTTATTCGGAGGACAAAACACAGTTCCGACCCGGTGTTTCTTCAAAATGCGGGCGATTTTCCCCGAGAGTGCGCCTGTACATGGAATAAACGCAGTGCCTACCTCCTCCCTCGTGATTTCATCCATCTCCACAGGTTGTGTTGTAGTTACTGGGCGGAGAGCACGTTGAATCTGCCACTCTGAGTACCCATTTTTTCGAAATACAGTTCTCAGATGTTCCAATTCCTGGGGTAGACTCTCTGCGTCAGAGATAGTGAGCGCCCTATGTACTAGAGTTTTAAGTACCCCATTCCTCTGTGAAGGGTGGCGGCAGCTGTCTGCGTGCAGATACAGATCAGTGTGCGTTGTCTTCCGATACAACCCATGACCTAGGGTGCCGTCAGCCCTCCTCTTGACCAAGACGTCAAAGAAAGGTAATTTACTCTCCTTTTCAGTCTCCATAGTTAATTTGATGTTGGGGTGTATGGAGTTTAGATGTGTAAGGAAGTCAAGGAGTTTATCCATACTATGTGGCGAGATGACGAAAGTGTCGTCCACGTAACGGAAAAAGCAAGTAGGTTTCCATTCGGATGACGACAGGGTTTCCTCCTCGAAGTTCTCCATGTACAAATTCGCTACCACCGGTGAGAGTGGGCTACCCATGGCGACTCCCTCCGTTTGTTCGTAGTATTCTCCACTAAAAAGAAAATACTGTAGACCGGCAGTACACCCGTGGATATTTTGATTATCAAATACGCCGGGAGAAACTCAAGAATCACAGACACTGGGTATATTTACGTCTCGGAATATCTTGACACACACTCAGACGGTTACGTCGCAGCGTTTGTGTAGCTGGAATTTAATTTCTGCACCGTCGCATCTCACCGCCCACTCTCTGCTGCACGCCATCGACGCCAAGGGAAATGTCATCGCCGCCCCAACTCGCCGTATCTATGAATAATGCAACTCTTGGCTAGCGAACGCCGGCCTCTGTTGCCAAGACCGTGCTGCTTTTTTTGAAATTGTCACCCGTCATCGCAGACGGAGTTCCACGGTTGGCGACACCACAGCGTGTGTGTGTGTGATTGTTTGCTGTCGTCATTCTGCACCTGAGTCGCAACAGCCGTCACGGCCAGTCGGCACAGTTCGTTGTCCCTTGCAGTAATCAGTCGCAGAAGTGACATTTCTTCAACGGGACCAATTTACTGTATTGCATCGTCGCTGTAAAAAAGACCCCAAAAGTGCGAGAAACTGTACCCGGTGAGAACTGAAATAGATGAAGAACTTGAGTAGTTAATTAGTAATGGCGACGTTTCAGTTGTTCCTGAGGTGCTGTTTGCTGCTGCACTAGGACTGTTCGAACATTCCGGAACTTTGTCCGCATCTCTTCTATCGTTGCACGGGATTTTCAACTTTGAAAATAAAAAAAACGTCCGCTGGGGCCAGGTCTGGAGAGCACGGTGGATAAGGCAGCACAATGATTTCGTTTTTATGGAATAGTCACGCACCAACAGAGATGGATGTAGGATGCATGGGAAGAACTTGGCGGCAACACGATGCATACCAAGATGCTGTGTCAGGATTTCATGACATGATCCAACTGAAGCGTTACATTGTTCTGCAATCTCTCGGAGAGTCAGTCTTCGACTGGCACGCACAATTTCGTTGGCGTTCCAGACAACGGCGTCATAGGTAGACGTCAAAGGTCGTCCTGAACTATGGTCATTTTTAAACCGTGGAACCATTCGTAACACTGACAACGGCTTAAGCACTCATCACCGTAGGCTTCCTGCACTATTTGGCGTGTCTCTGTAAATGTTTTCTTGAGCTTCACGCTAAATTTAATGCAGATGCATAGCTTCTCTAACTTTGCCATCTCGAAATTCGCACACTGTGCGACACAACATTCTGCTGAATACAGCAAGGAACTATAACTAACAGACATACAAGAATGAAACTTCCGGCAGTTACACATGAAACACAGGCGTGTGCAGGAACGGCAACCTCCACATTTCTCTCCAACACACCACTGGCGCGGAATTTTCTGAACACACCTCGTAACAATAGATTTCTCTTCGTAGCACAAATGGCAAATAATGCCGACTGGCTGCCTTTTGAACGAACGAGGTGCTCTTTTCATACAGAGTACATGCGAATGCAAAAAGTGTCACTTGTACTGTCAGATGGCAAGAACTATGCCCCTTACATGAAACCATTAAAGATCACCTAACTCACGTTGAGCGAACAGTAGGGCTCAACAAAAATGACTGACAAGGCACAATGCATCTTGTAGAGGGTATAGTATGGACGTATTGGAATAATTAATATCGGGTGATGGTTTTGAAGTAATTGACACGACATGAAAACATTGTGGAAACGCGTCAATTTACTGGAGGCTAGTTTATCCCAGGGAAGTATTCGAGTTGACCACCATCGCCGGCGGGGGAGCGGCGAAGGGAAGCGACAATAGGCAGCTTAGGGCGGCTCAAGCTTTGAGAAAGCGGTAACGGGGCGCGGCCTCCAGCTGCCTTAAGATGAGTGACAGTGAGTGGGTGGTTGACCCCATGCTAGTGTACCGGGAAGCAGACGGAGAACTTGTATGCCTGTTGATAAATGTCCGTCATCCCGTTTTCAGTGATACATGCGAGAAAGCCGCGGAAAGCTACGGTGGAGCGGTCAACAGAGGTCAAAATATGCGTGTTCGTGACTATAGCAACTTCATACTGAATTCACGGGCTGCAGAGTCTGAAGTAAATCAGGTGAAGAGCGACAGAATGAAATACGTCGGCCTCCGTTGGGAACGTACTCTCCTGGGAGTCAGAATTCCAGAAAAATTGGTTTTGTGCAGACGTTAACCTTGATGGGTGGCCTGGGAGGAACTAAATAGCAGAAGTTGAGAGGAAGGGAGATTTTGTGGGAATTTGTTCACTTTCCAGAGCAGGTATTGGTCGGCGCTGGGAAGCAACGCATAATTAACGCAACTTGCGCTGCAATTGGCGTAAGTGATTTTTCTGGAGGGGAAACTGAGGCGAAGAGCGGACTGGGAGAAGTCTCCATTGAGGTCTTCCGTTCCCAGCTTGCCTAGCGTGCGGACGTGGCGTTCTTTACTCAGCTTGCCTGAGAAAGAGTGAGCATCTCTGCAGTTTAGGACTTAGCAAATGGAACGATTGAGCTTAGACATAGGACGTTTTGGTTCAGCTATGTACTGAGCAAGATAGCTAGGAGTAATAGACGAGCGCAGCCTTGCAGCACCACGAGGTCGGCCGACGTCCACACAACGACGCCACTCCGCCACGCTGTATTCGGTGATATTGCGCCCGCTCCGACCACTGATTAATTTGTTGGATCACGTCGGAAAAGTTTCCATGAGGGTTTCATGGACCATGTATTGTAGAATTCTTCTCGTACTTCGCATTATGCCTGGGTCAGTCGATAGGAATTACTTTTGAGTTATTGCGCTTTGCTCCACGCAAACGCAATTTGTTACCACTGCCTGGTAGGAGAGTCATGTAATGTGATGATTGAAGGTCGTGACTTAAAATAAATTTGTGCTAATCGACTGCATCTGTTTTAAATCAAGTAGTTGAAATTCCAAGTCATTTTTTTAATTAATTTTATGTTCAACATTTGCATCTGGTGTTCAATAGCTGAATATAACATCAATGTGCACCCCTTTTTAATTAAAAGTGATCAATTCTGAATCAATTAATGTCAACACTGCCACTGCAGTTCAATCAGGAGTCACAGGGCCTTAATACTTTCCTTGCGTTATCCGATATTACGGCAGTTTTGCACTCTCTGTTGATCTGTTAGTCAATTAGCTGGGGTGAACACACGCCAAAACCAGATAAGTGACGGGTGGGGTGTTACAGTACTACGTCGCCAAAAGCTCTCTGCAATCACTATAAATTCAATATGGAATAATCTGTTGTTGCATTATGTTATGCACGTTTTTGTTTCTTACAAAATATAGAACACGATTTCAACCGCTACCGGTTTCGGCCAAAATCTTTCAGATCTATATGACACAGATTTCATGTTGCGAATAAATCGTCCACGACATGTATCGTCATACTCATGCCATGGATCCCTATTCTCCACGTGTTGCCTACGACGTATAGATTCTGGAGCGAGCTAATTTAAGGCCGAAACCAGGAACGATTTCATTCATCAATCATTATCCGACTTCAAACTTAAAATTAATACATTCTCGGAAGTCTTGGAATTTCTGGGATCGATATCTTGTCAGTATCAGTGTAGGCAACAGGCAAAAATATTCGAGTTTTCGTGATTGTGGCGAACGAAATAAAAAAAGGTCTTTGATATATAAATTACTTTTCTCTAGAGATAAAAGTTGTTTTTAGGGTTCTGTCCCTCAATCGATAAAAACAGAACCTTTATAGGATCACTTTGTTGTCTATCTATCGGCGTGTCTGCCTGTTCTTCTGTTAAAAGCCCTTCTCCTCAGGAGCAGACAAATATATCAAGTTCAGATGTATGGCACATGCTAGGGTCTATGAACCTTGGCGGTGTAAAAAGTTGAGGCTTCTAAATCAGTGCAATCAAAAGATACGGTCATTTATGTCACATGTTTTGATGCTCGCAAATTCACTCATCAAAACCTATATGGCATCTGTCGTTGACGTGGAATCAGGCAATTCAGTAAGAGGCAAAGTTTCTCAGTAGAAGTAAAGGTAAAAATTCACAAATTGTTAATTTGTACTTATATCACAAGAAAAAAATATATTTGTCATTTGTTATCCCGACCGTCTGCCTGTCTCTCCTTCTTTTAAGAACCCTTTTTCTAAGGAAAAGGTTGACGTATCAAGTTGAAATATATGTCACTTAATAATGTCTAATGTCTGTCGGCACTGTAATAAACGTAAGCTTGTAAGACAATGAAACCAAAAGATACAGCCACGTATGCCACATATTTATATACAAACTCACTTATAGAAAACTATAGCGTACCTTCAGTTGACCTACACTCGTGAAATATGGCAAGAAGCAAGGTTTTACAGTACAAGTAAAGGAAATAATCGGAAAATTGTAAGTTTGTAAGTATATCACACCAAAAATTATTTCTTTTGTCAATCGTTATTTGTCTTCAAACTTAAAATTAAAACATTCTCGAAAGTCTTGGAATTCCCGGGACCGATATCTTGCCAGTATCAATGTAGGTAACAGGCAAAAATCTTCGAGATTCTTGATCTGTGGGAAGGGTGAACGTCTATACATACAATTAAGGTTGGTCTACTCGCACCACGCCAAGTTTTTTCAAGTGCGAATAAATATCTGCGTTATTTAAAAAGTTTTACTTTTTAGGTGCTGTTCTACGAAACATTCACAGCCTCGCTGTAATATTTGGAAGTTGGTGATTTTTATTTAATTTTTTGTTTTAGGGCCACTGGTTAACTAAACACATTGAAAAAAAATTCATACGGTGGAACGTTAAGGACTTCAGGTCACACAGACGAATATTCTTTTTAATGTTTAGCCCGTTGTTCATTAGTTATGCCTATGATTGTTGCACATTCTGATAACACGAATAAAACACAACCAATCCGATTTTTAGCTTACTTTGCTTTATGTTTAGCTGAAACTAATCGTACTCCTTTCGATTTCAGTGAAGTTATGATTTGAACCCCTTAGTGTCCGGTATCAGCTGTCGTTTGTACTCGTTCGTGGGGATTTAGATCCCTCTCGAGCTACAAAGTTTTCGAGGTCACAGGTATGTATGTAACACGCTGAAGTGAGGGATAAAGGAAGTGACACTCGTCGTATCTACGGGATGCACTTTTCCCAACCGAAAGAGGTGATATGAGGGTAGGAGACTGATCTCGTATGTGGGAAGCTTTCCTATGGTGGCTTAACGCAGGTGCTGGGATAATTAGTTCGAAAAGCCGATTTCCTTCCTCATCATTCACCAACTGAGCTTGTACTTCGTCTGTTATGACTTGGTCGTCGTTGGGACGTTAAACACTAATCTTCATTCCTTCGGTTTCCCAGCAGGATCCGTTCACACCACAATACCTTTGCTAATTTTATCAGTGCTTTAATGATACAGGAAGTCTTCGTCCTGTGCGTGGTTATGGTGGGAGGCATGAAGAATGAACATTGGATTTCGACGATTCACTACACTGTCTATTCAAAAGTATCGAGACACCTTTTGTGGACCTTAATATAAGGGCTTGACCTCTGCTGGAGACACTTTGAATGAGGTGTCTGAACGTCTGTGGAGGAATGCCGTAACAGCCTTAACCAGAGACTGTAGTAATGTTGGACGCTGGTGTCTGGAGTGAAGTTGGCGTTCTGACTCATCCCAAAGGTGTTCCACTGCGTTCATATCGGAACTCTGGGCAGGCCAGTCCAGTTCAAGAGTGTTGTTATCCACAAACCATTGCATCATAGATGCTGCTTTATGAAAGGTTGCATTGTCATGCTGACACAATCATCGTATCCCAACTGTTCCTCTATGTACGGAGTACACAATGCTGTAAGACTAGTTCACATTCTTCCACATTTAGCGTTTTCTTAAGCGCAATAAGGAAACCACACCCTAACCAGGAAAAGACGTATCGTAACACCAGTCCTCCGTACTTCATTATTGTCACCTTACCTGACGATGGGCGGTGTTCTCCGGGCATTCGCCAGACCCAGACCCTTCCATCGGACTGGCACAGGGTGTTACTCCAAACCAATCGTTTCCAGTCATCCATTGTCCAGTGTCGTCGCTGTTTACTCCACCTCAAGCGTCACTCAGCACTGACAACAGAGATGTTGGCTTATGAGGAGCTACTCGACTAGTGTACACCATTCTTTTCAACCCTCTACGCGCACTTATTGTGCCAGCTGAACAGTCGGTAGCACTTGGAACTCATGAGTGATTCTGTTAGGTAAATGTAAATGCCATGTGACTAGGGCCTCCCGTTGGGTAAACCGTTCGCCGGTTGCAAGTCTTTCGATTTGACGCCACTTCGGCGACTTGCGCGTCGATGGGGATGAAATGATGATGGTTAGGACAACACAACACCCAGTCTCTGAGCGGAGAAAATCTCCGACCCATCCGGGAATCGAACCCAGGGCGTTAGGGTTGACATTCCGTCACGCTGACCACTCAGTTTAATGCGATACTTTAGAAACACCTTCCGCAATACTCGACGGTAACTGTCCGTCAGTACATGAGGTCTGCTTGGTCCTGATTTGGCTGTGATCGTCCCTCCACGTTTACACTTCAAAGTAGCGTAACTACCGGTCGAAGTGAGCATCTTGAGAAGGATTGAAATATTCGTGATGGATTTGTGAGACAACTGACATCCAATAACTTAGTCGATGTCACGGAGCCCTCTTAACAAATCCATTCTGCTGTCATTGGTTCTCTACTGACAACACGCTGTAAGAGTGTCGAGTTCATTTCTCGTAACACCTAGTGGCCAATTACATAAAGGTGTCTGGATACTTTTGATCAAAAAGTGTGTGTACGGAATCTCTGCACTAGTGTCTTCAGCCAAATAGTAATGGTGCTGTCTTCCAGAAATAAGTGTTATTCGCAAATGAAGCTGACTTTGTGAACACCGGTGATGTTAGCAGTTACATCTGGGACTACGAAATCCGTTGTGCGATAGCCGTTATGTCTCACATATTACGGTTTCCCATTTCAAGTGAACATTGTGATTGGGATTCTTGGCAGACTTATTCCAGAATAAGTACTTTTGTCACCATGCTTGACTGTATCAGTTTATCGCCCCTTTTTGTATTTATAAAAAGTGACGATAAACTTACACAGTCAAGCATGGTGACAAAAGTACTCATTCTGGAAGATTGCCTACACGAAAAGTGACGATAAACTGACAACTAGTGGTTTAAAGTTCATGGTGCTGCGGCGCATTTAACCACTTGATGAGTAAGATTTACGAGGCTAATAGTCGACCTTAGGAAACATCAGAGCCGGCCGCTGTGGCCGAGCGGTTCTACGCCCTTTAGTCCGGAACAGCGCTGCTGCTGCCGCAGCAGGTTCGAATCCTGCCTCGGACATGGATGTGTGTGATGTCTTTAGGTTAGTTAGGGTTAAGTACACTACTGGCCATTAAAATTGCTACACCACGAAGATGACGTGGTACAGACGCGAAATTTAACCGACAGGAAGAGGACGCTGTGATATGCAAATGATTAGCTTTTCAGAGAATTCACACAAGGTTGGCGCCGGTGGCGACACATAAAATGTGCTGACATGAGGAAAGTTTCCAACCGATTTCACATACACAAATAGCAGTTGACCGGCGTTGCCTGGTGAAACGTTGTTGTGATGCCTCGTTTAAGGAGGAGAAATGCGTACCATTACGGTTCCGACTTTGATAAAGGTCGGATTGTAGCCTAACGCGATTGCGGTTTATCTTATCGCGACATTGCTGCTCGCGTTGGTCGAGATCCAATGACTGTTAGCAGAATAAGGAATCGGTGGGTTCAGGAGGGTAATACGGAACACCGTGCTGGACCCCAACGGCCTCGTATCACTAGCAGTCGCGATGCCAGGCATCTTATCCGCATGGCTGTAACGGATCGTGCAGCCACGTCTCGATCCCTCAGTCAACAGTTGGGGACGTTTGCAAGACAACAACCATCTGCACGAACAGTTCGACGACGTTTGCAGCAGCATGGACTATCAGCTAGGAGACTATGGCTGCGGTTACCCTTGACGCTGCATCACAGACAGGAGCGCCTGCGATGGTGTACTCAACGACGAACCTGGGTGCACGAATGGCAAAACGCAATTTTTTCGGATGAATCCAGGTTCTGTTTACAGCATCATGATTGTCGCATCCGTGCTTGGCGACATCGCGGTGAACGCACATTGGAAGCGTGTATTCGTCATCGCCATACTGGTGTATGGTATGGGGTGCCATTGGTTACACGTCTCGGTCACCTCTTGTTCGCATTGACGGCACTTTGAACAGTGGACGTTACATTTCAGATGTGTTACGACCCGTGACTCTACCCTTCATTCGATCCCTAAGAAACCCTACATTTGAGCAGGATAATGCATGTTGCAGATCCTGCACGGGTCTTTCTGGATACAGAAAATGTTCGACTGCCCTGGCCAGCACATTCTCCAGATCTCTCACTAATTGAAAACGTCTGGTCAATGGTGGCCGAGCAACTGGCTCGTCACAATACGCCAGTCACTACTCTTGATGAACTGTGGTATCGTGTTGAAGCTGCATGGGCAGCTGTACCTGTACACGCCATCCAAGCTCTGTTTGACTCAATGGCCAGGCGTATCAAGGCCGTTATTACGGCCAGAGGTGGTTGTTCTGGGTACTGATTTCTCAGGATCTATGCACCCAAACTGCGTGAAAATGTAATCACATGTCAGTTCTAGTGTATTAGTCGAATGAATACCCGTTTATCATCTGCATTTCTTCTTGGTGTAGCAATTTTAATGGCCAGTAGTGTAGTTTGTAAGTCTAGGGGACTGATGATCTCAGATGTTAAGTCCCATAGTGCTTAGAGCCATTTGAATCATTTTGAAACATCGGACCTCTTGCATGACTATTGCGTTTACCATGATTATTTTTCTTCGTGTACGCATACTGTATAATATGTGAACTTACATGTAGAAATACAGTCACCGGACACTTTTTGTATACTTTTATTTATGCCGTGTTCCGTGTTTTCACCAATCTTCAGTTCGCGTAATATAGAGTCAATACAAAGATTGTGTCGACTGCATTTATTCTTTAACCTGTAGCTCTTCCTTCGTCCTTTATAGGCTTAGCAGAAACGCTTCTAACTTCACTGATACAGTGCAGCAGGCAGCATGTAGCTCAGGTCAGCTTATTAAAAATGATACGCCGCGTGGCAAATGCTGCTGCGCATTAATATCTCAGGAAGCTCATGGGATTCAACCAGCAATTAGTGGCCTCAGCTACATGAGCAAATCTCAAGAAACTTATGTGCTTGCTTCGTCGCCGAAGTGAGGAAATTTCAAAGATAGAGGTGGGTTCAAATGTCTCTGAGCACTATGGGAATTAACATCTGAGGTCATCAGTCCCCTACAACTTAGATCTACTTAAACCTAATTAACCTACGGACATCACACACATCCATGTCCGAGGCAGGATTCGAAGCTGCAACCGCAGCGTGGTTCCGGACTGAAGCGCCTAGAACCGCTCGGCGACCGCGGCCGGCTATATAGATGGGTCTACTCGATATTAGCGTGACGTCTCTTAAGGATGAGAACTGTTTTTCCGGCGTGCTTTTGTCAGTATATAGTGTAGCACTTACATTTTCCTGGAAAGAACAGTCAGAAGATTTGACTTCTACCTACAAACATAACGGGTTGTCTTAAAAAGGATGATATATGTTTCTTTAAATAGATTGCTCTCTATGTCCCATAGGCAAGCTGTATGTGTGATAATATTAGGAAAGTGGAGGTGATGCGCAAGGAATAGGTCCGTGATACTCTAGACCAGATCAACTCGCAAACAGCTATTACCATGTACTGGAGCAAATAGGAGATATAATCATGCCTTGAGTATGACAAGATCAATATTGCAGTGCATGATCTAAGTATCCAGGGCAATATAATTAAATACAGAGCAACCTCCGTATCAGAGGCCAGTAACGTACGAGTATACAGTGGCGCTCGGTTCGGAGTATCCTGGTGGCGGTTGGAATTGTCAGTGACAATATTTGGCCAGCAAGGGGAGGAAAGGTGGTGATGTAAATTTCCTCATCACCAGTCTTTGCGCCCATCTCCTGAATCAGTTTCCAAACCTCTCCGAAATGACGATATGTGGCATTGTTGACAGTGATCCGCCATCGGATGGTACGTTAAGTTCGGCGGCCCCTTTTGGTGCTATTCACTAGGAGCAGGCTTTGTGCCAGCACAGGGTTTTCACCTCTTACTTCTCTTCATCCATGACATCATAAACGCATCATTACGTTGAACAAGTGCTCATCACAGTTATTCCCACGACACAGATACACGCTTGAGTCTTCATAACAGGTTGAAAGAAAGCAACAGCTAACCAACCCTGCTGAGACTTTACCCAGTGCGGTGATGCTCCCCAACGCTCATTTTCTGAGTATGGGACTACTTTGATTTTTGATATTTCAAGACGATTGAAATTAGGGTGCTGCTACACCTAATAAACAGGGCCTGATGCTAGGTACACAAAAAGCGGTGTCTGTAGGAGTTGAGAAAGGATAGCAGAAGAGCAGATGATTAGAAAGAGGGAGAGAGGAAGAGCAGATGATTAGGAAGAGCAGAGGAAGGAGATGAATAGGGTGGAGGGCGAAGACTGAGACTAGAGCAGGAGTGGTCGATGAGCATAAAAATTAAGAAATCATTTGGATGATAAGTGAAGAAAGGAGAAAATGATGGAATAGGCCTTCTTTCCGCTCTTGTTCCGATGTTGGTAAAACGCAAGCGACAAATTCGTGTGAAATTTCGGTGTCTTGTCATAGCTTGCGAGGCAGACAAGGTCGCATGGCGCGCTGGCTTTTAAACGTGCGGAAAAAGGCACGGAGAGCAGTGAAAGTGACCCGGCCGCCTGCTGTGACCTTGCGCTGGCTGACTATACACTCTCGCCGTTTCCTTTCTGCGACCAGACCGCCGAGCGGTGTTTAAAGCACGGCGCTCGCTTCCCTTAACATGGCACTTTAAAACGATTCAAGCGCCAGATGTAAACATGTTGACTGAGTTCCAGGCGAGACACAAAAATGCCGGAAGACTGATGCTCTGGAACTAGCATTCGCGTCGGAAAATCATACTTACTCTGGCTTTAATCGTCTTGCTAGTTTCAGTTTTCAAAAATGGTTCAAATGGCTCTGAGCACTATGGGACTAAACATCGGTGGTCATCAGTCCCCTAGAACTTAGAACTAATTAAACCTAACTAACCTAAGGACATCACACACATCCATGCCCGAGGCAGGATTCGAACCTGCGACCGTAGCAGTCGCGCGGTTCCGGACTGAGCGCCTAGAACCGCTAGACTACCGCGGCCGGCAGTTTCAGTTTTACTGAACCGCTTAAACCCTTCCAATCTGATCTTGCAATGTACAGATCGTTTCATATGCACTGACCTTGAAGAGTTGTGACCTGCTTGATACAGCGCGGTTATAATGAGCTGACGAAGTTCCGAGTGATGCTGTGCAGACTGTATAAATCGCAGGACGTTGAAACATCGTAGGGATGTTCATTAATCGGTGTGCCCCCACAGTGCGCTGAATACAACAATAGTTCCACTTTCTGCCAAAAGGCGAAAATATGGCGCTGTAAGTAATCAGAATGTGAAATGTTACCTGTTTTGACGTCAGTATGCTGTTTATCACTTGATGACGCTAGTTGAGTTTCTTTGTGAAGTTACTGTTGGTGTAAAGGGTCAAAAAGGTTGAAGTTTTCCACAAGAAACGTAATGGCTATTGCGAAGAATGGCCGTGCACTGCTAGTGAAGTCCTTTGGCACAACGGCAGCAATGTCAACGTTTCATTGCGGGAATATCGCTAACGGAATCAGTTGTGAAGGGGCTCCATGTCAATAAATGGGCTGAAGAATATGATAAAGAAATTTAAAGTAACAGGTGATGTAGCTGGTGCAGCAGTGTGATGGAGGAAGCCCATTCCCATGGCAGTTGTTGATGAAGGTGCTGTAGCTATATAGCTATAGCTGACTGCACAGCACATGCCTCAACTTCTGCAGGAAGTTCTCCATCTGTGTCATGGATATTGTCTCTACCCTGGTCAACAGACGAAAAGATTTTGTAGCGCATTTTACAAAGGGACCCTACAAAATTAATGTGGACCGCATGAAGCCCCAAGATAGGCTACAACGCCATGACTTTGCACATCGTTTTTTAGTACCCATTTAAATTGTTGACATGTGGTCTAGGAATATCCTTTGGATAGACGAGGCACATTTTACTACGTACAGTGTCCTGAATGCACAGTATTGTCGCAAATGGGGTTCCGATCCGCGATATGTTGCGCAGGAACATCCAATGGAACATCCAATGCGCTCAGCTTATATGTTTGGCGTGGTTTCACGAGCTCTTTCAGTCTCGGTCCGTTTTTCTTCGAGGACATGACACCTCGTAGGCCTGTTAGGAGCACAGTGATATCTGCATGTTATAAGGACCTCCATGTGCAACACGTGATACCACTTTGCAAGATTGCAGCCGTGTCCAGATCACTATTTTCGTGCAAAATGGGACGACACCACATGTTGCTTGCCAAGTGAAAGATTTACTTCGAGAAACCTTACGTATCAACCACACCATCTCTAGGCAATTTCAAGATGTGGAAACTTCCAGATCCCTGGACCTAAGTCCATGTGACTATTGGTTGTTGGGATGTCTCAAAATGTGTGTCTATGAGCGATTAACGGAACCTCTCCTGAGCTGAGGGACAGATACGATGACATATCGCTCAGATTACACCAGATATGCTGCAAGCAACTGTCTACCACGCAATGTTATGGATCCAGCATGGCGCTGAGTAGGGAGACCTTACTGAACGCATGTTCTAATTTGTGACCATACCCTATTAAACTAGCCAAAACCGCCACTATCATGTTTTTGGTCGTTCCTCCCCTTCTCCTGCACCCGCAGCATATTTTGACTGTTTAAAGCTCCGTATTTTCACCTGGTGGCAGAAAGTGCAACTATTATGTTTTTCAGCATACTCTGCGACTGCTCCGATTGAAACACATATTTACGATGCTGCAGCGTCCTGCGATGTATACAGCCTGCACTGCAGCACTCAGAACACCATCGATTTAATTATAACCGCAAGTATGTTAGCTAGTGTACTACCTCCAAAAATGAAAGCAATAACAGTAAATGTACACTGAAGTTCATAAATAAGATGGATGTAAAGGTCACTACATTTTTTTTCCCTGTGGGCTTGATTCGCTGTCGATAACGAAGCTTTTAGACCTGTAGTTGAGTTGAGAAGAGTTGAAGGAATGTGATACAACGCTTGTCATTGAAAATATCATCGCGATATTCGTCTACTCTGGCTAAGGTACACAGGGAGGAAAACTCAAGTCACTGTGGCTCAGTACGGGGAATTACACTGTGGCTGGCCTGCTGGATCGGTGGGAAGCTGTCGGACTACACATCTTCTGTTGGTTTTTGGATATACACTGCTGGCTGTTAAAACTGCAACAACAGGGAGGATTGTAAATAACGAAACCTTAATTATTGTGTTTATATACGTGGGTCAGTCAGATAAACGTGACCATCTTCTATGTTCGACGTAAACGTGCAATAACCACTCACAGACGGCAGATGGAATCACTAGCTGCGGATGGTATATAAAGCGTATCGGGGGACGCGGAAAACAGTGCAGTCGTTGTAGTAATGCGGAAACGGAGCGATTTATCCGACGTCTGACTTCCAAAGGCGCATGATCATTGGCTTTCGGGCCAAGGGTGGAAGCATTTCCGTGTTCGTGTCGTGCCGTGGTTACCATACACTGTGCGTGGCAAGATGGCGATATCCGAAACCGGCTTCGAGGCGGCTGTAGTGGATCAGCCATAGATGACATGGGTGAAGGATGACTGCGGAGATGTGTACAGACGAATAGACGTGTAACTGTTGAACAACTGACCGCCAAGATGAACCAAGAGGCTACCAACAGCCTCTTCTCAACAACTGTTCAGCGGACATTTTTACATGTGGGTCTCCGTAAAGAACGATGCTGCGTTTGGACCTCGGCAGCATGTGCCCGCTTCATGTGTCCCTGCTGACTACCGTTCATCGGTGACGGAGGTTGGAATTTGTACGCCAATACCACTGGTGACACGTAGCCTTCTCAGATGAATCACGTTTTATGTTCCATCCGACAGCCGTTGGTGTAAAAGGCGTGTAACATTTGTAAGCAAACTCTGCGACCTGGAGGGAGCGTTACCGTCTGGGAAATGTTTTCTTGGCATTCATTAGGTGGCCTCGTCGATCTGGAAGGCATAATGTATCGATAAAAGTATGCATCTGTCCTTGGGAACCATGTCACTCCTACATGCAGTTTTTGTTTTTTCTCGAGACGATGTCATCTATCAGCAGGAGAACGCATTGTGTCAAACAACTCGCAGTGTATGTGCGTGGTTTAAAGAGTACCAGTATGAATTTACTGTGGTCCCCCGACTATAAGCAGACTCTATTGGCACTCTAGTTGAGAAACAGGCGTTTACCTACCGAGTAACTCCCTACAGCGATCCACTCCGCTGACGTACTTAAATAACATGTAGTCTGTGGAGACGTATTAAATAACATGTGGTCTTTGGGGACGTTGCTGATTCTCAGAAGTAATTTTTTTCCTTATCTTTTCACTTTTTTCGCCATTGCAATATAGGAACTACATGCAGGGTGTTTCACTAAATGTGTTTGCCTAAGTAAGTTACGAAGTAATAGGCGACGGAAATATTTATTGCGGTAGGTCACCATAACAAACGTTACACTGTCTGCGGGGCTATGAGAACAGTTTACTCTGTTATTATCCAAAGAGTTACAGCAAAAAGATACAATTTTTTAAATGGAACAATAGTTGTTTCTATTAAGCACTGGAATCAGTAACACCAGCTGTGTATAGCAAGCACGCCGTCATCAGGCCACAAGTGGACCATCGGTACCACCGACCGCCGTGTCATCCTCATGGAGGATGCGAATAGGAGGGGCGTGTGGTCAGCACACCGCTCTCCCGGTCGTTACGATGATTTATTTGACCGGAGTCGCTACTATTCGGTCGAGTAGCTCCTCAGTTGGCATCACGAGGCTGAGTGCACCCCGAAAAATGGCAACAGCGTATGGCGGCCCGGATGGTCATCCATCCAAGTGCCGGCGACGCCCGACAGCGCTTAACTTCGGTGATCAGACTGGATCTGGTGTATACACTGCGGCAAGGCCGTTGTCCCAGCTGTGTATACATCAATTTAAATTAACATTCCTGTCACTTTTAGCTTGGGCGCTACAACCCTTTCAAGTTTCAGGGGCAGATACCACACGCTGTACATAATACATGGCTGTGTGGTGGGTGATGGGTGTTCTGGCGGTGGGAAGTTGATTTAAATGAGATGTTCAAATGTGTGTCCATGTTCCTGAATGCACAATGCAATGCGCTTTCTAAAGGATCTGTAGACGAGATGTAACATCGCTGGTGTCTTCGATGCGCCGTTTTAGATCATCTGAGGATGTGGGTTCAGCGACACGATCCTAATCCCCACAGAAAGAAATCTAATGGTGTTAGATCGGTCGACCTTGCGGGCAATGAATGAGGACCATGGCGCCCTAACTACCTTCTTACAAACCTGTTGTTTAGTTCTTCCACAACAGCACGCACAGAATGGGCTGGGTGACCATCGTGCTGCATCCACATACGGACTCTCGTGAGTAGACACACATGTTCAAGGAGACCACCAAAACTGTCGACTATAAAAGCGCGATATATGGTTCAAATGGCTCTAAGCACTATGGGACTTAACATCTGAGGTCATCAGTCCCATAGACTTAGAACTACTTAAACCTAACCAACCTAAGGACATCACACACATCCATGCCCAAGGCAGGATTTGAAAATGGTTCAAATGGCTGTGAGCACTATGGGACTCAACTACTGAGGTCATCAGTCCCCTAGAACTTAGAACTACTTAAACCTAACCAACCTAAGGACATCACACACATCCATGCCCGAGGCAAGATTCGAACCTGCGACCGTAACGGTCTCGCGGTTCCAGACTGTAGCGCCTAGAACCGCAGGATTCGAAACTGCGGCCGTAGCGGCAGCGCGGTTCCGGATTGAAGCGCCTAGAATCGCTCGGCCACAGCAGCCGGCGCGCGCGATATAACTCATCTGTCAATGTACCTAGGAAGCAGTGTGGACCGATGATTTCATTCCCAAGGATTCCACACCGTACGTTAATAGAGCACCTACGTGGACGGTCGACAGGTCGTAGCCACCAAGGATTGTCTGCGGCCCAGTAATGCACGTTATGGAGATTCACTGCACCATAATTTGTGAACGTTGACTCGTCAGAGAACACAACACCTCGTAAAGACTCCAGCTTGAAATAACGCATGGTCCATTCACTGAATGTAACTGTCGTTCGGAAATCGTTTCCATGCAGCTCCTGGGTCAGTGACAGGCGGTACGGGTGAAACTTGTGGCCGTGTAGTATACGCCACATAGATGTGAGGCTGACACCAGCGACTGAAGCAACGGCTCGTAAGCTGACATGAGGATCGTGGTGTACTGCAGCTAAAACAAACTCCTCCGTCTCCTCATTTCTTGCAGTTCATCGTCTGTTACTGCGGGGCATTGCTAAGCTGCCTGTTTTCCGAAGTCGTTGTTCGGCACGTTAGAACGTAATGGCTGCCGGAGCTCTTCGCCTAGGATATCTCACGGCGTACGCCATGGCTGCTTCAGTGGCATCGTGTCGGCAATCGCCGAGCATCAGCAACATGTCAACGTACTCGTTGTTCGTGTATGCCAACTTCATCCGATGTCAGTAACTGTGGTATATTGAGCCCCGTTTGTTTGTGTGGCTCGAACTGTCGGGTATAGGGCCGTGTGCGGTGGAAGTCGGCAGGCTAACAGCGCATCGAGGAAGCTTCTCGTTCCGTGACACCGGCGACGTTACAACTCGGCCGCACCACATTTAGAAGGCGCGTTGCGTTATGCGCAGAGTGTGTGGTATCTGCCCCTGAAACTTTGAAGGGTTGTAGCTCCCAAACTGATAAGATATGTAACTTAAACTGATGTATACACAACTGGTGTTACTGATTCCAGTGCATGATAGAAAAAAAACTATTGTTGCATGTAAAAAATAGTATCTTTTTGCTGTAACTCTTTGGATAATAACACAATAAACTACGTTCATAGCTCCGCAGACAGTGTAACGTTTCTTAAGGTGACCTACCGCAATAAATATTTTCGTCGCCTATTACTTCGTGAGTTACAGAGGCAAACACATTTAGTGAAACACCCTGTATATATATTCGCAATACGTTAATTACATCCAGTAAAAGTACAATGGCGCTCTTTGCATCGCAATACGTCAATTACATGCCGAGAAATTGCAAAGCGAAGTTGGCGCTTGAAATAAACAAAAGGCGCCGCCATCGCACATCCTGAGGTGCAAGCGTGATCCCACATATGAATGTTGTGGCAGGAAATCCTATTATTACTTTTATCCCTCGTGACAACAGTAAAAGTAAAGATTACACAAGTCAATCATATCGCGATTACGAGAAATGTGGGGTCCACGCTTGCATTTCGAGATGTGCAATTCCGGCGCATTTCGTTCATTTCATGCGTCAATTTCGCTTTGCAATTTCTCGGGATATAACTGACGTATTGAGATGCAACCAACGCCCTTCATTTTGTGATG
Source organism: Schistocerca serialis cubense (assembly GCF_023864345.2). Taxonomy (NCBI): domain Eukaryota; kingdom Metazoa; phylum Arthropoda; class Insecta; order Orthoptera; family Acrididae; genus Schistocerca; species Schistocerca serialis. The sequence continues at coordinate 710,572,168 of NC_064638.1, forward strand.
TTTCATGTTATTGATTGTGTAAAAAATAATAAGGGATGTCCAGTTTGCGGTGAAATTAATATTTGATTATGTTTTAGAATGTCTCACAGTATTTATTTCATGAGCCCCTGTTCTACATTCATAGCAGTGAAAGTCGTTATGGAATATCTATTTTAGTGCGACACCTGGAAATTTTTACGTGATTAGGTAGGTAGTTTTACCCTCTCTGAGTAGTCTGTGACGTTGTGTTAGAATATGAATACACAGACGGAAAGACTCTTTACTGTACGACTACACGATGCCAGAACAATCACTGGATGTAAGTACTTCCAGAAAATATCGAGGAGTATGGGTACACAGCGATTTGAAGTGGAACGACCACATTAAAATAATCACGGGTATAGCGGTTGCCAGACTGATGTTCGTTGGAAGAATGCGTCGAACAGATGTGTGCGAGAGAGTTCAAACCGATTCAAATAGTGAGCTTCACCAGATGCTACAAGCTGTACTGACAATGCACGAGGCGACTTCAAAAAGTATGTTACACATTATTATGGGAGGGCAAGAAACTTTTATTGAATGGTGCGCTAAGTTTCAACGTACCACAGATACATGACACTATTTTTTGAAAGTCTCTGTAAACAACAGTCGGGACGTTCTGCAAGCTGTTCATTTCCTCGATAGGAATCCGGTCCTAAGTCACGAGGGCATTGGAGTATCACTATGTAAAAGCCCGCCCAGCTAGCCGGGCAGTCTAACGCGCTGCTCCCCGAGAGGGAAAGCCGGCACGAAACCGCCCAGCGGATTGGTGTCGAGGTCCGGTGTGCCAGCCAGCCTGTGGATGGGTTTTAAGGCGGTTTTCCATCTGCCTCGGCGAATGCGGGGTGGCTTCCCTTACCCCGCCTCAGTTGCACTACGTCGGCGATTGCTGCGCAAACACTGTTTCGACGTACGCGTATACCATAATTACTCTACCACGCAAACATTTAGGTTTACACTCGTCTGGTATGAGACGTCCCGGTAGGGTGGGGGGGGGGGGGGGGGTGTCTACTGGGGGCCGAACCGCACAATAACCCTGGATTCGGTGTGGGGCGCCGGAGAGGTGGGTAGACTGCTGTGGCCTGTTGTGGGGTTGTGAAGCACTGAGGAGTACGGTGGGATGAAGCCTCTCCGTCGTTTCTAGGTCCCCAGTTCAATACACACACACAAACACAAACACAAACACACACGCACACACACGCACACACAAACACAAAATAGACCGCTATGTATCCGTCCTCATTGTTGGAGAATCTCTTTTCCCCTAGATGCGCATTCAGCTTGTCGAAAAGATGGAAAACGCGGGTTGTTTCCTTCCCTAACGGCATGATCCACGTGTTTACGATCTTGGTTAAAGTGTTGACAACGTTTCACTACGGCTGGACGCGACACTGCATTTGGTCCATAAACCGCCAGCATTTCATAATGAATCTGTGTGATATTTAGGGTTTTGCCCACAAAAATCGTACTGTCCCTCGTTGTTCAGCTTTGAGTACGTTTCCTGTCACAGTGCCACTTCTGTGATGCACCTGTTCCCCATACTGCAGCAGAACTATGTTCGCAGGAAACGTGGAACAAGTAATCTCTTCTTATAATGCTCCGGTCTCGTTGTGCAATGATCGTAGCGTGGGACATGTGTAAATTACTTTCTGAAGTCCTTACTATTGCTGCTTGGCTCAACTGAATTCGCTGCTATGATGTGAGAACTGTATTTGCATGCTAATACAGCTTCTCACGCATAAAGACAGTAAAAGTGGTTATTAAAACACGCGTTAAGACAATGAAAGTGATTATAAAAACAGTTAAGCGTTTTTCTACATGGGTAAGTTTTCCACCAGACTGTGAGTTCGCGGATGTAGCACATGTGACAAAAGCTGGCGAACTTAATATTCATATTCTGCAAGTTAACGGTATTCGGCACAGTTTAAAAGTGTGCACTTGCCAGAAATGTTATCATCGTGTATTTAAGAACGTTACTAAGTACGAGTTGCTTCTGACCAGTCCATTTCCAGCGAGAGTCGGTGGAGGAACATTATTGTCGGTAAATTGATCTTTCACGCCTCAAGAGGATGTAAAGACTGCACTTTGAGATACATATAACAATTTTGCTCCCGCCACCGTCTGGCTGTTGACGACGTTGGGCAACAACATCCATCACCCACAGATAAGCGACCTTATAATGTTACGTGGCCATAAAGCTCTCCCCCAGCAAAGACAGTAAAATTATAATATTCACGCACATCACTTGATGGTTAAAACACTGTGAAAATATGTTACAAACGATTACAAACGACCTACTCCCACCGCTTGTCACAACAGGAGTACTCAAAATCGCTTGCACATGCAGTCAAATACGCATAGAATCTAAAAAGCACCCGTATTAAAGAACACAAGAGCAATTACCATGCGGGAAACACTGATGTATCGGCAGTAGCAGATCATCAATTGGAACCAGGGAATCACCGAATTCGTTTCTCTGATACCAGGATTTTATCAATGTCCAATAATTACTATTCTAGGATATACCTAGGGCCAAACAAACTCAGCACAAAAACAATTTTAAAGGAAAAAAAAAACAATTGAAATAAGACAGCTTGTGAGCCTTAGTGCTGAACGAAGCAAACGGTGCCAACTTCTTCCCATTAGAAGTTTCATAACAGTTGTGTGCTCAACTTTGCGGCGGCAACCCAGGCTCACGCATACGTCGCAGCACGTGACACTGCAGGTCTTACGAATGCCAGCAGCCGTCTCCGGCGGGGTGGGGGTGAGTAACTATTTCAGACGAGTTTAATAATTCTTGATTGCGTATTTAAATGCATACAAGTTCTCAACATCACACGACAAAATTCAGACCTTTAGTGGGTACCTTTTCTCCTAAGTATTGATTTTTCTTGGGCCCTGCACGGAACCGAGAGTACGCGAAAGTGTGGCAGACAAGACCACTAGTGTGACGTCACAAGATCGTTGCAGAGCCCATATATTTCGTTTTCCCTGAGCAGCGACCTAATGACACCACGATCTGATCTTTGGGCGGATACGTACAGACAACTCGGTTTGCTGAACTTGTTTAAGTTTCGAACTGCTGCGTGAGTCTTAATAGCCTCTGAAAAACAAATCTGTCGCTGAGCAGCGTACGGCAGTGGATAGGAGGTGCTCGCCTCGTCCATCACAGATGACGTCTCAGTTTGCAAATGATAGCCGTTCCTCCATTGCCAGATAAGCGGGGGGATGGCGACCGCGTGACTGCCCCGGGCTGTCTCTACGGTGGAGCGGCGCCCGGCTGGCATGAGCTGCTCCCGGCTGGAGGCGTTGGCCTCTGAGAGCCGTGGTCGAGGGCAATCACTGCTGTCAGGACACGCGACGTCCCCAGCTCCCACACAGCAATCTCGCTAATAACACGCCATCTGCTTCTACAGCCAGGCCTGGCAAAACCTTAGGGCGGCGCATAACCGGCGAGGCGGATCAAGGTTATCGCTGGGTCTCCCTCCCCCTGCTCCAGGCGTTCTTAATTCTCTTTCTGCATTTTTTCTGCCTTCAGTATGTTATTTGTTTATATCATTTTCAAGATCTTGATGCACTTTCCAAAGCTAATTTCGCTTTTAATTTTTCTAAGTATTTTGTAGTATTTCTTGTCATTCTGAAAGGGTATTCTTTGGAAATCTTCATAGAACATGAATCTGCTTTATCGAAAATTGACATTTTCAGGTTAATTATTGCAGCACTGCAACGTAATGACGCGGGATTTACGACGTAGGTAACCGTAAACTATAACAGTTTCATTTCAATGAGTTGTTTACGTTGTGTTTAATTGTTATCAATTACAATTACAGTTAAATATTCCGTTTCTGATATCGTGTTACGGTTGCGGGACCCCACAAACCCAAGGAATTTTCGCCGTAAGGGTGAATAAGAATTGAAAATTAATGTAAATGAAAAATGTGTCTTAACGTGAACAGCCGTCTGATGATGAACTTTTCGGTTCGAAAACAATAACGGCGCTATTTACGCGAATAAACAGCGTTATTGTAAGTAGGTGTTGCTGCTGTCTCCTCTGCAAGAATCAACCTGAACACTAGTCTTCTTTTCCTAATTTACATGTATTTTCCTTTATATATTTGTATACTTCTGTATTACTTCTTAATTTAAATGTTTCTGCAACTATTCTAGTTCCTAATGTCTTCCTCACAGCTTTTGGTTTCTTTTTCCTAACTTCTAACTACGATTTTATTTATCCCAAAATTAGTATTTCTGATGGATATCTTCATTCTCACCGTATTACTGTCTTGAATCTTGAAATGATGAAGTATTGCATGTCTAGAGAGTGATTTACTTTATTAGAAACATCTTTTGTTAAATGCAATAATAAGCTCATCTTTCGTAATCTTTGCGTGATACTTTCATTTTCTCCACCATCAGACATTGTTATTTCTCCTATACATTTAAATGTATCAATATGTTTCGATATTTTCGTACTTTGTGCTTAATATAGTGGTGCAGTCTTACTGTTTGTCATTGACAATGTGTTCTTTTTTCCGAAGGATAATTGTAGGCCTGCTTTTCCTCTTAGAGATTACCCATGTCGTACTCTTTTCACAAAAAGATCGTACTTTAAAATCAGTTCATAGTTGTGAAATACCCTGTGCAATTACTGTCCTATAAGTATTCAGTATGCTGAAATTCGTTTGCGGATTATGACTTCCATGTATAGTGAAACGCAGAGCTCAAACTACTTTCTACACCAGACAGACGACATCGAGCATAGGTCGCTTTACTGTGTTTCTTTGGCGTCTAGCTGCCCAGCTATTTAGACAACGCAGCTAATCTTGAAGCCGGGTAATCCACACTCGGCGCTGGGAAAGCAGAATATTGACGCTCACTCCCAATTAACTGACAGGATTGTTCAAATGTATGTGTATTCCTAAGAGACCAAACTGCTAAGGTCATCCGTCCCTAGACTTACACTTACTTAAACTAACTTATGCTAAGAACAACAAACACACCCATGTCCGAGGGAGGACTCGAACCTCCGCCGAGAGGGGCCGCGCAATCCGTGACATGGCACCTCAAACCCCGCGGCCACACCGCGCGGCTATTGAGAGGACTATTTATATTTATTTACACAGGGCATCTCGTAGGTTCTCATGCTTCGTCTAGGGTTTACTTATACTTCACAGTAATCTACTCTGTTCTGCATCAACGATGCAGATGGACCGATTGTGGCGTCTACGTCTCACCGCTATCTAATGCAGTCTCTCTTACAGGATGTTACATAACGTAGAGGCAGAATGGGCAAGTATTTCGGACGCCAAGCTGCAGAATCGTAGACATGTATCATCTAGTGACTTTTCCGTCAGTTTTAACCCCTGATTGAGGACGAGATGGCGGTCGGTCGGTACCGTAGGGCCTTCAAGGCCTGTTCGGACGCAGTTTAGCTTAGTTCAGTTATCTATTTATGTAAAAATTAGGGTGTGAACAATTTTCTAGTCTACAAATCTCGAATGTAAAAACAAAACTATTATCTCAAATTAAATTCACTGAGGATGCCGTACAGCAAAAGGCGAAGCGCGCCTGAAGCAAGTAAAATGGAATGCAGCAAGGAAAAGGCGTTTAAATTTACGACTTACGTAGTAGCTGGAGATGATCGCCACGGAAACAAACTTGTTACTTATTTCATTCAACTTTTACGGAGGGCCTTCGAAAAGTAAGCTATAACTTGTTATAACGGACAAAGTAATTTTTATTTAAGGCTGCGTTACTCTTCAAAGTAGATATATGACGCTACTTATCAACATCGTCACCACATATCTCTAGATAACGCCCGCAACGTTCTACCGGTCGTTCAATTCCTCGTTCAAATTCGCTCCTTGGTCACGGAGTCATTTCAGAGTGTCTGTGTGAACGTCCTCTTCGCTGCAAAATCTAATTCCCTCCAACTGTTCTTACAGCTTGCAGAAAATATGGAAATCGCAGGGGGCAAAATCTAGACTGTATGGCGGACGCTTCAAAACCCTCATCGAAAAGCTGCTTGTGTTCTGCGAGCTATGTGGTGTGTTGTATTGTTCTGGAGGAGAACAACTCCTTTTTTATAATTTTTACGCTTTTTGGCGTTGCGCAGCGATGTCAGTATTTTACAGTACGAATCGGAATTAATGGCTGTGCCGATTGCTATAAAGTTTGTGTACACGGCTCCTTCACATTCAGAAAGCGATGGCCGTGACCTTCCCTACTGTTGCTGCAACTTTGCATTTCTCACGCGGAGGCGAGGAGGTGTGTCTCCATTCCAGAGACGCTGTCGTTGTTGCAGGCGTGAAGTAATGAACTCATGTCTCATTGTCCACAATAATGCGCCATCGAAAATCATTACCTTTCATGGAGTAAAGCTTCAGGAACTCCAAAGGCGTCATAGATCGTGCGTCTTTGTTTGCACGTGACCGTGACTGCATAACCCAGCGTGAACACAATTTCTGGTATTGCAGGCAATCTCGGACGATGGAATGAGCAGTGCCTACTGAGATGCCCGTCTTCTGAGCAATGTCTAGTCACTCTTCGATTGCTGCAGATTGGTTCTGAGCACTGTCGTTTGTGGCTGATATAGATGGCCTTCCTTGCAGATCAGTATCACCCACGTATGTGTGGCCTTGGTAAAATTGTTGGTACCGTGTCACTACGCTAGACTCGATATTGCAGTCGGTACATATACTGCCACAATTTTACAGTGAATCTGTGTTAGATGTTTTGGGCCAAAGACTGTACTGTTCCGCGTACTTCAATTTTGGAATACGTTTCCAGCAGCCGTGCCATTTCGCTCACACCACTGTCATGCACCTGCTAACAGTACCGCAGCAGAACTGTCTGTAGCAAACCCGCAACGTGTACTCTCTTCTGACAATGATCCGCACTTGTTGCGCAGTGATCTTAGCGTGGGGCGACGTATGTAGCGCCGGCCGTTGCGGCCGAGTGGTTCTAGGCGCTTCAGTCTGGAACCGCGCGACCGCTATGGTCGCAGGTTCGAATCCTGCCTCGGGCATGGGTGTGTGTGACGTCCTTAGTGAGGTTTAAGTAGTTCTAAGTTCTAGGGGACTGATGACATCAGATGTTAAGTCCCATAGTGCTCAGAGCCATTTGAACCATTTGTACCTATGTAGCTTGTAAGGGGCAGTCGAATGAGAACGATGCAGATGGAAAAAAATTAACCGGGTTCCTGTAGGACTGGCGCACTGAAGTTTCCGTTAAAACGTAATTATGTATATAGACAGTTCAACCATTCCGAGAATCGGGAATCTAGACCACTTTGGCCGGTTACCGAAAATGTTCAAGTGTGAAATCTTATAGGACTTAACTGCTAAGGTCATAAGTTTCTAAGCTTACACACTACTTAACCTAAATTATCCTAAGGACAAGCGCACACCCATGCCCGAGGGAGGACTCGAACCTCCGCCGGGACCAGCCGCACAGTCCATGACTGCAGCGCCTGAGACAGCTCGGATAATCCCGCGCGGCCCGGTTACCGACATCGACACTGGCAAGATACTTGTCCTAACGATTCCAAGATATTCAGGAATGTTTTAGTTGCAATAATACAGATGTGACATAAAGTCATACAGGAGGCAGGCGACCATTTATTATAATGATCAGTAGTCCTCCATTCAGGCTGACTGGCTTTCATCGTCAGAAGTCAAACGTCAGACAAGGAATGACTTTATTGCTCACATAAAGTGTTTCGGAATTCATTGTCAGATAACCAGGGGTGATTAGTGCTCGTAGGTGTGATCTGTCTGCGAATGTTTCTTTTATTTTTTATTTATTTCTTTTTTCGCTTACACCTTAAACGGCATATCCACGTGCAGCAGTCGCTCTTGGATATCTGATAATGTATACGTTCCGAAACCCGTCATATGAGCAATAAAGTCATTCCTTACCTGATGTTTGACTTTTATCATTCCGGCCCAGCGAGCCTGAATGCAGAAATACTGAATATTTTAGTTTCAAATTTGGCGTCGAATAAAAATGACAAAAGAAATATTTTTTCGTGTGATGTAATTACGATTAACAGTTTTCGTGTTTTTTGCTTTACTTGTGTGATAAAACCTTGCTTCTTGCCAAATTTCGTGATTCTAGGTCAACATGATGTACGCTGTAGAATACGATAATTGAGTTTGTATCAAAATATATGACATAAATAACCGTATCTTCTGGTTGCATCGACTTAGAAGCTTTCGTTTATTACACCGCCAATGGCCTCTAGACCTCCGTATGTGACAAACAGTTCAGCTTGATACGTCAACTCGTTTCTCATTAAAAGGGGTCTTCACACACGGACGAACAGATAATCAGATAAACATGAAAGAAAAATACTTTTTTATTATATAGTTATAGATTTACAGTTTTCGGATTTTTTTTTCCTTTGGTTGTACTGCGGATCGTTGCTTACTGCCAAATTTTATGATTCAAGGCCAATGGGAATTACCTTATAGGTTTTGATGAATGAGTTTGTCAGTATCAAACTATGTGACATAAATGGCCGTATCTCGTGAATGCTTTGAGCGTCAGTTATTTATACCGCTGAGAGACCATAGACCTTAGTATGTGACATAAATTTCAAGCTGATACTTCTACCCGTTCCCAAGAAAATGAGTCTCAATAGACGGAAGAACGGACTGACAGACAGTCAGACAGACGGAAAACAAAGTCATCCTACGAGCGTTCCGTTCCTAACAACTGAGGTACGGAACCTTAAAAAATAAGTAAACTGTTTATTATTTCAAAATTACTCGCCATATCTGTTAACACATTTATTCCACTGTAAGAAAAGATGGTCAGTGTTTTCATGGAAAAGTGTCTGCGGCTGCCTAGTGTAATGGGTGTAGGAGGTCTTTAGTGGTTAAAGTTCAATGATATGTCTTCGAAACAGATAGTGATCATGTAGTTTAAGTAAGTTGCATCGAATCCCCCATTCACGTCTAGAGTTACAAAATATTACTGACCTTGTTATTTCGCTGACTGCCTCGTTGTGTTCTGTGTGGTATGATACAAGTCTCGGATCCTATTTCTGATACGAAGAAACATTGACTGATGAAAGGATTGTGTTATTCAGGTGGCTTCCAAGCGTTATTCAATGAAATAAAGTTCCTGAACTTCGAAACAATTCTCTAATATTAGCACGCAATGAACTATTAACAAAATATACTTCTGCATTCAACAGTATCACAAAAACACATTAGTTCCATTTACAACAGCTCTTTAGCCAAAACTGTTCATTTCAGATCACTTTCCCGCCAAGACTGTCCATTTACCACTGCTCGCCCTCCGAAAGTATCCATTTCACATCACATCACATCACTGAAGGGAAGTCGGTGCACTAACAAGAAAAGCAGAGATGTAATATAAAATCAAAGAGTTTACAACTTTATTGATAATGATCGCTGGTAAATCTTTGAAATAATTAATAAAAATGAGTTTACAGACATTTAAATAAAATTCTTCAACATTAATTCATATATGTATAATATTAATACTTAAATATGAAACGAATTTTTTATGAATGTGTATGTATACGAAGTTACTTATATCCACATGTAGCTATCGATACTCACTGGTACCGCACGTTTCTTATTACTTTACTGACTTGATTGCATTGCACTACGGAACCATTATCGTATATCCAGGCGTGCTCTTCTTCGTCCGAAGCAAATCGACAGCCACGAGTGTCTTTCTTCGGGGCATCAGAAATATGTAAAGACATTTGTGGCGATTTGCTTCGGACGAAGAAGTGCACGTCTGGGTACAATCACGGCTCCGTAGGCAACTGCAAACATTTTTCCATGAAGGTAATGGCTGTATTGTCTCCCTGTGGGATAAATGTATTGAGATATAGCGATCAGTTCCGGAATTGTAAGCAATTTACTTACTTCTTACTATCTGTCCCGCTTTCTTTTTTATACTCTCTGAAGTCTTTATGTGCGAGCAGTTTATTCTCCTGAATGGTTTCATACAGGGCGTCAAGCGCAGAATTAAAATTAACGTTCCCCTTTACAGTCTAAACTTATTATAAAGATAATCAACTGTCCTAGAAATGGAACGACAACATGAAAACGAGGAAGAAAAAGAAAACTGGACGAAGGAAACGCAAGAGGCAGAAAAGTCAGAAGTGAAGGAAATACTAGATGTGGAGTAATTAACAGGAAGCAAGTCTGAATTAAATATGACGACGCAGACGTCGTTAACGCTCATAAAAAGCGCCAGAGTTAGTTAACATTTACTCCAACTTTCGCGTATTCTCCCTCTAAACAGAAACATCAGAGCAAGGAAAGATTTCCAGCAAATTATAGCTGTTCATTTTTTACTGCTGAAATGACTGCGCCATTAACGGTCACGATTACTTTGAAGGAACAGTCATATTAGGCCTATCTGACGTAGCGGAAAAGTTTTATAATCTTGTGCCCTCGACTTTTAGATTCAAGTCCACTCTGGTTTTCTGAATCTTATACCAGTGTTGATAGTTTGGTGTTTCCTAGGTAACTTTCTCTGGACTGAGAATCGGCCCACCTAACTAATTATAAGGGGACCTATACTATACCGATAAATTCGAACCACCAGCGACGCGGAATGGCCGCGCGGTTAGAGGAGCCATGTCACGGACTGCGCGGTCCCTCCCGCCGGAGGTTCATGTCCTCCCGCGGCCATGGGTGTGTGTTGTTCCTACAATAAGTTAGCTTAAGTTCGTTTAAGTAGTGTGTGAGTCTAGGAACCGATGACCTCAGCAGTTTGGTCCCTTAGGTATTCACAAACATTTTAATTTTCGAACCACCATGTAGTTTGGTTGGTTCGGTCCAATCGGGTGAGGGAGGGATGGGGAAGGAAATCGGCCGTGCCTTTCAAAGGAACCACTCCGGCATTTGTCTGAAGCAATTTTAGGGGAATCACGGAAACCATAAAGCAGGATGACCGGACTCATGTTTGAACCGTTGTCCTACTGAATGCGAGTCCAGTGTGCTAACCACTGCGCCACCTCGCTCGGTCCCAAGTAGTCTGTTTTATTGACATATAAAGTGCATTGCTTGAGATCAAAGTAACTGACTGGTAGAAAACCACAGGAGCAACGACTGATCTAATCCCAAACCATTTGATTTACAATTTATCTCTGGCTCTGCCAGAAAGGCTTATGAACGCGTAAACTAGTCGTAGGGAAGGGAGTGGCACACTACAGTTCACAAGGGAGTTCTATTATGACAGAGTTCTACCTGCAGTCGAGATCAAATACCAGTTGTGTGTTTGTGTGTCTGTAGCCAAGTGATGTGGAGATAATGAATATCGGGCGCTACAATGTTTTCTTTAATTCGTAATGACCCTCTAAACAACTTCATCTCTATATCGCTCCAAGTTAATACTTGGTTTTCCTTCTCCGGTGTATTATTAGGCAAAGCCGGATGTTATTCGCATTACATGATCTGACACTTACTTTGTAATATAAAACACATCTGCACTAACGTGCTGTCCCTGGAGAAAAGAGACAACAGCCGCCTGTTTTTAAGATCTACGCACACTGACGGAAAAAAATCGCAACACCCAGAAGGAGTCGTGTGACATAAACGAATGTTGGTAAGCGTCTGGAAGATGATGTCTGTTGCAATTTCGCGCCATTCGCATATAAGTGGCACTAGTAGTGCCACTATGACGATGCAAATCAGCTTCGCTTTAAATACACGATGTAACGATCATGAGCTTAATTACGTTTGAGATTGGACGTAGTGGGTTGATTTTAGTCAAGAATGCCTTTAGTGCGACAAAGATGCCATTATCAACACCTCGTTGCGTTTGAAAGAGGTTACGTAACAGGGCTACGAGAAGCTGGTTGTTCCTTCTGTGATATTGCAGAAAGCATTGGTAGACACGTGGCCACTGTATATCACTGCTGGCTGCGGTGCTCAAGGGAATGTACGGCTGCAAAAACACCGGCCTCCGCATGGCCACGTGTCACTACCGAGAGGGAAGACCGTCGTGTTCAGCGTATGGCTCTGACGCATCGTACTACAATACTGGCCATTAAAATTGTTACACCAAGAACAATTGCAGATGATAAACGGGTATTCATTGGACAAATATATTATACTAGAACTGACATGTGATTACATTTTCACGCAATTTGGGTGCATAGATCCTGAGAAATCAGAACCCAGAGCAACCACCTCTGGCCTAATAACGGCCTAGATACGCCTGGGCATTGAGTCAAACAGAGCTTGGATGACTTGTATAGGTACAGCTGCCCATGCAGCTTCAACAGATACCACAGTTCATCAAGAGTAGTGACTGGCGTATTGTGACGAGCCAGTTGCTCGGCCACCATTGACTAGACGTTTTCAGTCGGTGAGAGATCTGGAGAATGTCCTGGCCAGGGCAGCAGTCGAACATTTTCTGTATCCAGAAAGGCCCGTACAGGACCTGCAACATGCGGTTGTGCATTATCCTGCTGAAATGTAGCGTTTCGCAGGGATCGAATGAAGGGTAGAGCCACGGGTCGTAACACATCTGAAATGTAACGTCCAATGTTCAAAGTGCCGTCAATGCGAACAAGAGGTGACCGAGACGTGTAACAAATGGCACCCCATACCATCACGCCAGGTGATACGCCAGTATCGCGATGGCGAATACACACTTCCAATGTGCGTTCACCGCGATGTCGCCAAACACGAACGCGACCACCATCATGCTGTAAACAGAACCTGGATTCATCCGAAAAAATGACGTTTTGTCATTCGTGCACCCAGGTTCGTCGTTGAGTACACCATCTCAGGCGCTACTGTCTCTGATGCAGCGTCAAGGGTAACCGCAGCCATGGTCTCCGAGCTGATAGTCCATGCTGCTGCAAACGTCTTCGAACTGTTCGTGCAGATGGTTGTTGTCTAGCATACGTCCCCATCTGTTGACTCAGGGATCGAGACTTGGCTGCACGATCCGTTACAGCCATGCGGATAAGATGGCAGTCCTCTCGACTGCTAGTGATACGAGGCCGTTGGGATCCAGCACGGCGTTCCGTATTATCCTCCTGAACCCACCGATTCCATATTCTGCTAACAGTCATTGGATCTCACCATTGCGAGCAGCAATGTCGCGATACGATAAACCACAATTGCGATAGGCTACAGTCTGAACCGTGATGGTACGCATTTCTCCTCCTTACAGGAGTCATTACAACAACGTTTCACCAGGCAACACCGGTCAACTGCTGTTTGTGTATGAGAAATCGGTTGGAAACTTTCCTCACGGCAGCACGTTGTAGGTGTCGCCACCGGCGTCAACCTTGTGTGAATGCTCTGAAAAGCTAATCATTTGCATATCACAGCATCTTCTTCCTGTTGGTGAAATTTCGCGTCTGTAGCACATTATCTTCGTGGTGTACTTTTAATGGCCAGTAGTGTACATCTGCTACAGCGGTTTGGACAGCATTTGGCACCACAGTGACACAACAAACTGTTACAAACCGGTTACTTCTAGGACTGCTCCGAGCCAGACGCCCTGTAGCGTACATTCCATTGATCCCAAATCACCGAAATTTGCGACTTCAATGCTGTCAAGCGGGAGCTCCTTAGAGGACAGGACGGGGGTCTGTTGTGTTTTCTGATGAAGGCTGGTTCCGCCTCGTTGCCAGTGAGGACCGTGTGTTGGTTAGAAGGGTGCCACTTGGGGGTCTGCAGCAAACCACTCTGCGGGCTAGACACACTGGACCTACTCCTGTGATATGGTCTGGGGTGCGATTTCGTATGACAGCAGGAACACTATCGTGGTCATCCCACGCACCCTGACTGAAAATCTGTACGTCAATGTGGTGATTCGATCTGTTGTGTCGCCATTCAGGAGCAGCATTCCTTGGGGCGTTTGTCAATAGGATAACGTTGTAACCCAACATGCTCTACAGGCTATCGACATGTTCTTTGGCTTTCTCGATCAACACATCTGCCTCCAGTCGAACACTTATGAGACATCATCGGGTGTCAAGTCCAGGCGCCATCCGCATCCAGCATTGCTCGTCCCTGTATTTACCGACCATGCGCCAAGGCGTGTAACTCCATCCCGCAAACTAACATCCACCACAATGCATACTCGTTATTAAAGTACAAGTTTTTCACGTTTGCATTGGATTATATCGCTCTTACGTTAACATATATTCTGAAATGTTAACCACTTAAATATGCGGCTTCACTGATGTATTCGCGGAATTTCATAAGTCTACGTTAATTATTTCGTGGGGCGATTTTCTTCCATCAGTGTATTACACTGAATGCTTCACGAGTTGACACACCGGAAGTGTGATCTTTAGGCTGTTAAGAGAGTCAGAGAGAACTTTTGCACTTATTACGTCAGAGCGTCATACGCGAATTTTCACGGTGACGGAGTACGTCAGCTTTTCCGCTTTTAAAGTGACCCGCCCCCACAGCGAGGCGTGCCGGACAATTAGATGCAGCTTCATTACATTAGCGGCTGCGGCCCATGTTTCGCAATTTCGGGAACGCCACGTCATAACGAGTAATTAAAGGGTGCGCTAACGACGCAGCCATCAGGCGCTCCATTTGCGGAGTTTAGCGGGCAGGGAGAAGGGGTTGTTTATCTTGCGTTGACCCTGCACTAATTGTGTGTGCGCAGGGCACCTTCACTACTCCGAAGAGGGCAGATCTTCCAAGAACCACGGACCACCTTCCCCGTATCCTGCGCCAGTCCGTCTATAGTCACGTACGTTCACGCTGAAAACTGTAAGGCCTCCTAAAGTTCAGCAGCCGCACTGTCGACATGTGTACGAAAACCTACTGAAGAGACAACCTTCATCTACTGGACCTACATCGCCATTGCTAAATTGTACTGTTTACTCTGTACGTGTTGCTTATACTTTTACTTTTGTTGTAACAGATTTTCAAGCCTGCTTTCAGTCTTTCTCTATGAAGCTTTTGGCGTCAAAGTTTACCTACACTTGAGGCAAAAAGAACGATATCATCAGCAAATGCGAAGTGTACATCTTGATTCTCCACAACAGATACCTAAGCAGCTACGGATAAAATCAAAGACGAACGTACGGGCCTGCCTGCCATATGTGTGAAGCTTGTCTTAAAAAGTACGTAGGATCCTCACCAAGCACAAAGTGAAAGTGATTTTTTCCCTCCTTCGGAAACAGCAGTACTTATAGTTCCATCAAAGATAATTTGACGCTCCGAAATTTACAAGACCTCCTGCGAGCGTAGCCTTTGGTACATCGGGCTGACGACTCGTACAATCCGTGAAAGGTGCATGGAACATCCGACCTGAGTTTCTCTTGGAGTATACAATTCTCAAACAATTTACGGGAATTCAGCAGGTAATGTTTACAACGACTGCCGATATTTCGGCGTGAGTACACCCCGCCATTTTCAAGGCACAGACTGCAACGAATAGGTGATGTACAAGAAATTGAAAACCTCGGTTCTTGGAGCAATTCAGGAAAGATAACACACACACACACACACACACACACACACACACACTGAACACTGGTGCCACCAAAGGCGCAAAAGTCAGAGGTATCGATAGTGAAAGACTACGAACTAGCACATGAGGTAACATTGACTCCGTCCCTCTTTTTTTTGACGAGGGAGAGAGCAGGATTCTAAGCAGAGTTTTACAAAAACCTCCATTCCTGTTTACAAGGTTTCTCACTAATTTAATCTCAACAGCTTCCTTAATAACGCTGTCCCAATAGCTGGACGTGCAGCTCGGTATTGTTATATAACTAGGATCACCAGTATCCAAAAAGGTACGGAAATTGCAGATCTACTGGGCTGCTGTAATCGTGTGTGCCGTTTATGCTCAGTACATTGGTCCTCCACGGGCCTGATACTCTATAATCAACAGAACGATTCACACTAAGCCATCGGGTCACATCAGTTTGCCACTGTCGTGCTTCCTTTCTTTCTATTGCCCTCCACCGCAGAGAATCTGGTAATCATCTTGTCTGTGCCATAATGCACCGTCTGTGACTGTGTACACAACGTTTGCGGATGTGGGACTACCCAGGAAACACTATCTCGTTCCATAGGTGTCCTGACGTCCTGACATCTGGTTGACAGTTTGTATGACTATATCGTGAATTAGGAAAGTTGCGGTTTGTTGCTTTAACCTTGGACACCATTGTAGATAAAAGGTGGAAGTATTGTATACAGGATCTTGTTTAGAGACTGAGTGCTGCTGTCTTCAAGGTAGGACTATCTTCGTTGTTACTGATGATGGAATACAAAAGAGTGTTTTCTATGCTTCTTTCCACACTATTATTTCCGATTTTGAAATACCTTCTTTCATGGAGAATATTCGTAGTCTAGAATATTGTGAGCTGAACAATATGGTGTCGGCTAATCAGTGTAAGGAAAGTCGTGTACGCCATCTGTTTGTCAATCGAGTTAACTTTGGTCTGTGCGCTATTGCAGTTTAACTATTTGTGTTTTTTTTTTTTTTGTGGCGGAAATTGGGACCAACTCAGCATTTGCCTAAACGAACGTGGAAAACACTCAGGTTGGATGCTGTTCAGAACAACGGTCGTTCATTCACCGGACGGATTCGATCCGGCTTTCGCCCACCTTCCCGTCTCGAAAGGTAGCGTGTTGGCGCGTTAAGATATACAGCCCGGGAGTTAATAATATGGACTCATTCAAAACCAACTGCAGCATTCGCCGAGTTAACACGAGATATTAAACTGGATAGCTCTAGTACAATGTACAATGTTAGTGTAACCATTTTACAGAAATGCTTTTACTATTCTGCTGGAGATATCGACAGTTTTATTTGAAAGAATGAAACATTTATTAACCTTCGTCTAAATCTTAGGTGAAAAGCTTTCCAGTATATCAGCTCGTAAGGATATCTGGTATCTTGTTGATTTGTCATGTCTTATTTAGTATCCTATGGTGCGGCTATTCAACAGTGAGCTGATTGTCATAGGCAGCGGGCCACAGGCATCAGTAGTGACTCGGTTGTTTTCGGTAACAATTCAGACAACAGATGACCCCGGTCTAAGAATTTCGAATGAAATGTCCAAGATGCTACTCCAGGCGGGTGTAAAATGAATGTGCGCAACAGAGAATAATAAACGCTAAAATGAAGATTTGGTCCTATCTGACTACCCCCTGAAGCAGATCTTAGGATCTCTTAATTCTATAAATTACAATCTAAACATAAATGAATGATGAAGACAACTAATCCTACTAATCCAGAATCGTATAGGTTCGCAACAGTATAGTGCCTAACTGTTCTAACTATAAACTGTCCTGAGAGCAAAGTCCGTCTGTACCAACAAAGCTGATATCGAGCGATCGTCACACACGGGAGCTCACAACGGAAGACCTCGTCTCTCCAGCGCTGGCAACCCAGAAAGGCTCTGCTCCCCACCATCGTAATTCCGAAAACGAATCATATTCCCGAAATCGGGGAATATTCTCCCTCTCTACAGATTCTTCCGAACGCCGGCCAACCATATTTTAGTCTTGTCGTCCAGCGCGGGAAGTTTGCGAGGAGAAACCTATACTCGCACAATGGTACGCTTCTGAATAAAAATCCTTGGAAATAACCCAGCCTGCGTGGTTTCCGAGGTGCCGTTTCTTCGTTCCTCTCACCTGCATCCAAGATTTTCAGCATTCTGGAGTATTATCCGGTTATCCTTCAGGCCCCTACTATAATAGCGGCCGGCCGTCACACTATTGTGCTCCAGAGCTCAGGTGCCACGGCGTGCGTCTAGCTACTTCCTGTGTTTAAGCAGGACCAACACCTGTGCGGGCCTTCCACCCAGAGCTTGAGTTCTGCCTACCGTTTCATCTCCACTGGCGTTCCAACCTCTACTACTATAGGCAATCATTCGTTACGCCGTTTTTATAATAAAGACACTCCGTCACCTTTCATGCAATAAGCGTTAACAATTATTTGCAAGTCGTACGTGACAATGTCAGTCTCCTTTATATATTCATATATACGATGTACAACCTATCACATGATGCCTATTTGTCTTTGTAGATCACAGCAAAATATGTGGATGAGTTCTTGTAAGGTGCGAAATTATAACCACCTTACAAATGGTCTGAGAATGTATAACTATTCCGTCCGCATTTTGTCTGTTTTGGAATACCAGTAGATAGAAGGACCTACTGGGCGATGAACTTCTTGCCGACGTAACTGCATTACCACTCTTTTGGGACGATACGAGGGGGAAAACTCTTATGAAGCCATACAGGAAATGTATTCGTAATTGCAAATACGAACCATCATCGGCTGTGAATTGGAATGACGACATTGAAAGTCTGTGCCAGACCGGACTCGAACCTGAATTTCCCGCTTTACGCGAGTGATCTTAACCGCTTCGGCTATCCGTGCACGAATCACCGCCAGAATCAAACTTCCATATGTTGTCGTCCATGTCTCATAACCTGCACTCGTACGTCGCGTTTGTTCTGGTCGAGGAAGGACATATTTATTGAGAGTCGATGGCCTGGTATTGTTGAATAAATAAGAAGCAGCCAATGCGAAATTTCGTACTAACGGTTTACACATGACATCTCTTCAGCATAATCTACTATATGGTTAAATGGAAAAGGCGAACGAGTAGTGCAAGAAACATTTTCAAGGTTGAAAATGGAAAAAGTGAAGTAAAAACAGAATGAAAAGTCTCGTCGTCATAACTTCACCAGCTTTCAGCCACTAAGCGTTTTTCTGTTAAGTAAAAAACGGATGCAATGTGGAGATACAGTTCGACCGGGCATCTGGAGAACGAAGGTGGCACATGGTGGCAGTGATTGGGTATCGACACGGCGCGTCAATTCACGTGGGAAGTCCACGTAATGTGTACTGCTGGGTAGGAGCTTTCATACTGTATTACAGATAGGAATACAAAATTTTTAAAGTCGTTGGAGAATCTGTATTAAAAAGAATGCTTAGTATGTGAAAAGAATCGAAATTTGCCAGTAATCTATAAGTTTTAGATAAGCACGGTATACGGAAATTGTTGATCGGAGTCATAAAAATCAGGGTTCGAGAGAAAAGCAAAGAAATAAAGAAAAACACGTCGGTAATTAGTGAAACCCCAGATATAAATTAGCTAGATGACCGACAAGAAAAACTAGATTCGGAAGGACCCATGGAGGATATCATCGAAATGTTTAGATGTAATATGAAAAGATTAAGGCTTAAAGAAAAGGGAAAGAAGCGAAATAAGAAAAAACTTGGCCAAATGCGAGTACGACTCGCAAATTAAGGATTCCGTACAATCTTGGTTATGTATACAGGGTGGTCCATTGATAGTGACCGGGCCAAATATCTCACGAAATAAGCATCAAACGAAAAAACTACAAAGAACGAAACTCGTCTAGCTTGAAGGGGCGCTATGGTTGGCCCGCTAGATGGCGCTGCCGTAGGTCAAACGGATATCAACTGCGTTTCTTTGAAATAGGAACCTTCATTTTTTTATCACATATTAGTGTAGTACGTAAAGAAATATGAATGTTTCAGTAGGACAGCTTTTTTCGCTTTGTGATAGATGGCGATGTAATAGTCACAAACGTATAAGTACGTGGTATCAGGTAACATTCCGCCAGTGCGAATCGTATATGCGTCGTGATACATTACCCGTGTTACAATGGACCGTTTACCAATTGCGGAAAAGGACGATATCGTGTTGATGTATGGCTGTTGTGCTAAAAATGCCCAACTGGAGTGTGCTATGTATGCTGCTCGGTATCCTGGACGATATCATCCAAGTGTCTGGACCGTTGGCAGGCTAGTTACGTTATTTAAGGAAACAGGAAGTGATCAGCCACATGTGAAACGTCAGCCACGACCTGCAACAAATGATGATACCCAAGTAGGTGTTTTAGCTGCTGTAGCGGCTAATCCGCACATCAGTAGCAGACAAATTGCGCGAGAATCGGGAATCTCAAAAACGTCGGTGTTGAGAATGCTACATCAACATCGGTTGCATCCGTATCATATTTCTATGCACCAGGAATTGCATAGCGACGACTTTGAATGTCGTGTAGAGTTCTTCCACTGGGCGCAAGAGAAATTACGGGACGATGACAGATTTTTTGCACGCGTTCTACACTCCTGGAAATGGAAAAAAGAACACATTGACACCGGTGTGTCAGACCCACCATACTTGCTCCGGACACTGCGAGAGGGCTGTACAAGCAATGATCACATGCACAGTACAGCGGACACACCAGGAACCGCGGTGTTGGCCGTCGAATGGCGCTAGCTGCGCAGCATTTGTGCACCGCCGCCGTCAGTGTCAGCCAGTTTGCCGTGGCATACGGAGCTCCATCGCAGTCTTTAACACTGGTAGCACGCCGCGACAGCGTGGACGTGAACCGTATGTGCAGTTGACGGACTTTGAGCGAGGGCGTATAAGGGGCATGCGGGAGGCCGGGTGGACGTACCGCCGAATTGCTCAACACGTGGGGCGTGAGGTCTCCACAGTACATCGATGTTGTCGCCAGTGGTCGACGGAAGGTGCACGTGCCCGTCGACCTGGGACCGGACCGCAGCGACGCACGGATGCACGCCAAGACCGTAGGATCCTACGCAGTGCCGTAGGGGACCGCACCGCCACTTCCCAGCAAATTAGGGACACTGTTGCTCCTGGGGTATCGGCGAGGACCATTCGCAACCGTCTCCATGAAGCTGGGCTACGGTCCCGCACACCGTTAGGCCGTCTTCCGCTCACGCCCCAACATCGTGCAGCCCGCCTCCAGTGGTGTCGCGACAGGCGTGAATGGAGGGACGAATGGAGACGTGTCGTCTTCAGCGATGAGAGTCGCTTCTGCCTTGGTGCCAATGATGGTCGTATGCGTGTTTGGCGCCGTGCAGGTGAGCGCCACAGTCAGGACTGCATACAACTGAGGCACACAGGGCCAACACCCGGCATCATGGTGTGGGGAGCGATCTCCTACACTGGCCGTACACCACTGGTTATCGCCGAGGGGACACTGAATAGTGCACAGCACATCCAAACCGTCATCGAACCCATCGTTCTACCATTCCTAGACCGGCAAGAGAACTTGCTGTTCCAACAGGACAATGCACGTCCGCATGTATCCCGTGTCACCCAACGTGCTCTAGAAGGTGTAAGTCAACTACCCTGGCCAGCAAGATCTCCGGATCTGTCCCCCATTGAGCATGTTTGGGACTGGATGAAGCGTCGTCTCACGCGGTCTGCACGTCCAGTTTGAACGCTGGTCCAACTGAGGCGCCAGGTGGAAATGGCATGGCAAGCCGTTCCACAGGACTACATCCAGCATCTCTACGATCGTCTCCATGGGAGAATAGCAGCCTGCATTGCTGCGAAAGGTGGATATACACTGTACTAGTGCCGACATTGTGCATGCTCTGTTGCCTGTGTCTATGTGCCTGTGGTTCTGTCAGTGTGATCATGTGATGTATCTGACCCCAGGAATGTGTCAATAAAGTTTCCCATTCCTGAGACAATGAATTCACGGTGTTCTTATTTCAATTTCCAGGAGTGTATTTAGCGATGAAGCGTCATTCACCAACGGCGGTAACGTAAACCGGCATAATATGCACTATTGGGCAACGGAAAATCCACTAAGGTTGCGACAAGTGGAACAACAGCGATCTTGGCTGGTTAATGTATGGTGCGGCATTATGGGAGGAAGGCCCCCCATTTTATCGATGGCAATCTAAATGGTGCAACGTACGCTGATTTCCTACGTAATGTTCTACCGATGTTACAACAAGATGTTTCACTGCATGACAGAATGGCGATGTAGTTCCAACATGATGGATGTCCGGCACATAGCTCGCGGTATTGAATAGCATATTTCATGACAGGTGGATTGGTCGTCGAAGCACCATATCATGGCCCGCACGTTCACAGGATCTGACGTCGCCGGATTTCTTTCTGTGGGGAAAGTGGAAGGATATTTGCTATCTTGTTCCACGGACAACGCCTGACAACATGCGTCAGCGCATTGTCAATGCATGTGCGAACATTACGGAAGGCGAACTACTCGCTGTTGTAGCGTTCTCGCTTCCCACGCCCGGGTTCCCGGGTTCGATTCCCGGCGGGGTCAGGGATTTTCTCTGCCTCGTGATGACTGGGTGTTGTGTGCTGTCCTTAGGTTAGTTAGGTTTAAGTAGTTCTAAGTTCTAGGGGACTGATGACCATAGATGTTAAGTCCCATACAACCGAAATAAAATGTTCAAGCGTACCTACGTTCTGTATTTTAATTTAAAAAACCTACCTGTTACCAACTGTTCGTCTAAAATTGTGATCCGTATGTTTGTGACTATTACAGCGCCATCTATCACAAAGCGAAAGTCCGCAGCTCGTGGTCGTGCGGTAGCGTTCTCGCTTCCCGCGCTCGGGTTCCCGGGTTCAGGGATTTTCTCTGCCTCGTGATGACTGGGTGTTGTGTGCTGTCCTTAGGTTAGTTAGGTTTAAGTAGTTCTAAGTTCTGGGGGACTGATGACCATAGATGTTAAGTCCCATAGTGCTCAGAGCCATTTTTTTTAACAAAGCGATAGGCTACAATCCGACCTTTATCAAAGTCGGAAACGTGATGGTACGCATTTCTCCTCCTTACACGAGGCATTACAACAACGTTTCACCAGGCAACGCCGGTCAACTGCTGATCGGTTGGAAACTTTCCTCATGTCAGCTCGTTGTAGGTGTCGCCACCGGCGCCAACCTTGTGTGAATGCTCTGAAAAGCTAATCATTTGCGTATCACAGCATCTTCTTCCTGTCGGTTAAATTTCGCATCTGTAGCACGTCATCTTCGTGGTGTAGCAACTTTAATGGCCAGTAGTATATTTTGCAGGAAACTCGCTAGCATTGAAAAAAGCTTTCAGACGCTTCGGTATGGATAAATACGGGTCCTGTGTGATTTTCAAGAGAATCTTATATCTCTCTTCCTGCAAAATACTGACAAGTTCAGGTAATGGTGATGGAGGTGCACAGCCAGCATGCACCGTTCTCTCCAAAGTAGACCACCCCGGCTCAACAATATTGAAATCTGGTGAGTTTGGGGCCAGGAGCTCAAAAAACCAATCCTGGACGATATGAGCTGTGTGAACAGAAGCTTTAACGCCATGGAGCTCAGCGTCAGCACTGGGGAACGAACACTAACAAATGATGGACCTGGTCAGCCAAACCGGTCACATAATTCTTGGCAGTAACGCGACCTTGCACAGTAGCGATGGGGGCCAGTAGAATACCACGATATGGCTCCCCGAATCACCAAACTTCCGCCATGTTCGACGCTTTGGGTGTATACTCGGCCAGCAATAGGAAACAGTGCGGAACAAGACCCCTGCCACCAAATCACTTTCTACCATTGCTCCACAGTCCAGGTTCCGTCGCCTCGGCAGCCCGTTATCCTGTTTCGGGCATTTGCATCACTGATGTGTGGTTTTGTAATTCTACCTTGCTCTCGAATTTATTGCTTACGGACCACACTTCGTGTTGTTTTGATGCCTATATGGCTCGCGAGTGCGCCATTCAGTGCTGTAGTGACTTTTGCAGCTTCTGTATTCTTACTTTTCTTCGCAGTCCTCTTCAGTGTCCCAATACACGCTTTCTACCTCACTGTGACTTAACGAATAATGTTGTTTCGCTTGTATGCGATATACGTGTTCTGTACGTTGCCTCTGAAACATGCAGCTTTTCGTTTACCTTGTTTACGGAATCATCCACCATACGAACACCAACAATTTTCCCACGTTAGAATTCACTTAGCTCCAAAATAAAGCACTCACAACTACAAAAAAACACAGTTCTGACCACAATTGACACTTGCACCGCACTGAGGACACTGCACCTGTGCCGTTCGTGATCAAACACATCAGTGAAGCCTACAGGCGTGCCTAGAATCTGCTTTTACACTGATCAGCCAGAACATTATGGCCACCTACCTAATAGCCGTTATCTCCAACTTCGCACGGATAACAGCGGCGACGCGTCGTTGCATGGAAGTAGTGAGGCGTTGATAGATCGCTGGAGGGAGTTGGCACCACATCTGCACGCACAAGTCACCAATTCCCGTAAATTCCGGGGAGAGGACCGCTGATGAGCTCTGACGCTACGTTCAATTAGATCCCAGATACGTCCTTTCTGGTTGAGATCTGGTGAGTTAGGGAGCCACCACATGAATTGGAACTGGCCACTGTGTTTTTTGAACCACTCCATCACACTCATGGCCTTGTGATATCGCACATTATCTTGTTGTAAAATGTCATTGTCGTCGGGAAACAGGATCGTCATGAAGGGGTGAACGTGGTCTGTAACCAGTGTACAATAACAAAAATGGTTCAAATGGCTCTGAACACTATGGGACTTAACTGCTGAGGTCATCAGCCCCCTAGAACTTAGAACTACTTAAGCCTAACTAACCTACGGACATCACACACATCCATGCCCGAAGCAGGATTCGAACGATCGACCGTAGCGGTCTCGCGGTTCCAGACTGTAGCGTCTAGAACCGCTCGGCCACTCCGGCCGGCTGTACAATAACCCTTAGCCGTTATGGTGCCTTGCATGAGCTCCACTAGACGCATGGATGCGAGCGTTAATGTCCCCCATAGCATAATGGAGCCGCTGCCAAGTTGTACCCATCACACAGTACAGGCGTCAAGAAGCTCTTCCCCTGGAAAATGACGGAATCGCGTCTTCCGATTGGCATGACGAAGAAGGTATCGAGACTCATCAGACCATGCATCGCTCTGCCACTGCGCCAACGTCCAGTGCCGATGGTCACGTGCCCGTTTCAATCGCAGTTGCCGATGTCGCAGTGTTAACATGACACATGCATGTATCGTGAACTTGCGAGGCCCATCGTTAGGAATGTTCGGTACGCTGTGTGTTTAGACACACTTGTACTCTGCCCAGCATTAAAGTCTGATGTTAGTTCCGCCACAGTTCGCCGCCTGTCCTGTTTTACGAGTCTGTGCAGCCCGCGACGCCGACATGTATAGTGAGGGGTGGACGGCCAACCCCACGACGACCGAGAAACGTGGTGCTGTCGTTAGGACACTGGACTGGCATTCGGGAAGACGACGGTTCAAACCCGAGTCCGGCCATCCTGATTTAGGTGATTTAGGTGAATGCCGCGATGGTTCCTTTGAGTGGGCACGGCCGACTTCCTTCCTCATCCTTCCCTAATCCGATGGGACGACGACCTCGCTGTTTGGTCCCCTCGCCAAAATAAACCAAATGATCGACCAATCCCACGACGTCTGGACGTGGTTTCACCCTGGTTTCGCCAAGTGCTGAAGACACTCACCACAGCACTCCTAGAACACCCGAAAAGTCGTGTAGTTTGCGAAATGCTCGTCTCGAGCCTTCGGGCCGTCACATTGTGCCCTCGGTCAAACTCAGATCGATCTCACGCCTTCCGCGTTCTACGCACGGACAGCACCCTCACTAATATATTACATGCGCCGTGCGGGTGTCTGACTAGCAGTCATTCCTCATCAGGTGACGGTACTATCGCCTAAACGTGTTTATGTCAGTAGCAGGTCGGTTGTCAGAATGTTCTGGCTGATCAAGCATGCATTTAATTTATTGCGGTATTTCCATATTTTTATACTGCCCCTGCATTACGGCCTACCTAGTTTTACCGTTACCTGTTTTATTTACAGAACCTGTAACTTCGCCATTATTTGTTGACTTAGTCTTTTCCTGATTTGTTTGTCGACCACCGTATTATTGCACATGGGAGCGAGGGCGCTTCAGTCGGTTTATCGTGAGTCTTTATAGTGATATTTTGCGAGGACATGCTGGACTGCATTATAGTATATGTACAATTGTGTTAAAATAATTCATAATGCGATGCAGTCATTCACAATGTGATGCATTTTCCCTAGCCTCCACTGTAACGTAACGTCACCGCGTGTTTCCGATAACGGGCGTGGGAGGCCAAGTGCAATAATATCGTGGTCGAGTAATAAGCACTTATCATTTGCAAAGATGTTTTCAACAACAACTTAAAAAAAATTGAAATATTTGTGTTGTGTTGGCAGAAGAGCCAACACCGTGTTACTAGAGGAGGCCGAAATGCACTCGTTTTAGCTCACGCAGGCTGGCGTGAGTAGGGAAGAACTATACTGACGTGAGGTCTGGAACATGACAAGGAATTAGGATTCAGAAAGCGGACGGAAGTAGTTTGATACTTAACTTTAATCCATTAATGATGAACTTCGCTCTTGACGGTACACGATTCACAATATTATCTGTTAGTAACTGAATATGGCGCGTTGCTAGGTCGTAGCAAATGACGTAGCTGAAGGCTATGCTAAACTGTCGTCTCTGCAAATGAGAGCGTCTGTAGTCAGTGAACCATCGCTAGCAAAGTCGGCTGTACAACTGGGGCGAGTGCTAGGGAGTCTCTCTAAACTAGACCTGCCGTGTGGCGGCGCTCGGTTTGCAATCACTGATAGTGGTGACACGCGGGTCCGACGTATACTAACGGACCGCGGCCGATTTAAAGGCTACCACCTAGCAAGTGTCGTGTCTGGTGGTGACACCACAATTGGCTGTTATTTATGGTCTCTTCGCACAACTGGTGCTGCTTCCACTTCCACTCATACAACAAAACCTGAATCGTATAGACATTTGAACCTTCAACCCTTAGAGGTGTCCTAACATTTCATCACTTTTGAGACAGATCTTCCACTGCCTGATCAAGAGTACTGATTTTCGTTGTGTCGGACCAACCATGACATACAGGGGTTAGATAAAAATATTGGACACCAAAAACAAAGCACATCACCAAGCTTAAAAATGTGTAGGAAACTCGATGGCAATCAAAAAAGCTTTCAGTAGTCTCGAAATGGATAAATACAGGTCCTGTATGGTTTTCGACGGAATCTTATATCGTTTTTGCAAAACAGTTGCAAGTACAGGTAACGATGACGGCTACCGATCACGCACCCTCCACTCCAAAGTAGACCACAAGGGCTCAATAGTATTGGGATCTAGTGACTGTGATGGTCATGCAAAAGAAACGCGATAATTCATAGTCGTGCTAGAAAAACCAGTCTGTAAACAGAGGCTCTGTCGCCTTGGAACACAGCATCACCATTGGAGGACAAACGCTGTACCACTGGATGAACCTAATCAGCCAAACGCCATATAATCCTTGGCAGTAATGCGATCTTTGAAGAATAACTACGGGGACCATAGACTACCATGATACGGTAGTTTCACTTTTGGGACGTAAACTCGCCCAAAAATTGGAAACAGTGTGAAACAACTCATCCGACCAAATGACTTCCTTCTTCAATAAACACTTCCGGGCTAAGTTGCGATGGTCGATCTGTAGAACTTCTTCTCCCTGACGTTTCGTTCTCAACTACGGAGAACATCTTCCGAGGTGAGTCAACGACTCACCTAAGAAGATGTTCTCCGTAGTTGAGAACGAAACGTCAGGGAGAAGAAGTTCTACAGATCGATCACGGCAACTTAGCCCGGAAGTGTTTATTGATGAAGACGCCGGCCGTGAAAGCCTACATGGAATGATTTGACTCCCTTCTATTACTCCACAGTCGAGGTTTTGTGGCTTCGGAATCACGGTTTCCCCGTTGCGACCGTTTGCATCATTGATGAATGGTTTTGCAATTCCAGCTCGTCCTGGAATTCCCTGATTATGGAGCCTCTTTCAAGTTGTTATGGTGCTGACACGATTCGCGAGTGCAGCATTCAGTTGTGCATGACTTTTGCAGCTGTCCTCCTCTTATTTTTCGTCACAGACCTCTTCACTGAATGTCAAGATCACTCGACATACACTTTCGTCCACATTGTGATTTAGCCGATGATGTTTCTCCACTATCTCTGTATGGTGTATAAATATTTGATTCGATGGTTCTGAAACACCGAACGCTTCGGCTGCTTTGGTTTCGGAAACACCAAACATACGAGCCCACGTAGCAAATCATTTAGCTCCGACATAATGTACTCCCAACGTCACAGAACACTGCTCTGACGAGGATGACACTTTAAAATACTGATGACATTGCGCAGGCGCCGTTCATAGTCAGATACAACAGCGTAACCTGCAGGCTTCACTAGCATCTCCATTTATGTTCAACCACGCATTTCTGGCGGTGTTCCCACATTCTATCCAACCCTTGTACTTCATTGGAAGGGGACATAGACTACCATAGCTACAAATACCGGACTTCCCTTCGACCGATGGTCAACAGCTGCAGGTAAGTCATTTACTACGAGTGTTCAGTGAAGAGTCACAATGTAGTTAACATCGGCTGCATGTGGGTGTAGGCGGCGGCTGCTGGCGCGCTGGCGTTATCAGGGCTCGGGGCTCGGGTGAAGGGGCATCCGAGTAGCGCACGGTGTGGAGCTGAAACTCGACGCCGGCGTGACGTCACCGCCGGACACCCGACGCCGCTGTCTGCAGCGGAGCGCTCACCTGGGCCACACGTGCGGTGCGGTGCCGTGCCGTGCCGTGCCGTGCCGTGAGCGAGGCGCACAGATTCGCAGCCCCTCGGCTCTGCCTCTTGTGGGGCTACGGCATCGGGTGTCTTACACAAGCTAGCGACTCCGCGCGTCTCAAATCTTTGTACGCTCAGCGAGTCGGGTCACGGCTCGATTCAGGCTAGCAGTCCTTACAGCAGCTGTTCCCGATGTTCGGTTATCACCATAGCGAGGCCCGAAATCTCATGCATCATCGAACGGATGTATATTGTTTTAACCACAACACTTGTTCATTTGTCGGCTGCAACCTGAATGCTTCACTTGTCCGGTGCGAACTAGCAACTACTTCATGCAATCTGTTTTATGAGTTGTGTATTAAAGTCATACACTCCTGGCAACGAATTTATACTGTGAAAGATGTCAAGTTTCATCATGATTCAGAAACCACGTGGTACTGGCTGGGAAAGTCAATTGAAATTTCTGTGTAAGACGAGGGCATTCTCACTAGTGAAGAAAATATGCGAAAATTCTGTTTGTAGGGAATGTATCATACAATCTAGCAAAACAAACATTTAAGAAATCATGACATCCGAACCATTGGCGCGAGCGAGCGAGTGTCTGTGTCTGTGTGTGTGTGTGTGTGTGTGTGTGTGTGTGTGTGTGAATTCCAACGGGACCAAACTGCTGATGTCCCTCGACTTGCACCTTACTTAAACTGACTCATGCTAAGAACAACACACACACCCATACCAGAAGGACGACTCGAATCTCCGGCGGGGGCGAGGGGGGGGGGGGGGGGGGGGGGGGGCGCAATCCATGTCATGGCGCCCCAAACCGCGCGGCCACTCCGCGCGGCCCCGAATTGCTTTCACGACAGAAAACAGAACCGATCGTAGATACATTCATAATGAGGAACCCCATACGGATAAATACGCTAGTGGAAATAAATAAACATTCGCATACCGTTAAAGAACTGCTTCTCAATGATCAGGTGATCAGTGAAGTCCTGTTACGATTCAATATCGTCAGTTTTTAAAATATTCACTCAGCTAAAGCTATCTTTGTTGATTTTTCTTCTTTTCATTTCGTAGTTTTCGACCACTGTTTGATTGCCGCAATGAACATCTGTTTCTTGTGGTTATTTTTCCTAAGTTTCATGCCTCGTATTGCAGCTTGGTTCAAATGGCTCTGAGCACTATACGCCTTAACTTCTGAGGTCATCAGTCGCCTAGAACGTAGAACTAATTAAACCTAACTAATCTAAGGACATCACACACATCCATGCTCGAGGCAGGTATTGCAGCTTAGATTAGTGCTGTTTCCTTGTCTGCTCGCCTGCACATACTGGATGCTTTGTGCTTTATTTTTGAATTTTGCGTATTCGTTTATTTGCTTTTATGTTCCTTACAATTATTCTCCTAGCAGATAATTATGGTGGTATGTGTTAGGGCATACTCTTCGTGTGAGTAATTGGCACAGTCTTCTCATGTATACAAATTTCACATCATTATTTTTCGCATTTGGTTATCTCTTCTGCTTTTTTTTTTGTAATCCCTTTAGCTAACGGCCTTGGCGCTGTGTAACGCTGGTTCCCGTCACATCATCGCAATTAAGCGCTGTCGGGCTTGGCTAGCACATGGATGGGTGATCGTCGGATCTGCCGAGCGCCGTTGGCAAGTGGGTGCACTCAGCCTTTGTGAGGCAAACTGAGGAGCTACTTGATTGAGAAGTACCGTGGAGTGCTGACCATGTGCCCCTCCATATCCGCATCCAGTGACGGCTGTGGTCTGAGGATCAAGCGGCGGTCGGTCGGTGCCGTTGGTCTTTCAAGACCTGTTCGGACGGAGTTTAATGTAATTTAGTTTGTAATTCCTCAAAACACTTACAGTCTTTATTGTTGTTCTAAATTACAACAGTTTATAATATCTTAAAATGCAATAATTACAATCTTTATTGTTGTTCTAAATTACAACAGTTTATAATATCTTAAAATGCAATAATTTCTATGTTAGCCACGAAGTCTATGGCGTCTTGTCAAGGTTCGCGCGGCTCCCACTGTCGGAGGTTCGAGTCCTCCCTTGGGCATGGGTGTGTGTGTTGTCCTTAGCGTAAGTTAGGTTAAGTTAGATTAATTAGTGTGGGACCGACAACCTCAACAGTTTGGTCCCATAGTCCTTACCACGAATTCCAATTTCTATGTTACGTCTATCCGCGTCATCCAGCTGAAGTTCCCCCTCACTAATCTTCACGCGGCCTATAGTTTTCTCCAGATCGACTATTATTGTTACAAGTATGCTTGGAGAAAAGCACTACTGTGTATACAAATTACGCCACATTTACACAGCATTGAAAGCTGGTCGTGTTACTGCGCTTCTACGTCTGCGGTTGATGGTGTGTTTACGGTAAAGTTTCACGTTTCTCCTCAGGTTTCTTATGCGCTTTTTGTCCCTTTTGCCTACTACTTTCGAAACTTCCTACGACTATATTTGCCGTTTAGATCCATGTCCTATCTCGCACGTTTGGCAATTGCTTATTTGCAAAGTATTGAATAAGTTTTCCCTTACAACGATTTTTAAAGTTACTTATCTACTCGTTGTAGAGGTGCATGATAGTGCTTTGCCCCCTTTTTCGTATTAATATTATTCTTTTTCCATTTTTGTATACAATCTCAATCTGAAGATGCACCAACATAGTGAAACGGGTTATTCAATAATCATTATTATGCAACCAAGACAGATTTTTTTTTTTTTTTTTGAAAAACTATCGTAAACGTTGCTATGCCACTTAACCAGTGAAGTGGAAAAGAGTTTACATAAAAGTAAGTGATAAATCTCAACCCTATACTTGTAAATAATAGGATAATAGTGCTGCTAAGGAAGAGTATATGTCTCGCACCGAAATATGTACAATTAAATAATTATCTTTTATTTTATGAACCACTGATGATTCGTAATGTGAATACATAAAATATGTTTTTATTAAAAACAAAAGTTGGAAAAGACGGGTAATATTTGTTCCTGTCTACATGATAAACATAAAAACTTGTGTTTCACTGTCAGTGACAATGGAAATTATCGTTTACTTCAGGGTAGCAGTGAGCAGCCCTCTTCGTCTGCCCCATATCCTCAGTGCTGTACGCCCTAGAAATATATTGTTAGTACGAAGGAAATAAAATGAGGGACATCACTAATTGTTTGATGATCCTGTAATAATGAAATCTTGTTTTTACGAGAGATTTCTTCTTCTATTAGAGGCTGTATGCGTCATGTTTGTTGCGATTCAGGAGTATATTTAATCACGCGTATTCTTGATAGATATAAAAAAAGCTGGCAGAACGCTTTGGCATTCCCCACATTACAACGTTCTATCTCTGTACTCCGTTTGTTGACACTGGAGGGGGTATTTGTTAAATACAAGAGCTTTTCTCGTAACACCGTAATGTTTCAACTTATACAAAGTTTAGCTTGGCCCACACAATGAAGCGCCAATTTTATATGAAAAAAGGTACATTTCTCCAATTTACACAGAGAGTAAATGGATTTTCTG
Organism: Schistocerca serialis cubense; assembly: GCF_023864345.2. Taxonomy (NCBI): domain Eukaryota; kingdom Metazoa; phylum Arthropoda; class Insecta; order Orthoptera; family Acrididae; genus Schistocerca; species Schistocerca serialis. The sequence continues at coordinate 710,604,175 of NC_064638.1, forward strand.
TTGATTTTATGTTGATTCTCTGTCCCTGAACGCTAAGTGCTAGGCTGTTAATAAGGAAACTGCTCGGAACACAAATAAACTGTTACTCGCTTACAATATTATTCAGCCTCAAATGCTCTTAAAGTGCAATTTACAACATGATGCTAAAGTTCTGCAAAGTTTCATTGACTTCCCTTCGGTTAAATCGCGAAAAGGAAAGCAAACGAAGTGACACAGTGGTTATGGCTTTGGAAGAAGTAGTAGATAAGGTTAGAATGTGGCATCCTTTCGAAGCAACAACGATGAAGGTTTATTGTTGCATTGGCTGTGAGATTATAGTAGTGGCGAGTAAGTTGGAATTAGGGAAGGAAATCGGCTGTGTCTTTCCTTTTCTTTGAAACGAAATTCACGACATTTGCCTGAGACGATTTAGAGAACACAAGGCAAATGCATACTCGATGACAAGACAGAGACTTGAAGCATAGTCCTCCGGAAAGGAAGTTCATTGTCTTAACTAGTGCACGACCTAGCTATACTTAGCATCCTTTCAACAACGAAGACACTGGAGCAGAACCGCAGGTCATACAAATGTAATGAGTGCTAGTTCTGCAAGGTTCGCAGGAGAGCTTCTGTAAAGTCTGGAAGGTAGCAGACGAGGTACTGGCAGAAGTAAAGCTGTGAGGACGGGGCGCGAGTGGTGCTTGGGTAGCTCAGTTGGTAGAGCACTTGCCCGCGAAAGGCAAAGATCCCGAGTTCTTGTCTCGGTCCGGCACACAGTTTTAATCTGCCAGGAAGTTTCATATCAGCGCACACTCCACGGCAGAGTGAAAATCTCATTCTATAATGAAGAAAAATTGACAGAGTCAGCTCGTGTTCGGGAGGAATAACGCTAATGTACCTAGACTGATTTAGGTTTCCCGAGGTTTCCCAAACTGCCTTCGGAATGGTTAGCTTGACAAAGCAATGGTTCTTGATCGACATAGTCAATGTTCATCTCTGACGATCTCGAAGCTAAGCCATAGCTTAATATTCTCTCGAAATCGACAAAGGTGAAACATCAGAACCAGCTATTATGTCGTAAATAGATGAACTTCTTTCTGGTTTCCTTGGATGGTACTCTGCAGCCTCCTACGTGATGTGGTCTAGAACACACAGAAGGTCCGTCTGCGCAGGAAGGAGAAGGCAACCTCACAGAAAAAGGGGTTTCGCGTTACGCGCTTCCCGTTCCCGGAAGGGCCACGTGCCGGCCTGCGGCCGCAGCACGTGTCTCACCTCGGCAGCGTCAGATAATGCTTATCGGTCGCACGCCTCGCCTTGCCTTCTCGCTGGCCTCAGCACACAATCCGTACCGCAGCTCCAATGGTCATCGCCCACGGAGCGAGGCGTCTCACGTGAAAGACGCTCAGTCTCAGCAGTTTAAGTGCAAGGTTGCAGATTCGTTTACATACTGTCTGGAAAGAGTGCGGTATAGCCAACACAGAACAGAGGGATAAGCTATTCACATGGACGAAATTACGGTGGCAGTACTTACGGGGTTTACCTGGTTCAGTAATGCCATAGCGCCGGGAAACTGTCAATTTTGTTTATATTTGAATGGTGTCTGTTCTGTCGGACATTTTGATAATGAACTGGCTTTCTTCATTTGCTTAAGTTACACACAATTAATCATCATTCAGTTTACGTTGTATTTACTGGAACATCTACGCCCTGCGAATACTCTGTGTAACATCTGTGTGTACACGTAAATTCTCTGATGAACACATTATTTGTCACCGTTTTGTCTTTGTAAAACGTCGTCCTTCTATATAAACATCCGTGTGGCAGAAGTACCGGGTGATCAAAAAGTCAGTATAAATTTGAAAACTTAATAAGCCACAGAATAATGTAGATAGAAAGGTAAAAATTGACACACATGCTTGGAATGACATGGGGATTTATTAGACCAAAAAAAAGAATAGAAAACAAAACAAAGTTCACAAAATGTCCGACAGATGGCGCTGGACAGCAAAACGTCAGTGACTGCGCATGACAATCGTGTATAAAAGGAGCTGTAATGAGTGAATCAGATCCATGATGATCACCACTTCCCTGACTCCCTTAGTAAGGCAAATCACTTTGTCTCTTACCTCTCTGATGTCTTTTCCATCCTCGATGATCCCCAGTTCGATTACTCCCTCTTCCCAGATGTCCGCAATCGAACTGATACCTCTGACCCTTCCCTCGCACCTGGTTTCCAGTAGTTGGACAACATTGCCCACACGGAACTCAATGCCCCTATCACTACACAGGATCTCATTGCTACACTCCGCACAAAACGCAGCACCGCTCCTGGTCACGATCGTGTCATCTACCGTCACCTTCGTGAAGCTCCTGTCTCTTTCCTCTCCACCCTGGCCAGGCTCTACAATGTAGTCCCGTCCACCGGTTACTACCCCGACCTGTGGAAAACCTCCCGTATCCTGATGTTCCTTAAACCTGGCAAACCGCCGTCCGACGTCTCCTCCTACTGTCCCATCAGCCTTACCTCGGTCTTCAGCAAGGTCCTGGAATCCATTCTTACCCGCCGCATCCATCAGCATCTCCGCCAGCACCGCCTCCTTCCCGTTACCCAGTGTGGCTTTCGGCCGTCCTTCTCTTCCGACGATCTTCTCCTTCACCTCACTCATCTCCTTTCCGACCAGCTAAATTCCCGTCGCTCCGCACTGTTCCTCTCCCTGGACCTCGAACGAGCTTATGACCGCGTTTGGCATTCCGGTCTCCTCTTCAAGCTCCAAACCTTCGCCCTTCCCATTAACTACGTCCGTCTGATCCGCTCCTTTCTCTCCCACCGTCCTTCCTATGTCACCATCCATAACACCGACTCCTACACCTTTTTCCCCTCCGCCGGTGTGCCCCAAGGCTCCGTCCTCTCCCCCCTTCTGTACCTTTTGTACACGGCGGACTTGCCGCCGCCGTCACCCCCCGTCCACCTCCTCCAGTTTGCCGAAGACACTGCCTTCCTTGCCCTTGCCCCCACCCTGCAGCTCTCCCAACACCTTCTCCAATCCCATCTTGACCGGTTCATCGCTTGGTGCAACCAGTGGTTGCTCAAGGTCAATCCCTCCAAAACCCAGGCGATCATTGTAGGCAAAACCACCCCTTCCTTCCGCCTCCTTGATTTCTATCTTACCATCTATGGCCGTCCTATCGCCCTCACTCCCACCCTTAAGTACCTTGGCGTCACCCTCGACCGTCGCCTCTCCTGGACTCCCCATCTCCGGACAATCCAAGCCAAGGCACGCTCCCGACTCCGTCTCCTCAAGCTCCTTTCCGGCCGTATGTGGGGTCTGGACCCCTCCACCATCCTCGACACCAATAAATCCCTCATCCGCCCTATCCTTTGTTACACCCATAAGGCCTGGATCTCCGCCCCCCCCCCACCTTTTATAAATCCTTCCAAATCCTTGAACGCCATGCTCTTCGCCTCGCCTATCGCATCCGTCTCCCCTCCCCCACGCGGATCCTGTGTGATCTCATCCCCTTCCCCCACCTCCTCCTTTTCCTTGAAAAATACGGGTCCTGTACACCTCCCGCAAACTCGATCCTCTTCATCCGCTTGTCTCACACATCCTCTCCCACCCCCACCCGCTGCCGCGCCTGTATTCCCATGTCCCACCCGGTCTCCATCTCTCCACCCTCCTCACCCTCTCCCAAGGTGGCTTCCGCCAGCTCCCCCTCCCTGATGATGTCCTCCTCCCCTCCATCTACCCCTCCTATCAACTTTGATCCTCCCCCCCCACTTCCTGTGTCCTTTCCTTTAGGCACCCTCCCTCCCTTCTCTTTCCTTTTCCCCCATCCCCTCCCTCCTTCCCTCTACCCCCGGGCTTCCCCTCCCCCTTCCTCCCTTCCCCCTATCTCCCCTGCCCATGGCATCTGCTCTCCCCTCTCCCTCTCCCACCCCCCTCACCCTCCTCCTCTCTTGGCAGGTCCCCGGACTCGTACACGGTTAGTGAACATTCGCGCGCCGGAGATCAACGCCTCGTGTTCTGTGTGTGCCGTCGTTTTGTGCTTAAGTGATTCAGTGTTATTCGTTTTGTGCACCTACGTTCACATGTGACAATTTTCGTCTCTGTCTGTGTCCAAGTGTATGAACAATTTTATCTTGGACTCTACGCCCGTGAACGGCACCTTGTATTTTAAAAAGTCTTTGTCTCCGTTTCTGTGTCCACCATGTTTTTTCTCTAAATGTCTTCATTTGTATATTTGTGTTTCTCTGCGGCCAAAGAGCGGCGTCGTATGCTGCTGCAGGCCTGCCTGTAATACAGGTTTCAAAATAACAATAAAGAAAAAAAAGTGAAGCAGTCGCAGCATGTTGACGTTACCTGAAAAGGCGCTTTTAGTGAAGCTGTATTATCAGAATGGGGAATGTGCTAGTTCAGCGTTACGATCCTATCGCCATAGGAAGGGGATTCGAATGGGTAAAGGTCCGTTGACAAAGGCAGCTGTGGCGACAATGATTTCGAAGTTCGAAGCCACGGGTTGTTTAGACGATAGACCCCGTAGTGGCCGACCGAGCACAAGGCGTAATGCTGCTGAGACAGTTCAGGAAGAAACGGAGACTGTAGTGGGTTCGTCTATGCACGGGGAAGTCAGCGCTCGTGCAGTCGCACGTCGCACAGGCATTCCATACACTTCAGTTTGGTTGGCACTTAGGCGTACCCTCCGATGCTATCCGTAGAAAATCCATCGGCATCATGAACCTGACGATTTCGTGAAGCGGAGGGCATTTGCCGTGTGGGCGTTTCAAAAGATGGCGGGAGATGACGATTGGTTGAGCAACGTGTTGTGGACCGACAAAGCTCATTTCACGCTCCGAGGGTCTGTCAACGCCCACAACTGCAGAATATGGGCTACCGAAAATCCTAGAACTGTCGTGGAAACTCCATTGCACGACGAGAAAGTCACGGTATAGGTTGGATTTACCACATCTACCGTTATCGGGCCTTTTTTCTTCGAGGAAATGCGTGATTCTGGTTCCGTAACTTCTACCGTGACGGGTGCGAGGTACGCCGATATGTTACAGAATCGCATCATCCCCAGTCTGGCTGATAAACGCCTGCTGGAACGGACGATGTTTATGCAGGACGGCGCTCCACCCCATATTGCTAGACGCGTGAAAGATCTCTTGCGCGCGTCGTTTGGTGGTGATCGTGTGCTCAGCCGCCACTTTCGTCATGTTTGGCCTCCCAGGTCCCCAGACATCAGTCCGTGCGATTATTGGCTTTGGGGTTACCTGAAGTCACAAGTGTATCGTGATCGACCGACATCTCTAGGGATGCTGAAAGAAACATCCGACGCCAATGCCTCACCATAACTCCGGACATGCTTTACAGTGCTGTTCACAACATTATTCCTCGACTACAGCTATTGTTGAGGAATGATGGTGGACATATTGAGCATTTCCTGTAAAGAATATCATCTTTGCTTTGTCTTACTTTGTTATGCTAATTATTGCTATTCTGATCAGATGAAGTGCCATCTGTCGGACTTTTCGAAATTTTGTATTTTTTTGGTTCTAATAAAACCCCATGTCATTCCAAGCATGTGTGTCAATTTGTACCGCTCTATCTACATTATTCCGTGATTTATTCAGTTTTCAAATTTATACTGACTTTTTGATCACCCGTATTTAGTGTGTACTCGCGCGCGCGCGCGCGTGTGTGTGGTGCTATACACCATCAGTTTCTGTAATGTTCAGTTGTGTGTTGTTAAATTTTGATTGCTATTTGGCGAAATATGTAATTATTTCAAAGTGTTGAACAGCGTTATAAAAGGGTGCAGGACTTTCGATTTAAGTAAAACACGAAATTAAGTCTCTTATGCTATAACATTGTTTGCGTTGTTTTAATTAATTGTTAAGTCCATTACAGTAAGGTAGGGCTGTCACGTACTTTTTAACGATCTATCACCTGCGTAGCTTGAGATACACATGATTTAAAACATGAATAGTCGTCTGATGATGAACTTGTCTATTCGAATCCGGTAACGACGCTGTATACTCTTAAGATGTACCATTAACAGTGACTAAGCGCTGTTCTTATTTTATCCTAAGAATTACCCTGTATCTATATTTTTACTTTTTAACACATTGTACACTGTGTACACCAGTATCATCGATTCCCATTGGTATTCCGTCGAAAGATGTTGCACACTAACAATGGCTACTCATGCAACATTGCATTGTGGGAAAGTTGCAGGAGACGGACGCAATTTAAAAAATTGCTCTACCGGGATAGGACTGTAGTAAAAGATATACACGAATAAGTACATCTATGATGGAGTGATGTGAACTGGAGCGAGTATACTCATTACGAACTTAATGTCTGTTATATGGGACGAAAATAAGTGGCAATCAAAACTTAACTGCCTGATTGGAAGAAGTAATAGCGTTTTCACGTCTTAAATGATACCTAATAAATAATGATGGTGAAACCAGGGGCAGTAATCATCTGGAAAGTGTGCTCACTGACGAATCACTTGCTGGAATTCTTATTACTTAGCACCGCATACATCGGTCGTTTTGGGCTCTGTAGCAATTATTGTAACTATTGAGAAAGGCGCACCATCCTCTACCTCATTCGGATGATAAAAACAGAAACCCATGTTAAGGGTTTTCGATGCAGATTTTATGCATAAGTGACTGCTGCCGACGTAGATCACAAGAAAGAGCATTTAGGAAGGATTAAATTCCACAGAAATGGGGCTGTATGTAAAAGTCATCTACCCAAATTGTGTTTGTAGAGCAATAGTTTCCAAGATGGGTTCAAATGGCTCTGAGCACTATGGGACTTAACTTCTGAGGTCATCAGTCCCCTAGAACACAGAACTACTTAAACCTAACTAACCTAAGGACATCACACACATCCATGCCCGAGGCAGGATTCGAACCTGCGACCGCAGCGGTCGCGCGGTTCCAGACTATAGCGCCTAGAACCGCTTGGCCAGTCACCAAGATGCATTACACTAATTCTCATTGTACGATCGTAAGAAGATAAGAGGTTAAACTTTGAAGCTAAATTCGCAGTAAAGAAACGAAAGCGACTATCAACACGAAAACTGGTCTAAAGGCCAGAATGTCTTTCACTGGACGCGATAGGAATGTAGGCTGAATTCCCATGTCTTCACTGAACCTGAGACCTGCGCCACCGACGCAGTCGTTGCAGGGAGATCAAGATTTAGATGTAATCCGGACCACTGCGATACTTTAATTATCCATTAAATAAATGTCGTGTGGCTAGGGCCTCTCGTCAGGTACACCGTTCGCCATGTGCAAGTCTTTCGATTTGACGCCACCTCGGAGACTTGCGCGTCGATGAGAATGGATTGATGATGATTAGGACAACTCAACACCCAGTCCCTGAGCGGAGAAAATCTCCGATCCAGCCGGGAATCGAACCCGGGGCCTAAGGATAGACATTCTGTCGCGCTGACCACTCAGCTACCGGGGGCGGCCATTACCCATTACACAAGGTATTCTCAGCTATGAACGTGATCTCGGCTGTCAAGAAAAGTCCTAGAACCAGGGTTTATTTTTAATCAACGGTCGCATTCGAGAAAAGCCATTACAGCAACACAAGTTAGATGATTTAGTTTAGGCGAAAATGTTTTCACATATTTTTGATCAAACGTTTAAAAATAAGATCCCCGAGAAATTACACAATGTATTTTTATCCGAATTCTCATAGCTAGAAGAAGATTGAGAAGTGAACAAATGAGAGTACCAAATTGACGTGCGTGAGGCCTACTTCTGCAAGGAAAGTTTTAAATGCTTGAAAGTAACCAGGGAAATTAAGAAAAAGTTAATTAGTTAATTGAGGTGACATTTTGTCCGAATTTTAATAGCCAAACGAAGTGGGGGAAACAGAGAAATGGGTTATCAAATTTACTAGCTCTAGATTTTGTGTAGCAAGCAAATATTTAATTGCTTGAAAGTAACCAGCATCATTAATAAAAACTTCATCAGTGATTTAGTGATCTGAAGGAAAATTACCCAATGGATTTTGGTTCAAATTTCTATAGCCAAGCTAAGAGTGGGAAATTAACAAAGGGGTTCTGAAATTGATAAGCGTGAGGTCTAGTTCTGAAAAAAATAATCAGTGAGAGGTTTAAGTTTGCAAAAAAAAAGAAAAAAACTGCTCGAAAATTATTAGGGTAAATAAGAGAAAATTAATAATTTGCGGGAAAATTTTTGGTCGAATCTTCATAGCGAAACGAAGAGAGGGAAATAGAAAAAATGGGATATAAAATTGACCAGTGTGAGATTTAGTTTTGCATAAAAATATTTAATTGCTTGCAAATAAACTTAGTAATTAAGAAAAACTCAGTTATTTGAAGTAGAGTTGAAATGTATCACTCACAGTTGCTGCTAGCTATGTAAATGAACGGTCAAAAATTATCAAATCACAGCATGAACTGAAATTTCTCTACTTTCTCTTGAGCCAGATACTCTTAATAATAATAATAATAACAGAATACCGATCGACATTTAAATAAATAACGTTTCACGCTTTCTGAACAAAACTTAAAATAGAATTATGAAAAAGAATTGTCAAATGTTTTGTGTAAACGTAAGCAATAAAATAAGCTGGAGAAACATTTGCCACGCTATTGAATGGTGCTAAAAATCAAGTACAGCAAATGAGGTGCCGATTGAGAATTTAAATTTCAATGCTTAGTGTAGAATCTTAGAACTTTAAACAGCAGGTCTACTAGAGGATATTTTTCTGATGAAATTTCACTTGGGGGTCTCCTTATGTTAGTAAAGTAAGACCAACTGAAAGGAATTTGAGCATCATTCAAAGCCGCGTCTAGTATCTCTCTAATATATTTTACTTCTTATTTTTACATATATCACTTCTCAAAACACTTCACCGTTTCATTTCTTTTTTTTCAAAGTTTTATTTATTTATTTACTGTATCAACATGCGCTTAAAAGTAAATTATTTCACTAGTGCAGCTGTTTGATGTATTAAGATTCACTATTTGTTGTGAACAAACATAGCAGTCAATTTCCAATACCGTTGTCAAATAACCAAAACAAGTATTAAATTAATTCGTGAGTAGCCACTCTGCTTCTTACATACGAGCCTGAGAAACAAATTCTCTCGTCAACTTATCTGATATATGGGTATGCTGCGAAGACACGAAAAGTTCCCACATTTCCTCAGAAAAATACGCTATGAGAGAATGTACCACGTCTTTGCTCTGTGACCATCTATTTGTCCACGTGAAACATGGCCCTGTAAACACTGCGAGTTATCTCTAGGGGCGTCAGAGTGCAGACAGGCCACAGCCCTTTGCTCGCAAAGGTCGCAAGTGGCAGACGCAGCTATCAGGACACTCTAGAGCCGTGCAGCAACTTGCGACACTCGGCAGCAGCATTCGCGGTCGTAGGCAAGCAGGGGAAGGACGACTTCACTTGTCTCACTGTACGGATTTTGTGCTGGCACAGGTGTTTCACATTCCGATAAATAGCGTATTAAAAATGAAATACCTAAACAGCGGCAGCTAAGTGAACGGCTTTGAATTGAAGATCAGAAGATGATATCACTCCGTAGCAAGAAGTCTCTGAACATAATAGAGAGGCTCATCTACATGGAGCCAGCAGACTGATCGTGTGAAAAGGCTATATTCGCACTTTATTTTTGAGAAAAGTACTATGCTCAACATTAGGAAAGGATTTGTCTCTCATAACTGTATTAGGAGAGACTAAGGAAACTTTTTGGAAGATTAAAACTGTGCACCGGACCGGAACTCGAAACCGGGACCTTTGACTTTCGCGTGCAAGTGCTCTACCAACTGAGCTGCCCGTTCTCACAGCTTTATTTCCACCAGTACCTCATCTACCACCTTCCAAACTTCACAGAAATTCTCATCCGGAACCTGCGCTCCTGGGAAAAGTATGGGAGGGAAGTGACGTACTGGTTGAAGAAAATTTGTCAGGATGGGTCATGAATCGTGCTTGGTGGAGAACATGTTTGCGAAAGGTAAAGGTCCTGGGTTCGAGTCCCGGTCCGGCACATACGTTTAATGTGCCAGGAAGTTTCATAACTGCACACACTCCTTGACAGAGTGACAGATTCATTCTGCAGGAGAGACTAATGGTATCAGATTGGTTGCACATGTGAGTATGTTTACCATAGTCCATCCCATCATACGGGAGCTTATCGTATTTCTGTCATTAATAATAATTTTGGATTGTGGACAGTTCCCAGTGACTTCTTTATCTTACTTATTACGCTTTCTCCGTTCCAATCTGTACTGAAAAGTTTTAAAAATTTATGTTATTTTGTTTGAGTACATAATAAATGAAAAACGGAAGAAGGGAACAACTTAGAGCAATCTAGAAGTTCTTCAGATGGAATTTTTATACCCAAAAGTACTGGACGTCGTAGGAAAGCCAACATCTTACTGGCTGCAAGGGTACGTTGCAATAAATATGATCTAGTAGTTCCGTGTTGCATAAAAGATAAAGTTAAAATTTGCAGATCGTCGTGATTCATCGTGTATTTTTATCTTGGGCGCTTTTTAAATGATGGCTCTAAACGAAATCAGGTAATCGATTACATACCGTTTACGCAACGGAGACCCCAACACCCATTGATCGACACTTTTGATCGTATTTTCTCGGAATTCCTCTTGTTGTCTCTCACGCGGAAGTAACTCACCTGAAAAACAAAGAAGATTCTCACTTAACACATAGTTGAACTAAGTACGACAAAAGAGACATATACAGAAACAAACAGGTTGAAAAAAGTATTTCTGCCCTTCATATGCAAAATAATTTAATAGTGATAGAGAAAAATGAAGAACTGCTGTTCTACGAAACAATGTTTTAGATGTTGAGACTGACTACAGAGGTGGTTATTCTCGCTCCAGGATGCATTCTAACCATATGTCAATATTTTTAAATGGTTTAGTTGGTAACATGACTGTTCAAATATTCTAGGACAATTTATCAGACGGCGGGTTGAAGTGACCCTGACCCGTCTCTGAATTGGACACTGCCTCTAACGCATAGATAGCTTCTTACTCCTCCGAAGAAAAGGGCGAAAGCGACATCCTCAACCGGTTAAGTCATGGTGAAGGTCTTCTAGAATTCTGAACAGATAATTCTGTTTGATGACTTCGCTCATGGTGCAACGATCATCTCTGAAGCGGTTAAAGGCGCTGCAGTCTGGAACCGCAAGACCGCTACGGTCGCAGGTTCGAATCCTGCCTCGGGCATGGATGTTTGTGATGTCCTTAGGTTAGTTAGGTTTAACTAGTTCTAAGTTCTAGGGGACTAATGACCTCAGCAGTTGAGTCCCATAGTGCTGAGAGCCATTTGAACAATTTTTTTGAAAACCCTCAGTAAATTGAAGAAATGATTTCAGCGTGTTCGTCGCTACAAAAATGCAAAAGACCTTCTACATCTACATCTACACCCTTACTCAACAAGCCACCTGACGGTGTGTGGCGGAGGGTACCTTGAGTACCTCTATCGGTTCTCCCTTCTATTCAAGTCGCATATTGTTCGTGGAAAGAAGGATTGTCGGCATGCCCCTGTGTGGGCTCTAATCTCTCTGATTTTATCCTCATGGTCTCTTCGCGAGATATACGTAGGAGGGAGCAATATACTGCTTGTCTCCTCGGCGAAGGTTATGTTCTCGAAACTTCAACAAAAGCCCGTACCGAGCTACTGAGCGTCTGTCCTGCAGAGTCTTCCACTGGAGTTTATCTATCATCTCCCTAACGCTTTCGCGATTACTAAATGATCCTGTAACGAAGCGCGCTGCTCTCCGTTGGATCTTCTCTACCTCTTCTATCAACCCTATCTGGTACGGATCCCACACTGCTGAGCAGTATTCAAACAGTGAGCGAACAAGCGTACTGTAACCTACTTCCTTTGTTTTCGGATTGCATTTCCTTAGAATTCTTCCAATGAATCTCAGTCTGGCATCTGCTTTACCGACGATGAACTTTATATGATCATTCCATTTTAAATCACTCCTAATGCGTACTCCCAGATAATTTATGGAATTAACTGCTTCCAGTTGCTGACCTGCTATATTGTAGCTAAATGATAAGGGATCTTTCTTTTTATGTATTCGCAGCACATTACACTTGTCTACATTGAGATTCAATTGCCATTCCCTGCACCGTACGTCAATTCGCTGCAGATCCTCCTGCATTTCAGTACAATTTTCCATTGTTACAACCTCTCGATATACCACAGCATCATCCGCAAAAAGCGTCAGTGAACTTCCGATGTCATCCACAAGGTCATTTATGTATATTGTGAATAGCAACGGTCCTACGACACTCCCCTGCGGTACACCTGAAATCAATCTTACTTCGGAAGACTTCACGCCATTGAGAATGACATGCTGCGTCCTGTTATCTAGGAACTCCTCAATCCAATCACACAATTGGTCTGATAGTCCATATGCTCTTACTTTGTTCATTAAACGACTGTGGGGAACTGTATCGAACGCCTTGCGGAACTCAAGAAACACGGCATCTACCTGTGAACCCGTGTCTATGGCCCTCTGAGTCTCGTGGACGAATAGCGCGAGCTGGGTTTCACACGATCGTCTTTTTCGAAACCCATGCTGATTCCTACAGAGTAGATTTCTAGTCTCCAGAAAAGTCATTATACTCGAACATAATACGTGTTCCAAAATTGTACAACTGATAGACGTTAGATATATAGGTCTATAGCTCTGCACATCTGTTCGACGTCCCTTCTTGAAAACGGGGATGACCTGTGCCCTTTTCCAATCCTTTGGAACCCTACGCTCTTCTAGAGACCTACGGTACACCGCTGCAAGAAGGGGGGCAAGTTCCTTCGCGTACTCTGTGTAAAATCGAACTGGTATCTCATCAGGTCCAGCGGCCTTTCCTCATTTGAGCGATTTTAATTGTTTCTCTATCCCTCTGTCGTCTATTTCGATATCTACCATTTTGTCGTCTGTACGACAATCTAGAGAAGGAACTACAGTGTAGTCTTCCTCCGTGAAACAGCTTTGGAAAAATACATTTAGTATTTCGGCCTTTAATCTGTCATCCTCTGTTTCAGTACCATTTTGGTCACAGAGTGTCTGGACATTTTGTTTTGATCCACCTACCGCTTTGACGTAAGACCAAAATTTCTTAGGATTTTCTGCCAAGTCAGTACACAGAACTTTACTTTCGAATTCACTGAACGCCTCTCGCATAGCACTCCTCACACTCCTTCTGCTTCTGCATGACAATGCAAGGCCTCACACAAGTCTGCGCACCTGAGAGAAGCTGACAAAACTTCATTGGACTGTTCGTCCTCACCCCCTCTACAGCCTGGACCTCGCACCCTCCGAAGTCCACAGGTTTTGCTCAGCGAAGGATGCATTTCGTGTGAAGCAGTTCGTGGGGGATGGGGCGATTACCGATGCAGCGAGGCGTGGGCTCCGACGCCAAGCAGTAGCGTGGTACCATGCGGGTATACAGACCCTCCCAGTAAGGTGGCGTAAGGCCGTCGCACTAGACGAGATGATGTTGAAAAATAGGTTTTTGTAGCCAAAAGAGTAGGTAATAATATACCGTATTGGAATCCTGAATAAAATCAGCCTGCTTTCAGTAAAACATGTGTTGCATTACTAATTGAACGCCCCTCGTATTAACTTTTGTTGCTGCAGTCGTGAATGGTACGAGGTACAGGACAAACAGTAATGGTGGCGAGCGGTCTCCGCAACTGTGTGACGTGTGTCAACACGAACAGGTGTGGACTCTGGCGACATGGTGGACGCGGGGGAAGTGAGAAGGTTAGCGACACTCGTGGCCCTAATTGGAGCAATTTGCTGGCGCGTCCGCCCCACGATAATCACGATAATTGCAGAGCGGCCCGCAACGGGGCCGGGGCTCCTGGCCGGTGGCTCCACCCTGCGTAGCGGGCTGCGGACGGACGTGTAGTTCAGTGCAGCGGGCTGTGGCAGCCCAGGCACGGCTACGGTTTCCGCCGCCGCAAGCGCTCCCTCCCCGGGCACACTTGCCGGGATTCCTCACTAGTTTAATGAACACCCCGCACGCGGTGCAAGTGTTTAAAGCCAGTGCAGGCAACCCTAGCCACTCCCTAGGGCTACGTCAGGATCTCTTACAGCTGGATCGGGATATCGAGAGGTATACTTTAGATATACGAGGTTTGGTTAAAAAATAACCGGAGTGTTATTTAACAAACAACGGTGGCGTGAAGGTGAAACGCTATACCTCCATTCTCGGTACCCACATGATATAGAGGGAATTCCTGCCCCAGAAAAACCTGCTAGTATCAAACATAGGCGTTAATTTCAGGAAAAAGTTTCTATGGATGTACGTCTGGAGGACAGTATTGTATGGCAGCGAAACATGCTGACCCCGCAGTCCGGCCGTGTCCTTCTTCTGTCATATTGTGGATCCGCAGCCCGTCGAGAAAATGCGGACCGCACCACACTCTGCGAAACGGTTCCCTAGGCGCGGGCCGGTGTGCGTCAGATCGTAAACAATGACACTAGTGTTTTTCATAATTTGACAACTCTACATTACCGACGGATATGAGAACTGCCCTCTGACCCCGTCTGTTATTTCAATGAAAATGTTGTGCTATTGAAATCGACAAATATTTAAGCTTAAAAAAATTCATGCTACTTAATATTTATCACGCCACATCTCCTGAACTTTGAGGCGTATAGCAATATAATTTTATAGCTGCCTTCAGTAGTGTACGTCGATAACGTCTCAAGATTCCTGGTCAATGAAGTGAGTAATAGTGAAGTAATAAATTAAATTCTCACGTCTGACACGGAACTTTTATCAAACCAACATACGAAAGGTAGTAAGCGACAAACTTGTATCGATAGCTGCGATGCCACAACGTAGGTACGCTCTGCTATGTTGGCAGTACAAGAGACACCGACGACAGCGCCATCTAGCTGGTGCTGTCGAGGTCTACGAGTTCCGCAACTGCCTCAGCCCATTTCATCGGGTGCAGACAGCCAGGACACTTCGCTTGAACTCCGCACCACCTTGCAAGTTATGTAATATGTTTGCATATGTTATCCGCTAGTAAAGGTGCCTTAACTGTATCTGCAGTACCGAGAGATTAGTACCTTTTCCTTTTCCTGTTCCTCTTCCTGTTCCTTACCCACGAGCCGCCTCCCAGGCGGGATACAAAACTATTCCTTTAACTTTTTTTGCTGTGGGGATGAAAGCGTGAAAAAGTTTCGTGAAAGTCTGAATTTATTTTTACAGTTTTTTTAATTCTTCTAGACGAGGGCAGTGTTGTGTTTTTCACTGCAGCGACGTGTTCCAGCGCTCTCTGAGAAACAGCGAAGGCCAAACAAGCAGAGCAGTGCTCGGTCTAAAACACTGTTAAGTTTGGCACTCTGAAAGTAAATGCAAATTATAGAAGAGGGGAAAGCGCAAAGCAACGAGACAACTGTTGTGTGTGTGTGTGTGTGTGTGTGTGTGTGTGTGTGTGTGTGGGTGTGTGTGTGTGTGTGTGTGTGTGAAATCTTATGGGACTTAACTGCTAAGGACATCAGTCCCTAAGCTTACACACTACTTAACCTAAATTATCCTAAGGACAAACACACACACCCATGCCCGAGGGAGGACTCGAACCTCCGCCGGGACCAGACGCACAGTCCATGACCGAGACAACCGTTCTTGCTTCTTGAAGGAGGAGAAGCGTGTAACATTTCAATAACAAAACATTTGCTCTACGATGCGGACAAGTTTTTCAGATTCAGACCCAACCAGTTTCATTATCTTCTGTCGTTAATTAAAGACAAACTGAGAAATAATTTCTGTGATAGGGTGGCGAAACCAGTTACAGCATCACTCTTTTCTTTTTCTTCAGGCCTTTGTCCCACGACAACGCGGGATCGGCCTTGTTTCAATGTATTTGGCGATGTTAGTGTCAGAGGGTGGCCGGATGCCCTTCCTGTCGCCACCCCGTACCCCCTGGGACGGAATTAGTGTACCCCAGCTGTCTGCGTCTAGTGTAAGCCATGCAATAGTGCGAGCGTTTTCAAATGTCAACGAGTCGTGTAACTGAGGCACGACATAGGTATCAGGCCGGTATTCACCTAGTGGGATGTGGAAAACCGCCTAAAAACCCCACCCAGATTGGCCAGCATACCGGCCATCGTCGTTAATCCGCCGGGCAGATTCGATCCGGCGCCGGCGCGCCTACCCGAATCCAGTTTATTGTTTTATTTCCTTTTTCTTCGTTGTTGATCGTTGAGTTTGGTCGTTGCGGACGTCGCATGACATACGTTAAAGTCCGTTTGTTGATGCTTCCACTTAGTTTTTTATTACAGAGGCCAACCAGCTCTCTGACCGAACACGCTGAGCTACCGTGCCGGCGATTTGGCGGTTCAATTACAGCATGACTGTATGCTATAAAGTAGAAACCACTTTTGCACCGCACAGTGGCCGCGTGTTTTGAGGTGCCATGTCACTGACTGCGCAGCCTCTTCAAAATGGTTCAAATGGCTCTGAGCACTATGGGACTTAACAACTTCCAAGGTAATTAGTCCCCTAGAACTTAGAAATACTTAAACCTAACTAACCTAAGGACATCACACACATCCATGCCCGAGGCAGGATTCGAACCTGCGACCGTAGCTGTCGCGCGGTTCCAAACTGTAGCGCCTAGAACCGCTCGGCCACCCACGTCGCGCAGCCTCTCCCGCCGGAGGTTCGAGTCCTCCCTCGGGCATAGGTGTGTGTATTGTTCTTAGTACAAGATAGTTTAAGTAGTGTGTAAGTCTAGGGACCGATGACCTCAGCAGTTTGGTCCCTTAGGAATTCACACACATTTGAACATGTTTCATAAAGCACTTTTCGCTTATTGTAGGTAGCGAAGTCTTCTGTAGTGACATTATTGTCGTACTATATAAGGCTTTGTTCAGTGTCAACATGTGAGATAAAACCAGAACGTAAGATGACGATGTACTGGTGCAGTTTTTGTACCGAAACGCCGAGTTGTTAGAATAGCACTGATCTCTTCGTTTTGTAGCTTTGAAGTCCAGCACAGTGATGGGAATTTCTTTTTTGGCTTTGCAAATAAAGTCATACCCTTTTATTTCCTTCCATGGACGAGCGGAGGAGAGCTGTCAGGTTCCTGCGACGTGCGGGAGAGACTCGGCCGGATGCAAGCAAGCGTTTCTCTTCCCAGGCAGAGCCCTCATAGGAAAACATTCTGGTTCAAATGGCTCTGAGCACTATGGGACTTAACTGCTGAGGTCATCAGTCCCCTAGAATTTAGAACTACTTAAACCTAACTAACCTAAGGACATTACACACACCCATGCCCGAGGCAGGATTCGAACCTGCGACCGAAGCAGTCGCGCGGCTCCAGACTGTAGCGCCTAGAACCGCTCGGCCACACAGGCCGGCAAAACATTCTGGTATGTTTGCACTGTGCGACTGGGGAGCGCGGGCTCGTGCGCATTTTACGCAGAACTCTCTGGGAATTTGCCGCAGGTGGGAAATCGCAGCTTTACGGTATTGATAGAGTAACGGATTAATGTGGAATTTTGAGTAAAACTTCCAGAGTCCGCCATACAGGCCCATTCTTTGTTGGAAGGAGTGCACATTGATGGTTATCCTGTAGGCATCCTAGTTTTTGAGTTGTTAAAGCGGTTCAAGGAGGGACGAAAAGACGTTGAAGATGAATCACGTCCAGGGCGGCCCCCAACGACTACAACGACCGTAAACATAGAAAAAATTTGAAGATTTAATACGAAACGAACGTCGGTTGAACATTGAGGATTCCTGCGGTTGGTGATAATATAAGAGTCGATTAAGAAGAAAGCGAACTTTGTTGAGGAAAAAAAGTCATGGATTCTGCATCAGTACAACGCCCCGACCCATAATGCATTTGTCGTCGTTTTTGGCTACGCATGCGATCTCTTTGTTGAACATTCAGCTGTAGAAGAACCTGACGGAGTCCTCGACAAAGGTCCCGAGTTCAAGTCTCGGTCCCGCACACAGTTTTAATCTGCCACGAAGTTTTAACATCTACGTTATCAAACTTAGCGCCGTTTGATTGTTTTTCTGGTGACGAAAGTGAAATATGCGCTGAAAGGAACGAAATTTGAGACATTTGAAGCCTTGCAACAAAAAGTGGAGACCGTGAATATGGCTTGAGAAGATAATTTCAAACACAGCTTTGACTTTACCGGAGAATTTTCGAAGGAATAATGCAAAGGTTGCGAAGAAGTAAAAATAAAGAATATCCCGTTAATTTTAGCCAAACCTCATGTGATATCAATCATTTCAGATCCACTTCAATAGTTATGCGATGTACCAACCTGATTTTCGTCATTCTTATGTGGCACCATATTTCAAACGTTGCTATTCTCTTCTTGTGTGAACTGTTTATGGTCCACGTTTCAATCCATAGAAGACACACGTCTTCAGTAAATATTTCCCAACATTTAAATTTATATTCGAAGTTATCAAATCACTGTTTATCGGAAAAGCTTACTTCACTATAGTAAACTACGTTATATATCATCTCTACTACAGCAACAATCAGTTATTTTGTTGTCCAGTATGCAAAACCTTATCTACCCTATCTACTACTTTTAGTGTCTCTTTTCCTATTCTAATTCCCTCAACATCGCCTGATTTAATAAAATTACAAGACATTGCTCTAGTTTTACTTTTCTTGATGTTCGCCTTATAACCTCTTCTCATGACACTAACCACTGATATTCCAAGTGCTTTGCCGTCTCTTATATACTTACATATCATGAGCCAACTTCATATTTTTGTTTTTTAACTGTCAGTTATTGATTACTGCGGCTCCAGTCTTGTTAGTATACTGTTCTGAAGATGCTACATTTTGTACTAAAGAAATGAATGCGGCGAGAGTAATACAGAAAGTACAGAACATGAGAACGTTTATATTATACACTACTGGCCATTAAAATTTCTACTCCACGAAGATGACGTGCTACAGACGCGAAATTTAACCTACAGGAAGAAGATGCTGTGATATGCAAATGATTAGCTTTTCAGAGCAATCACACAAGGTTGGCGCCGGTGGCGACACCTACAACGTGCTGACATGAGGAAAGTATCCAACCGATTTCTCATACACAAACAGCAGCTGACCGGCGTTGCATGGTGGAACGTTGTTGTAATGCCTCGTGTAAGGAGGAGAAATGCGTACCATCACTTTTCCGACTTTGATAAAGGTCGGATTGTAGCCTATCGCGATTGCGGTTTATCGTATCGCGACATTGCTGCTCGCGTTGGTCGAGATCCAATGACTGTTAGCAGAATATGGAATCGGTGGGTTCAGAAGGGTAATACGGAACGCCATGCTGAATCCCAACGGCCTCGTATCACTAGCAGTCGAGATGGCAGGCATCTTATCCGCATGGCTGTAACGGATCGTGCAGCCACGTCTCGATCCCTGAGTCAATAGATGGGGCAGTTTGCAAGACAACAACCATCTGCACGAACAGTTCGACGACGTATGCAGCAGCACGGACTATCAGCTCGGAGACTATGGCTGCGGTTACCCTTAACGCTGCATCACAGACAGGAGCGCCTGCGATGATGTACTCAACGACGAACCTGGGTGCACGAACGGCAAAACGTCATTTTTTCGGATGAATCCAGGTTTTGTTTACAGCATCATGATGGTCGCATCCGTGTTTGGCGACATCAAGGTGAACTCACATTGGAAGCGTGTAGTAGTCATCGCCTTACTGGCGTATCACCAGCGCGTGATGGTATGGGGTGCTATTGGTTACACGCCTCGGTCACCTCTTGTTCGCATTAACGGCACTTTGAACAGTGCACGTTACATTTCAGATGTGTTACGACGCGTAGCTCTACCCTTCATTCGATACCTGCGAAACCCTACATTTCAGCAGGATAATGCACGATCGCATGTTGTAGGTCCTGTACGAGCCTTTCTGGATACAGAAAATGTTCGACAGCTGCCCTGGCCAGCACATTCTCCATATCTATCACCAACTGGAAACGTCTGATCAATAGTGGCCGGTAGTTGGCTCGTCACAATACTTCAGTCACTACTCTTGATGAACTGTGGTATCGTGTTGAACCTGTTGGAGCAGTTGTACCTCTACACGCCATCCAAGCTCTGTTTGACTCAATGCCCAGGCGTATCAAGGCCGTTGTTACCGCCAGAGGTGGTTGTTCTGGGTACTGGTTTCTCAGGATCTATGCACCCATATTGTGTGAAAATGTAATCACAGGTGAGTTCTAGTATAATATATTTGTCCAATGAATACCCATTTATCATCTGCATTTCTTCTTGGTGTAGCAATTTTAATGGCCAGTAGTGTATTAACAAGGCAACAGATCTCACAAAATTCAGGCTAGTTTATTTTATCTACATAATCACCTCCATTATTTAGCGTTTGTCATATACAATATTTTGACCACCTGCATAATACCTTGCCTTTGGAACGAAATACAGCACTGATTCAGGAATCCGACAGTTCATTGATAGGTTTGTGGATATATGTGGCATTAGATGTCTACTCATAGGTCATGTAAATCGCGTAAATAACGAGCCGCTGATTTGCGTACGTGGCGATGACGCTCAATAGCGAACCAGATGGATTCCATAGGTTTTACATCAGGCGAATTTGGTCGCCTGAGTTCACTATACTGCTCCTCAAACCACTGTAGCACGGGTCTGGCTCCGAGACACGGAAAATTAAACTGCTCAAAGATGGCATCGCCGTCGGGGTAGACATCAAGCATGAAGGGATGCAGGTGGTTTGCGGTCGTCAGCATGTCTTTGATTACTACCATGGATCCCTTGCAAGCGCAGGATAATATTCCCCATAGCATAATACTGCTCCCAACTAGATTCCACGCCGTGCTGCACGTTTCGAGCCGCCGACCGCCTCGATGATGGCATGCATGGACATGACCCATCGACCTAGTGTAGCAAAAATGTGGTTCACACGAAGCCGACACGTTTCCATTGATCGTTGGGAACTCTCGATGATACCGACCCCACAGCAATCCTAAACGACGGTGT
This sequence comes from Schistocerca serialis cubense, assembly GCF_023864345.2. Lineage (NCBI taxonomy): Eukaryota > Metazoa > Arthropoda > Insecta > Orthoptera > Acrididae > Schistocerca > Schistocerca serialis. The sequence goes on from NC_064638.1 coordinate 710,625,227, forward strand.
CGTTGTATCAACTTAAGAACACGTAGGGGTGGTCTGTTGTGGAGCTGCTTCTTCAAAAATGTACGATGAACGGTGAGCTCTTTCTGCAGAGATGCCACAGATCACCATCTATCCTACTTTATGGAGTAAACGAGCCTCCGAACCCCACATTCTGTGAAGAATCTTGGACGTCCAGCCATTTAGCGCCTAGTGGTAGTTTCGCTGTCCTCCCTCCCCCGTGGATGCTCAAGACAGTAGCACGCGAACATTCGACCCGCTTCGCCGCTTTCAGGCTCTGCATTAAAATAAATGCCCTTTGTCAAAATCGCTTATCTCAAAGAGTTTCCCCATTTGCACCCCTTATCTTCGATAGGGAGGTTCTCCGCCTGTCCCCGCTCGGCTTACATAGTTTTGCTACCGCGTTACGTATCTGCAACACCATCAGGCGGCATCCAGTGTAGCGGCGAGCAGTGGTCATTATGTTTTGGCTTATCGATATATGTTCGCTTCCTTTAGAATTTGCATGTCGTAGGAGGTCTCTTAGGCCAGTTGTTTACTGAGTTCTTCCCCTCGGCGTGGCTTGCTAAATGTTTCCCGCACAGGAAGCCATTCAGCTTCGTGAAAAACAGCCTTGTGTGATGTCGTTCGGGACTTGACTTTTGAAGTTCTTGTACACTTTCTGTATCCGAAGGTAAATTTCTTCAGGTTTCAACTTCCGAGAATTCGAAAATCATGTAACACCTCCGGCCTCATTGTCGACTGTAATTTCACTTTAAGCAGTGGTATTACGTATAGTAACGGTTTATTTCCTCTGGAAATCACACATTGCTGAGACATGATGTCGAGGAAGCCCATTCGACCTGAAATAAAAGCGAAGTAACTGTCTGCACAAAGGGAATACGCAATAGACTGTTACCTCCCGTATCACCCACGCAGAATTCTAGTTGCAAGAGAATGTCAAAGTAATGTCATTTGTAATAACTTCTTTATTGTACGCAGTTATGTCATATTTGTTCATAACTGAGACAACGTTACATTCTTTAACTACAACGTAGGCGCCCTCTATGCTTTTGTTGCTCATCACTGCCTCACAGAGCGGAGGTCTCAGAATGGAGCTCCGCTTATGGCGTGGCTTCAGGTTTTTAATGTCAGCGCGTCATGTGCATACTCTATAATTGCGTAATACGACTGATTAACTGACAGTAATGTAAGTACAGTGATTACAAAAACATGGCTTCCAAATAACGTAATAAGATAGCCACTGTGAATCAAGTTCCCGAAGGATGGAGAAAACGGCAAAGTTCTTACGCGCCCACTGTAATTCCTAGCGAGTACTGCCTCGCAAAAGTCATCGACCTTGGAGCGTTGCATCCTGTCACATGGTTACTAAAATCTTAATGTACATTGCAAGATAGCTCTGAACGAGCCTAAATGTATAACCGAGTCTCTGAAACACTGCAGGGGCCGTAGTAACTGCTAAATGAATAACTAAATTCACATTTACAGGTTTTTATATCTAAGCTGGTTAAAAAGCGGAGGTCTCAGATCTTCCCTGATCTCTCCTTCAGGTAGTTCCACGGCACCGTCAGGCAGTTTCCATTTCACAAATCTTTATGGATTAAGTGCCGAACGATAGAGAAACACATGCTCGCATCGACAGAGAATGGGAAGAAATTTAGCCGTATTTTCTTCAGAGGAGCCATCCAAGCATTGTACGTAAGCGATTTACAGAAAAAATGAAAACCTGGATGACGACAGCCAGACAGGGTATTGAGTCCTGCTTGTTCCAAGTGCTAGAGCCAACTGACTTGATGGAAAGGTAAATTTTGATACGCGTGTTGCCTTGCTGTTGATAGATACAGGCTGCTGAGTGGCGCCATATCACCACCATTCAAACTAGCATCTCTCCCAAGCAGTACAACTGGGTACTTATATGGAGTGATTCAGTCGCCTCTACCAATAGCTTTTATGCAATCCACAACGCCTTCAAAAACTATACGTGAGATTTTCACACCCTCTCAGCTCGCTCTGCACAAACTATTAGTCCCACAGAAAAAAATGAACAAGGCATTTTTTGTGGAATGTTTATGTAGCAAAATTTTGTACTGAGATACGTTTTTGCTGAAGGCCACAGTTTTCGAATTATTCAAGAAAAACGTATTCGAAGGCCATTTTTTACGTTTTACTTGAATAATTCGATAACTACCGTCTCTGGCAAAAACGTATCCCATTATAAAATTGATCTACATTAGTTATCCTAGAAACAGGTCCTGTTCATTTTTTCTGTAGGAGTAATAGTTTGCGCATGGCGAGCGAGAGAATATGGAAATCTTGCTCGTGGTATTTGAAGGTACTGAAGGCTACATAAAACCTACGGGTGTGGGCAGCTGAACCAATCTGTATACTACACTGTAACATTTACCGAGTTAAAATGGTGATAAATGGTTTCTCAGTGAAAATTAAAAAAAGCTTTCCTTTTTTCAGTATCTGTTATAGGTGTAAACGAAAAGAGCAAGTAGAGGAGAATGAAACAAACGAACAATCATAATAAACATAAATTCGGCTATCAATGCAAGTGAGGCGTTATTTACAAAGAGCTAAACTGTTGATAGCGTAGAAGAACTTCGGAAACGCGCTGAGGATGGTTGTCAGTGCATTAGGAACATGCCTGGAATTTCTGAACATGTACGGACATAGACGAAGAAACAACGTTTTGAATCGTGCCTTCACATGATCATTCGCCATGTTCACCACTTGTAATGATTTCACTTAAAACATGCCGTCTGATAGGCCGTGGTGGATGCATAAAACTTTCCCCTAACGTTACATCTCCGACTGCAGGAGACATCTTCAGCGGTAAAGCGGGGAACTGGAAACTCTCCCGCAGTCGGAGACTGCAGGAGACATCGTCGGAGGTAGAGCCGCGATCTGAAGATGCCTCCTGCAGTCGGAGATGAAACGTTAGGGGAAAGTTTTATGCATCCACCAAGGCCTGTCAGACCGGAAATTTTAAATAAAGTCAGCACCGGCCGTGAAAGCCTATACTGTATGTTCACTTGTCGTCGAGTATTTATCCTCAACTGCAAGTCTACTGTTTGAACCTTGGGGACTGCAGTATGAGGTTTTTGTGTACTCAGTCATAATAAGTCGTATTTGGGAAATTATTGGTTTCCTGGGCTGTGTTTATTAAGATTATTTTCTTGTTTCAACCGAGCAAGATGGCGTCTTAGTTAACTCACTGGACTCGCATTCGAAGGACTACTGTTCAAATCCGCGTCCGACAATCCTGATTTAGGATTTTCGTGATTTCGCTCCAGGCAAATGCCAAACGGTTCTATTGGAAGAGCACAGCTAATTTCCTTCCTCATCCTGTCTTTAATTGAAAAATGGCTCCGAGCACTATGGGACTTAACATCCGAGGTCATCAGTCCCCTAGAACTTAGAACTACTTAAGCCTAAGTAACCTAAGGACATCATACACATCCATACCCCAGGCAGGATTCGAACCTGCGACCGTAGCGGTCGCGCGGCTCCTAGAACCGCTCGGCCACACTAGCCGGCCCTGTCTTTAATGATCTCGATTTCGACAAGACGTTAAACCCTAATTTTCCTTCTTCAATAAAATTCTTCAGGGTATCAGACCGCATCGTCATAATTTAAAATGCGCCAACGTTTCGGCCAGCGTTGCAGCTAGCCTTCATCAGGGCCTTACGTTAACTGCTAAATGAACACACTTGGTTCCTTAAATAGCTGCACGAGAAAACCGTGTCGTTACTTGATTGGCTGTAAAAGGAGGAGGAGGAGGGGTGAAAGGTATGCTTTATTGGTGTTTCCCTTATTATCTGTCATTGGCTGAAATAGCTGTTTTCTATTGGTCTTTATGTTAATCCACCCCATTGGAGGAGACGGACGAATAGCGAACAGGTGATGGCTGTGACGTCACACTGTTTCCGTGCTGTCCAGAAGCCGGCTGCGGCGTGCTATTGCTTTGTGTGCTCGCGACCACTACTGCGGCTCTCCGCGTGTCTGCATGGGCCGCCACGGCTCTACCGCCGCTCCGTAGCCCTGCTGTTGCAGGCAGCCAAGACCTCGGAAGCTTGTACCCGTCCTCTCTATTCATGTTGGCGGGTCTTTTGGCCATTTCTATCGCCTCTCTAATCTTTCTTTTGAAAGTGAGAGGCTGTTTCGCCAGGACGCGGGCTTCTTGAAAAAAATATTGGTTTCCCGCACTCGTCTCGGTGTTCTGCCACTGCTGACTTAGTGTGTTGTTTCAGGCGGATATATCTTTCATGTTCCGAGAGTCTTGTGCTAATCGGACGTCCCGTCTCACCTATGTAGACTAATCCACACGCACAACCAATTTCATACACGCCAGCTGTGTGTAGTTTGTCAACTGCATCCTTGGTAGAACCGAGCATGTCTGATATTTTGTTTCTGCTTCGGAAAATTGGTTTGATGTCGGCTTTTCGTAGAATTTTGCCAATACGTTCGGTGACCCCTTGTACATATGGTAACACAGCAATGCTCTGTGCCTCCTTCTCCTCTTCCCTATTAGTCTTCTCCCTTGTCGACATGGTGCTGTCTATCATCTGCTTCCCATAGCCATTAGTTCCGAAGATGGACCTGAGGCGTTCAAGTTCTGTCTTCAGATGTTCTTCGTCGCTTATCCTGTACGCTCTCTTCGTTAGCGTGTGCAGGGCGGACTTTTTCTGCGTGGGGTGATGGTGGGAGGAGGCGTGAAGGTACCTGTCCGTATTGGTTGGTTTCCTGTACACTTTGTGGCCAAGTTTACCATCAGGTTTTCGATAAACTTCCACCTGCGGTCTGATACCCTGAAGAATTTTATTGAAGAAGACAACGGCCGCGGAAGCCTACGCTTACACCTAATTTTCCTTCTTCTGTTCGCCATTTTCGATTTAATGGTCAAACACCCTGTATACATGCAAAATGTAAGATGTCGTACGAGAACAGTTTCCTTTTAGTTCGTTTTTTTTTTGTTTTTAGTTTTTATTCTTAGAATACAAAATTTTCCGGAAACCTTTACCAAAAAGAGAAAGATGTTGTTGAACAGAAAAGACATACTTAGACAACAGTCTTGCAACCTGTCAACAATAGAGTTGAGGGCAGTACTTGTATGTGTAATCTGACAGCTCTGATTCTGATTACGTGAGTGGTCTGAGGAATAAGAAAATTCTGCAATTATCTCCTTGTATTGAAATTAATTATGTGAAGAATTAATTTTCATGACGGTACTTTTTTGACTCACATTAACGTTTTCTAGTTCTCTGTGTCACATTGGTAAGACATTAGTAAGCAATAAGTAACACAAGACTTTGTTTCTCGGCCAATTATTTCGGTTGAAAAAATGTGCGATTTGTTGTGGGATATTGTAGGGCACTATGCTCCAGTTTTTCCCTGTAAGAAACTCAATGACAACTCTGCTCGGAACACACCTCTGTTACAGACTCCACAGAAATTAATCGCAGGCTCTTGCAGAATACCTACGGAGACCTGGCAATGAACATAATGACGGTGTGTCGTTGGGCGAAGCGTCTATCATTGCAACAACGACGCGCAAACCTGTCCGATCTCCCAAGTGCTGGACGGCTGCACACGGCCGTGACACCTACAGTGTTGGATCGCACGGACCCTCTCATTCGAGATTATCAGCGGATCACAATCAAACACATCTGTTCATAGTGCTGACACACTCGTCCACCAGTAGAGGTGTCCCCGCTGGGGTCCTCGACGCCCAACACAAAACCATAAAGAATTTCTCAAGCGTTACGAGGCTGTTCGTGGCAATTTTTGGTCAAAGATCGTCACAGGCGATGAAACATGAGTTCCTCACTTCGAAATGAAAGGAAAATGACAATCCATTGAGTGGGGCCACACCACCTCTCCTCCGAAGAAAAACGAAAGCAGCACCCTCAGCCATGGTCTCTGAAGGGGTTGTTCTGCTTGATGTCCTCCCTCATGGTGTAACGATCAACTCAAAATTGTATTGTGCTACCCTCAGGAAACTTAAATGACGACATCAGCGTGTTCGTCAACAGAAAAATGCAAACGGACTTCACCTTACCCGTGATAACGCATGGCCTCACACAAGTCTGCGCAACCGAGAGCACCTCACAAAACTTCATTGGACTCTTATTCACCATCCACCCTAAAGTCAGGATCTCGCACCTTCCGGCTTCCATCTGTTTGGCCCAATGAAGGATGTACTGCGGGGAAGTTACTGATGCAGCAAGACGTTGGTTCCGACATCGAGCAGCAGAGTGGTACGATGCGGGCATATAGGCCCTCCCAGTAAGGTACAGTAGGGCTGTCCCATTGAACGGAGATTAGGTTGAAGGCAAAAGAGTGGGGACTAATATCGTGAATTGGAATCCCGAATAAAACCAGCCTGCTTTCAGAAAAAAAAAGTGTTGTATAACTTATTGACCGCTTTTCGTAAATTTGAAGTACATTTGTATCTACATCTACATATCTACATATATACTCCGCTAGCCACCAAGCGTTGTGTGGCAGAGGGCACGATTCGCGCCAAGTCATATTCCCCCCCCCCCCCCCCCCCCCTCTATTCAACTCGCGGATCGCTCGAGGGAAAAACAATTGTCTCAACGACTCAGTACGAGCTCTAATTTCCCTTATCTCTGAAAGGTGATCATTGCGCGATTTGAAAGTTGGAAAGTTGGTAGTAATAATATATGCTCTACATCTTCGAAGAAGATCGGATTTCGGAATTTAGTGAGCAGCCCCTTCCGTTTAGCGCATCGTCTAGATGTCCCATTTCAAACTTTCTGTGAGATTTTTAATGCTCTCGCGATGGCTAAATGTACCAATCACGAATCTTGCCGCTCTTCTCTGGACCTCCTCAATCTCTTGAATCAGATGCAACTGGTAAGAGTCCCATGCAGTCTCGATTTTAAACACATCAGTTGGAATAACAATGAAAATTCCTGGCAGCTTAAAACTATGTGCCGGACCGAGACTCGAACTCGGGACCTTTGCCTTTCGCGCGCAAGTGCTCTGCCATCTGAGCTACCCAAGCACGACTCACGGCACGTCCTCACAGCTTCAATTCTGCCAGTACCTCCTCTCCTTCCTTCATCCAAACTTCTGGAATAACGATGTTTTGTCGACCCTTCTAACACACACACAAACATAATCTACATAGCAGGTGGTTATAATTAAACTTTCCCTATTTAACACGTTATAACGCGGAAACTAATTACCGTAGGAGTACCAAACTTGGTAGCATTAATGCGCATGATTTCCACGCGTCACAGCACCACCATCTAGTTCCAGCTATAGCCACCAGGTACCGTGATCAGTCATCGTGTTTCACATTCTCACACACCTGACCAGTCCCAGTGCACTTGTTGACGTGTCAACACGAGCTTGGACAAAAGCAGCAGGCCGTTATTGGTGAAGCCCTGTTACCAAAACAACAGTAATTCCGCAGTTGCACTTCGAGAATATCGCCGGCTGGAAGGAATACGGAAGGGTCCTCTTTCTCCACATGCTATGCGGAGCACAATGAAGTTTAGGTCAACTGGATAAGAGGCCGACGACCGGTGGTTGATGAAATCGCTGTTGCTATGGAAGACAATGCTGCGCCAAATGCCCGATCGTGAGGCAGTGCTTGGGGTGTGTCACAGTAGTTGAACATCCCGTGGTCCACTGTACAGAAGGTGCTTCGAACTATTCTCAAATGTCGAGTGGCCCTGGACCAACCAATGGACAGAAGAAGCTCATTTTTCTCTGACGGGCAAGGTGCAGACACAGAATTGCCGAGTGTGGGGATCTTCACTTCCAGTCGCTGTGCACTAAATTCCTCCGTATGGTGAACGTATCACCGTATGGTGTGGCTTCAGGGCTACGTTCATCATTGGCCCATTCGTTTTTGAACAAGTTTGGCGCTCAAGAATCAACGACGTGGAATGTGACTGGCCAGCGTTATGGCGATATACTCCGCCAGCATGTCATACCCGCCCTGCAGGAGTGAGACTCATGGAACTCAACAATTTTCATGCAAGGTGGGGTCCCACCCAAGTGAAGATCACCTGCTCCTCCGAAACACATTTGGAAACGATCGAATTATCAGCCAATTGCTTCCAAATGCTTGATGGGCAAGATCACCTGATCTCACTCCCTGTGATTTCTGGTTGTGGGGCCACCTGGTGGACAGGATTTACCAGGGGAAATTCACACATGTGAAGTTTACCTACTCCTCCGAAACACATTTGGGAACGATCTAATTATTAGCCAATCGCTTCCAAATGCTTGACGGGCAAGATCACCTGATCTCACTCCCTGTGATTTCTGGTTGTGGGGCCACCTGGTGGACAGGATTTACCAGGGGAAATTCACACATGTGAAGTTTACCTGCTCCTCCGAAACACATTTGGGAACGATCTAATTATTAGCCAATCGCTTCCAAATGCTTGACGGGCAAGATCACCTGATCTCACTCCCTGTGATTTCTGGTTGTGGGGCCACCTGGTGGACAGGATTTACCAGGGGAAATTCACACATGTGAAGTTTACCTGCTCCTCCGAAACACATTTGGGAACGATCTAATTATTAGCCAATCGCTTCCAAATGCTTGACGGGCAAGATCACCTGATCTCACTCCCTGTGATTTCTGGTTGTGGGGCCACCTGGTGGACAGGATTTACCAGGGGAAATTCACACATGTGAAGTTTACCTGCTCCTCCGAAACACATTTGGGAACGATCTAATTATTAGCCAATCACTTCCAAATGCTTGACGGGCAAGATCACCTGATCTCACTCCCTGTGATTTCTGGTTGTGGGGCCACCTGGTGGACAGGATTTACCAGGGGAAATTCACACATGTGAAGTTTACCTGCTCCTCCGAAACACATTTGGGAACGATCTAATTATTAGCCAATCGCTTCCAAATGCTTGACGGGCAAGATCACCTGATCTCACTCCCTGTGATTTCTGGTTGTGGGGCCACCTGGTGGACAGGATTTACCAGGGGAAATTCACACATGTGAAGTTTACCTGCTCCTCCGAAACACATTTGGGAACGATCTAATTATTAGCCAATCGCTTCCAAATGCTTGACGGGCAAGATCACCTGATCTCACTCCCCGTGATTTCTGGTTGTGGGGCCACCTGGTGGACAGGATTTACCAGGGGAAATTCACACATGTGAAGTTTACCTGCTCCTCTGAAACACATTTGGGAACGATCTAATTATTAGCCAATCGCTTCCAAATGCTTGACGGGCAAGATCACCTGATCTCACTCCCTGTGATTTCTGGTTGTGGGGCCACCTGGTGGACAGGATTTACCAGGGGAAATTCACACATGTGAAGTTTACCTGCTCCTCCGAAACACATTTGGGAACGATCTAATTATTAGCCAATCGCTTCCAAATGCTTGACGGGCAAGATCACCTGATCTCACTCCCTGTGATTTCTGGTTGTGGGGCCACCTGGTGGACAGGATTTACCAGGGGAAATTCACACATGTGAAGTTTACCTGCTCCTCCGAAACACATTTGGGAACGATCTAATTATTAGCCAATCGCTTCCAAATGCTTGACGGGCAAGATCACCTGATCTCACTCCCTGTGATTTCTGGTTGTGGGGCCACCTGGTGGACAGGATTTACCAGGGGAAATTCACACATGTGAAGTTTACCTGCTCCTCCGAAACACATTTGGGAACGATCTAATTATTAGCCAATCGCTTCCAAATGCTTGACGGGCAAGATCACCTGATCTCACTCCCTGTGATTTCTGGTTGTGGGGCCACCTGGTGGACAGGATTTACCAGGGGAAATTCACACATGTGAAGTTTACCTGCTCCTCCGAAACACATTTGGGAACGATCTAATTATTAGCCAATCGCTTCCAAATGCTTGACGGGCAAGATCACCTGATCTCACTCCCTGTGATTTCTGGTTGTGGGGCCACCTGGTGGACATGATTTACCAGGGGAAATTCACACATGTGAAGTTAACCTGCTCCTCCGAAACACATTTGGGAACGATCTAATTATTAGCCAATCGCTTCCAAATGCTTGACGGGCAAGATCACCTGATCTCACTCCCTGTGATTTCTGGTTGTGGGGCCACCTGGTGGACAGGATTTACCAGGGGAAATTCACACATGTGAAGTTTACTTGCTCCTCCGAAACACATTTGGGAACGATCTAATTATTAGCCAATCGCTTCCAAATGCTTGACGGGCAAGATCACCTGATCTCACTCCCTGTGATTTCTGGTTGTGGGGCCACCTGGTGGACAGGATTTACCAGGGGAAATTCACACATGTGAAGTTTGCCTGCTCCTCCGAAACACATTTGGGAACGATCTAATTATTAGCCAATCGCTTCCAAATGCTTGACGGGCAAGATCACCTGATCTCACTCCCTGTGATTTCTGGTTGTGGGGCCACCTGGTGGACAGGATTTACCAGGGGAAATTCACACATGTGAAGTTTACCTGCTCCTCCGAAACACATTTGGGAACGATCTAATTATTAGCCAATCGCTTCCAAATGCTTGACGGGCAAGATCACCTGATCTCACTCCCTGTGATTTCTGGTTGTGGGGCCACCTGGTGGACAGGATTTACCAGGGGAAATTCACACATGTGAAGTTTACCTGCTCCTCCGAAACACATTTGGGAACGATCTAATTATTAGCCAATCGCTTCCAAATGCTTGACGGGCAAGATCACCTGATCTCACTCCCTGTGATTTCTGGTTGTGGGGCCACCTGGTGGACAGGATTTACCAGGGGAAATTCACACATGTGAAGTTTACCTGCTCCTCCAAAACACATTTGGGAACGATCTAATTATTAGCCAATCGCTTCCAAATGCTTGACGGGCAAGATCACCTGATCTCACTCCCTGTGATTTCTGGTTGTGGGGCCACCTGGTGGACAGGATTTACCAGGGGAAATTCACACATGTGAAGTTTACCTGCTCCTCCGAAACACATTTGGGAACGATCTAATTATTAGCCAATCGCTTCCAAATGCTTGACGGGCAAGATCACCTGATCTCACTCTCTGTGATTTCTGGTTGTGGGGCCACCTGGTGGACAGGATTTACCAGGGGAAATTCACACATGTGAAGTTTACCTGCTCCTCCGAAACACATTTGGGAACGATCTAATTATTAGCCAATCGCTTCCAAATGCTTGACGGGCAAGATCACCTGATCTCACTCCCTGTGATTTCTGGTTGTGGGGCCACCTGGTGGACAGGATTTACCAGGGGAAATTCACACATGTGAAGTTTGCCTGCTCCTCCGAAACACATTTGGGAACGATCTAATTATTAGCTAATCGCTTCCAAATGCTTGACGGGCAAGATCACCTGATCTCACTCCCTGTGATTTCTGGTTGTGGGGCCACCTGGTGGACAGGATTTACCAGGGGAAATTCACACATGTGAAGTTTACCTGCTCCTCCGAAACACATTTGGGAACGATCTAATTATTTGCCAATCGCTTCCAAATGCTTGACGGGCAAGATCACCTGGTCTCACTCCCTGTGATTTCTGGTTGTGGGGCCACCTGGTGGACAGGATTTACCAGGGGAAATTCACACATGTGAAGTTTACCCGCTCCTCCGAAACACATTTGGGAACGATCTAATTATTAGCCAATCGCTTCCAAATGCTTGACGGGCAAGATCACCTGATCTCACTCCCTGTGATTTCTGGTTGTGGGGCCACCTGGTGGACAGGATTTACCAGGGGAAATTCACACATGTGAAGTTTACCTGCTCCTCCGAAACACATTTGGGAACGATCTAATTATTAGCCAATCGCTTCCAAATGCTTGACGGGCAAGATCACCTGATCTCACTCCCTGTGATTTCTGGTTGTGGGGCCACCTGGTGGACAGGATTTACCAGGGGAAATTCACACATGTGAAGTTTACCTGCTCCTCCGAAACACATTTGGGAACGATCTAATTATTAGCCAATCGCTTCCAAATGCTTGACGGGCAAGATCACCTGATCTCACTCCCTGTGATTTCTGGTTGTGGGGCCACCTGGTGGACAGGATTTACCAGGGGAAATTCACACATGTGAAGTTTACCTGCTCCTCCGAAACACATTTGGGAACGATCTAATTATTAGCCAATCGCTTCCAAATGCTTGACGGGCAAGATCACCTGATCTCACTCCCTGTGGTTTCTGGTTGTGGGGCCACCTGGTGGACAGGATTTACCAGGGGAAATTCACACATGTGAAGTTTACCTGCTCCTCCGAAACACATTTGGGAACGATCTAATTATTAGCCAATCGCTTCCAAATGCTTGACGGGCAAGATCACCTGATCTCACTCCCCGTGATTTCTGGTTGTGGGGCCACCTGATGGACACGGTTTACCATGGGATATTCACACATGTGGTGATCTGAAGCGCAGAATATCAGGAGAGGTAGCCAGCATACGTGCGTATATGCTTCGTTCTGCTGTGCAGAATGCTATTCTGATGTTTCAGACTGTTCTGAACACTAACGGGTGCCATATTGAGCCCCTTTTGTAGCAGTAATGGTACCGGAACGTAATGGTATGACGTGCCGTAGTACCACATCAAAATTGTTTCCATTGAACTGATTTTGCATTATTTCTCTTCCCTATATACTTGACATTATGGCTACGACGTTTGGTACTCGTGCGGTAATTAGTTTCCGTGTTATAATATGTTAAATAGGGAAAGTTTAATTATAACCACCCCGAACGTTAGGTTGGTTCTCTTAGTATGACATTGGACTCAGTGCTCCTGGATTTTTGCCTCCCCACTCCCCGTCGTTACGGGAGTAGCTGCTCGACTCGACGGCTCCGGAGAGGCGGCATGCAGTGACACAGGCGCGGGGCCAAAGTGCTGCAGTTACAGCGATGGGACGGAGGATATTAGAGGGCAGGCTAGGAGACGGGTGGTAAGCCGCTTAAGCCGGCAGCGCCAGGCCCAGTCACGGCATGGCCCGTTGTGATTAAGCCGCGAGGCGTGCCGACGGTCCAGCGGCGTGCCTCGGTCTCGATGCAGGCCGGCTGGCTGGTGGCCGCGTCCTCAGCCGAGCCGTGGGAACCTTTGCTGTCCGCCGCCTACAGTCGACCAGGGAGACAGCTTCGCCCTCTGCACGTGGTAGACGGAGCAACATAAAGTACGTATATTCCTATCAGTCGCTGGATTGTTTCATGTTGCACCTGCTTTCTAATCAAGCGGCTGTAAGTAAAATCGGTAAGCGGGTCGAAGGCTTCCATCCAGTCACTCACTCTGGCCTGGCAATGGAACACAGCAAAACGAAAGCTGAAATTTTAAATTTAGCATTTGAGAAATCTTTCACGCAGGAGGATCGTACAAACATACCGCCGTTTGACTCTCGTACAGATTCCCTTATGGAGGACATAGTGATAGACATCCCTGGGGTTGTGAAGCAGCTGAATGGGTTGAAAAAAAAAAAGCTCCTTACTTAGCTTGCATTTATCGCGAATCTCTTGCCCAAAGTAAAGTCCCGAGCGACTGGAAAAAAGCGCAGGTGACGCCTGTATGTAAGAAGGGTAGAAGGACGGATCCTCAAAATTACAGGCCAATATCTTTAACATCGGTTTGTTGCAGGATTCTCGAACATATTCTCAGTTCGAATATAATGAATTTCCTTGAGACAGAGAAGTTGCTGTGCATGCATCAGCACGGCTCTAGAAAGCATCGCTCCTGCGAAACGCAACTCGCCCTTTTTTCACGTGATACCTTGCGAACCATGGATGAAGGGTATCAGACGGATGCCATATTCCTTGACTTCCGGAAAGCGTTTGACTCGGTGCCCCACTGCAGACTCCTAATTAAGGTACGAGCATATGGGATTGGTTCCCAAGTATGTGATTGGTTCGAAGACTTCTTAAGTAATAGAACCCAGTACGTCATCCTCGATGCTGAGTGTTCATCGGAGGTGAGGGTATTATCTGGAGTTCCCCAGGGAAGTGTGGTAGGTCCGCTGTTGTTTTCTATCTACATAAATGATCTTTTGGATAGGGTGGATAGCAATGTGCGGCTGTTTGCTGGTGACGCTGTGGAGTACGGGAAGGTGTCGTCGTTGAGTGACTGTAGGAGGATACAAGATGACTTGGACAGGATTTGTGATTGGTGTAAAGAATGGCAACTAACTCTAAATATAGATAAATGTAAATTAATGCAGATGTATAGGAGAAAGAATCCCGTAATGTTTGAATACTCCATTAGTGGTGTAGCGCTTGACACAGTCACGTCGATTAAATATTTGGGCGTAACATTGCAGAGCGATATGAAGTGAGACAAGCATGTAATGGCAGTTGTGGGGAAGGCGGATAGTCCTCTTCGATTCATTGGTAGAATTTTGGGAAGATGTGGTTCATCTGTAAAGGAGACCGCTTATAAAACACTAATACTACCTATTCTTGAGTACTGCTCGAGCGTTTGGGATCCCTATCAGATCGGATTGAGGGAGGACATAGAAGCAATTCAGAGGCGGCCTGCTAGATTTGTTACTGGTAGGTTTGATCATCACGCGAGTGTTATGGAAATGCTTCAGGAACTCGGGTGGGAGTCTCTAGAGGAAATGAGGCGTTCTTTTCGTGAATCGCTACTGAGGAAATTTAGAGAACCAGCATTTGAGGCTGACTGCAGTAGAATTTTACTGCCGCTAACTTTCGCGGAAAGACCACAAAGATAAGATAAGAGAGATTATGGCTCGTACAGAGGCATATAGGCATTCATTTTTCCCTCGTTCTGCTTGGGAGTGGAACAGGGAGAAAAGATGCTAATTGTGGTACGAGGTACCCTCCGCCACGCACCGTATAGTGGATTGCGGAGTATGTATGTAGATGTAGATGTAGAAGACCAATGGTATTGCCGCTGCTGTAACACCGTTTCCCGTCAGATCACCGAAGTTAAGCGCTGTCGGGCTTGGCGAGCACTTTTGTCACCGTCCGGGTCTGCCGAGCGCTGTTGGCAAGAGGAGTGCACTCAGTCCTTGTAAAGCCAATTGAGGAGCTATTTGATTCAGAAGTAGCGGCTGCGGTCACGAAAACTGACAAGGGCCAGGTGTGCTGACCACGTGCCTCTCCATATCTGTATCCAGTGACTCCTATCGGCTAAGGATGAGACGGCCGTCGGTCGGTATGGTTGGGCCTTCCGAAGCCTGCTCGGACGGAGTTCGTAAGTAGAAGAGACATACCTATGTTTCCAGACGTAGCTTTCGAATGGGTTTTCATGATCTATGAGTTTGCACACAGGTTATAACACGGGCTTTGAAGGGCAAAAATGGCACCCATTATCGCAGAGAAAATACCCGACCGACCGACCATCCACATTTACGTTTCCCGTGGTTTCCCTGAGTCACTGAGGGAAAACGCCTAGATGGTTTCTTCGGAAACGACACAGCCGACTGCTTTCCTAATCCGTCACCAGCGACCTTGTCAACGGCGGTACCTTAAACCTTAAACTTCTTTCCTTTTACATAATGGCTCTCCTTTCTTAGAAAAAAATTCTGTGCGGGAACTTTGCTTCTCACTTCGAACGGTTAGGCATTTTGCTGACCCGTATCTCTCTCTCTCTCTCTCTCTCTCTCTCTCTCTCTCTCTCTCTCTCTCTGATCCGTAATGGCCTTTTTCATACTTCGTTGATTTGATCATTCGCCAGAAACTTCCAGTTTAAGCCACAGTATTTGACTGTATCTTCTTCTCGTGCCTTTGTCCAGCATCGGCGCAGGGTCAGTATGGTTATTAACGGATTTTAAATAGTTAGTTTAAGGTGTAGCCCGATGCCCTTCCTGCCACCAGCCCGTTACCCCTGCTAGTGAATGAGTATATACCGACTGCGAGCAGTGTTATGCGTGAGAAAGTGAGCGAAAGTTTTCTATACGTTTGCAACTAGTATAACCGATGCTAGACTTTGGTACCATCTCCGTATTCACCTGCTGTGGTGTGGGAAATTGCCTAAAAGCCACGTCCAGGCCAGCCGACGCACCTACCCTTGCCGTTAATTCCGTCAGGCGGATTCGATCCGTGACCGGTGCATCTTCCCGTATCGGACGTGCTGCCGTAACATGCATGGCTATCAGGGTAGGTCTGGATTTCTGACTGTGTACAGAAGTATTACCTACAGTTTCCATTTTGATATGTTTTAACACACAACATGCTACTCGACCAAATAATGTTGTAGGTTGTGTCACATACAGCGCCGCACTTCCCTGTAAGTATTTCAGCGGAGTGGCGTCTTTAAAGTTGTTGATCTGTTAACCCTCAGTTGTGATTAATATTATATTAACGATTTTGTAGGTTAAATTCAGTATTTGTCTTGCAAAATTTATTAAGAAATCATCAGTGGTCTGAAATACATATACAGTGTGATTCCCTGATGATTTTGAAAACCTTCAGACATGATGAAGAAGGGAAATTGCATTAATTTGAGGTAAGGAACACTGGTCCTCTTTCGAGAGTTATAAGAGCAAATCTTTCCGATTCCTCTCACAGTGGAATAGGTGTACCGGTAATGTTGTTGCTAAGATTGTAGGGTAGACAACTGTCGGTAGTGGTAGTACGGACTTAAACAAGAGCAAAATGTCTTTTGAATAAGACTCTAAAATACGTACCTTAAGAGCTATGGACGCTTGTCCAGCAGATGAAAGGTGTTTCACAGAATCTAAGACGAATAAGTGCTCACGGCTCTTAAGATACTTTACTAGAGATGTTTTTCTTATTTTCGTCCATACTACTAGTACCTCTGAAAGTTGCCTGCCCTACAATCGTAGTAACAGCAGTAACGGTACATGTATTCCGCGTATGAGAAAGATTATCGCCTATAGCTTTCCACTCGGTCGTTTCCAGGCCAAGGACCCTTACCTAAGGTTGAGTGGCTCTGAGCACTATGGGACTTAACATCTGTGGTCATCAGTCCCCTAGAACTTAGAACTACTTAAACCTAACTAACCTAAGGACATCACACACATCCATGCCCGAAGCAGGGTTCGAACCTGCGACCGTAGCGGTCACGCGGTTCCAGACTGAAGCGCCTTTAACCGCACGGCCACACCGGCCGGCCTTACCTAAGGTTGATACATTATCCTTCTCCACCGTGCCTGGAAGTTTGTGACA
Organism: Schistocerca serialis cubense; assembly: GCF_023864345.2. Lineage (NCBI taxonomy): Eukaryota > Metazoa > Arthropoda > Insecta > Orthoptera > Acrididae > Schistocerca > Schistocerca serialis. The sequence goes on from NC_064638.1 coordinate 710,642,337, forward strand.
TCATTACAGAAACATCCTGTACATCTTCATTCGTATGACAGAGTTACCGTCACCAGTCTCAAAGATTTGGGTAATCAGAAGATCTGGACTCGATCTTTTCCGCGAACAATATATGACGAACGGATGGTGAAACAGAGGGAATCTGCTGATGGTTTCACTGATGAGTTTGAGTGACAGTCATACGAGTATTTCTTGGATGCTATCAGCACAGTTCCGAGACTTCGTCTTCGGCAGACATGTTCAAAATGCACAGCAGTCTGCATCACATTTCAGTAGACATCCACAGAGGTGTTACATTCATATTTAATTTCTTTTAAAGAAGTCTTTGTTGAAAGTTTTCACTAAGACTATAAACTTTCCCAAAAGGGTACTTTGATCAGTGAAGATTATTTTCTATAATAATAATGGTAATAGGCTTATATCTTCTAAAAATGAAGTGTTTTTCAAAATGCGATGGAAGTTAGTAGTTTACGCAATACGACATCGTTGCCGCTTTCAGACGTTTACTTAATTTTAAAATGTACTCACGCCCAAACCTCCAGGTGTCAGTCAGACAGATCGGTACCAATCGTTTTATATCGATAGAGTATCAAGCAAAACTCCGATATAGTTTGTACTATGGGCTGTCGTCCAATAGAACATGCATGAACGGTAAGTAGTAAGTAACACCTGACCCACGGAGCACAGAGAGAGCGTTAACTGTGGGCGTCTGTCGTGTAGAGCTCCCGTGGGGACAATGTGAGCCTGAGACGGCTATTTAGAGTTCAGTACGACACACTTACCACCCAGCGCAAGAAGCAGGTGATGGGTCCGTCAACGTCCATGAGAAGGCGCGGGCCGTGTGTATTAACACTCTACACAAACGGTGGCGCAACAGGAATCACACCCTCACGGGGGTTCTCATCGAAGAGCTACCACCACTGTCGCATCCTCCTGTGGACAGTGCAGAACATATATCGCTCCCGTTAACATACGTGCCGACATTCATCGCTGAACACAGTTACGTTCGGATGTGTTTACCGACGTGCCGAACACCGACATTGAGAGACGAGGTGGAACAGAAATTGGAGAGTGGTGTGGCGCAAAGTTCGCCGCCACCAACTATATACATCAGCCAGGTTGACTTTGTACAATGTCGTGAACCGGAAGTATCCGACTAATGACAAAAACGTACGCTATTCATTTTCTGGATCCGCCCGTGTGTCAACGACGCAGCATGTTTAACAGGGACAACCTCCGGTTGGTATGCGGCGCGGCGTTGGGAGGTCTGCGCTCTGGCAAGAAGATAATAGCGTCAATGCGGCGCACTACACATACATACTACACTACATACATGCTATATTTACATCTGTTCCGACATAATGTTTTTTTTTTTCAAAGTAAAAGTGTTTTTCGCGTCCTAAGATGAACGCTGTGGCGTGGGTCAAGTGTATGATGGTCCATTACAAATACTGTGATAAAGATACGAACGTACTGGATTATCGGCAGTACGTGTCAGACGGATATACAGAACTATTACCGTCAGGCAAATACAAGGATTGACACGCACATTACTTGGGAGCGGTTTTTGCGGACCCGCCAGGTAGTTGGGGTTTCCCGAGTGCGCAGAGATGAGCGATCAGCTAAGGAAACGGAGCGAGTAAACGAATCGGGAACACAGAACAGATGCGAGGCTCGCTTTTTAATTCTTTTTTTAATGTTGTTTCATTTCTTATTTTTATTTTATTTTCGTATTTTATTTTTTAGTTATGTTTGTGAATTGTAGGATGCCGGTGGTGGCCCCACTTTGTTGTTATTTTCCTGGTTTAAAAAAATGGTTCAAATGGCTCTAAGCACTATGGGGCTTAACATCTGAGGTCATCAGTCCCCTAGACTTAGAACTACTTAAACCTAACTAACCTAAGGGCATCATATACATCCATGCCCGAGGCAGTACAAGAACCTGCGACCGCAGCAGCAATGCGGTTCAACGCGGTTCCGGACTGAAGAGCCTAGAACCGCTCGGCCACAGCAGCCGGTTTTCCTAGTTTAACTGAATGAGATTCCTTCCGGGACAGTTGTAGGGTTATTAGGACATACTAGCTTTTGTGAACAAAAATGACTCCTGTTTTTACTACTTCCTATACCCAACAGGCTCTATGGAGGTGAGGGGGACACTGCGGTGAGGCCTTGGGTTCGACCCATCTCCGCTCTGCCCGCAAGCCCCCGCTGGCCTTAGCTTTGATAAAAAAAAGTGGTGTAAGATTTGCGTCCTAAAAGAAAGCGGTAAAAAGTGGTCAAAGAAAGGTCGCTAACGCACGCGTGTGCGGTGGCAGTGGAGTCGGAGATAGAGAAAAAGTAAAGGTCGGTAGAGCGTTGTAACCGGAGTCCCGGGTTGGAGCCCTGATCATGTAAGTTTTTGTACTTTAGTAAGTGTGAAACTGTTATATGGGGCAACATGTTCCTGACATGCAAAAGGACTGTTCGGAGTTTTATAGCAAAGTTCTACCTGAAAGTAGCAAAGCTATAGAGTAGGCCTACATTTGTAGTTTCACAGAATAAACACGAACAATCGTAGCAGACAAATAAAAAAAACAATTGTATCACATGTGCCAAAGTATTAGTTATAACAATAACAATTATTATTACTTTTAATACTTCGGTACGTGTGATGTAGTTGTTTCTTTGTTCATCTGTTCAGATTGTTTGTGCATATCCTGTGAAACTACAAACGTGCTCTATAACTACTTTCGAATAAACGAAGCGAAAGCGGACTGCCAATAGAAAAGTGCTATAAGCTGCGAACAGTCCTTTTGCATATCAGGAATATGTAATGCCATATAATAGTTTCACAGGTACCAAAGCACAAAAAGCGGCATGACCAGAGGTCGAACCCTGGGCCCTTTAAACAATAAACTAACGCTTCACCAACTTCCCCACGGGTTCCCTATGCGACAGACGCTCACAGTTATGCTTTCCCTGCGACCTGCGGTTCAAGTGTTACTTGTCGTTTAAGAACTTTCTCCTGGATGACAGGACATGGTACAAACTATATCGGTTGGTACTCTGTAGATATATTTTTTGTCCAGATATGACTGTCTGACATCTGGAGGTTTGGCTGTTAGAAAAACGTCGATTCTAAATAATAACATTATTAGGTGGAAACAGAAAAATCATTCCTGATTGGTACAACAAATAATATAAGTGTGGATTTTAGATGATGAGACAGAATTTTCTAGCATCGACAGAAGAGGTGCGTGGGAGTAAGCGGGAGCGGCTGCCAAGAACGATGACGCCACCTCTGAACGATGAAATTGGTTTCGCTCGTTAAAAATCGCTCGTAAAGGTGATTTACTGTTGCTTGTCTAACACGTGGAAGCGACGGCTCCAATTTCCACACTGATGAGCTTCATGAAGCTAGTCAAGGGACTCACGTCAGAGGAATAAGAAATTAAGTTCCCTGAAAGTGGTAGTGAGCTTCCAGGAAGTGAGTAACTGGCAAAGGCAGTTTACAAAGAGCCTGGGAACGTGACCTTCATAAGTCCTAAGGTGGTAACAATCACGCAAACTTCGTAATTTAGATGGAATTCTGCTACGGCAGACGTGTCGTTTGATTCCAGAACGTTGTCAGAGTACTTATAGAGATAAGGAATATCAACAGCTGTACTTTTTATAAAATGTATTAACTAAGCGACCAGTTTTGAAACTTCATTGGTGTCATCCTCGGGCCCCTATGCAAACTGAAAAGTGATATCCAACCATGGTTGCATTAGGCCATGTTCCACGCATATTCATAAGTCTCACGGATTTCTATTTACACGATGTGTGCACTCCAGCCGACTAACAACAACTGTCAGAGTAGGTGGTTAGGAGTAACTATAGGTAAATTGCATGCTCTGTATTACAGAGATTTCTCGTTTCGGCAAAGTCTGAGGTGGGCAATGGAAACTACGAAAATCACGTTCCACTGAGTAAGTGTTCAATATTCAACAACGGTTCTTTCGAATAAAATGCAGGAAACTGCATGGATGTACCAAATCCTCTCTAAACTACATAAATCGTATAACCTGGAGCGTTAATTTTGGGTATATGAAAACAGTTTTATTTATTTCACAACAGTCGTGCAGTATGTCGAAAAGTTCAGTTGCGTCTTGTTTTGCTATGTGATACATGGCTGGGAGGGGAGGGGGGTGGGGAGAGTGAGTGGGGGAGGAATAAAAAAAAGAGAGAGAAAGACAAAGAAAAAGACAACCAGCAACTACAGTTTACATTAAAGCTCACGAAAATGAATGTAATAGTTCATTTTTAATTCCTACATAAACATAAAATAGTAAGAATCTTTCTTCCATCAGACGGCCGAAAATAAGTAGCTGATGGTTGAAATTCTTACCAAGCGTCATTTCCAATAGAAATCTTCCCGCCGCTTCGGCTTTGCTCATGAGCCTTCTTCCTAATTTTGAATGTGTGCGTGTGACAGAGATACAGAGAGACCGACAGACATAAAGAGAGAGATAGAGAGAGATGAGATGAGATGAAGAGCGCTCAACAGCGAGGTTACAGATGGCCAGCGCCAAGAGCAAATTTCGTTGCTCGCCGTTCAGACTCTCAATTCCATTCAGTTTGGTTGGTGGCTATATATACAAATGACGACTCTTCCGTCACCACCTGACCCAAAAAAAAAAAAAAAAAAAAAAAAAAAAAAAAAAAAAAAAAAAAAACCTAGAACAGTTTTCGAAATATCGTGTAAATGTGTAAATCAAAATGACTCAGCTGCAAATCGAGATACTTTGACATCCTTCACGTAGGCCTAAATGTCACCACCTGATAATGGCCTTCCGTTGGACCAAAATCAGTTGTGGCTGAAGTAAATCGCTTACAAATGGAAATGTTCATCTTCAGGAGAGATATTTGTTGAGAGTCTGTCGACCAAAGACAGAGGTTCAAATTCTAATTGCGGTCGAGCATTTAGTCTGAGTTTGGTAGCAAGCTGCGTTCCGTGCAGTACTCAGGGAGAGAATTATTGCTGTCAGCGAGAAAGAAACCTTAAATAATGTTATTCTTGTGTTTACGTAGTCAGACCATTTAAAAAGGCTTTACGTAAATATTCAATAATTTTAACGCCAATATCAGAGCACAGTGCACGTAAACATCCTTAGAGATTATGTTTCAGTTTACTTGTGATAATAGTAGTGTTTATTATTCGAGCAAGCAGTCATCCGTAGGTGTTTAGGCTTCCATTGCCAGTGGTCTAATAAGTACCATCTGAAGCAACTATCGCCCAATCAGATTGGTTAGTTCAGAGCTTGGGAGACGGAGCAGGGTATGGATGCGGAATGAAACAACAGTTTGCTTACCGAAGAAAACTACCCAGCTTTCGTCATAAGTGATTTACGGAAACTACGGAAAACCCCTATTCTACCCGAAAGCAAGTTGCTACATTCAGAGATTCGTGGTCTCAGACTTATAATGTCCAGAAATAATACAGCTATTTTAGCAGCAAAATACATTAACACTGAAATATTGGAACCATTGTCTGTCGAAAGTTTAACTATACGACAGCAGAGCGGTCAGCGTGCATGTCAATTGGGAGGCAGTGCATCGAATACTGTTACCATTGCTTTTTTCCTTGGTTGTACTAGAAAAGTGTCAATTTCTCATCTTTAAGACAGCTGAGGAGCTGCTGAAGGAAGCATTCACGGCCGCAACATCGCTATGTCGACATCAACTCCCTCGAGTACTGCGGTCCCGCGACGTGTTAAGTCGATGTTAAAACTGTTGTCACGCAGTAAACTGATGTCCTACATGGATATTAATTCAATTTTCATCATTTATAGTTGAGTCTACGAACATACGAGAGGTCTATGAAAAAATATCGAGAAGAAGAGAAATGATGGCTCTTCTTTTGAGAAATTAAAGTTAATTCTGTAAAAGGACTGCTGCACACAGGGCGCCTAATAATGCATCTTGCCTCGTGAACGATGTGCAGTATGGATAAAGTTTGTGCCACGTTTCATTCCGAAGCAAAAGTTCCCAGTGAAGACAAAAGTTTTACGAAATTGTTTAACACAAGCATAGGAATCCAAGCAGCAGAACAGAAACTAGATTTCGACAAGGCAGGCTTCCGATCTGTCAACAACGTATTACGCCAGCAAATAAAGATCGCCATTTTCCTAGAAATGAAACACTGTCTCCTGCATGCAACAGAATTCAATGATTTATAAATTTTATTTGAACCAAGCGAGTACAAAAGAGTAAACGCTATAAAGCCTCAAAGCATTCTCTTGTAGTACACTCGATGCGGTAATAGTCTTTTCTCTCCTCCCCACCCTCACCCCTTTTCCTTACAGTCACTTTGAATACTCTCTCGGTCTCACCGTGTGACCGCTAGATTGGTTTCCAAGGTCAGATTTCGTTACAGACACGCACGCTATGATGTAACTGGAACAAAGCCAAATATTTCACAGAAATGCAGCAGCAGACACTGTTTTCTTCCATTATGTAAGATCCCCGCCCTTGCATAACGAAAGGAATGTGAATAACACTGAAACACTTTGCCTTAGCTCCCGCGGCACGCCTGACTGGGAGCCTGCATAATGCAGGAAGTCGTTAACGCATCTGCAACAGTACACCATATCCACACAACACACAGTGTCCAACCAGCAACGAATACAGGAGTGTAAAGAGAAGTACACAGGTGTGAGCAGAATGTTTCGCAACTGGAGGTAGTGTAGCAGCAAAGACGAATTATATTCAACCACATGGCATCTGATGAGAGAATGCATCCTAGTAATTGGAAGTAGTAATACGACTGTAAGATTGTACCCATGGTCTAGGGCTAGCTTCTTTTATCAACAATCAAAGCATTCTCGGTCCAGGGTTCGAACCACATCGCTGTTTAAATTTTGAATAAAAATCATCAAGAGTGGTGAGCGATTGCTTCCGCAGTTATAAGCCCACCTTGTTCTCCCAACGGCCTTGTCAAAGAGGCTGGAGGAGCGGACAGAGGTTCAGGGCACTCTCTTGCCCTTTTGATGGGAAACTATCCCTGAATACGGAAGAATCAGCAATGATCAACGGCATGGGGATTCAAAAGACAGTGGAAACCACTGCATTAAACACACATAATGTGTATCCATAAGACATGTGGCCTGTAACTGAGAAAGTGTCGTGATGATCTCTCCACTGGCAAAAGAGTATTCCAGAATAGTCTCCCAACGGATCTCTGGGACGGGACTGCCAGGGGAGAGATGACCATGAGAGAAAGACTGAATAACCAACGAAAGGGTAGCGCTCTACGAATTGGGGCGTGGGATGTCAGAAGTTTTAACGTTTGTACACTACTAACCATTAAAATTGCTACACCAAGAAGAAATGCAGGTGGTAAACGTGTATTCATTGGACAAATATATTATACTAGAACTGACATGTGATTACATTTTCATGCAATTTGGTGCATAGATCCTGAGAAATCAATACCCAGAACAACCACCTCTGGCCGTAATAACGACCTTCATACGCCTGGGCATTTAGTCAAACAGAGCTTGGATGGCGTGTACAGGTACAGCTGCCCATGCAGCTTCAACACGATACCACAGTTCATCAAGAGTGGTGACTGGTGTATTGTGACGAGCCAGTTGCTCGGCCACCATTGACCAGACGTTTTCAGTCGGTGAGAGATCTGGAGAATGTGCTGGCCAGGGCAACAGTCGAACATTTTCTGTATACAGAAAGGCCCATTCAGGACCTCCAGCATGTGATCGTGCATTATCCTGCTGAAATGTAGGGTTTCGCAGGGATCGAATGAAGGGTAGAGCCACGGGTCGTAACACATCTGAAATGTAACGTCCACTGTTCAAAGTGCCATCAATGGAACAAGAGGTGACCGAGACGTGTAAACAATGGTACCCCATACCATCACGCCGGGTGACAAGCCAGTATGACGATGACGAATACACGCTTCCAATGTGAGTTCATCGCGATGTCGCCAAACACGGATGTGACCATCGTGATGCTGTAAACAGAACCTGTATTCATCCGAAAAAATGAAGCTTTGCCATTCGTGCGGCCAGGTTTGTCGTTGAGTACACCATTGCAGGCGCTCCTGTCTGTGATGCAGCGTCAAGGGTAACCGCAGCCATTGTCTCCTAACTGACAGTCCATGCTGCTGCAAACGTCGTGGAACGGTTCGTGCAGATGGTTGTTGTCTTGCAAACGTCCCCATTTGTTGACTCAGGGTTCGAGACGTGGCTGTACGATCCGTTACAGCCATGCGGATAAGATGTCGACTGCTAGTGATATGAGGTCGTTGGGATCCAGCACGGCGTTCCGTATTATCTTCCTGAACCCACCGATTCCATATTCTGCTAACAGTCACAGCAGCAATGTCGCGATACGATAAACCGCAGTCCTGATAGGCTACAATCAGACCTTTATCAAAGTCGGAAACGTGATGGTACGCATTTCTCCTCCTTAGACGAGGCATCACAACAACGTTTCACCAGGCAACGCCGGTCAACTGCTGTTTGTGTATGAGAAATCGGTTGGAAACTTTCCTCGTGTCAGCACGTTGTAGGTGTCGCCACCTGCACCAACCTTGTGTGAATGCTCTGAAAAGCTAATCATTTGCATATTACAGCATCTTCTTCCTGTCAGTTAAATTTCGCGTCTCTAGCACGTTATCTTCGTGCTGTAGCAATTTTAATGGCCAGTAGTGTAGTAGGGAAGCTAGAATCTCTGAGGATCAATATAGACGTAGTGGGGTTTGGGAAGTGGAATGAAAGAAGAGAAGGATATCTGGTCATATAAGGATAATATCAACACCGTCAGAGAGTGGTATGCCGGGAGTAAATACGTTATGTATAGTAAAGTAGGGCACAGAGTGAGTTACTGTTAACTCTTCAGTGATACGGCTGTTCTGATCAGAATCGACAGAAAACCAAAACCGACAACGACAGTTCAGGTATACATACTTCCATGGGAAGCATAAGGTGAAATAGAGAAAGTATATGCGGATGCTGAAGGGGTCTTCAGAACGTGAAAGGAGATGACAGTCACATAGTCATAAGGTAATGGAATGTAGTTGTAGAGGAGGGAAGAGAAGTAAGGGTTACGGGAAAATATGTGCTTGGTAGTAGAAAAGAGAGAGGAGGAAGACTAGTTGAGTTCTGTAATTAATATCAGTTAGAGAATATTCTGTTCAGGAATCACAAGAGAAGGAGATATACTTGGAAAGGCCGAGAGATACGCTAAGATTTCAGTTAGGTTACATCGTGGTCAGGCAGATAGTCTGAAATCAGATATTGGATTGTAAGGCCTACCCAAGAACAGATATAGACTCAGATCATAATTTAGTAATGATGACGAGTAGATTAGTGTGCTTCCATTCTGGTCACAAAGTTGGTAAGGAGTTCTTTTGGTAGGGCGTCCCATTCCTCAACCAGCGCGACTGGCAGCTCTTGGATGGTAGTTGGTGCATGTGGACGTGCTGCTATACGTCTCTCCAATGCATCCCGCACGGGCAACGGGTAGGACAGCCCATGCTCTGAATATCTTCGCGTTCCAAGAGCTCCTCCATCAGCGCAGTTCGATGCAAAGGTGCAGTGTCACCGATAAAGATGAATTCAGGGTCGAATGCATCCTTAAAAAGATCATCACGGGGAAGGAGTACAGTGTACCAATAACGTTGGCAGGTGAATGTAGCATATTCAGAGATCTGGAGGTCAGTTCGCCCTTGCGACAAAAGGCCTTCCTAGACCATGATACGTGGACCACTAGAATGATCATGTTCAGCAATGTTCCTGAGTGCATCACGTTTTCCCTTCTCTCGCTCTATGAGCGCACGTCCAGAATCATTCCTCAGACCGAATCTGCTTCCATCTCACAAGAGAACGCGACCCCGCTCCTCGCTGGTGCAATCCCTGCGATCTCGGAACCAACGCAAAAGGTGCCCACGATGTGCGGGTATGAATAGAACACAGCTTACTGGCTGGACATCGCGACTGTCTAGCTGTGGAGCGCGAGATTGTGTATCTGGTGGTTCTCACTGCACCTGCTGTTTGACATGAGTTCTTGCCTGTTGCACAGTGTAGCGGTCATCTGCTGTTATAACTGGCGGTAGTCGACCGCCTCCTCTCTTTCGGGAAGCAATGTCGGTGGTTCAGAACGCTCCAGATGTAAGTGAAACAATGCTGTGAGCAATATCAAACTCCTTGGCTACACTCGTCCCACTTCTTTCAGTTTCCTGATAGTTGCTTCTGGTGCGAAGCCATCCAGATGTTGTCTCTGGGCCAAGTTGTAACGAAGAATCCCACCACAGTTGGCCCTAAATGCTCGTTGAGTGACACACACTATCATTTCCCATCCCTTAAACCGCCTCGCGATGAAGGGCCAGCGCCGTTTGGCGCTACAGTCACGCTGACCTCAAGCTATGTAACACCGAAATTTCTGTGCACGACGGGGAGACCTGTAGCAACATGCTCCTGCGTTTTCATTCATTCCACTGAGCAGCAAATATATCATATTTTCTAGCTCGTCTTTATGTTCTGCGGGGCAGTTACAAGGGTTGGAAATTTAATAGTGGCAACTATTTATTTACAGCTCGTACAAAATAGATACGTGTTTCAAAGTTTTACTGACCTTCAAAGTAGTCACCAGCATTGTGTATAAGCCGTTGCCAGCGATGTCGAAGTCGTAGGATACTCTTAGCAGTGCCAGTTGTGTTGATAGTTCAAGCGGCGCGGTCTATTGCCCGACGAATTTGTAGCAGTTCCGAAGCGAATGCCGTGAAGTGTTTCCTTCAGTTTAGAAATCGAGTTGAGCTCACGAGGGCTTAAGTAAGGGGAGTGCAGTAGTTGGTATAGTACTTAGCAGCCACATCAGTCAAACAAATCAGTAACAGCTTGCACTTTACGTACTTGAGCACTGTCCTGCAAAATGATGGCCAGGTCCTGCAGAAAGTGTCATCACTTCTGTGTATAAGCTGGTCGTAGGATGTGTTCCAAAAATGAACAGCATAGAGACAGAAGTGATGACACTTTCTTCAGGACCTGGCCATCATTTTGCAGGACAATGCTCAAGCACGTACAATGCAAGCTGTTACTAATTTGTTTGACTGGTGGAGCTGCTAAGTGCTATACCACGTACTGCACTCCCCTAACTTAAAATATCGTGAGTTCAACTCGATTTTTAAACTGAAGGAAACACTTCACGGCATTCGCTTCAGAACTGCTACAGATTAGTCGGGCAATAGACCGCGCCGCTCGAACTGTCAACACAACTGACACTGCCAAGAGCATCCTTCGACTTCCACATCGCTGGCAACGGGTTATACACAATGTTGGTGACTATTTTGAAGGTCAGTAAAACTTTGAAACACGTATCCTGGTTCAAATGGCTCTGAGCACTATGGGACTTAACTGCTGTGATCATCAGTCCCCTAGAACTTAGAACTACTTAAACCTAACTAACCTAAGGACATCACACATGTCCATGCCCGAGGCAGGATTCGAACCTGCGACCGTAGCGGTCGCGCGGTTCCAGACTGTAGCGCCTAGAACCGCTCGGCCACTCCGGTCGGCAAACACGTATCTATTTTGTACAAGCTGTAAATAAATAGTTGCCACTATTTAAGTTCCAACCCTCGTATTAAGTTACTAGCATTGGGATGGGCTCTCCTCTTCCTGAATTTCGGTCTAGGGTCTTTAACCACTGTGTCACTGCTCTGTTCTGCAAAAATACAGTGTGTTTCAAACGAACTTTACAACTTAATTCATATAAATTTATTGAAAGAAGATATAGATATTGGTTTAGTATTATTTTGTAGGGAAAAACATCAAGTTTTTTTTTTAGCTTAAAGATGTTGTGTGTAGCTTCCGTTGTTTATCCTGCACACATCCCATCCGAAGTCAGTTTCTTCCCAAATTCACTGTAGCATTGCAGATGTAACTTGCTCAGTGGCGGCGCAAATTCTTGCTCTAAGTTCAGGTAGAGAAGCCGGCATAGGAAGTACAAGCACGACATCCTTGATGAATAGCCTTAAAAACATCGAGTGGTGTCAGGTTTGGGGAACGTGGGGGCCATGCAACTGACGCATCGCGGCCAATTCTGGAAAGCGGTCACCGAGAAAATCCCGGACGTCAGCCAGGCTGTGGGGTCGTGCACCATCTTGCATGAAGCAAACATTTCGTTCTTGGTCATCCTCATCGATCTGTGGTATCAAAAATTGTTGTAACATATCCAGGTACACTACTCCGTTGATGGTTCTCTCACGGAAAAGAAAGGTGCCGTACACTATGTTCTTGCTCAATGCACAAAAAGCGTTGAGTTTAGGGCCATCACGAACATTTTGCAATGTTTGATGTGGATTTTCACTGCCCCAAATCCTACTGTTATGTGTGTTAACCCTGCCACTTAAGTGAAAAGACCTAGAAATGTTCATCCTCATGTGCACATCCGCACAGTAGTTCTTGGGAGCAGTTTTATCCTTGTCTTATCGCTTGTACGATCATCAATCTGTACGGTTTCAAATGCAAACGACTTCTCAACACACGCCAAACAGTGGTGTGTGGGATTTGCAGTTCCTGAGATGCACGCCGGGACGCTTTCGTGTGGCTGTTTACAAAACGTTGCCCCACTCGCTCAACGACGTCGTCAGATATGCTTGGACGACCTGAGGATTTCCCAAGTCTTACCGAACACCCTGTTTCTAGAAAACATTTATGTCACTCATAAATTGTAGCCCTACTACGAGGATCTTTAGCGTACTTGGTACGGTATAGAAATTACGCAGAACTGTAGTCGCCGACTTCGATTCTTCGTACCAAAACACACAACTAGCACGCTCGGGTCCAGTGAAAGGAGCCAATTTTAACGCAACTGCCGCTAGCGCTCATTACGGTGCGATTCGGCACTAGCGAAGTACGCGAGACAAAACTTGATGTATTTCCCTACAAATTGGCACTACAATCACCTCTGTAGATAGTATGAATTAATTTATATAAATTTTCTGTTTGTTTATAAATAACTCATCTGCTACCAGTCACGATTTTCTTTATTTTATTTTTTGCACGTCGCGTTTCCGGAAATAATTCCCATTTTCAAATGCGTTTTTTGTGTTTGTTATGTCATTCCTACGCGTGAGATTCTGCATCATTTCGTTGACTTTACAGCAATATATAAGAAAACACGCGATTTTTAATCTTCACGAAAAGATCGACAACCAATTAAAAATCGAATGTTTTCTTATATATTGCACTAAAGTCAACGAAATGAAGCAGAATCTCACACATCGACAGCATCACATAGGAAAGACATAACAAAACCAAAAAACGCACTTGAAAATGGGAATGATTTCCCGAATCGCGTCGTGCGAAAAATAAAATAGAGAATATCGTGACTGGTAGCAGATGAGTTATTTGTAAACAAACCTATTGTTTTCACAGTCGCAGGCTTTCAGAACCGTTTATAATGGATGAAATCAGATTTCTACGTTGTAAATTCCTTTTTGAAACACCTTGTATATTTCGCTAATAACGCTTCTGTATCTAGCCAGCGGGAGTGCACGTCCTTCCCGAACAGGGTCTCAGCGGCGTGAAGTTCGAGTATCTCCAGCGCACGCCTCGAGTGGTACCCTGCTCCGGGTCCGTACACTGGGCTCCTGTTCTGACGCGCGGCGCTGTTAGCGGTTTACGATATTATCTCAGTGCAGTGTGCTCCGGCTAATGCCGTAACCGTTAATTTCTCAATACAAACACAGCATCCTAGATTAATACTTAGGTCGGTGGCCATTATCTAAATTAGAAACCTGGTCAGAAACAGCTCCAACAATTGACGATAGAGATCAGTGCCCGTTACAGTAGAGCGCTCAAGGTGAAAGCTGTATGAGTGGGCAGCTTTTCAATACATGGTGTTTAGTCCACAACAAGAAAAGCTTCTACTGCGCTTCCTGGGATGGTGCAATTTGCACATTGTGGGACTTTGTTCTAAATATAAGACGGTCCCTTAAAAGTGAAATCACGTTCCTAAAAGTTGTACTATCGATTTGGCAGTTGGCAGGAGCTAACCTTGTGTTTCGGCAAATGACCAATAGTTGGTAGCGTGTTTTTGCACCACAGAAATGGAAGCTGAGTCAGTGCAAAGACAGCCGTCACATTATCGGGTTGCACCGCATTGTCGTGGCGACCTATGATATGTCGTTCGAGTAGTTAATCTCAAATGGTTCAAATGGCTCTAAGCACTATGGGCCTTAAAATCTGAGGTCATTAGTCACCTAGACTTAGAACTACTGCGACCGTAGCAGCAGCGCGGTTCCCCGAAGCTCCTAGAACCGCTCGGCCATAGCGGCCAGCAAGTAGTGGATCTGTTAAAATTGTGGAAATGCATCGCGGACGTGGGATGAAAGCACAGTACGTTGATACGAGTGTACGGCTGATGTAGGAAGCTTAATTGAGCAGTAATTTTTTGTGAGACGCTTCGCTTTTGGGTTATACGCACCGTGTAGTGAACGAACGGAAACATTGCTGCAGTGGAAGAACTTGTGAAGGAAAACGTGTGCACTAATCGAAACGAAAAATGTCACTTTTTCATATTAGTGTTGGTTCTGTGCGCAGTATTGTCCATGATGTGCTACAATGCAACAAATGTTCACAACGGGTGCCACATCCGTTGACTGCAAATTAGGGAATTGTTCGTCGATGTTTGAGAAGTACTTTTGCGTCGTTTCCTGTTAGAAAGTAATGAATTTCTGGACAGAAATGTTACAGGAGATGAAACCAGGGTACACTGTCAACAACATTTAATGAAAAGTTCGACCCAAGATGACATCCGCGATACACGAGTGGCTGCGTTAACAAACAAATCAATTCTTCTCAAGCGATATTCGTGCATCTCAGAAGTGGTGGAGTGCGCACAGCACACGTCATGGGGACTACGACGTAAAATGAAAACGGTACACCCATAATTTTTCTTCGCTCCCCATTAACATTATCATAAATAATTAAGGTTTTCATTTTAATCACCATCATACACGACGCAGCAAAATTATCAAAATTTTTCAGACGCTCAGGAAGTCAGGATGAATCTGGACAGAAAATTCGCTTGTTTGAAACGTTTTGTTACCAACAAAAGAAAAAAAGAGACCCTAAAGGAAAAAAAACTTCAGCAGCGTAATCTGAAACATTATTTGTAATGAAATAAGAATCGAGCGAAATGTAGTACAATGAAATGAGGTGCACAGTGAAGAAGAAATAAAAGAAGAGCCAATGGTAAAAATGATTTCGGTGCAGACCCTAAACAAAGTGCTGAACCTGCAAGGTAATGAATATTTCGTGTCAACTGAAAATTTGTTTCAGACCAGGACTCGAACCTGCATTTCCTGCTTTTCGTGAATAGTCAAACTAACATTTAGGTTATCCGGTCACGCCACCAGGGCTGCCCCAAATGTCCATTGTCATTTACGTTTCCACCTGTGGTTACCATTTATCTGCTAGTGGCGTTCGGAATTTCATTTTCCTTTATCTTTGCTGAATCATAGGTCTTCTACAAAATATTCACGTCTATACCTCTCTGTGTATGCTACAACAAAATGAACGCTAATAAGTTGAACCAGAAGTCTCCAATTGACAACCCTGTTTCACCGACATGTCATTGTTTCAGGAACAATGTGATTTTTTATGTCTCACCTTATGCTGCGCTGTCGTATCTGTTGAACGGTTTCATAGAAGTACAATCTCAGTTGTACAACGGCACTATTTTCTCCTGGCAACAGTGGGTTCTAACCAGATTTGAGTACGTTGCCATTGGTAAAAGCTTATGTAAACAGATGTGCTACTGTGTACTGTGTTTTTGTGACGTAACATACAATACGAGTGCTGTTCGGGAAGTAAGGTCCGATCGGTCGAGAAATGAAATGCACAGCGAAAATCAAATTTTTTTAATTCGCAAGAGTTAGGCACACCTTCCAGCTACCTCTCTAAATAGTCGCCGCTCCGACTTAGACTTTTGTCGTGACGTTGTACAAACTTTCCAGTACCCTCCTCACAGAAAGCAGCCGCCTGTGCTTTCCGCCAGTTCCCTCAGCTGGTGTTCCTTTCGTTATTTGTGCCAAAATGTTGTCTTCGTAGCCAGCGGCTCATGTGAGCAGAGATGAACAACGGAGGGAGCCAGTTAAGGGCAGTATTGTGGGACATAGAACACTTCCATCGAAAACGCTACAGGAGCGTCTTCATTGCCCCTGCAGAATGTGGCCGAAAATTGTCTTGTAGAAAGAAACGCATGACATTTAAGTTATGTGGGCTGCATAGCTTCAGGCGAAATCTCACACCAGAGCCACATACTTGGCAGGAGATACTGTTGTTTTAGGCATTTCTACGTGATAAACTTGCGTTCTGAACTGAAAAGAGCGATGTGAAGCGATCGACAGACACACTAAAGACACTGTCCAACACATCTGTGCAAAGTTCTATCAGATTTTCACAGTGGTTTCCATTTTGCACCTAACCGGACCTTACATTCCGAATATGCCTATGGCCTTTTGCACAAGGTACTTCATGTTTTTAAATATTTTAGTTATGACAAACCTGTTATAACGTGCTGATTTTTATCCACGTGACAACTTGATGTGAGATTCAATGTAAAATGAACATGTTTCACAACAAAAAGATTCTGTAGACCTGAAGATGACAGCAAAGTCTCTCGAAACCGGTTGTCTTAAATAAAGAAATATTTTACGCGATCTAGGCTTATGAATGATTTTCAACGAGTTAATACAGATCGCTGCTTAAGTCCTCTCAAAATGAGAAAATTCAACTTAGTCGATCATTGTGAATTCCAAAAAAGTTGTTCCAGTATTTAAAGTTTCAACTATGAACCTCAAACGAGAGTCCGCTGTAACGACTAGTTCATTAACGAAATAACTTTTGAATTACTTTGCATGAGATATACCATTTAGTGATGTTCTCTACGATGAAACTGGAAAAAATGATGAAACAAAAATAAAGAATACGTGCAGGATGTGATCCAGTACCACCAGCATGGTAGCCTGGAACCTACGCTCGATTGTGGGAAACGTGACTAAGGTTGCTGGTATAGTAGATACGAAAAATTCAACATCGATTTTTTCTGAAACTATGGACCGTCGCGTGAAAAGCCGCTAACCAGGTAATCGGTACAGGTCCCTCTGCAACACACCAAAGACTCATCAAAAACCGTGATTAACAGGTCTCATGGTCTACTTGTTAGCCTGAACTGGACCGGCACTTGCTGCTGACGGCGCAAAGAGTGAGCAAACAGCCGCGCGGTTTCTCCATCAGCCTTCCACTTCTTGCCCGCACGGCGCTGTAAACTTTGGACGCCAGTGTTTGTTTGCGAACGTGTATATTGCTTGCGCGAGCGCCCCAGTGTGTGTACTGTGCGTCATTATCGATAGCTGCACTCGCTGCTGCCGGCTACTCGAGCACATGGAGCAAACAGCAGCGGGCGGGTGGCAGGGCCCCCTTAGCGGCGCGATAATTGTGTTGACAGTTGGGGACGCGACGTGCAGACCCAGCGCCGCTTCAGCTCTGTGCAGGCATCTCGCCAGTGGTCGTATCAGCGCAGCGCCGGTCCACTGCCGACAGGCATGAGGCGCCTTTCCTACTGTCAAGTACGATGGTGATTCTGCAGGCTCTATAGGGGGTTTCCATGACCGCGATACAAACTTTTAGGGTGATGGGGAGGGGGAACCCTAGACCGGAAACGGCTGAAAAGGCAGTGGCATATTTACTCTTTCCGCGCAACTGCAATAAACAGTTCGTTGAAAGATATTGCTCTAGTACGACGTACTTTTGAAGCGTTTTCAAGGAATCGATGTTTAAAGCAATAAGAGCCTGCCGAATACTGTGCGAGACCGCCAGTCGTCGAACAGATGCATTAGCGTAACCGGATAAAATGGTAGGTTTTGAGACTGCCCGCTCTGCTTTCGAGCCACGTATTTTTTTATATTTTTATTTATATTCCACTGAGCACTTGTATAGCCCGCCCCAGTTGGCCGTGCGGTCTAAAGCACGGCTTTCTGGGCGGGAAGGAGCGCCTGGTCCCCGGCCCGAATCCGCCCGGCGGATTTGTGTCGTGGTCCGGTGAACCGGCCAGCCTGTGGGTGGTTTTTAGGCGGTTTTCCATCTGCCTCGGCGAATACGGGCTGGTTCCCCTTATTCCGCCTCAGTTACACAATGTCGGCAACTGCTGCGCGTACACCAATTTTACTCTACCACGCAAACATATGGGTTACACTCGTTTGGTGTGAGAGGTTCCCTGGGGGGTCCACCAGGGGCCGAACCGCATTTTAACCCTGGGTTCGGTGTGGGCCGGCGGAGGGGTGAAGTGGATTGTGGTAGTCGTCGTGGGGTTGTGGACCACTGCGGCTGCGGCGGGGACGGATCCTCCCCGTCGTTTCTAGGCTCCCGGTTAACATACAATACAATACAAGCACTTGTATCGTTACAACCTATAATGTTCTTCGCATACAAACAATTCTACATTTTGTCATTTACAACCCTAATAAAAGCAAATGTCACCAAACCAAAAAACGCAAGAATAAAAAATAAAGTATGAGACCTTTGAAAATGAACACATCCTAATGTTTATGTCGGTTGTTAAGTTTCCCTCCACAATATTAAAACATTCATGCTCCAAATTATTAGAATTAGTCTGGGGCATAACTACGTAGCGTTTTTGGTTTTCATGTTAGAACTCCGGTTGCTATGGGTTTATTCATCGATTGTCATATTTTGTTTGCAGTTCACTGTTGCTATTTGAGCTTTCATACTGTCAGTTTGTCATCTGGAGCTAATGTGTGGAGCTATGGACGTTTGAAAATGGACTGTCAAGTGGAGAAATTTCCGACATATTCTTCTGTTTGAGCTCAGCACGGGGGTAACAGCAGCGGAGGCAGCCGGAAGCATTTGAACCTTGGATAGGATACAGCACGGCAGTAGATTTGTTTTCTCGTTTTAAGGAGGATCGTTTTGACATTATTGACTCCCCACGGTCAGGAAGACCTTCGGGATTTAATGGAAATCGTTTAAATGCATTGATCCACAATGATCCACTTCAGTGTGCTCGAGAAATGGAAAATGTGACGCACTGTGATTATTCCACCGTCGTGCGACATTTGCATGCAATGGGGAAAGTTCAAAACTCGGGTGATTCTAAGCCAAAATCACAAAAATCAGCAGGTAGCATCTCTGCTTGTTCCTCATGAATTGGCTTGTAAACGACACCGACCATTCATATCCCGTATCGTCATTGGTGACGATAAATGGTGTCCTTATGCTAACATAAGGAAAAGAAAGTAATGGTTGACCCGAAACAAAGTAGCAACTCCCCGTACAAAGACATGCGCGCATCCACAAAAGATAATGTTATGCATTTGGTGGAACAGCGATGGTGTGATGTATTGTGTATTGCTTCCCCGAGATGTAACCATCACTGCTGACATTTTTTGTCAACAACGGAAACGTCTTGCAGACGCAATACAAGAACAACGACCAGGAAGACTTCGCGAAGTGATTATACTTCCTGATAACGACCATCCGCATTCAGCTAGACTGACACACACACACACACACACACACACACACACACACACACACACATACTCCACAGGAGTTGGATTGGGAAATCATTCCGCACCCATCTTATTTACGTGATCTGGCGCCCTCAGATGTTCATTTTTTCCGTTCTCTATCGAACAACCCCCAAAGAATTTCCTTTCCGGATGAAAATTCGTTCCGATCATGGGTCGATGAATTCTTCGCCTCAAAACTACGTTATTTCTGCAGTTGCATAATCGAAAAGTTACCCCATCGTTGGCAGACTGTTGTAAATAGTGAAGGACAATATATTATTGATGACACAAGTCTTTGTTGTGAGTTCCTATTGTCTCCATTAAACTTATGGGAAAAAATCTAAGAGTTTATGCACCAACCTAATATATCCGCTCTTACACACACACACACACAAACGCACGCACCCACGAACCATGTGAGCACGAGCTATGTGGCAGGCACACTAACTGCAATCAGCTCGCAGAAAAAAACAACATCCACAATATACACTGAAAAGAATCGACCGTGTAGCCAACGTGGTGGTTGTATTACAATAGCGCTAAAACGACAAGGATCTAAACACACACAGTGTGTAAGTCTAAGAGTACAAAGATATTAGTATCTGAAGTCTGTATCATATGGTTTGTAAAATATGTACTCGTAAGGGACGAATGTGATCGATGTAGTACATAGCAATGTAAAAGGAATAAAATGAGTAAAATCTTGAATGCATATGAAAAGTAGATAATACCTGCACCCATAAGCACATGTACATCATATCGTAACTGACACATCATACGGCACATACGAATGTCTAAACAGTTGGTCCAATTCTTCTTTTCTAGGGATGTTATTCCTGCAGCTGAAAAATGTCACATCAGGTCCTCACGGGTGGTTTGAACTAAATAAATCTGAAGATTGTTGTTGCAGCATTTTTTTTCGTAAATATGTTTTCTCACGTTTTTGTAAATCATACAGTATTTTTATTTCTCACATTAACAAAGCCGAAATTACATTTTTGGTACAAAAATACGTCCGATCATGTCAGAGGCATGCTTAAGACTCTCTCACTCTGCAGAAATAACGATAATCCAAAGGGTTTACAATTTTTCTTAACAAATGCATTCCTATTAGTTTCTCATTACATTATTAATTTCGATTATTATTTCATAAATGAATCCAGAAATAAACATAGTAAACAGTACAGGATTGCGTAATTAATAATAGAAATTTTAAGTGCGAAAATATTTCGTAATTTCAAATGTTTCAAAAAAATAATTTTACTGTAGGTTCAGAACTAGTACTTATCGATTATAACATCGAAACTAAATATTTTATAAAGTAATTCCTTTTCATAAATTTTAGTTTGAAATATAACATACTGTGAATAAAATTATACGAATGTTTTCAGAAAATCAACTGAGATAATACTGACCTGTCCAAAATTCAAAAAGCGGTACTAGTATCGATAACTACAGTTGAGGAAGACTAATGCTAGAGGAGGATGTCCCGTTACACGCAGATATCTCCATTGCAAATACAAATACAAAGGTGAACAGGGCTAAGAAATCTAATCAAATGCAATTACTCTGTAACGAGCCACTGGGGACCACGGGTCCCTTGCACAAAAATATCTCTGAACAAGCCTTGAATGTTCTCGTTATTGCTTGACATTTCTGGACTTCCAGTAATCTGTCCATAGAAGGTGAGTCATACAGAAAAGTTACGACCTGAAATTTACTTTACTATTTTCTCCTATCGTAATGAAGTTAGAGAAAGGGAGTTTAGTAAATCCATTAAGTTTTACTCTTTTCACGACGTAAACAGTTTTTAAATAAATTTCTGGTTATTGTTGTTGTTATTGACGCTGTTCTTGTTCCTGCTGCTGCTTCTGCCACCGCTGGTGGATACTCTCTCATCCACAGCGAAATTCGACATAAAGGAATAACGGACTGGTTGTAAATGAGAAAGATGTGTGATTAATTCGACAGCTATTGTCTCCTTGTAAAGGAAAGGTGAACGTTGTTTCGAAACGTCCCTCTACGGTGATTCGTAACATCTGGCACAGACGACTGCTAAGGGAAATTGAACTAGCGGTGGTTCCCTTGAGGCGGCATGGTCATCACGGGGAGACAAAGCAGCCGTGACAGGGCTCCATCCACCGGAATATGGCGGCTGCGAGGGAAGGAGGGTGGGATGAGGGAACCCAGGGGGTGCTCTCTGCCGGACCGCTGACTCACGCCCGTCATCCCACTCCCCGCTGGATGAATGATACATCCGGTGTTTTTTTTTTTTTTTTTTTTTTTTTAACAGGCCAGGCCACGCAACCCCGTCTCATTGGTGACAATAAAAACATTGATATGGTTGTGTAAAACATGGATGAAAGTAAACTTTCTTTTCAGAGGACTTACAGACCATCCTTTGTTTAATCTACAAATTCACATATTCAGCACGGTATCTACGCCATCATCATTGCTGAAACAGTAACATGTTGCAAGACGGAAAAAAAAAAAAAATTCACAGAGCAAAATAAGAAAATCAGACCTTAACGAAAATGATACCACAGACACACCTTCTCTTTGTCAATGATAGACAGTATAGCTATCTATCATGTTGGTTCCATGGGTTGGTGACTGTTTCATATTATCTGAATACAGTAAACTTCACAAAGTGTCTGACGCAGCACTTATAAGGCATTTGCGTGAATTTGTATATTTTCCTTGAGTTGCCGGAATGAAGGACATTAAAATTTTCGAAATTTAAAATTTAGTCTCAACAACTCACAATTCAAAACTATTTTCATCCGTTTCAAAGGTCTGTGATTATCTCATCAGAATTATCAAAACTAGGGCCCAGATTTTAATTACCTAAAAAACAGTGAAATATGCAAGCATTTATGACCTAAAACTTACATAAATATGACCTTAAAAATAAAATAAGACTTGATAGAAGTTTATTTAAAGCATTCTTGTTTGTTTATTTAATTTTTTACTCCCCATAAAGCAATACAAAATTCACTTCTCAAAATATTGTAGGTGTAGTTCTTTCTTTCTGTAGGGTTTGTGGCTAATTTGCACCTATTTTTTGAATGTCTGAATGTTTTATTTTCTAAACACAAATTACAGTGAAAAGATAATCTATCGAAACAGTAAAACAATGTTTCTATTTCTACATAGTAATTAAAGCGTTTCACATTATTTAACACTTCAATATCTGCGCAAAGTTGCACTGGATCACCAGGTGCATTTTCAGGTTTTCCATTGTCAAAGATCTACCGTTGTCGCTGAGGATAGTTTTGTAGCTGTAAAAGCTCCTCTCCACTTCACAAGACGTCACTGGAGCGTATTTGAAGGCAGCCAGGTCATTGGAGTTCAGCTTTGTTTCAGTATCTTCAATTGTTTCAGCATTCCCTGAAAGACTGTTACTAATTTTGCACACTGTAGACTTTCCAGGATTTCGTTGGAGAACACTTTGCAATTTGGTTTTCACTTTGTCAGCCACATGACCACGAGATCGACCCAACTCACTCCACACATGTTGCACAATACTCAGGGCCTCACATAGCTGAGTGCCAACAGCTTCCAGTCGTTTGATGGCTTTTGATATCACTGAAAAATTGGTATTGCTGTAAGCCAAGTTTCGAGACAATGTATCTGTAAAAACTTCTTTCACAATTTTGGTAGCACTTGATTCATCGCTACCAAGCTCACAGAAGATTGTCTTTATTTAGGTGTAGTTGGTGCACTAATACTCAGCAGCATTAAGCCAAGAACCCCATCGTGTAAGAACAGGTTTAGGTGGGAGGGGCGTTGAAGGTGCTTGTTCCTTGAATTTCTGCACCCATAGCGGAGCCTTCACATAGATTTTGTTGCCACAGTAAATTAATTTGTCCACGTCAGGGTAATTTGATCGCACCTCTTCGGCAACTCTGTGCAACGCATGGGCAAGGCAAGTGGCGTACACCATACTGGGGTACAGAATCTGAAGCCCTTTGGCTGCTTTAGCCATATATGAAGCACCATCTGTTACAAGCAGCAAAACGTTGTCTCTTTTCACACCATCCAGCCACAATAGCTTCAGAGAGTTGTCAAACAAAATAGCAATCGTCGAACTGTTTACTCTATCGAGAGCTTCACACGTCAGTAGGAACATATCTCCAGTTTCATCTATCGACAGCAAGATCTTTTGCTCTGCAATAGTAATTCGTATTTTGTTGAGCACATCATTGTAACATATGGATAAATAGTTCTTTCTCAGTGTAGATTCATCTGAAACTGGATGTGTTGTGTACTTCTCCAAGAACCGTCTGAAGCGTGGATTCTTCAGCTTTTACAATGGGATGTTGCAGGACACATCATCTCACACAAATCCTTGCAGAATGGTTGCATGGTTAACGATTGACCTGTCTGGTCAAATAACAGCGTTTGCCTGCTGTTATTTTCAGCACTTCGTTTCACACAGCTGCTGTGTTTAGCGGTATTACAGTGTTGTTGCACATTAAAGCGCTTTTCTGCACTAACTTTAACTTCACACAGTTTACAAAATAATACTTTCCCATCAGTTCTAAAGAACTTCTCTGCAAATTCTCAAACATATCTTCGCGACATCACGCTGTCGGAGCGCTTTGCTGTAGGCATGTTGAACAAGGCAAAGGCTGTATTCAAACTGGTTACTGGGAACACCTGTGCGACTGCGATGATTATTGCGGTAGTAGCCGCCTTTGTTGGCTCTGAGAGCGTATTGTCGACTCTGCGCAACAATGTTTTATGTTCGCGAAACGACTGTTGTGTTACACCGATTTTCTACTACAGTTCTGAGAAATAAAACTGTGTACTAATTTATTTGTTTATCTTTCATAATAGCATGTTAAATATTGTCTCGTGAGCAACATATTCATTTTCTTATTCGTGTGTCCCGTAAGATACGAGAAAAACGGTACATGCATTTTTGGCAAAAGTTGACGGAAATATGACCTATTATATTAAAAGTCAGCCGCAATATGACCTATTACTAAAATTTGTTGAAATATGACTTTATATGCACAATCAAAATATATTTTTCGACACTAAAATGCCTAGATTTGTTTATAAATTGTTCTAAAATTCATCCTATAGTTCAGAAAAAAATATGACTTGTCATTAAAATCCGGCCCCTAATCATAACACAAGAATCTGACAAACTTCCCACGCAACAGCAAAAATTGTAATTGTGTAGAAGTACAATGCATCGATACAAAAGTCAATAAGTCATTAAAGGTATCGTGGTCATTTACCTTGTAACCATTTCCTCTCCTTGAAATGTAATCCATAAGCAACTGTACTTCGGCCGAATATATCAGCATATGTTGACGGTTGGTTGGTTGGTTTGGGGAAGGAGACCAGACAGCGTGGTCATCGGTCTCATCGGATTAGGGAAGGATGGGGAAGGAAGTCGGCCGTGCCCTTTCAAAGGAACCATCCCGGCATTTGCCTGGAGTGATTTAGGGAAATCACGGAAAACCTAAATCAGGATGACCGGACGCGGGATTGAACCGTCGTTCTTCCGAATGCGAGTCCAGTGTGTAACCACTGCGCCACCTCGCTCGGTATATGTTGACGGTCGCTACTGTTACAGAGAACAACAGTTCGTGTGTGTGACCTCTTTTTATCCGGGAGAAATACGACCTGACTTAAATATGACTCAGAAACTGAAGTACGTCTTCGAGTGATGGAACACACTCCTACAAAGGATCAAAGATGACGACCATCCCCCTGTCGTAATGACCCAATAAATTCACATGCAACAGGTCTTAAGGACATCCACATTACTAACAGAGCTGGTACTCAAAGTACCTAAACAAATTATATTGACGCTATAACAATTCCACAAAACTTTAAAAAAGTAATATGTGTGCTCTGTAAGCCGTTCATGTAACATGTTTCCACTTTTCATGCTATTAGGCTCAACATATAACTGTCCCAACAGATTCAGTTTCCTGTCTTCATTTTGCGTGTGCTAGACTGTAAGATCTTCCGTTATCAACAAGGGAAGGGTAGACTCATTAATGCGATTAATGTCCATAGTTACAGCAGGCTATTGAAAATTATTGAGCTGAGATTCAAATTTACGTTTGTTGTATCTCAGATTGAAGAACCTTCCAGTTTAACCGATATGGTTCGCGTCGAAAGTGTTACACTTTGTTATATTTATCCACCTCCTACTTTAAGTAGGGAATTTTTTTCCCTCGAATGCGTACATGAGGAGCTTAGTTATTTTATGTGTTTGCGTCCGGATTAGTTTTTCCTAGAGAAGAGGTAGCGCACACGAATTGCTGTTACCACGTAACTTTTAAAATGTGTTTTGCCTTTACTCAGTGATTTTCACCATGTAGGATACGATAGCCGTGAATTTGTTGAAGGACATCGTAGAGCTTCCACCTAGACTGTTGCTGCTTTAACCGGTATTTACTTTATTATGTTGCGCACGACCGGACAACAACGTGTCGTTATACATATATAACCGTTGAAGCGGACATGGCAGTTGCAAGAGAAAGAACACACAAGTTTATAGTAGAATATTTACTGAATACAGTGCTGGTCATCGCTGAATCTACTGGTACGTTCCTAAACACTGCGGTCACATTCGTGGTTACTTGCTTTTTTTATCAACGCTTACCGTGAAACGCAGGTTCTTTAGTTAAGACAGTTCTGATGGACATATATCTTAGAAACGCCTAAAAATAGCCTTTCAGCATTGTGAGTGATTGAGCCTACATTTTAACTTTCAAATTAAACACAGTAACGACTTTACATCCAATTGTAATATAGAGCCTGCGTAGTGCATTGGAACAGCAGTTCACTGTCATGGTCTTTGAATACACAGTAAGCTCACTGGAATGGTGGCTGATGTGGAATATAATACAATACGTCGTTTAGTTTTAGTTTACATAACTTTTTATTCAAAATAGGTTCTTGTACGTCAATACACAAATTTTTCCAAACAATTCGAATACTAAACATTTGAAATTGGCTGCAGTATCATGGTCGTAGCCTTCTGGATATCTGAAATCGTGTCGAAATGCTTTTCTTTCATTGTCATTTTCAGTTTAGGATATAACCAGAAGTCGTACGGAAACAAATCAGGCGAATAACGAGGTGTTTCAGCACCACGAGACATTTTTGAGCCGAGAACTCGCGTACGATCTTGCTTTCGTGCGCTGGTACACTGTCGTGCAACAAACACCATGTTCCTTGGTTCAGATACTCGCCAAAAAATAAGTATGTTGCACTAATTTTACGAAAATCCGCTACTGCCTCCCATTCGTCGCATCAGTCTGAAATTTGACTCTATGGTGTGTACAAGCTTCCTCTGTAAAGATGTAAAAGTTCGGCGCTCTGCGACGTCACCCTCTGGCTCAGGAAGCTTCAAACAGCAACATGTCGACACACGCGAAGAAAAGGCCACAGCTCATATGTTCATGTGACCTCTAAGTCGGCACCAAATATCACAATTCCGCCCAGCACCACCGTGGACGTATCACACGATGGAAAAGTCGTCACACCCTCTCTTACTGACATTTAACCCCTTCCTTTACCATCTCTGCGATGCAGGTCAGAACCGCGGCCAGCAGGAGTGGCCGAGCGGTTCTAGGCGCTACAGTCTGGAACCGCGCGACCGCTACGGTCGCAGGTTCGAATCCTGCCTCGGGCATGGATGTGTGTGATGTCCTTACGTTAGTTAGGTTTAAGTAGTTCTAAGTTCTAGGGGACTGATGACCACAGCAGTTAAGTCCCATGGTGCTCGGAGCCATTTCAGAACCGCGACACCAGTATTAAAACCGTGCGGTTTTCTTACGGGTGGCCAAGGAAAGCATTTCAGACACGCCACCGCTCAGAATCGACTGGAAAGGGCCTCAGGGGGTGGCATAAATGGGATCAATGTAACCATTCCTTTCCATGAGGCATTGATTCCCACACATTTCGCAGTCGAAAAAGACATTTCGTAGTACGATGAGCATGTTGACGACATTCTCCACACTGCTGACGCACTCTGACGTATCAGCCCTTCTCTAAGGACATTGTGGGCTGCGTCCCCATTGAAAATGATCGTACCCCTTCGGAAGCCCGCCCGGTTAGCCGATCGATCTATAACGCACGGCTTTCCGGAGTGGGAAGGAGCGCCTGGTCCCCGGCACGAATCCGCCCGGCGGACTTGTGTCGAAGTCCAGTGAACCGGCCAGTCTATGGATGGTTTTATAGGCGGTTTTCCATCTGCCTCGGCGAATGCGGGGTGGCTCCCGTATTCTGCCTCAGCTACACTATGTGGCGGTTGCTCTGCAAACAAGTTCTCCACGGACGCGTACACCACCATTACTCTACCACGCAAACATAGAGGTTACAGTCGTCTGGTGTGAGGCGTTCCCTGGGGCAAGGGGGGCGGGGTCCACCGGGGATCGAACCGCACTTTAACCCTGGGTTCGGTGTGGAACGGCGAAGAGGTGGACTGAGGTAGTCGTAGTGGGGCTGTGCACCACTTCTGCTGCAGCTGGGGCGGAGCCTCTCCGTCGTTTCTAGGTCCCCGGTTAACATACAATACAATTCATACAATACTCCTTCGGAGCGAAGTGAGACCACAATTTTTCCTCTCGTGTACAGGTTGGAATAACTAGGGACCGTCCAAATCCATTCAACGAAATTTGAACGTGATTTGAAGCAGGAAGGGAGACTTGCGCTTTTTCATCTCTCCTATTTCCCGCCCTCCAGTGGCGTGTGTGCAACATTTCCATGTGCGTGAATAAAACGGGAGAGAGTTCCTCCAACACCCTCCCCTCCTCCTCTTTGACACCCACCCAACTTGCCTGAGCACACGACAAATGTACCTGTCAAAAACTTCGGCACCAATTCAGCCTGGCGGCTGATAAGGCGCCTGAAGGTAGGAATACCCCATACAAGGGGTGTCTAAGGTGTTGCCTAACCAAGAGGTGCTAGAGCATTCGCCAGGCTGCGAAATTTCTGAAGGTACATTTTTAATGTGCTCAAAGAAGGTGCGTGGGTGGCACCGAGGGTGTTTCCAAACTTCGGCGTCCTTCGCACCTTTGTTGAGCGGATTAGAGATGTACCTTCAGATATTACGTAGCTTGGTGTAGTTGTTTTACGAATTCCAGTGAGGTCCTCAATTAACCTGGCAGATATACAATTATCATTTCGGAGAATTTCATCCACTTTTTGCACATTTTATTCGACTCGAACCATTGATGACGCTCCTGGACGTGGATCACCTCCAATTCTCTCTCTACAGTCAAAAAGCCTTGTACAGTACTTGAAAACATTCACGACTTGAAACATACAATTATGGATTAAGGGGTGCCAGGTGAAAGATCAGGTCCTATGTGTCATAATGTGTCACATCCTGTACTACCTTACTGACATAAATACCTCTGAAACAGGTAGGCCTTTGGCAATCACAACTTCAGTTAATTACAACACATATTGAGTAAGACATCAGATCTCAATAATAGGGCAATAAAAACAGGTAGACCTTGATTCGTACGAGTTTCAGCTAACCCAAATTATGAAATTGTTCTTACTTTAATAAAAAGGGAACACGCAGGCCTTCAATAATAATAGCTTCAGTTAAGCAAATTACCAAATGCAAAACAAGCAGGACTTCAATAATAACAGGATCAGTTAAGTAAAATTACCAAATAGAAAACAGGCGGACCTTCTTTAATAACAGCTTCAGTTAAGTTAAATTTCCAAACGGGAAACAGGAGGCATTCAATGGTAATACCTTCAGTTAAGTAAAATTACTAAATAGAAAACATTCTGGCGCTTTTTAATAACAGCTTCAGTTGAGTAAAATTACGAAATAGAAAACAGAGTAGGCCTTCATGAATAACTGCTTTGGGTAAGTAGCCAAGAACTTGAATTGCCTCTTCACAAGCGGTGCACGAGAAGGCTTATACCCAAGGAGCAAAATAATCTTAGTAGGAAACCAAGAAAGGTTACGAGAAGGCCGGCCTCCCAAGGCCCTTTTCGTTGGGTGCGGATCGGGAAAAGAAATGACACAGCAAGGTCAATTACATGTAAGGAACAATAACTAGCCAATCGGTGCACCTATATCAGTGCAAAATACCGCCTCCACAACGATGACCAAACGCCCGAAAGAAAACTAGGCTGCCAAACTTAATTACATAGCCTCAGAAATTGCAAATTTTGAGACCCAGGCACCTCCTAAGTCAACATAATTAACAGAGCGATGACGTCTGCAATGTCCGAAGGTATCTTGAAACCGGCTCCCGGCCGTATTACAGGAGAAAGGTACTTATCTGGTGTTCAAATACGTTTGGCAGGGAGGTCGACTAAAACCTAACCATCTAGGCACTGGGTGGCGACAGAGGGCGGGCGGGGGTGGGGGGAGGGGGGGTGTGTGAGGAGGGATAGTGGTCCTCACAGTATAGCTCAGGAAGCATCGGATCGTATAGTTTAAGATATCCTGTTAAGGGGCTCCGGAAAGGCTCCAAATCATGAAAAGTTCAATTTTTACTTTTTTGCGTTTTCTGAATCTGCAGACTATTACCTTTTAATAGATATATAATTTATTCAATTTCGAAGACTACAACTATTTTTAAATTTTTTTTTGAAATGTGTTCTACATGGGCGTGACCCACTGTGGCGCTGTTAAACTGCTGTCAAATGGTGTTATTATTAACGTCCGTGTTCATCAGGTACATTTTAGTGATGTGAGATAAAGTATGTGTTGTGGCTAACCTGTGATGGTTCAATATATATCGCTGGTGTGATTGTCGATTGTTTCATGTTTATTTACTCTGTCGTTATCTCGAAAATATTCGTAATTAATTCTGTTTCTTGAGTCTCTGTTTTGTTGAAGTATAATAATGAGTAAAAGTAAAGTTATTAGAAATCCTCTGAAGGCTTTTAAGAAAAGGAGAAATGTTGGAAAGCCAAAGGTATGTGTTATTACTGTAAACAATAAAGACGATAACCAAGTGAGTGAACCTAACCTCTCAAGTACACCTGCCCATAGCAGTCAAAGTGGGAAAGAAAATACTACACAGAAGAAGCTTGGTTCAATGAGTGAAAACTATGAAAGTTTTATGGGCGAATCGGATGTGAATGAAATATTTGATATGTCGGTTCTCAAAGGAATTTTTTCAAACTGTGTAAGATGTATTCATTGTAGTGAAGTTGGTCTGGAACTCTCCATAATAAAGCACGTAGGACTTGCTAGTGAAATACAACTGAAATGTGATAAGTGTTCATACATGACCACCTTTTGAAACAGTGTTGCAGTAACTGCAACTGAAGAAAGTGGTAGCAAAATCTACGAACACAACAACGAGCGATGCTTGCTTTAGACAAGGAACGCCTTCGGGCTGCAGACAGGGCTGTAAAGAGTCTAGAAATACATGCAAGAGTAAACAGGAGGAGGAACAAGAGGAAGCTGGAGGAGGAGTTTGCAGAGGATGAAGATAATCCATCCTATGGACCTGGAATGCACTAAAAAGTTAATCCAATCTTTGTCGCTCGATTCCCAAAACTTTTATTTTTTCACACTAATTACATGTTTTCTAAGGATCTTCCAAACATATTTGTTTCACACTTTCCGTAAATGTTACACAGTACCTTCTGCATAATTTAACACAGCCTTTTTCCAAAAAACTGTATATTTTTGAATATATAAATAAATAATTTCATTACAATTGAAAAAAAATCATCTTTAATAACTGAACTAAAATTTTGTAAAATCCCTGTGTTAAGTTGTAGCCCATATTCTAATAAATAATCTGTAAAAAGTTCAACTTCCTACCTCAAATACTTTGTGAGGAAAGATGTAATTTATAAGCCTTATTTTAACATTGCAAGTATAGGGCGTTCCGGAGCCCCTTAAGAAGCAACCAAGGCCAGTATCGACTCAGAAAAAGCAAACAGCTGCCACAGTTCAAGAAACCAACTGGTGCTGAAATAGATCAGCTAAGAAATCGTAGTGATCGCAGCAGCTCTATAGATTTCAATAAGAAAATACCAGTTATGACCTGAAAATCCGAAACTTAACTGAAGTTCACGAATCGAAGCTGAAGCTTGCCGGTTCCAAAGGGAGCCCAGAATTCAGCACAGCTAAACTGGCTTCAGATCTCTTATAAGTATGTCACGTCTCAGAGCTGGCTGGCCAGGCATTCGTAGTTAGCCATGGATTCAAATCGGCCCACAAATAAGCCCAGCAACCACTCACTCGCCGGGCTCCGTGCCCAAGACGCTTGCGCTAGCGCTCGCCTTACGCCTTAGTCGCCGGGCGGGCCTCCCACACCGTCCTTCTCGCTCCGTTACCGCTCCCCAACTCACCACGCCACAACACCCCCCGTACCCATCAACAACCTCGAGCAAAGAACTTAGTTGCCTCAAACCAGAGGGGTACACACGACAGATTGAGCTAATGGCGCCAGGAATTCGCAAGGCGGCGCCAACAATCCTGCCACGGCTCACGACTCATTGCAGTCTGTATCATTTCTAAAGTGTCTATGGCACTATAAACTAAACATTTAATGTTTGCACGTCACTCCATTACTCCTTTCACGACCGAAGTTCAAAACATACTGTTAAAGTTTCAATTATGACACGCAGTCTGCGATGTGAGCGCAGTCAATTTTAAAACGGAGGGTAGTCGAAATACCACGCTAGTTAAATGGCTCTGAGCACTATGGGACTTAACTTCCGAGGTCATCAGTCCCCTAGAACTTAGAACTACTTAAACCTAACTAACCTAAGGACATCACACACATCCATGCCCGAGGCAGGATTTGAACCTGCGACGGTAGCGATCGCGCGGTTCCAGACTGAAGCGCCTAGAACCACGCTAGTTAATTCACGCATCCATTCACAGATGGCATTAGTAGTTACGCAAACATAAAGCCAGTCACCTTTCCTGTGCGACGAACCTTTTATCGTCACATTGTGAAGATTGCAACACTGTGAAAATGAGGAGGTCCAAAGCCGCACAGAGATAGAAGAGCGTTACTCGCTACAGAGACGTGTGCTGGTCTGCATAGTGTTGAGACCTGAGTGAGACAAGAGGCGGGCAGGCGGCCGGTAGCGCCCCATTAGCGATCGTTTGTGGCGCCAGTGCTAGTAACGAGTAGGCTGGGGGGCTGATAGCGGCACTCAGCGATAGCTGGCGCCAGCGCTACTGCTTGCCAAGCCGTCTGCCGACACGCGCCAGCACCTCCTCCAGTGTGCTGAGTGGCAAACACGCTTTTCACACTTGCTGTGATGGTGCAAAATTATAACTCGTGCCATACATTCCCAACATAATTAGAGTTATTTTGTAGTTTCCAGTTATTTTTTTACTGTGGTCGATTTCCCATAATCACACCCGATGCTGTGAATTACCTTAGCCCCGTGAGTTTTCTGTAGTTGTCTACTTCCCTGTGGTTTCCGTGCTCGACTGTCTCTTGAGTTTTTAACGTCCTCCTGTAGCATTAGTTATCCAGATGATTTCATATTTGGCTTTTCCGTTTTTCAAATCTTCTATTTACTTTTCATAGAATACTGTGTCCATTTCAGTTTCAGATGGAGCCTATTCAAAACCATGTTTGACAGCAGGAGAAACTCTTAATGCACACAACATGTAAGTAATTTAACGAACTGTCTCTGAGCCCTAGAAACTGTGACTTGCTAATTTTGAAACGTTACTTCCAGGGCGTCCTAGGAGATGTCGCAGCGTCATGCGAAGTTCCACGGGCTTCCGCGGTCTATACCCACGCGCTGCTAGCAAAGCGCAGTGTTCGAGAGCAATTACGAATCATATTTCACCACTCAGTAGCGAGGAAACACTTATGGAGAGACACAAATCAATCTTCGGCACTGCTACAACCCCGAAAACGAGTTTAACCCATTAAGTAACACTGGAAAATATTTATACAACAGGCCTCAAATGCTGTTTACCACTTTGCTTAGTACAAACAGTCGACTGTGGGAAACCCCTTCCACAGACCCTGGCGGGTGCGTTGCTGTCGACCAGCCGCCGTGTCAACATCTGACAGCACAGCGTTCTTCTGGCCGTTGCCAGTTTTAGTGACCTGGAGCCGCTACCACTCGGTCAAGTAGTAACTCAGTTGTCATGACGCGGCTAAGTAAACCTCTTTTCAGTCCCCTAAGCAAGAAAAACTCGCTGGCAGTACCAGGAATCGAACGCGGTTCCTCCGCGGGGCAGTTATTCCCGCTGACCATTCTTCTGAGGAGGCGAGCAAAAATCGATTGTATTGGCATTAATATGTACACAATAGTTTCTCTGATAAGTATGAACACCACTTTTAAGTTTGTAAGTTGGTAGGCTTGACATATCATCGAATAAGTGATTAATGGTATGACTGCTTACCGATGGCCTTTAAGGCACTAGTCTTCAGATCTGTTTATATGTTCAGATAGCATTTGTCGCCTGATATCTTTTAATTTACATGGCGATAACTTCATTTTTCGCAGTAACATTTCTTGCAATATAAAGTATAAAATTAGTTCGTGAGCTGTTTATAAACATATTTACAGCTAGTTTTCTTCCGTGCCTTACATCTAAGCAAACAGATTGTCCTGAATTCAGTTGCTAGGTACATCCAATTTTACAGATTATATGCTGTGTAATGCTTCTTATAATGAAGAACGAACACTGCAGATAATATGTTTCACTAATTATCTCGAAAATGTTAGCTACTAGTCAATAGAGAAAATTTATACTGTCTCAGCGGCTGACTAGCACTTGTAGAACGATTTCTGGAAATATGCAACACGACGAAAACAGTTTAATGTAATAAGCGTTCTATTTACTTATTTTGCTTCATTTTTATATTTACAGGGATCATATTGACATTCGTGAATATTTCTCTTACATCTATAAAAGTGACTTACTGGAGGTGGCATAAGTCCATGGCAGATGAAGTTCTGTCTGATCGTATCTGCTGGGAAGAAGTTACAGAAGAGCACGCAAAAGAATCAGAATTTGATGGAAGCTCCGCTGGAAATGATGTAGTTACTATTTCTGCAGTTTCAGACACTACTGCATCAACTGATGGAAGTCTGGGTAATAAAGCGTCAACTGCATCAGTGGATGAAATATCTGGTACAGATTCAGCAGGAACGGCAGACTCTTTGCCTATGCTTCAAGAAGCATTCCATGGAAATCTTGAAACTGACTCTGATACTTACGTGGCTACAAATGTGGATTTATATGCATAATCTAAAGTTTGGTGAGCAGCGCGGTCTAGGGAGTCTTGTCACGGTCCGCGGGGCTCCCCCCCCCCCCCCCCCCCCCCGTCCCGGAGGTTCAAGTCCTCCCTCGGGTATGGGTGTGTGTATGTCGTCCTCAGCGTAAGTTAGTTTAAGTTAGATTAAGTAGTTTGTAAGCTTAGGGAACGATGACATCAGCCGTTTGGTCCGATAAGACCTTACCACAAATTTCCACTTACTAAACTTCGTTGCAAACTCACTGTTTCAGTATATGTTTTCCTATTGAGGGCATATGTTAACTAACACAAGTTAGCATTGCTAATTTCCTGATTTAAAAAAAAAAAAACTTTTTGTGAATGGTTTGGATGTTTACCACACCATAACTCATGGTGGGCTCATAAATTCATAATAAATTGAGCAGTTTTATTGATTAATCTTCCCAAAGAGCGCATACTGACAACAATTTCGATTGTTATACTGTACAAACCATTTTGTCACTTAAACAGTTAATAATGATCGACACGCTATAGACGGTTAACGCTGACCCTACTCGTGTACCACTAACAAATGTCCCGGACTCAGTACAGCTGCTTTCATGAAGATCGATCATTAGGTTAGAAAACAAACACAAAAAAGTCAGTAAACCATCTCCAGCTACTAACTAACAACTTGTTTTGTAAATGAAACCGTATTTTCCAGCTGCAGCTTAATTTACTTTTCCCATACGCGTTTCGCCTTTTTCTTCCTCTAAGGCATCATCAGTGGGATCCATAACGATACAGTTTTGTTATTTTAAGCTTATCAAATAGTTCACGATGCGATTTTTTTGCAAACAAAGTAATTATTTTACAAAACAAGTATATTTGTGCTTGCCGCGGAAGATGGTCATGCAAGCAAAGTTGTTAACTAGCAACTGTCACCCAATTTCTTCCACAAAGAAACAAGGGGAACAGTTCAAAGTCAAAACGGACACAGACACAAACATCATTCTTCAAGTTGCCACGGGAACAGACGGAAATTATTGCCTTCTATTAAACGGACGCCAAGGGCGCCTCATTCATTAAACGACTCCTCCAGCTGCCTAATGGCCGCACGCTGTGCTATGCGGCCTCTCCACGCGAGCACCTCGCGTTCACCAAACTGCAACAGTCGCCCAGGAAACCAGCTTATCATCACGTCGAAGTCCACGACTGTGCGTACTCTTTCAAAGCTTTCCGCACAGGAATAACAACTTTAGGGATCACATCAACTCCGGTCACAGGGCGCACGACATTCATCCTACAACCCCAACGACCACCCGTGACTCCAGAATTAAACTTCGAAGCACCGCCTCGGCTCCAGAGAGCACAAAATTAGTCTCATATTTCACGAGCACTGTAGGCTGATTATCGATTTCACGAACAAATACAGTCCACGAATTGTTTCGACGTCCATGCGTTTCAGGCAATGAATTTCAGAAGCAGAACGCAAGCATCTACGTTGGACATTTCCTGCTCCCACCAGTAACATTCCTATGGAAGGAACTGCTCCCTGCTATGGCTTTCCAAAAGTTTGTTTCCAAGAGGAGACGATGAACTCCCGCTATCACGGAAAGTCACAAGTCCGTAAGTCAGCCTAGTTGACCCTGACCACATCTCATGTGGAAGGACTGCAGAACGATTGGTCCGTCATCTCCAAGCCGGACAAGAGCCACTTTCTTGAGGGCCGGCCGCAGTGGTCTAGCGGTTCAGGCGCTCAGTCCGGAACCGCGCGACTGCTACGGTCGCAGGTTCGAATCCTGCCTCGGGCATGGATGTGTGTGATGTCCTTAGGTTAGTTAGGTTTAAGTAGTTCTAAGTTCTGGGGGACTGATGACCACAGATGTTAAGTCCCATAGTGCTCAGAGCCATTTGAACCATTTGAACCACTTTCTTGTGGGTGCCGGAAACATACTCTTGTGTCCAAGAGCCACAGACTTAACCAGTTCAAGCATCGGGAATGGCATGTTTCAGATTAGCAGCTGATTCCTAGAATTAACGAGCGCCAAACAACTTCCAAAATTTTGACTTTTCAGGCGTTCCCGACGGATCTGTTGCAAATGTACTTGTCGGATTTGCCGTCGGATGACACTGCGCAAGTCCGACAATATTTCATCGTCAGAACTGTTCGACATCTGCAGGTGGTGGTGGCTTCTGTCGTCACTGCAGCTGCAAGGCGGGACTGGTAGCTAATCGCGTCCCGTAGCGGTCACCACAGCAACTACCACCACCACCTGAAGATGTCAAAGTGTCGACGAAATATTGTTGGTTTTGCGCACTGTTCTCTGGCGGCAAACCAGAGAAGAGTATTTTAGAAGTTTCAGGCAATCTGGGCTAATATAATGAATGACTGGTTTGTGACTCAAATCCGAACAGTCTGACTGGTCATCCCCTTTCCCTGCTAATAGCACTTCACTAGAAAACGAGTGCTATCTGCTTCCAGGACTTACCGGAATACTAATTCCAACCAATTTATACTTGGAGAGTACCGAACGTTATCAAAAAATTGAAACCTTTACGACAGCTTAGCACACACGGAAACAAAATTTCAGAAAACTTTTTTTCTCTTACTGCACACATTACAGCTCCCAGTTGCCTACTGAAGCGAGCTGTTACCCATGGAGTCTGGAAAAAATCTAATAAAAACGGAATTGGATTCCGACAATTACTTGACAAACAGCGGAGATTATGCAAAATCATCGAGCTAGACTCAAATAAACATTAAATTACTGTCCCAAAAGAATCGGAATCGAATAATTGTTTCTCCACTCGCCGCATCAGGCTCGGGAATCATGTGTTACAATTTCATACAAAGAGTTTATGGTACCGTAGAGCGTGGATGTCGCTGTACAGAAGGGATTTAAGAGCATCACGAAATAAATGTTACCCCACTGTAGCGGATATGTACGACAAACATGATACGCCAATAATGGTACTAGAACGCCTAGTGCATCTCCGAAAATCCTTGCAGGCAGAGGACCTGGGTGTAGAGGTTCTGACAACATGTGCTTACTTTTGAAACAAAGTGTTCGAGATTTAGGGTAGAAAGATTATGTAACACGCACATCTGTAAGATATTACATATGGCTGACTCAATGAAGGATTAGTGGTGGTCCACAGTCAGTGAGTGCTGGGACAGCTGTGCCGTAATGTTATTCAATAAAGGAGAAAATATTCAGCAGAGTGCAGACTACGACATGCTACACCCCAGGAGTGCTTACAGCGCCGTATTTTCACTTGGCGTCAGAAAGTGGAACTATTATTTTTTCACCATACTCCACGAGCGCACCAATTAATGAACTTACCTAAGATGTTTCAGCGTCCTGCCATGTATACAGCCTATGCAGCAGCACTCGTAACACCGTCAGTTTAATTACATCCACACCGTACTGTCGTGGGCTGTGTGGAAACTAGAGAATGACAGGAGCGTTTCAGATGTGATGTTGCAGCAGGATGCTGAAAATCGATTGATGAGATAAATAATTATGAGGTTCACCGCAGAATTGGGAATTAAAGGAAGATGTGCGAAACACACTAGCAAAGAGACAAGAGAATAAGACATGCGTTAAGACAGCAGGGAGTAATCTCAGTGACACCAGAGGAAGCCTTAAAAGATAAAAGATGTGGATAAGAAAGCGATTTTAATATAGGAATATCCAACAGATAATTCAGGAACCGCGCCGAAATGAAGAAGCTGCCAGAGGAGAGGCAGCGATGGCGGCCCGCATCATTCTTTAGATGGTTGCCCATTTTGTGCTACCATTTTCTCGCAGTTACTCTACGTTGCCTTTAGTCATGCGTTTTGACGGTCAACCAAAATGTTACGCATAAACGGTTTCCTCCTCGTCGAGAAAGTATTTCAACCAGCCATAAACACGTTCTCTGCATGAAGATTTTCTTCCCCACAAACGTCTCAACATCGCGTGTGCCACCACCACCATTTCTCGAAATTTGTTTTAAAAGTTGGTGGTTGTGCTGTTGTCGATGTCACCCTGTCAACCCTCATAATGTTCCACTGGCCGCAGCAGACGAATATATATCAGAATAGATCTTTCACTTGTACCGGCGTGTGCGCTGTCTTGAATGGTCCTGATATATTTAAGGGGAAGACCAGGGTGACGCTTGATTTTAAGTAAAATAACAACAAATCACGAAACTGACTTTAGACCTTTAATGCACACCCTTAAGACTCTATTATATACTTTTCTAAATAAAAAGCTTGCAGCCAGAGGACACTGCGCGACATCGACGAAAAGCCTTCGCGGAGTGCGAGGGCCGTTGTTGGGAGCTCTGAACGCAGCAATTTTCAGCCTAGAACAAAATTTCAAAAACTGCTTTGAAACTGTTGATATTCTCTAACGTATTATGTAGATATATTTAAAAATGGTTTTTAATAAAATGGTGGCACGTTGAAATAAAAGTCAATTTTTTCAAGGAAAATGTGTTATAAAAACGTGCATCAAGAATCTAAATCATTTGGCAAAAGTTCTACGTACTATAGCGGATAAGACGCCTACTTACAAGTCACAGAAATGTGTAATATAAGTGTATGCATACTTCATGAGTTACATCTCCCGTCAAGCATTTTGAATCCAAACAAACCTTTAATCGGCAATGCTAGCATCGTACAGTTTGCCTTTTTTCCGATTTCGAAACACTCTCATTTTGACGAAATTATATCGATTAACTGGCTTCCGCTTACCAATCGATGCGTTTTTTACACATTGCGATTACTTTTCGAACCTTTTCTATCCATATAAACACATTTATTAGTCATTTTCAAGTACTCACGTTCTACCCCTATATAAAACAAGCGAAAAGACAAGTTAGGCAAACGCGAGACAAGTATGTGCTTTCAGACTGTTTACCATAAACGAATAATGTTACGAAGAAAAATATTGCTGAAAATGGATTTTAGTTAATACTGATGCCCTCGCTGATACTATCCGAAAATAACAGGACTCCTATTTCATCCGTGATGAGTATAATATTTATTAGAGCGGTTGAATTCGAGCGCTCGGAGGCGCCAAACCCCAAACATTTATGGGACACTTTATGTAAATGAATCTTAAAAACAGATTCTAAAGAAACGTTTTAAGCTAACAAAAATTAGGTTAAAAATGCTATATATACCCTAGTCTACCCGCTTAAAGCCGCCTGCCAGGCCGGGACCTTAAGACGACATCTTGCATTTCCCTGGTATTGCTCTACCCAACGAAGCATTTACCACATACGACCCGCCGTTGAAGTTTCAGTCCCGCTTTCCTAATTTGACTGGAGACCTTCTGCATACCTTACCGGAGCAGCACATCTGGAAGAATGGGTATCGGGAAGAGGGTCAGTGAAGTTTGCGAAGTTGGTAGGTGTTAATCAAAAAGTAGGTAGGTACCACGCAGAACGCTGGAGTTCTGATGGG
Organism: Schistocerca serialis cubense; assembly: GCF_023864345.2. NCBI lineage: Eukaryota > Metazoa > Arthropoda > Insecta > Orthoptera > Acrididae > Schistocerca > Schistocerca serialis. Next base: position 710,682,544 of record NC_064638.1, read on the forward strand.
AGTTCAGGGGTCGTAGAGCAGTCTCCACGAAATGCAACTTTTCGGGTTAGAGTCCCGGTGGAGGAGAGAGCTTTGTTTGACCTTCCGGAAATTTTCTCGTGTTCTTCCGTCTAGTTTATCACATGCTACGTGGAACTTTTTAACGTATCTGGCAATACGCAAAGATACATGAACCCATTTTTAATACAATTTCTCATTTAGCTGTAGGTCCATAAACCGAGTATTTTAGATGCACCTTGTGTAAACGAAGTTAAAACAGAATTTCCGTTGATACCCATTTCTTAAGTGTCGGTGGTGAAGCTGTAAAAAGACAGGCTGCGAGCAAGGGGTTAGGGACTGGCGCGGAGAGAGTCTCTTGCCGGAATGTGGCGGAATATTCATGTGCTTCAGGCTGAGTGCTGTTTACCTTAACAGCCTGTCCGTGTGCTCTGCGAGCGGGCGAGGAAAGCGGCTGCATTTGCGCAGCTGCCAGATTCATTCCTAGAGATCTCACTTAGGTAACACGTAAATCGAACTGTCTGTTGAGCCACGGTCGTGAACCTAACCAAGCGTTCTTTCAGAATAATGGCCTGCACACCAGGTGTGTTTCAAGGGCAGGGCTTGCGTACAGTTCTCTTTAGCTGCAGCCAGATCTATCACAGCCCAGCTGACAAACATTTTTTCATAAGATTTGGATAACTCTTTTCTGTGGAATGTGACATCACTGTAGATTATGGTTAACGAACTGCCAATAAAAATTAAAGAACAAGTAAGAAATTGTCTCCAAAACACAAAAAATTTTAACTATGTCATTAGCCTGCTCGGTATTATAGTCAGGTTGTTATCTAGCTTTAGGGTGACTTCTTGCCACTCGTTTTCAGGTCATTTGAATGACAGTTTATGTCGCTCTTATTTACCAGATATTGTCGGACTGGCATTAAAATAATAACAACAGATATTTTGAAAACTATGAACATAGCAAGAGGAATTTGCCCACTGCAAATTAGTTTCCAAAAAGTGTGTCGTGAAAGTTTTAACGATTCGGAACGTCATATTGTAGATAAATGTCACTTAGGTATACAACTGATCAATTGCCACTCCAACATCTCACGTGCGTTATCACGAGTTTCTTCTTGAATTCGTTGACTGAATCCATCCATCGTTGTTGTAGGGAAGTGTAAACTAGACTACGCTACTATTCTCTCAGAAAGGGAAAAACGTGATTGGAACTCAGTCAAGTTTAACAAATAACCAGTTCACGGAACACTGAACATTTCTCGCACAGGTTACATTTACCACTTTCGCAGAACGCAATGTCACTCAATTCACTTACAATCACGTCCCTGACCATAAATTAAGCGAAATTATCGAATAGAAGTGCAAGAAAACTTCGCTGCTTTTTGACTTAACAATATGAACTGCTGGGTACCGAGGTCCACACTTCTCTTCTGAAAATGTAACTTTCGTTGACTCTACGTGGCGGAACTACTCACCATAATGCCATTTTTTACCATTATGTTTTCATTAATTGCATTACAGTTGGTGTTGGCCCAAACAGTTTTACTGCATTTCTATGTAACAGATGATTAAAATTGGCCTCTTCTTTCATCTATTGTTGGTTCAGGAAGTGACTGCCCTTATTCATATCCATTTCGGTAGAATCCTAATTTAGTTATTGCACGATTTTCAGCTTAAACAGATGAACGATTACATCAATATGGAGAATTCAGGAAACATTCTATGGCGTCTACCTGTTCATAGCAGCTTACGTAGGTAATGTAAGCAACGTGCTCTTTATCGTTTCGGTTTTTTCAGAGTCGGTTCGAACGCATCGTACCCTCAAATATAGGGAAAACTTATACTCCTGTTTCTGGCATTCGTGCGGTGAAATCCCGGTGTTGCGAGTGCTGCAACTTCACAGTTACTACATACTAATATTGTCTGAAGCTAATGACATCTGTTCCGCTGTCAACTGCACGTGACTGTAACGACTTAATGTGAAAGCTTCTGTTTTCTTGCTCCCTGGACCAGCAGGATTCTGAAAGTCACTTTGTTTTTCGTATTACTGAATACGGACCCCCCCCCCCCCCCCCACCATGATCCATGGACCTTGCCGTTGGTGGGGAGGCTTGCATGCCTCAACGATACAGATAGCCGTACCGTAGCTGCAACCATAACGGAGGTGTATCTGTTGAGAGGCCAGACAAACGTGTGGTTCCTGAAGAGGGGCAGCAGCCTTTTCAGTAGTTGCAGGAGCAACAATCTGGATGATTGACTGATCTGGCCCTGTAACACTAACCAAAACGGCCTTGCTGTCTTGGTACTGCGAACGGCTGAAAGCAAGGGGAAACTACAGCCGTAATTTTTCCCGAGGGCATACAGCTTTACTGTATGATTAAATGATGATGGTGTCCTCTTGGGTAAAATATTCCGGAGGTAAAATAGTCCCCCATTCGGATCTCCAGGCGGGGACTACTCAAGAGGATGTTATCAGGAGAGAGAAAACTGGCATTCTACGGATCGGAGCGTGGAATGTCAGATCCCTTAATCGGGCAGGTAGGTTAGAAAATTTAAAAAGGGAAGTGGATAAGTTAAAGTTATATATAGTGGGAATTAGTGAAGTTCGGTGGCAGGAGTAACAAGCCTTTTGGTCAGGTGATTACAGGGTTATAAATACAAAATCAAATAGGGGTAATGCAGGAGTAGGTTTAATGATGAATAAAAAAATAGGAGTGCGAGTAAGCTACTACAAACAGCATAGTTGACGCATTATTGTGGCCAAGATAGACACGAAGCCCACGCCTACTACAGTAGTACAAGTTTATATGCCAACTAGCTCTGCAGATGATGAAGAAATTGAAGAAACGTATGATGAAATAAAAGAAATTATTCAGATAGTGAAGGGAGATGAAAATTTAATAGTCATGGGTGACTGGAATTCGACAGTAGGAAAAGGAAGAGAAGGAAACATAGTAGGTGAATATGGATTGGGGCTAAGAAATGAAAGAGGAAGCCGCCTGGTAGAATTTTGCACAGAGCACAACTTAATCATAGCTAACACTTGGTTCAAGAATCATGAAAGAAGGTTGTATACATGGAAGAACCCTGGAGATACTAAAAGGTTTCAGATAGATTATATAATGGTAAGGCAGAGATTTAGGAACCAGGTTTTAAATTGTAAGACATTTCCAGTGGCAGATGTGGACTCTGACCACCATATATTGGTTAGGAACTGTAGATTAAAACTGAAGAAACTGCAATAAGGTGGGAATTTAAGGAGATGGGACCTGGATAAACTGAAAGAACCAGAGGTTCTAGAGAGTTTCAGGGAGAGCATAAGGGAACAATTGACAGGAATGGGGGAAAGAAATACAGTAGAAGAAGAATGGGTAGCTTTGAGGAATGAAATAGTGAAGGCAGCAGAGGATCAAGTAGGTAAAAAGACGAGCGCTAGTAGAAATCCTTGGGTAACAGAAGAGATACTGAATTTAATTGATGAAAGGAGAAAATACAAAAATGCAGCAAGCGAAGCAGGCAGAAAGGAATACAAACGTCTCAAAAATGAGATCGACAGGAAGTGCAAAATGGCTAAGCAGGGATGGCTAGAGGACAAATGTAAGGATGTAGAGGCTCATCTCATGAGAGGTAAGATAGATACTGCCTACAGGAAAATTAAAGAGACCTTTGGAGAAAAGAGAACCACTTGCATGAATATGAAGAGCTCAGATGGAAACCGAGTTCTAAGCAAAGAAGGGAAAGCAGAACGGTGGAAGGAGTACATAGAGGGTCTATACAGGGGTGATGTTCTTGAGGACAATATTATGGAAATGGAAGAGGAGGTAGATGAAGATGAAATGGGAGATACGATATTGCGTGAAGAGTTTGACAGAGCACTGAAAGACCTAAGTCGAAACAAGGCCCCGGGAGTAGACAAGCCCCGGGAGTAGACAACATTCCATTAGAACTACTGACAGCCTTGGGAGAGCCAGCCCTGACAAAACTCTACCATTTGGTGAGCAAGATGTATGAGACAAACGAAATTCCCTCAGACTTCAAGAAGAATATAATAATTCCAATCCCAAAGAAAGCAGGTGTTCACAGATGTGAAAATTACCAAACTATCCGTTTAATAAGTCACAGCTGCAAAATACTAATGCGAATTCTTTACAGACGAATGGAAAAACTGGTAGAAGCCGACCTCGGGGAAGATCAGTTTGGATTCCGTAGAAACGCTGGAACGCGTGAGGCAATACTGACCCTACGACTTATCTTAGAAGAAAGATTAAGGAAAGGCAATCCTACGTTTCCAGCATTTGTAGACTTAGAGAAAGCTTTTGGCAATGTTGACTGGAGTACTCCCTTTCAAATTCTGAAGGTGGCAGGGGTAAAATACAGGGAGCGAAAGGCAATTTACAATTTGTACAGAAACCAGATGGCAATTATATGAGTCGAGGGGCATGAAAGGGAAGCAGTGGTTGGGAAGGGAGTGAGACAGAGTTGTAGTCTCTCCCCGATGCTATTCAATCTGTATATTGAGCAAGCAGTAAAGGAAACGAAAGAAAAGTTCGGATTAGGTATTAAAATCCATGGAGAAGAAATAAAAACTTTGATGTTCGCCGATGACATTGTAACTCCGTCAGAGACAGTAGTTGAACGGAATGGACGGTGTCTTGAAAGGAGGGTATAAGATGAACATCAACAAAAGCAAAACGAGAATAATGGAATGTCGTCGAATTAAGTAGTGTGATGCTGCGGGAATTAGATTAGGAAATGAGACACTTAAAGTAGTAAAGAAAAATTTTTGCTATTCGGGGAGCAAAATAACTGATGATGGTTGAAGTAGAGAGAATATAAAATGTAGACTGACAATGGCAAGGAAAGCGTTTCTGAAGAAGAGAAATTTGTTGACATCGAGTATTGATTTAAGTGTCAGGAAGTCGTTTCTGAAAGTATTTGTATGGAGCGTAGGTGTATGGAAGTGAAACACGGATGATAAATAGTTTAGACAAGAAGAGAATACAAGCTTTCGAAATGTGGTGCTACAGAAGAATGCTGAAGACTGAAGATTAGATGGGTAGATCACATAACTAATGAGGAGGTATTAAATAGAATTGGGGAGAAGAGGAGTTTGTGGCACAACTTGACTAGAAGAAGGGAGCGGTTGGTAGGACATATTCTGAGCCATCAAGGGATCACTAATTTAGTACTGGAGCGCAGCGTGGAGGGTAAAAATCGTAGAGGGAGACCAAAAGATGAATACACTAAGCAGATTCAGAAGGATGTAGTCTGCAGTAGGTACTGGGAGATGAAGAGGCTTGCACAGGATAGAGTAGCATGGAGAGCTGCATCAAACTAGTCTCATGACTGAAGACCACAACAACAACAACGAATACGGAACGTGGAAATCATTCCCAAGAAAAGAGTAACACTACCAAATTTTGTCTTTTAGCGTGCCTGATAATTGATGGCTGTCTGCGAAACAACTTCGTCTCAGACGGTAATAGAACATAAATAAGGGTGACTGCGGGATACGGGACGGTACACTCTGTCCACGCGTTCAGACATCGTATTGATAATCAACGGTGAAAAATTTTCTGAAATACAACATTCTGCGGAAGTCAAATGTGAGTCATCGGAAGTCTAGAGACGTTAAGAAAACACGTAAGTATGAAATGAAGAAGTCATAAAAGTAACATTTGATGATAGATATCTATGGAAGACTCTTAACAGAAGATAGGAAAAGATACAGCATAGTATCAAACGAGTTGGAAGACTGATCACTTAAAAATATACATTTGTGACAACAAAGCTCTTGCCAACAAACCAGTTTCATAGGTAACAAATACTGAGCTGGAACAGAGGATAAAGTTTCTGAACCTGTACGTACATGCCACAGATTTGCGTCAAAATGAAATATCGACCATGAGAATACGGAAAAGTAAGACACAGAGAGTGTATGAAACACTGTGCGAGGCGAGAAAATTAAAAATTAAGTTGCCAGATACAATACGAAACGATGGTGCACTAGACCGCTTAGACGAGCAAAGAAAACTTGAGAATAACCAAACCAGCAGTTCTGGGCACAGGACTCTAGGAATAATTTCGCACTAGATGGCGTTACGGAAGAGGGAAACCTTAAGGTGTTACAAAGATTAGTAGTTTTAAAGCATTTTAACAAGAATGCTCAGTACTGTAGCTATGAAGAGATGAAACAAACTATCGGTAGATAGGAATGGATGAAATGTGAAATCAGATGAGGCCTTGTTAAATATCTGGATGAACATAGCTTCATTCCACAGCCTCTGTGAAATTTATTTGTCTGTTCTTCATGTGAATGATTCCATCTATTGTTCTTCATTTCTCATGGTTGGAGTTCACAGTCATGTAGAACTTTTAAAAAAAATTCACGTTCACCATAAACTGTAGAAGTTATTTATTTCCACTATTGTAATATCGGCCTTAAGACCATTATCAAGTGGCACACTTCAAAAGACTGTGCTTCAGCACACGTCGGACATGTGCACATGTCGTGTCGTATCTGACCCCTTAGCAGTTAGCATCAAACAAGTTCAGGGTGTTTACAGAGTAGATTGTTTGGGCTACATTCTGTATCAGTGCGCAGTAACTCGGAGGAAGGCAGCGCGGACTGCTTGCATTAAGCCTAATGACACTCACTAATGCTCCAGAGTCCGTATCACAACCACGATACTGGCATGTTGTAATCACTTGGCGTCAGCGCATTTGGAACTCCGAACACTGTTGTCTGAAACAAGACACATTTAAAATTCCCTCAGGTTAAATGATAGAGTTTTATGTGGAAAAAGAGCTGGAAGAAGCTGATTACCGGTCGGTGGTTGGGAAATTCGTCCGGCTCTATAGCTGAGGCATAAGCGGGGCTGACTGCCATGCGAGGTACCAGGGTTCTATTCCCGGTACTGCCAGAGATTTTTCCCTGGTAGGGGGGACTGGGCCAGGATGCAGGACTCAGCCACGAGAGGCCAACTGAGGAGCTACTCGACCGATTAATCGGTTAATGCCGCTCCAACGTCAAGAAACCCGACAACGACCGGGTGAGCGGTGTGCTGACCCCATGCCCCTCCATACCGCATCCGATGACGTCATTGGCACAGAATGATGCGGTACTTTAACTTTTACCTTTACTTGTGCAATACATCGACTAGGATCACAATCCTCAACACTCTATAGAGAAACACTTTGGTAAAAGACAGCAAGATGACTCAGATAACACGAGAGTTCAACAACGAAAGTGGACTGTTCGCAGCATAAAATATACCAGAGTGCAGTAAAACGGTGGTACCAGTCATGATGAACGCAGAGAGACAGCGTGCCAAACCTGAGAACAACCCATCTTATAAAATGAAATAATGACAACATGTACCTTGAGTAACACTAGATAGTGACATGATTAATTATCGAAGTGTGACAACGGTGCAGCTTTCTCATATTTCTACAGCGAGTAGTAACTGATAAATAAATTTGGATTTTAACATGGTTCTTCGAAACCATTTGGAGAGAATGACAGAAAAGTTAGTGACTGTCCATGGCACTCTCCTTCCTCTTACTTTGCCCACAACTACGCTAAACGAAATAGATTTTTTTTGTATTTTTTAATATTCATGTTGAACGACTGGGATTAACTAACTACGCCAGTTCCACTACTTTCTTCACTATATCATTTTACATATAACGTAAGCTTTTGCCCAGGTTTTTTTATTTCTGTTCAGCTGTTGATCCTTTCCTTTCTTATTTTTCTTATTGGTAGGCTTCTAAGTTTATGATTTCAATTCTTAAAGGCTGCATGTTATTCTCTACCGTTGTTTTCTCAGTTATTTTATTATTACTGTGGCCCCTGCTAACACTGACTTCTGTTTCCCGAAATGTTGCGCCTGGTGTTCAAGTGATAAAGCAAGTGCCTGGAAACCGAAAGGGCGCAGAATCGAGTACTGGTCGCACCACGGAATATTTCAGTCTGCCTTTAACCCAGCCTAACCATCACTTCTCAATGAAGTGAAGATTCGCCAGGAACAACACGTGGTCCGGACTCCCTGGTAGTATTACCAAGGTAGGTTAGGGATACGCAACTCGCCAAAGTACCATCGAACTGAAAAAGTGCACTGGCCGTTAATCCACACGGAATTATTATTATTTCCAGAAACACTGGAATATTTTTTGCTAAGTTGTTCTCTCTCATTAGGGAGGGAAGCAAACAAGAAAAAATGAAGTAAACTTCACTGTAACGTTACCTCCGCTATGCTATTCGTATTCTGATAGATCTCATCGGATCTTACTTTCCATCTCTCTTTTGTTAGCACTATATTTATTTTTGTACTACGTAGCTGTGCTCTAACCAACATGTAGCTTTGTATAACCATTCATACACGGACAGGCGTTCTGTAAAATAGCTGGGAGTATGCGTACGGAACGATTTGAAGTGGAATGATCATATAAAACTAATTGTTGGTAAGGCGGGTACCAGGTTGAGATTCATTGGGAGAGTGCTTAGAAAATGTAGTCCATCAACAAAGGAGGTGGCTTACAAAACACTCGTTCGACCTATACTTGAGTATTGCTCATCAGTGTGGGATCCGTACCAGGTCGGGTTGACGGAGGAGATAGAGAAGATCCAAAGAAGAGCGGCGCGTTTCGTCACTGGGTTATTTGGTAACCGTGATAGCGTTACGGAGATGTTTAATAAACTCAAGTGGCAGACTCTGCAAGAGAGGCGCTCTGCATCGCGGTGTACCTTGCTCGCCAGGTTTCGAGAGGGTGCGTTTCTGGATGAGGTATCGAATATATTGCTTCCCCCTACTTATACTTCCCGAGGAGATCACGAATGTAAAATTAGAGAGATTAGAGCGCGCACGGAGGCTTTCAGACAGTCGTTCTTCCCGCGAACCATACGCGACTGGAACAGGAAAGGGAGGTAATGACAGTGGCACGTAAAGTGCCCTCCGCCACACACCGTTGGGTGGCTTGCGGAGTATCAATGTAGATGTAGATGTAGATGTAGATGTAGATGTAGATATGGTACAGCCTGAGTTTTGTAGCTATAAATGTGTCGTTCTTATCGCAAATGTTTTTAACTCAACTGAGTTACATGTATTATTATCATTGTTTTTTGTGCTATTTTCATACTAACAACCAAGCGAGATGGCACAGTAGTTAGCACACTAGACTCGCATCCGGGAGTACGACGATTCAAACAAGCATCCGGCCATACTGATTTAGGTTTTCCGTGATCTCCCTAAATCGCTTCACGCAAATGGTGGGATGGTTCGAGAGGACACGGCCGACTTCCTTCCCCACCCTTCCCTTATCCGATGGGACCGATGACCTCGCTGTTTTGTTGTTTTCTGTTCAAATGGTTCAAATGGCTCTGAGCACTATGGGACTGAAGCGCCTAGAACCGCTCTGCCACTCCGGCCGGCTGTTTTCTGTTCTTTCCGTAAATAAGCTCTATGTACCCTATGACGTATACGATGCAATTGTGTAACTGTCACACGTCTTAAATATGCTATAAATATTAACTCAGTTGACGAAACAATAAATCTGGTGCGCTATACCGACCTCCACGTACCATAAAGGCTGTACCTAGGTTACGTATATTGAATGTGGACTGCGGGGAAAGGAAAGGGAAGGGAAGAAACTATTGATGACATCTGCATAGGGAATTTATGGAGAATCAGCGGCGATGGATTAAAACGTGCGCCTTACAGGAAGTCGAACCCGGGATCTCCTACTTACTAGGCAGTTGCGTTAACCACCAGTGTTTATCGCAGTTGGGAGGACTATCTCGGCACGCCTACCGGCTGACCCACATTTTCCAGCTAGCGCCAGCTATCTGCAGTCCTTGTCCATGTCCTCCATGCTCACTACTTGTGTACCCCCACTGAAGGTGGTGGTTCGTTGCACTTCGAGGTGAATCAATTATACGAATTTGTGGTAGCTGTTATTTCGTACGCGTCCGAAACAACAGATAGCACGTATAAGTGCGCCCAGAGCTTGCTACAACAAATCTTCCCTCTCTCTGACCCTTCGCAACTCGTGCGTTTAGTTCGAACTGCGGTTATTGTTGAAAATTTGTCAAACATAACGACGTACCAGTACCTGTACCCAATTTACTCTGGACCACTGTGCTGTCAATCGTCAAATGGACGTCTGCTGCGAAACGAGGCGATCCAGCCGGCACGCGTGGGCAGGCCACATGGCGCTCCCCCTTTACCTCGACTGTCATTATCGCCACCGTCACCTCCTCCCCTGGTGCGTCAGCGCGCGTTACCAGGGACAGACGTCCGCGGCGCGGTCGAGGCGGCTCGCTCCGCCACCGTGCGGCGTTTAATTACGCGGGCGCGCCGGGAGGGTCCCGGAGGGCCCATTGTGGCGGGCGGCGACCTCGCCCGTAATCGAGAACCGAGCCGTGAATGCGGCGGGCGGCGTTTTTTGTGCCGGAATGCCGCTGCTAGCGTCCCCGCCATTGAGCCGGCAGCGCTGCCGTCAGCTGACGGCCGCCGTTGAGTCACCGGGCTGGGCGGGGAGCCCCCAACCGCAGTACTACATACTGCTCATGAGGTCCAATCGGTCGCGGAATGGAAGCTACAGTGAAAATCAAAAACGTTTTATTTGCATTATTTAGCTACACCTTCCAGCTACATCTCTACATAATCGCGCTCCAACTCCATCATTTGTAGTGCCGTTGTACCAACTTTCCAATACCCTCGTCATAGAAGTAAGCCTCCTGAGCTTTCTGCCAGTTCTTAGTCTGGTCTGTAGCTCGTTGTTTCTATTAAAATGCCGTTCTCATAACCAGCGGTTCATTTGCGGAAAGAGATAAAAATCACTGGCAGTCGAGTGAGTCCTGTATGGTGGATGATCGTACATTTCTCATCGGAAACGCTGCAGGAGCACCTTTTGTTGCAGCAGAAGTGCGCGGCTGAGTACTGTCGTGAAGAAGGTCAATGCCTCGTGACAGCATTCCTCTTCGCTTTAACTGAATTGGCCTTCGTAGGATCGATTTTCTCGAATCGCCTGATCCACTCACTAAAGAATACACCGGCTGACACTCGCTCCCTTCCCTGAATGCCTGCGTCATGAGCGTCTGTGCGTCGTTCTCCAAAGTTTCTGCACTATTGCCGCCCTTTGCTGTCTCGCATGACAGTTGATTTACGTAGGATGCATAAAATCAGGCAAAACTTAATCAGCGGAAGAAACTGAGTGACAGCACGCATATCACATTCGGTGAGAGACGCTATTGTTCTTGGCATCTTTACGCCCTCACTGTATGCTCAGAACCAAGAAGTGCGACGTGGCGCAATTGAAGAGCGTAACAGAAACACTGAGCAACACATCTACACAGAACGTCATCGGATTTTCACTGTAGTTTTAACTTCGCTACCGACCAGACCATGGAAAAAGAAATGGCTGTGGTATAAGCGGAAAAAAGAAAAAAAAAACAACAAATCTTGAGGTTTACTGCGGATTATGACTTGTTGAAACACTGACAATGCCTTCTCTTATAACTGGTCTCATCAACTGATATTGAGTGGCGTACTACAACTACTCATTCGTTTGGGACATTTGAGTACACTAAGTCGATCGCCATGCCGATGATTCACCGACGATTGTCAGTTCACGTAAAAGAAAAGAAGAAACATTAGGGTTTAACGTTCTGTCCACGAATAAGTCATTAGAGAGCAAAGCACGGATTGGAGGAAAATGGGGAAGGAAATCGGCCGTGCCATAAGAAAGAGTCATCTAGCTTTGGTGGTAAGGAAGGGCCAAGTAATGCTTCTAGCCTCAGTTATACATCTACATCTACACTCCTCAGGTGACGTCACGATGCGTGCGAGGATAGTTAGTGTACTAGTGTCAAATGGTTCAAATGGCTCTGAGCACTATGAGACTCAACATCTTAGGTCATAAGTCCCCTAGAACTTAGAACTACTTAAACCTAACTAACCTAAGGACATCACACACACCCATGCCCGAGGCAGGATTCGAACCTGCGACCGTAGCAGTCCCGCGGTTCCGGACTGCAGCGCCAGAACCGCTAGACCACTGCGGCCGGCTACTAGTGTCACTTCTACCTTTCTAATGCCATTCGGGAATAGTGCGCGGCAAGAGAGATTGACTGTTAGTAAAGGTCCGTGTGAACTAGCCTCTCTCTAATTTCAATTTCATGGTCTTTTCGCGAGATACACATAGCAGGAAGTAATATACTGGTTACTCGTCTAGAAACGTACGCTTTCTGATATTTAACATTAAGCCGCACTCCGATGCACATCGATTTTGCAGTGCCTGCTTCTACCAGTTTTTTCATTCGTCTGTAAAGAATTCGGGTTAGTCTTTTGCAGCTGTGACTTATTAGACTGATAGTTCGGTAATTTTTACACCTGTCAGCACCTTCTTTCTTTGGAATTAGAATTACTGCATTCTTTTTGAAGCCTGAGGGTATTTTACCTGTCTCATACATTTTGCTCAGCAGATGGAATAGTTTTGTCATGGCTCGCTCTCCCAAAGCTATCAGTAGTTTAACGGAATGCTGCCTACCCCCGGGTCCTTGGTGCCATACATAAAAATATCTCCACTTATATCCTCTGCACCCTGTGTATAATTTGAGCGTTACTAACATACCACTTTCTTCAGATAATTATGTTACCTCAGCACTATGGTAATACTGAAATGGGCGTCAGCATTCAGAAATAGGCTTACCTTTTCCCCATGACACCCGCGAATGCAGTCATAGAAAACTATATTTTTTTACAACATTGTAATTCTTATAAGGCTGAAATCAAATCATTTCATTGTATCACGGTTAGCCATGTGTTCCACGCTGCTGTAGTCATTCAAAAAATGGTTGAAATGGCTCTGAGCACTATGGGACTTAACTTCTAAGGTCATCAGTCCTCTATAACTTAGAACTACTTAAACCTAACTAACCTAAGGACATCACACACATCCGTGCCCGAGGCAGGATTCGAACCTGCGACCGTAGCGGTCTCGCGGTTCCAGACTGTAGCGCCTAGAACCGGTCGGCCACCCCGGCCGGCCGCAGTCATTCAGTGGACCGCGCAGTGGCTACTGTTTTCGCGCACTGAGTCGCACTCAATGTGCTTATCTGTCCAGGCGGGTGTGAACTAGTTACGGTCAGCGATGTGCAGTGGGGGAACGCGGATAACGGGAAGCAGGGCGCGGCGGGTGAAAGTGCCAGCACGGTTTGCATATCAGCGCAGCGCGGCGAGGCGAGCCGAGAGTGCGGGGTCGCGGCCGGCGCCGCCTCTTCCGGTGGACGCAGTGAAAGCTGAAAGCTGAGAGCTGCCGCCTGCACCCGTTGCAGTGCGGCCGCTGCGTCCTACCAGCAGGTAGCCGCCACACAATATGCTGTTGCTGTGGCCTGTCACCGTTTGTCGAACGCCGATGCAACGGCTGTAGTACTTAAGGGGTAGTACCTTTACGTCACTGTAAATACCTACAGCAGAACAGTTTTCCACTCAAACATTTGAACGAAATTTAACATTGTCAAATTGGAGCACGAGGTCTAGTATGACAATTTTTTATTCAGATTTTTTTGGGCCTCATTAGGCGGACGTTTCACCTCTTATGAGTCATCATCAGAACCAGTATGTTATTTTCACTGTAGCACGTTAAAAAATAATAATTTACGCGGCCACAGTGTAACCTTCGTTACAACATACTAGTTCTAATGATGACTCATATCAAGTGAAACTGGTTCAAATGGTTCAAATGGCTCTGAGCACTATGGGACTTAACATTTGTGGTCATCAGTCCCCTGGGACTTAGGACTACTTAAACCTAACTAACCTAAGGACATCACACACATCCATGCCCGAGGCAGGATTCGAACCTGCGACCGTAGCGGTCACGCGGTTCCAGACTGAAGCACCTATAAGCGCACGGTCACACCGGCCGGCCTCAGAAACTTTACGCCACTGCAAATGCCTACAGGAGAACAGTTTCCACTCAACCATTTCAATGAAATTTGACACTGTCAGATTGGAACGCAGGGTGTATTATGACGATTTTTTTTTCTATTCAGAACTTGTTGTACCTCATTAGGCGCATGTTTGAAAGTTTATCAGTTTCACATCCTATGAGCCATCATCAGAACCAGTATGTTATTTTCATCTGTATCTAAATCTACATGGATACTATGAAAATCACATTTCAGTGCCCGGCAGAAGGTTCATTGAACCACCTTCACAATTCTCTATTATTCCAATCCCGTATAGCGCGCGGAAAGTATGAACACCTATATCTTTCCGTACGAGCTCTGATTTCCCTTATTTTATCGTGGTTCAAAAATGGTTCAAATGGCTCTGAGCACTATGCGACTTAACTTCTGAGGTCATCAGTCGCCTAGAACTTAGAACTACTTAAACCTAACTAACCTAAGGACATCACACACATCCATGCCCGAGGCTCCAGACTATAGCGCCCAGAACCGCACGGCCACTCCGGCCGGCTTTATCGTGGTGATCGTTCCTCCCTATGTAGGTCGGTGTCAACAAAATATTTTCGCATTCGGAGGAGAAAGTTGGTGATTGGAATTTTGTGAGAAGATTCCGTCGCAACGAAAAACCCCTTTCTTTTAATGATTTCCAGCCCAAATCTTGTATCATTTCCGCGACACTCTCTCCCATATATCGCGATGATACAAAACATGCTGCCTTTCTTTGAACTTTTTCGATGTACTCCGTCAGTCCTATCTCGTAAGAATCCCACATCACGCAGCAGTATTCTAAAAGAGGACGGACAAGTGTAGTGTAGGCAGTCTCCTTAGTAGGTCTGTTACATTTTCTAAGTGTCCTACCAATAAAACGCAGTCTTTGGTTAGCCTTCTCCACAACATTTTCTATGTATTCCTTCCAATTTAAGTTGCTCGCAGTTATACCTAGGTATTTAGTTGAATTTACGCCTTTTGGATTAGACTGATTTATCGTGTAACCCACATTTAACGAGTTCCTTTTAGCACTGATGTGGATGACCTCACACTTCTCGTTATTTAGGGTCAACTGCCACTTTTCGCATCATTCCGATATTTCTCCTAAATCGTTTTGCAGTTTGTTTTGATCTTCTGCTGACTTTACTAGTCGATAAATGACAGCGTCATCTGCAAACAACCGAAGACGGCTGCTCAGATTGTCTCCCAAATCGTGTATATAGATAAGGGACAGCAAAGGGCCTATAACACTACCTTGGGGAACGCCAGAAATCACTTCCGTTTCACTCTAAGACTTTTCGTCAATTATTTCGAACCGTGACCTCTCTGACAGGAAGTCACAAATCCAGTCACATAACTCAGACGATATTCCATAAGCACGCAATTTCACTACGAGCCGCTTGTGTGGTACAGTGTCAAAAGCCTTTCGGAAATCCAGAAATACGGAATCGATCTGAAATCCCTTGTCCATAGCATTCAACACTTCATGCGAATACAGTAACATTTAAAAAAATAATAACTTAGAAGGCCACAGTGTAACCTTCGTTACACGATACTCGTTCTAATGATGACTCATAACAAATGTAATTGGTTCAAAAATGGTTCTGAGCACTATGGGACTTAACTTCTAATGTCATCAGTCCCCTAGAACTTAGAACTACTTAATCCTAATTAACCTAAGGACATCACAAACATCCATGCCCGAGGCAGGATTCGAACCTGCGACCGTAGCGGTCGCGCGGTTCCAGACTGTAGCTCCTAGAACCGCTGGCTAAGTGAAACTGGTAAACAGCGTAATTCCGCCAAGTGTGGACCATACGATTCCGAATACAATATTATTATTCCATCAATTGTTTGTCGATGATAAGATTGTCTCTTTCATCATGCAACGATCATCGACGTTGGGGCAGATTCCACTTTGTTTCCTCCAAGAGTCCTACTTACCGCAGTTGCTGAAAATATCCTCTACTTATGTAATTACACAATGAGATGACAAAAGCCATGGGATACCTCCTAATATCGTGTCGAACGTTCTTTTGTCCGGCGTAGTTCAGCGGCTCCACGTGGTATGGACTAAACAAGTCGTTGGAAGACATCTGCAGAAATATTGAGCTAGGCTGCCTCTATAGCCGTCCATAATTGCGAATGTGTTGGAGGTGCAACACTTTGCGCAAAACTGACCTCTCGATTAGGTCCCATAAATGTTCGATGTGTTTGATGTCGGGCTATCTGCGTGGCCAAACCATTCGCTCGAAGTCTCCAGAATGTTCTTCAAACCTATCGCCGAAATTGTGGCCCGGTGAGATTGTTGAAGTACATGAAGTACATGAATGGCTGCATTGTTGCCCAAGTATCCGAAAATAATCATTTCCAGTCAATGTTCGGTTCAGTTGGACCAGACGCCCCAACCTATTCCATGTAAAGGTAGCCCACACCATTTTGGGGCCAAGACCAGCTTGCACAGTGCTTTGTTGACAACTCGAATCCTTGGCATCGTGGAGTCTGAGCCACATTCGAACACTGCCATCAGTTCTTACTAACTGAATCTGGTACTCACCTGACCAGGTCAAGGTTTTCCTGGTCGTCAAGGTTCCAACCGATGTTGTCACGAGTACAGGAGAGGCGCGAGGCGCTACAGGCGATGTCATGCTGTTAGCAAATACACTCGAGTCGGTCGTCCACTATCATGGCCCATTAACGCAGAATTTCGCAGCATTGTCCTAACAGATACGGTTATCGTACTTCCCCGTTTTGTTTTCTGTTATTATTTCATGCACTGTTGCTTGAGCGTTAGCACTGGCAACTCTGCGCAAAGACCGCAGCTCTCGGTCGTTAAGTGAAGGCTGTCGGCTTCTGTGTTGTCCGTGGTGAGAGGCAAAGCCTGAAATCTGATATTATCGGCACACTCTTGATACTGTGGATTTCGGAGCACTGAATTCCTTAACGATTTCGGAAGCGGAACGTTCCATGCGTCCAGCTCCATTCTGCAATAAAAGGCTTTTAATTACCGTCGTGCGACCATGATACTACCGGAAATCTTTTCATATGAATCAGCTGAGTACAAATGACAGCTCCGTGTATGCACTGCTGTTTTATACCTTGTATCAGCGGTATTATACTGGTCAAGTGAGTAAAGAGTAATACCAACAGCAGCAGTATAACGGGAATAGGATTCGTCATGAATAGGAAAGCAGGGCAGAAAGTAAGTTACTGTGAACATTTCAGTGATAGTGTTGTTCTCATAAGGATCGAAAGCAAACCAAGCCCGACAACGAGAGTTCAGGTGTACATACCAACGTCGCAAGCGCACGAAGAAGAGACACAGAAACTGAATGAAGATACTGAACGGGTAATTCAGTACGTAAAGGGAGATGAAAATCTAATAGTCGTGGGGAACTGGAATGCAGTTGTTGGGGACGAAGTAGATGAAACGGTTACTTGACCATTTGGCCTAGTAACAGAAAAGAGAGAGGAGAAAGACTAACTGACTTCTGCAATAAATTTGTTAGTAATAGCGAATATTCTGTTCAAGAATCACAAGAGAAGGGGGTATACTTGGAAAAGGCAGGGGGATACGGGAGGATTTCAGTTCGATTACATCTTGGTCAGGCAGGGATTCCGAAATCAGATACTCAATTGTAAGATGTATCCACAAGGAGATACAGATTCAGATCAGAATTTAGTAGTGATGAAGAGTAGGCTGAAGTTTAAGAGACAAGTCAGCAGGAGTCAATGAGGAAAGAATTGGGATACCGAACTGCTAAGGGATGAAGAGGTACGCTTGAAGCTCTCTGAAGCTATAGATACTACGATAAAGAACAGCTCAGTAGGCAGTACAGTTGAAGAGGAATGGACATCTCTGAAAAGGGCAATCGCAGAAGCAAGTAGGAAGTACAGGGAAGCTAAGGCGAAATGACTGCGTGAAGAAAGTTAAGAAACAGGAAAAGAAATTATTGTCTGCAGGACTGACTCAGCGTATAGGGAAGACACAACAACCTTCGGTGAAATTAAAAGCAGGGGTGGTAAGAAAAAATGGTTCAAATGGCTCTGAGCACTATGGGACTTAATTGCTGAGGTCATCAGTCCCCTAGAACTTAGAACTACTTAAACCTAACTAATCTAAGGGCATCACACACATCCATGGCCGAGGCAGGATTCGAACCTGCTACCGTAGCGGTCGCGCGGTTCCAGACCGTAGCGCCTAGAACCTCTCGGCCACTTCGGCCGGGTGGGTGGTAAGATCAATAGCGCATTGGGAATTCCACTGTTAAATTCAGAGGAGAGTGCTGATAGGTGGCAGGAGTACAATTTCTAAAATCGTTGGGGAAGGTGGCAACAAAACCGACTATTCACGTTGATTTGTAGAGTGTACGAGTCTGGCAATATATCATTTGACTTCCGTTAAAACATCATCCACATAATTCCGAAAATAGCAAGAGTCGACAAGTGCGAGAATTATCGCACAATGAGTTCACAGTTATGCACCCAAGTTGCTGACAAGAATAATTACAGAAAAATGGAAAAGAAGAGTGACGATGTGTTTGATGATAATCAGTTTTGCTTTTGGAAAGGTAAAGGCACCAGACAGGCAGTTCTGACGTTGCTAAGAAAAGACTAATGCAGCATATACTAAAGTACGACTTAATCAGTTGCATATATTGTATAGAGATAATGAAAGTGAGTGAGTTAAGCGCGTGTACGGAGGTATGTAGACAGCCGTTTTTCTCTCGCTCTACACGTGAAAAGAATAGAAAGTTCAGTGGTTAATATTGGTGCAAGGGAACCTCCATCACGTAGTATATGAAGTATTATTGTCGAGGATACAAACTTTCAGATTCGACACAGAAGGGCAAATGTAACAGTCTGAGACACGGAAACGATTTCCTCAAAATGTATGAGTGAAAATAAGAACATTTCAATTCTATTGCTGGTCAACTAATACCGATAACAATCCAAGTACTCGAACTTTTGCAATGATGTTATTTATCTAGTCTAGGGTATTACATTCACAACAGTTGCTGTAATTCAAATAATGTCAGCGAGTATTCAGACAGGAGCTCCTGTTTTGTTTTCCCCTCTCTACAGATTTGAGGTCAGATCTGGTGAACGTCCTGGACACTAAACAGTATCCTTCATGACGTACCTTGCACGTTGGACAGATTTGTCTGCCCTATAATATCCTAAACAGAAGCATTCGAAACCCTTTCACTCGCCAAAAGTTGCTGTATGGCTTGCGATGGCGGCTCGGGGAATAACTGGCCGCACTTTGTCCAGAATGAGAGCGGTCTTGCAATTCCAGTAAATTCGAAATGTTATGTTAAATGACTTTTGGTGCCTCAATTGCAAAAATTTCCTGGTTATAACCAAAGAACATGGTTTCAGCAAGACGGAGTCACAGCACACACGTCCAGTACGAGTTCGTGAAATTTTCCCTGGCCAACTGATATCCAGAAGGGGTGACATAAATTGGCTCCAAATAGTCCAGATTGGAGCCCCATGGATTTTTTGGGGGGGATACGTCAGTGCTAAAGTGTATGTCAGTAATCTAACTTCTCTGTAGCACCTGAAAGAAAATATTCGTAGCTAAGTGGTAGCCATCTCAGTGTTTACATGCCGAGGTGTCGCGCAAAATTTTGTTTATCGTTTAAATGAGTGCCGTAAGCGTATTGGATTGAATGTAAATGAGACTAAATGACATTATTTTTAAGAAGTACATTCCTAAACTGTATATTTCAATAACAAATGAAGAAATAATATTATCTTGGAACTCTTCCATTTGGTCCGTGTTTGCATAGAAAAACAGTAATACCAGAAATTGAGTATGAAGTTCGCTAATTAAAAAGACGGCAACAAAAAAAGAGCACAGAAAATATGTTGCAAACAGCGCCAATAATTGCTCAAAACATGCAGTAACATACAATAAATAAGGTATTATGAAAGTATCAATACAAAACTATATTTCAAAAGACGAATTGTAAAAATGTAATAATGTCTTACTGTGTTTGTACAACCATACCATTTTCTGCATGTTTTAGATT
This sequence comes from Schistocerca serialis cubense, assembly GCF_023864345.2. Classification (NCBI taxonomy): domain Eukaryota; kingdom Metazoa; phylum Arthropoda; class Insecta; order Orthoptera; family Acrididae; genus Schistocerca; species Schistocerca serialis. The sequence goes on from NC_064638.1 coordinate 710,702,539, forward strand.
AAAAAACCCCACTGATGTTGGTGATATTTGTCGCCGAAACTAGATTGGGATAATAAAGAAGTAAACGAATAACAAGGTGTTTTGTATCAAGGCGGTCTCAATTTCTGATATTACTGTTTAACAAATAAAGGTTTTGTCGACGACCTCAACCTGTATTTTATTCTGACACATCAAATCTAAACTTTCTTTTGACACACTCTTTACTAACAAGTAATTGCGTAATAAATCTATTACATTGTATGAACAAAAATTCGAAGGTTCTCATACTTCAGTGGAAAAGTTACTCCGTTTGACTTTGTGACCTGAGACTCATTCGTTTCTGATTTTGCATCATCCATAAAAGTTTATATCAACATCACACAAACACTCTCTGTACAAGTATATAGAGGCACTAGAGGCACTCAAGGACAAATGAATTATCGCTGTTTTGTAGCGGAGATAGCGCTCCTATCTCCATGGCGAATGGAATAGTTGGTCTGGTTGCGTTATTGGAATGTTGTGACGTCTCGCAATAGTGTGTTGCATTCAGAATAGGCAAAATGTGCGGTATCAGGGGATTTGACTGCAATCATTTCGTGCGTGAAAGGCGAATAGGCCGATCCATGTCAGAAGTAGAGCAGGTATTTCGCTTTTCACGTGCCTCCATGACAAAGGTGTAAGATAAGTACCTCGTTTGTGGATAACCTACTGCCAACTCTTATGGGCAACAACTTCTTGATGACAAATGCATAATTTAACATCGATTAGGTAGGCCACAGTGCAGCTGGCTTGTCGTCCATGCATCTCTGTTCACTTCGCCTGTATCCTTGACCACTGCACGTCACAGGATACAGGGGTTAGCAGTGGTGCAGGAACACCAACATTACACACTCGAAACATGGAAGGAGCTCTCCTGGGCAAATGCTGTGGTACACGCCGGTGCTACGGCGTAAGTACCTAAGGACACTAGAGACGAGACATCACGCCAAAAGAAAACTGTTCAGGTGGGCGGTGGAGGTATTCTTACATCCGATGAAACGGTGAAATGGGACCTTCGATATATCTGCGATTCTCTCTCTCTCTCTCTCTCTCTTTCTCGCGAATTATACAGTTTCCCACTACCCGATTATCTGAAAATTGTTTTCCGCCTACAGAAATCCCACAGACGACTTGTCTCTTCAGCAGTGCATAACTCCATCAATCCTGAACTGTGTCACAATGGTTTGCGGAACACTCCGCGGACATAAGGGTTGCCTTGTTCCTCCTCTCCCCTTCCCTTTCCCCTGATCAACTGATCTCAGTCCTATAGAACATATCTAGGACGCCATCGAGCACTTCTTGGACGCAACTCTGAGCTGTGGATTTCAGCTGAAAGATCACAGACCAGGTGGACTCCCAAACGCTATCAGTGGCTCGTGATGACCATGCCACGAAGCATCGCTCCCATCCTCAACCAGAATCGGCCACTACTCGCTAGTAAATAGGTGTGCATAAGTGGTATAAGTATACAGGCACTTTTTAGACAAGAGCAGTAAATACAAAGAATGGAAGGAAACGAAGTGGAATTTGCTCCAGTGTCGATGATCGCTGCTTGATAAAAACAAAATCCTTATTATAGACAAAAACTTGTATCTTGATACGAAAGTTATATGTCAAATAGTCGTCTAGTATCCACGTGGTCATCTAAAATATTTAACGTGTTATGTTAATAACAAGATATTCGTTCTGAAGATGACTCATAAGAGGTACAGAAGTCCAACAAATGCGGTCCAAACAACTCTGAATAAAAATTACTTTTCAAAATACAGCAAAATACAATGAGGTGACAAAAGTCATTGGATAGCTATATGTACATATAAACATGGCGGTAGTATAGAGGTATTATATTTTTGTCATCAATCTTCTGTCTGGTTTGATGCGGCCTGCCACGAATTACTCTCCTGTGCCTACCTCTCTATCTCAGAGTAGCACTTGCAACCACGTCCTCAATTCTTTGCTGGATGTATTCTAATCTCTGTCTTCTTCTACACTTTTTAGTATCTACTGGTCCCTCTAGTACCATAGAAGTTATTCCTTGATTTCGTAACAGATATCTTGTAGGTGTTTCCCATATATTCCTTTCCTCGTCGATTCTGCAGAAAACCTTCTCATTCCTCGTCTTATCATCCATTTAATTTTCAACATTCCTGTGTAACACCACATCTCAGATACTTCGAGTATCTCCCGTTCCGGTTTTCCCACAGTCCATGTTTCACTGCCATACATTTCTGTGCTCCAAGCGTATACTCTCAGAATCTTCTCCCTTCTCTTTGCCAGGAATACCTTGTTTGCCAGTGTCAGTGTGCCTTTTTTCTTGTCCTCCTTGCTCCGTCCTTCATGAGTTATTTTGCTGCCTAGGTATCAGAATTCCTTAACTTCATCTACTTCGTGATCACTAGAAAAAGAAGCGCTGGGCGGATTATACTTCAAGTAGCTCCAAAACCCACTGTTAAGGGTACCTTGTTCTTACGTGATGCGTACAAACAAATACGAACCCGGAGCCTGTAGAAGTGAGTAAATGTGGTGTCTACAGTAAATGTGACATCAATATGATGGAATCCACCCAAATTTCCTCTTTCTCCCTCCTTCTCTCATTTAAAAAAAACGCGCTTATGATAGCGCCATGTCAATTTCGTGGCGTTCAAGCAAACTAAAGGATACAAATTGGAAAATGGACGAGTGTGCCGTGGACGTGAGTGGTGGCGGCCTACGTCATGCTGATGCGGCTGAACGAGAGGCCAGCTAACACGTAGCGGCCGTGAATGAGACACCCGAGGTCGTGCCCTTCCCTCATCCGTCACCCACTTGCCCTCTGACACCGCTACACACACACATGGGCATTTGGCCGATCAGGAAATGACCGATTTCGTCACGTGAGAAACCCTACAAGTGTGTCACATGCATGTCCTGCTCACGGCGCCACATGTCTCCTAGTAGCTGTTCCCGTCATGCCCGGTCATATCCACTTGCGCTGATTCTCTCCATCTCAATATTAGAGATCTGTATTTGGGTACTGGGAAACCCAGTTTAGTGATTTTAACAGATTCATCAGGTTGTTAACGCGCTATCCTATTGTTCAGGTTAGGAAAGTCACAGAGAAGGGACGCTCATTTTGTCACAGACCGGTGAAACTTTGACAATGTATAGCATACCGCGCAGCGCGCTAGTTGTCTATTTGAGATGGTGAGCAAGACTAGCATCGAATTTGCCCATCAGATTCACGGCTTTTTTTTAGTACATTCAGCAACCCGAACATCGTTCTCTGGTGGTTTTCCACAGTTGTCTAGGCAACTGTCGGTCTGGTACTGCAACCCTGCCACGAAACATAACATACACAAACAGAAAAATTACGAAAATTAAAGAAAGACTACTTGACTCACCGAGCGCGCGAGTTTTATCCCCCTCCCTCAGAGTAACCTACGGCTGCAACGACGTCAACTGCATCTAACAGCCGAAAAAATACAGTAACTGTGAACTCACGAGGAGGGAATTGCCAACTGGACCAATAACGGCGACGAAATGAATCATAAAGAATATTTGTCCTCTTTATAAGTACTATGAATTTTATTCTACTTCACGTTTTTGTGTGAGTTAGGAAAACACATAATTCCAAATGAAGTTCATGAAATTACGAAACCAAAATAACAGGAGCTTATCAGCTGGGAAAGGAAGAGAAGAAGTCTATCTTCTCGAGTAAACTCTCCTACTATCATTCATCTTTAGTCATTTAGGAAAAAAGCAAAAGCAGTAATCAGCACGAATGGCCACGTTGTGCATTCGAGTGCTGTCAATCCCGAATATATGCCCTGCAAAGTCTCGCTAGGGCCATTTGCTTGGTCGACGAAACGGTGGTATGATGAAGTGTATCCATTAATTCTGATCCCAGACAGGCATTGTACTGTACTGACAACTGAACAGCCATTTAACATTGTTCGACATGTGTGTGAGAAATCGCTGGCTCTCAACATCTATCAAGCGACCCCATTCACGCGGCAACCAAGTACCTCAATAGAATCTCAAAATTACGCTGGCAACCATGGGAACTCTTTCAGTTTTTTCTTTCAGTGACAGATCTAGTTGCTATATAAACGATCCGCCTACCAACATCGAAAGAACAGTTTATGCAAGCCAATGTTGCAGTAGATTTCACTATTGCTATGAAAAAGTATGCACGTTATGAAGGTCAACGCGCTACATCACTTTCGGTTTGACCACGCCGCAGTAATTTGACACCGAAAACAAAAATGATTACATTATACAGATCTTTGCCATGAAGTGTTCCATTCTGTTGTGTTTTCAGTCACTTCCTTGAAACTCCACATTTGCACTTCAGTGACAAATAAGGGAAGAATATATGACAGCACAGTAACTTCTTCCTCGTGAAATATGATTCTGCCGCTACTAGTTGCGCTAAGATGCACTGTTTCACGGAAATGTTTAGCTTTTAAAACCTCATTTGTGACTCTCACGAATCTGGTGGCGATAACTGTCTGTTACGCAGTATTCTTTTTTTCAGCGATTTGTGGATCTATTGCATCTTTAGCTTTTAGATTCCTTCACTTTCAGTCACCGATTGAACACAGACGGTGACAGAATAGGCACGTCTCCCTGTTATGAAACAATTTTTAGGTTTCCGTATCTCGATACGTAAAAATGGAACCCTTATAGGATCAATTTGTCTGTTTGTCAGTCTGTTTGTCTGTTCATGTGTTAAGACCCATTTCTCGGGAACGGGTAGAGCTGTCAGTTTGAAATGTGTGTTACACACTGAGGTCTACAATTCGTTGGTGGTGCAAAATGTTAAGCATCTAAGACAATGTAATTGATATGTGATTTATGTCACATATTTTGATACAATCTCGCCTATAGGGTACTTCCCCTTGACATAGAATCATGAAATTTGGCGTGAGGAATACTTTCACTGTACAAAGGAAAAATATCAGAAAATTGTTGATTTATAATTTTATTGCACAAAAATATTTTTTTGTCATTTGTTGTCCGATTTCAAACCTGAAATTAAAACGTTTTCGAAAGTCTTGGAATTCGTGGGACGGGACATGGCCGTCTACGGATGTCAGTGCAGAATCCAGGTTTACCGATACTGACAACGCTTTATAAAAATGAAAATGAAATCTTATTTCATTAAACATCGGCAAAACTGTTGTGTCATTACTACGAGGAACAGACAAGGAATATGGAAGTACAGATCGCTAAGATCTTTGTGGAGAGTCGACGAAAGTTAGCAGAGTAATATTCGGGTCCCAGTAGTGTAAGTGAAGTTGCAGACCCTTGTGGAACGTGCAGCACAATCAGTAGTCTCGCCGCTGAATCTCGCTGGCCTGTCAGACTCGTGTTGTGCGCGGCGTGCTGACTCCGCGCCGGCTGTATCATTGTGCTCTCCACGTCACATCAGCACTCGGCCCTGCCCGCCTGCTTGCCTGCCTGGGCAGACAAGGCGCATGAGCGATGCCGCTCGTTAACGCGGACGGCTCGGAACTGTCTGGCAGTTTGCAGTATCTTCTTCATCCCTTCTCCTCCGCGCTTAGTCTCAGCTTCTCTCTCCAACTCACTTCATCTCTTCAAATGAATCCGGGCACCCTGTTTTGTGGGTGAGACGGTACGAAACGCTACTTGTGTTCATTCCGGCTTTTGGAAGAATGAAGAGTGTAGTGGTGTCTCATTATATCCCTATCTAAAATCAGGTAATAAATACGGAAAGAGCAACATGTGGTTTTTGTCTTCCTGAATTTTTGCTAGCAATTTATGACTGTTCTGACAATTAATTAACACAATAACAACCTTCCACTAAGCCTCGATCATAAACTAACATGGGGACCACCTGTTAGTCATCCTAGAGAAATCGCACACAATAGGGTAAAAGCACTAATCGACAGAACAAAAGCTTTGCTTCCCGTCATCACTCTCCATTCCTACAAAGCTATCTGTCCCATTCTCTGTCTGGATATCCGTTCTTTGAACGTCTGGCAATCTGCCTTGCATTCTGCTTCCTTCAGCGTCTCCTACGAGAATTCCTTACCCATTCATCACTTTCCGCTCCCTCATTACAGACACTGAACAACGCTCTTGCGTCCTATACAGGCCACAAATTCGACTCAAAGAGCCGGCCGCGATAGCCGACCGGTTCTAGGCGCTTCATTCCGGAACCGCGCTGCTGCTACGTCGCAGGTTCGAATCCTGCCTCGGGCATGGATGTGTGTGATGTCCTTAGGTTAGTTAGGTTTAAGTAGTTCTAAGTCTAGGGGACTGATGACCTCAGATGTTAAGTCCCATAGTGCTTAGAGCCATTTTTGAACGACTCAAAGAATCCCATGACGGACGGAAGATTTGTTTCTTCATCCTTCTGTAATTGGGAATGTAGTCTGCTTCAAATGACATGAATATCGACTTAACAATTACACTTTGATTCCGTTCTTTCTCAAATTCTTCAGCTAGAAAACAATATTTAAGCGGAGAAAGACGGGATTTCCTCGAAGGAGAAAAAGCTAAGCAAGTTCCACGGCTGTCGTGTATTTTTCCCTTCTTGTTCTTCCATTCTCTCACCCCTGGCTGGCGAGGATGGGCAGTAATCTTAAAAGGGAAAATACACGACAGCCGTGGAACTTACTTAGCTTTTTCTCCTTCGAGGAAATCCCGTCTTTCTCCGCTTAAATATTGTTTTCTAGCTGAAGAATTTGAGGAAGAACGGAATCAAAGTGTAATTGTTAAGTCGATATTCATGTCATTTGAAGCAGACTACATTCTCAATTACAGAAGGATGAAGAAACAAATCTTCCGTCCGCTCTACTCTCTTCTTGTCCAAACTATTTATCATCCATGTTTCACTTCAATACATGGCTACACTCCATACAAATACTTTCAGAAACGACTTCCTGACACTTGAATCTATACTCGATGTTAACAAATTTCTCTTCTTCAGAAACGCTTTCCTTACCATTGCCAGTCTACATTTTATATCCTCTCTACTTCGACCATCGTCAGTTATTTTGCTCCCCAAATAGCAAAACTCCTTTACCACTTTAAGTGTCTCATTTCCTAATCTCATACCCTCAGCATCACCCGACTTAATTCGACTACATTCCATTATCCTCGTTTTGCTTTTGTTGATGTTCTCTTATATCCTCCTTTCAAGACACTGTCCATTCCGTTCAACTGCTCTTCCAAGTCCTTTGCTGTCTCTGACAGAATTACAATGTCATCGGCGAACCTCAACGTTTTTATAACTTCTCCATGGATTTTAATACCTGCTCCGAACTTTTCTTTTGTTTCCTTTACTGCTTGCTCAATATACAGATTGAATAACATCGGGGATAGGCTACAACCCTTCTCACTCCCGTCCCAACCACTGCTTCCCTGTCATGCCTCTCGACTCTTATAACTGCCATCTGGTTTCTGTACAAATTGTAAATAGCCTTTCGCTCCCTGTTTTTTTACCCCTGCCATCTTTAAAATTTGAAAGAGAGTATTCCAGTCAACAATGTCGGAAGCTTTCTCTAAGTCTACAAATTCTAGAAACGTAGGTTAGCCTTTCCTTAATCTACACTCCTGGAAATGGAAAAAAGAACACATTGACACCGGTGTGTCAGACCCACCATACTTGCTCCGGACACTGCGAGAGGGCTGTACAAGCAATGATCACACGCACGGCACAGCGGACACACCAGGAACCGCGGTGTTGGCCGTCGAATGGCGCTAGCTGCGCAGCATTTGTGCACCGCCGCCGTCAGTGTCAGCCAGTTTGCCGTGGCATACGGAGCTCCATCGCAGTCTTTAACAATGGTAGCATGCCGCGACAGCGTGGACGTGAACCGTATGTGCAGTTGACGGACTTTGAGCGAGGGCGTATAGTGGACATGCGGGAGGCCGGGTGGACGTACCGCCGAATTGCTCAACACGTGGGGCGTGAGGTCTCCACACTACATCGATGTTGTCGCCAGTGGTCGGCGGAAGGTGCACGTGCCCGTCGACCAGGGACCGGACCGCAGCGCCGCACGGATGCACGCCAAGACCGTAGGATCCTACGCAGTGCAGTAGGGGACCGCACCGCCACTTCCCAGCAAATTAGGGACACTGTTGCTCCTGGGGTATCGGCGAGGACCATTCGCAACCGTCTACATGAAGCTGGGCTACGGTCCCGCACACCGTTAGGCCGTCTTCCGCTCACGCCCCAACATCGTGCAGCCCGCCTCCAGTGGTGTCGCGACAGGCGTGAATGGAGGGACGAATGGAGACGTGTCGTCTTCAGCGATGAGAGTCGCTTCTGCCTTGGTGCCAATGATGGTCGTATGCGTGTTTGGCGCCGTGCAGGTGAGCGCCACAATCAGGACTGCATACGACCGAGGCACACAGGGCCAACACCCGGCATCATGGTGTGGGGAGCGATCTCCTACACTGGCCGTACACCACTGGTGATCGTCGAGGGGACACTGAATAGTGCACGGTACATCCAAACCGTCATCGAACCCATCTTTCTACCATTCCTAGACCGGCAAGGGAACTTGCTGTTCCAACAGGACAATGCACGTCCACATGTATCCCGTGCCACCCAACGTGCTCTAGAAGGTGTAAGTCAACTACCCTGGCCAGCAAGATCTCCGGATCTGTCCCCCATTGAGCATGTTTGGGACTGGATGAAGCGTCGTCTCACGCGGTCTGCACGTCCAGCACGAACGCTGGTCCAACTGAGGCGCCAGGTGGAAATGGCATGGCAAGCCGTTCCACAGGACTACATCCAGCATCTCTACGATCGTCTCCATGGGAGAATAGCAGCCTGCATTGCTGCGAAAGGTGGATATACACTGTACTAGTGCCGACATTGTGCATGCTCTGTTGCCTGTGTCTATGTGCCTGTGGTTCTGTCAGTGTGATCATGTGATGTATGTGACCCCAGGAATGTGTCAATAAAGTTTCCCCTTCCTGGGACAATGAATTCACGGTGTTCTTATTTCAATTTCCAGGAGTGTATTTTCTAAGATAAGTCGTATGGTCAGAATTGCATCACGTGTTCCAACATTTCTGCGGAATCCAAACTGATCTTCCCCGAGGTCGGCTTCTACCAGTTTTTCCATTCGTCTGTAAAGATTTCGCGTTAATATTTTGCAGCTGTCACTTATTAAACTGATAGTTCGGTAATTTTCACATCTGTCAACACATCCTTGATTAACAACTGAAAATTTTGTAAGTAGCGTTCAAACGCATATATACTACCAACAGAAAATCCTAAAGGCCCCATCATTTATTAATTGTATAAATATAAAAAGACGGCTTGCAAAACCATGAAATATCGAACTGACTGTTATGAACGAACATCAGCTATGGGTGTGCTTAAGCTGGGATCTGTATTTTCAAGCATGAAATCTGTGATGCACTTTGCCATACATTGACATATGACACCCCGAGGACTGTTTCTCCACGAAGTGCAGGATATATATTAGCAGGAAATGGGCGACTGCACTTATGCTATATTATACCAACGGGGCCCACATATTCTGCACTGGCGAAGGGCCGGTGTAAGTATCGTATACCACTCCACTGTGGAGCATGCTGCACTGTGAGGCTAGGAATTATGCGCCAGAATCCACTTCGGAATACGTCGCATAGTTGACAAAAGGCGACATTGTCAGACCTCGATGACATATCGTTTGACGTTCGGCGAACCGTCAAGAAATTTTGTAGGCCCACTCGATTCGTAACTAATGGCTGCTCGCACCATACCCCCATTTAGGACAATATGCAACAAAATAATATGGAAATTTCGACTGCGTGTTTTCGTGTATCCAGTGGTCGAGTATGAACCGAGACTCATGCCAACTGCAATACGATGACATTGATACCTCCAACGCTTATACTGTTGGAATCTAGAAAGTCGGATCTGACAATATATTGAGGCCAACGCTGAAGCTCAAGTAGTCATCAGTCCAAATACTTGTTTGATGCAGCAATTTAAGGTCGTGTGCCCTGTGCACAACTACCACAACGTACATTCGTTTGAACTGGTTACTGTAGTTAAGCAGTGATCTCCCCCTGTTTCTAGTTTTACTCATGTTGTACCATAAATTTCTCAATTCAATTCGATGTCTCTACATTAGTCACTCGATCTCCCCATCCAATTTTGAGCATTTTTCTGTAGTTCCACAAACCAAAAACTTCTAATCTCTTTTAGTCTGTACTGTTTATCGTCATCGTTTCAGCGCCATTAAAGCTACACTCTGTAAATAATCCCAGAAAAAATACTCCCACCAATTAAATTTATATTTTATATCAACATACTTCTTTTTTAAGGAAATATTTTCTTGTTATTAGTAGTTATTTAGCTGCCTACATAGCAAAACTCATCTACTACTTTTGGTGTCTCATTTCATAATGTCTGGTCTCGTAAACTGACAAAATGTCCGGGAGAGCGGTGTGCTGACCACATGTCCCTCCATATCCGGATCCAATGACGTCTGTGGGCTGAGGATGACACGGCGGCCGGTCGGTACCGTCGGTGCCGTTGGGCCTTCACGGCCCGTTCGGGCGGAGTTTAGTTTTTAGTTTTATTTCATAACGTTATTTTCTTATAATATAATGGTTTAATTCGAATACTATCCACTACCTTTTGTTTACTTTTGTTGATTTTTATTTCGTAACCTCTCTTCAAGGCACTACTCACCTAGTTAGATTTGCTTTACTGCTTGCTTACCGTAAAAATTGAAAAACTAGAGAGATAGGGTACAACTACAACTTATCAATTCCTCCTCCGCGACTCCCTTTTATGTCGCTCGACTCAAGTAACTGCAGGCGTCTGGTTTTCCGTAAAAGTTGTAGATGCCTTTGGTTGTCTTTATTTCGTCCCTGAAAACTTAAACTCCAAAGAGTTTCTTTAAACCACAGAAAGGCATGAAGCATCGGTTTGTTCTCAGTCTCTTCAACAGTAGATTCGTAGGTATGGTTCAATTAAGCTGGGTGCTGTACAGTGCATGAAGTATGTTTAGTGCGACGGTGAGCGTCAGAACCTTACCGATGTGTTGTGCAGCCTTCTTTAGCTGTAACACAACCGCGTTACTCTCCTCTGTACACCGTAAAACCGCCGTCCTCGTCTTCGTGCACTGCAACCAACGTCGTGCGTGGTCAGCGTAGGGGCCATAGCAAATGTGTCCAGGTGTGCTTGGTGTACACCTCTAGCTGGTTGGGTGGCTTGCGGTGCTATGATCTCACGGGTATAGTTACGCTGTGACAACAATGATTAGCCCCTCTAACGCTACAATTTATTGATCCTTTACAAAAACTATATCATATTGTTGCACACCATTAAGATCAACTGTCACTCTTACGGTACAGTGGAAACAGCAACAATTTCCCTACTGCTAAAATGATCTATTGGGATGTCTCATTTCTCGTCCAGCAAAATGCATTTCGCGCCTACGATGACAGTCTTTAGTTTCCATCACCGTCAGGAGCCTTTTTTATCACATGTAATATCCCCGACGCTGTCAGAAGGTAGTACCCAGCCCTGTCTTTTGCCAGGCCCCGCAGGCGTTCATTCCCCGCCCCTATTAGCTCCAGGCGCTGCCTTATTATTGGAACCCAATGATATTGAGCGCTGGAGATGCGCATGCCAATGATATTAATTTCTGTCCCAATGAGACCACACACTCCACTCCATCAGTCGCCTGCAGCGCACTCTAGAAAGCAGTGCTACTACCACCAGACACGAAACAGAGCCAATGGGCTTCTTAACTTCATACAGCGGGCTTCGAGCTAGGGATGGGAAAGACCGACTGGTTAAAATCGATACCGATATTATAGTTCTGGATAATTGGTATTTTTCGGTATTTGTTTGGATTCGGTTACGACAGGTGAATTTATTTTTTATAAATAACTGGGTTATATATTAATAAGTGCGATAACCGCCTTACCTAATTCGGAAAAGCACGTGTCAGGAATTTCGGCAAGTGTGCCGGTCACACAGAGCTGGGCCCGCCGCTGTTGCCAAGCGGTTCTAGGCATGCCTGGATGTGTGTGATGTCCTTAGGTTAGTTAGGTTTAAGTAGTTCTAAGTCTAAGGGACTGATGGCCTCAGATGTTAAGTCCCATAGTGCTTAGAGCCATTTGAAACATTTCTTTTTTTCACACAGAGCTGGAGAAATTCAAAAATGGCTCTGAGCACTATGGGACTTAACATTTTAGGTCATCAGTCCCCTAGAACTTAGACCTACTTAAACCTAACTAACCTAAGGACATCACACAACACCCAGCCATCACGAGGCAGAGAAAATCCCTGACCCCGCCGGGAATCGAACCCGGGAACCCGGGCGTGGCAAGCGAGAACGCTACCGCACGACCACGAGATGAGGGCGCTGGAGAAATTGCCGAGCGTCGCAGTCATATGGCCAAATATACACGCCGGAGAAGCTACTTGTCGAGAGTAACAATGGACAGTGATTCGTCAGTTAAAATTTCCCCGAAATACAGCAGAGAAACTACAGACACGTTGTTCGTCCATGTGAGGAACTGAAGGAACAGCCCAGTATTTTGCTTTAGTGGTATGGAATGTCAGTAAATTCACTTGAAAAACTGTTATCTATTGTGAAAACAACCTCTGCTAAAGTAAATACTATGATGAGGTATTGTGTTTATCCAGAACAGTAACTATCACTTTAAGGTAAATTCATTGACGTATTAGGAATCGTCGGCTTGGCAAAGGAAGGAAAGACGTTGCCGTTCTATTTCTGGCATACTTTTCCCATCTCGAATCTTGCTAAAAAGTCACACATGCGGCTGTAGCGTTGATTTTATCTCGATTTTCGTTTCGCTCGTCTGATCCAGTTTATAGGTATTACTCTTCTGTCGACCAGAAAAAGTACAAGCACTGGTAATCAAATGTATACCGTTGCTTTACAATGTCAGCAACAGAACCCGATTAACTCGTAAAATACAATCATCTACTTGATACCATGTTCATTAGTTTTACACACAGTATTACGATTTAATTTTACCCGAATTATATTACGGCACTTTATCCAAAATATAGATTACTCACTGTGTCTCAGTCCTGACATGGAATGGGAATTGGGTGGTGCACTAGTGAAGACTGTACACGTTAATTCGGCATCTAGCTTTTTCAGTGATTTCCATAAAAAGCTCAAAGCGAATGCCGGTATAGTTCCTTTCAAAAAATACTGTGTCAATATATTTGCCTACAAATGCTCAACGCGAGGTTGAGTTTTTTCAAATGCCTTCTTCGACTACGGAATGTTGAACCCTAATCTTTCTCCATTCATTGGTAATAGGAGAACAGAACGGATTCCTTTAAATTGACGCAGTTCACCCTGAATGACTTGCCGCCCTCTGCATTCTTTACAAGCGCTAAGGACGTCGTAAAATGTTGATAACAAGAGCATCATTATGAAAATGTTACGTGAACTGGTGATACGTATTATTTAAATTGTTGACAAAATTTTAGGAAACTTATTTGATAACTTTGAAGTCAAATATGTCCTACTGAAATGTCACGATTATCGTTGTTCCATCTGAATAGATAACTAAATTTACAAAACCCAATGGTCTTTTTTCGAAAAGACAGCATTCAATTTAACGCTCGAGGTATTGACAAGGAGGAAAAGTTTAAGGAAATATAATATCAACCTAAGATAGGCCAAAATTAATTTTAATTCCAGTTAGCAATGCCCGTTTATTCAATTAATAGAGGGGATAATGTGTGTGATTGTGTGTGTGTGTGTGTGTGTGTGTGTGTGTGTGTGTGTGTGTGTGTCTACTTTAATGAGTTGACGTAGTGGTTACATTGTTATTACAAGGAAAATTTAAAACAAAGGATTTTACCATAAACAATTCTTTCAACTTATCACGAATATTAGGGACGCTGTATTCTCTGGTTTCACACACGAAGATATTGTTTTCTGCTTTGTTTCTTTTTTTTTAATATTCATACATTTACGTCTACTAAAATACTCTAGTTCGTTCACTCTTCAAACTCTACTTGGATACAGTGATCTCAGCATGGTAATTATTATTCTGGGGTTTATACTTGTTCTCTTGGTTATTTTCGTGAATATCATCTTTTACTTTTACATTGACTGCCTTTAAATATTCTTTGTTTAAAGGGTGATTATTTCTTTGTTTAATTTGCTTAAGTATTTTAATTAAAAATATTGTTTTGATGACCTATATCATTCATATGTAGCAAGTGTTCTTCAAAGTTATATTGCACATCCTTCCTCCTGAAGCTGATTCTCTGTTTCTGTTTGTCATAGCCCATTTCCTGTTGGTGGGCTATGAGTACCTTATACCCCACCCGATGGCCCAGCAGGATCTGACTTTTTCACCCATATCCCTGGCTCTTTTCTTTATAATATAACTTACTGTAGTAAATTGGAAAATCGATATACAGATCATGAAAATTAATACGAAAATCGCCCCACGTTGGGTGCCAAGAATGAAATAAAAATAAAATGACAAACAAAATGAGAGTGCCCCACGTTGGACGTCGATGAATTTGGAAATTGACATGCAAATCAGATCACATTAAAGCAAATGATTAAAGGGATTAGGTTAAAATATGGAAATATTTACGTTTATTATTACATCATCAATAGAAATATATCTCTTAGCACCGATCTAACTGGGCACAGACACGACTCTAATAACAAATGATCTTATTGTTTAATCACTTAATCTCCAACCAAACAAACAACTGACGACACACTAATTGAGGAAGTCACTACTCGACACTGCCTTGCATAAAGGCATGTGTGTGAGGCGCAAGGCTGAGGTAAGCGCGACGAATCGATCACACCTCTTGGTTAATGTGACGGCTGGTTGACAGCTGACAGCTTCCATATTACGTGTTACACAGCTTTGAGACGACAACCCTGGTGGCTCAACTCGTTTCTTTTTCCACGCTGGCTGAATAAATCGATGGCTTTATTTGCGCTCCCTGTGATTATTTGTCTACGGTAACTGTCTTGCAGAGGTGGTGTTTGCATAATATTTAGAGACAGAGATCAGACAAAGTAGTACACTAGGTTGGCGAATGCTTGAAGATTGAACTACCGGACCTGAAGTAAGTCCGTCCGGCATTGAATGGAAAATGAATAGTCATCGGAATGAAAGCAGGGACCTGACTCAAAGTCTGAAGACTGAGTCGACCATTGGTCGGCAGTCGACCACATGTTGGCAAGCCTCTCTTCTGGTTCCCTTGACCGCTCAGCATCTCTCTGCCTGCTCAATGTTCTCCTTACGCTACTCACTGCTGACTACCAACTGCATCGCTGTTCCCTGGGCTGTTCCTGCTTCGCAGTTTGGTTATTCGTCTCCCTCCAGGGCACTAAATTTTCCGTCGTATTGTCTTTGTCATTGGCAAGTTCAATTTTCAGTCCCACCCCGTGACCGAAAAACTCTGTGTTACCACATCTCCCAATCTTCGGCAGGGCGGAAATGTTTGATATTTTCGCAGCAGGTATGTAAACTCTCATTCTCAAGCTATTCCTTACTGTGTCAGTACCTGGAGCTGGATGCAAAACGTACACCATTAGGCATTGCTTCAACTGTCTTCTATATTCCCGAGTTTCCAAGATAGTAGCCACATATAAACAAACCTACTGTAAGTAGGCTGTTTAGGTTTTTATGTTGGTAACGCCACGTAGCGCTCTGTATGAAAATCACCGACTGTGCTGTATGCAGTCTGTGGCTGATTTGCATTGTTGGAATATTGCTATTGTAGTGCTGGGCAGTTAGATGTGAACAGCGCGTAGCGTTGCGCAGTTGGAGGTGAGCTGCCAGCAGTGGTGGATGTGGGGAGAGAGATGGCGGAGTTTTGAGAGCGGATGACCTGGACGTGTGTCCATCAGAGATAGTAAATTTGTAATTCAGGATATCATGAACTGATACATATATTATGACTTTTGAACACTATTAAGGTAAATAAATTGTTTGTTCTCTATCAAAATCTTTCATTTGCTAAGTATGCCTATCAGTAGTTAGTGCCTTCAGTAGTTAGAATCTTTTATTCAGCTGGCAGTATTGGCGCACGCTGTTTGCAGTAGTTTGAGTAATGAAGATTTTTGTGAGGTAAGTGATTAATGAAAGGTATAGGTTATTGTTAATCAGGGCCATTCTTTTGTAGGGATTTTTGAAAGTCAGACTGGGTTGCGCTAAAAATATTCTGAGTCAGTTTAAGCACAGTCATTTATAAAAAATTTCTAAGGGGATGTTTCACTACTTGTTTGTAATATCTGTGTTTAACTCAAGTGTCCCCATGTGTTTCGACTTGGAGGTACCATAGTTGCTGTCTGTCAGACTTTAAATGTGATAACACATCCCAAGCGAGGCAAATACTTCAGTTAAGTTGTCCCAGTCTGATTTTTGGGAAAATCTCACATACAGGTTGCGGCTTAAGTGACCCACCTCATTCTCAGTGTCCGATATCTAAGTAACCACATGCCTTTTCTGTGTATGTTTGTGTGTGAGTTTGTGTGTGTGGTGCGTATGTGACACGTGCGTGTGTGTGTGTGTGTGTGTGTGTGTGTGTGTGTGTGTGTGTGTGTGTGTGTGTTGTAATACATATGTTCGTATTTCAGATATGATGTCAAATGTGCAGTGGATTAATAAAGTGGTTAGCGCGTCTTCTCTTTCACATTTGTCTTCCTTTCTGTGAGAAGGTGAAATAATAATTTTCTATTTCTGATAAACTTAAACGTTATACAGCTCTTCAGCTATTATTCCCTTCTCACACTGCACAAGGAAATCAAAGAGGAATGCCTTGGAGCTTATTGCTGTTTCTGTAGCATTTAGTCATTATTTATTTGTTCAGTTTGAAAACTACCGGCGATGAAAATAAGTACAAAAAGAGGTATCATTGCTGATATTCACTGTCAGACATAGACAACGCTGTAAATGTAACACCGTGTCAGGAAGATTGTTGACACATGGTATATTTTTTTATATTAAAACTTATTTTATGTAGCAAATTTCTCGTGTAATAGCATTTCTTTCTGACATCTCGGTTTACTGTTTTTCCGCCAATGTATCTGAAATCACATGATTGTTTTTTGACTAAACTAAGTATTTCATTTTAAATTTTGAATGGAAGAAAATGGGAATGAATAGAGATGGAAAACAGAGAAAAATTTAAGGCTCGGTCTTTACTATCAAATGTAACAAAAGTTCAGTCTCACTTAACACACTGTGACACGGTGATCGATGAAACAAACGACAGTTCTATTGTTCGGAAACAACTAGGTTCATGCAGTGAACTGCTGACTAGAAGCAGAGTCCAAAACCCACAGAGGTTGCCATAAGTGTGTAAGGCCAGTCCAGAGTGAACACTGAAAGAGAGGAAACTGTAATACAAGTAATAATCGAATGCTGTGAAACGATTGTAATATTCTTCAGTGAACACACCTGGAAGTAAGTGGAAGATCACAGCATTTCCGCCAGCCGGTGTGGCCGAGTGGTTCTAGGCGATTCAGTCTGGAACAGCGCGACCGCTACGGTTGCAGGTTCGAATCCTGCCTCGGGCATGGATGTGTGTGATGTCCTTAGGTTGGTTAGGTTTAAGTGGTTCTAAGTTCTAGGGGACTGATGACTTCAGATGTTAAGTCCCACCATTTGAACAGCATTGCCAATCTTTTGCTACGAAGTTGTTTAATTTCTTTTACACTAGTTGACGTATCCAAACTGCTCGAGTGGCTCTGACAATGATAGCTCCACGTACTAGAGTGTAAATGCAGCGTAGCTCTAAATTAATTTGATGGATAGTCACGCACCGAGAGAGTGCAAAGCAGCTGCACGAATTACCCATTAAGTTTTATAGCCATTAAGCGCCTAGACCTTGGACGGGAATAGAATTATCAACCGCTATGGCAAGCTAAACCAAAAGTTATGAGCAGAAGTATTATTTCTCCTCTGCAGTAGTGGTTACAATTATTTTCTTCCTCCTTACGAGTAAGCCTACAACAAACTGACGTGCTCATTCAACAACGGCCTTTCGACTTTTCGACTAATTATCCCCAGGTGTTATGCCGAAAGTCCTTCTTTACTGTGAATATATCAGAATATATCTACATGGGAATAACAGAGTCGTAATTAAGCACTAGGCTAGTAGGTACAGAAGTGATCAGATGCGATCTGTTCCGTCTGCAGTCTGTAAAAACGATTTTCACCGAGTCTGGTTTTACTTGAGAAC
This sequence comes from Schistocerca serialis cubense, assembly GCF_023864345.2. Classification (NCBI taxonomy): domain Eukaryota; kingdom Metazoa; phylum Arthropoda; class Insecta; order Orthoptera; family Acrididae; genus Schistocerca; species Schistocerca serialis. The sequence continues at coordinate 710,720,759 of NC_064638.1, forward strand.
CGGAATTCTATACAGACATGCGCAAAGCTCCTCATTCTTCAAGTCGTGAGGATTAACTCCTTCATCTGCATGTTAAACACTAAAGTAATCATAAATTAAATAACTATGGACTGAATCTGTGCATGATCGACGCCCTGTGTCCAGTGAAAGCGATGACGAAAACTCTTCGACAAAATACGTGTCAGTCCCTTCTTCATAGACTGTGATTAGAGAGAAATGTCTGTCAGTCAAGATCTGTGGGAAGCAAACCGACATGTAATTAATTTTACCCTTGGAGAGATACTTAAGTGCCGTCCGCTTGAATTCCTATCGCAAGACCAACGCCATGTACACTCCTGGAAATGGAAAAAAGAACACATTGACACCGGTGTGTCAGACCCACCATACTTGCTCCGGACACTGCGAGAGGGCTGTACAAGCAATGATCACACGCACGGCACAGCGGACACACCAGGAACCGCGGTGTTGGCCGTCGAATGGCGCTACTTGCGCAGCATTTGTGCACCGCCGCCGTCAGTGTCAGCCAGTTTGCCGTGGCATACGGAGCTCCATCGTAGTCTTTAACACTGGTAGCATGCCGCGACAGCGTGGACGTGAACCGTATGTGCAGTTGACGGACTTTGAGCGAGGGCGTATAGTGGGCATGCGGGAGGCCGGGTGGACGTACCGCCGAATTGCTCAACACGTGGGGCGTGAGGTCTCCACAGTACATCGATGTTGTCGCCAGTGGTCGGCGGAAGGTGCACGTGCCCGTCGACCTGGGACCGGACCGCAACGACGCACGGATGCACGCCAAGACCGCAGGATCCTACGCAGTGCCGTAGGGGACCGCACCGCCACTTCCCGGCAAATTAGGGACACTGTTGCTCCTGGGGTATCGGCGAGGACCATTCGCAACCGTCTCCATGAAGCTGGGCTACGGTCCCGCACACCGTTAGGCCGTCTTTCGCTCACGGCCCAACATCGTGCAGCCCGCCTCCAGTGGTGTCGCGACAGGCGTGAATGGAGGGACGAATGGAGACGTGTCGTCTTCAGCGATGAGAGTCGCTTCTGCCTTGGTGCCAATGATGGTCGTATGCGTGTTTGGCGCCGTGCAGGTGAGCGCCACAATCAGGACTGCATACGACCGAGGCACACAGGGCCAACACCCGGCATCATGGTGTGGGGTGCGATCTCCTACACTGGCCATACACCACTGGTGATCGTCGAGGGGACACTGAATAGTGCACGGTACATCCAAACCGTCATCGAACCCATCGTTCTACCATTCCTAGACCGGCAAGGGAACTTGCTGTTCCAACAGGACAATGCAAGTCCGCATGTATCCCGTGCCACCCAACGTGCTCTAGAAGGTGTATGTCAACTACCCTGGCCAGCAAGATCTCCGGATCTGTCCCCCATTGAGCATGTTTGGGACTGGATGAAGCGTCGTCTCACGCGGTCTGCACGTCCAGCACGAACACTGGTCCAACTGAGGCGCCAGGTGGAAATGGCATGGCAAGCCGTTCCACAGGACTACATCCAGCATCTCTACGATCGTCTCCATGGGAGAATAGCAGCCTGCATTGCTGCGAAAGGTGGATATACACTGTACTAGTGCCGACATTGTGCATGCTCTGTTGCCTGTGTCTATGTGCCTGTGGTTCTGTCAGTGTGATCATGTGATGTATGTGACCCCAGGAATGTGTCAATAAAGTTTCCCCTTCCTGGGACAATGAATTCACGGTGTTCTTATTTCAATTTCCAGGAGTGTATTTTGCATGAATGTATATGGGCTAATACTCCTATTTCTGTTGTCTGGGCATGACATTCGGTCGGTGTTCAGGATCTCTGAGAGAATAAATGGCATAATCAGTGCAGAAGCTTATTATAACATGTGGGAATGGATAATGAAGCCGAACGTTGAGATGCTCCACAGAGTGATGTCTTTTCTGCAGGCGTCAATAGAAAAAGGCATGAACCTTGTAAATTCAATGTTTTCAAATAATCGTTCATTCATATTCTAAACGCTACTATTCTATGATTCCTTCGTTGCCCCAAAGGTCTCCACACATTTGTTTCATCTCCATCTGATCTTTTTGCTGGCTTCATCGTCTTCATTCCCAAGGCCGGTTTGACGCAGCTCTCCACGCTAGTTTATCCTGTGCAAAACTCTACATCTCCGAATAACTACTGTAATTTAAATTTTTTTGAACCTTATTAGGGTACTCATTCCTTGATATTCCTCTACAATTCCCCTCCCTTCCTCCTTTCTCCCCCCCTCCCCCAATTCCCTACGACATAAACTTGACCATTCCTTGATGGCTCAAAATGTACCTTATCAATTGGTTTCTTTATTTAATCAACTCATGAAACAAATATCTTATCTTTCCTGTTCTATTCAGTACCTTTTTTTTACGTGATCCACCCATATAATCTTCAGCATTCTTCTCTAGCATCAAATTTCAAGAGCATCTATTCTCTACTGTTTGAACTGCTTATCTTCAACGTTTCACTTTCGCACTAGGCTACAGTGCAAATACCTCCAGAAAAAACTCCCTAACACTTCAATTTATATTAGATTTTAACAAATACCTTTCGTAAATGTATATATTGCTATGGTCAGTCTAAATTTCATATTCTCTCTACTTCGACCATCATGAATTATTTTGCTCCCCAAATAGCAGAACTCATCTACTACTAAGTGTCTCATTTCCTAATCTAATTCACTCAACATCACCTGATTCAGTTGCACTATATTGAATTATCCTTATTTTGCTTTTGTTGATGTTCGTCTTATATTTTCCTTTCAAGCCACTGTCCATTCCGTTCGACTGCTCTTCCAAGTCCTTTCTTGTCTCTTGACTGAATTTCAGTGTCATCGGCAAACCTCAAAGTTATTATTTCTTCTCCCTGAACTATAATTCCTACTCTTTTTCTCTGGTTTCCATTACTGCTTTGCTCAATGTACAAACTGAATAATATCGGGGATAGGCTAAAACCCTGTCTCACTCCCTTCTTAACCACTGATGCCCTTTCATGCCCCTCGACTCTTATAACAGCCTTCTTGTTTCTGTATAAGCTGAACATAATCTAACTCTCCCTGTTTTTTATCTTTGTTACCTGAAAAATTTCAAAGAGTGTATTCCATTTGACCTTGTCAAAAGCTTTCTCGAAATCTAAAAATTTTTAAACGTGGGTTTGCGTTTCTTTGACCTTTCTTCTAAGAGAAGTCATAGAATCAGTATTGCCTCTAGTGTTCCGTTCCTACGTCTCTCCGGAATCCAGACTGATCCTCCTCGAGGCCGGTTTCTACAAGTTCTTCAATTCTTCTCTAAAGAATTGGTGTTAGTATTTTGCAACCAAGACTTAATAAGCTCATAATTCGGAGACATTCACACCTGTCAGCACCTGACTTCTTTGGAATTGGAGTTATTAGATCGTTGTTGAAGTCTGAAGTTATATCATTTTTCTCATATATCTTGCGTACCAGGTGGAATAGTTTTGTTATGGTTGAATCTCCCAACGATACCAATAGTCCTGAGGGAATGTCGCCAAGTGTAGCGGCCTTGTGTCGACTTAGGCCTTTCAGTGCTCTGCCAAATTCTTCTTGCAGTATCATGTCTCTCATCTTATCATCAGCTACTTCCCCGTCCTTTTCTGTAACACTGCCTCCATTTCCCCTGTATAGCCCCGCTATACATAATAGTTCAACAAAATTAATTTTAGATATAAAACAATATGTTAACTCGACAAACAAACTCACATTAACATCATTTAGTACCCAATAAAGTACGGAGGGTCCAACACAAACTTATAATGTAAAAATTTAAGGTAATGACGACAACAAACGAAAACTGTTTCAGACCTAATTTTCGTAGAATAATTACCACTTTAAACATGTTGACATTTTTCAGATTTGACGATGGTACAAAAGTGTTGAAACATCTGTATGAAAAAACAGTCTTTACATAACAGGCGGGCTTTATATTCAGTAATTTTACTTGCAATCACGGCCACTCCAAGAGCAGAAAAACCAAATGATTCACTGATAACCATAAGAGCCCAATGCGCAGACACACAATTTCGAGAACAAAAGAGGTTGGTGAAAATCAAATTTATGACCAAACCATCAGTCACAGAGGTCTGAATTGTTCTTTAACCAAGTCTCTAAATCCTGTACTTCCCATGAAAAACTAATTATCCACTTTATGTTATGAAATATTAATTAGTATTTAAAATTATATGATTATAATATTAATTCACAAAATTTCCATATATAGGCCAGTGATAATAGTGTCGTTCACAGTTACAAAGTTTGCAATTAATGTGATATTAGAATCAGAACTTAAAGAACAGATATTAAACACATCACACACACAGTTGAGGCCTGTTCCAGCACTTGATGTCCTCGTTATCATTATTTTCATCAAGCACATTCTGTGGCTTGAGGTTCAGATAAAACAGCGGATACATCTCCGATTATTAAGTATTACTACTATGTACACGATGTATAAGCTAAATTATGTTGCCAGTCCTAAATAAAAACCGAACATCGCACAACAACAAAATAATGCTCTGTACTTTGGGCCCATATGGAAATGAATATTCGAGAAATCGAAGAGACAGCTTTTCATAAATTTTGATTTACACAGCGTGAGACTACAGATCTATATAAATCTGGTTCACCATAGGATCAACAAATGTCAGGACCATGAATACATGCTACAGTCTCAAAATCGGTGGCGGTGTGCTTCAGGCTGCTATGATTCTCAGCACCTTTACTAACCTGATGTAAGTATTTTGTGAAGCATTTTTGATAGTCGAGTTCAGTAATTCTTTCTGGTAAGACATTGCAGTAGCCTTCGATGTAAATTAACTTCAGCAGAATTTCAATAAAAATGAAACTTTTGAGCGAGTTGACTACTATTGCAGTGCTAGTGTGACATAACCACTGGGATACATTTAACTTTAGTAGTATAAAATAGTATTTTTAGAAGTGTATTAGCCTTCGGTGTACGATTTTACAAGGGATCAGAAATTCTGACGTCCGCTGACTGCCTTCCAGCGTTTTTGTTGACTGGTCTGTTCGGCTACAGTGGAGTACGTAGTGGTATCGTCTCTTCTAAATTTCTTGCCATTTAACGAAATTAGACTTTAGAACGAACTCAGTTTGTTGCTATCAAAGGCCAGGTGCTGCTCGTGACGTAAACAGAAACTGTACTGCCGGAGCGAGACAAGGCCTCTGGCTGGGCATGTTAATCGCCGGGGTTGCGGAGTCATAAATAACAGCGCTTTTAAGCTGCCGAAGATACACCTTGCAACTATGGGACAGCTGTGAATGATCACTTGTGTAGCCGTAAAGTTGCGTGTAGATCATCATTCCCCCAGAGTCGTTAAATTCAGAGTAAAGAACCAGATCAGTCAACGAAATTTAGAGAGTTCTTAACGACCTGCTACGAAGACCTTAACACGGTTAGCAATAGAACACAAGAACAGAAGGATGGGTCTTCGCATAGTTAACAACAAATTATGAATAATCGAAGTCCGATCAGAACTCGAGGAAACCGTTGCAGCTGTATCAAAATGCGCGCTCTGAAGGCTAGAAGTGATAACAGGTGTGTCGCAGTACGTGATCGCACGCGTATTTGAGCGCACATCTCTGCAAGAGGACACCTCTGTTGTGTCACCGGCATTCGTCGTCTGCGAAGGAGCGGGAAACTGTGACTAGTTGCTAGCTGCGTATCTCAGATTTTACATCAGTATGGCGGTTTGGCGGGGAATCACAGTTATTGTCAGATATAAGAGCGACTAGTTGACTTATTTTGTCCTCAGGACACTATCGCTATGATCATGAGTAATAGCTTTTTAAAACTAACTGTTCTTTTTTATGAATAGTTCACAACAGTTTCAAATTTCACAGAAATGAGGAAAGGTTTACGGATGTTTCAAGCCAATGTTTTGAGCGAGTTAAAATTATGTGGCAGTTTGCGATATGAATCTGAACGCACTTAAAAAATATCCGGATAAGTGTGAGTAGAGCTCGCGCACCGAGTGTTCCGTACAAACTTAATTATGTATATAGGTAATTCATCTACCACTGACGTAGAGAAATCCGACCATTTTTGCCTCTTATCGATATCGATACTGGCAAGATATCAAAATATGTGACGTACATGGCCGTATCTTTTGACTGCATTGACTTACAAGCTCAAATGTTTCCTACCACAAAGGGACCATAGACCTTAGAATGTGACACAAATTTAAAATTGATACATCTACCCTTTCCTGAGAAAAAGAAGTCCTAACAGACGGACAAACAGATAGCCGGATAACAACTGAAAAAAAATTTATTTTTCTTGCGATGTAATTATAAATTAACAATTGACAGATTTTTTTCTTTTCTTGGACTATGAAACCGTGCTTCCTGCCAAATTTCGAGACTTTAGGTTAGCGGCAAGTACCCTACAGGCTTTGATAAGTGACATAAATGGCCTTATATTTGATTTCATTGACGTAGAAGTTCAAATTTTGTACATCAGCAAGGGACTATAGATTTTAGCATGTGACTCAATTTCAGCTCGATAAGTTTACCCATTCCTGAGAAAAGGGGTTGTTTGGCTGGCTCTGAGCACTATGGGACTTAACATCTATGGTCATCAGTCCCCTAGAACTTAGAACTATTTAAACCTAACTAACCTAAGAACATCACACAACACCCAGTCATCACGAGTCACAGAAAATACCTGACCCCGCCGGGAATCGAACCCGGAAACCCAGCCGCGGGAAGCGAGAACGCTACCGCACGACCACGAGTTGCGGACAAGGGGTTGTTAACAGTCGGATAGACGAGCACACAGACGGAAGGAAAACAAATAGATGAATGGCTCTGAGCACTATGGGACTTAACATGTGAGGTCATCAGGCCCCTAGACTTAGAACTACTTAAACCCAACTAATCTAAGGACATCACACACCTCGCAGGTTCGCTGAGACCGTAGCAGCAGCGCCGTTCCAGACTGAAGCACCTAGAACCGCTCGGCCACAGCGCCCGGCAACAAAGTGATCCTAAAAGTGGTTTGAAAGAAAGGAAAACATCGCCCGCAATTGGGTACTGAAAGAAATTCAACGGTGGAAAACGAAAATTGATGTCCAACCGGGACTCGAAACTGGATTGCCAGTTTTGTGCGACTGGTTCCATAAACCGCCTCGGCTATCCGGACACGTGTTCCGTCCAACCCAAAACCTCAGCTTGCAGCGTCCATTGTTCTTTAAGCCATTTTCTCAGCTTTTGGCTGAGTCCTGCAAGAGTACGGACGGTGTGCATCCGCACTGAAACTACGGCGAACCGTGTATGCTCATAGACATTCCTTTATATATGGTGATCCTCTACCAATTTAGGTACGGAATCCTAATAAGGGTTAGAAGTTTAGCCTGAGACCGCTTCCTCTGTATGGGAAAAATGTTTTCAATGCAGGTCCCAAACACGAACGCTCAATCAGACTTCGACGGAACTGCCTAAAGAGTCTTCTACGCGATCAGCCGCCACTGAATGGTCGCGCCTCGCGTTCCCGCAGCTGTGTCCGACAGGCTGTCGACTTCACTCATATCGATCTGCTTCCATCTGCTACGAGAGCAATTTCCCCGACTTTCTCCCGTTGCGCAGGAACGCTGAACTTCGTGCGAACTGACGCGTCTGATTACAAAGTTAGTTGCCACTAACTGACCACCGAACTTTTCATAGGCGCATTGCTTAGTTACAGCAGTTGTAGGGCTGAAGAAGGGCCAGAGGACAGCGTCATGTCGTATGCACGTGTCAACAATGATCTAGCACTACTACCGGTGATACTTCGAGTGTCCGCAGCTCGTGGTCGTGCGGTAGCGTTCTCGCTTCCCGCGCCCGGGTTCGATTGCCGGCGGGGTCAGGGATTTTCTCTGCTTCGTGATGACTAGGTGTTGTGTGATGTCCTTAGGTTAGTTAGGTTTAAGTAGTTCTAAGTTCTAGGGGACTGATGACCATAGCTGTTAAGTCCCATAGTGCTCAGAGCCATTTTTGACACTTCGAGTATGCAGGCTGGGTTACGTGTAAACCGTCCAAAGAAAGCAGAGAGCACTACTTTTTCCACTTTCTCCAACTGCCGAAATCTGCAAAGGCCTTTTCATCTTACTCGTGCTCTATTACTAGCGACCGTATAATTAATGAAGTATTTCCCACAGTGACACAAACTTTGTGATATTCCTCCGCCACACTTGAGCACATTTTTTGTCCTGCAAGTGTCTACGAAAAGCCAGTGCTTATTCGGAAATCATATTGTCAGTTAGTCCTTTCTTTGCATTCGAAGTCATTTAGACGACCATAGAGACTTAACAACCACAGGTAAACCAAAGCGAGGCAGATCTCTTCCAGTGACGGACTTGGATCGTCGAGTATTGTGGAGAGTAGTTGTAAAAAGTCAACGGAAGGCACCACTGGTGAGTTTTAAAGTGCTAACAGCATCCAACGAACACATAGACTGTGCGTAGCGACTTATAAAGAATGAGATCAATGTTCGAGTACCTCTTCTTAAGTTGGATATTTCTTTTAAAGATAAGCGATACGTCTGTGTTGCAACACATGTGATCCCAGTGTGCAAAGAGTATGAGCCGCGGTTTGTTCCCACAAAGCGCAACACGCATAAGAAACTCCTGTTATTACACTCCTGGAAATTGAAATAAGAACACCGTGAATTCATTGTCCCAGGAAGGGGAAACTTTATTGACACATTCCTGGGGTCAGATACATCACACGATCACACTGACAGAACCACAGGCACATAGACACAGGCAACAGAGCATGCACAATGTCGGCACTAGTACAGTGTATATCCACCTTTCGCAGCAATGCAGGCTGCTATTCTCCCATGGAGACGATCGTAGAGATGCTGGATGTAGTCCTGTGGAACGGCTTGCCATACCATTTCCACCTGGCGCCTCAGTTGGACCAGCGTTCGTGCTGGACGTGCAGACCGCGTGAGACGACGCTTCATCCAGTCCCAAACATGCTCAATGGGGGACAGATCCGGAGATCTTGCTGGCCAGGGTAGTTGACTTACACCTTCTAGAGCACGTTGGGTGGCACGAGATACATGCGGACGTGCATTGTCCTGTTGGAACAGCAAGTTCCCTTGCCGGTCTAGGAATGGTAGAACGATGGGTTCGATGACAGTTTGGATGTACCGTGCACTATTCAGTGTCCCCTCGACGATCACCAGTGGTGTACGGCCAGTGTAGGAGATCGCTCCCCACACCATGATGCCGGGTGTTGGCCCTGTGTGCCTCGGTCGTATGCAGTCCTGATTGTGGCGCTCACCTGCACGGCGCCAAACACACATACGACCATCATTGGCACCAAGGCAGAAGCGACTCTCATCGCTGAAGACGACACGTCTCCATTCGTCCCTCCATTCACGCCTGTCGCGACACCACTGGAGGCGGGCTGCACGATGTTGGGCCGTGAGCGGAAGTCGGCCTAACGGTGTGCGGGACCGTAGCCCAGCTTCATGGAGACGGTTGCGAATGGTCCTCGCCGATACCCCAGGAGCAACAGTGTCCCTAATTTGCTGGGAAGTGGCGGTGCGGTCCCCTACGGCACTGCGTAGGATCCTACGGTCTTGGCGTGCATCCGTGCGTCGCTGCGGTCCGGTCCCAGGTCGACGGGCACGTGCACCTTCCGCCGACGACTGGCGACAACATCGATGTACTGTGGAGACCTCACGCCCCACGTGTTGAGCAATTCGGCGGCACGTCCACCCGGCCTCCCGCATGCCCACTATACGCCCTCGCTCAAAGTCCGTCAACTGCACATACGGTTCACGTCCACGCTGTCGCGGCATGCTACCAGTGTTAAAGACTGCGATGGAGTTCCGTATGCCACGGCAAACTGGCTGACACTGACGGCGGCGGTGCACAAATGGTGCGCAGCTAGCGCCATTCGACGGCCAACACCGCGGTTCCTGGTGTGTCCGCTGTGCCGTGCGTGTGATCATTGCTTGTACAGCCCTCTCGCAGTGTCCGGAGCAAGTATGGTGGGTCTGACACACCGGTGTCAATGTGTTCTTTTTTCCATTTCCAGGAGTGTAGTAACGTTAAGGCCATTCAGATTATTTACTGAGGATAGGAATGACTGGAAATATCTGAAAGTTTCGTACACCCAAATTGATGACGCAAAAATTGGTGTGCAGTATGACACATTTTAACAGTGGCAGAGCATACACTTTGTGATCAAAATTATCGGAGTCCATTTCTCTCTGTCACGAGAGGTGGACCCGACAATATAAAAAGAGGCAGGGAGTATTGCTTTGTTAGTAGAAAAGCAATAACAACAGAATCGATCTGTCACGAGAGCTGAGAGTCCTCGAAAGTGGACTAGTCATTGGATGTCACCTGAGTAACAAATCTATCACCGACGTTTCAACCTTTCTAAAGTTGCCCAAGACGATAGTTGATTATATGTGAAGTGGAAACGCTAAGGAGCAACCACAGGTGAACCAAAGGCAGGCAGATCTCTTCCAGTGAAGGTCTGGGTTCGCCGAGTATTGTGGAGAGTAGTTGTAAAAAGTCAACGGAAGGCACCACTGGTGAGTTTCAGAGTGGTACCAGCATCCAACGAACATACTGATTGTGTGTAGCGACTTATAAAGAATGAGATCAATGTTAGAGCAGCTCTTCTCAAGTTAGATATTTCTGTTAATGATAAACGACCCCTGAGGTGGTGTTAAAGAGCGACATCACTGGACGGCGGATGACTTGAAGCGAGTGGATTGTAATGATGATTCATGCTGTGGTAATGTAGTCTGATGGAAGAGTTTGAGTTTGGGTTTTTAAAATGCCTGGAGGACGTTGCCTACCAACAGTGAAGTATGGGGGAAATGATGCTAAGGGGTGGAGGAGGGAGTTTTTTCTGATTAGGGTGTTGTTCCCTCATTGCACATAAGACAACGCTAAATAAGGAGTGATAAAGATGCGCTGTGCATCGGTATGTGTTGAGTGCAATGGAGGAATAATTCGGAGATGGTGAGTGTTTGTATCACCGGGTCAACGTACCCTGTCATAAAGCACCGTCTGTGAAATAGTGCCGGCCGGTGTGGCCGAGCGGTTCTAGGCGCTTGAGCCTGAAACCGCGCGACCGCTACGGTCGCAGGTTCGAATCCTGCCTCGGGCATAGATATGTGTAATGTCCTTAAGTTAGTTAGGTTTAAGTAGTTCCTAGTTCTAGGGGACTGATGACCACAGATGTTAAGTCCCATAGTGCTCAGAGCCATTTGAACCATTTTTGTGAGATAATGGATTGTGGGCAATAACATTCCTGAAAAAGACTGGCCTGCTCGGAGTCCCGAACTGAACAGAATGAAGCACAGTTGGAATACCGTCGTCTTCGCTCCAGAAATCAGATTATAGCAGCACTGCCTTCTCTGGTTTTGGCTGTGGAAGAAGACCTGACTACCATTCCTTCACAGACATTTAAACACCCCGATGAAAGAGCCTTCAACAGAGTTTAGGCAGTCATAAACGTGAAGGGTGTGGATACCCAATTTCAGTGTCCCCTTATAGGTGTTCGGATACTTTTGATTAGGTAGTCCATGTTAGTTTAACGGGGTAGTTCGTCCTTTGACTTTATTTTCTCGTGGTATAAGTTGAGTAATGACGTCGTTTTGAAGAAACCTTCAATTTCCCCTATCGCCACCTTCGTCTAACAATCGAGAGTATATAAGTATTCGCATCGTTGCCTCAAGAGGACATCGGCTGAGAGGGATCTCATCAATGTTCCTGTATCTTCTGAAGATTCTATACGGGTCTCGGTGAGGTACAGTACGACAACAGCTGAAAGATTGGTGTCAATAGGTTCGAGTGAGAGAGCGGTTGACGGGCGTGGACCGACAAAAGCCGCCGCTGTCATGAACAGCGCCTTCTGAGAGCCCTCGCTGGAGGCACACGCCTCATTGAACAGCGCCTCGTCTCTGCGTCAGCTGGCACGGCGGTCGATACTCGGCGCGCGGCGCCCACGCTGGGCCACCGAACGGCAAATGGCGCCGGCAAACGGCGCACCTGTCGTGGGCGGCAGGGGCCGCGCCTCCCACCCACAGGAAGTCACACACGCACACAGGTGACACGTCCAAACACGGGGGAGCAGATCGGCTTCCGGAAGCTACTGAAATCAGAGACGGACATCCACGCAGAGAGCGCAGGTACGCCATTATCCGTGTACAAAGGAAGCGTCTAACTGCCTCTTCTAGTCTTTACTATGCCTCCCACCGTTGAGACGAATTACTGATGCAGATTCCTGACACAGTCCTTCACGTGCAGCCTAAAGGAGCCAAAGTATTCACAGAAGATCGGTCTCTCTCGTTACGTACCTGCATTCTGATATCCAGTATATGTCAAGCCTGCAGCAAACATCTACACTCTATAGTCACAGATGACCACCTATCAAAGGCAGCAACAGGGATATGGAGCGATGCCGACTCCGGTGCTGTGGACAGCTGCGCTAGGTTTGTCCGTTGTGCAGCCATGACGCGAACAGCACTATCGAGGTGGTCTCACATATTCTCAATTGGGTTAAATCCGGAAGGTTTGAGCGCCAAGGGACAATGACAAACTCATCCTGGGGCTTTCCGAAACGCGCAAGTATACTGTGAGCTGTGTGCCACGTTGCTGCCCTGGTGGTCATCGTGCTAAGTAAGAAACAAACTTCACGTAAGGGTGAACATGGTCCCCAAGGATAGATGCCTACTTGTGTTGATCCAATTGGTCTTCCAAAATGACGAGGAATGGCACGAAAATATTTCACAGAGGAAGACACTCCCTCCACCGTCCTGGGCTTTCCGAGATTGTTGCAAGGTGTTTGGGTTCAGATGCTTCAGTCCATTCAGGCCAAAGCCCGTCAGTCCTATGGAGCATAAAACATGGTTAATCTGGAAACGCCACCTGCTGTCATTTAGAGGATGTCTAGCTGCGGTACTGGCGTGCAAACTCCAGCCTTCGTCGCCGAAAACAGCAGTCAGCAAGGGTGCATGACCCAGGCGCCTGATGCGGAGGCTCACACGCAGCGACGTTCACTGAACACTCGTTGAGGAGACACTGTTGGTAGCCTCTTGGTTCGTCATTTGCTCAAGCGTTGTACGTCTATCCGCCCTTACACATCTCCGCAACCGTAGTTCAACCTGAAATGATACTTAAATCTAGACCCTAAGCTGTCGACAGGCGTTGATCAACGGGGACAGTTGAAAATTATGTGTCTCGTCCGCGACTTGAACCCGGGATATCCTGCTCACATGGCAGACGCTCTATCCATCTGAGTCACCGAGGGCACAGAGGATGGTGCGACTGCAGGGATGTATCCCTTGCACGCTCCCCGTGAGACCCACATTGTCAATTTAATGTCCACACACTACATACATAGTCATCGTTGGTCCCGTTCTTGCAGGATCTTTTTCCGGCCGCCGTGATGTCGGAGATCTGATGTTTTCCCAAGTTCCTGATATTCACGGTACACTCGTGAAGTGGTCACACGCGAAAGTCCCCACTTCATCGCTATCACAGAGATGCTATGTGTGGTGTCACCGCCAGACACCACACTTGCTAGGTGGTAGTTTTAAATCGGCCGCGGTCCATTAGTACATGTCGGACCCGCGTGTCGCCACTGTGTGATCGCAGACCGAGCGCCACCACAAGGCAGGTCTCGAGATACGGAATAGCACTCGCCCCAGTTGTACGGACGACTTTGCTAGCGACTGCACTGACGAAGCCTCGCTCCTTTGCGGAGCAGACAGTTAGAATAGCCTTCAGCCAAGTCCATGGCTACGACCTAGCAAGGCGCCATTAGCCTTACATAGCAATTGATACTTATCGTATAAAGCATGTCTCATCAAGAACGATGTATACGACAAGGATGGATTAAAGTTAAGTATTCCAAAAGCTACGTACTTTTCTTTATAGCATTCATTACGTATCCTGTTTCAGACCTCACGCCATCCTTCGTGTGTTTATAGCGTGCATTGCGGTCCCCTCAAATCACACTGTGTCGGCACTTCTGTCGACACATCACTATGTCCCATCGCTTGTGCTGCCATTGTAATAGCAAGAGCCGACCTACAAAAATTCGCCAGACACTTGTTGTCTGATATAGACGTTGCCGACCGCAGCGCCATATTCTGCCTTTTTACACATCTCTGTATTTGAATACGCATGTCTATACCAGTTTCTTTGGCTTCAGGTGCAAATATTCCTGAGAATAGCCTCCGTATCAAAGTTGAATCAAACTTTTAGCCAGTTACCACCAAGAAATATTTGACCGATAACTTGTTTATGCCCCTAGAAAATAGAAATTTTCTGAAATAGTTGTGGATTGCTAGTGTGCGCTCAGTAATACGATTCTGACTGGATTAATATGGAGATCAAATGACTGATAGCCAAATAACACTCATTAACATCATAAGATTATTATTATTTCTCGGAAAAGTTCGAACATGGTGTCGAAGAGAATTAACATGGGTAGGATAAAAAAAATCGACTAACTTACCACGTTAAATTCGAACAGATTCCCATGTTTTCGACGACTGCCTCCGTCATCGTCATCAGAGACTAAACCTGATCGTCGCAAAACTGACGAGACTCCCACATTTCACTTAAGTCCCAGAGACGGCGCATGCTGAGATGGTGCCCTGTGCGTCCATAAATTACGGTACTGCTCACTGTATAGCGTCAGTTAGTTGCAGCGCCACTATTCATAACAGGCGGTACACTATTTGAAGTTTTCCTCTGTGGTGTCTCTTTATCAAGTTCATGCTTCCATGTATAGCTAAATGCATAGCCCGTGCCTCTATCGATGTTGTAATCACATAATCTAATTTGTACTGCTTCTCTGGCCACAGAGTTCCAGAGTGCGTTCAGAAGTAACCTTGTGTTTACTAGATTGTGCTCGGCCACTGCCGATTTTTTTTCAAGTTCTTGTTATTATGGTGACGCTGGTGTTCATCACAGCAATCGACGATAGCCCAAATATACTGCCCCGCGTAATTGCAGCCACGTTGAGAAGGAATATTATAAATTCCTCGTACTCTCTGGCCGAGATATTTCTTCACGTCTCATGGGTGGCCGCAGAACCGGTCTGATTCCTTGCCTTGCGCTTGATAATGAAAGATTACAGAGGAAGACTTGACGTAATTTACCGCCTGTTATGAATGGTGGCGCTGAATTGACGCTGCACAGCAGGCATTAACATAATCTGCGGACGTCACCATCTCAGCAAAACGTAGTCGGGGCCCACGAGAAGTGCGCCCCCCCTCCCCCTGCAAAGAACTTGTGACGACTCACTAGTCGCCTTGTCCGTCATACTTCGCGAACGCTCGGCTTCGTGCAGGACTCACGGGAAATCAATACACCAATGAAAGGGTATCCACTAAAGGTCTTTGCCGTGTGCTATTGAAAGCTCGTAGGCATTTAAACGCTCCATTAAGAATTGTTAATCTCATCTCAAATAGTTACGGCTCCCCGCCGGAGATAGTTGTTGTCACTCGTAAGACCTGCAGTGTCCTGTGCTATGGCTTACGTGCCGCGGTCTGGTATTCTCGTGGACCTCCAAATGTAGTCCTACGGGCGCAGACTGCACCACATCAGTGAGTGCTATCTGCCGACGTAATCTAACCAATCAGATGTTCTCTGAGCATAAAAGTGAAACATCGGACCATCCCCAGTTATGCGACAGTCAGATTTACCTTCTGACGACGATGACGTAGGTAATTATCGAAAGCTTGTTATTTCGTCCGAATTTGGTGCAACACATTAATCGAGAACTTTTTATCCAAGGACTCCGTCGTGAAAGACTTCGCAACCAGCAAGATGAGTACTTTCCCGCTTGACGTAAGTAGTCCTAAGGACTCCATTTTTTCAGTATTTCTCAGTCGCCGGGGCTATATATTGGCATTAGTATAAATTATTGCTAAATTTTGGTGAATGTAAAGGAGAAATAGAATCTTTACTAATAGATTTTGTAATTGGTCGTAATGCTGAGTGTGCGTACAGTATTAGACCTAAGCAAACGTTACATCGTATATCTTTCGCTACTCTCCAGAAAGCAATCACAGAAAATGTTTTCCTTGTGCAGCTGAAACAAAACTAGAGGGAGGAACATATTCAATAAAGAACAAAACTGGGGTATCTTAAAGAGAGAATCGTCGCAGGTGACGTTCTGACTTGTATGTAAGGGGAAAATAAATATCTACCTTCGAATAACATAAATTGAGATTAAATGGTTCACACATTTCATAATCAAGACAAAAGTCTAGAATATTATTCCGCTATGAGGTTTAGTACATGTCACGGTATACTCAAATGGAGTACCTTATGGTGTATTGATGTAGACGTAGATGTAAATTATGCAGAAAAAAACCTATAAATGCCTATAATTACCACGACTTCTTACTGTCCAAGAAAGTCGGCAAAAATTTTAGTATGCGACTGTTTTGCGATAATTCAGACGAATATAGAAATGGATTTTTTCCGAGTACTTTATTTTCACAGGCATTATCTCCGCTTTCATTTCATATCTCACCAACTATTATTTTGTTCGTATCAGTAATTACGAGTATGACTTATCTTAAAAGGCTTCGATCGGAAGACTAATTCTACAGGGATTATTGTTTTGTATATGTTAGAAATTTAACTTTTTACTATTTTGGTATATCTTGATTAAATAATAGAAAGGTACAATCTCTCAGACTAGCCCTGAAACGCATTGTAGCTTACCCACCACGAATAGCCAAAAGTGTATCTAATTCTTCATGTGGAGCTCCTTACCTGTAAAAATTAAAATGTTAATTTTAACAAGTGAATTTCTTCTTCTTATAAAAGAATAGTTATACAATTTACATATAAATTTATATATCTTCAAAGGTCACTAACAGTTAAATGTTCAAATGAAATTAAGTTCACCGTTGTATACAAAAGTTTAGACTATGAACAATTCAGAACAAGATTATCCATTTGTAATTTGTCCCTGGCGGTTATTAATTACAGTAAATAAATTATCAACGCTTCTACATTGTTGTTGAGATTGGACTAATTTACAGTAATTATTCAAAATTTTTAATGATGTAAGTTAACAATATGACTAGATTCAGACACGTTTATTTTCCTTGTACTGACCGAAGGTGGGTACACTATTGTTGAATTAAGAGGAGCTGGGCGAATGCCCCAGTCTCTCATTCCAAAGGTTGTGAGGTATAAACCGGGAGGGGTCGATCGTTTTTCAGCGAGTAAAAAGATATGACTACCTGATTATCCCGTTGAAGGGCAAGTAGATGATTTCTTCAGAAAATAAGAAACAGTTTTCAAAAAATCCGTTCACTGTTTTTCAAGTTAGATGTGCTAGGCGCGCTGAGAAGCAAAGAATCCGAATTTTTTTTCCGATCTCAAGATTACATGCCACGCATATTACTCTGTTGACTTTCTCTCTTCGCTGACGGAAGTGGCAACCATCTGCCGCTGAAGGCAGACGTGTAACAGGACGGGGTGTAAAGTAAGTGTTTCGGTGTACTGCGAGACCCTCAGAAAAGTCAAAGCACGAATTTGAAGCATCAGTCCCTCGGATTAGTTAATGATGGGAGAGGAAGTCGGCCGCGTCCTTTCAAAGGAACCATTTCGGAATTAGCCTGACGCGATTTAGGGAAATCATTGAAAATCTAAATCAGGGTGGCCGGACACGGATCTGAACCTCCGTCCTCCTGAATGCTAGTCCAGCGTGCTAACCACTGCACCGCCTCGCTCGATCTTCAGCATGACTATGCCAGACCACACACGAATGCTGCGACATCTGTAACAACTCAACGCATTGGATTCACTGTCATCGGTCATCCTCCACGCCGTCTCCACTTGGTTTCATCCGATTTTCATCTGTTCCTAAAACAAAAAGAACCCTTTGACAGTGAGGAAGCTGAGCAAGCAGAGGTGAGGTTTTGGGTCCGTCAATAAAATCACACATTCTACAGCGACGGTATCAACAAACTGATCTCTTGTTGGGTCAAATGTGTTCGTCACCAGGGCGATTATGTTGAAAAATGACTAAGGAATTAAAACATTGGAGGCGTCACCTTCCCGCACGCCCTCGTCTGTCACATGGTTCGCCTTGATACTTCAGGGAGTTTCAAAATTGTTACGCTGGCAGCTGAAGGGTGTTCACAAGAGGGCGCTTCGTACGATAGCTAAGGGTTTCCACATAAAGTTATGACACAAACAACTGCCGAATTGTTTATGAAGATTTTACTGGAAGTAATTCATTACGTTGACCCGAAGCTACCCACGTCACTTCTCTGTATTAAAATCAACCACTTACAGATTTCCTGCGGGTGATATAGACCTGAAATTCTCTGTTTCGCGATTCTGAAACCTCTACTTTTTTAGTCTTGATAGTTCTAAGGTTTTGTCACCGTCGACATCGCACCTAAGAGTCAATTTCAAAGTCAGATGGCTATGAGTTGTTATAAATTGTAGAATAATTGAAAAAGAGAAACAAAAAGGACATGTGCAAATTTTCGGCCGTATCGCTTTCTTTGGATGACGTGTTTCACGCTTGTCCTCGCCTTCCAATGTAATAATTCAGCAACTAAAGCTACAGTGAATTCGGTTTGCAGGTGGCACGAGATGACTGCCTCCTTGACCCTGGTCGTACATTAGAGAAGTGGTAGTATTACGTACCTGCAATAATGGACAGAAGAAGCCCGTTGTTAAATGCTAAGATACTGAAAAAGTGTATTATAGGTACGAATCTCCTTAGCAAAAGCCAGCGTGATTCTGTGCTACTAATGTGGTTCGTGATCCGTATTAAGTTGAACTTAAGGATATAAAAGGAAGTATTATATGAGTATTATATCCATATATCACTTTCCTACATACCGATTAATTTCCATCGCACAGACGCACGAGAGTAATCATGCTTCCTTGGCCTCTCTTATGAGATGGGTGGAACATTTAACATGTCGAGGAATCAGACACCCTTGGTCGCTCACAAGCATTTTCTGAAAACCAATCCCGACTTCCTGTTGCAACATCAAACTACATATCTACACGATTTCTCTGCAATTCACACTTAAGTGCTTGGCGGAGGGTTCATCGAACCGCCTTCAAGCTCTTTCTCTACCGAACCACTCTCAAACGGAGTACGGGAAAAACGAACACTTAAATATTTCCGTGCGAGCTCTGATTTCTCTTATTTTATTATGATGATCATATCTCCCTACGTAGGTGGGCACCAACAACATGTGTTCAGACTACGAGGAAAAAGTTGGTGATTGAAATTTCATGATAAGATTCTGTCGCATCGAAAAAAAGTCTTTTTATTGACTCCCCAAATCACGTATGATATTCGAGGCACTCTCTCCCCTATTTCGCGACAATGCAAAACGGTCTGCCCTCCGTCAATCCTATCTGTTGCTGTTCCACATCGCATAGTAATACTTCAGACGAGGACGGAGAAGCATAGTGTAAGAAGTCTCTTTAGTAGCTCTGTCGCATTTTGTAAGTGTTCTGCCAATAAATCGCAGTCTTTGGTTTGCTTTCCCTACAATATTATCTATGAGATCGTTCCAGTTTAAGTTATTCGTAAATGTAATCGACAAGTATTTAGTTGAATTTACAGCCATTAGATTTTTGCGATTTTTCGTGTAGCCGAAATATAGCGGATTACTTTTATTACTCATTTGGACGACTTCACATATTTCCTTATTTAGAATCAATTGCCGCTTTTCGTGCCATGCAGATACCTTGTCTAAATTATTTTGCCCATTGATGATCTGATAACTTGACAAGACGGTAAATAGCAGTATCATCTACAAACAATATAAGAGGGCTGCTCAGATTGTCACCTACGAGGTGCGACAATAAAGTAATGAGACCGATTTTCTTTGCAAGATGTGGCAACCCTGCAGGCTTGCGTAAGCACAATATCTTTGACCTTGATCTATTAGCTGTTTCTAGTCCAAGCGGCACATCGATGCAACTTCTCAGTCGTGAGTTGTGCTGTAGTATGTTAACATGTGTTTGTGTCTCTCGTCACGGAAATGGAACCGCATAATATTACAAACGGTATGCCATTTCGTTTTGCGTTAAATTGGGTGAAAACGCGACGAAAACTTACGGCAAGCTTCAGAAGGCTTTTGCAGAGGGGGTTATGTCAAGAGCTCAAGTTTTTCGTTGGCATGAAATGTTTAGTGAAGACAAAACGAATGTTGAAGATGAAGACCGCAGTGGGCGACCATCAACCACAAGGACGGATGTCAACTTGGTCAGGGTGCGTGAACTCGTACGATCTGATCGAAGATTATCCGTGAAAATCATTGCACAAGAACTGAACATTAATCGAGAAACGGTTCGACTAATAACTGAAGATGTTGGTATGAGAAAGATCTGTGCAAAAATTGTCCCCAAAAATCTCACTCCACAACAGCGAGAGACATGGAAAAATGTGGCAGCCGATTTGTTAGTGCAAACGGAAATCAATCCAGAATTGTTGGGCCGTGTTATCACTTGTGATGAAAGTTGCTTTTTTTTTCAGTACGATCTAGAGACAAAGTACCAAAGTTCGCAATAGTGCTCAAAAGGATCATCCAGACCAAAAAAAGCTCGCATGTCAAAGTCAAAAGTGAAATGCATGCTTCTTTGATTCCAAGGGAATTGTTCATAAAGAATGGGTGCCTCCTGGACAAACAATTAACCAATATTAGTACAAAGAAATTTTAGAAAGACTTCGTAAGAGAGTTCTTCGTCTCCGTGCCAACATTGCTGATAATTGGATTCTGCATCACGATAATGCGCCATTCCATACTGCTCTGTCAGTACAGCAATTTTTACCGTCAAAACAAATTTCAGTACTACCACAGCCACCTTATTCACCAGATATCGCTCTGTCCGACTTTTTTTCTATTTCCAAAGGTCAAAACGGCGGCCAAGGGATACCATTTTCAAACAACACAAAATGTCCAAAAAAGCTGTGACGACGTCTTGGAGGATATTACAGGAGATGAGTTCCAGGAGTGTTACCATCAATGGCAGAAGCGGTGGAAAAAGTGTGTGCAATGAGAAGGGAACTACTTTGAAGGCGACAACACTAAACTTAACTAAAAAGGTAAGCAAGTTTTTTTTCACATCAGGCTCATTACTTTATTGTCGCACCTCGTATATAATTTATGTAGAACAGGATCAGTAGAGGGAAACTAGATCTGAAAATATGTATTTGTATTTATGAATTGTACTTCCTGTTATTAATCTCTAATACCATGTCATCTCATGCCTTAGATCCGATTTAAAAGTAATCCATGGACGAATAAAACTACCACTGCTTCTGCTGCTGCTGCTGCTGCTACTATGTAACTACACTACTGGCCATTGAAATTGCTGCACCACGAAGATGACTTGCTAAAGACGCGAAATTTAACCGACTGGAAGAAGATGCTGTGATATGCAAATGATTAGCTTTTCAGAGCATTCACACAAGGTTGGCGCCGGTGGCGACACTTACAACGTGCTGACATGAGGAAAGTTTCCAACCGATTTCTCATATACGAACAGCAGTTGACCGGCGTTATCTGATGAAACGTTGTGGTAATGCCTCGTGTAAGGAGGAGAAAAGCGTCCCATCACGTTTCCGACTTTGATAAAGGTCGGATTGTAGCCTCTCACGATTGCAGTTTATCGTATCGCGACATTGCTGCTCGCGTTGGTCAAGATCCATTGACTGTTAACAGAATATGGAATCGGTGGGTTCAGAAGCGTAATACCAACGCCGTGCTGGATCCCAACCGCCTCGTATCACTAGTAGTCGAAATGACAGGCATCTTATCCACATGGCTGTAACGGATCGTGCAGCCACGTCTCGATCCCTCAGTCAACAGTTGGGGACGTTTGCAAGACAACAACCATCTGCATGAACGACGTTTGCAGCAGCATGGACTATCAGCTCCGAGACCCTTGACGCTGCATCATGCGATGATGTACTCAGCGACGAACCTGGGTGCACGAATGGCAAAACGTCATTTCTTTCGGATGAATCCAGGTTCTGTTTACATCATCATGATGGTCGCATCGGTGTTTGGCGACATCGCGGTGAACCCACATTGGAAGCGTGTATTCGTCATCGCCATACTGGCGTATCACCCGGCGTGATGGTGTGGGGTGCCACTGGTTACACGTCTCGGTCACCTCTTGTTCGCATTGACGGCACTTTGAACAGTGGACGTTACATTTCAGAGGTGTTACGACCCGTGGCTGTACCCTTCATTCGATCCCTGCGAAACCCTACTTTTCAGCAGGATAATGCACGACCGCATGTTGCAGGGTCTGTACGGGCCTTTCTGGATACAGAAAATGTTCGACTGCTGCCCTGGCCAGCACATTCTCCAGATCTCTCACCAATTGAAAACGTCTGGGCAATGGTGGCCGAGCAACTGGCTCGTCACAATACGCCAGTCACTACTCTTGATGAACTGTGGTATCGTGTTGAAGCTGCATGGGCAGCTGTACCTGTACACGCCATCCAAGCTCTGTTTGACTCAATGCCCAGGCGTATAAAGGCCGTTATCACGGCCAGAGGTGGTTGTTCTGGGTACTGATTTCTCAGGATCTATGCACCCAAATTGAGTGAAAATGTAATCTGCTAGTATAATATATTTGTCCAATGAATACCCGTTCATCATCTGCATTTCCTCTTGGTGTAGCAATTTCAATGGCCAATAGTGTATATTCTAAGCCGAACAGTGATATTGGGTACTCGTTTAATAATGACACACCTACGAAGGAACATGTTGAAAATGTTGTTGCATGACATCTTTACCTTGTAGAAGTGACCTCCCCCGAAAAAACGTACGCTAGTGAATAAAGAAACAGCAGGAAGAGAACTACAGAGATTTTTATCGAGCTCTAAAAACAGGTTAGGAGAAATCAGCTCCTGTCTGCTTTATAGAGAAACTGCGCAGGGACGCAATCACCTGAAGCCCCGGGGGACCTCTCGAGTGGGAAGTGGAGGGCGCTCCAGTATTGCAGAGGGACCGGCGGAGCGGCGCTCTGGGGCGCTCGGCGTCTCCGGTGTCGCGATCCGTTGTCTGCAGCCTCACTTGGAAGCGGTCGGCAAACAGAAAGCGACGTATTGAAAGGGGATCAGCTACGGAGCGCCGGCAAAACCGTCACAATCCGAAAGCTGTCTACACGATTGCGGAGACGAACAAGTAGAACAGCGATTTGAAAGAACTAACTGATTAGCCGGTGTTATCTGATTTATACACTTTTCATCTTGGACAGCCAAAAGGAATAAAATCAGTCTACAGTTAAAAGAAAACATAGTTTATTTACACGTTCGTACGAGTATAAATACAACATTCATTTTACGAAGTAATTTTATTACAAAGTCATTGTAATATTATTTTAATACGACACCTGATAATAGTTTCTCCCTCAAGTGCAAATATAAATAATTCGGGCCAAAAAAACAAACTCAGTCCGAACTGGCTTCGTTAGGCCCAACGACACCGACCGACCACCATGTCATCCTCATCCGATAGCCGTCACTGGATGATATGTAGGGGCATGTGGTCAGTTCACCGCTCTCCCACCCGTCGTCAGTTTCCGTAACAGGATCCGTTACACGTCAGTCACGTAGCTCCTCAATAGGCCTCTCACGGGTTGAGTGCACCCCGACTGCCAACAGCGCTCTAAGACCTGGCCGGTCACTCATCCAAGTGACAATCAAGGCCGAAAGTGCTTAACTTCGGTGAGCTGACGGGAACCGGTGTTACCACTGCTGTAAAGTCATTGGCTACTTTTGAGCAAGCAACGTCGAAAACTTTCGATTCGACTTTAATATCGGTCACCTAAGATTATTCCCAGATCTCATCATCTTACTATCCTCACAGATACACCAAGCTGTGGTAGACACGTCTTATCCTCACAGTACGTTTTTTGCAGGTATCGAGCCAGATATCTACATGTCGCACCCTTCTTTCACCTCTTCCACGCATGTGCCTACGAGTGCTATCAGTCTCCTAAAGCTACAGTACTTTTCCACATCAGTACGCTATCCGTATGAATATGCATTTTGGTTGGAACCGCGCCAGGCGTTTCAAAATTATGCTTTACATGGCACACTTCACTACGAGCACCCCTCACACCTTGATGTTAAATCTCATTTGGATGTCACAAATCAGTCTAATGAACGCGAAAACTGTGAGTTCAATGCTAACATCACATGTTTTCAGTTTTTCAAATGCTCACTCATCTCACACCCACACCCTATCACAAAGTACGAGGGCAGTTCAGTAAGTAATGCAACACATTTTTTTCTGAAACAGGGGTTGTTTTATTCAGCATTGAAATACACCAGGTTATTCCCCAATCTTTTAGCTACACAACACTATTTTTCAACGTAATCTCCATTCAATGCTACGGCCTTACGCCACCTTGAAATGAGGGCCTGTATGCCTGCACGGTACCATTCCACTGGTCGATGTCGGAGCCAACGTCGTACTGCATCAATAACTTCTTCATCATCCGTGTAGTGCCTCCCACGGATTGCGTCCTTCATTGGGCCAAACATATGGAAATCCGACGGTGCGAGATCGGGGCTGTAGGGTGCATGAGGAAGAACAGTCCACTGAAGTTTTGTGAGCTCCTCTCGGGTGCGAAGACTTGTGTGAGGTCTTGCGTTGTCATGAAGAAGGAGAAGTTCGTTCAGATTCTTGTGCCTACGAACACGCTGAAGTCGTTTCTACAATTTCTGAAGAGTAGCACAATACACTTCAGAGTTGATCGTTTGACCATGGGGAAGGACATCGAACAGAATAACCCCTTCAGCGTCCCAGAAGACTGTAACCATGACTTTACCGGCTGTGGGTATGGCTTTAAACTTTTTCTTGGTAGGGGAGTGGGTGTCGCGCCACTCCATTGATTGCCGTTTTGTTTCAGTTTCGAAGTGATGAACCCATGTTTCATCGCCGGTAACAATCTTTGACAAGAAATTGTCATCCTCAGCCACATGACGAGCAAGCAATTCCGCACAGATGGTTCTCCTTTGCTCTTTATGGTGTTCGGTTAGACAACGAGGGACCCAGCGGGAACAAACCTTTGAATATCCCAACTGGTGAACAATTGTGACAGCACTACCAACAGAGATGTCAAGTTGAGCACTGAGTTGGTTGATGGTGATCCGTCGATCATCTCGAACGAGTGTGTTCGCACGCTCCGCCATTGCAGGAGTCACAGCTGTGCACGACCGGCCCGCACGCGGGAGATCAGACAGTCTTGCTAGACCTTGCGGCGATGATGACACACGCTTTGCCCAACGACTCACCGTGCTTTTGTCCACTGCCAGATCACCGTAGACATTCTGCAAGCGCCTATGAATATCTGAGATGCCCTGGTTTTCCGCCAAAAGAAACTCGATCACTGCCCGTTGTTTGCAACGCACATCCGTTACAGACGCCATTTTAACAGCTCCGTACAGCGCTGCCACCTGTCGGAAGTCAATGAAACTATACGAGACGAAGCGGGAATGTTTGAAAATATTCCACAAGAAATTTCCGGTTTTTTCAACCGAAATTGGCAGAGAAAAAAAATGTGTTGCATTACTTATTGAACTGCCCTCGTATAAAGGCAGTCGAATGAAAACGAGAGAGACTGTATAACTAAGCATGGCGCGGACGTTGGTAATGCAGATAAGTGTGTGTATGGAAGTGTCCTGAATTGGGAATCACGAAGTAACAGCGTGAGCGTTCACTGCTGCGCAATTTGTCTGTCAGACGTACTCGACGCGAGGTCAGCGAGTCGTATGTGAAGGCCGGGAAAGAGAAACAGCGAGGTGTAGTGCGGATTTTGACTGCGGAAGGAGCGTCTGTGTATGGCGAACACAGAGAAAAAAATGGTTCAAATGGCTCTGAGCACTATGGGACTCAACTGCTGAGGTCATTAGTACCCTAGAACTTAGAACTAGTTAAACCTAACTAACCTAAGGACATCACAAACATCCATGCCCGAGGCAGGATTCGAACCTGCGACCGTAGCGGTCTTGCGGTTCTAGACTACAGCGCCTTTAACCGCACGGCCACTTCGGCCGGCGCGAACACAGAGAGTCACGTGCGCTCCTGTTTGCGTGGAGTAATGAATTTCGAGAAGGTCGCGTGTCATTGGAAGACAGCAGTGGGCCTGAACAGACTCATCGTGTCATTACCCCTTCTGTCACTTCTGCGGTGGATGCTGCTGTCAGCAATGACTGTCGCTGGACGGTGGCAGAGTGTCTGAAGTTCCGGAAAATCTGTGCGCAGTGGATTCTCCACAGCCTGACGGAGGAGCAGAAGTCGAACAGAATGTCGACATGACTGCAGCACCTGCAGTGATATCACTATGCAGAATACGAGTACGGTTCCCTGTTCCGTATTGTTGCGGCAGATGAAATACGGTGTCGTCATTTTGAGCAGCGGACAGAAAGCGTCAGAGCCAATAAGGAATGCACTTGGATTGACCCCCATAAAAATATCCGAAGCCTTGCACGGTAGCTCCGGGAAAGACATGATGAACTTGTTCCCTCACTGGTAGGGCCCGCTGTTCATTGACTGTCTGGAACACGGCATCACGATTAATGCCTCTGCATTGTACAACACTGCACAAACTGAAGAGCGCCATCACACCCAGACGCCCATGAATGTTATCGGATGGTGTCATTCTGTTGCAGGATAATGCCCATGCAAATCTTGTCAAGGTTGTTTCGATTACGCTGCGTAAGTTTCGCCGGGAAGGCGTTACAAATCCTCCATGCAGCCCCGATCTTTCCCCACGCGATTTCTACATTTTTGGAGTTACGAAGAAAGACATTCGTGGCTATCCATTTCATTCGGATGAAGAGGCGATCCCCTGGGTGCAATCAGGGTTTTCTGTAAGTCAACCGCAAACATTCCTCAATTAAGACATCATCCGTCTTGTCTCACAGTGGAATAAAAGTATTACTGTAACAGTTATGGTGATTACTTCTGAAATAACATTATACTTATTTTTTCCATCTGTCTCGTTTCCTTTGTCTGCTTCTTGTAGGTAAGGTACTCTTACACCTAAGAATTATTTTCCACATAATATATCATATATCTATCAAGTTTGGATCGAATTGCCAAGGCGTTCCACGTCTAAGCTTACAGTTCAGCACAGGGTAATTATAAAATAGACAAAACATTTAAAAACATCGGCAAGATAAGTGGCCATGAACAACAGAATACACGTTTCAGCGCATACCCGACTCAGCATTTCAAGAGTGACAGTAAGAACAGCAGCTGCGATGCGGTGCCACAAGTTCAAAATGGTTCAAATGGCTCTGAGCACTATGGGACTCAACATCGGAGGTCATCAGTCCCCTAGAGCTTAGAACTACTTAAACCTAACTAACCTAAGGACATCACACACATCCATACCCGAGGCAGGATTCGAACCTGCGACCGCAGCGGTCTCGCGGTCCCTAGCAACGCTCGGCGGTGCCACAAGTCATCGAGGTTCCGTGCTAGAAGTGGAACATGAACTCTGTCCTTGATGCAGCCCCACAAGAAAAAATCGCAAGTAGTCAAGTCCGGCGACCGTGGTGAACATCCGAGTAGCGCCACGACAACGGCCGCAACACGACTTATCCAAGGACGTGGGTAACGTCTCACTCAGGTAACCTCGTACACAGCTGTGGATTTGTGGAGGGGTGCCATCAAGTTGGGGCAGGCGTCGCAATTGCAGTATGCCGAGGTAGGTGATACCACAGGCAGTTCTCTCAGTAAAGAAGAAGGGTCCATAGACTGTGTTGTTGGACACGGCGAAGAACACGTTAACTTTTTAAATCCCGGACATGTTTGACAGATGTATGTAGATTCTGTGTCCCCCGTATGCGTTTGTTGTGTCGACTGACCTTACCTGAAAGATGAAAAATGGCTTCGGCGCTCAAGATTAATTTGCTTGAGTAGTCATCATTTTTACGACTGTTCTGCTCATCAATAAGGAACTACAGACGGTACAATTGTCTCTATGGCTTAGGGCTGCAGAAGTTACAATTGCTATGGCTTTATCCTTAATCGCTTACGAAGTATTTTCCATACTGTTGGCTGAGGGATGTTCAATTCCACACTAACTCCATAGGTAGACTTTGTGGAACCGCGCAACATTCCGTTTCTCTCACGGTCCACTGACTGTTCTGACATACCCGGGCAGCCTGAACGTTTTACCTTTTGTATCGCACAATCACCCTCCTGGAATTTCTTCTACCACTTCACTGTGCTGTCGTACTGTTTGCTAGGGAATGGTCCATGCGCCTCTAAGTGCCGATTGGTAACAGCCGAATTCTAGCACACAAAATCATTTCTCTCTCTCGTTCACCACCATTTTCAGCAACAAAATGGCTCTGAGCACTATGCGACTTAACTTCTGAGGTCATCAGTCGCCTAGAACTTAGAACTAATTAAACCTAACTAACCTAAGGACATCACACACATCCATGCCCGAGGCAGGATTCGAACCTGCGACCGCAGCAGTCGCTCGGCTCCAGATTTAGAGCCTAGAACCGCACGGCCACTCCGGCCGGCTTTTCAGCAACAACGGTCGGCAGCGCACCATTTGGTGTTTTCACAAACAAGGTAGTCGGAACCACGTTCAGATAAAGCTTTCGGACTTCGTCTTCACTTAATGCGTTATCTGTCACGTTATGTTTACCATTTGCCTACATCGGTTTTGTAAAATGTTTCTCGGACTTTATAATATGCTGTACTTTTCACCCCATTCCCCACAAATAGTAGAGTCTTACCATCGCCATAATTAACGATTGGCAATAGCTCATACGTATGAAGTTTGTTTGAAATGATGAAGATAAGCCAAAGGGATGATACAACACACACTTCTAGACACACATCCCTTTATACCGGGTGTCTCTCCTAAGAGTCATCAGGCTAATTTTCTCTTACGTTTCAGCAGATATTTGCAGTTCCGTTGCAAACATATAGCTGGAGATAGCCCAAAGAAATTCTGCACATCATGTCTTTTCTTGTTACAAAAGGCATAAAGGCGCTTTTCACAATTAAGATATTGTGTGATAAAGACGGCACAACCAATCCCATTGGTCCACACTCATGAGCAATGGAATTAGGCAGTTGCACTGTTGGCGGGGAGTGCTGGTGTGACCGCAGCGA
The DNA here is from genome assembly GCF_023864345.2 of Schistocerca serialis cubense. Lineage (NCBI taxonomy): Eukaryota > Metazoa > Arthropoda > Insecta > Orthoptera > Acrididae > Schistocerca > Schistocerca serialis. The sequence goes on from NC_064638.1 coordinate 710,749,954, forward strand.
GTGGAATGGTTCGGCAAGCACATGCTAGAATGTTGTCAGGCTTCCTACTGGCCACCGACGGAAGACATGCGCACAGTAGTTCTAAGTCTAGGGGACTGATGACCTCAGATGGTAAGTCCCATAGTGCTTAGAGCCATTTGAACCATTTGATAGACGATAATGCTCGACCTCATAGAAAACGGGTGGCTCGTGTTCTCTTGGAAACGGAAGATACTGCACGGATGTCGTGGGCTGCTCGCTCTCCCAATCTGAATCCCATAGAGCATGTCTGGGATCCATAAGGTAGACGGGCTGCATCATCTCAGCATTCACCAACCACTCTCCAAGACTTGTGAGCAACTCTGCAGGAAGAAAGGGCGTTACTGCCTCAACATGAGATTGATGACATCGTTCACAGCATGCCCCATGTCAGAGGTACTCACACCCCATACTGAGCACGTTAACCAATTGTCAGAATGTATGTGCAAATCAGTTAAGTTGGAAGAAAAGGAAGAATATTTTATTCCATCGTTACGCATGTTGCAGTTGATTACATTGTGTACTCTTTACATTGTTTGTACTTTACTATGAACTGTTTATGCTACGATACTGGGCACTAAAATTGCTACACCACGAAGATGACGTGCTACAGAAGCGAAATTTAACTGACAGGAAGAATGCTGTGATATGCAAGAGATTAGCATTTCAGAGCGTTAACACAAGGTTGGCGCCGGTGGCCACACCTACAACGGATGCCTCGTGTAAGGAGGAGAAATGCGTACCATCACGTTTACGGCTTTGATAAAGGTCGGATTGCAGCCTATCGCGATTGCGGTTTATAGTATCGCGACATTGCTGTTCGCGTTGGTCGAGATGCAATGACTGTTATCAGAATATGGAATCGAGGGTAATACGGAACGCCGTGCTGGATCCCAACGGCCTCGTATCACTAGCAGTCGAGATGACAGGCATCTTATCCGCATGGCTGTAACGGATCGTGCAGCCACGTCTCGATCCCTGAGTCAACAGATGGAGACGTTTGCAAGACAACAACCATCTGCTCGAACAGTTCAACGACGTTTGAAGCAGCATGGACTATCAGCTCGGAGACCATGGATGCGGTTACCCTTGACGCTGCATCACAGACAGGAGCACCTGCGATGGTGTACTGAATGACGATCCTGGGTGCACAAACAGCAAAACATCATTTTTTCGGATGAATCCAGGTTCTGTTTACAGCATCATGATGGTCGCATCCGTGTTTGGCGACATCGCGGTGAACCCACATTGGAAGCGTGTATTCGTCATCGCCATACTGGCGTATCACCCGGCGTGATGGTATGGGGTGCCATTGGTTACACGTCTCGGTCACCTCTTGTTCGCACTGACGGCACTTTGAACAGTGGAAGTTACATTTCACATGTGTTACGATCCGTGGCTCTACCCTTCATTCGATCCCTGCGAAACCCTACATTTCAGCAGGACAATGTACTACCGCATGTTGCAGGTCCTGCACGGGCATTTCTGGATACAGAAAATGTTAGACTGCTGCCCTGTCCAGCACATTCTCCAGATCTCTCACCAACTGAAACTGTCTGGTCAATGGTGGCCGAGCAACTGGCTCGTCAGAATACGCCAGTCACTACTCTTGATGAACTGTGGTATCGTGTTGAAGCTGTACCTGTACACGCCATCCAAGCTCTGTTTGACTCAATGCCCAGGCGTGTAAAGCCCGTTATCACGGCCAGAGGTGGTTGTTTCGGGTACTGATTTCTCAGGATCTATGCAGCTAAACGTGAAAATGTAGTCAAATGTCAGTTCTAGTATAATATATTTGTCCAATGAATACCCATTGGCCTGCCGGGTTGGCCGAGCGGTTCTAGGCGCTACAGTCTGGAACCGCGCTACCGCTACGGTCGCAGGTTCGAATCCTGCCTCGGGCATGGATGTGTGTGATGTTCTTAGGTTAGTTAGGTTTAAGTAGTTCTAAGTTCTAAGGAACTGATGACCTTAGAAGTTAAGTCCCATAGTGCTCAGAGCTATTTGAACCATTTGAATACCCATTTATCATCTGCAATTCTTCTTGGTGTAGCAATTTTATTGGGAAAGGAGTGAGACAGGGTTGTAGCCTCTCCCCCATGTTATTCAATCTATATATTGAGCAAGCAGTAAAGAAAACAAAAGAAAAATTCGGAGTAGGTATTAAAATCCATGGAGAAGTAGTAAAAACTTTGAGGTTTGCTGATGACATCGTAATTCTGTCAGAGACAGCAAAGGACTTGGAAGAGCAGTTGAACGGAATGGACAGTGTCTTGAAAGGAGGATATAAGATGAAGATCAACAAAAGCAAACGAGGATAATGGAATGTAGTCAAATTAAATCGGGTGATGCTGAGGGGATTAGATTAGGAAATGAGACACTTAAAGTAGTAAAGGAGTTTTGCTATTTAGGGAGTAAAATAACTGATGATGGTCGAAGTAGAGAGGATATAAAATGTAGACTGGCAATGGCAAGGAAATCGTTTCTGAAGAAGAGAAATTTGTTAACATCGAGTATAGATTTAAATGTCAGGAAGTCGTTTCTGAAAGTATTTGTATGGAGTGTAGCCATGTATGGAAGTGAAACATGGACGATAACCAGTTTTTACAAGAAGAGAATAGAAGCTTTCGAAATGTGGTGCTACAGAAGAATGCTGAAGATAAGGTGGGTAGATCACGTAACTAATGTGGAGGTATTGAATAGGATTGGGGAGAAGAGAAGTTTGTGGCACAACTTGACTAGAAGAAGGAATCGGTTGGTAGGACATGTTTTGAGGCATCAAGGGATCACAAATTTAGCATTGGAGGGCAGCGTGGAGGGTAAAAATCGTAGAGGGAGACCAAGAGATCAATACACTAAGCAGATTCAGAAGGATGTAGGTTGCAGTAGGTACTGGGAGATGAAGAAGCTTGCACAGGATAGAGTAGCATGGAGAGCTGCATCAAACCAGTCTCAGGACTGAAGACCACAACAACAACAATAACAACAACAGTAGTGTATTTGTGGCAAAATAAACGGAACCTTGCAAAATTTCCTAGTGTTGCTTTAATTTTGGATACCAGTGTATGTAATGCATATTACGTTCTTCGTCTTCCTCTTCTTTGCGTTCTCCCGTTTCGTACCGGGCTGAGTGTAGTTATATGGGTTCAAACACTCTCAGCCATTGACCGTGGCTTGCTGGCCGTTTGCCATATACTCTTCCGGACGCCATCCTCCCTTCCCCCTCCTCCGGGACGGAAGCTGTGTGCCCTATCTGACTGCGTGTGGTATAAATCTTACGTTCGAATGTGAGAACGTTTCCTAAATGTTTGCGTAGTGGTGATTTGGAGCGGGAGGTGAGTACCAACCCGGTATTTAAGTAGGCTGACGTGGGCAACCATATAAAAACCAAATCCAATCTGGCTTGTTAATCCGCGAGATGGATTCGATCCGGGTCAGGCTCGCCTCTCCGGATCCCGCAAGCGGCTCGCTAACGCGCTCGGCTATCAGGCCGGGACTTAATGGATGTGACTGTTTTACTGCAATAAAATAATTGTTCATGTTTCTGCCTGTTTGTGTGCAAGGGATTACATTTGTTTGCTCCTAGCTGTCGACAGGTAACGGTGTTTTTGGGTCCCGGTGGTTTCAGGAACAGTAGGGAAGAGGCGAGTGAGTGGAGTGAGTGAGACAGCAGGGCGCGGGAGGACAGCCGGCACCAGGGACGGCTCGTCGCTGGAGTGTGCCCTCCGCCTAATCGAGTGCTACTAATGAACAAGATTAGCGTTTTAGCTGCGGGGGGTGGCGGCGGCGCGGTGTGGAGTCAGAGTCGTGCGGCGAGCCGCCGGGGTCGATACCGTAGTGTCTCCCACACCACAGCCGCTTGTGCCCTCTTCAGGTGGTTACATTCCTGTAGATGCTTTCGTCCTCAGCGTTGGAGATTACTATTTAAATCAAAAACTGTCCATGTGATGGCGACTAAATAGACGCAAATGAAACACCTGAAAGTGGCTAAGCGACATGCATTGTAAAATACACTCCTGGAAATTGAAATAAGAACACCGTGAATTCTTTGTCCCAGGAAGGGGAAACTTTATTGACACATTCCTGGGGTCAGATACATCACATGATCACACTGACAGAACCACAGGCACATAGACACAGGCAACAGAGCATGCACAATGTCGGCACTAGTACAGTGTATATCCACCTTTCGCAGCAATGCACGCTGCTATTCTCCCATGGAGACGATCGTAGAGATGCTGGATGTAGTCCTGTGGAACAGCTTGCCATGCCATTTCCACCTGGCGCCTCAGTTGGACCAGCGTTCGTGCTGGACGTGCAGACCGCGTGAGACGACGCTTCATCCAGTCCCAAACATGCTCAATGGGGGACAGATCCGGAGATCTTGCTGGCCAGGGTAGTTGACTTACACCTTTTAGAGCACGTTGGGTGGCACGGGATACATGCGGACGTGCATTGTCCTGTTGGAACAGCAAGTTCCCATGCCGGTCTAGGAATGGTAGAACGATGGGTTCGACGACGGTTTGGATGTACCGTGCACTATTCAGTGTCCCCTCGACGATCACCAGTGGTGTACGGCCAGTGTAGGAGATCGCTCCCCACACCATGATGCCGGGTGTTGGCCCTGTGTGCCTCGGTCGTATGCAGTCCTGATTGTGGCGCTCACCTGCACGGACCCAAACACGCATACGGCCATCATTGGCACCAAGGCAGAAGCGACTCTCAACGCTGAAGACGACACGTTTCCATTCGTCCCTCCATTCACGCCTGTCGCGACACCACTGGAGGCGGGCTGCACGATGTTGGGGCGTGAGCGGAAGACGGCCTAACGGTGTGCGGGACCGCAACCCAGCTTCATGGAGACGGTTGCGAATGGTCCTCGCCGATACCCCAGGAGCAACAGTGTCCCTAATTTGCTGGGAAGTGGCGGTGCGGTCCCCTACGGCACTGCGTAGGATCCTACGGTCTTGGTGTGCATCCGTGCGTCGCTGCGGTCCGGTCCCAGGTCGACGGGCACGTGCACCTTCCGCCGACCACTGGCGACAACATCGATGTACTGTGGAGACCTCACGCCCCACGTGTTGAGCAATTCGGCGGTACGTCCACCCGGCCTCCCGCATGCCCACTATACGCCCTCGCTCAAATTCCGTCAACTGCACATACGGTTCACGTCCACGCTGTCGCGGCATGCTACCAGTGTTAAAGACTGCGATGGAGCTCCGTATGCCACGGCAAACTGGCTGACACTGACGGCGGCGGTGCACAAATGCTGCGCAGCTAACGCCATTCGACGGCCAACACCGCGGTTCCTGGTGTGTCCGCTGTGCCGTGCGTGTGATCATTGCTTGTAGAGCCCTCTCGCAGTGTCCGGAGCAAGTATGGTGGGTCTGACACACCGGTGTCAATGTGTTCTTTTTTCCATTTCCAGGAGTGTATTATACTGCTTAATACAGCTGGTGTATCCATATCCATAGAGGGGACCAGAAAACTGAATAAAACTTCATGGGTCAAGAAGGTATGTGATGTTATTTCAGTAATCACAGAATCGAGTCAAATAGGACGGCCATTCAATAAGTAATGCCCCACACTGTTTTCTCAGAACATAGTTATAGTTAAGAGTCAGAAGTTGGTGACAATATACCGGGTAATCAGTATAAATTTGAAAACTGAAAAAATCACGGAATAATGTCGATAGAGAGGTACAAATTGACACACATGCTTGGAATGACATGGGGTTTTATTAGAACAAAAAAAAATACAACAGTTCAAAAAATATCCGACGGATGGCGTTTCATCTGATCAGAATAGCAATAATTATCATAACACAGTAAGACAAAGCAAAGATGATGTTCTTTTCAGGAAATGCTCAATATGTCCACCATCATTCCTCAACAATAGCTGTAGTCGAGGAATAATGTTGCGAACAGCACTGTAAAGCATGTCCGGAGTTATGGCGAGGCATTGCCTTCGGATGTTGTATTCCAACATCCCTTGAGAGGTCGGTCGATCACGATACACTTGCGACTTCAGGTAACCCCAAAGCCAATAATCGCACGGACTGAGGTCTGGGGATCTGGGAGGCCAAGCATGACGAAAGTGGCGGCTGAGCACACGATCATCACCAAACGAAGCGCGCAAGAGATCTTTCACGCGTCTAGCAAATCTTTGATTTTTTTTTTTGTTCTAATAAAACCCCATGTCATTCCAAGCATGTGTGTCAATTTTTACCTCTCTATCTACATCATTCCGTGGTTTATTAAGTTTTTCAAATTTATACTGACTTTTTGATCACCCGGTACATCAACGTGTTTTGTCCACGTCCTATTTTTCTAAGTAATCTCCATCACGTTCTATGGCCGTACGCCAACGTTGTGGAAGAGCATGTATTCCCTGCTGGTAAAAGCCCTTGTCTTGCAGGTGTAGTCATGTTTTCACTGCATGACTGACACTCTCGTCATCTTCAAAGTGTAGAGCCAATTGTTGAGTTGTGATGCGTCGGTCGGTACGAATAATGGCATCCGCACGATTCAGGAAGTCTGGAGCAGTGGCTGTGACAGGACGTTCCGAGCGTGGCTGATCATGGAGCTCTGTTTCTGCCGGCCGCGGTGGTCTAGCGGTTCTAGGCGCGCAGTCCGGAACCGCGCGACTGCTACGGTCGCAGGTTCGAATCCTGCCTCGGGCATGGGTGTGTGTGATGTCCTTAGGTTAGTTAGGTTTAAGTAGTTCTAAGTTCTAGGGGACTGATGACCACAGTAATTAAGTCCCATAGTGCTCAGAGCCATTTGAACCATTTGAAGCTCTGTTTCCTGCATTTCCTGGAGCTGTTACTTTCTTTACCCGTCATCCAACTGTGCGCCTATCAACTGCAGCATCGCCATACACTGCATACAAACGTTTATGTATGTTCACCATAGTTTCTTTTTCTGCACACAAGAATTTGTAACTCAATTTTTTTGCATGTTACTTGCTTTTTCTCGTGGCAGGCTATGAAGGATTGCTTACTTTCGCTAGCAGGAACTTCTTTTTTATTATTTCTTTTTATTCCAGCCTGCTGTGATAGAATATCTTGTGCACATTCTTATTTTTCTTTGGCGACGTAACCTTCTCTGATTATTTTGCCCGTTATTTGATTAAGGTTTAGGCCCATCTACATTTTCAGAGCAATCCCTTTACTGGTTGAATTTATTAAGGTCGCAACGGATAACGCAATGATATTCTTTGGGGCAGTCAGAGAAAACTACGTGCTGTGAACTAATCTTGTGCCAAGAAATTTAGATTTGGGGAGCGTATCCATCAAATGCTACTAATATGACACTCTTTTCCGACATGTCGAGAAATAAATTAACGATAACGGAAGTTAGCTTCAAATGACAAAATATTTATTTTTGACTAATCTTTCGCATGTTAACAGTAATCTTTTTGCATCTAACAGATGGACAAAACATTCATGATACATTTATATAAACGAACCTATGCCTTTCACATTCGAGAATTACAAGCCACGTTGGCCCTAATCTGCATGGTCCTGCGGGGTGGGGAGATCTGGGGAGCACGTGGTCACTGCTCAATTTTGAAATACAAACATTCACATGCACTAAATCCACACGGCAATCAAAATGTCGACAGCATTTTTAGTCATAAGAATTGTATGCGCGTCATGGCTGGCATCGAGCAGGATTTGGTGGCGGCATATCTTTAGGGTGAAGCGCTTGGAAACAAATCGACTCATCATGCCAAATGCACGCTCGATACAGTTTTTTTTCTTTTTTTATAATTTAAAATGTTCACCACAAATAAAAATAAGAAGGCAAGCTGTAACATTTAAGGTTTCGGTTGAGATTTGAATTTATAGACCGCGTGGTTGCGCCTAACGGAAATCAAATTATTATGCAACCTATTAACTGAACCAAAAATGATAACTAGTACCAAATGGTCATTGCAAAAATAGCTACGAGAAGAAATTGTTGAGTTAACACATTAAAATACCTATTGTCCCTTGTTCGACACAACCGGGAACGTCTGGTCGCCTACCTGTCTTCCGAACAACTCACTCTGTAACCGTCGCGCGGAGCTCTCTCCGAACGGCCCGAAGTGGTGTGGGAGGCCCATGACCAACCTCTGCTAGAAAAACGTTTTGCTTTACACATCTTTGGCCAAACGCACCTGTTCCTGCTCTCTGCTTTTCACCGACACCGTTTAGGTTGGTAGAAGATTAAGAAAACCACCACTTCTCTTGGTCGTCTGCTCCTACATTCAAATCACTCCCACTTGACAACACACTTTCAGGAAGGGTGAAAAACGGAAATAAGGACACAGGACGTGCGTATAAGAATGAAAAAAATAAAAGAAATATGTAGACCCATGTTGTTTCTACAGGCATGCGGTTGTTGGGGCTGAGATTAATTAGTTGCATAAAAGATCGATGTAATTATGATTTTTGTATTTCAGATAGTATGAAGATTTGTTTTGGCACTAAGCCGGCCGGTGTGGCCGTGCGGTTCTAGGCGCTTCAGTCTGGAACCGCGTGACCGCTACGGTCGCAGGTTCGAATCTTACCTCGGGAATGGATGTGTGTGATGTCCTTAGGTTAGTTAGGTTTAAGTAGTTCTAAGTTCTAGGGGACTGATGACCATAGATGTTAAGTCCCATAGTGCTCAGAGCCATTTTTTGGCACTAATTTTTAATCCTGTAACGACACCTATTGCGATATTACAGATTTAATAACAGCAAGCTGCTTGTAACGTGAGTCGTATGTAGACGCCATTTTTCCGTCTCTGGCAGCTGCTAGAACGGTTCGAGACTTCACCGGCGCACAGATAAACATAAAAAAAGCAGCACCAGCAAGGACGTTTGTCTATGCATATCAATGGGTTTAAAAAAATACGGAGCATTACTCATAGAAGGACCCTCGTATACAAAGAATTTGGCATTACGAGGCCACTTATCAGCGTAACGTTGCACCCCGTCTGGTCTGCACGCATGCACTGATTCGGCCGGAAGGCCCGCCGTAACTGTTGTAAATAGTCTTCGATATCGGGGACACTGGCACTGGGACGGTGTTTACGGCCGGTCTGGTTCCACTGATTTTCTGTCGGGGACACATTGGGGATCCGCTGGCCACGGGAGTACCTCGGCAGTTCACAGAGTCACATGCCAAATGTTGTTCTGTTGAAAAATACCACCACTCCACTGTGACACGAGAGGACCGTGGATTTCGTGACGTGCTGTTGTGCTGTCATAGTTCCTCAGGTCATACCCGACGGATCTCCATCTCGTAACGCCAGGAGTAACACCGCTGTGGCTCGCAAAACATTGTACGATGGTTGCGCAGAAAGTAATGCACCGCAGTTTTTTCTCAACCGAAAACAATGTTACAAATGCGAAACGTTACGTAAGTAGCCAGATACGGTGGCCGAGCGGTTCTAGGAGCTTGAGTCCGGAACCGCGCGACTGCTACGGTCCCATTTTCGAATCCTGCCTCGGGCATGGATGTGTGTGATGTCCTTAGGTTAGTCAGGTTTAAGTATTTCTAAGTTCTAGGGGTTTGATAACGTCAGATGTTAAGTCCCATAGTGTTCTGAGCCATTATTGTTAGGTAAGTATTATTTGAAGTCTCTTCAGCGAGCACTCCAAGTTTCCGTCACTTCTGATAGATAGCGTAGCTGCAGGACAGTTTCAAAATGGCGTCTGTAGGTGCCTACAGGCAACGTGCTGTCATTGAATTTCTTACTGCAATGTTCAATTTTCTGTGCAATCTTATGGGACTTAACTGCTAAGGTCATCAGTCCCTACGCTTACACACAACTTAACCTAAATTATCCTAAGGACAAACACACACATCCATGCCCGAGGGAGGACTCGAACCCCCGCCTTAATCAGCCGCACAGTCCATGACTGCAGCGCCCAGACCTCTCGGCTAATCCCCGCGCGGCTCTCACTGCAAAGAAAGAAACTGTGGGGAATATTCAGAAACAGTTGTGCCAAGTCTATGGAGCATCTGCTGTCGACGGAAGTACAGTTAGTCGCTGAGCACGGAGGGTGAGATCATCAGATGGCTGTTCGGCGGAGCTCCACCATTTGCAGCTGCCGGGGAGACCATCCATGACTGTCACACCTGACCTTGCCCCTCAGACATCCTCTTGTTTGGATCATTGAAGAATGCCATTCGTGGAAGACATATTGAGGACGATGAGGAGGTGATTCACACTGTGAAGCACGGGCTCTGCCACAAGGACAACGATTAGTACCGAAAGGCCATAGAACGGGATTGAGATTGCGTGGAAAAATAGAGTGTGTAGATAAAACACCATTCTTTCATGTGTGTAATTATCATCATGTACAATAAAGAATTGTTGAAGAAAAAAGTGCGGTGCACTTTCTGGGCAGCTATCGTACGAATGGGACCTCCCCCAGGTCGCCGCCGGTGATGGTCACCCTGCGTAGTGCAAAACCGCGATTGATCACTGAAAGCAACGTGACGCCACTCTTCATCAGCCCGTGATTCCCGTCCACAGCACCACACCAAACAGGGACGGCAATTCCCTAGTTCGGCTGCTGCTAGCCTCCAACCAATGGTGCGAGATGAAAAAGAAACTTGCAGGGGATCCCATTACTTGTTTTCGAATTGCCGGTGCAAATATGAAGGGATTAGGATGTGCTTGGTGCACAATATGGCGTTCCTACCTTCTGGCGCTCGGACGTAATCGACCGGGATCTTGGCGTGTATGCCCACGTACCCTCATGTGCCCGTGCAGTCGAACATGGGGCCACTGTCACATCCGGAAGTCCCAAAAATCTGGATATTGCACGATTCGACCAGCCGGCCCCATTTGGACCCACAATGGGCGCCTTTGAAACTCTGTCAGGGGTGATAACGCTCAGTTGAGTACGCAGTGTCTCGTTGTCCTTTACACCGATCACTCGACCTCTGACTCTGTTCTCGCTCTTTATATACACGCCCAGGGCTGGTAACAGAAGTAAACACGAACAACATTACTGCTCTCTGGTGGCCACTCTACCAGTTACGCAAAATTTCAACGCTAATCACTTTAAATACCGTACGATGTCGTTTACGTGTACGAAGTTACGTTGACATACAACCATGTCTCCTGGGTGTTCCACTTTTTTGTCAGGCAGTGTACCACATCGAAAAAATAAACTTTCGTAATTAACTTTTTGTATGCCTGCAGCCATATATCTGCAACTTGGTACACACTGAAATCCCCACGGTACAATTGGTTGGTTGATTTGGTGGAGGGGACCAAACAGCGAGATCATCGGTCCCATCGGGTTAGGGAGGGACGGAGAAGGAAGTCGGCCGTGCCCTTTCAAAGGAACCATTCCGACATTTGCCTGAAACGATTTAGGGATATCATGGAAAACCTAAATCAAGATGGCTGGACGTGGATTTGAAGCGTCGTCCGCCCGAATACGAGTCCAGTGTGCTAACCACTGCGGCACGTGCCACAACACCGTACCGTAATAGGTCGCTAGAGGAAACCAAAACAGAACGGCGTAAAACATTGATAGAGTGGAGTACCGTGCGGCAATTAGTTTTCGGAAGCATCGCAAATTTTTCAGCTGTGTCAGGCTGATCCAGATGACTTCTTAAGTCTCCAGGATTGGCCTGACCACAATTGAAACATTTGCGCTGCTTTCGAAAACTAATTGCCGCACGACACTCCACTCTATTAATCTTTTCCAGCGTTTTGTTTTGGCTTCCTATAGCGACATATTACGCTACTGTGGCGCGCGGATTTCAACGTGTACCACGGCTGCAGACATACAGACAGTTAATGAAAAACTTCATAACTCGTGCAACTGTTAGGAACCCACAGTTTTTTTCACTCTGTAATGAAGCACAGGAAAAATAATTTTCCGTATACCTCTATACGAGCCCTAATCTCAAGTATTTTACCGAGCGAGGTGGCGCAGTGGTTAGACACTGGACTCGCATTCGGGAGGGCGACGGTTCAATCCCGCGTCCGGCCATCCTGATTTAGGTTTTCCGTGATTTCCCTAAATCACTCCAGGCAGATGCCGGGATGGTTCCTCTGAAAGGGCACGGCCCACTTCCTTCCCAATTCTTCCCTAATCCGATGAGACCGATGACCACGCTGTCTGGTCTCCTTCCCCAAAACAACCAACCAACCTCAAGTATTTTGTTCCGACGGTGCTTTATGAAATGTAAGTTAGAGACAATAAAACTGTTCCGTGGTCTGCCGCAAATGCTGGTTCTCGAAACTTCCTCAAAAGTGAGTCCCAGAAATACCGTCTTCTTCCTTCCAAGGATTCCCATTCAAGAAGGTAGTCGAGGTTATATTTTATTTAGCCTAACTTTTTTATTGGCTTAAAATGTTCCTTAGGGAGTTTATTTTTAAGCTTCAGTCAAATAAAGTCTGCTATAAATGTGAAAGTATTATGAGACCGCGATATTCTGCATGGGGGTCTGGCGCGTCTGAGCGCTCGAATACAGTCGATGAAATACTGTACAGTTACCGACGGAATAGGGGACCTGCTAGTTTTGGGTACTATTACACAGGGCATTAGTCATCATCATCATCATCATCATTCAACAGTTTCAGTTTTCAGGGTACTGGTAATGAGCATTAGTATCAATTAAAATGCTGTACTCAACAAGGTTTCTCTTCGTAATATGATTCGTTTATGATAAACAGTCTGAAAGTACGTGGTTGTCTCGCGTCGGTTAGTTTATCATTTCCTTTTTTTTTTTTTTTTTTTTTTTTTGTACGAAGTAAAACGTGAGTGCTTGAAAGTGACAAACAGAAGTATTTATACGGATAGAAAGGGATCGAAAAATAATCCCAGTAGAGCAAAAACACTTCGACTAGTAAGCGGAAGCCAATTAATCGACATAATTTCGTCAAAATGAAAGTGTTACGACACCAATGAAAAAAGACCAACAGCCGATGCTGGTATTGCCGATTAAACGTTTGCTCACTTTCATTATTAAAAAAACGCAGTTGAAACTTTAAATGCTTGTTTTCTCAAAACAACATTTTTCAACATGGCTGGCGCTATAACTCATGAAATATACATGCAGTTGAAACTTCCTGGCAGATTAAAACTGTGTGCTGGGCCGAGACTCGAACTCGGGACCTTTGTCTTTCGCGGGCAAGTGCTCTACCAACTGAGATACCCAAGCACAACTCACGCCCCGTCCTCACAGCCTTACTTCTACCAGTACCTCGTCTCCTACCTTCCAAACTTTACAGAAGCTCTCCTGCGAACCGTGCAGTTATGTTACATCTTTTTGTAACTTGTAACTCAGCGTTTTTTCTATTTTAGTATGTAGGATTTTTGCGATATATTTTAATTTCGATTTTTGGTGCACATTTTTATAACGACTTTTGTATCGAATAAATTGACTTCTATTTCGGATTGCCGTAAGTTTGTTAAAACCATTTTTAAATATTCATACGTAAAGAGCTAGATAATGTCACTAGTTTAAAGCACTTTTTGGAATTTTGTGCTAGGTTGAGAACTGTGGCGTCAGAGCTCTCACCAACCGCCCTCGCACTCCGCGAAGGCCCTTCGTCGATGTCGTGTAGTGGCGTCTGGGTGAAAGGTATTTGCTTAAAAAATACATAGCGCAATAACACAATCTTCAAGGTGTAGAATAAAGGTCTAAAGTCAATTTTGTAATGTGTTTGTTCTTTTATGGAAGAGAGAAAAGATCATAAACGTCGGTTCCAAAATCGAACCCCACCCTCGTCTACTGTCTTAAGATCACGGAGCGTTTCCCTAACACTTCGGTACTGATTACGATCCATTGGGCCCGCACAGAACATATCTTCTAGAGACATTATGTAACAAAACCCAGATTGCTGCTACAGTAGCTTAATGATGTATTTATTGTGATGAATCCATTTCGGCTAGATTGTCATCTTCACTTCAAGTCCAAATACCATCAGTGGTCGCTGTCATTCTGTATCGCATTACTACGTGGTGTAGGTTTGTGGTTTGCTTCTGTTGATAATGGTCCTTTCTTTTAATTTTTATAATTTGGCGTTTCATCGTCAAATTCGACACTGGAACGTCATATTATAAAAATTACAAGAAAAGAACACCTTGTATGACGTCCGTATTTTGAAAAAAATTTAAGTGATATATGTGTGGCCGACCAGCAGTACTTATCTTTCCAGTTGTGTATTCGTATTAAATAATTAAAATCAAATCACAATTACTCCCAATATCTATTTTAGAGTACACAAGACAAACAAGTGTGAAACGTTTTGACACCGTACAAACATGTTTTGTGAGTTGATGCATGGCTAAAATGTACACTATTACGCAAGTGAGGAGAAACTACAGAAGGAAGATGTCAGTGTGCGATACTGGTGTCAGTTTTATTAGCCCAACAACCATTAACTCATCATTGACGTCCATCTGCGCTTGAATATCCTTCATCCTACAGTTTTTTGTCCTTATGTACTTGATCTCCATATTACCAATTCATTATTAGCTTATGTACGACACGATTAAGTAATTACAAAGTCATAATACATACACGTGATAGTAGCAGGAAACTAAACCGCCAGTCGAAATTATATTTACTTGGAACAACTGAGAAGATTTTTGGAGCATCAAGCTATCGTTCCCATTCACGACTAGGTCATTAGAGACAGGACATAAACTAGAATTGTCGAAGGACGGAGAACGAAATCGTACGTGTCCTCCTTCGAAGGGCTGCGCGGAATTAGCCGAGCGGTCTTGGGCGCTGCAATCACGGACTGTGTGGCTGGTCCCGGCGGAGGTTCGAGTCCTCCCTCGGTCATGGATGTGTGTGTTTGTCCTTAGGATAATTTAGATTAAGTAGTGTGTAAGCTTAGGGACTGATGACCTTAGCAGTTAAGTCTCATAAGATTTCACACACATTTGAGCATTTTTTGCCTTCGAAGGAACATCGTGTCATTTGCCTTACACGATTTAAGAGAAGCCACAGAAAACTGAAATCTAGATTTCCGGGAGGAAAACGAAGATTAATGCTCCTGAATGCGAGTCCAACCTCCTGAGCTACTGCGCCAACTCATTAAGTATATGCCTTTTTACTGTATACCCATTCTTTTCTGGTTTCCGAGCAGCTCGTCCAAAATCACGTTTACCAAAACTTTTATAGGTCCATAGACGAAACATAAGGCAGCAGACAAGGCTTGACAGCCTACAGCGGACATGGTTCAAATGGCTCTGAGCACTATGGGACTCAACATCTTAGGTCATAAGTCCCCTAGAACTTAGAACTACTTAAACCTAACTAACCTAAGGACATCACACACACCCATGCCCGACGCAGGATTCGAACCTGCGACCGTAGCAGTCCCGCGGTTCCGGACTGCAGCGCCAGAACCGCACGGCCACCGCGGCCGGCAGCGGACATAATTACATAATTTTTGCAACATCGTTTTTCAGGCTACGACCATTTTCGGATTAGAAAAATATTGTAAATTTTTGGCACCACAGAAAAATTTAAGTCAAAGTAAGTCTCTGGCATAGGTCTATTTATGAAATCACCTGAAGTGTCTGTGGTATATGCCAGTCGCCACCTTGGCGACTGCTGTAAGTGTGCTCCCGAAGCCCCCCACCCGCAGTCGGACGACGTAAGGAGGAAGCGGACGAGCTTCAGAAATTCGCCGCGCCCCTTCCATTGCCGCTGCGTTTCCCGCCTGCCCGTCATCATCAGAGACTGTTTGCCTCTTCCGCTGGAATGCCTGTCGTCTTAACGGGCTGTCCGGGCAACGCGCCTGCTGCTGACAGCTGCGGCGGCTCACTTCGGTCCGTTTCACGCTACATCAGTACCAGCTGATATTCCTACACATCATCTATGCAACCATGTGCCCTGTAGCGAAGAATTCTTCTTCCGGCGAACGAGAACTATTAGCAGCCGCTGAATGAAAGGAGAGTTATTGTCACAACACGCTGAAAGATATGTGCAGTTGGCTACAATACCATGCATTCGAAGATAAGCCTCGTTGACCTTTGAAAGAACAATGCATTTAGCAATAATTCTCAAGGTGTTACTGTTCGTATGTATGTGAGAAAAAGTATGAGGGCACCAGTTTGAACGCACTGTTTTTGACGTCAGAAAATGAAACTGAGGCTACGAAAACGCCGTCATAATGCAGTTCCATCACTGCTGTGTTTTACGTTAGGAAGAATCAACGGAGAAAGATGAATTCGAACAAGGCACAAATGTAGGTGTGCAAAATCGACAATTTCGCCAAAGAAATTTCACAGGAGCCCCATGTGCCAAGTTCCAGTTTCGTCGCCGGCCGGAGGGGCCAAGCGGTTCTAGGCGCTTCAGTCTGGAACCGCGCGACCGCCACGGTCGCAGGTTCGACTCCTGCCTCGGGCATTGATGTGTGTGATGTCCTTAGGTTAGTTAGGTTTCAGTAGTTCTAAGTTCTAGGGGACTGATGACCTCAGAAGTTAAGTCCCATAGTGCTCAGAGCCATTTGAACCAGTTTTGTCGATCGTACGAAAGAGTGTGCGGAAGAAAATGCTAATTCACCGCATCGTATTTTGAGTAATTGCGTGTTACAAGTTCGATGAAATTCAAAGACAAGAACAAAAATAAAACAACACAAACGAATTTATATAGTAATCAGAGATTTCTACAGTTTCATAAGGAACTGCTTGTGGAGCATTGGGAAAAACAACCGATTAAGTGATCAGACTAATCCGCCGACCCTTTCATATTGTGATGTGGGAGCATCAGGGAAGCACTCAACGTAATTAATGATCCGATAGACTTAAAATTTCATCTGAATACATTTCAGCCAACATCGTAAGAGGGTCTGACTCAATATTTTCCTGGTACTGTGACAAGGCAAGCACAAATCCTTTGTTGCTTGACAACTAGAATTAATTTTTAAAAATCACAAATGCGTATTGATCGTCATATAACAACGATATTGCAGATACGACGGATGTTGTCGATACAGACTGCTGAAAAAGAAAGATTAATCGTCGGACAAACTTTTAGGTTCCCTGCAAAACGGACGATAGTTTTTTTCCCGTTTGTGTTTTATTGTAGCTCTGTCACCAGCTTCGCTGCGCCTACTTTCATAAAATACGAGAGGATCACTCTGAAATTTTCACAAGTAACTTCTTGAGACAGTTTCATAAATAAGACCGGGCAACTCTACCAATAAAGCAGTACATTCTTAATTTTTATTTCCATGCGCTTTTCAATGTTCATCTGCTCTCATCTTTTCATATTGATTCTGAGATAAGGAGACGGCAGCTATATACTACTACACGAATGACTACACTTCTGTCCTTGCGTAGTATTAATTTCTTCATCCCGTATAATCAGGCAAAACGCACCCAGTTCGAAATTTATGTGGAACTGTCGATTTCGCATTTTACGGTCTTAATCCTATAGTATAACTACAAAAAAACTTTTACTACTAATTTATTTCTACTACTACTTTTAGCTTAATATCTTGTATGCCACAGTGTAGCTGTTTTTCTCACTGCGATTCTACACTGTCAAGTCATATTAATGTGACCACCAGTCAAAAGCCTGAATAGCCACATTTTGCTGTGCAGACGTGCAGGAACAGATTCAATGAGCTTTGCGAAGTTACCGACAGCGATGTGGAACAATGTCGACTTCGGAGTCGTGGCCACCTGCTCTAGCTTTCTCGGTTGAGGATCCATGGCCCAAACAGCCCTTTAGAGGTGGTCCCATAAATTCTCGATTGGGTTTAAATCTGGGGCGCTCGGTGTTCAGGGCAGTGCAGTAAACTAAACTCATCTTCGTGCTCTCCGAACCACGCACGTACACTGCGAGCTGTGTGACACAGTGCATTGTCATGCTGGTAAATGCATTGTGCCGAGGGAAAACATGGTCTCCCAAGGATAGATGCATACCTATGTAAAGCCACTGTGCCTTCCGAAAAGATGGGATCACCCATGGAATGCCACGAAAACATTCCCTAGGTAATAATGCTCCCTCCTCCGGCATGGAATCGACCGTTGTGGTAGAGCGGTTCTAGGCGCTTCAGTCTGGACCCACGCGACCGCTACGAATCCTGCCTCGGGCATGGATGTGTGTGATGTCCTTAGGTTAGTTAGGTTTAAGTAGTTCTAAGTTTTAGAGGACTGATGACCTCAGATGTTAAGTCCCATAGTTGTCAGAGCCATTTCAATTTGAATCCGGCATGCAGCCTTCCAACGATTGTTCCAGTATGTTTGCTTCCAGATGTTTCATGCCGTACACGACAACGGCCATCTGTCTGATGGAGCATAAAACGTGATTCATCTAAAAAGACCACCTGCCGCCACCCAGTGGACGTCCAACTGCGGTATTGGCGTGCAAACTCAAGCCTTCGACGCCGATGAATAGCAGTCAGCATGGGTGCATGAATCAGGCGCCTACTGTGGAGCAACTTTCACTGAACAGTCATTGAAGATACATTATTGGTAGCCTGTTGGTTCGTTTCGTCAGTCAGTTGCTCAACAGTTGCACGTCTTATGTCAACTGAAGATGCATCGGCGAAAAAGGAAAGGAAACGGAAAGAACTGATGATATCAGATGCATCGGGATTTTATGCGGAATCGGCGGCGACGAGTGAAAATGTGTGCTGGACGAGGGCTTGAACCCGGGATCTCGTGCTTACTAGGCAGCTACCTTAAGCACTACGCCATTCGAACACAATGTTTATCGCCGCGCCGGGTAGCCGCGCGATGTAGGCGCTATGCCAAGGTTCGCGCGGCTCCCCCCGTCGGAGGTTCGAGTCCTCCCTCGGGCACGGTTTCTGTATTGTCCTTAGCGTAAGTTAGTTCAAGTTAGATTGAGTAGTGTGTAAGCATATGGACCGATGACCTCAACAGTTTGGTCCCATAGGAATTTACCACCACGACACAGTGTTTATCGCAAATGCACGGACTGTCTTGTCACGCTCCCCAGCCGACCCATATCCCCACCCAGTGCCAGCTAACCCTAGTCCCTTTGTATGTCCTCCATGGTCGCTAATTTTAGATTCCCACAGGAGGTTGAACCATAGTGTGCCTCCACACTGAAGGTTGTCCATTGATTGCCATCGAGTCGAATCAGTTATTCAAATGCGTCGTGTCCGTTCTTTCGGACATGTCCGAAGGAACAGACGCCAAGCAATTGTACAGTTGCACGTCTATTCGCCCGTACACATCTCCGCAGTCTGCGTTGACGTTTATCGCCTGTGGCCCGTGGTGCGCCACAGTTGCTTCGTCGCCGGTTTTGGATAGCGCCACTATACTATGCATGGCATATTTTAACCACGTCGGCACGCGAACACTTATAAACTTAGCCGTTTCGGAAACGCCTCCACCCTCGGCCCGAAAGCCAATGGCGATGCCCTTTTGGACGTCAGTATAAATCGCTCCGTTTCCGATGTACGACAGCGGCTGCACTGCTTTCTGCGTCCTTCCGACACTGTTTATACGCACTGCCAATCTGACTAGACTGTGCATTTCAACATTCGCCTTAGTTTATATAATAACATCACTACGTTTGTAAACTGAATTCCTTCTACTTCTTATCTCTCTTCGAAGAGGCAGAGTGTGAATGAAATCAGAAAGTGTTATCTGCCTTCGTAACCGACGTGACAACTCCGTCTAGGGCCAGACCCAGATCGAACGGTGTCAGCTGTGCGCCCGCTCCCTCCTCCTTCCGCCGTTCTGGTAACAAAGGCGGCGAATTTCCGATAAAGCGGCTGCGGCTTCCCCCGGTCGGTTGCCGTGGCAACGGGCGACATCCGTCACTGTCGCCACCGGGCGGCGCGTGCCCACTGCCTAGTGGCCCGCTGCGCGCAGCTGCCAGCTGCCGACGCGCTGTGATGCGCCACACCTGGCGCGCTTGTCCCACCGCCTTCCGTTTCGGTAAGGAGTGTAGCCACGAAACACCAGAATATCAGAAGTCCGTGGCCCACGTTACGACACGGAAACAGAGAACGACAGCAGCGCTCCGAGTGTCGCGCCAGTGAACTTCGCATACGACAAAAGTGGCGCGGAAATCCATATTATTTTTCGATGTACGAATACTAGATGATAAAATTTTTCGCTTACACTTTATGGGTGGCGCTGATAATCCGGTGGTAAAGTGCATTTATTTGTAAAATCCAGTATCGCCATTTCGACCATGTGGCAAAGAAATGGTTCAGAACTACTTAAACCTAATTACCTAAGGACACCACACACATCCATGCCCGAGGCAGGATTCGAACCTGCGACCGGATTGCGACTGGACTGAAGCGCCTAAAATCGCTCGTCCACAGCGGCCGGCTGACCATGTGGTTTTTTTCAAGTGATGTTCCTGATTAAGACATTCTTGTGCGTACTGCACTCTTTGAGTTGCAATGTTGCTTGTATTCAGTTTAATTTTTGCTCTCATCCGTAATACTGGGAGCAATAAATGTTTCCATATTTGTTTTTGTTTCATATGTAACAGAAACTGGTTTCGTCACATGGTATTCCGTGGACTCATGCCTATTTTATGATTGCGTGGTGTTTGCTCTTTCGGACAATAAGTATAGTGCTCATATTCTACGTTATTTTTGTTCAGATGGCACTGAGCACTATGGGGCTTAACTACTGAGGTCATCAGTCCCCTTGAACTTAGAACTACTTAAACCTACCTAACCTAAGGGCATCACACTCAGCCATGCCCGAGGCAGGATTCGAACCTGTGACTGTAGCGCCTAGAACCGCTTGGCCACTCCGGCCGGCATTATTTTTGTTACCATCTGTTTCACGGATCCTTACATTTAACGGAGGCCACCGAAATTTTCATTGACTTCTGCTAAAATGTAGCACCTGAAAGTAATCAGAGTGAATAACAAACAGGTAATTATTGATTTGAGGGAAAGCTGAAATATTGCACGAACAGCTGCTGCTAGCTATGTAAATGAAACGTCCAAAAACATCAAATCACAATATAAATTGAATCTTCTCGGCTTTCTCTTGATCTATTTTCGCTTCTTAATAATAATAATATAATACCGATCGATATTTAGCCCTTTCGCCATTCAAATTTATTTTACATATAGTTGAAAAATTAAAGGTCAAAAACTGTCTTCCAACGGCCTTGCCGCAGTGGATACACCGGTTCGCGTGAGATCACCGAAGTTAAGCACTGTCGGGCGTGGCCGGCGCTTGGATGGGTGACCATCCAGCCGCCATGCGCTGTTGCCATTTTTCGGGGTGCACTCAGCCTCGTGATGCCAATTGAGGAGCTACTCGACCGAATAGTAGCGACTCCGGTCAAAGAAAACCATCATAACGACCGGGAGAGCGGTGTGCTGACCACACGCCCCTCTTATCCGCATCCTCACCTGAGGATGACACGGCGGTCGGATGGTCCCGATGGGCCATTTGTGGCCTGAAGACGGAGTGTTTGTGATAAATAATACACTTCCACAATAAAAAATTTTTAACTGACTTATATTGCAAATCGGTGAAGTTGGAGATGCATGTGTCCCACCAAGATAACTAGATTCATATTTTCGTGTGAATCTAGGATTTTCAGAGATAAATTTTTAATTTTAGATTTTTAACCGGATGGCTATTATGAAAAAAAGTGTAACATATCATTACCAAAACACATTTATATCTGACAATGAAAAACATGGAATATCACACACAGGTTTTCGGCATAACATTTGATAATTGCTTTGAAATACCCCACACCAATTTTTACTACATTCTTGAAGTATTCTGGGGAATAGAGTTACACTACATACAAATTATGTTCAAGCCAGCAGAATTACTGAGGTGCGTAGTAATGTGATGAATAAGAA
Organism: Schistocerca serialis cubense; assembly: GCF_023864345.2. NCBI lineage: Eukaryota > Metazoa > Arthropoda > Insecta > Orthoptera > Acrididae > Schistocerca > Schistocerca serialis. The sequence goes on from NC_064638.1 coordinate 710,771,772, forward strand.
AACACAGCTACTTATTCCAATCATTGTTTTAATGAATAAGATGGCTATTCAATCTGATTTTCATGAAACAAACGTACTGTACAATCCATAAACACATGCCGCCCCATTTGACCACTCACAACCTTTTATACATCGTCCATATCATTTTTCTTCAAGCTACGATGGCATCTCGCTACATGTTGGCAGTAGACAGATATGAGATATAGACGTCCCAAGGCTCAGAATTACATACTATTTTAGTGGGACTAATGTACCCCACTTACTGGGTAGAGTTAAATATGTGACATTTCATGCTTTCTGAATAAAAAGTTAAAATGAAGAAAACCTGAAAAAAAGTCAAATGTTTTACGAAATTATTTTTTTGAGAAAGGGAAATAAAACGGATTAGAGAAACGTTTGAAGCGTCTTTGAGAGACGCTCGAAATCATGTACAGCAAATGAGAATTTAAGGTTTAGTGTTTAAGTTTGAAACTTAGAATTTTAAAGACTAATAGAGGATATTTGTCAGGTGGTAAGTCACTCAGTGGTCTCCTTACATCAATAGCGTATGAGCACCTCAGCTGCAGTGCATGATTTAGAGCATCAGTCAAAGCCTCCTCAAATGTTTCTCTAATCTATTTCATATGTTACTTTGAGACAAATAATTTCATAAAACATTTGACGGTTTTTTTACAAACTTGTTTATTGTCGAGTCAATTTGTAATCGTTGATAAAGCAGGATGAAACGGCTTGCGAATTGTAGAAACAACATTTACATGTATGTTTGCATTTACACTTGTTTGCTAACAAATATTCCAAAGAAATACAATCTTCACCGATCGATGAGCCTCACTTACATCTACGTCGCAAATGTCTTACCAAAACCACCGCAGTTCGCACAAGACCAGATATTACAAGATATCTATAAATTAACATGGTTGTGGCACACATCCAGATACTGTCTGAAGAAAATTTTTCTCCCTCTTGTTGCTCCATACATGTACAGTAGTCCATTCGCCAAGAAAAGCGTTTCTGCACGAAGATTACTCTGCCTTGAATTAGATTACCATATCAGTATACCGGAACTAAAAACTGTGTTAGACCTGGATTTTGGCTCTGTTTATTCAAAGGACTCCGTTTTGAAGGAGCACATAGAAACATAGAGGATATTTGCATCAATACTTCAAAGACTGAAGGTGGATGTGGCCTACTTACTGTGACTGCAGCTCTCATTAGCAGAGAGAAAAGATTCATTCTGATGCAGAAAGAGGTCACGATAATTGGCTGGACCTACATTCACATCCGGCCAATTGTCATAGCTAATTACTCGACTTACTGTGACTTCTGAGCAATTGTCCTAGCCTCCTGGACCACACACGCCTCCGCCCACACCCTACATTCATCCAGGTTCAGGGCTCGAAAGACGACATGTTTAATTTTCTTAAACTTTATCCAATTTAAGTGAAATTTCGCAGAGCAGGTTCGTACAGACTTCTAAGTGCTACATTCACTTTCAAATTCGAATGGGTAAGAATTGAGGGTTGTGATGGTTTTGGCTACCTAGTTTAGTCTATTTTTCAGGGTCGTCTGGCTAACCACTTTCAGTTAGAATGCAACTTCACCGAAAGACACACAAAATAAGATATCTGTAGAGATTTTTGACAGGGTACACAAATAAAAAAACAAATATTCTTGTATATTTATAATTTTTTGCATATACATTTAAACACTGAAAACCATTCTTTCTTAATGCTTATTTGCTGTAGTTTTAATAACATCCAGCTTGATTTTTAACTTATAATTTCAATCTGCAGCTGACTAATAAAATTCTTTTTCGAACTAGTAATTTGTCAAAAGCACACATATCTAATTCTTTTCTTGGAACTATCCTATCACCTTAAAATTAGCTCCGTTCCTTCTTGTATTCCTCGTCTTCTTATGTGTGTACTGCACACTGGTCTCCTCCAAGTTTCTGGATAATTTATGTGCAAAACTTTAAGCTTCTAGCTTTTGAAAACGAATGCCTGTTGAACATAGTAATCACTTCTGTTTTAAGCTTTGCAAATGGCTTTTCTGTTGCTAGATGCACTGTTTCCAGTCTACCACATTTAGATACAAATGTGACCATCCTTTTTTAGCAGATCAAAATGGGATGGAAGTTTATAAACAGATTTTTCAGGCATCTATCTTTTCCTACCTGTATTCCAATGTATGACGACTTTCCACCGGTATTTACAGTTAATGTTGATATTTTGCATTCCGAAGTTGCATTCATATTTTTCCACACACCGTGTTTAAAATTAGATGAAACGCTTGCTTGCATGTCTCCATTTTTCTAATAACAGTTTACACTGATGTGACAAAACTCATGGAATAGTAATATGTAGATATGCACATGGCGATAGTATCGTGTACACCAGGTATAAAATGGCGGTACACTGGCGGAGCTGTCATTTGTACTCGGGTGATTCATGTGAAAAGGTTTCCACCGTGATTATGGCCGCACGACGGAATTAACAGACTTTGAACGTGGAATAGTAGTTGGAGCTATACGCATGGGACATTCCATTTCGGAAACCGTTACTGAATTCAATATTCCAAGATCCACAGTGTCGAGAGCGCGCCGAGAATACCACACTTCAGGTATTACTCTCACCACAGACAACGCAATGGCCTTCACTTAACGACCGGGAGCAGCGGCGTTTGCGTAGAGCTGCAAGTGCTAAAAGACAAGCAATACAGCGTGAAATAGCCGCAGAAATCATCATGGGACGTACGACGAACGTATCCGTTAGAACAGTGTGGCGAAATCTGGCGTTAATCGACTACGGCAGCAGATGACTTACACGAGTGCCTTTGCTAACAGCACGACATTGCCTGCAGCGCGTGTACTGGGCTCGTTACCATGTCGACTGGACCCTAGACTACTGGAAAATCATGGCCTGGTCAGATGAGTCTCGATTTCAGTTGGTAAGAGCTGATGATAGTGTTCGAGTGTGGCACAGAAACCACGAAACCACGGGCTCAAGTTGTCAACAAGGCACTTGGCAATCTAATGGTGGCCTCATGATTGTGTGGGCTGTGTTTACATGGAACAGACACGGTCCTATGGTCCAACTGAACCGATCATTGACTGGAAATTTTTATGTTCGGCTACGTGGTGACCATTTGCAGCCGTTCATGAACTTCTTGTTCCCAAACATGCCACGGGGCCACAATTGTCATCGAATGGTTTGCTAGAACATCGTGGTCAAATAGTACGAATGATTTTGCCACTCCGATCTCCCGATATGAATCCCGCAGAACATTTATGGGAGGTCAGATCGTGCACTAAATACTGCACCTGCTCCTCTGGGTACAACGTAATGCACCTGACCGTTCTTGGCATGCTGTGCACACAACGACAGAGAGATTGCTGCTCAATGCTGCCTCAGTCTTCGACGACAGTGTTTGAAGTTTTTGAGGATTATTGCTGCGAAGACGCACTGAGAATTCTAACTCCTAAGTATGGGATTCATGCAATTGTGGACGGCTGTAGAGGCAACATGACTTAAAATTTCTGCAGAGGACTTCCAACGACTTGTTGAGCCCACGTCACGTCGAGTTGCTGCAGTACACGGGTCAAAAAGAGGTCCGCTGCGATATTAGGAGGTATCCCATGACGTTTGACACCTCCGCGTGTATTCTTTCTTAGTGGCAATTGTTTTTGCCAGATACTCCAGTTCTCAATTTTTGAGTTCACCATCTTCAATTACTACATTTATTTCGCGCACACATATTAACGTACTTAAATGAGTGATTCTGAAATAGGGAATGATTTAAGTCTGTTTGATCAATTAGTTCTTTTTCTTAAGTGGAGGCAGACCTCTCGACAGTCACCTCTACTTCCACACCACATAATTATACTGTTGTACTGGGTTTCGGCAGATAGGCTATTCAGCTCTATGGACAGTGGTGGTAAGACATACGCTAATCCTAAGGTATCTAAAAAAAGTTTTATGCAAAACTAAAAAAAGTTACGTCACTGTAAAGTAAAACAAAACAGTAACCAAGATAATGCAGTATATTCGAAAGTGCACATTGTGGCACATCTGTGATATCACAATGTTATCCCAGCTAACATTCAGTACCACACTGCATCGCTGGGTACAGCTTGATGCATCTGATCGCCCTTGGCATGCTGTCCACAAAGTGATCGAGAGATTCCTGCTCAATCCTGCCTCAAAGTTCGACGGCAGTGTTTGAGGAAGGTTTCTACAAGGATGCATTGACAGTTCCAACTGGTCTCAATTATGGGATTCACGTTAGCAAATACCTAAAGGGCAATCCAGTCAGATGTTTCGCTCTTCTTGGAGGAGAGCCAATCCATTCGGATGACTCATAACTCTTGGCGGAACTTGTTCACGAGGTAAGCACGATGTGCTCTTTCGTTAACGTACTGAAAGACCACCTGTGTTGGTGGTGGTGGTGGTTAGTGTTTAACGTCCCGTCGACAACGAGGTCATTAGAGACGGAGCGCAAGCTCGGGTTAGGGAAGGATTGGGAAGGAAATCGGCCGTGCCCTTTCAAAGGAGCCATCCCGGCATTTGCCTGAAACGATTTAGGGAAATCACGGAAAACCTAAATCAGGATGGCCGGAGACGGGATTGAACCGTCGTCCTCCCGAATGCGAGTCCAGTGTGCTAACCACTGCGCCACCTCGCTCGGTACCACCTGTGTTGACTATAGTCTGGATAATTGGTTGGAGGGATCTGTCGCAATACGGTACATTCTCCAAATTAATCACAATAGCAGTCCTCTTCTGTGTCCATCCGTCACAATCACTCAACATACATTTTCGTCCGCGTTGTGACTTTGAAGATGTTTCCCCCTTTCCCTGTATGCGGTATAAATTTTTGTCACAGAAACACGGAAAACTTCGGCTACCTTGATTACGAAAACACTCACCATACGAGCACGAAAAATTTGTCCACGTTCGAATTCTCTTACCTCCGAATGAATGCACTCACAGCTAAACAGAACACCAATCTGACCACAACTGAAACTTGCACTATATTGAGGGCAGCAGGTGTTCAATCAAATACAATGGTGCGACCTTCAGACTCGGCTAGGAATTTTATTTCTGTTCAAGCATGAATTTCTCGCAGCGTTTGCGTAATTTTGTCCAGTCCCTGTAGCTGTACAAGTTGACATTCCTAGAAACTAGGCAAATATTTAAAATGTCGAAACTTTCTTTTTCTGTGGACAGAGTCGTCGTAGGATTTCTAACTTTGATACAGCGCGTCACTTTTTCTGTGTTTTGTCATTGCACATTTTTTTCCATTCCAAATCGAGAGCTAAAGAATCAAAACGAAGCGAAAGTTTAAATCTTACAAACTATTGTGAGTAATTACATTTTTAAATTAAAAATCGGACATGGTATTTCAAGCCTCGCCCGTACGGGATACAAGATACTGTACATCACAGACTCCCTTAAGACCCAAATTTTTGTTTGGTCCAAAGGGTAAGGCAGGCACTTTAGCTTCGCTCCTTCTAAATAAGAAACTAGTGTCCCACCACGTGCACTACCTCTGTCCGTGCGCAAAGGGTGTTAAATGACTTCGATAGCCGCTCATGATGTTCACCAAACCTAACGTACCCCGAGATTGGGTAATGGTCCTGCCACGTAAAATCAATCAGCATGTATTTGAGATCTTCATCAGCTGGGTCATGGGATTATCAAAGAAGCGTATGTGGGATTACCATGGTTGCACGACAGTTGAATTCATCATCTGACTGAAATAAACAAGTTACATTCTTCAAGGTCTACGTTCCCACGAGCAACATTACATCTCCTTCTTCCGTGCGACAAAATTTAGGTTAGACCTCTGTTCCTACGTCTCTTGGACGCTAATCATCGAATCAGTGCCCCATCTAAAATCATCCTGCAGTCCCTATCTCATAGTTCCTGTGTTAAATTGCGATGTTTATTCAAAGCATGTTGTCAGCTGATTGCTATGCGCAATTCTCGAAACAGACTTAGTTCACTAAACGTTGTCCGGATTGACGTCAGGTATTCTGCTGTAAGAAGCGTCTCTGGAACCGAACCATGACGAGAGGACGCCCCTGTTTTCACAAGCTGCTGAATGATGTAGACGAGGATTGTCCGAAAAATAAAAATGCTGGCCCAACGAATTGAAAGAAACATTGTTTTTCCACAGTTGGTAGCAGTGAGACTTCCTCTCTTGCTTGCATGACGTGCCACAATTGACTAACTCTAAGCTGCGGCACCGCCGTGCGCGAAAATTGAGTTCCAAACAGCCGTGTCGATTTCAATTTACGTCAATGTGAACTTCGTGCTGTAATTTGTTTTCTGGACGAGAAAGGGGAATCAGCGCCTAAAGGCAAAACCCTAAGGCCGAATCCGTTAGTGGTGGAAAGAGGAACCAGCGCCTACAATAAATCACCACGTCTTTTCTGTGTTACAGATAACAAAAACGGAGCAATATCGTATTCCAAATTGCAGTAGAGAATAAGTGATGCCGAATAAGCCATCAATATTCAGAAAAACCAGAGCCAGAAAACGTCTAACCGCCATTAAAAAGGCTTAGCAGTGTTGAAATGAAATGTTCTTCAGAAAATAGTTTCAGGGAGATTTCGTCATTGTAAAGTGTGTATGCTTATTTAAGTGCCGAAAATTCTGACTGAAGAGGAAGAATTATATCTGATGGCTGTGACATTCATTACTTGAACGTCAAAGCCGAATCAATATTTTGTTGAAACAACATTTGCTGCTGAAAATGAGGATCAGTAGAAGGTGAGGCGACTGAGAAAGTAGTGGAACACTAGTTCAAAACAGTATCCAGGATCACTGTATACTGTTTATGGACACTGACAGTAATGATGTGTCGAGGTAGAATCTATACATCTTAAACCCTCCCCTTAAATTTCAAAACTTTTCAACTTTATTTCAGTGTTTTTGCTTTATGACCGTGTTCCGTTACCGGTATTACAGTTTGGCATCCCTCTTCGAAGTAGCGATGTGTGTGAATGAAATGTGTCATGATATTTTCATTAATATGTACTGGACAGTTCAAACAATTCATTAGATACTCTGGAGGAAATTAGGTTTTTGCATAACGCCAGCGTGCTGGGTACTGTGGGACAGCAACTAATTTTTAGATTGTAATGCAAGGAGGTACAGCTAGAGTTGCAACTAAAATGAGTACTTATTTAGTCGGCGACAGGTATTGAGCTACGCCCATTCTCAACACACAATTCGTTAACGAACATTAGTTGGGACCATGTACGCACTTTGTTTACTGACACTTTGTACAGACATTTTACTTGGTAAAGATAGGTTGATTTGAAAATGGGCATAGCCAGAAACCGGTACCGACCAAGTTAAACATCCATTTTAGTTGCAACTCTGTATAACTCTTCTTGCATCACGAAATTGGGTTTGATCATTGGGTTTGACAAGTGACATCTTTTGTCACGACATCTTCTGTAATTTTGCACTAAACAAAATTAGTTCACAATCGAATTCTTTCGTTTTACGTGTAATGATGTACTCTATGACAAGATGCAGCCTTTTTAAAGGGTTAACTACTCGTTTTGAGAACTGACTTGTATGATGTGTTTAAAATTGTAGTCTTCCATGTTTCATGTACAATCTTTCCGCACCACATATGCCAAACCCATGTGACGTCAGGAGGGCTAAAACTGTAGAGGAAGGCAGAGATTTGAATACATACAGAAAATAACTGAGGACGTACTTAAAAAAAAAAATGCTTTATACAACAAATAATATTGATACTTTGAAAGAGTTTGTCAGAGGAGAGCCGGCCGCGGTGGCCGAGCGGTTCTAGGCACTTCAGTCCGGAACCGCGCCACTGCTACAGTCGCAGGTTCGAATCCTGCCTCGGGCATGGATGTGTGTGAAGTGCTCAGGTTAGTTAGGTTGAAGTAGTTGTAAGTTCTAGGGGGACTGATGACCTCATATGTTAAGTCCCATAGTGCTCAAAGTCATTTGAACCATTTTTTGACAGAGGAGAGGAATTCGTATGGAACCGCATTAAACCAGTCAGACGACTCAAAAGAAAAATGACGCCCTTTGTCGCGGATTCAGTTTCAAGACTGTACGGAAGGTATGACGTAAACAAAATGTCAATGAAAGCTTTTGTTTGGTCCAAACGCCCTCCTCCACCCGCGATTCCGTGAAGAATCAAACTCCCATGTAGAGTACATGTGTTTACTTTACAAAACAGTTAATGTATTGAATATTTGATATTAAGCATAAAAGCGAGAAATAGTTTAGAAAAGGTCTGAACTTACGTTTAAAGCAGTTTTAAAGTCGCTAAGTGCTCTAATTGCTATCGAACAAAGGATGAGCGCTATTTTCCAACCAAAAACTAGTTTTTCACCCATTTTCATGTTTATGACGTCTTAGCTCCTGACAGTGTGTCGTACAATGACAGAATTTTGCACGAATATTGAATGTTATACGTTGATACTGGCTACATGTGTTGCGAATGGAATTAATATTAGAGAAGCCATAAATGAAAACATCATGCCTGGGGCAGAAGTTTCGCTACGTGAACAGAGCAAACGTAATAAACGAAAATCTTTTTTTTTTTTTCTTTCATAATTTGATGGGTATGTCTGTGTGGGCATGCGGATTTGAGGGCGGGGTTATCAGGGAGAAAAAGTTTCGTAAAAATTTGTAATTAAGTGTAAAGTTGGCTGGAAATCGTCACGTCACTAGTTCTTAAATACTGGGTGAATAGCCGGGATGATTCGAATGACGTGAGTTACACTTGCAAGTAGCCTCTTTGTATGTTGGCAGCGCTGTAGACTGTGTTAATATCGCTGCCAGCGCTCTGCGCCCTCGACAAGAGGTTCTGTGTTTGGTCGGACTAGGAGTTAGCGAGTGGACAGGGAAGTGTATGGACATGATGTTCTTAGTGGAGACTCAGTGTTGGTAGCACACGGGTTGTAAAGTGAGACGCAAGGAAATATATGAGGATGGATGTATGGTTGATAACATTTGGGCAGCGGAATTATTGAAAACTATATAATTTTTTGAACTAGATGTCACATGAATAAGGTTAAACTTTGTAAATACATTGTTTACTCTTCAGCAAAATCTTTCTTTCGCTACCAATATGCCTCCTAGTAGTTAGAGTCTATAGTAATTAGAATCTTTTTATTTCGCTTGCTGTTGTTGCTACTGGCTGTAATTGCTGTAGTTCGTGTTATGAAGATTTTCTGTGAGGTAAGTGACTTATGAAAAATAACGGGGTTTCCACTATCGGGATTCGTGACTGAAGTGATTTTAGGCAATTAACAGAGTTGCAGGTAGTTTCATATTCCTTTAATTTCATATTTTTTGGAATTTTATTATTGTTAGGATTTTTTGCAATTCAGGGCTATTCTTTTGTGTTAGTTATTGTAAGTCGTTGTCAATGTCTAGCAGTCATATTGCGCTGGGATTGTATATTGTGGGTAATAAATGAATAGGTTAAGTTTGAGTTGTCTTTGTCAGGGAAAATTCTGTAGGTCACCACTTTTAAATAAATAAAAAAAAAAAAGAGTTAGTTCCACACTGTCTCAGGGCATATACACATTTGTAACTGTAACACTTGTTTTTCCGCGATAAATTCTTAACAGAAGTTTATACCTCTTGATGAGGAAATTATGACAGTATTTTAATTTTTTAAATTGGGATAGTAATTATACGAAATATTGAAAATAAAACTTTTGTTGTCCCTGGGAGCCGCTAGCTATGCAGCATGCACCTAGAACCGGGTGACCGTGCACCAGATTAGTCGTTTAGTGATACAGATCTGGAATTCTTTTGGCCTTCTGTAGTTCGGTGTTGTACTTTTCAATGGAGAAAGGTGAATGCACGCCGAGAATTTTGAAAAATATAAATAATTTTGTGGTCCTTGTAAGGAGACATTCGCCAGTAGCAACAACTCCTACAGCGAGTCGAAACTGTTCATGGCAGTTACCTCTTCATACAAATTTAAAAATCAGCAGATTCGTAAACATTGTCAGTTACTTCTGCGAAAAAGAGAAGTTAAAGTACGTTTCTCCTGTGTTGATCGGCCTCGAAGAAGTCAGCGTGATGGTTCAAATGTCTCTGAGCACTATGGTGCTTAACATCTGAGGTCATCAGTCCCTTAGACTTGGAACTGTTGTGTCTGCAGAAAATTTTAATTTTTATTCTTGCTTTTGTGACCATAATAAGAGTCCAGGCCCCATAGGCAAACAGCCAGCCGACATTAAGAAATAGTCCACCAAGACGTAGGGACAAGATAAGCGGTGGAGTCTGCCAAGTATGGCTTGTTGATCAAATAACTTAGTGTTTGACTTCCTGCCAGAGGAAGCAGCATGAATCAAACTTTCGCAATGGAAAACGCAAACACCAGGGCGATAATACAGCAAGAGAGAGTGTCAGTCACGTGCGGAAAAGACTTGTGTGGGACCCAAGTTGTGTGCAGCTGCAAACGAAAGTGTCGTGTGGAACCGAAGGCATTCTTGCGCAAGCCGACCAATTAGAAACGAGAGTGTCGTGTGGAACCATAGGCATTCTTGTGCAATCCAATCACTTAGAAATGAAAGGGTCGTGTGAAACAAATTAACTCATGTGCACCCAAGTACATGAGAAACGAAATAAAAGGCCAGGCAGCCGAACAGCTAGCAGCAGAGATTCAGATGCAAATTCAGAGCCAGTGCCGGCAGTTTGGAGATTCCACAGCGAGACACCACGCCAGTGGGGCCGAGTAGGCCCATAGCAGCCGATACAGCTGATAAAGACTTCAACTATGAGAAGACGGTGATAGACCCTGGTGGAAACTCAGGAACTGCAGGTCAAGTAGGATTTTTAGTGTTTCATTGGAATAGTGTTGAACAGAGGCTGTCAGTATTTGTCTCAATTCCTTAGAGAGGTTTCAGTGCTAACCAAGAACAAGTGATTGCTTTGTACTTGTTTCTTATACGTACCGGCAATTAGCTTTGAAGTAGCAAGTCCGAATAAATAGACTGAATCTTACAAAGGGGTTTATGGTCCAACACCTCACACAAGTATATGTGAGAATAAACTTGATAGAAACTAACCAATCTTTTGTGCCTATTGCAATTCTGTAACCTATTTTCAGGAAACTTACTTGCTTCAAACCAAGGAGATTCTCTCCCTCTCATCTCCGATATAAAGGATGACAGCAATTTATAACTAAGCCATTGTCGTTAACGTCACGATTGCGCTACGCAGTTCGCACTTACTTCATTCTGATATAGTGAGACTGTGCCGGGACGCGACAGAACTACTTCAATCCAACTAACCAAAGGAAATCGCACACATCTATGCCCGAGGCAGGATGCGAACCTGCGACCACAGCAGCAGCGCGGTTCCGGACTGAAGCGCCTAGAACAGCTCGGCCACAACGACTGGCGAAGTCAGCTGGAATCATGACGACGGGAGAAAAGTCTAATTACTTAACAAGTAAATGAGGTACATTACCTGTTCAACAGGTCGTGTACCAGTGTGGCTATGTTTAACCCTAAACCATATCGCAGTGCTGGAGTTTCACCCCGGAGCTTTTGATTTGCAATGTGATATTTCATCTCATAGGTAACGAGCCACACAGCGAGATAACGCTTCATGAATTCTCAAAGTACATCTCCCTCTTTCGATATAATTATGGAAACACTGACACAGAATTTGATTAAAAAAATGTCAGAAATTTGCTGTAATTTATCTTAGTATCATTTGGTTCGTAAGATGGTAGCGTATGTCAGCAGAAGCCAGTGGCTCCTTCGAGCCTCCTCTGCAGCTTTCACTGGCGGCGTCACGCGCGCTATATAATATCCCCGGCCGTTTCGTCCCCTTTTATTGCGCCGTTTTCATTAAGCGGCGGTAATGGCAGTAACACAAAGTCGCGGCGTTTGCCGTGTGAGGCGGTGTTCGCCATGACCGCACACGGACTGCGGCGCTCGTAAATAACCTGCTCGGAATTAGTCGGCGCGTCCCTCGGCAGCCGGGACACGTGGGCGGGGATTGGTGAGGGGCAACGGGAGGGGGGAAGAGTACGCACGTGGCAGCCCCCACGGCAGCGCCACCTGGAAGTGGGGGTGGGCGCCAGCTGGCGGCATTATCTGCAGCCCGACAGCTTCCGGCGTCGGTGGGCCCTTATGGACCGCTCAGACGGCATTCACACCCCCACCACTATTCAGAGTAACTCTTGGATGTCGTGCGAGCCGCTCGAGCTGCAGAGGCAAGCTTTCATCCAGATAATATTCAAAAATGTTCAAATGTGTGTGAAATCTTATTGGACTTAACTGCTAAGGTCATCAGTCTCTAAGCTTACACACTACTTAACCTAAATTATCCTAAGGACAAACACACACACCCATGCCCGAGGGAGGACTCGAACCTTCACCGGGACCAGCCACACAGTCCGTGACTGCAGCCAATTTTCTCAAGAGTTGGTGGTATTACATATTTTAACATCAAACATAGCCGGCCGGAGTGGCCGAGCGGTTCTAGGCGCTACAGTCTGGAACCGCGCGACCGCTACGGTTGCAGGTTCGAATCCTGCCTCGGGCATGGATTTGTGTGATGTCCGTAGATTTGTTAGGTTTAAGTAGTTCTAAGTTCTAGGGGACTGATGACCTCAGAAGTTAAGTCTCATAGTGCTCAGAGCCATTTGAACCATCAAACATATACCACGATTAACGTACAGTCGGAAACGCCATAAAGTTAACAAGTGCTACCCCGTGAGTCCAAAAAGTTTAAAGGCTGCATTAGTAAAAGACAGATAAAATTAATATGGTCGTTTTAATGCTTCAGGTGTTCTACGTGGACAAGTCAAAAAGTGCTGGTTTTAATGCTTCAGGTGTACTACGCGGACAAGTCAAAAAGTATCTTCAATCTATTTTTCAACACGTCTCTCTAGTTGGAAAGCTTGTGGGTACCTTTAATGGACTTCGGTCTCTCAATATCTGCAAGACACAGAACCACCACTGTTGTGAGACTATTTTCAAAATCATACACAATGGATTTAATGCGAATGATTATAAATTTCCGGCCGCGGTGGACGAGCGGTTATAGTCGCTTGAGTCCGGAACCGAACGACTGCTGCGGTCGCAGATTCGAATCGTGCCTCGGGCATGGATGTGTGTGATGTCCTTATGTTAGTTAGGTTTAAGTAGTCTAAGTTCTAGGGGACTGATGACCTCAGATGTTAAATCCCATAGTGCTTAGAACCATTTTTTTCACTTCCATACATGGCTACGCTTCCTACAAATACTTTCGGAGAAGACTTCCTGACACTGAAATCTACACTCGATGTTAACAAATTTCTTGAATTTTATCCATAGTGAATGCTGTTGAACTCCATGTCTGTTCCTTTATATGGCGTGAAAAGACAAATTTATCTTCTTCAGAAACGCTTTTCTTCCCATATCCAGTCTACATTTTGTATCCTCTCTACTTCGACAGTTATCAGTTATTTTGCTTCCCAAATAGCAAAACTCATTTACTACTTTAAGTATCTCATTTCTAGTCTAATTCCCTCGGCAACACCTGATTTAAATCGACTACATTCCATTATCCTTGTCTTGCTTTTGTTCATGTTCATCTCATATCCTCCTTTCAAAACACTGTCCGTTCCGTTCAGCTGTCTTCCAGATCCTTTTCTGTCTCTGACACAATTACAATGTCGTGGGTAAATCCCAAAGTTTTTACTTCTGATCCACGTTTTTCGATTATTTCCTTTACTGCTTGGTAAATATAGAGATTGAATAACATCGGGGATTGGCTACAACCCTTCCTTCTCAATTACTGCTTCCCTTTCCCCTCGACTCTTATAACCACCATCTGATTTCTGTACAAATTGTAAATAGCCTTTTGCTCTCTGTATTTTGCCCCTGCCACCTTCAGAATTTGAAAGAGAGTATTCCAGTCAACATTGTCGAAAGCTTTCCCTAAGTCTACAAATGCTAGAAACGTCGGTTTGCCTTACCTTAACCTATTTTCCAAGGTAAGTCGTAGGGTCAATATTGCTTCGAGTGTTCCAACATTTATACAGAATCCAAAGTGCTCTTCCCCGAGGTTCTTTCATTGGTCTGTAAGGAATTCGTGTTAGTATTTTGGAACCGTGACTTATTAAACTCACAGTTCGGTAATTTTCACATCTGTCAACACCTGCTTTCTTTGGGATTGGAATTATTACATTCTTCTTGAAGTCTGAGGGTATTTCGCCTGTCTTATACATCTTGCTCACCGGATGATAGAGTTTTTTCATGGTTGGGTCTCCCATAGCTATCAGTAGTTCTAATGGAATGTTGTCTACATCCGGGGCCTTGTTTCGACTTTCAGTGCTCTGTCAAATTCTTCACGCAGTATCATATCTCCCATTTCATCTTCATCTACGTCCTCTTCCATTTGTATAATATTGCCCTCAAGTACATCGCCCTTGTATAGACCCCTCCATAAACCCCTTCCACCTTATTGCTTTCCCTTCTTTGCTTAGGACTGGTTTTCCATCTGAGCTCTTGACATTCACAGTTGGTTCTCTTTCCTCCAAAAGAATCTTTAAATTTCCTGTAAGCGGTATCTATCTCACCCCTAGTGATACATGCTTCTACATCCTTTCATTTGTCCTCTATCCATCCCCGCTTAGCCTTTTTGCACTCCCTGTCGATCTCATTTTTGATACTTCTGTGTTCCTTTTCACCTGTTTTATTTACTGCTTTTTTTATATTTTCTCCTTTCATCAATTAAATTCAATATTTCTTCTGTTACCCATGGATTTCTACTAGCCCTCGTCTTTTTATCTGCTTGATCCTTTGCTGCCTTCACTATTTCATCTCTCAAAGCTACCCATTCTTCTTCTACTGTATCTCTTTCCCCTGTTCTTGTCAATCGTTCCCTAATGATCTCTCCGAAACTCTGTAGAGCCTCTGGTTCTTTCAGTTTATCCAGGTCCCATCTCTTAAATTCCTATTTTTTTCTAGTTTCTTCAGTTTTAGTCTACAGTCCATAACCAATAAACTGTTGTCAGTGTCCACATCTGCCGCTGGAAATATCTAACAATTTAAAACGTGGTCCCTAAATCTCTGTCTTACCATTATATAATCTATCTGAAACCTTCCAGTGTCTCCAGGCCTGTTCCACGTATACAACCGTCTTTCATGATTCTTAAACCATGTGTTAGCTGTATAACTCACGCTCTGTGCAAAATTCTACCAGGCAGCTTCCTCCTTCATTCCTTACCCCCAGTCCAATTCACTTACTACTTTTCCATCTCTTCCTTTTCCTAATATCGAATTCCAGTCCACAATGATTAAATTTTCGTCTCCCTTTGCTATCTGAATAATTTCCTTTATTCCATCATACATTCCTTCAAGCTCTTCATCATCTGCGGATCTAGTTAGCAAATAAACTTGTACTACTCTGGTAATCGTGGGCTTCGTGTCTATCTTGGCCACAATAATTCGTTCACAATGCTGTTCGTAGTAGCTTATCCATGTTCCTATTTTTTTATTCGTTATTAAACCTACTCCTGCACTACCCTTATTTCATTTTGTATTTATGATCCTGTATTCACCTGACCAGAAGTCTTGTTGCTCTTCCCACCGAACTTCCCTAATTCCAGTTGCATATAACTTTATCCTATCGATTTCACTTTTTAAATTTTCTAACCTACCTGCCGAATTAAGGGATCTGACATTCCACGTTCCGAACCGAACAACGCCAGTTTTGTTTCTGCTGGTAACGACGCCCTCCCGAGTAATCCCCGCGCGTAGATCCGTATGGGAGACTATTTTATCTCCGACATATTTTACCCAACAGGACGCCATCATTATTTAACCATGCAGTAAAGCTTCATGTCCTCGGGAAAAATTACGGTTATTGTGCCCCCATACTTTCAGCCGTTCGCAGTATCAGCACAGCAAGGCCGTTTTGGTTAATGTTACAAGGACGACAGTCTGGAAGGTCGGTCAATCATATAGATTGTTGCCACTGAAGCTTCCCTCATAAATGAGTAAAATTATTAAAGGTGATCAAGGAATCTTGTCTACTTGAATAATGGAGGGAATTCAGTATCACAACAGATTTATTCATAGAAACGTGAGTTAAATGGAACATAGTTCAACATAATACAATGACAATATTGTACCTCGTGTTCATAAAATAAAGTGTGCGGATAGATGGTTGAAGAAGCTGGTGGTACCTTGACTTTAACTGACTTTAAAAAATGGATAAAGCGATCTAACCGTGATTAATATGAATGACAGTGATTGTGAACTGAACCATGAAACAAACTACTACTCTGCAGTGGGCGCACAGTGAAGTACGAGAAATTCACCCTAAAGATTGCTACTGTCGGTGCTGCAAAATCCTCACCTCGCACTTGTAAGAAACTTGAGATGCAGTGCCCAGTGCGCCACGGCGTCGGATCGGGTAGCGGACCTCAGTCTTCTCCTCTCATTCGGTCCACCACTGCACACAGTCCAAAACGAAATTTCCTCCTCGATTCACAAGCGAAATTCAATGGCGCTCCTTCACGGTTTCGCCATCGTATACCTGCTGGTCCGCAAGAAGCTGCACGAGGAGCTTCTCCAAAAAGCTGAAACTATTAACTAAGACTCGCAAAGCTCTCCTGCGTCAACTGCGCATCACTCAATGAGAGGGGAAAAACTGTTCCTCCAATCCCAGCTTCTCTGGAGGCATCGAACATTCATTCGCTGTCATGATTTGTGACGTCACGGACCGTTTTCTGATCACTGTTATTTTGCTCACATGTGAAACCATCTACTTGACTTGAAAAACACACCAACACCATTCTCGGCCTCCCAGTATCTAGCCTCCAGCAGTGTTCCTGCAAAATTTTTTCGCCAGCGTGACTGATACCGATCTTAAACGAAGCTTCCCAGGAAACTATATGAGGCCCCCCCTGCCGAAACCACGGAATGCGCTTCGCCTAAGACGAGAACAGTTGCTCCTCGGAACCTTTTGGGGAGATGGTGTGTGCCTGTTTTCACGGCTACCACGTTTCCAACGCATACCGTTTTTTCTCTGCATGGCATCTGAATAGCTCAGAGCTGAGATGCAGTGCCCAGTAGCTGACCTAGTAGATAGTGTCGGAAGTTCCATGCGGCTTTTCGCGGATGATGCTGTAGTATATAGAGAAGTTGCAGCATTAGGAAATTGTAGCGAAATGCAGGAAGATCTGCAGCGGATAGGCACTTGGTGCAGGGAGTAGCAACTGACCCTTAACATAGACAAATGTAATGTATTGCGAATACATAGAAAGAAGGATCCTTTATTGTATGATTATATGATAGCGGAACAAACACTGGTAGCAGTTACTTCTGTAAAATATCTGGGAGTATGCGTGCGGAACGATTTGAAGTGGAATGACCATATAAAATTAATTGTTGGTAAGGCGGGTACCAGGTTGAGATTCATTGGGAGAGTGCTTAGAAAATGTAGTCCATCAACAAAGGAGGTGGCTTACAAAACACTCGTTCGACCTATACTTGAGTATTGCTCATCAGTGTGGGATCCGTACCAGATCGGTCTGACGGAGGAGATAGAGAAGATCCAAAGAAGAGCGGCGCGTTTCGTCACAGGGTTATTTGGTAACCGTGATAGCGTTACGGAGATGTTTAATAAACTCAAGTGGCAGACTCTGCAAGAGAGGCGCTCTGCATCGCGGTGTAGCTTGCTCGCCAGGTTTCGAGAAGGTGCGTTTCTGGATGAGGTATCGAATATATTGCTTCCCCCTACTTATACCTCCCGAGGAGATCACGAATGTAAAATTAGAGAGATTAGAGCGCGCACGGAGGCTTTCAGACAGTCGTTCTTCCCGCGAACCATACGCGACTGGAACAGGAAAGGGAGGTAATGACAGTGGCACGTGAGGTGCACTCCGCCACACACCGTTGGGTGGCTTGCGGAGTATAAATGTAGATGTAGATGTATATGCACGTATACCTTAATTCGTTGCGCTCTAGCTTGTGGTATAGAGGGGCCGGTCACACCCAGGTCGAATTCAGGTGGCGGATTAATGACCAGTGGTCTGGTTCTCTGGCCAGCCTGAATGTGGTTTTTAGGCGGTTTTCCACGCTCGTTTAGGCATATGCTGGGTTGGTTTCCAGCATTCGTCTCAGAAAATACGATACGCAAACAGTTAACACTCGATAAGACATAAAATGTGTACACAGTTCGCAGACATGGTCTGAATAGGGTTTTAGGTGGTTTCCACACTCGTTTAGGCAAATTATAGATTCATCCCCAATCTTCTTTCAGTAAAAACGATACACAAATATGACAGTACACAGAACAAAGTTTACACGGTTCACAGAGATATGGTGTACATGACTTCCGTTCCTTATCTTATGTTTACATGGGACATAAAAATTGGATATTGTCAACAGTATACCTGGAAACTGTTGTACGGCAGCATTACGGATACACGAACTGCAGCCACATGTACGGGCCACTGTTGCTCGGCAATGGTTTCAGCAATACATTTCCGGGCCACGAGCGTTCGCACGGGGCCACACTGTTGCCACAAAATGGACAAATGCGAACCAGTGGAAGTGAGGACGTCGCTATCGATTTTTTTACGTCACACACGGAATAAAGTTGAAAAGAACAGGAGAAATCACTCTTTGTTGCCGCGTTCTTTTTTTTAAGTAAGCCGGATGCTTCAGAAAATTTAACTCGTGATCCGATGCTTCACATAAACGTTTTACAGAATTTTACCAGAACGTCGAAACAGAGTTTCGAATAGCTCGTAGAAGCAACTGTTCCGAGAACAGCTACAACCGGTACTGTATATCAAGCGTGTATACTAGTTACAATCTGACTGGCGATTACCCTTCGCTTTTAACTACAAGTGATTTTTACAGAAGTTGAAAGTATCTCGTGAAATAACACTATCTATGCTAATAACAATCAATAATAACAATCAATTTTCATGGCGTTTTCACAGGTAACTTGAGCGTAGCTTGGGGCAATGTATTTCATCAAAATCGGATCACAAAAAAGTGTCATGATTTGAAGTTTCACCTAAAACCGTCGCGTGTGTTTCTTCGTCTATTTGAAAACGATATTCTCCAAAACTATGTGACGAATTTTCAGGGCGTTTTCACAGATAATTGGAGCCCAGATTGGGGCAACATATACTCTTTATTTTATCAAAATAGCAGCGTGAAAAAAAAAACAACGGCAATTTAAAGTTTTATGTAAAATCGCCTGTTCAACTTAGTAGTTCGGATGTTTAATCAACATGTTTTAATGCACCAAATAACTGCCGGCTGTTGTGGCCGAGCGGTTCTAGGTGCTTCAGTCCGGAACCGCGCTGCTGCTACGGTCGCAGGTTGGAATCCTGTTTCGGGCATGGATGTGTGTGATGTCCTTAGGTTTAAGTAGTCTTAGGGGACTGATGACCTCAGATATTAAGTCCCTTAGTGCTTAGAGCCATTTGAACCATTTTTTGAACCAAATAAGTAACAGAAGGTGCTGTAAGTTTCCTAGTACACTAAGGAACTAATGGCTGTCGCTGTTAGTTTTTTTAACTTAGTGACAGACGTACTTTCTGAAGTTTACGTCAGTAACAGAATTAAGCGCCACTGTGTTATTCTTGTGAATATAAAGTAATTCACTTGACAAGCGTGTACAGATCGACTGAATTCGCTTCGTGTATTAAAAATTTAACGACATTGCTTTACTTCTCTTGATATGTTTCATTTATTTTCTTTGCTAGGAAAAACAGTTTGTTAAGTTTGCTTTGTGATTACGTTGCCTACTCATTGTATTTTTATTTCATTTGGTTTGGAAATAAAAGCGCCAAGAATATCCTCGAATTCTTCTGAATACACTGGAAAGGCTAAAATACTGAGCACTATGCGGTCTCAAGAATCCAATGAAGATTGTGAGGTGATACTTGCTTCAGCTCGAAAACATCAAGCTTTAACGTCCGCAGCTCGTGGTCTAGTAGAACTATGAGCACTATGCGGTCTCAAGAATCCAATGAAGATTGTGAGGTGATACTTGCTTCAGCTCGAAAACATCAAGCTTTAACGTCCGCAGCTCGTGGTCTAGTAGCTAACGTTGCTACCTCTGGATCACGGGGTCTTGTGTTCAATTACGGTCGGATCGGGATTTTCTCCATCTGGGGACTGGGTGTTTGCGTTATCATCCTCTCATCATTATTCGGGAAGTGGCGAGATTGGAAGTGGAAAAATTGAGAACCTGTACAGGCGCTGACGACTAAGAAGTTGAGCGCCCCACAAACCAACATCACTATTATCAGCCTTTAACTCACTCTTTGAAAACTACTACTGAAAGTGCGGCGCTGTGTTAACTCAGATCGAGAGCATCACGCGTTACCTCGCTCCTCAGAACCCTTCATCACAGTAGCTCAAAGTTACTTCTATCGAACATAACATCAAAGAAGCAGAAATTTTGACAGGTAATGGCGCACGCGATGAGGTTTTATACCTTTTATCCCAATTCTAACAGTTTACCATATCGCTTTAAATGTACCCAATTCTTAGTGAACTTATGTTGTGCGACAATCATAAACAAAGCACAAGGCCAGATGATGTGCATTGAAGGCGTGGACCTTAGTGCCAGTTGCTTTTTGCATGGCCAGCTCTACTTGGCTCCCGCACATTTTAGTGAAGCAAGTAAGCTCTTCGTTCATGTCCCCAATCGCACTACTTCCAATGTTGTATACAAAGAAGCTATATAAGTCAAAAATAAATTCCCAGATGCAAAGATTCGGCAACAGCTGTAAGTAAACACCCGGGCAATGTCAGGTTTTTCAGCTAGATCATCAATAACTGTCTTGGTATCAAAAGATTTCATTAAAGAAAGTTCGAAATAAGAACACAATTTTTATTGATATTTCATTTTTTTCACTATCACACTCCACTGTTTACACTTTGAATTCCTGCTTCAGACATGTCTCGAGATAGTATGAAAACATAACTCATGGCGCCAAATGCAAACCATGTGGATGAAGATCCACCTGCGCTTCCACTATTCCTACACATCATTGTGGCGTTTGGTATAGATTCGAAGACATAGGAATTTTATGTATGCTCCATCAAGCGTGATTCCGAGATCGGCAACTGCTTGCTAACTGTCGTTTTTCATATTGCGAACTTTGTCTCTCTTTTGCCCACTTCTCCACTGCTGTACACAGAGTTAACAACAAGCAAATAAAGAAACAGGTGGCTTTATGTACGCGTGCAATCTTTCTGACAAAGGTGAAACGATATCGTTATCGCTCAGACACGTGACTGCGGAGCTTTACACATAAGGGCAGAGATAGATGTTGCCCTGCAATATGAAATATTCTCCTCCCTTGGTGGACAACACCGGCAACGCCTCGACAGTACGTCGGCCATACCGCATATTTGCCGTGTCTTGCAGCCACGCTGTAGCGGAAATGCGCCTTCATGTAAACTGATGACGGTGTCGGCAGAAAGGTCATACGGCCTCAGAACTTATAACAAAGTAAGTGGATCAAATAATTAAAGACGGCCTAAACGCCAGGAAAAAGATCGAGTTTTGGAAGGAGCGCATTTCTGACGAAGTTACCCTTTATTGGAAAGTCGGTCAGTCGGTCTCTCTCTCTCTGTCTCTTTCTCTCTCTCTCTTTCTCATTCACTCACTGTGTGTGTGTGTGTGTGTGTGTGTGTGTGTGTCACTCCCCTCCTCTCTCTCTCTCTCTCTCTCTCTCTCTCTCTCTCACACACACACACACACACACACACACACACATATACACACACACTGTCTGTAGATCCGTGTGGATACTCATATTTGCGCTCGCTCTTGTGTGCGTGTGTGTTGACAAGTGCATATTTCAGCAGCGCACAAAAGTTCTCAAATATTTACGGGTGGGATCGTCTTTGCCACCCGCCTGTGCCTGGTGCGTGACTTTGAAAGGGTCGACAACCGATCCTTCAGGAGGAAAATGGGAAGGCAGAAACCAATGTTTGTTAGTAAACGCCGTAACACAACAGCAAATCCTGAGTCTCTCTGCCGCCAGCAGCCATAAACCGGTCATCGTTCCGTTCCTGGAGATCCGCTGTTGTGAGACGTACAATTTTAAATTCAGATAAAGGACGGTCACTTAGTACGTAAGAATGCTTGAAGTTTCAATCAGTACACACCTGTTCTTCAGTTGAATGACTTAGAACCGTAATTTGTTCGTTACGAATCTCTTCCAGATTTTAATGGTTTATCAACAGGTGAGCCAGCTTCGTATATTCTATTTCCATCTGAAATTTCGTGCTAGATAATTTCTGATTAAGTTGACCCAACAAAGATTCTTTAAACATACATAGCTAACCTTCAAAGCATTAATTTTTTAACGAAATCACTAATTAAACCTATACAAAAATCACACCATTAATCCAAGATTTCTGGTTTACCTGAAAAATTAGGTAATCGCACAGAATGCATTGATCCTGTGAAAAAAAAAAAATCCTCCTTACATTCTGAAGCAAAGTCATCAACACCTTAATAAACAATGGTTTAGCTTTTTAGTTTCTGTCGTTTAGAGGTATTTGCTAATTAATCTACCAAATATTCAAGATTTACAATTTGCAGGTTTTTTTCTTTCTTTTTTATTTCAGAACACACTGTTCTTTCGCAGATAATTCGTCAACATGAGACTGGTGCGATGAACACGAAACCTTCATTGGTTGTGTCTAACCTGTCTGAAAATTTGCAGCAGTCATCAGTCATTCTGAACAAAAGAACCCACTTGTAGTATGTCACACAATTCACTTATAATCGCGTTGCTGTGCATTACTGGGTGTTTTGTGATGTCCTTAGGTTAGTTAGGTTTAAGTAGTTCTAAGTTCTAGGGGACTGATGACCATAGATGTTAAGTCCCATAGTGCTCAGAGCCATTTGAACCATTTTTTTTTGCTGTGCATTCATAAAGAGGGAAAGAATGTTAGTTTACAGACAAACGACCAGCTGTTGTAAATGTGGTAGAGGATGTAAACAGGAGATTCGACTTGCCGTTGGTACCGAACTGTTATTCGTGTGAGATGGTACAGGAAAACTTGGAAACGCCAAATCACGATGTCCAGATAGGGACTGGAACACCATTCTCACTATTACTATCTGAAGTAATCCGTCACCTCTCTCGGTGCATTCAAAGGTATATTTTACGTTGCGCCATCACTTCAAAAGAAGAAAGTGGAATCATCACTAAACGCTGTTATCACTGAACGCTTGAACAGCATTTGCTAAGACTGACTCAGTGATAAACATTATGACGGTCTCAGACGTTTTCATAGTGAAGATAACAATGTCAACTGTAGACTTTGGCAATGATGGAGAGACGGAAATAAGAAAGATTGGAGTTTAAATTCTCGGCGATGTTGATGTTGGCAGAGAGGACACTAGTTCATTCTGGCATGAGCATGAAACGAAAAGTTGCATTTAAGACAGGTGGCAAGTAAAACGTCGAAGTGCCGTCAACTAGAACAGCTGATACCAGGGCTGAGCCGTGACTAATATTCCTAGTCCAATAGAACACAAAAATGAGGTGTGCTGCAAAAGCACCAAGCACGATGCTGATACACGTCTGACACTTCGTAACAGGTCAGAGAAAGACAATGGAAACCCACACCCAATTAGGTCTTTCTTATGACAGCAGTGCGGTATTTCCGTATTGATTCCATCGTTGCCGGCCGAAGTGGCCGTGCGGTTAAAGGCGCTGCAGTCTGGAACCGCAAGACCGCTACGGTCGCAGGTTCGAATCCTGCCTCGGACATGGATGTTTGTGATGTCCTTAGGTTAGTTAGGTTTAACTAGTTCTAAGTTCTATGGGACTAATGACCTCAGCAGTTGAGTCCCATAGTGCTCAGAGCCATTTGAACCATTTGATTCCATCGGTCATTGTCTGAATATGTGACTCTGTTTGACTTTTCACTGCTCTTTAAAATCCGAATCTAGTGTCTTATAATAGTGGAGTTCGTGCTACATTATGTTGGATGGTCTTGAACAGTGGGGTTACTATATAAGACAGTCCCTGCGATATAGAAGGAACTAATTACGTCCAATTAACATGTGTCTGATTATGGGAGGGTTGGAAATTTATTAGTGACAATTATTTATTTACAGCTCGTACAAAATAGATACGTGTTTCAAAGTTTTACTGACCTTCAAAGTAGTCACCAGCATTTGTGTATAACCCGCTGCCTGCGATGTGGAAGTCGTAGGATACTCTTAGCAGTGCCAGGTGTGTTGACAGTTCGAGCGGCGCGCTCTATTGCCCGAAGAAATTGTAGCAGTTCTGAAGTGAATGCCGTGAAGTGTTTCCTTCAGTCTATACATCGAGTTGAACCAATGAGGGCTTAAGTAAGGGGAGTGCAGGAGGTGGTACAGCACTTAGCAGCCCCATCAGTCAAACAAATCA
The DNA here is from genome assembly GCF_023864345.2 of Schistocerca serialis cubense. NCBI lineage: Eukaryota > Metazoa > Arthropoda > Insecta > Orthoptera > Acrididae > Schistocerca > Schistocerca serialis. The sequence continues at coordinate 710,796,203 of NC_064638.1, forward strand.
GTAACAGCTTGCACTGTACGTGCTTCAGCATTGTCCTGCAAAATGGTGGTCAGGTCCTGCAGAAAGTGTCATCACTTCTGTCTCTAGGCTGGCCGTAGGTTGTGTTCCAAAAATGAACAGCAATTGACTCGTTTCGTATTTAATGCTCACTCCACTGCCTGAACCTTGAAAACCATTGTAGATTCCATTAGCTGCAACCGCAATAGCTTATTGCTGCTGCTACTCTGCAAAATTCCTCCAACAATAGCAACAGTCACAGTGTCGCTGCATGAGCTGTTCCGAGAGCGTTGCGGTGGACAACACAAGAGAACAGAATCGTCTGCAATCCTTGGCAGATGCCACTACGTCAGCCACATTCGCGTTGCAAGTTCAGTTGCACCAGTCGTTTCTTGCATGTGGGAAATTAATTTAAGTTCTGACGTGAAGAAAGTACCTACATTGCTGCAGTTAGTATTCCCGTCGATAGGTGCTACCAAAGTAACCTTGGTGCAGAAACAACAAAACTAACATGCAAAGTCTATCGTATAGAAACTGTTCTCTATTGAACTCTTTGAACCAAATGCTACCTTTTTCTTTTTTTTTTTTTTTTAAAAAAAAAAGAAAGGGCTAGGGGTGGGGAGGGGGGTCGAGTAGTGGAAGGTACTAAAAAAAATGTGTGTGAAATCTTATGAGACTTGACTGCTAAGGTCATCAGTCCCTAAGCTTACACACTACCTAACCTAAATTATCGTAAGGACAAATACCCACACCCATGCCCGAGGGAGGATTCGAACCTCCGCCGGGACCAGCCGCACAGTCGAAGGTACTCAGTCTTGGGTTTTTGTTCTTGACTAATTAGAAGCATGTAAAGGAACGCTTTCACTTGCTACGATGGACGTGTATACGCGAATACCGGTATACCACGATAACGTCAATGTACGCTTGTTCGACTCATCATTTGTTTAAGGGAAAAACTTGCAACTCACAAAAAAGACACATTAACATAGTAAAATGAAAATCAAAACCAAATTAAGAAAGACACTGTAAACGCGTGCTACAATAATTTAACCGATCTGTTCCACAAACCTGGAGATCAACGAAAAAATTAACAAACCTGGTCCTACAGAATGCCTGGAATCATTCCTTGACTAAAATATATAAAAGATTGCATATTGAGGAAGGCAAAATTATGAACCTTTGAAACAGACAAATAAAAGCCAAGCTACTCTTCGTAATAAATATAATAAATACCATCTTCAAAAAATTACAACGTAGAAGCGTATTTTCGTGAATGCCATGACTCTTTTCAAAGTCGCTCACGTAACGAGAATCACACTTACTGTTCGCTTTCTCTACTATCGCCAAGTGTTAATCCTAGATCTTTGGACACAAATAGGATTCATAACGTCAAGAAATGTTCTGTTTACAGAACAATTCGGCTAAACAGTGTGGCACCCTCACTCACTGTTAAATAAACACGATGCAACGGAGATAACGCGTACTCACACATTATCACATGCCGTCAGTTACTTGTGAAACGTCTGGTTGTCTCCACTCACTCGGATTACGAGGAGGATTCTACATACGTTCTATGAATACTCACTAAGCGACTGAAATTTGGTTGAACAGCTAGTTCACCCTGAATAATCAGAAAGATAGACGATTATGCAGACACGAAATTGAAACTGATGCGTGGAGATGTTCCTGAAGCTGAATCCTGACTGTTCCAGGAGTAGCACTTACACCATTCGGCAAAACAAAACATATTACAATGTGAAATATCACCTTTACAGCTCAAAATTTCCTTTCGCAAGACTAATAGTGTCGCAAACAAAATATAAGAAGCTTAATAAGTTATTTTGGTAGTGACGAAAGATAGTTATGCCATCCAGAGTTGCAGTCTGGATATCTTTGAACCGAATCACAAACTGCACGGAAGTTTCATGTGTTTCAGCCATTAGCAGTCCTGCCTCTTCGGTCTGAGACTGAATTTCACCAGTATTAATGTCAGCACACACACTCAAATAGGCTGCCACGTGATCCTACCCTTCACATCTGCATGGATACTCTGAAAATCACATTTAAGTGCCTGGCAGAGGGTTTATCGAACCACATTCACAGCAATTCTCTATTATTCCAATCTCGTATAGCGTGCGGAAAAAACGAATAGCTATATCTGTCCGTTCTAGCTCTGATTTCCCTTATTTTATCATAGTGATCGTTGCTCCCAATGTGGGTCGGCGTCAAAAATGTATTTTCGCATCGGAGGAGAAAATTAGTGATTGAAATTTCGTGAGAAGACTCCACCGCAACGAAAAACACCTTTGTTCTAATGATGTCCACCACAAATCCTGTATCGTTTCAGTGACACTCTTTCTCCTATTTCGCGATAGTACAAAATGTGCTGCCCTTCTTTGAACGTTTTTGATGTACTCCGTCAATACTACCCGGTAAGGATCCCACACGGGGCAAAAGTACTCTCTTCAGTAGATCTGTTACTATCTTTAAGTGTCCTGCCAACAAAACACAGACTTTGGTTAGCCTTCTTCACAACATTTTCTACGTGTTTCTTCCAATTCAAGTTGTTCATAATTGTAATACCTAGTTATTTAGTTGAATTTACGGCGTTTAAATTTGGCTGATTTATCGTGTAACCTCAGTTTAACGGATTACTTTTAGCACTCATGTGGATGACCTCACAATTTTCATACACATTTCTAGTGGACGAAACGCTAATCCGCCAAGGATGTCGGACGAAGCAGCGCCTGCTGTAGAGCGAATAAAAGTTCTACATCCGAGGGCATGAGTAATTGGGCTTTATCCGTATAGTACCAAATCCATGGTGTGCTCAAAGAATGTTATGGCTTTGCGACTTACAACATTTACTGTTGGCAATTCACAAACTGTCGAGATAACCAATGATATCCAAGATGTAGAGTGTCTTCCCGTCTGTTTGTTTACACAACGCATAGCGCTGCATTCTAATAAGAGAACGATGAACTACACGCTGAGAATGCCATCTCAGGGCAGTATAGCATATTTCTTCCTCGGTCTTCTCTTTTTATAGGCGTCCCATCTACACCGGGGATTCTATTCCGACATTTCTTTAGTTTCTCATACACATAAATGATCTTCCCCTTCAGTGTCACAAGACGTTGGTTTTCAGATTTATACAGATCATGAAGCTTCAAAAATGACACGTACTTCCCGCCTTCTTATTCAAAAGGCAGTAGTTAATAAAATATTTGAAAACATCAACAAATGTTTCAATGTAATTCGATCACATTAAATTTTGACAACAATCAGTACATACCTTTCATTGCTTCTCGTAGAACTCAACAAGCTACAGTCATGGTCTACTCAAACAATGAAATATACACATCAAAAAAAGCTTTGCATCACCCTGGTTCCCAGAACTCCTGAAGATAGATGTTGACTGTGGATATTGTATGAGAGACACAGTCCCTTTGACTGTTCAGAGATGTCACTAAACCCGCCCAAAGATGTAGACAACCATGCATGAGAAGCGCCTATTAGACGGAGGAGATTCGACAGCCGATCAGTTCCAGTCATTCCACGAGGAAGGAGGTACACTTCTCGTGTTGTCTGTAGTTCAACCATGCCTAGACGGCCAATACCGCGGTTCGATCGCATCCGCATTGTTACTCTGTGACAGGAAGGGAAGTGTCCAGGTGTCTCGGAGTGTTGTTCGGACATGGAGGAGTTACAGGCAGACAGGAACTGCCCCTCAAGCCGCCCAAGAGCTACTACTGCAGTGGATGACCGCTATCTACGGATTATGGCTCGAAGGAACCCTGAAAGCGACGCCACCTCTTTGAATACTGCTTTTCGTGCAGCCACAGGACGTCGTGTTACGACTCAAACTGTGCGCAATAGGCTGCATGATGCGCAACTTCACTCCCGACGTCCATGGCGAGGTCCATCTTTGCAACCACGAAACCATGCAGCGCGGTACAGGTGGGCCCAACAACATGCCGAATAGACCGCTCAGGATTGATATCACGTTCTCTTCACCGATGAGTGTCGTGTATGCCTTCAAGCAGACAATCGTCGGGGACGCGTTTGGAGGCTACCCGGTCAAGTTGAACGCCTTAGACTCACTGTCCAGCGAGTGCAGCAATGTACGTGGAGGTTCTCTGCTGTTTTTGGGTGGCATTATGTGGGGCCGACATACGCCACTGGTGGTCATGGAAGGCGCCGTAACGGCTGCACGATACGTGAATGCCATCCACCGACAGATAGTGCAACCACATTGGCAGCATATTGGCGATGCATTCGTCTTCATGGACGACAATTCGCACCCCCATCGTGCACATCTTCTGAATGACTTGCTTCAGGATAACGACATCGCTCGACTAGAGTGGCCAGCATGTTCTCCAGACACGAACCCTATCGAACATGCCTGAAATAGATTGAAAAGGGCTGTTTATGGACGACGTGACCCACCAACCACTCTGAGGGATCTATGCCGAATCATCGTTGAGGAGTGGGACAATCTGGATCAACAGTACCTTGATGAACTTGTGGATAGTATGCCACCACGAATACAGACATGCATCAATGCAAGAGTACGTGCTACTCGGTATTAGAGGTACCGATGTGTACAGAAATCTATACCACCACCTCAGAAGGTCTCGCTGTATTGTGGTACAATACGCAATGTGTGGTTTTCAGGAGCAATAAAAATTGCGGAAATGATGTTTATGTTAATCGCAATTCTAATTTGCTGTACAGGTTCTGGAACTCTCGGAACCGAGGTGATGCAAAAGTTTTTTTGACGTGTGTACAAGAAGGAGAATATTAAGGTTTTCGAAGTACATGCAGGTCACAGCGTTAATTAGAAAACGCACATTCTATCAATAATAAAACACCTTACTTTCGTTAAATTTTCTATGCGTATGCAATATAAAAATAAGAAATGTATATTTCCATTCACTAATGAATAACTAAATGCTGTTTTGGGTAAATTACTTTACGATGACAGTTTTTTGTGAGAACACAAGTATGTTATAAGGGTTGTATCTGTCAATTTGAGCCGGACGGTGTGGCCGAGCGGTTATAGGCGCTCAGATGTTAGCTCCCATAGTGCTCAGAGCCATTTTTTTGTCAATTTGAGAAGATCCTGCAGCGAGTTAAGAGATCTCTTCAAAAACATATTTCGACAACTGCTACACACACACACACACACACACACACACACGCACACACACCGACTGTGTGTGGCGATAAAAATGTCTTTCTCGAAATCACCTACAAAGACATTAAGGAGTTGACAATTTGGGCACATACTTACTGAGAGACCAAGCTTATTACATGCTTTATAGGTAATGTGGTGGAATTTGAGAATGAATTAAGGAATTTCTGTTGGGAACTCCTTCCAGTTCGTCGAAGAATATCTTCATAGATTGTCTTAAAACTAGTGTTTTGGTCGCATTATAGCTAACATTAGCAATGTAATACAACGATATTTCATATTCTAAAGTAATTTCATTTTGTTAGTCATGTGGTCTGTCTGAAGAATGGTTTGACGCAGTTCACCACACTAGTCTACCCTGTGCAAGACTCTTCATCTATACATAAATTACACAACCCAAATTCATTTTAACGTGTTTGCTGTAGTCAAGCCTTGGTCTCCCCCAAATAATCTTCCCTTCAGTAACAAATTAAGGATTTCTTCGTGCCTCAAGCAAAAACTCTGTTTTTGTAGTCTACGACACCGATGATAGATCTTCTTCTACTTATGTCATGCATTTAGTTACATAGGCGTGTACAGTAGTTTCCGCCATAATTTCGTGTGCTTTTCGTTGATTTCTAGAAATACTTTGGCTTCTGAGACTCTCATGCATATCGGGCACTCACTGACTCGCAAAATCTGTTGGCATGACTGTTAACATGGTTTCTGGTATCTCCGAGGAGAACCGGTTTGCAGCAGCTTTGATATGAATGCAAAAAAGCCGACAACATGCATTTCCAAGGTGAACTGGACTTGCGGCGCCCCAGGTTTGAGAACCAGGCAGTTTCATCGGTCGCTTCATCACTCCTATAAAGATACCACGAAGCGGTCTGTCGATTTGATCGTATTTAATTATGAACACACAGACTACAACCAAGAAGTACGTCGAACCCGACGCCCGCTTCGGGTTCATTCCACAGCCGCGCTGAGGGAGACTGGATAAAGCAGGGCGTACTTGTGCTGGAAGCAGGTAGCCAATAGCCACACGTGCAGCGTCATCAACTCACTTCAGCTTCTCGCTGTCACTCTTGACACTTACTTCAGAGATCAGCTGTTGTTCCCCAATTATTTCAGGAGAGTGTCGGTGATGTGTGCACTTCGACCTAGCGGTTTATCGATCCCGTCTGGCGTAAAGTTGCCTATATAGCCCACGCCTGAGGCGAGGCACGTGAAGAGAGAATGAACACGGAGGCGCTAGGAGGCGTGAGTCGCGCATGACTGTGTTTGGAAGCATACTGGCGGCAGTATAAGATGGCAACGCGTAAAACTGAGACTGTTGGTACTGACGTTGGTGATTGTGAGGTTCTTTGGATGGCGGGACTCTGAGTGGACAGCCTTGTTTCTGCTCACGAGGTCATTGGAACCATAGATAGATTTTTGTGTGTGTGTGTGTGGGGGGGGGGGGGGGGGGGGGGGGGTTTGAGCAAAATTTAATGTATTGCTGCGTCTTGTTGCCTCATTCGAAATTCTCGTCAGCTACTTCAATCTGTGCTATGGGTTGCCAACTGCCAGTCCTGAACGATTTCCTTAGTAGTTAAATGTCCGTGTTTTAATGGTTCATCAAGTGTGGTTAATTTTAATTTTATTTTCTGGACCAATTGGTTGCTTGAAGTTTTCTAGGCCCTAGTTTAAATTGTGATTACTGTCTGGCCTGTATTCCCTGAAGCACGATATGAACATGTTTTTGAGGCTTGTTGAATTAACTCCATCTGTTTGTGTGTTTTAGAAGCTTGTCTTGTTACTTAGTGTTCTCTCCCACGTGTACAAGACCTGCCTGAGAAGACGAGCGAGCTGGGCCTGTTGATTGTTGGAGACTAAAAGGGCTCGTACCAAGAGCGGCAGTTCACGTGCAATGAAAGGAAAGCTGTACAACCCTGCTTTAAGTATACGCCTCTAATTATAACCATTATCTCTTGATGCATTTGTAGTTGCGAAAGTGTGGATTAATTTTAAAACTACGAGTTTGTTTAATGTTGTTTAATTATCCTGTGTTGAACTATTGTAGAAGTTAACTCTAAAGTCATATACTTGTCATCTTGAATTTATTTTAGAGATTTCTATATTTAATTTGAGTAATGTTTTTTACGATAAACTTTGTCTTAAAATTGTGTGCTCTGCGTTTTTTTTCTTTTTTCTTTAATCAGTACCAAGGAATGTAAGCTGCTCAGAGAGTGATATTGTAATAAAGTGAATCATGTTTGAGAATTGTGGGCTAGTCCTTTCATTAACTGAAGCCTGCCGGGGTGGCCGAGCGGTTCTAGGCGCTACAGTGTGGATCCGCGCGTCCGCTACGGTCGCATGTTCGAATCCTGCCTCGGGCATGGATGTGTGTGGTGTCCTTAGATTGGTTAGGTTTAAGTAGTTCTACGTTCTAGGGGACTGATGACAAAAATGGTTCAAATGGCTCTGAGCACTATGGGACTCAACTGCTGAGGTCATTAGTTCCCTAGAACTTAGAACTAGTTAAACCTAACTAACCTAAGTACATCACAAACATCCATGCCCGAGGCAGGATTCGAACCTGCGACCGTAGCGGTCTTGCGGTTCCAGGCTGCAGCGCCTTTAACCGCACGGCCACTTCGGCCGGCCATGGTGATGGTGGTGATGATTATAATGATGCTGATGGTATTGGCTTCAGGGCGTTCAATGGCATGATCGTCTGGGCCCTGAAAGAACGTGAATACTTACTGAGGCGAACAAAGTGTTTCCTCATTAGCAGTATTCTTCATACTGTCCCATGGGACACGCATTAGAGACTTGAAAGGCTATGTGACAATGACAACACAGGGTTGTTAACCATTATATAGTAAAATTGATACTAGAAATAACCCATATTCAAGTGCACGTTAATGGCCTTTCCTCATGTGTTAGTATAACTATAGTATAGTCTAGATATAAAATGCAAAATAATACGAGAATCATCGGGGGAAACTGCAACTTTTATTCCTGAGTACTGAAGCGTGTCGTTTTGTATGAAGAACATATTTTCATTAATGTTTCGAAAGAGGCAGTATCCTGCATATACGCGTTTACTACTTTGTGCAAGGGAGGAGAAAAGATCTCAGAAGTTTACTAGTTGTTCAGTTTAATGTAATAGCAATTATATTCTGTGACCGCTAGTGGAAATTTATCGACTAACAGCGATGTTAAAATGACCTTTTGCTGAAACAAAAGTATAGGACTCTTCTCTCTCTCTCTCTCTCTCTCTCTCTCTCTCTCTCTCTCTCTCCTTTTCTCTGTGAGATCGCGACTTCAGACTCACTCTTGATTTATTTTCTTCTGTAATTTGTCGTAGCGACCAGATGTGTTACGTAAGTCACAATGAAATTAACTGTTTGCTGAATTAGAGGAATTAAAACTGATATCTATTTAGAACTACTGTAATTATTTCAAAGTTACCTACTCTAGTGCGGATAATTACATGACTTTCGGTACTTTTCAAATATTTTTCAGAATGGAAACGGCGGAGTGGGCAGATCGTTGTGAAGAGACCTAACGGCCGTAAGCGCATTGAGTTCAGTCATTAATTTGTCTTGCTCGTTGTAATCAGCGGCCCTGAGATTATATGCTGATTATTTTAATGTGTCCTTCATTCATTTCATGCAAGAGATATTACGGATGATTCGGTCATTCGTTTCTGAACAATGATGCTGTCCATCTTTGCCTGTGTCAGACATTGGCAGTGGTTTTCATGATTAGATGGTGTTTGGATAAGAAACCAATTCAAGTGTCCCGTTTTCCATGTCATTTTACTGGGCTTGTATCTTGTTTTTCCGCGTGTTAACCCTGGGTGGAGCCCACTATCCACATCCCATTTTTCCCACTATCTTAAATGCTGTGTTATCCTCTCATGCGATCATGGTTACCTTAGAAGTGTATGCAATACCTTTTATTTAGTCCAACAGATCGTCTCGTCGACAAAATGTTTCAACGTTCATGTGAAATTCGATACAAAAAGACAGCGTGACACAGGAGAGCAGAATGATAGCGCGACATAGTACGTATGGCTTGCTGACCACTAATTTGAATAAAAACAGAGAAGGAGCCAGCCACTGTAAGAACATGTGGACGTTGGTTCACAATTCTGTATATGGATATTACATTCCTTTAAAAAAAGGTTCTATTTGCAGTTAAAAATATACGTATACAGAGTGAGCACAAAGTCTTGCCCTGATTATAAAAAATTTATAACAGAATAACCGTTTGACATAATAAGATACATTTGATGCCGTTACATAGGTTAGTGTTACTAGTTGTGACCAATAGATGGCGCTAGTGCTCCATAACACTGTTAGGTCACGTTAGTTGCTGGTGAAATGGCGTCGAAGCGGGAGAAACCGCAACGTGTGCTTTGGTTTCACGAAACGAAACGCCCATCAGAGTTCAGCGTAAATTTCGGGCTTCTTATGGACGCAGCCCTCCTGACGTTAAATCAGTAAAGCGATGGTATGCAAAGTTTAACGAGCGGTGAAGATCGTCCTCGAAGTGGCAGGCCTCGTGTGAGTGATGCAACTGTCGATTGTGTTCCCACGCCCGGGTTCCCGGGTTCGATTCCCGGCGGGGTCAGGGATTTTCTCTGCCTCGTGATGGCTGGGTGTTGTGTGCTGTCCTTAGGTTAGTTAGGTTTAAGTAGTTCTAAGTTCTAGGGGACTTATGACCACAGCAGTTGAGTCCCATAGTGCTCAGAGCCATTTGAACCATTTTTTTTGTCGATCGTGTTCGGCCTTCGTTTCACCGGAGTCCGTCTAAATGAACTCGTCAAGCATCACGTGAACTTCAAATACCGCAAGCAACTGTGGTGAAGATTCTTCATGAAAGGCTTAGGTTGCATGCTTACAAAGTGCAAATCGTGGAGGCCTTACAACCGAATGATTTGCTGGCACGTGCTGAATTTGCAACTGAGATTCTCAACAGGATTGATGGCGCTAACGATTATTTAAATCACTTATGCTTTATCGATGACGGCCACTCCCACCGGAGGTTAGAGTCCTCCCTCAGGCGTGGGTGTATGTGTGTGTTGTTCTTAGCATAAGTTAGTTTAAGTAGTGTGTGAGTCTAGGGACCGATGACCTCAGCAGTTAGGTCCCTTAGGAATTCACACACATTTGAACATTTTACCGATGAATCCACCTCTCATGTTAGTGGAATCGTAATACGCATAATGTCCGTATATGGAGTTCAGAGTCTCCACATTCTATTGTACAGTTATAGCGAGACAGCGAAAAAGTGAATATTTTGTGCGGCCTCATGCATGTCAAAGTTTTTGGACCGTTTTTCTTCGAGTAAAAATCCATTACCGCTAACATTTACTTAGATGTTTTGCAACAGTTCATTGCCCCATAGTTAAAAGAATATCAGCCATGAATAATTTTCCAGCAGAATGGAGCTGCCCCCCCCCCTCCCTCCCCCCCCCCCCCCCCCCCCCCCCTCTCACCCACTGGGCTTTGATAGTGCGTGATTTCCTGGATGAAACATTTCCGGATCGGTGGATTGGAAGGCACGATCCAACACCCTGGCCACCCCACTCTCCAGACATTACGCCCTTTGACTTTTTTCTGGGACTACATCAAGGACAGTGTCACCGTCACGCCAGTTGCTGACGTCCACGAAGGAAGGCTAGGATACACGCTGCTGTGGGTACTGTGACAGAACACATGTTACGAAACACCTGGCGGGAACTGGAATACTGCCTCGACATTCTCCGAGTTACCAAGGGAGCACACGTTGAGGTTTATTAATTTCAGTGGTCTTAAAAAAAAAAAAAAAAAAAAAAAAAAAAAAAAAAAAAAAAAAAAAAAAAAAAAAAACTAGTAACACTAACCTATGTAACGGCATCAAGTGTGAATTATTATGTCAAATGATTATTTTGTAGTCAATTGTTACAATGAGGCCAAGACTTTGTGCTCATCAAAATGGCTCCGAGCACTATGGTACTTAACATCTGAGGTCATCATTCCCCTAGAACTTAGAACTACTTAAACCTAACTAACCTCAGGACATCACACACATCCATGGGCGAGACAGGATTCGAACCTCCGACCGTAGCGGTCGCGCGGTTCCAGACTGAAGCGCCTAGAACCGCTCGTCCACCTCGGCCGGCTTGTGCTCATCCTGTATATTAAAAAATAACTGGAAAAGTATAAAACTATGATTCACTTAATCATGGGTGATATGATTTGTGACTAAAGAAGTGTAAACCAGCCAACATGTGATTCATTACGATAATCTACCCAGTAATTTCGACACGAGTCCGGTGAGCGTACTAAACCTTAAAACCTATTTCCACACTCTTCTCATTGCTATTTAAAACACTGGACAAATCGATATCAAGAAAATTTGCTGCCGCTTTAACAGAAACTCCCACCGGAGCAGGTGCCTGTGTATGAAAGAAAATGGATTGTTCTCAGCAGTGTTGAAGTCCCTTTATGTTAGTAGAATCAGAGCTCAATGTCCTTATCTACACGAAGACGGGGCGCTAAATCTTCAGATAGCTTCGTTTCCTTCTTCCTTCGGAAAAATGTCAACAGATTTTCGAGCCTTACCTAGTAAAGCTGGCCATTGAAGGTTACGCCATTGCCGCCAGCTTCCGTACAGCTGTCAGGCATTGTATATTGTCCTAACAACATGTTCCCGGTTTCGTCCGTCCTCCTTTCCGGAAACACGTTGCTATTGTGAAAAACCGAACGTCACCTACACGAGAAACGACAGTCGAAACAGCAACTCGGATGAAACGTAGTGCTGCCATAAGGAGTACAAGAGAATAGGAGAGTAATAAATTCGGAAATGGAGGATGAAATGCGAACTCATGACACTACGGCACACTTAATTTGTACGATGCAGTTCACTGACTCTGACTTAAAGGGAGAGCAGCTGTCTGCTCCACAGTTCTCTGTCCTGTTATACATTGCCGTCTGAGTACGCATATCGCTTCAAGCGTAAGACATTCAAAGTCAAAGTCGTCTAATACACGACGGGTTCGTAGTGTGGGGAGTAGCGTACCGACTATCCACAAATCAACTTTTGCGATGAGTACTGCAGCAGTTTTGACTACAGTGATTGCCGATTACGTTTAAGTCGTTTTGGAATTGCAAGCAATCCGTCAAAGTACCTTATCAACTGCATTCCAGAATACTAAGGTTTCCTTAATAGTTTGGGTCGGCATCGAATTTTTAAGGATCCCACCTGTTCTCAGGTACGCGGAACCTCAAATGACCACTGTATCACAGAGAGGTACGACACATTCCTGGATAGCGATATAAACAGAAAAACTGCGGAAAGGATGATTTCTCAGTAAGTTAGATGTCGCCTCTCGTATGTGGGTTCACCAACGTAACACGTCGCACGCTTTATACGTCTGAGATCTCGGCGCTCAGCGATGTTCTTGTGGCAGCCGACTACTCAGGAACACATTCAACGAATATCTGATTTGGTACTACGACGTTTGGAAGCATTTATGACGTATGTAAAAAATGTAAAGCTACTTAATTTCTCTGCCTTTAATAATATATTTTTAACCTTGTAAATCAAATACGATCTAATTTTCAGCGATTTCTGATGACCCGCATATGGAGTTGTAAGTTTCAGAAACAGATGCGTTAGTTATTAGTGTTCAATCTGCAACAGAGTCAGAGATTTTCAGTAGTTTTATATTTTTGCATTCTTTCATCTGGTGCTTATTGTGCGCGGAAGGCAGTTTGCATGTAAACTAAGTGCTTCTATTTACTTATTTATATCCAGACAATTTATCCCCTGCAAATAACTGTCTATAAACAAATAATCCGCATTGTTACGTAAGATTATGTATTTTCAGTCTAATCGGAAACATTCCTTTTTTTGCATAACTGTTGCCCTAGTTTTCGAGGAATTTAAGTAATTCGCGCGAAATCTGCTGCTGACGCGAATAGCAGCCTCCAGTTCATGAAGTGGAAGTAATTGCAGAGGTGCTGAGCTTTCTCTCCTCTCTTTTTTTGTCGTCACCCGACAGCTGAGTGGTTGGCGTCGCTTGCAGCTGTGAAGGCAGCTGCCTGACCGCAATATTTATACCTGAGCTGCGGCAGCTGGCTGCGCGCCGCACAACACACAGCTGCCTGGACCCGTGTTGTGGTCCGTGGGCCCGTGGCGCCTTTCTTCGCGATTTCGCACAGGCAGTTCCGAAAAAAATGGTTCAAATGGCTCTGAGCACTATGGGACTTAACAGCTGTGGTCATCAGTCCCCTAGAACTTAGAACTACTTAAACCTAACTAACCTAAGGACATCACACACATCCATGCCCGTGGCAGGATTCGAACCTGCAACCGTAGCGGTCGCGCGGTTCCAGACTGTAGCGCCTAGAACCGCTCGGCCACCCTGGTCGGCTTTCAGGAACAGTTGAGTCAGTTATCAGTACTGCGTCTACGACATTCAGAAAAAGCATCGTCGAAATAATGATGGATAGGCCCTTACGACTAGTTTTCGATAACAGTAACTCTATCATATAACAGCGTAGTCGATATGAAGGTATACAAAAGGTAATGCTTTCCAAGCGCGCGCGCGCGCGCGCGCGCGCGCATGTGTGTGTGTGTGTGTGTGTGTGTGTGTGTATGTGTGAGTGTGTGCTAGAGAGAGAGAGAGAGAGAGACAGAGAGAGAGAGAGAGAGAGAGAGAGAGAGAGAGAGAGACAGGTGTGTGTCACAGTGGAAGAGAGAGGGGGGGAAAAAGAGAGGTGCGTGTCAAGAGAGAGAGAGAGAGAGAGAGAGAGAGAGAGAGAGAGAGAGAGGGAGGGTGGGAGGGTTTTGGAGGGAGGGAGGGAGGGAGAGGGGGACAGGGGGAGAGGGAGGAGAGAGGGATAGGGAGAAAGGGAGAAAGAAAGAGAGAGAGGCGGGGAGGGAGGGGGGGAGAGGGAGAGTCCGGGAAAGCGTTATTCACTGAGGTGACTTAAGTCATAGGATACCTCCAAGTATCGTGTCGGATCTTCTTTTGCCCAGCTTGGTACAGAACCTCGGCGGGGCGTGGACACACGTACTCATAGGAAGTCTTCTGCAGAAATATTGGGTTATACTGCCTCTGCAGCCCTCAATAATTGCGAAAGTGTTGGCAGTGCAATAATTTGGGAACGAAATGACCTCTCAATTATGTCCCATAAAGGTTCGATGGGATTCATGCTGGCGACCTCTGTGGCCAGGTCATTCGTTCGAACTGCCTAGAATGTTCTTCAAATCAATCACGAACAATTGCGGCCTCGAGACATGGTGCATTGCCATCCATACAAAAATGTCTGCAAATGGTCTCAAGGTAGCCGAACATGACTATTTCCAGTCAATGAGCGGTTCACTTGGACCAAAGGACCCGGTTCACGTAAACACAGCTCACTCCATTATGGAGCCACCACCAGCTTGCACACTGCCTTCTTGGCAATCTGTGTCCATGGCTTCGCGGGAATGCGCCACGCTCGAGTGCTACCATCAGCTCTTACCAACTGAAATCGGGGTTGATCCGACCAGGCCACGGTGTTCCAGTCGTCTAGGGTCCAACAGGTATGGCCACGAGCCCAGGAGAGACGCCTTTCACGCTTGTCCGTTTGAATTGACAATGCCAACTCTACGCAAACGCCGCTGCTCTCGGTCGTTAAGTGAAGGCCGTCGGCCTCTGCGTTGTCCATGGTGAGAGGTAATGCCTTAAATTTGGTATTCTCGGCACACTCTCGACACTGTGAATCTCTAAATATTGAATTCCCTAACGCTTTCCGAAATGGAATGTCTCATGCGTCTAGCTCCAACAGCCAGTCCGTGTTCAGAGACTTAATTCCAGTCGTGTGGCCATAATCACGTCGGAAACCTTTTCATATGAGTTACAAGAGTGCAGATGACAACTCCGCCAATGCACTGCCCGTTTATACCTTATGCACGCGATACTAGCGCCATCTGCATATACGCATATAGCTAACCCATCACTTTTGTCACCTCGGTGTATGTAAGCTCAACGGACAAAGTATTCGTCGCCCTCTTAAAAGAGCACGCTACTCAGTACGAAGCACTACAGATCGACAAAACTCGTCATCCCAAGGCTGATATAAGGCATGTCAGTGAAGTAGTATAATGTATATGTGTCGATCGGTTGCGTAAAATCAGTGCAAGAAGATGGTTCGACGTGGAGACGTGGCAGAATGGCGGAGAGGACAATCGTGTTTGGCCGTGCCCATCACCATAACGTGAATAACTTGTCCAATTTGCAGATCTATTAACGTGGGCTGCCGGACGTTTCTGCAGGGAATGCTGTACCACTCGCAGCCATATAACGCGGCGCAAGAACAGCTGTCGTAAGGTCATAACTAACACGGACCAGAGACGAGTGTCACACACTGTCAATCGCAATTGACCTCGAACCCGGCAGGGATTCCTATTGTACGTGAATGTAGAGACTATCTCAACCAGGGAACTGCGTTCAATGGATAATTTAAAGTTAGGTAACTCCCAAAGGGCCATTTCTCGCAGCTGCATGTAAAGCATTACGTTTTCAATGAGCCAAACAACAGAGAAAATTGACAGGAGCTGACAGCAGTCTTATAGTATGGTCCAAAGAGTGTCTTTTAAAATGATGGAAACAATCAAGTGCACATGCGCGACCCAATGATGAGTCAACTCGCTGTGTGTGGACTGTGTACTTCAGGTCAGAAGTAGTTTTGTGGTTTTCTGGGGAGTGTTTTTCATACCATGAGCTGCCCCTACTTATTCAGTTTACCGTAAACTTGACTGAGGACGTTTATTTCAAAATTCTCGCTGACAAGTTGTTGTCATTTCTTCAGCGAGGGAAGTTTAATCAGTAGGGTTCCTTATATATATAGCATGGAAGAGGCTACTCACCAACTACAGAGCCTCTACAGAATTGCGGCAAAAACCGGATTGACTGTCAACATACAGAATACTGAGTTCATCGCCAATAGCAAGGAGGCTGCTTCTACAATCCCACTAGGAAGCAATACTATCTGCAAAGTTCCTGCGGTCAGGTACTTGGCAGAATGGACCTCAACAAGCGAGAGCGAAACCTTGACCATAAACGCCAGGTGCACCAAGTAAGAGAGGGCCTATTGATCCTGTAAGAACATCTGTACCTCCAAGTACCTATCGAAGAACATAAAGCTGAAGCACTACAATTCTTTAGTAAAACCCTCTGCACTCTGTGCCTCTGAGTGCCTCTTGATGAATTGAAAGGGTCCACTCAGGAAACTAGAACTTAAAGAGAGGAAGATCCTGAGGAGAATACTAGAACCCACAAGAGAGGAAGACGGTAGCTACAGAATCAGGCACAATAACGATCTCTAAGAACATCAAGAGGACATAGTCACATGTATGAGGAAAAGGCGACTGACCTTCTATGGGCACATGACTCGCCTGAATGACTCCAGGCTCACCAACCGGATCCTCACAGTGACAAGTAGGAGAAAAGCGTCCAAAGCCAAGTGGATCACCTGTGTTAAATCAGACTTAGAGGAACTGCAGATCCCATTAAAGACAACCGAGAACCGAACTCAGTACCGACAGGCCATCCCGCAGGGAGTCTTCCCACAAGCAGGAAGTGTACAGGCACCACCAGACTTAAGTGTACAGATAAGGGGAAGCAGGCTCACAGCCAGAAGATGAAGGCATACCGGACCAAGGAAAAGCAGAAGACCGTAGCTGAAAGTTAAGACGAACCTCGTAGTCCCTAGTAGGCTGAAATGAATTGAATATTATATAGGGAACTTTAGCAACAACTTGTCAGCGAGAATTATATATGTATCCAAACCACTGTTGTCCCAGGTCGGGTCCTGTGCTTGCAACCGACTGTTCAATGCTGATGTGACTTCATCATCGGTGTTGAAACGCTGATCTCCGAAACGACCTTTGAGTTGGGGGAACATGTGAAAATCACTTGGAGCAAGATCTGGTGAGAATGGAGGATGCGGGAACATTTCTCAGTTCAGTCTTCAGAGCTCCGTCTAGGACTTTCGAGCTGCAGGGAGCCAAGTATTGTCATGAAGGAAGAGAATTTCATGACACAAAAGTCCACGACTCTTCTTTTGATGGCAACTCGCAGATTCCTCAAGACATTACGGTACCTTTCAGCATTAATTGTTGTGCTGCGAGGCAGGTGGTGAATGTGTAACACTCCCCGACAGTCCCAAAAGATGGTTGCCATAACTTTCCCTGACAAAAGCGTGATCTTCGCCTTTTTTGGGGGCCCATTCGTCAGGTTTGGCTCAAATGGCTCTGAGCACTATGGGACTTAACTTCTGAGGTCATCAGTCCCCAAGAACTTAGAACTACTTAAACCTAACTAACCTAAGGACATCACACACATCCATGCCCGAGGCAGGATTCGAACCTGCGACCGTAGCAGTCGCGCGGTTCCGGACTACGCGCCTAGAATCGCTAGACCACCGCGACCGGCTTCGTCAGGTTTCTCCCACCTCTGACGTTCTGTCTCAGGAGTCGAATGATTAACCCATGTTTCATCCCAATTTGAATGCTCATACTGACGTCTTCAAAGACGGAGGTTAAGCCACGATGCGTATCGACAGCGGACAGTTGTGCTGCTGCAAAAAAAGAACGACAAAACGCAGCTCACAGGCAAACATACTCTGCAATAGTGCCTCCATGTTAACTGGCAACAAGCTGGCAAGGCACTACGTTATGCATCGTGAGCCGGTGTACTGGATGATCTCTTGATGACTGTGGTCTTGACATCCCCATCAACCAAAATGATATCAGCCGTGTTCAGAGGGCTGCACGCGTGCTCCAGTTTAACTTATGGTCAGGCACCCCAACAAGCCCCGATGCGCCTACTCAATCATTCTATCGCAATTACATAGAAAATGTCTTGAACTATTTGGAACGGCGGCTGAAGCACAGGAATTTGTAGCGTCAGAACGATATGGCGCACTTGAGGAATCATGAAGACTGACTCTGTAGCCGAACTGAGTCCATAGTCACAGCAAGACATGGTGTCACGCACTGTTACCGTCATGATTCCTGGTTGTGACCAAATATTTTTCTGTATGCTTAAGTAGCTAGAATAAGGGAGAACGAGCTAGAACTCGAGCAGCTTAATGTTACGCCATCACTATAATATTACATTGATTATCTATGATTACATCTTCTCAGCTTGTTACAATTAAAGAGAGTGACGTATAAACATTGGTGTTACACGGTAAACTGAGCCATCAAGTACGAAAAGTTTCGCTGAGATGGCTCAGTCAAAGCGAATATGAAACTGAACACATACTACACGAAGGCACAAGGCAACCACACATCAGAGACAATCTTACGTTAAATCTCTACAATAAAACAGGCTGTATAACGTCATTACACGCTACCAAAGGACATACCTGTAGGTCAACGAGACGCGTCCATCCGGTACAAAGTAGTAGTTTCAATACTCATTATTACTTGCACCTTCTCCTGTAAGTTTTGCAAGAATCAATTCAGTCGCAGGGACTGGCATCTGGATGTGAAGCAATGTTCTATCGTACGTCACTGATGCACAGAGTGACACGCAATAAGCACATAAAGAAGTTGCGGACAGGAACGAATTGCTGGAGACACGATCTCAGATGAAATCACAAGCCACTAGCCACGAATATCACAAGCTTTACAACGCCAGCAACGTTACGCCAACGAGACTTTACGAGCACTTTTTAACAGCACAGACTGAATGTGCTACTCTTGGTAAAACCGTGAGCGCTGCGAATTCAAGGGCCACAAAAACTCGTCGAGTGACAAACAAGTTCTGGCCGCCCTTTTCAAATGCAGCGCTGCAAATTAGGCCTGAAGTCTCGCATCTGTTGAAGCTTTGTGGAACAATTTTTCAAGACGACACCACATAATTTTCATCTCTTTTCGTTCCCGTGTCTCATTAGTTTACGCCAAAAGCTTGATTACCTTTTCAGTAGTTTAAAGAAGAGAGACGCGGTAATTAAGAAACTAGGACAGTATGTTTACAGCAACGTATGTACGAGAAAATTTTTACTTTAAATAAACCAGGTAAAGAAAGGATGAATAAAATAATAAGGTGAATTTGAGGCATGGAATGACACAATCAGTCTTAACATGTATACGATGGGCATACTCTCTTAAAGCGTAAACAAAAATTTTGTGAGAGTCACAGCGAAACGTAATACGTAATTCCCTTCTACTCTATCCTTTTTGCTTCCAGAATTCAAGCAGGGCACGTCGAGTCAACAATGCAATTATGTGATTACGAAAATGTTACAAATTAATGCACAACACAATCACGAACTATCGAGAAGATTACTTTATCAACAGCAAGCTAAAAACCACTGTTACGAAATGCATGTACATGAGCCACTAAATTCCCAGACCGGCTACCACGTTTCATATCAACAATAAACCTCAATGCGAACATTTATAGCAGATTAATTATATTAAAAAATCACCCATCGTCACCAGGCAGGAGGAAAACAGTGGCTCCGAAACGAAACAAGCAGTTGATGACAGGTCATTAGAGACGAAGATCAAGGAAATCACCTGTGTCCATTCTAAAGAACCATCAGCATCGCCTTCAGCCATCACCAGAATGTTACCAGAGTGCCACATGGTTTGGTGGCTACGAAAACAGTGTAGCTAAAGTGACTGCCTACGGACGCAGGCCATACTCGCCGCGCCAGAACGGTACCGAAGTAGTAGGATTACAGCAGCTGAAACATCCCCTTTTTATAAAAATGACAGTGCTGGAAAACCTCTACGTTATTTGATTTTTAAACAGCTGAGCAAAACTGAACGTACTCAGACATTTCTCTCTTTACTTATTCTGATCATCACTAAACTGATACTTTTTTTTTCTATTTTTTAGCGCAACGCAGTCTGACTTTCAATAATCCCTACAAGAGAATGGCCCTGACTAACAATAAAACCTATATCTTTCATGTATTTACCTTAATAGTGTTCAAAAGTCATTATATATATATAAAATCAGTTCATGACATCCATCTTACAAATTTCCATTTCATAACGGACACACGTCCAGATCGTCCTCTCTCAAAATTCTGCCATCTCTCTCCGCACATCCACCACTGCTGGCGGCTCACCTCCAACTGCGCAACGATACGCGATGTTCACGTCCAACTGCCCAACACTACAATAGCAAATATTCCAGCAATGCCAACCAGCCACAGATTGCAGACAGCACAGTCAGTGATTTTCATATCGAGCGCTACGTGGCGTTACCAACATAAAAACCTAAACAGCCTACTTACACAGTACTCTAATTTCCCAACTGTCATGCTCCTATTCTGGGCTTACAATACATATTCCTCTGATCGACTGCTGCTCTGATAATCACGCTCATGCTCACGTTTCGCGGACTCTTTTGTAACCTGGACTGGCAGGTAGATAACTCTTTTAATGTTTTTACTTTTAAGACTGGTCGATGTGGAAATATTTGATTAGCGTTACTTGTTCTGTAATAGTTCTGTGCAGTTCAAATAAAGGTTCTGTACTGTGGCACATGTGAACAATGCTTCTAGACACTAGAACTCCCACACTATTAGTTCAAATACAATAATCCATACTTATTATAAAAACGTATGTATGCTTGTATGTGCGTGTGCATAGGTGTGTATATGTATGTCCCACATGTCCTCCAGTGAGCGAGGTGGCGCAGTGATAGCACAAATGGCTCTGAGCACTATGGGACTCAACTGCTGAGGTCATTAGTCCCCTATAACTTAGAACTACTTCAACCTAACTAACCTAAGGACAACACAAACATCCATGCCCGAGGCAGGATTCGAACCTGCGACCGTAGCGGTCTTGCGGTTCCAGACTGCAGTGCCTTTAACCGCACGGCCACTTCGGCCGGCATTGATAGCACACTGGACTCGCATTCGGAAGACCGAAGGTTCAAACCCGCGTCCGGCCATCCTGATTTAGGTTTTCCGTGATATCCCTAAAATTGCTTCAGGCAAATGCTTGGGGGGTTCCTTCGAAAGGGCACGGCAGATATCCTTCCCTAACCGAGCTTGTGCTCTGTCTCTAATGACCTCGTTATCGACGGGACGTTGAACACTAATCTCCTCCTCCACCTCCTGCTAAATCAGTGGACCGATTTCAACTGAACTTGGTTCACATGTTACTTACTGTCAGGCAACAAATCAGTGGACCGATTTCAACTGAACTTGGTTCACATGTTACTTACTGTCATGTTACTTACTGTTTGGCGATAAGAACCACCTACCGGTCAAAGAATGCAGAAAAAGTACCGCCTGAGGTATGACGTTATAATTTATTACTTCTTTACTACTTACTTTACTGGCGATATATTTTGCAGACAGAATACGCATTTACCAATGAATGTAAGTACAAAATTATATCATTGTACGACACATAGCTTAGCAGATATGACGTCATAAACAGTGAGATGCATGAAAAACTGCCGCATCATGCATGACGTTTAAATTTATAACATCTTTGGTAGTTCCTCTATTAGCAATTAATTTCGCAGACAGTACCCATATATGGCGCTGAATATACCTACAATTTTATATCGTCTTACGAGGCATACCTCTAGGGATATGGCGTCATAAACATTAAACAGAACGGCAGGCACTGCATGGCACGGGCGTGGACGCACAGCTATTGGTAAATAATTGGGCAACGCCGGGTTTCTCCACTAGCATTCAAACACACGAACATTATACCTGTATATAATGCAGTTGCAATGAAACTTGACACTATTCAATAGCCTAATGCGTAGAGTACTGGCGTTACAAAGTGTGAAAGTGAGTCAGACCCAGATAAAATCTACGCTCCTAATGGTCAGTGGCTAGTACAGTCACACTCAGAGGTACGTTTAACTCGGCAACGACTGGCTGGTGTCCAGTGTGGAGATGCCACATTCCTGCTCGGATGGTCAAGAAATTCCAGCCAGCTACGCGCTGTCGGTACATACGGCAAAGCATCGAGAGGTTTCCTCAAGTATTACGTGTCAGCTGCTTCAACAGCTATATAAAGACGAGGAAATGAGTGACTGGGAGGAGTCCTATCTGACACGGGCCTTTCGTATCTGAGGTAGTTAGGGGAAGTATTGTCGGTATGTAGGAATTTGGTCGCTCGGCGCGGTCGCTCGCACTGCAGAAGCAACTGGCGTCTCAAACTGCTAAAATGTCACTAAGGAGAAATCAAGGGGAGAGTGAAGAAGTCTATCATGTTCGCCAAACAGCAAAAAGAACTAAATCGACTGCTGGGGAACAGAATCGAGACATTTCAGATGCCAGGATCGAGGATCTCTTCACACGAGCTACGAAAGTGTGCAGAAACCTAGATCTTGGAGAACTGATGGCATTTTAATCCAGGATACATTCAGAGAAACACACTTATGTTTCAGAAGAATGTGTGCTGCTGGTTGTTCGATTTCTTTCATCCAGATGCCTGTCATCCATGTCACGCACGATATCAGCCACGTACCCATTGCAAAAACAAAAAAAAGTATCAGCGCTAAAATGGCTCCACAGTCTCCAGACTTAAATTCAACCAACAATTTTTGAGCATTGATGATTCGAGATTAAGGCCTGCAATAATACGAAACTGGAGAGTGCAAACCACATTTTTTTTCCATGTGCGAGAGTATTAGCTGACGTCAGCTACGGCATATTTGTAGCTCCCTCATCTACTCCTGTCCTCGAAGATACAGCAAAAGTATTGGGCAGTGAGGGACAGTGGACTCCGTAAAAAAAGGTAAAAGGAGCACGTTTTATGTTAAATTTCATCATCCATATTCTTATTTTTTAAATGTTTGTTCACAAAAGAACGTAGAGACTCACACATCTCTCAAGTTTTGTCTGCTCTGGACAATGAGAAGTAGTGATCTACGTATGAAGCGGAAAGAGGGAGTAATTAATTTGGTTTTTTCATTTTCCATGTGATTTTTATTTTAGTCATCCAAAAACATTTTTTTCTAGTTTGCCTTTACGATCATGTTTCAATACACCTTTCGACAGTAAGGACGAAACTGCTCGTTGAACGCTCATTTACGCTTTATAATTACATGTTTTATCGCATTATAACCAAACCAACAAGTTTATCGACCCCATCTAACTAGCGCAAGCTTCTTAAAAACTATTTATTATAGGACTCTTAGTAGTTACTGGTACAATGTTCTCCCATGTCCAAATGGCATTAAATTTTTTAAAAAAGTTTATGTATAATAAACACGAGTTTTCATCTAATAAACATGTTATCGTATGAATATTTCAACCTCCATATACCATTTTTTTATAAAAATATACGAATGAAAACGAATCTTACGTCGACCTTTGTTTTCTACATATTTCGTGAGCAGACAATATGGAAACAAATAATTCTATTAGTTATTGCTTTACCCCTACCCTGCAAAAGATGTTCACTATGTAGGCTGTGAACAGCATATATTAAGTGTTAATCTTTTTCTCTTTGCAACAGACGTACGTTGAAATTTCTATAGCCACACAGACAGATGTTTTTGTCTTAAAGTAGTTCTAGATATGCAAAGACTTGTTACTTGGCAATGTGTCATAGACGCAGGGGTTCATTGAACAAAAATAAATATGTGATCAAAAAATATCATCAAAATATGTAAAAAAAAAAAATACTACAGCGGGCTCGCTGTTCTGCTTTGAAACTGATTTTAAGTAAGCATACGTCGTCGCTACTGTCGTTTTTCTATGAAAGAGGACCTTAAAAATACATTTAGCTAGCAGATTTGAAAATGCGACAAGAATCGTCATTGCCTCCAAGCAAAATCTATCGTAAAGGCTACTTTGAACGCGACTGCATATCGACGGGTCGGGATTGGTCTTTGTAGTTTTCCACGCCCCGGTAGGCAAGCACTTAACTTGCTTCACATGTTGGCCTCAGAAAAAGAGTACATAAACAACTGAAACCGATAAAAAAGCAAACAAAGTTTACATGATACGCATAACGGCAGTGTACACACGTATTTGAGATTAGGGTTACTTTGTGAAACAGAAATATTACAGAATTCAGAATCAACAGGGTCTGTAAAGGGACAATAATACAAAAAAGTAAATTAAGTAGCTAAGAGCGTGATTACAATAACAGCATTTAAAATTGACTACGATACAATAAAACTGATGTATATGAACATTCACAGTCCTGAAACCAGTCTACAGCGTGTGATAGATGGTACTTTCACTGTATACTGTAGGTACCTTACATGGAAAGTGTGGAACATTTGTATGCATACGTTTATTGAAAACTAGTTTACTGAGGCACAAGGTAAAAGAAGCATGGCTTCGCACTTATATGACATGCTGAATGTCATATTGACAGGAAAATTCTCAATATGCCAGAGACGGAAAGTTTGCAATAACCGTGTATTCAAAGATGTTCAAACCTATTCGGGCACCTACTAGTGGACATTAATATGGCCTTCATGTCAGCTTGAATTCTCCTTGGGACACTTTCAGTGAGATGCCTGAATATCTGTGGAGAAAAAGTAACCGATTTACCTCAGGAGTCGAAACCAGAGAAGGCAGTGATGTTGGGGGCTTGGGTCTGAAGGGAAGTCGACGTTCTGACTCATCCCACAGGAGTTCCATTGGGTTCAGATGGAGACATTGGGCAGGGCAATCCATTTCAGGAATTTTATTGTCTACTGACCGTGGCCTCACAGTCTCTGCTTTATGACAGGGTGCATCGTCATCCTGATGCAAACAGTCATAGTCTCCCGTACTGTACAATGTTGTAAAACGTGTTCACATACATCCAAATGTAGCATTTTCTTAAGGGAAATAAGGGAATCAAATCTTAACTGTGCAGAACACACCACATCCTTCATGCTTCACTGTTGATACTACAAAACACAAACCTTTCCATCGGATTGCGACAAAGTACAGCGCCACTCATGAAGCGTTTCCAGTTATCCACTGTCCGGTGGCATCGCTCTTAGCACCACCTCGAGCGTTGCTTAGCCTATGGAAAAAAGACGATCGTGTAAAACCCAGCTTACGCTATTCGTCCACGAGACTCAGAGGGCCATTGACACGGGATCCCAGGTAGATGACGTGTTTCTTGACTTCCGCAAGGCGTTTGATACTGTTCCCCACAGTCATTTAATGAATAAAGTAAAAGCATATGGACAATCAAACCAATTGTTCCTAGATAACAGAACGCAGCATGTCATTCTCAATGGAGAGAAGTCTTCCGAAGTAAGAGTGATTTCAGGTGTGCCGCAGGGGAGTGTCGTAGACTGTTGCTATTCCAAGTATGTATAAATGACCTTGTGGATAACATAGGAAGTTCACTGAGGCTTTCTGCGGATGATGCTGTAGTGTATCGAGAGGTTGTAACAATAGAAAATTGTACTGAAATGCAGGAGGATCTGCAACGAATTGACGCCTGGTGCAGGGAATGGCAATTGAATCTCAATGTAGACAAGTGTAATGTGCTGCGAATAAACAGAAGGAAAGATCCTTTATCATTTAGCTACAATATAGCACGTCAGCAACTGGAAGGAGTTAATTGCATAAATTATTGGGAGTAGGCATTAGAAGTGATTTAAAATGGAATGACCATATAAAATTAATCGTCGGTAAAGCAGATGCCAGACTGAGATTTATCGGGAGAATCCTAAGGAAGTGCAGTCCGAAAACAAAGGAAGTAGGTTACAGTACACTTGTTCGCCCACTGTTTGAATACTGCTCACCGGTCTGGGATCCGTACCAAAAAAATGTTCAAATGTGTATGAAATCTTATGGGACTTAACTGCTATGGTCATAAGTCGCTAAGCTTACACACTACTTAACCTAAATCATCCTAAGGACAAAAACACACACCCATGTCCGAGGGAGGACTTGAACCTCCGCCGGGACCAACCGCATGGTCCGTACCAGATAGGGTCGATAGAAGAGATAGAGAAGATCCAACGGAGAGCAGCGCGCTTCGTTACAGAATCATTTAGTAATCGCGAAAGCGTTACGGATACGATACATAAACTCCAGTGGAAGACTCTGCAAGAGAGACGCTCAGTAGCTCGGTACGGGCTTTTGTTGAAGTTTCGGGAACACACTTTCACTGAGGAGTCAAGCAGTATATACATTGACTGGTCACTTCCTCATTACATACAGGCCGGCCTCTGTGACCGAGCAGTTCTAGGCGCTTCAGTCTAGAACCGCGCTGCTGCTACGGGTTTCCAAATCTAGGTAAATACCGAGCTAGTCTCCACGTATCCGTCTCAGTTCCATGATTCACATACATTTGAAAACGTTCGCACTATTTCATAGCTTACACTACACGCGGACAGCTTGGGTACACTACTTACGTCCCGGTAGAGGGGAGGGGGGAGGGGGGGAGGGGGGAGGGGGGAGGGGGGAGGGGGGAGGGGGGAGGGGGGAGGGGTTTCGGGGTGGCGGCAGGAAGGGCGACCCAAAGAAAGACAGAAAAATCTATCTTACATCCAGACTTATAAAATGCATGAAAGCTTTCTTAATTCGTCAAATGAGGTCCAGAGCGTCATCCAGATGGTTACTAATGCATCGTTTTAGAGTGTAGTTTTACATCAGTGGCTTTCCTTCATGTAACATAGCGCTTTTACTTTTGTTATTGCAGTGCCGAAACTGGTTAAAACTTAGTATCAGCTACGATAAAGACTGTTTTTAAATAATTTTACGACAGTAAAGATCGCTGTTCTGCAATAATTTCATATATAATTATTTGGATACATGAATTGAGAAACTTTTTTGATTATTCGTGATCAAAATTGACTTAGACAATGAATTCCTGGAAGATGGATAGACTATGCCAAGAAGGAGACCAGGAGGTATGAGGGTGCACAATGTTGACGTTCGCAACGACGGTCTGATTTCACGCAGTAACAAGTTACCGACGCATATCACAGAGGCAACTGCAGAATGACTTCAGCGAAATGAAAAATGCGCCAAATGTGATATAGAATGTAACACTCGTAAGCGAGTAACATTACACACGTCAAGAACGAATCTGCAACAGGAGCTTGTCCAGATTGCTGAACCTTTGCAATGAACGCTCTGTCAGAAGTACTCTCCAGAATGGGTAAGTTCGTAACAGCGGTCGCTTTTCACTTATCAACGTATCCCACAGGGACATACGTAGTATGAATACGATAAAATGAAAAAACCAGATATGTGATAGAACATGACACGTGGGATAAGGGAGTTTCATTACACACGTCAGGCAAAGAATTTACTGTAGCATATTGTCTACATGCAACTTTACAATGAACACTGTGCCCAGAAGTACATATCAAAATGAGTATTAAAATATGTTGATCCTTAACGATACCCACAACGCGGTGCGAGAGGCCGTAGTGGCAATAGCGCTGGACTCGCATTCGTGAAGACGGCAGTTCAAATGCCAGTCTGGCCATCCACATACAGATTTTCTGTAATTTTCCTAAATGACGTAAAAGGTGGTTCCTTTTGCGAGGAACACGATCGACTTCATTCCCTATCCTCCCTCAATTCAAGAAACTTCTCCGCTGCTCATCTCATTGGCGACGGAACGTAAATACATCGAACGTCACACAAATATCAGTACATGAACTGTTTATATATTCGAAATAATCTGTCAAAACACACCTTTTCCCCAAATTTCGCAATAACTGTACCGCAAAGTACGCAAGAGGTGCGCGTTATTGTTAATACGCCGCGGCTTCTTCTATGTCTGCTACTCACGTATTCGAGAAGTAGTCGGTTGTTGGCGCAGTCTGCTCACACGGCCAGCGGTCTCCCGGCGTCGGCAGAGGCGGGACTGCTGAGCAAGCAAACGGACTCGGGGCTGAGCCGAGCAGAGCCGGGCTGAGCTGCCGGCGACCGCAGAACTCGACACCGCAGCCTCCTACTAGCCTTGGAGGTTGTCTTTCGTCTTCCTGGGAAGACGTTCGTCTTGCCCCTGCCCCGACGTGCTCATTGTCATTTCCAGCAACGCTGACGGCTGCGTTGAACTCGCTGCGGACTACGTTCACGACCCTGCGCGCTCTGCGTCTTGGAACCACTGTGACGCTGACATCTTCATGGCGTATACAGCGGTATCAAAAAAAGTATTGGCACAGACACTTTTTCGCAGCTAACACAGAATGTATAAATGCTAGGAACATTACATGTATACCATCAACTCCGACCCAGTAAAGGAAACAATTTGCATATTACAATATTTTTGCGACACAACAAACACATGTATTCAATTAAGCGAAGATTGGAACACTGTACGACATTTAGTATTGTGCTTGACAGACAGCGCCACGCGTACCAGATTTTTGCAATCGGAGTTGACAAACAATTCAGTCGCTTGCCTGACGATCAGTGTGAGGGGCATTCACTTGTCACGATCAGTCCAAAGGGGAAAGAGCAGTTCGTGTCGTTCCGCAACAAGGAGGTTTTATTGTTTTCGCAGGGTAAAAAAAATGGCTCTGAGCACTATGGGACTTAACTGCTGTGGTCATCAGTCCCCTAGAACATAGAACTACTTAAACCTAACTAACCTAAGGACATCACACACACCCATGCCCGAGGCAGGATTCGAACCTGCGACCGTAGCGGTCACGCGGTTCCAGACTGTAGCGCCTAGAACCGCACGGCCACTCCGTCCGGCTGCAGGGTAAAAGTTACGGTGAGCACTCTCTGTTAATTACACAACACTTTGGGCAATCATTGAGACTGGTACAGCAGACAATAAACACACATC
This sequence comes from Schistocerca serialis cubense, assembly GCF_023864345.2. Classification (NCBI taxonomy): domain Eukaryota; kingdom Metazoa; phylum Arthropoda; class Insecta; order Orthoptera; family Acrididae; genus Schistocerca; species Schistocerca serialis. The sequence continues at coordinate 710,825,127 of NC_064638.1, forward strand.
GAGACGTCGAAGGCTCTTACAAATAGGGAGCGTCCAAAGATAGTTCGTCTTGCACAAAAAGAGCCCTCTGAAAATGCAGTGTCGTTTGTAGACATCCAGTTCAGGTTCAACAAACCGGTCGTTGCTCAAACTGTTAGGAATGTTTTGAACGTAGCTAATATTCATGGTAGATCTCTCAGAAGGAAGCCATTTATTTCGGAAGTTAACCTAACAAGCCTCTTGCAGTTTGGCAAAGATAATGTCGATAAATCGATTGAAGTTTGGAAAACTGCGTTGATTTCCTGACGAATCCAAGTTTAACTGGATATGATGGAAAGGGAAGTGTGGTGCAAACCAAATATAGAGTTCAAATAATAACATGTACTACCAACAGACAAACATGGGAGAAGAAGCATAATGGTTTGGGGATGGATGATAGCTTCTGGCGTTGGTGACTTAGCAATTACTGAAGGTGTCATGGATCATCGTAAATAAGTCGATGTGTTGCTAGACCATTTACGTAGCAGTACATGGAAACATGGTCTTGATGGCGTCCTTTACTTTCAACGAGACAACTACTCTAAACATACGGCTCTGAGAACTCGAGAATTTTTATTATATAATGTTCCAAGAAGGGTTTTCACTGTACCACAGAGCCCTGATCTTAACCCGATGACCATCTTTGGATACACTTGGATACAAAGTTTCGGAAACGTCGTTCTAAAAATGGTTCAAATGGCTCTGAGCACTATGGGACTCAACTTCTGAGGTCATCAGTCCCCCAGAACTTAGAACTACTTAAACCTAACTACCCTAAAGACATCAAACACATCCATGCCCGAGGCAGGATTCGAACCTGCGGCCGTAGCGGTCGCGGTTCCAGACTGCAGCGCCTAGAATCGCTTGGCCACCTCGGCCGGCAAACGTCGTTCTACAGGGAAACGGAAGTTTCAGATGGTGTTGTTGCAGGAATGGTCAAAGATTTCACCAGATATTACTCGCAACTTGGTTCACTCTATGCTAAGACGTTGTCAATTCCAACCGTATGCACATGGACCATCATAATTGAGTTACGTGAATTAGAGAGACTTTAACTTCATTTTTGTGTAGGTAGATGTTTAGAGCAACTGATTTGTCTTTGTAGGCTAATATTTTTGTTGTGAGAAACCAATTATACTAGAAGAACCTTATGTTTATTACTGTACATTCAAGCAGCTATAACAGTCTTGTGATGTATATATAGTGATAGGTGCGCCAATACTTTGTGGTACCACTGTACGCGTACACAACACATTCATAACAGTGTTCATAATTTTAGAATTACCCTTCAGCAACCTTTTTTCTCGCTAATGTAGGAAATAAATTTCATGCATGCGTCCGCAATCATTGTGAATATTTTGAGACTGAAAAGTGTAGATCGCTTAATAAATTTCTTTATTTATCAGCACGCGGTTTCGGCTCCTGCCACGTGAAGTGCCTACAATTAAGATTAAAGCAACATGAAAAGCGACAGGCATTGTTTAAACAAGATCAACCACACAAAGGAAAATTAAAAAATAGTATTTTAAAGGTTCTTTCATCAAGAAAATCCTAGAACTTGCAAAAGAGGGTTCAGTGTCAGTATTAGGAACATATGCCTAATCGGGGCTCAGGTAACAACTTGACTTGACAAGTATACGAAGATGTTAAGTTCTAGACAACAGGTGGCGGTAGTGAGGGGGCCGTTGGATTCAAATTTTATCTTATTTTGAAAGTTTCTGGCACATTAAGACTGTGTGCCGGACCGGGACTCTAACTCAGAACCTCTGCCTCTCACGGGCAAGTGCTGCCGCACGACTCACGATCCGTCCTTATAACTTTACTTCCGAAACTGGCGGAAGTAAGGTTGCGATGGCGGGTTGTGACTCGTGTTGAGTAGCTCGGCCCGTAGAGCCCTCGCCCATGAAAGGCAAAAGTCTTGGCTTAGAGTCCTGGTCCAGTACACAGTTTTAATTTGCCAGAAACTTTCATTTCTGCGCACAGTCCGCTGCCGAGTGAAAATTTATTATGTTTTACACCCCTCACACCTCCCTCCCACTCTCTCCCCCTCTCCCTGCCCCCGCTCGCAAACGGACTTGTGACGTCACACTAGTCGCCTTGTCTGCCACACTTCGGAAATGCTCTCGGCTCTGTGCATGACCCGCAGGGGCCGTGGCCTGTCTCTCTCCTGAGCCTCGCGCCACACTGCTAGTTCTTGAAAAATGTCAAATAACCATTTGAGGTGAAACTCACTGCGTTCGTTAAAAAGTGGAGCACTGTTGTTGTGGGTAAAAATTTCGAGGTTCCGTAGTATATTGCAAGCATGTCCTTTTGTGGCTCTGTGCAACACTTCCATACTTTAAATTATCTGTCCTAATTTACGTATTCTGCTTGTGCGCTAGTTCATAGGAGTGCTCCTCTTAGCAGTCTCTCTTCGCTTACTGTAGTTGCCATCGAGGGTGTTAAATGCCCCGAAGGAAAGGGTCCGATCTTGAAGTTGCCAGTAACCGAATACTGGTCCTTTCGTTGAAATATGCTGCAAACCATGTCCTGAAACTACCTGAAATTCTCTCCATCCGATACGTTTCTCACATTCTTTTGCCCATCTTTCTGCTGTTCGAGGTGGTATATTATTTGCCTCCATAATTCAGTGCACTGAATACCTAGCCCTTCGAGACCCGAACATCTCTTGTTCTTCCATGGCCATCGTTGTTTTTCAAGTTATATAGGGTCACACAAAATAGAAGGTACACCTAAGTGTCCGCAGATGGAACCATCCCAGCATTTGCCTTACGCGATTTTGGCAAGGCGCGAAAAACTAAATATGGATGGCCGGATGGGGATTTTAACCACAGTCCTCCAGAATTCAAGCTCAGTGTCTTACCGTTACGCTTGGTTGGAAGGAAGGAACATTTCGTTTTAACAGTTTGTCGATGAAGAGGTCATTAATGGCGAAGCACAAGTTTGGAATAAGGAAGGAAATTGGCTGTGTTCCTTCCAAGAGCAATTGCCTCCCTAAGATTTTGGGAATCGACGGAAAATCTAAATCTGTTTGGCCACGAATTCCACATCGCTTGCCACTGCCGCATTACGTGTCTGCCACAGGGATAAGGGCCGTGCTGAGATGAATATTCTCCGTGAGAGCAAGCGCCGAACTGCCACTTAACGTTTGACACAGCGAGTACCGGTATCGGGATTTCTATCAGTGAACTCCAATTTAATGTCTTCTAATGAATCGTAGAGACGCACCTAAAACATATGAATAGACGCCAACTCCCAGTCTACTACAGTTCGTAATGAACACTTCAGTTAAGTGTGTTTATTTTCAGCATTGCACAGTCGTGTCATATTATCAGTCAGCAGAAAACAAATTTATATTCTTAAAGCTTGCTACAGAAATTTCTCTGATTAATTATAAATGAGGCAACTTTAAGTGCACATTGATTTCACAATTTATCGTATTTCCTTGACGCTACAATTCTCAGTAGGACTCGTTCTCTCGCATTCCATAATACAAGACACTTGTGCTTCTGCGCAAGTCTGGTGTCTAATGTTCTCCCATGCGTAATGGTAATAAGAGCTGTATCGAACAAACAAACAGATAAACACATACACACAACACACACACACACACACACACACACACACACACACACACACACATACAAACACAGGTAATTAAATCGTTTTAAAATTACTAGCATCACAGTGTGGGCGCATTTGAGCCGCTAATGAATAGCGCATTGAATTGCTCTTTTCAGTGTATTAATCTGCCTGTCAACTATTGACACGCTGTCTTGCTAACATAGCAGCAGCTCTCTTGCTACGGGCGAGCCAACATGCTAACTGCGGTCTGTCCGCTGGAATCGTACTTACAGCAATACCTTTTTCGTAGAAGGCGGTCGGCCGCTACGGGTCCATAACCACAACCGCTCTTGCACTTCCTCGTCCTACTGAAACCGATGACCACGTACGTCTTTCTTGAGGTCTCCATAGGCGCGAAAATCACACGGGGAAAGATCCGGGTTTTACAGAGAATGTTGCAGTGTTTCCCAACGAAATCACCGAAACATAGCCTTCGACAGCTTGGCAGTGTGGGGGCAGGCGCTATCGTGCAACAGGATGATTCTGTCCGGTACGATTCCCGGGTGATTTGACTATACGGCGCGTCGCAAAGTGTCTTCATAGCACTGCGCATTGATTGTGGTTCCATGTTCGAGGAACTCGACGAGCAGAGGCCTCCTGCAGTCCAAGAAGAAGGCCATCATGACTTTACCGGAACTTATGTGAACAGCTTTGGATATCTTTGGCGGGGGAGATGTGGTACGTTTCCGCTGTTGGTTGTGTCTGCACTCAGGCCGTCGCAACGCTGCCGGACGGAATCATCATGTTACACGATAACGCCCGTCCCCACACAGCGAATCAGGGGAATGCTACGCTTTAGCGATTTGGTTGAGAAACACCGCAACAGCCCAAGTAATGCCCGGATATTTCACCGTGTGATCACCACATCTTTGGCGACATCAGTTTCAGTAGGACGGCGAAGTGCAAGAATGAGTGTGATTGTGGATCCGTCAACTGCCTTCTGCGTTCTATGAAACAGGAACTGATCGCCTCGTTCCCCAGTGGGATAAATATCTTAATGCGTGCAGTGATTTGTTTTGAGTGGAACCATTCCATGCTCCCTTTGTGGCGGGTATTTGGTTTTCATTTGACTACTCCTTACATAATACGTCGATCACTTTTCTCCATCAAGGAGAAGTCATTTCTTCCAAAAACTGTTCTATGACACGATTAGAGACTACAAGAATTTTGACACTCTAATATGCGTTGTGATTCTGCAAATCCATCTCTAGATTTTATGCTGTTGTTGCCAAACAAACTCTGCACCTAATACTGATGAGAAACGCTAGACCTATCAGGATACTCAGGGTATCCTCCGCCACACACCGTCAGGTGGGTTGCGGAGTATGGATGTAGATGTAGATATCACACCATATGAAAAATTATACCTTTTTTCGGCGAAGAGTATTTAAAAAACTGTAAGAGTGCTTCTGGCCACAGTTCTTTAGATGGAAACGGTATAAGTGCCAGCATCCCGACATATTCAGATTTTGCATTAAAATCGTTCTATGTACTGCTGCTAATACTTTGGGGAAAGAATACAAGTATCAGGCCATTCTCTTTTCGTTCAAAGGCTTGTCCAAAGGTGGCTCCTGGAGTATCTACATCACACTTTGCATAGAGAGCGACTTAAGGGCCATCTGCATAGATCATTAGTGTAGAGACCTTTTATACATTCTGTTCTCTTTACTTTACCCAAGAAAAAATACATTTACGTGCTTCATTTCGTTATTTATCACATTATTGCTTTAAGATGGATCTAAATACGGAATGTTATAGCTTTAGGAAGAAAGCGGCTCCTAGAAAAGGCTTGAGAATTCATGGACAGGCTTACACAACACGAACAGGGATAAATAAATCAGCAAAAATTCCAGTACGATAGGTATGTACGGTTTTTATAATCTCAAAATATGTTTTATGAACCATATTTCTTCATATTGTTACAATAAATTAAACTTACAAATGCTGTAATACTAACAATGAATACGAATAATTAATGTTATGTAACATAGTATTCTATTGCACGTAACATTCAAATGCAAGTACAAATTCAAGGAGCTCTCGAATGAATAGAAACAGGTGTTATTCCTAGACATTTTTAATATTTGTTCACCAGCAGATCTGTAGATCAGTACATCCAAACTCAAGCTGACCCAACTCTCTTCCATTACAGTGAGTAGTTGCAACAAAATTCTGGTCAAGAAACCTTCAGTGAAACTGAGGAATGGAATGCTTATTCAATCTTCAAGAACGGTCTTACAATGCAAAATGTGACACATCTGGAGGATCTTCTTCAGTTAAATCCATCACCTCAAACAAGTGCCGAAAACAAGAAAGAACTTCTGTCTACGCTTCCTTACATGGATAAAAAATTCCATCTGTTTTACAGGAATATTTCTCAGTGAGGCAAATAAATTAAACAGACAGTTGGAATTAAATTTCAAAACAATTATCTTCTCGATTTTCAGTATCTGTTATTCTGAAAGTTTTCGTTTTCAATACTAGTTAACATAAGATCTGAGATTTCTTGTTTTCCATATCCCGAAAAAAATACAATTTGCCACTTATGCCGTTTCCCAGAAATACTCCTCAGTCATCTAAAAAATAACGTATTTTTTATCACAATAAAATACTCCTGAGAATTATGCTTATCCATTACGGATATTTTAGAACCGTGACTGTATATTGAATGTAAATAAGTTATACAAAACTGCAACCAGTCACTTTTTTTTAATAATAATGCTTTATTCCATGGACCAGTTTTCGAACCTTTTCAGGTTCATCTTCAGATGGTTTCGGGAGGATCCGGGTAGTTACATCATTACTGTACAGGCGGCTTTTTTGGATGTAACTTCCCGGATCCTCCTGAAACCATCTGAAGATGAACCTGAAAAGGTTCGAAAACGGGTTCATGGAATAAAGCATTATTATTCAAAAGAAAAAGTGACTGGTTGCAGTTCTGTATAACTTATTTACTCCTACGAATTCTTACCTGGATAGTCGCGCCACTGTACTAAAGAAGATGGGAAAGTTTGAAGGGCGCCGAGTGCGTAATATCAGAGATGGCCTCGTGAGGTTGCGGTGACGAAGTAGAGTGGAACAGGTGCGTCCTGCGTAGGCGTCTGAGCAGCAGTGACAAGGTGGCTCACGTGTGGCGTGTGATGCGTGGGCGTGGTGCGTGGCCCGGGCAGCGTGCGCTGTCGCGCGGAACAGCGCGCCGCCTTTTGCTACACTTCGCTCGCGTTCTGGCGGCGCACCTCGGTTCAACAGTAGCACATAGTCCCGCGTCTTGCCGGTACATTTCTGCCGCGTAAAAGAGGTGTAAGTCTTCTTCACTGTTACAGTTGATTCTACCTTTGGAAAACTAAAATTCTTGTAATTACTTTTGACTACTATACCTTAACGAAATAAATATCACTGCGAATGGAACGAACGCTAACTTTTCCCCATTTCATAGGCTGAAACTAGATGATAAGGAATACAACCACTGTTCTGTTACTTTTCAGAGAGGCAAAAGGAATACACCGCTCCTTTCTCAACGGAAGGACTGGATCAGGATCGGAAGTAGCGTCTGGAGAACCTTAAGGAAAGCGTCGTAAGATGTTTGCTGTTCACCCTTTTTACCTACATTTATTTAACCTGGTAAGATTGGGACCATCGGGCCTTCTCTTACATCTGATTAGCCATTCTACATGTTTTGTATTACATTCATTACAAGTACCGGTTACACCCAGTTTACAAAAGTATAAAAGTTTAGTCATTATTACAATACAGAATGAGAAAATAAAGCACAGTTTACATTCGTCCATGAGGTCAACAAGAGAGAAAAGTTTACAACAGTATAAAAATTTAATAATTACTAGACTACAGAAAGAGAAAATAAAGCACAGTTTACATTCGTTCATGAGTACAACAAGAGAGAAAAGTTACAGGGAGGTAGCGTTAAACTATGAGGACTAGTAGCAGTAGATATGTGGCAACGACTGGAAGAGAGACAGAAAGATGAACGGAGTAAGACACAGAACAGTGAAGACACAGGGAAAAGAATACGACTACACTAATTGAGAAACGGGTTCAACGAGGTGTAGGAAGTCCGCAGCCCGTGGATAGGGTTGCTACCTCTGGATCGCGGGGTCCCGGGTTCGATTCCCGACCGGGCTGGGGATTTTCTCTGCCCGGGTACTGGGTGTTTGTGTTGTGTCCATCATTCCACCATCATTCGTGAAAGTGGCTAGATTGGACTGTATACAGATTTGGAATTTGTACGGGCACTGATGACCATGCAGTTGAGAACGACACAAATGAAACATCATCAACGAGATATAGGATCCCTGCAACGAATTTGTGTCGTCACACTAGTTGGCTTGTCCGCCACTCCTCGTGAAAGCCCGGCTCCGTGCAGGGCTCACGGGAAATCAATATGTAATTGGAAAGGTACCCACTAAAGGTCTTAACTTCGTCGTATGCTATCGAGAGCTTACATACATTTAAACTAGCAGTCAATGATTATTAAACTCGTCTGAAATAGTTACTCGCTACCGGCCGGAGACGGCTGCTGGCACTTCCGTGTTAGACCTGTAGTGCTGTGACGTACGCGCCACAGCCTGTCTTTCTCGGGGGCCTCGTTGAGAAACGAAAAATGCAAGAAGACTAAATTGGAGAAGATGGGAACATTTACGTCACCGTTTGACAAAAAAAGTGAAGCACCCAGCAGGGAAGGAGGGACCAAAATGAAACTTCACGGGTTGAAAGGTGAGAAGGTACGTGATGTTATTTCAGAGATTACAAAATCGGGTCAATTTCTTTTTCTTTCTTTTTTTCAGATGCCTCCATTACCATCGAAGTTAATCCCAGATGTCTCAACAGATATCCTTTCAACCATTCCCTTCTTCTTGTCAGTGTTTTCCGTACATCCCTTTCCTCTCCGATTCTGCATAGTACCTCGTCATTAAACTGGAAGCACCTTATCAGTGCACCTAATTTTCAACATTTCCCTTTTCCGGTTTTCCCGCAGTCCATATCTCACCACCACACAATGCTGTGCTCCAGACATACAGTCTCAGAAATTTCTTCCTCAAATTAAAACGTATGTTTGACACTAGTCGACTTTTCTTGGCCAGGAATGCCTTTTCACCAGTGCTAGTCTGCTTTTTACGCCCTCCTTGCTCTGTCCGCCATGGATTGTTCAAAAATGTGTGTGAAATATTATGGGACTTAACTGCTAAGGTCATCAGTCTCTAAGTTTACACACTACTTAACCTAAATTATCCACGCCCGAGGGAGGACTCGAACCTCCGCCGGGACCAGCCGTGCCATGGATTACTTTGCTGCCCAGGTTGCAGAATTCCTTAACTTAATATACTTCGTGATCAATTATGATGTTAAGTTTGTCGCTGTCTTCATTTCTGCTACTTCTCATTAGTTTTATCTTTCTTCGTTTTACTCTCGATCCATATTCTATACTCATTAGACTGTTCATTCCATTCAACAGATCCTATAATTCTTCTCTACTTTCACTTAGGATAGCAATGTCATTGAATCTTATTATTGATATTCACCTTGAATTTTAATTCCACTCTTGAATCTTTCTTTTATTTCTATCACTGCTTCTTCGATGTACAGATTAAACAGTAGGGGCGAAACATTACATTCCTCTCTTATACCCTTTTTAATCAGAGCACTTCGTTCTTGGTCTTCCACTCTTATTATGCCCTCTTGGATGTTGTACATATTGTATATTACGCGTCTATCCTTGTATTTTTCTCAGGTTCGGACATCTCGCATCATTTTACATAGGCGAACGCTTTTTCCAGATTAACAAATCCTATGAATGTGCCTTGATTTTTCTTCAGTCTTCCTTCCATTTTTAATCGCAAAGTCAAAACTGTCTCTCTGTTGCTTTCCCTTTCCTAAAACCAAACCGATCTTTGTCTAAAAGACCCAAAATTTTCTTTTCCAGGCAGTAGCAAAATAATATTTGTGAAAAGTATATTTCATTAAACTGGAAGCGCTGTCGCGCAACACAAAAAGCAACATAACGGAAGCTAACAAGCATTTTAGTCCAGCGGCGAGCAAAAACCAATATTTCTCTCGCGACCTGCCAGTGTAAATGCAGAGCCGGCCGAAGTGGCCGTGCGGTTAAAGGCGCTGCAGTCTGGAACCGCAAGACCGCTACGGTCGCAGGTTCGAATCCTGCCTCGGCCATGGATGTTTGTGATGTCCTTAGGTTAGTTAGGTTTAACTAGTTCTAAGTTCTAGGGGACTAATGACCTCAGCAGTTGAGTCCCATAGTGCTCAGAGCCATTTGAACCATTTTTTGTAAATGCAGATGAGGCACACAGACAACACAACCAGCCGCCGTGTTCCTGTACCGCCACAAGAATGATTCCTGATCCGTCATAATAATCCCATATTTTTCTCGATATTTATGCCAGTTTCTCTGTGCTTATACCACTGTCTGCTATCTTGAAATAAGAATACAGGAATTATAACTGAACTTTCGTTATTTGAGCCAGTGTAGACCGAAAGCTATTTACCGTATTGGTATCAAACTTTACAGGAATGAAGCTCAGACTGTCCGCTGCAGGATTTGCCTTGTTAGTAGTGTTAGTGCCATGAGATGCCGCTACGCATCGATACTGGTACTGCGATGTAGGGCTGAAACACAACAGTCAACATAGGTCTGCACAAGATGAGCAGGACTTAACCCGTAAAGCTGTTTTATCAAAACAACAGCAATAGTGCTTCTGCTCTTAGCCAGTATCAACGCGTGAAATGAATACGGAGAGGCTCTCTTTCGACACCGAGGTTGAAGAACCTGATTCTGAAGTTCGAATTAACTGGCGATTTGGGAATTGCTTCTGGGAGGGTCAACGGCCAACTGCGCCAAAGACTGTTGACGAAGTTTCTGTTGCTATGGCTTAGAATGCTGGACGTAATATGCGATGTGCAATCAGTACACGAGCTGTGTCACGACTACTGTTCACTCCATGGTCCATCGATCAAAAAGTGCTGCGAAAAATTGTGAAATGAGTCTAGTGCGGTTCCATACTGTCTTGGATGGAGATAGTCGTCACCACTGAGCAACGTCTATAGCCTGGTATCTAAACATGGTACCCAATTAACAAATGCTACCCTCTCATGTGAAAATTTAAATGTGTTTCTTTAAATTGTCTATTTGTTATTTCTCTTCTGCGTGTCATTATAAATGCTTCCACTAAGTTTCATTGTCCTAAGACCACTCGTTTTCCACGGGGGCCCTCTCAAGTAGCGAAAGTTTATTTATAGCACCCTGTATGTGTGTGTTTCGTTTAGAAGATTTCAAGTTGCCCTTGACTACCTATTAAAGACAAAAGTGAGCCAACATTTTGTACTCTCTGCCCTATTGTTTGACTCTCTTTGTTATTCTGTTTTTTAGAATAATGGTAAATCTGACTTGGAGAAAATTCTGCAGGCTCTAAATATATTTAACTTAAAAATCTGTTCAGAAACCACTATCAACGCGTGCATACCTTTTAAACTGGACTAATGCATCATTCGACGTGCCGTCGGGTATCAAAAACTGATTTAATTTCAGTACCTATGATCTATATTTTAAGTCTGTCTGTCTTGAAGTAGCCTGATTTAGATTATTATAAGTTCTTTTTTTTTGCTGCGTATTCAAAACACACTATTATTAACAGTTTTCTTTTCTACATAGGCTATTTAGACCCTTGGTGCTACCACAGACCGCTGGATTCAAGCCCGAGACGGCGCTACTCACGAGTAGAACACGTTCTGCGAATTCATCAGGGTAATGGCCGCCCGCTGGGTGACAATGGAAGTTTCTAACGCAGCCGCGCTAATATGGGCCGCACTTGGCAACAGAAAAATGGAATCTGCTTCACGGGTGCACCAAGACATGTTATGTAGCAGCATAAAGCCGTCACTGTAAAGACAAGGAGAAACGCATACAATCAACAGTCAAGAAGCTTTGTCTACATTGTTTAAAAGGTAACAGTATCACGCATCAGAATAAGTTTAAAATCACTTCTGCAGACATTCGCTGTGCAATGATTACGAAATTTCACGGAAGGATAACTGCCGTAATACGCTATTTTCCGCTACATATGAACCCGGGAGAACATAAAATAAACGACGTGACATTTGAATTTGCGCTGGCTGCAGTGGCCGAGCGGTTCTAGGCGCTTCAGTCTGGAACCGCGTGACCGCTACGGTCGCAGGTTCGAATCCTGCCTAGGGCGTGGATATGTGTGATGTCTTAAGGTTAGTTAGGTTTAAGTAGTTCCAAGTTCTAGGGGACTGATCACTTCAGATGTTAAGTCTCATAGTGCTCAGAGCCAATTGAACCATTTGAATTTGCTGTTATCTATGTAGTCCTGTTAAGAACAGAGGCGGTGGTCGCATATATGAATCAATGATGTATCTATCAGCGGCCAAAAATTATAATACTATGAGAGATGTAAAGCGAGGAACTTTTGGCGCTGGTAGATACACGATCCAGTCACATTAATGTGACCACCTCCCATGTTCGGCGTCAACGTCCAATAACCACTCACACAGGGCAGGTGGCAGCACTGGCAGTGGAGGGTACAAAAAGCGTGTCGGCGGGATGAGGGAAACACTGCAGTCTTGTCGTAATGCAGAAATGGAGCGGTTTATCAGGCATTCAGAATGGGAATGATCATTGGCTTTCGGTCAAAATGTGAAAGCATTTCCAAAACAGCTAAGTTTATAACCTGACATGTGGAATAATCGGGTCTACTGCCGGTTGTTTGTGTCGCTCTGGCACAATATTTCGGCCACGTAACTCGTTGCCTTCTTCAGGTGCTACCTGAGACTCAGGTAGCACCTGAAGAAGGCAACGAGTTACGTAGCCGAAATATTGTGCCATAGCGACACAAATGATACCACCGGGAAAGCCTGAAGAGTTACAAGTTTGTAACCTGTTTGTCCACCGCCGTGGTTGAAGTATACCGTGCATTGCAAAATCACGCTATCCAAACCGGCGCCGAGGCAACTGTGGTGCACCCCGATCTCAGCGACCGTTGCTGCGTATGGGCCTCCGCAGCAGGCGCCTGGTTCATGCACCTATTCTTCTTCTCCAGTAGCGCTACAGCCCTTGGTGAGCCTTGGCTTCTTCAACAATCTTCCTCCACACTTCTCGGTTATTTGCTGCTTTTTTCTATCCCCGGACTCCCATACTGGTGATATCCATTATTACCTCGTCGATCCACCTTATTCTAGGTCTCCCTTTTCGCCTAACTGAATGGATCACACCTTTCATCATTTTCTTTGGAATTCTATCCTCTGCCATTCTCTCCAAGTATCCTAGCCATCGTATTCGCTGTGATTTCACAAATTTTACTGTGGTGACTGCTATTCATCGGCGACGAAGGCTGGAATTTGCACGCCAATAGCGCAACTGGACGTCCACCGAGTGCCGACAGGTGGCCTTTCCAGATGAATCATGTTTTACGGTCCATCAGACAGACAGCCGTTTGGATGTACGGCGTGAAACGTCCGAAAGCGAACACCTGCAACAGTCGTCGGGAAGGTCCAGACCGGGAGAGGGAGTGTTATGGTCTGGGGAATGTTTTCGTAGTATTACCTGGGTGGTCTCGTGATTCTGAAAAGAACAAATGGTGAACACGGTTATCGATGTGTGCTTGGGGACCATAGCGACCCCTACATGCAGTTTCTTTTTCCTCGCCACGATGTCATCTATCAGCAGGACAATGCAACGAGTCACACAGTTCACATGTGCGTACGTGGTTCGCAAAGCACCAGGATGAATTTACACTCCTGGAAATGGAAAAAAGAACACATTGACACCGGTGTGTCAGACCCACCATACTTGCTCCGGACACTGCGAGAGGGCTGTACAAGCAATGATCACACGCACGGCACAGCGGACACACCAGGAACCGCGGTGTTGACCGTCGAATGGCGCTAGCTGCGCAGCATTTGTGCACCGCCGCCGTCAGTGTCAGCCAGTTTGCCGTGGCATACGGAGCTCCATCGCAGTCTTTAACACTGGTAGCATGCCGCGACAGCGTGGACGTGAACCGTATGTGCAGTTGACGGACTTTGAGCGAGGGCGTATAATGGGCATGCGGGAGGCCGGGTGGACGTACCGCCGAATTGCTCAACACGTGGGGCGTGAGGTCCCCACAGTACATCGATGTTGTCGCCAGTGGTCGGCGGAAGGTGCACGTGCCCGTCGACCTGGGACCGGACCGGAGCGACGCACGGATGCACGCCAAGACCGTAGGATCCTACGCAGTGCCGTAGGGGACCGCACCGCCACTTCCCAGCAAATTAGGGACACTGTTGCTCCTGGGGTATCGGCGAGGACCATTCGCAACCGTCTCCATGAAGCTGGGCTACGGTCCCGCACACCGTTAGGCCGTCTTCCGCTCACGCCCCAACATCGTGCAGCCCGCCTCCAGTGGTGTCGCGACAGGCGTGAATGGAGGGACGAATGGAGACGTGTCGTCTTCAGCGATGAGAGTCGCTTCTGCCTTGGTGCCAATGATGGTCGTATGCGTGTTTGGCGCCGTGCATGTGAGCGCCACAATCAGGACTGCATACGACCGAGGCACACAGGGCCAACACCCGGCATCATGGTGTGGGGAGCGATCTCCTACACTGGCCGTACACCACTGGTGATCGTCGAGGGGACACTGAATAGTGCACGGTACATCCAAACCGTCATCGAACCCATCGTTCTACCATTCCTAGACCGGCAAGGGAACTTGCTGTTCCAACAGGACAATGCACGTCCGCATGTATCCCGTGCCACCCAACGTGCTCTAGAAGGTGTAAGTCAACTACCCTGGCCAGCAAGATCTCCGGATCTGTCCCCCATTGAGCATGTTTGGGACTGGATGAAGCGTCGTCTCACGCGGTCTGCACGTCCAGCACGAACGCTGGTCCAACTGAGGCGCCAGGTGGAAATGGCATGGCAAGCCGTTCCACAGGACTACATCCAGCATCTCTACGATCGTCTCCATGGGAGAATAGCAGCCTGCATTGCTGCGAAAGGTGGATATACACTGTACTAGTGCCGACATTGTGCATGCTCTGTTGCCTGTGTCTATGTGCCTGTGGTTCTGTCAGTGTGATCATGTGATGTATCTGACCCCAGGAATGTGTCAATAAAGTTTCCCCTTCCTGGGACAATGAATTCACGGTGTTCTTATTTCAATTTCCAGGAGTGTATCATGTTCCGCTGGCCACAGAACTCCCCGGATTAGAACCAAATCTAGAATCTGTGAGACCACCTCGATCGGACTGTACGCAACAAGTATCCTCAACTGAGAACCCTAGCCAACTGGCTACGGCACTGGAGCCACCATGGTCCTGCGTCCCTGTCGGTACCTCCGAGAACCTCACCGACTCTCTTCTTGCACGTGTCACATCGGTCTGTGCTGGAAAAGGTGGCTACTCAGGCTTTTGACAGGTAGTCACATTAATGTGAGAGGATAAAGTATGTTCAGCTCTTAAACAACTTGAGGACACCATATAGTTGATGATGAAGTCCCATATTGCCTGTGGTGTGCGTACTGTACGACCTTCGGTACACACACCATCAGATTATTTGACTTGTCGCTCTAACGAAGTAGGCGTGTGTCAGCAATATGTCTCGTGGTCTTATCGTGGCGTGTTTATCTTCTGCCGTTAGGTCAGACAATAGAAATGCCACTTGCACGCTTAGAGTAGCAGATTGACGGTGGCCAACTTTAAACAGAATTTGATTAATTTTCACACACATTTATTAAAATAATAAAAAGCATAGACATTACGTAACTTGATTCTGGATGCTGTTTACAATTGACAATCTGAAGTTCCTTTGGTCTTGGTACGTTAATCTTATTCTCACATATCTCTGATACTTGACAAAGTGTCTATTCATTTATCTTCATGGCTATGTACAGGAATTTGGTAATCTTATTAGGCGCAGACTGAAACTTGACTATAGACTGGTGCAGACTGGTGCAGACAAATGCAGACTAATGCAGACTCGTACAGACTGACTAATCGGAGGTCTGTACACTCGTTAAATACCTCGAGCGTTCAGGTATCACTGCGCGAGTGTGATCCGCGAGGAGAAAAGGTTCTACGTTAGCAGCAATCTCATTGGCTGCGTTACATATTAATACGCGGATTGGCGGAAGCAGAACTTGCTCCGTCTCTAAGGCAGCGATATCTCGTAGTGCGGAGACGGACGAGCGCTGCGCCTGCGCTGTTGTGCTTAGCGGGGCGCGCTCCAGTGGGAAAGTTGTGTACGCGCTGACTATGCGGAACTATGTACACAACACTGCCAAACAGAGCGTAGGCGAACGACGCGGGAGACCCGCGCCGCCGTACTAGGCAAGGTCCTAATGGAGGTGGTTTGCCATTGCCTTCCTCCGACCGTAATGAGGATGAATGATAATGATGAGGACGATACAACAACGAACAGTCATCTCGAGGCAGGTGAAAATCCCTGACCCCGCCGCGAATCTAACCCGGGACCCCGTGCTCGGGAAGCGAGAACGCTACCGCGAGACCATGAGCTTCGGACACCATCCAATTATGATGTGTTAATGTGTCAGTACGGACTTACTACAGCTACATGTCTTTCGATGTGTCAGTACGTTAGTATATTACATACAGTTTAGTCGAATGAAGATATTACTAGGTGGATGAAATTAAATAAGACACTGAGAAAATGAAGGATAACTGGAGATGGACATATGGTTATATACTCGACCTTCGTTTGACTTTATAACATGACAGCAACTAATTAATCGAGGGTTCGGCATCTAGAGATCTCAGCTGAGGACGATAAAACGATATTATGCGCGTCGTGGGCGCATATGTGGAGAACGCATATGCAGGTAAAAGGACAGTGACCACCTCACAAAAATTATCTGTCCTTCGTGCGACGACCGAAATGGCTATACCTGCAAATACCGTGTTGCAGATGTGTTGTTTCGGAAATATGGTTCTGAGATGCCCAATGCCCAGTATCTGTGTAAAAATGGTTCAAATAGCTCTAAGCAGTATGAGACTTAACGACTGAGGTCATCTGTCCCCTAGACTTAGAGCTACTTAAAGTTAACTAACCTAAAGACATCACACACATCCATGCCCGAGGCAGAATTCGAACCTGCGACCGTAGCAGCAGCGCGGTTCCGGACTAAAGCGCCTAGAACCGCTCGGCCACAGCGGCCGGTCCTGTATGTGTGTTCTGATAACCAGTCGTCAGAGGAGAGAGAATCTGTAGTGAACACAAATTTGTACGCCGAGCTTCTGGACAGCGAACTCACGTTCACATGTGAGCCCTGGCTTACAATTATTCACAAACAGACAGGAGACATGACATGCCTTTAGCAGCACACACAGACATTCGTGTCTACGCCACTGTATGCATTCTGCCATCTAACAACATTTTGGAATCAGACTTTTTCGTTGTCAGCATGCGTTTGCTCCACTATACAAGCTACAAGTAAGAAAAACAGTTTGAAGGAAATCAGATTGATTTGCTGAAGTGGTCTGCTCTAATTCCTCCCCTCCCCCATCGAGCATATTTTGGAATGAATCCGAGTGTCGCTCGTGTATCTATACGACATTTCTCAGGGACAATTGAAAACAATTCCACGTCTAGCGCACCAGAATAAGAGGAAAACCTTTAACGAATATTAAATGCTGTAATAGTTGCAGAAGAAAGTCGTACGAGTTGTTAGCTGCGTGATGGCTTCTTTGGCGTGAATACCGGTGAGTGTCTTCCAACACACAGTGCGTGGCTGAAAGAAGCAATGAAGATTGTAGTTTAACGTCTAATTGATGGCCAGTGTCAGCACACAAGCTCGGATTGGCAAGGAGAGCGAAGAAAGTCGGAAATTCCCTTCTCAAAGAAACCCTTCCGGCATTTGCTTGAAGTGCTTTAGGAAAATCACAGAAAATCTAAAGCAAAATGACCGAAAGGTGTTATAAAATGGGGTCCTCTCGAATGCGAGTCCAGTATCTTATTGCGTGGCTGGAGAGAAGGGAAACTATATTTATTTATCATTCAGAATTCTCGTAAAAACAGCGGTCCTCTGTGAGTTCGAATGGATGTAGGACACCTACTATTTCTTCAGTTGGCCTAACAGGCCACAAAAACAACGCGGAAGCACCGCCAACAGATTCTGCTTGTGTTTTTTTCCTTATATATGTGCTTATTCGTCTCTTAAATGAGGCTTGGTGTCTGCACATATCATGTACAGAATTACAGAGACGAATACATTTTCCATGGTTGAATTCACAGGTTCCATGTAACACAACTGTTGTTGAGCCACTACCTTCTTTGTTTCGGTGGAATTGCCCGCAATGGCCAGTCGGCCTGATCGATCACAGAATTGCTACTATGAGCCAATGAAAAATAGCCCTGCAACTTTTATTACTACCCATAAAAGTTTTTATGTCCGCACATTGTCCTGCAATGACGAAAGGGAGTTGAGTTTAGCGTTCCTGTGACATCGAGGCCAGCGAGAAATAAGTAAAGCTTTTAACTTCTCAACAAGGTCGAGGCTACGATAAACGGAACAGTAGCTGATTTTGAGAAGGATAGATGACAGAAATACTCACGACCTGTTCTCATCGCAGATGCACGTAACAGGAGTTAGGGAAACCTAACACCGGATTGCCAAACTCCTATTTAAATTCCAGTCTTCCACATTACGAGCGTAGAGTGATAGGCGTTTCATCTTTTCGTTCGCTTTCTTTACTGGTGTGAAAGGCCGAT
Source organism: Schistocerca serialis cubense (assembly GCF_023864345.2). NCBI lineage: Eukaryota > Metazoa > Arthropoda > Insecta > Orthoptera > Acrididae > Schistocerca > Schistocerca serialis. The sequence continues at coordinate 710,843,521 of NC_064638.1, forward strand.
CAGAAGTAACATAAATGCGGTGTGTAGTGAGAAATCCCTACAGCCTACATTCTAAGATGAAAGTGCGTTCCTAGCCCGCGTAAATACAAAGGGAGGAATCCCCGTTTCGTAGACTCGCTATTTTGTGACAGGGGCAGCATGAATTTCAAACTACGTCAGCACTCACAGCAATGCGTGACAGCGGGCTCAAGTTACGAGTCACCATTAGAAGTACTCGACCATCCCTCGAGCGTAACTGCAGTGTTAAGGCTGTGTCACATGGGGCGATTTTTGTTGCTGCTACTTGAATAGCAGCAAATAATCACTTCATGTAGCAACGTACTAGCTGCTACTGATTCGACTAGGAGCTATTACGAACTAACGGAGACTGGAATTGTACGTATTTACTTTTAGTAGCCGCATGTGGCGGTCATGTAATCTAGTCGGCACTTTACAGAGCTGTTATTGCCTCGTCTGACAGCTTAGTCGCTAGTCGCTCTTTTGTTAGCAGTTGGCGTTCGACTTATTTGGCTTGCTCACTGGTATTATTTTGTTTATGTTCTTTGTCATCGTGATGATGAACCAGAACGGGAATGTGTGCAAGCGGTCAGGCAACAACGTACTGAAATTTTTGGATGTTTATCGGAAATATGAAGGGCTGTCGAATATAAATAACAATAATTATACGAAGAAGAATGGTTCAAATGGCTCTGAGCACTATGGGACTTAAATTCTGAGGTCATCAGTCCCCTAGAACTTAGAACTACTTAAACCTAACTAACCTAAGGACATCACAACATCCATGCCCGAGGCAGGATTCGAACCTGCGACCGTAGCGGTCGCGCGGCTCCAGACTGTAGCGCGTAGAACCGCTCGGCCACTCGGGCCGGCACGAAGAAGAATGCGCGGCAAAATAGTTACTTCTAGAACTATGTAACACTGGACTGAACATTCCCTCTGAGGAACGTCTGAGAAAAAAAAGTACATTAAGGACGCTTGCAGAAATGAATTAAACGAAGCGAAGAAATCCTTGGAAAGTGGAAAGGGAGCTGACAACGCGTATAATTCCAAGTTAATATGGTTCAACGAATCAATCGCTTCAGAACTATACGAATTGGTTAATCCGACATTATGAACGAGAAAAGAGGTTTGTACGACACTCCACTAGCTACTACCTACACGTACGAACCACCAGTTCAGTGCGAACAGCCAATAGTGGCTACATTAAGTGGCGACCAGGCGCCGCGAGCAGCAGCAGCAGCGACAAAAATTGCCCCGAATGACACAGCCTTTAGAATTAGATAGCGAGCGACAGCGCGGAACCCGTTACGTCCGTTGAGCGAGAAGTGGCTCGCGTGTATCGGAATAACTGTCTCGGAGTCTGAGTTACGCTAAACCCAGGGAACCGTGAACACTTACCACCCGTCAACACACCAATCAGTCCGAATGACAGGGCACTTGTTGCTTGGTGCAAACAGCCATTTCCGACTATGACTCGACGGTTATTGCACTGGGAATGGCTAATAAAACGGAGAAGTGGATAACGATCGGAGAGGACATTAATTATGGTGGTGATCCCACAAGAGCTTTCGGTCTTACTTAATGGATACGCGAATGGCATCATGATCAACTACGCTGATGGCGAATACCGCAGACTTTAATGGTTTAGAAACATGGGATAGATATCGCTTACATACATCGTCACATGTAAACATGTTTTTGAGCAGGAGAAGGGCAGGGTGGAGCGAAAATACGAGCATAGTAGACAGCAGACGTATCACGCTGCCAATCTTCATGGTCTCTGGGTATCGTCGCTATCTTACAATACGGGAGTTTTGGCTACGAGTCCCACTACTGGTTTGAGTATGGGCTCTTTTTCTTAAAAGAGCCAATACTGTCTGGCTCTTTTGATATAACTGCATATGACACCAATGATTATCATTCGTGTGCAGGAACATAATATCAGTGTAATATGACTACATTAAAAAATGAATTTTCAAATTGAATACGGTAAGAAGGTAAGCTGTACTCTTTGACGTTCAGGCACTATAATAGAGTAGCCAAAAACCATTAAAATGCTTATGAATCAAAAGAATTCATAACAAACCAGATGATCTTTTGAATATGAGAAACGGAACACAAATTCAAGGAAAAAGTGGAGAAGAAGAAAGACCAAACTAGCGAGAAGAGCAGAAGTAAAAATATGTTGTTAAACTTACTAAAACATTTTGGAAGAATGTGAAATCAAAATACATTAGTCCAACACATCATTTCAATACAGTAATTAAATGTATAAAGTGATAGAAAAAGATGTGTTTACTCGTAGATGATTGCAGAGTCAACGTGATTGCTCATAATGGTGCAGAAACGCGATCTTACAATTGAGCGACTTTAGTTATAGAGAATGCAGTTCAGCAAATGCCGTAAAGTTCCCTCCACTCCTTATATCTTTAGATACATTCATTCTAAATTTACCGCAACTGGAAATCATTCCTCAGGAGCAGTTGCTGCAGCAGTTACACAGTAAGGACACAGTAATAACTCATCTTTCCTTCACCTTCACACATATCATAACAGGTATCAAAATTAAAACACGATACATTTTGCACGACTCAAGACTATCATTTCCAACTTCAAATGTCACCCCAAATGTCTCAACCTCTTAACTTATTCAGATGACACCTCAACTACGTCGCCTTTTGCACAAATAAAACCACTTATCAAAATCAGGAGATAGTCAATATCCATCAAAATCATATTCAGAATCAATTGGGAGTGAGCATTAATTATTATTAAAAGTAAGGACTTGGTGACAATATCAGTCAACATTTCTCTTTTATGTACTGATTTTCCACACAGTCTCCATTACGTTCCAAGGTCTTACGCCAGCTTCGCGTAAGAGGACGCATTCTCTGTAGGTAAAAACGTGAAATACGCTTTCATAATCTTTAAAGTGTGTTCCACGTAGACAACCGTTAGGTGGCACAGACAGATGGAAGTCCACTAGAAGTCTTGGTAGACTGGGCTATAAGGTGGCTGAGGCAATAATGTCAAACCTAATTTGGCGATGTGTTCCCGGAGTATGAGGCTCGTGTGCGAGCGTGCATAACCGCGTTTGGAGAAATGTTACTGTTTAATTCTTGGCGGACTGAGATTGGCGGAAATAGTTCTCGAATCTGTTCAGAGTCTTTACTTATGGCTTCCGGTAATACATCAACGACAATGACCCAAAAGACTGTCATCATGACTTTGTCAGCAGTGGAAACTCACTTGAATTTCTCCCTTTCTGGTGATTGCGGGTGGTGTTACACCAGTGACTGCCATGTTGTTTTCGGCTCCAAGAGATATATCCCGGTTTCGTAACCTGTACGTGGTAGAAACGCCCCACGATTGGCCTCAAATTGCACGAGCAGTCCAGCTGAAATGATCTTTCTTTAAATTTTGTAGTCTGTTGTGGGCATTCGAGGAGGCCATCTTGAGCACGTCTTTGAATATCGAAGAGTCTCAATCATTCGACACGCACATCCAGTGTTCAGCGGTAGTCTGCACGACTAGTGGCATCTGCGGGATTCGCAATGTCGGGCGCAGCGGTTGCGACAGGACATACCGAACGTGGTCGACCAAGGAGCTCAGTTTCTGCACTACCTGACCCTTTAACTCTTTTTAGCCGTCGCGCTACAGTACTCCTATAACTGCATCATTGCCATACTTGCACATTTGACACTAACGTATATGACTGTTTTTTTTTTTCGAAACAAAGAAATCAGTTACGAGTACAATATGCCATTTGTAGCGAATGTCTTAGGCGTACGCCACTTTGATTGCTCATTATGGGCATGAAACCCGTAGGAATTGTTCGACTCTTCACACACCTAGAGAGGAAACATCAAATCTGAAGCATCTAAAAGACGGTTTTCCTATACAGGGTGTTACAAAAAGGTACGGCCAAACTTTCAGAAAACATTGCAGGTGTCCTCGTCGTTCTAGGTCTTCCCCAGTCGCGAGTCATAGGCTGGAATGTTCCGTGCTCCGTAAGACGCCGACCAATTGCTTCGAACGTCTTCCTCTCGGGGCACCTTCGTTCTGGAAATCTGTCTCGATACAAACGTATTGCCCCGTGCTAATCCATACATCAAATGGGCATCCGCATTTGTAAACATTGCACTGACTACAAAACCACGTTCGTGATGAACACTAGCCTGTTGATGCTACGTACTGATGTGCTTGATGCTAGTACTGTAGAGCAATGAATCGCATGTCAACACAAGCACCGAAGTCAACATTACCTCCCTTCAATTGGGCCAACTGGCGGTGAATCGAGGAGGACTAGTTCATACTGACGAAACTAAAATGAGCTGTTCAAATGGTTCAAATGGCTCTGAGCACTATGGGACTTAACATCTGTGGTCATCAGTCCCCTGAAAATGAGCTGTAACATGGAAATTAAGCGTTTCCGGACACATGTCCACGTAACATCTTTTCTTTATTTGTGTGTGAGGAATGTTTCCTGAAAGTTTGGCCGTACCTTTTTGTAACACCCTGTATACACTGCGCAAAATAATTAATGAGGCACTTTTTGAAATCCAGTCATTTTCCCCGATTACGACGTTTAAGTTTCAAATTTGCTTCAAAGGTGTCGACAACCTTCTTTTACTTGTCTGTCATTTCTGACTGCGAAATGTGTGTAAACGAACGCTCCAAGGGAAGGGGTGATTTCATTGACGCGCTTCATGCCAACTCATGAGGTCTTATCGTATCGATTATGTGCGGCGATACGTATGAAATGTTTTTCTCGGCCAACCATTAGAGAACCGCGTGATTTGACCTCTGAGCATCACGATTCTGATCTCCATCGGAAAGGCATCAAGAGAAAGGTTGAGCTGTGGGTCAAAGGGAAGGGGGCTGTGACGACCTTCCCAACGAGTGAGTCGTCTGCGGTGGCGTTGGGCATAATCATCAACCACCTTCCACCTCACATGAGCTTCTGAGATGCGATATTTTTGCGCATGTGTCGACACATTGCTGTTTGAAGCGGCTCCGAGCCTGAGGGTACCGGCGCAGGGCGCCACGTTTTCCGCCATTACAGTGGCAGCGTGTAGGCATCTTTCAGCCAAATTGCACTTCTACCTCGCAGTAGGAGATAATGATGTGTTTTCTAAAACTTGACTCTGTAATTCTTTTGCGCAGTGTGTATTTACGGCTGTAAAGGAGAGTTTGGTCACTATCTGTTGAACGGCAGACCCTTGTAATTTTTAATTGCAGTTTCTTTGGTTGTATAAAGAATCTTTCGTTAAGAATGACACTTTTTAAAATAGTACTTTCCAGTTTCTATTATATTTTTTGGGCGCTTCCAGGTGTGCAAATATCCAGTACAATTTGCAGCTTCATCATGCAGCGACTCACGCTTCCTGAACGTTTAGAAACCGTTAAAAAAATTCCCCGACATGGGAGCTCAGCTGTCGGTGCTCTTCGTTTGTTCAGCAGAGAATTGGGTCGCCATTACCGTTTATCTATTCAAACTCCTACGCCAGAATGTGGCCAGGTTTAAGCAGGATTTCATTCTACACGACGAGAAGCCACTAAACTAAGAAGACAACGTAAAGCGCGAAGTGAGAATAATATCTCAGAAGTAAAGGCTGGTATTGAGGAGGAGCTGAATGTGTCAGTTTCAAGACGACCTTATGGTTGCTGAGTGGTCAGCGCGACTGAATGTCATACCTAACGGCCCGGGTTCGATTCCCGGTTGGGTCAGAGATTTTCTCCGCTCAGGAACTGGGTGTTGTATTGTCCTTATCATCATCATTTCATCCTCAAAGACACGCAAGTCGCCGAAATGACGTCAACTCGAAAGACTTGCAACAGGCGAACGGTCTACCCGACGGGAGACCCTAGCCACACAGCAAGACTACCTCAACGGTTGCCGTTATCTGAGACATAACTTTGGCGGATCTTGCAGACCCATTGGGGCCTGCATCCATACGAAGTTGTATTAACTCGAGAGTTGAAGCCAAACTATCACAGATTGCGTCGTGGGTATGACGACTGGGCAGCACAGCAGTTGAGAGCTGTTCCTCATTTCAGTAGAAAAATCGTCTTCTTGAGAGAGGCGTAATTTTTGTCTTAGTGGCTTCGTCAAAACACAAAGTTATCGTTATTCGAGCTAGAAAATCCCCTATGTGATCCGTGAGGTGACACAGCATTCAGAAAAACTCACTGTGTGGTGCGGTTTATGGAGTGGCGGCGTCACGGGACGTTATTTCTTTCGAGATGATACGAGAAATATCACTGCCGTCAATGAAAACAGTTACAGATGTATGTTACGCGGATATCTGTGGTTAGAACTAGAAATCATACATATTGGAAATACGTGGTTCCAGGAGGATGGGGCTGCGTGCCACACAGCTGATGGTACCTTCGATTTGCTGAGGGAGAAGTCTGGTGACCGGATCATGTCAAGACGTGCATCTGTGAATTGGCCGCCACTGTTCTGTGATATGCCGGCCGGAGTGGCCGAGCGGTTCTAGGCGCTACAGTCTGGAACCGCGCGACCGCTACGGTCGCGGGTTCGAATCCTGCCTCGGGCATGGATGTGTGTGATGTCCTTAGATTAGTTAGGTTTAAGTAGTTCTAAGTTCTAGGGGACTGATGACATCAGCAGTTAAGTCCCATAGTGCTCAGAGCCATTTGAACCATTTGTCGTGTGATTTAATATCCATGGATTTTTTTTCTTTGGGCTGCATCAAAGCCCAGAACTCTGCTGACAACCCACGACATTCGAACATTTCGAGGCGAACATTCGTCAGGCTATCGTAGACACAATGCCACTGATTTTGGTCAGAATGACTAACAACTGGAGCCACCACGTGGGTCAGTGTATTTAAAGCCGTGGTGGACACTGAGCGATATTTTGTTTAGAACGTAACTGCAATGTATAAGTCTCAACATAAAACACAATTTGCTTTGTAACATTGCCTGAGTTTTCAAATTTCAAATATTGTAGCTCTTAAGACACTTTATATAATGAAAAATGAAGCTTAAAGTCGAAAGCGTTAGTTTAGCGAATATATGGTCTGTTACAGGTGCAAATTTCACTGGAAACAATTAAAAGACCCAGAATTTGCTCTGATTCCTGTGATCCTGTTGGGTGACGCTGTGGTAAGACTCTAGAATGGTATTTGAGAGGGGGGCGGTCGGCGGTTGAAATCCCCGTCCGGTCTTCCAGATTTAGGTTTTCCATCGTTTCCTTGCACCGTGTACAGCGAATGCTGGGATGGTTCCGTTGGAAGTACACTGCTGATTTCCTTCCCAGTGCTTCCCTCATTCCGAGGTTGCGCTCCTTCTCTGATGACGGGACTGTAACACTGTTCTTCCACCCTTGCTGGTTCCCCCTGCCGGCACATTATGAAGCGTGCCGGTCCTGTTAGGCGGACCTGAGGTTAGAGGTCTCACGAGCGTAGTGTACGTCGAAACGTGACATTGCATGTCGCAGTCGCACAACTCGAGACGCAACAGGCTCATCCACCATGCCCTCAGGCATGGTTCAGCACTGTCTTCCCGTCAACGTATAACGTCAGGACAATGCTGCAGATCAGAGGGCGTCTGACAGCATTGTTCCACGGTGTTTTTTTGCAAAGCAGCTGGAGCTGAAAAGCTGACAGGTGTCGGTAGCACGCATATCTGACTGATGTTCAGATATACCCACTGCAGCACTGTCAGATAAATTTTTTTTCCTTGTGAGGACAAGAATATGTAGAAGCAAATGTTTGTGTGCAATGAACTGCTAGGTCACACCATGAATACTGCCGTCTTCAGTAAGAAATGTAGATGTGTAGTATTGTTTGAAACCTAACATTTTCACTGTCAGTACAAAATTGAGCTGCAATTGGTTGTCAACGGGTGAAAAGATATTATGAACGTTCTAAATTTTTAACCGCAGAAATAAATCAGAGAGCTTCATCAGGCTTTGCAGTTGGCAAACGTACAGAAGAATACGGAGGGATTTTCTTGTTATAATTTTAGATACAATCGTTGACAAAAAATGGTTCAAATGGCTCTGAGCACTATGGGACTTAACATCTTTGGTCATCAGTCCCCTAGAACTTAGAACTACTTAAACCTAACTAACCTAAGGACATCACACACATCCATGCCCGAGGCAGGATTCGAACCTGCGACCATAGCGGTCGCGCGGCTCCGGACTGAGCGCCTAGAACCGCGAGACCACCGCGGCCGGCCTCGTTGACAAAAGCAGCTACTGTTTGTAATATGGAATTTTATTGTTATGTGATGCCCTGCTATCCTCCGAAGAAGATTTGAACAACGTTAGTTGCAACGCAGCGTCAGGTGATTTCTGAGAGAAAGATATGACTTAGGTATCCACAATGGTTTGCTGCTGCTGTGGTCCTATGGTTACTGTCTGGGCAGCTCACAGCTATCGCAGACGCAACTGTATTTGTGTAATACTCTGCATCCCGTAAGATTCAGACTGCTCTCGATGCGTGAGACCACTTCGCCGCGCGGGATTAGCCGAGCGGTCTGAGGCGCTGCAGTCATGGAATGTGCGGCTGATCCCGACGGAGACTCGAGTCCTCCCTCGGGCATGGGTGTGTGTGTTTGTCCTTAGGATAATTTAGGTTAAGTAGTGTGTAAGCTTAGGGACTGATGACCTTAGCAGTTAAGTTCCGTAAGATTCCACACACATTTGAACATTTTTTGAAGACCACTTCGGCCATCAGAAAACCACCACTGCCTATTGAATCACTGTTTTCTTATTGCACCAGCAGCACTTTTGGTAGTCGGATCGAGTCGTGGTAATACCACATTTGGCAGGCATAGGACTATGGATAATACACGTTCCAGTCTCATTAATGTGACCATCGCCTATGTTCGTTGTCACTGTACAATGACCACTCACAGACAGCAGGTGGCAGCGCTATCAGTGGGAGGTATGTAAAGCGTGTCGGAGAGATGCGGAAAAAAGTGCACTCGCTGTCACAATGTGGAAACAGAGAGATTTATCTGACGTCAAAAGGTGCATTATCATTCCGGGTTTAGAGTGGAAGCATTTCCAAAATGGCAAAGTTTGTAAACTGTTCGCGTGCCGCCGTGATTAAAGCATCCTGTGCATAGCAAAATTGCGTTTACCAAAACCGGTGCCCGGCAACTGCGTTGTACCAAGGACCACAGATGTCGGGGGTGTACGATGATTTCGGAGATGTGTACGGGTGAACAGATGCGCATCTGTTGAGCAACTGACGGCACAGATGAATCAAGGAGCATAACTGGGTATGGGCTGTGGCAGCAACGCCTGGTTCACGCACGCATGCTGACAGTTACTCAGCATCGAGCAAAGATGGAATTTGCACGCCAATACCGTAACTGCACGTCCATTGAATGGCGACAGGTGGCCTTTTCTGATGAATCCCTTTTTATGCTCCATCCGACTGATGGTCGTTGTTGTATACGGCCCTCCAGCAATCGTCCGAAGCGCCGAGAAGGGAGCGTTATGGTCTGGGGAATGTTTTCGTAGCATTCCTTGGGTGATCTTGTCATTCTGGAAGGCACAATGGATCAATACAAATATGCATCTATATCTGGAGATCATGTCCACCACTACATCCAGTTTGTTTTTCCTCGGCACGATGACATCTACCATCTATGTCGTGGTTCGAAAATCACCAGGATGGGTCTACCGTACTCCGCTGACCATGACACTCCCTGGGTTTAAGCCCAGCCGAGAATTTGCGGGACCACCTTGTTTGGGCTGTCCGCGACATGGATCCTCAGCCCAGAAACCTAGCGCAGCTGGCCACGGCACTGGATTCGGCATGGCCCACATCCCTGTCGGTATCTTCCAGAACCCCAATGACTCTCTTCCTGCACGTGCGAGTTGCATTCAGGCTTTTGACGGGTGGCCACATTAATGAGACTCGACCATGTGGTATAAGCATCCCGATCGATAGGGTGCACGCCAATGCCTATTTTAAATCCAACATATAAGCAATGCAGAGGTGGGCTGCTAGATTTGTTACTGGTAGGTTTGATCATCACGCGAGTGTTACAGAAATGCTTCAGGAACTCGGGTGGGAGTCTCTAGAGGAAAGGAGGTGCTCTTTTCGTGAATCGCTACTGAGGAAATTTAGAGAGCCAGCATTTGAGGCTGACTGCAGTACAATTTTACTGCCGCCAACTTACATTTCGAGGAAAGACCACAAAGATAAGATAAGGGCTCGTACAGAGGCATATAGGCAGTCATTTTTCCCTCGTTCTGTTTTTGAGTGGAACAGAAGGGTCGTCGAGCAGATGCGCAAAGCTATAGACCTATATCTCTGACGTCGATCTGTTGTAGAATTTTAGAACATGTTTTTTGCTCGAGTATCATGTCGTTTTTGGAAACCCAGAATCTACTATGTAGGAATCAACATGGATTCCGGAAACAGCGATCGTGTGAGACCCAACTCGCTTTATTTGTTCATGAGACCCAGAAAATATTAGATACAGGCTCCCAGGTAGATGCTATTTTTCTTGACTTCCGGAAGGCGTTCGATACAGTTCCGCACTGTCGCCTGATAAACAAAGTAAGAGCCTAAGAAATATCAGACCAGCTGTGTGGCTGGATTGAAGAGTTTTTAGCAGACAGAACACAGCATGTTGTTATCAATGGAGAGACGTCTACAGACGTTAAAGTAACCTCTGGCGTGCCACAGGGGAGTGTTATGGGACCATTGCTTTTCACAATATATATAAATGACCTAGTAGAAAGTGTCGGAAGTTCCATGCGGCTTTTCGCGGATGATGCTGTAGTATACAGAGAAGTTGCAGCATTAGAAAATTGTAGCGAAATGCAGGAAGATCTGCAGCGGATAGGCACTTGGTGCAGGGAGTGGCAACTGACCCTTAACATAGACAAATGTAATGTATTGCGAATACATAGAAAGAAGGATCCTTTATTGTATGATTATATGATAGCGGAACAAACACTGGTAGCAGTTACTTCTGTAAAATATCTGGGCGTATGCGTGCGGAACGATTTGAAGTGGAATGATCATATAAAATTAATTGTTAGTAAGGCGGGTACCAGGTTGAGATTCATTGGGAGAGTGCTTAGAAAATGTAGTCCATCAACAAAGGAGGTGGCTTACAAAACACTCGTTCGACCTATACTTGAGTATTGCTCATCAGTGTGGGATCCGTACCAGATCGGTTTGACGGAGGAGATAGAGAAGATCCAAAGAAGAGCGGCGCGTTTCGTCACAGGGTTATTTGGTAACCGTGATAGCGTTACGGAGATGTTTAATAAACTCAAGTGGCAGACTCTGCAAGAGAGGCGCTCTGCATCGCGGTGTAGCTTGCTCGGCAGGTTTCGAGAGGGTGCGTTTCTGCATGAGGTATCGAATATATTGCTTCCCCCTACTTATACCTCCCGAGGAGATCACGAATCTAAAATTAGAGAGATTAGAGCGCACACTGAGGCTTTCAGACAGTCGTTCTTCCCGCGAACCAGACGCGACTGGAACAGGAAAGGGAGGTAATGACAGTGGCACGTAAAGTGCCCTCCGCGACACACCGTTGGGTGGCTTGCGGAGTATAAATGTAGATGTAGATGTAGGGAGAGAAGATGCTAGTTGTGGTACGAGGTACCCTCCGCCACGCACCGTATGGTGGATTGCGGAGTATGTATGTAGATGTAGATGTAGATATTTTGTAGAATGAAGCCATGGAATATTTTTGATCCTGATTCTGTCATCCTACTGATAATGAACGAGAAAAATGTCTACCGTTATGCAGTTTGATCCTTCCCTTCCTCTTGACATTACACAAACAAATGAAAGCCGGGGCAAAGGGGTCGTAAAATCCCCTTGCAAGATTGTTTCAATGTTTGCCACATAAAATGAAGCAAATTTGTTACAGCATTCGAGTTCGAATACAATGGTCTTGAATAATATTCCTTCCGTCACCTCGACGGATGGCAAACGAGCATGATGGCCTACTGGTCCATGAATACGATTGAAAATCTAGATTACTACAAATAAGCCACTGCATAAGCAATCACTATTCATATGGGTCGTTAGAAAGACTAACCGTTACTCGAGCATATTACTGAGTCGATATTGAAAAGACAGCAGCACTAAATAACGTGTTACGAGTAAGTCATAGTTTTCGTCGCACAATCTAACAGTTTTTGCCTAGTCTGCATGTTGTCGCGTAATGTTGAAGACAAACGGTTGACATGACGTCAGTTTGTAACTGGATATTTATTGTTGTCGGCAGTACCAATGTCAAGACAAAAATGAAGGCTATTCGCCTTCAGTTTTGCCTTCTTTCCGTTACTGCACGTCGAATCTTATGGCAACATTCTGTAAGCTGTCAATGCGTGATAAGACTTATTAGAATCGAAACATCCTATCTGATAAAATGGAGACAACTGGAGAGCCCATTGCGATAGAGGTCCTTAAAGTAAAAAAGGTCGAGAAAATGAAATTCACTGAAGTGAAATGAATGGGGATGAAATTATGAAGACGCAATGACTTGTAATGATACCAGTTCTGTCCGTTCAGGATGTCAAATTTGCAGTGTAATGAATCTGTTCTGTGTAGTGAAAATTTCATTTCGGTAAATTTATTTCAATTCCTATATACCCATAATGCAGGGTAAGTCAGCTTCCGGCCTGTGCACGTTCTTATACTACCTAATAGCAGTAAGGCAAATGCTGGTTACAATTCATTCCTCCAAAGATTTTCATTTGTGGTAACATATTCACAAAAAAGGTGTTTGTGCAGCTCTGTGTTGTGATACGTATCAGCATATTTGACACTACCTGTGCACGAACATTTCATAGCTCATCCTGGCTATTACAGTCACATCTGAGGTGAACCGGATACACGTTATATAACGATATAAACTTCGGGAGAGCACTCTTGGAACCAAGTGTAGATGTGATTTTTATACGTGGTTTATTGCGCACACACGAGTGTGTTGGTTGTTTTTCTCTGTGTCGAACAGTCTTCCCGCATACACTTCACGAAGACCTGATGTTTTCTGCACAGTCGTAACTGCACTAATAAGTGGAATAAGCCTGTCAGTGTACACTAACCGGTTTGCGTCTGAATGTCCGTACTTCAACACCTGACCTGCTGCCCAGGGGAAAATAAGTGTTAATAGCTTGCTCTTGCCACGTGTACTTGGAGGTGTTACCCAGTCTACGACATGTTCTAGCTACAACTACTAGTATACACTGTCCTTAGTCACCAATAGAACTTTCTACAGTTATAGCCGTTACACCCTGCATAAACATTTCCGAAATGAATTTTCACTCTGCAGCGGAGTGTGAGCTGATATGAAACTTCCTGGCCGGCAGCTGTGGCCGAGTGGTTCTAGGCGCCTCAGTCTGGAACCGCGCGACCCCTACGGTCGCAGTTTCGAATCCTGCCTCGGGCACGGATGTGTGTGATGTCCTTAAGTTAGTTAGGTTTAAGTAGTTCTACGTTCTAGGGAACTGAGGACCTCAGATGTTAAGTCGCATAGTGCTCAGAGCCATTTGAACCATGTTTTGAAACTTCCTGGCAGACTAAAACTGTGTATTTGATAGTGATTCGGACGAGGACAAAGGTGAACCACACTGTGATGCAGAACAAGCTCTTGCAATGTCTGACATTGGATTTGGCTAGACATCTACGTACCGCTTTCGAGCACAACTCACTATCCTCCCATTTCGAAGTAAAAGCCCTTTGAAAGTCTGTGACGTGGTATTCACACGAATGACGATGTTATAAAAACGAACTTTATTGCGGAACGGATGTTTATAAGAGGAGCCTGAGCATTACCGCTGGGGTAGCTTGAGGCTCACTGAGACAGATACTGGGTGTCCCACATACGACCGGGACGCCTCGCGCCCTTGATTCAAGTAACAACGAACAAACTAAAAAATAATAGATAATAGAAAAATTAAAAACATGTACTTCCCTGTTTATGAGAGATACCGGAAGTGGTGGCCATGGGCATCCAGGCATAGCTGCGTTTGCGTGATGACGTTACCAGCAACATGCTGTAATTCTGCAGGCACGATGTTGTTAATTTCTCTAATTTAGTTCCGCTAAAAATCGTCTATTTGCATTTTAATGTGCCCCCCCCCCCTAAATAAAAATCACACGATGCTAAGTCCGGGGATCTTAGGGGACAAATCTGTCTTCTGGGAACACGTCGGTAATGTGGACCATACTTTGGTTGGATGTATGGGCGGTAGCTCCATCTTTTTGGAATACTGCTTCTCTGCATCTGTTAATTGGACGTAGAAAGAATCAAAGTTCTCTAGACATTTGACACTGTTGAAGTTGTAATTGAAAAATATGGGGCAGGCCCTGTGACCGAGCGGTTCTAGGCGCTTCAGTCTGGAACCGCGCGACCGCTACGGTCGCAGGTTCGAATCCTGCCTCGGGATGGACGTGTGTGATGTCCTTAGGTTAGATAGGTTTAAGTAGTTCTAAGTTCTAGGGAACTGATGACCTCAGATGTTAAGTCCCATAGTGCTCAGAGCCATTTGAACCATTTGAAAAATATGCGGCCAATAACGCGTATGCCAGACAATGCACATCAAACATCTATCTTCTATGATTTCTGAAGTTTTTCATGCAGAATATGTGGGTTGCCCGGTGTCCAGTATCTGCAATTCTGAGAGTTTACGTAATATGACAAATGAAACCAGACCTGGGCGACGATGAATCAGTCCGAACGTTACCGACTATTCCGTTCAGAAGCACACATACATACATTAATCCTTGTTCCACAGATCATGGATACGACATTTCGTAATGATGTGGAATGTGTCACTGTAACATACGTATTTTTTACACAAAATAAAGTTTTTACAGTTACTACTTCATATCTAAGAATTCATCTATTTAGTAGAAGGGGTTGTCATTCAGAAATTCTTTTAATTTGCTTTTAAATGTTGGTTGGCTATCTGTCAAACTTTTAATACTATTTGACAAATGGCCAAGGATTTTTGCGGCAGCATAATTCGCCCCTTTCTGAGCCAAAGTGAGAATTAATCCAGAATATTGAAGATCATCCTTTCGTCTAGTGTTGAATTTATGCACTTCGCTGTTATTTTTGATTTGGAATGGATTATTAATGACAAATTTCATAAGTGAATATATGTATTGCGAAGGTACTGTGAATATCCCGAGTTCCTTAAATAAATGACTGCAAGGTGGTTTTGGGTAGGCTACAGCTATCATTCTGATTACACGCTTTTGTGCAACGAATACTTTCTCTCTTAATGACGAATTACCCCAAAATATGATGCCATATGAAAGCAGCGAATGAAAATAGGCATAGTAGGCTAATTTAATGATATGTTTATCATCAAAATTTGCAATAACCCTATACGCATAAGTAGTTGAACCTAACCATTTCAGCAGATCATCGACGTGTTTCTTTCAATTCAATTTATCATCAATACACACACCCAGCAATTTTGAGTATTCCGCCTTAGCAACAGACTTCTGTTCATAATCTATATTTATCAATGGTGTTATACCATTTACTGTACAGAATTGTATAAATTGTGTTTTCTCAAAATTTAGTGAGAGTCCATTTGTAGACCCACTTAACTGTTTTCTTACTTGTTGGGTGTGATTACTATACTTGTATCATCATCTAAAAGAACTAGCTTAGCACCTCCATGAATACAGAGTGGCAAGTTGCTAATGTATATTAAGAACAATAAGGGACCCAAGACTGAACCCTGTGGGACACCATTCTTGATACCTCCCCAGTTAGAGGACTCTACTGCTTTTGCAGACTATCTGTACTGTTAATTTCAACCTTCTGCATTCTTCCAGTTAAGTATGAATTACACCATTTGTGCACTGTCCCACTCATAGCACAATACTTAAGCTTATCTACAGGAATTTCATGATTCACACAATCAAAGGCCTTCGAGAGATCACAAAATATCCCAATGGGTGATGTTCGGTTATTCAACGCATTTCATACTTGATCAGTGAAAGCATATATAGCATTTTCTGTTGAAAAGCCTTTCTAAAAACCAAATCGACATTTTGTTAGTACTTTATTTTTACGAATATGTGATGCTACTCTTGAATACATTACTTTTCAAGAATTTTGGATAAAGCTGTCAGAAGCGAGATTTGGGGGTAGTTGTTAGCATTAGGTCTATCCCCTTTTTTGTGCAATGGTTTAACAATAGCATTTTCAGTCTATCTGGAAAAATGCCCTGTTTCAGTGAGCTACTACATTTGAGGCTAAGAATCCTACTTATTTGTTGGGAACAAGCTTTTATCACTCTGTTGGAAATGTTATCTATTCCATGTGAGCTTTTACTTTTGCGTGAATTTATTATTTTCCTAATTTCAGTAGGAGCGGTGGGTTGAATTTCAGTTTTATCAAATTGTTTAGGTACAGCCTCTTCCATATACTGGCTTGCATTTTCTAATGAATAGCTAGATCCTATTTTCTCTACAACACTTAAAAATGATCATTAAAAATATTTTCTACTTCTGACTTCTTGTTAACAAACTTTTCATTGTGTCTGGTAGAAATGCAGTCTTCCGTGCTCTCGGTTGCCCTGTTTCCATGTTAACAATATTCCAAATTGTTTTAATTTTATTATCAGATGCTGCCCCAAGTCCTTTGCTGTTTCTGAGTTTCTGACAGAATTGCATAATGTTTGGCAGACTTTGAATTTTATTTTTGTTTACCTGAACTTTAATTCTTTTTTTCGAAAATTCTCTCCGGTATACTTTACTGCTTGCTTAACGTACAGACCGATCAATATTGTGGATAGATTACAACCCTGTCTCACTCCCTTCTCAACTTCTACACCATGTCCTTTGGCTCTTATAAATGCAATCTGTTTTCGGTACAAGTTGGAGATAACCTTTCCCTCTATTTATTTTACCCCTCCCACTGTGAGAATTTCAAACATTTCAACATTTCAAAAGCTCTGTCAAAATCTGCAAATGCTACAAAGGTCGGCTTACCTTTCTTTAACTTCTTAGCTAGGTTGTAGCGTTTCTCTACATTCCTGCTAAACCTAAACTAATGTTCCCCGAAGTCTACTTTTATTTGTTTTTCCGTTATTTGTAATTTGTATTTTACAACCGTGACCTATTAAAATGTGGGTTTGGTAATATTTACAGCTGTCGGAACCTGCCTTTTTTCGAACTGGGATTACTAGATTCTTCTTTAAGTCTGCGAGGGGCATTTTTCCTACTTAGGTGTTTCAGTGCTTTTTCAGATTCTCTACATAGTATCGTATCTCCTATCTCATCTACCTGCTCTTCTCTGTCTATAATATTGTCTTCAATTTAATTTTCCTGGTATATCCCTTCGATATCTTTCTTCTACATTTCATCTTTCACTTCTTTACTTAGTACTGTTTGCCACCTGAACTCTTGCAACATTCATGCAGGAGCTTCTCTTTCCTCTTCTCCATTTTCCTAAAGGTGGCGCCTATCTTTCACCTAGTTAAAGATGCCTCTACAGCCTTATATTTATCGTATAGCTGTTGCAGGTTAGGAATCTTGCATTTTATGTCAATTTCATCTTTCACTTTCCTGCATTTCCTTCTGCCTGCTCCATTTGCTGCATTTTCATATTTTCTTCTTTCGTGAAGTACATTCATATATCGCTTACTTTGTTTGGTCGTCCCCTGCCTTCACTATTTCGTATCTCGAAGCTACCCATTCGTCTTCCATTATATTCCTTTCACTTGCTTCAGCGAATCGTTACTCTGAACTACATCTGCTTCTTTCAATTTGCACAGGTCTCATCTCCTTCATTTCCTACCTTTCTCTAATTCTTCATTTGTAATGTACGGTTCATAAACCGCACATTTTTGTAGTCAACGCTAAGCGTTGTCTTTGCGTTATTTTCTGTGATCGGCCTCTTCCTTGGCCATTCATTAATTTCTTCCTCTACACCGCGATGTTATGGACTGCATTATTGCCCGGCTTGTAGCAATAATATGTTATTTCTGAAAATGATTTTTCTTTTTCATGTTGGGAGATAACTATTTGGCTTTCCTCTACAGTTTTTTCCTTCGCTTTGCAGCCCATTTTGCTTTTGCACGCCATTAACCGTGTCCTAGGACCAAAAGCTTGCCAGTGAATGGTTTATTAGTCGTTTCTATGCTTACATTTCTGATGGTGTAGGAACAATTTTTTCTCCGCTGTGTGAAGAAAGCTGGTACAGGATTTATATTTACATTTTGCAGAAGACTACTTATTTAATCCTTTTATATGTGCAGATTAGGAAGGAAACCAGATAGTGTTAGTTTACCATATAATATCTCCGGTACTGATGTTTAATTCTAATAAATGAAGTTATTCTACATGAATAACTGTGTATGAATATTTTTTTTTTCGTGACTGGATAACCGGTAAGAATTTTATTAGTGTCTGAGATGTGAGTGGTGGAGATCAGTAATTCACGGTGGATACGGATGGAGCCGGGGCCTCCCCTTCAAGCAGGTGTCCCAGGCTGGCGAGGCGCCAGCACGGCACGTGCGTCCGCGACACGAGAGGCGGCCGCGCACGTGAGCCAAGGCAGTGACGTAGAGCTGTGACGTCACGCGTGCCGGCGGCCGGCGCTCCTGGTCCGTCCTGGCGCTCTGGTCTGGCGTCGTCGACGCCGCTGCCAAACCGTCAACAGCGGGCTGGCATGCTCGCCGAGTTCGTAGGAATTCATTAGTGCCGCAATTCAGCTCTGTAGTACTTCCACTTTCAGGCTTCTCAGAAGAAAGCGACAGCTCAGCGCTTCGCGAAAAACGGCAGACAGGCGAACACCTTTACGAAGTTTTCTATTTGCTCGTCTCGTTTCTGTGTATCAACGTGCACATATCTCATTAATACACAGTGAAACAAACACAAAATAAGCTGCACTTCACAAAAACCTGGACGAACTGGGTTTGCGTGAACCAGCAATTTTGATGATCAAGAATAGTACCAGAAAGACCGTAACTCCCCGCAGAGTCGTTGTCACCGCAGAAATAAGGAGCGCGTACAGTAATCCGTAGACCAATCCAGTAGCAGGCAGCCGAGTTCCAACGGCGTGCCACGAGGATGGTTTGTGGAGTCTTCAGTCGGCGAACGCTATGACAGTGGAGCGCCTAGCCGCTGTTTACGAAGACATTCTGGCCTATGGGTGGCGGGACCTGGCGAATCGCCGGGAGCACCGCCTATCCTGAGTTGCAGCGACCCGCAACCTCTGACTCGATAACGCCGGTATCCTTCGCGGCGGGATCGATGTCGTTATTCAGTCGAAAAAGATTTAAGACTAATATGCGCACCACTTATATGTCTCGGCTGTCGTGCAGACAACTAGGAACTTGCGACTTGCGTGCCTAGTGTGAAGAATGTAGCAGATTTATTAATGATCTCTTACAGCTCTGTGACCCTTACACAAAATAAGATGGCTGAAAAATTTCACCTGACCATAATCTGCCATCAAAAGACACCTACGTCAGTTTTAAAATTTCTTTTCCGCGTAGGTCTCACCATGCTTTGAAGAAAAAACACATTTTATTGACGCTTCAGTGAGCCGAGAGAGAGGAGCCAGCCGCCAGCAGAGCACAGTTGATTCTCGAAAGCAGCATGTTCGCTGTCTTCTCCGTTTTGTACGTGCATGCGCAGTTGTCGGTTCTGATCGCCGTCGCTGTAGTCTGTCCCTTAGAGAGTTGCTGTGTACGAGCTGTACTGCCAACAAGGACAGTAAGCAATGTGGGTAGTCGTGGTATGCCAAGTACAGTAAACAATCTCTCCAATGACGTGCAAAAGACGGGAAAACTGTTGTTAGCGTTTTAAAACCAATGCTAAGACACCAGGAGTCACTAGCACGTCTCACACGTCTGAAAATTTCGGGAAGAAGATGCCAACAAAGTGCTGAAACGTCGCGCACGTCTTCTAGGGATAATATCGCTCTCTAGTAAAGCAAAGGTAACGAGACCTCTACAACTTACTAGCAATTTTCACACGAATCATGAATTAATCACTGGGTTATACTGTTCTGTTATTATGTGTCACTGGGTTTACACGGATCAGTATTATCGAATTATACGCGCCGAATCAAGTTATGACGGCAGTTTTTTCCTTCAAACAAATCTGGGGCTGGGACGTGTCTTTTGAACATTTCACACACAATCAATCCTTCGTTAAAACTATACACTTTGAAGCTCTGTGTTGTGTTTATTCAGCAGCAATGCTACTGTTTCTTGGATCAGCAGACGGATGACGATGTTGTAGAACCGCGTACACGGTTGACAAAACGTGCTCCTGCTTCACATAGCTCTAGTCGAATTCGCATGTCTTTTAAACAGAGAGAGGTGGAGAACGTGTCACGGTGGGGGACTCGACTGCATGAGCGATGAGGGTTGAAATGGCGAGTGCCCTCAATATCTTCAAGCGAATGTTGGGATGTTTCCTTCATCGATCCCACTCGATATTAATATTGGCCACGAAGTCGACAGGACGTCAGGAACTGTAGTACAAGTGCCTTGGTTGTAGTCGTCGCCACTGACGACCCATCACTTCTATTTTGTTGGCCGTAATACCTCTACCGACAGTAGCTGAACGCTATAAAATGTGTAGTTCTTCAATACGTCATCACTATTAGACAAAAAAATTAATTGCTCTTTATATGGTCACGGATATCGAAACAGCATACACTGTTTACATTGTCATGAAATAGACACGAAGCACCTTTCTTTCAAACTATGGAACTTTGTTTACCTGTGTTTTAAGATACGTACGAGAACATCGATATATCAGAAAACGAGTGAAATGTCACATGATTATTTCGGATAGTGCTCGTATTTCCTCGACATAAATACGACGAATGTTGTCAGCCTGTCATATCAAGTGTTTCAGCAGTTGTAATGCAGGAGAAGTGAAGCGCAGTTCCCAATGTAATCAGCACACAAATCACACGCAACCATTCTGACGCGCAGGGTGTTTCCGTACTTACAGCGGCCTTAGGTCAGTACGGGTGCACGCGCGTCACAGTTGTACCTATCCCGGGTGCTACGCCCAAGCGCTAGGTCTGTTTATCCTACGTGCTACAGCACTTTCATCGTACTAGAACAGAGTTAAACGCGGCCGATACTGGGTGCTCAGTACACTTACAGCGGTGAAAATGTCAGACGAATATCTCATTACGTTTTATTTACATTCAGTTATACACAATGGTCAAATATCCGGAGTTAGTTCTCTATTTACATGAAAGTGTTATTACCAAGGGGAAAAGAAAACAGAGGTAACAAATTTGCAACTTGGTGTACTGGCATTGTCTCGCGGAACATACAGCGCTGCACAAATGTCTGTTGTCAGTAACCTAGCTACACTAGTTAACGTAATAGTAAAAATACAAGAGGCACCCAACGTACACAATTCAACCATTAACTGGCAGAGAATGGCGTTTACGTTTAACCACGCAAGATTATGATCTGCTTCCTCATCAATCAAGTTGATAAACATTAAAAAATAATAAGAGAAACAAGTTTAACAAATTTCTGCTCCACGAAAAGTTTTCAACAGGTAAGACATTTGACATAAATATACAATGTACTCATGTAAATAGACTGTATGCGTGGACGTAAACAATAAGAAACGCGTGATCTATTTAACCAATAGAAACATCATAACGGAATGTGATCGTTGCAACATACTCCTGACTGACTCCTAACGACTCGCACTACAACATTTTGCATTGTCAGCGGCAGTGTAATGTTTTCGTGACCTCAAGTTGTTGTTGTACTGATAAAGACTTAGTGTCTCTTCAGTGCACTGCTAGCAGCCAAATTTAAATGACATCTTGTACCCGGAACAGATCACAATATTGTTCTCTCTGTTTTCCATATTTGCTACAAAACCTGCTTGAGCTGAGCAAGCTATCTAAGCATTGCTGAGATGACATTACAGTGGCATATTACATACTGTTTACTTTTTCCCAATGCAGTGTTTACTTATTTGCGACACACTTTTAACTCAGAAGCATCGAAAATAGGAAGAAAGCACAGAACCATCATAGTTAATTCTGTTCACAAACTATTACAAAAAATAGATGCTAAAAATCCGAAGCTAATCTTCAGTTAATTTTTGCCACATGGTTCTTACAAGAACGCTAGCTGTTGACACCTCACCCCCCACTAAGCGGATAAGTACGTGGACCCATACAGTATATTCTTAAATTACTGCGTTTTCTTTATTTCTACCGAGGTTTCCTTCATTGATTTCACTACCCGCTCGTTAGTAACGCATAACCTGAGCCAAAATACTCAGTGGTGAATAAAACAATTCATTCCATGCCAGTATATGACAATTTGGCGCAGTTTGAGCTTTTCAAAAGCAGTAAATGCACGATGCACTCGGAAGTTTGAGATGGCGGGGTAATTTACATAGCTACCGACGAACGCTTCTCACCGCTGGACGAGATTTCGCGGACGTAAACAAACCAGTCCGCAGCGCAGCAGCAGCCCCGCGATACTCACCAATTGTCTGAGACTGCGACGAATCCGAATCTCCCGCCTCACTGCGCCGCCGATGATGTTCCACTGTCTGACCGACGGCAGGCACACGCCACTCGCGCACAGTATTTTTGACAGGTGTTGAGAGTCGCAGCACAGCGCGCGTGCTCGGTTACACAGCACAACGCCCCATCCCGGTACGCGGCGAGACACCGACTGAGCCGCCGCCAGCTACTGCAGAGCTGTCGCAACAGTGGCGCCGCGGGACGACGGTAGAGTGAACTAAGCCCCCGGCTCGGGCCCTGCTGCCGCCGTATTGATGTGCAGTAGCCAGGATTGCCAACTGCACTGCTACAGCTTCTGCCGCTGCAGTTCATCGATTGCAGGATCCCGGACGCCTCCAGGTTACGACGCAGTTTGTCGGCAGGACCTGTGGGAAGCTGCGTGCAAAGTGCAGCGTGAAGCATTCATACCGCTCAATGTCCTTCATCTACTGTAGTGCATCTAGAATCGTTACAGTGGCTATAATGTTACAACACTTTAAAACTCACAAAACGTGTCAAATACCTGTGACAGTGACTCTGCATTATTATTACTTTAGTTTTACGTTGGTACTGGCAGTAATTCGTGGTAACTGTAATTTTAGATAAACTATGTGATCAAAGGTACCGGGTTACCTGGCTGAAAATGACTTAAAAGTTCGTGGCGTCCTCCATCGGTAATGCTGGAATTCAGTATGGTGTTGGCCCACTCTTAGCCTTGATGACAGCTTCCACTCTTGCTGGCATACGTTCAATCAGGTGCTGGAAGGTTTCTTGGGCAATGGCAGCCCATTCTTCACGGAGTGCTGCACTGTGGAGAGGTATCGTTGTCGGTCAGTGAGGCCTAGCACGAAGTCGGCGTTTCAAAACATCCCAAAGGTGTTCTATAGGATTCAGGTCAGGACTCTGTGCAGGCCAGTTCATTACAGGGATGTTACTGTCACGTAACCACTTCGCCACAGGCCGTGCATTATGAACAGGTGCTCGATCGTGTTGAAAGATGCAGTCGCCATCCCCGAATTGCTCTTCAACAGTGAGAAGCAAGAAGGTGCTTAAAACATCACTGTAGACCTGTGCTGTGGTAGTGCCACGCAAAACAACAGTGGGTGCAAGCTCCGTCCATGAAAAACACGACCACACCATGACACCACCGCCTCCGAATTTTACTGTTGGCACTACACACGCTGGCAGATGACGTTCACCGAGCATTCGCCGTCGGATCGCCACATTGTGTACTGTGATTCGTCACTCCTCACAACGTTTCTGCATTGTTCAGTCGTCCAACGTTTACACTCCTTACAGTCTTACACTAAGCGAGGCGTCGTTTGTCATCTACCGGCGTGATGTGTGGCTTATGAGCAGACGCTCGACCATAAAATCCAAGTTTTCTCACCTCCCACCTAACTGTCGTAGTACTTGCAGTAGATCCTGATGGAATTTGGAATTCCTGTGTGATTGTCTGGATAGATATCTGCCTATTACACATTACGACCCTCTTCAAGTGTCGGCAGTCTCTGTCAGTCAACAGATGAGGTCGGCCTGTACGCTTTTGCGCTGTACGTGCACTATCATGTCGGGAACAGTGGACCTAGGGATGTTTAAGAGTGTGGAAATCTCGCATACAGACGTATGAAACAAGTGACATCCTTTCACCTGACCACGTTCGAACTCCGTGAGATCCGCGAAGCGCCCCATTCTGCTCTCTCACGATGTCTAATGACAATTGAGGTCGCTAATATGGAGTACCTGGCAGTAGGTGGCAGCAAAATGCACCTAATATGAAAAACGTATGTTTTTGGGGGTGTACGGATATTTTTGATCACACAGTGTAGTTTGCAAGCGAGGCAGGCTATACGCCTACCTACGATTACTGAACCACAACTGAGGTGAGACATACCTCATAAATATACGTGAGTACTAACGCTCGATGGTGTTGGGTGTGAACAATTTCACTGGCTCTGTCAAGGACAAAGCAAATGGCAGTCTCGATTCATGGAGCACGGGAGCGTCAGTATGTTTGCTAAAGAGACTGCTAATAAATCCTTTTGAGACATATACCACAAAAGAATCATGTCAATGAGACGCCACACTCTAGCCTTACGTTTATCTTCTTTCATTATATTTACTCTATGAACCACTGTGAACTAGAAGGCGGAGGGTACACAGAGGGGGGTGGCACAGTGGTTAACACACTGAACTCGCATTCGGATGGGCTGCAGTTCAAACCCGCAACAGGCAACACGTCTTAGGTTTTCCGTGATTTTCTTAAATCGCTTCAGGTAAATGCCGGGATGGCTCCTGTGCAAGGGCACAGCCGACTTCCTTTCCCATCCTTCCCTAATCCGATGTGACCGATGATCTCGCTGTTTGGCCTCGTGCCCCCCAAATCAACCAACCAACCAGAGAGTACGTTCCAGTGTACTGGTTAGTAGGTCTTGATCCTGTTTCATTCACGTATGGGTCGCGGTAAAAACGATTGTTTAAATGTCTCTGTGCATACCGTAATTAATCTACTCTTACACCGACGATACCTGTGGGAGAGATATATAGGAGGTCATGATCTAAAGCCGATTCTGGAAACGTTGTTAGCAGACTTTCTGGGGAGAGTCTGCCAGTTCAGTTCTTTCAACATCACAGTGACACTCCCCCACAGGTCAAACAGAGCTGTGACCATTCATGCTGTCCTTCTATGTATACGTTTAATATTCCCCGTCAGTCCAATCCGGTACGAGTCCCACAAATTTGAGCGGTATTCTAGGATGGGTCGCTCGAGTGATTTGTAAGAAATCTCATTTTTGTATTAATTTCATTTCCCTACTATTCCACCAACAAATCGAAGTCAGCTACCTTCTTTACCCACGACTAAGCCTATGTGATTGTTCCACTTCATGTCCCACCTAAGAGTTACATCCAAGTATTTTAATGTGTTTATAGATTCCAACTGTCACTCAGTAATATAAAATATATAGGATCTATACTTTTTTAAATATTTAAAACAAGCTGCTACCAATCATTGCACCACTTTGAAATCTTATTAAGGTCTGATTGAATATTGTTTAAAGCTTCGCTCCGACTGTATTTCATTGTAGATAACTGCACAATCTGCGGCGTTACTATTAATACCGTCCGCAAGATCGTGAATACACAACATGAACAGTGAGGGAGCCAACACGCTTCCCTAGGATACACCCGAAGTTACTTCTACATCTGCTAACGACTCTCCATCCGAGATCACATTCTACGTCCTCCCTACCAAGAAATTCTCAATCCAGTCACATGTTTCGTCTTGTGGCCCATATGATCGCACTTTTGATAATAAGCGTAGGTGGAGATAAACTCAATTTATCTCTCAGAAATGTGGGATACGTGGGTTGGACTAGCAGGTTCAAATGGCTCTAAGGACTATGGGACTTAACATCTGAGGTCATCAGTCCCCTAGACTTAGAACTACTTAAACCTGATTAACCACCGGCCGTGTGGCCGAGCGGTTCTAGGCGCTACAGTCTGGAACCGCGTGACCGCTACGGTCACAGGTTCGAATCCTGCCTCGGGCATGGATGTGTGTGATGTCCTTAGTTTACTTAAGTTTAATTAGTTCTAAGTTCTAGGGGACTGATGACCTCAGATGTTTAGTCCCATAGTGCTCAGAGCCATTTGAACCTAACAAACCTAAGGACATCACACACATCCATGCCCGAGGCAGGATTCGAAACTGCAGCCGTAGCAGCAGCCCGATTCCGGACTGAAGCTCATAGAACCGCTCGGCCACAGCGACCGGCGGACTAGCAGTGACAATCGAGGTAATTATGAAGAACTGCGAGAATGGTCGCAGGCTTTTTGATTGGCAGAAACGTTGAATCACCCGAAATGTGGAGTATATGAAAAAATGTGCCCAATAATCCTACGAAAATGTAATCAAAGAATTACAAGAGCCGGTTTTACGGAGGAAACCTATGAATATCCTTCCGCACTCGTCGTAGTAGGCCCGTGAAGCCCGTGGAGACAACTGGAAAAATAACAAACTGCACAGGAGCACGTAGGCAATGATTAGTAACTAGCCACATTCCTGTATGGAACAGGAAAACGTTAATTTATGATACAATGAAAAGTATAGTATAAGTATTACTGATAGTCGGTTTATGCTGTGTTGATACTACACGAAAGTTAACAACGACGTCCTCTTGCCAGCAAGGTATTGCTGTACTTGATAACGGATCAGTGCTACTACGTCACTATCCCGGAACCCAGTACCAGTCGCAGGTTGCCTATTTAACGGTTTCCACGGGCAACTAAAATTTGATTTTCAACATTCAGCGTAATTACTGCCCGAATTCAAAAATTTAAAATGCTGAATAATCTACTCGTTAAGAGGTATAATCTTAAAATTCAAACACAACAAGGGAAGTATCATAAACTGAAGCGCTAAAGATACTAGTATAAGCGCGCGTATACAAATACAGAGGCATGTAAATAGGCAGAATACGGCACTGCAGTCGGCAACGCCTATAGGCCTAGAAGACGGCAAGTGCCTGGCACAGTTGCTACAACGTCAGGTTATCAAGATTTAAATGAGGCTGAACGTGGCGTTGTAGTCGGAGCACGAGCGATGGGACACAGCATCTCCGAGGCAGCGATGACGTGGGGATTTTTCCGTACGACCATTTCACGAGTGTACCGTGAATATCAGGAATACGGTAAAACATCAAATCTCCGACACCGCTGAAGCCGGAGAAAGATCCTGCAAGAACGGGGCCAACGACGACTAAAGAGAATCGTTCAACGTGTCAGAAATGCATCCCTTCCACAAATTGCTGCAGATATCAGTGCTGGGCGATCAAGAAGTGTCGGCGTGCGAACCATGCAACGAAACATCATCGATATGGGCTTTCGGAGCCGAAGCCCCACTTGTGTACCCTGATGACTTCGCGACACAAAGTTTCACGCCTCGCCTCGGCCGGTCGACACCGACTTTGGACTGTTGATGACTGGAAACATGTTGCGTGATCGGATGAGTGTGGTTTCAAATTGTATCGAGGAGATGGGCGTGTAGTCTAGTTAGGAACTGTGTGTTTGTCGTGAGGCAGAGTAACTGACGGTGCGCAAATACCGGGACTTTATTTTAAAAAAATGGTTCAAATGGCTCTGAGCACTATGGGACTTAACATCTATGGTCATCAGTCCCCTAGAACTCAGAACTACTTAAACCTAACTAACCTAAGGACAGCACACAACGCCCAGCCATCACGAGGCACATAAAATCCCTGACCCTGCCGGGAATCGAACCCGGGAACCCGGGCGTGGGAAGCGAGAACGCTACCGCACGACCACGAGATGCGGGCGACTTTATTTGAAAATGAGAGCGACAAACTTTACACATAATTTCGAACTCTTACGAATAGTTTCCTCGCTGATACTCCCCACAAAATGAGGAAGGGAAAAATGTTTATTCCTTACTACGTTTTCGCTGTTCACGAAGCCAAACATTAGCAACAGGCACGAAGTTTGAATTTATTACTTCTTTGCTACTGAGTCTATTCGCAATACAGTTTGTAGATAGTATATGCGTGTGTCACTGAGTGTGTCTGCGAAGTTACAATGAAGAGCCAAAGAAACTGTTACACCTGCCTAATATCGTGTAGGACGCCCACGAGCTCGTAGAAGTGCCGAACACGACCTGGCATGGACTCGACTAATGTCTGAAGTAGTGCTGGAGGGAACTGAGACCACGAATACTGTAGGGCTGTCCATAAATCCGTAAGAGTATGAGGGGGTGGAAATCTCTTTTGAACAGCACATTGCAAGGCATTTCAGATATGCTCAATAATATTCATGTCTGAGGAGTTTAGTGGCCAGTGGAAGTGTTTAAACTCAGAAGAGTGTTCCTGCAACAATTCTGGACTTGCGGGGTGTCACGTTGTCCTGCTGGAATTGCCCAAGTCCGTCAGAATGCACAATGGACATGAATGGATGCGGGTGATCACACAGGATGCTTACGCATGTGTCACCTGTCAGAGTCGTATCTAGACGTATCAGGGGTCCCATTTCACTCCAACTGCACAGGCCCATACCATTACAGAGCCTCCACGAGTTTGAACAGCACCCTGCTGACATGCAGTGTCCATGGATTCATGAAGTTGTCAGCATAGCCGTAAACGTCCATCCACTCGATACAATTTGAAACTAGACTCTTCCGACCAGGCAACATGTTTCCAGTCATCAACAGCTCAATGTGGGTGTTGAACGGTCCAGGCGAGGTGTAAAGCTTCGTGTCGTGCAGTGATCTAGTGTACACGAGTGCGCCTTCGGCTCCGAACGCGCATATCGATGATGTTTCGTTGAATGTTTCGCGCGCTGACTCATGTTGATGGCCCAGTATTGAAATCTGCAGCAATTTGTGGAAGGGTTGCACTTCCGTCACGTTGAACGATTCTCTTCAGTCGTCGCTGGACCCGTTCTTGCAGGATATTTTTCCTGCTGCAGGGATTTGGAGATCTGATGTTTTACCGGATTCCTGATATTCACGGTACAATCGTGAAATGGCCTTATGGGAAAATCCCCACTTCATCGCCACCTCGGAGATGCAGTGTCCCACCACCCGTGCGCCGACTATAACACCATGTTCAACCTCACTGAAATCTCGATAACTTACCATTGCAACAGCAGTAACCGATCCAAGAACTGCGCCAGGCACATGTCTTATATAGGCATAGCCGAAGGCAGCGCAGTATTCTGCCTGTTTGCATATCTCTGTATTTGAATATGCATGTCTATACCAGTTTCTTTGGTGCTTCAGTGTAGAATAATCGTATTTGTAGAAGGAGTATTGAACAGTGTAGTATTCGTCTGAATCTTCAGCCACTCCATACTTCGTTCACGTTTCTATGCCATAAGGTACATGTGTATTTCCAACAGGGCAAACGGAGTGACTACAACACCACGTTCAAACCCACGTAAGTCTTGATAACCTGCCGTTGCAGCAGCAGTAACCGATCTAACAACTGCGCCAGACACTTGTTGTCTTACATGGGCGTTGCTGGCCGTAGCGCCTGTTTACATGTCTGTATTTGAATACGAATGCCTATACCAGTTTCTTTGTCGCTGCTGTGTATTTCATTGTACGACGCATAGCTGGGGAAATAAGACGCAGAAGCATTCAGACGCGTGAAATACTAGCTTTTGCTTAAAATGGAGCTCAAGTTACCAAGAATATATTCGACAAGTTTTTTATCATGAGAACACTTAGTGACTTCCAATAAACTTTTAACACAGTTTCAAACTTTTCCTAAACTTTTTCTTGCTTACATTAAGTCATTCGTAAGGTAATCAGACGTCTGAAGCTGTTATATACGCGGGAGCTCGATTTTTTAAAGGACCTGGGACTTACTGGTACTTTCATAAACCTACAATTAATATTAGTTTGTAGAGTGAGGGGCTATTACTACACTGGTGACGAAAACTTATGGACGAAAGTAACTTTCGCATGATGTGTCCCTGTCATATAACGCAACTGTATGAAACTTGTACCATACACAGAAAGAGCTGCTATAGTTTAGTACAAAAGATAACAGAAAGAAATACGTAATGAGACGAAAAGAGTAACAATTTTTTTCAAAGACAAAATTACGCCAAAATCACCACGATTCATGATGGACCCTGGACATTACAAATCGAGTCTTAATAGGTTGTGTGATAACAACGGACTGCAATACACGCTCTGCAAGGTGCTACCATGCTGACGCAGGTTGGTAAGGTGTTCAAAAATGGTTCAAATGGGTCTGAGCACTATGGGACTTAACTGCTGCGGTCATCAGTCCCCTAGAACTTAGAACTACATAAGTCTAACTAATCTAAGGACATCACACACATTCATGCCCGAGACAGGATTCGAACCTGCGACCGTAGCGGTCCCGAGGCTCCAGACTGTAGCGCCTAGAACCGCTCGGCCACCCCGGCCGGCTTGGTAAGGGGTTCTTGTGGTAGACCGTTCCGTTCAACCTCCAGCGCGGTTCACAACCTCTGGATGGTAGTTGGTACATGGGGATGTAGTGCAGTACGTCAGCCCTGACGCATCCCACACGTGTTCGATGGGATTTAAGTCGGGGGAATGAACAGGCCGAATGTCCTCTCATCCGAGAGGTCCTCCACCTCCACTATTAGATGCGATCGCGGCTTGTTATTTTCAAAAATTACGTCAGGGCCGAATGCACGAATGAAAAGACACACACGAGGAATAGGTACAGTGTCACAATAACGTTAACCAGTGAGTGTACAGTGTTCAAGCCCGCCCGATTAGCCCTGCGGTCTGACGCACGGCTTTCCGGATTGGGAAGGAGCGCCTGATCCCCGGCAGGAATCTGCCCGGCGGACTCCTGTCGAGGTCCGGTGAGCGGTCCAGTCTGTGGATGGTTTTTAGGCGGTTTTCCATGTGCCTCGTCGAATGCTGACTAGTTCCCCTCATTCCGCCTCAGCTACACTATGTCGGCGATTGCTGCGCAAACAAGTTCTCCACGTACGCGTACACCACCATTACTCAACCACGGAAACAGAGGTTTTACACTCGTCTGGTGTGAGACGTTCCCTGGGGGGCCCACCGGGGGCCAAAGCGCACAATAACCCTGAAAGAGTGGTTCGGTGTAGGGCGGCGGAGGGGTGAAGTGGACTGCGATAGTCGTCGTGAGGTTGTGGACCACAGTGGCTGCGGCGGGGACGGAGCATCTCTGTCGTTTCTAGGCCCCCGGTTAACATACAATGCAATACAATACCGCGTTCAAAGATTTGGAGGTCATTACGCCCATGCAAACATTTTGTCTCCGCGGCATCATAACATCTAAATGACCAAACGCTCATGTTCGCCAGTACCAGACGTACCCTACTATGGCGAGAGGTGGGAACTCGTAATGCACCCAGGAACGTTTCGAACATCGAGCAATGTTATTTGGCAGTGACACATCGAAAAGCTACTTCCGCCTTAAGATTTGCACACCAGTGTGCTTCACGCACAGGTCGTTTGCAATGAATGACAGCATTTTCAGAACCTCAGCGATGCAGTTATCGTGATTTTTCTCTCAATGCCTTAGAAAATGTTCAGATTTTTACTCTAGAATTCTTCAGCTGCATAGAAGAAGTTGTTGAGGTGAAATAACTTCAGCCTAGGTCTGGAAATACTTTTGCTGGCAGTTCGATATTTCATTTTTGTGGGAAAATGATCAAAGTTCTGGGTGGGTATAATTAAACTTCCGGTACTTGAGTCCGTGTAGATTGAAAAATATTTAACGTTTGGGTCCCCTACTTTATAAGAATGACGTTCAAACTGTGCGCAGCAGAATTCGCGTTGTTGGTAGTGTTACGTGTCATGACTTGTCGCTAGGCGCCGGTACCAGCACGGCGAGGTAAGGCAGAAACACAAACATCAGTGTGCATTACAACTGCACACAGTCAACATGGGTCTGGACAAGTTGAGCAGGGCTTTACTCGTGTTCATCATAACAATAACAATGGTGCTGATGCTCCTCTTTCCAAACGGGGGATTTGGGAACCGCTCCTGGGAGAGTCTTGGGAGCTGCACCGCACCTTGTTGACAAAACTACTATTATCATGGCTGAGAATGCTGAACGCAGTGTGAAGGTTGAAGATGAGCATGGCGAGGGAGGTATCCAACATCCTACCTGAGATTATAGCCTCCCCCTTCCTACTGCATTGCGATACAATTGACCGTTATCGCGTATGCCTAACGAAATTTGACAGTGAGTGAGGCTATTGTGACCGAAGGAAAATAATACCGATTAGTCTGAGAAAGTGTACAACAGACCCTTCTGAAGGAAGAATCTGTTCTAAACCTAATCTAATAGATGGAATATAGTGCAATCACTCATCGGCCACTCAGAGAGAAAAGGGTATCACGTAATATTTAATACAAAGAAGTACTGACGCTACAAAAAATATTGATTAAGTTCTCACACTTTTC
The DNA here is from genome assembly GCF_023864345.2 of Schistocerca serialis cubense. NCBI lineage: Eukaryota > Metazoa > Arthropoda > Insecta > Orthoptera > Acrididae > Schistocerca > Schistocerca serialis. The sequence goes on from NC_064638.1 coordinate 710,875,988, forward strand.
CACTACGTAACAGTTCACGAGAAAATAAATCAATCAGAAAGCACAGAGTTTGCACTTACTTATTATGAAATAATAAATTTGGAAAGGAAAGATAAATGAAGTTACTAGCTAACTAAATATAACTAATACATTTTTATATAAAAAAATTACTTTCAGTTCCTCAGGATAACGTAGTGCAAAATTTAGAAAAAGCCAAGCAATTTACTTTTGATTATTGAAAGATTGAATTGAATTATTTTAAGCAAATGAGCAACTGATTATACTTTTAATATAACAACAATAAAATACGTTCCAAGACAGCAGAAGTCACTCGCTAAGCTAAATACTGAATAAATGAAATTGCGCGCTCTTAGTTTGTGCTGTATTTTTAGTTATTAGTTTTGCCAGTGAAATTTCACGTTACTTTAAGTGAATGAAGTTAATACTCAGAATTGCAAATCAGCTAAGCCTGTGTTATGCAACACCAGAATGAGCAATTACTGAGGCAGCAAATTTAGACTTAACCTGGTCATTTGCAGATAAACAAACTGGCAGTAAGTAGTTAATCAGTTTTCATATTTTTATGACACTTGGTGATTGCATGTAAAGGTAAGGAACACGGCTAGGTACTAATGTCTGAGGACTGCCATACAAGTTTCAACAATTGCATGTTATTATTCAAGTTAGTCATACTTTGTGATAAAATGCCACTTGATAATGCCCTCCACTCCGTCTTCAGGCCACGAGTGGCCTACCGTGACCATCCGACCGCCGTGTCATCCTCAGTGGACGATGTGGATAGGAGGGGCGTGGGGTCAGCACACCGCTCTCCCGGTCGTTATGATGGTATTCTTGACCGAAGCCGCTACTATTCGGTCGAGTAGCTCCTCAGTTGGCATCACGAGGCTGAGTGCACCCCGAAAAATGGCAACAGCGCATGGCGGCCTGGATGGTCACCCATCCAAGTGCCGACCACGCCCGACAGAGCCTAACTTCGGTGATCTCACGGGAACCGGTGTATCCACTGCGGCTAGGCCGTTGCCCTGATAATGCCTCTACAATATTATTTATATTTTGTCAACTTAACAGTCTTACGATGTTGTACCTGTGCGGTAGACGAAGAATGTAGCCGATGACAATGGTGAGCAGCCACTGTTGCTGCTGCTGGTTGAGAACCACGAGTAGTTTCCAGAGCCATGGATGATTATGGGACAAGCAATAGAACTGCAGTTTCCTCCGCCTGTCCACTCCTACCGTGCTCTCAAGTACCCGTGGGTTAACGAATCATGTGCTCCATTATGGCGTGATCGTAGCAGAACACAGCGACTGCGTGAGCGCCCAGCAAACACTTCTTCACTCTTTCATGACTCAGGCTGCTCTGTGGCCTCACTGCTCGCAGCAAGACGGAGACTCTCCATTCGCAAACATACAACGGAAGAGCTACTGCTATTTAGTCGTTGCTATCGTCACATTTAAATAAAGTTCCCTTGGCTGTTACGCGGCAATTTACAATTTTTACATTATAATTACAATCAATTATACACAGTCAGAAATAATACACTGTGACATCCACTACATATTAATCATAGTTAACTGTACTAAGGCTTGGCAACGGCCTTGCCGCAGTGGATACACCTGTTCCTGTCAGATCACCAAACCGCTCTCGGGCGCGGCTGGCGCTTGGATGGGTGACCATCTGTGCCGCTATGGGCTGTTGCCATTTTTCGGTGTGCACTCTGCCTCGTGATGGCAAGTGTGGAGCTACTCCACCGAATAGTAGCGGCTCCGGTCAGATAAAATTTTCATAACGACCGCATCCTCAGCTGAGGATGACACGGCGGTCGGATGGTCCCGATGGGCCACTTGTGGCCTGAAGACGGAGTGCTGATTTTTAATAAGGCTTATGGATTCAGAATTAGAGGTGCAGTACAAGTTATCAACTAATATTAAACGCCGAAAAATTTTGGATGGCGCAGAATGTATTTTATCTACATTTTCGTGTCACACGATGTTTCGAGCAACAGTAGAGCAATCTCTAGGGCTATTCCAGGCTATCATGGATGCAGATGGTTGTCACAATGAGCAATGTTTGTAACCTGGCACGCAGTTAACAAATAATAGCGTCTCATGTTGAAATCAAAATGTAGTCTTTTCAGTGTTTTATTCACAATTTTTCTTTCACATGTCCTTACAAATGTTTCCAAAATGTTTCATAGTCCTTCAATCGCTCGTTCTTCATGGGGGACCCTCTCCCTGTAGATTTCACCTTTTTCTGTGCCGAAGTTTTATTCACTGGAGTGTTACTTGTGAATATCTCCACAATTCTCAAACTGAAATGGATTACTGACTATAAATTTTATGAGTGAATAAATGTACTTTGAATCTACTGATGATATTTCAAAGACGTAAAAAGATGTAATTTCTTAGACTTTCCCGGCGATTTGATGACATCTCGAGGAAATCGGGTTTTCTGCCGGATGTCAGCGTCTTCCGAACACGATATTTCTACGTCATTACTTGACGTCTTCATCAGGTGTTCCCTGAGACTGGCTGCTTGCTGGACCGGGTCGCATATTTATGCCTGCCCGATGCCTGGTGTTCTGTTTGCCGTTCCCTAGTCGGTCCGCGCCCGCGAGTCGCGCTATCCTGCCGCTCTAGGTGTTCCCTATTCCGTCCCCGCCCGCTCTGGCCGCCTCCGACTGCGGCTGAGGCTTCCTGGTGTTCCCTTCTTGGTTCGTGCCCGCAGTGTGCTGATGTCTGAGACTCGTTGGTGTGGGCAACATGTTTTCTCCGGTATTGCTTCAGCAGTTCAAATGCCGGGTTCCATGCAGTGCTCAGCTGGTATCCTGCTTCCCGGTTAATCACGTTTTGTGCCATCTTTATCTCTATAGATTCAGTGATGACACTATCCCAGAACCTGGAGGTCTGAACCATGACCTTGGTGTTCTCATAATCCATAGAATGTTCCAACTCTAGGCAGTGTTCAGCTATTGCTGATTTTGTGGCCTGCCTTAGCCTGGTATGTCGCTGGTGTTCCTTACATCTGATTTCCACCGTTCTAGTCGTTTGGCCAATGTAGGACATACCACATTCACAAGGAATATTGTAAATGCCAGGCTTCCTTAAGCCCAGGTCATCTTTGACTGTTCCAAGTAAAGCCCTGCTTTTTCTAGGTGGGCAGAAGACACTCTCGATGTTATGTTTCATTAGTATTCTGCTGATCTTGGCAGAAACAGGCCCTGCAAAATGGTTCAAATGGCTCTGAGCACTATGGGACTTAACTTCTGTGGTCATCAGTCCCCTAGAACTTAGAACTACTTAAACCTAACTAACCTAAGGACATCACACACATCCATGCCCGAGGCAGGATTCGAACCTGCGACCGTAGCAGTCGCGCGGTTCCGGACTGAGCGCCTTAACCGCGAGACCACCGCGGCCGGCTACAGGCCCTGCATTCGGTAAAAATGCCAGCTTCTTGATTTCTTCTTCTTGCTCGTTCTCCGGTGTATCCTGACGTCTGGCGGGATGTAGAGCTCTGCGGATGTCCCTGTATGAGAATCCGTTGTTAGCAAACACTTTTTGATGACGTTCAAGTTCCCCTGACAGGCTGTCAGAGTCAGACAGTGTCTTGGTTCGGTGTACGAGTGTTCTAAGCACCCCGGTCTTCTGTGCTGGGTGGTGGCAGCTGTCGGCCTGTAGGTATAAGTCTGTGTGTGTTGGCTTTCGGTACACACTGTGGCTGAAAGTGCCATCCGCCTTCTTCTTCACCAGGACATTCAGAAACGGAAGCTGACCGTCCTTTTCTAGCTCCATGGTGAATTTAATATTCGGATGCCTTGAGATCAGGTGGTCCAGGAAGTGTTCCAGTTTTTCGCAACTGTGGGGCCAAATGACAAATGTGTCATCAACGTATCTCAGGAAGCATGTTGGCTGGTAATGTGGCAGTTGTAGGAGCCTCGTCCTCGAACTTCTCCATAAACAGGTTGGCCACTACTGGTGACAAGGGGCTACCCATCGCCACCCCTTCAGTCTGTTCATAGAATTGCCCTCCACGTAGGAAGTAAGTCGACGTTAGAATATGCTTAAACAGATCTAGCACAGCTCCATGAAACTTCTCACTGATTAAGTCAAGCGTGTCCTTAAGGGGCACTCTGGTGAACAGGGACACCACGTCACCACCGCCCCCCGGCAGACGCCGCCATGAAGACGCTGTGCCGCACAACAAGCTTCGTGCGGCCACAGAAGAAGCAATAGCGGACCTCAAAGCTGCATTCGCGGCAGAGAGGACCGCCCTACGAGACGAATCGGCCGCGGCGCACAGAGAAATCCAGCGGCTGCGGGCTGAAGTAGCTTCTGCCACGAAAGCCTTGCGGCCCCCCGCACCTGCCCCCCCCCCCCCCCCCCCGCTAGGGGTGGGAGCCCACAGAAGCAATGGACACGACCGAATCGGAGGCAGATCACGCCCAGCCGTCACCCAAGAAGAAACTGGCGGTGCGGATCTCGGACTTAGAAGGGCTGCTCAAACTGGCCACCTCCCACAAGGTTGAGGCAGCCACCAAGCCAAAGGCAGCCCAGGTCTCCGAAGAAGCTCAGACGATGAAGGTTCAGACGAAGGCTGCTCCACAGCAGCCAACAACCGTCCGACATATACCTCAAGACGCCGGGAACGCAATTGCTGCCCTCGTTATGGGGTCATGTTCGTTCGCCGAGCCCTAACGTCATCGGCGCGTTGGGGCACAGGAAGACAAGAAGACGCCGACTTCAGACATCCCTTTCCCTGATCAACCCACACCCTAAATATCCAAAATATCTTCAAACGAGCTATTCCCCTCATCCAAAACCCCAAATATCCGACAAGAGTAAATGAACAAGTGCGTCCCGGGACTCTTAACACATGAGGACGTTAATCCTATCCGACAAAGCTCTACTCTCTACAAGCAGCCAGTCTCAGGGAACACCTGATGAAGACGTCAAGTAATGACGTCGAAATATAGTGTTTGGAAGACGCTGATATCCGGCAGAAAACCGATTTCCACGAGATGTCACGTAGAAAGATGTCTGCAGAATGCATGTGTGTGAATCCGACAGATGATTCCAGTTACTTTCTTTTGTGCAATGAACAGTTTTTGTCTAAATGAGGAACCACCCGAGAATTTTATCCTGTAGGTTATCGATGAATGAGAACATGTTATGTTAACCAAGGTATTTTCAAATTTATGTTAAAGTTGTTTCGCCTTAAATACTTCTTCTCGCTACGGAAAACAGGAAATAAACTACAGAATGCCGACCGGTTTGGCCGAGCGGTTCTAGGCGCTTTAGTTCGTAACTGCGCTGCTGCTACGGTCGCAGGTTCGAATCCTGCCTCCGGTATGGATGTGTGTGATGTCCTTAGGTTAGTTAGGTTTAAGTAGTTCTAAGTCTAGGGGACTGATGACCTCAGATGTTAATTCCCATAGTGTTCAGAGCCGTTTGAACCTTCTGAAACTACAGAATGACACTTCAGTGGGAGAGTACAGATGAAATACCAGAACTGACAGATATCATATATGTTAGAAGAAGGTTCTTCTTCTAAAAGAAACTGTGTAGAAATGGGCTTAATAAGTGCGAAATGAAAGTAAAATAAAACAGACTTTATTGAATATATTTTATCTAACAAGAAGGGAATTCAAGGGAATATGGCTCAAAAAATGGCTCTGAGCACTATGGGACTGAACTTCTGAGGTCATCAGTACCTTAGAACTTAGAACTACTTAAACCTAACTAACCTAAGGACATCACACACATCCATGCCTGAGGCAGGATTCTAACCTGCGACTGTAGCGCCTAGATATTATCTATCAACTCTGGAGTCGCGAGCAGGAAGTCGTCGGGGCTCCCATTATGGGCTCTTCTGGAACACTCTTCAACAATGTGGCTGATGGTCTGACTTTCTCCGCAGTAACACTGAGGGGGTGGTATTTTACCCATTAACACAGGGAGTAAACACATCTGCCATGACGAGCTCTAATCCTATTTAGAGTGGACCACGTTTTGCGTGGTAGGTCAAAACCAGGTGGTTCTTGTGTGATGCAAGGCATGTTATGATTTTGCCATGCGTTCCATTTTTCAGACCATGCGTTTGTGATACTGAAACCTTCTTGTACACAGTTCCTTACTGTTCTTGTTGGCGGGTTCCTAAACGAAGCCTACTAGTGTTTGCAGCCTCAATGTCTTGGTGGATTGGCAGGCTTCGATTTCCCATGATGTTTTTGTATTCACGTACAAGGGCGTCAGTACGTCGCAGGTGCGGCGGCGGGATGTGGCTTAATATTGGGAGCCATTGCGTTGGAGTAGGTTTAATTACTCCAGAAATCATCCTTAGAGTGTTATGCAACTGAACATCCACCTTTTTTACATGTGGGCTGTTTAGCCAAATCGTAGCACAGTATTTGGCAGCCGAGAATACAATTGCTAAAGCAGAGGTGCGGAGAGTGGAGGCCGTTGCTCCCCAGGTAGTACCACAGAGCTTTTGAAAAATGTTGTTTATTGTCTTTAATTTTTCGGCAGTCTTTGTTAGGTGCTCTTTAAAAGATAGTGTTCTGTTCAGCGTCATGCCCAAGTACTTCGGACTTTTATTATGCCTGAGAACGGTGTTTTCAAATCGAATGTTGAGTTCCTTTCCAGCGTGTTTGTTGTTGAGATGGAAGCAACTAACCTCTGTTTTGGAAGCATTTGGTTGAAGTGTCCACTTACGGAAATATTCACCCATTATCTTCAGGTCTTTCGTTAGGATATCCTCAGATGCTTCAATTGTGCTGCATCTTGTAGCGAGGGCCCAATCGTCAGCATACCCGAACTTTCTTGATTGTGTTTCCGGCAGGTCTGCAATATAGAGGCTAAACAGCAGTGGTGACAGCACTGATCCTTGTGGTAAGCCATTCTTTAGTTTTTTGATGGAGCTGTAGTGAGTGTCCATACTTATTTGGAACAACCTAATATTGAGCATGCTGTCTATTAAGCGTGCTATAGATTTGCAAGGAATTACTCGAAGAATTTTGTACATGATGCCTTCTCTCCACACAGTGTCGTAAGCTGCTGAGAGGTCAATAAAGGCGACCGATGTTTTAAATTTTCTCTGGAATCCCGCCTCAATGTAAGTAGTGAGTGACAGCACCTGGTCAGTACAACTTCTTCCTGGTCGAAAGCCTGCTGTTCAGCTGGGATCGCCATGAACAATTCTGGGCTAATTCTATTATATATAAGCCTCTCTAGTAATTTGTAAATTACAGACAGCAGGGCAATTGGTCTCTAGCTTTTTGGGTTGTCAGCTGGCTTCCCAGGCCTTAGGATAGCTATTACCTTAGAGCGTTTGAGTACTTGTGGGATATTGCCAGTTTGCATGATGTTTGTGAAAAATTGAGCCAGCCATACGTTTGTATACTTGCCACATTTTATTATGAATTCAGGGTGAACGTTGTCGAAACCTGGTGCCTTTGTTGGTTTGACATCTTTCAGAGCTTTTTCTATGTCTTCGCTAGAGAAAGGGTGAGAGTGTTCAGTTTCTGTGGCTTCATTTTTTAAGATTTTGAGTTCTCGCTTCACTTGGATTGTATGTGTTTTATCCTTTGGTGTCCTAGACGTGTTAAATAGATGTGCAGCTATGGCATTTGGTCTTACAGCTGCTTTTTGTCGTTGTGCTGGTGGGCTGCTGCCTAGTTTTCTCAGCAGTAACCATGCTTGCCTGCTGGATGTTTGGAAATTGAGGCTTTCTACACTTTCCGTCCACTTTTGTCTTCTGGTAGCATCCAAGTTGTGAAGCATTTCCTGATCTCCGGATTCAAGGAAGCTCTGGTATAGTTCTTCGCTGGTTTAGGACCATCCAGTGATGTATTCTATGCGGTACCCTCTTTGTATTTGCTTCTTGGCCGTGCTTATCATGGCACCAACAAATCTTTGGTAATTTTTGCTAGTAGGTGGTATCCATCCCAAACATTTGTCCAGATTTGTGGAGAACCCAGTCCAATTGGCTTTTTTTAAAATTCCATCGTGGGCGAGGAATAGAGGTAATTAGGGGAATTTGAGTTCCTACCTCTATTATGATTGGACGGTGTTGACTGTGCGGAAAGTCGGGCAGAACTCTACACGAGGCCATGAGAGGTTGGTCTCTGTTGTTGGACGAGACGAAACACAGGTCAGGGTTGTATTCCTGTCTCCAGACAGCTAATCTAAACGTAAATCAATCCTTAGCGTCGAATGCATGGTATAAGTATTCGTCTTCTGCCCATTTTACTAGTGCTTCTCCATTTGCATCATTGTCTTTATACTTACACTGTTCATGATGACTATTAAAATCCCCAATGTATGCAGCAGGATGTGGCTGAGTTTGAAGGACGTGGGCTGGCCAAGGTGTAGCAGGTGGCTTATAAATATTGGAGATGGTAATGCTTCTGATTTTTGTGACAACGTTATGAATGTCTTCGTTGGAGGATGTAGAAATTAGGAAAGCGTTTTCAATATCTTGTTTGACATGTGTGGCTACTCCATAAGGCCTATGATAGGTCGCTCCCAACAGCTCATAGCCTCGTATTTTGCCCCTTTTATTTAGTTGTTGCATTGTATCACAATGGGCTTCCTGTATAGGAACGAAGTCAATGTTGTCATTTTTTAATAGTTTTGATAGAAACTGGCACTTATCATAGCTTATGCCTTCTATGTTTATGTGACAAATTTGAACCACGGGTCCGAGTTTCCTGATCAGAGGGACCTGAGAAGGGCCGTTTGGTCTGTCTGGTGACATAACTCTTACTGAAAGTGTCTTATAGTCAGTAATCCTCAGATTATCTGACTGCCAGTATGTGCTAGTTCATTTAGCGTTACCCAGGGTGCACGAGTAGTGTTGTACTACGGATGCGAGCTAGCTTTACACCCCGACATATTTCATTGCTTAATGTGACAGAAACCACGGTAACTGACAAGTAAGAGAAACACTGCACAAGCCTACCAAGATTTGTTACGACGTTTTTTAGTAATAGAGTGGAATCAGAAACACGTATAATAAAGAAAATAATGATGTGACGAAAGTGTTGCAAAAACTGTCCGAGTTACGGAAAAAAAACAGAGGCGGTAAGAGCTGATACCTTTTAAATAGAAACACTTAAGGCTGTCGGTAAAATAATACTAAAAGAAATTGCAAAATTATTTCTAGAATATTTGCGGGTGGAGACAGTTCCCTAAAACTAGAATAATGCTGTAATTTTTCTGCTCGGAGGAATAAGTTTGGCTGCTCGTTGCACTCCCCCCTCCTCACCTCACCCTCCCCCCCCCCCCCCCCCCTACTCTCACGCCTTCTCAACCCAACGGCAAACAGCTCTAAACTACTCAGTAGTTGGTTTAGTAACAGTTTATGCGACGAGGACTGAAAAATATAGAAAGGCAATAGCTAACTAAAACATGTTAGAACTGTGGAGAGTCAAGAATCAGTAATACGGATGCTGACTGACCTCTAGAATTGTGTGAAACCGTAGTGGTCAGTTTTTCGGCAATTTCATTTGTGAGTTTCCATCATGAGCAGAAAATCTGAGGTTCAAATTTTACCGAAATTGTACCAAAGATTTCCCAAATTTTTATTTAGAGGTTCTGTGGATGATTTGGGGGAGGGGACCAAACAGCGAGGTCATGGGTCCTATCGGATCAGGGGAGAGTAGGTAAGGAAATCGGCCGTACTCTTTCAAAGGAACCATCCCAACATTTGCCTGAAGGGATCTAGGGAAATCAGGGAAAATCTAAATTACGATGGCCGGATGCGGATTTGAACCGTCGTCCTCCCGAATGGGAGTCCAACGTGCTAACCACTGCACCACCTCGCTCGGTGAGGTTTTGTGTTTACACGACATCACTTGTGATTAGCTGTTGTACCCGAAGGAAAAGCTAAGAGCCGACGACCTCATCTGGGTTCGAACCTGTGAACTTGGAAACGAGATGCCTACACGCAATCCACTCATCGACCAGCTACGGTAGTAACTCTGTTATTACTAATTAATTTTGCAGGAAATGAGTGTTAATTATAGGTAGTGAACACATTTTGGCGTGTAAATTAAGATAAAAATTTACGAATGAAAAACATCTAAAATTACTTCTTATATACGCACAACATTTTTATTGTACAAGTTATATGTTTCTCACTCCTCTAAACAAGCGAATAGGGCCACACTTGGCTGCTGCTTGCGTGGGCACACGAGATACCCATTTACATAACACCGGCCAAGAGGCTAAACTACTTACTACGTAAAGGTGAACACAATTGATGAAATTTATCTGGATGTCCATCCAAAATTTGGCGCTCTAGCCCGCACGACTGTGTCACCACGAATATTACGTACCACGCGGACCTGAGACTGTTGCGTTCCTTGAAACCGACGTACAACGCTTTCTAAGAGTCCCCACAATGTTTTTGTTTTGTTCCTGTTACCGTTCGGGGTGAAGCTGACAAAATTTTTAGGTAATTTCATTTCCTTTGTTCACAGTGGAAAGAGGTAGCCGTATGCCTACTTCACCTATATGGTAGAGCCAGACTTTCTTTACTAGAGAAGAGAGAGGCAAGACTTAAAGAAACTGTAGACCAATGAGCCTCCTCTTCGCAATGTACCATATGTTTTCAAAAACTATCACCAACCGCACACAAAAATAAAAGACACTAATCAGGCCAAGGACCAAACTGGCTTTAGAAGCGACTTAAGCACTTGGAATTTGTTAGCGAAATTACAGAACGCCATGAGCAGTGAGTTTTGCCTTAAATTCATAGATTTTTAAAAGTATTTTGATTAAATTTCAACAGAATCAGTGCAAATAGTTTTTGATTCTTGAAGTAGGAAAATGAATACTCCGTGTTAATGAAACCTGCCAGAACTATTTTAGTTTTGCTCACGACATTGTACGGTTGGCTGTAACACAAATAACCTCCATCGTAGAAAAGAACAACTGACTATAGCAAGTTTGACAGTAGAACCGACAATCAAACACAATTAAATTAAAAGCTTGTAAAATCGGCGCTCGAAAAGAAGAGTGTACATAGAAGCAACAGAACCAGTTGATGATTTTTTTTTTTTTTTTTTTTGTATTTAGTACAGTTGAGTCTTCCAAAGTCCAAACCCTGTCAAAGTCATGGGAGACGGGCAATGTCCCGAAGAACATAGGCTGCGGGGGCTCTCGTGAAGCCATGTTCGTCGTAACTGGCGCTGGATGATCCAAACGACATCATGGAAATGAGGAAATTAATCGTATTAATTTTAAGTATACTGGATTAAAGAACCCTCGTCTTGACTATAGGCTTAACTTGTCTGGAAATGGTTTTGAGTTAAAAATTGAACTTGATTCATATTTCCCAAAGACACAGATCCATAATGTGATATCCACTTTATCAGTGACGTAATAAATGTAAGCTGGAGTGGGAACAAAAACATTGCAATCTAAGTGTAGGATGCCCCAAAGAAGAAATAACAGACTTCCCAAATAACGTAAAAGAACACTTTGTCTGGCTTTAGGGAACTCAAGGTCAAGGAAAAAAGAATTTCACAAAATTAGCTACAGTTCGAATGGTACGAAGTGAAATAATCATTGACTATAATCTAACGGACCTAAAAGTGTGGAGCAGCATTCATCATGTCAATGAATCCTAATAGGAAGTGCACACCTACTCGCACAAGGTGATCACAGACTGCTCATTACAGATATAGCAGTGAAACGTTCTGTAAAGCCTGTAATCAAATAATATGGAAAAATTAAAGCTCGGTGACTTTCTGGGTAGAGAGTGGCGGAAGAATTCATCGCTCAGCTTTGCAGGTGCCAAAAGAGGAAATCGGATCTCTAAATGAAGAATGGAACACTGTAAAAGAAGCAGTTACTAGGAAAAGTCGAGAGGTTATATAGGCTGCAGATTTGTGTAAGAAAAACAAACCACACAGCTGGTGGTATGATATCGTAAATATCTTGGCTACAAATGGAAAGTAGGCAAGAAGAGTTGTGTATCAAGCAAGAGTGCAGAGAGGCCTATGGGAAGCTTCAGGTGCGAAACGGAAATGTCGAGAAAGTTTAGCAAACATGGTGTGAGAGTGAATTCAAAAAATCAATAAAACTTTCTTGTAGAAAGTTTATTATAGGAACTCTGATAATATTTTGTTGAACTGTTGCACTGTAGAGAAAGTGTACATCTACGGGATGATGACACTCAAGCTTCTGGATGCAATAAAGTAGAAGGGCAAAAGGGCTACTAGTGCATTTCCCACATGACTGGAAGTGAGGGGAGCCACGTTCCTATCTGATGTCACACTTCAAGATGGTGGAATCCAAGATGGCAGTGGTGGGAAACTGAAATGTCTCAGGTGGACTTTGAATTAAATTTAAAAATGCAAGATGTTGGTGGGAGAAATACTAAAACGCAAGATGGTGGAACAAATCCAGTTCTGCTAGCGAAAACTTAAAAAAAGAAGTATAAAAAACCCAGAATTCCGAAACTAGCTCACTTGTCCTAAACAATCACACCCACACAAATAAGATTACATCATGAACTTACAGTGTAAGCAGCGCTTGTGGAAGAGTATAGTTCCATCTCTGTGCTCCATCAGGTGTGAGGTACAATGAAATATTTCCACATAAAAAATTACGTTTCTGTCAAAACTAATGCCTAAAACACGACTTGCGGTTCTCAAATTAAGTATGCTATTTCTATGCACGAATTGTTCTATAACTCAACAAAACATATAATGCAGGCAGTGTAGTAACATTTTTGGCCTAACTGAGGCTGTGCACAAAAACGTACCTTACCAAGCCCTTAAGCCTATCAAAGATATTTTTGCTAAAATAATATGCTAACAAGACAACCAGTGACAGCTGATACAAACAGATAGGTACTCTGAATTATTGCCCAGTACCTGTCAGCTACTGGAAGAGTGCAATTAATGTCTAACCTACATTTGACTCCTACAATATAATTTTCACTGCGCAATGTGTATACATCGTCATATTATTGAAATGTGTAACAAACTGCCCTGTATTGCACCATCTTAAACCAAAATTGTAACGAACTGTTCGATACATCACCACTTTACAGAAAAGTGTGACAAATTGCCCCATACATCCCGATGTTACAGTAAAATTGTAAATCGCTGCCCCTTGGTACACAATAATTATAGCAAACTATCCCGTACATTAATATGTTACACCAAAATTATAACAAACTTCTTCATACATCTTCATGTTACAGCAAAACTGTATCAAATTGCTTTATACACCAATATACTATAGCTACATTGTAACTAATTGCCTCACATATTAATATGTTGCAATAAGAATGTAACAAATTACCCAACAAACATCAATCGCCTTGTTACACAAAACTGTAACAAATTGCCCCATACATTGCAAATGCTTCCAAGAAGGTGGCTACATACTAACTGGCTGTTTAGTTTTAATTGTTGGTAAAATACTGCACTGCAATCACATGTTTCATTTTCATGGCTAGTATAACAGCCGCCATCTTGGATTGTGATGTCATGTTTTGAAAATTAATAATCTAAAATGATGTCATGGTGAAATTTTAGTGAAGGACATGTGGTTTGTGAGGTCATGGATAGGATACTGAACTGAATACATGATGTTACCAATCTGACTAAATGTTTTGCTTGTTGGAACATCCCTTGAATCTCTAGCATCAACAAGTCTCAGTTTGCTGACAAATCTCCAACATCTACATCTCCGTGATTACTCTGCTATTCACAATAAAGTGCCTGGCAGAGAGTTCGATGAACCACCTTGAAGCTATCTCTCTACCGTTCCACTCTCGAACGGCGTGCGGGAAAAACGAGCACTTAAATTTTTCTGTGTGAGCCTGATTTCTCTTATTTTTATCGTGATGATAATTTCTCCCTACGTAGGTAGGTGCCAACAGAATGTTTTCGCAATCGGAGGAGAAAACTAGTGATTGAAATTTCATGAGAAGATCTCGTCGCAACGGAAAACGCTTTTGTTTTAATGAATGCCACTCCAATTCACGTATCATGCCTGTGACATTATCTCCCATATTTCGTGATAATACAAAACGAGCTGCCCTTCTTTGAACTTTTCCGATGTCATTCATTAGTCCCAGCTGATGCGGATCCCACAACGCAGAGCAATACTAAAGAATAGGGCGGAGATGCGTGATGTAAGCAATCTCTTTAGTAAACCTGTTGCACCTTCTAACTGTTCTGCCAATGAATCGCAGTCTTCGGTTTGCTCTACCCACAACATTATCTATGAGATCGTTCCAGTTTAGGTTATTTGAAATTGCAGTCCCTAAGTATTTAGTTGAATTTACAGCCTACAGCCTACTTATTGCGTAATCGAAATTTAGCGGATTTCTTTTAGTACTCTTGTGAATAACTTCACACTTTCCTTTATTCAGGATCAATTGCCACTTTTCGCACCATACAGATATCTTATCTAAATCATTTTCCAATTCCTTTTGGTCATCTGAGGACTTTACAAGATGTAAAATTACAGCATCATCTGCAAACAATCTAAGACGGCTACTCAGATTGTCTCCTATGTCGGTAATATTGATTAGGAACAATAGATGGCCTATAACACTTCCTTGAGGAACTCCGGATACTACTTCTGTTTTACTCGATGGCTTTCCGTCTATTACTACGAATTGTGACCTTTCTGACAGGAAATCACGAATCCAGTAGCACAACTGAGGCGTATTCCATAGGCACGCAGTTTGGTTAGAAGACGCTTATGAGGAACGGTGTCGAAAGCCTTCTGGAAATCTAAAAATATGGAATCAATTTGACATCCCCTGTCGATAGCACTCTTTACTTCATGAGTAAAGGAGCTAGATGTGTTTCACAAGAACGATATTTTCTGAACCCGTGCTGAGTATGTGACAATAAATCGTTTTGGAAATTTGTGGTAAGGATTATGAGACTAAACTGCTGAGGTCATTGGTCTTAGGCTTACGCACTACTTAATCTATCTTAAAGTAACTTATGCTGAGGACAACACACTCACACACCCATGGCCGAGGGAGGATTCGAACCTCCGAAGGGGAGAGCCGCGCGAACCGAGACAAGACGCCGCAGACCCCACGGCTACCCCGTGCGGCAATAAATCGTTTTCTTTGAGGTACTACATAATGTTCGGATACAGTATACGTTCCAAAACCCTACTGCAAATCGACGTTAGTGATACGGGCATGTAATTCTGCGGATTACTAGTACTTCCCCTTTTGGATATTGGTGTGACTTGAACAATTTGCTTTGCTACACCGAGGATATCTACATTTATGTTTCTCATCTTGGCAGTTGTTCTTGAATGGAATTCAGGAATGTTTACTTCGCCTTCTTTGATGAAGGAGTTTCGGAAAACCGTGTTTAATAACTGTGATTTAGTGGCAATGTCTTCAGTGACTTCACCGTTGTTATCGCGCAGTGAAGGTATTGATTGCGTCTTGCCACTGGAGCGCTTTATGTATGACCAGAATCTCTCTGAGTTTACTGCCAGATTTCGAGACAGAATTTCGTTGTGGAAATTATTAAAAGGATCGAGCATTGAAGTACGCGCTATATTACGAACTGCTGCAAAAATTTTCCAGTCTTCGGGATTTTGCGTTCTTTTAAATTTGACATGATTTTTTCGTTGCTTCTGCAACAGCGATCTGAGGCGTTTTGTGTACCATGGGGGATCAGTACCGTCACTTATTAATTTGTGTGGTATATATCTCTCAACTGCCGTCGATACTATCACTTTGAAATCATTCCACATCTTTTCTACGCTTACATGATCAGATCGGAAGGAGTGAAAATTGGAAATTTGTGGTAAGGACTATGGGACCAAACTACCGAGTTCATCGGTCCCTAGGATAGCGCACTACTTAATCTAACTTAAACTAAATTACGCTAAGGACAACACACACACCCATGCCCGAGGAAGGACTCGAACTTCCGACGAGGGGAGCCGCGGGAACCGTGATACGACGGTGTAGACCGAACGGCTGGAAGGAATGAAGACTGTGTCTTAAAAAGGGGTTAAGAGCATTTTTATCAGATTTTTTAAATAGATGTACTTTGCGTTTTTTTATGGTTGTAGGTGTTACGGTTTTCAGCCTAGCAGCAACTGCATGGTGGTCGTCGCGAACCCCACCCCCATTTGTCCAGGATTATTTGTTGCTAAGAGATCACTTACGCTTTCGCAACCAGTTACGGTTCGAGTGGGCTCATGAACTAATTGTTCAAACTGTCTGTGTCACCCAGCACCATTGGTCAGATGCTGCAAACGCAGCGCACACCATTACATGGCATCTTTGTGTCCTTCACAGTTCAAAATAAAGACTAGTAGCAGAAGGTCTATGAAATTTTCGTACTACGTGCAGGATGCCGCTAACGCAAAACAAAAGGCTGTGTTTGGGGTGCTGTCATGACTGAGAAGCATGGACTGCTGATGATTAGCGTTGCATTGTGTTAACCTGGACATTCATACTGTGCTCCAAGCACATCGTAACCCCTTCACATCTGCGTCTGCTGTCCTAGAATGATAATGGACTCTTTGAACTGTTATTCACAGTGATCACGCAACGTCTTACGCTGTTCACGCCCCTTGTATACACGGAGATCGCTGGTAGCAACAGTTAACATGAACAAAACGAATGCACTCTGGTGGGTGGCTCTACTTCTCACAGACAATTGCAGCTAATCCCTGTAGCAGCTCAAATCATCCGACCAAGTCTTTTTTTTTTTTTTTTTTTAATCAGTGTATAAGACATAGGCAATTCAGAAACAAGCATAGCGTGTACAAGAAAAAAGTGCAGAAGTTAACTGCAACAAAATGATACAGAGCAAGTCCTCATGTTTGGGTTATCTATCGTTCTCTCTATACATATCGTTTCTGACTTATATATTATTAGTAAAGTAAATAGTAAGACACAACTGCGTGAAAGATCATCGCAGTTTTAATCTTCATAGGCTTAGAAACAAATAAAAACATGTTAGTGGAGATTATGTGCATATATTACGAATAAATATTGATATTGGCCATTTTTCATTTTGATTACCATGTCGACAGAGACATCTGTTCTGTCAATGTCCAGCTTTCTTGTCCCATCCACAAAGACGCTGCCGCCAGTCTGTCAAACATGTCGTCAACGAGCCAAGCATTTCCATATTTTCTCATTTGTGGTAAATCACCATACGCCTTAACACACCATAATAATTCGGTAGCGTCGTAGCACTCAAGAAAGCCAGCGTCAATAAGCTCTCTTTTGTGAAACTAAAAACCCTGTACGTCTTCTAAATTTTTCTTTGCCTAAGGCTGGCATTAAATTTAATTTATAATGTATAATAAATCTGTATAATTTTTTTAGTAGATAATGTTATTACCACTTGTAATTATGTGTTGGCCATTTACGGCAGCGCTAAAGTATTTTTTTTAATAAATCTTTATTCTTCAATATATATGATAAATAACAACCCACCACCTTAAACAATTAGTGGGTCCTAATTGATATAATTCAAGTGTTAATACTACAGCTTACTCTATGTTAGTTATTTTACTCACACTATGGGGACTAATGTTATGTCTTGATTATGTTGTTCTATTTCTACCTATGCTAATCTACTTCTACCTGCAGCGTTACAGACGTGCCAGCGTTGTATAAACCTACGGTGTTGGCCCTGTTCACCGAGCTAATCCCAGTGAACGTGCCCCTGGCTCCGGGCTGGCCGGAGTTGTTGATCGCTGCAGTACTATGCTAATGTTGCTATCCTAGCTTATCCTACATCTAACCTAACTTAACCTAATGTCAAAATCGGTAATTGTCTGGATCGGTAATAAGGCGCACCCTCCCCCTAATCCCAGATGTGGCGGATTCCAGCCGTGAGGCGGCTGGCCAAGTCCACGCCTCGGCGGAACGGGACAAGTGCACGGAGTATTTATGCCACATAGCTCTCGTCTGTGGAACTACTTGCCAGTCTCACCACTCAGCTGCAAACAGTATAAACGTCACATTAAATGTATTCGCAATTGCGAATATGCACAACAATCAGCTGTAGAATGGAATGTCGACAGTGAAAATTTGTGCCAGACCGGGAGTCGAACCTGGAATTTCCGCTCATCGTGAGCAGTCGCCTTCCCATTTTTTTTTCCTTTGCGGTGTCTGGGCGGATGTCACAAGACATCCGATCCGTTCAAGTTGATCGTTGATTTCTTTACTCTCTCTCTTTTTACAGAGGGCGAGCAGCTGAGCTACCGTGCCGGCACCCCCATTTGGCTATCCAAGCACGACTCAGAGCCACACCCAGAGTCCCATATGTCGTGAGCCACATGTTCGACAAACTGTACTCATACATCCTTTATGTATGTTCCCGTACAGGCGAGACATTTTACTTGAAAGTCACTTGCCTGGTGTCGGCGGATAAATGCGATATTACAGTGCCTGTGTTGTTCCGAACACTACGCGAAGTTCCTTTGGACATGGATGCATGCATGCATGCACAAAGGCACTGCGATATCGCATTTTTCCGCCGACACTGGGCAAGCGACTTTCGAGTAAAATGTTCGAGTACAAGTTGTCAACACATGGTTGACGACAAATGGAAGTTCTGATCTGGCTGTGTGGCGTGCACGGATAACCAAATGGTAAAGCGACTGCTCGCGATAGGCGGAGAATCCGAATTCGAGTGCCGGTCCGGCACAGCTTTTCATTTCTCTCGTTCCATATTGTCCACTTTTGCAATTGCCTATACATTTAGTGTATATCATACTGGCTGTAGTCGGCGCATGCATGTCCAGTCGAACTTTGCATTTTATTCAGAGTAACACAGGCACTACCGTATCGCATATATGTTTTAGAGGAGATCATAAAAATAACTTTTAATACACAAATCGTTTATGACATAAGGTACATTTCGTATGTTGTTCACAATTACGCACATTACAGCAGTGAGCAAAACTTTAAGGAATGGCCGGCCTCGGTGGCCGAGCGGTTCTAGGCGCTTCAGTCCGGAACCGCGCGACTGCTACGGTCGCAGGTTCGAACCCTGCCTCGGGCACGGATGTGTGTGATGTCCTTAGGTTAGTTAGGTTTAAGTAGTTCTAAGTTTTAGGGAACTGATGACCTCAGACGTTAAGTCCCATAGTGCTCAGACCCATTTGAACCATTTTTAAGGAATGGAGTGTATACGAGGCACACATGTGCTATTCCGCTGATGCAAAGTTAGAGCGATACTGATTTGGGTTCTGCTCTCCTGGATTATGCGGAATTATAGCTCCGAGTGAGGCAAACAAGCTTTGTTGGTACAGATATTGTGCGACGAGGATCCCATCAAATTGTTAGTGTTACGCGGAATCGCTAATTGAACTGAACGAGTGTGGCGGAACACGCCACTATGAGGAACTTTAGCATCGTATTGTGCTAGTAATTCTCGGACGGATACGTCAAACTGCGCTAGGCGCGCTGCGAGGGTCATTTATTTCAATTCCATCGCCTACAAGTTCCTCGCGGCATCTCCCGACCTGGGTGTGTGACGTCAGAGTGCCCCGTGTGAGCAGAACGCTCCTAGAACTGACACGGACGTGACGTAACCAATATCCGCTAGCGCCCACACAATGGACATAACGAGTCTAATTATGAGATAAAAGAAGAGAACTAACAACGCCTCGACTCGACGACAAGTGTTGATTGAAGAGGTGTTAAATATAGAACATCTTACGCAAATACCTCTCTTGTTCTCATACCTATAATTCATTTGGCGAGAGAAGATCGCAGTTGCCAAACTGCTGTTTTGGGGTGCAAAAGGCTTTCCATACTTTAGAAGACACGTAATTGTTGATGATAAAAATGTTAACTTGCTACAATTGCTTGTCTCTCGAGAACACCCCCCCCCCCCTTCCACACACCCACCCACACACACAATATGGGGACACTCGCAAAACAAAAAGATCAGTGAAACCTACAAATATTTCGGATATAATGACAAAATAAGACTTTAGCTTTACTTTTTTGCACGAGAGAAAGGAAACACCGAGACCGTTGTAATCAGATGGGTATTCTGCCTGCACGATGACATTGGCGTCACTAATTCTGCTGCCGCTGTCCTCATGTTCTGGTCAAGAAATTGCTATAGTCGGCATTGTTTATCCTCTTATGTCCTCTTTTTAATTCATTTCAACTCATTTCAGACGTCGTTTGTGGTTTTCTTTACACTTACTTTGACGTTATTCGCGAGTCAGATCTCCGCGCGGGGTAGCCGCGCGGTGTAGGCGCCTTGCCACGGTTCGCACAGCTCCCCCCGTCGAAGGTTCGTGTCCTCCCTCGGGCATGGGTGTGTGTGTTGTCCTTAGCGTAAGTTAGTTTAAGTCAGATTAAGTAACGTGTAAGCCTAGGGACCGATGTCCTCAGCAGTTTGGTCTCATAGGATCTTACCCCAAATTTCCAAATTTTCCGAGTCGGATTCATTCACTAGTTTCTCCGCAACATCAACTTTTTATTTCACTCTGCCAGGTATGCTTTAATTTGAGATCACACATTTTAGGTGACACTGGGGTGACAACGGTTTGGTGGAACACATACAGTGTTATTACAAATGATTGAAGCGATTTCATAGCTCTACAATAACTTTATTATTTGAGATATTTCCACAATGCTTTGCACACACATACAAAAACTCAAAAAGTTTTTTTAGGCATTCACAAACGTTCGATATGTGCCCCTTTAGTGATTCGGCAGACATCAAGCCGATAATCAAGTTCCTCCCACACTCGGCGCAGCATGTCCCCATCAATGAGTTCGAAAGCATCGTTGATGTGAGCTCGCAGTTCTGGCACGTTTCTTCGTAGAGGAGGTTTAAACACTGAATCTTTCACGTAACCCCACAGAAAGAATTCGCATGGGGTTAAGTCGGGAGAGCGTGGAGGCCATGACATGAATTGCTGATCATGATCTCCACCACGACCGATCCATCGGTTTTCCAATCTCCTGTTTAAGAAATGCCGAACATCATGATGGAAGTGCGGTGGAGCACCATCCTGTTGAAAGATGAAGTCGGCGCTGTCGGTCTCCAGTTCTGGCATGAGCCAATTTTCCGCGGGCTACGCGTGAAACTTGCCCGCACACGTTCAACCGTTTCTTCGCTCACTGCAGGCCGACCCGTTGATTTCCCCTTACAGAGGCATCCAGAAGCTTTAAACTGCGCATACCATCGCCGAATGGAGTTAGCAGTTGGTGGATCTTTGTTGAACTTCGTCCTGAAGTGTCGTTGCACTGTTATGACTGACTGATGTGAGTGCATTTCAAGCACGATGTACGCTTTCTCGATTCCTGTCGCCATTTTGTCTCACTGCGCTCTCGAGCGCTCTGACAGCAGAAACCTGAAGTGCGGCTTCAGCCGAACAAAACGTTTATGAGTTTTCCTATGTATCTGTAGTGTGCCATGACCATATGTCAATGAATGGAGCTACAGTGAATTTATGAAATCGCTTCAATCATTTGTAGTAGCCCTGTACTACTGCTTCTGTGCTAAGCACATATTTGTGCTTCTGTGCTAAGAATTATGTTACAGAGTTTTCTTTACGGTTCATACGTTACGCTAATACTAAACGTTCCGTTTTTCGCCCATTCTGTTCATATTCTATGTTATTTATCTTCAACCAGCCGAAAATTTCATCTTTCTTAATAGATGCAGTGTGTATCTTATTTAATTATTCGGAATGATCCCCGTATAATCAATTACAAAAACACTACTTGAACTGACGTTTAGTAACAACAAAATAACTAACTAATATTTAAATGCATCAGCATTCATTTCTTCATGGCAACATACAGTACATTTTTATAAAAAAAAACAAAAACAGGAGGCCACAAAAACGTTCTTAGAACCATCACGAACAATAACAAATCCCCTCCCTTTCATTTGAAACACTCACGGTCCCGTAGCGTGTGCTGTCTGTGTCTCATCAGTCAACATGTATTCTCCTATAATCATTTTTTCGTCGAAGCCCTTTCCTTGGCCGCGTTTTCTTCTCATTTGTAATAGGAAAATGTGGTTCTGCCTTAGCAAACAAAACTTTTGTGTTTCACTACCCATAAACGTTTCGGAGAAGTTTCTCCATATTCAGTGGATTTTATTTATTATCTGTTGAATAATGTACAAGGAATTTATACATTATGATATTTATCAGTTTTTTTAGATTATAGTATTTACATGTCTATAAGTAGTGACAGAAATATTAACATGAAGAACAGATACATACCTTATTATTACGTATTGGTGTTAACAAGTCTGTTTGGTATTTGTAGCACAGCTACAAATATCCCTTTCCACTATGTCATCTGCAATTAATACATCTTTATCGTTGTTTTGTTACGTAATTTCACAAAACTTTTTAGAGCCTAATATGACGTTTTTCCTTCTTTTTCTAGCACTACTGTCATTATATTACGTTGTTTGTAAAGAAAGATTCTCTATTTTTCTCTTTCAATAGAATCTTTTGGGTTACAGACTTTTGAACACAAATATGTAATAATAAGGTATATATTTATTCTTCATGTTAATATTTCTGTCAATACTTGTAGTAATGTAAGTTCTACAATATGAAAAAAAACTGATAAATATGATAATGCATAAATTCTTTCTACATTGTTCAACAGATAATAAATAAAATCCACTGAAGCTGGAGAAACTTCTCCGAAAGATGTATGGGTAGCAAAAAAGAGAAATTGAGTTTGCTCAAGCAGAACCACGGTTTCTTACTAGATATATTCTCTGAATTAACTCCTAACACCACACGAAAAAAACAACACCTCCAAGCCAAAATAGTTTCACGTTCCGTTAATATCTTTCCCAGTGAGAAACTTTTACCTCTGAAAGCTTAAACCAAGGAAAAGGATTGTGCTACCGCACGCGAACAAATCACAAATATGGTTCAAATGGCTCTGAGCACTATGGGACTTAACATCTGTGGTCATCAGTCCCCTAGAACTTAGAACTACTTAAACCTAACTAACGTAAGGACATCACAGACATCCATGCCCGAGGCAGGATTCGAACCTGCGACCGTAGCAGTCGCGCGACTCCGGACTGAGCGCCTAGAACCGCTAGACCACCGCGGCCGGCTATAGTTTCGTGTGTTTTGAGCTTTTATTGTAGCACCATTTCTAAAACCCGTCTTCCATAAGCTATAGAAAGTTGTTTCAACGATAAACGAGAAGGGACCTCCTAACAGAATCCGTCGAATATGTTCTAACAAACCTTTCCAGGAGAGCACTCTGCAATACTAGGTAAAAACCATAGTCGCCTAAGACTGTGGCAAAAGTGAGGTGTTGCCATAGAAATGTAAATAAATTCGAGTTACGTGAATGGTAGCCTGCCCTGCTATCTGCGCGGTTTAACGCGTTGCTTCCCGAGAGGGAAGGCGTGCCGGTGCCCGGCACGAATCCGCCCGGCGGATTAGTGTCGGGTTCCGGTGTGCTGGCCAGCCTGTGGATGATTTTTAGGGCGGTTTTCCATCTACCGCGGCGAATGAAAAGTTCCTGGGGGGGGGGGGGGGGGGGCACTGGGGGCCGGGCCCAACCGCACAATAACCCTGGGTTTGGTGTGGGACGGCGGTGGGGTGGGTGGACTGCTGTGGCCTGATGTGGGGTTGTGAACCACTGAGGGCTACGGCGGAAAGAAGGCTCTCCGTCGTTTCGAGTTCCCCAGTTTCAGTACACACAATACATACAATATGTGAATGCTCGTAGAAGACATGCGGAAGACATGGGATGCGGTAGCAGCAAGCCATTGTTGACACAGAATTTCTCTGGGCGAGCGGATTGTAATTATTAAGCTACAGTTTATTTAACTAATATAAATGAATAACTCTTGAACGTTTGAAGATGATAAATGAAAGATCTCTAGGGGAGGCATTAAGCTAGATACTCAAAACTTGGATGCCTACTAATTTATTCTCTTGACATTTAATTAATTATCATTACATTAACTGAGCATGGTAGAGAGAGCTACGAAAGACAGAGTGTGATAGATTTACGTATATGTTACGTGAAAAGTATGTAAAAAAGCAGAACAAATGCTCAAGTGTTGACTAAAATGTCACTTCAGCGATAACTGTCAAAGTTAAATACGAACAGTGAGAGAGACTGAAAATCGGAATATACGTATAATACGAACAGAAACTGGACGTAGAACCTTAGAGGACAATAAACCACATATTTTGCTTGTTTTTATAACTGATCATTGTTATTAACGTGTTGTTTTAAATTTATTTTATTGATCATAACTGACTTAATACTTAATATAGACTTCGAACAAGATGTCAAACGGTGCATATTGGAAGCGCGCAACCGATGTCAATTTTGGAATTTCATCGCATATATTAATTATAGGGAAGTTGACTATACTTAAAATAAGGGTGTCAGTCGTCAAAGGCCATGTTAGGGGCGGTGAAGCCAGCCAGTGCAGTGCTTGGCCACAAATGAAACATAGGAGTGGGAGCTTCAGATGGTCAAGCGATTAAAACATTTAGCATTTTTGACAACGGTCGAGAAAGGAGTGGAGGCTGTAAATGCCCGGCAGGAAGTAACGACCATCTTTCGCGCACCGAAAAAAGTCAAAAATATACTTGGCTCAACCTAAGACCACCTGGGGTTGCAGACGCCGGGCATTTACAATATTGAGTGCGAATGTGGGATGGAATATATCGGACAGACACAACGATCTATCTCCCAGCGCTGTTCTGAACACATCAGGAACGTACGACTAGGACAGAGAAACAAGTCCGCGGTAGCAGAACATAGCATTATCGAGGTATACACCATCGAATTCGAAAAAACGAAGAAGCTGTTCAGCGCCAACGGTTTCTGGGACTCGATCTTCAAAGAGGCAGTGGAGTAACGTCTGCACAACAATTTAGTAAACAGGGATAGCGGTTTTCAGCTCAGTGCAGCGTGGAATCCCTCAATTGACAAAATACGTCAGGAACGCTCCGATCTGAAGGCAGCGGCGTCCGCAGACAGATAGTATAGCCACCGGGTCTCGACGCCGGGCAGCGCCTCCCCCCCCCCCCACCCCCCCTACCTCTTCATCTACCCGGTACCCGCTTCCGGAGGAGCGTGATTGGATCGCCTACAATAGCGAATGACGGCCTAGCAGCTATATAGATATGCAGAACACAGCATCCTGACACTTCGCACTTCGCCAGAAGATGATGGGTACGAAACCCATTGAAACGTTGTGACAAGACGACGCCACCACTCGGCTGATAACCCGAGAAGAATTCATCAGTACAAGAAATTGTTGTCATTCTGTTAATTTACCCTCCTGGAGGTTTCTCCTTTTTAAAAACTCAGTCTCTGAGTCGCTCCATGTTTGCACTGAACTAATAATACAGTTCACAAAGCAACAACAAAGATAATACGTCACTGTTGAGGCTCGCCGTTTGAAACGGAAACACTTGCCTATAGTTAGTAGTAGCATTCAGCCATCTCCAGAAACAAATTACACGCTGTGGCGGCTCGTGTAAAATTTTACCGGTGTGCTGCAATATTACAAAGGTAATCAGATTGTGCTTCACTATGTCCTCATGATAGGTGGTACTAAATATTGCTGTGACGTTAGCTTCAATTAATGCACTTGGATCAAGAATGTTGTTTATATACTTATTATTTCCACTTTTTTTATTAATGCATTAATATGTCCCAGAGTTTTCACTCCTAGTGTAGCAAACGCATAACGGTTCCCGAATAACAAACATGGACAGCAAGAAAGTGCACTGCAAAAAACACAGCAGCCAATCCAAATCTTTTAAGACACTTTCGTACTAAATTTCATCATATACCCGTTTTTTTACCACCACCTACAGCTTTTTGACTTCAAGTGTAGTACTCGTAACTAAATTAAATATATTACCTTTGTTGTTGTCGTCTTCAGTCCTGAGACTGGTTTGATGCAGCTCTCCATGCTACTCTATGCTGTGCAAGCTTCTTCATGTATAAAATGAACTACTTAAATATATATAAATTTTGTAATTAATGGTTTAATATTGGTAGCAGTGAGAATCGAACTGAAGTCGATGAACTGTCATTCACTGCACACGACCAGTGCGCCATTGTACTAATACATGTGAAATAATGTAGGAACTTGAAAGGGAGAATCTTTATGCTTCTACTCAAGTGGTCTGACAAAAATTGGTGAGCACAGTTCCACACCCTCCCCTTATTACATTTAAATTTGGAGTAGTTCTACTTAGCTCTTTAACCCTCACTTCCTTCTCCAAGCCCCTTTAACTTATCATCTACAGTATTCGTTACGTTGCTTGCACAATATTTAACACGTACTTTCAGAGAAAAATACTGAGCTGGTACTGTGGGCAACGTAGCCCCATTAGTACTAGCAGACAGTCGAAAACAGAAAGCTGTGTCCCTTCTCCGAGTCCGCTCGACACTGGTTTGTAGTTATCGCAGAGAGAGCGCTACAAAACATGTTTTCGTCCATTTTATTTGCTTACCTGCACGCGTAAGAAAATAAATGGTGTAATTTTAATGCAATTTCAAGCTCGCATTAGAAGATAAATGGCATCATTATTGTGCGATTTTTACAGTGTGCTGGAGCACATTAGCACATGATCACCAGCTATCACTGATTTCAGCGATATATTGTCTGAGGTATTACGAAAAATTGGAAAATTTGTGATTTAGTAGAAGAATTAATTAAAAACACTAAATAGTAAACGATGATTACTTCGGACAGATACGAAGTCAGTAACCTCAGAACAAGAGGGACCTTTTTTGAACTCCTGCAGGAAATATCTACGTTTACCAGAAATGAGAACGTGTTCTGCGTGGATTGTTACTGCGTTATTTATTTCACAGTCGTGATTTTGACATATGTGCGATTTTCAAATGACAACGAAACACGAATTCCGTCAGTAATGTCACAGGATAAAACATTTGTCACCCCCTTAAAACAGCACAGTGGTTTCTTCGAAGCGCTGTTGCTGGTGTAGTGCTGTAACTGAGCGCTTATTTCATCATCCACCACTGATGTAAGGCATTACACTGAAGTGGTGTGTATGTGCCACTCAGGTGTTGCAATCAGCGTAGTGAGATGGGTCGGCTTGGATTCATGACAGAATAGCAGAAGAGAGCTATCGGTTTGCCCACGGCCATATCGTGAATGAAGCAGAGACAGAACAGCTTCAGTCCCCGTATCAGCACAGATTTAAAAAGCGCCTCTCGTTCGAAACTCAGCTTCCCCCTTTCTCACATGATATCTTGCGAACCACTGGGCAATATACGCGTACAATATTCCTAGATTTCTAGAAAGTGTATGGCCCAGCGTCCCACTTCAGACTGTTAAAGAATATACGAGATACGGAATAGTTTTCCTGATTTATGAGTGACCCGAAGGCTTGATAGGTAACAGAAGCCACTACGTCGTTCTTGACGGCGAGTGTTGATCAGACGAAGGGGTATTGCCAGGATATCCAAGGAAAGTGCGACAGGATCGCTCTTGTTCCCTATATATATAATATCTGACAGGTAGGCTGAGCACCAAACTGCGACTGTTTGCTGATGACACCTTAATATTCGGGGTAGTATCATTGTCGAATGGCTGTAGAAGGATACATGATGACTTAGAATATTTATTTGACGGGATACTGGCAACTTGTTCTAAATGTAGAAAAAATGTAAATTAATGCAGGTGACTAGGGAAAACAATCCTGTAACGTTCGAATACAGTTAGTGATGTAATGCTTGACACAATGGTATCGATTAAGTAATTAGGGGCAATGTTTTAAAGCGATATGAAATGGAACGAGCAAGTAGGGAAGGCGAGTAATCGATTTCGGTTTACTGGGAGAGTTTTATGCAAGTGTCGATAATCTACAAAGTAGACGGCGTACTGAATACTTGTACGACCCATTCTTTAATACTTCTTGAGTGTTTGGGATCACCATGTCAGATTAAAGGAAGACATCGCAGCAATTCAGAGACGTGCTGCTAGATTTGTTACTAGTATCTTCGATCAAAGCGCGAATGTCACGGAGATGCTTCGTGAACTGAAATGGGAATCCCGGGAGGAAAGACGGCGTTCTTTTCGCGAAACACTAATGAAAAATTATTGTACTTCGGTTACCGTAAGCATGGACAGCTTTTACTTTCCTCTCAAAATCTATGTGAACGAAAGTTGTGTTTTCATTTGTCTACGTCTTCATAATTGGTACGCTGTGGATATCCTGTCTCTGGCAGCCGTGTTCACAAAGCAATCCTTATATGTTGCTGGCTTGATAAACACTGAGACTATCGCACCTCAAATGGCCTGTTAATTCACCCAAACCTAATCCCACACATAACAACAGAGACTGTTTGGAACAGTGGGTGGAATATATCATTCTACGTCCCCATAAGTGAATGTCTTCAGCTACAAGGGGTATTAGTGGTATAAATGCAGATACTTTTATTGGTGACTGAGGACCGCGTACTGAACAATATTTCATCAATATTTACATCATTTGCAGGCTAATTTTATAGCTGTTAGTAGTAGTATGGTTTTAGGTTGGTTAGTAACTCCGCGTACAGTCGTGGACAAAACGAGCGAGACCCCTCGCCTTTTCGTTATCCTGATCCGCACAGCTTTAAAGTCTGCTACACAGCGAACAGGCAAGGCGACAAAGTGCTACCAACATACTATGCACAGGCGTGAAATTTAAAAACTATCCGAAATGTGTCAGACTGTTTTCAATCATGTGTAAGACTATATTAATGCTGATTAGTGTATTAACCACAACACCTAAATATAAGATATAAATAAAAGGAGAAACGCTAATTAGTACGAACTGTACTAATAATAATGAATTTCAGCTTATCGAGATAACATACCTGTTTTAGTAAGACAAAGTAACCCAGATCGTTACGAATTAGCAAAATATTATGCGCATTCGGCCGCGAAATGGTCTGTGTCAACGTTCAGACCAGTCATACTGGATTACCGTTGCTGACCTTCCATGAAAGTGCGCAAATTTAGCAATGCGTGAAGATTCATAACTAAATTCAGTTAAAAATCATTCAGTGCCACACTTAAGTCAATTCAATTACTGACAGAAGTTGAAAAACGTAGGTAGTAACAAGTATGAAATTCTATAAGAGTTTCGTATCGACATCCACAGGGCGCCCGTACAGAATAAAGGTAGGTATAAAACGTATTGGGGACGCGACAATTTCTTAAAATTCCTTTACTGATAGTCTATCTGCCTCCATTGAGATTAGAACCGAAAACAAACCAGACCTCCCTTGCAGTAGCAAACACCTTTCACTACGCTA
This sequence comes from Schistocerca serialis cubense, assembly GCF_023864345.2. Classification (NCBI taxonomy): domain Eukaryota; kingdom Metazoa; phylum Arthropoda; class Insecta; order Orthoptera; family Acrididae; genus Schistocerca; species Schistocerca serialis. The sequence goes on from NC_064638.1 coordinate 710,905,290, forward strand.
GCAGACAACCCAGGCAATCAGCCCTCTATTATTACCCCAGACATGAATAATCCGGCGATTTCGCAATGAAAATGGCAAAATGATCTACAGTTTCTGTTGCATAGAGCTTTCTGCACTCAAAAACATGTATCGTCTACCTTTACGTCACGGCTTTTGTGACAATCATTCTGGATGTGTATCAAAATAACAAAAAACTGTTATTAGCGAGTAAATTTAGTGGGATAATTCTGCATCACCCCAGGAAATAAACGGCGACGTAGCTGCCAAACGTATTCTACAATGTTTAGAATTCTCCATTAGACATGCCACATCCAGAAAACGTTCATTAGCCGAAGTGTTTCTTAATGCTCGCACATCTAAAACGCGGTGACATTAATAGTGAGCTCTGAATTACCACGTGTATAGGTAAATGGATTTTATTTGCAATCTTGCAAACGTGATTTGGATCGAAAGCGTAGCTACGATTAATATGCTGATGTATCGACTGCAACTGGAACATTTCGAATAAAGAGTAGGGGAAATTATTATGCGGCCCTCATCTTCAGTAACTGTGGTAGCTATTTTCGTCGTTAGGATTTCGTCATGTAAATCGGTAAAAATGGAACATTACTAGTCTCACTTTCTTGGCCGTCTGTTCGTCTACCCAACCCTTAAAACCCGTTTACCTCAGTACGGATGGACATAATAATCAGAAATGTATCGCACTTCCTGCGGTACACGGTCCCTTGGTGGTGTAAAAAAGTGAGCTATGTCAACGCAATCTAAAGATACGGCCATTTATGTAAAGAAAATTTACGCGAAAGGTCAAAAAATGGCTCTAAGAACTATGCCTCCAAACTGCTTAGGTCATCAGTACCCTAGACTTTGAATTACTTCAACCTACCTAACCTAACACACATCCATGTTCGGGGAAGGATTCGAACTGACGGCGCAAGCAGCCGCGCGGTCCGCGATATGACGTCGTTGAACGCACGGCTAACCTGCGCCGGCAAGCTGTTAATATCACCTGGTGTTACTGAAAAGTTATTCAGTTCTGGTGAATGATTTTCTGCGCAGTCCATTTAAGAAAGAATAACTAAAATATATTTGATGTTACGGAAGAGGAAGGACGCCTAATTCATTTCCCCTTGTCTTTATTCATGATGTTAGACTCTCAATCTGAGCATACGTACTATCCATGACCACACTTTAGATCCAAGTCATAGTCACATATATGCGAATACAACACATTGGCTTGTACTTGAGGTATTTCGTTTCCCACGAAGTGATGGCAGACGATGCTGTGGCGTCTCCGAAGCGCGAGTTTCTCCAGTTTCTAGCTATCTCAGCACATCAGCTGAGCGAACTTGCATAGTATGTTGGTAGCACTTCGTCGCCTTGCCTGTTATGCTGTGTAGCAGACTTTAAGGAGAGTAGGTACGTCCCATACCCACAGTGTTAAACTTGCAATATTGATGACCCATTATCTCAGAACCTGTGACAGTTTGAGATCTGAAGTTTTTGGGATGTACTGTATCACTCCTTTTCTGATAACTCCACCAGAATCAAAATGTACAGAGAAATAATTAGCTAGTTATGATTTTTTAAAAACGTTGTCCAATATTTTCTTTTAAAGTCAACTTTTTCTTCCGTAAGTAAAAAACCGTTAGAGGTAGAGATGTTTTGGGAGGTTCAGTAGTTGCAGTATACTAAGTGGTAACATAGTGTAAAATTAAGAGATATGTATCTGTAATAGGTCCTGAGATAATGGGTCAAATAATTTTAAAAATGACATTTCAGGCAAATCAAGTTCAAACATTTTATTTGATATTAACTTACACATGGAGGCATGCCAGCTTCTAGAAACAGCCAGGCCCATAATCAGCATTGTCTGGATCCTGTTCTTGACTATCCTGCAAACCTAGAAGCTTCCTCCTTTTCCTGCCTCTTGCTTCTTTAGTCATTTCCTCTGCTGCACTCTGGGCTTTCATGATCCTAAGTCGATCCATTCGCTAAAAGGCTTGCAGTGTGTTGGCACCTGGAGTGATACCAAGTTCCTCTAGTACCCCAATTCTTCTCTTTATACCATCGTTAAACGTTATCACAGCATCAAAAACACCCAAGCATAGAGTTTTCCTTCCTACAAAGACAGTTTATGGTATGCGGGTCCAAATTACATTATTGAAAGACTCATTCGGGTTTTGTGTTCGACCATGGAGACATTTGGAAAGAAGGTCAGAATGAGCTAATTCTCTACATATTGGTTTAATAGCTTCCATCACTGCAGATGGTATGCTATTTTTGTGCCTAAATTGTTCCTCGCTACCCGCTGCCTGAGCTTTGCGGTATTTGCTTGTAATACTCGCCATTGTAGTGTTAGGCAGCTGGCTGTGAACAGCGCGTAGCGTTGCGCAGTTGGAGGTGAGCCGCCAGCAGTGGTGGATGTGGGGAGAGAGATGGCGGAGGTTTGCAATTTGTCATGAACTGATATATATATTATGACTTGTGATGATATTAAGGTAAATACATTGTTTGTTCTCTATTAATATCTTTCATTTGCTAACTATCCCTATCAGTAGTTAGTGCCTTCCATAGTTTGAATCTTTTATTTAGCTGGCAGTAGTGGCGCTTGCTGTATTGCAGTAGCTTGAGCAGCGAAGATTTTTGTGAGGTAAGTGATTTGTGAAAGGTATAGTTTAATGTTAGTCAGGGCCATTCTTTTGTAGGGAATTTTGAAAGTCAGATTGCGTTGCGCTAACAAAATATTGTGTGTCAGGTTAAGCACAGTCGTGTATAATTGTTCAAAGGGGACGTTTCATATGGCGACCCTGCCAGGATTCGAACCTGGAATCTTCTGATTTTTTCTTGTAGTTTGTGTATTTAGTGTAGCTTTTGTTTATTGCTAGCGCGTAATTGTAGAGAGAATTTCCTTTGTAGTTGCAGTCTTTCATTGTTGTATAGTAAAACAGTTGTGGCATGCATGTAGATTTGCACCAAGTATTTCGCAGCTGCGCTTGCAATTAACTAGATATTATTTTCAGTGCTATGTTAATGTATTCTCTTATTTTTGATCTTCAAATTGTGTTTTTCTGTGTTGTCGTGTGAAATACTGTGACAATAATGGCGTGTGAAAAACGTAACACTAGGCTCCAAACTAAACTGAGAAATAATAGTGATGACGAGCGTAGCTTATCAGCGCCGCCGAGTAATGAATTTACTAATGTTCAAAGTAGTAATTTGGTAACTGTGCACAGGGAAATGGAGCGGGCGTCAAACAATGGCGTGGACAGTGAAACAATTAGTGAAGAGGGAAGTATTATCGATCGACCGGTCGGCAATAGCTCGCCTCAGGAAGCCGAAATGACACGACACGATCTCGCAAATACTGTCGATTCAGGTTTTGGATCCTCGCCGTTTTCTCGAATAAGTCAAGACACATTTTCTGCTTGTCAAAACGTGAATGTTTCCGGTGTAAATTCACTGCCGAAAAGCACTGAGGAACATGTTTCAGACACCAATGCATTGTTATTACAATTAATACAACAAATGGGACAGACACAGCAAAAGCTTCAAAAGTTAGACACAGTGGAACAAAATCTAAAAAAGTTAGACACAATGGAACAACACCAGAGACAAACACAGCAACAGTTAGACACAGTGGAACAAAATCTCAAAAAGTTAGACACAATGGAACAAAATCTTCAAAAGTTAGACACTACACTTGAACAAACACGTGAAGATTTAACCACTGAGTTACATAACATTGAATCGAAATGTCAAAAAGTCTGTAATGACGTAAAAACACAAATTTGTGAGCATTTTCAACCTATTTTTTCGCGGCATGAAAATGCATTACAGAATCACGAAGCAGCCATAAAAGAACTGCAAGCCATTGTTCATGAAAATCATGAGACCTTGTGGGCTAAAATTGACTCAGTTGCATCTACCGATTCGGTTACGCAACTTGCAAAAACTCAGGAAAACTTTAAGGACACAGTAGATACTCTGAAACTTGGTTCAGAAAAACACACTGAAGAAATAAGTACACTATCGGAGAAAGTAGCCGAACTTTCGGATCAGGTCACTAACTTATCTACAAAGGTAGATGATGATCTGAATGACACAAGACCCGTAGCCTTCACTCACACAGAAGAGTATGAACAAATAAGAAAATTCAAACAAAATCAGAATCAAATTAATACACAACACCAAAGAGAAATCCGGGAAGTACAAGATCAGCTGACACAGGTAATACAAGAATTACGTATTTCAGAGGACACTCGCGCTCCAACACGGGAAGAGGGACTTAGAAACACGGAAAAGCCGCAAAATAATAACACAGGGCATTTCGGAAATTATGAAAGAAATTGGCAATGTGCACCGAATTTTGAGATGGAACGGCCGACACGACCTAACAATGACCGATATGCGACTCGCCGACATGACGATTTTGACTATAAGCTGTTCATTACTACACGTAAATTCAAAACATTTAAGAATTCTGGCAACGACATTCATCCACAAGCATGGCTCCATCAATTCTCTCATTGTTTTCCTCCCAACTGGTCGTTGGAACACAGATTAGAATTTATGTGTGGCTACTTAGAGAATGAACCAGCTGTAAGAATGCGATCGGTAATTCACGATTGCCACAGTGAAGGAGAGTTTTACCATGCCTTCCTCTCAGCATATTGGTCTCAAGCCACACAAGACCGTGTAAAACATAGCATCATAATGATGAAACGTTTCGAAGAATCTGAATTTTCCAGTCTTATGAAATATTTTGAAGACATGTTGCATAAGAATCAGTATCTTTCAAACCCATACAGCCCCTCAGAACTCATCCGCATTTGCTTAATCAAACTGCCTGAACATTTACGACATATTATTTTGGCAGGGCGTTGCAAAGACGACATTGAAGCATTTCAGGGACTGTTACAAGAATTAGAAATTGACACTGACAATCGCGGAACGCGAAACCAGGAACACAGCAATTACAGGTCACATCCGTCGCAATTCCGCGATGAAAGAAGTAATAACTTTACACGACAAGGCTATTCTCACAACACAAATCGTGACCAAAACAGACACCACCCGTATGACAACCGTTGGCAGAGTAATAATAGTTACAGAGAAAGATCGCATTTCCGTAGTAATGAATATGACAGAGACAATCAGAGAAACAGACAATATGGGAATCAAAACAAGTATTATCAAGGGAGGCAGAATAACTTCAGACGCAACAGTTCGGCGCAGAGTTACGATTCAGGGAGAAATTCTCCACCACATGACCGACAAACAAGAAACTATGTAAACTACCGACAAAACGACAGACGTGAATTTCATCAGAACTGGCGGGATTCTAACAGAGCTGGGCCCTCTCGTCACGGTGAATTTGTAGAAGTTAGGTCTCCAAATCCCAGTAACGACGCGCGGCAACAAAGAGACAGACAATGACTCGCACCGCAGGCATACACGTGCGCCGGCTGGCTCCGAGAAAAATAACATTATATCTGGTACTGCTAATGAGATTTTAATGCAACTTTTGGTTTACTTGAAAATACACTCTGTATTTAAAGTGCTTTCTGAGAGATACCAGATGACACAGAGGTTAGTTTATGTGACAGCTACACGATTTTATCACGACGCTACTAATGAGTGACAATTTACAATGTTGATTTTGCGGTGTTTCTGTTTTATATCTGCACAGTTTTCTGAAATCTTCTGGAAAGAAAAACATGTTTTAGTAGTAACTTTTGTGGTATAGCTACAAGGAGACAGCCTTTTCCATAGCACAACAATACGTTACAGCACAGTACTTTCATCATCACAACTATAAGCGTAATAACTAAGATATCTCTACGCAAAGCATTTCACTTTTGTGTATCATGAGGTAAGTACATTGACTTTAGCAGAACTTTGCTTACAGAGGACGATAACTACGACAGTTCCACAGAATTATCTTACAGCAAGACGCGCATTTAGCGCTACAGGACACGCATTTGAGTGATTAATCTTATACTTAAAACACTTATTTTCAAAGATTTTTTAATTACAAAGAAAGTTTTCCGTGATACATTTCATTCCATTGCTGTAATTTGTAACACCTGAGGGTATAATTACGTTTATCCTCAGGGGGGTACACGCTTACTTTGTGTACCATGTGTGTGGCAACCACAAGGAACCATAGCTAATATGGTATTTGCTTATACAACTTTACACATCGGTACCATATTTCTCCAACACATAATTACACAACTATCTGATCATTTAACTGAGACAGACAAACGTTTTTACTATATCAGTGACAGATGTTTACGTAATTACACAGCTGGACAACTTCACACTTATGAAACTGTATTTTGTCTGTACTTTGTGAAACTGTTCATATTTTTTTGGAACCATTGTGATACTATGAGAGCTTTGAATGATGTATTTGGTATGGATTATGATTTTTAAAGTACGTTTGAGGCAGATGACATTTTTGACATGAGCAGAGAATTTTTTTAATTATTGGAGGAAGCTACGACGATTTTGAGATTTGACTGAGGTGTTATGATGTTATTTTTACGACGACGATGTGTATTATGCTGCTGAGGTATGTTTACGATTAATAGGCTGAGGCTACTATATGAGTTATTTGATTATGCTTCAAATTTATAATGACGAAATATTGACGAGTGTCGATGAATATGTATATGTGTAATAAGGTAAGGAGTAATGAATAGTGGGTAGGGACTCTTGACTTGTGAAAAAGGATGTTGGAAACCAAGAATCGTACTTTAAGAGTTATGACATGTGTGAATCATGTGTGAATGTATCACAATGCCACTGAACATTTTTTGGACACTGTTATATTCATAGGATTTTGTTTCTACAGATTTGCAACGCTAATTCTTGACCTGTCAAATATTTTGTATATATGACTGTCACTGTAGCGGTAAATATTTCCGTACGAAAGTTAAGTGACCACCTGCACGTAATGCGTCGCGGGCACCCAGCTGTGTCAGACGCCTGGAGAAAAAGCCATTATTGCGAGCCCTTTTCAGCGGCACAGGTAGAAAAAAAAAAGGGGACGTGGGACGTGTCAAACACCTGGAGAACAAGCCATTAGGGTGTGCCTTTCATCGCTAATGCGACACCCTCGTTACTTGAAAACATATGATTACTCACACTTTGTGCTAATTACTGAAATGCTTATGAATTGATGGGAAATATTCGTACATCTGCACACCTGATTACGACAAGCGTCTTTCTACGAGAGTTGAGAGCTACTAACTTATGAAATGTCACATGACTACTGAATGATATTTTTATGCTTTGCTTTTCATTGTTGCTTATTTCATTTGACATCTGTTTTCCAGCTGTGTTGCAGCATTGCTTTTATAAAATAAAATGCATTTGCTAATGTGAACACTTTCTGTCAACAGATCTATTAAATAATTATTTTATGATCCACATTCTTTAAAAAAGGAGCACTTGGAAAGGAAAGAACAATAAGAAGGATCTAGTAACAGTAACACATAATTTTCTTTTCAAGTACATGGTAATATTTCTTTTTACAATCAGTTGTTGTGGTGCACCACTTTAATTACTTAGACATTAAGATGTGATTATACATTTCCCTTATCTGCATTGTTATCTTTAGTGTACTATTTTTTCTGCTTGAGCTATGTCATGTTTTGATATAAGTTATTACATTTGCTGCTGCTAGCTTTGCCAATCTGTATTTTTTGTCATTGCTGCTTGTGTTAATTGTTTTGTGCTGCTGCATTGCCTCGTTCCTTAGTTTAGCATCTGAGCTCAGTAGATTTAAGTTAGCTTAAGAGGGGGTAGCCTCTAAGAGAATGAGTTGCGATGAATTGGAAGAAATGCATTGAGAAAACAGGTTTAGGTAGGATTTTCTTGGAAATAAATGATGAGGTAAGATAATGGAAAATAAAAATGAGGTAAGAAATGTGTGAACATATAAACACAGAAAGCATGCTTAGTTAGAATTTTTTTGGTGGAAACAAAGGATGAAATAAGAGGAAAGATATATGAAGTTTTGGGTTGGACTGCAGTACCAAATGTTACAGTGAAAACGAACCCTGTCCTTTCCTATTGGTGTTATCCCACTATGTGTGTGTGTACCCTTGTGTATTTGTTTTCTTCCTGTCTCTGTGTAATTTCATAGAATTTTTTCTTTTAATATTAAGCTACATTCACTATGATGAGGAATACTGTTATCCTCAAATACAATTGGCATTAATAATGTGTTATTTACTTTGTAAAGATGTTTAGACATTGTTTATTGTTTTGTTTTAATGCTCATGTGTAAAGTTGATGTTTCAATAATTATTCTGATCTATGTATGTACTTATGTCATAATTCCTGTAACATTGATGTATATGTTTATTTCTATTCTTTTGTAAAGCCTGTTTTACTACAAATGTTATCTGTATTGTTATGTTTTTAATGATGTATTTTGTACCTTTGTAATTGTATTCTTATGTTATAAAATTGTAATTGTCACCAGTTCATGATATTATTAACATGTAAGTTACATTTCACTGCACACGTTTCTGTTGGTCATAGTACATGGACAATATGTGAGAAGTAGGGACTGTTAGTGTTTGCACGTTTGTTAATAATTCTGCAAGGGACTGGATAACAGCATTGCTGGTTCTAAGGACAATTCCAAAAACTTTGTGAGTGCACAAGTGATGGTTTATGGACTTGCTATATTATCCGCAAGACTCTTCAATGGTGATTGTGCACCTGCACAGTCACAACAGATGGCTGCTGGCTATCTCTACAAGGACTACAGTGGGTCTACATCTTTGATGATCCATCAATACCATTATCTCTACAAGGACTACAGTGGGTCTGCACCTCTGGTGGCCCACCAATACCATACTCTCTACCAGGACTACAGTGGGTCTGCTCTGTGATGACCTACCTACCAATATTCTTCCAAACTACGACTGACTCTGCTGTGGGTTTGCTCTGTTGTGGCCCGTTATCTGTCAGCATGTCAAGAGTCAGCACTGTTTTTCCGTTGAAAGGACAACACTACTTCTTCAAGACTGCATGGAAATCCACTACTTCTGTGTGCAATTTCTTTTACTAATGAGACTTTGTGAAAAAAAACCTGTAATTACTGTTATGATGTACGATTAGGACTGTCTTTATGGACTGTGAGACAATTTTAGCTTTTGACCAACATAATATCAATAAGTGTGTGCATTTGATTTCTTTGTTATTGTAATTATGAAAAATTTTTTCAAATCTGTATTGGCCACTGCCCCATCCAATTTGTAAAAATTTTTGTGGGGAGCATGGGGGCTATGTAAGTAGGCTGTTTATGTTTTCTCTATGTAAGTAGGGTGTTTATGTTTTCTCTATGTAAGTAGGCTGTTTATGTTTTCTTATTGGCAACGTTACGTAGCACTCAATATGAAAATCACTGGCTGTGCTGTGTGCAGTCTGTGGCTGCTTTGCATTGTTGTAATACTCGCCATTGTAGTGTTAGGCAGCTGGCTGTGAACAGCGCGTAGCGTTGCGCAGTTGGAGGTGAGCCGCCAGCAGTGGTGGATGTGGGGAGAGAGATGGCGGAGGTTTGCAATTTGTCATGAACTGATATATATATTATGACTTGTGATGATATTAAGGTAAATACATTGTTTGTTGTCTATTAATATCTTTCATTTGCTAACTATCCCTATCAGTAGTTAGTGCCTTCCATAGTTTGAATCTTTTATTTAGCTGGCAGTAGTGGCGCTTGCTGTATTGCAGTAGCTTGAGCAGCGAAGATTTTTGTGAGGTAAGTGATTTGTGAAAGGTATAGTTTAATGTTAGTCAGGGCCATTCTTTTGTAGGGAATTTTGAAAGTCAGATTGCGTTGCGCTAACAAAATATTGTGTGTCAGGTTAAGCACAGTCGTGTATAATTGTTCAAAGGGGACGTTTCAGCACCATGAATCAACACCAGGTGGACAAAGACCATGTATAGGTGTATCATCATAGGAAGATTTGTGGAAGAATGTAGCCCACACTGCTCGATTCATCCCTTGTAGGTCATGTGTATTGTTTCTTATTGCCGTTCCATAATAATGCTGGAGTTCATCAATGTTTTTGTCTGTAAGTCTTCCTTTACCATTTAGAGTCTTTCCATCAGATAACTTTTTTCTTTTGTCTGCTTCAATTTTAGGAGACGTGTTCCCATCGGTTTTTGAACGTGGCCCACACATTCAACCTTAACAATCTGCTTATTACCATAAGGTTGGCTGTCCACTACTGATTTGTAAGCTTTTGAATCACCATCCCCCAAGTACCCAGTGTAACACACACCTCTCTCCTGTTGTGAACGTCTGAACATAGAAACAACTGCAGTAGCCTCCATATCGCCACAGTTCCCTCATAATTCTTAGCACAATTTGTTTTATGGCTTTCACTTGTTTCATCAACTGATTTACACTGATTACAGTATTTAGTTAGCACTTCAAAGTCTAAAACTTTGCCTGTGTCAACACTAGTGACAGTTGCAAATGTATTTTTTTTATGTGTGACCTCTCTTCTGCCATGTGCCATCAACTGCTACAGATAAGTCTGATGTGTTATTTAATTCTACTGCTTCTTTAGCAGCAGTCTTCATAGAAGCAACGGCAACAGATTTGACACATTCACCAATTACTTTTGTGTACTTACTTGATCTGGTTGGTGGGTTTGGTAACTTCAGCGTTGCACGTAATACTTCAGCTGCAGTCAATCCTTTCCCAATGCACCTCATTCCATACAGGAATCTAACATTGCTCTCAAACAAGTCATTATTGCACTTTTCATAAGTCCAAAATGATGTCGAGAGCCTGCAAACTTCGCACTGAGTATCAAGTTTGTTAGCCAGTCCAGTCCTTGCGGATGAGTCCTCAGAGATGCTAATTTGCCCACCACAAACCTTACATGACACAGAATCTTGCAAAACTTGTCCTAACACACTCAAATCTAAAAGAACATAACCTAAACTATTTTGATCTTTGCCAATAAATAAATCCTCATGGTCTCCAAGTGTCCTCTTCGAAGCACTAGTAGGCGTGCCCTTATCACGGGTCTGTGAAAAATCTATTTCAGGATCAACACTGGATTCAGATTTTGTGATATGCTGATTTCCATGGAAACGTCGCTTCTTAAAACAACCCTTTCTTTTCGTCATGTTTAAAAGAGGTATAAGAGCGTATAATAACACACCAAATCACTATGTTTTCAAATCAAAACTTATGAAACACGACAACCACAAAGTAAATAAACAAAATGCATGTGCTATACCGCCATTTCTGTTTACGCAGTGCATCCAACCTCTTAACACGAACATTAACATGATTTCAAGGAATAAATAGCTGAAAACCACAGCCATCTAGATTGAATAGTTCAAGAGATAGAGATACTTAGGCAAGTCAGTGCAGAACGACCGGATAATTTTACACACACACTGTTGACTTTGAAATGATAAAAACTACGCTTCCAATTGGAGTTTTTCGACAAATAATGCATCAAATTATTCAGGGGAGATCAAATATTAATAAGAGGTAATAATCCGAAAATGACACTTTTTGACCAATTCCGCCATACGTACTAACCTTAAAGCTGTGCGGATCAGCATAACGAAGAGGCGAGGGGTCTTGCTCGTTTTGTCGACGACTGAACATTTGGCAAGCGATTAATGCTTATTTTCCTCTGGGCAGCAGTTCAGGTGTGGACGCGTGGTTTTAAAAGGGTTTGCCTATGCTGACAGGGGTTGTCCACTTAGTGCTACAGTTACGACTTTGCAGGACACGTCACGTGGTAAATTACGTGACGTGTCTGCTGAAGACTGTCAGTCGCAGAGAAAATACAACTAACACACTGAAATCAGTACCTAGAAAGTTACCGATGATCAAAATATCTGCACTTATATCCATAAAACACTGTATATGGCATTCCTAAGAAACTTCTGGACTCTCTTCGTCGCCGGACTTCAGGCATTATCGACGCTAGACGCAATGCTACGCGGTAGTAAGTGTGATGCTTATGACTGGTTCGCCGTCATATGCTTCACCGTTAAAAGGGCATCGTCCTTCTGTGCAACCGTATTTACGTGTTTTGTTTCATCTCCGTGATAGTAAAGAGAATTCATAGCCGTTTGTATCAAAAGCGCTGAACTGACTTATCGCTTGAAAATGCCATACCTCCGAAATCACGATTGTGGGATGGATAAAATAAAACCTGTAATAGTTCTGGCTAAACATGTTGTCGTTTCTGTAATGCTGCAGAACAGTGGATCCACACTAATAATAAATAGCCCGTGTTACGTTTCAGCTCGCACTCACTCTACTTCTGAGCAGTGACTGTCGGGTTATTTAGCGGAAGTATTTAATTAAAAGTTTGTCCGCTGTGCCGGTGGAAAGGAGAGGGAAAGCATACAGTGGTCTCTGTCACCGCTCTTTCAGCAAATTCAGTGAGTGGCTTCTTTTAATGTACTTCGACAAGTTTTCCCTCCCTAACGAACACCCACCCTCTTACTTTCCAGTTGAGAAGCGTCCACTCGATAGCGCCGTTTCCCCGGTTATCCAACAGCGGTGCCAAGCTTTACGCCCTCTCTGGAGTTAACGCCCCTCCGTATTAAATCCACTTGGCGCCAAGATACCGATTCTGAGACATTCAAAGCAGCCGATGAGTTTCTTATGTCGAGAGAAGGATGCTTATCAAACAAGAGAAGGGTAGTAATACATTCCGTTGAACGCTCGTAGGATCTTTTAACGCTCTTGAGTAGGACGGCCACACGAGTGCTAACACGCTTTTTATAGTTCCTTCTACTGCGTACCGAGATGCGGCTCAGAGGGGTATCTTCAGGCGACAACTAACAACTTTCCTGAAAGACGATAGCTTTCATGTAGATGGACTGTGTTTATCATTTCTGTGGTACTCTTCCTGTTTTGAGTTAATTTTTTATACGCGTTTCTGCCATGATACTTGTAAAATGTAGCATCTGTCTTTCATATTTTATTCTTTCTGTTATAGCTGTAGTCACGGATATTACTTTTATTTTAGAAATTATTTGGTTGTGTTTTTTAGAGTTTTCTGGCCTACACGCAACAGTCTTAGATGACGTATAGCACCACTTTTCGCCTGATAATGTACTTGGAAACCACAATCGCAACATTTGGGTGCTTATTAGTCAAGTTTTATATTCTCCATCATTGTTGTCAAGTCAGCAGTACTTGTACTTATATTTCAGCTACTCAGCTGCGTCAAAAAAAAAAAAAAAGGAAAAAAGGGGGGGGCGACGAATTTGGTCCAGATTATGTTCTGCATCTATTATACGCAATATAATTTCCAATTGAAGGTTATTTACAGAGAGCAATGAAACAAAGTTGAAAGGTCTCTGTTGGATTCCTTTCATGTTAATTTCTTAAATATGTTGTCATTTACGGCATAAATTCCTCTTCTAAATTGACTGTGGCGTTTCTGACTATCTGGGAGGAGACTGAGTAGTGGAACGTGTTACTTTTACACATAAACAAGAACGATCTGTCACACTACTACACTTTAAAACACAATTTATATGTAATTCATGTCACACAGTCTCATACGGAACCTACATCGGCTTTCTTTTATTTACTGTATATGATAAGATACTGTCATCCCCCTTCCCTTCTGTGTGAGAGGATGAATGAGCAAATGTGTTTCTAGTTGCATGCTTGAGGGTAGCAGACAAGCCTGTCTGCTAGAAAACAATAGGACCAACGTCGGAACAGGTAGCTACGCTTTCTAAAAGCAGAGAGGTTTCCATTCTTAGCTTGGTCCTGGCCGTCCGTTGTCATGTTGGTATAGGAAGCTGCCCCTCTGGCCACTTCCGTTTGTATTGGTGAGCCACCCCTCAGGAAGGGACCAGTCAGTCTGTCCGTGGAGAGCGTCTGAAGTGGTAAGATCTCCGGCTAAGCGCGTGTCTGCTAAGTCCGTAGGACAATGGATTTCTTAAGTTCAGCCTAACTGAAAATTTAATCACCTTTATTTCAGGTTTAGCTCTAAAATATCTAATGTTATCTTAAATTGCAACGCTGTGTAATTCGCGTGTGAAGTTCAGATTATTTTCCGGTAGTTGCTTTGTCACTACTTTGTGAGTAAAGTGGAACCACGTGTTGATCAGTAACTCTAACTAAGATCATCAATCTTAAATGCGAATGTGCGTGAGATTATAACGTCTCGTCTTGACAATATTTTGCAATATAGCAACGTTTCTTTGTGTTCAACCCACGTGGGGTGTACTTTGTGAGACCAGTACCACGTGCTTATACAATTGTTTGACCCATCAGGTTAATAGTAAGACGTTAGTAACCAGTTCGAGGTTTTTCTTTTGTAAATTGCTTTTCGATCTAATTTATTTTAATTATCAAAATTATTGTGGAGTTACACTCTTTGTGTAAACTAAGTTGACCACGTGAAGCATGTGGTGTAATCATCAAAGTAGCCCTCAGCTATTCTTTTCGGGAAGATTTCACAGAGAGTTAGTATAAATTTAGTATACCAGTGTGTGGTAATTACATGACGGACAGGATTGTGCTACGAACGTAACTTCTTTGGGTGAAAATTGAATCGGTTGGTTGTGGTTAATTTCTTCTTCCATATGTTTCAACGTTCTTCATGTGTTATTTTATGAATGCAGTGTTGTATGCAGTCTCCCAATCTTGGCTCCATATTTGATGTGTTCCGTAAGATTACAAACTCACATTTTCACAGTCCTAAATAAGGCACCAGCTTAGTTATGACTCACGTTTAATATGCTGAAATTTCAATGATCAATGTTAAAATAAATTTCCAAATATAAACTGATTTATTTCTTTTTATTTAAATTCTCTTTATATATATATATATATATATATATATATATATATATCACCGGTTGTCGTATGACTATTAAAAGATTATAATTAATGTTAGTCTGGTTGGGAATTTGGTAAGCTAGACTGGATACCTGGTGAAACAGTTGCGCAGTAATGCAAGGTTAACTTCCCCAGACGGCTCACAGCTTTTAAACCGCTTTTATTGTCTAGCAGCACCGCTTACATAGCAAATTAAGGCAACAACATTACAAAGTTAAATCTAGTATTCATTTGTGTTTTACAGTGCGGTATACATTGTTGTTCGTATCTACGCTATGTCGAGAAATCAGTGTAGCAAACACTACGCCTGGATCAGCCTTTGAGATGGTAGAGGATCCCCAATGCTAATCGTCAGCAAGATCTGTTAATGTGCAAGTTGAGTGCAAGTCGAGGAAGAATCTGTACCGATCCCTATCAAAGACAAGACAATCTGCCGTCTAGAATTTCTTTGTTTCGTTTTACCATCAATTATGATCATTGCGATCACCTTCAGGAGAGGAAGAGTTGATAACAAATATGGTAGAATCATCAAATGGTTCAGATGGCTCTGAGCACTATGGGACTTAACATCTAAGGTCATCAGTCCCCTAGAACTTAGAACAACTTAAACCTAACTAAGGACATCACACACATCCATGCCCGAGGCAGGATCCGAACCTGCGACCGTAGCAGTCGCGCGGTTCCGGACTGAAGCGCCTAGAACCACTCGGCCACCACGGCCGGCGTAGAATCATCATTTACGATATTAATTACATAGCATTCAGAAGATACATATGGTTACTTGCACCATTATATACCACGATGCTGCTGGCTGTAATATATTATGAATCAGAATCGTAATATTGTAACAGGTCATCGATACCTAGTGATACATGTGTTCGTTGTTAATTACTTTTTCAGTGCACTTCGTTAATGTAATGAAATAATTGCATGTCTTCATTCATGCTGCATGTCTGTACAGATAATACGATGCACATAGACGTCATACATCTTACGCATATGTTGTCTGAATTCGTATTTTAATGAAACAGGATCATCATGAATGCCAACCGTTTTACTGATATACAATTTTCGAAAAATCTGTGTAACGTGAAGACAAACGTTCTTTCACTTGACGGAAAGCGTTATTAAAACCATTTTCTTACTTTTCATTGTAGGTGCAATATTCGTCAACCACAGTTTCAAGTCAATCTTCCAAGAGCGACGTTTCCATTCCTTTCAGAACTGGGCTACTGTGAAAGTGCAAATGCAGTTATCATTCTTTGAATTTGAAAGCTACTTCGTGAACTGTCTGATCTAATTACGTCTTGTTCTTCGCAGATCGTATTTGATTCCACTGGGAAGATATTCGGTAAAGCTTATCTTGCTTTCCGCACTCAACAGTGTTCTCTATAGTGCGTGCCGGATTGTCAATTATTCTGCCATCTTGTTTTGTTTAATTTTAGTTGCAGATTTTAAACAGTTTTCAAACAGTAGAAAGAATGTGTGTGTTCAGTAGTCTCTGTACGTGTCTGCGTGCGTGTGTGTGTGTGTGTGTGTGTGTGTGTGTGTGTGTGTGTGTGTGTGTGCAAACTATTATCTTCCAATAGTTCGTTTGGGGTGTGGATGTTGTTTTGCTGCATAGGGGATTCTGTTCATTGATGAGCTTTTCTTTTTCTTTTATGTGTTAGTCGTATGTAATGATAGTCATGATTTGAAAATTATGGTACCTTCTGTTGTTCTATTTTGGAACCTAGAGATGTGTTGCAGTGTTAGTGCGTTAGTCATTACGTTCTATTACTTTCCCTTTTTAGTGCTCGTAGATGATCGGAGTAGCTTACTCTACAGTTTTTATACACATTGATTTGCAACCAGAGCCGAGCCGTTTAACTGATCCATTCCCGACCAGACGTACAGAGGAATCCGAACTGAATATAGCGATACAAAGATAAGAATTACAGGGAATAAAAGGAAAGTTCAACATTTGATCGTTGTGAAAGTGCTGTAAGTCTAATGCCTACTCGTACCAAATGATACGTAAGTGAAAAGTTCCGTGTCATAAGTGAAATTGGTGGATCCTGTACAGAACGTGTTTTGCTTCTTAGAATTCAACAGCTGTCGTTCTGCTATCACAATGCGGAAAAGATTTTGTCAGCAGTGCAATTCATCTGAACGTACTCCACGGAAGTCGGCAAACGAAGCCAACAAGGAGCTTAAAATAACACCGTACGTAATTCAAATCCACAAGAATTGAAAGAAGAAGACTGTCTCCAGCATACGAAATATACTATGACAGTGGTGGAAACATTTGCAGTATCTCTCATTTTAGCGACGAGACTACCTTATAGATAAGCGTCAATGCTAACCGACACAACATTCGAATACAGAAAAGAGAAGAGCTTTCGTGTGTAATTGAATATCAACACGACTCACAGTTAATGTGTTCTGAGCCATGTCAATAGAAAAAACTGTACCGTCCATTTTTCTACATTGAGTTAAATATTTTAACAGGTATTAACTGGACGTGTCTGAGCAATAGCTGACGCCACAGCTTGGTACGAGCTTCAATGATTCTTTCAGGAAGCATGAGAACTCTCGCATTGCAGTATGGAGATTATCACATTTTTAAATCAATGTCTTCCAAATCGTTGAATCGATCCTACGTAAAATGTCGATGCTGTGTTTAGATCTTGAACACCTTGATCTCCGGGTCTGAAATGCATTGATTTCCTTTAGTGGGCTTGTGCGGAAAACTTTGCGTATGCGTCTCCTTTGCCGAGACCAATTCCAGAACTCAAAACGGCCATTTAGAATGCGCCAGTGTCGCTGCCTTCAGAACTTCCAGCATGAAATGGAGCGAAGGGGTCGGCAAAAGAAAGAGGTGACACTCAATTTAGTAAGGAGTAGCTTGGTCATGGTATCCGCTGTGCCTCTGAATGTAGCACATGCTAGTAACGAGCAGCTGAACTTGTACGGCTAGAAAGCGCTTTCTTCTTTGGTATTGTGTTTAAGTCTTCGCTTTTTTAAATTATTTTTTTATGACATGCAGCAACTCAAACTGAGGCTCTTGTCGGTTAGCAGTTCGTTTCACCAGCCCCTTTGATTATCGCTTAGATGTTGTCCGTATGATCAAGGGCAGTCATAAAACACCGATAAACCACCTAAAAGCATTTAAAACTAAATTTTGAACTTTCTTTTACATTCTTTTTAATTCTTGTTCAAGTATCGCTCTGCATTACATACTTATAGCCCTTTGTAATCGCTACTTTCGTTTTGAAATGTCCTGTTAACTGTAATATTCCCTACAAAAAATTATATTTTTATTTGCGTAGGAAATCCTTGTTCTTCAACGTTTTTTAAAGCGACTCGTTTTGTAGCCTACTTGTTTCTCATATACCATTTTGTATCGTTCCTTATTATTATTAGGGTTTTCTGTCCTTTAGTAAACTGCCTACTGTTGCGATCTGTTTGACTCACTGTGTCAAGTTGTAATATTAGTAATTTTCGCCTAACAAACATTAATATACGCTCAATAGTACACGCCTGACGGCCTAAAGTTATCGAAAAATTGTAAAGTAAAAGAAATGAACCATCGCATAGCAGCGACAGAATCTATTATTCTTCATCTTTTCCGTTGTTGCGCGGTGCCTGTAAATCTCTATGTACATGTATCGATTAATGATATAAAAGAATTCTGTTGTTTCAAGACAAATGAGGCATTGGGCGCCTTACCTTTTACTGTTTGTATTCCATGAAAGGCGGACGCGGACTTGCTGCGTTCCGCAAAGGTATTTTATATTTTATGTGAAAATATTGAGTGAATATGCTAATTGTTATTTTTCCTATCAGAAAACATGTAGTTTCTTGTAATTGATTACGAACAGACAGAATCAAGAGGAAATTTTGACTGTTACATATAAAGTATTTAACCACAATGGTCATCTATTGTAATTTAATATGAAAAGGTACGTAGCATTACAAAAAAGTGTGCTTATTTTAGTAAATTAACCTTGATGATTTCCATCTCCTTATTTACTTGAATGATAATTACTTTGTGTTAGTTCATCACCAGAAATGACGATCACGCTGATGGGCCGAACGCAGCATGAGGCAGAAGGAATATTATCGTTTTCCTATTATTGCTGAATCAACTCTTTTTTTAATTGTGTAGTGTTGCATTTCTTTTAAAATCTATAAATCTTCTGATCCCTTAGTGTTGTTCCGGGTATGACTACATCGCGACTATAAAAATGCATAGAAATGATAATGTTTCTTCCGAACGATCTCAAATATATCAATATGCTGCTCTTATTCAGGTATTTATGCTCAACGTATATTATTATAATAGTGTAATCAGTCACTGATTCTGTTGCCAAGTGGCCCACCAAAATGTTCACTTTTTCGACATTGTTAAAAAAAAAAAGTAAAATAACAATTCTTTTTCTTTTCGCCACCCAAGAGCAACGCTACAAAGTGTTGCAATTGTTCATTCGTATTTGTTAACTGAACTTTGATTTTGTTCTTTCATTTTTCGGTAGTTACTGTTTTATGATTGTTTTCACTAGACCTTCTGCGTCTGTGTTAATTTCTTGTGTGTGGATTTAGGGATTTCGTGCTACTTCACGGCCAATTAAAACTGTTTTAACCTTTCCAGAAATTTGAGAACTGCCCATCTCCCTCTGCCTAAAGAAAGATTCATTCCGGATACAGCTTTCTTTATTTGTTGAAACACCCTGATTTTTATTCCCCATTGTTTTCCCATATTTCAGAATTGTTTCTACTAGTAACACATGGCCGAAACATAAAATTAATACATTAATCAGCCAGGACATCATGACATCTAAGTGTAGTCGGAATATCCATCTGTGGAACGGATAACAGCGGCGACGGGTCGTGGCATGGAAGCAATGAGGCCTTGGTAGGTTGCTGGAGGGAGTTGGCACGACATCTGTACACACAAATCCCCTAATTCTCGTAAATTGCAGGGAGGTGGGCGATGCGCTCTGAAGCCACTTTCAATCACATCTCAGATGTGTTCGATCGGGTGCAGATCTGACGAGTTAGGGGTCCAGCATATAATTTGGAACTCGCCACTGTGTTCCTTGAACCACTCCGTCATACTCCTGGCTTTGTGTCATGGCCCATTACCTTGTTGAAGAAGGCCACTGCCGTCGGGATACATGATCGTCATGAAGGGATGTGCGTGGTCTGTAACCAGTGTACGATAACCCTCGGCCGCCATGGTGCCTTGCACGAACCTCACTGGACCCACGGATACATACGTGAATGTTTCACAGAGCTTAACGGAGCCGCCGCTAGCTTGTAACAGTACCGCAGTGTGGGAGTCGAGGAGCTTTTCCCCTGGAAGACGACGGATTCGCACCGTCCCGTCGGCACTATGAAGAAGGTATTGGGATTCATCAGACCACTCAGCGTTCTGAGGTTGCGCCAATGTTCAGAGCCGATGGTTACGTGCCCATTTCATCTACATCTACATCTACATGGATATATGGATCACATTTAAGTGCCAGGCAGAGGGTTCATCGAACCACTTTCACAATTCTCTATTATTCCAGTCTCGTGTAGCGCGCGGAGAGAATGAACACCTATATCTTTCCGTACCGGTACGAGCTCTGATTTCCCTTATTTTATCATGGTGATCCTTCCTCCCTACGTAGGTCGGTGTCAACAAAATATTTTCGCATTCGGAGGATAAAGTTGGTGCCTGGAATTTCGTGAGAAGATTCCGTCGCAACGAAAAACGCCTTTCTTTTAATGATTTCCAGCCCAAATCCTGTATCATTTCCCTGACCCTCTCCCCCATATCACGCGATAATACAAAACGTGCTGCCTTTCTTTGAACTCTTTCGATGTACTCCGTCAGTCCTATCTGGTAAGGATCCCCCACTGCGCAGCAGTATTCTAAAAGAGGACGGACAAGCGTAGTGTTGGCAGCCTACT
Organism: Schistocerca serialis cubense; assembly: GCF_023864345.2. Classification (NCBI taxonomy): domain Eukaryota; kingdom Metazoa; phylum Arthropoda; class Insecta; order Orthoptera; family Acrididae; genus Schistocerca; species Schistocerca serialis. Next base: position 710,926,105 of record NC_064638.1, read on the forward strand.
TAGTAGGTCTGTTACATTTTCTAAGTGTCCTGCCAATAAAACGCAGTCTTTGGTTAGCCTTCCCCACAACATTTTCTACGTGTTTCTTCCAGTTTAAGTTGTTCGTAATTTCAGTCATACGTGCCGATGTTGTGGTGTTAACATTGTCACATAAATGGGCCGTCGGCCCCAGGGGTCCATCGTTAGGAGTGTTCGATGCACTGCGTGTGCAGTCACGCTTGTACTCTGCGCTCCATTAACGTCTGATGTTAGTTCGGCCTCAGTTCGCCGCCTGTCCTGTTTTAACGGTCTGCCCAGCCTAAGACGTCTACATCTGTAATGAGGGGTTGCCGCGCGTTGCTTTCGCCATATGTTGAAGAAACTCAACACAGCACTTCTTGAACACCCGATAAGTCGTGCAGTTTCCGATATTGTCGTGCCCAACTTTCGGACCATTACAATCCGCCCTCGGTCAAACGCAGATAGATCGCACGCCTTTCCCGTTTTACACACGGACAGCGCGCTCACTCATACTACGAGTACATGCACCGTGCGTCTGTCTGACTGGCAGTCATTCCTCGCCAGGTGACGCAGCTACCTCCTACAAGGGTTTGCATCGATAGTAGGTCGGTGGTCTTAACGTTCTAGCTGATCAGTGTACTTAACAAATAACTTAATGTTTCTGTTTAATGGCATTTCTTGTGCTATTGTTTATTTTTGTCTGCTTCTTTTTCAGTAAAAAAATGGTTCAAATGGCTCTGAGCACTATGGGACTTAACATCTGTGGTCATCAGTCCCCTAGAACTTAGAACTACTTAAACCTAACTAACCTAAGGACATCACACACATCCATGCCCGAGGCAGGATTCGAAACTGCGACCGTAGCAGTCGCGCGGTTCCGGACTGAGCACCTGAACCGCTAGACCACCGCGGCCGGCTTTTTTCAGTACTTACTGTTTACGTTAAACCCTATCCTGCGTTACTGTCATTGACATACTGTCCTACTGAAAATAAGTGCTTTTATTGATCGAATGATAGGCACGGTAACGATAGACCGTCTCATCCCGAAACATATGAAATAACTGTAGTGGCACCATTCAGTGGCACCTGATAACATGATTTACCGTCGCCCTCTTAGTAGTCCGCAAATAAAGGAGTAGGCCAAAAATGTGAAAATACCTGGAGAAAGGTATGCTTGCACATACAGTAAATACAGATACTAGCCAAGCCTGAATTTTGCGCTGTTGTACTCGTAACTGACCACGAACAGCACCTGTGCTATATGCTCAACACATTGCAAATTTCAGTCTTGGTGATAACAGTGTTCTGTGTAGCTGTGGCAACGTTATGTCGGAGCTACCTGAATTCGAACGTGGGATAATTGTTGGTGCTCGTATGGTAGCCGCTTCAGTAAAGAAGGTAACCGAAGTGTTTGGTGTTTCAGGAGGCACCATACAGAAGACTTATACCGCGTACAGGGACAGAAAAACATCATCCACTAAGTCGAAACGCCGACAAAAGTGTGTGCTGAGCGATCGTGACAGACGATCATTGAAGAGGACTGTGATGAAAAGCAAGAGGGCGACAGCTGCAGAAGTCACTCCGGAACTGAATTTCCCACTCACAAATCCCGTCAGCAGAAAAGCATCAAGATGGGAGCTCCAGGAGCAGGGAATTGCAGGGCGAGCTGGAATTCCAAAATCACTCGTCAGCGATGCAAATGCCGTAACAGGAATACGTGGTGCCGAAACCATAAAACCTGGTCTATGGAGCAGTAGAAGAAAGGCATTTGATCGGATGAGTCTTATTTCACACTTTTCCAACATCTGGCCTCCTTCACATCTGGCGTACGCCGTCCCAAGCCTACAATACAGACCGACTGCAGCCAGGAATGAAACATGGCGGAATTGGGGACCCATGTCTTGATATTCAAAGCGTCCCACAGTTACTTTGCGAGGTCACATAACTACCAAGGATTATGTGACCATTTTGGCTGATCAGGTCCATACCAAGATACCATGTTCGTTCGCCATTGGTGATGCTGTGTTTCAAGACGAGAGACCCTGCGTTGTTATAAAAATGGTTCAAATGGCTCTGAGCACTATGCGACTTAACTTCTAAGGTCATCAGTCGCCTAGAACTTAGAACTAATTAAACCTAACTAACCTAAGGACATCACACACATCCATGGCCGAGGCAGGATTCGAACCTGCGACCGTAGCGGTTGCGCGGTTCCAGACTGTAGCGCCTTTAACCGCTTGGCCACCACGGCCGGCTGTTGTTATAGATTGCGTTGTCCAGGACTAGTTTTGTGACCAGGAGGAGAAATTGTCGCATCTCTCCTGGTCACCACAGTCACCAGACCTCAATATTATTAAGCCTTTCTGATCCACTTTGTAAAAAATGGCTCTGAGCACTATGGGACTTAACATCTGAGGTCATCAGTCCCCTAGACTTAGAACTACTTAAACCTAACTAACCTAACGACATCACACATATCCATGCCCGAGGCCGGATTCGAACCTGTGACCGTAGCAGCAGCGAGGTTTCGGACAGTAGCGCCTAGAACCGCTCGGTCACACCGGCCGGCAATCCACTTTGTAGAGAGGAGTGCTTAATCTCTATACATATCTAACACTGTTATCTGGACTTGTCACCGTTTTGGAGGAAGAATGGTAGAGGAACTTGGAAACCGTTGTTGTTGTTGTTGTGGTCTTCAGTCGTTCAGTCGTGAGACTGGTTTGATGCAACTCTCCATGCTACTCTATCCTGTGCAAGCTTCTTCATTTCCCAGTACTTGGTACTTACTGCAACCTACATCCTTCTGGATCTGCTTAGTGTAATTCCCACTATATCTAACTTTAACCTATCCATTTCCCTTTTCAAATTTTCTAACCTACCTGCCCGATTAAGGGATCTGACATTCCACGTTCCGATCCGTAGAACGCCAGTTTTCTTTCTCCTGATGACGACGTCCTCCTGAGTAGTCCCCGCTCGGAGATCCGAATGGGGGACTATTTTACCTCCGGAATATTTTACCCAAGAAGACGCCATCATCATTTAACCATACAGTAAAGCTGCATGCCCTCGGGAAAAATTACGGCTGTAGTTTCCCCTTACTTTCAGCCGTTCGCAGTAAGTACCAGCACAGCAAGGCCGTTTTGGTTAGTGTTACAAAGCCAGATCAGTCAATCATCCAGACTGTTGCCCCTGCAACTACTGAAAAGGCTGCTGCCCCTCTTCAGGAACCACACGTTTGTCTGGCCTCTCAACAGATACCCCTCCGTTGTGGTTGCACCTACGAAACCATACCGGACCTGTATTTATCCATTCCGAGACGATTGGACGCTGTTTTGAATGTCAGTCGCTTTTTAAATGAACAAAAAGATAAAAGAAATGGTAATGGGCAGTGTGTAACGAACAGCTGCAGTGAGGACACAAGCTACATGTCGTCAGCGGCCTGATATCTCAGCCTAAGTGCTTCCCACTCTGTCATCAGCGGGGGACAGCGGCAGCAGCTGCAGGCACGTGTCTGCCGTTCCACCCCCGCGACCACTTCCACGCCTCCCCCCCCCCCCCCCCCCCCACCCTCACTACAGTTGCGGCCGGCCACATTCAGTTTCGTCCCCGAAATAGCTGCGGGGGTGCGGCCGCCACGTGCCGGCCAGCCGGCGCCCGCTCCGCACCCCTAAACCCCGGGGAGTGCTCCCGCTTAGCTCCATTTGTATGGCGAGCGGCGAGCACTCTTCCATACAGCACAGCGGCCGCTTCCTGCTGTTCTTTTGCCACTCGTGCGGCCTGTGCGGATAAATTCATCCCTTTAATTCATTCGTATTCACCTCACGTGTGCAAACATTCAGCATCTCTTTTCATTAATTCCAAGCGGTTGTTTGCCACCTGACATGTGACTCCCTGGGACACTATTTTCGGGACGGAACCCAGTACTGATGGTAAAAATCTCTGAGTTATTAGGTAGCGTCATACTCCTCTTCTGACTCCTAGAATATTCGGCGTTGTGACAATACAACACAGTTTACCGCATTATCAATATTGCTTTAGAGTTGCTCAATGTTATTCTTTTTCACCAATGTAAATGTTTTCGTTGTTTCTTTATCGCATATGATCAGTTTCAATGTTACGACATTAATTTCATGTAAACAATTGTAAACCTTTTTCTTTCAGTAAATTTTGTAAAGTAGACACACTGGCAATGTCAAAGATGTTGCCTTCTATAAAATTCTTGATATACTCTGAATGGTATGATAATAGCTTTGGCGTATGAAGGAAGATCACAGAGTTGGCAGTGGGCAGCGAAAGAGCACGGCCGTGCAGTAGCTGCGAATGAAAGAGGGTGCAAGAGGGTCTTACGTGGCTCCGGCGTAGTGTTTATGCGTGCACCAATGTTTTGTGGCCGTGAGAGGCATACAGTTCGTATGAGTCACAGTACAATAAGAGTCTTCAAGTGGATTATAAAGGAAGAATACTATTTGAGAATGCGTAAAATTATTTATGGCTGGAAGATGGGCCATGGGTGACATTAAATACGTCGTAACAGAAGCTTCACAACAAATATGACTGAACAATTCCAGACTCCCAGTTCTGTAGAAGACTTACCAGTGTGTTAGAGTATTACTGGACAATATGCTAATTGTATGGAGCTTCAGCTCTACAGTGATTATTCACCCAGATCGTTATTACCTTAAGCATGGTTGATGTCCAATTATCCTAAACACTGAGTATCACATTATAAATGCAAAAAACTTTCAGTATAAAAAGATTATAACTTTGCTATAAATATAGGTAAACGTCCCTGTTAAATTGAAAGATAATTTACTGTTGCTTAGTGAAAGTCATTGTGTGATTTTAGACTACAATAGTCTTCATTCCTACCCCCATGAACCATGGACCTTGCCGTTGGTGGGGAGGCTTGCGTGCATCAGCGATACAGATAGCCGTACCGTAGGTGCAACCACAACGGAGGGGTATCTGTTGAGAGGCCAGGCAAACGTGTGGTTCTTGAAGAGGGGCAGCAGCCTTTTCAGTAGTTGCAGGGGCAACAGTCTGGATGATTGACTGATCTGGCCTTGTAACACTAACCAAAACGGCCTTGCTGTGCTGGTACTTACTGCGAACGGCTGAAAACAAGGGGAAACTACAGCCGTAATATTTCGCGAGGGCATGCAGCTTTACTGTATGGTTAAATGCTGATGGCGTCCTCTTGGGTAAAATATTCCGGAGGTAAAATAGTGCCCCATTTGGATCTCCGAGCGGGGACTACTCAGGAGGACGTCGTTATCAGGAGAAAGAAAACTGGCGTTCTACGGATCGGAGCGTGGAATGTCAGATCCCTTAATCGGGCAGGTAGGTTAGAAAATTTAAAAAGGGAAATGGATAGGTTAAAGTTAGATATAGTGGGAATTAGTGAAGTTCGGTGGCAGAAGGAACAAGACTTTTGGTCAGGTGAATACAGGGTTATAAATACAAAATCAAATAGGGGTAAAGCAGGAGTAGGTTTAATAATGAATAAAAAAATTGGAGTGCGGGTAAGCTACTACCAACAGCATAGTGAATGCATTATTGTGGCCAAGATAGACACGAAGCCCATGCCTGCTACAGTAGTACAAGTTTATATGCCAACTAGCTCTGCAGATGATGAAGAAATTGATGAAATGTATGATGAGATAAAAGAAATTATTCAGGTACTCAAGGGAGACGAAAATTTAATAGTCATGGGTGACTGGAATTCGAGAGTAGGAAAAGGGAGAGAAGGAAACATAGTGGGTGAATATGGATTGGGGGAGAGAAATGAAAGAGGAAGCCGTCTGGTAGAATTTTCCACAGAGCATAACTTAATTATAGCTAACACTTGGTTCAAGAATCATAAAAGAAGGCTGTAAACGTGGAAGAATCCTGGAGATACTGACAGGTTTCAGATAGATTATATAATGGTAAGACAGAGATTTAGGAACCAGGTTTTAAATTGTAAGGCACTTCCAGGGGCAGATGTGGACTCTGACCACAATCTATTGGTTATGAAATGTAGATTAAAACTGAAGAAACTGCAAAAAGGTGGGAATTTAAGGAGATGGGACCTGGATAAACTGGCTAAACCAGAGGTTGTACAGAGTTTCAGAGAGAGCATAAGAAAACAACTGACAGGAATGGGGGAAAGAAATACAGTAGAAGAAGAATGGGTAGCTCTGAGGGATGAAGTAGTGAAGGCAGCAGATGATCAAGTAGGTAAAAAGTCGAGGGCTAGTAGAAATCCTTGGGAACAGAAGAAATACTGAATTTAATTGATGAAAGGAGAAAATATAAAAACGCAGTAAATGGTGCAGGCAAAAGGGAATACAAACATCTCAAAAATGAGATCGACAGGAAGTGCAAAATGGCTAAGCAGGCATGGCTAGAGGACAAATGTAAGGATGTAGAGGTTTATCTCACTAGGGGTAAGATAGATACTGCCTACAGGAAAATTAAAGAGACCTTTGGAGAAAAGAGAACCACTTGTATGAATATCAAGAGCTCAGATGGAAACCCAGTTCTAAGCAAAGAAGGGAAAGCAGAAAATTGGACGGGGTATATAGAGGGTCTATTCAAGGGCGATGTAGAGGACAATATTATGGAAATGGAAGAGGATGTAGACGAAGATGAAATGGGAGATACGATACTGCGTGAAGAGTTTGACAGAGCACTGAAAGACCTGAGTCGAAACAAGGCCCCGGGAATAGGCAACATTCCATGGGAACTACTGACGGCCTTGGGAGAGCCAGTCCTGACAAAACTCTACCACCTGGTGAGCAAGATGTATGACACAGGTGAAATACCCTCAGACTTCAAGAAAAATACAATAATTCCAATCCCAAAGAAAGCAGGTGTTGACATATGTGAAAATTACCGAACTATCAGTTTAATAAGCCACGGCTGCAAAATACTAACGCGTATTCTTTACAGACGAATGGAAAAACTGGTAGAAGCCGACCTCGGCGAAGATCAGTTTGGATTTCGTAGAAATGTTGGAACACGTGAGGTAATACTGACCCTACGACTTATCTTAGAAGCTAGATTAAGGAAAGGCAAACGTAAATTTCTAGCATTTGTAGACTTAGAGAAAGCTTTTGACAATGTTGACTGGAATACTCTCTTTCAATTTCTGAAGGTGGCAGGGGTAAAATACAGGGAGCGAAAGGCTCTTTACAATTTGTACAGAAAGCAGATGGCAGTTATAAGAGTCGAGGGGTATGAAAAGGAAGCAGTGGATGGGAAGGGAGTGAGGCAGGGTTGTAGCCTGTCCCCGGTGTTATTCAATCTGTATATTGAGCAAGCAATAAAGGACACAAAGGAAAAGTTTGGAGTAGGTATTAAAGTCCATGGAGAAGAAATAAAAACTTTGAGGTTCGCCGATGATATTGTAATTCTGTCAGAGACAGCAAAGGACTTGGAAGAGCAGTTGAACGGAATGGACAGTGTCTTGAAAGGAGGATATAAGATGAACATCAACAAAAACAAAACGAGGATAATGGAATGTAGTCGAATTAAGTCGGGTGATGCTGAGGGAATTAGATTAGGATATGAGACACTTAAAGTAGTAAAGGAGTTTTGCAATTTGGGGGGCAAAATAACTGATGATGGTCGAAGTAGAGAGGATATAAAATGTAGACTGGCAATGGCAAGGAAAGCGTTTCTGAAGAAGAGAAATTTGCTAACGTCGAGTATAGATTTAAGTGTCAGGAAGTCGTTTCTGAAAGTATTTGTATGGAGTGTAGCAATGTATGGAAATGAAACATGGACGATAAATAGTTTGGACAAGAAGAGAATAGAAGGTTTCGAAATGTGGTGCTACAGAAGAATGCTGAAGATTAGATGGGTAGACCACATAACTAATGAGGAGGTATTGAATAGAATTGGGGAGAAGATGAGTTTGTGGCACAACTTGACAAGAAGAAGGGACTGGTTGGTAGGACATGTTCTGAGGCATCAAGGGATCACAAATTTAGCATTTGAGGGCAGCGTGGAGGGTAAAAGACGTAGAGGGAGACCAAGAGATGAATACACTAAGCAGATTCAGTAGGATGTAGGTTGCAGTAAGTACTGGGAGATGAAGAAGCTTGCACAGGATAGAGTAGCATGGAGAGCTGCATCAAACCAGTCTCAGGACTGAAGACAACAACAACAACAACAGTCTTAATTAACTTCTAAAATTAGCATCTGACAACTACCGAGATTTTTGTATCAAGCAAAAGATGGGAATAATAGTTTTCAATAAAATATAATAGCCACTTTTATTTGTTTTGGTAAATTTATGTATCTAGGTCTTGGATGTCTAACTTACCGTTTCTTGTTATTTTGATCTCATTCGTATTTAATTGTTATATTTTCGATGACGAATTCTAAATATTTGGAAGAAATGGTTAGTTAAAATCAGTAACAGTAAAAATGTTCATGAAGTTACGCTACAAAATTATTACCACGTTGCGTCAACAACAATTAATTCAGACAGATTGTCGTTGGTCATTTCAGTCTCAACGAGTCTCTTCCCCAGCACTAAGGAAATTTGTGGTAAGGTCTTATGGGACCAAATTGCTGAGGTCATCGGTCCCTAAGCTTACGCACTACTTAATCTAACTTAAACTAACTTACGCTAAAGACAACACACACCCATGTCCGAGGGAGGACTCGCACCTCCGACGGAGGGAGCCGCGCGGACCGTGACAAGACGCCCCATACCGCGCGGCTACCCCGCGCGTCTAGCACGAAAGAGTAGAGGAGTCGTTTCGATAGCGATATTGTCTTCTAAACACTTCTGGCTGAATTGGGTATTGAGCAGACGTGCTCGTCAAAGCATGTCTGTCTTATCTTGGTCGAAAGGTATCAGAATGTGATAATTTCGTGATTTATGGTTTTTGCTTACGTTTACGTTACCTCTGTTATGACGGGGAAACGTTTTGTGTTGTTATTCAGTTCCACAGTGATTTTTGGATTTAATAAGAGTTTCGAAGGCTGTCAGTTCCATGTTACGCAGTGCCTCTTTCCGACTCTGTCACCATTGTTTTATCATAGTGAAAAGTAATCAGCACAAAGGCATATATTTGATATGTATCTGCGTTGAATGCGAAGAGGTATGTCTTTCCTTTATCACAAATAATTACCCCCAGTCCTCGCCAGTGAGCTCATTTCTGACAAGTTAACTACATCTTAAAATTTTGGGTGTTAGGTGAGCACTCGTCGTTGTTGTAAATATTTTGTTTTTGATTGCATGTTGAACCATTTGACCTTGTATTGCAAATTATGGAAGCATTCCTCCACGTATGCTTAAATATTCCGAACTTTTCCGACACTTTTCAAACGGCACAACTTGTATGATGGGAAAGACTAGGAGATGCTGTATAGTAAGTGTTTAATCACGTCAAAATCGAACTGTGTACAGCATGTCAGAATGCTAGATGTGCTCCACCAAGTCACTTTACAACACCTGTGTTTGGCGGACGATTGACAACTGCCGGCAGCTGAATGGTCAGTGGCCTTCCTGCGGGCCGAGAGGCCCAGCGCAGCAGTGCCTGGCGAGCGCTGCATGGCAGGCGCAGTTGCCGTTCAGCTAGTTGTCTCATTAGGGCTCTTCTCTCCAAAGTTCTGTATGTGACCAGTTTAAGAGGCAGCCCCCAAGGATTTTAACTGTACGACGGTGGTCATGAGAATGACATGTTGACAGCAGAGTCAGAACACGAATCAGTACTGGAATCAGACTGCAAACGCAGCATTCGGTGAGAGACGGATGTCTAGCTTCAGAAAAGAAAACAAACTCGAATGCTGGTGGGAATACAATCAGACTAGAATTTAATCCAGCAAAGAATGGCATGGGAATTGGAACAACGTGAAGGAGACTTAGATCAGCACCAAAGGCAAGTGCAAACCAAGTCCAAGTCTTGATATAAAGCCCCAACATAAAGTCTCTCGAAAGAATTAACACGAAATCTCACTCATCACTGAATGTATCCGTCGAAAAACTCCCACCGAAAGTTCTCACCCAGTCCTGCCATTGTGCCAAAAAGAAGTCCTCTCCACTCTCCAGCTTGCCAATTTTGTTGGAGGTCTCCCAGCTCCTGTTCATAAACAGCGCTAAAATATTCGTCTCACATCTCATCGTTGGCTGAAGATATTGCGGTGCCAACTAAAAGACGAGTTCTCCTTCTTTTGATTTCTAATTCCAGGCTGTTGTGGCCGGATCTCAATGTATACGCGTCCAGCAAGCATTCTCACGTGATTCGTGACATGTCGCAAACAAGCTTACACTCTTCACGAATTTTCAAGTTTTTCTGGGTGATCGGACACTTGCAGGATGCTTAACTACTGCATTGTGTTTCGAACGGAGGCGTAAGTTTAATGAAAGAATGTGTTTGCCTAGCGCCGAAAGCCGGATGATGACGAGTTCCATTTGCATCAGAAACCTTTCATATTAAGGTCTCACCAGTAGGAAAAGGTATTCTTCTCAGGTCGTCTGCATTTATTGCGTTTCGTAAAGCTTTCCACAGACCACCAGCAAGTCCTTGCCGGTTTCTTTTGTCTGTAAATCCGCTGCATCCCAGACAAACGCTCTCTGTTTTACTTTGATATTCAGCACAATACAAACTCCCTTGATGTACTTGATTCACCTTTACATCTGTCGGTTTTGTTGAGAACAACGTGTTGAGTTCTATCTGGAAGGAAGTCCTGCATACAAACATAATCTCGTTAAGCTCGTATTTCGTTCACAAAGTGACAGAGCAAAAAAAAAAAAAAAAAGTGACAAATGGCTTCCCGAAGTCAAGGGACATGGCACAAAACTGAGCACCTTCCTTTACGTTGCTCTGGATCTTGTGGATGGACAGACCGAACTGTGTTTCCCAAGATGTTCCATTAATACGAACTTATTTATCCCAGTTCAACGAAGTGAAAACTTCCTCCAGGACTGTTGAAAATGGTTTAGGCGATCTCGTTGTCTGACCCGTCATTAGTTGTGAATTTCCCACTGTCATTATAAAGTCTAATGGAAAACGTAGCACCCATTTGGAAATTCATCATCATACTTTTTCCCCCTTTGCTGTACAACTAAATAAATTTGTCAAAAAAATGCCCCTATTGTGTATATCTTTCGAATTTGTTTAACTTCGTTGATAATTTGAACCTAATATGTGTGCCTCTCCTTAAATAAACTCTGACAATCTGTGCTTCCCATTTCCTGTCCGGCATGCACGTTCCTTTCTGGTTAGCTTTGTGTGTGTAATTGCTCAGGATCTTTCTACTATACAGGATGATTCTACTCGCAACACTCCTTGCCTTCAAATACCACGCTATGTGCAAACTATTAGCCCTACAGACAGAAATTTTTGTAGAAAATTTAAAGTAGTTAAATTTTGTACTGACATGCTTTTTCGCTAGAGGCCATAGTTTTAGAATCATTCGGCAGATACCTACAAAAGTGCCTCAAATAACGTGACCTACAGGAAACACAAAATTGACTACATTAAATTTCCTGCAAGAAGGTCGTGTTCATTTTTTTGTGAGACTAATAGTTCAGTCGGCCGGTGTGGCAGAGCAGTTCTAGGCGCTTCAGTCTGGAACCGCGCGACCGCTACGGTCGCAGGTTCGAATCCTGCCTCGGGCATGGATGTGTGTGATGTCCTTAGGTTAGTCAGGTTTAAGTAGTTCTAAGTTCTAGGGGACTGATGACCTCAGATGTTAAGTCCCATAGTGCTCAGATCCATTTGAACTATTTGAACTAACAGTTCGTGCCTAGCAACACAAAGAATATTAAAATTTCCGCATGGTACTTGAAAGCATCCCGTGCTCCATAAAACCCACGGTAGACGTGGTTGAATCATCCTCTGTAGTTTGAAAATCTGAAAGTAGAAATGCAGGAGTTATAAACTTTCCCTTAAGGCAATAAGAATTCAAACTACAAGAGAAAGAAATTAGTAAATTGTTTGATCGTCGTCGTTTTATAGGCATCTGTCTAAACAATGTTAGAAGTGCTAGTGCTGACAACTATAGTTTTCTACGACCCATGCCAGTTTGAAACTAATTCTATAGGGGCAAATGTAGCAGCAGCTTTCACCCAGGTAGGAACGAGGTATGTAGTTAGAAACTGTTTGATAAAATATCTGATGGAACGATGGGTTTTACAGCTCAAAATGGTTCAAATGGCTCTAAGCACTATGGGACTTAACATCTGAGGTCATCAGGCCCCTAGACTCAGAACTACGTAAACCTAACTAAACTAAGGGCATCACAGACATCCATTCCCGAGGCAGGATTCGAACCTGCGACCGTAGCAGCAGCGCGGTTCCGGACTGAATCTCATAGAACCGCTCAACCACAGCGGCCGGCTGTTTGACAGCTAAAGCAAGTTTAAAAACATGCTGAAACGGTTTCTACCAAACAAAAGCTTACTTGAATAGAAGGCAGCATATGAATAAATTAGAATGGAGAACATATCGAGCTAGTACAGCCATTGTGAAACTGATATATTCCATATAATAATGTTTCTCGTGAGTATGACAACGGAACGAGTATAGTAACGAAAGTTCTGCACAGACCAAACGGGAGCCGCTTGCTTCGCAGTGTGTACGCTTTAATAACGGCTGGCTCGCTTCTCTGCAGAAGAGCGTCTTTATGGAGTTGAGGCCGGCGTCATCCGCCGTTAAAGTGGCAGCCACTTGCGCGTCCCCTGGGACAGCTGCTGCTGAGTGCTGCTCCGCGTCGCACTGCAAGACGACGTGGTGCGACTTCTGGCGCCGACGCGGGTGTCTAACGGCAGAGAGGCTGTGTCGTGGGACAGACTACGTGTCTTTAACCCTACAATGCTAAAGGGGGAGAAACGATACTTTGGTACCAAACCACAGTAAATTTTACTACTCCAAATTTATTCAAAATAAATCAAATTTCTAGGTTATGAATTAGTCACGTACAGTTATTAAATCTCCGGTGATACTTACATATAAAATTAAGTACAAACGTCCTGTTTTATACCCTATTGCAATCGTAAGTTTTACTAGGGTGTAGTAATCTGAGTTTAAAAACAAAATAACAAAATGGGAGAAGACAAGCAGGCTTTGAAGAAATGTAATGACATTATGAATATAAATCCAAATCCGCTGCTTCAATTGATTTCTTCATTACAATAGACCTATTCCGACTATAATTATCTCTTTAGAGCTATCTGCGAATAATACACATAATTTTATCATTATATACTTAATTTTTTTGTATTTACATGTTATAGCTATATAGTGCACACATGTACGTTGGTACTTATGTCTAGTTATTCTCAACTTTCATTTGACCTCTGTGGGTACTATCACTTATTAAATTATCGTCTTTAGCTAAGTTCGTATATAGCGAATTTATGAGGGCTTGTTGATCCTTTTTCACATCAGTCGATGCTGTCCAAAGCATTTTGGTTTATATTTATATAGCAACGAATTACTGACAGCACATTTGACGGTTTGGTTGCAAGGATGCCAAATTAAATGCCTTCCAGCCGTCAGTTTCAACCTTATTTTATCGGGAAACCAGTTTTAGCGATTTACTACGCTATCGTCAGGCCCCTGACCGACGTGTAGGATTAATGTACCTCGCTTGTGATCAAAACAGGAGCCAGCAATACTAGTATTAGTAGATACTTGTCGCAGTGACCACTTCAGCCATCACCTGCCGACTGTTAGATCAAACTCGTCGGTCAGGGGCCTGAAGATGGCGAAGTAAAACGCTCCCTCAGGGAAGCCTGTAACCCCTAGAGGGCGAGTCCCCAGGTGGCGGATAGGGGAATGTCTCCCAGATATGGGTGATTTGAGGGAAATGCTGTCCTGCAGTCGGATGTTGGCTCATCAAGGACTAGGCTTACAGCTTGTAACATCATTGTCGATTAGGAGTAGTTAGCACAGTGTAATTAATTGTATATAACTATGGAGTGTTTATTCTGTAGAAGATCTTTGAACTTCTGGAGGGAAATGGAACTTTATGATATATAATTTGTTTAACTTAATAGTGTGCTTAAATAATGGAATTTTATAAAATATGTATGTTTGTAAAAACAAAATCACATGTAAAAAAACTGTTTCATACTTAGGGAAATTATATGATGTAACTTAAAAAGCGTAGGGAATCCCCTCCATTACGGAAGGGGCTTGGCGCGCAAGAAAACGTGGAAGTGGCGGTCTATCTGGGAGGCAAGAGAGGAAGCAAGTTAGACAGTCAGTGGCCAGCAGTCGCATAGTCAACACCGCAGGCGCCAAGTGAGGCGTTCTGAAACCAAATCTATAATGGAATGGCCTCAGATGTGGATCCGGCTGTAAAAAGGGTGCTCTCGTATTTAGAAAAGCTCTAAAGCTGATGAATACCCCGCCAGGAAGAATTAAATAGAGCAAGACTCACCGGAGGAGAAACACCCCTCTGAAGATGTCCAGCGTAGCTCTGGACGAAACGTTAGGAGCTGAAGAGATTCATGGACCACGACCTTACATCCCGGAAGGTTTACCAGAAGATATGTCATCCGGTCGTGAAAGCCTTCATACTAAGAGCTTAAAACCGCCAGAAGGAGACCTGATAGCCACCATGTGCTTGCCACCAATATTGCGCAACTGCTTCAACAACTTTGGAAAACAGATATGTATGTCAGTATGAACGAGTGTGCTTGTGTGTGCTTTTGCAGTAATAATCAGTGTTGCAAAATATGTTTTTAAACTTTGAACTGCCGTCTTCATGATACCAAGTAAGGTCCTATCCTTATAGTGCTAATTATGAAGAAATGCTAATTTGTTTCCATTTAAATCTGCCTAAGTTTAGCTTTAAAGCATATAAAAGTTGCTAGTTAAATCATTTGCTTCACAGATAAAGAGAGGGGCACGTAATATGTAACTGGTGAAAACTTTTAATTTGGTATGAACTGCTTTAATTTGAAAGTGCCAAAGTTTAGTACTAATGCACATAAATGTGGTTAGTTGGAATCACTTGCTCCACAAGTGGTGTTTTGAGGCACTTAAATTTGATCCTATTTGAAACTTAACTTGAACGTGAATTTATTTCCAAAGTTTAATTAGAATATTGCTAGCATAAATTGTTTTAAGGGGGGTAGGACGTCAAACGGGCCGACTTAGAGCAGGAGAGGCACCACACGACATTTTATTTTTTACTGTCTATATTTTTACAAATAAATTTATAAACCTTTGTCAGCATGACCAGGAAGGAATCGAGATTCTCACTCATAGCAGTGGAAGTTCAAAAACATAACAAAATAAATTTTTTTACATGTGAAATTTCATCATTTTTTCGCTTACTATTGGCTGCATTTGTTGCTACAGGTACATTTTTCTTCACAAGTAACATAGATTCTTTGATGAATTTTGCACAGCATGCAAACCATACTTACAGGTGTATGAAACTCTAGAATTTTCCAAATCTATTAAAAATTGTGGTAAAAATTGAAATAATTAACTACAAAATTTGATTTTTTTCTAAACATAAAGTTTAAAACGTAACAGCTCATTCATTTTTTCATAAATTAAATAGATTCTAGAGTTTCAGACACCTATAAGTATGGTTTTTATGCTGTGCAAAATTCATCAAACAGTCTCTCTTACTTATGAAGAAAAGTATACCTATAGCAACAAATGCAGCCAATAGTAAGTGAAAAAATGATGAAATTTCACATGTAAAAAAAATTATTTTGTTATGTTTTTGAACTTCCACTGCTACGAGTGTGAATCCTGAATCCTTCCTGGACATGCTGACAAAGTTTTATGAATTTACTTGTAAAAGTATAGACAGTGGAAATTAAAATGTCCTGTGGTGCCTCTCCTGCTCCAAGTCGGCCCGTTTGACGTCCTATCCCCCTTAAAGCATTGAGGACTAAATAATCTTAAGTTGAATTGTAGTTCAGCATTTATGTGATGCAAAGTGTTTCTGAAATGTGAGCATAGTTACTTATAAAGAAAGGGACAGTTTAAGGGCTCCCAGTTTAATATTTACTAGCAGGGCAAACTCAAATTGTATCTGGGTTATGCAAATGAATCTGAAATATTGCCACTGTGGCATGAATATGAAATGTGCTATTTCAGTGTCATATTGTTGCATTTGTGATGTTTATATGTATTTCAGTTAAACTTGAACTCTTATCAGGTACTACTTAGCCTCGTGTTGTCTTTGGGATCAATTTTTTTGTGCTGAATTAGTCAAAGGTTGAAGTGATGATTGTGGTTAACAGGGGTAAAGCCTATTTTACATCTCTGTGTTTGTTGACCTATACTGCTGATAATTACTGCTACCCACAGTGTAGTTCATCTGGTCGTTATAGGTGTTCATTGCACTTTAATAAGAAAGAATTGATGAAGGTTCCTTTTGTAAGTGTATACATAAATCCATCGAGAATAATGTTTGCACACTATTATGCCTACTTAGCCTGGCGACTGTTTTTTTTTCATTTACGTAAATTTTCTTTACTTTCATTACTTTCTAAGTTATAGTTTTCTGTTTTCTACTAACTGCCACCCATACGAAATTCACGTTCGATTCCCTCTTTCCGTTTGGTTAATTCATGATCAAACAGAAAAATTCCTTCCAGAGGGTAACGCTTACTGCATTTTAAGGTCATATTTGGCATTATAAAAATGATTCAAATTGCTCTGAGTACTATGGGACTTAACATCTGAGATCATCAGTCACCTAGAACTTAGACCTACTTAAACCTGACTAACCTAAGGACATCACACACATCCATGCCCGAGGCAGGATTCGAACGTGCAACCGTAGCGGTCGCACGGTTCCTTGGCATTATACATTCCGCGGTAGCGACATACTTGGCTTTCCTGTGGCAGGACCAGAAGTTCGGTTATTAGGAAACAGGTAGCACGCGCTGCGCCAATAGCGTTATAAGCTTAAAACTGTGGATCGGCGACAGACCCTCGTGATAGTCTGGCCGATACACTTCCGTCACATCATCATGGCTCAATGTCGAAATATAAAGGAATGGAAAATGACAGGGCGTCCCCAGCAGGCGACGTGCGCCATCCAGGCCCGAATGGTGTGAGAAATGAGCAAGGGTTACCGACTTTTTCAGAGCGAGATTGGCTAAACAAGCGAGCTCTAGTAACAAAATTTGACACTCTTAATGTCGGATCTATGACAGGAAGATCACGTGAAGTAGCGGAAGCACTAAAAAGGCGAAAAACTGACACCTGCACAGTGCAGGAGACCAGGTGGAATGGAGCAAAATCACGAGATATTGGGTATAAAATCATCTATAACGACAGCCAAAAATCAGTCAAACGAGTTGGGATAGTTGTAGCTTGAAATTTCGGGACTCTAGCAAAAGTAGCACGATGTGACGACTGTTTGGTGAAAGTGGTCTTGGCTGCGGACGAGAGAAACATCCATATATTCTCGTGTTATGCTCCGCAAACAGGCTGCACGAAGAAGACAAAAGATGACTTTTAGATGTTGCTTGATCATAAGATCTTAGAAGTGCCACCTGAAGATACTCTCATAGTATCAGGTGGTCTCAATGGTCATGTTGGTTCAAATGTAGATGGATTCCGATGCCATGGTAGTAATGGGGCTGGACGTAGAAATGTAGATGGGGAGAGAATATTGAACTTTACAGAAACACACCAACTAGTTATCACGAACACAAACTTCAAGAAGACGATGTCCCACCTTTGGACTTACTACAGTGGTAACAACATGAGCCATATACAATTCATCTTTGTACGGCGACATGACCTAAACTTCGTTTTCGATGTAAAAGCTATTCCATACGTAACAGTTGCTAGACTACGCCGCCCGCTAGTTGTCAAATTGTGCATCAAACCTCCAAGTCAATGGAAGAGAGAATGCAATGGCTCAACGTGTACTAAGTGGTAGCGACTCAAAAAAAGCATAAAGAGACATTATTTCATCCATCATTCTTCCCCCTATTACTGACGTAGGAACAATTTGGGACGCCCTGAAAGACCGTGTCATAACAGCGGCCCAGGAAAAATTAGGCACCACAAAAACAGGCCGACGTACAATCGATCGCCAAATATGGCTCTGAACGGAGGAGGTGAAGATGGCTGTGCACTTCAAAAAGCAGCTATACCAAAGGTTCCTCGCCTCGGAGACAGTCGAAAAGTGGAAGGATTACCGTGAAGCTAGGAATGCGGCAAAGAAAGCAGTTCCGGCAGCCAAATCAGCCCACTTCAGAAGTCTGCGATAAACTAGAAACACCTACAGGAGAAAGATAAATTTATCGACTGGCAGCACCAGAAACAAGCAGAAGACACTGAAAAATTCTGTGGAATCAATGATGAAAAAGGCAAACTTATCACCAACAGGAAGAAAATAGAATAGCGATGGAGGAAATACTTTGAGGAAGTTTGCAATGAGGAGTTTCCACATGCTCCAATTCCATTGTTAACTCCAGTAGAGGGACCCATTGCACCAGTCACCAAGGATGAGGTTGTCGAAACATTATGGAAAATGAAAAATGGGAAGGCAACGGGGCCAGATGATCTTCCTGCACACTTGTGGAAATCGAAACACTGGGATTCAGCTGAATCGTTGACGGATTACTTTAACACGATCATTGAGAAGGGAAAGATTCCAGCTGACTGGACATGCAGCAAAACAGTTCCAGTTTGGAAGCAGAAGGGAAGTCCAGCTGAATGTAACAACTACCGCCCAATACGCCTTCTGTCACACACCATGAAAGTATTCAAGCGCTTCATCGATAAAAGTATCCGACAAATTACCAGTCTCTCCATCAATAAATGTGGATTCGTGAAGGGCTGTGACACGACCGATGCTATCCACGCAGCTCGCCTGCTTATCGAAAAGCACGGTAAGAAGTCAAAACATTTACACTTTGCCTTTCTCGACCTCGAAAAGACCTTTGGCCGAGTGCCACACTAGTTAATTTATACCTGAAGAGCTCGTTATGTGGGTGAGACTGCTCTACCAGAACCCGAAGAGCCGGATACAGTCAGCTGCCGCACTATCTGACGACTTCCCTATTTCCGTGGGAGTTCATCAGTGATCTGCTCTCTCACTGCTCCTATTTATCACTGTCATGCATACCGTCACAAGAAACCTGCAGAAAACCTTACTCCGGACGTTACTGTATGCTGATGATGTGCTACTGGCCAGTGAAGGTAAGAATGATCTATAACTTCAAGTCCAGGCCTGGAATGACCGCCTTGCAGATGTTGGACAACGGCTCAATATTACCTTCCCAAAGATTTAAATGACTCTGTAACCATCAGAATCAATGGTGTTGACCTCCCAACAGCAAAGACTTTTAAGTACCAGGGCTCGACAATTGCCGCCGATGGAAATCTCAGTGCAGAAATCCCCAGCCACCTTAGCAGCACGTGGCTCAAATGGCGTTCCCTTACTGGAGTACTATGCTACAAGAAAATTCCAAACAGGCTCAAATCAAAAGTGTACCGATCGGTAATCTGTCCAGTTGTACTGTATGGTGCTGAATGCTGGCCTTCAACAAAGGAAGTAGAGCAAAGACTCGCTGTTATGGAGACGAAAACGCTTAGGTGGACATCGGGAATAACATTGCATGACCACGTCACAAATAATGAAGTTCGCAGGTTATACGGTGTCGCACCAATAGTAGACAAAATGAGAGAAAGCCGCCTACGTTGGCTCAAATGGTTCAAATGGCTCTGAGCACTATGGGACTCAACTGCTGAGGTCATTAGTCCCCTAGAACTTAGAACTAGTCAAACCTAACTAACCTAAGGACATCACAAACATCCATGCCCGAGGCAGGATTCAAACCTGCGACCGTAGCGGTCTTGCGGTTCCAGACTGCAGCGCCTTTAACCGCACGGCCACTTCGGCCGGCTCCTACGTTGGCGCGGGCATGTTCTTAGAGCAGACGAGACAACAGTGGCAAAGACTAGTTTCAATCTGAATGTAAATGGGAAACGGCCAGCAGGACGACCAAGGCAGCGATGGCTTGACACTCTGCATGAAGACCTCAAGATCTCAGGCCTTCACCCTGATCAGGCACAAGATCGCAAGAAGTGGCGACAACGAGCCAAAACAGTGAATCCCGCCAGCAGGGGGGCAAACGCTAAGGAAGAAGAAGAAGATAAAGAGGTCTATGAAGTTAGTTGAGTCACTGTTTGATATTTGCTGATAATTTTATGTTTGATTATGAAGTCTATTTTGTTATGTCTCCATTTATCCGTTATCGTGATTCAAGAGTTGAATAAAATTTTCTATATAGCTTTTCCATTTAAAATCTGCTCGTTTAGTATGCTCTGTGGTTGTTTAAATATGTTTATATGTATTTACATGTCTTCAAGAACGTTCATCGTATGTCTCTTTGGTATTATGTGCAGGATTTTCATTGTTTGTTTCATACGTTCTGCTTTGTGGTTCTCGAATTTTAAGTTTTTGAAGAAATGGAAACATTAAGCTCCTAACCTCTAGTGTGCTCTCTATATCTAATGTCAAAATTTCGTCCTGTATGACCGACGTAAAATTTTCCACAATTTTTGCATTCAGTTTTATAGGTATCTCTGTAAGAGTGAACTGGTAATTTCGTTTTCCGTGAGTGGATTCGTGTTTTTAAGTTATTGCTGGTTCGGTAAACGAATTTTACTGTTGTATTTTTTACTAGCTATACCCGGTGAACTTCGTTCCGTCTCTGAAAACCTTTATATGTTATAGCTGACTCGCCAAACGTTGTTTCGCCATATAAATTATCTCTAGTCTGTAAGAATAATGTATACGTGTAACACTATGTATAGGCCTACGTGTAGCCGTTGTTGGCGGGAGCTCGTGACACAAACAGTAATAATGGCCGAAAACTTAGGGGGAAGTCCGGCAGTATCGGACACTATTAGTTCTAGCGTTTCTACGGTAGATCGCGCGGATTTAACGATTGCAGCCGATACACTGCTCGTCCATGAGCATACAAACATAGCGGCAATTTCGTGTCGAAACGTGTTCGCCAGCATTATGAATAAGGCCAAGCGCACACGCATCGATTTTTATCGTACGTAAAAAACCTTGTACGATTAAATTCTTTTAGAGGAACAAAGGAGAGCATAGGAACTTCTTTGTTCCATTAAAAGAATTTGATCATACGATATATTTCTTTACGATAAAAATCGATGCGTGTGCGCCAGGTCTAAATGTCGGTTTGGCGAATGACGCGTGCTACCTAGTTAAACTTCTCGGTCTAGTTATCGATTCAAAGAGGGATATTCGAGTCGTTGCTTTTGGTACGTTTTATTCAATTACCTATCTATCGAATAGTGAAAGACTATCGCCGGTATACACCTGGCGGGGATAACTAATGAAGTGATAATTGATCAGTTATTGACCAGGGTCGAAAATTATTAAATTACTAAAATCACTATTAAATATAGGGGGTGGTGGTAGAAGGGTGACAATTTTGGGTTTTGTGTATTTTTAATGCCACATCATAAAAAAATAAAAAGTTATGTCCAAAAAAAAAATTTTTTTTGGGGGTGGACCACCGTTATCACTTAGGGGTATGAAAAATAGATTAAGACCGATTCTCAGAGCTACCGAATATACACGTAAAATTTCATCAGAATCGATTGAGCCGTTTCGGAGGAGAATTTTATATGTAAGGATTAGATATGTTTCATCGGTATGTACGAGATTTCATCTTTCGTTGGTGATTCTCTTGCTTATTTTGTGTTCTTATAGATTTCATTGTGTGTGATTTAAGTGTATTTTTCATAGAATTATAGTACTATGTCTGGGTTGAAATCGTTCTGTTCGGCTGTAGCTGGAGTATGGCAAATTCTTTTGGTATGGTTAATTGTTCTAGCAGTAAATTGGTCATATTATTAATCATTGTTTGAAAGTTTGGGTATTTATGTGCTTTAGCATGACAGGATTTTGCACTGATAATATTTTCTGTCATTGTGTGCTTCCTGTAAATTTCAAATTTGTGTATGCTGTTGACGTTACTAACTCTCAGGTCTACAAAATTTTTTGATCCCTTGGTTTCAGATTTCATTGCTAATTACGAATTTGGATGTAGCTGATTTAGTGCTTTGTGTATTTGTTGAATGTCGGTGTCATCTCCGTCTCTTAATAACGTACTCTTGGATTAATATTTGTAGTGTCATTAGAAGATTTATATCACGCTGTGGACTCAGAAGAACGTAAATTGCGTTATAGTGATAATATATTTTCGTTACTGCTTTCAACCCTAGTGAGAAGGGTTCTGACATCTAAGAGACTGTTCTTTTTGTAATCAAATCCTATTGGACGGTGCGAACCACAGCTACGTGGTCGTGAAACGAGACAGTACAGAATGCTGATTCAGCAATTTATAAAGCAGAGAATTAAAGAATTAAAAATCATGAAAAACCTTGTGGGAGAGTATACGAATTAAGAAACCGTCACAGAAAAAGTTTCTTAACTATTACAAGAAATTCCTGTTTGGAACAGAAGGAATGTACCACAAGGAAATCTTCCAACTTGGATTTGAATACTTGGGATTTATCATTCAATTTTCTCAATCATGTTGAAGCCTTTTGAAGCTGAAACCTGCTGAATCGGGTACTCATTTCTTCACAGAGTTTTAAGAAGTGTTGTGCAAGCGCACGTCGTTTTCCTGTCTAGTATTCATTGAATGAATGTTGTAGTTTCTATTGTGTCGAACCACAAATCCAATTATGCAACAAACAGCAAGTACAGGGATGCCAGAGTCAGATTTCCGAGATGTCTGAACAACGCCCGTCATGAAGTTCGCGAATTGACACCGCAGATCAGTCAGAGAGCTCTTTTCTAGTCTAAGAACATTCTTCATAAATGAACAGAGTTTCCCTATGATGTAACTCCATACGAGACACTAGAGTGAAAGAGAGTAAAGTGAACAATCCTCTACTCTTTAGTGTCACAGACAGTGGAGATCATCTAATAACAAAGAGAGCAGCATTCAGTTTCTATACAAGAATTTTAACGTGGTACTTACAGGAAATGTTTCCACCTGCAATCGGTCCTAAGAAATAGAGATGGTAGGCTTCACTAACTGTTTGACCAGCGGGACAATAAAATTTCGGTTTTAGAAGAAGGAACTGAATGCAATACGTGTTGTTGCAGATAACCGTTAGTCTGTGCTCTGAAAGCCACGTGCTCACGTTATTGACTACCCTATTAGCTACTTCACTTATTACGTTCAACGTCTTTCACAACAGCGCTTCAGCCAAGTGTAAAGAGACATCTGTCATGTGTCCTCGGAGACGTCAGTCATGTTTAGTAGTGGATCATCAATGTATGAGACAACCAAATATCTTGAAAACGACGTATCGTACGAAAAAGATGCTCTAGGTGAAAAGTTAACTTTAGTAAAGCCGACATCTATCTGTGCTACAACTGGTCACATCACCCCTCCTGCGCGGGAGGGGTCAACTCTGTAGTGTCATACCCCCCCCCCCTTTTTATTGCATATTCGGACTCTACTCTAAAAAACAGCATACGTTTATCCAAACCGCTATTTTCCATTCGTGGTAGATGGAGCTGTAATCGACAAATATCTGATGTGCCTGCTTTTGCAATTAAGAACAGATGAATTCGATTGTACATTTCATTTACGATGTAAATGTAACTTTAGTGTTCTGACGGTTGATATTTATGTTCGAAATTTACTTTAGTATTGCAAATCTTATTGTGCAGAACAATATGGTTGGTCGTTTCAGTGTCTGGTCAGGAACTAAGTTTGGCGTGGTCCAAGAACAACGACTTGGATGTAATAGTTTTCTGTTCCCACCGGGATATTTGATTTCGATGAGTCCCCTTTCTTGTCACTATTGGGTGTTTCATTTCGGTGAGTCCACTTGCCCCTCACCATTGACGAGCTTGATTTCGGTGAGATCCCTTCCCTCTCACCATTAGGGTGCTTGATTACGCTGAGTTCCCTTGTCTTTACCATTGGGGTGCTTGATTTTGGTGAGCCCCCCCTTGCCTTTACCGTTGGGATGCTTGATTTCGGTGAGTCCACTTGCCTCTCACCATAGGGATACTTGATTTCGGTGAATCCACTTGCCTCTCACCATTGGAATGCTTGATTTCGTTGAGTCCACTTGCCTCTCATCATTGGGATAATTTTGGTGAGTCCATTTGCCTCTCACCATTGGGATACTTGATTTAGGTGAGTCCACTTGCTTCTCACCATTGAGATACATGATTTCGGTCAGTGCACTTGCCTCTCACCATTGGGGTGTCCGATTTCGATGAGTATCCATGGCAGGTGCGCCTGTTGAAAACATTTCATGGACATATTGCCTTATTAAAATGATTGTGGTTTTTATTACGTCGGCACTCGCGTAGCCGCCATCGCGAGGGTTACGGCAGTTGCATGGAAACGAACACTGAAATCAGTCTCCCTGATGGCGGAGTTCGAGGGCGGACACGAAATAAAGCATTCCGATGGTTTGGTACTCACCACAATTAACCCTGTATCGAACAGAAAGCTATGTTACCACACAAGTAGCTAGCCACATTATTTGTACTGTACAGTCGCATTTGTAAGTAACGTTTGAATATAAGTCATTCAGTTAGAACACAAAGGTTTGCGTCTACAGAGGTTTACATGAAATGTAGAATTAAATATGCCAGTTCTTCACTGAAAAAACGGGCAAACTTGATATTTGTAGATTACAGCGCCCTCTACCATGAAAGGGAAACTATGGTTCGTCTCAATTGGTTTTTTGGTGTAGAAATAGAATATGACCTTTTGAAAATACAAACTTGACACCGCCCACGCTGGAGGGATGGTTTGGAGGTGATAATTTGTAGCACAGACAGATGTTCCCTTTACTAATATTAGCTTTTCACCTTCAACCTTTTTTTGGCGATGTGTCGTTTACTAGATATTTAGTTGTCTCAAGTTAAACAAAGACTCTACAAATCAAGAAAAGTAATGGATCCAGAAGAGAAGCCTATAGTCCTCCTCCCTTCCCCTCCCTACTCATGACCCCTGTCACATTCAAACCTCATCTCTGTTTGCTCATACTGGAGGACAACCTCAGCTTATTGCTTTCCAGATGTGAAGTGAATCACTGTTGAGCTTTTTCTTAGTCCCAAAATGTTTCAACTTATGCGAAAGTATTGCATGGTCCACACAATCCAACGCTTTTGTTATATAAAAAAATAAAAAAAATAAAAAAACGACTGTTCTCAACCCATCGTTAGCAATATTAGTGCCTCACTCATGGAATTAATAAACAGCATTTTCTGTGAATACTCCTTTCCTGAAACTAATCTACTTGCCTGACAGCTTCGAATCCTGCCTCGGGCATGGATGTGTGTGATGTCCTTAGGTTAGTTAGGTTTAAGTAGTAAGTTCTAGGGGACTGATGACCACAGATGTTAATTCCCATAGTGCTCAGAACCATTTGAACCACTTTTGAACTTGTCTGACAATTATGTCTACTGAGATGTTCCTTTAGTTTCACATAGACTAATCATCTTGGGGTTGAAGCTCTTTTCTTCCGCGTTTGCTTTAACAACAACAGCAAAGAACTCTCTTTATCTTTAACAGATGAAAACTAAGAGTCCATTGAAGATGCTGCAACTGCAGTGAAACATGTTTGGGTTAAAAAACAAAATTGTGTTTTGCTAAAGGCGGATCCTATCCGAAAACATACGTATTCACATAGACTGTTTTATTTACATTATCTCTTTCACCCTTTCCATAAAGTGGTTTCACTAACGAATATTACTGTCTGTCAGCTTATATTCCTACCGACCATAATAAGGCAGTGTTAGCAGTTTCACAACCACAAATTACACTTATGTCTAGAGTTCATATATTTTACCCTTCCCAAGGAAAGCTAGTACGAATTAGAATATAGCCACATTTTTGTTTTTATTAAATGTAGAAGGGTTTGGTATTAACTGGAGTGGAAAGTGGACTCTTTGTGTGTTAGTAAAATCTCTTTCAGCGTAAGGGTCTGCTAGGACTATTGTCCGCAGCAGTAAAAGAAACAGGAGGGCATTTATAGTCACGTTTTCTTTACGATGTTTACAGCCATTAAGATCCTTACACCGAATGCAGTAGTTCCGTTTGTCTGTCCCTTGAAAATATTGATTCGCAGACTTCAATAATATTTTGCGGGAAGATTGTCTAACTCCCTCCAAAGATTCCTATCTAAGCAACAGAAACATTTGCAAAACACCATCGCACTGGTTAAGTTCACCTGTAAAAATTCTAGCGGCAACCTTCTCAGTTGCTACAATCTTTCTTTAATCCGACCTAACACAGTACTCGAGAACGGGCAGCGCAAGCGTTTTATACGCGGTTTCCTCTAGAGGTGCGCTAACGTCCACAGAATTCCCTTAATTATTCTTTGTCGACCGTTCGTCTTCCCAAATACTACCGTTCTCGTTCAAATTCATAACGTTTCATAATATAATACCTATATATTTAATCGACATCACTGAGTCAACCAGCATATCATTATATATGTACATCACCCTTATGATGGGTATTCGGACAAAAGCTGTGTATTTATGTGCAATAATAAGAATAAATAATAATACCTTCAGCTGTATGTATTAGTTTTTATTTTCAACTGATTTCGACGATATAGTCCATCTTCAGGCCTCTAAAAAACAGCAAACATCTCATTTCTCTTAATACACAAAAGCTAATACCGTAAGACGTATATCTACTCTTTTAAATCATGAGATTTTTTGTATATTATAATGAACCATTTTTCTTCACGTTTGTCTCTGTGACGAGTATGGTATTAAAAGTGTAAAGACATCAAACTATAGATAGTGCCTCCGTTGTAACAATTTTGTAGTAACTGTTGGAAAACCAAACATCCTGCACAGGGTTCAGTACGGGCTAAAACCTATTAGGCTATAATAAACTTACAACGATGAGTGTATTCCTGTTGTGTGAGTCACATAAACGTCAAATGTTGTGGTGTAGAATGTATCATTTGCATGGGGAGGAATGTAAACATATAATAGATGATTTATAATTAATTTGATTGTGACTGATGTATATGATAACACGCATCATTACAGGGTAGAAATATTAGAGACACTACTTATAGTTGGTGTTTTAACGGTTTTTGTACTACACTAGTCACATGCTCATGTTTAATAAAAAGTGGCTCACTCTTATGTAGTTAATATGTCATCATTTAAAAAAGTAAATACAAATATGTTGTCTTTTGTATAGGATGATGGAAGATATTTTTGCTGTATCTAGGGGCCTGAAAATATCAGATTCTATCACCGAAGCGGTAGCAAATAAACAAAAACTGATACACACAGTTGAAGTTATTTTCATTATAGCAAAGCGTGTAATTAATACTGTATTAAAAAGAATAATGTTTCCTACTATTCACATTAACTTATATTTATCCACATTTAAAGCAAGCTCTCATTCCTCGCACCTAATCGAAATTCTCTCCAAGTCGTCCAAGGTCCTCCAACAGCCACTCATCGATGACAATTTCCCACTTATAACAGTGTCGCCAGCAAACAGTCTCAGGCTGCAGCCTATCGTTTTCGACACACAGCTTATGTACGAGGGAAACAGGAGCTGAGCTATTATCTCTGGCACACTCCTGATGTTACCTTTGCCTCTGATGAACATTTGCCGTTCATGTCATCTTACCTATTTCTGTATCTCAAGAAGTCTTCGAGGCACATAACTGAGAACCTCTTCCGTATGCTCGGACCTTTATTAACAGTCTACAGTGTGTCACAAAGTCGAACGCTTTCCGGAAGGTGTGTTTCGCACTAAAGATGCTTCCTTATTGTGACGCTCCTTCGGCCTTTCCTGTCGCTATTTAATGCATTTCCATCGACAGAAGCTGCGCATAAATTAAATAGCACAGAAGGTAGATAAGCCTTCTTACAGTAACAGGGAGACGTATACAAATGAGATTTGATAACTGCGCAGCTTTCACTATTACATGCATACTTACTTTTAATTCACTCCTCTTTTTAATTAATTAAATATACTAACAGCCGTGCTTATAAAATGCATGCTTGTACCAAAACAGTTTTTCTTTCAGTCAATAGTAACAAGATGAATAGACAGCTTCACTTTCGGTAATTTCAAAGAAGCCTTGGGTATCGAAATGGTGCCTCAATGCAACCGATATATACCGGCGGCAGGTTTGTATATCGTTTTGCACGTGGCAACTCAGACAGCAAATGACGATAAATGTCGAACGTGGTTCAAAATGAGTATAAAAAATGATTCCTTATTACTACTACTGTCATTTTTAGCAAAATAAGTAAGGAATTAGTAGACTCACTTATCGTAGTCACCAGCGACATCCTCAGCGTGGGTAATGCAGCATGTGAGTTTTTGTGAGAAGAATTAGCCGGTTTGGTCGCGATCTGTACGGCCCCCATTGCGGCCATCTCATTAAGATACTTTTCAGTTATAGTTATATTTATTACAAGAAACTGGCTGTTTTATCTTACCGAATTCCGGTCTATCAACCCGAATAGAAGTTGACGTACTTATCATTTTGAAAATTCATGATCATAACATTTTCTACGGAGTCATTTAATTCTAAAAGAAATATTTCGTGTTCACCTTTTTGATGACGAGAAAGAGGGAGAGAGATATTCAAGAATAGTAGCATTGGTGTGGATAGCTTAGCACAGTTTCCTCTCTCACCGATGTAACGGTCGTTTTATGTGGTCTGAAACCACGATTCGCTTTCGAATCAGGCCGACATTGGACATTGTTTAAGCTAAAAGATTTTTCGCTATTCCTTCTTTATCCAGATCGCATATAAGCGACATTACGCTGAACATCGAGAAAAATATCGGGGTTCTATTCACTGTAGTTTGCTGGGAGGAATCGAACAGTGCCCACTCTCCCTATGACGGAAACTCAGGAGGTAGCTGCTGGACAAGCACTGGCCCTTACTCTAAAGCTGGCGACAACGCTGGGTGAGGTCTTATCACTGTCACTATCTCATGAAACTAATTTTTTCGAACTATAGCTCTTATACAATGAGGAACTATACAGTTATCATCTTTCTGGAGCAGAAAAAATTATTGAATGTCATTTTAGCTGTCAAGAAGATTTTGTTGGTATTACAGTGTAATAACAAGACTTAACTATGGCGGAATTTGCGGTACAACTGAGATAAAGCCGATGTCACACTATCAAATTTCTTTGACGAAGTTTCTTTTTCAGAGATATTTGACGTAGTGTAATATGGAACTCATAACAAAGTTGCCTAATGTCTAATTTTATTTGACCAGATCTAGCGCCTCGCCTTCGATTTCATTGAAGAAAGCGATCGTCTTCTGTTCACTGCAAGAAGAAATGTAACTACTTGGAGCGCTAGCATTGCTACAGCTGTTTGTCGGTTTTTGTAGCCGCGAAGTTTACATGGTGTGTTGCTTCAAATACGAAGTTGATTGAATTGTATGAGGCTGGTGAAGCATTCTATAACTCGCGGCATCCAGACTACAAAAACAATAGATATTCCTCTTTCAGGTAGTCCTCCTTCAGTGATTTATAAATAGTTTTACTCATTTCAGGTATTATTTTCATCAATGTGCACTGCGGTATTCCAATCCTATAGTGTAAACTAGAGCAGCTGCCTCATGTTGCAAGAAATCGTAGCGTTACGGTATGGCGTTACGGTAGGTGTGTCTTTTGCGGACACAACATTTCTGATGTGAGTGTTTTGCTTTGTAATATGAGGAGCTACTTTCCTGAGCATATACGTAAATGTATTTTCGTCCATTCGCAAGTAATTTTCAAACGACTTTACGTAGCTTTCGAAAAATCTGTCGTGGGATACTCTTCTTATCTAGCTGGGATACCCACGAACTCACCCAAGTATGCCTCCTTTTTTCTGCTCCGCTTCCAAATGTAAACACAATGGAATTGTAGTTACACGTAACTGCAGAGCATAGTGACGAGTTGTCGTCGGCCATTCTGAAGGAACTATGACGAAATATTTGATATCCCCTTTTGCGCCACATTGGAGATCTTTGTTAAATAAATATGATGAATATTTGATCAAATTTCTTTAGCAAAAATTTGACAGTGTAATACCGGCCTAAAATAAGCGAGTCACCCAATACGGATTTCACTACACCATTTCGTTGAAAATACTGCATCTGTATTTAAAAACATTAGGTATATAAAACAGACAACGGAGATGTGTGGGTGACATGGAAACGGCGTTTTCCAGGACGCACTGCAATTTTGCCACATTTTCTTGTTGTTGAATAAAATGTTCTCGGGTTTCCAACCGCGTCAATTGCTTAAAACTACACGAGCTTTCGGCCAAGCACTCCTTGGCCATTGTCAACTGGTTTGAGTGCCAGTGGGGGGGGGGGGGGGGGCTCTCTCTTTTCTAATTCCTTCCTCTTATCGGAAGCAGTTAAGCTGAAGGTTGTTGTCCCTTGGGGACATTTCCTTCGCTGTGACTGAGTGTGTTGGGATGTGCCATTCTGTTGTGTTGAGAGGTGTGTGTTCCTTTTGCTATACTCAGAAGAGTATTGATTTAGGTCGCTCGTATCTGTCGTTTACTTGGTCGTATTGATCTAGTGTGTTTATAAGCTGATTGTGTGAGGTTCCGGCTGTGGCATAAAACTGCTCTGCCAGGTGTCAGAATCATCTTTGGAGTGTTTCAATGTCCGCAGCAGCATGCAGATCCGCTGTGGGAAAGCGTGGGGGAACGTGTAGGACCCGATGGAGGGCTCTGTTTTGAATTTTTTGTAGGCGGTCTATTGTCGATCTGGCTGCATAGCCCCATACAGGGCATGCGTATTCGAGTATCGGCCTAATAAGGCTTGTATAGACCGCTATTCCAGTGCTGGGGCCGAGTGAACTGTATTCGTTCAGTATGGGGTAGAGGACTTGCATCCTGCCAAGGGCTTTTCTGCGGAGTTCCTCGATGTGGCACTTCCAAGTTAGTCGATTGTCCAGTGTCACACCGAGGTATCTCGCAGTGTTTCTCCAGGGGAGATTTTGCCCTTGTAGCTGCAGCAGTTGTATGGGTCGTCTTAGGGGGCGGCGTTTTCCGAGACGTCTTGTAATCATTAAAGCCTGTGTCTTTTCGGTGTTTAGTGAGATGCGCCATTTCTTGGCTCATGTGTCTGTGCTGTTTATTGCTGTCTGTAAACGTCTCGTGACCAGGTTCCTGTTCGTGGAGCAGGAAAAGAATGCGGTGTCGGCTGCGTATTGCGCTGTTTGGACGTGCTGCGTGACAGGGATGTCGGCAATATAGAGGTTGTACAGCGTAGGACCCTTGCGGCACTCCGGCGCGTATTCTTCTCCTGCTCGACTGCGATCTATCGATCTTAACGGAAAATGTCCTACCGGTTAGATAGCTCTGTATAAGTTTTACTATCTTCCCTGGGAAGCCTTGGGTGTACACTTTATACAAGATTCCGGTGTGCCAGACTGAGTCAAAAGCCTTGGCTGCGTCTAATAAGACAATCCCGCAGTAGCCCTTGCGGTTGAAGCTTTCTGTAGCTGCTTCAACTACCCTCATTATTTGTTGCGGGGCGGAGTGTTGTTGCTGGAATCCGAACTGAAATTTTGGCATGATTTGCTCTCTTCTCTGTTGGTGCGCCCTTACATATGCTAGCTGCCGGCTGTGACGTCACTGGTGCCCGTGACATTGCCATACATGGGCTTCTTCGATGTGCCCTCTTCAACCACGCGATCGCTGGATCCCAAGCAGCGCTAAACTGCAAGCCACCGTCTCTATTCAGGGCATTTGCGGTAATTTTTATTTGAGTAGCTTCCTTTATTAAACTGTTCCAGAAGCCGTTAGTGCGAGCCACGACAGAGGTATCGTCAAATTTTATGTGGTGACCGTTTTCTAACGCAGATTTCTCTGGATAGCGTAGGCGATAATACTTCTCACGTTCTTTCCTGCGTTGTTCCACAGTGCGCACTGTATGTCTGACGTACTTCTAGCCACACTCACAAGGTATTTCGTAGACTCCAGGTGTTCTGAGACCTACTGCGTCTTTAACTGGTCTTAGTAATTGACGGATTTTCATTGGAGGCCTAAAGATTGAACTGATCTTGTGTCTTTTCAACAGGCGGCTTATCTTGTCCGATACAGAGCCACAGAATGGCAGCAAAGCAAGTTTCTTTTCCTGCTCTTCGTCGGTGGTCTTATTCTGATATTTCCCAGAAATCACTTCTTTCACTTGATGGGTGCTGTAGCCGTTATTCCTGAAAACCTTTCTTGTTGTTCATTGTGATTACAAACTATCCAGTGGCAAATAGAACACGCTTCACAATATTTTGTGGGGGATAGGAAGGTAACAGAAGCATCCAGTTCCAGATAGTGCAGAACGAGGTCACTTCCTCGACACGAGATGCGAAACAAACGGTAGGCCTACTGGATCAGTTGCAACAGCAATTCACGTACGTAAATTTATGAAAGTGTCGAAATTGTTATAACGACCACTAATCGGAAACGGATGGGAGACGATTATGCAGTCGAAAATGGTGCACGTGTTACCGAAAGAATGTTCGCAGCGACTACTGCTAATGTTTCCGAACCACGGTACAGCAATCATTTTTAGTGCTTTTTGTCGGAATACGAGACACCGGAACAGTCTGAAGCACCGAGGCGTGAGCGCTGCATGTCTAGTTTCCCGCGAGAGATTAACGTTGTTTACGTGCCAACCCACACGGACACTAATTTACGGTGAGGATTTTGCAGCTGCGGACGGAGGTCTCAAGCGTACATCATCCAGAGAAAAAACACGTTGTTGGTAGAGAATGTTTCGAGCTTTTCCTGTTATAGTTCTAAATAAAGTTAGTCTCCTACTCCCTGTTTCCGGATCTACGATGGTATACGATGTCTCAAAAACATTCATCTATTTGACAAAGCGATATGTTCTGCATTAATGAACACCTACTTATGGGATAAGTTTCAACGACGCTTAGGACTACAAATTTTATTTTCAAATTTGCCATACGATTTTACAGGGGCATATCTTTTACAAGTAAGTACATTTAATCTTGAGGTAAACATACGTCGATGCACTATCTTTTGTCATTTGTACTTTGTTCAGTTCCATGCAACTGCCACAGTCTATGCTCTCCTCGATTTCTTCTAAATACTTCATCCTAGGCCGTTATCTTCCTCTTTTTCCCGGTACTTTCCTTTCAAAAATGTCTATGATGGCAGTTTTGTGTCTGATGACATGTTTATTAAATCTGATTTTTTTTTAAAATTTATTTCCTTCAATAATCTTCTCTCCTCGTTGACTTCTCTTAAGACTTCCAGGTTGACTTTTCTTTCTCTCCGGTTCCGTTCTTGAGATTTTCCGCGTTATCAGTAGTTCAGCATCTTCAAGTCGATTCCTTTCTATCCACAGTTCAACTTTCACTTTAAAAAATGGCTCTGAGCACTATGGGACTTAACTTCTGAGGTCATCAGTCCCCTAGAACGTAGAACTACTTAAACCGAACCAACCTAAGGACGTTACACACACACCCATGCTCGAGGCAGGATTCGGACCTGCGACCGTAGCGGTCGCGCAGTTCCAGACTGTAGTGCCTAGAACGGCTCGGCCACCCCGGCCGGCTCACTTTTAAAGAGCCGTGAACTCCACACAAATGTTTTGGTGAAGGATTTTCCGTCAGTTATATTCCTTTGTTAGATGGTTAAAATGTTTTTCTTAGCCATAAATAAATGTTTTGTCAGTGCAATCCTTGTCACCGTAGTAAACAGGCTTCCTCAAACAATTCCTATGCAATTTTCCTGGAAGTTTCTACCATAATTTCGTAAGGACTTACTGCATTTGTTCTACTGCACTAACTGCCAGATTCCAGATTACGTAAGGGGCTGATCTAAAATTCCCGTGAGTCCAGTGCTAAGCTCAAGAATAGATTTTCTTTGCAAACTTGATACGCGTTGCAGTATGCCTATGTCTCCCATTTGCCCCCCCCCCCCCCACTCCCCCCCCCTCCGCCCTGTTATGGCTTGTATATCACACGCTTAGATACTGAAACGATTTTATTAAATCCAGGGCCATACTAGTAGTTTGTATTCGAACGCCAATGCATTACTTCTTCTTTACATACGTTGTATCAATCGTTTATCCAAGTACGATGTCATGTTT
Organism: Schistocerca serialis cubense; assembly: GCF_023864345.2. NCBI lineage: Eukaryota > Metazoa > Arthropoda > Insecta > Orthoptera > Acrididae > Schistocerca > Schistocerca serialis. The sequence continues at coordinate 710,960,203 of NC_064638.1, forward strand.
TATATCAAACTGAAATCTCATCCAGTTTCTGAATCTCACTGCGCAGTTATTCAACAATCATAAAGACTCCATAAGCCTCCGTTCAGTGAGTGGAAGAGCGCACATCGTACCAATATTATCTATTTTCTGTCCTGGTCCACTCGTGTATTGATGGAGGTGTGGGAAATGCCTATCTACGAATAAACGCCCCTGACTCCTATCCTTTCCGCATAGCCCCTACGCGAGATACATGCGGACGACAGCATAATGGTATGCATTGCTCTTGTTGTACATCATACATCTAGATATTGAATCGTCTCTAAACTTAACTAACAGCATTTCGCGAGTATTACACAGTCGTTTTTCCAAGAATTCCCATTTAAGTTCTCGAACTACTTCTGTTAGAATTTCGTGAAATGCAAGTAAATGCTTCGTGTGAACAGGCACTTACTCTTCTAGTGGCTGCAGTAGAGAGAACAGCTGTACCAAGAACGGTAGATGGACCATACTGCGAACAAAACCTTCATAATTCACTACGTTCGTTGTAAATGGCTTCCAAGATGTAAATTTTGCATTTCCTTGCGATACAAACGCATAGACACTAAAGACTTATTCTATTTTCATCACGGCCATATTATTATTTCGGGATTTCAATTACCTGGCGTTCGCAAATCCTGCACTTGAATCGTAATTTGTTTAACGGCTGACTAGTAAATGAACACGTCTTCATGCCCATATGGGCATCCTTGTTTCTCAGCTTCCTTTTTTATTACATCTTATACTTTCTCTGTGTGTATTTCTTCACTGCATTTTGTAGCAGCCATAGAAGTACAATTTTGTGTGGTTTCTACCTCCATAACACACGGTCACGCGTTTTGAGGCTTCTATTTTTGACCATATGTGGATCTATCTGTGATGGGAACCCCCATAGATTTGGATAATTTTTGTTACAATTTACTGTTTTACAGACGACTGTTTAGTGGGTTCTTCAACACAAGCCAATAATTTTCCGCATCTTTTATTCCATGGGTCCCAAAGCTCGTAACTAACGCATTTGTATCATTTAACACTATTCATGCCTCTGGCAGCAGTAAAAATGCAGTTTATTTGGGCGTATAGGTATAAAGTAAGTTGTTCACTGTACATGTCCATTGGATCGTGGACGGGTAAAGAGAATATCCGTTGCGCATAATCATAAGCCAAGTGAATTCATATTAGAACTAGAGTTTATCAAGAAACGAGTTCAGTGCATTTAGTTAACGTATAAATTTAGTTACGTCAGATTCCAACTTAAACGCACGCTTAAATTCTCGATTTAAGCACACTGTTTCTCTTTGAACCACTCTACTACCTCATAGAGTGAGAAAAAAAAAGAACGAAACACGATGTTGCCACGTTTCACACCAACGTTTAAAAGTATCTTGGCTGATCCCGGACCTTTGGGCCCATATAAAGTTACGGATGATTGTTTAACGCTGTCACCCCAGAGGACGTCGTGGAGAATTTAAAGTCGGGGCAAAAAGATTCAGGGTAACGAGGTAGTAACTCTTTAATGTGAGCATACTGCAAGTGCTCGCCACAGGAATATCTCGCAGCTTTGCGATCACTGGCGCCAGATCTCAACTAACAGCTGGTATGAGCAAGGTCTCCTGAGGTCGTAGACCTGCCTTTCCCATAAAACTGTTAGACGCACTCAGAAGACAAATATGTCCGGAAAATCCAGGATTATCTTCTCCGTCTGCAAAGGCTGGGGACAGAGGGGTAACTGTGCTGGTATCAGGGAACAAGGGAATTCTGGTTAATAAATTAGTGGATGCGAGAGCCAGGCCAGCACATACTCAAAATCAAGTGGCAGAATCTGCTGTCCCACCACATGCTTCTGAGGTACAGGAACAAGTGTCAGTGGTGAGAAGAGTGGCTGGAGAACTGACTATTCGGCCATGGGGTACCCCTTCTTGCCACTGAGACGAGGTGTAGTGCTTCAATCTAGCTTTGGGATAGGACACAGAATGATGACGTATGGATTCCTGCTCCTATGAATGAACTCTCCAGTGTGCGATGCTCGTGGCGTATATGCACTGGTTGCCATAATATTGTGGCCACTGTTCACGGTGAAAATGAATACCGCCTGGTGATATTGTGGACATGACACGGTAAGCACGTATAAGTGGAGCAGAAACGAATGGGTAATCATTCTAGCGACAATAAGAGTCGCAAATGGGTAAATCACCTTATACAAGCGACTTTGACAAAGTGCGTATTTTTAAGGTCCGGCGCGTGGGAACGAGAAGCATTTGGATTGTTCGTGTGCCACTGTCGTGAGCATCAGTGGAAAGTGGTTCAAGGTCGATGAAACTACTACTAGGGGACAAGATGTTCGACGTTTATGCTTCAGCTCTGAACATAGAGTTCGCAGGCTTGCCTGATCTGTAAAGTTCCGTAGACGGCGATCGGTAGCAGATGTGACGACAGAGTGCAAAGCTGGCACAGGCGCAAGTGTTTCGGAGCACGCCGTCCAGGTACACTGTTGCACAAGGGGTTCCTCATCAGACCACACCTACGTGTTCCCATGTTGACCCTACAACATCGGCTTATTCCTATTGCAGTGGTCATGGGATCATTGAGAGTTGACCATGTATCAATGGAAACGTGTCGCATGGACAAATGAATCAAGTTTCTAAGAATTTTTAACATCATGCAGCCCCGTCAGCAACTGTGATAATTAAACATATAACACGACAGCCTCAGTTGCAAATAGAAACCAATTAGACCGGCCACTGTGGTTGAATGTTTCTAGGCGCTTCAGTCCGGAACCACGCGGCTGCTACGGTCGCAGGTTTGAATCCTGTTTCGGGCATGCATGTGTGTGATGTCCTCAGGTTAGTTAGCTTTAAGTAGGTCTAAGTCTAGGGGACTGATGACCTCAGATGTTTAAGTTCCATAGTGCTTAGAGCCATTTGAACCATTTGAACCAATCCATACCTAGGTTTCAGCCAAAATAATTTGACGTTCTTCAGAAGCTATTGCATGCCAAAGTTTGGCCATGCCAAGTATAAAACTATGGCACCGTAGTCCCCAGTCATAAATCTACATTACTTCGGCTGAAGAGAAATAGCAGGCCCCACTGCGCGGACGAGGTCCGTAGGCCACGAGAGCTGCTCCGGAACTAATTGCAGCGAGCAGCTATGTACCGAGCACCGCTGATGGACATGCGCGTAGACGCGTGGAAATATAGATGCGTAAACAGTAGCTACATTTACATTAGGAATTGGATTAATATAACCATTAAAACTGTTAATGGCGTAATCTATAACTGGACTTACTTCTGAGGAGAACGAGAACCCTATATACTGATTCGGAGCCCTTAAGAAATTAGCTATTAGTCGGCAAAATTATTCCTCAATTTTGAATACATTTCTATTCGACTAAAGAAAACGGAGTCAGGCGTCGGCGAATACAAAGGCACCATAACATCATGGCCGGTGAAGCAAAGGTTGAAAACCTTCGAAAAAGTTCTTATTTCTCAATCGAAACTGGGCATTAAGTAGGCTTTCTTTACCAAGGAACAGGTGTTTAAAGATCTGCAAATCCTCAATGATGTCAAGTCTAGTGCCTTTAACCTCGCAATTTAGTAGCTCTGTGTTATTTGGTGGACTGGGACCATGGGCCAATTGTAAAAGGTGCTCGGCAAAAGTCGAGCCACGTGTGCCATCACCACTTTTCGTGAGTGTATGTTCATTATATCTAGCTGAGAGGGCTCTCTCTGTCTGCCCGCTGTAATAACTCGGGCAATCGCTACAGGTGATTTTGTACACCCAAGAACGAGATAACTTGTCATTAATATTCTTTAACGAGTGAACCAAGTTCTTTTTGAGGCTGTTATTCGTAGTATATGCAGTCTTAAAGCCCTGGCTCTTTAAGAGTCACCCTATTTTATACGATGCTTTGCATATCAAGGGAACAGAAATGAAGCTAGTGCAGCCATCCTCTGGTCCGACACGTAGTGTAGATGAGGTCGCAGTTTTCTACCTGTTTTCTTGTTAAAGAGCTGTCTCACAATTTCTGGTTTATATCCATTATTATAGGCGATAATTTGAAGGGTTTGTAACTCGTTCTCCACTGAATCTGCTGAAAGAGGAATGGCGAGCGCTCGATGTATGCAAGAATGGAAAAAGGCTATTTTGTGGGCTTGGGGGTGTGTAGAGACGCCTGGCATGATATTTTCGGAAAAGGTATTTTTCCGGAAAATGTTAAACCTAATACGGTTGTCCTCTATTGCCAAATTTAAGTCTAAATATTTCAAAGATCTATTGGGAGATTCATTTTCCAGCGTAGTTTTGCCGAGTAGTAGCTAGTCTTTCTTACGGACTCCGAATACGTTTATAGGGTTCCCGTTCTCCTCAGAAGTAAGTCCGGTTTCAGATTACGCCATTAACAATTTTAATGGTTATATTAATCCAATTCCTAATGTAAATGTAGCTACTGTTTATGCATCTATATTTCCACGCGTGTACGCGCATGTCCATCAGCGGTGCTCGGTACATAGCTGCTCGCTGCGATTAGTTCCGGCGCAGCTCTCGCGGCCTACGGACCTCGTCCTGCTGTTCCTCTTCAGCCCAGGTAATGTAGATTAATGCCTGGTTAATACGGTGCTACAGTTTTATACTTGACATGGCAAAACTTTGGCATGCAATACCAGGTTGATGGTCGCGTCTGTCATATAGGCGAACGGCTGATCTAAACAGACTCTCAGCGGACGCAGACTAGTACAGGCAGTATTTGCAATGGGGGATTCTCACCTGGGCTTCCATGGACTGTACGCAGAAATTTCCCAGACACTAGTTAGGCAGGCGGAACCTGAGAGTGTCGGTGACGTATGCGTATTACCGGCTCAGCTGGGTGCACATGGTTGCACAACTATTGATGGGTAACGGTAGCTCGAACGATGGGTCCACTATGGCTCCGGCGAAAATTAGAATCCGCCAAACTGGTATTCTACATCGATCAGTGCTTCGCTAAGTCTACATGGCACTAGTGAGCAGTGTCGCTAATAAATATACCTTCTGTTTTGTAAGTGGAACAGAACCTCCATAATCAAAAGGAACATGGATGATCTCACAATCCCGTTGTTATCAAAAGCGGTGAACAGCTAACGCTCATGTGGTTAATAAGTTGTTACGTTGTTAGAGCACGAAAAGATCAGGTGATTGTCGACCAACACCATGTTTTCATTATGTATTATAGTCTCCTACCGTGCTGCTTAACACTTCGTAAAACAAAGATAAATAGTTATATATACGTGTAAAAAATAATACATTTACATTGCAGTAGACCGATACGTTATATGTTTCTAAAAATATTTCCTCGGGACTGGCTTCTTGTTTTTCAGGTAAACTTAGCCTCTTTCTTCTCCTTAGCATTAACTATTGATAGTAATGCGCGGATTATCACAAAAGAAATCATTTGTGAGATTTTTTATTCATTATGGTAATTGAACCTCCGTGAACCATGGACCTTGCCGTTGGTGGGGAGACTTGCGTGCCTCAGCGATACAGATAGCCGTACCGTAGGTGCAACCACAACGGAGGGGTATCTGTTGAGAGGCCAGACAAACGTGTGGTTCCTGAAGAGGGGCAGCAGCCTTTTCAGTAGTTGCAGGGGCAACAGTCTGGATGATTGACTGACCTGGCCTTGTAACACTAACCAAAACAGCCTTCCTGTGCTGGCACTGCGAACGGCTGAAAGCAAGGGGAAACTACAGCCGTAATTTTTCCCGAGGGCATGCAGCTTTACTGTATGGTTAAATGATGATGGCGTCCTCTTGGGTAAAATATTCCGGAGGTAAAATAGTCCCCGATTCGGATCTCCGGGCGGGGGCTACTCAAGAGGACTTTGTTATCAGGAGAAAGAAAACTGGCGTTCTACGGATCCGAGTGTAGAATGTCAGATCCCTTAATCGGGCAGGTAAGTTAGAAAATTTAAAATGGGAAATGGATAGGTTAAAGTTAGATATAGTGGGAATTAGTGAAGTTCGGTGGCAGGAGGAACAAGACTTTTGGTCAGGTGATTACAGGGTTATAAATACAAAATCAAATAGGGGTAATGCAGGAGTAGGTTTAATAATGAATAAAAAAATAGGAGTGCGGGTTAGCTACTACAAACAGCATAGTGAACGCATTATTGTGGCCAAGATAGACACGAAGCCCATGCCTACTACAGTAGTACAAGTATATATGCCAACTAGCTCTGAAGATGATGAAGAAATTGATGAAATGTATGATGAGATAAAAGAAATTATTCAGGTACTCAAGGGATACGAAAATTTAATAGTCATGGGTGACTGGAATTCGAGAGTAGGAAAGGGAGAGAAGGAAACATAGTGGGTGAATATGAATTGGGGGAGAGAAATGAAAGAGGAAGCCGTCTGGTAGAATTTTCCACAGAGCATAACTTAATTATAGCTAACACTTGGTTCAAGAATTATAAAAGAAGGCTGTAAACGTGGAAGAATCCTGGAGATACTAGAAGGTATCAGATAGATTATATAATGGTAAGACAGAGATTTAGGAACCAGGTTTTAAATTGTAAGACATTTCCAGGGGCAGATGTGGACTCTGACCACAATCTATTGGTTATGAACTGTAGATTAAAACTGAAGAAACTGCAGAAAGGTGGGAATTTAAGAAGATGTGACCTGGATAAACTGACTAAACCAGAGGTCGTACAGAGTTTCAGGGAGAGCATAAGGAAACAATTGACAGGAATGGGGGAAAGAAATACAGTAGAAGAAGAATGGGTAGCTGTGAGGGATGAAATAGTGAAGGCAGCAGAGGATCAAGTAGGTAAAAAGACAAGGGCTAGTAGAACTCCTTGGGTAACAGAAGAAATATTAAATTCAATTGCTGAAAGGAGAAAATATAAATATGCAGTAAATGAAGCAGGCATAAAGGAATACAAACGTCTAAAAATGAGATCAACAGGAAGTGCAAAATGGCTAAGCAGGGATGGCTAGAGAAAAAATTAAGGATGTAGAGGCTTATCTCACTAGGGGTAAGATAGATACTGCTTACAGGAAAATTAAAGAGACCTTTGGAGAAAAGAGAACCACTTGTATGAATATCAAGAGCTCAGATGGAAACCCAGTTCTAAGCAAAGAAGGGAAAGCAGAAAGGTTCAAATTCAAATGGCTCTGAGCACTATGGGACTTAACATCTATGGTCATCAGTCCCCTAGAACTTAGAACTACTTAAACCTAACTAACCTAAGGACATCACACAACACCCAGCCATCACGAGGCAGAGAAAATCCCTGACCCCGCCGGGAATCGAACCCGGGAACCCGGGCGTGGGAAGCGACAACGCTACCGCACGACCACGAGATGCGGGCGCAGAAAGGTGGAAGGAATATGTAGAGGGTCTATACAAGGGCGATGTACTTGAGGCAATATTATGGAAATGGAAGAGGAGGAATATGAAGATGAAATGGGAGATATGATACTGCGTGAAGAGCCTGACAGAGCACTGAAAGATCTGAGTCGAAACAATGCCCCAGGAGTAGACAACATTCCATTAGAACTACTGACGGCCTTGGGAGAGCCAATCCTGACAAAACTCTACCATCTGGTGAGCAAGATGTATGAGACAGGCGAAATACCCTCAGACTTCAAGAATAATATAATAATTCCAATCCCAAAGAAAGCAGGTGTTGACAGATGTCAAAATTACCGAACAACCAGTTTAATAAGCCACAGCTGCAAAATACTAACGCGAATTCTTTACAGACGAATGGAAAAACTAGTAGAAGCCGACCTCGGGTAAGATCAGTTTGGATTCCGTAGAAATACTGGAACAAGTGAGGCCATACTGACCCTACGACTTATCTTAGAAGCTAGATTAAGGTAAGGCAAACCTACGTTTCTAGCATTTGTAGACTTAGAGAAAGCTTTTGACAATGTTGACTGGAATACTCTCTTTCAAATTCTGAAGGTGGCAGGGGTAACATACAGGGAGCGAAAGGCTATTTACAATTTGTACAGAAAGCTGATGGCAGTTATAAGAGTCGAGGGACATGAAAGGGAAGCAGTGGTTGTGAAGGGAGTGAGACAGAGTTGTAGCCTTTCCCCGAGGTTACTCACAGCAAGCAGTGAAGGAAACAAAAGAAAAATTCGGAGTAGGTATTAAAATCCATGGAGAAGTAATAAAAACTTTGAGATTTGGTGATGACATTGTAATTCTGTCAGAGACAGCAAAGGACTTGGAAGAGCGGTTGAACGGAATGGATAGTGTCTTGAAAGGAGGATATAAGATGAACATCAACAAGAGCAAAACGAGGATAATGGAATGTAGTCGAATCAAATCGGATGATGCTGAGGGAATTAGATTAGGAAATGAGACACTTAAAGTAGTAAAGGAGTTTTGCTATTTGGGGAGCAAAAAACTGATGATGGTCGAAGTAGAGAGGATATAAAATGGAGACTGCCAATGGCAAGGAAAGATTTTCTGAAGAAGAGAAATTTGTTAACATCGAGTATAGATTTAAGTGTCAGGAAGTCGTTTCTGAAAGTGTTTTTATGGAGTGTAGCCATGTATGGAAGTGAAACATGGACGATAAATAGTTTGGACAAGAAGAGAATAGAAGCTTTCGAAATGTGGTGCTACTGAAGAATGCTGAAGATTAGATGGGTAGATCACATAACTAATGAGGAGGTACTGAATAGAATTGGGGAGAAGATGAGTTTGTGGCACAACTTGACAAGAAGAAGGGACGGGTTGGTAGGACATGTTCTGAGGCATCAATGGATCACAAATTTAGCATTGGAGGGCAACGTGGAGGGTAAAAATCATAGAGGGAGACCAAGAGATGAATACACTAAGCAGATTCAAAAGGATGTAGGTTTCAGTAGGTACTGGGAGATGAAGAAGCTTGCATAGGATAGAGTAGCATGGAGCGCTGCATCAAACCAGTCTCAAGACTGAAGACCACAACAACAACAACAACAACAACATAGTAATTGAAGCAATGAAACTGCATGCATGGAAGGATAGGCTACCTCCCTAGGTTAAAAATATGGTTCGGATTGTTATATTGAATGATTATGACATTAAAGTAGGATTTTCCGCCAATATTCTCCAAAATACCTGATATTTTTATGTATAAGCTTAAAAATAATTAAATTTAAAGAGTTGGCCACCTTATCGAAAATGCTGTATTATTTACTGAAGTTTTGTTGACGTCTCAGGCTAGGAGAACGACCAAGTTATAAGTGTGTTACTGGAATTTTAGCCGAAGTTACTGGTGTTTTACCGTACTTTTTTTGCAAACAGGTTAGTTAGTGATGGAAAATATATTTAAACTATTAAGTAAAATGTAAACGAATCTTGTGAAACCCGAGAGTGGAAACTTTTCGTAAGTTGGTGCGCTTATGGTCTCGTTTTATGAAAACAGCCCATATCTAATTGTTCTAGAAATAACCGTGACCACTACATTGGATGGCAACTGGAGCGAAAATACTGTGACACAGAAATAAGTCGCAGAATTTTCTTAAAACTAAGGAAATCTTGAATTGGGTTATTTGCTAGGACCATGCTGAAAAGGTTTTCCACAACAGCTTGTGGAAGCAGGCACAATAAAACAAAATGGAAACTTTTTTCCTTCAGAAGATAATTCACGTTGTTAATTTCTGAGATTGTTTGCCATGACTACAACTGTTTTCCATGTATCTCTTTTCTCAGTTTTCAAATGGTGTAAGAACACTCGTGAGGTACTGAACTGTTTTAAACATCTGGAAAATTATCTTATACGATACGTAGTTGACGCAGAGTAGCCTTAAAGTATCTGTCGTTCTATTGCACACTTAGCTGCTGCGTGAACACTAGGAATTAAAAGTGCTTAAGCGGGACCAACTTTCATTTTATCGTAATACCCTGGTCTTATTACATTTCCTTCTATTTTCCAAGCAATGTTCAATTTTTCTCTTTGTAAAAATCATACTGCTTTACAACAATCTCAACGGAGAGAGATGGAAGAGGCAAATTACTATCTTCAACGATTTGTTTGGGAAGGATAATGTGGTCGGAAAATGATACATGGTTTTTCGGATTCATCAGCATAAGTGCTGCATCAAGTATAAAATACAGTTTCTTAACACCATTCTTGTCATTCATCTCAAATTGATCAGATGTAAAATGAAGAAAATAAATGAAAATAGATATTGAAATACAATAAGATATAGAATTTTAAGCTCTTACATATCTGTTTTACGAATAAGATAAACTTGAGAAAACAGTAGTACTAAGCAAAGAGGAAAAAAAATTGCTTACAACAAAATGATCCTCACAGAAATAAACACAGGTAATGACCACTATCTCATTCGGATCTCTCCGAGTAGGCTGAAGCCACATTTTATACAACTTCCCATTCTTTGGAACATTCAAAAACAATTTTTCAGAATTTCTTACAGATGCCTATGTACGATGTGGTACTGCACACTATTTGTAGCCCATTTTCGGAAACGTAAATTCCAAAGGAAACAGTATTTTGAAAGAGCTTTGCAGCAGTAGGAGCAGCGTGCTAGCTAGTGACGTCACAGGCATCACATGACTCAAATGGAGCATTATAGCGGTCTTTCAAATTGTCTGAATTTTATTGATTTTTTTTAATACTGAAATTCATGTAGGAATAAAAGTCATGTTATAATCGTAAAATGACGCAATTAATCACTTAAGACGATTTCCAGGAAACTGTCAAATATCCTGTTATGTTGGAAAAGCATTTATTTATACGTATAGGAAATAGTCTATCACTTCAGACTGAACGAGATGGCGCAGTGGCTAAGAACTGGACACGTATTCGTAAGAAATAGAGTTCTGATTCCTGTCTCATCGTCATTATTTCAGTTATCCGTGGTTTTCGGCCCGAAAACAACCAAAACTAAAGGATGAAATGAAATAAAGTTAAAAGCTCAAAGTTCCACTAAGAAGTGCTCGTTAGAGGTAAGGACGAGGAAAGAAATCAACCTTTGTCTTACCAAATGAATCACTCCATGATTAACGGGGGTTACAAACAACCACTTAAGTGAATGGATGGAAGTAACCATCCTATGTGCAAATCGACTGTTTTAGTGTCAACGGAGAAACAATCATAAATAGCTACAACGACAAATGAGACAGTAAAATAGACGTGGAAAACTTCTAAAAAGACAAAATATCGGGAGGAAATATATGTTGCAGTGAGAATTGTAATCCCACAATTTATTATCATCATCTTAGCTTCCCGATCTCAGAGATATGTCCTATGACATTTTTCGCTCCGGTTTTGTATTTAGAAGAAATGCTAGTGTCTCAATATTGTCTTGCACTCTCTTGCGTTGAAGTAGTCTTAGTGAACCAATATAATAAAAGATGGTGTCTTATGAGGATATTTTAAATAGCTGACTTATATGAATATTTACTTTATTCATTTATATTATTTAATTGTCCTCATCTGATAATTTTTAACGGTTTTTCAGGAAGTATTCGTTGTTGTTCGTCTTAATACGATGGTGCAATGGATCGGCCGCCATTGTTGCAGTCTTAAATGCTCACAGCATGTCCCAGAAAAGGAACCTATCTTCTTTCATTTGCATGGTAACCTAAGTCCGATGTCAATTTATAAGTGTCATTTTATTGCAGACACACAAAACTGATTAATCAACTTTCCATGGTCTCGCATCATTGTATTGAAGATAGGCCTGCAAAACAGGCTTCTCCAGTTTTCGTCGTTCATCATTATGAGCACCCTTTCTCTCTTTTCCCATTTATATTCACTATAACAGATGCTAACAACTTTATAACCACCCCTCATATGTTGCGTTACTGTTTTATCGAAAGAGAGAGAGTACAGAATGAATTAATGTATCGGTTGCGAATTTCATATAAACTCAGTGATACAATTATGTGCATTAATTACTTTGAACTATATGGTTCATTGTTACGTAGTGACTATTTTGGTTAAGAGTCAGACTGAAAATGTGGGGTTCAAAATTAGATGATAAAACTTTTAATTTAATTCTAATGTAAATCCGCAACTGGAACTGTAATGTCACGTGAAAGATAATGGTGAATCTCTGTTCCAATTGTGTGTTGTAGATTACGCTTAACCGTATAAGTAACTACTCGATGTTCTCAAGGGTAATAGAGCAGACGCCAACTGCGTGTTTCCAATTAATATATCGCACTTTTCATAGAATATTAGAGTTATTCGCCGCATTAGATCATTAATTAATTAGTATCGTCATCGTTAGAGAAACATAGAATTTGAACTAGCTGAAAGGCACAGTCAGTATCAAGGGGTGAAACCCAGTGTAGAGTAAGGGCTCACTTATTTTCAGTCGTGTTCATCTCCGCTGAGAGAGGGCTGTTAAACCCCGGGGGAGAACGGCGGAAGAGATTCCCCCCAGTTTCGGCGATGCGTGCTCTCCGATTATCGACACACCTCGCGGCGTGTCAAGTTTGATCAATAACCCAGGTGCGTGACGGGCTGTTCGCCTGTAAAGCGGGGCTGCGAGTGTCAGGGTATACAAGAGATTCACGCAGCCTGCAACATCACAGCTACCCGAAGCCGCTTCACATCGCACTGATCATCAAGAACTCTTTTTAAAGTCTCTCAGACAGTGTTTTATTTGAGTATACGTTTTGTGTGTAAGGCATTAACGCACATATGAGGGATGGTTGTAAAGTTTTAAGTATCTCTAAGTTTTGTTTGTTTGCAGGTAAATTTCCACGATCCTGATGCACACTGAAATCTGCTTGCCACAGAACCGTAGCACGCTGACAGGCAGTCAGTACAAAATGGCGCAGTCCACTGGTAAAATTTTCGGTCCTCAATCGGCGGATTCGATGAAAGAAATAAGTACAAAATAAATCAAGGAATACAGAAGTATATGTCACTTAGGAATGAAACAAACAGGAAGTTCATAGAAGTGAAGGCGAAAAGACTCCATGAAAAATGTGACGCAATCGAAAAAGAAACGAATGTCGGAAGGACTGACTCAGCGTACAGAAAAGTCATATCATCCTACTGTGAAATTAAAAGCAAGGGTGGCAACATTAAGAATGAAATGGGAATTTCACTGTTAAATGAGAGGACTGAAGGCGTAGGTGGAAAGAGTACACTGAAGGCCTCTTTGAGGGGAAAGACTTTTCTGGTGTCATGATAGAAGACGAAACAGCAGTAGATATAGAAAACATATGGCATTCAGTATTAGAATCAGAATTTTAAACAGCTTTGTAAGACTTAAGAGAGATAAAGCGGAAGGGATAGATAACGTCTCATCGGAATTTCTAAAATAAATGGGGAAGTAGTGGCAAAACGACTACTCACATTGGTGTGTAGATTGTATGACTCTGGCGATATGCCATCAACCTTTCGGCAAAACATCATCCACAAAGTTCCGAAGACAGCAAGAGCCGATAAGTGCAAGAATTATGACACAATCAGCTTAGCAGAACAGGTATCGAAGATGGCAAGAAGAATAATATACAGAAGAATGCAAAAGAAAATGGTGGATGTGTTAGACGGCGATTAGGTTGGCTGTAGAAAAGGTAATGGAAGCGAGAGGAAAAAAAATTAAGACACGTTCATGGGATTTGTCGACCTGCAAAAAGCTTTCGATAATGTCAAATGGTGCAACATGTCCGAAATTCTGCTGAAAAATAGAGGTAAGCTATAGGGAAAGACGGGTAGTATACAGTATGACGAGAGAAAGAGGGAACAACAAGAGTTGAAGATCAAGAACGATATGCTCGGATTAGAAAAGGTGTAAGACAGAGATGTAGTCTTTCGCCCTTTCTGTTTATTCTATACATCGAAGAAGCAATGACGGAAATAAAATAAAGATTCACGAATGGGATTAAAATTAAAGAAGAAGGATATCAATGATAAGATTCGCTAATGACCTCGCTATCCTCGGTGAACGTGAAGAAGAACTGCAAGATGTGCTGAATGGGATGAACAGTCTAACGAGCACAAAATATGGGATGGGAGTAAATCGATAAAAGACCAAAGCAATGAGGAGCAGCAGATATGACGAGGCAGCAAAATAACCTATGACGGACGGAGTAGGGAGGGCATAAAAAGGAGGCTAGCACTGGGAAAAAGGACATCCCTGGCCAAGAGAAGTCTACTAGTATCACCCATAGGCCTTAATTTGAGGTGAAATTTCTTAGAACGTACGTTCGGAGCACAACATTGTATGGTAGTGAAACATGGACTGTGGGAAAAGCGGAAAAGAAGAGGACCGAAAAATTTAAGACGTGCTGCTACAGAATAAGGTTGAAATATAGGTGGGCTGGTAAGGTAACCAACGAAGAAAGGAATATATGGAAAACACTGACAAGAAGAAGGGACGGAACGGTAGTGTAGGACATCTGTTAAGACATCAGGTAATAACTTCCATGATACTCGAGCGAGCTGTGGAGTGTAAAAACTGTAGACGAAAACAGAGATTGGAATAAATCCAGAAAATAATTGAGGAATTAGGTTGTTGATCGAAGCCGTCCGGCCTTGTTTTGCCGTATTTATCGGCTATTATTGACATTAGCAGCCGTAGCGGAGCTTATTGTCGAAAGGGATCAGAAGCAGAAATTATTATTATAATGCATACATGCAGACTGAAGTGACGAATGAAAATTTGTACCAAGGCCATGATTCTAACATGGGCTCCTTCTCAGTAGGATCTTGCGCTAACCCCAATGCCATCCTGGTACAGTGGCTTTGTGCAACTGCACGGACAACCCTCTTCAATCCAAATTCCCATTCATGCCTCAGCACATTTGATATTGCCCCCAAACGCCAACAGCATTGTAGAGGCTTTCCAGTTGCATTGGAGTAGCACCTCAGCATCGAACGAAATGGGCTATCCTGCCTGAAATCAAGGTACAGGTGCTTTAATCGAATGTAACTACATGTTTCCAGAGACATTTTCAAGTCGCAAATGTATATATGTAAATATATATAGGCTGAAATGACGTATGAAAATTTGTAACAAGGCTGGGATTCGGAATCCGGGTCTTGTGGTGACTAGGGCGGTGCCCTAACGACTATCCCACCCTGGCAGGAGGGAGGAGTGTTAGGGCAATCTGTGCAGTTGTGTAAAGCCACTGTGCTAGGGTGAGGTGGTTAGCGCATCTGCCTAGAGACCAGGAGACTGGAATCGAATCCTGGCCTTCGTATAAATTTTCATTCGTTACTTCGGTCTGCATATATGTTTGAGACTTGAAAAGGTCTCTGGAAATATATGGCTTCATTTCATTATTGTTATTATAGAAAAAGTGCCAAAGGAAAATATTTCAAGGGACATTGGTTTCTGATACACGTACAGATAACTTTACTGATGTTATTCCCAGAATGAAATGAAAACACTGTCGAAAGACGGCGGAGCTGCCAGGCGAACATATACCTACAATTTTTATTTGGGGGGGGGGCGGAGGGTGGGAATCGTCACTCTTTTGACTAGTTTCATGCGGCGCACGTCGACTTCCTCTCCTGTGACAACCCGCTCAACGCAGACCAGCACTTATATTCAACTTTCTCAGTTAGTTCCTGGTTATATTTCAATTTCTATCTTTTCCTACAGTTTATAAGTCCTACAACTTCGTCTAGTATCATGGAACGTATTCCCAGATATCTTAATACATATCCTATCAACCTGTCCCGTCTTATTACTGTTGTTCTGCAGAGAACCCCGTCATTTCTTATCTTATCACTCCGCGTAATTTTCAACCACCTTCTACCGCATCACATGTCAAAGGCGGCTTCGATTCTCTTCTTTTCCGGTTCCCCTACAGTCCATGACTCACTACCATACAGTGCTGTACACCAAAGCACATCCTCAGGAATTTCTTCCCCAAATTGAGGCCAGTGTGTGATGCTAGTATACTTTTTACGGCCAGGAATACCCTCTTTGTCTGAGCCAGTCTGTTTTTGCATGCTGTTTGCTTCATTCCTTATGTGCTATTTTGTTTCCAAAGCACCATAGACCCACCACTTCGTCTATTGCGTGGTCTTCAGTTTTAATGTCAAGTTTGTCGTGCATCTGATTTCTCCTGATCTTCGTTGCTTTTGCCTTTCTTCGGTTTACTATCCTTCTGCCTTATTTGATCCCAAGCCTCCAAAGCTCTGTTAAACGCCCACTCTAATGATGGATCCTCTTTTTCCTTCGAAATTATGTCTTTCTATACTTCTAAATTAACGTCATAACTCACAAAGCAATGTGCAATTCCCATTCTCCATTGCGCTAAATACTGAAGTTTCTTCCTATTCAGTACACGTATGGAGCGAGGGAGAAATTACTGTTTAAGTACCCGTATGTCTTTGTGCTGTGATTAATGTTTTGCTGTCCCTGCGAGTGGATGTGTAGATCGCTGCGGTCTGTTTTTAGATTCTTCACTTAATATTGGTTCTTGAAATATCATAAGTAGAATTTGGTGTGATTTACGTCTATGCTCAAGAATCCGACAATTCGTCTTTCAGCATTTCCGAGGTGTACTTTCGGGAGTGAAACGAGTCTGTGACCATCGTGCTATGACTATTTGTCTCCATCAAATATCATGTTTTATTCCTGTTTGGTATGTGTCGTCGCGCCCTAGAGATCAGGCGCCGACGCACCACGCACAGCATCTAAGTAGTTTGGGTTGCCGCGAGCTTCGCTGCTGCGGGACAGACGCCGCAGGAAATTTGACTTCCGGGTCTCCGCGGCAAGAGCAGGCGGTGGTTGTTTGGTCTCAGGAGTATAGTAATGTATCCATGTTTCATCCACAGTGACGAAATGACACTTAAGGTCCTGCGGATTCTTCTTGAACAGCTGCAAACCATCCTTGCAACACTTCTCACGATTCCGTTTTTGGTCAATCGAGAGCAATAGCGGAACCCATCTTGCGGATAGCTTTCTCATGTCCAAACGTTTATGCAAAATATTATGTACCCGTTCATTCGAGATGCCCACAGCACTAGCAATTTCTCACCCACCTTAACTCTTCTGTCATCCATCACCATATCAAGGATTTTACCAATGAATTCTGGAGTCGCAACCTCCACAGGACGTCCAGAACGTTCAGCATCACTTGTGCCCTTATGGCCATTCCGAAAACTTTTAAACCACTTAGAAACTGTTCTAATCGAAGGTGCAGAGTCATCGTAATGTTGATCAAGCTTCTCTTTAGTCTCTTAAAGCGTTTTTCCTTTCATAAGGTAATGTTTAATCACCACACAAAATTCTTTTTCGTCATTTTTTAACAATCACTCGACTTTCTTGATTCACACGAACGCCAACCACAAAGAAATAGACCAATATGGCTGAAACTTGGTGTGCGTTCTTTCCAAAGATGCTACTAACTAAACAGGACTTCGATACGCGCCGGTGTTGGCATCTCTCGCACTTTTCACGGACTTTTCAAACTCCCCTGTAGCTACCGTATACAAGTCTACACCAACACCCCAGGCGCACAAGCCTGGAACTACCAAGGTTTTCGTTAGACCTATTACACTATACATCTAACGTATACGTCTGCATCAGCGCCACAGGGGCACATATTCAGAACTGCAGGCTTGTTTACGTCGTTGAGTGTGAAAGCTGATATTTTTGTACAGCCCCTTTTTTCTCATATTGAAACTTCTGAGAGGTCTAGGTCCTGATTTATTAAGTAGTTACTTTTATCTTGTGCAACTACAATGAAATTACGTTATGTTTGCACGCCATTATGGACTTAAGTGTTCGTTTTATGTCATGCTGGTACAAGCAAATGATTAAGTTTACGTTTCACAGCATTTTAGACATGGAGGACGCAGTTATGTATGCAGCACTTGCCGTGATAGTGGTGGCCGTAATCATTAGGAGAAGGGCAGAACGAAGACGTAATGCCAGGCTTAGAATTTGAGTTCCGCCCTGGCTAGGAAGGAGGGGTGAAGCCAGGGTCATTTACCCCCTGTTAATGAAGGAGTTCAGAACTGAATGTCCACAGGGATTCAGGAACTTCGTCAGAATGGATGTGCCTTGTTTTGCAAGCTACTGTCGTCTTCACATGACGCGACTCCCGCTAATGGCACAGTAATGAGGGAACCACCACACACTGGGATTACGCACTTTTATCGTGCCAATGCCACTCTCATCAGTCTTTCTTTTTCTCGGCACTATAGTGCGACGGCAAAGCCCCAATACGGCTTTTGAGTCCTCACTTTTCGCGCTCGGCACAAACGCTCTGACTCTTGTGGCAGTCTGGAACAATACAAAAGATACAATCAAATCGAGCAAGTAAGTTAATTTCACCAATTACTGTAATATGTACACATGTAGAAAGTAAAACTGTATGCAAGTTTCCGTAAACGTGTGTACCAAGCATTAAATATTTGAAAACGTACCTTGTTATGGTACGGCTTATCTAGGGGACCATGTAGATTCCTTTCCTTCCTGAATGTCTCAAAAAGCACACATATACTTTCTTTTACTCCATTCTCTTTCTACAGTAAGAAACGGTCACTAGATATTATAGCTTTTCGAAACGGCAATAGAAACAGGAGAATTTTCACTTGTTTTATTACTGTATTTATAAAAATTACTTAGTGAAAAATGTGTTGTATATCTCGTGCAATAGCCAAAACAGGCCTCAAGAGTCATTTATATCTCGTTTGCTGACCACACGTAAAAACAACAACAAGCAGCAAAAACCCTGGAAGAGCTGCGTTCTGCGCATGTGTTTGCACATCTCTTCTGCCCTCCATGCGTGGATCCACGACAGAATAGAACGGTTCCTTTTTCTCCCGGGCGGATGAACCGTCTGCTGAAATCGCAGCTTCGTGCGTTAATCCGCAAGGCTTCAGGGCGTCTTCACCTGATCTGTACACGTTAGATGTATCGTCTAATACGGCCTTAAGTTTGATCGGCGAACTGCTAACTGGGGCGGTATAATTTCAATTGTTTTTACTTCACTGATAAAATAGTGTCAAGACTTCACTTTGTACTTCTATCTTTCATATACTTACAAATTTTCCATACTGTCTGATTGTCGAAACTTCCTCCTGTTAAGTATGACTGTACGATATTTTAAAAGTGTTGGCTTCCACGACTTAAGCTAGATTACAGACTTCGTTTATTTTGAAACCCAAGAATTAAGGCACCTATTTTATACTGAACTTTAACTTTATTCAGACTTCAAGATTTTTCTCACCCTTAAAGTCTCTTGTGTCGAGGAACCTTTTTTTATTCAGGAACTGAATTTTGTTTTCCATTGGAGAACTATTGTTTATTTTCACTTGTGGAACAACTTCGTTTAATTTGGGACTTTTAGGAACTTTGCTTCCATAACACATTGAAGACTTTGTCAAAACTGTGTTCGAGAAACAAACTTCTTGTATTGTGTCTACCTGTCTCTCTCTAGTGGATACCTCCTTGTAATCGAGAATATCAGTATGGTTCGCATACATTTGAGAAATATTCTAGGGTAAGCCGCAAGAGCTGCTTTGATAGCAATTCCCTTTGTTCAACTGGTTGCATTTTTCTAGTATTTTACGTTAGTGAACATTCCACTTCATACCGCTTCGAACTGTTACACCAAGGTATTTAAAAGCCCTGAGGATGCAGACCGTACGTGCAGAAACAAACATCATGTGAATGCTTGGCAATAGGCACTATTATCAAATAAATTAGTGAGATACGAACATACTAATCACAAGCCCCATAGTAAATTAGCATAGGCGCAGCAGATGCGGGAAGATGAAATAATTTGTTTTACACAGGTATTTGTTTATATAGCACGTAAATTGTTAGTCTCCAGACAAGGATTTCAATCATCTACCCCCTTTGTGTCCCGGAGGTTGAATGGGATGTTAAGGAAAAACCCTTTCTATGCTCACCTATTAGCTTCTCGAGCCCTTCTCGGGATCTGTTATTGAGCATTCTATTCCTTTATAGCACTGGAAAGGCTCGACTATCAGTTAAAATTATTAACTATCTTATTTTGTCGTCGTATTTATTCTGGACTGATTAAAAAATGCTACAAATTATTTATATTTTCTTACTGTGTGACCGAACTGTTTGAGTGACACATATTCTGACGAAAGTTGTTAAAGAATATACTGAGTTTGGTTCATAAAAGACAATATTTTTGACTTGTGAAGAAAATTTACTGTGCAGAAGTGTGGACATAGATGAACAGCAATTTCCCGCATCTCGTGGTCGTGCGGTAGCGTTCTCGCTTCCCACGCCCGGGTTCCCGGGTTCGATTCCCGGCGGGGTCAGGGATTTTCTCTGCCTCGTGATGGCTGGGTGTAGTGTGCTGTCCTTAGGTTAGTTAGGTTTAAGTAGTTCTAAGTTCTAGGGGACTTATGACCACAGCAGTTGAGTCCTATAGTGCTCAGAGCCATGAACAGCAATTCATACATTTGCCATTCAGTGGTTCTACCAGACGAGATATCCCGCAGTGGTTCAAGGACTTGGGTATATCTTTAGTCTAAACTTCAGGAGCGTGGCAGTGATGACTTAATGTTTTGCTTCCATATTCCAGGTCTTTGCAACCACTCAGTGGAAAAACCGGAATTCCCGCTCGGCGCGAGCTGTGTGCTTGACCGGGCTGGCTATCCGATAACGACTCCCAGCCGAACCAAACTCTCACTTGACGCACGAAACGTCCCTAGAGCCCCACTGTCCACCATCAACAATGCTCGCCGCATTTTAGTTTGATTCACGCTTAGGGTGCATCCACACAGATGAATCGTCGTCATATCGTAGATTTATATTGTATGTATGGCGTCTGTTCTTACTGACATGTCCGAATCAAGCGGGAAATCTTGGTTCGAGTCCCGGTCCGGCACAAGTTTTCACTTGTCGCCTTTGAATTATTTCAGAGTCAGCATCTTCCTGAGATTGGCAATTCACTTTCATCTTGTGTATACAGGGTGTTGGTACGGCCAGAATTTCAGGAAACATTCCTCACACACAAAGGAAGAAAATATGTTATGTGGACATGTGTCCGGAAACGCTTACTTTCCATGTTAGAGCTCATTTTATTACTTCTCTCCAAATCACATTAATCATGGAATGGAAACATACAGCAACAGAACGTACCAGCGTGACTTCAAACACTTTGTTACCGGAAATGTTCAAAATGTCCTCCGTTAGCGAGGATACATGCATCCACCCTCCGTCGCATGGAATCCCTGATGCGCTGTTGCAGCCCTGGAGAATGGCGTATTGTATCACAGCCGTCCACAATACGAGCACGAAGAGTCTCTACATTTGGTACCGGGGTTGCGTAGAAAAGAGCTTTCAAATGACCCCATAAATGAAAGTCAAGAGGGTTGAGGTCAGGAGAGCGCAGAGGCCATGGAATTGGTCCGCCTCTACCAATCCATCGGTCAGTGAATCTGTTGTTGAGAAGCGTACGAACACTTCGACTGAAATGTGCAGGAGCTCCATCGTGCATGAACCACTTGTGTCGTACTTGTAAAGGCACATGTTCTAGCAGCACAGGTAGAGTATCCCGTATGAAATCATGATAACGTGCTCCATTGAACGTAGGTGGAAGAACATGGGGCCCAATCAAGACATAATCAACAATGCCTGCCCAAACGTTCACAGAAAATCTGTGTTGATGACGTGATTGCACAATTGCGTGCGGATTCTCGTCAACCCACACATTTTCATTGTGAAAATTTACAATTTGATCACGTTGGAATGAAGCCTCATCCGTAAAGAGAACATTTGCACTGAAATGAGGATTGACACATTGTTGGATGAACCATTCGCAGAAGCGTATCCGTGGAGCCCAATCAGCTGCTGATAGTGCCTGCACACGCTGTGCATGGTACGGAAACAACTGGTTCTCCCGTAGCACTCTCCATACAGTGAAGTGGTCAACGTTACCTTGTACAGCAGCAACTTCTCTGACGCTGACATTAGGATTATCGTCAACTGCACGAAGAATTGCCTCGTCCATTGCAGGTGTCCTCGTCGTTCTAGGTCTTCCCCAGGCGCCAGTCGTAGGCTGGAATGTTCCGTGCTCCCTAAGACGCCGATGAATTGCTTCGAACGTCTTCCTGTCGGGACACCTTCGTTCAGGAAATCTGTATCGATACAAACGTACCGCGCCACGGCTATTGCCCCGTGCTAATCTATACATCAAATGGGCATCTGCCAACTCCGCATTTGTAAACATTGCACTGACTGCAAAACCACGTTCGTGATGAACACTAGCCTGTTGATGCTACGTACTGATGTGCTTGATGCTAGTACTGTAGAGCAATGAATCGCATGTCAACACAAGCACCGAAGTCAACATTACCTCCCTTCAATTGGGCCAACTGGCGGTGAATCGAGGAGGACTAGTACATACTGACGAAACTAAAATGAGCTGTAACATAGAAATTAAGCGTTTCCGGACACATGTCCACGTAACATCTTTTCTTTATTTGTGTGTGAGGAATGTTTCCTGAAAGTTTGGCCGTACCTTATTTTAACACCCTGTATACGGCCGCGGAATCATGAATGTCTCGTGTCTGTTCTTTCGGACACGGGACACGGGACGAGACAGCTTACGTTGACGTGGCAATCTACGAGTTTTGTGACCTCACTTTCTGCTAATTCACGTTGAGGAGCCATTTAGTCACGTGAAACTCAAAAGAAGTTCTGCTACGTTTCAGCGACGTGCCGTGTAAAGTAGAACCGATAGGAAGCTCCATACGTCACAATCAGAAAGCAAGACGCCATACTGTATTTGTCGTGTTCAATAGAGGCCTATATTCTGTGGGTTTTATGTTATACATTACACCCCATTAATTTATGGTGTTTATAAGCACCAGGACATTGAATGTGTCAAGAAAGAATCGTTATTAGTATGTTTTGTTCCGTCTAAGGCGCTGCAGTCATAGATTGTACGGCTGGTCTCGGCGGAGGTTCGAGTCCTCCCTCGGGCACGTTTGACCTTAGGATAATTTAGGTTAAGTAGTGTGTAAGCTTAGGGACTGATGACCTTAGCAGTTAAGTCCCATAAGATTTCACACAAATTTGAACGTTTTTATGTTTTGTTGTATTAGAACGGCGGGAAAAGTCGTGTTGGTTGTTAAAGGATTTTTGTATTCAGTTATTTCCGCGTTAGAGATCACGTGTATGAGAGTAAGCCGTTTCAAGGTAACGAACCACTGACGGGATTTTGTGGTAAGTTCCTATGAGACAAAACTGCTGAGGTCATCGGTCCTTAGGCTTACACACTACTTAATCTAACTTAAACTAATTTACGCTAAGGACAACACACACACCCATGCCCGAGGAAGGACTCGGACCTCCAACGGGAGAGCCGCGACGACCGGGGCAAGGCACCTTAGACCGCGTGGCTAACCACTGACGAATCATTGAGTCATGTCGTTCTTGTGAAAATTTGTTATAATTAGACGTTGCTTAATAACATTTCGCCGAGTAAAGGCTTTAGAAGACTGTAACTCAAAATGCGAGGTCAGTAACAGCAGAGTTTCATAATAGAATAGATGGTTCACGCTTTACTACACGAAACCGAGGGTTCGATTCTTGCGACACACAAAATTTTTCTTCACGTTTGCTTTTTCTAAAAGATTAGGCGTCTTCGTACGAAATTAACAGAAATAATTTCTGTGATATTTGATCTTCTGTAAATGTAAGTCCGCTCTGCGTCAGGAGTGAGTTTGTTCCATTTCGTTAACATTTATAAGCTGATGTTCTTACTAAATCGACATGTATCTTCCATTTTTGACTCGTTACACGCTCACGGACATTGTATATTGTTATTTTTATGGAATTTTCGATTTTATAGACAAGATTAGCACGTCTCCTTGGTTTTCAAATAGTGTATTGAAATGTTCATTGAAACTGAACTCGCCTTGTGTGTGTTTTGCCGTGTGGTAATATGCTGGTAAAGAACTGTGTCAAATTTTTGTTCCGTGTTCTTGAGTCCGTTGAAAGTCCCGTGTTATGTCTCTCCAACTCCACATCGACGTAGTGTAGCTGAAACTTTCTATACCAATTAGAATGATTAGAAAGAGTAATCTTTATGTACGGATCTCACCTAAATATTTATCAGAGATAAACAATTGTTTATTTCTTTCTTGAGTATAACTTTTACTCTATCTATCGAGGTGCATTACGCAGCAGGCCGCTGTGGCCGAGCAGTTCTAGGTGCTTCATTCCAGAACCGCGCTGCTGCTACGGTCGCAGGTTCGAATCCTGCCTCGGGCATGGATGTGTGTGATGTCCTTAGGTTGGTTAGGTTTGCGTAGTTCTAAGTCTAGGGAACTGGTGACGTCAGATGTTAAGTCCCATAGTGATTAGAGCCATCTGAACCATTTTGCGATTCGTAACATTGACAATTATGAGTACCCTTCGTCTTTACCAGAGAAAGAACAAAATCGGAGTTATTAACAGAGATAATAAAAAATATTGAGCAAGCAGTAAAGGAAACAAAAGAAAAATTCGGAGTAGGTATTAAAATCCATGGAGAAGAAATAAAAACTTTGAGGTTCGCCGATGACATTGTAATTCTGTCAGAGACAGCAAAGGACTTGGAAGAGCAGTTGAATGGAATGGACAGTGTCTTGAAAGGAGGATATAAGATGAACATCAACAAAAGCAAAACGAGGATAATGGAATGTAGTCGAATTAAGTCGGGTGATGCTGAGGGAATTAGATTAGGAAATGAGACACTTAAAGTAGTAAAGGAGTTTTGCTATTTGGGGAGCAAAATAACTGATGATGGGTGAAGTAGAGAGGATATAAAATGTAGACTGGCAATGGCAAGGAAAGCGTTTCTGAAGAAGAGAAATTTGTTAACATCGAGTATAGATTTAAGTGTCAGGAAGTCATTTCTGAAAGTATTTGTATGGAGTGTAGCCATGTATGGAAGTGAAACATGGACGATAAATAGTTTGGACAAGAAGAGAATAGAAGCTTTCGAAATGTGGTGCTACAGAAGAATGCTGAAGATTAGATGGGTAGACCACATAACTAATGAGGAAGTATTGAATAGGATTGGGGAGAAGAGAAGTTTGTGGCACAACTTGACCAGAAGAAGGGATCGGTTGGTAGGACATGTTCTGAGGCATCAAGGGATCTCCAATTTAGTATTGGAGGGCAGCGTGGAGGGTAAAAATCGTAGAGGGAGACCAAGAGATGAATACACTAAGCAGATTCAGAAGGATGTAGGTTGCAGCAGGTACTGGAAGATGAAGAGGCTTGCACAGGATAGAGTAGCATGGAGAGCTGCATCAAACCAGTCTCAGGACTGAAGACCACAACAACAACAACAATAAAAATCAGGGATAATGCTATGATAATGTTCACTTTTTTTTATGCAAGGAGTAACATCTTTGGTTCCTACACACAGCTCAGTATCAGATAGTTTTTTCCATAACAAAATATGATACTACAATTGAAGTTTTTATTTATGTGTATCACAGACAGAACAACAAGACTAGCATATCGTCAAAAGAGGATATGCGCGTTTTCATAGAGCTAAAGGAGGAATTCCTACGTGCACCATTTTCTGGAACAAAGTATCAAGCCTAATGAAGCCGACAACTGCAGCTGGAGAGCAAAATCAGGTTAACCAGCTCATGCCGTGTGCCGACGACGCTGTGTCTCGTGACGTTGGATATCCCTTTGCAAGCATGTGAATGTTAGCTGCTGCGCCCCATCTGCCGACGGCTTTACCCCACCAACATTAACGTCACCCGATGCTGTAGTTTTGGTTTCATGCGCCAGGAGCGCTGCTGCCGAGTCGTGTGACCTGGCAGTTCGCAGGCTTTAGAGAGTACGTGAATGAAGCCCTCTGATGACCAAAGGCTGCTCGCTCCTGCTCTACGCTGCGTGTGCTGCACGCGGCCCCACGCGGCGCCCGCAGCCGCCCGCTCGCCGGAGATGAGGGGCGTGCCCCGACAACACGCTCGGCCGCGCCGCTCATTGTGCCGCCCTGGGAAGACGAGACGCGGTCTGCGCCGCTTCCGGACGTCACAGACTCACAGCGGCCGCTCAAAAACAGCGCCGCTCTTTTGTTTCTCTGCGTGTCCCGGACTGACAGGTACCTGCGGCAGAAGATGATTTACAACATACTGTCTAGCCACAGATGTACTGTGGAGTAAACCTGAAACGTGGTTTTGCTCTGTAATAACTACTCTGTGGCGGGAGGTGCAGTACCAAGTGGAAGTCCGGTACGATAGCGTGGGTCGGCTATAACTATGGACGGCTCACACTAACTCCGAAGGTTTCACCTGCCCAACACTCGAACTCCGCAAGGTGCCCAAAACTGTTATTATGGCCATTGAACCAACACAATCGTTATTTTACACTGTCTGTATGCTATACAGGGCTTTCGTAAATTCCCGTTAAAAACGTCTAGACCTTAAAGAGGAGAGTAAGCAGATAATATTTTGAACTGGAACTCATGTCCGGAAACGTACCGTTTCCGCGCTACAACCATTTGAAGACATGTTGGTAACGCGGCCACTTTCACAAGTGACTGGTTCAAATGGCTCTGAGCACTATGGGACTTAACTTCTGAGGTCATCAGTCCCTTAGAACATTCAACTACTTACACCTACTAAGGACATAACACACGTCCATGTCCGAGGCAGGATTCGAGCCTGTGACCGTAGCGGTCACGCGGTTCCAGACTGAAGTGCCTAGAACCGCACGGCCACACCGGCCGGCAGTAAGTGATTAGACGCAACCCAGGACACCACTTCTTTTACAGATCCAACCATTAAGTAGCAAAGAAAGTGCTCGTGTACTCGTCGACTCGTCAACGAGTTGCAGTACGGCCTCTTCAGGTCCGGGTGAACGACATCTCATTGGAACATCACATTGCCGGCCGCTGTGGCTGAGCGGTTCTAGGCGCTTCAGTCCGGAACCGCGCTTCTACCACGGTCGCAGTTTCGAATCCTGCCTCTGGCATGGATGTGTGTGATGTCCTTAGGTTATTTAGATTTAAGTAGTTCTAAGTCTAGGAGACTAATGACCTCAGATGTTAAGTCCCATCCTGCTTAGAAACATTTGAACCATTTTGAACATCACATTCACGCCTGCTGCGGGTTAAGGTACCCTCTGTGGTGAAAAGGGTACGCCGTGGGATCGGACTTTGTGGAGACCGATCTTCACAAAGATGACGCGCAACTCTTCCATATAGTGTAGACTGTAGAGGCTTATTTCAAAAGTGGTACAAGTTCATTTCCTCCACTTTTCTGTCTATAATGATTCTGAAATTAATGATCCAAACAAACAGAAAGAAAGGTTCTTCTCTAGCAAGAAGCCATATGCTTGAATATTTCTCGTATCTCAACTGGACATTTTTGTGCGCTCATTTAACTTTAGGACTCTATATGAACAAAAATGGACTTGTACCACTATTGAAATAAGGCCTTCATCTACCGTGAGCTTTGCCATACTGTCTGCCCCGATAGCTGAGTGGTAAGCGCGGCGGTCTGTCACGCCAGGGGGCCCTGGTTCGATTCCCGGCTGCCTTGGACATTTTCTCCGCTCAGGGACTGTGTATTCTGTTGTCCTCATTATCATTTCATCATCATCATCATTACTGGAGGGCAGCGGGAAACCACCGCTGGAATCACTTCCCTAGACGCTCACGCGGTGGACCTCTCTGACGAGGCTTCCCCCATGACAAGACCTGCCGTAAGGCAGAACACAAAGTTTTTTTTGCCATATAGAGGGATTATGTCCGTGTGTTCTGCAAACATGTACACAACCTTGTCGCTCTAACACAGACACGTGAAAGAGGCCCGAAACAAGTCAGAGAGGTAGAACACGGAGGTGTCAAACGACATCAGCCTATCCGAACCCAGCGAGGTGGCGCAGTGGTTAGCACACTGGACTCGCATTCGGGAGGACGACGGTTCAATCCCGCGTCCGGCCATCCTGATTTAGGTTTTCCGTCATTTCCCTAAATTGCTCCAGGCAAATGCCGGGATGGTTCCTTTGAAAGGGCACGGCCGACTTCCTTCCCCGTCCTTCCCCAAACCGATGAGACCGATGACCTCGCAGTTTGGTCTCTTCCCCCAAAAACAACCCAACAACAAGTCTATCCGACGTAACCCTCTCCCCCCTCGTCCCATGAATACCCTGTTACAAGTTTTTAAGCGGCTGTAGCACGGACATGATACGCGTCCGGACACAGATTCCTATTGAAAATATTCTGTAATCAATCCCTTCTGCACAGCAAGTTTTAGATGCCTGTAACGGTGATTTCCGAACAAGGTGCATTACAGTGTATTTCAGACATGCACACATAACAGTGTAAGATATAAGGGGCGATAGAGAGGTTTCTGT
The DNA here is from genome assembly GCF_023864345.2 of Schistocerca serialis cubense. Lineage (NCBI taxonomy): Eukaryota > Metazoa > Arthropoda > Insecta > Orthoptera > Acrididae > Schistocerca > Schistocerca serialis. The sequence continues at coordinate 710,988,509 of NC_064638.1, forward strand.
TTGAAGGCCATACAGTCTAGAGTCGATATGCTGTTCACGCAAAACAGCCGTGAGCCCTGAGGCTGTCATCCCACCTACGCACCAGATTGAAGGTAGACTTTGGTGAAACACCGTGTCCTGCTGCGTGAAGAAATCTGTACCTTCCAGCTGCTCGTCGTCGACTGATACGAAATTTTGAGCCTATGAGATCTTCTTTAAGTGGCCGAAGGCCTGATAATTGCAAAGGGTAAGATCCGTACTATAGAGCGCGTGCTCGAATGTCTCGTACTTGAGTCGCCGTAACTTCTACGTTACGACATTTGCGATATGGGTACATGCGTTATCACGAAGCTGCAGTTTTCTCGGACATTTCGCCTTAACTGCATCCCGTAATTTCTCCAGCGTTGGCCGTACTGTTCCTTAAAATAAATAAGCAATGAGCGCTGTGTATAACACATATCCAGCAGACGGCTGACTCTTGAACTTCTTGGGACGAGGGGACGATACGTGACACCACCGCATCGTCGACGTTTTCGACTTAAGTTCCTAGTGACGGCACCAGCTTTCGTCGCCTGCGACAATAAGCTCAAGAAACGTGCCACAGCCACTGAACTCGGCGAACCGAACCACGTCGGTGCTTTTCAACAGACGTGGTGCACCATACACATTCTTCATTGTTCGATGGATGCCTACCGGTGTTGGTCATTCGACAGGCAAGAAAAGAATAAGAGCACGTTGGTGCTGTTTGGACGCATTTGGTAACAGCATCGCCATAGTTTACGTTACCGCATTTACTTCATGCACTTGGGAAAGACACGAATGCCACACTGATCCCTTGTCCAGATGTCAGTTCTTATATACCCGCATTGGAGTTGCCCTGCGTTGCATATACGCTACAGCAACACCCTCATACGGAAACTTTTTGGTCGTCCCTTATAAAGTAGAGACACTGTAAAACACAGATATTCTCAAATAACGATTGTGTTACGCGTTAAAACAACGTTAATAACTTGTCTCTCCCTGTTGCGGGAATCAGATGACGTGCGAACATTGGGTGGTGTGGACAGTGCGGCAAACGGAAGCTCGGGTCGGTCCAGGAAGCGCGCACGGTTAGCGGTAGTGGCCGAAGTGAATAAGGCGACCTCTCGCCGGGTTCGAGTCCCGGTTCGGCACAAATTTTCATGTGTCGCTAATAAATAGTACTGCCAACGTAAACTTAGATTAGGAAATCATCAATCGATTTGGTATCAGTTAACGATCTCCGCAACTAGCAGCGGACTTGTGATTTTCTCTTGCCCGCCTTCCGCAAATAGAAAGAATATGCCATATTGCAGGAGTGTTCCAGAGTGATGCTAATGAGTACAGTTGTTATTATTGTTGTTTTGTGGTCTGCTTTCCAAAGACTGATCTGATGGAGCTTTCCACGCTACTCTGCACTTGTGCAAGTCTCTTCGTCACAGCGTAAATACCGCAAATTATTTCCATTCGAAAGCGTTTATATTCGACCCTTGGTCTCCGTCTGCAATTTTTATTCTCCCACACAACCCTCCATTACCGAATCCATCATTTCCTTGTGCATCAGGATGTGTCCTTCCAGCCGATTTCTTTTGGACATGTTGTGCTACAAAATTCTTTACTTCCCAGTTCAACCGCTCTTTTAACTGGGAACAATATTGGTTCAAATGGTTCAGATGGCTCTGAGCACTATGGGACTTAACATCTGAGGTCATCAGTCCCCTAGAACGTAGAACTACTTAAACCTAACTAACCTAACGACATCACACACACCCATGCCCGAGGCAGGATTCGAACCGGCGACCGTAGCGGTCGCACGGTTCCAGACTGTAGCGCCTAGAACCGCTCGGCCACCCCGGCTGGCGGGAACAATATTATCAAGCTTATTCTCATATACGGGAGAGGTGATCGATAATATCGGAAATAATTAGTAACATTTAAAAAGTTGTAATTAAAATTATCGCCGTATAATTTGTCATTAGAAGAACGCCCGCAGCAAAGTAGCGCCTCTGGGAAATCAAACAGGGTTCAACGCGGCTACTTTTGTTTCTAAATTCCATTGCTAGTTCTCTTGTCTTGTTTTCTGCGCTCTGAGTAAGTCTACATAGGTGCGGCGTGCGGTATAGCTGGTATTTCCGTGTGATATGCTATGGAAGGGATCAGGGCACTTCTGTTAAACTGCAAGAACAGTGACTATTGTTAATTTATACGGGACAGACTTACTTTGAAACTTATACTGATATCTAGGTAGACCTTCACCGCAAGGTCACGAATATCATAGGAATTGTGTGCGTGAGAGAAAGTAGCGCTCAGTATTAAACTATGTTATATGTCGAATAACCGACAACAGGATCTGCGGACTATACGAAGAGACGTTAAATTGAATATAAGAACGGAAATGGACATTTAGCCTTGGGAAACAAAAACATACGAAGTCTGAATGACTGTATCGTAGTAATGGATCATAGTCCTTCTTATAATATCTTTGAGTGACGAACAATAAAAATCACGGACATTTTACTTGCCGTAATTGCTGAGAGTAATTGTATAGGATCAAACCTCCTTTTCTCTATATATAAAACGCAATCATTCATGGTCATTTATTATTATTACTTTTGAATGCATTACGGAAACAGCAGTGATCAATGTCTTGTAAATAATTACTATTAAAAACAGTCTTGATCACGATTTATTTAACAAGGTGACCGGTTTCGACCACTACTGTGGCCATCTTCAGACCTACAAGATGTATACAAAGCACTAATTAGAGGGCTACATGCATTAATGAAAATACATAGAGTTATACGGCTATAAAGCTATAAAACGTTGAATTACCATTGAGTAGGAACCCCTTTCTGTTGGAGAATCACAAGATTTCAAACAAAAATTAAAAAACTGATTGATAATAATGACTATTTACTTTCACCTAAAGATAAAATAACACTTAAAGTTATGAACCCCACTTTACATAAGTTGAGATCGCAAATCAAATTACACAAACAAAACTTACCAATTCGTCCAATTGTTAACAATACCAACTGTCCTTCTTATAACCTAAACAAAAAGCTCAATCAAATCTTAAAATCCTTCTATGTTTATGAAGAAAATTATAGTATTAAAAACAGTTCCGAATTAACTAAGTTAATTTAATGTTGTGGATATTCCAAAAAACGCAAGGTTTGCATCGTTGGACATCACAAATCTTTACACGAATATACCTGTTCAAGAGACTATCTCTATTATTAATGATAACTTAACGCATCACAAAATCATGAGCCCCAAAGAAATCGTAGAATTCATCGAACTGTTAAGAATTACTCTAGATTTTAATTATTTTTCATTCAATAATAAAATATACATGCAAGAAGATGGACTTGCAATGGGAAATTCCCTGGCTAGCACTATAGCAGATATCTTCGTCAACTATGTTGAAATCCAATTTTTCAAAAATAATCCAGAAATAACAAATAAAATTATATACTACAAAAGATATGTTGACGACACACTGCTATTATATAACGACTCTAAGGAAGAAATTGACGCTTTCGCTAACAACTTAAATAATTTACATCCAAAACTTGTATTTACAGTAGAACATGAAAGTAAAAATAGTATTAATTTCCTTGACCTCACAATTACAAAACAGAATGGAAGACATAATATTTCTATTTATAGAAAACCCACATCAACCGACGTAATAATAAATGCTACATCATGCCGTCCATTAAGATACAAAATGGCATTTTTTAAAACTATGATACATAGGATACTGAAATTACCTCTCCAACATGATGCAATCCAAAAGGAAATTGATACATTAAAACAGATAGCAGTTGCTAACAATTATAATTCCCATCAGGTTGATCTGTTATATAAAAAATTACAAGGAAAAAATGGTGCCGTTATAAATTCCAAGAAGAGATTTACACAAATGACATACATGGGACCTATCTCAGATAAAATAAATAAATTATTTAAGAACGCAAGCGTGGCAATAGCATTTAAAACTGATAACCCCCTACAGATGAAACTGAAACACACAATTGGAGACTCAAATAGATACCAAAAGTCAGGTGTTTATAAAATAATATGTAATGACTGTGAGAAACAGTATATTGGCCAAACTGGCCGAATCTTTTTAACACGTTTCAGAGAACATACTACTGGTGCTGCACGTATCAAATCAATATTCGGTCAACACTTGATGAATACAATCATTCTGAGGGTTGCATTTCTAGCAATTTGAAAATATTACATACTGTGCCAAAAGGACCACTGCTAAATACCTTAGAAGAAATTGAAATTTTTTCACTTCACGAAAGTAATCCATTATCTGTTTTAAACTAACAACTTCAGTTCAAAGACAAACATTTCTTTGAGCTTTTCGATGATCTGCTTTAGAATGTCTACTCTTCTGTATTTGTTTTAAAAAAAGGTCTTTAAAATTATTAAGACTTTTAGCAAATATTTATCTTTACATTGTAATTGTATTTTACCAAACATTATTTTATGATTGACTATCTGTTTTAGAATTATTGCTTTTATGCTTTTTGACTGCTAATTCACATCGTTTTATTTTATTATTGACAATGGCTCATAATTTAATAATTTTATAATTTTAAATTCTTTCAATTTTATTTGCTTATATGACTGGTATGTAACTTGAGGAATAGCAATGCCTTATAAAAAATAAAAAAAATGGCACTTGTAATCTACATACTAACTTCATAGATAATATTTCATATATACGGTCAACTACTTCGTAGCGTATTTGTGCAGCATGTAGTATATATATCAGCTACAGATTATTGTAGCTTACTCTTTTCGTTTCAATAAAGACAAGTTGCTGCTCAATAATACATCGTCTGACGCCACAGTCTTTTCCATTCCACTTCGCAACAACTTCGTTGGAAAGAAGCCTGCTGCCACATCTTTGCATCGGCGTTTGTCCTCACCATGGCAACCACTAGTTCAACTATCGACTCTACAACAACTTCAGTGGAAAAAGCTTGCTCCTTCATCTTTGCAACGGCGTCTAACTTCACCATAGCAACCAGTGGTTCCAAATGGTTCACTGACAGGCCACGAGAGGGCAACCCATGTACTGCCAAACCGAAGTTCATTTTCCTACATATTTAAATATTTTTAACGCTTTTTAATTGACAATAGCTGTTTAATAAGCTAAGTTTAGTGTATATTTATTTCTAATTCTTGACAATGTTCTTTTAACTAAGAAATTTTAAATTGTAATTCGACTTATAACTCATTGGTTAATAATGACATCATGCAGTCAGAAGTGGGTGGAGCCTCCATTATATAGAGTAAGACGTGCATTGGTTTCTCCAGTTGTGGTTCTCCAACAGAAAGGGGTTCCTACTCAATGGTAATTCAACGTTTTATAGCTTTATAGCCGTATAACTCTATGTATTTTCATTAATGCATGTAGCTCTCTAATTAGTGCTTTGTATACATCTTGTAGGTCTGAAGATGACCACAGTAGTGGTCGAAACCGGTCACCTTGTTAAATAAATCGTGATCAAGACTGTTTTTAATAGTAATTATTTATTATTATTAAATGTTGTTAATAAGAAACTAAAGTTAATTTCCACAATAACATGTGTATTAGTCAACAATAATCATATGGAAGCTGCAAACTGTATCTCTGGAAGACGGAAGGTTCGATTATGAAATATCACGAAGTGTAAAGTGTGACTTAAAAGCTGTTTAACATTTCATTTGCAATCGTACAGGACTAATACAAAATCAGTATCAGTGTGGATAAGTAGTAACGTCGGAAAAAAAAATGATCAACGTCGACTTAATGATGCCTGACGTAAAAAACTCTTCAACAAAAGTAGCATTTAACAACTAAAATATTCAACGGATTGAGAAATTCCGCTCAGTAACATTACTTTGCTTTTTACACATCCCACACAGTCCTGAGTACAAACTTCGTATTCGAAGCGCTAAATAGCGAATAGATTTTCTGAATAGAGAGAAGTAATATCATGCTACGCACACCTTTCCAATGGTCTACGTAGATGAGTCGGTATCTCATACTTCCAGTATATTTCCAGTAATCATTCAAGTTTCTGCGACTTTTTCAAAGCTTTACTGAGTAGTACAGTCTCGTATTTCAAGTGTGTCTATCCTTGACACGAGACAATAACGTACCGACACATTCGTAGTCAAATTCTTAATATACCACATCCGTTCTGCTATATACCGCACACTCATCTTTACCTAATTTTACGTAGTTTTATGCCTCAATGTCACTTAATATGAGTACACCCAACCTTCAGGCGAGCCATTAACATAGCTTCGTTCACTGTCTGTCCTTCTGCACTGTTCCTTAATGCGCTAATTAACACTACAGTAAATTCATTTTTAGCGGAAATTTCTCACACAGAATCAGAAATTTTGATGTAGAATGCTTACATAATACTTCTAAAATTATTGCTATTTTTTTTAATTTACGTACTTGTAAAACATTTCTTTGAGAAAAATTAAAATACTGCGAAAGTTGTTATTCTGTCTACCAACAGATGACAGCCAAGTGCCAGTACGTATCTTGAAAGAACAAAGTTGCTACAGCCACTAGTTGATGGCGTGGGAATGTACTTTCTGGCTTACAGCCGGGACGATACTTCATTATACACTCTCAGAAAAGTATATGAAAAAAGTTACAGCAAGAAAAAAAGTTATGTTAGAACTTTTGTCCAGTGCGCTGTACTGTTACAACTTATCCCGCTGGAAGTTGTCATCAGCGTCGAGGAAGCCATCAGGTGTGAAAGGAAGCGTGCTCTCCACGGTAATGTCCACATAGTCCACAACTGTTGTGTTGCTCCCGGTTCCTACCACAAGTCTCATGGGAGTCTAGATGATTATCCCCCACAGAATAATACTGCCCCAACTTAACTACGCCTGTGGTGGGTACATGTTATGAACAGCCGTTCGCCCGGATGGCGGCGTGATCACTACCATACACCTAGTGGAAAATGAAACGGGTTTCATACGACTACACAAGTTTCCTTTGAACTGTGATACCGTGCCCGCTGCAGATGTAGTTCTCAACATGGGCACAGGTAGGGGTCTTCTGCTTCGGAGACCCGTGTTCAGCAATGTCCACTGAACGGTGTGCTCTGGACAATTATTCTTAAAGTAGCGTTGTACTCTGTCGTCAGATATGCCACCAATCGTCTGTCGTGCTTTACAGACAGGGTAAACCTCCGACATCCATTTCTTGTGATGAGACGCGGACGTCCAACATATTGTCACCCACTAGTCGTTTCGTTGTCCTTCAACCACTTTCCATACACGCTCATGGCAGTAGCACGTGAAGAGTCGAGCAGATTTGTCTTTTCAGAGATGCTTGTTCCCAGATTCTGGGTCATAAGAATCTGTCCATTTTCAGAGTCGATTACGTCGGTGAATTTACTATATGCGTCCTATATCGTCGCTAGAATGACTCACCAATTGTCTCTGCTCCGCTTGTACATTTTCTTTATCGTTTCACGCGCACGGAACTCCACCAGACCGCACTGGATCTCGTAGTGACTCAATACAGTAATATTCTTGCGTAGGATCTACAGACTATTGTCAGATAACTTCCTTCATCATAATCGATTTTTTTGTTAAGCCTATAACCGTGTCACTCATGATGTAAATAATGAAAAACCTTACCAATTACTCGTTTTTTCACGCTTAGCACAACGCGTTTCGTGAATTTATTCTTATTTTCAAAAGCATTTGTTTACATAATTAATATTTATTGTGGTACTTGCATGTGTCATTTTCTGCCTCTCTTGCATTGTACAGTAGTACAATAATACAATTGTACATAGTACAATAGTAGTCTCTCTCTCTCTCTCTCTCTCTCTCTCTCTCTCTCTCTCTCTCTCTCTCTCTCTCTCTCACACACACACACGTACATTCAAAATCAGCGCCATAACACACACAAGACCAACGATGAACAAGTGAGCAACGACAATAACATGACACATCTCACTGAGTGTATTGTCAGAAGTGTCTGCTCAGATCACATTTCGCCACATTTTGTGTAAGTGCATGTAAGGTGAAGTAGTGAGCGGAAATTTATGAAGAACTGAGTGAAAGCAATGAGCTAAATAGTAGCTGATTCAGACACCAATCAGGTACACGAAACAGGAAGAAAAATGTAAGTATAGAAACGTACATAACCTCTAACCTCGAAACAGCTCTCCACAAATACGAAATAATTTTCTTCATAGCTACTTTGCAGACGACATGCTGTCAAAAAAACGACGAAAACGAGCACTAAAATCGATGTATAATAATACAGTTCAATTTGCGATGCAATTTTAAGGTGAGTGTCCAAACAAAACGAAGCAAATTGCAAATATTGTATTTCTTAGGCGTACAGTAGTTAAATTATTACATATGTGATATCGTACTTTACAGAGAATAAAAAAATTTAACCCACAGAAGATGACACACTGGTGTCGAAACATGTCTGGGAAAATATAAAAATAAACCAATTGTGTTTGGGTAAGGCTGATTTACAAAACAACCCAGTTTTTACAATAGTTGTCTTTTAGATTTTATACTGCAATGAGAGAATCTGACAAAATGTGTCTTGGAATGTTTTTATATGCTAATATTAGAGATGGTATTTTTGTTTGTCTGCTTACTAGTATTGTGCCTCCTTAATTACACACAATATCACACGCAGGTAAATCATCGCTTACACTATTTGTTTTTGTAATCTGGAGATGCCTAATAGATATTACGACACTGTCGTTTCACAAAGGCTTACACTATTAGTTTTTATAATCAAAAGATGATACATAGATATTACGACACTGTCGTTTCACAAAGGCTTACACTATTTGTTTTTGTCATCGAAAGATGCTACATAGATATTACGACACTGTCGTTTCACAAAGAGTCAGAGATGTTACATTTTCTGTTTATCATCTCGACTTGGTGAAACCGTAGTGGCGTGATATTTCTGTAGGACGTTTTGATTACAAAAACTAACAGTGTAAATGAAACTTCCTGGCAGATTAAAACTGTGTGCCCGACCGAGACTCGAACTCGGGACCTTTGCCTTTCGCGGGCAAGTGCTCTACCAACTTTTTTTTTTTTGGACCTCTCGCTCCGTAGATGGTCTCGCTAACCACTTTTTTTTTTAAATTTACCGACCCAGCCGGGAATCGAACCCGGGCCCTTAGGATTGACAGTGCGTCGCCCTGACCACTTTTTTTTTTTTTGCAGTCGCGCGGTTCCGGACTTTGTTTTTTTTTTTTTTTTACTTAAATGTCATACATCTATACAAATACATAAATAAGATTTACATACAACTTAAATGAAAGTGAAAAAAAAATCCGTATTCCAAGCGGATGGTTTTATCTTTTTTTTTTTGGGAGCAGGAAGGCAGGGTAATCAAACAATCTTTATTCGTACAATTGTACTATCTTAGGGATAAGAAAAGGATCGAGACAGCAAAAACAAAGCAAAAACAATTTGGAAACCAGAAAATCAACGTAAAGGCCGCCCTTTTTTGTTTGTGTAACATGAAGAAAGTAAATGACAATCCTAGTCACGGGCGGGAGTGAAAATGAAGTTATCATCTGCATCACAATCCCTGCAGCACGCGGTGTCGCATCATAAATCTGGCAGACAGCCATATAATCTTGACCATGTCTGCCTTTGTGGGCGGCATATATTCATGTATTTCTCCTGCGTCGACCATGTAGGGGCCCGTTGTCTTCTCAGTGTGCTGTATGCCAATATAACTGAGCCGCGCAGTATTGTTTCTAGTCGTTCTGCTGCAGGAGTCTTCTCAGTTCTGGGACACCCCAGCTGTCGGGCGGATTGTGAAAAACACTTCCTAAAAAATTGGAAAAGTAAGTCCTGTATTTCGTATGACTCCGTATGAGCTCGTGTTGTTCTTGTAAATACATCCAATAATCCATCACGGACTTTATATCGTACGAATACAAATATTTCGTCGCATGTCCAGCGATCCAATTGACCGCATACGTCTTTTGTTTGGGAAAAAAGGTCTTGTCCGGTAGAAAAAGTACATCCGATGTGATTTCTGTGTAGTTAGTGCGCCGAAGGAAGGCCAATATTCGACGCGTCAGCATCCAGACGTCCCTCGCTGCGCCACACACTAAACCATGTTCTTCCGTTGCTAACAGGCCACAGTCTGTGCAAAGAGGAGAATCGACCATATGAATTGTATGTAATCGACTCCTGGTCACAAGTTTACGGTTTATAAGAATGTACCACATCGATCTCGCTGCTGTTGACAGCAATGGAGTATGCACTGCACACCAAATGTGGTTCCACGTTCTCGACGGGTATTTGAATTCCATTACGTTGCGGGCATGGTGATCCATCAAGCACCTATAGATCTCCCGAGTCGTGGGTATTCTCGTCGAAGGTACTTTCAGACGAACATAACTGTAATCAACCAGAAATGAGGCAATGTGTGCAAGAGCAGGCGAAATATTGCCCACCGCAATAGGGGGTTCGTACGAAGGCGGAACAAGTACTTCTATCAGAGCTGACGTAATGGTGTGCTTTCGTTGTTGCCAATTTCGTATCATCGCTCGCATGTAAAGCGCCAGAGCTTTGTTTCGCACGTTTGTGAGGTTGAGTCCACCGTTCCGGAAGTGCAGCGTTAACGTGTCATATGTGATCTTAAACAACATCCCAGTACTAACATAGTAATCAAAGGCAGCCATGAAGCGGTCTGCAATACCCTTCGGTATTGGTAGGATCTGCGCTAAATGGGGCAGACGTGACGCTATGTGAACGTTAGTGTATGCCACACGCTGGATCATGTCAAAGGCTCTCAGTGCGTTGTTCCGTATCGCCAGACGAACATTTTGCAGAAGCCGCCGAGAACTCGCCGCCGCTGACCGCCGTAGTGAGCGGGTAAATGTGATCCCCAGACATCTCAGCGATTCCACCGTCTGAAACGGTCCCGGTATGTCTTCCAGACCCCGTCCAATGTGCATAATTTTGGATTTCGTCATGTTAATGACACTGCCTGCTGCCGTCCCGTAAGAGTCTAGATATTCAACAGCCTGATGCACTTCATGACCTGATCTGACAAGAAGGATCAGGTCGTCCGCATATGCACGACAAACGAAAGATTTTTCATTAAGCGCTATCCCAGTAAGTGAGCGCCTCATAACACACATCAGCGGCTCAAGCGCTATCGCAAACAGCATCATGGAGAGTGGGCACCCTTGTCGGACGGAGCTGTTAATAGGAACCGAGCCCGCTTCCCGACCGTTTACAATCACCTTCGATGTAGCCCCTCGTATTAGCCTCATAATGATGGAGATGAAAACAGGTGGAATCTCCATTCGGCTCATGACTGACGCCAAGAAGTCATGGTTTATCCTGTCGAACGCACGGTCGAAGTCCACAGATATCATCGCTGCTCGCATTTTACAAGTTTCCGCAAGGGCGATAACGTCACGGTATTCACTTAACGCCGAGGAGATGTTGCTTCGCACCCCTAGGCAAGCCTGATCAGGGGATATTGTCCTGGATATCGCCAGCTTGAGACGAGACGCTAGTAGCCGTGCAAAAATCTTATAATCGGTGTTTAGCATAGTGAGAGGCCGATATTGAGTAACACTACGACTCCTCTCCATCTTCGGGATGGGAAGAAGAAAGCCCGTCACAAAATCCGACGGTAGGCGCATGTTCGGACTCATCGCCTCATTGTACATCGACACCAACTGTGGCATCATCATGTCCACGAATTCTCGATAAAACTCTAGCGTAATCCCATCTGGCCCCGGTGATTTATGGGCCGCTCCTTTTGTGAGTGCCACGTTTATATCGTCTTCTGTGAGTGGCTCCATAAGCGCTGCCTTATCCGTCTCTGTCAGTGTCGTTTTGCAGATGTTGCAGTATCTCTTCCCCTACCTGACGGTCCGTCGGTGTACCGGCATAGAGATGGCGGAAATGCTCTAAAAATTCATTTGCAATGTCCTGTTGTGTTGTCAGTTGACGGCCATCTAAACCGTGGAGCACTGTTACCAATGCCCGGCGGTAACGCTTATGTTCCCGCGACACATGGTGCATCGAGGTACGTTCCCCAGTGATGGTGTCAAGACATCTTGCCCGTATTGGGATGCCACCCAGTCGTCGTCGCGTGATCGATAGGATTTGTGTCTTGACACGATGAACTTCCGCATGATGTTCTGCAGACGGCACCTGGAAGGACAGCTCACGAAGCATGGTGTAATAATAATCAAGAGTGTCTCTCTGCCATCTCGCCTTATCCCGACCATACTGTATTAGAGCTCTTCTTATTGCCGGCTTAGTGCACTCGAGCCACCATTGAAGCACGTAGGTATACGTTGGTAGACGGCGTTGACATGTGGTCCATACCTCCTCGACTCTCTGACGACATTCGGGGTCCGCCAAAAGGGACGAATTGAGCTTCCATGTCCCGCGGCTTCTCCACACACTTTGCCTAGGGAGTGACATGGTACAAATGTAAGCCAGATGATCAGTAAATGCCGCAGGCCATCGTTCCGCGTCGACCACCTTATCCTGTAGGCCAACCGAAACATATATTCGATCGAGTCTGCTCGCCGAGTGACTGGTAAAAAAAGTATATCCCTCACGGTTACTATGAATCATGTCCCAGGTGTCGCTTAACTCCAGATCCCGGCATAGCACATGCAATTCACGACAAGTATTGTAATGTGGTGTCTGGTCTTTTTGGGCTAAAACACAATTGAAGTCACCACCTATAATGAAATGATCGAATCTGCCGGTAAATAAGGGCACAATCTCTTCCGAATAATATCTCGCACGCGCCCGTCTGTTGTCTGTGCCGGAAGGGGCATAAACATTGAGAATGCGAATACCATTAACAGTTATCGCCAGTCCTCGTGCCGAAGGTAGATAAGCCAGGTCTCGGACCGGAATCCCGTCCCGGACCAATATCGCCGTTCCACTGTCGTTGTTCGAGTGCGGCGAGGTGTAGGAGATGTATCCATGTACGTCCTGGAACTCAGGAATGTAAATTTCCTGCACCATCAGTATATCCACATCCGACGCGTATATCATGTCCCTAAACAACTGCTGTTTCACGGGCGATCTAATGGTATTTACATTCACTGTCCCTATTCTGTATGCCTGGGGTCGAGTAGCTGTCATCTCCACATGATGTTAAAATGACAAAATTTCACCTTGTCGATAGTCCCGTTGCACATCCGCCGAGGGTCGCCCGAGGAACGTGTCCCTGCGGCATTAGGTTTCTTGAGATGCGGACGGATGCAAGGCCCCACCAATAGAATGGTCCGCATCGGTGATGTCGTCGTCCTGCTCATACCAGCTGATACTATTGGTGTGCTTCAAATTTTCCTGTGCGGCATTGTTGTGTGACATCTGTTGTTCTTTCGCAGCTGTAGACTCCACCGCCGAAGGGGTAGCAGGCCCCTGAGCGGATGCGTCGTCTAAACGATATGACATCATTTCACTGTCCGAATTCATATGATCTGCGACATCCGAAGCTTGTGGTTCCATGTCAGACAGGTCCATAGTGTTAGACTCCTCTGGGCTCCCTAGAAGAGAAGGGAGCGTCTCCGCAGAGTTTAGTCGGCGCTTCTTGCGGCGCTTTGGCGAGCGTTGTTTGCGGGCCCTAACCTCGGCCTCTGGTGTTGGCGCATCTTGCATCTCCTGCGTTCCCGCCGCCGCCACAATCCCCTGGGGCCGTTCCACTTCAGCTTCCATGCCTATTGTGATGCTCTCATCCTCTTTCTGCGCCACCTGTAGTGTCTCAGATTGGAGGTTGGTCTGAGCCATTCCTTCTTCAGTGGCGTCCGAAGGCGCCTCAATCAACTGTGGCGTCGGTTCGATGGTGCGCTCCGACCTCGGCGTCACCTCCCCGCGAAGTGCCGTCACGTAAGTCATCGGCAGTGACGTTGGTGTGGTCGGATTCTGGAATTCTCCGCTGGGGAGTTGCACGAGTCTCCTCTGCATACACGCTGATCGAAGATGTCCTTCACCACCACACCCGGAGCATGTCCTGGGCTGTCCATCATAGATGACAATAGCTCTACAGCCGCCGATGTTTATGTACGATGGCACATGTTTTGTAAGGGCAATTCGCACCTGTCGGACACCATTGAGCACTGGATACGTGCTAAAACTTGCCCAGCGTTCGGCCGTATGACTAATAACTCTGCCATATGGCTGGAGTGATTCAGTGACCAATGATTCGGGTACCTCGAAAGGCAGCTCGAAGATTCGAATCGTACGCACGCCCAGGCCCGAATGAGCGACTAAAACTTCGCCAATATGACCATCGGAGTGTCGGAACTGGAATCCTCGTTTGGCGGCTTCAATGATCCTATCACATGCTGCGTCGTCAATCATCTTCACGTAAAGAGTGCTGCTCACGATTGATAAATGAATTCCAATAATCTCCGTGTAATTAAGATGCACTTCGTCCCTCAAGAAACGTTCGATTTCGAAAGCCTTCGGTCTTGCATACTCGTTACAGAACGTGAACTGTATCGTGGTTTTTCGGAAATTGTGTGCCATTGCGTTCGATTTAAACAGTAACACACGCGAGTGACGACGGTGTAAACACCGCTTCTTCCGCGACCGTTCGCAGCCGAGACGTAAACAAGTCCGAGCTGCTCCGCGGCGAAAGGCGGACTGCCAACTGAGCTACCGAAGCACGACTCACGCCCGATACTCACAGCTTTACTTCTGCCAGTTTGGAAGGTAGGAGACGAGGTACTGGCAGAAGTAAAGCTGTGAGTACCGGGCGTGAGTCGTGCTTCGGTAGCTCAGTTGGTAGAGCACTTGCCCGCGAAAGGCAAAGGTCCCGAGCTCGAGTCTCGGTCGGGCACACAGTTTTAATCTGCCAGGAAGTTTCATATCAGCGCACACTCCGCTGCAGAGTGAAAATCTCATTCTGGAAACATCCCCCAGGCTGTGGCTAAGCCATGTCTCCGCAATATCCTTTCTTTCAGGAGTGCTAGTTCTGCAAGGTTCGCAGGAGAGCTTCTGTAAAGTTTGGAAGGTAGGAGACGAGGTGCAGGAATATGCTATTTGCAGATAAACATAACCCAAGAGGAAAGATTACTTTTACTTTTACTGTGGTCATGGTTTAAAAACTGTGTCCAGCAAATGTGAGCCCATATAGCGATATTGCGGGTACCGCTGGACGGGTAGCTGATTAACGTCCTGGTAGTTCACGCAGGGACGATTAAACACTTCAATGACAGAGTTCTAGATCTCAATGTCCCCCAGCAATTGCCAAACAGTACCCATCTACTGTCTGCTGCATTTATCGTGAATTTGACAGGGCGAGGAAAACAGTCAAGTATCCTCACTATTGCTGTTACCACGTTCTGTTGCCCTGTCTTAAAGATTTACCTATTTGATTGTTTTATGAAGTGAAATAGCTAATTACGTCATCTTATTGAAATATTGCCCCGCAAAAGCTTAGACAGAAGTATCCTCTATGGTTTCCCTGTTAGCCTGTTAGGTAGTAACAAACTTCTCTTGAGCCATGCTTAGTATACCTACTATCACACAGCCAGAACCTGTGAAAATGTGATGGATTGAAACTTAAAGAATTCACAACGGTTTTTCTCTGTCACATTGATCTAGCACAAGAAAAATGACGGAGGTAAAAATCTTAGAAAAATGTGTGTGCCACTTTAAGTCACATAGACCGCGACTTAACAGATCGTAATGGAGCAAACACATGAGGCTGTGGTTATTCGGTTTAAACGTACAATTAAGTATTACATAAACTGAAACGGCTCCTGACATAAGAATAAGATTGTAGACGTATTATCACTGTGAAAATGTAATATTTTTGTAACTTAGCTCACATGTCTATCAACAAGTGACATTTCGAGGAGTTGACCCACTGATCATCAAAGTAGTGAAATGCATGCAGCGAATTCTACGCTTCGCCTGCAGTGCAAGCTTCTTTGCGCAGCGCTTGTGTTGTGTGGGACGCCTACACACAGGCGCCTTACTCCTAGGCAGCCGGTAGCACAGTATGTAGACGACTGCTGAGCTAATATTGTAACAGATAAATGGCTCTTAGGGTAACTGGTAAACAACTGAATTTGTAAATCACATGTAGAGTTATTTAACAGCAAACTGATTTCCATTTGAGGTAAGTTCTTTTCTGTTTCATGTCCATTATTTATTTATGAATTCGTTTCAGATATCACAATTACATATCTCTCTTACACCTTAAAATATATTTTTAGAGAGCAACAAAGCAATACGTGCAGTGCACGACGATATAACAGTAATAATGACAATGATATTAATTATAATATTAGCAATAATAATGTGATATTAAAACATGTCAAAAGTAGCACAATTGTTAAAGACAAAATATCTTTGTTAATATTGACCAAATAAGCAAAAGGACAAACCGTAGATTAAATGCATATATCACCGTGTAATGTACAGAACAAAACCTTATTCTCGCAAGTTAGATAAACGCAAATTACAGCTTGAAATTTCCCGTTGAGTGCTATATTAAACTAGAGGTCTTAAACTGCTTTCGATAAAAGTCAGTTGTATATTTCAGATAGAAAGCACCACAGCGGACTCAGGGATTAGTGACCACCATGTCGTCATACCGAGATACACAGCTGCAGTATCCAAACCTACCAAAAATAAACACAATACACATCTATTTAAATGGAGATAAAAATTTCCTGATGCGTTCTTTAGTGATGGTGTCGTGCCCTCCCAGGTAACTGTGTAATGGTTCACCAGATGTGGCCTACATTCAAAGGAATTATGTCAGCGGCAGTTGAGAGATTTATACGGAAATAATTAATAAAAGACGATACTGATCCCTTATACGCACAACAGGCCAGAACACTGTTGCAGAAGCAACAAAAAATTTACAAGAACACAAAATCTCCAAGACTGACAATGTTTTGTTGAAGCTCGAAACATAGTGCCGACTTCAATGAGAGATGTTTTTAATACTTTCCATCACGAAATTCTGTCTCTAAATCTGACAGAATTTTCAAAGAGATTCTGTTGCATGTAAACCACATCAGTGGCAAGACATAAGCAGTCCCTTTATTGCATCATGCCAGTGGTAATATTACCGAAGACAGCGTCACTAAAGCGGAGTTATTAAACAGCGTTTCGTAATTTCTTCACCAAAGTACTCGAAGTAAATATTCTAGAATTTGCATCAAGAACAGCTGCCAACATTAGTAATTTGTTGCGAAACAGCTAAAACCACTTAATAAAGGCAAGGCGTCCAGTCCAGATTGTGTACTAGTTAGGTTTCTTTCAAAGTGTGCTGATGCAGTAGCGCCATATTTAGCTACCATAACAACCGCTCGCTCGACAAAGGATCCGTACCAAAATACTAAATAAGTTGCACGGGCCACACTAGTGTCCAAGAAATCAAATGGGAGTAATCGGATGAATTACGACCCACACCACTGGCGTCGATTTGCAGTCGGATTTTGTAACATATACTGTGTTCGAACGTATTACCACGAACATAACGGTGTACTGACAATTAGCACGGATTCAGAATATAACGTTCTTGCGAAACACAACAAACCCTTTATTATCACCAAGTAATGAATGCCGTAGACAGGGTACCTCAAATTGATTCCATATTTCTAGATTTCCAAAAGGCATCTGAGACGATTCCTCACAAGCAATTGCTAATAAATTTGCATGCTTGTGGAGTATCGGTTAAGTTGTGCTACTGGATTCGTGATTTTTTATCAAAAAAGTCACAGCACGTAGTATTCGACGGAAAATCTTCGAGTGAAACAGAAATGATATCTGACGTTCTCCAAGGAAGTGCTTTGGCCCCCTGCTGTTCCTAATTTATATCAATGATTTGCGAGACGATTTGAGCAGCCCTGTTAGATTGTTTGCAGATGATGCTGTAGTTTAGCGTCTAGTTAAGTCATCAGAAGATCAAAACCACTTGCAATATGAGTTAGACAATATATCTGTATGATGCGAAAAGTGATAAACCTGCACAAGGAAAAATGCGATGTCATCCGCATAAAAGCCAAAAGAAATATGTTAAATTTCGGTTACACGATAAATCACACAAATCATAAGGCTGTCGACTCAACTAAATACCTAGGACTTACAATTAGAACAACTTAAATTGGAAGTATCACGTAGATAATTTTTTCGATAAGGTAGAACGCTTAGAAGATGCAACAGACCTACTGATGAGAATTTCTGTGCTGTAGGGGATCCGTAGGAGATAGGACTGACGGAGGACATCAAAGAAGTGCAAAGAAGGACAGCTCGTTTTGTGTTATCGCGAAATAGGAGAGGTAATGTCGTGAATATGATAGCGAGTTCGGGTGGCAATCATTAAAGTAAAGCCATTTCTCGTTGCGGCGAGACGTTTTCACGAAATTCCAATCAGCAACTTTTTCTTCTGAATGTGAAAATATTTTATTTTCGTACCTACTTAAGGAGAAATGATCATCGCACTAAAAAAAGAGGAATCTGAGCTAGAGAGTAGAACGGTAGATAAGTAGTCTGAAGGTGATTCCAAGAACCCTCTGCCAGACACGTAAGTGTGAATGGCAGAGTAGTCATGTGGATGTAGATGCACACTTAAACAAAATTAATGATCTTGGTGGAAGGGTGGCGGGTAGGAGGAAACTAACTGTACTCTGTGGTAAGTGGTAATCTGAGTTAAGCCTTACCGTTATTACATTATGTGAATGTGCCACAGCAGGATTGTATTTGTGAAGAGAGGACATCTAAAATCAATTTTGCAACGAAATGCCTCAATTTTCAAGCAGAGAACAATTCAGTGCCTATCCTTGTGTAAAGAAGCGTAAATGATGGGAATAAATTTTATTTTTTATCTTTCTGGTCTAACTTCCGTTGCTCAGAATATTATTTTAACGCTTTTTAGTTTATATCTATCTACATACAACTGAATAAATAATTAATGTAAGGTTAGTTAACTGCTAATGCAAAATGTCCTTTCTTCAGAAGTAAAACACTTGATAGATTTTTATCAAAATTTAGTGATAAATGCTTGAACATTTTAAACATCTTGATATATATTTAAAATCAGAGTTAAAATTAGTGTGTTTAAAATTTCAGGTTTGTTATGTTATTAGATATTCGTTGTGTGACCAGTAGAGACATTTAAATTGAAGAAGACTAAAACCACGTTTCAACATGCACATGTGTTCATAATCAAAATGGCTCTGAGCACTATGGGACTTAACATCTGAGGTCATCAGTCCCCTAGAACTTAGAACTACTTAAACCTAACTAACCGAAGGACATCACACACATCCATGCCCGAGACAGTATTCGAACCTGCGACCGTAGCGGTCGCGCGGTTCCAGACTGAAGCGCCTAGAACCGTTCGGCCACACTGGACGACCATGTGTTCATATTCAAACTTCTGAAGGTAAAAGTGTTTGAAGCTGCTGTATTTTATAGATAGGGGAACAACATAGGGGCGGCTGTGAAAGAGGATGTTTTGTGTTCACGCTAGAACTCTCCCCTCGAGAAACACAGGAGCCTGTTTTATAATTTTATTGCACTTTCTTCTTCAGTATCGCATGTTAGGTATTGTATTCGCTGAAAAATCAGATATTTCTAGGCACATATCATTATTACATACTGTAGAGAACTTTAAGTATGTCTTCGTGACAGGAAGAGGAATTATTAACTTCTTCTTATATTGCCTTGCAAGTCTTCTGAGTCCTGCTGCACTGTATTTTATTAGATGCATTAGCACTCAGTTTTCTTTCCTCTGTAACATACGATTAAGACGATTTTTCTTTACATTATTGGACTTCTATACAATATTACATCGTTTTTTTGTACTATGTATGTGGTATTATCGTTAAAGATTTCTTAGTTACGTAATTTTTTTTGCTTTGCACAACAGGTTAAAAGTTTAATATTTTCAATTTTATGCTAACATTTGAATTCCAAAATCTGATAGACGTTATGCTATTTCGACTTCTGAATACGATTTGGCGTTTTCCTAAATTTTCAATAAGTCGGTTTTGGCAGCTTTAAATCAAATTTCATGTAAATCTTGTACGGTGGATAACATTTCAAGCAGTAGAAACTACGATCCTTCTTTGTTGTTCATATCTTACGAACGCCTTCTAGATACACAGGCCTATGAATAGCATCGAATTGGGACGATACGTCACTAGCTGTTGACCATTTGTTACACAATGCTTCAGTTCGTGATTGTATTGGGTTGAAAATTCGTGACACATGAAATTATTATAGTTGAAGCAGTATACCCTTGTAGTTCTTGTTTAAATTATAGGATACAAGTATTGTATTCCCTATTGCAATGGAAATTATAAATCCGATGAAGAAATGAAAGTGCACATATTCCGATACACCAAATGCAAGAAGGTGAGAAGTTGCTGGCTCCTTGCAATTCCCAGAAAGGATTTTGTGCCTGCAAATCGTTGAACAGAAAGTGAATGATGATAAATTTCTGACATGTTATCTGTATCCACCACGCCACATTTGTCAGTTGTTTTTAAATGCAGTTATGTATAAAGTAACGATATCATCATTCTGTAATTAAACTCCACAGCAGACAAGATCAGTACGAAGCTGGCTATGTAATATTTGTCATTAACGTAAATGGTTTGACGAAGGATAGTAGTACTGATTGTTGTGCTGTTACAGATTTGTTACAAACATTTCCAACCGGAAAGTGTTGTTTAGACAGTAGCTGCTTTTAAGAGAAAACAAGGCGGATTTTAAATGTAAATCTCGAAAGATCGAGGATAAAAGAAGCATGTATTCCGTCGATATTTACTGGTTGTACATCCTACCTGTCATCACAGCTGGCTTTCTGGGAATCGCCTGATGAAAAGCGAAGCACAACTTTTGAAAGTCATGAATGTAAGCGTGGAACCAACTGAGGAATATCAAAATGAAAATAAAATTTCAAGTATATCTCAGTTAATAAGGGGGCATAAAGGTGTTTTCTTTTTTCTATTTCTTTTTTTTTTTCTTCAAGACCGTCATCAGTAAGACACAGTGTAATGTTTGTTAACGTAGAGACACCAGTATCTGTACCTCAATTGCGTTACTCGGTAACTATAAAGGAAGCTTCAGTTTTTTATAAAGCAATTTTTGTTGTAACTGTCGAATATAAATAAATTCTCCCTGAAA
This sequence comes from Schistocerca serialis cubense, assembly GCF_023864345.2. Lineage (NCBI taxonomy): Eukaryota > Metazoa > Arthropoda > Insecta > Orthoptera > Acrididae > Schistocerca > Schistocerca serialis. The sequence goes on from NC_064638.1 coordinate 711,009,698, forward strand.
GTAAATTATTATCATGATATTGGAGTATAGCTACTGAAGTCTGTTGAAAACCATGCACGTCCTGATTCTGAAGATGAACTGCTCTTATTAGAGACACTATAATGTATTTTATATGTGCTCATTGAAAAAAATTAATGATATAGGTGTCTTTTCAATTTGTAAACTTTGAAATACATCTTGTGAGTAGCAGGCACAGACTAAGATATAAATCAGAGGACCTATTGTTTTTCTCTCTTATGCAAATTATTTCTCCATCTACCTATAGGTTCCTAAGATAATCTGGAAACCCGTTAATGCCTGACCCAAGTACGTTTCGTTTTCATATGACTCTTCCACTAGGCCCAATGCTGCTACAGAACGGACCGTCTTGTACGGTGTGTGAACTCGTTCAACGAAGCTATCATTCCTTTTCTTCTTGGATTCTTCTAAATCCATTCTAAGAATTCTTGTTGCTTGTAAATTTTTCTGTAAAGCATTTCCTTTGAGCTGGGGCCATTTACATAACCTTACTCATTTCAGAGAACATCACCATCTGTCTACAGTCGAGAATAGTTAAAAATTGGTTCATATGAGCAATACGGTGAACTGAAAGTTAAATACCTGAGTTCAAAGATTCAGATAAAATATGGAAGTGGCTAGTAAGACCCTCTTTTAGTTTATCTTGAATATTTTGGGATGCTTTCACTTTAACTACCTCTGGGATGTTTTAAAGGAAAAGTGGATTCATAGCACTGTAAAAATATTTTTTTGGAGAGATATTCAATTCTCATCCCCTGTGTGTCCCTGTTAGAAGTCTTCCGATTGGTCATGTAATGAATTATTTCTGAGTGGGACAGCCTGATGAGCATTTATCATTTTGAGTAACTGTGCTTTCTCTCTTCTGTAACTAAATATTCCAGATGAAGATGTTTTATTGCTGCCCTGTGACCATCGTAGCCAGAGAACCCATTTACTATGGCGTTCACATTTGTTTCATGAAAGACAGCTGGAATTAGAATAAATTATCAGTCGCTATAGTGCTACGTCCTTTTTATTGGGAATATTACTATGGGGAAGGCACCAAATTTAGACAACAGCGCCCTCAACCAGAACTTTTGGTGTTCCCAAGATGAAATATATATTGAAATAGGCGCATAGAATGACTTCCTGGTTATTTCTACTAAATATCATTAGTACTCTACTAATGTGGTGACTGTCAGAACTAAAATAAGTTAACCCCAGTGATAAGAATGATTATGGCACTGAACTTTATTCCACATTTTATGAATGTAGCCACTTCTCCTTCCCTTGTATTATGCCTACCATAATTTAATACTAACCGTAATACATTTAGATCCATCTGCTCACTCTCTACGACACCCAAATGATGTTTTGTTACATATTATACAGCTGTAGAACTACCTTCAGATTTTTCAGCAGCCTTTAGTTAAATCATCTTTCTTATGTATCAGGCTTGTTATGTTTTCATGAAACAGTCCAAATTTATTTCGATAAGGTCTTTTACAAACTTACGAGTGAGCATAGTCTTATTTTAGTAAAGTTTGAATTCCAATTTGCCACAACTTCCTTCAGTTGACAATGTGCCAAACGATGAAATGTGGTCAAGTTTTCTGAATAACTTACCTGTCAACATATACATCTATATCTACATCAACATAGATACTCCGCAAGCCACCGTACGGTGCCTGGCGGAGGGTACACGGTACACTACTAATCATTTCCTCTCCTGTTTCACTCGGAAATGGAGCTTGGGAAAAGTTACTATCTATATGCTTCCGCAAGAACTTTAATTTCTCGTTCCTTATTCCTTACGCGCGATGTATGTTGGCGGCAGTAGAATAGTTTGGCAGTCAGCTTCAGATTTGAGTTCCCGAAGCATCTCCGTTAACATTTACGTTATGTTAGAACATGCCGGCAACAAATTTAGCAGCCCACCACTGAATTGCTTCGATGTCTTCCATCAACTCGACCTGGTACGGATCCCAGACACTCGAGCAGCGCTCAAGAATAGGTCGCACCAGCGTCCTAATTGCGGTCTCCTCTACAGGTGAGCTACTCTTTCCTAAAATTCTCCCAATAAACCGAATTCGACCATTCGCCTTCTCTACCACAGATCTCACACGCTCGTTCCATTTTACATCGCTTTGCAACGTTACGCCCAGATATTTAAACGACTTGACTGTGTCAAGCAGGACACTAGTAACACTGTATCCGAACTTTACAAGTTTGTTCTTCCAACTCATCTGAATTAACTTCCCCTTTTCCACATTTAGAGGTAGCTGCCATTCATCATACCATCGGGAAGCTTTGTGTAAGTCGTCTTGTATCTTCCTACAGAGACTCAACTTCGGCGCCTTACAGTACACCACAGCATCTACATCTACAACTACATCTACATCTACATGCAAACTCTGCAAATTATATTTAAGTGCCTGGCAGAGGGTTCATTGAACCACCTTCACAATTCTCTATTGTTCCAGTCTCGTGTAGCGCGCGGAAAAAAAGAACACCTATATCTTTACGTACGAGCTCTGAATGAACTTATTTTATCATGGTGATCGTTTCATCCCGTGTATGTCGGCGTCAACAAAATATTTTCGCGTTCGGAGGAGAAAATTGATGATTGGAATTTCGTGAAAAGTTTCCGCAGCAACGAAAAACGCCTTTGTTTAATGATGTCCACCCCAAATCCTCTATGATTTCAGTGGCACTCTCTCCCATATTTAGCGATAATACAAAACGTACTGGTCGTCTTTGAACGTTTTCGATGCAGTCCGCCAATCCTGTCCGGTAAGGATCCCGCACCGCGCAGCAGTTTCCTAAAAGAGGACTGTCCGCTTAGTGTAGGTAGTCTCCTTAGTAGACCTGTTACATTTTCTAAGTGTCCTGTTCATAAAACGCAGTCTTTGGTTAGCCTTCCCCGCAACATTTTCTATGTGTTCCTTCCAATTTAAGTTGTTCGTAATTATAATTCCTAGGTATTTAGTTGAATTTACCGCCTTTAGACTTGACTGATTTATTGTGTAAACAAAATTTAACGGATTCCTTTTAGCATTCATGTGGATGACCTCACATTTTTCGTTATTTAGGGTCAATTGACAATTTTCGCGCCATATATGTTTTCTAAATCGTTTTGCAATTTGCTTTGAACTTTTGAAGACTTTGTTAGCCGATAAACGACAGCATCATCTGCAAACAACCTAAGACGGCTGCTCCGATTGTATCCCAAATCGTTTATACAGATAAAGAAGAGCAAAGGGCCTATAACACTACCTTGGGAATGCCAGAAATCACTTCTGTTTTACTCGATGACTTTTCGTCAGTTATTACGAACTGTGACTTCTCTGTCAGGAAATCACAAATCCAGTCACATCACTGAGACGATATTCCATAAGTACACAATTTCACTACAAGTCGCTTGTGTGGTACAGTGTCAAAAGCCTTCCGGAAATCCAGAAATACGGAATCAATTCGAAATTCCTTGTCAATAGCACCCAAAATTTCATGCGAGTAAAGAGCTAGTAGTGTTTCACAAGAACTATATTTTCTAAAACCATGTTGACTGTGTGTCAATAGACCGTTTTCTTCGAGGAAATTCATAAAGTTCGAACACATTATGTGTTGCATAATCCTGCGGCATATCGATGTTAATGGTATGGGCCTGTAATTAAGTGGATTAATCCTACTACCTTTCTTGAATATTGGTGTGACCTGTGCAACTTTCCAGTCTTTGGGTATGGATCTTTCGTCGAGCGAACGGTTGTATATGATTGTCAAGTATGGAGCTAATGCATCAGCATACTCTGAAAGTAACCTAATTGGTATGCAGTGTGGACCAGAAGATTTACTTTTATTAAGTGATTTAAGTTGCTTAACTACTCCGAGGATATTTACTTCTACGTTGCTCATGTTGGCAGCTGTTCTTGATTCAAATTCTGTGTCTATTTAAATTTGGCATGTCTGTTTCGTTGTTTCTGCAAGAGTGTTTTGAACCATTTTGTGTACCAAGGAGAATCAGCTCCGTCGTTAGTTAATGTATTTGGTATAAATCTCTCAATTGCTGGTGATACTATTTCTTTGAATTTAAGCCACATTTTGTCTACACCTATGTTGTTAATTTGGGAGGAGTGGAGATCGTCTCTCAGGAAGGCGTCAAGTGAATTTATATCTGCTTTTTTGAATAGATATATTTTTCGTTTATTTTTGAAGGATTTTGGGGTTACAATATTCAATCTCGCTACGACAACGCTGCGTTCACTAATCCTTGTATCCTTTCTGATGCTGGTTATTAACTCAGAATTATTCGTTGCTAAGAGGTCAAGTGTGTTTCACAACCGTTTGCTATTCGCGTGAGCTCATGAACTAACTGCTCGAAATAATTTTCAGAGAATACGCTTGGCACAATTTAGGATGATAATTTATGCGTACCTCCGGGATTAAACATGTATTTTCGCTAACAAATCGAGGGTAAATTAAAGTCACCACAACTAGAATCGTATGATTCGACTACGTGTTTGAAATCAAACTCAAGTTTTCTTTGAACCTTTCAGCAATTGTACCATCTGAATTGGGAGGTCGGTAAAAGGTCCCAACTATTATTTTATTCCGGTTGCCAATAGTGATTTCTGCCCATATTAACTCACAGAAACTATCTACTTCAGTTTCGCGACAAGATAAACTACATCTCACAGCAAGAAACTCCCCACCGCCAATCATGTTTAGCTTACCCTTTCGGAACATTGAGCTTATCTCCGGCTTTAGCCAGCTTTCAGTGCCTATAAAGATTTAAGCGTCAGTGCTTTCTATTAACGTTTGGAGCTCAGGTACTTTTTCAACACAGCTACGATAATTTACAACTGTTATACCGATGGTTCCTGTATCTACGTTCTCCCTATGTTCGGTCTGCATCCTTTATGACTGAAGCCCTTTTTGTGTTTTCATTAGGACCCCCCCCCCCCCCCCGCCCCCCCAACCTAAAAAACCGCCCAGCCCACGCCACACAGCCCCTGATATCCGTGTAGCCGCCTCCTGCATTTACTGGACTCCCGACTTACTCAGTGGAATCTGAAACCCAACCACCCTTTGGCGCAAGTCGAGGAATCTGCAGCCTACACGTTCGCAGAACCGCCTATACCTCTGATTCAGGCCCTCCACACGGGTCTGTACCAGAGGTCCGCAATCGATCCTGTCGACTATGCTGCAAATGGTCAGCTCTGCTTTCACCTCGCAAGGAAGACTGGCAGACTTTATTACTTCTGTTAGCTGCTCGAAACCAGAGAGAATCTCTTCTGATCCAAAGTGACTCACATCATTGGTACCGACGTGAGCTACCATCTGCAATTGTCTGCACCCTGTGTCCTTAACAGTGTCCGGGAGGACCCGTTCCACGTCTGGAATGACTCCACCTGGTATGCACACCGAGTGCATATTGGCTTTATTCACCTTCTTGGCAGCCATGTCCCTAAGTGGCTTCATAACGTTGAAGCTCCCAACTATCAATAATAGCACTCCCCGTGATTGTACGGATCTTGTAGGCTGAGAGGTTTCCTCTGAAACAGGACAGGCGACGGCATCTGGCTCAGCGACTGTGTCAGCCATAGACATCACCTGGAACCTGTTTGTCAGACAAACCGGAGAGGCCTTACGTGTATGTAACCAAAGTCATCACAACCTGGAGTTGAGAGCGAAGTGTCACCATCTCGGCTCGCATCTGCACACAACAATCGCAGTCCCTATCCATACTAAAGACCGTGGAAAACTAAACTACCCAGATAAACGGACTATCGGCACGTGCTGCCGAACTCTGCTGACACTGACGAAAATGCAGGAATTGTTATAATAAATTGGATTAATACGCAGAGATTCAAAAACTTAACTACCGAAGTACTCAGATGAAACAAAATTATTCTCACCTGAATAGAAACTTGTAATACGTCACAAAATCAGTTTACTTCCAGACACAAACGAAAACGGGAGAACTGTGGATGTTAGATATTAAATTAGCATGCCGAAACTCAAGAAACTAAACTATTAAGGCTCACAGATGATATTATAAAATTCGCTCCTGGTTAGGAACTCGTAAAACTCACAAAATCGGTTACTTCCCTGTTGCTGCATCTGTCTCTGCCGGTTGCTGCTGCTTGACTGACAAATCAGCAAACAACCGCAGTTTGCTTCCCAGACTGTCCAGCAAACCATCTATGTACATGGAGAACAGCAGCTTCTATCATACTTCTCTGTGATACTCCTGACTGTACCGTTGTCTGGGATGAACAAAAATGGTTAAAATGGCTCTGAGCACTATGGGACTTAACATCTATGGTCATCAGTCCCCTAGAACTTAGAACTACTTAAACCTAACTAACCTAAGGACATCGCACAACACCCAGTCATCACGAGGCAGAGAAAATCCCTGACCCCGCCGGGAATCGAACTCGGGAACCCGGGCGTGGTGGGATGAACACTCGCTGTCGAGGACAACATGCTGTCTCCAAGCCACTCACATATCTGAGAACTTATTCCATATGCTTGTACTTTCATTAACAGCCTGCAATGGGGCGCTGTGTCAAATGCCTTCCGGAAATCTATAAATATGGAATCTGCCTGTTACCTTTCATCCAATGTTCGCAGTATATCGCATGAGAAAACGGCAAGCTGTTGCACGAGCGGTACTTTCTAAAACCATACTGATTCGTGGACATAAGCTGGTCAGTCTCAAAAAAGTTTATTATATTCGATCTGAAAATATGTTCAAGGATTCTGCAGCAAATCTAAGTTAGGGATATTGGTCTGTAGTTTTGCGTGTTCGTTCTTTTACCCTTTCTATATACTGGAGTCATTTGTGCTTTTTCCCAGTCTCTTGGAACTTAGTGCTTGGCGAGAGATTCACGATAAATACAAGATAGGTAAGGGGCCAGCGCCGTACTCTTTGTAAAACCGAACTTGGATTCTATCCAGACCTGATCTATTTACTTCCAAATCTCTAGTTGCTTCTTTACTCCAGGGATGCTTATTACTAAGTCGTCCATATTGGAGTCTGTCAGATGATCAAATGACGGTACTTCTGTACGATTCTCCTGTGTGAACGATTTATTAAACGTGAAGTTCAAAACTTCTGCTTTCGTTTTGCTCTCTTCAACTGCCACAGTAGACCGGTGAACAAGAGACTGAATGGAAGCGTTAGACTCGATTAGCAGTTTTACGTAATACCAGAATTTTCTCGGGTTCTCTGTCAGCTATTTTCCTGAGGTGGGACAGTGGTAATTCTTGTATGCTTCGCGCATAGGTCTTTTCACAGACGAACGATTCTCTTCTAACCTTCGTTTGTCGTCATTTGTGTGTTCCTTTTTAACCGAGATACAGCAGCCTTTGCTTCCTCAGCAACCTCAAGATTTGGTTATGAAACCATGGTGGATCTTTTTCATCCTTTATTCACTTACTAGCCAACTCTCCAGACCACGATTTGCAACCTGCTTAAACTTTGCCCATAATTCCTTTACATCCGTCTTACTGGAACTAAGTGATGTCAGTTCACGGTCTAAGTGAGGTGCTAATAACTTCTCATTTGTTCTATCTAGCAGAAACACTCTCCTAGCCCTACTGACCGATTTATTAACTTTCATAATCATAGTTGCTATAATGACATCATGATCGCTAATCCTGTTTTCTGTGCTGACATTGTCAATAAGGTCAGGCCTTTTTGTAGGTACAAGGTCTAAGATATTTCCACTTCGGGTGGGCTGCCCAGCAAGCTGCTCAAGACTGTTTTCAAAAAACGTGTTCAATAGTATTTCGCGTCACTGTTTGTCTGTACCTCCCAGCAATGTCTCCATATACACATGAGTCTATAATCGTTAGGTTAAAGTCGCTTCCAACTAGTATTGCATGATCTGGGTACTTACGCGCTATTGAGCATAGACTTTCTTTGAATGACTCTAGAACTGCCACAGCGGAATCGGGTAGCCGGTAAAAACATCCAGCGATTAACTTGGTTTCGCCTTCACCTGTTATGTGTTACAAGATAACTTCACTGTCACAACCAGCTTCGACCCCAATAAAGACAATATTTTTGTCAACTGCAATGTGTCCTCATAGCTGAGTGTTGCATCGTTGATTTGTAAGTGGTGTACCCACGTTAAGCAATCCTGTCCTAGTATCAATTTGTGTTCTGAGAGAGTTACAAGACATTAAGTAGTTATTTCTTGATCTTGATTCACTGGATACTGGTGACAAAATAATTTTTTCCCCAGTTGTTGGATATACGAAAGCTCTTTGGAAAGTAAGGAACGATAGGTAGCGAAATGGAAACCACAGCGAAGTTCACAACTGTTTTATTTGCAACAGTTAACACCTTCCAGCCACTTCTCTACATAGTCGCTGCTCCGACTTAGATATCTGTCGTAGCATTGTACCAACCTTTCAATACCCTCGTCACGGAAGACAGCCCAATGTGATTTCCTACAATTTTCTGCGCTGGACTGCAGCTCGTTGTCAGTGCCGAAATGTTGTCTTCATAGACAGCTGTTCATTTGAGCGGAGAGGAGAATCAGAGGAGCCAAGTCCGGACTGTACGGTGAGTGATCAAACACTTCCCATCGAAAACACTGCAGGAACGTCTTTATTGCCCCAGCAGTGTGCGGCCGACACCTGTCACGAAGAAGGAAATGCATGACAGTTATTTTGGTAAGTGTCATGCAGGTTAGCATGACAATTATTTTAGTAAATATTTGTGTCCACTCATCCCTCAAAATGTGCTGACTTCACACGAAATCCCCGTGATTTGCTGAAATGGACCATATTCTGAGACAATGTTCATTAAATCAGAAAACACGACAAACATCTTCAATTTCCCTTATTTTACAGGCCTGTAGGAACTTTAAATGCGAAAAATTTGTCTCTTGTATATTATTAATTCAGAATTCTGTAAAAGAGTGCTATTAATTTCATTAAAAGGTAGTTACACAGTAATTCTTCTTGCTACATTGTTTAATCTATGAAACAATGAATTCACTGAAACAAGTTTCAGAGGTAATTTAATTTCAGAACTATTTCGGAAGCACCTGTTTTTGTATAAATGACCAAAATGATTCTGTAGATATTTGTATAGTTGTCCAAAATGATCCTTTAGCTCTTTGAAATAAAAATCCTGGAAACTCAAAAAGCTGACAGAAAGATAAGGAATACTAAACGTTTTAGAGCCACAGAGAGAACTAAATGGTCCAAATGGCTCTGAGCACTATGGGACTTAACATCTATGGTCATCAGTCCCATAGAACTTAAAGCTACTTACACCTAACTAACCTAAGGACATCACACAAAACCCAGTCATCACGAAGCAGAGAAAATCCCTGACCCCGCCGGGAATCGAACCCGGGAACCCGAGCGTGGGAAGCGAGAACGCTACCGCACGACCACGAGCTGCGGACAGAGAACTAAAATTTATCCTTAAGCACATAAATGTTTTATTACAACATGAACCTGTAAATCATTACAAAAAGACAGAGAGATATATAAGGCACACAGCAATACAGTACAATATAGTGAGATATTTGTATCACTGTAAAAAAATAAAAAAGACAAAATCGTTCATTTCTTTAATACTTGAAACACAAATGTGGTTAAAAATCGATCGACATACGAGGGCTATTCGAAAAGTAAGGAACGATCACTTGCGAAATAGATACCACAGGGAAAATCCGATGAAGCTTTGCACAGATGTGTTGGGCAGTGTCTTTGGTTTCCCTATAGATAATCGTCACGTCGCTCGTCTCTGTTCTGTGCGCGTGAAGATGCCTAGAAAACTGTGTCTACCGCCAAGTATGAGTGCCTTCCGTGAGATTTCGCCTGATTTCATGCAACTAAACTAACAAGGAAAATAAATTCTTATATTCTGTAGAAGCACTGTTGCTTGATTTCAAAAGGGAAAAGTGTGTCTTTTTTGCACGTGACTAACTTTTTACTACAAGGAAAGGTAAATTCCAGAGGCAAGAGAGAAAGAACAAACTTAAAACTGCAGTTTCTCTCCAGGCCTACAGATGTGTATTTTCAGTAAATTGTGAAAACAATTTCACCTGCTCACAAATCGTAGAGCAATTCCGTTCCAATATTTTAACAACATAAAATTACCGAACGTGGGTAATTTCAGTGTAACAATGACTAAACTCTTTTGAGCATTGATCAATATGAATTCTATCGTCTTTGGCTACACAGATCACCTATGCACGTGTGAGAACACGAACTGAACAAATAATTATGGTTGTTAGATAATGAGTACAGCTGCGATTGTGTGGAAGTGAACCTCTAGATATATAGGACGTGTCATCGATCGAGGGTTCCATGCAAGACTAAATATTGATTTTTCAAAAAATTCTTAATGAGATGCTGCTACTGAAGGACATGGTACATAGTAGGGTGTTGTGAAGTGACGTTGTGCAACCTAATTCTTGAAGCACTCGATGTTGTTTGTATTCTAGCCTTCCGTTTCTTGCAGTCTGTAGATAAATAGAGATGTTCGATTCCTACATTTCTTCATTTTGAATATTTTACTTCCTAAAACAGTCTTTACTTTACTGTTTCGACCATTTTAAAATGTTGTCTTTCACGTTTATTGCTTATGTATTTAGTGGTGTACGGCAGCGGTTTTTCTGAGCATTTAATTACAGTCAGCTGAGAAGCATTTCTGATTAGTCTGTAGTATTTATCCGTTGTAAAACAGGAAACAACACTTTTATTTCTAAAATGTTTTAGTGCTATCAATATTAATGTTCACAAAATAACTTTCTAGCAACGCTTTTAATAAATCTTGGCGCTATCTTTACCATCTTGACGATGTTCATTCGATAAGCCTTTTCTCACCTCACTCACCGCCCGGCATATTAAGTCCTGCGCCTTCGATGATGGTTATTAGATGTTGCCCTTCACCTTTCGCAAGTAGCCGCTCTCTTGCGCTTAATATGGTATGTACCATTTGCGAGTGTACGATGAGCATCCTACGTGAAAACAGACTTTATGAGAGCTTCGCATGTAACGTACGTCGCTCTAGGAACACACTTGTAACTAATCGCTATGTGCTGAAAACAGATATTTGATTATTATGGATCTAACAAATTTTGCTCAGCCATCTTTACGTAGAAAATCCTTTATTTATCGTCATTTCATTTCCACAATAGGGGGAGGGCGTTTCTAAGAATCAACGATGGTGGTTCGTACGGTGAACGTTGTGGCGTTGGTGTTATGCTGAATGAAGATCTTGGTTGTATAAGGAGGCGAAACAGAATAACAGGGAGACAATGAAAAGCGGAATTTTGGCGGGGAGCTAATGGTGTAGGGTTGGAAAATGGAATTTGTCAAGTTTTACTGCGAGGGTTGGGGTAAGGACACAGGATCTGGTAGAACATGTAATGGGTTTGAATGAAGATGTTCTGGAAATGATGCACGTGGTAAAGTGGGACTAGAATCAAACACGAGTATATAGACAGAACGAAGTAATGTGTGAGTGGTTCTGTGAGCCTTTTCGATTGGCGATATGGGGTCTCTCAAAGAGGAGAATACTTTGCAGGGTAGTGGTGATGAAACGGATTATATCTCCAGAGCTGCGGGCGAGACGCAGGGAACTTCATGGGTGTAATGGTGAGTCGACGCGGCAGCTGAATGTGGTAATTTATTTCGAGGCAAGGCGATTTGGCTTTCATTTAAAGCAATTATTCCTGTGAAACACGTTACTGGTATAACACAGAGATGGTGATTGTAAGTTGGTACATTGTTTTAGAAGATGTCTGCTGCGTTTCCAGTGGGGACAACTGCGCAAGTGCAGAAATTCTCGACTTAGATGATCGTTGTAAGTCAGGCATTTTTTGGCAAAATCAGTCTTGCGCTTGAATTTTCATAGGTTACGTCTACTGTGATGACTGTGGGAGCTTCATTAATGAGATATGGATCCTTGATAGGAATTTTGAAAATTAATGTCCAAAATGACACTGTCAACTTCAATATATTACGCATTTCATGTAGACACACGATTTTCCTAATCGGAGTTGACGTCTACCCCCTGCTTAAGTGTGCACAAATATATTAGTCGTGAGAAACTAATATCTTGTTTTGTTTACGCTTTTTATCTGTAGCCTGAAACAAATTCAGAAACAAGGGTGTAGCTATGATAAGTTGTAAGTGATGTACGCTTACCGTTTTCGACATTAACGAAAAGTTTAAGTTACAGATAGATTTTTGTCGGAAACTGTCAAGAGTACACCATTTGTTTACAGTATTTATCTTTTTAGATAGTCCCGTTTCCTCCCAAAACCATCTATACACCGGAGCCATGTAACTGATTTCAAAGATTTGTCGTTTTGTAGTTAAACATCAGCTTCTTACAGGCTGATTACAGAAAGAACGGTGAAACGTCGTCCGCTCTATTTGAACTTAATTCAGCCGTTCTAACTGATATTACCGGGAGTGATATTCGAAATATCCTTGAATGTCCCAAGATTATAAGCTGTTAATGAATGTTAGCCTGGAGGATCTCAGACGTTACGAGTACCCTTCACTAGGTGTTCTTGGAAATTGAGTATTGCTGCAGTAAAAGTATAAATGATTTTACGGCACTGTATAAAAATACAGAACGTAAAATGACTTGTCTCTGCTCGTTTCATTTGATGTTTGAAAAGGAAAACTCATTACGTGTGTTGAGCTGAATGGCTCTGTAATTGGCAGCTGACAAGTTAACGGCATCTGCGCGCTGCATCTACTTTTTATTGGTCTATCTCGAGTAATTTGTAGTTTCGGCACAGACCTCTCCCAGATCTCTCAGAAGAAACCTCAGGTAAACAAACGCTAATCTGTGTTTCATTTCAGTCAGGCGCCAGAACGAAATACTGCCAGCTATCGATCGCTGTTTTAATAATTACAGTAAAAGTACGAAGACTTGCTGAAAAGTAATACCTCCTAATTTTTAATGTGGAAAATCTTGAAGCTTTTTGAAACAAAACAAACGTTATTAACATGCTACATCTTAATTATTCATGTATACATAAGCTACTTGCAGCCCCCTGCCGCTAGAGGCCTCTGAATTGTACTATTTAACATGGCGGTGTCTAAAGTAACTGTGTCGCACCGTGAGAAACAGACTGCTGTAATCGAGTTTTGAATTCTAAGAGTTATCCACATTTGGGGTACTTGCTCCTTCATCAAGACAATGCCAGGTGGCACACAAGCGTTGCAACAGTTTGGTTCAAATGTTTCAAATGGCTCTGAGCACTATGGGACTTAACATCTGAGGTCATCAGTACCCTACAACTTAGAATTACTTAAACCTAACTAACCTAAGGATATCACACACATCCATGCCCGAGGCAGGATTCGAACCTGCGACCGTAGTGGTCGCGCAGTTCCAGACTGTAGCACCTAGAACCGCTCGGCCACCCCGACCGGCTGTAACAGTTTGGAAACTGGGTTCATTGTCATCGATCGTCTTCCATACAGTCCCGAGTTGGTCCCATCCGATTTTCATCCGTTTCCAAATCTTAAACAACACCTTCGAGGACTTCACTTTGACAGTGCTGAAGCGCTGCAAGCAGAGGTGCGGTTGTGGCTCCGTCGACGAAGTCAGACATTCTACAGCGACGGTATCAACAGACCGATCTCTCGTTGGGATTTCTCCCTAGGGTGACTACGTTGAGAAATAAATATGTAGACATGAAGAGTAAAGGTCGAGGATGTTAATAACATTTGTTTTATTTAAAAAGTTGTACAATTTTACACATAAAAAGTTCAGCGGTATTACTTTTTAGCACGCCCTCGTATATCGAAGCGTGAAGAGAATTGTTTCTTGGTTGAAGACTATATTAACTGTTCAAAATGGATTCAACAGAAATATTGAAGCAGTAATTAAGTAAATGCCCCAGAAGCTTAGAAGATACAGGATGCGAGCTATGTTAGTCACTGGGCAACTAAATGGTCTCATTCAGGTAAGTCGTGTATGCTCTGAAGACTGCTTTTATATCACAAGGATGGTGGTCACATGCAGTAATTCTGGGCAATTGTGTGACACATTCACTAAAATTCTTGTGTTGTTGTAACCAAGTCATGATACAGGATGAAAAATTTTGGCGTGGTCCATTAAGGACTAGAAGTTTAGTGAATTTGTCATTGGCAGCAAAAACCTACCTGCACTTATCTAATTCGAAATTCCTGTTACAGATTTCTAGAGCTTCAACTGATCATTGCATAGGAAACGTATTGAGTATGGATTCTCGTCCATAGACTTCCCTTTTCTTGTTATGATTATATAAAATTAAATCAAAATGTAAAAATGTTTCACTCCTGATGAAGTAATACAAGCATCGCACCCTGTGTACCTGCTAATGATAGAATAGGACGTCACGCTACTGTACATCTCATGAGATGTTTGAAACTGGGCTTACAGAAAGTTCGGAAGAGGGCGGAGAGACTGGGTCCACATATCCAATTTACGATTTCCTAACATTCACACCTACATTAATACTACGCAAGCCACACTGCGGTGTCTGGTAAATGGTACGGTATTTCTTGTACCACTAATCATGTCCTTTATTGTTGTTCGTTGTATGAACGGTTTGTGGAAAGAACTATTGTTGAAAAATCCTCCACATGGACTCTAACTTCTCTTACTTTAGTATCATTCTATGATATTTATCTAGGAGGAAGTAATATGTTGCTTGACAGTTCTTGAACAGGTATTCTTGATATTTTAACAGTAAACTTCGCTATGATGCATAATGCCTCTGAAGTTTGTCGAACCTGTCCGTGACGCATTTTTGCTTACGAAATGTATCCATGCTCTCTTTTGGATCTCTTCCATAACATCTAATAATCGCAGAGAGGTAAGCCATTCTCAAGATTCAATCGGAAGAGAGTTTCATAAACTACCTGCATCATGGGTGGCACTTCAACACGTTAAGGTACAGAGCCAGCTTAAAGGTTAAAACTTAAAACCTCACTTTAAAAGAAACTATGGCCAATTTCGTGCTTAGAGGCTATTTTCAGTTTACACCAAAATCAGCAGTAATAATCTTGGAAAATAGGACACAGCAACGGTCTCCAGTTCGTGATCAGTTAACCCTACATCTGTTATTTTATTGTTTTCCAACGACTTAGTAAGTTCGTGTCATTATTTCTGTTCCACTATTATTACTGAGCACTGAAGGCTGTCTTTGAGCCTTCACTTTGCATCAAACAGAAAATTTTTAGGATCTTTCGTCAGTTAGATAGATAGAATGTTGTTTTCGATTCCGTCAGACGTATTTTGGTTTGCCCACTTGTTATGGGACATTTTTTTCCCAAAACTGCTCCGTGAGCTAATTAATAACCCACTATTCAAATTAGACTACCAAGTCAATCAAAATTACTAGAGATCAGTAAAAGTTCAGCTGTATCGGAAACAAACACCAATGATTGCGAATCTAACAAGGACCTTTTAGTTTCATTTCCACGGAGTGTAATGTTGTTTTGCAAGCTGGGTCTGCTGTGTAACTGTGAGACAGTGAAGACCACAGGGGCACAACAGTAAGCGAGGAGTAAAACTGTTCCACACTGAAAGGTTTCAGTCACGAGCCAGGGGTACATTGGATGGATGTGCGCTGTCAGAGACTGTCCCCCACATTCCGATAAGATCCTCACAGAGGGCTGGAGGTGGCATTCGGTAGGCTGGAAACTTCCATAGTGTGAAGCGGCATAAGAATGCTTTCCAAAAAGATAAAGCTCTGCAAGGGGATGGGAAACATTACACACTCAGAGCGAGAAGAATCAGTTGGACACAAAGAAAATCAACAGTAGTTGAAGTTGTCGAAGTATGTCCCGCATTGGTTCACAAAAACTGTTTTCATAGCGGAGATAAGTGAGTGCGTACGTGCAGCTGCTATCATTGGCTGACACTTGAAACCATTCTCATAGTAGGAGAGAATGTCTACTTTCCGTCCCACTCTAAGAGAGAAATGTGTAATACTGGTTAATCGCAAGAGATTCGTTAGGAGTAGGGAGACTGTTGCTGCTGTCATAAGTTTTTATTTCATTGGTAAGAGCTCGGAAAGTCTACAGTGAAAATCCAGTGCTATCAGAACCAGAAAAATTTTGAGGAGGAGAACAAACACACACATCTTTTATCCGCAGACGGCGTACTTCTTCGTCTTGGGAGTGCAGAAGGAGAGATGCCTTCACCTCAGAGCTCCAGAGAGGGAGGACTGCGTCCTAGAGATGATCATAGGTGCCAGGGCCAAACTTATGACTCTCAGATATCACTACATCCACCCTTTGTACCTGACTTTTAGGACAATAAGTCGTCTATTCTGGATCGACTATTAATGGTGAAATTTAAGCATGAATTTAAAATCATCCGGTAGCTTGTTACATTTCAGAATGAAAAGTTATCGAAAAGAGTAGTCGAATGTAAAACGTATTCGAAAATTATCGAATTATAATGAATGACAATGTGAAGGTGATGTACGACTCGTATTCTCCCTCAGGTTAACTGCCTTATGCGTCGTGGACTGTGGAATGAACGATGCCTATATATTGTAGTCTGGCGTTAGACACACCAGAGCCAGAAATGGCTCCAGTGGTGTTACTTAAGTTAACATGCTGATGCTGAGTGATGAGGGACGATCTGTAATTATTCAACTTGAAGAAAGGCAACTTCAACCACAGTGTCTTCCACCAGAGTTTCATGACATTCACCAGAAGTCATATGATAGAACATCCAGACCCACAGCAGACTACATCACAGCGTGGGTTACTCCCTACTACGCGCCATGCTGATGTCACTGTAAATTACCTACAGCAATTTACGTTACTCTCAGCTAGAAGAGAGACAACTTCTCAGCGAAGATGGCATTTGTAAAACTTTTATTTACGATGACGACTTCGGTAAACAGGGTTACCATAATATGATATGTGAACAGCTGTGTGTAAAATGTGTTACATTATGATATCTGGCGTTCCGCAAGGTAGTGTCATATGCCATCTGCTGTTCCTGATTTACGTAAATGATCTAGGTGATAATCTGAGCAGCCCCCTTTAGATTGTTAGCAGATGATGCTATAATTTATCGTCTAGTAAAATCATCAAGACGATCAATTCCAATTACAAAATGATCTAGAGAGAATTTCTGTATGGTGCGAAAAGTGGCAACTGACACTAAACAAACAAACGTTCGAGGACAACCACATGGGTACCAAAAGAAATCCGATAAATTTTGGGTATACGATAAATCACACAAGACTAAGAGCTGTCAATTCTACTAAATACCTAGGAATTACAATTACGAGGAACTTACATTGGAAATACCACATAGATAATATTGTTGGGAAGGCGAAGCAAAGACTGCTCTTTGTTGGCAGAACACTTAGAAGATGTGACAAACCCACTAAAGAGACAGCTTTCATAACACTTGTCTGTCCTCTGCTGGAATATTGCTGCGCGTTGTGGGATCCTTACCAGGTGAGATTGACGGAGGTCATCGAAAAAGTGCAAAGAAGGGCAGCTCATGTCGTGTCATCGCGCAATAGGGGTGAGAGTGTCACTGATATGATACGCGAGCTGGGGTGGCAGTCACTGAAACAAAAGCCGTTTTCTTTGCGGCAAGATCTATTTACGAAATTACAATCACAAACTTTCTCTTCCAAATGCGAAAACATTTTGCTGACACACACCTACGTAGGGGGAAATGATCATCATAATAAAATAAGAGAAATCAGAGCTCGAACGGAAAGATTTAGGTGTTCCTTTTTCCCAAGCGCCATTCGAGAGTGGAATGATAGAGAAGTACTATGGAAATGGTTCGATAAACCCTCTGCCAGGCACTTAAGTGTGAATTGCAGAGTAACCATGCAGATCTAGATGTAGATGAAAACTAACGTTTTTGTCATTAATATAGTACGTAAATTGAATTATTATTACATATACCTCAGTAAACGTTAATACATGCCGTCAATTTGAGGTATAAATGTACTCCATGTCTTAATTACTCGTAGAAGACCAGTTGACGTAAGGTGCATTGACACATTGAAGTTAAAACCAGAATAGGCTATACAATATGTCCAACGTTAAAACCAGTATTTACAAATTTCTCGCCAAGTGAATCCGCCACATATTACAGATCACATAGTACATCACTGATGCAAGACCACCGCTGAAAAAACACGTAGCGAAAGTTGCTGCAGTCAGAAAATACAATATGCTTTTAAGACTACAACGTAAGTATTATTTCAAACTTCTGTCTCTACACCACGTCAAATACGAGAAAAATAATCGCACAGTATCATTTATTGACAATATGCCGCTGCAGGTGTGTGCCGAGGAAGGCAATATTAAAATTGCTTAATGCATGACTGCCTCTTCGTCACTTACATAATACGCTACGTGTGGGGCACTGTACTGCGCATTCTTGTCTTCGAATAGCTTTCGGATGTTTTACCTCCATATGGTTATACACTTCCTTCTGTTCATAGAAAATATTTTAGTTTCTACCTGCTGCCAAAGTAATTTTACAATTGTATAACAGTTACCACATTTTTATTAAAAATTAATATTTCGATTTACAGTTGACGATGACATGAACACAGAAGCTCTCCCTCAATTTCGTCCTCGACTCGTTTCCCGCTGTGCAAGAATATTGTCAACAAATGTTAATGTGTGATTATTTTGTCTTATTTCTGACGTTGCATAAAGATAGTACTTTGAAATATGACTTAGGTTGTAGTCTTAGTGACATGTTATTTTTTTCGACTTAATGTTTTCCCTCGATATGGTTATGTTTTTCCTTCTGTTTTTGGAAAATATTTTAGCTTTTAACTTCCACCAAAATAATTTTATTATTACATACTCGTTATTACATTTTTGTTAAACTTATTTATATTTAGAGTTGATGGCAAGGATACACAAGCGACCTTTAACGGCACCAAATGTGAACATGTTCTCCAGTAGCTTTCGTTGCGTGTCACTTCAGTGGCGCTCTTTCACCAGTGATGTATTATGTGATCTGTAATATCGGACGGATGCACTTGGCGAAACATTTTGTAACTACTGGTTTTAACTTTGAACAAATTGTTTGTACTGGTTTTAGCTTTGACAAGCCAATGCCTCTTACGTCAACTGTCCAGCTAATTAAAATATAGAGTCCATTTATAACTCAAATTGGCCATATGTGTTATCTTTTACTGAGGTATCTGTACTAATAATTCAATCTGTGTATTATATTAACGACTGGAACGATGGTTTTCATAATTTAATATGTTCACAGATCAGATGATGATTTATCGAAGTCGAGCATCGTAAATAAAGGTTTTACAAATGCGGTAATGGCTGAGAAGTAGTCTCTCTTCAAACTGAGGGTAACGTAAATCGCTGTAAGTGACTTACAGAGACATCAACAGGGCGCAAAGTACTAGTGAAGCAGTGAGTAAGCCACGCTTTGATGTGGTCTGGTATGGGACTAGACGTTACGTCATATGATCACCGGCGTGTATCCTGAAACTCTGGTGGAAGACACTGTGATTAACGGCTTGCGCGTGTTTCACATCTCCACATAAAACGATTTCCATGTGCACCACGTAGTTACTCTTATTTCTGCAGACAGAAACCAGCACTGATAAGGATATTTAATGATATTTGAAGTATTTAAAATCACTACCTATGTAAAAAAGTGTACTAACCATTCTGCAGCTCAAATGTTTTACGAAGAACGTATTGCACACGATGATCGGCGTAATTCATAACCAACTTGACATGCATTTACAGTGGTTCTACTGAACTTCAAAACCTCCGATGAACAAGGTGTAATGGTACAGTGATCTTATGACCAAAATTATGATTTCTGGATTTCCGGAAGCCTTTTGACACTCTACCATACAAGCGGATTCTAGTGAAATTGCCTGTTTATGGAATATTGTCTCAGTTATGTGATTAGATTTGTGATTTCCTGTCAGAGAGGTCACGGTTCGAAGTAATTGACGGAAAGTCGTCGAGTAAAACAGAAGTGATTTCTGGCGTTCCGCAAGGTAGTGTTGTAGGACCTTTGCTGTTCCTTATCTATATAAACGATTTGGGAGACAATCTGAGCAGCCGTCTTAGGTTGTTTGGAGATGAAGCTGTCGTTTATCGACTAATAACGTCACCGGAAGATCAAAACGATTTAGAAAAGATATCTGAATTGTGCGAAAAGTGGCAGTTGACCCTAAATAACGAAAAGTGTGGGGTCATCCACATGAGTGCTAAAAGGAACTCATTAACATTCGGTTACACGATAAATCAGTTTAATCTAAAAGCCATAAATTCATCTAAATACCTAGGTATTACAATTACGAACAACTGAAATTGGAAGTAACACATAGAAAATGTTGTGGCGAAGGCTAACCAAAGACTGCGTTTTATTGACAGGACACTTAGAAAATGTAACAGACCTACTAAGGACTCTGCCTGTACTACGCTTGTCCGTCCTCTTTTAGAATACTGCTGCACGGTGTGGGGTCCTTACCAGATAGGACTGACGGAGTACATCGAAAACGGACTGACGGAGTACATTGAAAACGTTCAAAGAAAGGCAGCACGTTTTGTATTATCGCGAAATGTGGTAGAGAGTGTCACTGAAATGATACAGGATTTGGGCTGGACATCATTAAACGAGAGGCATTTTTCGTTGGGACGGAACCTTCTCAGGAAATTCCAGTCAACAACGTTTTCCTTCGAATGTGAAAATATTTTGTTGACACCGAACTACGTAGGGAGGAACGATCACCACTATAAAAAAAGGGAAATCAGAGCTCGTACGGAAAGATACAGGTGTTCTTTCTTTCCGCGCGCTATACGAGATTGGAATAATAGACAATTGTGAAGTTGGTTCGATGGACCCTCTGCCAGGCACTTAAATGTGATTTGCAGAGTATTCCTGTAGATGTAGATACTTCCGATGAAAGTGGTAAAATTTACTTGACGGTGGAACAACCAGTCCACTTCAAGAACAACAGAGCAGCCTCAGATTGAAACAAATTTTTCCTCTGAAATTTCTATACAACCACGTGACGAAACCTGACACACAAGGAACGGCTAGTTTTTATCCAAAATACAATATAGGCCTAGCTAAATTCAAAATACAAAATCTTAAAGTAATATTTCCAGCGTTTGCCCTCTTCTGTGTTCCAAGGATTTCCACTCGGTGTCGTTTGTACTGCACAGGTCATTAGACTTGTCCAAGGAATATTTTGTTTATCACGAAAATTGGACGTGCTATACCGCTGGTTAGTGTTCAGAAATTAGTTCAAGGGTGTACGGTGATATGCCAGTGTCTACCGGGCACAATATTTCGACAACTGACCGTGTTTTCATCATCAGATGCGCTGCCTAATGACTGCCGGTGGGCGGGCGCAGGGCTAGTATCTACCCATACCGCCCCACTTGCCTAATTTGGCGAGTCTGCAGCTTCACGAGCTTTGTGAGATGCTGCGGCCATTTTTGACGCACTCAGAAACTGATATTAGCCTTGGCCGCTGTATTTACTAATATTACATTGCCTTATGCGTTTTGGACATACGCCATTCTCAAAGGCTCTTTATCACATTCTTAAGTACTATACAACGATACTGAATTTTTCAAACGTGGATACAAAGTATCTGGTCTACATTACTTGATGACACTGTTGAGACTCGAGTTTTCACTCGAATATCATCAAGTAATACACGCCAGATATTTTATATCCATTTGACAGATTCATTATGGTTGTGCCTAAGAATGTGCAATAGATATTTTCAGCCTTTGAGAATGGTGTAAGGCCGAAACGCGTAAGACAGTATAAATTGAATAAGTTTTAATCTCAATATTAATATCAGGTTTTGAGAGCTTGTAGCTGTTCATGTCGTGGATTGTTCCAGTGCTCCGTCCGATGTTTGCGCCCAGGGGCGTGTGCTATGAACATGTGGCCACTGGTAATCTGCAGCTGGTTGCTTGACTCCATCGAGGTTAAAGCTCTTGTCGCGGTGATCAACCTGCTATTATTCTAGCCTCAACGTTTCTTTGTAACACAGTGCCAATAGCGCGACGAGTGTAACAGAACAGCGACAAACAATTATCTTCCACAGCAGAATTGTTTGGTTGCAGCAGCACGACATATCTATGGTTTTTCAGGCAATGATGTTCAGTAGAGGGTTCTGTCTACACTAAATATGGCATACCATATTGGTTCGCACTTCGATATACAGGGTTAGTCACTAATTATTGCCACCTAGAATAACTCCGAAACCCCGCGAGGCAGCCGTGCGGTCTCAGTCGCCTTGCCACGGTTCGGGCGGCTCCCTCCGTCGGAGGTTCGAGTCCTCCCTCGGGCATGGGTGTGTGTGTTGTTCTTGGCGTAAGTTAGTTTAAGTTAGGTTAGGTAGTGTGTAAGCTTAGGGAACGATGACCTCAGCAGTTTGGGCCCATAGAACTTACCATAGATTTCCAATAACTCCGGGACTATGATAGTAGCTGAAAAGTTTGTGGGACAGATGTCGCACGGGACAAGGTGGGCCATAATATGACGTTGGTTTTTTGTTGCTAGGTGGGGGTCGCGTCAGAGATATGGAGGTCAAAATTGTTTTTCTAAATGGGATGCGATAGTTTGGTACTTATTTTCTGATAGCGGCTATCGAGACGAATCAAATGATGTGTAACAGTAAAGGTCTTTGAAGGGCAACGAAGGTCAAAAAGGTGGCATGAACGTCCATTTACAGAAGGTATTCTAGTGATGATCAGTGGTATCAATGCAGCACTGCAATATTGTTATCGTGGATTGAGTGGTATTTCTTATCACTTCGACACTTACCGAAGCGCATACACTGACAATTCTCTCTCGTATATCGTGAAAATAGTAAATATTCTCCGATTACGGCGTATCCATCTCACGTGCCATTGGCATGTAAACACCATTCGATGGTTTCACAATACAACACTAATAGGAACGGAAAGACTAATATTGTCGAATCAAGCGAATGTGAATGATGTATCACTTCGAAGAACAAGTCGATATGCTTCTCGTTTATGGAGAATGTCAACGAAATTCAGTGAGGGCTAGAGACTTATACGCTGGAGGACGTACTCACCCTACAAGTCGCACATTGAAATATGTGTTTGATTAACTGAGAACAACTGGATCTTTAACGCATTGGAAACATATCCGCCAAAGGAAAGTTACTAACGAGGAAACGGAAATTGGTACTCTTGCCAGTGCGGTTGGAGATCCTTGTGTTAGTTCGCATCAAATCGCAAGGGAATCTGGCATTAGCCAGAGTAGTGTTGTTCGTGTTCTGCATCGCCATAAATATCATGCTTACCATATAAGTCTCCACCAAGAATTAACTGGTACGGATTGTTTGCGTCGCATTGAATTCCGTCGATAGGCACAACTTCACATTCAGAGGGATGACACATTTATTAATTTGATTTTATTTACTGACGAGGCTACATTCACGAACCATGGAAATGTTGATTTGCATAACACGCATTATTGGGCAACTGAAAATCCATGTTGGCTGCGGCAAGTTGCAATCTAAAAACCGTGGTCGGTGAACGTATGGTGTGGGAGGACAGAATTATAGGCACTTTTTTCATCGAAGGAAATCTTAATCGTAGGAAGTACACCACATTCCTGCAAGAAACATTAGGTCTGTTATTGGAAGAAATACCTTTAGGAACAAGGAACAGGATGTGATATCACCACGATGGATGTCCGGCACATTTTTCGCTGATGGCTAGAAATGGGTAGCAGAGACAATGCCCAAATCGTTGGATTGGCGCGGAGGAGATGTGTCGTGGCCGGTTCGTTCGCCAGACTTGCCGCCTCTGAATTTTTCTTCTGGAGATTCGTAAAAGACCTTGTTTATAAAGAGGTTCCAACTACACCAGAAGATATGCGAGAGAGAATTGTCAGAGCATGTGCTTCGACAAGCGCCGATGTGATAAGGAATAGGAATACCACTCAATTCATGCTAAAAAGATTGCAGCATTGCATTGATACCAATGGTCATCACTTCTAACGCCTTCTATGCAAGGACGTTCATTCCACCTTTTTGACCTTCGTTGACCTACAAAGACCATACTGTTACACATCATTGAATTCGTCTCCATAGCCGCTATCAGAAAATAAGTACCAAACTATAGCATCCCCATCTAACAACCACAAAAACCAACGTCATATTATGGCCCCCGTTGCCCCATGCAACTTTTGTCCCACAAACTTTTCAGCTCCAATCATACTTTCAGAGTTATTCTTGGTAGCAATAGTTAGTGACTCACCCTGTAGATCAGACTTGTGCAGTCAGAGGTTGTCTTTGACGCTGCAAGTAGCGACCGAGTTTTGGTATATGAGCAGAGGACTGTCTTAATTAATCGTGTCTTCAGAATTCGTCTGATTTTCCAGACAGTGTGCCGCTGTGCGGAGGAATCTCAATGTCTAGGTACTTTTCCAGCCACCTTTTGTTTCTGAAGGTTGTATAGTCAATGTTTTTGATATAGTGCTTGTCTAATCTGTTGTTTTATGCAGCTGTTCTTACAGAAAATAGTTTTCACGAGTTCCAGTTCTTTGGTAAGACTTCCCTTGTCTGAGATGTTGCGAGCTCCAAGAAACAAACTATTTTTGAGAATGTTCGGAGGCTTACAAAGCTATATTTTCGCAATTTACCGGTATGATTGTCTTGCATTTTTAACTTATTTCGTAGCAAATCAGCGTTTTTGTTTCACAGTTACTGTCAAAGAATAGATCACCCCTGAATTTCGTCGTATATAAACGGAAATAGAAGTGCAGTTCTGAGAATTTTCGGAAGTTATCATTGTCCTGTGCGTAATCTAATTTTTAGTAAATCGGCGTTTGTGGTTCAGTTACTGAAGCAGATATTCCAGCTGACATATTGTGCCTCATCTAGTTTTCTCTTAAAGATGAATATATAATTAATCATCCAACTATCAATTTTATGGAAATACATTGGATCTAATGGCAACAAATAGACCTGACCTCTTTTAGGATGACCATGAAGCGGCTGTGGTGACAATGATTACCAAAGTACAACTTACAACTAAAACAAGCTGAAAGATATATATGTTCAGTAAACTAGAGAAAAAAAATCAATAGCGTCATATCTCAATGAGGAATTTGAAATTCTCAGCACCCGGACAGGAGCACGTAGAGGAGCTACAGCTCAAGTCTAAAAGAATAATTGACAATGCACTGGATAGATATGTAGCCAGTAAAACAATTTATAGTGGGAGGGACCCTCCATGGTGTACAATAACTGTAAACAAACTGCTAAAGAAACGGAGATTGCTGCATAATAGGTGTAAAAGCATAGACCTGTAGATAGGGAGATGCTCACTGAAATGCGTTTGGCTGTTAAGAAAGTAACGCGTGAAGCCCCCAATGACTACCGTGGCAGAATATTTTAAAATTATCTTTCACACAACCCAAAGAAATACTGGTCGTATGTGATGGCTGTTAGTGGCACCAGAGTTAGTGTCCAGGTTCCGGTAATGAGACAGGAACAGAAATTGAGGGTAGAAAAGCAAAAGCTGAAATGCTTAACTTCGTTTTCAAATGTTCCTATACAAAAGAAAACCCAGGAAAACTGCCCCAGTTGAATCCTCGTACCACTGAAATGATGAACGGAGTAAGTATTAGTGTCAGTGGTGTTGATAAACAGCTGAAAAGAAACCTCCAGGGTCCGATGGAATACCTATCAGATTCCTTATTGAATTTACGGCTGAGCTAGCCCCTCTTCTACTATAATATATCATAGATCTCTCGAACAAAATACCGTCTACAAGAAGGGTAGTAGAAGTGATCCAAAAAACTACCGTCCAACATCCTTGACATCGATTTGTTATAGAATAAAAGAACATATTCTGAGCTCAAACATAATGAGGTATCTCGAACAGAATGACCTGCATAACTATTCAGTCAAATACTGATAACATTCCAAAGTGCTGTAAAGATTGGCAACTTGCTTTAAATGTTCAAAAATGTAAAATTGTGCACTTCACAAAACGGAAAAACACAGTGTTTTACTATTATAATATCAACGAGTCACTGTTCGAATCGGTCAACTCACACGAATGCCGAACTTAAGCTCTTTATAGAGAAATGAAATGGAGTGATCATGTAGCCTCAGTCATGGGTCAAGCGGTTTATTGGTAGAATACTGGGAAAGTACAATCAGTCTACAAAGGAAACTGCTTACGAATCACTCGTGCGACCGTTTCAAGTATATTGATCAAGTGTGTGGGACCCGTACAGAATATGACTAACAGGAGATGTTAAGCGTATACAGAGAAGGGCAGCACGAATGGTCACAGTTTTGCTTGATAAGTGAGAATGTGTCACCGAGATATTGAAGAAACTAAACTGACAGTCTCTTGAAGACAGACGTAAACTATTTCCGAGAAAGTCTACTAACAAAGTTTCAAGAACCGGCTTTAAATGATGACTCAAAGAATATACTTAAACCTCCTACGTATAGTTCACATAGCGACCGTGAGAATGAGATTAGAATAATTACAGTACGCACAGAGGCTTTCAAACGATCATTCTTCCTTCGCTGTATACATGAATAGAACGGGAAGAATAATAACTGGTACAATTGGACTTACCCTCTGCCATGCACTTCACGGTGGTTTGCAGAGTATAGACGTAGATGTAGATGTAGAGTGAGCATCCTGAGCGATCCGTTCTTCTGTAGTGAATGGTCGCAGTTGACATCATTCAAACACTAGTCAGTATTCATCTTTGTTCTCGTGTACATCTTGACTCACCTTGCCATTTGTTTTCTGTTCTTCTAGGACGTACAGACGTCTCCAACCATTTCGAATTCCATCCTGGAGTTGAAGTCAAGATGTGTAGAACTGAGATATTCCTCCAACATTATTCTTCCCTACGGTCATATCACGTCAACGTAACTAAAGGAACATGTCGGTTTCCAGTGTGTTGTTTGCAAGACTTGTCGCGGATGACAATGATTTTTTTTCTGACTGACATTCACTTCAGAAAGATCCAATGAATACTCTTTATTAACCAATACCGATTTCGAAGCACTTACAACAATCGATGATTATGAAATATTGTATATTGTTGTAACACAATGTGTTGATGATCAGTATGTTTCCTGATGATGAAGCCTTTAGCGTTTCGAAATCTGTAGCAGTTAATAAACAACGTTAAATGCAGCTGTTTGAATCGGCTATCAGAATAAGAAAAATATCTAGTTCATTGTTCTCCGCAGGAAAAGTGTATCAGTCGACGTCCCCAATTTCTTCCAGCAAGGTGCAATATGTGAGTTCCCTCTCCAATTGACGTATTGGTACAGCCGATGAAATTGCGTCTGTTAGTAGTATACACTCGCAAAGAGAAAATATGGTGGCAGAAAGCGTCCACGAGCAGGCTTAAATAAGTTTGCAGTTTCTACATTTTTTGGCTGATGAGCAACAAGGATTCCTATAGAGGAACTATACTAAACAGAGAGACGACATCAGTACCGACAAGGATTTCGTACTATTTCAGGCTGAAATTTCTGTGGCGCTGCGCAAAGTCTACAGCAGGGGTGTACGATGATTTTAGGTTACGTGGGTCACATTGGAAGAAGACGAGTATTTCTGGGCGGCACATAATACACTTTACTTAACACTAACAATAAAAAAACCAAAAAGTCTTTTAATTTATTTGTATCTCTAACTTCTACCGACTTGTAGCGATCAGAACTACAGTGAAAGGTTCTGTATCACTACTCTTTGTATTTCCGTAAAATTATTTCACTAAATGTCTAAATATCTAGTTTCACAGTTGCAGCTGAAATAACGGTAAGATAACAGGCCAGCGTGCTCTGACGGATTCACCGGTTATAAGACCGAGACTCTGGGGGTTCATTATAGCATGGGTGGAAATGTTAAGAACGGGATGGACCAATGAGAGAACAGCATCGTGTGGCGAAAAATTCAAATTGAAAATAGTCAGTTTTCGTAACTTTAGATAACTGCAATTTTCTTTTCTGTCTATCATGTAACAGATGTTCACTTCTTGGGCCGCACTGATTCTCGCTTTGGACCGCTGGTTGGACACCCGTGGTCCACGGAGCTGAAAATGCGACTGTCATCTGACGTAGTGGGCGCTGATCCTTCAGGTATTCAGTGAATAGGGGCGTTGAAACCTCTATCTTCTGTTAATGACAACCCATGTTTATGCAACTTGGAAGGGCAATAAAATAATGGTAAAATCGATGTTCTGTTTAGCCTGAGTCTTTAGAAAGTCCATGGTCTTCCGTTTCACTTCTCTGTTGAGTCAGCATCGATATTCTGGTACGTATTATCTTCTAGGAGACAACGTACTTCCTTAAAGCAATTCTCGTGGTTTAGAAAACTGTCGAGTTGCCTCCATCGGTAGGGTAAAATTGTGAATTATATATGCTTCCCTCTGTAAAAGGTTATTCCATTTTAGAAGTTGAGGTAAAATGGCGCTAAGCATTATTCTGGACGCACCGTTCAGCGAGCTAGTGGGTCAACTTCGGCTAACTGATTCAGTAAATTTGTAACGTACTGATGCTCTCAAGCTTGTGAAATGTGAAGCAGAGTATTAAAGAATTCATTCCATACGACGCACATAACTTTTATATAAAATTCCAGCAATTATCTACATTCCATTCGAAGGTCCAATTTTCCGATGTACCGTCTGTAACAGGGACTACTGAAAAGGAAAATTTCGGCCGAAAGCGTCCTGCAGAGACTTCTGTGATGATCAACGAAATATGTGAGTGATTACGCAACCCACGTGACGAGAACACCCTCCATCCACACTACTTGAGATTTTAGTGCAGTTAGTAAGCTAGTAAAGATTAGTCACGAATTGCAAAAAATGATTATCGTTGACCTTGTTCAGTTCAGAAATGTATGTCGTGGATATCGTTTAACTTTATCCCCTGTTTACAGATGTGTACTTGAAAGACCGAAGCAATATTCGAGTCTAATAGGAGAAAGTGGAGAAGAGTTGCATTACGTTAATGGGTCTGGCAGATACGCTCTCGCAGTTGTACGAAACTTCTGCGGAGCAGCTATAGTTCTGTAGATTGCTGAGGGTCGTTGTTGCGTGTAGCTGTACATGCCATCAGCTCTTACGCTTGTACAGTATAACTAACGATAGCGGCGAGACATTTCTTGTGTTGGGCAAGCGTTTTATGGAAGGCACCACGTCCTTCGCTGTTGCTGTTTACAGCTGATGCTGCTGCAACCTGCTCGATTCGATTATGCTCGGTGTTCTTACGTCCGCAACAGCTGTCGATCGAACACCTGCAAGCAACGTCCTTCTATCGTATGTCAAATAAGAGTCTTCCTCCGCTCTTAAAATACACTTCTTGTGTACCACCACACTAACAGGCATTCCCACGTTCCCAGAACTTCTTCATCTTGATTTCTGTAATTTAGTGAAGCAGCTCCTATACTGACGAACAATCCTGCGAATGACACGCATTACTACTAGGTAGGAAATGTAAGGAAGCTAAACACATACCAAGCTGTCGTACATCACGAAATGATTGGGTATTACTGATAATTCCAATAAGGACATGCAACGCATTCGTTGCGAAATACCATGAATATTATAATTTCATTCTCTATTGAAATCGAGATAACTATCCATGACGGAGAGGCTTAATACTGAAATTTCGGGAACTTAGGTTCCAAAAAGAGTCGGGCAAGATATAACTTCTTCTCACGTACTTCCGTGAAATGATCACGAGAAAATAAGAGAAATTATTTGTTGTACGGAGCTCTACCGAGAATCGTTTTTCACAAGAGCCATTCGTGAACAGTACAGGGAAGGAGGAACAGATAGTGGTACCAGAGGTACCCTGCAGCATAATGTGTCTTGCGTATATATATATATATATATATATATATATATATATATATATATACCGGGTGATCATAAAGTCAGTATAAATTTGAAAACTGAATAAATCACGGAATAATGTAGATAGAGATTAGAGAGGTACAAATTGACACACATGCTTGGAATGACACGGGGTTTTATTAGAACAAAAAAAAAAAAAAAATACAAAAGTTCACAAAATGTTCAACAGATGGCGCTTTATCTGATCAGAATAGCAATAATTAGCATAACAAAGTAAGACAAAGCAAAGATGATGTTCTTTACAGGAAATGCTCAATATGTCCACCATCATTCCTCAACAATAGCTGTAGTCAAGGAATAATGTTGTGAACGGCACTGTAAAGTATGCCCGGAGTTATGGTGAGGCATTGGCGTCGGATGTTGTCTTTCAACATCCCTAGAGATGTCCGTCTATCACGATAAACTTGCGACTTCAGGTAACCGCAAAGCCAATAATCGCACGGACTGAGGTCTGGGGACCTGGGAGGCCAAACATGACGAAAGTGGCGGCTGAGCACAAAATGGTTCAAATGGCTCTGAGCACTATGGGACTCAACTGCTGAGGTCATTAGTCCCCTAGAACTTAGAACTAGTTAAACCTAACTAACCTAAGGACATCACAGACATCCATGCCCGAAGCAGGATTCGAACCTGCGACCGTAGCGGTCGCGCGGTTCCAGACTGCAGCGCCTTTAACCGCACGGCCACTTCGGCCGGCTCGGCTGAGCACACGATCATCACCAAAAGAGATCTTTCACGTGTCTAGCGATTTTTTTTGGTTCTAATAAAACCCCAGGTCATTCCAAGCATGTGTGTCAATTTTTACCTCTCTATCTACATTATTCCGTGGTTTATTAAGTTTTCAAATTTATACTGACTTTTTGATCACCTGGTAAATGTAAGGGGGATTGTCAGTGGTCAAGCTGATGGAGCCATCTGGCATTTACTTGGGCCTTTTTCTCCGCTCCAATAGGACGTAAGTAAAAGACAAGCATTTATAAAGAAAATGTTTTATTACTAAAAGTTAGGTACATTTTACGGTTGCTTTTCGACATAATCACCTTATCAACTGAGGCATTTGTTGTACGTGTGGACAAGCTTTCCAACACCCTCTCCATAAAACGTTGCCACCAATGGATTGAAATGAGTCCTGATATTGTCTTATAGCTCTTCGTTAGTTTGGAAGTGTTGTTCTCCTAGGCACTTCTTCAGTTTAGGGAAAAGATGGAAGCACATGGTATACGTCGGCACTGTATCACGGGTAACCGGAGGCAGGATAGATGGTCGGTTTCCCGTTAGAAAATCCCTTATTCAGCAGTGTTAGATTACAGTTGATGGAACTGTGTTTATTACATTCAGAGTCAACCCTGGGAAGGGATGTAAGAGGTGGGAACGGGAAGGTATGAGTGGGGAGACGAGGGTTCGTCGGCAAATCACATCAACGTGCTCTCAGCCAATAGGAACCATTTGAGGTTTATGGTATGTAGTGAAAGGACCAGCATGTGTGTAGTGGAAGGCCATTCCTTCTCTCTCTAATCAGTGAGACCACCAAGACAGTCAATACATATAATTTTTCTGTGCTCTGTAGCGAAATGACAATTTTGTTATAACTAGTAATAACAATCTAGTTCTATCATTATTCAAGTTACCTGCATTTCGCCATTCACTGTAGTGAGAACAGTCGTTTCCCCCACAAATATTACCATAATTTGTGAGGTAAGACACTTCGACAATATAAATTAATGAGGTCATGGCATGCTGTGTAAAATGGAGGCAAATATTAAAGTAAGGTTCTTTGACGTTATAGTGTGGAGAGGGAGGAAATTAGTGTTTACGTCCTGTCGACAATAAGGTCATTAGAAGTGGAGCACAAGCTCGGATTAGGGGAGGATGGAGAAGCGGCTGCGCCCTTTCAAAGGAACCATTTCGGCATTTGCCTTCAGAGATTCAGGAAAATCACGTAAAACCTAAAGCAGAATGTCTGTATGTGGTTTTAAACTGTCATCCTCCATAACGCGAGTCCACTGTGTTAACCACTGCGTTACCCCGCTCAATCATTACACTGTGTATATAATTTAATGGCTCATGATAAAATTGTGCAAAAATTTTAGTCCTCTAGGGGATTTGTGTGTGTGTGTGCGTGAGAGAGAGAGAGAGAGAGAGAGAGAGAGAGAGAGAGAGAGAGGGGGGGGGGGGAGGGGAGAGAGAGAGAGAGAGAGAGAGAGAGAGAGAGAGAGAGAGAGAGAGAGAGAGAGAGAGACAGGATGCTATCCTATCTAAAAATGCTAACATATCGCCAACGCTTAAGTGCATGGCAGATGGTACATCCAACCACCTTCAGACTGTTTCTCCACCTTCCTATTCCCGAACGGCTATAGCGTAAAACGTACATGTAAATCTTTCATAATCATTGATGCACAACTTTTTTCAAGAAATTCGCTTTTATTGCACTGATGTTGTAGCTGCTGGAATGCTGGAATATCTATACTTATCGACAAATCGTTTGCTATGTATGATGGCTAACTTGAATCGTGCTTTGACTTCGTAAAGTACAAGAGAGGTATATTACTACCACTACCTTCAATCACAAACCTATGACACTTGTCAAGCTAAAGACTTTTGCTCTGTTTCTGTTCACAGATTTCACATTAATATCTGGACTGTTTTGATCACATATATTTGATGTGGTTTGCATATATCCAAAGGAATGGAAGCAGGTTATGAAGTTCTTACACTGATGTAGCCACCAAGAGAGCTGCCGCAGCTACAGTAATCTTATCTGGGCAGCCGGCCGGAGTGGCCGTGCGGTTCTGGGGGCTACAGTTTGGAGCCGAGCGACCGCTACGGTCGCAGGTTCGAATCCTGCCTCGGGCATGGATGAGTGTGACGTCCTTAGGTTAGTTAGGTTTAATTAGTTCTAAGTTCTAGGCGACTGATGACCTCAGAAGTTAAGTCGCATAGTGCTCAGAGCCATTTGAACCATTTTTTATCTGGACAAGCAGACGCATTGCTGGCATGTATGCGCGCAGCACCTCAGAAGTGACCTATTAGACAAGCTGTTCGCAAGCAGCCGCCGCACAAACCAGTCCAAGTCTACACCCAGTAGCAGCTAGGTACTTCAAGAAACGGGTGCTGGAAGTGGAGAGGGTATTAGTTACTAGGTTTCCTCCCATACCTCACTACTGTTTGGCGATTAACGTTGAGACAGTGAAACACACAAGTGGAAGGATAGTTGGCGTAAAACTGGATTTAGTGGTATCAGAAAAGCTGTATTGGCCTCAGTGATGCTCATTCACAAATATACGATAGACGATAATGGAGGCGAGAAGTCTGAATTAGAGACATACCAAGGCCAAATTTGGAATTTATCATTTATGAATGCAACGTCCATTTAGAATCAAAGTGATTGTTGAAGTAGCAACATACAAGCACAGCTATGAAATTCACAGTGGTTGTTGAAGCACCAACATACAAGCATATCTCTGGAATTCATGGTCGAGGAAGCCACCGACCATATACACTGAAGAGCCAGAGAAACTGGTACCCTCGCCTAATATCGTGCGGGGACCCGGCGAGCAAGCAGAAGTGCTGCAGCACGATGTGGCATGGACTCGCCTAATGTCTGAAGTAGTGCTGGAGGGAACTGACACCATGAATCTTGCAGGGCTGTCCATAAATCCGTAACAGTAACGAGGGGGTGGAGATCTCTTCTGAACAGTACGTTGAAAGGCATCCCAGATATGCTCAGTAACATTCATGTCTGGGGAGTTTGGTGTTTCTGGAGCTACTCTGTATCAATTCTGGACGTGTGGGGTGTCACATTGTCCTGCTGGAATTGCCCAAGTCCGTCTGATTGCACAATGGAAATGAATGGATGCAGGTGATCAGACAGGATGCTTACGTACGTGTCACCTGTATGTCACCTGTCAGACTCGTATCTAGATGTATCAGGGTGCCAGATCACTACACCTGCACACGCCCCACACCATTGCAGAGCCTCCACCAGCTTGAACAGTCCCCTGCTGATATGCAGGGTGCATGGATTCATGAGATTGTCTCCATATCCGTAAACATCTATCGGCTCGATACAATTTTAAACGAAACTCGTGCGACCAGGCAATATGTTTCAAGTCGTCAATAGTCCAGTGTCGATGTTGACGGGCACAGCCGAGGAGTAAAGCTTAGTGTCGTGCAGTCATCAAGGATACACGAGTCAGCCTTAGACTCCGGAAGCCCATATCGATAATGTTTCGTTGAATGGTTTGCAAGCTGACACTTGTTGTGACCCAGTATTTAAATCTGCAGAAATTTACGGGAGGATTGCACTTCTGTCACGTTGAACAATTCATTCAGTCGTCGTCGGTCACATTCTTGCAGGATATTTTTCAAGTTGCAGCGATGTCGGAGATTTGACGCTTTACCGGATTCCTGATATTCGCGGTACAGTCGCGAAATGGTCATACTGGAAAATCCCCACTTCATCGCTACCTCGGATATGCTGAATCCCATCGCTCGTGCGCAGACTGTAACACCATGTGTATCCCCACTAAAATATTGACAACCTGTAACCGATCCGAGAACTGTACCAGGCACATGTTGTCTTATATAGGCGTTGCCGAAGGCAGCGCAGTATTCTGCCTGTTTGTATATCTCTGTATTTGAATATGTCTGCCTAGACCAGTTTGTTTGGCGCTGCAATGTAGAATAATCGTGTTTGTAGAAGGAGTATTGAACAATGTGGTATTCGTTTGAATCATAAGCCACTCCATATTTAGTTCTGTTTCTATGCCATAAGGTACATGTGTATCTCCGACAGGGCAAACCGAGCGAGGTCGCTCAATGCTTAGCACACGGAACTCGCATTCTGGAGGACGACGGTTCAAACCCGCGTCCGACCATCCTGATTTAGGTTTTCCGTAATTTGCCCTAAATCACTTCGTGCAAATGCTCGGATGGTTCCTTTGAAAGGGCACGCCGACTTCCTTCTGCACCCTTCCCTATTTAGATGGGACCAGTGACCTAGCTGTTTGTCCGTTCCCCCAAATAATCCAACCAACCAACAGGGCAATACATATGGTGATACCCGAAGTTGTATCCAAGACGGTCACAATTCCCGTCTTCCGTTGTAAATGTATTTGAATGATGGAGATTTTCTTTCCAGCTCCTGGATCCGGCCCTGATAGATGATTCACTGTCCACTGGCAACCGTCATCCTCTGTCAGCGGCATAATTCGGATGCGGAGTAGTGGCTGTCGGGTCAGCACAACGCACTCCTGTGTGTCGTCAGTTTCCTTGACATCGGAATCGCTACGTCTGTTTCAAGCAGTTCCTCAATGGGGCTCCAGAGGCTGAATGCACCATGTTACAGTCGCACCGCCAACGAAAAATACCAGTAGGTACCACACACGCTGATCACTCAGCTATCGAGACGAATACGGGGTGACTTCTGGTCGTATCCACACACATCAGAAAAAAGTTTTGATTCACCTCGGTTCCGAGAGTTCCGGAACCTGTGCAGGAAATTGGAATAGAGATCGACATAAACATCATTTTGCCCTTTTCATTGCTCATGAAAACCACACATTGCATATTGTGCCACCATACAGCGAGACCTTCAGAGTTAGTGGTCTAGATTGCTGTACACACCGGTCCTCTAATACCCGGTAGCACGTCCTCTTGTATTGATGCATGCCCGTATTCGTCGTGGCGTACTATCCACAAGTTCATTAAGGCACTGTTGGCGGAGATCCCTCAGAGTGGTTGGTGGGTCACTTCGTCCATAAACAGCCCTTTTCAATCTATCCCTGGCATGTTCGATAGGGTTCAAGTCTGGAGAACATGCTGGCCACTTTTGTCGAGCGATTTCGTTGTCCTGAAGGAAGTCATTCACAAGATGTGAACGATGGGGGTGCGAATTGTCGTCCATGAAGACGAATGCCTCGTCAGTATGCTGCCAATGTGGTTGCACTATCTGTCGGAGGATGGCATTCACGTATGGTACAGCCGTAACGGCGCCTTCCATGACCACCAGTGGCGTATGTCGGCCCCACATAATTCCACCCCAAAACAGCAGGGAACCTCCACCTTCCTGCACTTGCTGGACAGTGTGACTAAGGCGTTCCGCCTGACCGGGTCGCCTCCAAATACATCTCCGAAGATTGTTTGGTTGAAGGCAGTTGCGACACTCATCGGTGAAGAGCACGTGATGCCAATCCTGAGCGGTCCATTCGGCATGTTGTTGGGCCCATCTGTACCGCGCTGCATGGTGTAGTGGTTGCAAAGATGGACCTCGCTTGGGATGTCGGGAATGAAGTTGCTCATCATGCAGCCTATTGCGCACAGTTTGAGTCGTAACACGACATCCTGTTGCTGTACGAAAAGCATTATTCAGCATGGTGGCTCAATTTGTAATGTATTTCGTCAACCTACATCTGTAATACGACAACAAGACGTGCAGAAGACATGTAAACATCTAACACCACGTAGATCGACAAATCCATTGTCAAATCGAAACCAGATGTACTTTGACCGCCATCTTGTTCACTGCACTACAGATTTGATTTTGTGATCGTGTTTCCAAGTTACTGGTACGTTTATGAAAATTTGTGAACAGTGTTCAACAAAGCCAAGAGAGCCACAGAAATGGAAACACCTCAGCTGATCACAAAGAGACTGCCACGGCTTAAGACCAAAGTGAGTGACTGTTACAAAACATTTTCATGCAAACATCAGACCGGCTTACAAAGCGACATCGCCTGTAACTAGGTTTTCTCTTCTTCCACAGGATAACCACAGCATTTACGAAAAGCATGTTTAACTTCTGTATGATCTTATTGTGGAATTGTTTTGTAGTGCCATAGCCTGATGATGAGGTATTCCCTCGAAACATGTCGCACAATAAATAAATAATACATTAGTTAACAAATTTTGTGACTGGTAGCGGTAGTTAAAAACCTTTACATAAAGTTAAAATGGTTCCACTGTTTCATGTGTTTTACATAGTCTCCTCCACGAAGCACAGGGCGTTCACACGACCATGTGAAAATGTCAGAAAAGTCCTCCTGAGGGATGTTGTTCGACTCGTACGTCAGAGTGGGTGGAATGACAGTTACTTCGTCAAAGCTTTGATTCTTCATGTGAATTTCTATATTTTGTCGTTCTGAGGTACGTTCATACTGGTAACACTGATTCTCATCATCTACTAGTATTTATTCCAGAGAAGAACTGTCCGCCTATCACATTTTAATCAAGTCACGTCAAACATCCAGGCGTCGATTTTTCTTTGTACATACTTCTCTCTCCGCCGAAACAATCTGGACTTTATTTGCTGACGTTCAGTTTGTTGCCCCACTGCAACCTACGGCGCGAAAACGTCGGCACACTACGGTCGCACATCCACTACTTACCAATGCCTGTTCACAACTGACTGGCTGAATGCACGTCGATTGTTTACGGTTGTTAGTTCAAGCTGCCACCGTTGTTATTGCACTGACGGCGCTTATACGTCAAGTATAAGGTCAGTCTAGAAACTTTTTGTACAGTTGGTGTATCCACTATAAAGTAACCTTTAATTAGTGGAGCAACTGCATTTTGACAAGCAGGGGATGTGAATGAAACTGTAGGAAGATGGTTTCAGACAATCTCATAACGAGAATAAAAGCATAGCGGATAACCGAAATAAGACGTCTTTATTTCGATGTGCCCTTGTCTAGCAGATAACGCTTGTACATAGCAGTTAATATAAGTTATTTACAAGGTGTGCGGTGCAGTCCAGAGGCGAGACGGTGTCGGCGAAGTGTTCAGTAGTGGACCTTGGAGTGCGGCGTCAGCAGCGAGGAGTGCGCCGTCTTGAGAGGCGCGCCGTACACTGGCGCGGGGGCGGCGACGCCGGGGGTGACGTAGCCGGGGGCGACGTAGCCGGGGGCGGCGAGGCCTGCGGCGACGGCGGGGGCCAGCGCTCCGGGTGCAACGACGCCGGGGGCGTAGCGCGACAGAGCGCCCGGCACCACGCGTCCTGCAAAGCGGAACAGACGCCGGCTGTAGTTTGTGTGTGTGTGTGTGTGTGTGTGTGTGTGTGTGTGTGTACGCGCGCGCGCTGAGGGGACGCCGAGTGTGTGCTGGATGCAGCTGCATCCACAAGCTTGGTCCGTTCAGAGGGATGACAGTTGGTGGCACAGTGGTAAAAATTGTGAGTACAATTCAACATTCCCTTAAGGATAAGCTCATTAGAGGCGATTTGGAAAATATTGGGAAAGAAATTTGTTGTATCTTTCTTAAAGGATTAATCCAAGCATTTGCGTTAACTGGCTCTGGAAAATGACGGGAAATCTAAATCTTAATGGGTGGACTGGATTTTGAAATGCCTTCCTCCTCAATACGCATTGTCCTGTATCTCCTCTAAGGTATGGAAACGACGTCCTTTCAAAGTGTTTTTCAGTCTGGGAAACAGGAAAAAGGCTGCTGGGGCTGCTCCGGAGGATACGGTGGATGGCGCACAACGGGTATGTGGTGATTCGCTAGATAGCTGCAGACAAGGAGTAACGCGTGAGCTGGCGCATTGTCATGATGCTACATCCAAATCAGGTTTTCCCATAATCCAGGCCTCTTCCGCGCACAGCATCCCATATGCACACTAGGATTCGCTGGTAGACTTCCTTGTTTCTCATCTGACCACGTGGCACAAATTCGTGATGGATAACCCCTTTGTTCTGAAAAAACGTAACCACCATCACCTTGATCTGCGACCGACACATGCGTGGTTTTTTTGGACGAGGTGACCCTCTACCCACCCGCTGCGACGACTGCATCTTCGTTATCCGTACCCCACGTCTCGTCGCCTGGTATCAAAGGTTTTCATTGTCATTAACAGCGGCAAGCAGTTCCTCACACATTTCAACACGGGTCTGTTTCTGATCTTCAGCCAACAAACGCGGTACGAATTTGGCACTTGCACGACGCATCTCAAGTTTTTCACTCAAAATTTGATGACATAATCCTATGCCGATGCCCACCTCCTCAGCAACTTCCCGAACAGTTAAACAACCATTTCCGCGAATCACAGAACGAACGCTATCCACATGCGCGTCTTATGTTGATGTGGAAGGACGTCCACACTTGGAATCGTCACAGACCGACATTCTGCCTTGCTGAAATTGTTTAAACCATTGACAGCACTGCGTGCGACTCATACAGTCCTCCCTGTATGCTTGGATAAGCATTTGAAAGGTCTGTGTGAAAGCTATGTCAAGTTCGTAGCACAATTTCAAGCACACAGATTGTTCTTCAACTCCTTCATTGCACTAATCCGACGAGCAGGCTATACACGTGCTTACTTCAGCGGCTGTTGTTCGCTTGCTAATTGTCAGAGCTACACGAGGCAAATGGCAGTTTGTTGTCTAAGGCGCGATATTTCAAAAGTTCGATTTCTTCTGAACACACCTCGTATGTGCAATGTCTCACCACTGTGTCATCTCGTTCGGTGACATAGAAGCAGTTAAGGTGAGTTTATCCTATGGTTGTAGGAAGACGTGGTATTTTCATATAACACTGAGAAGCTTATTGTCCGATGTGTTTTGTTACACACATATGATCTCCTGATGAAGTTAAGTCGATGGTAATCCGCGTGATCTATATGTAGAGTGCTAAAAAAAAGCACTGCACACGTAGCACAGCAATTTATTCAGGTAACTAATCCTGAAACCCTGTATCCAGAACAATTTCTCGTGTATGCCAGATGATATTGTGTTCCTTGTCAAGCCTCCACCTGCCTCAAATTACCTTCCCGGAAAGGTTTGTATGTGTAGTAGTCAGTCAGATTAGTATGCTTATGCTTTGTCTAGGTATGAAGCTAAGTCTTAAACCACACGTAAAAAGCTACCATTGTCGTTATATCAGGACTGTCACTATTCTGCGAATTCAGTAAGTTTTTTCGTGTTGGTGCATCAGATTGTGGAAACGGAAGTCCCTTGATGAGGTCCAGGTTCGTTCGAATTAGTTGTATCTGCCTTTGCTCCGAAGTTCTGAATTGTTATATCAATCATGTATAGAAATCTCTTTTATGTAGAGATACGGAGCCGTGAGGGGATGGCGTCGGCCACGCATAAAACTATCACAAGTCGTCATCCACACAGATTAACCAATGCTATTTATTTATCGTAAGCTTTCTTCGTAAACCTGAATATTTGGTTGCAGGATCCATGTAACTAATGAGTTCAACTGTTAAAGCGTTCAAAGAATATCATATGAACCATCACTAATGTAATATTAATTTCGATGACAATGCCAGCGATACAATTTTACGCTCATATGGAAGCATGACTGTATCATTTTTAATTTAACGCTAAGACGTAAATGACGATTAAATGTCTTCCTACTCGATCAGTTAATGCAGTTTCACACTACCATTCGTAAGATGAGCGTACCTCGTACACACCCACACTTTAATCGCAAATTGATGACAGTAATTTTCCACAGGAAAAAATGCTTCAATTAAGATGAAGAATGTTTTCCTATGTACGTATTATCCCAGCAACCACAAACTGCTCACCGCAACTGATTTCCGCAACGAAGATAAACAGTTTGAGTAACCTTTCTGTAGCAGCTGACCCCAAATGATTGGTTCTCGTTGCCAGTGGTAATTGTAGCGGCGCTCGGAAAGCACGCATCTGGATTTATAATTGCCACTGGGCGATGTGGGGCTGTGAGTAACAGGGGCAGGGCGGTACATTTCGCCAGATGCGTGCTTGCTCCCGCCCGAAGCGCCCACCGAGAGCGGCAAAGCGTTCGGAGCATGCTGCACGCTATACAGCAGGCGGCCTTGGCATTTGCAAGCCGACGAGGAAGACCACATGCTGGCTTCGGAGGGCGGGGTGCAGCGCCACACCTATCCGCCTGTGCTTTCGCCAGGGGCGAGCATAAGTGCACACCGCACACACGTTTGCCTACTGTCTCGTTTATAACTTCTAAAACTGCGGCCAGGTTCATCTACATGTACACCTTACGGTGTGTGGTGGAGGATACCTATGGTATCATTATCATTTCACCCTTCCGTGTTCCATTCAAGAATGGTGCTTAGGGTCGGTCGATAAGCCTGTATGACCTCTAATTTTTTCTGATTTTCTCGTCGAGGTCATTTCGCGAGACTTACGTGGGAAGATGCAATATGATACTTCTTCCAATGCACAGTCTCCATCTCGGTGATATACAGCACCTCTCTTGTACCGATTGCCTCTGGAAGTTGCTGAGCATCTCCGTAATATTCTTGCACTTACTGAAAGATCCCGTAACGAAACGTGCCGCTCCTTGTTGGATCTTCTCTGTCTCTTCTATTAATCAAATCTGTTAAGGCTCACAGACTGGTGAGTGGTATTCAAGAATTGGTCATAAAAGGTGTTTTGTAAGCCACTACTCACGGGGTGAACTACATTTCTCTAATTTGTTTCCAATTAAGTTTAGCTCTGCTTTGCTATAACTAGTCTTAAGTACTTAAATGGGCATTCCACTTTAGGTCCCTCTGGATGCTTACACCAGAGGTTTCTTCCGGCAGCTACTGTTTCCAGTGACTTACAACATAGCTTAATCTAACAGCAGTGGATCTCTACTCCTATTTAAGCGCGATATCTTACATTAAATTACGTTTGAGTCAACAACCAGCACCTGTACCAATCATCGATTTTTTGCAGGTCTTTCTGCTTTTCCATACACACTTCTGGCGTTGCAACCTTCCTATAGACCACACTGTTGTCTGTGAACGGCCTCTTAGAGCTTCCGAAGTTATAAGCTACATCACTTGTATGAATTGTAAAACTCCCTTGATTTATTCCCGAAAATTTCGGTCCATCGTTTACTAGGAGGTCTAAGGTATTGCCCTCAGAATTCGGCTCTCAATCAGTTCAAAGTAGTTGTTCAGATGAGAGATGCAGAAGCATCCAGTGAGAATCCATGTCCCTGACACCAGTTTCAATAGAGTGAATAAACACGTGAACTGTTGCAAAATCAGTCCTATATCTCACGTTGTCTAATTCCTGCCTGAAATAATAGACAGATAAACGGATATAAAATTTAAAGACATACTGCGTGAGGACGACTGGGTTCACAAGAAGTACAGATCAGCCATTGTGAGTGAATATTTACTAACAGAAGAAAGAGTGAAGGTAAATCAAGATGCACAAACAGAACTTGTGGACCCAGAGGTAGCCTTGGCAACGTAAAGTGTGATGACATACAATATGCTAGAAATACTGAGAAATTGGGGAAAGTAATACAGTACTGAATGATTAATACGATGTCCAAGTTGGAATAAAAAAATTGTGAAGTAAAGAAATAAAAGTTCCCGTTGATAAGGTAATGAAAGAACGTTGCATACCACTGCTATTGCTCTCAGACAGGATAAAGCTATGTGTGTAACGAACAGGAACGACAATTTTTCTCATACATCCGAAAACAATCATGAACTGAAAGAGCTGCTTTTTCAGCAGATAATAAGGTTTAAAGGTAAACAAAGCAGTTGTGAAACTGAGGGAGATTAGTTGCAAAGAAAATAGCACATTATTACAGTTAAAGAAGGTATAGTAAAAGAAAAAGTGTAATAATTATTACACAAGATGCTCACGAGAAAAGAAACATCAGAAACATATTAATGTACTAGGGAAAAATCATGCAGAAGCAGCTGTATTGGCGTACAGTACATTAAACAGAGGAAGGCGTTTTTAAAAGAGTACCTCAGGAACACAGTATTGTATGCAAGTGAAACGGGATCATAGGAAAACCGGTAAGAAGTAAGTTACAACATTTCAATTGACGCTATAT
Source organism: Schistocerca serialis cubense (assembly GCF_023864345.2). Taxonomy (NCBI): domain Eukaryota; kingdom Metazoa; phylum Arthropoda; class Insecta; order Orthoptera; family Acrididae; genus Schistocerca; species Schistocerca serialis. The sequence continues at coordinate 711,052,419 of NC_064638.1, forward strand.
GAGAAGTAGAAAATCTGTGGAGCAAACCCTTGACAGGGCTATTGCCCCGCTGCAGGTAGAGTACAGCCTTTCTCGCAGCAGCGTTAGGAGGGCGAGGATAGTGGGCAGGACCTTTGCCCCAGTCGCCTTTTACCACTAGGAAAGACCCCCATTACTCAATTGACAGCAAGCAGAGTGGACCTGGGGGCGCCGCGGAAGCAATGAAAGGAAGAAAACTCTCCATCCATACCTGGTATTGAACATGGGGCCCCCGGATGTGGAGTCTAGTGCATACCAGATAGACCACCACAGGCACAATGCTGTTTTATGTTCCTGAAAATTACGTGGAAGGGTTTGGCACAACATAAAAATGGTGGAATTTATGATTGCAACCACAAGAAGGAGCAGGTTAGTGAGGAATATGGAGGGGCATATGAGAATGGTTAATTTCTGACCCGTATCAACAGTACTGACAGAATTTTATAGAGGAAAGGTTGGGAAATGTAGAATTTTATAGAGGAAAGGTTGGGAAATGTATTATATGATAGAGATTAAAAGAAACAGAGACAGAGAGAGAGAGAGATGGAGGGAGAGACAGAGATATTAAAGGAAATTACATTGCTTGAGATTAAAATTTTGAAGCATTGCTCTGTCGACTATTTTCTTAAATCTCCATTCTGCAAAGTCGAACAAATATTTCAAACAATGGAAAACATTGATTATGTCGTCAGTGGTCTAATACAATTCATTTGAAGTACGTCCAGTTCGCAATTCTTGTGGAGAACGTGCTTGTCTAAATATATGAAGCAGCCATATTCATTTTCAGAAGGTTCACACTTTGCAAAAATAATTTTTTTATTATTTATTTTTGCTTATTCCTTAGTGTGAACAGCAACAACAGTGAGAAACTTCTTTATTGCCTTGCCGGACAAATTCGCTTGTGTCTGTTCTCTGTTGAAAGGTTTTCTCCATCGGTAATCTTCAGATCGAATAAGTATCATGAGATATAATACTGTGCACACACAAGTCATCTGTTGTAATAATTGATTGACTATAATAGGACATGAGTACAAGTATTGGGGCATTCAACTTATTGGATACAAGGATTACCAGTTACTTTCGAAAGCAGTCAGTAGCTAATAGGTAAAGATTGGATCAGACACTTGTTTAAAACGTTTACCAATGGTGTACTCCTTTTTTCTAGGACTCTAAGGATTGTCAAGCAAACTGGAAGTTATGTAAACAACCGGTTCACGTTGTTGAAATGACGGAACATACGTAACACGTATTCCATGGAGTTTCCGGATTTCAGCCGAATGATGACACCTTGCCACGTTATTTTGGCCGGCAGCCATTCAGGCGTCTTCAGATGAATTGCTTTTTACAATGGAGATTGTTGGAGCATGTCTCTAACGGCGTTGAAAAAATTGGCCCAGAGACACTTACGCATCCGCTACATGAGCGTCCTCTGTTGCATATTGAAACATATGTGCCTGTGTCTCCGCGCCAATTTTCGGTGTAGAGACGTGCAGTAGCAGTCTACAGCGCAGAACATTCCCCTGAAGATGGTTGAACGGTTGTCAGTCGAAACATCGTGGCAACGCTATCCGGCTGAAATCCCTAAACTTCGTGGAACACTCATTACGCCGAGGAAAGTTGGAGCATTTTAACTTAACACTTGCCTGCGAGGGCGGCTACGGCATTGGGAGCGACGGCAGCTCCGAGAGGTGCAGGGCCGGTGGGGACTCCGTCCTTAGTGACGACGGCGTTGAATCCGGCGCCGGGGGCGGCAGTGTACTGCACGGTGCGGACGCTGCCGTCGGGCTCGACCAGGCTGTAGCTGCCCTCCACCACGTCGCCGCTGCGGCTCTCCTGCTGCTGCTTGGCGTCGCCGGTCAGGGCGTCGCTGACGCTGTAGCTGAAGCTGTACTGCGGGTTGGGGTCGTAGTAGGCGTCGACGGCTTCGGCAGCGGGCAGGCCCAGGCGGCCCAGGCCGGGGTAGCGGGCGGCGGCCAGGCCGGCGTAACCGGGGGCGTAGGCGGCGGCTGCGGGCAAGCCGGTGGCGGCGGCCGGGAGACCGGCGGCTGCCAGTCTGGCGGCGGCAGCAGCGGCGGCAGCCCTGGCGGCGGGAGACAGCGCAGCGGCCGCGGCGGGCGCCAGGGCACCCGCGTAGCCGGGGGCGTAGGCGGCGGCGGGCAGACCGGCGGCGGCTGCGGCAGGGAGCCCGGCGGCGGCCAGCCTGGCTGCTGCGGCGGCTGCGGCGGCTCTGGCAGCGGGCGACAGCGCTGCGGCCGCGGCCGGCGCCAGGGCGCCCGCGTACCCGGGCAGGCCTGCGAGCAGCCGAGGTCAGCTATCAAAGGTACTGCTCGCGCCTCCAGTAATCTGTGCTGGCCTGCGACGTTCGCGCATCTCAATCACTCTTCCTCGATCGAACTGTCAAATGGCGTGCTGTACGGCGTAGGGCGATACAGAAAATAACCAAAAGCTGTCCTCAGGGGTCAATATGTGGACCTGCATTCCGAATTGACTTTCACGCTTGTACCTGGCAGATAAAGTAATACGGAAGGCATGAAACTTCCTGGAAGATTAAAACTGTGTGTTGGACCGAGACTCGAACTCGGGACCTTTGCCTTTCGCGGGCAAATGCTCTACCATCTAAGCTATCCAAGCACGATTGACGCTCCGTCCTCACAGATTTACTTCTGCCAGTACCTCGTGTCCTACCTTCCAAACTTTACAGATACTTTCCTGCGAACCTTGCAGAACTAGCAGTCCTGAAAGAAAGGATATTGCGGAGACATGGCTTAGCCACAGCCTTGGGGATGTTTCCTCATTTTGAATACAGAAGGCGTATCGCAGTCCTCAGATCGTTCAGTGTGGGGACACTTTAAACCTCTATGAGTTAATTAAAAGGCGAGTTATATGACACTGAAGTTATAAATAACTTTGGGGCGGACTTCTAAAATGATGGTAATAAAAAGAGACTGAGAAATCAACAAAGTTCGAAAGAGAGAGAGAGAGACAGAGACAGAAAGAGAGAAAGCAAAGGAAATTACATAGCTCTAATTTACAATTTTGACGCTTAGCGACTCCTAGCACAACTTTCTTAAATCTCCTATTACAAAGGATGGGTAAGGAGGTGTATTTTTGCAGTAGGTCAGGATACGTGGGTATTAAGAAGAACGAAACGACGGATGTAGCAGCCAAGAAGGTATCTCGAAAATCCCAGTTCATTCAGTGTGCCACTCCCTTGGATGCTATCAGCTCGATGTCGAGGTGCAGAGTCATGCATCGATAGGAAGAAGAGTGAGTGGAAGTGAGAGAAAATATGCGGCGTCCGGTGAAGTCTGCAACTCGGCCATGGCGTACCTCTTTCCAACCACGCAGACGGGATGAGGTCCTTCTCATATGTCTTCACATAGGACACAGGCCTCTCATGCACAGCTTCTTGCTCCAGTGAGAGTATTCGCCAATGTGTGGTGCTTGTGGCATACAGATCACTGTACATCACGTTCTACTACACTGTGTTTTGTATTCAGACAAGAGGACAGCAGCTCATCTGCCGTCCGATTTATCCACTGCTTTATTGACAATGACACGAATGTCGCACGTATTTTAAGTTTCTGTAAAGTGTCTGACTTATTCACTAAAATTTTAGGGTCTCGTTTTCAATATGTTATTAGGGTGGCTAGTTCATCTGTTAGGGTGACTAGTTCATCTGTACATTTTTTGTAAGTGATCAGGCAGTCACATATTCCTGTGAATCTGTTGTACATTCCCTCTTGTCTTATTTGTGTTTCAACTGAGTTTTCCAACATAAGACCATTTTAATGCTACCTTACAGAATATGAGCTAATGTGACTGTGCGGGTGATCATGGATGAGACTGGGAGAGAGTGAGTGAAATTTTATATCAGATTACTTCTTTCTTTTATCCCATTGCCTACTTTTAACCGCATTCGCTTGGACTAATTTTCGCGTGGGCGCTGATAACCTCGTCGTTGAGCGCCTCACGACAAGCACCACACACAACACCGCCTGTATTCAAGGACCTAACCATACTTCTATGGTTGGATTTAGTGGTTGGATGGCATAATGAATGGATCGCATAGAGTAGACAGATCCGTTGCCAACGGTCTCACGTGGAATCTGTTGACTCCAGACCAAAGAAAGAGGTCAGGGAGTACCGCGGACTTTCGGAGATCAACTAGCGTGTGTACAACAAATGAAATACACCCGCACAAAAAACTATGTATCTTTCACTTAAGGGTAGGTTTGCTGTTACTAATTATTAGGTTGTATGGCTTCTCAGTAAAAGGGATTCCGATATCCAGGTAGCCAGGTTTGAATACCGACTCGTAAATAAATTTGTCGGCTCACCTAGCCACAGATTTACAAAAGGCCACCATGTATGCACAATAGTACGTGAAAGGAACTAATTTACTAAAATCAGACGAGTTCACGATACATTTGCAGATATCAAGTAAAGGCTAGAGCTGTATCACTTTCATCCATTTCAGGGAATAATTCATCTCATTATCGCTCATGGTTCCGAGCCGCAATGTTTGTTTAAAATGCAGAAATGTCACTCAGGAACTTTCTTCAGTTGCTCCGTTGTCCAGGTTTATGGCTTCTGCACCACGTTTTCCTATTACGGCCATTTGCATCACTTACGAGTGGTTTTGGAATTCCAGCCCGACGTGCAATACCCTGCTTTGTGTTGCGGTGGTCACGAAGTTCGCAAATGAGGCAGTCAGTTCTGCAGTGTCTTTTTCAGCTGTCATCCACTTACTTTTTTTCACTGTCCTCTTCTATGACTGTCACGATCACTCAACACACTTTCGTCCGCCTTGTGACTTGGCGGATGAAGGTTTTCTACTTCTACTGTGTGCAGTTTAGCTCTGCGGTACAGAGCTTCTTTAATCACGAAACTGTTTGTCTATCTTGATTACGGAAGGACCCACCATAACAGCACCAACAATTAGCCCATATTCCAAATCAAGCAGCTCCGACATAATGCGCTCATATCTGCACAAAACAGTGTCCCAACACGACTCATACTTGCGCCGTATTGCAGACCTTGCACAGGTGCCGCTCGTGGCAAATTCAACAACTAAACCTGCAGACTTGGCTAGCGTTTGCATTTATGTTCAAGCACGAATTTCTTGCTGTCTTTCCATGTTTTTGTCCAACCCTTGTACATTAATGACTTAAGCCATACGAGCACACATCTATTCGCAGTATAAAAACGGGCGTCTACTGCCAACAATGCAGTATTAAGCGGTATTGTTTTAAGCACTGCCACTGTGTGAGCAGAGAGATGCTGACGTTCGACGGTACGACGACTCACCTGCTAGACCTGCTGCCCCGTAGCCCCGCAGCGCTGGCGCCGCCGAGTAGGAGACGGCGGGCGCGCCCAGGTAGCCGGCGCTGGCTGCGCCCAGCAAGGCGCACAAGAGCACAACCTGCAGGCACACACAAGCGTCACAGTTCACTGTCCACAGTCACCAGGCGGGTGATTCCTCGACACGTTCAGTCTATGTCCTTCCATCGCACGGGGCTTATCACCAGTGGCTCACGCTCCACTCTAACAATTATGTTACCAGCAGTACTCTAACGTATGATGTATTGCCTATCAGCAAGGCGCAACGAACAGCTGAACAAATGAGGTACCACACAATTTGTGACTAATTTAGCGTAAAATTATTTTATCTGATCTCTAGTTGTTTTAAAGGAATAGACTTATGCCGCTTTCGAAACAAAAATAGTAGCCTAGGACATTCGAATAGAACCGCCACCCCGCGGCGAGGAACAGGAAAAGCGGCACCGCCATATGAAGGAAAGCATGAATAGCGCACCTCCCCGCAGCGCGAAATATAATCGTCAGTGTCGGCGTGAACGTGTTAAACAAGTCCACGACCGGTTTCATTGCCCATAGATCATATTCCACCACCGGACCGGCGAGGTGGCGCAGTACTTGACACGCAGGACAAGTGTTCAGGACGACGATTGTTTGCATCCCCTTTCGCTGTCCGTTGCGATAAAAAATAGTCTGCGGTCACTGCCATGACTACGTGCCTTAGCTTGTCAATTGAACAAATAGTTTGAGGATTCAAAATAGGAATTAGCAAAGAAGAGAAGTAACACAATGAATATCCACCCCTGCAGCAGAATCTGCGCTATTTCCAAACTCCCTGGTAGATTAAAACTCTGTCTAAGACCGGAAAGCGCTCGTGGAGCCTTACGAGAAAGCGCGCGTGAATCGGCATAAAATTTTAGTCTCCAGGAACTTCTTGAAAATATTTTGAGCCCTACTTGACGTTCTTACATGGAAAAGCAAATGGAGAGAGACAGACATAGTCACTTTAAAAAAGGAAAGAAAAAAATGATTCTCAAATTGTTGGGTCATAGTAAAACGAGATAGGTTAGGAAGAAGCCAACGGAATTGCCACAGGGGTAACACCGGTTCCCGTCAGATCAGCGAAGTTCAGCGCTGTCGGGCTGGGCTAGCACTTGGATGGATGACCGTCAGGTCTGCCAAGCGCTGTTGGCTAGCGGGGTGCACTCAACTCTTGTGAGGCAAACTGAGGAGCTACTTGATTGAGAAGTAGCGGCTGCGGTCTCGTAAACTGACATACGACCGGGAGAGCGGTGTGCTGACCACATGCCCCTCCGTATCCCCATCCAGTGAAGCCTGTGCGCTGAGGATGACACGGCGGCCAGTCGGTACCGTTGGGCCTTTCAAGGCCTGTTGGGACGGAGTTTAGTTTTCAGTTTGGTAGGTTAGGAAGAATTGGCCGGAAACGTAACCGGTGTAATGAGGTGAACCAAGATTCTCCCAAATGCGAGTTCTCTATCGTAACTAGCCTATGCCGTTGCTCGGTACAAACACGACAAGGTTCTCTTTATGGTAGCCTAGCAAAATCGAGGGTATTACATAGCACACCAAGCAAGTGACCGTGATGGGACAATAGTAGAAGTACGAGACTAGTGTTAGCAGGTAAGGGAATTCAAATGTGCTCATCACCAAACCGACTTCAGTTTGCAGAGTTTTTCTTCGAGGTGAATGCTAGAAAGTTTACTACAATTAACCCAGCCTTCTCCAACTCAGCGTGCGCTTCATATGCCATTCCCTGATGTCGCTAGGCTAATAATTACTGACCTTCCTCCTTTCTTTAACAAAGTAAAAAGAAGGAGCCGAGAAATACGTTTTAGGTAACACTGAAGATTCTTTCCTGATAAATGCTAGGTCAATGGGAAAAATGGGAATAAGCTGAACTAACAAATTTTTTTTTTTTTTGCGGTACGTCTTCGAAAACGTAGCAAATGAGTAAGGCAACATGACAGAAAGGACAGAATGGAAATTCACTTAAGGGACTGCGTATCTTTGTCATTTACTTTTCAGTCGGAGTGCTATGTTAACATTATTGCTTTTCCTGATGATACACATTTGTTATAAAGAGGACAATTGCTTAAAATGTTTGCTTATTAACATTGACTTACATCAAACACAATGACAATTGTTTAACAAGCAAAGTAAGATGATTTCGTATTAAGAATACGTGAGCTGATCTTTCTTCGACTTCCCTATGCCATCTAAAGGAAAAACTATGATATTTTTCCTTCGTTTAGTACGTGTAACAAATTTTGCGGAACAACTAGCATGTGCGTTGTGAAAGAACAGAGAAAGCTGCAATGATAATAACTTGCATGTAAAAATGAAAATAGGAGAAAAAGAAAGGGTTACTTGACGCTCTCGAGTTGCTGTGTGCTACGTAAATAGCTGCAAATATTCTGATATTTGAGCTCTAGGCCCAAAATTAAATTACAGTGATCTGTTTATATGAAAAATATTGCCGAAACCCATCAATCTGACTGCAGCAGTCAATATGTAATTTAGGTCTCCTAAAGACAGTTATTATGTCTCATTTTTGCCAGATTGCAAAGGCAAACCAAAATTCACTTAGCGAAGATCCTCTAAGAATGCTTCCATAAGAAGCTAAGCAAGGATGTCAACAGACCACAGTTTGACTTTGTATAGTATTACTATTGCCTTCATATCATCCGAGAACCGGCTCAAAAAGCGAGGTATAAGGAGGTACTACTAAAAGGATTCATACATACAAAGCTTTCCAGAGAAGAAAGGCATCGTTAAATTAAAAAAAATTAAAAATTAAAGAATAAACAAAAATACGTATGGACTCTTTTCTCGATAGTCCTCTTAAAACAGACTTTCGATACCGCTATGTTCTACTAGGCATGTTGGTCACGTCCTATTTTCTCCATAATGAGTTCAGAATGATTCAAATGTGATACCGACGGACCAGCAGTGTGCCTCTGAGAACTGATTGGTTGCCTCAACCGCTTCGCCTTTCAACGTTCGCCATTACAATACCACAATTCTCTGTGCGGCTGGAAGTCACGAATTTCCACTCATCCTTTCCCTTTCCTTCTCCATTCCCTGTTTCATACTAATGTAAGCACCAGCCGCGTGATCAGGAGTGGTGCCTGTTCTGTCAGACATGTCCGAGAGAACAGACACCACTCAAACAAATTCGAATATATAAATATAATGAGGATTACATCCCACAATTAGATAAATAGTGAGTGAGTAGGTTTCCTCGAGGTATTTTAGGACTGATTCCATCTCTCTGGAGTATGTTAACAGCAGCTAGACCCAGAAGTACATAGTTTCTGGAAGTGAAAATCTATGCCCATTGAAACATTCAGCCCTTTATTCACAAAAGCATATGATTTTGCGAGAGCTATGTGGAGTGCACGAAGTAGTAGTGCGCGAAAGTTTTCCTGAAGTTCCCATGATCACAATTATTTTTCCATCTCTGAGTAATGATAAGAACAAGATTAGTGATGTAATATTTTTCAACATTTAAATTTGTGCTTATTTGCAAATCAACTGCGACCCTGTACCTAGAAAAATAGACAGATGTATTTTTGCTACAGTTACATAACGTGTTCGATAATATGATAACAGTAAAGAATTAAGAGTTCAAAGTTACGTTAACTGCTGGACGCATATGGAGCATTGTATTTCTGAAAAGCGATCTGTTTGTACGTTTCTTGAAATGGCTTTATGAAATATCCCATAATATGGGAAAAATGTGTAAATCGAGCTCCCTTAGGCATACTGTATTTTAAATGTCCAATGACAAGAGTAGTTTAGCTTATTCTGAATTTTATCCATAAATAAAGGAACTCTGTCCTAGAAGCAATGTGCCAAATTTCAGTAAAGATTCACGAAACGTTGTTTCGCCCATAGGAAAAGCTACGAAGTAGAAGTTTCTAGTATAGGCAATCTAAGCCTGTCAAAGCCCAAATAAGGAGACCCAGACCCCAGCGATAACCACGTGGGCCGGCGATGATGCCAGCCAGCCAGCAGTGGCAGGCACTCACCTGGAATGCCATGGCGTGTATCTGCTGTGATGGGTGGAGCGGTGCGACTGATGCCGACTGCCCGTCGGCGCCTGCTTATATACTCCAGATGCGCCGGCCCCCACCCGACGCCTCGCCGTCTGTTCTTCACGGAGCGATCTTTAAAATACATCCTTGCCTTGTAAAGCAAGTGCTGTGATGCAACCACGGAGGCTAATATCTAGGTCGTGGCATCTGCCACACCTCTAAATCTCGACGAACCGATGGGTAATTGGCTCCACTTTTTTCCCGTTCCACGTAATTGTGCCGATGTGAACAATGAAAATCGTTCTACTATCGGGTGCGGATTTTTAACGAAAAATGTTGGTTTCGCTGCTTTATTCCGGGACATGGGACAGGAGGAGCTTTGTAGATAAGGGTCAATAGCTCAAAGGCGGTGATGCAACGTAGTATGCTTGATGAGCTGCAATTAGAAAGATGCACCAACTGCTGCAGGGTTGAATCCAGCGTACGTTACCTGAAGGGAAAGCGACACGTTACAGAGTTCGTGTCTGCCCACTTTATCAATGCTGAGCTGCAACACGAGTTAGCAGGTTAGCCATTTGTAATTGTCTTATAATGAACTGGAATCTGTCGCAGCGAATAGAGGACGTACTTTTTCACATAACACAGATCATCACTGAATAACAAAGCAAGCAACAGTTCACGTGAATTAATGAACACAAGGAAACAATAGCAAACTATAAGCACAGTTTTTGGTATTCGCCAAGTTCCAAGACAAAGTTCTCTCAATTTGGGACTTATAGAGCAAGATTAATTCATTCCTGTCACAGCTACTACAAATCAACTAGAATCTATCGCAACAAAGTAGTGACGTGCGTTTTTTTTTTTCAAGGCAAAAACAGTGTAATCTATCCTCGTTGAATAACAAAGCAAATAAGAGTTTACGCGAAGCCCGCATCTCGTGGTCGTGCGGTAGCGTTCTCGCTTCCCACGCCCGGGTTCCCGGGTTCGATTCCCGGCGGGGTCAGGGATTTTCTCTGCCTCGTGATGGCTGGGTGTTGTGTGCTGTCCTTAGGTTAGTTAGGTTTAAGTAGTTCTAAGTTGTAGGGGACTGATGACCATAGATGTTAAGTCCCATAGCGTTCAGAGCCAATTACAGTTTACGCGAACTGAACAAAAGGACACAATAAGAAAACTATAAGAGCAGTGACTGTCATTTACCGACTTGTAAGATAAAGTTCTCCTCTCATTTTGTGACTTGAAAAGTTCGCCTCTCATTTTATGACTTGAAAAGTTCTCCTCTCGTTTTGTGACTTGAAAAGTTCTCCTCTCGTTTTGTGACTTGAAAAGTTCTCCTCTCGTTTTGTGACTTGAAAAGTTCTCCTCTCCTTTTGTGACTTGAAAAGTTCTCCTCTCATTTTGTGACTTGAAAAGTTCTCGTCTCATTTTGTGACTTGAAAAGTTCTCCTCTCATTTCGTGACTTCTAGAGCATGGTTGATTCATTCGCGTCGCAGCTGATACAAATGAACTAGAATCTGTCGCAACGGATTAGTAATGAAGTATGTAATTACAGATCCTCTCCAAATAACAAAGTAGACAAGAGTATCTTTACATGAACTAGTGAACAAAACGAAACAATAAGAAAACTATATGCGTGGTGTTTGGCATAGATCGAATTGTAAGACACACGTCTCCTCTCATTTTGTGGATTTAGTGCACGTTTAAATCGTTCCCGTCACAGCTATTACAGATATTACTGGCAAATAGCATTATTACGCTTATAAAAATCCGATGTTCTTCTTCTTTTTAATGTTACGACTTTTACCGAACACACTGATCCTACACCAGCGTCTTGGCTTCGAACTTGCCTCGGATTTTCCTGAAACGTTGTAAAGCAGGTTTTGCAATTTTCAGAACTGTTTTTGTTTAAGTTCGCAGGCTTTTTGTTACTGACAGCGTACCTATTTATCCGTAGTATTGTTGATTTTGAGGCTCTGATGAAATTTGTTAGTCATCCCAAGAACTTAATTTTCTTAAGCTCTATCAATCCTGCGATTTAGCATTCAGATCGACTCAACAACAGTGATATTGTTGTCCTCTTTTAGACTTACATCTGGCTCGCTTTCGTCATTTCCTCTTGCGATCACGTTCCGTATAACCTGGTAAGTATCATTTTACTGATTATGTCTTCGACATAAACATAGTCGAGGTACTGGAAAGGAGAAGGTGTGTCATATTTGCTGCAACGATTTTTTTTCGATGATGATCTGTGGCTGAGCTAGACATTTTGACATTAGCGCCAGTATTGTACGTCCAGTGCATGAAATGTTTCAGTTGTAAGTGGACTGGCCTGATCTACGTGATGAAACACGAGATCTGCTGCACTTCGTAAATGAATTACCGAACTGAAAGATTAGAACACGGATTGTCAGTAACTATACACGGTGGCGGTAGGCGGGTAACAATACGAGTAAGACACTTCACGAAAAATACACTACCTGACAAAAAAGTAAAGCAGAATACACTGTCGGATGTCAGTGTACCTTCGTACTCATAAACAGCATCGGCGGGTAGGTAAATGATTAGAGGTGCAATTAACTGTGACAGAACGGTTACCACAATGCGGTAGTGTTGTTCGTATTTAGTGCTGTTACCAGGCCTGCTAACGTACATAAAGTGTATGAACTGTGAATAACGTCACTGTCAAAGACACGGAGTCGCCACGTACAGTCAAACATCAGGGTAACTTACCACTTTTGTTTCAAATGGCTGCTGCTCTACCTTCCTGCACTGTTTCGTACTCAAAGTAAAAGTTTTATTGCCCCTGTGATTTTTAGCTATTATTTCAGTTGTCTTCCCATCTTCCCACAAGCTCTTAGCCTTGTAATTATCCTTTAATCGCGTTGTCTGTGAAAAAAGCTTCTGGTGGCAGTGATTTAAGTTGAACGATGCCAGGTCGATACAAATATCTTGATATTTCAAAATAAACCTGCAGTACTGCACCACCACTCTTCTTTTTTACTTCCTATTAACACCTGATTTCTTTCTGGCATGATCCAAATTTACCGAGAGAATTAGATGCAGGAAAATCCTTTGTTTTTTAAGACTGGCCTAAAGTTATCCTGAATGACAGTGTAACTTTGTACCAGCATTAAAAGTGAAATTTTTTTCTAATAAGTCTCCAGTATTTTCAAAAAAATAGTGAAAAGTGGTACAAATCTACCCCAGTTGAATGTACACGTGTGAGACAGCATTATCAGCACATGACAGAGTTTGGAAGGGGTCCCATTGTGGATCTCCATTTGCAATATTCAGATTTGTGATTCTTATGAGAGTCATATCAAGTGCTAAGAATGTCGATCTCGTGCATTGATACATACCACAACGTGATTTCGGGAAGACAGTGTAGTACGTTGAATTCCATCTGGACTTATCGCCCATAGGCCTGTATTATGTGGCATCGGGAGCCATCGGTGATTCCTTATACGTCTCTTGATTTTAATTATCGCCATCGGTGACAGTCCATAGATGATAATTCTGGTGAGCATGTATGGCGATTTTGAGTTTTCCTAACGATCGATAGAACGATTACCGAAATCTTCTATAAAGAAGGTCTCTAGTTATTACCTGTGCGGAATGGCTGGGCCATCCATCATTGTTGCATAAAAGTTCGTTGCGTCCTGCAGAATGTCTTCCCATGATGACGACAGCATATTTGTTTGGTATTTCAGGAACAAATTTGTAGCTATTTAGAGTTCTATCTACAAAACAGGGGCCAATGACGCGGTACTGGAAAGCCCGCAACATACAGTTCGTAATTCATCCACTATCGTTAATTAGCGTGGATATTCAAGTGCCCAGTAGCGCATATTACGAATATTCGTTTGACCGTGGTTTTTAATTAATACTTCATCGCTAAAAACACCTTCCATAGAAACGTTGCATTACTTTGTATTTTTCATAGACATTATTTAGAGAAATGTTTCCGATTCAGAAAGTCGTTGCCATTGGTTTCGAATGTAGTATTCGCAGAACATTCCGTTGCCTGATCCCAGTCGCACGTCCAGGTGACATATGTACTGTGTCACCCCAGTTAAAATGTTACTTGCGTTTTTTTCATCGGTTATTGTTAATTTGCATTAACTTATTTTAATCTTCGCAGGTTCTTGAAAGTCTTTATAATATTTGAAAAGGCAGAACGACAGTGCTTGGCATGATTAGGATACTTTTCAGCATACTGCCACAAAATTTCATAAATGAAAATTACATGTCGTCTTCTTGGACTCTTTCCTATGCCAATAATGAGTATATAGGGCCATTAACAGAAAGACGGTGTCAAATTCGGCAGCTGTAAACTGTGAACATTATCTGCGCACATCATAAAATTCGACACTATATCCTCTATTGCTGAAAACGACATCTCGGTCTATTTACTCGTTCTGTATATACAGACCAACTTGTTTTTATGTGACATGTAGAACTAGTAGGCTTTCTGATTCGCCGGTTGTAGATTCTTGACCATGCACTGGATAGAACATAAAGATCTTTCCGCAGGAGGTTTCCTCCACTTTCTACTTAAGATTACCGTTTCTTCAAAGTTGCTTCACTCTGACGGACGCTTTTGTGAAGACTATACAGCATCTTCAATCTCCGTATCCCTCATTCCGCCGGAAGACCTCCACATCCTGGAACCAAATGCTGTCCATGTGTGCAATCTACGTTGGCCTAGCTGCATCTGCCACGTGTACTGTCTCTTGAGGAGACGTGCATGATCTACGCTATGGGTATGTAACTTGATATTCATTCAAGCGCTGGGCACCTATTAGGAACACCTCCAGTGTCTTAAGGAGTCAATTACAAGCAAGGTCTACTGCTTTATCACTGTGAAAAGATTTGTATTTTTTCAGAATGTTGAGACCGCGGGTAGTCGGTAACAACGTAACTCTTTCCCTGTAAAGCAGTCTCAGGCTACTATAATCGTAAGATCAGTGATACACAAGACAAGCACACATCAGTACTGACTATCGCCTTTTCCTCAACGACAAATTGACAAGAAAAATCCAACTGCACTGTATGTGTTTAGCAACAGCACCGATGTAAGACGAACTTTACTATCGGAAGAAGTAGCGTTCAGATCGTTGACAGGCCATCTGAATTTCGCTTTTGTCTAGTTTACCTACTTCACTTGAATTGTATACCGGAATGGTTCATTAAACAAAACACTCCTTAAGCATTTGTTCCATTCCCTAATGATCTCGGAGTTGATAGGACAAGACATGCTAATCTCGCGCCCTTCCCTTTACACCAAAATTAAAGGTGAAGCAATAAACACAAAGTTCGCCTAGGCGACACAGAGCTGCAAAAGGCGTAGATGTATTGTAGGCGGTAAGCTCTCAACTTCTTCCAACATGATAACCGGCGCAACCAGCCAGCTATAGTGGAATCTATAGCCCTACACCAAATTCTAAGAACGATAGGAATGTGTATAAGTTATCGACTATCAAAAGACGTTTATTAAAGAGGGTGAAATATACGGACATTAATCATTAGACTTAATTTAATGGTACATAAAATAATTATTGATTATTTTCAAACTTATCAAGTCACTTTATTTTTAATTTTTAAAGGGACCAAACTGCTGAGGTCATCGGCCCCTTGACTTACACACTACTTAAACTAAATTACACTAGCTTATGCTAAGAACAACACTCATACCCATGTCCGAGGGAGGATACGAACCTCCGGCGGGAGAGGCCGCGCAATCCGTGACATGACGTCTCAAACCGCGCGGCCATTCCGCGCGGCGTTTTCAAGTCTTTTCCTGTTTGAATAATAGGGGCATTAGAAAAGAATCACTAGATCTATTGTTACTAAGACAGAGAGATAATGGGCCCTTTCGAAGCCAAAGGGATGATTACGTCTTTCGCTTAGAGTAAGGAAAAATAGACGCTGTAATTTCCAGAAGTGGATTACCCTCAACTGATTTAACTGTTTACCTCAATGTCATCTTCTTCATCTTACTTTGATTGCATTTACATGACCCGTTTTAATAATAATATTTGTTTAATAATATTTATCTTGACAAAGCAGGCCTCGGAAATCAAATTCTATGAATCAAGTCAAATAATGTTGAAAACTGCCGTGAATCATTTTGTCAGACTAACACTGTGTCCTGCACTAGGAATTTTCTCTGGCTTCTTAGATTCGAAGCTACCATTGTGATAACTGCAGAAGCCTTATGGCATTCTGCAAAAGATTAGTCTTTCTTAAATCAGCTAAACTTTCAACATTTGGAAGCAGGGTCAAACCTCAATGCAGAATTTAGTGTGGGAACAACGACAGTTAACACGGAGACTGTGGAGAAGTACGGAACTTCATCCATTAAGTGTTAGTCAAGTATAACTAAAGATTTTCTTTCTCATCTTTTCTGAGAAGCCGGCCGCTGTGACCGAGCGGTTCTAAGCGCTTTAGTCCGGAACCACGCTGCTGCTACGGTCGCAAGTTCGAATCCTGCCTCGGGCATGGCTGTGTGTGATGTCCT
This sequence comes from Schistocerca serialis cubense, assembly GCF_023864345.2. Taxonomy (NCBI): domain Eukaryota; kingdom Metazoa; phylum Arthropoda; class Insecta; order Orthoptera; family Acrididae; genus Schistocerca; species Schistocerca serialis. The sequence continues at coordinate 711,068,332 of NC_064638.1, forward strand.
TAGGTTAGTTAGGTTTAAGTAGTTCTAAGTCTAGGGTACTGATGACCTCAGATGTTAAGTCCCAAAGTGCTTAGAGCCATTTTAACTCTTTTCCTAAGAAAAGTTAACGCTCCACGCCAAATGAGCTAGCTATCGATGAGACGCTGAAATCTCAAAAATCGTAGTATGTCTGCTATACTGAAAATACACACACTGTCTATTCCTATCGAACATGAGTAAGAAGAATCTCCGACCAAAAAAAATCGTAGTCGTCATAGTAGTCTCCGGAAAAATCACTGAATTTTACTCATGAGGAAGTCTCGCAACCAAATGTTGCAGAAGGCCTCGTCAGGGTTGTCTTTTATCTGCTTCTCCCTATACAATAGCAACGGAACCTCTTCTTCGAAGATTACTGACCACATTGGCCCGATGGTGCGTATATGGGATGAAGAGTGCAGAAAAAACATACGCAGATGACTCAGTCTCAGCTTAAATTCATGAGCAAGATGAGATCAGCGCGGTTGGCATATTCAACGAATATCGAAGATTCAGCAGAACCAGAATCAACATAGATAAATCAGCTTGTCTTGAACTGAGATCCAATTCTCAATACCGGTGGTACCCATGGTTGCATACAGTTGCCGAAAAACACCATTGCATCATGATCATCACAGTGAATTACATGCGCATGTTACAACTCAACTGGTAGAAGGTGCAGTTACGGAGCCAAAATATTTGAAAGCTAGACAGAATTCAAGGGCTTATTTCATCAATGCTAAAGAATAATCCAAGCTCAGTTGTGTAGCTTTATTCCTACCCATGCCATAAAAATTTGCAAAACGATGCTTTCTGTGACGGCGTGGCATGTCTGGAGGTTCAGTTTGCTCAAATTGCCTTTTTTCAACGTAGCAACCCTATAAATCAATGGTGCAGTGGGGCTGAGAAATCCGGACCAGCACTGTATGAAACATACAAGCAAGATATCCAGGGTAGGGGGAGGGAGCATCATAGAAAAAGTTTTCCAAATATTTAGACCGTCAGATTAAAGGCCGCCTATTTATGTCAACCCACAATTCAAAATTTGCAGGTATGTATACATTTATTACACAGAAATAGGCTGCTTAGGTAGAACACACTGAAAGAAATCCTCAACAAAACGGCCGCGGTGGTCTCGCGGTTCTAGGCGCGCAGTCCGGAACCGTGCGACTGCTACGGTCGCAGGTTCGAATCCTGCCTCGGGCATGGATGTGTGTGATGTCCTTAGGTTAGTTAGGTTCAAGTAGTTCTAAGTTCTAGGGGACTGATGACCACAGCAGTTGAGTCCCATAGTGCTTAGAGCCATTCCTCAACAAAAGTCTGCCAATCATTATTCAGAAGCGCTTCTGAGTATTCTATAGCAATCAAATATCCTTACACAAATTGGCCACAAGTTTGGAAATTTGTCCAGACAAAGATTTCACCTACACATGTAAGAGCTATGTGGCTATATGCCATCCCCGAAACCTAGGCAACTCTTGGTGAGAAATAGAAAATCAAACTGGCCCACTTATGTGTAGTGTCCAGTGCTGAAGCGAATCTGCATCACATGCAGCTACGCAAGAAAACGATTAATATTTGGAAATGGGTATCCAAAAAGCTGTCTACTATTACGTGATACACCATAAATAAGATAAAAGTTGATCAATTTTTGCGATCAGATCGGAAATTTTTCCCTGACGCTAAACACAGTGCGTCTGCCTGACTTCTTGGACGGTTGACAATTTTTTCTCGCCATCCTCAAGGGCAGTGATATACAGGAAGTAACCAACTACTTGTCATTGCAACACTAGAGCCATAAATATCGTCTGGGAACCATAAATGTACCGTCAGTGCACAATTATCTACGAAAGATTCTCGAGACAGATCAAGAAAGGGAAATGACGACAAGGAGTGTGCATTAGTCAGCCCTAAGACGATTAAGAAAATATTTTTAAGTTTAAAAAAAAGAATAAAAGTGCAGACTGTTTTGAGACTATGTTGAGACTCCAACAGAGACATATATTGTTTGATGTAACGTGGTATTCTTTTATCTTTTTTAAAAAAAATTATTGTTATTATTGTAAGTGTAAGAGAATGTAATGATATGTTTTGCACAAGCAGAAACATCCACAAACATTTGTAAAACACTGTAATTCTTATTTTAGTTCAGTAAGAGATTTAGTTTAAAATGATTGTGAACAAGATTAGAATCAGCAACCTCTATATCAAGCACCATGGATCGTCGCTATCAATATCCCATCTAATGAGTCAGACAGGAAAAGCATACGAAGCGTAATTTCACTTCCTGACTGAAATGTTAATCTCAGCTAATAATTGTAAACCAAAAAATAATTGCAAAACGAATAATAAGCACCGATCAGCTCTGGGCACGAAAGTGAATGCCTGTGTTTGGAGACCAGTACTCCGACGTAAAGCAGTACGTAAACAGTCTAATATAAAATTAAATTTTCATAGACGATTAGGGTATTTCTACTTCTGATAAGATAAGATTTATTACTGGCCTCATAACGGATCAAGAAAAGGCTGCTGACAGCAAAGCAGGGACGGTACGATTACATTAGAAGACTACAATGTTCTCATACTTCTTTGAGACATAACTGTTTACGAACCAAAAACTGTAGTTTTAGACAAATGAGGCTTCGAAGTTAGAACAAAAGTTCTATAGTCAGTCCTGAGCTAAAAGAAGAAAGAGTAGTAGTAAATTTAATGCAGGAAAGCGAGTTAATGGAATGATACTTAGACGCTCTACAAAGCCTCCCTCTTCTCGCACACGATTGCGCGTTTTACTTCCTAAGATAATGCCAAGCATAGCAGATTATGGAAGCTGCAAGAAATTTCACAATCAGCGAAGAAATATAGTTTGTCTGCATAAATACACTATAACTGTTATTTGTACGATATCTCTGACTTTACCGGAGGCGAAACTAATACACCAATTCACGGTTCCCCGCCAAGAGAATTATTTAATAACGTGTGATGTCTCTGAGTTCCATCAGGAGTCGCTAGAAGGACATGGAAGTGAATGCCACCGAAACAACGCGCATTTGCTGTTATTTCGCCTCGAAAAGAGAGAGCTTATGATTTTTGGATCAAGATTCCATTCAAATGTAGATCGTTTGTTCTATAATGTTTCAGTACGTCACTTTCTTACGCCTTCTACATAAGAATATAGTTTACCAGTAGAAATATTGAAAATATGTACAAAGAAAAGCATTGCACAGCCTGACTGAAATGTTTATCGCAGCTATAACATGGAGATGGCTCTGAGCACTATGGGACTTAATTACTGAGGTCATCAGTCCCCTAGAACTTAGAACTACTTAAACCTAACTAACCTAAGGACATCACACACATCCATGCCCGAGGCAGGATTCGAACCTGCGACTGTAGCGGTAACGCGGTTCCAAACTGAAGCGCTTAGAACCGCACGGCCACACCGGCCGGCTATAACATGGAGATATTTAGTTCACCTGTCAACAAACACTATAAACAGGCAAAGATTGTCTCAAAAGAAGTCATCGTGCCACACAATAATCAGCTATCGTTATATGTACACAGCGTCTAATATATATATATGATGTAAAGAAACTACAAGGAACTTGGAAGTTATACACTGAGTCCTACCACACGTTCTTTGGGTACTCCTGAAGTTACCTCTACATCAGTCGACTTTGTTCATTTAAGAACGACGTGTTCAGTTCCATCTGGTCGGCAGTAATAAATCCAGTCACAAATCTGGTTAGATACTCGGTACGCTATAATTTTTCCACTAACTGGCAGTGGCGGGACTGTACCAAATGCGTCCCTGAAGACATGGAACACGGCATCAAGCTGGGTCTCGATGTCTCTGAACTAACAGAGCGAGTTATTAATATACTGCCCACTTACCGTGCCGATTACTCAAAACTACATCATGTTGAATCGATGACTGTTTGCATTTATTGGTACAGAATTACGTGGTGTCTACGATAATGCGAATAGCGCCATTGCGCTAACGATCGAACACGAAAGTAAGTCGATGCGGATTTCTGTCGCTCATTAGCTTCGTCGAACTCGGACACGGTTTTCATAGCGATGACGCTGCAGCGATACTGCTGCGGAGTGATGTCGCAACGACTCGGAGCTGCCTCTGCGTTACAGAAATCATACCGACTGTTAAAAACTTTAAACCGTTGCTATCTGCCAGAGCACGACTCGGGATTACAAGTGGATGGTCTGCTGCTTTCACAGTGAGACAACGCAAATACATCACCGCTGTTTCAAGTAGGCGTCGCTCCGTTTCTTGTATTTTATGGCTTTGTGTAAATCTTTGATAGTTCACCGTCAATAAAAGATCGATTGGAAATTTGTGCTCTGCGATTCAGTGGCAGGTTGTGGCATGAAGTTAGGCAGAAAGAAAGCTCGGTTCTTGCTTCTGGTTAAAGTTTTCTGTTTTTTAGTCTCACTGAAAGTAGAACAAACGTCACTGAGACGCACCACAACGAGTGTAAACCTCCTGTATTACAATACCGCATGTTCTTTGGGAGATACGTTTTCTTCATTCAATAGTGAAGCTGCCGTTCATTTTTCTTTAGCTAAACTGGTTAAAAAAGTGTTGTCAGTCCGCAAATTAAACTCTGTCTCCAGACAAATTTAGTAACTTGTATGTCAGACAGTACTTTCGCTTTTCTACATCTACATTTACATACATACTCCGCAATCCACCATACAGTGCGTGGCGGAGGGTACCTCGTACCACAACTAGCGTCTTCTCTCCCTGTTCCACTCCCAAACAGAACGAGGGAAAAACGACTGCCTATATGCCTCTGTACGAGCCCTAATCTCTCTTATCTTTGTGGTCTTTCCGCGCAATGTAAGTTGGCGGCAGTAAAATTGTATTGCGGTCAGCCTCAAATGCTGGTTCTCTAAATTTCCTCAGTAGCGATTCACGAAAAGAACGCCTCCTTTCATCTAGAGATTCCCACCCGAGTTCCTGAAGCATTTCCGTAACACTCGTGTGATGATAAAACCTTCCAGTAACAAATCTAGCAGCCCGCCTCTGAATTGCTTCTATGTTCTCCCTCAATCCGATCTGATAGGGATCCCAAACGCTCGAGCAGTACTCAAGAATAGGTCGTATTAGTGTTTTGTAGGCGGTCTCCTTTACAGATGAACCACATCTTCCCAAAATTCTACCAATGAACCGAAGACGACTATCCGCCTTCCCCACAACTGTCATTACATGCTAGTCCCACTTCATACCGCTCTGCAATGTTACACCCAAACATTTAATCGACGTGACTTTGTCAACCGCTACACTACTAATGGAGTATTCAAACATTACCGCATTCATTTTCCTATTCATCTGCATTAATTTACATTTATATACAGGGTGTTACAAAAAGGTAATGCCAAACTTTCAGGAAACATTCCTCACACACAAATAAAGAAAAGATGTTATGTGTCCGCAAACGCTTAATTTCCATGTTAGAGCTCATTTTAGTTTCGTCAGTATATACTGTACTTCCTCGATTCTCCGCCATGATTTCATACGGGATACTCTACCTGTGCTGCTAGAACATGTGCCTTTACAAGTACGACACAACGTGTGGTTCATGCACGATGGAGCTCCTGCACATTTCAGTCGAAGTGTTCGTACGCTTCTCAACAGCAGATTCGGTGACCGATGGATTGGTACAGGCGGACCAATTCCATGGCCTCCACGCTCTCCTGACCTCAACCCTCTTGACTTTCATTTATGGGGGCATTCGAAAGCTCTTGTCTACGCAACCCCGGTACCAAATGTAGAGACTCTTCGTGCTCGTATTGTGGACGGCTGTGATACAATACGCCATTCTCCAGGGCTGCATCAGCGCATCAAAGATTCCATGCGACGGAGGGTGGATGCATGTATCCTCGCTAACGGAGGACATTTTGAACATTTCCTGTAGCAAAGTCTTTGAAGTCACGATGGTACGTTCTGTTGCTGTGTGTTTCCATTCCATGATTAATGTGATTTGGGGAGAAGTAATAAAATGAGCTCTAACATGGAAAGTAAGCGTTTCCGGGCACACGCCCACATAACATATTTTCTTTCTTTGTGTGTGAGGAATGTTTGCTGAAAGTTTGGCCGTACCTTTTTGTAACACCCTGTATATTTAGAGTTAGCTGCCATTCCTTACACCAATCACAAATCCTGTCCAAGTCATCTTGTATCCTCCTACAGTCACTCAACGACGACACCTTCCCGTACTCCACAGCATCATCAGGAAACAGTCGCACATTGCTATCCACCCTATCCAAAAGATCATTTATGTAGATAGAATGTCCGCAGCTCGTGGTCGTGCGGTAGCGTTCACGCTTCCCACGCCCGGGTTCCGGGGTTCGATTCCCGGCGGGGTCAGGGATTTTCTCTGCCTCGTGATGACTGGGTGTTGTGTGATTCCTTAGGTTAGTTAGGTTTAAGTAGTTCTAAGTTCTAGGGGACTGATGACCATAGCTGTTAAGTCCCATAGTGCTTAGAGCCATTTTTTTGTAGATAGAAAACAACAGTGGACCTACCACACTTCCCTGGGGCACTCTAGATGATACCCTCACCTCCGATGAACACTCACCATCGAGGACAACGTACTGGATTTTATTACTTAAGAAGTCTTCAAGCCACTCACATATTTGGGAACCAATCCCATATGCTCGTACCTTAGTTAGGAGTCTGCAGTGGGGCACCGAATCAAACGCTTTTTCCTTTCTCAGTAACAAATATAGGAAGAAACCTCCCTTAAAACCCTGCATAATTAAGACATATATTCAGCTGAGTGCGGATTTATCACTTTAACAAAGTGTAAATGTCTGATCCCTATGTTTGGAGCGCAACATCTGCTTACGTCAACACTTAGATATACACTGCCTGACAGAAAAAAAGTGAAGAACTTAAAGACGAGGAGGAAACAAAATGAAACTTCAGCAGCTGAGAAGGTATGTAATGTTATTTCTGTGATCAGAAAATCGAGTCAAATTCACAAAGATCTTGGCAGGATGAGACCACTTATCAGTATGACGTTACACCCATTCTGCGCTTGCTGCACGCAACTGATTTGGTTGGGAAGGACGTCGCAAAGCCGTTCTATCCTCTCCTGACGCACGCCGGTCCATAACTGTTGTAACTGATCCTTGAAATCCTGGGTACTGACATTGGGACGGAGTTGACGACCGAGGAGGCCGCACTTGCGGTCTACGGGGGACAGACATCGCTGGTAACGGGGAGCACCTCAACAGAACGGAGACTGCCATGTGCGGGCGAGTATTGTCCTGTTGAAAAATGGCACCACGATACTGCCACATGAGAGGAAACACATGAAAATGCAGAACGTCCGTGTCGTAACGTTGTGTCTTCGTAGTTTGTTGAGTCACTACCAGCCGTGAGCTGAAGTTGTAACCGATGGCTTCCCACACGGTAACTCCAGCAGTGGGAGCACTGTGCTTCTCCAAAACGTTGAAAGACAGGGACCTCTCCCCAGGTCGTCGCCGTACTCCCCGACGATAGTCATTCGGTGTAGTTTAGAAGCGCAATTCACAGCTTGACACAATACGGCGCCATTAATCAGCAATCCACGCTTCCCAGTCAAGGCACCACTCCGAACGTAGCAGTTTGTGACGTGTTATTTGCGGTAATCTACGCACGTTACGGTAATTCCGTAGTCCGGTTGTTGCTTGTCTCCGACCAATGGAACAGAATTTTGCAGGGAGTCCGTTATCTGTTTCTAGATAGGACGCGCAGATGTCACCCGCCAGGTTAGCCGACAGCGCATTGCGCTGCTTCATGGACTCGGGTAGGCGCGCCGGCCCCGGATCGAATCCGCCGTGTGGATTAATGCCAACCTGGACGTGGTTTTTAGCCGGTTTTCCATCCCATAAGGCGAATACCGGGCAGGTCACCACGTCCCGCCTCAGTTACACGACTCACAGACTTCTGACATACGTTCGCACTTTTTCATGATTTACACTAGACGCAGACAGCTGGGGTACACTGATATCGTCCCGGGGGGTACGGGGTGGCAGCAGCAAGGGCATCCGGCCACCCCTTCCAATTAACCATGCCAAAACCGATTGTAACAATGCCGACCTTTCGACAACTGCGGGACAAGGCACAACCCAAGGAAAGAAAGAAAGAATAGGACGCGCTGCTGTCAAGGGGTTATCGTGTGCTTACTTCACAACACGGAGATTCTCTCTTGTGGTGGTCAGACGCAGTCGCCCAGAAACCTGACGACGGGTATGCCTGCCCTCACATTCCCATGTGCGAATGCCCTACATGTCTGGATATCACACGATTTCAGAATGAGACTTTCACTCTACAGCGGAGTGCGCGCTGATATGAAACTTCCTGGCAGATCAAAACTGCGTGCCGGACCGAGACTCGAACTCGGGACCTTTGCCTTTCCCGGGTAAGTGCTCTACCTACTGAGCCACCCAAGCACGACTCACGCCCCCTCCTCACAGCTTTACTTCTGCCAGTATCTCGACTCCTACCTTCCAAACTTTACAGAAGCTCTTCTGCGAATCTTGCAGAACCAGCACTCCTGAAAGAAAGGATATTGCGGAGACATGCCTTGGCCACAGCCTGGGGGATGTTTCCAGAATGAGACTTTCACTCTGCAGCGGAGTGCGCGCTGATATGAAACTTCCTGGCAGATCAAAACACTAGAGCACTAGCCCGCGAAAGGCAAAGATCCCGAGTTCGAGTCTCGGTCCGGCACACAGTTTTGATCTGCCAGGAAGTTTCATCGCACGATTTGGTCGACGGGCCAAATTAAGAGGCATAATAGGCCTCTTTCAAACTCCATTAGGCTGTCTCACTTGAGTACGCGTTCCAGACACTTCCGTGTCCCTCACAATGAACACCTAACATCTGACGCTTTCACCCCCTTAACATAACAGGCTTGGTAATAAGACTAAACAGGAACAACACTAAAACACTCTGCTGACAGTTCAAGCTGCCACAGAGAGAATTTCAACTCTAATCAAGTACATACCTGTCGATGGTGAGTACATGCAGGTGCTTTCCTAAAAAAAGAATCTGGCGATGCAGATTGTAGCTGTTTACCGAATTAATTAAAAACTTATCTTGGAGTTCTCTAAATCAGGATTAGATTTCAGTCATGAACAAGGACCCAAACTTCCAAGAACGCTGTTTGTAATGGAACAGGCAACAGTTTCTCACGCCCACTTCGACAGCTTTTGAGAAACCAAGAGAACTACAAGGCATCGTTAACAACTTGACAGAGCTTGCAGTCGTAGGGATGTTGTTGTTGTGGTCTTCAGTCCTGAGACTGGTTTGATGCAGCTCTCAAAGCTACTCTATCCTGTGCAATCTTCTTCATCTCCCAGTACCTACTGCAAACTACAGAAGCTCTTCTGCGAACCTGTAAAGTTTGGAAGGTAGGAGACGAGATACTGGCAGAAGTAAAGCTGTGGGTACCGGGCGTGAGTCGTGCTTCGGTAGCTCAGATGGTAGAGCACTTGCCCGCGAAAGGCAAAGGTCCCGAGTTCGAGTCTCGGTCGCGCACACAGTTTTAATATGCCAGGAAGTTTCATATCAGCGCACACTCCGCTGCAGAGTGAAAATCTCATTCTGGAAACATCCCCCAGGCTGTGGCTAAGCCATGTCTCCGCTATATCCTTTCTTTCAGGAGTGCTAGTTCTGCAAGGTTCGCAGAAGAGCTTCTGTAAAGTTTGGAAGGTAGGAGACGAGATACTGGCAGAAGTAAAGTTGTGAGTACCGGGCGTGAGTCGTGCTTCGGTAGCTCAGATGGTACAGCACTTGCCCGCGAAAGGCAAAGGTCCCGAGTTCGAGTCTCGGTCGCGCACACAGTTTTAATCTGCCAGGAAGTTTCATATCAGCGCACACTCCGCTGCAGAGTGAAAATCTCATTATAGATTCCTTTATTTATCACATTCATTTGCGTTATTAAAACTGGCTGCGAACCAAAACCATCCTCAACACAAATCGCTAATCGTTATATTTCCTTACTAAGAAAACTAGTCGAATGAATTAATAAAATCATGGTAGGTAAGCTACAGAAATGTCAATCGCTTAATGCGCAGACTAAGAAAAATAAAGAAAATTACTTTTTTATCTCATCTCATTTCTCTTTAGTTTGTCACTTCATAAAATTAACTAACATCTACAAATCTTTTTTTGAAAGTCGAACGACGCATTAATTTCCTAGTGAAGTTTTCTTAGCATACATGGAAGCACTTTCATGCTATTAACAAGAAAAGTGTGGTTTCTTTGTGTAAACGGCGATCAAAAAATTTCAATTAGACGGCCACACAGTGCAGAATACACATGCTAATCAGGCAAAATCGCCGTCAGCGTTGAGACATTCATCACACCGATGCACGAGGTTGAATACCAGTTCGGTAAAACACAGTGTCCTGCTGTCTAAAGAAGTTTGTAACTGTCTACTACACCAACAGGAATCGTCAACCGTTCAAGGCCTGAAGAGATGATAATAGCTTGGAGAGAGATCAGGATTATGGGCTGTGTGCTCGACTATCCCCCATTTGAGTTGGCGTCACTTCTGCGTTACGACATTTGTGGTATCGGGACCGGCATCGCGTGTCGGATCGTTACCAGTACTGAACTTGGCGCACCTTTCTAGTACAGTGAGCTTCACGGACATGCTCCACTATACACATTCTTCATTCCACAGTGGATGTCTACCAGTGTTTTGCGGCAGCCAAGGAAAGAATAATAGCACCATAGTCTCGCTTTGGATGTGTTTGGTAACAAGGCCACCATAGTTCACGTTTCCACATTTACAGAGACACGTACGCCACACTAATACCTTGCCTACATGTCGGTGGTTATATACCCACATCGGAGTCACGTTACGTTTTCATATACGCTGTAGCAACGCCCTTAAGCAGAAACTTTTTTATCGCCCCTTGCACCCTAATCCATTCTTCTTTATGTATCTGTTAAACTGGTGGCAACTGATACTCTCTTTCACATGATCTTACAGTTCCACCTTACTGCCGCTTCCAATGGCCCGTTAATTGTTCCCGTGTGCCTTTTTACGTACGTGACTTCTTCAAGCGCGATTTCTCATGGACGTCACTCCTGCTCTGCTCTTTACAGTGTATCATCGCTTCCCGGGTTCGATTCCCGGCGGGGTCAGGGATTTTCTCTGCCTCGTGATGACTGGGTGTTGTGTGCTGTCCTTCGGTTAGTTAAGTTTAAGTAGTTCTAAGCTCTAGGGGACTGATGACCATAGATGTTAAGTACCATAGTGCTCAGAGCCATTTGAACCATCATCGCTTCGTCCTTTCTCTCCCCGTTAATCGCAGACGCCACATTAGAAAAGCTTTCATATTTCCTTCTTTAGCTTATCATAATCTACGATTCACATTCAGAATTATGTGCCCCAGACGCACAGTTATTAACAGTGAGTAAAATAATAATGAAAATCCTGCTGAGATTGTTTCGGTTCTGAAGAAGGAAAAACAACTCCAGTTTTTAATTTTCATTTTGTTACTGAGATCCCTGAAACTGGATACAAACAAGGTCTCAACTGGTGTCCTATCGCATCTCTTTATTTCTTAAGGGTGCTCACATTCCAAATTTTATGTTAAAATCACCGAGGTGGTTTGAGTATATATTGGATGCAATGACTCCCGAGTATTATTAAACAATACATAAATGTTACGTGTGGGAAAACTATAGCAAAGTAATCAGTTTGAATATAGATTCGAGATGGAAAGGTGATGAAACAGAAAGTAAATATGAATTTCCGCACCTGAATGAATCTTCCACTCTGCAACGAAGTATGCTCTGTTTTGAAACTCCCTCGGAGATTAACGCTGTGTTCTGTATTGGGATTCGAACCTCGCCTACCGTGAGTATGCCTGCATAGATTTGTTGGTAAGACCATTTCCTCTGTGTAGAAATGTTTCAATGTTAGACGTCCGAGTAAGTTCAAATCTGTCAGGAAGTTTCATTTTTCATTTTTGCATAACAAAAGAAATATTTGTTGTTCATCTACCACGAAACAGTAGATGTCGTGATCCGTTATGGATGCAGTTCATTTGTTGGATCCATTTTCTACATTCTAAGACAGAAACAGACGCACCGTGATCGAAGTATCCGAATGGAATGGAAATTGGCAGATGGGATGTAAATATGCAGTCAAACAAATGGTTACTTTCAGTAACACTGGATGATTTACTCAAGTGACAGAGCTTCACAAAATGAGAAAGTCAGTAACGTGTTGGTCCAAATGGTTCAAATGGCTCTGAACACTATGGGACTTAACATGTGAGGTCATCAGTTCCCTAGAACTACTTAAACCTAACTAAGCTAAGGACATCACACAACACCCAGTCATCACGAGGCAGAGAAAATCCCTGACCCCGCCGGGAATCGAACCCTGCTATGAAGAGAATATATATAAATGACCTAGTAGATAGTGTCGGAAGTTCCATGCGGCTTTTCGCGGATGATGCTGTAGTATACAGAGAGGTTGCAGCATTAGAAAATTGTAGCGAAATGCAGGGAGATCTGCAGCGGATAGGCACTTGGTGCAGGGCGTGGCAACTGACCCTTAACATAGACAAATGTAATGTATTGCGAATACATAGAAAGAAGGATCCTTTACTGTATGATTATATGCTAGCGGAACAAACACTGGTAGCAGTTACTTCTGTAAAATATCTGGGAGTATGCGTGCGGAACGATTTGAAGTGGAATGATCATATAAAATTAATTGTTGGTAAGGCGGGTACCAGGTAGAGATTCATTGGGAGAGTCCTTAGAAAATGTAGTCCATCAACAAAGGAGGTGGCTTACAAAACACTCGTTCGACCTATACTTGAGTATTGCTCATCAGTGTGGGATCCGTACCAGATCGGGTTGACGGAGGAGATAGAGAAGATCCAAAGAAGAGCGGCGCGTTTCGTCACAGGGTTATTTGGTAACCGTGATAGCGTTACGGAGATGTTTAATAAAATCAAGTGGCAGACTCTGCAAGAGAGACGCTCTGCATCGCGGTGTAGCTAGCTCGCCAGGTTTCGAGAGGGTGCGTTTCTGGATGAGGTATCGAATATATTGCTTACCCCTACTTATACCTCCCGAGGAGATCACGAATGTAAAATTAGAGAGATTAGAGCGCGCACGGAGGCTTTCAGACAGTCGTTCTTCCCGCGAATCATACGCGACTGGAACAGGAAAGTGAGGTAATGACAGTGGCACATAAAGTGCCCTCCGCCACACACCGTTGGGTGGCTTGCGGAGTATAAATGTAGATGTAGATGTAGATCCATGCCCGAGGCATGATTTGAGCCGGCGACCGTAGCGGTCGCGCGATTCCAGACTGAAGCGGCCAGAAACGCTCTGCCACACTGGCCGGCGTGTTGGTCCATCTCTGGCCCTTATGCAAGAAGTTATTCCGCTTGGCATTGACCGAGACAGCTGTTGGATGTCCTCCTGAGGGATATCCTGCCAAATTCTGTCCAATTGACGCATTGGATAGTCAAAATCCCAAACTGGTTGGAAGACCCTGCCCATAATGCTACAAAAGTTCTCAGTTGGGGAGAGATCCGGCGACCTTGTTCGAAAAGGAAGGGTTTGGCAAGTACGAAGACAAGCGGCAGAAACTCTCGCAGTGTGCGATCGGCCATTGCTCAAATGTAAGTGGAGGATGGCTTTCCATTAAGGGCAACAAAACGAGGTGTATGATATCGTCGACGTACTGCTGTACTATAAGAGAGCAGTGGATGACAACGAAAGGGATCCTGCTATGAAGAGAAATGGTATCCCAGGCCATCACTCCAGGCTGCTGGGCCGTACTGCGGGCAACAGTCGGTACGGTAACCCGCTGCCGTCCAGGGCGTCTCCAGGCACGTATTTTCTGATCATCGGGGCTCATTTCGAAGCAGAACTCGTCACTTGAGTAAATCATCTAAGTTTTCTGAAATTTTCATCACTTATTTGTCTGTACATGTACATCACACTTACTGATTTCTGTCCCATTTGGATAATTCCATCGTGATGTCTATTTTCTTTCTTTTTTTTTCGTAGAGTGTATTGGACCGTTTCCCCCATGAACAATGGACCTTGTCGCTAGCGGGGGAGGCTTGCGTGCCTCAGCGATACTGATAGCCGTACCGAAACTGCAAGCACAACGGAGGGATATCTGTTGAGAGGCCAGACATACGTGTGGTTCCTGAAGAGGGGCAGCAGCCTTTTCAGTAGTTTCAGTCTGGATGAATGACTGATCTGGTCTTGAAACATCAATCAAAACGGCCTTCCTGTGCTAGTACTGCGAACGGCTGAAAGCAAGGGGATACTGCAACCGTAAGTCTTCCTGATGGTGTGCAGCTCCGTTGAATGGTTAAATGATGAGGGCATCTTCTTGGGTAAAATATTCCTGAGGTAAAATAGTCCCCCATACGGATCTCCGGAGAGGGGCTACTCAGGAGGACTTCGTTATCAGGAGAAAGAAAACTGGCGTTCTACGGATCGGAGCTTGGAATGGCAGATCCCTTAATCGGGCAGGTAGGTTAGAAAATTTAAAAAGGGAAGTGGATAGGTGAAAGTTAGATATAGTAGGAATTAGTGAAGTTCGGTGGCAGGAGCAATACTTGTCAGGTGAATACAGGGTTATAAATACAGTATCAAATAGGGGTGATGCAGGAGTAGGTTTAATACTGAATAAAAAAAGAGGAGCGCGGGTAAGCTATTACGAACAGCACGGTGAACGCATTATTGTAGCCAATATAGACACAAAACGAATTCCTGCCACAGTAGAACAAGTTAATTCGCCAACTAGCTCCGCAGATGATGTAGCGATTGAAGAAATGTATGGCGTGATAAAAGAAATTATTCAGATAGTGAAGGGAGACTAGAATTTAATAGTTATGGGGGACTGGAATTCGATAGTAGGAAAAGGAAGGCCGGCCGCGGTGGTCTAGTGGTTCTAAGCGCGCAGTCCGGAACCGCGGGACTGCTACGGTCGCAGGTTCGAATCCTGCCTCGGGCATGGGTGTGTGTGATGTCCTTAGGTTAGTTAGGTTTAAGTAGTTCTAAGTTCTAGGGGACTTATGACCTAAGATGTTGAGTCTCATAGTGCTCAGAGCCATCTGAACCATCTGAAAAGGAAGAGAAGGAAATGTAGTAGGTGAATATGGACTGGGGGTAAGGAATGAATGAGGAAGATGCCTGGAAGAATTTTGCATAAAGCATAACCTAATCATAACTAACACTTGGTTTATGAATCACGAAAGAAGGTTGTACACATGGAAGATGTCTGGAGACACTGAAAGGTTTCAGATAGATTATGTAATGTCAGGACAAAGATTTTGGAATCAGGTTTTAAACTGTATGACTTTTCAGGACGAGATGTGGACTCTGGCCATAATTTATTGGTTAAGAACTGCAGATTAAAACTGAAGAAACTACAGAAAGGTAGTAATTTAAGGAGATGGGGCATGAATAAACTTATGTCAAAGCGGTAGGTGGATCAAAACAAAATGTCCAGACACTCTGTGACCAAAATGGTACTGAAACAGAGGATGACAGACTAAAGGCCGAAATATTAAATGTCTTTTTCCAAAGCTGTTTCACAGAGGAAGACTGCACTGTAGTTCCTTCTCTAGATTGTCGCACAGATGACAAAATGGTAGATATTGAAATAGACGACAGAGGGATAGAGAAACAATTAAAATCGCTCAAAAGAGGAAAGGCCGCTGGACCTGATGGGATACCAGTTCGATTTTATACAGAGTACGCGAAGGAACTTGCCCCCCTTCTTGCAGCGGTGTACCGTAGGTCTCTAGAAGAGCGTAGCGCTCCAAAGGATTGGAAAAGGGCACAGGCCATCCCCGTTTTCAAGAAGGGACGTCGAACGGATGTGCAGAACTATAGACCTATATCCCTAACATCGATCAGTTGTAGAATTTTGGAACACTTATTATGTTCGAGTATAATGATTTTTCTGGAGACTAGAAATCTACTCTGTAGGAATCAGCATGGGTTTCGAAAAAGACGGTCGTGTGAAACCCAGCTCGCGCTATTCGTCCACGAGACTCAGAGGGCCATAGACACGGGTTTACAGGTAGATGCCGTATTTCTTGACTTCCGCAAGGCGTTCGATACAGTTCCCCACAGTCGTTTAATGAACAAAGTAAGAGCATATGGACTATCAGACCAATTGTGTGATTGGATTGAAGAGTTCCTAGATAACAGAACGTAGCATGTCATTCTCAATGGCGAGAAGTCTTCCGAAGTAAGAGTGATTTCAGGTGTGCCGCAGGGGAGTGTCATAGGACCGTTGATATTCACAATATACATAAATGACCTTGTGGATGACATCGGAAGTTCACTGAGGCTTTTTCAGATGATGCTGTGGTGTATCGAGAGGTTGTAATAATGGAAAATTGTACTGAAATGCAGGAGGATCTGCAGCGAATTGACGCATGGTGCAGGGAATGGCAATTGAATCTCAATGTAGACAAGTGTAATGTGCTGCGAATACATAGAAATATAGATCCCTTATCATTTAGCTACAAAATAGCAGGTCAGCAACTGGAAGCAGTTAATTCCATAAATTATCTGGGAGTACGCACTAGGAGTGATTTAAAATGGAATGATCATATAAAGTTGATCGTTGGTAAAGCAGATGCCAGACAGATTCATTGGAAGAATCCTAAGGAAATGCAATCCGAAAACTAAGGAAGTAGGTTACAGTACGCTTGTTCGCCCACTGCTTGAATACTGCTCAGCAGTGTGGGATCCGTACCAGATAGGGTTGATAGAAGAGATAGAGAAGATCCAACGGAGAGCAGCGCGCTTCGTTACAGAATCATTTAGTAATCGCGAAAGCGTTACGGAGGTGATAGATAAACTCCAGTGGAAGACTCTGCAAGAGAGACGCTCAGTAGCTCGGTACGGGCTTTTGTTAGAGTTTCGAGAACATACCTTCACCGAAGAGTCAAGCAGTATATTGCTCCCTCCTACGTATATCTCGCGAAGAGACCATGAGGATAAAATCAGAGAGATTAGAGCCCACACAGAAGCATACCGACAATCCTTCTTTCCACGAACAATACGAGACTGGAATGGAAGGGAGAACCGATAGAAGTACTCAAGGTACCCTCCGCCACACACCGTCAGGTGGCTTGCGGAGTATGGATGTAGATGTAGAAAGAACCCGAGGTTTTAGAGAGTTTCAGAGTGAGCATTAGTGTACGATTGACAAGAACGGGGGGAAAATCCAGTAGATAAAGAATGGGTAGCTTTGAGAGATGAGATACTGAAGGCAGCAGAGGATCAAGTACGTAAAAAGGCGAGGTTTAGTGGAAATCCTTGGATAACAGAAGAGATATTGAATTTAATTGACGAAAGGAGAAAACATAAAAATGCAGTAAATGGAGCAGGCGAGAAGGAATATAAAAGTCTCAAAAATGAGGTCCACTGGCTAGAGGACAAGGCAAGGATGTAGAGGCATATATCTCTTTGAGTGAGGTAGATAGTGCCTACAGGAAAATTAAAGAGACCATTGGAGAAAAGGGAACCACCAGTATGAATATCAAGGGCTCAGACGCAAAACCCGTTCCAAGCAAAAAGTGAAAGCAGAAAGGTGATAGTACTATATAGGGGGTCTATACAAGGGTGAAGTATTTGAGGGCAATGTTATGGAAATTGAAGAGGACGTAGATGATGAGGAAATGAGAGATATGATACTGCGTAAAGAATTTGACGGAGCACTGAAAGACCTGAGCCGAAACAAGGCTGTGGGAGTAGACAACATTCCATTAGAACTAACGATAGCCTTGAGAGAGCCAGTCCTGACAAATCTCTACCATCTGCTGAGCAAGATGCATGAGACAGGCGAAAAACCCTCACACTTCAAGAAGAATATAATAATACCAATTCCAAAGAAAGCAAGTGCTGACAGGTGTGAAACTTACCGAACTATCAGTTTAACAATTCACGGCCGCAAAATACTAACACGAATCCTTTACAGAGGAATGGAAAAACTGGTAGAAGCCGACATCTGGGAAGATCAGTTTGGATTCCGTAGAAATGTTGGAACACTTGAGGCAATACTGATCCTACGACTTATCTTAGAAGATAGATTAAGGAAAGGTAAACCTATATTTGTAGCATTTGTAGACTTCGAGAAAGCTTTTGACAATGTTGACTGGAATACTCTCTATCAAATTCTGAAGGTGACAGGGTTCAAACACAGGGAGCGAAAGGCTATTTACGATTTGTAGAGATACCAGATGGCCGTTATAAGAGACGAGGGGCATGAAGGGGAAGCAGTGGTTAATAAGAGAGTGAGGCAGGGTTGTAACCTATTCCCGATGTAATTCAATCTGTATATTGAGCAAGCAGTAAAGCAAACAAAAGAAAAATTTGGAGTAAGATTTGAAACCATGGAGAAGAAATAAAAGCTTTTAGGTTTGCCGACGACGTTATAATTCTGTCAGACACAGCAAGGGACTTGGAAGAGCAGTTGAACGGAATGGACAGTGTCTTTAAAGGAGGATATAAGATGAACATCAACAAAAGCAAAACGAGGATAATGGAATGTAGTCGAATTAAATCAAGTGATGCTGAAGGAAGTACGTTAGGAAACGAGATACTTAAAGTCGTAGACGATTTTTCCTATTTGGGAAGCAAAATAACTGATAATGGTCGAAGTAGAGAGAATATAAAATATAGGCTGGGAATGGCAAGGAAAGCGTTTCTGAAGAAGAGAAATTTATTAACATCGAGTATAGATTTAAGTGTCAGGAAGTCTTTTCGAAAGTATTTGTGTGGAGTGTAGCCATGTATGGAAGTGAAACATGGGCGATAAATAGTTTAGACAAGAAGAGATTAGACGTTTCCGAAATGTGGTGCTACAGAAGAATGCTGAAGGTTAGGTGGGTAGATCACGTAACTAATGAGGAGGTACTGAATAGAATTTGGGAGAAGAGGAATTTGTGGCAGAACTTAACTAGAAGAGGGGATTGGTTGGTAGGACACTTCCCGGGCATCAAGGGATCACCAATTTAGTACCGGAGGGAAGCGTGGAGAGTAAAAATCGTAGAGGGAGACCAAGAGATGAATACACTAAGCAGATTCGGCAGTATGTAGGTTGCGGTAGTTACTCGGAGATGAAGAGGCTTGCACAGGATGGAGTAGATTGGAGAGCTGCATCGAACCCATCTCTGGACTGAAGACAACAACAACAACAACAACAAAAGCAACAACATTTGACCGTTAAGATATTTTCCTTTCTTCTCGATGGTAATGGTGCACCCGCGCTATATAAATCCTCATTTTTCTACGTCTGTGTGTGTTCGCATTATTTTGTTTCCTTGAAATACAATATTTTATTCCAAATTCCACATACTCTTCGTTCTCGTTCTATCTCTTCTGCAGATACCTCAGCAATCGTATATTCTGGAGCAGACTTTGATTACGCTTTATTCCGTGCTACATACCGTTACAGACATTGTTTTATTTAATTTCACCACTATATTTTCCCGTATTTTTCGCCTTTCTTACGAGTTTTTCACATATGGGTTGAAATTTTCCAGCTAGCGACAGTTATTTCTTTGTTTAAAGAATAGTTTCCAGCATCCCAAAACTTGAATTGATTAACATGTTCACTTGTAGCAGTTGCTTAAGATTACCTTCCGTTTCACTGATAAGGATCACATGGAGGAATAGGTGTATAAAATTTGTTATTACATGGTTCTGCAATCTTGTGTTCATACATTACCGTTGTAAAATTGCTCCCTTGTCCTTTACTAGATTTTATCTTCTGTAATCAGAGCTTACAGCACTACGCTAATAATTTCCGTTTGTCAGTTTATCGACAGTAGAGCATGAAGGTTGTTCAGTCGTAAAAATGTACTTCTGCCTGTATGGAATTAAAAAGTCTGCAATTTCTACAAGAATCTGCGGCAGCAGTCAATTAAGAAGACTATAATTACGTCGTATAATTGTAATCTCCGAGGCCGTGTCTAATGTCTATTCCACCCGATTGCGTAGCAACTGCCGCGCCTCATACGAATGTGTGACTTAGCGAGCAGTAAATCACAACTGCTTGCTGTATGGTTAACACGCAAACCTTCTGGGTCGTTGAGGAGCGGCGAGACCTCGATACCGTGACTCGCCTCTCTTGGAATCTCAAAGTTCGAGCGAGCGTGGGCGAGGTTTCCCACACCCTGCCTGAGCAAAGGGTTTGCTGGTTTATTATCTATAACCTCCACAAATGAATGTTAGAGGAACTTAAGAAATTAGCGTCCCGTCGAAAACGAGGTCATCTGAGACGGCGCACGAGCTATGATTCAACACAGACTAGGAGGAACGAAATCTGCCGCGTCCTTGAGAAAGCAGTCAGTCCAGCAGACACTAAAAGTAGTTTATGGAAATCATGGAAAAACTAAACGTTAATCGCTGTGAAAGGATTTGAAGTCTGGTTCTCCACAGTGTGAATCTGACATCTTAACCACTGTCTCTCTGATTCACGAAGGTTTCTACTCACTCCTCTTAGATCAAATATCAGTAGCTTCTTGATTTACTCCTTTCAAAGTCAGGTATTGCACTCAGGTGACAAAAGTCATTCAATAGCTCCTAATATCGTAGTGGATCTCCTTCGCTCGGCCTAGTGCAGCAACTCAACATTGCATGGACGCAGCAAGTCGCTGGAAGTCCCCTACAGAAATATTGACCCAACCTGCCTCTATAGCAGTCCATAATTGAAGAAACGTTGGCGGTGCTGGATTTTATGAACGAACTGACCTCTCGATTATGTCCAATAACTCAACGATGGGATTCATGTCGAGCTATGTAGGTGGCCAAATCATTCGCTAGAATTGTTCAGAACGTTCTTCAAAACAAACTCGAACAATTGCATCCAGCTGTTACGGCGCATTGTCATCCACAAAAATGCCATTGTTGTTTTGGAAGTCGAAGTCGATGAATGGCTGAAAAAGGTTGAAAGGGTACAGTACCGCCCGACATTGAAAATAGGTACAACGTTCTTCGTTATTCTTGTCACAACAACATATTTTTTGTAATAATAACTCAATTTCACTTAATACCCCGAAGCCGGATACCAGTGTAGGAAAGAATGACAATTTATTCATTTAATTTATCACATGTGCACTCCCACAAAATAAACCCCTACACCCAATTTGGTGAGATCTGCGAAATGAATGAATGTATTGTCGTCTGCTAACCGCAGGTAGTGAATGTGCAATATATGATCATCTTTGAGACGGTCCTTTGGTCACCTTTGGTGGAGCCAAAGAGATGAAATTTAACTGAGCTTTGAGCGCCTGAAATGTGGCTGACCAATGGGTACCATGGTCTCCCCCCACCTTGACGGAGGTGCGAGATGACCTGAAGAATGGCCATTTCTCAGCACTCTGTGGCTGGATCTTGTGTTGGTAAGACCTGTCTCAGGTGTGCTCCGTAAAGACAAAAGAGTGGAGAGAATGGTATGCATGTAGAATACTTAAGAGTAGTTTAGAATAATAATTTCTCTATTTCAGGTACTTTTGTGGGGAGAATTAAATGTCAGGCAGGTAATATTAAGGGGATCGTGGTAATCTTCGGAAGTGACCAACGGTCACAATGAAACCACGTGTAGCAATAAGTTGAAATACACCCGAGTGCTAAAGTTAAGCTGAATTACTGGCGTGTGTACTATAAGTTGGAAATATTAGAGACGAGCACTTCCACATGGTGAGTACTGTGTGAGTCTCAATCTGTGTATGAGACAAAGGATAAAGAGAAGTACTCGTCCATGGTATCAGTTGAGGATTCGCGTGTGTGACGAATACGTTCTTAATATTACTCTGCGTGTTATGTTTCCGTGTGACGCTGGATTCAAACTCTAATACTCTGAGATTAGATTAGATTAATACTAGTTCCATGGATCATGAATACGATATTTCGTAATGATGTGGAACGAGTCGAATTTTCTAATACATGACATAATTAGGTTAATTTAACAACATACTTAAGTTAATATAACAACTTTATTTTTTGTGTTTTTTGTTTTTATTTATTTTTTATTTTTATTTTTTTTATTTTTTAAATATTTTTTTTCTTTTTTTTCTTAATTTATATCTAAAAATTCCTCTATGGAGTAGAAGGAGTTGTCATTCAGAAATTCTTTTAATTTCTTCTTAAATACTTGTTGGTTATCTGTCAGACTTTTGATACTATTTGGTAAGTGACCAAAGACTTTAGTGCCAGTATAATTCACCTCTTTCTGTGCCAAAGTCAGATTTAATCTTGAATAGTGAAGATCATCCTTTCTCCTAGTATTGTAGTTATGCACACTGCTATTACTTTTGAATTGGGTTTGGTTGTTAATAACAAATTTCATAAGAGAGTATATATACTGAGAAGCTACTGTGAATATCCCTAGATCCTTAAACAAATGTATGCAGGATGATCTTGGGTGGACTCCAGCTATTATTCTGATTACACGCTTTTGTGCAATAAATACTTTATTCCTCAGTGATGAATTCCCCCAAAATATGATGCCATATGAAAGCAATGAGTGAAAATAGGCGTAGTAAGCTAATTTACTAAGATGTTTATCACCAAAATTTGCAAGGACCCTTATTGCATAAGTAGCTGAACTCAAACGTTTCAGCAGATCATCAATGTGTTTCTTCCAATTTAATCTCTCATCAATGGACACACCTAAAAATTTGGAATATTCTACCTTAGCTATATGCTTCTGATTAAGGTCTATATTTATTAATGGCGTCATACCATTCCCTCTATGGAACTGTATGTACTGTGTCTTATCAAAATTCAGTGAGAGTCCGTTTACAAGGAACCACTTAGTAATTTTCTGAAAGACAGTATTGACAATTTCATCAGTTAATTCTTGTTTGTCAGGTGTGATTACTATACTTGTATCATCAGCAAAGAGAACTAACTTTGCCTCTTCATGAATATAGAATGGCAAGTCATTACTATATAATAAGAACAACAAAGGACCCAAGACTGACCCTTGTGGAACCCCATTCTTGATAGTTCCCCAGTTTGAAGAATGTGCTGATCTTTGCATGTTACGAGAACTACTTATTTCAACTTTCTGCACTCTTCCAGTTAGGTACGAATTAAACCATTTGTGCACTGTACCACTCATGCCACAATACTTGAGCTTGTCTAGCAGAATTTCATGATTTACACAATCAAAAGCCTTTGAGAGACCACAAAAAATCCCAATGGGTGGTGTTCGGTTATTCAGATCATTCAAAATTTGACTGGTGAAAGCATATATGGCATTTTCTGTTGAAAAACCTTTCTGGAAACCAAACTGACATTTTGTTAGTACTTCATTTTTACAGATATGTGAAGCTACTGTTGAACACATTACTTTCTTAAAAATTTTGGATAAAGCTGTTAGAAGGGAGATTGGACAGTAATTGTTGACATCAGAGCTATCCCCCTTTTTATGCAAAGGTATAACAATAGCATATTTCAGTCTATCAGGGAAAATGCCCTGCTTCAGAGAGCTATTACACAGGTGGCTGAGAATCTTACTTATCTGTTGAGAACAAGCTTTTAGTACTTTGCTGGAAATGCCATTTAATTCCATGTGAGTTTTTGCTTTTAAGCAAGTTTATTATTTTCCTAATTTCAGAGGGAGAAGTGGGTGAGATTTCAATTGTATCAAATTGCATAGGTATGGCCTCTTCCATTAACAGCCTAGCATCTTCTAATGAACACCTGGATCCTACTATATCCACAACATTTAGAAAATGATTATTAAAAATATTTTCAACTTCTGACTTTTTGTTCATAAAGTTTTCATTCAATTTGATGGTAATACTGTCTTCCTCTGCTCTTGGTTGACCTGTTTCTCTTTTAATAATATTCCAAATTGTTTTAATTTTATTATCAGAGTTGCTGATTTCAGACATGATACACATACTCCTGGATTTTTTAATAACGATTCTTGATATAACACAGTAATTTTTATAATTTTTGATAGTTTCTGGGTCACTACTCTTTCTTGCTGTCAGATACATTTCCCTTTTCCGGTTACAAGATATTTTTATACCCTTAGTAAGTCATGGTTTGTTACAAGGTTTCTTACGAGTATATTTAACTACTTTCTTGGGGAAGCAGTTTTCAAATGCATTTACAAACATGTCATGAAATAAATTATATTTTAAATTGGCATCAGGTTCACGGTACACCTCATTCCAGTCTAACTGCTGTAGGCTTTCCCTGAAATTTGCAATTGTTAAATCGTTGACTGAACGTACTACTTTGGAGGACTGTTTAGTATTGCTGAATGGAGCTATGTCATATATTGTAACTAGCTGTGCACCATGATCAGAAAGACCATTCTCAACAGGCTGAGCATTTATCTGGTTAAACTTATCTTGATCTATAAAGAAGTTATCTATCAATGAGCTGCTATCCTTTACCACCCAAGTAGGAAAATCAATAACGGGTGTCAAATTGAAAGAACCGAGTAATACTTCAAGGTCATTTTTCCTATTACCCTCTTTCAGAGAATCTACATTGAAGTCCCCACAAATAATAATTTGCTTCCCCCTGTCTGACAGATAGCACAACAAGGAGTCCAAATTTTTCAGAAATAGATGAAAATTTCCTGATGGGGACCTATATACAGTTACAATTATAAATTTGCCTTTATTTAATTTAAGCTCACAGGCACATGCTTCCATATGTTTCTCTACACAAAACTTTTTTGATTCTATACTTTTTGCACAATGATAACTTTTGACATATATGGCAACTCCTCCTTTCTCCATATTTTCTCTCATTACATGTGCAGAGAGCTTATATCCACTTACATTTACCTTATCCATATCAGTAACAATGTGATGCTCAGACAGGCATAGTATATCTATTTCATTCTCAGCTCCTAAATCTTCTAAACAAACCAGTAGTTCATCTATTTTATTCTTTAAACTCCCAATATTTTGATGAAATATACTTACATTATTTTTAATTATACTTTTATGAGAACCTTTCCTTATTCTAACATTTGCAGTACTCTCCTGTCTGAGTTTCTCATTGTGCTTAGGCCTAGTTCCTATACCAGTGCTCACATGGTGTTCAGAGAGGCAGATTATGTCAACTGGGTTGGGTGACTTTAATTCATCAATGCAATTACCTAGGACTGAGATACAACTTGGTGGAGATAAAATATCTGGTGATTGGTGAAAATTTGTAATTGATAGCTGTGATTGGTGATCAAATGTGCTAGAATTGTGCTGTTTAATTTCTTTCCTAAACTGAAGATTTGTTTCAATCCTGACCTCTCGTAGAACTTGACATCTTTCTGTCTTACCTATCCTAAAAAAGGTGCTGCTCCAACACCTGTAACCACTGGTATTTTACCATTCATGGCAGTGCCTCCCCCCCTTAAATTTCCTGCTATTACCCCAGCCAGTTTCCCCTTCCCTTTCCTGTTGAGATGTAGGCCGTGCCTGGTATAGTCCCACCTACTGAGATAATCAACAGGAACCACACCAATATGAGCCCCCGCACCCGACCCAAGCAGCTGTTCCAACTCCAAATTAACTCTCCCAACAGAAGAGTTCAAATGAGGCCGGTCATGGCGTCTCAGGACAGATACAAATTCAACATTGGTGTGTCTCGTTGCCGACGCAATCTTTACCAGGTCACACTCTATACTGTACCCAGGATCTCTGTCGATGCTGTTCCCTGGCCCTCCCACAATAACCACGGTGTCTTCCCTGGCAAATCCTTTACAGAGTGAACCTAAATCCTCTGTCACCTGATCCAGACTAGCACTTGGTTTGAAAAAAATTGTGACCTGGTATTCTGGTCCTAATTCCTCCTGCAGAAGTTGGCCTACACCTCTGGCATGAGAACTGCCTAACAACAAAACTTTCTTCCTTTTCGATGACTTTCCTACATTCTTTTTCAATTTCCTATTGAAAGTTTGTTGTGTCCTGTCTACACCTACCTATGCTTGAGACTCATCAGTTTCTAACTGAAGCAACAGGTCAAACTTATTTTTGACATTCACCACAAAACTGTCAGACATAGTTCTAGGCCTGTTCCTTCTGCTACCTGTTGCCACTTCCCACCTCTCTTTGCCCTTCTCCCTCCTTAACGTGTCCAGATCTTCCCTAGCCTGATCTAGTTCAGCCTGAAGGGCAGCAATTTTCCCCTCCTGTTCCACTATCTTCCTATCTCTGCTGCAAATCCTACATAACCACTGATGAGCCTGATCCACTTTCCCAACACCCACGCCACTGCAGTCCCCCCAGTGAAAAAAACTACTACATCCATCACACCAAACCCCGGAACTAACAATTCTACGGCAAGTCAGGCACTTCTCACTCATGGCAAAAATAATACTTTAGCTAGAATAAATCAATTAAATCACCGAAAATCAAAAAAGACGTTACAAGAATTTAGCCTATTCACAAATGTATATAAGCAAGTTTCTGATTTAAAATTCCGCTGTTTTTCTGAGATCTGTATTAAAACAATGAAGGTATACGCTATTTATTATATATTTCACTCGATGGAATGAAAAAAAGGACAATTAAACGAGATACTTTAACTTTCATTCTCCAAAAACGTTACGAGAATTAGGCCTATAAACAAATGTATATAGGCAAGTTTCTGATATAAAGTTACGCTGTTTTTCTGAAATCTGTATTACAACAATGAAGTTATACGCTATTTACTGTAGTTTACTCATTTGTTACCGAGAAACTAGTTAAATTACCGTGAAACAAGAAACAAACACGTTTACAAAATTTAAGCCTAAGTGCGACTTTGCGAAGTTACGATCTTTTCGTGTTTTCTGAAAAAATACGCAAAGAAAAGTCAAACCTTTAATGGCAAGACTAAACGATACACTAATGCACGTATTTAATTTGTTGTCGGCGTTAAACTAAATTATATTCCTGTCTAAATCACTTAACTTTCTGGAAATGGTTTCTGGCGTCACTTACTCGGCGGCCATCTTGAACAAGTGTGTGGACACTTTTGGTTAGTTTATTGGACGAATTGATGTCTGTAAACACTTAGTTGAATTTTTGCAAGTAACACTGAAATCGCCACCTAGTAACTTTATCCGAGTGAGTAATTTAATCAATCTTTCAATGCAGATGGGGAAGATATGTGCAGGTTCTTCCCTCAAGAGCATTATTGTAACTGTCGTCCAAATAAATTATTAGTTTCTAACTCCTATCCGAATAAATGAGTGCTGATTTAGCAAGTTCATCAGCAACTTGGTACTAACATATTCTCTGCCTTAACCTTTCTATATTTCCCAAAGACAGCGCAATCCAATATGTCTCATGTATTCGTAGTTAAGTGATGACAGAGCAAACCCACGACAAAGTAATTCGGGAAGACTTGAACGAACCCAGTTCCATGGAACCTCAGTCAGTCACGCTTAGCACTAAACTCATGTCTTTATAGATAAATTCAAAATAATGTAGCGAATGGCCATCGAATACTGTCATTGCAATGAGAGAGGTAGGGTCTAGAAGCTGTTTCTAAATAAAAGTACCATGAGCGGCCACGCAGCTGCTTGCGGCGTCAGGTTTCACCATGATGACTCCTATGACTCACCGTGAAAATGACTTCAGAAGATAGCGGTAGCGCTGAGGTGTCGTAACAAACCATGGTTTTCTCAGTAGTATGGCCGCAGATGCTGAGGTGACGCCCTGCTGGCATAAGTTCAAATAAACGCATTAGCACTGAGGTCGGCATCAAATAAATAGTGTGTCCAACAAACCACTCAAACACAATCATGGGGAGTAGAAGGAAATATTCTGTTGTTGAACAATAGATCTGTAGTAGGAAACTGTGTACGTGAGTAAATAATCAGATACTGTCTACCAACAGCACCTTCCTTAATCGTTGCTTCTGAGTGACAACAGAGATTTCATTGCAGACCATAGGAAACTACCAGAAAGGGCTGAATCACATCCTCCCGGCAAGAGAGAAGTACTGAGTCTCATGTTTTTGACGAACATGGACCTTACCATTAACAGCTACCAATACATAGCCCGAGTTTTTGCACCAATATACTTTTCTCGAAGCTTTCTTACTCCAATGGATTTAACGGTGATGTCATTCTCTGCACCTTCTGACTTTAAGATCGTCGTGGAGTACATATCATTCTGCTGATAAGGTTATAAATTACTCCTAGTAGAATGTTGCGGTCTATTGTTGAAATGGTCAATATTGGTTACACTTAGTAGCGCCTACCTGCTGTTTAACTGGAACTAACAGAGAAGTCAACTTCATCTAACGTTCTTCACCCTGGCAGGAAGATGAGGGAAGAGTGGCTGGCTTACAGGGAGAATGAGTAGAAAAGGGATTATTTTCTCAACATCAGAAGGGAGAATCCTGAGAAAAGAGAAGAGAGTATATCTATCCAGATTATCAGAACAAGCAGAGGCAGAGAGTCACAACAAGAATTCAAGACAACTGCTTCAGTGTATCAAAAATCGCAAACGTGAATTTCAGATCCCACTCTGTTTCATTAGAGATAAGAAATGCAAAGAAAAGAGTGGAAGAAAGATGGAGAGAATATTCTTAGAACCTCTGAATTGTCCAGACCCAGATGAATTGCACCTGTAGGCACTACGAAAGAAAGAAAAGATAAAGAAGAATGGAAAGTGACTTCAGACGTGAAGAGGAAGGAAATCAATTGGGCAGGATATGTAGCCCATATGCCAGAAGAAATACAGGGTAAGAAAGCATGTGAGAGGATAGCAAACATGAGGCTGCACATAGGACGACGAAGACAGCGCTGGATGGTTGACCTGGCGAAGGACCTAGCGTACCTGGAGATTGAAAACACCTGGAAGAACCGAGCACAAAACAGGAAGGAATGGAGAAAGTCTGGAAGCAGCGCGTGGTCTGCAGGTCCTGTGAGCGCTAGGTATGTATGCAATATCTGTGTTACTGTGTTAAACGTTTAACATAACATTATACCTCTTAATGAGTAGGTTGTGGCAGCATGTTAAAATTTTAAATTAGATGAATAATTACGCGAAATACCGAAAATAGACTTTTTGTTACATCCACGCTACTACTGATACCGGGTTATGGGATAGCATTTTAGTAATTTAGACTGGGAAAATGTAATCTGTCTACAAAGGAGATTGCTTTCGTACGATCCATTTTAGAATACAGCTCAAGCTTGTGCCAAATAGGACTAACAGGCGATATTGACCGTATGCAATGAAGGACGTGGAAAGATGTCACGAAGATGCTGAAAAACGTGACTGATTAATACGGGAATATATTACAACGCCCTACGTATCGTTCCAGTAGGAATCTCGGGGACAAAATTAGACTAACTACAGCGTGCACAGTGGCATTTAAATAGTTAATCTTCCATTTCCTCATACTCGAATGGAATGGGTAGAATGGAAACTACCCTCTGGTAAGAACTTCAGAGTGGTTTTCGGAATATCCTGGGAACGAACGTCACGGCGTGGTTCTGTCCTGAGCATCTGTGGAAAATTGTTGAAGGACGGTGAAACCAGCAGCTGGCGAGAAGGTCATGGACGTCCACGCCTCATCGCAGAACGTGGAGAACGGAAATCAGGCGGCAGTCAGTGGCAGATCTGAAGACAAAGTACAGTCAAGGTGCAGGCTCAAGTGTTTCGTAACAAAACGTTCAGCACGCGATGTTGAGCGTGAGGCTGCGCACTAAACGACAACCACGTGCTCCACGTTAAGCTAACGACATTGTCAATTACGATCTTAGTGGGCTCCGGATTATCGATATGGGACGGTGAAACAATGGAAACGCTCAGCCTGGTCGGATGAGTCAGGTTTGTTGTTATACCTGGTCATGGTTGTGTGCAAATACGCCGTTGCCCAGACGAACGACTGCTCGAAACTTGCACTGCGCACAGGACGGCTGCGGATGGGGTCACTATTTTGCTACGAGGACATTCACCTTGGCATTCATGGGATCTGTTGTAGTGACCGAAGACAACATGGCAGCACGGACTACGTGAGCACTACAGGGGGCCATATTTGTCCATTCATGCTTTATGTTTTCCGTGACGACGGTGGCAACTCCAGTAGAATAACTGTGTCACAAGACGAGAACTGTGCTGCAGTGGTTTTAGGAGTATGATAGTGAATTCATTTTGCTGCTTTGGCGGAGCCAACGAGATATATGGGTCCTAAAACGAATTTGTGACGTCATACTAGTCGGCTTGTCTGCCACACTTCGCGATCGCTCGGCTCCATGCAGGACTGACGGGAAATCGATGTGTGACTGAAAAGGTACCCACTAAAAGTCTTAATTTTCTCCTGTTCTGTCGAGAACTTGCACGCATTTAAACACGCAGTCAAGAGTTATCAAACTCGTCTGAAACAGTTACTCGCTCACCGCCGGAGCGGTTGCTGGCACTCGTAAGACACGCAATGTCACGTGCTGTGACGTACACACCACGGTCTGTCTTTCTCGTGGGCCTCACGCCTTGGCCACTCAGTTCGACTGATGTCAACTCGATGGGAGATATCTGTGCCGCTCTGGTTGCCAGCTCCCAGCACAAAAGTCACCAGTCCACAATTCACTGTAAGTGCATGACTATGCTTCGTCTATTTTTATTTTATGTAGTTCTCAGGCGACTCCGTGGTCAGTCATCTATATACATAATATCTGTAAACGAAATATATTAAAACACTAATGAACAGATATACAGGTAAAATACGTTAATACACTGAAGCGCTAAACAAACTGGTATAGGCATGCGTATTCAAATACAGAGATATGTAAACAGGCAGAATACGGCGCTGCGTTCGGCAACGCCTAATTTAGACAACAAGTGTCTGGCGCAGTTGTTAGATCGGTTGCTGCTGCTACAATGACCGGTTATCAAGATTTGTGTGTGTTTGGAAGTGGTATTATAGTCGGAACGTGAGCGATGGGACACGTCATCTCCGGGGTAGCAATGGACTGGGGATTTTCCCGTGCGACCATTTCAAGAGTGTACCGTGAATATCAGAAATCTGGTAAAACATCAAATATCCGACACCGCTGCTGCCGAAATAAAGATCCTGCAACAACAGGACCAACGACCACCGAAGAGAATCGTTCAACGTGACAGAAGTGCAACTCTTCCGCAAATTGCTGCAGATTTCAATGCTGGGCCTTCAACAAGTGTCAGCGTTCGAACCATTCAACTTAACATCATTGATATGGGCTTTCGGAGCCGAAGGCCCACTCGTGTACCTTTGATAACTGCACGACACAAAGCTTTACGCCTCGCCTGAGCTGGATCGAAATTGGACTGTTGATGACTGGAAACTTGTTGCCAGGTCGGACAAGTCTCGTTTCAAAATGTATCGACCGGATGGACGTACACGGACAACCTCATGAATCCATGTACCCTGTATGTCAGCAGGCGACTGTTCACACTGGTGGAGGCTCTGTAATGGCTTGGGGCGTGTGCAGCTGGAGTGATATGGGAGCCCTGATACGTCTAGATACGACTCTGACAGGTGACACGTATGTAAGCATGCTGTCTGATACCTTCATCCATTCATGTCCAGTGTGCATTCCGACGGACTTGGGCAATTAAAGCAGGACAATGCGACACCCTACACGCCTAGAATTCCTACAGAGTGGCTGTAGGAACACTCTCCTATGATTAAATACTTCCGCTGGCCACCAAACTCCCGAGACATGGACATTATTGAGCATATCTAGGATGCCTTGCAATGTGCTGTTCAGATGATATCTCCACCTCTTCGTACTCTTACGGATTTATGGACAGCCCTGCAGGATTCGTGGTGTCAGTTCCCTCCATCACTACTTCAGACATTAGTAGAGTCCATGCCACGTCTTGTTGCGGCACTTCTGCGTGCTTGCTGAGGCCCTACACGGTATAGGCAGGTGTACCAATTTCTTTGGCTCTTCAGTGCAATTAGTGTAAAATACAACATGTACGTCTACAAGGAGATTGCATGCATTGTAATCCACCAACGTCTCTTGTGTAGTTGGTTTCGGTTCTACTAAAAAGGTATCTGGGGTTACATATGCTGCAACGTGTGTAGGTGCTAATAGTATATCGTCTGTGTAGAAAACGGTTCTCAGAGGTCTACTTTGCGTAAATTTAACCGTGAATTTTGACTATTTAATCTCAAAAGAACCCGTTTTACTTCCAACATTACCAAAAATATCCACGTCAGAGTTTGTTAATAAACTCCGAAAGAATTTGAAACACGAAAATATACCGTAAATAATTTTGTAAATGATAGTGAAACAGAACAGGCGATAATACTATCTTACGTAGCATTGCTATGGCCAGAGACCTGTTAGACGTAATTGTTGTAATGTAGGCTCAATTTCGTACGTGTGCGACTATAACACCTCTTACACGTGCGATTCCATTATAAACGTCCTACACAGTTTTAAAACAGTATGATACTCACCTTGGTTCGCCGAACGCAGAGCTACAGTCCATGTACTTTTATGAATCACTATCGCAAATTCACAGTTCTGGAGAAAACCATACCACATATAACAAACAGTTTAAAAGGCTCCAGGTTGACAGGTAATGTTTTAAAGCGCGGAAACTCATTGTGTTGCACACAAGATAATAAATTCAAAGTACATTAGTTAGCACAACTCAGCTACACAAATGCATTGCAAAGAAGATGAAACATACATTGAAAATTTCTTTAGTTCGCTTATAAATTGCTTATATTATTTCAGGATGGTTCAAATGGTTCAAATGGCTCTGAGCACTATGGGACTTAACATCTGTGGTCATCAGTCCCCTAGAACTTAGAACTACTTAAACCTAACTAACCTAAGGACATCACACACATCCATGCCCGAGGCAGGATTCGAACCTGCGACCGTAGCGGTCACGCGGTTCCAGACTGAAGCGCCTAGAACCGCACGGCCACACCGACCGGCTATTTCAGGCAATCCACGGTATTTACACACTCTTAAACTTTGTCTCATAATGTCCACGTTTAAATTTATTTTGGATTGTGATCGAAAAAGAAGAACACGACCATAAATTTTCGTGTTTTTCTGTCTAGTACGACTACGCAACCCACGCGCGTCCGCCACCGCACTGCTCGCTATCACTGTTCGACTGGCACTATCGGTATTGCACTCGCATCATAGTTCACACAACAGTGCTGCGTATTACGTTTAGTTTTCCACAGAGAATTTCATATAAACATTACAAAGAAGATGAAACACACACTGAAACTTTTGTATACCCAGTTCAAAAGAGATTCGTGTAGTAATATAAATAAGGTAATCAAACAGTTACATTTCATACTAGTGGACAAGAAGCTACTTTAAGGCATCAATGATACACGTCAGAGTGAAAGACAGCAACGAAAAGAAATAGGAAAAAAACTGCCTATCGTAATTTGCAATATCTTCACGGTATAACATTTCTTAGTAACCCTGCTGACCTGTGCTT
This sequence comes from Schistocerca serialis cubense, assembly GCF_023864345.2. Classification (NCBI taxonomy): domain Eukaryota; kingdom Metazoa; phylum Arthropoda; class Insecta; order Orthoptera; family Acrididae; genus Schistocerca; species Schistocerca serialis. The sequence goes on from NC_064638.1 coordinate 711,101,812, forward strand.
CCAGAACACACAGCCAAAGCAAATGTAAAGGAAGGAAGAAAGATTACGGGCTAACCTCCCGTCAACGTCGAGATCATTAGAGACCTAGCGCAGGCTCTGATTGTTTCAAGGATGGGGAAGGGAATGGGCCGTGCCTCTTCAAAGGGATCATCCCAGCATTTCCCTGGAGCGATTTCGGCAAAACACGGAAAACCTAACTCTGGATGGCCAGAGGCGGATTTAAATCACCGTCCTCTCGATTGCGAGTTCTGTTTACTAATCATTGCGCCACCTAGTCCGGACGAACTAAATGTGGTATATGTTTTCCCTTCAACCTTGTCAGCCAGAGTAGATCATTCTGGGGACGGACTGTGAAGACAAGATTCAGCATTGGTAGAACTTCTTATGAAGGGATTGTACGAATTATTGAAGTATGACAGAGGTATGGTGTTCCTATGATCTGCCAGTAGCGATTCTTCTCTTCTTATATCTGAGAGTGCTTGTCTCGACTGAGACCAATTAATGGACGACATGAATATCTGTTACAGAATAAAAAAATTTCCTGCTTAAGAAATAGGAGACTACTAACCCATAGTCTCATTCGCTTCATGCAGATACGAAGCAATGTCAGACATTCGCTAATATCACATATTGCGTTAGGATACAGCAACCGCTGCTGATTCTCATTTTTCCGTAGCTTTTTCACTGTTGCAAAAAATCCTATGTCTTCTGTTACAGTCAGTATATTTCATTTTAATGCACTATATTCTGACTGCTCTCGAAAAACCGGTAAATCAGACGTGTATGTCCGGAAGCGATTATTCTTTTAAGTGAATGCACGAGCCACCTGTAGTTTTAAGATTGCTGCAAGGGATGAAAGAGCAAAAAAGTTGGGACAAAGTAGCCATTTGCAGGTAGGGAACAGTTCAGCTGCATTCTAAACGTCCGTATTGGTTTCCCTTAGTGCCAAAAATATGCAGGACTCCATTAAGCGGTTATAGTTTGCCTAAGACTTTTGATTTCAGTGAATTGCTATTGAAATGTAGAGAGATTACAATAATTGCCTTTAATGAGGCCGAATTATTCCGGAAATGGACTACTGATTATTTGTAAGGACAGATGAACTGCATAATTTGAGAACTTAGAAAGGTTTATGTTGCAGTAACCGGTCCCAAAGAGAAAAATTGCGAAACGTAACCTATTTAAAGCAGATGCAAAAATAATTTAGCAGTATTTGAGGTCAGTGCTGCTGCAATAATTTCAACAAAAAAAAAAAAAAAAAAAACGAAAATGGCGATCTTTTTATTGCTCTCAGCAGCAGGCGAAGAAGCGTCATCATCTGTATTGAACAATGAGGAAACTATTGAATGATGAAGCAACTATTTAAGAACTACATTCGTATTATAAGACTCAGTAAGGATCCCATTGCAGAGGGACGGTTAGAAAATTTATTCTGCCCAACAACGAGTCAGAATTTTAAAACACCGGCCTCCTTAGCTATGTAATGAATGTGAAGTCATTATCCTCGAAGATTATGCCTACGGTCTGCTACAAAGTTTCCTGAAACCACAATGATCTTCGTATTGTAGGGAGACAGCTAGTATTCAAGGCTAACAGGGATATCGCTCTGTGTCTCAAGACCATGAAACAAACTTCTGCAGTCATCGTAGAGAAAGTTGCGATTATCTATGAAGGCGTGTACAGCGCGGTATACTCTTGCGAGGCTAGTTGAGAACGCCTTATTATTCATGGTGCTAGGCAATAACAGTAGTTAGTAGGAGCAAGACTGGGAAACCCGCTTTCTCACGGAACAGACTCATCGCACTCCGCGATGCTCAGCGTTCCTGTCTAGTTTGAAGTGGACTAAGAGTTGATTATATCTGAATCTATTCGTACTAACAAACCACTGCCAAGTGTATAGTGAAGGGTAGGCATACCGCTGTTATTTGCTGGCCTTGTTTAGCCATTCACGGAAAAAATCGACTTTCTGTCCGCCTATAATCTCTTTAATTTTATCTCAGTGAACTCCGCTTGGTGTGTACAAATAACGGAACAACAGCTTTTACGTATATTTTATGAAGACAGTTCTCGGATTTTGAGAAGTAGCCCCTCACTTGATGTAATTCGCTCTCTTTGGCAACTCTTTCAATAAATATTGTCGATTATTTACCGAAGGATATCGAGGTGGTAGGATAGGATTCTGTAATTTGCGTATCTCTGAGCTGCCACTGTTCAGTCTTTGCGAGGTGGCAATGGCAAGAAATAGACGTCTAATACTCATGCAAAGGTCACAAGTGTGTTTTCCGTACCAATAAATTCCGCACTCCCAGAGAATCACAATATGGCATCTATTTTACAACCCGTACCGCCTTGACGTTTTCTCAGTTCACTCGATTCAGGGAGACGAGGCCGCTGTATCATATCTTCGTATAAAGACAGACGCAGTGCCATGTCACTCATAGGTACATTTTTGTCGGAGGAACAACGAAGTCTGGTGGTTCTTTAACTGAATATGTCCATATTATGACTAAACGACAGCTGTACGATTACCGATTCAAATTCGCTATATTTCATCTCAGGATTAGATGACTGTGTGCGTGAAAGCTGTGTACTTATGTCAGACATAGTATGTAAATCATTAGGCTTCTTCCCCATAAGTAACCCAATTTTTTTTGGCGATGGGTAACCTAGAGCCTTTTTTATTTTAGTTCTGTTTTGAAAACCCGTCCAGAAACTCCTCATAAGGTCCGACGGTACCGACCGACCGCCGTGTCATCCTCACACGACAGGCGTCACTGGATGCGCATATGAAGAGGCGTGTGATCAGCATACCACTCTCCTAGCTGTTGTCAGTTTACGAGACCGGAGTCTCTTCTTCTCAATCAAGTAGCTCCTCAATTCCCTTCACAGGGGCTGAGTGCACCTCGCTTGCCACCAGTACTCGGCAGATCCGAACGGTCACCCGCCAAAGTGCCTGCCAAACCCAACAACCCTTGATTTCGGTTATCTCACGGAAACCGGTGTTACCACTGCACCAAGGTCCCTTTGACTATTAGTTTATTTGATTTAACTATACAGAAATAATTGAAAACAGTTAACCGATTTTAAATTTTGGGTACTTGACGGCAAATTACTATGTGAAGGTATGTGTGGAGTTGGGAGAAATCGAGTGAGATTTTATGCCACGTAGGGACTTCAGAAAGCAAGTTACATGTGTTGTCACATGCTAAGTTCATTGTGCAACAAGTGGCTCATTGTCAGAAGAGCGTACATGTTCACGGTTTCCTGCAACGATAGTTTTGCTTCGGTACGGACAACAGGTGCGTAACAGTGTGCAACTGAAATGGTACGGCAACTGGAAACACACTCCAAAGCTGAAGTACGCGGGACAGCATTACCCGTATTCTTGCAGGTAACACGTCTAAATTGCACAGAGATTCACTGTGAAATTCTGGCTATATCTGGACCAAATGCAATGCCGCATCCAGCCTGTTGAAATGATGTCAACAATATGACGAATGCCACACAGACATAGATGATGCTGATTGGGAAGTCCAGTTTACACTATGTGATTTTCATCTTTTCAGTAATCTGAAACTCCATGTAGGAAGAAAGAAATTTTCCAACGATGAAAACGTTCACACAGCGATTCTCGAACGGCTGTGCGATCAGGGAGCGGATTTCTACCGTCAAGGAATTAAACGAGTGGTAGAACGTTCCGATCATTGTTTACAGCGACCTAGGGACTACTTTGGAAAACAGTGCTACGTATCTGCATCATTTTGAAGTGTAGCGCAGCGTTCAACAGAAGTCAATTTGTCTACCAAATAAAGTGTAAGAAACAATGGGAAATCCAGGATGGAATGGCTTCAGCTGCCAGAGACCGTGGTCATGAGTGCCTGAGTTACGTTTGCGTGAGTGTGAGTGTATGTGTCTATTGTCTACTTTCGACAAAGGCCTTGTCAGCCAAAAGCTTATTTTGTGACAGTTTTTTCGTTGTGTCTACCTGCGACTCAGCATCTTCGCTATATGGTGAATAATACTGTATAACATTTTTTTTTTTTTGAGTTCCGTCGTATTAATGTTCGCATTTTAACTGATTTTGATGTTTAACCAGAGTGTCAATAATTTCACTTATCACAGTAGAATAGTGAAATTTTGTGAAATTTTTTGTTCCAGACGTTAGATATCAAATGTATCGTTCTTTAACATTTACTAGTCCCGGGAAAAAGCAAACAATTCTTCGCAACTTGAGTTAGGATGAAGAAACTCTCGTCTCTTTAGTAAACTGTTCTGTCGTACGTCATCGAAGAGCTTGTAGCTGATAAGAGTGCGAAACATGATGATTATCGTAAATGTGGAAGGCGCAAATGTAAACCGATCATTTTTTTTGGAAGAGCAAGACAAAAAATGATTAGATGAAGAGAAACAAACTGCAGTGTCCTATTTTCCGCTAACGCAGTGGTGCTAGAGATGAAGAGAGACCGAATTTCGTATTTTTGGTACTAATGGACAATGCAGCTCATTCGATAACACTGAGAAAGTTACTGTAATTTTTTAGGACACGATCAGAACAGCACGTACGTCACAGGTAATGAGGCTTCACCTCGCAAAATCATGATAATTTGCTTGTGTGCAATTACAGCCGTTCCTGTTTCCCAAACTTCGACCACATAGCTTCACATTCTCTGACAGCGAAGTCACGAAAAAGACAGGGACGATGTGAAGCATCTGCTGCCGTGACCGCAACATAGTGGATATATTTTCACAACACCTGCATCTCGTGCTCAGCGTAAATGCACTATACAACTATTTGCCTTGATTTTTTTTCTCATCACTCTGCATCGAACGAAGTGAGCAAAGGAAAAACGACTGATGGACGGAACGTCAGAACCGAGGTCTTTGGAAGCCAACACTAGCTCGTTTACGACAGGGTGTATGAGGGAGGTGACTGTGGCCTACTTTCTGGTAGCATAGGACCATTAGACACAAGTAATAACGGAAAGCAAAAGAAAACGTGCATGAAAATATGTGGAATTATATCATCCTTGTCACAACGACAGTGCTATTTCTCTCGATCTGTTATGTTTATTTGCTGTAAACTGCAAAAGATATATAGAATGTTTTTTACCCTTTTCTTTGCTCGTTCTCTATGTTGTGCGTCAAGCTAAAATCAGACGCATGTGCAATAACGAAACAAATTTCCGCAGTGACACTTTGAGGAAGGTCCTTGTCGAGACCGTTCGTCTTCTTTGACATATTATACTGAAAGAAGGAAAGAGAGAGAGGAGAAAGCACATGCGCCGACATGCACCCTATTTCTCTAGAAAATTGCCAGTGAAGCCGCCGTGAGCAATTTCTTCTTTCAGCATATGTATATACGTCATATGGCCTCACAGGATGATGATTTTAGACAAGCATCTATTCTCGTAGCCGACCAAATATGGATATTTTTTCCACCTCCACGACTGCCACTCACAGTCTCAACATCGAATGTTCCTCGGATAATGTGTAGACTTATCCTGTCGGTATAAGTAAGGAATTAATGTCATCTCAAGCCTGTGTTGCTATTAAACAAGGCTATGCACAAATTAAATACCTCTGTAGGCTCTCTATTTTAATGTGATTTGCTTATACACTATAAGTGCACCGATGTACTGCAGAAGAATAGTGAACCGTTGGCAAATATAAACCGTGACCCACAGAAATTTAAGCTACAGACGTATGAGAATAGTCGAAAAAGAAAATTAGAAATAAAAGAAGTAAAAAAAAAATAGCATTGCTAAATATTCCGCAGGATCTCAGTTTTTCCGAGGACACTAACTAACTGAAAAGCAGTAGTCTTAGCGTTCGCCGTCAATTCGAGGATTGATATACGTGTATATACAAGATGAACCACTTAATTTAGGCACTCCAAAAATATTTCCAACATGGTCCTGGCGAACGAAAGAAAATTTGCAACAGATATTAATAAATGGAGTGGAAGTAATTTGATGTGTTTGTAACAATTATATTTCTTTTATCTATTTGCACACTTAAGCAATTATACTTTTTTAAGTGGTTAACGGCATTCGAAACCTCATGGAACGAAAAATTTCAGTGATACAGTGGTAGTCAAGGCTTGCGCTAAATGGGTTCCAAAAATGTTAGATAACTTTTTAAATACATGATCCAAGGCAGAACTCCATAAAGTCCTTTTCTGTTACGCGTTTTGCAATGCCTTCGTAACTTGACATAAACCTTGTGTAGATTCTAGCTAACAACAGAGGACAGAGTTTCTGTCCTTTCTGAATTTCGCCCAGTCCTGAGTGTCACAAGTGCAGGGGTCTGACACCATTTCCACCATCGGACCGACCCCTGTTTATCGACGTTTACGCCTTCAACAGAGGAGAGATGATCTCTAGACGCCTGCCTTGGCACTTGTGTCTGGAAAATCACCCAGCTGTTTTCACTTGCATTTCACTGAAAACATTTACAAACGCTGCATCAGTGATTTACCCTCCACGTGATGTTCTGGATGCTCTCAAAAACCATAGTTACTTCAATACCTTGAATCATAAAAAAGATGCAGGTGCTACGTAAACAGCAAATTGCTCGCTCGAAATTTCGTTTCTACACCCAGAATCATTTGCATCCAAGTGAAGTGGGCACACTGAGCTCGCATTCTGTAGGGTTGCAGTTCAAATACTTATTATGCCATCAACATTTAGGTTTTTCTTGATTTACCTAAATTGCTTACGATATATGTTGAAATCGTTCCTTTGAAAGGAGACGGTCGATTGCTTTCCACCCCCGTTACTAATCTAAAAATGCTGCATCCTCAGTGACCTCATTTTTTAATTTCGGACTTTGATTTTGTGATCAACTAGCCATTCGTACTTTACACTACAGATGGGCGATCCACTCCTGAACTGATTCCTTTCATGGAGTGAGCAATCAATGACTCAGAAGAATGGAGCCTTACCTCTTCAGGTCCGAAAATCCTCTTCAGTTACGTCAGTGTGCAGAACGATGATTCCAGACCATACTGCTGCAGTAGCATCCCACCATAGATGATGAATTACTCATCTTGACATGGCTTATTCTGCAAAAAATATGCTACAGTACATACAGCGTGTAATGCGGATATGAGGGGCGTGGGGTCAGCACACCCTTCTCCCGGTTGTTATGGTGGTATTCTTGACCGAAGCCGCTACTGTTCCGTCGAGTAGCTCCTCATTTGGCATCACGAGGCTGAGTGCACCTCGAAAAATGGCAACAGCGCATGGTGGCCTGGATAGTCACCCATCCAAGTGCTAAACACGCCCGACAGCGCTTAACTGCGATGATCTCACGGGAACCGGTGTAGCCACTGCGGCAAGGCCGTTGCCTTATTAACGGATTTGGCATCATTAAAATATGGGATGACTGCAAATCATGCAGCTAAGGCAGAATTTGGGTACCAGCCTGATATTTACCTGGTGGGGTGTGGGAAACCACCTAGAAACCACTTCCAAGCTAGCTGGCATATCGACACTCGCCATTAATCCACTGACCAGATTCAATCTAGGGTTGGCACACCACCCCATCATGGTTGCAGTGCTTTAACACACACAGCTATACGGGCGAGTTTATATAAATGTGTTTATGCAGCTCATTGGCCTGAATAGCTTTAGCAGGCATGAAAAAATAGAAAGCTAAGACAGGTCAATCGCTTGGAACACTATGTTAACACAGAAAACACTTCCTCGCCTTTTATTTCTGCTTTTGATTTGAAGAGACAAATTGCAAGGAGGTGCCGCTTTGGCCCATTCAAAACTTCACTACGAGAGACAATGCTCTGCAAAGCGGAAGCGCCCTGCTCCCCTACCGCTCCCGAATCAGCATGGTGCAGATCACCGATGATTCATGAGTTATTGCGCCCTTGGCACAGTCACTAATTCGGCTCCCAGTAACCGCTCACCGATCCTGACTCCACATGGATCAGGCCGCAAGGGATGTCAGGAGACACCATGCTCTTTGCATTCTTGTCTCACTAACTAATTCAGCTCAGAGTGATCTTCAGTCGTTCACTGAGTCAGCTGACAATTCAACTTGAACCTTTGACACACTGCTCTCCATTCCATTCAAGTCAGCCTATGCTTTTGAACCTTCGATATGTCCCTTGGTTTGCAAATTCTGTAAACCAAATTGTGCAACATGCTATATAGAAGTCAGTAACGAAAACTGCTGATGATACCAAAAGAGCAGTTATATTTTAAAATAACAATCCTTTTTCCTTAAGAAAATCTGCTGCAATACGATGAAATTAAAAGAAAGAACACTCACCTATCAAATATCGTTATAAAAGGTGGGAGTTGTTCACTTTGGATGGTGTTCGACGATACTGTCAATCAGCTCCAAGGAACCCACAGACTGGGACGTGCAGCAATTGTCAAACTAGACAATATTGCTACATCATTTTGTAAATGACAATTGTTTTTAATTTCAGAAAGTAGAAAATAATGTCAATATGTTTCAGTTGTTATATTACGTATTGTTTCCAATAAAATTACAAAAAAGTAACAAGAATCAACTATTTTTATAATTTTCCAAACCCTTATTCAGAATTTTGTTGTGTTACTTCTATTTTTAGTGTGGAAGGAATGTAGGACTTTTGGGAAATCTTAAAGTTATGAGGTATGTGATGAGAAATTGTTAGTCTTCTTCGTATATTCTTTCAAAAAGAGGGAAGGTTCATTTCTTGCATTTATAACACTAAGTGAATGGCGTGTGGTGAGTCATGGAAACGAGTTAATTCATGCCAGTAAGTATGTGGCTCTGATCCAATCTCTGCAAAGAATAGCTCTGGTCATCTCTAATTTACATATGTAAACAACAGTGATTTCATTTTTGAGTACATATGCTGCCATGCAGCAGACCCAGGATCGATTCCCAGCCAGGTCGGAAAATTCCTTCACTCGGAGACTGGGTGTTGTGTTATCATCATTTCATCATCAAGTACATACATGTCACCCAATGCGGCGTCAACCGAAATGAATTGCAATTCAATGGCCGAACTTTCCTAGGTGTGTACTCCTGGCCACCAGTGACATATGACCATTTCATTTCAGTGACTTTTGGGTGTTATCTAGGAACAATGATATACATATAACAGCATTACTGACATTAAATATGAGAACAATTAAATTAATTTACATCGTAAAGTGTTAGTGGTTCATGGTGTGGGTTCCTGTAGTCATGTCCTAGTTCATGAACCACGGTCAACGTATGAGTGGTCAAGTAAGTGGTCCTGACAGTCGGGAAACCAGTTACTTTGGAATAAGGCTGGGCATCTCGGACATATTCTGAGTCGTGGTCACCTTTGTGCTCATACGGCAAAGACTACCAAATCCACCGGTTAGTCCCTCAACCGTTAGGGGTAAAACTCAATGGGACTCGGGGCAAGCAAGGCTAGCAACCTGCTTCCCTGTTACTTTAAATATGATGCTGGCAACAATCAGAGCAAAATGCCTCGGACCTTTGGAGGTGACGGAGTCCCACCTCTAACTGACAAACCAGGGACTACTAAGATACGACTTGGCAAACAAATGGTAATGAGATGGGGAGCTATTAATATCAATGGGGGCTACTCTGGGAAGAAGGTAGAGCTGGCAGAGGCTGCAAGTAAGATGGGGCTGGACGTTTTAGCTGTTAGTGACATTCGGGTAAGGGGTGAGACAGAAGAGGAAGTGGGAGAATACAAGGTCTACCTGTCAGGAGTCAAAGCAGGAATAGCACAATGGGGTGTAGGGATTTACATCACGAAAGAAATGGAACCCAGCGTAGTTGCAATAAGGTATGTAAACGAACGACTAATGTGGATAGATTTGACAGTGTCTAGCAAGAAAATTAGGATTGTGTCAGTATATTCGAATTGTGAAGGGACAGATCAAGATGAGATGGATAGTTTCTATGAGGCACTCAGTGATGTAGTTGTTAAAGGACAAGAACAGCTCATGGGTGATTTTAATACCGGGATTGGAAATCGAACAGAAGGGTATGAAAAGGTTATGGGTAAATTTGGAGAGGATATGGAGGCCAACAGGAACGGGAAACAACTCTTGGATTTCTGTGTCAGTATGGGCTTAGTAATCACAAGCTCATTTTTTAAACATAAGAACATTCACCGGTATACTTGGGAAGGCAGGGGAACCAGATCTGTCATTGACTATATAATAACAGATCAGGAATTCAGGAAGGCTGTGAGGGACACACGTATATTCAGGGGATTCTTTGATGACACTGATCATTATTTAATCTGCAGTGAAATTGGGATTGTGAGGCCGAAAGTGCAGGAGGTCAGGTCCATATGCAGGAGGATAAGAGTGGAGAAACATCAAGATAAGGGAATCAGGCACAAGTACATAACAGCGATCTCAGAAAGGTACCAGTTAGTTGAATGTAGTCAATTAAAGTCATTGGAAAAGGAATGGACAAGGTACAGGGACGCAGTACTAGATGTGGCTAAAGAATGTCTTGGTATAGTAGTGTGTAAAAGTAGGATGAAGCAAACAGCTTGGTGGAATGACACAGTCAAGGCAGCCTGTAAAAGGAAAAAGAAGGCGTATCAAAAACGACTACATACTAGAACTCAGGTAGACAGAGAAAGTTATGTTGAAGAAAGAAACAAAGCCAAACAGATAATTGCAGCATCCAAGAAGAAATCTTGGGAAGACTTTGGAAACAAGTTGGAGACTATGGGTCAAGCTGCTGGAAAACCATTCTGGAGTGTAATTAGCAGTCTTCGAAAGGAAGGTAAGAAGGAAATGACAAGTATTTTAGACAGGTCAGGAAAACTTCTGGTGAATCCTGTGGATTCCTTGGGCAGATGGAGGGAATATTTTGGAGAGTTGCTCAATGTAGGTGAAAATACGATCAGTAATGTTTCAGATTTCGAGGTAGAATGGGATAGGAATGATGATCGAAATAGGATCACAATTGAGGAAGTGGAGAAAATGGTCAATAGATTGCTGTGCAATAAAGCAGCTAGGGTGGATGAAATTAAGTCGGAACTCATCAAATACAGTGGAATGACAGGTCTTAAATGGCTACACAGGATAATTGAAATGGCGTGGGAGTCGGGACAGGTTTCATCAGATTGGACAAAAGCAGTAATCACACCAATCTTTAAACATGGAAACAGAAAAGATTGTAACAACTACAGAGGTATCTCTTTAATCAGCGCTGTGGGTAAAATCTTCTCAGGCATTGTTGAAAGGAAAGTGCGGCAAATAATGGAGAAGTGTTATGAGTGGAACAGGGAATTGTATCTGTGCTTTATAGCTCTAGAAAAGGCATATTTCCTAGGAGGAAGTTATTGTCTATTCTACGAGATTATGGAATAGGAGGCAAACTTTTGCAAGGAATTAAAGGTCTTTACATGGATAGTCAGACAGCAGTTAGAGTTGACGGTAAATTGAGTTCATGGTTCAGAGTATCAGGGGTAAGACAAGGCTGCAACCTGTCTCCACTGTTGTTCATATTATTTATGGATCATATGTTGAAAACAATAGACTGGCTGGGTGAGATTAAGATAAGTGAACACAAAATAAGCAGTCTTGCATATGCTGATGACTTAGTTGTGATGGCAGATTCGATTGAAAGTTTGCAAAGTAATATTTCAGAGCTAGATCAGAAATGTAAGGACTATGGTATGAAGATTAGCATCTCCAAAACGAAAGTAATGTCAGTGGGAAAGAAATATAAACGGATTGTGTGCCAAATAGGAGGAACAAAGTTAGAACAGGTGGACGGTTTCAAGTACTTAGGATGCATATTCTCACAGGCTGGCAACATAGTGAAAGAACTGGAAGCAAGGTGTAGCAAAGCTAATGCAGTGAGCGCTCAGCTACGATCTACTCTCTTCTGCAAGAAGGAAGTCAGTACCAAGACTAAGTTATCTGTGCACCGTTCAATCTTTCGACCAACTTTGTTGTATGGGAGCGAAAGCTGGGTGGATTCATGTTACCTTATGAACAAGGTTGAGGGTACGGATATGAAAGTAGCTAGGATGATTGCAGGTACTAGTAGATGGGAACAACGGCAGGAGGGTGTCCACAATGAGGAAATCAAAGAAAAACTGGGAATGAACTCTGTAGATGTAGCAGTCGGGGCGAACAGGCTTAAATGGTGGGGTCATGTTACACGCATGGGAGAAGCAAGGTTACCCAAGAGACTCACGGGTTCAGCAGTAGAGGGTAGGAGGAGCCGGGGCAGACTAAGGAGAAGGTACCTGGATTCGGTTAAGAATGAATTTGAAGTAATAAGTTTAACATCAGAAGAAGCACCAATGTTAGCACTGAACAGGGGATCATGGAGGAATTTTATAAGGGGGTTATGCTCCAGACTGAACGCTGAAAGGCGTAATCAGTCTTAAATGATGATGATGACGTAAAGGGTAAAATTTCATAAATTTGTAGTAAAATTCGATGTATGAACTCTAATATGTGTAGTATAGTATTTTATCCAGGCTCAGCAACTGTAGTCATAATCAACGAAATAATAAGTAACCAGTTGCGGAAAAGAAATTTAATTACCTTCTGATGAGGGGCACTAACACCCAAACCTCCAGATGTCAGACACTCAGATCGGTACCAAACATTGTACGTGGATAGAGAATCAACCAAACCTCCGATTTCATTCGTGCTTTGTGCTGTCGTCCAGCAGAACGGGGGTAAACGTTAATTAAAACTAACACCAGATTCACACAGCATACGAGGAGCGTAACTGGGAGTAACTGCTACGTATAGCTTTCGTGGGGAAAGCGTTGGATCGTCGTACAATGGGTCCTGGGTTGAATCTGCAATGACGATTTTTTTTTTTTACTGTATTACGCTAGAAAGTGTTATGTACGACATCATGTTTACGACACGTAATTGGACTGAAATGTTCAAATGGCTCTAAGCACTATGGGACTTAACATCTGAGGTCATCAGTCCCCTAGATTTAGAACTACTTAAAACTAACTAACCTAAAGACATCACAGAAAGCCATGCCCGAGGCAGGATTAGAACCTGCGACTGTAGCAGCAGTGCGGTTCCGGACTGAAGTGTCTAGAGCCGCTCGGCCACAGCGGCGAGCTGGTTGATTGGAGTTTACAGCAATTGTCTCTTGGCAGTCCGCTTTCGCTTCGTTTCTTTGAAAGTAGTAATCCTGTGGAGTACATTTGTAGTTTCACAGAATACACAATCAGAACAGAAAAATAAAGAAACAATTGCATCACACGTGCATGAGTAATAACAATAAGTAAAAATAATAATAGCACTAATAGTAGTAATAATAAACAAAATAATAAGATCAATAATAATTACGTAAAGTTCAACTAACGAAGCAAAAGCAGACTACCACAAGAAACTGCTACAAACTCCGGAATGTTCTTTTACCTGTCAGGAAAATGTTCTCTCATAAAACAGTTTCAGGAGTAAAGAGATAAAAAAAATTGTCTCCTGTGGGGATTAAACCAGGGACGTTTGATACAAGGTTCTCAATCCCTACTAACTCACCCAGAACAATTTACAGCAGAGCTACCAACTGTTTATCCGTGCTCCGTAGCTCTGGTGATAGGTTTAACTATCAAAAATGATTCAAATGGGTCTGAGCACTATGGGACCTAACTTCTAAGGTCATCAGTCCCCTAGAACTTAGAACTACTTAAACTTAACTAACCTAAGGACATCACACACATCCATGCCCGAGGCCGGATTCGAACCTGCGACCGTAGCGGTCGCGCGGTTCCAGACTAGTGCCTAGAACCGCTCGATCACTCCGGTCGGCGTTTAATTATCATTTACGCACGTTCTACTGGACGGCAGCACATAGCACGAATTAACTCTGTGTTTTGGTTGATTCTCTATCCACATACAAAGTTTGATGCCGATCTGAATATCTGACATCTGGTGATTTGGGTGTAAGTTCCCGAAAGTGGTAAATAAATTAAACTTCTTTTATGCAACTGGTTGCTTATTATTTCGTTATTTATATCTGAAATGAATGTCTGTTCGGCCTTCTGTCATTTTGGGGTAGTTAAATGTGTATCCGTATGTGATCTCGCAGTGCAGATTTCCAATTTTCGGGTGCTTTATTATATGGACAGACAATTTTTAAAATGTTTAGATGTCAAAGTAACGTCGTTCACCCTCTGTAGCACTCCAGTGAGAAACTAAGGAAATGAAAATAATAAAATTAAAAAAACACAGTGTAAATGCTGTAGAACGTCCTTCAAACAAATTCTCGCTTTTTTACTCCGATCCGCAACACATTTTCTTTCGACATCACGTCATCCACGTTCATTTATCATGTAGCCGTTGGTGTATTCAGATCGCTACGTCCTCCCCGCTCTACCCCTTTTTTATTAGATCTGAACGCCTCCTCGCCTCCTCCTTTCCTGCGCCCGTCCTTCACCTTTCCGTGCGAGGGAACGTCATCGTGACGCCGCCGTCATCTCACAAAAATGGAGCAGCAGCGCTCACCCGAAATGTTTGCGTGCCGGCCACTGGCGGCGGCGGCGTATTTTAAGTCGGTGCGCAGCCGCACATTCATTACAATAATACGGCCGGCCGTTACGGAGGAGAGAAATTTCCGCACGTCGTTGGATGAGGGAAGGATAATAATGCAACATCGTGCATAGGCATTAGCCTCCCCGCGCCGCCACGCCGCCCGTGGCCATCAGAACCGGAGTACCGCGCCGCTCGTCCTGACAGGTAATTACAGTAACGGAAACAGGATGTGCGCCGGCGAGTCCTTGGCGGGACCGTGGCGGCTAGGTGGGGGGCAGGGCGCTGCTGGCGTAGTCCTCTCCACCGTCCCGGCGCTCGCGTTACGCATCCAGCGGCGCGCGTAATAACCGTTAATCACGGAGCTACGCTCGCCAGACGGTACGCGCTGCCCCAGTTGGCGAGCCTGGCCCCTACCGAGAGTGAAACGCCTGGAATTTGCCTCTCCTCCCTCTTCCTCCTCCGCCTCACCTCACGCAATGTTTTTTTTCCCCCGTGCTGCTCCTCGTTTTACCGCCGGCCCGGCGCATCCCACGGCAGGCCGGTTGCGCAAGGGTCACGCACACACTGGTTGCCCGGCAACGCGCTGACCGGGATCCGCGTTCGCTCGCGATAATGGATGAGCCGGCAGGTGAACCTGCTCGTCGGAATGGCCTCTCTGCAGGCGCCGCCGCCTAAGTGGGTAGCTCATCCAAAGAAACTGCCCAGACATTACTAACTATGGCGGGCGGAGGCCGTAACGCGGTGGCGCAATTAGTTTAGACTCCAATGACAGGTGGACTGAAATGAAAGTGCAAGGTGAACGAGGATATTATTTCTACGACGACTGAATGACGGCACTACTTCTCTAATTAGCTGTGTAATAAAGCATACGTTTTGCGTTGATTTGGTCAAGCGTTCATCCAACCACGTGTGATCCTCTTGCTTTATGTTTTGAGTTTACGAAGGTAATGGAGATTTGACTATCAACAGTTGTATTTTAATATTGTCAATAATAGCAGCAATTCCTCTCAGTTGCTACTTATGTTTATCATGTAGAAAATAATAAATATCTCTAGCGGCGTTCAACAAGTAATGCAAAACATTTTTTTCTGAAGACAGGTTGATTTTATTCAGGATTCTATTACACAAGATTATTCTCAATTCATTTAGCTACTAAACCCTATTTTTGTAACGTAATCTCCATTCAATGTGACAGCCTTACACCACCTTACTGGGAGGGACTGCAATCCCGCAAAGTGTCACTGCACTGGTGCACTTCGGAGCCAACGTCTTGCCGTTTTGCTGCATCAGTAACCTCCCCATCATCACCGTACTGCATCCCACGGAGTGCGGCGGCCGGAGTGGCCGTGCGGTTCTAGGCGCTTCAGTCTGGAACCGCGTGACCGCTGCGGTGGCAGGTTCGAATCCTGCGTCGGGCACGGATGTGTATGATGTCCTTAAGTTGGTTAGGTTTAAGTAGTTCTAAGTTCTAGGGGACTGATGACCACAGATGTTAAGTCCCACAGTGCTCAGAGCCATTTGAACCATTTTGAACCCACGGAGTGCATCAAAAATGTTCAAATGTATGTGAAATCTTATGGGACTTAACTGCTAAGGTCATCAGTCACTAAGCGTACACACTACTTAACCTAAATTATCCTAAGGACAGGCGGCCGCGGTGGTATCGCGGTTCTAGGCGCTCAGTCCGGAACTGCGCGACTGCTACGGTCGCAGGTTCGAATCCTGCCTCGGGCATGGATGTGTGTGATGTCCTTAGGTTAGTTAGGTTTAAGTAGTTCTAAGTTCTAGGGGACCGATGACCACAGATGTTAAGTCCCATAGTGCTCAGAGCCATCTGAACCATCATCCTAAGGACAAACACACACACCCATGCCCGAGGGAGGACTCGAACCTCCGCCGGGACCAGCCGCACAGTCCATGACTGCAGCGCCTGAGACCGCTCTGGGTGGACCAGACGGATGGCTAAAAATGGCTCTGAGCACTATGGGACTTAACATCTGTGGTCATCAGTCCCCTAGAACTTAGAACTACTTAAACCTAACTAACCTAAGGACATCACACACATCCATGCCCCAGGCAGGATTCGAACCTGCGACCGTAGCAGTCGCGCGGTTCCGGACTGAGCGCCTTAACCGCGAGACCACCGCGGCCGGCCCAGACGGATGGAAGTCGGAATATGCGTGATCCGTATTGTGTAGGGTGCATGAGGAAGAAAAGCCCAATAAAGTTTTCTTAGCTCCTCTCGAGCGCACAGATTTGTGTGAGGCCTAGAATTGTCTTGAGAAGTTCGTTTTTTTTTTTTTTTTTTTTTGGCGATGAACACGCTGAGGTCGTTTCTTCAGTTTCCTGGGGACAGAAGAATACACTTCAGACTTGATCGTTACACCCTCAGGGAGAACATCAAACAGAATAATCACTATCGGGTTCCAGACGACCGCCGCCATGTTTTTACTGGCAGTGGGTGCGGCTTCGAACTTTTCCTTCAGTGGAGAGGTGGTGTGGCGTCACTCCACAGATTGCGGTTTTGTTTCCGGTTAGAAGTGATGAACCCATGTCTCATCGTCTGTGACGACGTTCGTTGTCACGATCAGCCTCCTAACAAGCAGGCAACCCCGCACAGACAGTCCTTCGTTCCTCTTTATGGTCTCCTGTTAGGCAGCGAGGAACCCAGTGGGAACACACTCCTTCCAGTAGCCCACCTGAGAGTGTCAGTACTACAAACAGAGACGTCCAGTTCTCCAGCGAGATGTCTGATTGTCATCTGTCGATCACCTCGAATAAGAGTCTCCTCATGTTCCAACACTGCAGCAGTCACAGATGTTTGGCGCCTGCCGGCACGCGGGAAATCGGACATGTTTGCACTATCTTGTTGCCATTATGACAGACGCCTCGCCAAAAGACGCAGCTTGCTTCTGTGCACTACCAAGTCTCCGTAGAATTCAGCAAATGCCTATGAATATCTGCGATGCTCTGGTTTTCTACCAAAAGAAACTCAATGACAGCTCTCTGCTCGGTACGCACCTCCGTTACAATCGCCATTTTTAAGGTTGCGTATAGGGCCACAATCGATCGGAACTTGATGAAACTACAAAGGCTGAAGCAAGAATATTCCTCGATGACCCATAGCAAAATCTGCATTTTTTCAATCGAAACCGACCAAGAATAAACATGTGAATTACTTATTGAACTCTGGCCGCGGTGGTCAAGCGGTTCTAGGCGCTTCAGTCCGGAACCGCGTGACTGCTACGGTCGCAGGTTCGAATCCTGCCTCAGGCATGAATGTGTGTGATGTCCTTACGTTAGTGAGGTTTAAGTAGTTGTAAGTGCTAGGGGACTGATGACCTCAGAAGTTAAGTCCCGTAGTGCTCAGAGCCAATTGAACCATTTGAACTTATTGTACGTCTCTCGTGTCTGTATTTTGGAAAGTAATTTTTGCTACTGATTTTATACAAACGTGTTTTACATACCCGCAGCTTGCCGTCTAGTGGTTAACACTGCTGCCTCTAGCCCCTCGGGTCTTTGCTTCGATTCCTGGTTAGGCTCGAGATTTTTCTCCGCTCAGGAAAGAGTGCTGTGTTGTCATTATTGTTTCATCATCTTTGACCGGAAGTCACCGAAGTAGTGCCAAATAGAAAGACTTGCACTAGGCGACCGAACTACTCCAACCAGGGTCTCCAGTCCGTTAATGCCCTACAATCTTTTCATTCCGTCTACTAGTAAATAAACAGAAGAATCTATTAGGAGGAGGACATTAGGAGTTTATCCAATTCGCATACATAAACTGTTTTTTAATAAAAACATACATCTATTCGAATCCAACACCGCGTAAATTTCAAATGAATCGGTGAAGAACTGTCGGAACACTGAACAAACGAAGGTTTATAAAAATAAAAATGTTAATGTTTTGTTCAAAATCTTCAATTTCCAAAGGGCCTTCACCGAATGCTTTCAGATTTCGACACAAAGTTGCATTTATATACGCGTGAGATATTATATAACTACTGGAGATTATATATAGAGGGAAATGTATATAAAAATTTAAATGTTCGTTTATTCAAAATCTAACATCTTCGAAAGTTCTTCACTGATTGCTGACATAATGTTGCATGCGAATACCTGAGTGTTTTTATATGAGTATTTTATAATATATGTAATATGTAAACAAGTACGTAATATATAAAGGGAATATATTATACCCAAAAAATTCGAAAAGTCCTTGAATGATATATTTCAAACTTTTACACATACTCTGATTAACATCAGATGGAAATAATGCTATGCATTTTCATCATATTAATATATAAATATATATGTAAAATGTAAAAGTAGAACATTATTACCAAAAGTCTCAAAAAATACTCGCACTGTTCAGGCGTCATGACACGCGCCGGCACGACGATGAAGAACGGAAGAGCAGAGAGGGCTGTGACGGCGTCAGCCAATAGTAGGCTGGCTAGGACGACACTAAGACTGGAGCGGCCTCTGCACGAAGAGAATACAAACGCCTAGCCGTGGCCGGAGTGGCAGGCGAGCCGTCAAACAAACGCTGCAGCAGTGACTTGCAAACTGTTTTGTTTTGTTTGCAATGAAATTGTATGTACTGGAGGACATTGAATATTTGCCTCTCTCCATTTGCTTGTGACACATCTTTGTGAATACGCAAAGTTAAGTATTTGTCAATTTAATTTTATGTAATAAACTCCACTAATATGATTTCCTTGAACTGCTCTCTAGCGATCCGAGAAAACAGCTTCCTAGGCACCATACATTAGACAAGTAGGCAGGTTATTACACGACCGATTGACTTCAAATATTTACACGTTACTGTGATAAACATTGGGACATATGAAAGTTGTATTCTTTTTGATATGTGAAGTATATAACTGTGAAACCTTGTTAGAAAAAGGAAAGTTGTACCTATTGCTTATTGGCTTACGGTTACAAAACTACTACAAAATCGGAATTTGTAATAACAATGGTAATGGACACAGAAAGCAGAAAGGAGGAGAAGCAAAGAGAGAGGGGAAAGGAGTAGGTGGAGCGTGGGGAGAAGAGAAGATGATCATAGAAAGGGGAAGGAGGTGATGGACAGAGAGAGGACTGAGGAGGAGGAGACGGACAAAGACAGGGGGGGAGGTTCAAAATGGTTGAAATGGCTCTGATCACTATGGGACTTAACTGCTGAGGTCATCAGTCCTCTAGAACTTGGAACTACTTAAACCTAACTAACCTAGGGACATCACACACATCCACGCCCGAGGCAGGATTCGAACCTGCGACCGTAGCGGTCGCGCGGTTCCAGACTGTAGCGCCTAGAACCGCTCGGCCACCTAGGCCGGGGGGGGGGGGGGGCAGGAGGAGATGGACAGAGAGAGGGCGGAAAGGAGGGAGATCAGGAGGTATGTTCAATGCTCATACATGTTAAAAACGTGTGCTTCCTCTTTTCTGTCTTTTTCCATTGAACCACACTGAGCCACAGCAAGGCGTGGCCGGGAACAGCCAGTAGAGCTATCAGATTGTGAGAGTGTTGATTGCTGCATCTTAGCCGCCGTTAAAAATAGCCCTAGACATTTTCAGTGTTATTAAGATCAGGGATTTAGCGATTCAGACAAGGTACGTTAGAATGCCCAATTTTTGATCAAATAAGAAACTCTGTGAACACAGCTGTTTGATTGTTGTAAGATGGCACCGTCCACAGCAAACTTATCATGAAGATGCAGAAGAAACAGTTACACATGGCAAAGATGAATACTGAAATAAACGTACTGGTTCATATGTATGGATGTGGATCGTAGCGTACGAGATAGTTAAATACGCATTCACATATCCTTTGTTAAGTAAGGAATTCAGTGATAATGGAAGTTTGAAACAGGAGTGAAGGCGTGCGTAGATAACGAACAGTTATACCGGCTGCTCGTCCTGTTCAAGGTCTCGTTTTCAAAGCATATTCTCGAAAATTTTATTTTCGCAGCTCTAGAGTGGAACCGATTCTTTAAGTGGTGTCATATTGCTAGATGAGGGAGCCTCCAGCCAGTTGTCTGGTTTGCTCACAACGACAGGAATACTAATGGTAGTAAGTTCCAGCACGAGACAACGTGATCGCGTCACGATCTACTGTTAACATTAAAGTCCGTTCGCTAACTCGAGAAACCGCGTTACTGTAGTGTCGTAGAAACAATTCGATGTTTGCATCAAATACCAAAACCAATGACTTCTTGTAGTCTCTGTACCAACAATTTACTTCCTACACTCCAGAAAGCTACACACTATCGTCCTACCGTACCCTCACCGCGATTGACATAAAATACTTAACAGGTTAGTCAGTATAACATAACTGAGATCTCCACCACGCTTTCCCGGAACACAGCCAAAAATCAGAACAAAATGTGAGATTCAAGTGAAGCGATTTAGGGAAACTACGAGCGACTACATGGGAGTTACAATCCATCTTCCTCTGACTGTCAACCCAGTGTCAACCACCAAACCGGCTCGCTTGGCTCGATATATAGAGGCACAGAAGGCACGATTCAATTCTATTTCTCGAGAATTACCAAATTGTTGACAAAGCTTGTATGACGCATTGTAGAGCAGCAGCCTTCAAAACTATGTATACATATCCTATAGGCATGCCATTCCAAAAGGGGCGTACAGCAAAAGATAACGTAACCCCAATAGAAGTGGTAGACAAGTCCTTCACCATAGATAAAGTTGTTTGATGGGTCTGGGTGAGCGGACCAAACAGCGAGGCCTTCGGTGCCATCTGTTTAGGGAAGCATGTGGAAGGAAGTCGACCGTACTCTTTCAGAGGAACCATCCCGGCATTTGCCTCAAGTGATTTAGGGAAATCACGGAAAGCCTAAATCGGGATGACAGGACGCGAATTTGAACAGTCGTCCTTCCGAATGCGAGTCAAGTGTCCTAAACACTGCACCACCTCCCTCGGCGATAGATAAAGGTGGCTTATATTCTGAGGTCAAGTCATTGGTGGAGTGTTTCAGTTTGTATGAAGTGCTGTTGACACAGACGAATGTCGCACATACTGCAGGTAATGTAGATATCTGGAAGAGCACATAACACTTGCTATCTATTACATAATTCTCGACATCAGATACAAAAGAGACGTGGTGTGTGTCACAGAAAGCCATTACTTTTTCTGTCTCGAATAATTAATTATGTATTGCCCATATAGTGTTAATTTTTCAGATCTTTTACAGATGCTGAGAAATTTCTGTTTCGGAATGATACTGGTTGTAGTTCCACAGAGCATATAAGTTTTAAGGTGACCAGAATGGAAATGCATCATTAATTTGGTGGATCAAGATGGTAATGTGATCAACGTCCGTACGCTCTGTCAGAGTTCAGAACTGCCAGATAAGTGGACAGCGTCAACATTACCCCGCCAAAAGCGGAGAGGGAGACGATCTGGACTTGTGCTCCGTGTTTGCTGTTGGCATTTCCCGTGTGTATATGGTTCATCGACACTGAATTTATTCACTCACTACAACTGATTTTTAGAGGTTTCAACAAATGTACTAGACATCATATTTCTTGATGACACCTTGATTAGCGCAGCTTTGTTTTGGTGGCTCAGTGACAGTTCTTAACTACAGATTTACTGGTCTTTTTGTTCAAAATGTGTATGATTTCCTAAGGGACCAAACTGCTGTGGTTATCGGTCCCTACTTACACACGACTTAAACTAACTTACGCTAAGGACAACAAACCCACCCATGCCCGAGGGAGGAGTCAAACCTCTGGCGGGAGGGACCGAACAATTCGTGACATGGCGCCTCTAACCGCGCGGCCACTCCCCGCGGCTGGTCTTTTTGTTAGTCCGCGGTTATTTCCAGGATTTGTATGCCACATATTGCTTCTTTAAACTCTGGAAATGAATGTTAATGAGACTAATACCTAATTCCACCGTGGTACAGAGTACATGTTAAGTAGTAGGTTCCATATGACTGGGTCGGAAGAAAGCAAGGGCACACCAATTACAATAGCCAGCTCCTTGCGTAGTAAAGTGCTGTGGAGTTCATACCAACTTCGAAGTTCATGAAAGGGTTTAAGTTTCTCAGCACTGCTTTTCGGATATATCACACATGCTTGGTGTTTATTCTTTTTATGGCGTCCGAGAAGAGTTGCTAACATAACCAGCGGACGCAACGCCCAATTTTCCGACTACAGCATCGCTGATGAGCCTACATTTTGTGTCTTCCTACTTAATAACTTGTCGGTCCGCCTTTGGTATGCAAATCATCAATCATTCATTGTGGCATAAAAGTGAGAAATCCTTGTTACATTTTCGAAGGTATGTGGCAACAGATGTCTACGGACACGTAATTTCCGACCGATGACTTGTAGGTGCAGACTAGGCGCCCAGCGTCTCATGTAAACATCGAGTTCAGATCAGGCGAATTTGGCGACCAAGACATCAACACGTGTGCCTGCCCAGCACTGTACTCTGTCTTTAGATCTGCCACAGATCGACTCCTATCTTGCGCTCTCCAAGATGTGTGATGTGTGGACGTCCATCACGTTGTCGTCTGCTCGTCGTTTTACCGTCCTTCAATCTCTTTCTATAGATGCTCTGGAGAGTAATATTCGAGACGCCTACCAGCCTGACTGTTTCCTTGATGTTCGTTCCCAGGCGTCGTGCCGTGACAATCTTCCCTTTTGTCAAAGTCACTTATGGTTAGTACATTTCCTCGTTTGCCGCCCGTTTCGTCACTATAATGATCAAATGATTCAAATGGCTCTGAGCAATATGGGACTCAACATCTGAGGTCATCAGTCCCCTAGAACTTAGAACTACTTAAACCTAACTAACCTAAGGACATCACACACATCCATGCCCGAGGCAGGATTCGAACCTGCGACCGTAGCAGTCACGCGATTCCGGACTGAAGTGCCTAGAACCGCACGATACTATAATTATCCTCCATTCGTCTATGTTACGCTTATACGCAGGGAGCCCGTAATTAAAGTCTCAGTTTCAGAACACTGTAGAAACAGAACCACTACTCAGAATGACATCAAACTGAACAACATATTATTGACGCAGAAAAATACAGAATAACACAGAAAAAAAGTTGACCCGTAGACGACGCTGTAAGCATCACAATCTGTACACCAACAGTTGAGCGGTACACGACTGTTCCTCAGTTTGCGCCCGAGACGCAAGACACTGATAAAGCTCTCTTTTACAAGAAAGTTGACTCTGCGCCAGCAGCCCTGCAGAAGTTCCGGCCTCTCAAGGGTATGACAAAAGGGCATTAGTCCCATGTCTGCTAAGGGTCTGAAGAAAATGATTACATAATTCGAAAAGACAGGTTCTTCTGAAGTGCAGTGTGGCAGAGGGAGGAAAGCAGTCAAGCCGACATCTGTCGAAGCCGTGGCCACAGCATTGCAGGAGGGGTCAAGCGGTGGTATACAAACATGTTGTATATGGGGAATTGCCCGAAAGTTGGATATGCCTGTGAACACGGTTCATAAAACGCCGAGCAGCATTCCTCACTGTCCATTCAAAATCACTCACGGTCGGGAGTTACTTCCTGCTGGCCTGCAAGCAAGACAAACGTTCGCTCTGGAACTTGTTGCTCGCATGGAAATAAATAATGAATGGCTACGGAACATTCTGTGGACAGACAAAACGGATTTACATCTCCAAGGACACATCAACGTGCAGAATTGCAGAATAAAACCTATGAGAGTCTTTTGCGCAACAATGTCATTCCAACCCTTCAACAGTGTAGGATCATTTTCATGCAAGATGGCGCTCCTCCGCACACTGCACAACCAATGAAGCGGCTGCTGCAGAGGCAATTCGGATATGCTAGAATTACTAGTAGTCATTTGCCTACAGCCTGGCCGTCCTGGTCACCTGACCTTAAGCCGTGTGACTTCTGGTTGTGGGGTTATTTGAAAATTGTGTTGTTCAAATGACGAACGGAGCTGAATTAAAGGTACACATTGCACAATACCTTCTGAATGTGACCCCCGACACACTCTAATCCGTTGTGGAACACACTGTTCTTCGATTTTCATTTGTAGCAGAATTTTTAGCAGAATCTGTGGGCAGAAATTAAAAAAGTCTTGCGCCAGTCTCACGACAACTAGAAATTGATGTCATTTTGCTTTTTATGCAGTTTTTCTCCAAGAAAAATTAAAAACTGATATCATTTTGTTTTTGTACGTTTTTTGGCTTCAGGACAATCCAAAAATGTTCAAATGTGTGTGAATTGCTAAGGAACCAAACTGCTGAGGTCATCGGTCCCTAGACTTACACACTACTTAAACTAACTAACGCTAAGGACAACACACACACCCATGCCCGAGGGAGGACTCGAACCTCCGGAGGGGGGGAGCCATCAGGACAATTAAATACCGATTTTTACCATCCGATGTGGTACGACTTTGCCGTGGAGGATGGACTTAACTAACTGACAGTGTCATATTATTGACTGCCGAACTTATGCAGTCATGCATATTGAACAGTACGGATGGTGTAACGTGCAACTCAAACCATAGCCCTCGTATTGCGAGTCATCTGTCATTCGTAGTCAACCTTAATTATGTTAAGACGTCACAGCGCTATTTATTGGTAAAAGTTTCTTTAATCTTTTTTATTCCAAGACGTTTCCCCCTGCGTCAAAATATTCCGTTCAATTTTGACTTCATTCTGAGCAGAGCTTCTCTTTCTACACGGTTGCGAAACTGGCACTTTAATTATGGACACCCCGTACTTTCGCTACCGTTCCCGCAAAGACACAAGGCGGCATTGAATCTTACACAGGGCAGTGGCCGTAATGTTCTTTTCCCATCAGCGTTTATGAAGTGGTTTCTGATCTCCTTTCTTCTCTTCAAGGAAGGTACAATAAGCTCACAATCACTGGGCAAATAGTCACACAGACTTCCTGCGAAATACATGACTCTTTGCGATCTACAGGTACAGCAGAACCACGCAAGCCGCCGTTCGGTGCGTGGTGTGAGGTACCTGAAACTTGTAAATGCAGAAGGAGGAGAGCTCTGTTCGCTTATAAGATTGGAACTTTGCCGAGAGCTGATAACGAACAGCTAAACAGAAATATTTTTCAAAGTGCAGATGCGTAGATAACTTTTTTTCTATTGGAAAAATGAGTCTGGAAGTAGTGAATACGGAGAACAACATTTAAACTGTGTAGACTACTGGTGCAGAGCCAGTTTCCAAGAGGAGAAGCAGCTGCAGTAATTTACGAGCTCCGTTTCATTCGCTTAAAGCGACCTTTTAACCTCTGAGCACGAAGATACGAAGTTGCGGAGGCTTCTGAGAGGCGGTAATCTGGCTCTCCTTGTGATTTATGCTGCAGGGTGGAGTTGTGAGAGCACGTGTTTTGTGCAAAGGAAGAGCAGTGTCCTTCATGTGGGCCGCACGCAGAACACATACGGCATTAATTTTTCCAGGTCACAGCATTACTTTCTCTTGCTTTTTACGGCCTATGTCAATATTAAATTATTTCTCTACTTTCAAAGGCCTCTCATACTCTTAATAAATATCTTATTTTGTTTCTCGTATGCTTCCAATCGACCTTTCTGTCAGATTAAGGATGAATATTGCGGAATTTCCGAGAGAAGCGAGAAACATGTTGGTTTCTGTATTAAAACAAAAAAAGACACTAATTCCAATTTATCTTTTTCTACTGACCTACTTTCACTCTTTTCTCACAAGTTTTTGAACTGGATGGCAACATTTACGGACATTTCGCGACCGGATAATGATAACAATAATATTCTAATTATGCAGTGGAGCTGTATTTTAATTACTGGCGTAAATCAGTTCGCAAATTTTAAGAACATTTGAAACACTGAGACATGTTTTTCCTCAGTACTATAGATTAAAACAAAATTAAACACTTTTTAAAGAATACCGAACAGGAAGTTGGTCCCAGATACCATTAAAAAAG
The DNA here is from genome assembly GCF_023864345.2 of Schistocerca serialis cubense. Lineage (NCBI taxonomy): Eukaryota > Metazoa > Arthropoda > Insecta > Orthoptera > Acrididae > Schistocerca > Schistocerca serialis. The sequence continues at coordinate 711,128,246 of NC_064638.1, forward strand.
GCACATTTACTGCTTTAAAAATTTGCTGTAATATCGTAAAACAACTGCAACGATTTAAATTCGAAGACTAGAAATTCAAGAAAAGCGAGTTATAAAAGACCTAAGGGAGCTAGAGGTAAAAATAGAAACGACGTATCAATTCATCCAAACGACCATCCCTAAGAATTTCGTTTACAGTATCACAGAATTAAGGTCAAACAGTGCCATCATTAAACGAAAATCTGATTCGTTGTAAACAGCAAAGAACGCGCATAAAACAGAACAAATCTAGAAGGAAAATCATTTGCCAGTGACACGGTGACCAAGAACAATAACCTAATCAGAGCGAGGTGTCGCACTTGCAAGCAAACTGCACTCGGATGAGGAAGGGGCAGAACTCAAATTCCAGTCCGGCTATCCTGATTTGAATTTCTGCGGTTTCCTTACACCACTTAAAGCAAGTGCTATTATGGTTCCTTAAACTAATCTACTCTGTCTTCAAACTCTAGTCATCCTTCATAAAAATGGAAAGTGACATGGTGTGAATCGATGATAAGAGCTAACAGCTGCAGAGCTGATGACACAAAGAAAAACCAAATTATTCCTGAATGTAACTTCGCTACAGACAATATTCAATTTCTAAAGACTTTTTATACAGTCTTTCAAGATGCAGCTAGCAACACCATAGCAGTGCAAACACCGCGGTGCTGTGCACTGTATTCTCTTCGAAAATTAGCAGCGAAATCGAGTTACGTTAATGTCTATCATTTTTATAGATACAAAGTTCTCTACAAATCGATAAATGTTACTGAGCACGACAGTATGCTATGGCAATTTTCTTGCTTTGGCAACGAAATAAATACACTCCATTCGACTATGGATTAGAGCTACACTGTTCTGGTATGAGGATAAAGTCTTCTGTCAATAATTATATGAAATGTTCAATGAATTTAATAATTCAGGAAGGTTAACCTTACAGTTTTTCATATCGATTCGCAAATATCCTAGTGTTAGGATTGTTCCTTTCAGTCGAATATTATGTTTGGAGTCCAAATTAACGCTAGAAGACAACTCTTTGCGTAATTTGTACTGCACATAGACTGGTGGTCGTAAATTATGCTGCAGTCAAACTGACTAGAAAAAATTTTCTCACGCCGTTTTGAATAATAACTGTTACAAAATATACCCTCAGTGTCAGCTTTAATTTTGTTGTGTACACACACAATTCGTGGGAGGCATGTCAAAAATGACATCAAAGAGAAGTGAAAGTTATCCTTAAGCTAAATTAAGTTTATGTCAGGTAAACGATTAGAAAGGTATATTACAAGAAGGATTTTTAATGACTAAGTCGATGCCAGATTGCATCGTATATTGGCTGAACGATAAACTGCAGTTGTTTCCACTTCGATTTATGACAATATGATGACAACAAAAACGTTACGTTATTTATTCGAGTCAGTTCTCAGCGAGTTTCATAGTGGTAATGTGGATTGAAAAGAAAGTGACAATGCCACATATCTGCTCTGCGTAATGTTCTAATGTAATCATCTGATCTGTGGTGCTAAATCATACGTGCTATCAGAGATGCAGTTCTAGCTGAGTTGGACAAGGATAGGAAAAGAAGTGCGCTATGGTCTCATTGGGGCACTATCTCGTAATATGAATTCGTTTAGGAATGTCGTTTTCCATTTTTGAGAAGAACGATTAGAGTTTGAAGACGGAGTAGATTAGTTTAAGGAACCATAACAGCATTTGCTTTAACTGGTGTACGGATAGTTGGAGTTTTAAACTCGCAGATGCCGCATACCAGTCTGTTGAACGAACAAGTACGTTACATTGCTTGCAATAATGAAAGAAACAGTAGAGTGGAAAAACTTTAAGCACAGACATAGATTAGATGAGTAAAAACGTGTAGGTCACCCCCTAGGAGACGTCATGCTAATGCCATGCATCACCACCTCACACACGGTAATAGACTTTGTTCGACGAGGAAAAGAGACGGCAATTTTCTTCAGGTGTGCAACGTCCAGCCAAACACACTCAGCAGACGATTATAAGACACAGAGCTACCAGTCAGCCGGGCTACTGATTGCTATGTTTCACTCACTGTTCGAAATATTCCCATAAATTTTTCGTAGGATTGAAATCGGACGATTCAGGAAGCCAGTTGTGGTGCACTAGTGTTCCTGAGGCCGTGAAACCAAGAATGTACGGGTGCGGCCCTGTCAACACGGCCATTGTCATGTTGGAAGATGGGGGCATCCATAGCATTCTCACATGAAGATGGAGAAGAAGGGGAAACACTTAACCACCGAGAATGTTAAAATGAACGTGTTGATTCACGTTCACAGTAGCCTCGGTTAGTGGATCCACACAAACGACTGACACGCACAGACCTGTTTGCTACTGCAACTCAGGTCAGCGGTGAAGTGGCGCATCACCTTCTGGCACCAGTTCTACCTCTATAACGCTACAGAGCAGAGCTCAGTATATGCCGAGATTCATGAGCCACCAGTCTCGACAAGGCAGCATTTCCTAATGCTGAGAGATGTTTTGAAGGTTTTGTCACCACCAAATTTGTTGGCAGACAACTAAATCACTAATCTACTACTTTTTCCTGGCTCCAAGCACGAGAACATCATTTGGATTAGAAGTGCCAGAACAAAAGAAATTAAAATTTTAACTGCATTTTCTTAAATGGACAGAGTGATGATATTATTTTATGTACCGGTGATCCAAGCAGGGAAAAACACTTGCCTACCTGCTATTCTTCCAGACAAGGTCATCAGTTTCCACGTCCCTTAGGAGGAATGAGAAATCAATCTAGCAGTAAATTTCTTATGTGCTCAGACACTGTGTGTCCTATAATCAGTAGCGGATATACACCGAACATGGAGAAAGATTCAGAACATTTAACACTTTCTCCTGAACATACAGAGCAAAGGAAAGTAAGTACCTTTCTCATGGGTAACTAAGATAAGGGTATTGGGAGAAAAACATAGTAGATACAAGAATTGTCTTAATTTTTATTTATTGGACAACTATTTTTGTGGTGAGTGAGATGAAGTGTAACTGCTTTGTTCAGGCTTTTCCATGTGGAGTTTGGTACGTGTGTTACAAAACTGTGAACTTTTGACAAACAAATATTTATTCCAATATACAGACTATATTGAGCCCAATACATAAGGTTCAGAGTGATTTAAATTTTTATTTTTATTTCCACAGAAAATAAAAAAGTTTCCAGCTGTATATAATACACGTTTACAGTACAGACACCTCTTAATTTAACGTGCATTACCTCGTCACAGGTCATTTGTGGATAACAGGACAAGACATATGTGGCAAACGTGGTAAGTAGGGTAAGTGAGAAACTGTTTCGGGGCATGACTCGTCACCATAGCCGCTCATGTGAATACAGAAAAACAACGCTATGAATTCTTTGTTGTTATTTTATTTCAGTTTTTTTTCAATATTTCAGTAAAACTAATTACCAGAGATGACAGAACAACATCTTATAGGTCTTCGTAATTTTATAGAAACGACGTTGACGCTTTCTAATCTGTAGCAACACATAAAGTTCAATCAAAACTGGGTCTTCCTTTATATCACTAGTACACCATGAGAAGTTATAATTTATTATTGTTTTGTTTGACTCAGAAAACATTCTGTACGTACTATGTGTAAAATTTTCTCACGCCTACCTTTTTGAAATCACAACGTATTTTCTAAATTTTCTAAGATATTGCTCATACTGAAATGAAAATGAGGTTTTGCAGAAAACTGGTTTCTTAAGCAGCCTGCTTTTTGACATATAACGCAATCATAAATGTAAAAGGCAAATACAACAATCAATTCTCTTCAGTTTCACGTTCCAGTAAAAAGTCACGTTTTCACATAACTAAATTCAGATTTGCTTTATACAAAGAATGTGCAATAGACAATGTACCAAAGTTTGAGAGCGCGTTCCTCACAATAAAGCAAGATAAAACGTTCACATAAAGTCTTGCTCAAAAATCCATCGTTTTTGATTTATTAAAATAATGAATAAAAACATGTCAGTTTACAATTTTGTAGCAGCTATTCAAATTTTCTCCGCTAGTTTCTATTCAAACACGTGTTTGTCGCTTCATAGACTGCCGATCCTTTCACACATCCCCAAACCGTATGAAATAATTTCACAGGTTTACGAGACACGTTAATAAACCCACATTCCATTATATATGTCTGTTGTTTAAACAGAACTTTTAGCCCACACAAAAAAATAATAATAATAATAATAATAATTGAAGTCATACGAACGTGGAGGTCATAAAACCAATCCGTATGTCATGGTAAATATAATCAAGTGCATTTAGAAAAGGTAGCTTCTGTGGTCGAGCCCTGTTATGCTTCCATTTTTGATAACTTTACTTAAATCTTGACCACACTTTTATTTTTCATCCGCCTTCGCGTTTCGATTTTCCGTCATTTTCGAAGTCTCGTGCTCGAGAATGTTGACGTGATGCAATGTATCTAATGTTTTTACATGACTGACACAACAATGCCGTTGAAAATGAGGTAAAATCCAAACGCGTAATCTTGATGAAAAATAAAAGTGTGCTCAAAAGCGCATCAATATGGCCACGTCATTTCATAGCATTTTCATGCAAATTGCACATATGCTTCAGCCTTTTGCAGGGCCACATCCCATAACAAGTATGGGAGGTCTTTTGGGGTCTTCTTGGGTAAGTCTTGCTAGACAACACTTTCATGACCAGTCACTTACAAGTTAGACCCATACGTATTCCTTTAATCGCTACTCTCTTGTAACCCAAATTTGTATTACGTAGTTTTCCATTTTCCACAAATGCTAGTCGTGAAAATTTTGCTGTTCCATTATCATCCAACTGTTGACTCATCCGTAAACAAGACTGAAGATTCAAATTACGGGTAGGCATTTTGTGTGATAAACCAGCGCAAAAATTCTCCCATCGTCGGTGATCAGACGGTGAAGTATACGATTAAATGTATTACACGGTGTTGTCTCAGCATCGCCACGATAAACAGTTAGATAGGTTTAGATGCGCTGCTTTCTCGGCTGTTCAGTTTCACGTGCGACATCAATGGAGTTCTGTACATAAATACCACATCTGGTTGCTCACAAATGGATATTCTGTCTTTCTTAAATTGAAATCTTAGCAAGTAGCATTCTACTACTATACACCTGAAACGTAAAAAACAGGCTCACCACATATGTCTACAAATTTCAAATTTAAAAATGTCCACAACGCACTGCGTAAGCATTAAGTGTCATTACAAATTAAGAACGGCCTTGGGGATTCGTATCATGATGACGTAAGTGTGTAGAACAGTAGTTGTGAACAGGAAATACGTTTAACTTGGTTGGAACATGCACAGGGCAGAAATGGAACCTATCTCCGGTTCATAACAGCGTTGATACAGCAACCAGCACGTATGATAAGAAGAAAAAAGCAGTATTGGTTGCAGTGTTAAAATTTTTTAATATATCCAATGTCCGTGGCATTTAGTTAAAAGTGACTGTTTTTAACATTTTTTTGACTATATATTATGTCTCATGTTTGTATTTGCAATTATCAGCATTCCACTGAACTGTATTTTACAACCCAGGTGCCGCACTTGCTTTTCATCCGACCATAGCATTGATCACGATCTCGTACATGGGGGGAGGGGGAGGGGGGCGGGACGTAGTTTCTAGTTTTAGGGAGATTCGGGTATGCACCATGTTATTTGTTACAGTGCTGCTTGGAACACTCAGAATTGGTATTCGAAGCTCCCCTATGTACTTTTACGCTTCCTCATTATAGCAAAATATTTTTTATGTACTTTAGTGTTTAATTTTTATTCACCCTGCTTTTTCTGGCAAAGTATTTTTATATGATTTACTTTTTAATTTACATCCACCCGTTTATTCTGGCTATAAATGTAAGTATTCCTATCAGAAATTTTTAGTTCACCCATTCATCTTTTTGAACAGTTCTCGGGTATCCGACCGGGTAGCGTCGTAGTTTCTCCACAATATTTCGGCAAACGTACACTCTGCCATCTTCAAGTGGTTCCTGACGAAAGCTGTCCTCTCGGCGCCCTATATATACTAGCCGTTACCCCCTCCACCGTTCCTCTCCTGGTGTCTTTGGTGACTTGTTGAGTTCCGTCTGTTAGGAAGTCTTGAATACAGTTGCAAATCTGATCTGATACTCGGTAAGTTCGTACTTTTTTTCACTAAACAGCAATGGGGGATGGCGGTAAATGCCTTCCTAAAGTCAAGGAAAACAGCATCACCTGATCATAGTCTATAGCTTCTATAGCTATCTGAATCTCATAAAGTAACTGAGCGAACTGAGTTACGAAAGAATCCATGTTGTTTTTACATAGAGGAAATCTTCGTTCATAGTAACATATGAGCATAATACATACATAATTCTACAACAGAGTGACGTCACGCCTGTAATTACATTCCTATGTCCTACAACCTTTCTTGAAAACGGGAATGACCTGCGCTTTTTTTCCGGTCACTAGGTATCCTTCGTTGCACCAGTGAACTGCAATACATTGCTAGTAGAAGGGGAGCAATTTCTTGTGCATAGTCTCGGTAGAGACTTACAGGTATCTCATCTGGTCCTGATGCCTTTCCACTACAAAGCGATTGTAGTTGTTTTTCTGTTCCGCTGTTAGTTATCTCAACATATGGCACTTCGAAATTCGTTGATTTGGTGATTTGGGCGAGAGGACCAAACAGCGAGTTCATCGGTCCCGTCGGCTTAGGTGGGAAGGGAAGTTGGCTGTGTCCTTTCAAGGGAACCATCTCAGCGTTTCCCTGAAACGATATGGGAAAATCACGGAAAACCTAAATTAGGTTGGCCGGACGCTAGTTTGAACCGTCGTTCTCCCGAATGCAAGTCCAGTGCGTTAACCACTGCACCATCTCGCTCGAACGAAATTCAGACGGTAAGGATCGGTTGGAAAAACTTCAGTTTTTAAGCTACTGATCACCTTACGCTCGTATTCGCTTCGATCAGCTTTTCTTTGTCAGCTAGGTTTTGACTTCTCTTGAATCAGTGATGAAGTTCTCTTGTTTACGTAGCAATTTTGTAACACGGCTATTACACCACGGTGAGTCTTTTCGATCCCTCAAGCCTGGGGTGTCCAGCCTCTTAGCTTGCCTGGGCCACATTGGAAGAAGACGAGAATTTTTAGGCCATACATAATATAGTTAACAGTAACAACAGGCTGAGAAAGAAAAGAAGGATGCCCACTATACGCCCTCGCTCAAAGTCCGTCAACTGCACATACGGTTCACGTCCACGCTGTCGCGGCATGCTACCAGTGTTAAAGACTACGATGGAGCTCCGTATGCCACGGCAAACTGGCTGACACTGACGGCGGCGGTGCACAAATGCTGCGCAGCTAGCGCCATTCGACGGCCAACACCGCGGTTCCTGGTGTGTCCGCTGTGCCGTGCGTGTGATCATTGCTTGTACAGCCCTCTCGCAGTGTCCGGAGCAAGTATGGTGGGTCTGACACACCGGTGTCAATGTGTTCTTTTTTCCATTTCCAGGAGTGTATATAAACGATTTGGGAGACAATGTGAGCAGCCGTCGTCGACTAATAAAGTCATCAGAAGATCAAAACAATCTGCAAAACGATTTAGAATAAATATCGGAATGGTGCGAAAAGTAGCAGTTGACATTACATAACGAGAAGTGTGAGGTCATCCACATAAGAGCTAAAAGGAACTCGTTAAACTTAGGTTACACGATAAATCAATCAAATCTAAAAGCCGTAAATTCAACTAAATACCTAGGTATTACAATTACGAACAACTTAAATTGGAAGGAACACATTGAAAATGTTGTGGGAAAGGCTAACCAAAGACTCCGTTTTATTGGCAGGACACTTAGAAAATGTAGCAGACCTACTAAGGAGACTGCCTACACTACGCTTGTCCTCTTTTAGAATACTGGTGCGCGGTGTGGGGTCCTTACCAGATAGAACTGAAGGATTACATCTAAGAAGGTCAAAGAAAGGCAGCACGTTTTGTATTATCGCGAAATTTGGGAGAGAATGTGAGAGAAATGATACAGGATTTGCTGTGGACATCATTAAAAGAAAGGCGCTTTTCATTGCGCCGGAATCTTCTCACAAAATTCCAATCACCAACTTTCTCCTCCGAATGCGAAAATATTTTGTTGACACCGACTTACATAGGAAGGAACGATCACCAAGATAAAATAAGGGAAATCAGAGCTCGTGCGGAAAGATATAGGTGTTCATTCTTTCCGCGCTATAAGATATTGGAATAAATAGAGAATTGTGAACGTGTTCGACGTACCTTCTGCGAGGCACATAAATGTGATCTGCAGAATATCCATGTAGATGTAGGTGTACCATCTCGTTTTTCCCCCACCCTGCTTCGAACAGTCTTAGGGCTAATTCACCACACTTTTTTGTAGATAATTCCTAAAAACAGTTGCCACGCTGAATTTACTCCTGTTAATCTTGCCGACTCTCTGATCTTTAGCAGTACGCCCTTTGGACTGTCCGGTTTACGCTACATGACGAATTAGGTGGCTTAGTGCACGATTACGAAAGAACCGACTCAAAGATTCATTGTTATTAACAAGTAGCGGTTCTCTTTTCTCTGTGTTGTCGTCTCGAGTGTGTCACAGGAGTGTATATTGTGTCCAGCAAAAAGTTCATTCCGAAAGAATTTATACCTGGTCAGGTAAGTCCGTAAATATGTGAACATTTTCATCTGATGAAACGCAGAACCTGCCCGTTACTGCAACTACTGCTAATTGTAGTAAAGTAAATCAGATTTCTGAGTGACTTCGAAAGGAAACGGTTCGCACTTCACTAGTTGTTGTTGTTGTGGTCTTCAGTCCTGAGACTGGTTTGATGCAGCTCTCCATGCTACCCTATCCTGTGCAAGCTTCTTCATCTCCCAGTACTTACTGCAACCCACATCCTTCTGAATCTGCTTAGTGTATTCATCTCTTGGTCTCCCTCTACGATTTTTACCCTCCACGCTGCCCTCCAATGCTAAATTTGTGATCCCTTGATGCCTCACAGCATGTCCTAACAACCGGTCCCTTCTTCTTGTCAAGTTATGCCACAAACTCCTCTTCTCCCCAATTCTGTTCAATACTTCATCATAAGTTATGTGATCTACCCATCTAATCTTCAGCATTCTTCTGTAGCACCACATTTCGAAAACTTCTATTCTCTTCTTGTCCAAACTATTTATTGTCCATGTTTCACTTCCATACATGGCTACACTCCATGCAAATACTTTCAGAAACGACTTCCTGACACTTAAATCTATACTCGATGTTAACAAATTTCTCTTCTTCAGAAACGCTTTCCTTGCCATTGCCAGTCTACATTTTATATCCTCTCTACTTCGACCATCATCAGTTATTTTGCTCCCCAAATGGCACTAGTAATTCCACATTATTAGTGAACCACTCACGCCGGCCACTGTGGCCGAGCGGTTCTAGGCGCTTCAGTCCGGAACCGCGCGCCTACTACGGCTTCAGGTTCGAATCCGGCCTCGGACGTGGATGTGTGTGATGTCCTTAGGTTAGTTAGGTTTAAGTATTTGTAAGTTCTAGGGGACTGATAACCTCAGTAGTTAAGTCCCATAGTGCTCAGAGCCATTTTTTGAACCTCAGATGTTAAGTCCTATAGCGCTTACAGCCATTTAATTTTCGACCCACTCACTGAACAGAGACGGAATTTCAGAATCCTACGCCTGTTACTTGTATTGGGGATGCCTCATATTAATTCAGATAATCGAACGCGATGACATCACCTATGACCATTTCCAGCTCTAAAGGAAATCATTGCGCTTTTTTTTCAGAACAATGTAAGAAAGCCGCCTTTGTTGGCTCTCTGAGAAACAGCGCTGCAGCTATAGTATTAGAGTTTATTACCGCGATCGATTCTAGTGAACGCGATCGGTGCCTATGAGTCACGGTGTTAATGACCACACCGGTCAGTGCGACCCTTAGCATACCCGGCAAGTACGGGGTCGGGGTGGATGTAATCTGCACTGGCCGTTTCCTTTTTCGCAGCGGCTGAAGGGCCGCATTAGAAAGTGACGGCCTCAGAGCAGGCTAGCGGTCAGACGCAGGATTTAACCACAGGAATAAACCCGGTTCCTGGCCGGCCCATTAACACTTGACATTACGAGAAATAAAGACGGGAATCAGAGTGCGGGCCGCGGAACTGGGGCGCTCGAAATGTTAACAGCCAGATCGCCGGCCCGGCCGGGGTCAGACTCCGCCGCCTTAATGTATGGGACCAGTTCCAGTTCTGGCGGAGCGGGGCAGTTGCCGACGCGGCTTTCCGGCGCGCTCGCTTTAATTCTCTGCGGGCGGCGGATCGGCAGCGTCTCTCGGCGGACGCGCGGCGCCCACGCGGTTGCCGGGGCGACCGGCAAAGTGCAACTGGTCCGTCCGCTCGCCGCCTTGTGCGCTGCACTCTTCCCAGGCCGAGTTTTATTTTTACTGCGTAGCATGACTGGCGATGGACCCGCTGACCCACACCAACCTCGTTAACTTCACGGCAAAAGGAGCGAGCGTGTATGTTTCGTAAGAGTGTGGACCTTGTTCCCTCGATATGGCAGCCATCATTGTGTGTGTGGTAGCTATAAAGAAATCTGTGCAGCATCCACAAGGTTTCTGAAACAAAAAGACAATGAAGTAACACGGATCTCGGCAACTGAGTACAAATAACGATTGAGGTTGGGCATTCTTAGCAGACTGTAGGTGCCTCTAAATGTAATTTCGAACATCATCTCATTTAGTATTTTCATCTCCCAGAAAAATATAATTTTCTGCACTTATTTAGACTTAATGCTGCTGCGCAAGTATGGTGCTGGCCTTCTAATTGGATCCATCAGTAATAGCGTCATGACCATAGATTACTGATGGAAGTAGGCACTACAAAAGTGGGACCACTTACGTTTCACAAAAAATTACTCACCCTAGGACACATTACTTTAATACTGTATAACGTCTTCAACCTTGATAAATGTGAGAGACTATGGGTGAGCATGCTAACAAGATTTGAACTCGTTGGTGTATACAGTGAACAGACCGCTCCCCGTAAGATCGTGTGAAATGTTATGACGAAGCCACGCAACGGAAAGTAGTGAACATCTGAATTTAAGCAGCGGCAGCCAACTTAAATATTAAGTATGGGTACCATAGCTTACATAGATGTAATTAAAAAGGATTTTATCCAACTATGCAATGAAACTAAACATCAGAATAGAATCCTTTTTATTACTGAAATGCGTTAACTTGATCCCAGGCACCGAAATAAGCCGTAATTATAAAGTGCGCAAAGGTTCTAATGAATCATTAAATATATACGATAGGTCCTCAGTACAGGTGGTTGGAACTGGAATTGAAATGATACAGTTAACTAGAACCCAGTAAACCCCCACTGATTACTGAATTACTTAATAGGTTAAAAAGAGACGAAAAGAAGTACATGAAAGCACCAGTTCCCTTGTCGAAGTGCATGTTATGTTGAATCAGCTCACTGTGTGAAGTAAATTAGAAAATCAAAGTTCACGCTGGAAACAAATGACTTTTGCAGTCCCCTCGCAATGACATATGCAAATGTGGTTCGTGCTTATCATTGTTCTAAAACTCAGGCGTAGAAGGCGCTGCAGCGATAGCTGAGAAATATATGTTATGCCCCACCATAGATGATGTCGGCGAAGTCCTCCCTCCTTCCAGTTCTAAGGCGAAGACGTTTCTGCGTCGGACGATCCAAGATGTAGTGTCTGTCTGCTCTCCTTCTCAAATACTTGCTGCTTCTGTCACCTCCGGATTCCCGTTAGTCTGAATTCCGACCAAGGAAAATTTATAACAATAGCACCGCATCTCTTCTCCTAAAGAATTTGCTTTCATTAACCAGTCGTACACATTTCTTTCTCAGAGTGGACCAGAAAGTACAAATTCTCTCCCACTATGAGAATGCTTTCACATTTTGATCAATGCCAGTGGCTGCACGTATGTATTCACGAGTCTTCATCCCTGCTACAAAAATAATTTTGGTGAACCAATCCAGGATTCCCTTGAGAAATTTAAACATCAGTTACTGCAGACCTCCCCCGGACACAACAGATTCTTCTAGCTCTGAGTGCAGTGGCTTTTCCCATCCCCTTGCACATCCCTGTCTTCCTAGAAAGTAATGCTTATGCTTTTTCTCACAACGGAAGTTTACAGTCTGCTGAATACCGCCTCCTGTGCTCTGTAAAGCTCTTATCGGAACTTGAAACACCATCTCTGACGACACCTGTCCGTTCAGTGTGTTCATGGTAGGGACTCTGCCTTTCAGCGAGGAACAGTTTACGGATTGCTTGCCGTTGTACCCGAGGGTCCTTCCGACACCAAAGTCTGGCAGAGGACACAGCCTACAGAAAAATATTACACATATCCTTTACTACACAGAACTGAAATGATGACGTACTTATTACATTCGCAATCATTGATGTTTGTTTCTGTTAATCCACACTTTCATGTGCTGCTGGTAATTTGAACTGATTGGGTAGCGTAATTTGAATAGTAGTTGATTAATCTAGTTACTGAGCAGTAACAACAACCTCAGTTTGGCGAGGGAGAGAGTCCACAAATTCCTTCAGGTATGAAGGAAGATTAGCGTTTAACGATTCGTCGACAACAAGGTCGGTAAGAGACATTGTCCTGATATTACACCTTCAGTTCAAATCACTCACTGACCGCTGTATCCCGCGGAGGTACAAGATTGTGGTGATATCTATTGCTACGTTTTACCAAACAGTTTACATGGAAATTTCGCGAACTACATGATGCTCGCCAAACCAGGAATGTGTGAGTGCAGCCCATAGAACACGGCTAATATCGTCGTGAAAGTTAGGAGTTTCCACAACGTCCTCATTTTGGATATGCAGAAGGAAGGACACCGAGAATATTGACATAAGCCTCCTGATTCATTTTCATGTTAATCGGAATGCGTGGGTTCAGATTATGGCTGAGAAATACTCCGAAAACCTAACAGAATCACCTCGGCCTGAAATGTACCATCCACATACTAGTGAATGCCTCATTTGGCTGTTGGTGCATTCGATGCCTTGCATCGTTTGAAAAGAGGTAAAATCGCGTCTCTTAAGACCACCCTACGTGTTTCCAGATAAGTACTCTCCAGGGTCCCTTTGAAGACGCACAGCTCTATTTACCGCTGTAATAGCCTTATGCCCATTTCTTGTAGTTCCCTTCATAACGTTCACTCAGAAAACAGTTTAGGTGGAACTACGTCAAATGACAACAGCAATTCCTGTTGGTTTTTAGACCAATCGTTGTCGGCAAGGCGTGACACTCGATTGCAGTCCCTGCCAGTTATGCCGTGTAAATTGGCCGCGAGTGGTACACCATTCTTTATACACATGTTGGACAGTCTGCGTTGATGCATTAACAAATAAAGAATGTGGTCACGGCAGCGTCCAAACATGACAGCTACTTTTGCCAGTCCACTGGGTGGATATAAATGAAGTGAAGCTGCTCACAGAGACCGGCGTGCGTTGTAATTGTAGTATTACAGTTAAACTTGACAGATATTTTAATGCGCTGATGCGGAACCGATTTACGCTGGAAAAAATGAGTTCCAATTTTGGCCTCCGGGTGCAAATCTAGGCCTGTGAATGCAAGAAAGATTTAAAACAATTTTCCATATGTAATGGTTTAGAAACGAGACGTGGGCAGGAAAGGTCAAACAAGTGAGAAAACAATAATGTTGATTTTATTATTCACTTTTCCTCATACAATTTGTTCAATATAAGCACGGGAGAAAAGATATACAATGCCAGATTTGCACTTGATGGCTACAACTGGAACACATTATTTTTTAGTCTAAATCGGTTCGACATTAGTACATTACCATATCTACCAAGTTTCGCTGCCATATGATAATTACAGCCCACACGCTGATCTGTTTTTTTTTCTTTTTCTTTTTTTTGGTCATCAGTCTTCTGACTGGTTTACTGCGGCCCGCCACGAATTACTCTCCTGTGGCAACCTCTTAATCTCAGAGTAGCACTTGCAACCTACTACCTCAAATATGTTGGATGTATTCCAATCTCTGCCTTCCTCTACAGTTTTTACCCTTTACATTTCCCTCTAGTATCATGGAAGTCATTCCCTGATGTCTTAACATATGTCCTATCATCCTCTTATTCTTGTCAGTGTTTTCCACATATTCCTTTCCTCTCTGATTCTGCGCAGAACCTCCTCATTCCTTACGTTATCAGTCCACCTGATTTTCAACATTCGTCTGTAGCACCACATCTAAACGCTTCGATTATCTTCTGTTCCGGTTTTCCTACAGTCCATGTTTCACTACTATACAATGCTGTGCTTCAAACGTACATTCTCAGAAATTTCTTCCTCAAATTAAGGGCTATGTTTGATACTAGTAGACTTTTCTTGGCCAGGAATGCTCTTTTTGCCAGTGCTAGACTGCTTTTTATGTCCTTCTTGCTCCGTCTGTCATTGGATATTTCGCTGTCTAGGTTGCACAATTCCTTAACTTCATCTACTTCGTGACCATTAATCCATGTTAAGTTTCCCGCTGTTCTTATTTCTGATATTTCTCATTACTTTCGTCTTCCTTCGATTTAATCTTAATCCATATTCTGTACTCATTAGATTGTTCATTCCATTCAGCAGATCATGTAATTCTTCTTTACTTTCATTCAGGATAGCAATGTCATCAGCGAATCGTATCACTGATATCCTTTCACCTTGAATTTTAATTCCACTCTTGAACCTTTCTTTTATTTCCATCTTTGCTTCTTCGATGTACAGATTGAACAATAGTGGCGAAAGTCTACATCCCTATCTTACACCCTCTCTAATCCGAGCACTTCGTTCTTGGTTGTCCACTCTTATTATTTCCTCTTGGCTCTTGTACATATGTACATTACCCGTCTCTCCCTATAGCTTATCCCTATTTTTCTAAGAATTTCGAAAATCTTGCGCCATTTTATACTGTTGTATGCTTTTTCCAGGCCGACAAATCCTATGAACGTGTCTTGATTTTTCTTCAGTCTTGCTTCCATTATCATCCGCAACGTCAGATTTGCCCTTCTAGTGACTTTACCTTTTTCGAAGCCAAACTAATCGTCATCTAGCACGTACTCAATTTTATTTTCCATTCTTCCATGTATTATCGTTGTCAGTAACTTGGCTGCATGAGCTATCAAGCTCATTGTGCGACAATTCTCGCACTTGACAGCTCTTGCAGTCTTTGGAATTGAGTGGATGATATTTTTCCGAAAGTCAGATGGTATATCGCCAGACTCATATATTCTACACACCAACGTGAATAGTCGTTTTGTTGCCACTTCCCCAAATGATTTTAGAAATTCTGATGGAATGTTATCTATCCCTTCTGCCTTATTTGACCGTAAGTCCTCCAAAGCTCTTTTAAATTCCGATTCTAATACTGGATCCCCTATCTCTTCTAAATCGACTCCTGTTTCTTCTTCTATCACATCAGACAAATCTTCCCCCTCATAGAGGCTTTCAATGTATTCTTTCCATCTATCTGCTCTCTCCTCTGCATTTAACAGTGGAATTCCCATCGCACTCTTAATGTTTCCATCTTTGCTTTATATGTCACCGAAGGTTGTTTTGACATTTCTGTATGCTATGTCTGTCCGTCCGACAACCATTTCTTTTTCGATTTCTTCACGTTTTTCATGCGGCCATTTCGTCTTAGCTTCCCTGTACTTCCTGTTTATTTCATTTCTCAGCGACTTGCATTTCTGTATTCTTGAGTTTCCAGGAACAATTTTGTACTTCTTCCTTTCATCGATCAACTGAATTATATCTTCAGTTACCCATGGTTTCTTCGCAGTACCTTCTTTGTACCTACGTTTTTCTTTCCAACTTCTGTGATGGCTCTTTTTAGAGATGTCTATTGCTCTTCGACTGTACTGCCTGTTGAGCTATTCCTTATTGCTGTAACTACAGCCTTAGAGGACTTCAAGAGTATCTCGTCATTCCTTAGTCCTTCCGTATCTCACTTCTTCGCGTATTGATTCTTCTGACTAATGTCTTCAACTTCAGCTTGCACCTCATCACTACTAAGTTGTGGTCAGAGTCTATATCTATATCAATCCAGTATCTGATTTCGGAATCTCTGTCTGACCATCATCTTATCTAGCTGAAATCTTCCTGTATCACTAGGCTTTTCCGAAGTATACCTCCTCTGCTTGTGGTTCTTGAACAGAGTATTCGCTATTACTAGCTGAAATTTATTACAGAACTCAATTAATCTTTCTCCTCTCTTATTCCTTGGCCGAAGCCCATGTTCTCCTGTAACCTTTCCTTTACTCCTTTCCCTACAACTGCAGTCCATTCCCTTATGACTATTAGATTTTCATCTCCCTTTACATACTGTATTACCCTTTCGATGCCCTCATATACCTTCTTTATCTCTTCATCTTCAGACTGCGACGTCGGCATGTATACCTGAACTATTGTTGTCGGTGTTGAATTGCCGTCGATTCTGATGAGGACAACCCTATCACTGAGCTGTTCACAGTAACACACTCTTTGCCCTATCTTCCCACTCATTACGAATCCTACTCCCGTTATACCATTTTCTGCTGCTGTTGGGTTTACCCTATATTCATCTGATCAGAAATCCTTCTCTTCTTTCCATTTCATTTCACTGACCCCTACTGTATCTTGCTTGAGCCTTTGCATTTTCTTATTCAGATTTTCTAGCTTCCCTAACACGTTCAAGCTTCTAACATTCCACTCCCCGACTCCTAGAACGTTAACCTTTCGTTGATTATTGAATCTTTTTCTCATGGTCACCTCCCGGTTTGCAGTCCCCTCCCAGACATCCGAATGGGGAACTATTTTGGAATTTTTTGCCAATGGAGAGATCATCATGACACGTTTCCAATTACAGGCCACATGTCCTATGGATACACGTTACGTGTCTTTAATACAGTGGTTTCCATTGCCTTCTGAATACTCTTGCCGTTGATCATTGGTGATTCTTCCGCCTTTAGGGGTAGTTTCCCACCCGCAGGACATGAGAGTGCCCTAACTTCTGTCCGCGCTTCCGCCTTCTTTGACAAGTCTGTTGGCAGAATGAGGGTGACATGCTGGATGTCTTCGGCAAACAATGCTGATTATTATTCAAAATTTAAACCATGGCGTGTCTCGATTCCATGAGAGAGGGCGTTTTGATTACTAATCAATGACGTTAATCCCTACACGACGGGTAGTTGTTTTACTGCACTACCATACAACGATCTGGCATACAGACTTAACTATTTCACTGCAGTGACGTACATCAGCGGTGGAAGATCACATGACCGCCTGGTGTCAGCTCTACACCATATATAGTGCTATAAAGTCGAGAAGTGTGCTCTCTTAAATGGGTGATTAATATACTGCCTGAAAAAAAAAGTGAAGCACCCAGGACATATGGTCGGATGTCAATGTAAATTCGTATTCGCACACACCATCGGCGTATACCTAAATGATTACAGTTGCAGTTCTCTGTGACACATAGAAAGGCCACCAGAGTGCATTAGGGTTGTTCATGTCTGGTGTTGTTGCAAGTACTTTTAGGGTTTTCAGTACAAATTCGCAACAAACAAGGTGCGGGCACCCATTGTGTTATCGACCCTGAGACGAATCAAAGGTACAATGACGATACTGTGGAAGACATCAGTGCATTACCTAGTGACAACTCTGTTCCTACGTGATACGACGTGTGCCACATGGTCAAATGGTAGCAAGTGTACATTTTTTTTTCCTTTATTGTAATTTTCATACCTATACAGATACATAGGTAGGCTGGCATCAGCATCGCACGCTGCTCTACAGCCTTCGATTTTCCAATGAGAAAAAGCATTAAGAAGATACATAATAGATAGAGTGACGGGTAAAAAACAGTAGACACACAAAAATACAAAACACGGAGCCGTTCACACTCGATGAAAATTACACTGAAACACGTTGGCACGGCGCACAAACACTGATGATTCCACAGCACAGGTGAACGTAGGAGTGTGACGGTGAACACTAACACGAACACGACGGCACACACACAAGAAACTGATGGCGATGATCTCCGGCGGGCGAATGTCCACGTAACGTGTGCGAGTCCGGGGACCTGCCAAGAGGGGAAGAGGGGTGAGGGGGAGGGAGAGGGGAGAGCAAAGATGCCAATGGCAAAGGAGATGAGAGGAGGAGTAGAGGGACAGCGGTAGGGGAGGCCCGGGGGAGGAGTCGGGAGAAAGGGAGGAGGGAGAGAAGGGGGAGAGAAGGGAGAGAGGGTGCCCAAAGGAAACAAACACAGGAAGAGGGAGGGAGGATCAAAGTTGGTAGGAGGGGTAGATGGAGGGGAGGAGGGCATCATCAGGGAGGGGGAGAGAAGGAGAGCAGGTGGGACATGGAAGTACAGGCGCGGCAGTGGATGGGGGTGGGAGAGGATGGGAGAGACCAGTGGGTGAGGAGGATCGAGTTTGCGGAAGGTGTAGAGGATCCGTATCCGTTCAAGGAAAAGGAGGAGGTGGGGGAAGGGAATTAGGTTGTACAGGATCTGCGTGGGGGAGGGGAGACGGATGTGATAGGTGAGGCGAAGAGCATGGCGTTCCAGGATCTGAAGGGATTTGTAAAAGGTAGGGGGAGCGGAGATCCAGGCAGTGTGGGCGTAGCAAAGGATAGGGCGAATGAGGGATTTATAGATATGGATGATGGTAGAGGGGTACAGACCCCAAGTGCGGCAGGAGAGGAGTTTGAGGAGATAAAGGCGGGAGTGGGCCTTGGCTTGGATCATCTGGAGGTGGGGGGTCCAGGAGAGGCGACGGTCAAGGGTGTGAATTGCTCAACACGTGGGGCGTGAGGTCTCCACAGTACATCGATGTTGTCGCCAGTGGTCGGCGGAAGGTGCACGTGCCCGTCGACCTGGGACCGGACCGCAGCGACGCACGGATGCACGCCAAGACCGTAGGATCCTACGCAGTGCCGTAGGGGACCGCACCGCCACTTCCCAGCAAATTAGGGACACTGTTGCTCCTGGGGTATCGGCGAGGACCATTCGCAACCGTCTCCATGAAGCTGGGCTACGGTCCCGCACACCGTTAGGCCGTCTTCCGCTCACGCCCCAACATCGTGCAGCCCGCCTCCAGTGGTGTCGCGACAGGCGTGAATGGAGGGACGAATGGAGACCTGTCGTCTTCAGCGATGAGAGTCGCTTCTGGCTTGGTGCCAATGATGGTCGTATGCGTGTTTGGCGCCGTGCAGGTGAGCGCCACAATCAGGACTGCATACGATCGAGGCACACAGGGCCAACACCCGGCATCATGGTGTGGGGAGCGATCTCCTACACTGGCCGTACACCACTGGTGATCGTCGAGGGGACACTGAATAGTGCACGGTACATCCAAACCGTCATCGAACCCATCGTTCTACCATTCCTAGACCGGCAAGGGAACTTGCTGTTCCAACAGGACAATGCACGTCCGCATGTATCCCGTGCCACCCAACGTGTTCTAGAAGGTGTAAGTCAACTACCCTGGCCAGCAAGATCTCCGGATCTGTCCCCCATTGAGCATGTTTGGGACTGGATGAAGCGTCGTCTCACGCGGTCTGCACGTCCAGCACGAACGCTGGTCCAACTGAGGCGCCAGGTGGAAATGGCATGGCAAGCCGTTCCACAGGACTACATCCAGCATCTCTACGATCGTCTCCATGGGAGAATAGCAGCCTGCATTGCTGCGAAAGGTGGATATACACTGTACTAGTGCCGACATTGTGCATGCTCTGTTGCCTGTGTCTATGTGCCTGTGGTTCTGTCAGTGTGATCATGTGATGTATCTGACCCCAGGAATGTGTCAATAAAGTTTCCCCTTCCTGGGACAATGAATTCACGGTGTTCTTATTTCAATTTCCAGGAGTGTAGATAAGGAACAGCAAAGGGCCTATAACACTACCTTGGGGAACGCATGAAATCAGTTTTGTTTTACTCGATGACTTTCCGTCAGTTACTACGAACTGTGACCTCTCTGATAGGAAAACACAAATCCAGTGACACAACTGAGACGATATTCCATAAGCACGCATTTTCACTACGAGCCGCTTGTGTGGTACAGCGTCAAAAGTCTTCCGGAAATCCAGAAATACGGAATCGATCTGAAATCCCTTGTCAATAGCACTCAGCAATTCATGTGAATAAAGAGCTAGTTGTGTTTCACAAGAACGATGTCTTCTAAACTCATGTTGACTGTGTGTCAATAGACCGTTTTCTTCGAGGTACTTCATAATGCTCGAACACATGATAAGTCAAAACTGCACTATAGGCCATTAAAACTGCAACGTCAGGGAGGAGATCAATGACGAAATTTTAGACTTATTGTGCGTATGTAGCAGGAAGAACACATGATCAAAGTAGTAGGTGATTTGGGTGTATAGAGAGTGCGGAGTATAGTACACAGAGCTGCCATATCTGGCAGCAACAACGACGCAGACTTGGGTGAGCATCGAAGCGGACTGAGATTAGATGACAGATACGTGAATGACATTCCCTGCCACGGTTAATGAACAGCATTTCTAGAGACTAATGGGGTACCAGTCTCTCAGCAATCCATGACCAGATGTTTTCAGTGGGTGAGAGATCTGGAGAACGTTCAAAAATGTTCAAATGTGTGTGAAATCTTATGGGTCTTTTAGCTGCTAAGGTCATCAACCTCTAAGCTTACACACTACTTAACCTAAATTATCCTAAGGACAGACACACACAACCATGCCCGAGGGAGGACTCGAACCTCCGCCGGGACCAGCCGCACAGTCCATGACTGCAGAGCCTGAGACCGTTCGGCTAATCCCGCGCGGCTCTGGAGAACGTGTTGGGCAGGGTAGCTGTTCAACATTTGCTCTGTTGAGGTAGATCAGGTCAGCAGTACCAACATGTGGTCTTGAGTTATGTTGTTGAGAGATAACGTCAGAGAGGCCACGACGGTAGGCCAGAGTCTTAAAATGTCACAAATGTGAATCCTGCTGTCCAAATCGTCGGTTGTGCGAACCAAATATGGTCGTGTTCTGTTCCCAGTGTCATAGTGGTTACCAACCTTCCTGTGACCTTTACCACAGAGTGCAAGCAGATATTAGCTAGTAACACCCTTCTCCAATCTTCCACAGAATTACCACCTAGTTAAATTTTGAAGTAAAAGAGAGTTCTCTATGGTTGGTTCAAATGGCTCTGAGCACTATGGGACTTAACTACAGTGGTCATCAGTCCCCTAGAACTTAGAACTACTTAAACCTAACTAACCTAAGGACATCACACACATCCATGCCCGAGGCACGATTCGAACCTGCGACCGTAGCAGTCGCGCGGTTCCGGACTGCGCGCCTAGAACCGCTAGACCACCGCGGCCGGCAGAGTTCTCTATGTCTGCTTTCTTTTTTAAAATGGCGAAAGATAAATGATGTAAGTTTCTTAAGTGGTTGTTAAACCACGAACTAATGAGTCAATCAGACAATCAGTTATGACGTATTTCTAACAACCATTTCTTATTGATAATGATAATGACAATGCTTACGGGTAGGCCGGGAACTCCACCTGTGGGGATCCCGGCCGCCCGATGCTTAGTTGACGCCATTTCGGCTACTTGTGCTTCGATGAGGATGAAATGATGATGAAGAGGACACGACATCCAGTCCCCGAGCGGTGAAAATCTCCGAGCCGATCGGGAATCGAACCTGAGCCCCTTGCACGGCATTCCGCCGGAATGGCCACTAAGCTGTGGAGGTGGACATTTTTTATAGAATGAAGAATTACTCAATGCGCTGTGTGTGTTACCAAAAATTCTCAGAAACGAAAGCTAACTGCAAACAATGAGGATACACATGTTACAAAAAATGCCTGCCATGCTTCACTTCTCTCCCTAGCGACACTTGCTTCATCCACAGCTGCGTCTCCATTTAAAGTCAACCAAGTTAAAATGTGTGCCCTATATTTAGTTTGTAAATCACTTGATTGCTGGCCCCTTGCTTCTGAACTGGCAGAAACTAGAAGACTTCAGGCTGCCAATGCTTCGTGTCTGACCACGACCAATAATAATAATAATAATATTAAGTATGGTGTAGGACCGACAGTAGCCCCATGGTAGCCATTACATAGCTACAGTTGTGCTGTATAATGCCTTTACTGTTGTGAAATGAGTAATAAAGGAAGTTCTAGTGCCCGCATCTCGTGGTCGTGCGGTAGCGTTCTCGCTTCCCACGCCCGGGTTCCCGGGTTCGATTCCCGGCGGGGTCAGGGATTTTCTCTGCGTCGTGATGGCTGGGTGTTGTGTGATGTCCTTAGGTTAGTTAGGTTTAAGTAGTTCTAAGTTCTAGGGGACTGATGACCTAAGATGTTAAGTCCCATAGTGCTCAGAGCCATTTGAACCATTTTTTGAAGTTCTAGTCTACTGAGAGAACTACCTACAACTCGGAGAAGGATGTTTTTAAATATGTGATGTGTATATTACAATTTTACTGTCATAAATCCATGATATAAAGTACAATGAATATATGCGGTGGCGGACTATGTGAGGAAAAATGTTCATACGCAAGCTGTAACCCCCCCCCCCCCCCCTACCTCTCCGCCCAACATTCACACAGTAACGCTAAAAGTTTTTGTAAAAAAGTGTAATTACTGGTAAGTTATATAATCAGTATTTGTCTTTCGAAATAGTGATAATAGTAATAAACTTTTCAAAAATTCAGTTTTGTCACAAAAACACTATTGAAACCTTTCGTTTTTATTCCTCAGAAAATTACAATCTATATCTCACGGGAGTCATTTCCACCAGGTTGGGAACCGCTGCCTTATCATTACAGCAGGGGTAGGGTCCGTACGTGGATAAGAAATGAAATATCGTAATGGTTATTTTCAAATGGTTCAAATGGCTCTGAGCACTATGGGACTTAACATCTTAGGTCATCAGTCCCCTAGATCGTAGAACTACTTAAACCTAACTAAACTACGGACATCACACAACACCCAGCCGTCACGAGGCAGAGAAAATCCCTGACCCCGCCGGGAATCGAACCCGGGAACGCGGGCGTGGGAAGCGAGAACGCTACCGCACGACCACGAGATGCGGGCTGGTTATTTTCCTCGAAAACTCCATTCACGAATTTGTCAACCATGGTGTAGTGCAGAGAACCGCGACTCGCCTGGAAAGACGACGTGGGTTACGACTCTTGGGGCCAGTGTTGGGTGCTCCACGGTCGGCGCGCTTTTCTCTGTGCTGCCGCATCATGGTTGACGTGCTGGCACTCTACAGACGTCGTCGTACCATCCGTGGAGACGGCCTGCGTTTAAATTATGGAAACAGTCTATCTGTCTACCAACAGCTTTCGCATTTGTCCCGCAGTTTTCGCAGGGTCGGCACGGTTACAATCGGATTTGGCGTGGTTAATGTTAAGGGGTGGCCGGATGCCATTCCTGCCTCCACCCCGTACCCCCCAGGACGGAATCAGTGTACCCCAGGTGTCTCCGTCTAGTGTGAATCATGAAAGAGTGCGAACGTGTTTCAAATGTCTGCGAGTCGTGTAACTGAGGCGGGACTTGGGGACCAGTCCGAAATTCATCTAGTGGGATGCGGAAAACCGCCTAAAAACCTCATTCAGGCTGGCCGACACACCGGCCCTCGTCGTTAATTCACTGGGCGGATTCGATACGGGGCCGACGCGCCCACCCGAGTCCAGGAAGCAGCGCATTAGCGCTCTCGACTAACCTGGCGGGCTAAGAAAACAGTCTATAATGTAATAAACAAGTGTCGAACCTGAGTTTCAACAAGGGTACAAAATATTCAAATAACTTAAGGGAATGTAGCCGCGAGACGTCTTCGACAGCCACCGATGTTTCGACAGGTACACACCCTGTCATTTTAAAAGTACAAGTGCAGCAAGGCAGCGCTGTTATAGCATATCTTGTTGCACACAGAGATACCAGTTTTCTGTTCACCAGAGTTCTTACTGTCTGTGAAGCTGTGATCTATTGCACCCAACGCGTATTGTGCTCGCTGCTGCTAGTCTCTTGTTCATTGTCTTTTCTCTTACAAGGAAAGGAAATGTTGACACACTGTATAGGTCATGCTACACGTTATATGTGTGTAAAATTGGGCTAAGAGTTTGTCTTCATTATTATGCAAAACTTATCTTCATTTCTGGATTATAATCGAAGATGTAAATAAATGTCTACACTGGCTTGTGGTGAGACTTACCCCTTATTACAGCGTCTGCGTCTTTGTTTCGGATGAGAAGATTAACTGTTTTTCATTTCAGGATAAAAACTTTGTGGCACTTTAGTAAGTTTGGAAATTTGTGGTAAAGTCTCTTGGGACCAAACTGCTGAGGACATCGGTCCCTAAGCTCACACACCACTTAATCTAATTTAAACTAACTTACACTAAGAATAACACATACACCCATGCCCTAGGGAGTACTCGAACCTCCGACGGGGGGAGACACAAGAACAGTGACAAGGCGCCCTAGACCGCTCGGCTACCCCGCGCGGCAGCACGTGTGTTATTGGCAACTAACTGTGTGTCAGTACTGAGAACCTGCAGTCGGAGACGAGTTTAATTGTGTTTTTAAGTCATTATCTATTTTGAAATTTATTCCACGCCAACCATTATCTTCGCGGCTGAGCAAGCATTGCGCCACGCTCTGCTATACTGGGTGCACAATAAAACCGACAAGCTGCAGGACAGATTCCTCAACGCAAATGGAGGAAAAAAGGTCCTATGAATACGTGTCCGGAAATGCATCGTTATCACGGTAAATGACGCTGACGAATGGAAAGCTCCTCTGACTACTTGTTGTGTGTTCCTTATGCGTTGCGACTGTGCGATTGACGCAGCGTACTGTAAGCAGCAGAAGTGTCTGGAATTCATGTCAGAAACAAGCCGGGATAGTGTTTGTGCACGACCAAGCAGATGGAAACGGACGAGAGGCATAACCCGGTCCTCCAAATCTGGTGTACTCACAGTCCATCAACTCCTTGCACGTTGGTCTGTCTGAGAGGACCCATGATCAATCGAACGACGAAAAAGGCGTTGGTGTCGGTGAGGGTACTTTTTTTGGTATATCCCTGCTGCCTCTTGACCGTTTCCATCTGCTTGGCCTTACACGAACACCGTCTCCACTTGTTTCCCACATCAATACCGGACCATTCTGCTGTTTACAGTACGCTGCAACAATCACATAGTCTGAAACACACAAGGAACACACGGCACGTGGTCAGGGGAACTGTCACTCATCAGCGCCACCTAACATTGCAGCAATGCATTTCCGTACACATGTTCATAGGACCTTTTTTGCTCCATTTCCAGTCAGGAGGAATACGTCCCTGCAGTTTGTCGGCTTTATTAATGTTCACTCTGTAAAGTTCACTGTTATTATAGTCCTTAAGATCCGGGTGGTAAGACGGTGTTCTGATGTAGCAGATTTTCTCGACTGTTGTAAGCGTGTGTGATGCTTATACGGTCCCGATGGTCTGACTAATGTGTGACATGCTACAGCTATAAGGAATATATTCGCGTTAAGCAAACCAAGATCATCCTTTACGGTTCCTAAAAGTGCCCTAATATCACATGGTAGTTGAGAAATACATATCACAAAATACGACCAGTCCGGCTGGAAATGATTTGTGCGTAATACTTAAAGCTCGTAGACTTTGGTGCCACCTCTGTATTATTATCACTCACCTGGTCAATAACACACGTCTGGTGCTTCTTTCACTACAAGCATTCTGACGAAAAATGAGCTCGAGATGGGCCAACTCAACTGACAAACTCTCACATCCCGAGATGACATGGTCCCTGTGAACCAAGGTACGAAGTACCCCTTCACACTGAGCTGGATATCGGTAGCTAAAGAAGGAAGGATCAGAACCTTTCCAAAATACAGCTATTTCCAAAAAGACAGATCAATATATGCATTTCGAAACATGAAATCAATCTAAATAAGCGCAGTTTGTTGCACTCTTTTTTACATTTTTGAGAGACTAACACATTCCGCATGTTTTACGTTCTATTCCTTGCTTAAGCACAAATATACCCATTTTTATCTGCGTTTTTAATAAATTAGGCAGAAATTTTTCTCTTCCTGAACAGGATTTTAAAATTCTGTTTAATCAAAAATCAACAATAGTTAATAAGTGTTCACCTGTAATTTATAGAAAGTACCACTAAATTATTCATACCCCCAGCAACAATGAGCAACTTCCGCAACAACAGTCATCCTTAGTAACAATGGCCAACCTGCAGCCGTGAATTCAAATAAAATTTAAACAAAGAGTAAGCAACAGTTGAAATCTAAATTCCGTTAGTGTTGGCATGAATTTAACGGTTCATGTCTATCAACTGCGTACTGTCTCGTTGGTCGTGTTAGTACGTATTTTACCACAACGGATTCCTCACAGCAAAATTTTGTCGAGCGTTAAGGAGAAGTTGTGTGCACTTTCAGAGGAATTCAGGAGTCACGTTGTTGAAACTGATGGCACCAGTCTGCGATGTGCCGTCTGTGGAGTAAATATTGCAATCGATGACAAGCATCAAAGAAACAGAACAAATCAGCACATCCGGAACAACAGACATTTGAAGGCCACTGAACTGCGCAAGTTGAAGCGCCTAGAAAACTACTCTTATACACACCTTCGCTTCACGATATGAAAAGCAGCGGCCATTGAATGAATTTAGTTCGCATTTTGCCAAGGCATTAATCCAGTCAGGAATTCCAATCCACAAGGTAAAAAATTCTGCATTCAACTCATTTCTTGAGAAATACCCATAAAGGACAATACTGGATGAGATCGCTTTGGGAAAAAATTACATAAATCCAATTTATGAGAACATTTAGAGAAAATATGAGACGGTTGGCAAACATGAAATAGGATTCGTTTTGGATGAAACTACTGATGGGTTGCAAAGATATATTTTGAATGTGTCCGTTTTTCCATTAACTGATGAATTGGTAAAACCCTTGCTTTTTAAAACGCAACAAATAAATATGAATGTTTTAGTTGGACCACTTTTTTCGCTTTGTGGTAGATAGCGCTGTAATAGTCACAAACATATGGCTCACAATTTTAGACGAACAGTTGGTAACAGGTAGGTTTTTTACATTAAGAAATAGAACGTAGGTAAGATTGAACATTTTATTTCGGTTGTTCCAATGACTGTACTTGCTTAACAATAATGAATTTTTTAATCTCGTATCTCAGTCCGCTACAGCCCACTCTCACTCGTCATGCTGAAATGGCAGATATGAACATATTTGTAAGCACCCGATCAGGAATCGCCCAGTTATCCCACCCAGCATGCTAATAGCTATACTGCGCTTATCACAATGGAGCTGCTTCTGTGCTTACAGTTCCTCTGTAAAGAAATCAGCACACCACTGATGCTACGTTAATACATCAATATTTCATTTCATATATCAATATTATATTTAATATATCAAAATTTCAATATATATATATATATATATATATATATATATATATATATATATATATATATATATATATATATATGGCTTTGACTTAAAATAACAGTCTATATCACGTATGCGTCTATAGTCATAGGTTACTTGGTGCTCCATACATTCTCTGTAAGAAGCATAGTTCTATGCATGTAACAACTTATAATTAATTCCGCTTAGCTCTCGTCTTAATAGTGTAAGTCTTGAGCAAATATATATGTATATTTGCTCAAATATATGTATACTGGCTCAAGACTTACACTATTAAGACGAGAGATACGCTTCTTACAGAGGACGTACGGAGCATCAAGTCACCTATGACTATAGACGCATACATGATATAGAATGTTATTTTAAGTCAAAGCCATGAATAAGTTCAATTTATGTTACCCGACGCCAGAATCAGAAAACAACTCAACAGGTGCAACTGGAAAAATATTATGTACTCACTTTCTCCTGTAGGACTTGACCTCCAGGAGCTATGCTGACCTTCTGTAACGACAGTTTTGACATTCGTTCACATTTATGTAGTAAAATAAAAAAAAAAATAGATCGAGTAATAGGACAGGGAAGTGGAACATAAACTACTTAAGAATTCGTCTTGATCGTCATACATCTCCATCACAATACATGTATTCGCTAATGAAATTTCTCATGAATGATCCACCACAATTTGAGAAGGATAGTGATGTCCACGCATACAACACTAGAGGAAAGAATGACCTTTATTACCTATTAAAGCTGTCACTGTCTGCAAGGAATTCAGTTTGCACCAACAAAAATATTTGATCATTTCCTTAGTATCATAAATTGTCTAACATTTAGCAAAGCAAGTTTTAAATTTAACTTGAGATCATTTCCCCTGGACAACTCCTTCTATTCCTTGGACGAATTTCTATTTATAAACTGGTAGCTATAAACAAGTAAAGTGCAGTTGGATGAGTAGGACTAAAAACAACATATTCATAAATGTTAACACTCATCATTTATATATACCCTGTAAACGGACTCGTTCCCCAACATTTAGATAAAAGAATCATCAAAATCACCTATAGAGCGTGTAACTAATTAACTGTTCCCTATTAGTACTTTGAACATAGCTGCGCTGCAGCAACTGTTCCACGTAATCAGATTAAGAGCAGCCGACCAGTTGCAAAGGATAAAGTAATCTTTACCTAGGTTTCAATAGATATAAATCTATCTTCTTCAGAAGACGGCAGTATTACATTATTATGAAGCGATATGTCCTTATCGTTTTTACAAACATCTGCCTAGTTCCCTATTAATACAAGTACTAATATTTCGTGGAGCACCATGAAACACAGTATCTTTGGTACACGCTAAAACCCAGTGAAAAAGGAGATGGACGTAGTCTTAGAAAAAAAAACATGACATGAACTCCACGAGGCACCTACATGTTCATGAAATTGCTGAGCCACTGCCCATTACTAACAGATGCTATTTACAGCTAGGTCTAAGGCACACATACCTCCCTCGATGGCATGGGAAGAGCGAAATTTCGTAAAGATACCTTCATGCCAATGGAACATTCGACGAACCATTCTGGCCCACGCTGCATGGTATGATGCCACTCGTCAGCCTGTAGCTTCCCCAGCTCTCGGCGTAGCGCCCAGGGCCATTCTGTTACTACTACTGAGTTACGTTTTGTGACTGTCTTCAGAGTCCTGTATTAATCCTGCTTTATTGTTTCCAGACTGTGAATGCGCTCTGAACTGAAGCTGTCCAGCAGATTACAAATGTGGACCGTACCTGTGCTCGAACGCGGAACGTTTGCCTTTGTGCTGACTGAGCTATCCAGGTGCGACTCATGACCCGCCCTCGCAGCTTTCCTTCCTCTAGTACCGGTCTCCTCCTTTCAAAACTCCACAGACGTTCTCCTGCATACCTTGTTATTCCGATAAAACATGTAGGAGACGTTGGCATCGCATTCAATGACTGTTCGAGCTCGCGTGCTTCACTGTAGTGTCAGTTTAGTCGTTTTGTTTTCCACCAGCTGCATGCATAATATAATAATAATAATCACCACCATCATTCTCACCATCATCTTGAATAGTTTCCAGCCCCAGATTGGGTCTGTTTGGAACATAATCCTCGCCAAATAGTCATGTTTACGCAGCATCTTTCTCTGGTCTCTTTGGTCCGGTCCTCGCATCTTTTTTCAGCACACTCCTCCACACCTTTCAGCCATCTATCTCTTTGTTTTCCCCTTGGTTGTTTCCTTGGCACCTTCATTTCATGTATATTCTTGAGAATTCTTTTAGTTTCTATTCCCTTTAAGTGCTCATACTATCGTAGCCTTGATGTTTCTGTCCTGCTGTGTAAGGGTTCCTCTTTCACTAATTCCCTTACCTTTTCATTCCTCATCCTATCTCTCCTTGTTACTACTATCGTATTTCTGGAAAACTTCGTTCCACATAGCACTAATCTGCTTACATCTTCTCTTTTCTTCATTCATTACACATGTCAGTATTGGTATACTTCTATGCTTTTTTGTGGGACGTCTTTATTCCAAACCAGGCCCCTTACACTTTGTAGAAATGCTTCTGCCTGTCTGCACGTCCATTGATGTCTTTCTCATTCCTTCCATTTTCTATTATCACTTATCCCAAATACTTCACAGTTTCGATCTTCTTCAATTGTTCACCACCAACCATTATTTTGCAAGTTGGTCTATCTTTCATTCTAGCTGGAACCCGGATCTCACATTTGTTCATATTATAATTCATTCCATACTTTCTCACAGTTTCATCCCAAGCCTACATCTGTTCCTGAATCTCCTTCTTCCTGTTTCCCCAGATCGTAAAGTCGTCTGCGAACAGCATTTCTTTCATGTTGTCTTCTCCAATTTTTATGGCCACCTTAGTCATTACCTCACTCAATACCACAATGAAGAGGAGAGGTGACAACACTCTGCCCTGTTTCACACCGCTTGCTTGCAGGAACCAATCTGTCCTTTAGTTTCTCACTTTCAAACAACTCAGATTTCCACAGTACATCTCTTACATTGTGATATCTCTTTTTTCTTCTCTTTTTTTTCTAGCGCTTTCCAGACTTTGTCTTTACAAAAACTATGTAATGTCGTTTCTATATCGAGTAAGAACTTCACATTTCGCATATACCTTCGCACAATGTTGTATCAGTGTGAGTTGTCTGTAGTTTCTACAATTCTACCTACTTCATTTCTTGAAAATAATGCCCTCCTCCAATCTTCTGGCATCTTCTTCTCATAACGACTTACCAAGTGCTGGAAGTACTATTCCACACTGTCTTCAGTGTCTCCTTGCTTTTAGCCTTTTCCCGTTTTTACCCATCATTGTTGCATCGTCTCTCCAGCTCTCCTCTTACTATTGACCATTCCATACAGTACTTTGCTACTTTCTTTGCTTTCTTCAAATGGCTCTGAGCACTATGGGACTTAACTGCTGAGGTCATCAGTCTTGCTTTTTTCCTCCACCATCTTTGTCCATTCTTCCAATAACTTTGGTTCGGTTCTTCTAATTATACTTCCTTGTATCCAGTACATTGACGGAGTTGAAACCACATAATTCTTCTATAATGGAGTTGATGGTATCACAATGTAAAATCTACGCAGGGATAGTAAGAATCATGTAGTACTTTACATCAAATAAACATTTAATCCTAGTAAGATTTAGAATGCTGCAGATAGACGCAACGTGCGCCGCAACACAGACAGCGGGATGGAGCGCAAACAGCTAACAGAGCCCATAGCGCAACGGACTTGAGAGTCGTCAGCTGGCGATCTAGAGCGTTAGCCCGTCGTCTTTCACTGGGCAGCCTGTCTTCGATTCGCCAGATCTGCGGGACAAGCCGGTTAACCCACAATCTGTGTGGGCCAGCATCTGTGACACGAGCTTTAAGTCTCAAACTCTTAGAGGGATACATAACCACAAGGAGTTGCGACATACTCGTACCTTGCTATAAGCTGCTACGACGAACAGACCTTTCTACACGCTTGAAGTGTTCTATCACTCTGTTCCTCTGGCATGTGATATGCAGCGAGCAGAGATACACGCGCGGGACGTTACCTCGGGTACGCTTAAGGGAGAACGTTCTTAATGATGGTATCGCTATTCTCTGATACCTGTTGTTCAGGCCGATTTTCCACTGCTACAGTTACCGGTTGTCCACGATGATCCCGGTAAGCACCACACTGTTGGCTACAGAAGTTGGCTACGGTGGCAGGGGTTTCACCGAATCGAAGTACTTAACGTACATCATTAGACATGGTGACATGTGAGAAGCCCAGTGTACACACGCGTGTGCCATGTGACAGGTACCCACGATAAAATCTGTAGAAGTGGAATTTCCTGTCCATCTTCCACTCGACTATCCCTCTGACAACTAATAATTAATCAGCTGTTATTCCAGACAAGTGACAAGCTGCATTAATCCACTCACGATGGCGATAAGCTATTGCTTTTTTTTTTCTCTTTCTCTCTTTCCCTCTCTCTCCCTCCAACTCATTGGCCATCTCTTACTGAATTATTCGTGATTTTATTACTCTCCTATCAGGAGTAAGGAGAATGGATACGTTATGCATTTAATTTTCTTACACCAAAGTTGCATTCAAAATTGAGCGTTGTAAATTCAAGCACATCGCATGAGAGGATCATGATGTGGTTTTCGTTTGCACGAGATGTTGCACCTTGTATCTCCATGATTACCGTACTGCAATCGCACAGGCATTTTCTAGTATCTGATACCCTCCGTGTTACCTCGTAAAGTGCAATACAAGTCCTAATCATTTTTCACTAACACCTTACCATAACGGTATTGTTGTGGTTCTCACGAGGAGAACCTGGCAAGTGGCATCACCGGATGCCCCTGGAACTTCGCCTGGTGGAAGAGGAGTCCATGATTAAGGAATGCATTGCTAGCGCACTCGAGCAGATGTAATTTCAATGGATTGCTCACGCGCTGCCTGCGATATGTAAGCTATAAGAGAATCTCAGACCAAAGAGCAGTGTTGTCAGCAGTAGGAACTGTGTAGCAGTAGGAGTAAGTAGTTGCTAGCAGTCTGGTGTATGGAGTTGGCTGGGCCGGTCGTGGGGAGCGATGGCGGAGCCTGAGCGTTACAGTATAAGGTAAAAGCAGCCTCGCGCATGTGTAGTATTGTTATATCATGTCCCATGTAAATGTTTTTTAAAATGTCTTAATAATAATATTTCTCATAAAAAGTAACTTTTGACGATCACTCATTTCAATTTAAAGAATTTACTAATTTCTCCAATCCTTTGTCATCTCGATTATTGAAAAGAAAAATCGTTTCTTTTTATACACGACAAATCCATCGGCCAGCATTGCACTCGGCTGTGCCAGAAAAATTTCTTATAGGAGCAGATATATATGCGTTATCCGGCGATCTTATTGAGCTAAGAATTTTCAATTTATTGAGAATGATCTTTCAGGGCCATGACGCAGCACTGCTGACGTCCAAAATTTACCAGTTTAAATTGACAGTCAATTATTGAAAGGTTATAACCAAGCCACAATTTTTTATTGAGAGATTAGTCACATTTTATTATTGTTAGGTTACGCAATTTCTGTTTTGGGAGGTTACACTAAATGTGAATATTATTTATATTATTTATCTGTGGGGAGGTTACAACGTGTCTCCGATTATCCGTAGATACTCGACCGCGTCTGAAAAAAACGACGGTCAAAGTTTTCGAGGTATTGTCAGAGTACTTTCTATGCCTTTTATCACGTAATGTCCCCAGACGGAATGGTCGCCCTGTGGTAAGCGTCCTATCGTCTTTATTTTGCACCCATTGTTCGAAGCCTGATTATTGTTTTTATTAATTTTATTTTTATTGTTCTCATTTATCTACCCATGTCCATAGACGGATTAGGGCTTAAAATGATGTTACATTAATTGCAAAATTACAACTGGATTTGACAGCTAAGCATCACACATTTATTACATAATATATGTGTGTATGGTATACTGAGGAGTTAAAATCTGTATAAATTCTTATAATTCATTCTTATTTCAGTTCTTAATTGCCGTTTTTTTTTAATGGCTCTAAGCACTATAGGACTTAACATCTGAGGTCATCAGTCCCCTAGAACTGAGAACTACTTAAACCTAACTAACCTAAGGACGTCACACACATCCATGCCCGAGGCAGCAGCGTGGTTCCGGACTGAAGTGCCTAGAACCGCTCGGCCACATCGGCCAGCCCGTATTTTATTCTTCAGATTATTTTTCTGTAGATTTGTTTCATTGTCTTGGATGATACCAATCGTAGAAACATTGTAAACACATATATTCCGAACACCACGAGCAACGCGTGAAGGCAGGTTTGCCACAGTGACATTACTTCGTATGAATCTCACTCGGGAAAGAAACGTTGTCAACAGTGGAGAAGTTTCGCGCGTTAGCAGTAATTTCGGCACAAGCCAAGCATAATGGATCACTTTTCCGAAAACTGGCATTTGCAGTTGATTATGAAGATTCAAATAATTTTCTCACTTTTTGTATTT
Source organism: Schistocerca serialis cubense (assembly GCF_023864345.2). Lineage (NCBI taxonomy): Eukaryota > Metazoa > Arthropoda > Insecta > Orthoptera > Acrididae > Schistocerca > Schistocerca serialis. Next base: position 711,162,334 of record NC_064638.1, read on the forward strand.
TAATTTATTCATCTGACACACAAATAGTAGACGAATAAGGACAACGTTATATCAACATACACTGGAAAACTTTTGTGTAGTAATCTTCTACAAACATGGGTATATAAATGAAAAACACAAATAAAGGTAATAATCGGATTTCGAACATTGAGCACAAGCTTAGGAAGCAGCGACTCTAAGCACGATCCCACCAATTAGTCTGAGGCTATCGCACTGTCAAAGGCATATAAATTATGTCGAAAATACCTTTGACCATTGTTTTTTTTTTTTTTAGGAACTATCGAGTATATGCATATGAGCCGAGATACGTGTTTGCCTATTTTGACCCCTTTTCTGCTGAGCGAAATTTCTTGCCGTGTTCTCAAATGGTTCTGAGCACTATGGGACTTAACTTCTGAGGTCATCAGTCCCCTAGAACTGAGAACTACTTAAACCTATCTAACCTAAGGACGTCACACACATCCATGCCCGAGGCAGGATTCGAACCTGCGACCGTAGCGGTCACGCGGTTCCAGACTGTAGCGCCTAGAACCGCTCGGCCACCTAGGCCGGCGCCGTGTTCTCCTTGTCAGTGCGAAAAGTGGTTTGCATTGGGATTATTAAACTGTTGTTGAAGTCTGAGGTCATTGAGCCTGTCTTTAAAAAAAGTAGTGTAACACCGCTAGTTTTGGCGGGGAGACTGTTCCGTGACTGTCGCGGCGCTCGGCAGGTGGCATCTGAAAACACCTTAGGGAACCGTGTCCACTCGTCAAGACCGATTTCGTCCAGATGTATGGTATACGCTGTGCTTGACCAGAAATGAAGGTGACAGAAATGGATGCTCAAGATGCGGAGCGTTTAGAAAAAAAATCGCATTTTTAGCACGTGCCGGACGAGGCATGAGCGATTTGTTTTAGCGTGTTTTCCAGGCAGCGGATGGCTTAGCGGAAACTGTGGAACGATAATCTGATGGTCGCGGGGACGAGTCCCTGCAAATAAAATTGATATAATCCCAGCCCGCATCTCGTTGTCGTGCGGTAGCGTTCTCGCTTCCCACGCCCGGGTTCCAGGGTTCGATTCCCGGCGGGGTCAGGGATTTTCTCTGCCTCGTGATGGCTGGATGTTGTGTGCTGTCCTTAGGTTAGTTAGGTTTAAGTAGTTCTAAGTTCTACGGGACTGATGACCGTAGCAGTTAAGTCCCATAGTGCTCAGAGCCATTTGAACCATTTTTTTTGGAACTTACATAGTGGCAACACTGCTGTGGAGACATTATGCAATGGAATCTACTGTTGTCGCTGATAGCACACGTTGTTGACATACCTACCTTACCTCCGAGCAAATGGACTCGCCCGTCCCACATCACCGGCGTGCTCACAGTCGAATGACATACAGTCACTTGTGAGCGAGTGGTCTAACGTAACGGTGTCACCATGTTTTCGAATCAGGAACAACGGAGTTGGATCAAGATTGAATGTGCCAGAGGTTGTACAGCACGACAGTGTTTTTGGAGCGTCACCTGCCATCATCTTTGCGAAAGAAGCGGCGACACTTTCTGCGCAGCCCACCCATCATTTTGCACGACAATGTGCGGGCGCATGCAGCGCAAGCTGTGGCTGCTTTGTTCGGTCGATGGGACTGGGAAGTACTGTACCATCCACCATAGTCCACGGACTTAGGTCCTTGTGACTTTGATTTGATTCCGAAGATGAAGGTACCACTTCGTGGCATTCGCTTCAGAACTGTTACAGAGATTCGGCAGGCAGTAGACCGCTCCATTCGCATCATCAACAGAACAGGCTCTGCTAACGGTATACTACGCCTTCCACATCGCTGGCAACGGGTTCTACACAACGCCGGTGACTACTTTGAAGGACAGTAACAGGTGCAAACATGTAACTCTTTTGTACCGGCTGTGGATAAATAGTTGCCACTATTTAAGTTCCAACACTCGTATATGTTGCAAACGAATGCAAAACACAAAGCAGATACCGTTCCTCTAAATGATGCACACAAAAAGTAAGGAAAAACGAGTTAGGCTGTTATTTTGTAGCAAGCAAAATTTCTGTTGCGAGGAGCAGTCCAATGTTTTCGTGTATGTAAGCTGTAATATAAAGGGCTATTACTGACACCCACATACAGGTTTCATCGTGATGCTTAATGCTATGTTTCATTCAAACAACACGGGAAAAACTAATTTTTCTGAGAGCCAAAGTGGTGGCGGTTTCAGCGTTAAGCCGTTGAAATGATTACGTAGCAGGCGTACAATAAATCAGTCAGCAGTAGACAGACCGTGAAGGCTGCTGGGCACTTTTCGGCCCACTGGACCAGCCAGTGCCCGTCTGTCTGCCTGGCGGTAACTCCTCCTCCCTGGCCCCAAGCACGACCGTTACAGACGTTCTCCATCCGTATCTCACGTATCTCCATTGGCACTAGTGCTATGTCACGAGTATAGTGACCAACTGTCAGCACACGGCTATACCAAAGTTACGCGATGCTCTCAGTAGTACGACTAGACTACCCGTCTTGTTTTAATGCGTGTAGAATCTTTGGAACTTAAAGTATATCTTATGGTGCACCAAATTTTCCAGTTCTGTTCAGACAAAGAGACAGTTTCTTTGTAATCAACAACGTAACAACTCACGTCGTGGTTTTTGTAAATGGCGATAACAGTTATATTCAGTGAACTGATGAACATACGTTATTCGCTTCATTCAGTCTCTTCTCGTGAGACTTGCTGCTAACAATTCGTATTTGACCGATACTCAGAACACAGACCACTGCTAATCTTTACTAACAAAAACAGTCTTGATCACAAATTATTTATTCCGGTGGCCGGTTTCGACCACAACTGTGGTCATCTTCAGACCAATGAACAAGAACCTCCTTCTGGTGGTAAATCACTACTCACTGCGTTTCGAATGCAAGAAACTTGCCAACTGAGCTATCCAGGAGACGACCCACAACACTCTTCCATTACATTAACTCTGACTTCACCTGTTTCCTACTTCTCTTTCACGCCTTTCACACATTGATGGGCAAGCAACGCTGGAAGAAACATTATGAAGGAGCGCATGAGAATGAAATTCTCACGGTTTAGTTACGATATTTCTCGGCAACGTTCTTTCTTGCAGAAGAAGCTTTCTGCCGTTTCCGTCCATCTTTCAACATGAACTTCCACTTCTTTGGGCGTAGGGCTGCACTCTCCTGTACGCGTTTTGCAAATACATTATTAAAGTGTCGGAATTTTAAACTTTTCTTAAATAACACCGGCCTTTTTAATAGAAGTTTTTTGGGAGATTTGGTACAGTGTCTCAGTTTTCGTCGATTTATCAGTAAAAAATGCATAATAATTATTCATTTAATGTTCTTAGACGTTTCGTTATCGTTGAAGTGATCATGTGGAATAAAAACTGAAACAATCAATTACAACCACCCGAATCTATCACTTTTAGACTTCTTTTCTCAATAGGTCGAAGACGGATGTGAAATGAAACCAGGTTTTTTTTTCATATCTTTTGAATGAAACACATGATTGCAGCAACTTTCTTGCAAAAAAAAAAAAAAAAAAAAAAAAAAGGTTCAAATGGCTCTGAATACTATGGGACTTAACTGCTGAGGTCATCAGTCCCCTAGAACTTAGAACTACTTAAGCCTAACTAACCCAAGGACATCACACACATCCATGCCGGACGCAGGATTCGAACCTGCGACCGTAGCGGTAGCGCGGTTCCAGACTGTAGCACCTAGAACAGCTCGGCCATTCCGCCCGGCCAACTTTCTTGCATTTTCGCACGAGTTCATGTCGGAGATTATTCTTAACACAAGTATTAGATCATGTAGTAAAGTACGTTACCTGCGTAATAACAGCATTGTGCCTCGAGGTGCTGCAGACACAGCATTAGCAAACTGTTCTTGATTACGAGTATTTAGCTCATAGCATAGTCAATAAGCTCTCTCTCCCTCTTTCTCTCCCACACCGACATAACGACAAACACACACACACACACACACACACACACACACACACACACACACTAATGTTTTTGTCTCAAATAATACTGTCTCAGAAATAAATCAAAAATACTCCATCTTCCCCAGATGCGTCCGAGACTATCGCGAGACTGTCCCTAATTATCAAGCAAATAAAGAAGTTTGTAATTTCCTCTCAAATATTCGCAATTGGGAACCTCTTGGCCTGTGCACAGCTGCCTGGGTTTTAATTGGAAAAGAACCAACAGCGTACACTCCCCATCTGATGTCACGTATAAATAAATTAATAAAAATAGAAGAAACTGTAGACTATTCTGGGTCCGTACTTGTCGAATGTCCATAGTGAAGACCTACGTTTCTAAGTTTACTTTCGTGCCTGCTCTTCTTCCCTGCCAGTAGGAAGTCTAATTGTGGTGAATCAGTGGTGGTTATCTGTCTAGGTTTCCCTATGTTGAAATACAACACAGTATTCTTTTGCAAAGACGCACTGGGTTCTATCTATCTGCCACTTCAGTTCCCATTGTTTTTTCCAGATGCACTACAAAATAAGTCAGTTGTTTTCAAATATTTTTTCATTCCTTACTGCCATCATGTCTCTTATTTTCGTAATGGTTTCGCTGGGCTAGTTCTAATAGCTTGAAAAATACAGAAATGCTTACTTCGGCAAATTTCGCCGGGAGTCCTATGGACTCCTGTAAGCAAGAAACACCTGGCATTTAGCAAATTCAGCCCTGTAATATGTTTTCTCACTTTCTACAAAACTTTCCAACAGTTTTACAGCATTTTTCACCACTGTATTCGCCGGTAGCCGTTCAGTTTCGTGATTTTTAATGCATGGAACTAGAGTGGATAATCTTTGATAAAATGAAGCATATATCGCCACGGTTCGAAGATTTCAATGTAATACCACGCTTGGATATTGAGTATGGAATTTGGTCGCACATGGGTTGAAGGGCGGAATCAGTTGTTAGTCCCCGTCCAGTACACAGTTTTAATCTGTCAGGAAGTTTCGTTATAGCTTCTGTAGAGCTGCCGCACTTATTTGTGTTCGAATAAATGCACCTAAAAGGAAAAAAGAATAGTATTGTGCATAAAAAGATGTAATAATAACAGTATTAGCAATTTTCCCTAGATACTGAAAAAAAGGATTACGAAGTGAGCAGCGAATATTTTGAATAACCGCAGTTCGTTAAATTCGCAATCTTATTTTCATACCAGAAAGCTGCCATCGTACTAGTTTATCTTACTATTAGTTATGCACGAATTAATTCAGAAATGCAGCAGAACTTCCTGCAGTACTGAAAATCAGACATTCATTTACAATTACAGTTTGACCCTGCATTGCGGTATACGCTGCACTGTCAGCAAAGAGACCTCTTACAAACGATGTTTTACTCTCGCACCACGATGGAAACACCACTGAGGTGGAGGACATATTCTTGGAAATGAGGTCAGCCACAAGGCTTCACGGAAATTTAAAATCCACCACCTGTTGTAGAACGTGAGCTCAGTTACCTGTAACATTATCATAATGACTGTAGTACTTTGCTGCATTACCTAAAGGCATTTGGTTCGTCACTACATTCCGAAATGTCACGCCAGTTATATCCTGGACAGTTCCGCTAAACCACAAGAAGATTCAAACGAAGGACCATTTATCTAAACAACATGCGGTTTTTAGTTAAAAGGCTATGGAAATCTTCCGATAAGTCGTTCTACTGACTCCGTAATATGTTTTGTGATCCAGATAGGTTTTCAGATATAATGTGTACCTGCGCAACGATAATAACTACTACCATTGTCAATGCGATGTTTAAGCAGCCACAGAAACAAAAAGAAGTCGTAACATCCACAGTTCTTTCTCTGTATATTCAGTCATATTCTGTATGTTTTTATATCTCCCTCGCTCTATGAAGACCTTAACTATAAACAATGATAACCGATAAGTTCGGTGTTTGGAAAAAATGCGCTGTAAAGTTCAATAGCGTCTCATAAGAAATATATTTCAAGTACATGCAGTATGTTTTTTATCATTATTATTCAGATGAGACACTGTTTTCAAATATAATATAAATAGGACGTAGCTTATATGGTAAATTCCACCTACAATTTTATTCTGAAAATTTGTCAATGGTTACTTAACATTGTGTGGTTCATGGTGTGGGTTCCTGGTATCATGTCCTAGTTCATGAACCACGGGCAACGTATGAGTGGCCAAGTAGGTGGTCCTGACAGTAGGGATACCAGTTTCTTTGGAATAAGGCTGGGCATCTCGGACATATTCCGAGTCGTGGCCACCTTTGTGCTCAGACGGCAAAGACTACCAAATCCACCGGTTAGTCCCTCAACCGTCAGGGGTAAAACTCAATGGCAGCCGGGGCAAGTAAGGCTAGCAACCTGCTTCCCTGGTACTATAAATATGATGCTGGCAACAATCAGAGCAAAATGCCTCGGACCTTTAGAGGTGACGGAGTCCCACCTCTAATTGACAAACCAGGGACTTCTAAGATACGACTCGGCAAACGAATGGTAACGAGATGGGGAGCTATTAATATCAATGGGGGCTACTCTGGGAAGAAGGTAGAGCTGGCAGAGGCTGCAAGTAAGATGGGGTTGGATGTTTTAGCTGTTAGTGACATTCGGGTAAGAGGTGAGAAAGAAGAGGAAGTGGGAGAATACAAGGTCTACCTGTCAGAAGTCAAAGCAGGAATAGCACAATGGGGTGTAGGGCTTTTCATCAGGAAAGAAATGGAACCCAGTGTAGTTGCAATAAGGTATGTAAACGAACGACTGACGTGGATATATTTGACAGTGTCTAGCTTGAAAATTAGGATTGTGTCAGTATATTCGCATTGTGAAGGGACAGATCAAGATAAGATGGATAGTTTTTATGACGCACTCAGTGATGTAGTTGTTAGAGTAAAGGACAAGGACAGTGTTCTGCTCATGGGTGGTTTTAATGCCAGGATTGGAAATCGAACAGAAGGGTATGAAAAGGTTATGGGTAAATTTGGAGAGGATATGGAGGCCAACAGGAACGGGAAACAGCTCTTGGATTTCTGTGCCAGTATGGGCTTAGTAATCACAAACTCCTTTTTTAAACATAAGAACATTCACCGGTATAATTGGGAAGGCAGGGGAACCAGATCTATCATTGATTATATAATAACAGATCAGGAATTCAGGAAGGCTGTGAGGGACACAAATGTATTCAGGGGATTCTTTGATGACACTGATCACTATTTAATCTGCAGTGAAATTGGTATTGTGAGGCCGAAAGTGCAGGAGGTCAGGTCCATGTGTAGGAGGATAAGAGTGGAGAAACTTCAGGATAAGGAAATCAGACACAAGTACATAACAGTGATCTCAGAAAGGTACCAGTCAGTTGAATGTAGTCAATTGCAGTCAGTGGAAAAGGAATGGACAAGGTACAGGGACACAGTACTAGAAGTGGCCAAAGAATGCCTTGGAACAGTAGTGTGTAAAGGTAGGATGAAGCAAACAGCTTGGTGGAATGACACAGTCAAGGCAGCCTGTGAAAGGAAAAAGAAGTCATATCAAAAATGGCTACATACTAGAACTCAGGTAGACAGAGAAAGTTATGTTGAAGAAAGAAACAAAGCCAAACAGATAATTACAGCATCCAAGAAGAAATCTTGAAGACTTCGGAAACAGGTTGGAGACTTTGGGTCAAGCTGCTGGAAAACCATTCTGGAGTGTAATTAGCAGTCTTGAAAAGGGAGGTAAGAAGGAAATGACAATTATTTTGGACAGATCAGGAAAACTGCTGGTGAATCCTGTTGATGCCTTGGGCAGATGGAGGGAATATTTTGAAGAGTTGCTAATTGTAGGTGAAAATACGATCAGTAATGTTTCAGATTTCGATGTACAATGGGACAGGAATAATGATGGAAATAATATCACATTTGAGGAAGTGGAGAAAATGGTCAGTAGATTGCAGTGCAATAAAGCGGCTGAGGTGGATGAAATTAAGTCGGAACTCATCAAATACAGTGGAATGTCAGGTCTTAAATGGCTACACATGATAATTGATATGGCGTGGGAGTCGGGACAGGTTCCATCAGACTGGACGAAAGCAGTAATCACACCAATCTTTAAACATGGAAACAGAAAAGATTGTAACAACTACAGAGGTATCTCTTTGATCAGCGTTGTGGGTAAAATCTTCTCAGGCATTGTTGAAATGAAAGTGCGAGTATTAGTTGAGGACAAATTGGTTGAAAATCAGTGTGGGTTTAGGCCTCTTAGAGGTTGTCAGGACCAGATCTTTAGCTTACGGCAAATAATGGAGAAGTGTTACGAGTGGAACAGGGAATTGTATCTATGTTTTATAGACCTAGAAAAGGCATATGACCGGGTTCCTACGAGGAAGTTATTTTCTGTTCTACGTGATTATGGAATAGGAGGCAAACTTTTGCAAGCAATTAAAGGTCTTTACATAGATGGTCAGGCAGCAGTTAGAGTTGACGGTAAATTGAGTTCATGGTTCAGAGTAGTTTCAGGGGTAAGACAAGGCTGCAACCTGTCTCCACTGTTGTTCATATTATTTATGGATGATATGTTGAAAACAATAGACTGGCTGGGTGAGATTAAGATACGTGAACACAAACTAAGCAGTCTCGCATATGCGGATGACTTAGTTGTGATGGCAGAGTCTACTGAAAGTTTACAAAGTAATATTTCAGAGCTAGATCAGAATTGTAAGGACTATGGTATGAAGATTAGCATCTCCAAAACAAAAGTAATGTCAGTGGGAAAGAGATATAAACGGATTGAGTGCCAAATAGGAGGAACAAAGCTAGAACAGGTGGACGGTTTCAAGTACTTAGGATGCATATTCTCACAGGATGGCAACATAGTGAAAGAACTGGAAGCGAGGTCTAGCAAAGCTACTGCAGTGATCGCTCAGCTACGATCTACTCTCATCTGCAAGAAGGAAGTCAGTACCAAATGGTTCAAATGGCTCGGAGCACTATGGGACTCAACTGCTGAGGTCATTAGTCCCCTAGAACTTAGAACTAGTTAAACCTAACTAACCTAAGGACATCACAAACATCCATGCCCGAGGCAGGATTCGAACCTGCGACCGTAGCGGTCTTGCGGTTCCAGACTGCAGCGCTTTTAACCGCACGGCCACTTCAGCCGGCTGAAGTCAGTACCGAGACTAAATTATCTGTGCACCGTTCTATCTTTCGACCAACTTTGTTGTATGGGAGCAAAAGTTGGGTGGATTCAGGTTACCTTATCAATAACGTTGAGGTTACGGATATGAAAGTAGCTAGGTTGATCATACAATGTAAGCTTTCACGGCCGGTATTGTCTTCACTTAAAACTTCCGGGCTGATAGGCCGTGGTCGAAGTATAAAACTCTCTCCTGACGATTCGTCTCCGACTGCGGGAGACATCCTCGGAGGTAAACCGGCGAACTGGCAGTTCGCCGGTTTACCTCCGAGGATGTCTCCCGCAGTCGGAGACGAATCGTCAGGAGAGAGTTTTATACTTAGACCACGGCCTATCAGCCTGGAAGTTTTAAGTGAAGAGTAGCTAGGATGATTGCAGGTACTAGTAGATGGGAACAATGGCAGGAGGGTGTGCACAATGAGGAAATCAAGGAAAAATTGGGAATGAACTCTATAGATGTAGCAGTCAGGGCGAACAGGCTTAGATGGTGGGGTCATGTTACACGCATGAGAGAAGCAAGGTTACCCAAGAGACTCATGGGTACAGCATTGGAGGGTAATAGGAGTCGGGGTAGACCAAAGAGAAGGTACCTGGATTCGGTTAAGAACGATTTTGAAGTAATAGGCTTAACATCAGAAGAGGCACCAATGTTAGCACTGAATAGGGGCTCATGGAGGAATTTTATAAGGGGGACTACGCTCCAGACTGAACGCTGAAAGGCATAATCAGTCTTAAATGATGATGATGATACTTAACATTGTTTATTTGCAAACCGAATACACACAACAATGGTTAGAACTGGCTTACCACAGATTACTTGTTGGATGAATCAACCGAACATTACTACAAAGCTTCTCCAAAATACTAATTCAAGAGGACCAAACGTTGTCAAGAAGGCCGTCGTGTTGCCTATCACATTGTGAACTGTCGTTTCCGACCACGAAATGTGTGGGAATCAACGCCCGAAGGCAAGGAGTGGTTTCACTGACCGCCCTTTACACGTTTTCGTGTTGTTTCTGATTGGTGACGTGTCTGAAATGTTTGCCTCGGGCGCCCGTAACAAAACCGTCTGACTTCAACTCTGGGTGTCGCGGTTAGGACTTCCACCGCAAAGGTGTCAAAGAAGGGGTGAAATGTGGGTAAAAGAGGTTGTGACGTCCATCGCATCGTTTAAACGTCCATGGAAGCGATGAGAAGAATTGTGGTGAAATTTGTTGCCAATGTGACGTCCTCACTCCATCTCACAGCTCACGTGAACTTCCGATCTGTGGCCTTTCTTTTCGTATATATGCAGTTTGTAGCGTCGCCGACCCCGACAGCGACTTCTCAGGGCGCCTCGTTTCTGCACCAAAACAGAGGATGGTTTTTAGGCATCTTTGAGCCAAATGTCAAACTTATGCGTCGGAATAGGAGACAATTACGAGGCTTCGAAAAAGTCATCCTTTAATTTTCTTGCGCAGTGTAGTTTCAAACCCTTCTTTTTAACACTTGTAGTCACTGATCTTACAGTAGACTGATGGGCACCGTTTTTCTCTCATGCTTTAATGAAACAATAACTCAAAGTAATTTGAGTGAGGTGACTTGCCTTATGCTGTATTCTTATTCAGAATCATGTGCAAAAATATGCTTCTTATTACGTTTGCTATTAACTGTTTCTGTCGTATGATTTTTATCGTATGACGCATTCAATTTAGTAATACACAGACATGTAAATGTAAGAAGTAAACTGAAGATCGAAAATTTTACACTATGCTATAGGGAATACTTTAATCACGATCGCATAAGGACAGCACACGGATCAAGGAATAATAGTGTCGTTTTTATATAGGTTTCATGCTTACGTTTAGTTGAGTGTCACGACTCCCATGCGAAAAGTGTGATGGAGCCCATCACAGCGATTCCATTGGCCTCATGACTAAAGGAAAATCGTCCAGTAACTTGACTAATATCTCTCTCATAAATACACTTTACAAATCTTCGGTGGGTACCCGTGGTCTAGGGGTAGCGTCTTTGATTCATAATCGAAACGTCTTCGGTCCCGGGTTCGATCCCTGCCACTGCCTAAATTCAGCCGGCCGCGGTGGCCGTGCGGTTCTAGGCGCTCCAGTCCGGAGCCGCGCTGCTGCTACGGTCGCAGGTTCGAATCCTGCCTCGGGCATGGGTGTGTGTGATGTCCTTAGGTTAGTTAGGTTTAAGTAGTTCTAAGTTCTAGGGGACTGATGACCTCAGATGTTAAGTCCCATAGTGCTCAGGGCCATTTGAACCATTTTGAACAAATCTTCATTGAACTACGCGTAAGAAATAGTGCACTTAATAAAAAAGGCCTATACGCTCACAGCAAAATTTCGTTGACAGTACTCCGTGTGGTAGAGTGATAAACATCAGTACACGCTGGCAGCATCGACAGTGAAGTATCCCATCCATAGTGAGAAATCATTCTGACCATTGTGTGGCTGGGAAGTGTCTTGCTAGAGTACAGAATAAGGAGTGTCTATATAAACTTCCAGGCCACAGTGGTTCCTGCCCAGTGTACCCTTCTTCCGCTTTAGCTCTTTGTTTAGGATAACCTAAGGTATTCCTAATTCAAGCACGCTGTGTGTCCAGCTTAGTGAAATGCTTGCTGGAACACGATCCTCAATTGTCGACGCTTCATGCTGATGAATATAGACTATAGCGTAAACGTGGGGGACGGGTCACACGGCCTCAGATGGTCGACTTTAATGACCTCCTGATATGAATTTGTTGGATTTTCCAAGTAGTTTGAGAGCTTAATACGAAGCGAATGACGTCCTTGGTGGTGCGATTCGCCTTGCGTGTCATCGGTAATTTCAGCGGTTACGTCTTGAGGATGTTACCATTAGCTGTTGCCAAGTGAAATATAAATCCGGTGGTCAATCAATTATTTCAATTCACATTATTTTAACAGATTGGTTGTTTTGTAGAGTAAAGAGACTAAACTGCATAGTTGTCAGTCCTTTATTCCCTAGTCACACAGGTCTCAGATTAAAACCATGCGCCAAAAGAATCCTGTCGCCTCATATCCGGGGAAGGAACAAAATGCGTAAAACGGTGTAACAAAACGAAAGTAGAAATCCAAAATTGAAAACATTAACTATAAGGAAAAAAGACGTAGAAGGTGTTATAACAAATAGCACACGTCCTGTGCTGGCTGATCGCAAGAACAAAAGGGATGAGCTAGCCACTCTGCAACACAGTAAATTCTCCATTCTATAAACACAGACCAAGAGAAACACAGATGGTGAAAAGACGAACATCAGGTCGAACAGACAGCACCGAAGGGAGCGAGGGAGAGTTAAAATGCAGCTAGGGTGAAGGCCCAGGAGAGATGACGAGACGCCCACCCCTACATTTAGTGGTTAAAACCCCTCACTCGAATAAAACTTAAAACAAGATCAGCCGTTGAGGTATTGTCAGCTAATACCACAGGCAGTACGTCAGGAAGGTTAAAAATCCGCCTCAGGGTGGCTAAATTTGGACAGTCCAACAAGATGTGGAGAGATGTCTAGATGTTCCTTTCCTGGTTCGGTGTCAGTTAAACATGTGACGTATGAGACGTTTTTGAATTGACATTGGCTGGGAACCGGTGTAATTAGTTCCAAACGCTGCTAAAAGAAGTAGTTGAGTGGTAGTGTACTTGGGATGATTCTGGCATGATCGACAGGGTGTCCAGTCGTAGGTGGAGAGGTTCCTGCATCAGATTGGAACGGTAATAGACATATCCAAACACCCATAACATTTTCATAACCAACCAGTCATTGTTCGAGTATACGAACTCGGACAATACCACACATCAGCTTTAACTTACTACATATTTACTGGAAAAACCATTTAATGGCTGTTAACATCTTTACTTCTGACGAAGAGGTGGATTGTCCTTACGAAATCCTTAGATTCCCAACCTCTCAGAGTACTTACTTAAGTCATAGAAAACAATTCTTCAACGCTTTGATTTTAGTTCAAATTTATTTAATTTTCGAGTCTGATGTTACTTCACAGCTTTTCAGTGTGTCACATATCTCAAAACTTCATTCAATCTTCCTCTATCCATGGTATGAAGGTATTAATTCATTTACCTGTTTTTTCTTTAAAGTTAGAAACATAAGGACAAAATAATCTTTGTAATTTAGCCATTGAAATAATAAATACTTCAGTTAGTCTATATTTTACTAACAAAAGTCTGTTAGCTCTCGGTACTCGACTAAACTAATGGTTTATCATAATTCATAGCGAAAATTGACACGGATGAAAGTGTGCGATAATACAAGCAAAACGTTCAAATAAACATGAGACACTTAACAAGTCGTTTGCCGGGTAGCTGTCAGTCTATGGTTCCCATCCGCCACTGGCTTCAGTATGGAGTATTAACCTGGGTACTATAAATGCATTTGAAATATGTTTCCGATTAAGTCCTTGTATCATTGGAACCCACCACTCATGCTTGAGGAATGTAGCGCGTGGACAATGGGGCGCAGGCCGGAGTGGCCGAGCGGTTCTAGGCGCTACAGTCTGGAACCGCGCGACCGCTACGGTCATGGGTGTGTGTGATGTCCTTAGGTTAGTTAGGTTTAAGTAGTTCTAAGTTCTAGGGGGACTGATGACCTCAACAGTTAAGTCCCATAGCGCTCAGAGCCATTTGAACCATATGACAATGGGGCACCGGCACATATTGCTTCTGATTTAAGGCGACATCTAATGCGTAAATGTATCCCGCGATGGATAGGCTAGGCCCTACCTGTACCTCAGCCTTGAAAATCACCTGACCTCAATGCTCTGTCTGATGTCGCCAGAATGTGAATTGTACAGCATTCCGCTTGATACAGTTGAAGAGCTGCACCAGGAAATTATAGGGTCTTGTCAAGTTTTATCAGATGACGGTGTTTGAAACAATTCGAAACTCACGGCTGAGAATTTGCGGTATTGCAGCCAAACGTGAGAACCGAACGTGGAGTATCTCTCCTAACAGGTATAGTACAGAGTGAGTTGTAACATGTAACGTGCAGATGTAGTACTGTACTTCTTTAAAGGTACACCGTTGGCGAAAATGAGCCCGTTTAGGTGGGGAACTAATTGAAAAGTTTACACTTCACACGTGTGTACTAAACTGTACAGTAATTCGCACTGAACTCAGTGGGGGCTTGTAACCACAGTCATCCCCGAAACGGCTCTTCTGCGAATCATTTTACTAGAACGTTTTTCATTCTATAATCGTATACTTTAACTAGTGTCGGTTTTCGCTATCAGTTATTATATATACATAGACATGCACATACATCCATTATTCAACATTAGGTAATGTAGGGTGTTCTTTCCAAGTTATTTGTTACCTCTAGAACACTTGGAGAAATTCTAACCATACTTGGTATGTGTTATATTTACTGTAAGAAGAAAAACAAAATATGTTGTTCAAGTAAGAAATTTATATAAAAGTTAAGGGTGGCGGGAAAGGCTGAAACGGCAGACACGCTAAAATAAAGGAACATTGCGTTCTGTTACTGACGAATCCCTCTTTCTGCTGCCGCTAGCTGCAGTGATGTCAGTTCTCATGATACAAAATACCACTATCTCTCTTTACCAAGTAAGGCCGATACGAAGTTATTAAAAAAATAAATCAACGACCATCATAAAAATTTATAAATAAATGTATGCACATGCACATTTATTTTTAGTTTTGATATCGGTTCTTTCGGAAATGACTCGACTGGGGCAACAGTGTACATACTGGGAATAGCATAGCATAAACTGACTGGACTTTTAAAGTGAATCATTTAAGATGTGAACTTCTAATATCTGGCTTCTGTTCTCGGAAGCCACAACAAGTTACATGTCATGGGTATCATAACATTTGTATCAGTTGATAAAATGTGAGTGTAAGGCTTCGGTTCCGGACGAAAACTGTAAATGACCTCTCTGTTAGCTTTCTGCGAGGGTATTTCTGTTTTCCAAGACCCGATAGGCCGCGAAATGTGAAAATCAGAAATACTTTGTTTTCAACATTTCCGTCTACACCTCTACTCACTCACTACACTGATTTAAGATATTTTTCGTAGCGTGGTACCAATTTTCCAATACCCTCATAACAGAAGGCAGCCTCCCGTGCTATCCGCCAATTCCCTATGCTGATCTGCAGCTCGTTGTCTGTGCTAAAATTCTGTCCTCACAGCCAGCAGTTCAGGTGAGCGAAGAGATGTCCGCGCTGTTTGGTGGGTGATCAAACACTTCCCATCTAAAACGCTTTATCGTCATGAAGGACAATATCTGATGGCTAGTTTCCTCTTTGCTTGTTGTGAATAGTCATTTGTAGACTGTTTCCTTCAATTATCTGATCCACTCGGCGAACAAGATCATCAGTTGACACTCAGTTCTTCCCCTGACCCGCTGCATCATGTAACTTCTGTACATTCTACTTCAAAATTCGTTCTCCATAGCCGTACTTTGCTGCCATACACGACAGTTACGTCATGTATGCTGCATGAAATTGTTATGTATGAGGCGGAACTATGGGCCTCATGGAAAAAGAGGTGACCCGGCTGAGTCAGTTTGACTCTTAGTCTGATCACGAGGTGTGGCCATTAAGTGCACGCGTTAATCAGGTAGGCTGACGTGAGGATCAATGAAATATACTTGACGGGATATATCTGGAACATCTTAGGTGACTAGAAAGCAGACAGGAATACAATTAAATACTTAGATTTAATTCAGCATCAGCGGTGAACGTCGATTTTGACTTTGTACAATAATACTTACAAGTGCAGTTATAGACTGAACTGCGAATACCTCTTTACAATTCTGATTGCTTCACACATATAGATCAATTGTTAATGCATAAACTGTATGTGGCGCCTGGCTGGGTCGTAGCTACTGACTTAGCTGAAGGCTATGCTAACTAGCGTCTCTGCAAATGAGATCTCTGAAGCTATAACAAGTGAACTATTCCTATTAAAGTCGACTGTAGAACGGGGCAGTGCGCTAACTCGTCTCATAAGACCAGCCGAGTGGCGGCGTTCGGTCTGCTAGCGTCGACAGTGGCGACTCGCGGGTCCGATGTGTACTGACGGACCGCGGCCGATTTGAAGCCTACAACCTAGCAAGTGTCCGCCCCCGGTAGCTGAGTGGTCAGCGCGACGGACTGTCAATCCAAAGGGCCCGGGTTCGATTCCCGGGTGCGTCGGAGATTATCTCTGCTCAGGGACTGGGTGTTGGGTTGTACTAATCATCATTTCGTCCCCATCGACGCACAAGTCGCCGAAGTGGCGTCAAATCGAAAGACTTGCACCAGGCGAGCGGTCTACCCGACGGGAGGCCCTCGTCACACGACATTTCATTTTTTACCTAGGAAGTGTGGTGCCTTGCGGTGACACCACAGAAATCAGGCGAAACCCAAAGGCAAGAAAAAATCGAATGATGGCATGCATTTAACACTTGGCGGGAGCAACAATTGTTTAGATGTATTTATGTGCTCACTGTGTGCTCAGAACTGAAATGTGCGACGGGACACGATCGACGGGCACACTAGAGACATTGTGCGACACATCTGCGCAGAGCTTAACCAAATTTTCACTGTGGTTTTAATTTCGCGACCGACAGGTTCTTGAAACCAAATAGCCGTGTAATTTCTACTATGGAAAATAGAATAACGAAATTTAGAGCAATACGATAGTTCAGATTTAAGATTTTTCTGTTGGTGATGGGGTTATTCCTTAAATCCTCAGACATCCTTACCATTAACGTTCAGATAAATGCGTAGACTGCTGCCCTTTTAACGCCTTGCGTGGTAAGTGGGGTGTTGTAATTTTAACCTGTGTATCTGTCGCTGTCTCTGTCTGTGGCATTGTAGCTCCCAAATGTTTGCAGTTTTATTATTTTAAAGCTCGTTCTTAGATATTCTCCATGACAGTCTGTTCATCAGTTTAAATATCAGCAGCAAAATTAAGTAAAGGTGTTTTCCGACGTCGCGACCTCTTGATACGCAATACATAAGAGGTACATTTAGTGCATAGTACTAGGTTGTAGAGCACAAAAAGACCTAAAGAAAAGTCCGCGAGAACATATATTTTGTCTTTCACGATTGACTAAGAGAGATACTTTTTGTGTTTTGAAGTCGCCGATTTCAGCACCTACAAAGCAGAAAAAGGGTGATTGCGACTAAACTGTAAAAGACAAATATGTGCTCTTCACTACTTTTTTGTAGATCTTTATGAGGTCTACAATTTAGTACTAACTCAAATGATTTTGATGATTTTGTCCTAATAGTTTAGGCAGCCTGTTGCAAGAAAACGCAATGCCGGCCCACTTTCATCGCCACTGTTTGTTGCTTATGCTACCTAAATTTAGTAAATATAGATTAAAACATAGTCAATGAATATATGTGTGAATTAAAAAAAGAAACGTATAAATCGCATAAGTGAAAATGATAAACTACGATGATAGCGTTTAATGCATTTTAATTACTAATAGCTATGCATTTTAATCAATAATTAATAATTAATAGCAGCTCAAAACCTCATGTCCGCTACTGCACTGTCAAAATCTTGCAACTGTGACACTATTTATGAAAATACACTGTTGTCGGAATTCGTGGATATCGGTGAGCCAAGATCTCGCTTCGCGATTTAGTGTTTCTTCCCGGAAAGTATTTGTGTGAATTTAGGGATAGAGTGTCGATCGTATCGCGTTTACTAGTAACATATAAAGTTTAAAAAGTATGAAACAAAACCAAAATTAAAAATTTAAAAAAACCTCGACACTAAAACGCCTCTAAAATTAAAAAAAAATGCATTGCCTCTTTAAGTTTAATATAATTTGTAATATTCTGATCCAAGGGTCGTCGCGTCGGGGGACCGCTAAGTAACTGAAATAAAAAACAGAATACGTCTAAAAATGATAAAGTATGAAATTTGAATACAATTAAGCGACCCAGGCAACGTACGCAAATATCAAAATAACAATATCAAGACGTTGTGTCTAAGTCTCGCGGTTTAATGAAGCGTGAATCAGTACATTGTCATCAGACTACTGCAGGCCTAGGCCTCGTAAGATAGATTAATGCGTGAAGCTACGTTCGTACGTAATTATGACAAATGTGGTATGAAATAAATACGCAACTCTATTCTTTAACATTGTTAGGCTAATTGAAGACGGATTGGTTTTCATATTTTATATAATAAATCATTATAACTTCACTAGCTATTTTGAAGTGTATTTGTGAGACGCTCAGGACTGGAAGAGATCACTCCTAACAGAAGAGGCTTGTACACAGCAGTAACGAAAGTATTCTGTTATAGAAAGGACAACTGTTTTTAACTTTTTTGTGTTTACGTAGTAGTCTCCAATGCGACACTCTTTGGATCAAAATATTACTACGTATATTAAAGAGGCTAAAGATTTTTGTCTCTTTTTTTTAAATTTTTAGTCTAAGTTCTAAGTGACAGTAAATCGCACTCAAAACATCAAAGAAGCGACGTACATCATCGTCCTGCTCTCTAACGGCTTCTTCTCAAGCAATACACATTAACAAAACTAGTTACAAAATACACTGCCACTGACGAGGTCTAATATAAAAAAAGCATCCGAGGATATCACATGTATACTGAAGTAGACACCTGTATATTGAAATCTGGTATGTACATAATTGAAGAATACAGCAGAAAAATTGCTATATAATGCAATGAAATAATACCAATTAACACTTACGAACGTAATTCATTACTGCAATAGCAAACCCTGTTTAGATACGTCTATATAATAGGACGGATGCTGTAGGCATGTTCCCTAAGCTCGTTCCTCTGCCAGCATACGAATACGAAGCGCTTCATTAAAAGAAATTTAGTTACTACATTTCTCTAAATAGGCCAGTCTAAGTCCAGTAGATCCTTTATTTTAACGTGACTCGACGATGCCGTAAGTTACCGAGTAATCGATGGTAATTCTCTGTGGCTCAAACAGAATCTGTAGTGAGAGAGACGTCAATTTTCCCCCAGGGCGGCCAGCCAAAGCAGAATGTCAGTTATCGGCAGATCGGAGAGTTATTAACTCGGCGCCGGCCGTTGGGTAACAGCTCTTTTAGGTTGGGTCCGTTATCGCGCCCACTGGAGCAGAACCCGGCCGCGGTGGGTGGGCATATGATTGCAGGGAAAGCCGGCAGGCTTTTCGCAGGTCGTGCTTTCGATTCGCCCTAATGGTATTTCCTGATTTCGGAAAGAGGAAAATACCCATTTGCTTACCCTCTGACCGCCGCTCCTTACGTGATGGATGCTGATTATCGATTTCCAGTCGATAGCTTGCCACAAAGAACGAATTAACGATGCAGTTATATGCAAACTTGATTCCTTCTCGTGGCAGTGGTGTTCGTTACACAACGACAGACAATCGCTCCAGTTATTTGAGGCGCCACTCAATTGGCATTCCGTCGCCATTGCTGAAATAACCGTACTTCGCACAGCAAGACCGAAAGTCTTCTAATTATCACAATAGGTCAAAAAAATCTTCTAACCATGCTTCTCCATTTGTCGGTTCATGGACAGAAACGGTAAGGGAAGGCAAAGACCTCCAAGGAGGCTAATGAGAGATATGCGGGGGATGGGCGGGGGACGAAGGGGGGGAGGGGGAGGGAGGCAGAACAGAAAGCATTTTTTTTGTAGGCTACAACTTGGTTAAGGGTATACCAAAATTCCGGTCACTTTCCAAGGAAGTAAAGTGCCCTACGAGCTGTTGACGTCTGTTCAACCAACCTGAAGGCAATGCGTGTGGAAATTATTTCACCATCCGTTAGGTACTGAAAACACTGATTATACGGCAGTGATTCGTTCCCGTTGGTCCTAAATTCTAATATGCATTCACTCCTCGACAGCCTAACACATAATAGTTCATCGGTATAGTATGGTACTAACTCCGCCCCTGTATTCCATTTGCAATGTCTATGGAGAACAGACTCATATATTTCATTTTCTAGCACGTTTATTGATTTATTTTCAGATACATTTTCTCAAACTTAAGCGGACTATGTCTTTTCGTGGGACATAATACCTTTCAGATTTTTGTTTACTATTGAAACCTGTATAATTTTCTTCTTTTTCTTTTTTACTCTTGTGATTGCTAAACATGACAGTTTTGTCTTATTCTGGTCAAGATTCAAACATGTTTTCCTTTTCTAACGTCCACATTAGTAACTGAGTATTCAGCGTGTGTTTAGTACGCAGTGGACTTTTCGGTTCGTGATACTGCCAAGGCTTTCTCCTTGACGACGACAAAAAAACGAGAAACGTTCAGCATCACTAGGATAATTGAACACATACTGGAAAGAGGACTAGCGGTTTTAGTTTGCAAAAGTTAGTGTTAACGTCTCGGAGAGCAATATGCCTCTCCACACGTAATTAGAATTACGGCCCTTGCAGAGAGTGACACAGTGCTGGATCGTCAACGTGGGACCCGTCAGAGTTGATCGCAGAGTTGAGTAGACTCTTTTTCTTTCTCGACGGATGACGTGAACGGATCCCACCATTTTATACCCAGCATTACTAATCAACTGCTGATGCAAATTTTTTTCTTGTATCTTCTGAGAATACAATTCCAGTGGCTCAGCCATCGCTGCATCTGACTTGACAGTACTTTTGGTCTGCATTAGTTTCACAATCTCAAAAATATCAACTCTACTTAATAAGTAGTTTTGCATCACCGCGGTTCCCAGAACTCCTGAAGATAGCCGTTGACTGTGGATATTGTACCACAGACACAGTCCCTTTGACTGTTCAGAGACGTCACTAAATCCGGCCAAAGATGTTAACAACCATGCATAGCAGCGCCTATTAGACGGAGGGGATCCGAGAGGCGATCAGTTCCAGTCATTCCACCAGGAAGGAGATACACGGCTCGTGTTGACTGTAGTTCAACCATGCCTAGACAGTCAGTACCGCGGTTCGATCGCGTCCACATTGTTATTTTATGACAGGAAGGGTTCTCAACAAGGGAAGTGTACAGGCATCTCGGAGTGAACCCAAGAGATGTTGTTCGGACATGGAGGAGATACAGAGAAAAAGGAACTGTCGATGACATGCCTCGCTCAGGCCGCCCGAGAGCTACTACTGCAGTGGATGACCACTGCCTACGGATTCTGGCTCGGAGGGATCCTGACAGCAACACCACCATGTTGAATAATACTTTTCGTGCAGCCACAGGATGTCATACTACGAGTCAACCTGTGCGCAATAGGCTGCATGATGCGCAACTTCACAGAGGAAGTCCATGGCGAGCTCCATCTTTGCAACCACGACACCATGCAACGCGGTACAGATGGGCCCAACAACATGCCGAATGGACCTCCCAGGACTGGCATCACGTTCCCTTCACCGATGAGTGTCGCACATGCCTTCAAGCAGACAATCGTCAGAGACGTGTTTGGAGGCAACCCGGTCAGGCTGAATGCCTTATACACACTGTCTAGCCAGTGTAGCAAGGTGCAGGTTCCCTGCTGTTTTGGGGTGGCATGTGGCCAACGTACTCCGCTGGTGGTCATGGAAGGCGCCGTAAGGGCTGTACGACACGTGAATGCCGTACTCCGATCGATTGTGCAACCATATCGGCAGCATATTGTCGAGGCATTTGTCTTCATGGACGACAATTCGCACCACCATCGTGCACATCTTATGAATGACTTACTTCAGGATAACGACATCGCCAGCATGTTCTCCAAACATAAACCCTATCGAACATGCCTGGGATTGATTGAAAAGCGCTGTTTATGGACGACGCGACCCACTAACCACTCTGAGAGATCTACGCTGAATCGTCGTTGAGGAGTGGGATAATCTGAACGAAAAGTACCTTGATGAAATTGTGGATAGTATGCCACGACGAATACAGGCATACAAAATGCAAGAGGACGTGCTACCTGGTATTAGAGGTACCGGGGTGGACCACCACCTCTGAAGGTCTCGCTAAATGGTGGTACAGCATGGAATGTGTGGTTTTAATGAGCAATAAAAAGGGAGGAAATAATGTTTATGTTGATCTCTACCCCAATTTTCTGTACAGGTTTCAGAACTCTCGGAAGATGCTAAGCTTTTTTTGTTATGTGTGTATTTGTAAAGAATGAAGCTAAAAGTAGTTTTCCATTCTAAAGTTTGTAAAATGTCCATTTGCAGATCACAATTGCACGACTTTTTCAGCAATCTATTTAGTTTTATTTTACGGTATTTGTAGATGGAGATAATGTGGAAGATAAAATAAAGCGACCTTTTTTAAAAAAAAATCCTGGCAGAAGATTTTTGAAAAAAAGTTTGTTCTATGGTAAATTGGTAAAGCTGAGTCCGGAAATTGCTTTCATTTTGTTCTGTCAGTTCAGGATTTTTGATAAAATAGTGTCTCATATTATAAAATTTAAGTAACTGGAGGAGAAACATTATAATAAAATTTCATTCAAGGTCTATATTTTTATAACTATTGTTTTATTTTTAGCCATGCACTAAAACTGCTACAAACAATAATAATAATGCACCTCTTCCCTGAATTATCTTTTTCGTCTTCGTCAGTCCACTCTGGTTTGTGTCCCATACAGATGAAAGGCGATCAGGAGTTTTCCAGATGAGCGTTTTGTAAGTGACCTCTTAGATGGATTAGACGTCACTTTGTTTCCTCCACTGAATCTCGGGCTGAAGACTTGGCATCCCCACAGCCAGATATGCAATATGTGACCAAAAGTACCTGAACATCCCTATGTAATGCAGAATTGACCACTAGATTTCACGACCCACTAGTATAATATTAGGCAGAGAGTGTTGTATTGCTAGTGGAGAAGCAGAAACAACAGAATGGGCCGGTAACGATAGCTCAGTGACTTCGAACATGGGCTTCTCATTGGGTGTCACCTGAGTGACACATCCACCAACCCTTCTAAGACTGTCCAAGTCGACTGTTGGTGGCGTGAATGTGGAGGAGAAATTTGAAGGAGCAACCATAACTGAGTCGCGGCCAGGCGGGCCTCATATACTGCACGGACGGGGATCGTCGAGAATTACCGAGGGTGGTTGTAAAAATCACATGAAATGAGTGGAAGGAATCACTCGCGAGTTTAAAAAGGCTACCAGCAGTCCAGCAGGCACAATGACAGCATGTAGGCAATCAAAAAGAATGTGGGTACAGCGCTCAAGCAGCTCTTCATAAGCCACACGTGTCTATAGCCATTAAGCAACGCTTCAGGTGATGTAAAGCGCGACGCCACTGAGAATTCAGTGAGTGGAAACGAGTGACTGTGATGAATCATAGTGTACCCCGTTGCAATCAGAAGGTAGTGTTTGGTTTTGACGAATGTCAGATGAATCTTAAGTGCCATGTATAGTGCCAGTGGTGAAGTACAGAACGGATGGTTGCTGGGCTTGGGTGTGTTTGTCACGGTTAGGGTACAATTACTTTATTTCACCTAAGAAAACGCACAATGAAGAAGGATATGAAGACTTTTTCAGCACAGCGTACTGAATACAGTAAAGGAACGATTTGGAGACGATAGTTGTATCATCATGACAATGCATCTTGTATATTCGTGAATCACTGGTTTGTAGACAATAATAGTCCTTGGCTGCCCTACGCTGCGCGGGATTAGCCGAGCGGTCTCCGGCGCTGCAGTCATGGACTGTGCGGCTGGTCCAGGCGAAGGTTCGAGTCCTCCCTCGGGCATGGGTGTGTTTGTTTGTCCTTAGGATAATTTAGGTTAAGTAGTGTGTAAGCTTAGGGACTGATGACCTTAGCAGTTAAGTCCCATAAGATTTCACACACATCTGAACATTTTTGACTGTCCTACCCAGAGATCCGACCTGAACCATATGGAAGACCTTTCCCGTCTATTTCACTCCAAATGCCAGCGTCCAACATCACTACCTTCTTTGGTTCTTGAGGATTAATGGGCTGCCATTCCTGCATAGGCATTCAGACTGTCCTGCCAGACGAAAAAACACTCGTCGACACTGTGGTGGATTCTTGGATTTACTTCTAGAGGAGCCCAAATGGATACTATAGCACACAAAAAATATTAAATCACTTTATTATAATTTGAACAAGACGAAATATTTAACTATGAAACAGTTCATGCCCTCAAAACTGTCTAGATATATATGTTACTGTCACTGAACACAAACATATCACTTGTTGCATTACAGAATAATAGTCTCTTCACTCGATCTGCAGTTGAGTGTAAACTTTACCACATAGTTCTCTCTAATGTACGAATGTCGATCGCACGTATTAAATTATCATACTGTCTACAGTAAAGAAAATTAAATATGGTTGTGCAACAAAGAAAAAATGAATAAGAATATAACTCACTAGTCGCTAAACACGGTGCGTCGGAAGTGGAACTCGAACCTGACGAAAGTATTACTGTGAGAGCAGGTTGTGAGTCGTGTTTGGACAGCTCAGTCGGTAGTACCCTTGACATCCGTGATTCGCGTCACGGTCCGGCACACAATTCTAATCTGACAAAGTTTCAAATTAGCGCACACTCGGCTGCAGAGTGGAAATTCATTCTGAATAAGAATGGTTACGGCAATTAAAAATGTATCTTATCAATAACACATACACTATGTGATCGAAAGTATCCGCACACCCTCAGAAAACATACGTTTTTCATATTAAGTGCATTGTGTTGGCACCTACTGCCAGGTACTCGATTTCAGCGACCTCCGTAGACATCGTGAGAGAGCAGAATGGGGCGCTCCGCGGAACTCACGGAATTCGAACGTCGTCAGGTGATTGGGTGTCACTTGTATCATACGTCTGTACGCGAGATTTCCACATTCCTAAACATCCCTAGGTCCACTGTTTCCGATGTGATAGTGAAGTGGAAATCTGAAGGCACACGTACAGCACAAAAGCGTACAGCCCGACCTCAACTGTTGACTGACAGAGACCGCCGACAACTGAAGAAGGTCTTAATTTATAATAGGCAGACATCTATCCAGACCATCACACAGGAATCCAAACTGCATCAGGATCCACTCCAGGTACTATGACAGTTAGGCGGCAGGCGAGAAAACTTGGATTTCATGGTGGAGCGGCTGCTCATAAGCCACACATCAAGCCGATCAATGCCAAACGACGCCTCGCTTAGTATAAGAAGCGTAAACATTGGACTATAGGACAGTGGGAAAACGTTGTGTGGAGTGGCGAATCGCGGTACACAGCGTGGCGATCTCATAGCAGGGTGTGGATATGGCGAATGCCCGGTGAACGTCTTTAGTCAGCGTGTGTAGTGCCAACAGTAAAATTCGGAGGCGGTGGTGTTGCGGTCTGGTCGTCTTTTTCATGGAGGGGGCTTGCACCCGTTGTTGTTTTGCGTGGCAGTATTACAGCATAGGCCTACATCGATGTTTTGAGCACTTTCTTGCTTCCCACTGTTGAAGAGCGATTCGGGGATGTCGATTGCATCTTTCAACACGATCGCGCATCTGTTCATAATGCAGGGCCTGTGGCGGAATGGTTACACGACAATAACGTCCCTGTAATGGACTGGTCTGCACAGAGTTCTGACCTGAATCTTATGGAAGACCTTTGGGATGTTTTGGAACGCCGATTTCGTGCCAGGCCTCACTGACCAACAGCGATACCTCTCCTCAGTGCAGCACTCCGTGAAGAAAGGGCTGCCATTCCCCAAGAAACCTTCCAGCACCTGTGCGTGAGAGAGTGTAAGCTGTCATCAAGGCTAAGGATGAGCCAACACCATACTGAATTCCAGCTTTACCTATAGAGAGAGCAACGAACTTGTAGGTCATTTTCCGCCAGGTGTCCGAATATTTTGGTCACTTAGTGTAACAGGATTCATACACATTTTGAATAACAAGGTTGCGACTTAGGTTCTTTAGTATACACTAATGATTGTGGGTGAACTCACAATATTCAAGTAACTCCTACAGAGTTGGAAATAGTCAGAACATCACTCCCAATAAAATGTTTTTCAATAGATTTGTGAACTGGATTCAATAAGTAAAACGAAAAATCTAAACAATGACAATAAATGGGGGAAACTAGTCATGATGAAATTGGAGTATATTGTTACCGTAATAGGCCGTCACACAGATATTGCATGCAAACCAGTAGTGCTGCCATCCGCTTATTCCAACGTCAGATGTCATGTTTGTAACGATTCTCCTACGACTATCGTTAGCACTTTATTTTATCCCTCTTATAAAAAAGAGTTACGAGAATGTATGGAATAAACTCTAATACCAAAACAACGACTCTCCACGAAGGATTAACCTGATATTGAAAGAGATTCACAAATTCAGCAAGTCAATAACGCGTTGCTCCACCTCTGGCCCTTATGCGAGCAGTTACTTGGCACGTCATTGATTGATATAGTTGTTGGATGTTTTCCTGGGGGGTATCGTGCCAAATTCTATCCATTTGCGCAAGTTCCCGGGCTAGTTGGAGGGCCCTGCCCACAATGCTCCAGACGTTCTCAGTTGGGGAAGGATCGGGCGACCTTGCTGACCAAACTACGATTTGTTTTCTGCAAGCACGAAGACAAGCAGTAGAAACCCTCGCCTTAGCTGGCGGGCATTATCTTGCTGAAAGGTAAGCGTAGAGTGGTTTGCCATGAAGGCCAACAAAACGGGGCGCGGAATGTCGTCGCCGTACCGCTGTCCTGTAAGGGCGCCGCGAATAGAAAGCAAAGGAGTCCTGCTATTAAAAGAAATGTTGCCCGCAGGTAGGCTGGTAAACCAACGCTGTCCGGAGCGGCTCCGGTCACTTCTCCGCTGGACGTCGAGGCTTAACTGGAAGCGGGACTCAGCAGTGAAGACGATTCTACTCTATTCAATGTGATTCTCGGCCGAATGTGTCCAACACCATTGCATACTAGCTTACTTATCTGAGAAAACTTGAACTTTAGATTTTGCTAGGAAAGAAGTTGAGCTAGAAAACGCGGTCAATCAAAATTAGGGTCAAACATTAACATTTCACTATAGTAAACCGTTGCGTGTGTACCGGTAAAGATGGAACCGAATAGTTTTAACAAATGACTGGCCACCCGATTGTTCTGTCGTCCAGTAGGCTTTCTCAGTCGAATGAAACAACCGAATGAAGCTAGTTTCTGGTGCCACGTCATCTATATGAAACTCTTCGTGTCTGAGCAGTTTAACTTCGTGTGAGACAGCCGATTAACATTATTCTCTTACTATTAAGTTTGTTGTACGCATTTTTTCACTGTTTATCCAGGTATGAGTGATTTCATACTTTTTCAGCCTTCTTGGTTGCACATCTTTCGTGCTTCTGGCATTAAACATGGATTCTTTCTTTCATTTTAAACAGCGAATAATTTATGCTAAATTATATATTTATGTTTAAATACATGAACAATTACTTTTTGATTTAAATTTAGTGAAGCTCGGTACGTCACTTCCCGCTGGTTCGCACGCAACACCGTCAATTCTGTTATTCTTTGACATTTTCGGCAGGGAGAGATATGCGATCTGTTAATTTAAAACAAGTGTGAATAAAAATCCTACACAAAGATCGCAAATTTTCTTTACTGATTACCGCTTGCGGCTCATTACCGAGCCATCTTTAGATCAATCTAAAAGGTTGTTTAATGTGTGACACTGCACATCATCGTATTTTCTAGAGCCAAGTCGCCCTAGTTAAATAAAAAATCCGAAAGTGAAAATCTAGTTGGCTGCATAAATTGACAGCGCTCATAACTAAGCAAATGTTGTTACAGGGTCCATTCTGGCACACATATGTACCAACGATCGACAGAAATGATACTTATATCGCCCATTTCTAACATTCACATCAGACAAAGAAGCCAGTTTCGGAAGCCATTAAATTACCCGGTAAAATACGCACTCTTTCGACAGTCTGAATTTGAAGGGAAACAAAGACGTGTGTTTAGATTTTGAACAAGGCACTTTGTTGTAAACCTAACTCAGTTAGATTGTCTGTGCATAACGGTATGAGATGCAAATGCCTGAGTTATAATGAATCGCACGTCAACTCTTATCTAAATTAATTTTAATTACTTCGAAGTGGGTGTTTTAATGATTTGTATTAAAACTCTTCCACGAATATGCCCGGAAATGCCACCACCCTTCTTTTAAAAGTTTGTGGATCATTTATATTCGAAATGGATTAAGGAAAGCCCTGGTTAAACGTTTTACTATGCTGCAATGCAAACGTTAGCAGAATATAGTGCAAAGACAATCAAAAACTTGAAGTTACAGCACAGTTGGCAAAAAAAAGAAACAAAAATCTTTTAATAGTATTTTCGAACAAGGTCTATTACACGTGAAACAAACCATTTACTTTTTCTACTGGGAGCAAGACCGACCATCTAATTGGCTGCAAATATGAATAGTGAAAAAGTTAACCGTTGCTCATCATATTCAATATTTGAAAGAGAGCCTTGAACAGACTGGCGGAACAGCATTGCTGAAATGACTTACCCAGACAAATTTATAGCTAATCACACACGTAAGTATAACAAAAGGAAACAATCACATAATTCTCCCACTCCTTGTCCCACCCTGGTCATACCCTAAGAAGCCGGGAATTTTCTGTGTTTGAAAGATTGTATCATACTTAATTCTTTCAGTTTGATATCATAACGAAGTATGACCATGATCGTGCTCTTAACTGATTACTGTGGTAGTAAGGAACCATGTTTTCAAGAGCTCTAGTCTGATCAACGAATGGAGGAGAAAGGACGATGGCCAGAGGGGGTGTTGAACCGTGGTCCTCCAGGGCCACCTCGCTCGTTGTGATCAATGTCGTTGATCTACATCAACTGAATGTTCTGCCTCCAGTGGAGGAGCATTGGACAAACATTCTGTTATCTGGCTGGCATAGTGCTGAAATCAAGGTGTCTAGTTTCTCTAATCATTCACCCAAGGATTCATTGATGCACACAGATTTATGCAGGAACAAGTCGCTCGTAGGATGATATTTTCATTCTGCAGCGGAGTGTACGCTGATACTTCCTGGCAGATTAAAACTTTGTGCCGGACCGAGACTCGAACTCGGGACCTTTGCCTTTCGCGGGCAAGTGCTCTACCATCTGAGCTACCCAAGCACGACTCACGCCCCGTCCTCACAGCTTTACTTCTGCCAGTACCTCGTCTCCTACTTTCCAAACTTCACAGAAGCTCTCCTGCGAATCTTGCGGAACTAGCACTCCTGGAAGAAAGGGTATTGCGGAGACATGGCTTAGCCACAGCCTGGGGGATGTTTCCGTCCGGCACACAGTTTTAATCTGCCAGGAAGTTTCAAGTCGCTTGTAAATTGGACGCTATCAGATAAAATACTCACAGGTGTGAGTCTGTCGGGAAAGTACCCACTGAAGAGCCAAAGAAAATGGTACACGTGCCTAATATCGTGTAGGCCTCCCGTGAGAACGCAGAAGTGCCGCAACGCGACGTGGCATAGGCTCGACTATTGTCTGAAGTGGTGCTGGAGGAAACTGACACCATGCATCCTGCAGGGCTGTCCATAAATACGTAGGAGTACGAGGGGGTGGAGATCTCTTCTCACCAGCACGTTGCAAGGCATCCAAGACATGCTCAATAATGTTCATGTCTAGTTTGGTGGTCAGCGGAAGCATTTAAACTCAGAAGAGTATTCCTGGAGCCTTTCTGTAGCAATTCTGGACGTGTGGGGTGTCGCATTGTCTAGCTGGAATTTCCCAAGTCCGGCGGAATGCACAATGGACATGAATGGATGCAGGTAATCAAACAGAATGCTTACATACGTGTCACCTGTCACCATATGGCATGATGAGTCCATTGGTTTATGAGGTTGTTTCTGTACCCGTACACATCCATCCACTCGATACAATTTGAAAGCCGGCCGGGGTGGCCGAGCGGTTCTAGGCGCTACAGTCTGGAACCGCGCGACCGCTACGGTCGCAGGTTCGAATCCTGCCTTCGGCATGGATGTATGTGATGTCCTTAGGATAGTTAGGTTTAAGTAGTTCTAAGTTCTAGGGGACTGATGACCTTAGAAGTTAAGTCCCATAGTGCTCAGAGCCATTTGAACAATTTGAAACGAGACTCGTCCGATCAGGCAACGTGTTTTCAGTCTTCAACAGTCCAACGTCGGTGTTGGCGGGCCCAGGCGAGGCGAAAAGCTTTGTGTCGTGCAGTCAGCCCATACCAATGCTGTTTCCTTGAATGGTTCGCACGTTGACACTTGTTGATGGCACAGCATTGAAATATGCAGCAATTTGCTGAAGAATTGCACTTCTGTCTCGTTGAACGATTCTCTTCAGTCGTAGTTGGTCTCGTTCTGCAGAAACTTTTACCAGCCGCAGCGGTGTCGGAGATTTGACGTTTTACCGGATTCCTGACATTCACGGCACACTCGTGAAATGTTCGTACGGGAAAATCCTCGCTTCATCGCTACCTCGGAGATGCTGTGTCCCATCGCTCGTGCGCCGACTATAACGCCACGTTCAAACTCACTTAAATCTCGATAACCTGTCACTGTAGCAGCAGTAACCGATGTAGCAACTGCGCCAGACACTTGTTGTCTTATATAGGCGTTGCCGAACGCAACCCCCTGTCATGGCTGTTTACATACCTTTGTATTTGAATACACATGCCTATAACAGTTTATTTGGGTCTTCAGTGTAATACTGCTAGTGGTTTAAGCTGAATGCTTAAATCCTTCAAAGTTCTTCGAAAGATTCTGCTAAACTGTATTTGAGTTTTTTTTTATCGGCGTTGCATTTATGTCGTCAGATTTAACATTACCACGTACAACAATGCAGTAGCAACACTAGCTTTCCTGAACCTGCCACTAGCACGGTGTTCGGAACAGCGAAATATAAACTGGCTGCACGATCTGCGAGCCCAGAATTAATGCCATCTGTGTTTTGTCCGTACTGCAAAGAATTATCGATAATTTCGCAGGAAGGTAAACGCTGCGGTTCTCCCTTTTCGGCGTTGCTAACCAGAGTGTTAGGGAGGGTCACATGCGAAGGCCACGGGAGAGACTTCCAGAGGTAGCAGGCGTGGCGAACCAGATTCCCCTGGTTGCGTCACCGGTGCTCGCTCTGCCAGTCAGGGATGTCCTTAGCGCCTCCAGCGGGGATGGAGGGGCAGCGGACCACTATAAATGGACCGGGTAGCCACCAGTTGGTCAGTCGTCGACAAGCCTCTCTAATAACACAGTCATGGCTCTCCAGGTAAGGTGGCCAGCGGCAAGGCTAGGAAACCTGAAGACTGCTGCAACAAAATTTCCATTACGTATGTAGAGTATACCTACAGGAATTCTCAAATTGGAGGCAAAAGTAGTAATTTACCTCTACGTTAATTAAGAGAGACACTCAATCGTAGTAAACAGCCCATTTCACCTAAAGAAAATGCCCAATAGTACGTTTCACCTTTTAATATTTTTAATTATTGTGAATGTAGTAATTAAGGAAAGGCCCTATGAGACTCTGAGTTCCATAGTGGACCTTTCATACTACCAAACTCATTGCTTATGACTCCTTAACTAGCTTCATTCCCGCTATTATTTTTCGGTTTAATCACGTCTACGGCGTTGTTACCTTTTTCAATTTCCCAGGAGATACTTCTTTCATACATATGACACTTCATTATATTACCAAGTCTGTTGTCATTGAAGACCTCTTCCCAAAAACGTACACTGTATATTACACTTCTGGGGCAGCATCAGTATGATTACTAAAGACAGGATTGTGCTTGCTTTTCACGCCATGAATTTTCATCGCAGTTTTTTCCTTCACTGTCAACCACATAGCTTAGAGTCGGCCACATCAGATATTATTTCTCTCTCTTGCTTCCTTTTAGCCACGTCGTCTCCGTACAGTTTTTACGCTTTTCTTCTTTTATGTGTTGCGACGTCATTACAGTGAGGAAAAACGGTGATCCAGAAAATGTTGGTTTTTGGTTCTCTTTAACGTACGTTTTCAAGCAACCGCTGAAGATAAAGAAAGCTGAAATCAGCTGTTTACATCCTTGAGCTTTCGCTGCTATTCTGAGTCAGCTGTTCTCCTTGTCCATGCGCATTAGCTCTTGTTCTGCCTATTGTAACTATTTCGAAGTTCTGCGAGGCTAAAAAGTAAGTACCGTGAGCAGCAAACTACCATATCCGGTGCTCATTTTACGATGTTCTTTATCTCATCCTTTATAAGAGTCATTACTGACTGGCACCGCAGGTTTGCACTTTTTGCCTTATTTTGGTCAAGATTTAAAACATGCCTTTCTTCTTTAACGTCTACTTTAGTAACTATGTATTCAGCGTGTACCTCTTATTCAGTGGGCTTCACTTCGATTCCTGATACTGACAAGGATTTTTCGTTGATGAAGGGAAAAGAATGAGAAGCGTTCATCATCACCAGGATAATTGAAGGGGGAGTAGCGGCTCTAGTTTTCAAAACTTAGTGTTAACATCTCGGAGACCAGTATGCCCCTCTACGCATTCTTAGAATTACGGCCCTTGCAGAGAGTGACGCAGTGTGGGTCGTCAATGAGGGACAATGTTGTGAGAGCTGATCGCGTAGTTGAGTTGGCTCTTTTTTTCATATTAGCAAGAACCTTTTCAGATCCACAGACGACGTAAATGGATTTTACGATTTCATATCCTCCATTATCGATCAACTCCTGGAAAACTTTTGTAATATCTTCCGAGAACACCAACCATCGCTGCATCTAACTTGACTATAGTTTTGTAAAACGTCCATCTGAAGGTAACAGCTGTACGATTTCTCAGCAACCCGGTTACTCTTATTTTACGATCTTTGCGGCTGGAGATAATATTGAAGGTAAAACAAAGCAACTTTTCTATAAAAAAAAATTCTGAAGGAGTAATTCTGAAAGAAAAGCTTGTTCTAGGGTCAATTGGTAAAGGTGAGTTCGAAAATTACTTTCATTTCATTCTATCATGTCAGGATATTTGACAAAATAGGCTCTCATATTATAAAATTTAGGTAATTTAAGGAGAAATATTAATAAAATTTCAATCAAGGTCTGTATTTTTATAACAGTTGTTTCATTTTTTGCCATGTACTAAAACTACTAAAACAGTTGCTATACAAACGTTATGAGAAGTATTCTGATACATTTCATTTTCAAACTTTCACTTCTTTAACAAGTTTCTTGGGGTGGCCATTCTCGCAGTATCTGTATATAAATTACAATATTTCAAAGGAAAATAGACGTCTGCATGCTGCACATTGTTTTCTTTATTTTAGGGGGTGTGTCCAGACGCGTTTCGCCTTAGTTGCAAGGCATCTTCAGTGGATGTCCTGAAATACAAGTCGATTTTTTCTTTTGCACTTACAGTTTATCGTTTTCACGTATAGGTTATAGATTTAAAACAGTTCCCAGAGGTATTTAAAGTAATATGGAGAAGTATTTACTTTTTGATTTCTTCACAGAAACATCATCTTTATTGTCCCTCTTCATCAACCAGCAATAGTCGGCCACCATACTTTTAATTCCATCGTCCTTATGACCTTTCCTCTAGCCCCTTAAAGTCCTGGTGGCAGCGTTCTAGTTGTTCTTTACTATAATGTCCAAGATTTTCTGGGAAGTGGTCAATATGTGAGTATAGGAATTAGTCTTTTGCACTTGTGTTACGAAATAACTTCTTGAAATATTCCAACATGGTCTCGACAGTTTCCTTGTACTTTGGATGTTTTGTAGTCCGCAGAAATTTTTCAGTAACAAACTTGAGGCATTCCATGCATCTTCTTTTATAAAATTCATTAAATTCTAAGGTACATGATCATTCATCAGTTTGTGAACTTGAGGATGAACAAAAATTCTAGCATCAAATTTCGTACAAAGGTAATTAAAGCAGAATCTATCTCGTGGAAGAATTTGCACACACTTCTTTATCAAACTCAGTTTGATGTGTGGTGATAGAGGTAATATTTTTAATGGGTTACAAGTATCTCACACAAGAATTCATTAAAGCGAGGCAAAAATTATCTCCAATTCAGTCAAACATTTCCACTCCAATGTGTTTTACTTTCTCAGGTTCTCTCTCACACAGAAAGATGACGGTATTTTCGTGATCCTAGTTTACTGTCCTAATAAAATACCTATAACTCAGAATAAAATAAATTTATTTGCTTATTACATCTGCATATGATAGGACGCTGAGAACAGCTTTGAAATAAGCATAAAAAGTTAAGTACACATATTTCTTTTCAGCTATCTAATATCGTGCAGACTGGTGTTGTCTGCGAATCTCGTCGCTGTGAAACACTGTGTTGTGTTTTGCAGGTGCTGCTGTGCGCATGCGCGCTGCTGGGAGCGGCCAGCGCCGGCTACCTGGGCGCGCCCGCCGTCTCCTACTCGGCGGCGCCAGCGCTGCGGGGAGCGGCTCTGGGTCTGGGACTCGCAGGTACGGCTGTCACACTATTGGCTTCAAATCCCGAGTCTCCACAGCTGTAAACCGAGGCATCCCGTTCAAAGTTTCCATTCCATCGAATAAACAATACTACACTACTGGCCATTAAAATTGCTACACCAAGAAGAAATGCAGATGATAAACGGGTATTCATTGGACAAATATACTATACTAGCACTGGTATGTGTTTACATTATCACGCAATTTGGGTGAATAGATCCTGAGAAAATAGTACCCAGAACAACCATCTCTGGCCGTAATAACGGCCTTGATACGCCTGGGCATTGAGTCAAACACGATACCACAGCTCATCAGTAGTAGTGACTGGCGTATTGTGACGAGCCAGTTGCTCGGCTACCATCGACCAGACGTTTTCAATTGGTGAGAGACCTGGACAATGTGCTGGCCAGGGAAGCGTTCGAACATTTTCTGTACCCAGAAGGGCCCGTACAGTACCTGCAACATGCGATCGTGCAGGGTTTCGCAGGGATCGAATGAAGGGTAGAGCCACGGTTCGTAACACATCTGAAATGAAACGTCCACTGTTCAAAGTGTCGTCAATGTGAACAAGAAGTAACCGAGACGTGTAACCAATGCCACCTCATACCACCACGCCGGGTGATATGCAAGTATGGCGATGATGAATACACGCTTCCAATGTGCGTTCACTGCGATGTCGCCAAACACGGATGCGACCATCATGATGCTGTAAACAGAACATGGATTCATCCGAAAAAATGACGTTTTGCCATTCGTGCACCCAAGTTCGTCATTGAGTACACCATCGCAGTCGCTCCTGCCTGTGATGCAGCGTCAAGGGTAACCGCAGCCATGGTCTCCGAGCTGATAGTCCATGCTGCTGCAAACGTCGTCGAACTGTTCGTGCAGATGGTTGTTGTCTTGCAAACTTCCCCATCTGTTGACTCAGGGATCGAGACGTGGCTGCACGATACGTTACAGCCACGTGGATAAGATGCCTGTCATCTAGACTGCTAGTGATACGAGGCCTTTGGGATCCAGCACGGCATTCAGTATTACTCCTGAACCCACAGATTCTATATTCTGCTAACAGTCATTGGATCTCGACCAATGCGAACAGCAATGTCGCAATACAATAAACCGCAATCGAGATAGGCTACAATCCGACATTTATCAAAATCGGAAACGTGATGGTACGCATTTGTCTTCCTTACACGAAGCATCACCACAACGTTTCACCAGGCAACGCCGGTATACTGCTGTTTGTGTATGAGAAATCGGTTGGAAACTTTCCTCATGTCAGCACGTTGTATGTGTCGCCACCGGCGCCAACCTTGTGTTAATGCTCTGAAAAGCTAATCATTTGCATATCACAGCATCTTCTTCC
Organism: Schistocerca serialis cubense; assembly: GCF_023864345.2. Classification (NCBI taxonomy): domain Eukaryota; kingdom Metazoa; phylum Arthropoda; class Insecta; order Orthoptera; family Acrididae; genus Schistocerca; species Schistocerca serialis. Next base: position 711,198,251 of record NC_064638.1, read on the forward strand.
TGTCGGTTAAATTCCGCGTCTGTAGCACAACATCTTCGTGGTGTAGCAATTTTAATGGCCAGTAGTGAATAATAACATAAAAACTACTGGGCTGTAAAGAATTCCTTACACTAGTTCACAACCAATTGTAGCACTAATGGAAGTGGAACGTGAAATGTGCAGTATGAAATCAAGGAACGTCGAAAATATTCTCTAGTTTTATGCTCAGCTCTACAATCGTTTGATATGTTCTAACCGTAGAGATGTGTCCTTACTCGCTGTCGTCTTTGGCACGATATAAGTACGTCAAATTTCTTTCTGTACTCCGATCTCATGGAAATGATTTACAGTTCTCTTCACTCGGCAAAATATGCTTACCATTTTTTGGTATCTGTAGGAAAATACAAACGCTGCATTATCGGAAGAATATGTAAATTGACTTGAATAGTATTATCATCTACTACTTTGGTTAGCAGTGACTTAGTGATTAACTACTGTACGATAAATAGTGAAAGAACTATGTAGTATGAGAGAATAACAACTGGGATAAACTTCTGGAGCCTATCACACTGTTTTAATACTCATCGGTAATATTATGAGACAATATGGAATTAAAAAGCTCCGAAGATCTTGTTACTGTTTTGACTATTAATATTGCTATTACAGGATATGTTATTAATTACACATCTATGTTACGTTAGGCCTGCTGGTCCGGTGGTAAAGCACATGGTTTGAAGCCGAAAGGTTGTGGGCTCGAATCCTACTCAGATCTTTAAATGTTCCGTTAGCCTTTAACACAGTTTTCACAATTCACTGATGTGAAGAGTCACCATGAATGACATGTGGTTTGGGTTCCACATTTTCTCCGAAAGGATTACCAGGTTGAGTTAGGGAAACATGTATGCAAAATTGGTTCCAATTGAAACAGATTTTTCAGTCTCTTGAACTACAGGAAATATTATTATTTAATTTGTAGGATCATTTGGTCTCTTGATAGATTAAAATACGTCATGAAACTAATAAATGTTAATGTATCTTGAATGAAATTTTCACTCTACAGCGGAGTGTGCGCTGATATGAAACTTCCTGGCAGATTAAAACTGTGTGCTGGACCGAGACTCGAACTCGGGACCTTTGCCTTCCGCAGGCAAATCCTCTACCAACTGAGCTACCCAAGCACGACTCACGTCCCGTCCTCACAGCTTTACTTCTGCCAGTACCTCGTCTCCAACCTTCCAAACTTTACAGAAGCTCTCCTGCGAACCTTGCAGAACTAGCACTCCTGAAAGAAAGGATATTGCGGAGACATGGCTTAGCCACAGCCTGGGGGATGTTTCTAGAATGAAATTTTCACTCTACAGCGGAGTGTGCGCTGATATGAAACTTCCTGGCAGATTAAAAGCTGTGAGGACGGGGCGTGAGTCGTGCTTGGGTAGCTCAGTTGGTAGTGCACTTGCCCGCGAAAGGCAAAGGTCCCGAGTTCGAGTCTCAGTCCAGCCCACAGTTTTAATCTGCCAGGAAGTTTCAAATGTTAATGTAATACATAGTCCTCAAATTCGTTACAATGCCCACAGGTGCTCCAGTTGGAGCTGCCGCTAGCACTGCTGCAGCTGCGGCAGCTGCAGCAGCTGCCACTAGACTGGCTGCCGCCAGGCTTCCAGCTGCTGGTCTGCCGGCCTATGCCGGAGTCGCTCCTGGCTACGCTGGTGTAGCTCCAGGCTACGCTGGAGTCGCCCCTGGCTACGCCGGTCTGGCCGCTGCACGCTACGCCGGTCTGGGCCGCCTGGCCGGTGGGCTGCCCGCCGAGCTGGCTGACCCGTACTACGACCCCAACCCGCAGTACAGCTTCAGCTACAGCGTCAGTGACGCCCTGACCGGCGACGCCAAGCAGCAGCAGGAGAGCCGCAGCGGCGACGTGGTCGAGGGCAGCTACAGCCTGGTCGAGCCCGACGGCAGCGTCCGCACTGTGGACTACACGGCCGCACCCGGTGTCGGGTTCAACGCCGTAGTCTCCAAGAGTGCCGCTCCTCCTGGGTCGCCTGCCGCTGCCGCTGCAGCCACTGCGGCCGCCGCTGCCGCCGCCTCCGCTCGGGCTGCTCTTGCTGGTAAGTCCCAACCTCAGCATTTGAGTCCAATCAAAATACGTGTGTGGCTGCACTGCAAGAACAGGGTAATAGTAACGTCGAGTTCATCAGAGACAGCATGTAGTTTCGTTGAGCATTAGCATTTTTGTAAGGAAACACAAAATCTACACCGAGTTCCTTAGATATTGGCTGTTGACAGTTGGAGCAACAGTGATCCATATCTCTCTAAACCAATTACAGCTTTTCAGCAGGCTGTGATATGTCATTATCTGATATCAACATTCTGTCATGCTTGAGTTGCATACTTGCTGACATGACTTATTACTTCCAGCAGGTGCAGTACCAGGTGTTGGAGGCTACCCACTGTCCCCAGCAGCTGCTGCTGGAGTGTATGGCGCGCCCCTCAAGACTGCACATGCTGCTCTCGCCACACCACACGCCAAGGTCCACTACTGATTATCCTACCGGCTAAATCTCTCTGTAAATACGATTGACAATCATGTACAATGAAAATACCACAAAAATGTGAATAAAATGTGTTTATAGTGTTTTATATTTTGTCTTGTCTCATATCATCTGTTTCTGCCCAATGGAGAACACTTACAAAATAATGTTTTTCTTCCATACTTGTTGCCTTACCCACAAAAGAATTGTAGAAGTTACCAGTCCTGGTACAGAAGAGCAAGATATACATGTTCATTTGAAAATCTACGATTTCTTCCTGCGGGCCACTAGTGATGTAGAGAAGAAAAACTAAAACTAAAAGCTCCGTCCGAGCAGGTCTCGGAAGACCCAATGGTACTGACCGACCGCTATGTCATCCTCAACCCACAGGTGTCACTGGATGCAGACGTGGAGAGGCCTTTGGCCAGCACCCTGCTCTCCAAGTTGTAGTCAGTTTTCGTGACCAGAACCGCTATTTCTCAGTCCAACATCTCCTCAGTTTTCCTCACAAGGTTTGAGTGCACCCCACTTGCCAACAGAGCTCGGCAGACTGAGCTGTCACCCATCTGAGTGCTAGCCAAGCCCGACAGTGCTTAACTTCAGTGATCTGACGGGAACCGGTGTTACCACTGTGGCAATGCCGTTAGGAGAGAGGAAAAAGACAGGTGTAATAGTTCTTGAAGCTAATCTAATAAACATGGAACTAATATTTTGTGTTGTCATAGAACTTACACATCGTAATGCCATGAATACAAATTCCAGCTATTTCTCATCAAAGTTTCGTATGAACCGTCGAAATGCCATGAATACAAATTCCAGCTATATCTCATCAAAGTTTCGTATGAACACACTATTTTTACAAAGTGATATCTTTTCTATAGAAAAGTGATGTTTTAACAGTAGAGCTACATCAGTTTAATGATAATTTTTGTGTCATTCTGTTAGTCACTGAGCAAGGTGACCCAATGGTCAACAGACCAGTGTCTTATTTCGGAAGGGGCCGTATTTTGAAACTATGTCAGCCCATGGCAATTTTATTTTTACAGTTTTACTTAATTCAACGAACGACTCAGTTGATCAGTGGATTGTTTTTACGAGTTATGCTACAAACCTCCACACAAATAATTTTTCCTTCGATTGAATCTTTGACATAGCCTCATAACAAGAACCTACATGGCTATACTCTCTCCCTGTGCAATATACTCTTTTAACCGCAAATATACACATTGTTTCAGTTAAGTACAACAGCTTTATTACTTTCTTCTGTACAATTTTACCTCACATCTGTTCCTCAAGCATAGCTTTGCAAATTTCTGGCAGTAATTGCTCCATGAATAACCCATCGTTTCGCAACTGTAGCTTGTACCACGTCATTTAATACCACTCTATCTAGTGTACTCACATGGGACTGCAACTTAACATCGCCAATAACTTAAAAATTGCAATTAGTACAATACTGTCAGTCAATTTTTTACAACATTGTTCCGTCTTGTTTTGAGATAAGTTTTCAAAAGCTCAAATAGTCACTTATTTCTATAGCTTACAGTTATCAATGAAGCTCAAAAACTGTAAGACGGCTACTTTTTTTATGAGCAAGTCTCTGTGATACGTTAGTACTTAATCCAAAACCAAAGAGCAGTCTCTCTCTTTCTTTGAGCAAACGGAGGTGTAAGGATCCCCCAGTTACAATTGGTAGTAAATCAATACTAAAGATTGAAAATCGATTTCTTTCTCTGGTGGTAACAGATTGCATTCACCGTATGACTGCTCAGCAGAACCCGTTCATAAATGTTATGTATGTGTCGTATAATGAATGAAGTGATGTAACTTCCTGTGTCTTATATCACATAAATATTCAGATAACACAGGCTTTGAATCGTGAGGCGCATAACGAATTGTGAATGTAGAAATTATTCACTGCGGGCGCTTTACTGCCCTGACAGTGTTTTCGAGACAAACGTTGGGGCTAAAGTTTACTCTCCGGCACGGAATTTTATTCATTTCTCGCAGACTGCATTGCGTAACACATTACTTTCAGCACGTAACAGATGACGAAATGTGTCTTTCCTTTCCATCTAGGGCAGGTATCAAGAATTCGTCCGCGAGAGGGAGCGAGTGGCGTTGGCGACAGAGGCAGGCGCATTACCTGCCCAGGGAAGCAACTGTGTGACTATTAATGTCCATGGTCGCGGCAGCAGCATAAATTTTACTTGAAAAGCGACAGAAAGTCGTGGGAAGAATACACTGATCATGATCTGATAGTTAAAGAACTCACTGCAATGATCAGAGACAGTAGTGCCTGTTAAGAATCACACTTACAAAATCGCGACATACACTGAAAAAGAAAACTAGTCAGTACTCATTGCCTTTCTTCCAAAGATCAGCACACACTCCACTGCAGTGTCAAAATGTGTTCTGCATATTAATCGTTATTGATTTTTAACCATGCTCTGCCAACTCATTTCTCAGTTACTTTCTTACATGAATGAGACTATCGCAGTACTGTATGCGTATCTGTTAATTCAGCATTCAGAAAAAAATCTCTCTGAAAACACCATTTATTCTTCTGATAAGGAAGTCAACGTTTTCTTTTTTTTACACCAGGTGGCGATGTCCAAATACTGCGATGTTTCGTCGACTGACAGTTATCAGAAATCGCCTACGTAAGCTGTACACAGAGAAAGGGCTCCATATATAACGCATTGGTTCAGCACTGGTCCTTATGAAACCAGTTATTCCGCTTGGCATCGATTCATAGAGTTGTTGGGTGTTCTTCTGGGTGATATCTTCAGAAATTCTGTCCAATTGGTATGTTTGATAGTCAAAGTCCCGAGTTGGTTTGAGGGCCCTTCCCATAAAGGGCAACAAAATGGGGCGTAGAATACCGTCGACACTCCGCTGTGCTGTAAGGGCGCCGCAGATGATAACCAAAGGGGTCCTGCTATGAAATGAAAAGGCACCCCAGACTACCACACCTGGTTGTTGGGCCTTATGGCGGGTGACAGCGTCAGGTTGGTATCTCACCGACGTCCAGGGGGTCTCCACATATGTCTTCGATGGTCATCGGCGTTGGGTTAGAAGCAGATCTACTCATTGAAGGCAATTCACCTCCATTCAATGAGATTCCAGGCTGAATGTGTCCCACATTACGGCAAACTGGCTTGTTCGTGTACAGAGGTCAATGACAGTCGGCGTAAAGGGCACTGTGAGCTCAGCACGTGGGATCGACGATAGTGATGAATCCGGAGTTCTGAGCGCCTCTCTGACGATGACACGGTCGTCAAGTTCCCTCGTCCCTCTCGGCAGACTGCTTCCTTTTGGATACTGTGTTCGTCCATGGTTCACCCATTTCTGCCATCATCGTCGAATAGTGGCATCCGTCCTCGATAAATGTCCAACCGGCTTCTTTGAGCCCAACTACAAGTTCTCTCTCAAATGATGACGTCTGCGTATACTGTACACGTGCCTGTCTGTGAAGCATGGTTACTGTCTGCGTACACGGAATGAAATTTGCAAAGGCTTTATGCCAAGGTATCGCCATGTCCCTGTTTACTATTCTTGCCAGGTGCGTGGGGAAACTGGGCTGCACTGTCACACATTGATTCATCGGCCTCAAAAGTGTACAGTTTTGCATTTTTCGTTGGTACTTGTGCGAATTCAATTTGTGGCCAGTTTTCATAACTTCGTGGTGCATCGTTTTTCTTGTCTTACAGTGTATATCATGAGTAGCAGGATGCAGTCACAAGTATGTCGCACCAGATATCCACGCCCAACTCACGTAATTTCGTTAAACAGCGGGCCGCTGACTTGTGTACGCGGTGATGGCGCCTGATAGCGACCCAGATGGGTTCCATTGGATTTACATCAAGCGAACATAGTGGCCAAGACATCAACATGAGTACATTACCATGCTCCTCAAGCCTGGCTTTCAGACAGGGACAATTATCCTGCTGGAACATGACATCGCCGGCGGGGAAGACATCAAGCATGTAGGGGTGCAGGATATCCACAGCTGTCAGCGCGCGCGTCTTCGATCCATGCGACTGCAGCAGAATGTCTCACAAAGCACAACTGCTCACACTAGCCTGCATGCTTCGCCCTGTGCACACTTAGTACCACCGCTCACCTCGACGTCGACGTTTGTGGAGACGACCATCGACCTGGTGTAGCAAAAACGTGTTTCATCCGTCGCGGCGATACGTTTCTATTGATCCACGGTCCAATCTCGACGATCCCGCTGCCACTGCAATCGTAATTGACGATGTCGTTGAGTCAACATGTGAACACGGGGAGTCGTCTGTGTGCAGCCCCAAGTTCAACGACGTAAGATGAACAGTGTGCTCCGACACATCTGTGCACCAGCACTGAGCTCTTTCGGCATAGGTGCCACAGATCGCCACCTGTCCTGCTTTACAGAGCAGACGAGCCTCCAAAGTCCACGTTCCGTGAAGAGCCGTGGACCCCAACCACTTACCGCCCAGTGGTAGCTTCAGTGTCCATCTATCATTTCCCATAGACGCTCCCTACACCGTGACGAGGACATTCGACCACGTACGCCGTTTTCGAGATACCTGTTCACATGCGCTGGGTAATACTAATATCACCTTTGTCAAAGTCCCTAATGTCAGTAGATTTTTCCCATTTGAGGTCCGTGTTGTCTCTAGAAGAGACCACCATCAGTCTTTGATCCACTTATATGCTTTCCTTAACGTGTCACGCTCCTACAACGCCACCAGCCGACATCCAACTTCGCGATGAGCGGTGGTCACACTCATTTTATGACGACGTCATGTAGTATCCCGAAGCGCTGGGAGAGAAAACTACGCGTTCTCGACTGTGTGTGTAGCGACAGCAGGGCGACAGTGCTCTGGCAGCCATGGGGCATCGGGATGCCAGTGCTGCTGTTCGTCATATGAAGCTAAGCTCTGTATCGCCAGTCTTACCTTTACATAGCTGACTGACTGACGTAATATTATTATGGTGCACAAGACCAAGATTTTATTACGATTGATATTGATCTTATAATTAAATGTTTTCCTGAGACATTCAAGTCTCTTTTTATTATCTACGATAATGATCGAAACAGACGAAATGAATTAAAATTTGCGCTGCTGCCGGGACTCGAATACGGGTCTTCTTGCTTGCTAGGGAGAAATTGTGTAATTGTTAGCATTTCTGCCTAGTACGCAAGAAGACCAGGGTTAGAGTCCCAGCCCAAGCACGTATTTTAATTCATTTCGTCTGCTTCGATCAATATCGCTTAATATTGAGTTTGAATTTAACTGAAACATTTACAACATAGATTTGGAGAACAAGGCACACTGCGTGTAAAATTGGTTTGAAGAATACGTGTACAGTTTTTCCTTGGTAGTTTGAATCTAGATGTGCGATAGTAAGAACTGTGATCATTGGTTTGAAGAATAATTTGCATTGCATAATATTCACGTAACTGGAGGTTATAGTCGTTCCATGGAATTTATGAATATTCTGAGACTACAAGAACTTTATATTTTGCATATGGAAGAAGGTGAGCTGGAAAACGCAGTTAAGTCAAAATACAGAATCAAGTACTAACATTTCAAAATAATTAACCGTTGAACTTGTAAAGGGGAAATAATATTAAGCACCTATTTCGGATGTTCTCACCTGATCTAAAGTGTTTAACAATTTCAGGAGTGCTCAGGGTTAGGAGTGTGTGAACGAATAGGCAGTTTTAAAAACATTCTGGATCACATCCCGGTAGGAGAAACGCTTCAAGTTTCAGACCAGCGACTCGTGCTGTGAGAATGAGAGATGTCGCTTAAGATGTCTAGGCGTCATTTACGTCAGTAACTGCGTTGCAGATCCACTGGCAGTATAGAGGCACGCCACAATCAGAGGCAGCCCAGCTTTATTTACAGATATTTGCTTTGGCTTTCTTATCGCCGGATACCTAGCACATCGCTTGCCGACAAACCAGAAACTGTTATTAACACTGTATATAATGTACTGCTGCTCAACATACATGGACTCACTATTAACTGTAATTGATATATACTGAACTATTTGTGGAGGTTAACAGAGGTAGTATGCCGTAGAAAGATTTTTCCGCACAACACCAGGAGACGCCCTCATGGTGACATTAGGGGTGCAGACCTCTGACTGGAAGAGCACAGAGACTCACTATTAACTGTAATTGATATATACTGAACTATTTGTGGAGGTTAACAGAGGTAGTATGCCGTAGAATGATTTTTCCGCACAACACCAGGAGACGCCCTCATGGTGATATTAGGGGTGCAGACCTCTGACTGGAAGAGCACAGAGAGAAGGTCCGTTATATTTTATTTATTGATTCATTTGTCCTGGCGAGATTAGGCCCATCAGGTCCTCTCTTACATCTAACAAGGCATTCTACATGTTTTGCATTACATTAATTACTACAAACATGTAATAATACAGCACCAACAGTTAGAATTCATTATGACCTAAATAGCTGAGAAAACGACGGTGTATATTAGATCATAACAGTACAACAGTAAAGACACCCACTAACGGGAATGGACATGACATCAGAGGTGAGAAAAGTGAGAAAGAGGTTCAAATGGTTCAAATGGCTCTGAGCACTATGGGACTTAACTGCTGTGGTCATCAGTCCCCTAGAACTTAGAACTACTTAAACCTAACTAACCTAAGGACATCACACACATCCATGCCCGAGGCAGGATTCGAACCTGCGACCGTAGCGGTCACGCGGTTCCGGACTGTAGCGCCTTTAACCGCACGGCCACTCCGGCCGGCGAGAAAGAGGAATACGATAAAACAAAAATAATTAAGATAGGCGAAAATGAAGTGAGATTACTGCTTGAGAAATGAAAGGAGAATAAAACGTAGCTGCGAATAGATAGAACATTTGCTTCAATGTTTTCTAGAGGGAAAATGTGTACACGTTCATACTTAGGAAAAAGTGATGAGCGTGACAGAAGGCCTTACAGGCAACAGGGGATTCAATTGTGCACAGAGTGCAGGGTAGCTTTTTCCAAAGTCGTAAGAAGCTGACAGAGAAGAAATTGGTGAATGTTTCCGTTTTATGGATGTATACGGCAGGGATAAGGGAGACTTGTAATCCACCGAACAGGTTGGCGCAGTGGTTTTCTGTGACTTCCCTTAATCGTTCCACGCAAATGTCGAAATGGTTCCTTTCAAAAGGCACGGCCGATTTCTTTCTTCATCCTTCCAACATTCCCAGCCTCTATTCCGTCTCTAATGATCTCGATGTTGTCAGGACATTAACCCTAATTTTTCTTCCTTCCTTACCTTATGTTTATATTATGGTAAGATACTATGGTTAATCTCTGCTGCAGTGTGCTGGAGTGTATGCGCACTCAGGAGCAGATAAAGGGCGGTCAAACAGTTTCCGTTTTAGGGCGTTGCTGCAGCATACACACAACGCAGCGCGACTCTGTTGCGAGTATCTAAGTACCGACACGTAGGCAAGGGAGTAGTGTGGTATTAATGTCTATGCGACGTGCGTGCCGTATATACGGAAGCGTAAACTGTGGCGACGTTATTACCAAATGCAACTAAACAGGACCAACGTACTGTTGTTCTTTTCTTGGCTTCCGAAGGACAAACATCCGTAGATATCCATCGAAGAATGAAGTACGTGTATGGGACAGCATGTCTGTCGAAAATCACCGTTGTGGAATTGTGTACCAGTGGGTGATGCTGGTTCTCGTTAATGCAAATGTCGTAACGCAGAAGTTTCGTCAACTCAAGTGGGAAATCTCGAGAACCTGCCTTATACTCCTGATCCCTCCGCATGGGGTAATCACGCCTTTGGTCCCTTTAAAAAAAACCTTGAAGGGTCGACGATGCCTGTCGGACGAGTACGTGCAGCAGTTACTTTCTGTCTTCTTCACACAGCAGGACACTGTACTATACCAGACGGGTATCTTCAGCCTGGTGCTCGTGCCTCACGGCGATCTGACTCACTGGAATACCGATTCTGTAATGTACGGCCTTCGCCCCTAATAGATACAGTGTATGGTAGTTACGGAACTTGTCTGACCGCAACATTCATAACTGGGTGTATGATGCCCTGGCATGGTCAAACAGATATATGTTGTAGATATAGCACACGCAACCTTAGTTTTAGCCGTCTAGCGTTCTCACTATTCGTTGGAGTGCATCACGATAGGAGAGGTTCGGTAGAAAAAGTGATTTCACAAGTTTACGTTTCACACCATTTGGAAATATTATCCGAAACTAATGTATGTCATAGACGTAAGCGGAAATTTTTTAATATGTATTGACATGGTTTTCTGACACATGAGGTGCTACTCATCCAATCTACACCCAAATTATCCTGTGTTATACTGGCAGCGATTGTATTGTTACCAATTTAGCAAAAAGAAGTAAGACAACAAGGAATATCGAGAAGCATGATATAGCTGTGACATTGAGAGACACTCGTGAAATATTTGCAGGTTCGAATAGAAATCGCTGTGTATATATTCATCTCAGAAATGGTCCTCTCTATATTTGATCACATACCATATCCAAAATATATGAGAAGCATTTGGAACAGTGATATGTGTGACTGTGCCTTACCATAATGTTGGGGTTGCCGAATGTCTGTGTGTGCGTGACAGAGGATCATGTTGAGAGACGAAGGTTGACATGTCATACTCAGTTATGCACTATTCTACGATGTATTGAACAACACATTTCAAAGGCTCATCGATTGAATTGGCTTTGTATTTTTCAGGGGGACTAGCAGTGTGAGAGATGGGGCGCAGAGGATGTTGCACGAAGAGCAAAACTTCATAATTGTATTGTATTGTGTTGTATGTTAAGCTGAGGCCTAGAAACGACGGAAAGGCTCCATCTCCGCCGCAGCCGCAGTGGTCCACAACCCCACGGTGACTACCGCAATCCACTTCACCCCTCTGCCACCGCACACCGAACCACTCTTTCAGAGTTATTGTGTGGTTCGGCCCCTGGTGGACCCCTCCAGGGAAAGTCTCACACCAGCCGAGTTTAACACCTATGCCTGCGTGGTAGAGTAATGGTGGTGTACGCGTACGCGGAGAACTTATTTGCGCAGCAGTCTCCGACATAGTGAAGCTGAAGCGGAATAAGGGGAACCAGCCCTCATTCGCCGAGGCAGATGGGAAACCGCCTAAAAACCATCCACAGACTGGCCGGCTCACCGGACCTCGACACAAGTCCGCCGGGCGGATTCGTGCCGGGGACCAGGCACTTCTTCCCCTAACGCACGGCTAGCCGGGCGGGCAAAACATCATAATGGCGTTATCTATAAGAAGTTTTAGAGAAGCAAATACCACGCTAAAATAATAACCGATAATTTTAAGAAATTTATGAATTGAACAGTTTTTTATGTTTAAGAGCGACGTTTTGAGGCACGTTAGGATATGGATATGCAGAATGTGTTCCACTGATGTGAGTTTCCTTGCATGAATCATGAAATAAACTGATCTAAAAATTATAAAGTGGTGTACATTTATGAAATTATCGAGAATGATAACTTTACGGAGACATCTAATTACAGGGAAGAAGCACGATGAGAACGTGGAGAACGTTACGTCCCTGATGGATTTCCTCCTGTTTACATGTGTCCTGATCTGATGTCGGGACGTGGTGATAAGATGTGCAGCACCAGTATTTAAACGGACAGTTATGTGTTATTGATCAGGATAGATTTCTGTATTGATGGATTACTATATTTGACAATGAGATTCCAGAACACCAGGTTAAGAGACGAATTTTTTGTTTGCACATCATGTTAAAGTAGACTGGGTACATGTTGTTTAGACAATAGATGACAAACCTCACAAATCAAAGGAAACAAATATATAAATGCCAAACTGACACACATGCTTTTTCATTTGAAACTTTTTATTAGCTCGAATCTAAATTGATTTCCTAGAACCATATTCTAGTATTTTATTTATAAAGCCTACTTTGGCTAAGTTATTATCTGTTTCAAAATACGTGATTTTTAGTACTGTTATTCAACTGTTTTTTCGTGAATTGAATGCAACGAAGACAGTGTGTAGTGGAACATTCATGATTTCTTAGGAATCATTTCTTTGTCAATCGGCTTACTTTGGACTAAGAGGAGAAAGTGTTTCAATAGCTCTCATTCTTTCGCTCCCACTCCCCTCTTCAAGTATATTAACTGATATTAGCAACAGATATTCGTTTCACTATATCTAATAGACTGCTTGATATCATTGCTCCCTACAATATTTTTATTCTTTTTTGTCTAGACGTGGGCACACCGACGCTTCATTCACGACTCTTACTGTCTCCAGAATGCCTAAGTAGGATGTGCCTGAAGCAGCATCCTGCTTCATCTGACGTTGTCAGAAAAATGGTTTTCCTATCCTAGGAATTCGACTCAAACAGAACCACAAAGTTTAAATTACTTAATCATAAAAATGTCACGCATCTACAACAGGTGAAATCCAAGCCTTGTGATCTCATCAAGATAGCTTTCCAGAGAGTGACAAATAAAGCTAAGAACAGACAGAGAGAGGGAGAGATTGGGGAGAAAGAGAGAAAGATAGAGAGAGTATATGTGGGAGGGAAAGTGAAGGGAACGTAGGGAGACTGCAAAGATGAGCCATTTAACCGTGAATGACCTCGTTATTGCCTTGTCTGAAATGATTTAGTTAAAACAGGTAATTCGTAAATTAGGACAGCCGGACCGAAGATTCTAATTACTGAACGACCTCGCTGGGCTATATCCGCGGCATTAACGACGCAATTCCGTTACGCCATGCTGTAAAATTTAGGGCCTCGTATATGAGAGGATTTGACATTTATAACACAAGTTAACATTTGAAATTTTGGTAGTTATTTTTCTGCATTAGGCACTTAACGTGGTGCTCGGACTTAAATCTTCTTCTTTCCGTTAGCGTTCACTGCGTCTAGTACGGCATCCGCTGTACTCAGGATTTGTCAAACTTATTTTCTTTAAATTTGCAGCCTGATACCCTTCCTGTCGTCGCAGTCCTTAAATTGCCAGAGGGAGATAAGTCGTAAGACCCACCTGTCTGTGAATTGCGTAAACTTTGCTATGTGTGGTGTCGTATTTTAACTGTTTGCATACCGTGCACTCTGAGACGAAAATTGGGGACCAGTCCAGCATTTGCCTAATCGCCTAAGCCTCTCCTGTCTCGTAAGCTAGCGTGCTGTCCACTACGCTACATGAGTCAGTGCCGTTGGTCTTCAGTACGAAGTTACGTCTCTGATAACTGTAAGTTGTAAAACGGGTAGTGAGTTGCCCGACTTAATCTCCGAGAATGGACAGCTACGTTATTTTAATAATTGGTATCTCATCTTCAGAAAGCGCAATTTTACATTAGAACGTTTTTGACAAGGACGCATTGTAGCATTTTAAAACGGAAATATATTGCAATAGTGGGACTTTGTATAGTAACACTTTCGAGACGGACCCTACCCATACCCTGGAGTGGCCCATATCTCCTGAACTATGTGTCGTATAACGATACAGTTTTGCAGATACATTTAGCTAGTGTTTGTGCATACTGTATGAAAAATTTGGTGCGAGCAGATTTACTAGTAAAGAACAAATAAATTAAAACGTCGTTCCAGTGAGACTGGACTCCGTCTCGAACGTGTTCAAACGTTTTAACCTATCAAAATGTGGAGGTACGTGAAGCTTGTGAGAATGAACAATACATTTCTAACAATTGCTAACGAAATTCATGACTAGGTGAAAAATAGATGAGATCGCTCGCATTACTGAGGAACTATGTATCTTCGCAAGTTGGTCCACAGCTGCCTATAAACCAGGAACTGGGTTGTAAGGCTGCGACTAATTTCACGAAAACTGCTCAGACTCGTTGAGGTGGATGAGCAGTTTAGATGAGATCGCTCGCATTACTGAGGAACTATGTATCTTCGCAAGTTGGTCCACAGCTGCCTATAAACCAGGAACTGGGTTGTAAGGCTGCGACTAATTTCACGAAAACTGCTCAGACTCGTTGAGGTGGATGAGCAGTTTAGATGAGATCGCTCGCATTACTGAGGAACTATGTGTCTTCGCAAGTTGGTCCACAGCTGCCTATAAACCAGGAACTGGGTTGTAAGGCTGCGACTAATTTCACGAAAACTGCTCAGACTCATTGAGGTGGATGAGCAGTTTAGATGAGATCGCTCGCATTACTGAGGAACTATGTATCTTCGCAAGTTGGTCCACAGCTGCCTATAAACCAGGAACTGGGTTGTAAGGCTGCGACTAATTTCACGAAAACTGCTCAGACTCGTTGAGGTGGATGAGCAGTTTAGATGAGATCGCTCGCATTACTGAGGAACTATGTATCTTCGCAAGTTGGTCCACAGCTGCCTATAAACCAGGAACTGGGTTGTAAGGCTGCGACTAATTTCACGAAAACTGCTCAGACTCGTTGAGGTGGATGAGCAGTTTAGATGAGATCGCTCGCATTACTGAGGAACTATGTGTCTTCGCAAGTTGGTCCACAGCTGCCTATAAACCAGGAACTGGGTTGTAAGGCTGCGACTAATTTCACGAAAACTGCTCAGACTCGTTGAGGTGGATGAGCAGTTTAGATGAGATCGCTCGCATTACTGAGGAACTATGTGTCTTCGCAAGTTGGTCCACAGCTGCCTATAAACCAGGAACTGGGTTGTAAGGCTGCGACTAATTTCACGAAAACTGCTCAGACTCGTTGAGGTGGATGAGCAGTTTAGATGAGATCGCTCGCATTACTGAGGAACTATGTGTCTTCGCAAGTTGGTCCACAGCTGCCTATAAACCAGGAACTGGGTTGTAAGGCTGCGACTAATTTCACGAAAACTGCTCAGACTCGTTGAGGTGGATGAGCAGTTTAGATGAGATCGCTCGCATTACTGAGGAACTATGTGTCTTCGCAAGTTGGTCCACAGCTGCCTATAAACCAGGAACTGGGTTGTAAGGCTGCGACTAATTTCACGAAAACTGCTCAGACTCGTTGAGGTGGATGAGCAGTTTAGATGAGATCGCTCGCATTACTGAGGAACTATGTATCTTCGCAAGTTGGTCCACAGCTGCCTATAAACCAGGAACTGGGTTGTAAGGCTGCGACTAATTTCACGAAAACTGCTCAGACTCGTTGAGGTGGATGAGCAGTTTAGATGAGATCGCTCGCATTACTGAGGAACTATGTGTCTTCGCAAGTTGGTCCACAGCTGCCTATAAACCAGGAACTGGGTTGTAAGGCTGCGACTAATTTCACGAAAACTGCTCAGACTCGTTGAGGTGGATGAGCAGTTTAGATGAGATCGCTCGCATTACTGAGGAACTATGTATCTTCGCAAGTTGGTCCACAGCTGCCTATAAACCAGGAACTGGGTTGTAAGGCTGCGACTAATTTCACGAAAACTGCTCAGACTCGTTGAGGTGGATGAGCAGTTTAGATGAGATCGCTCGCATTACTGAGGAACTATGTATCTTCGCAAGTTGGTCCACAGCTGCCTATAAACCAGGAACTGGGTTGTAAGGCTGCGACTAATTTCACGAAAACTGCTCAGACTCGTTGAGGTGGATGAGCAGTTTAGATGAGATCGCTCGCATTACTGAGGAACTATGTGTCTTCGCAAGTTGGTCCACAGCTGCCTATAAACCAGAAACTGGGTTGTAAGGCTGCGACTAATTTCACGAAAACTGCTCAGACTCGTTGAGGTGGATGAGCAGTTTAGATGAGATCGCTCGCATTACTGAGGAACTATGTATCTTCGCAAGTTGGTCCACAGCTGCCTATAAACCAGGAACTGGGTTGTAAGGCTGCGACTAATTTCACGAAAACTGCTCAGACTCGTTGAGGTGGATGAGCAGTTTAGATGAGATCGCTCGAATTACTGAGGAACTATGTGTCTTCGCAAGTTGGTCCACAGCTGCCTATAAACCAGGAACTGGGTTGTAAGGCTGCGACTAATTTCACGAAAACTGCTCAGACTCGTTGAGGTGGATGAGCAGTTTAGATGAGATCGCTCACATTACTGAGGAACTATGTATCTTCGCAAGTTGGTCCACAGCTGCCTATAAACCAGGAACTGGGTTGTAAGGCTGCGACTAATTTCACGAAAACTGCTCAGACTCGTTGAGGTGGATGAGCAGTTTAGATGAGATCGCTCGCATTACTGAGGAACTATGTGTCTTCGCAAGTTGGTCCACAGCTGCCTATAAACCAGGAACTGGGTTGTAAGGCTGCGACTAATTTCACGAAAACTGCTCAGACTCGTTGAGGTGGATGAGCAGTTTAGATGAGATCGCTCGCATTACTGAGGAACTATGTGTCTTCGCAAGTTGGTCCACAGCTGCCTATAAACCAGGAACTGGGTTGTAAGGCTGCGACTAATTTCACGAAAACTGCTCAGACTCGTTGAGGTGGATGAGCAGTTTAGATGAGATCGCTCGCATTACTGAGGAACTATGTATCTTCGCAAGTTGGTCCACAGCTGCCTATAAACCAGGAACTGGGATGTAAGGCTGCGACTAATTTCACGAAAACTGCTCAGACTCGTTGAGGTGGATGAGCAGTTTAGATGAGATCGCTCGCATTACTGAGGAACTATGTGTCTTCGCAAGTTGGTCCACAGCTGCCTATAAACCAGGAACTGGGTTGTAAGGCTGCGACTAATTTCACGAAAACTGCTCAGACTCGTTGAGGTGGATGAGCAGTTTAGATGAGATCGCTCGCATTACTGAGGAACTATGTGTCTTCGCAAGTTGGTCCACAGCTGCCTATAAACCAGGAACTGGGTTGTAAGGCTGCGACTAATTTCACGAAAACTGCTCAGACTCGTTGAGGTGGATGAGCAGTTTAGATGAGATCGCTCGCATTACTGAGGAACTATGTATCTTCGCAAGTTGGTCCACAGCTGCCTATAAACCAGGAACTGGGTTGTAAGGCTGCGACTAATTTCACGAAAACTGCTCAGACTCGTTGAGGTGGATGAGCAGTTTAGATGAGATCGCTCGCATTACTGAGGAACTATGTGTCTTCGCAAGTTGGTCCACAGCTGCCTATAAACCAGGAACTGGGTTGTAAGGCTGCGACTAATTTCACGAAAACTGCTCAGACTCGTTGAGGTGGATGAGCAGTTTAGATGAGATCGCTCGCATTACTGAGGAACTATGTGTCTTCGCAAGTTGGTCCACAGCTGCCTATAAACCAGGAACTGGGTTGTAAGGCTGCGACTAATTTCACGAAAACTGCTCAGACTCGTTGAGGTGGATGAGCAGTTTAGATGAGATCGCTCGCATTACTGAGGAACTATGTATCTTCGCAAGTTGGTCCACAGCTGCCTATAAACCAGGAACTGGGTTGTAAGGCTGCGACTAATTTCACGAAAACTGCTCAGACTCGTTGAGATGGATGAGCAGTTTAGATGAGATCGCTCGCATTACTGAGGAACTATGTGTCTTCGCAAGTTGGTCCACAGCTGCCTATAAACCAGGAACTGGGTTGTAAGGCTGCGACTAATTTCACGAAAACTGCTCAGACTCGTTGAGGTGGATGAGCAGTTTAGATGAGATCGCTCGCATTACTGAGGAACTATGTGTCTTCGCAAGTTGGTCCACAGCTGCCTATAAACCAGGAACTGGGTTGTAAGGCTGCGACTAATTTCACGAAAACTGCTCAGACTCGTTGAGGTGGATGAGCAGTTTAGATGAGATCGCTCGCATTACTGAGGAACTATGTATCTTCGCAAGTTGGTCCACAGCTGCCTATAAACCAGGAACTGAGTTGTAAGGCTGCGACTAATTTCACGAAAACTGCTCAGACTCGTTGAGGTGGATGAGCAGTTTAGATGAGATCGCTCGCATTACTGAGGAACTATGTGTCTTCGCAAGTTGGTCCACAGCTGCCTATAAACCAGGAACTGGGTTGTAAGGCTGCGACTAATTTCACGAAAACTGCTCAGACTCATTGAGGTGGATGAGCAGTTTAGATGAGATCGCTCGCATTACTGAGGAACTATGTATCTTCGCAAGTTGGTCCACAGCTGCCTATAAACCAGGAACTGGGTTGTAAGGCTGCGACTAATTTCACGAAAACTGCTCAGACTCGTTGAGGTGGATGAGCAGTTTAGATGAGATCGCTCGCATTACTGAGGAACTATGTGTCTTCGCAAGTTGGTCCACAGCTGCCTATAAACCAGGAACTGGGTTGTAAGGCTGCGACTAATTTCACGAAAACTGCTCAGACTCGTTGAGGTGGATGAGCAATTTAGATGAGATCGCTCGCATTACTGAGGAACTATGTATCTTCGCAAGTTGGTCCACAGCTGCCTATAAACCAGGAACTGGGTTGTAAGGCTGCGACTAATTTCACGAAAACTGCTCAGACTCGTTGAGGTGGATGAGCAGTTTAGATGAGATCGCTCGCATTACTGAGGAACTATGTGTCTTCGCAAGTTGGTCCACAGCTGCCTATAAACCAGGAACTGGGTTGTAAGGCTGCGACTAATTTCACGAAAACTGCTCAGACTCGTTGAGGTGGATGAGCAGTTTAGATGAGATCGCTCGCATTACTGAGGAACTATGTATCTTCGCAAGTTGGTCCACAGCTGCCTATAAACCAGGAACTGGGTTGTAAGGCTGCGACTAATTTCACGAAAACTGCTCAGACTCGTTGAGGTGGATGAGCAGTTTAGATGAGATCGCTCGCATTACTGAGGAACTATGTGTCTTCGCAAGTTGGTCCACAGCTGCCTATAAACCAGGAACTGGGTTGTAAGGCTGCGACTAATTTCACGAAAACTGCTCAGACTCGTTGAGGTGGATGAGCAGTTTAGATGAGATCGCTCGCATTACTGAGGAACTATGTATCTTCGCAAGTTGGTCCACAGCTGCCTATAAACCGGGAACTGGGTTGTAAGGCTGCGACTAATTTCACGAAAACTGCTCAGACTCGTTGAGGTGGATGAGCAGTTTAGATGAGATCGCTCGCATTACTGAGGAACTATGTATCTTCGCAAGTTGGTCCACAGCTGCCTATAAACCAGGAACTGGGTTGTAAGGCTGCGACTAATTTCACGAAAACTGCTCAGACTCGTTGAGGTGGATGAGCAGTTTAGATGAGATCGCTCGCATTACTGAGGAACTATGTGTCTTCGCAAGTTGGTCCACAGCTGCCTATAAACCAGGAACTGGGTTGTAAGGCTGCGACTAATTTCACGAAAACTGCTCAGACTCGTTGAGGTGGATGAGCAGTTTAGATGAGATCGCTCGCATTACTGAGGAACTATGTATCTTCGCAAGTTGGTCCACAGCTGCCTATAAACCAGGAACTGGGTTGTAAGGCTGCGACTAATTTCACGAAAACTGCTCAGACTCGTTGAGGTGGATGAGCAGTTTAGATGAGATCGCTCGCATTACTGAGGAACTATGTGTCTTCGCAAGTTGGTCCACAGCTGCCTATAAACCAGGAACTGGGTTGTAAGGCTGCGACTAATTTCACGAAAACTGCTCAGACTCGTTGAGGTGGATGAGCAGTTTAGATGAGATCGCTCGCATTACTGAGGAACTATGTATCTTCGCAAGTTGGTCCACAGCTGCCTATAAACCAGGAACTGGGTTGTAAGGCTGCGACTAATTTCACGAAAACTGCTCAGACTCGTTGAGGTGGATGAGCAGTTTAGATGAGATCGCTCGCATTACTGAGGAACTATGTATCTTCGCAAGTTGGTCCACAGCTGCCTATAAACCAGGAACTGGGTTGTAAGGCTACGACTAATTTCACGAAAACTGCTCAGACTCGTTGAGGTGGATGAGCAGTTTAGATGAGATCGCTCGCATTACTGAGGAACTATGTATCTTCGCAAGTTGGTCCACAGCTGCCTATAAACCAGGAACTGGGTTGTAAGGCTGCGACTAATTTCACGAAAACTGCTCAGACTCGTTGAGGTGGATGAGCAGTTTAGATGAGATCGCTCGCATTACTGAGGAACTATGTGTCTTCGCAAGTTGGTCCACAGCTGCCTATAAACCAGGAACTGGGTTGTAAGGCTGCGACTAATTTCACGAAAACTGCTCAGACTCGTTGAGGTGGATGAGCAGTTTAGATGAGATCGCTCGCATTACTGAGGAACTATGTATCTTCGCAAGTTGGTCCACAGCTGCCTATAAACCAGGAACTGGGTTGTAAGGCTGCGACTAATTTCACGAAAACTGCTCAGACTCGTTGAGGTGGATGAGCAGTTTAGATGAGATCGCTCGCATTACTGAGGAACTATGTGTCTTCGCAAGTTGGTCCACAGCTGCCTATAAACCTGGAACTGGGTTGTAAGGCTGCGACTAATTTCACGAAAACTGCTCAGACTCGTTGAGGTGGATGAGCAGTTTAGATGAGATCGCTCGCATTACTGAGGAACTATGTATCTTCGCAAGTTGGTCCACAGCTGCCTATAAACCAGGAACTGGGTTGTAAGGCTGCGACTAATTTCACGAAAACTGCTCAGACTCGTTGAGGTGGATGAGCAGTTTAGATGAGATCGCTCGCATTACTGAGGAACTATGTGTCTTCGCAAGTTGGTCCACAGCTGCCTATAAACCAGGAACTGGGTTGTAAGGCTGCGACTAATTTCACGAAAACTGCTCAGACTCGTTGAGGTGGATGAGCAGTTTAGATGAGATCGCTCGCATTACTGAGGAACTATGTATCTTCGCAAGTTGGTCCACAGCTGCCTATAAACCAGGAACTGGGTTGTAAGGCTGCGACTAATTTCACGAAAACTGCTCAGACTCGTTGAGGTGGATGAGCAGTTTAGATGAGATCGCTTGCATTACTGAGGAACTATGTATCTTCGCAAGTTGGTCCACAGCTGCCTATAAACCAGGAACTGGGTTGTAAGGCTGCGACTAATTTCACGAAAACTGCTCAGACTCGTTGAGGTGGATGAGCAGTTTAGATGAGATCGCTCGCATTACTGAGGAACTATGTGTCTTCGCAAGTTGGTCCACAGCTGCCTATAAACCAGGAACTGGGTTGTAAGGCTGCGACTAATTTCACGAAAACTGCTCAGACTCGTTGAGGTGGATGAGCAGTTTAGATGAGATCGCTCGCATTACTGAGGAACTATGTGTCTTCGCAAGTTGGTCCACAGCTGCCTATAAACCAGGAACTGGGTTGTAAGGCTGCGACTAATTTCACGAAAACTGCTCAGACTCGTTGAGGTGGATGAGCAGTTTAGATGAGATCGCTCGCATTACTGAGGAACTATGTATCTTCGCAAGTTGGTCCACAGCTGCCTATAAACCAGGAACTGGGTTGTAAGGCTGCGACTAATTTCACGAAAACTGCTCAGACTCGTTGAGGTGGATGAGCAGTTTAGATGAGATCGCTCGCATTACTGAGGAACTATGTATCTTCGCAAGTTGGTCCACAGCTGCCTATAAACCAGGAACTGGGTTGTAAGGCTGCGACTAATTTCACGAAAACTGCTCAGACTCGTTGAGGTGGATGAGCAGTTTAGATGAGATCGCTCGCATTACTGAGGAACTATGTGTCTTCGCAAGTTGGTGCACAGCTGCCTATAAACCAGGAACTGAGACCTAAGGCTGCGACTGAACGTCGGAAATAACCCCCCTACTAAAACACCGAGGAAAATAGTTCTTAGCAACGTAGTCCCATTTTTGTCAATATACAGGGTGTCCACAATTAATGTTCCAGTTTCAAACCGCTGTGCAAAGTTAATCACTGCTCAGAATGTCGTCAAATTTGAAAAGCATGTTATTTACGAAGGAGGAAATATTTTAGGACAAAAAAATCACGAAAATTTTACCAATAGATGGCGCTGTAATCAACTTAACGTAAGTGGGGTCGTCTTCAAGTGACAGGCGAATCGCAATACGACCGCATGGTGCGAGTTGCAATTTAAACTAACAGTACTCTTTCAATGTGCATGACTGCACAAGTTCGGTAGTCAACAGTCGTGGAACTGTTAGTCAGGTAAGACCATCCACCACGGGAAGGTCGTACCACATCCGATGGGAAAAAAATCGGTTTTTAATTGTCCTGAGGCCAAAAACAGCACAAAAAGCAAAACTGCATAGCCTTTTAATTGTCCTTGGACTAAAACCGCATAAAGAGCAAAATGACATCGGCTTCCAGCTGCCATGAAAATGGCGCAAGACATGTTCAATATGCTCTCCACTGCTTTCTGCCTAAGTTGAAATCAAGAAAAGCATGTTCGACAATAGAGCGGTGTGTCTCAGAGGTCACGTTCAGAATACGTTGCACAATGCGCGCCTTTATTTCAGCTACGTTCATAACTGGAGCAAAGAACACACCACCTTTCAGATAACCCCAAGGCCAGGAGACACACGTAGGAAGATCGGATGATCTGGACAGTCAGACTGTAGGGAAATGACGGCTGGTAGTTGTAGCATTTGCGAAATGTCTCTGCAGCACCCGTTTCACTGGTTGTCCAACGTGCGGAGGAGCGCCATCTTGCGTGAAAATGATCCTACCCACACGCTAACCTAGTGGAAGGACTGGAATGTTGGTGCGCAAATCTCTCTTAGCGTTTCCCAGTGACGGTACAGGTGACAGGACCCACAGGACGCATCTCCTCGAAAAACTACGTCCCTATGATAAACGATACCGTAAATCCACACCAGTCACCTTTACCGAATGAAGAGGTACCAGCGCGAATTTTCCGTTGCTCATAAAAAAATGGTTCAAATGGCTCTGAGTACTATGGGACTTAACATCTGTGGTCATCAGTCCCCTAGAACTTAGAACTACTTAAACCTAACTAACCTAAGGACATCACACACATCCATGCCCGAGGCAGGATTCGAACCTGCGACCGTAGCAGTCGCGCGGTTCCGGACTAAGCGCCTAGAACCGCTAGACCACCGTGGCCGGCGTTGCTCATATTCTGCAGTTCTGCGTGTTGACATATCCTTGGAGATGGAAATGGGCTTCGACCCTTCACAGCATGTTCCATGACCGTTAATTGCCCACCTACATGCGAACAAGTAA
Source organism: Schistocerca serialis cubense (assembly GCF_023864345.2). Classification (NCBI taxonomy): domain Eukaryota; kingdom Metazoa; phylum Arthropoda; class Insecta; order Orthoptera; family Acrididae; genus Schistocerca; species Schistocerca serialis. Next base: position 711,221,784 of record NC_064638.1, read on the forward strand.
TTCCAGAGCGAATGTTTGTCTTGCTAGTAGGCCAACGGGAAGCAACTTCTGAACATGAGTGATTTTCTACGCTCATGGATAACAATTCATTATGTTCTGTCGTGCTCGCAGGCAGGCTTGGGTAATTCCCTGTGCACTGAATGTTTACACACTACCTCTTGTATACTCGTGAATGCTGCGGTCACGTCTTCGACAGATGTCGGATCAGCTGCTTTCCTCCGTCTGTCACAAAGCACCAAAATAATCTCTCTTTTAGAATTTTGTAATCTATTTCTCCTGACCCCTAGCAGACATAGGACCAATGACTACTTTCACATTCTTCATTATCGAAAGCTTCTTCAAGGCTACTGCCGCACAGTGAGCGTTCTTGAAAAAGATCTTCACCAGCCGCGGGCGATCTTTCATGGAGACAGTCATGCTGCGTGTCTCGGACGCAAATTGAGGAACAGTCGTGTGAGGCACGACTGATGGTGTGAGTACTATGTCGCTTACATCACCATGTATTGGTCAAATTTTCGTTAATGTTTGTTTTTCTTTGGCGTTTCCCCCTACGTCAATAATACGCTGTTAAAATTTGACGTCATTCTGTGCAATGGATCCCCTATAGACTGAACAAACAATATGACTACTGTACACCACAAGTCCCACTCTCGCCCCGGGGGCGCTGTGAGCACGTGACGCTGTAAGGAATGTACGTATGAGGAGCAGAGATGAATACGGAATCATGCTAGTGACAATAAGGGCAATTGCGAAATCCACTGACATGCACGACTTTAATAGTTTTTCTGGTCTGAGAACGAGCGTCTTGGAAACTGCGAAGCTCTTCGGCTGTCCACTCGCTGCCGTCGTAAGCATCAGTGGGAAGTGGTTGAAGAACGATAGGCGACCAAACGTTGGGCGTCGACCCCTCATCACATGACGTGAACGTCAGAAACTTGTCAGCTCTCTAAAGTAGGATATGCAATGATTTGCGGCGGACGTCACAAGTGCATTTGGACACACCATTCAGAGCACATTGTTGAACATGGCGCTCCCAAACACATGACCCCTTCGTGTTCCCATGTTGACCCAATGACACCATCAATTACGACTGCAATGGCCACGGGATCATGGAGATTGGAAACATGTCGCCTGATCGAATGAATCAAGACTGTTCTTATAGTAAGTCGATGGTCGTAACCGGATACGATGTCAGCCATGGAAACAGGTTCTCGAAAGACGCGCTGCTCGAAGTAGACTGCCTGGTGGGGGCAGTATTACGCTGGACTTCCGTGGTAGTAATCGAAGACACCATGAGTAATGTGGATCTGCATCCCTTCATACTCCATATCTTCCCCTTGGCTGTGTACAGCAGGACAACTGTTCGTGTCACAAGTCCAGAATCGTGGTATAGTGCTTTGAGGAGCGAGATGGTGAGCGCATGTCTTGGGCACAAAATTCGACTGATATGAGCCCGAAGGAACACATCTGGTGCTATCGGACGCCAACTCCAAACCACAGACCACCGGCCCGTAATTTATGGGAACTACGTGAGCTGTGCGTAGGCATCTGCTACCAGATACTCCGGAACACTACCAAGGACAAAACGGTTTTAGAAAACATCGCTCGTATAAAGCTCAACTTGTCTCTTTCTCACATGATATACTGTGAACTCCGGATGAAGGACGACAGACAGATTCTATATTTCTAAATTTCAGGAATGCACGATGACCAACTGAAGACTATAAACGAAGGTACGAGCATATGGAATAGGTTTTCAGATATGTGAGCGACTGGAATACTTCTCACGTAATAGAACCAGTATGTTGTCCTCGATGGCGAGTGTTCATCAGAGAGAAGGGTAGAGTCAGCATTGCCCCAGGAAAGTGTGATAAGACTGTTATTGTTTTTATATACATAAATGATCTGGCGGACGGGATGGCAAGCAATTTGCGGTTGTTTGTTGACGATGCCGTGGCGTCGAAGCTGCATGTATATGGAGGATACAAGATGACATACATTAAGTTTCTAGTTGGTGTGAGGATTGGCAGCTAGCTCTAAATGTAGAAAAATGTAAGCTGTTGCGGATAAGTAGGAAAAGCGAACTAGTAATGTTCAGATACTGCATTAGTAATGTCCTGATTGACACGTTCACATCGTTCAAATATCTTTCATAACGTCGCTGCCGTCGGGAAACACGATCGTTACGAAGGGGTGTACGTGGTCTGCAACCAGTGTATGACCTCCTTGGTCGCCGCGGTGCATTGCATACTGGACCCATGGATGCCCATGCGAATGTTCTCCAGAGCATAATGGAGCCGCCGCAAGCTTGTCTCCACCCAGGTGCACAGATCATGAAGCTGTTTCCCCGGAAGGCGAGAAATTCGCACTCTTCCATAGGCGTCATGAAGAAGGTATCGATATTCGTTAGGCCATGCAATCCTCTGCAGTTACGCTAACGCCCAGTAGCGATGGCCACATGCCCATTTCAGTCATAGTTGCCGATGTCGTGGTGTTAACATTGACACGATGTCTGGACCTGGTTTCAACTTGGTTTCGCCACATGTTGAAGACACCACAGAACTCGACAACCTACAAGTTGTGCAGTTTCCGAAATGCTCGTGCCGAACCTCCGGGCCAATACAATTTGCCCACGGTCATACTCAGGTAGATCTGGGGCATTTCCCTTTCTACACATTGACACCACGCTCACTGATGCTACATGCACCATGCGTCTGTCTGACTAGCAGTCATTCCTCTCCACGTGACGCTGATATTGTCTGGAGGCGCTTGTGTCGATAACAAGTCTGTGGTCATAAGGTGTTGGCTTATCAGTAAGAAGCTAATTCGAGCTATTCTTGAGTACTCCTCGACTGTTTGGGATCTATACCAGGTTGGTTTAAACGGAGACATCGAAGCTATTAAAAGAGGGGCTGTTAGATTTGTTAGCGGTAGCTTCGAACCACAGACAAGTTTTACAGAGATGCTTCGGGGACTCGAATGGGAGTCGCTGGAGGGAAGGTGACGTCCTTTTCGAGGAAAAATATTGAGAAAATTTAGAGAATTCCCATCTGAAGCTGACTGCAGATCGATTTTACTGCCGGTAACAACCATTTCGCGTAAGGACGACTACAATTAGATATGAGAAATTCTGGCTCATATGGACGCATATAGGCAGTGGTTTTTCCCTCGTTCTGTTTGCGAATTGAACAGGAAAGGACGTGCCTTGAAGTGGTACAGGGTAACCTCCGCCATACACCGTACGGTGGTTTATGGAGTATGTACGTACATGAAGAATAAGTTGTCATACCCATGCAATGCCGAATTGTTACAGTATTACGACCCAAAGATGAGTCAACACGTGGGTAAGGGGATGATCATAACGTTTTGGCTCGTTCTTTATGTATGAAAACAAACGAAAGAAGTTGTAAGTTATAGAAAGAAAAACCGAAAAAATGAGTTGCCCTAATGAGCAAAGTGGATTAAGTTAAGACTGTAAATGGTTCAAATGGTTCTGAGCACTATGGGACTTAACTGCTGCGGTCATCAGTCCCCTAGAACTTAGAACTATTTAAACCTAACTAACCGAATGACATCACACACATCCATGCCCAAGGCATGATTCGAATCTGCGACCGTAACCATCGCGCGGTTCCAGACTGTAGCGCTTAGAACCGCTCGGCCACTCCGGCCGGCTGTTAAGACTGTATGTAACAAGCTTGTTTGTTGATTCCTTTCTGCTGTAGAGTATCGAGGATTCATTTGTTGGAGTGTTATTTATATAGGGGAAGGCGGGGCAAGACGAGGAGGTGGGGTAAGACGGGGAAGGGCTATAAGCTATAACTCTATTGCCATCTGTGGATAGCTATGTCAACATCATCAATACACAGGTCCCAGTGTGTTGACATTTCTGAACCTTAGTTTCGGGGCGGTTTCTGTGAGCTTTTCAAGGTACGTACAATTGTTATACTGATCTGCAATGTTTTACACCTTTCGAGGTCCTAAAACATGTGTTTCGTGAACGTTTGCCCAGACTGTATATATAGCACTTATTAACAGTAAACTGCTGTCAGTAGTCAATGTTCACTGCATAGCGTTCATGTAGGCGTAATATAACCTGACAGAATGGTAGGGGCCAAGGCGGGGTGGGGCAAGATGGGGAGCTTCCCCGTCTTGCCCATACTATTTGTCCAACCATTACGTTCTTATCGTCTCATGTGTTTACCTCGTTGAATACGATTGTAAACAGAATGGTATTCGTTATTCCAACACTTCCCTAATTAATTACAAAATATGCCTTAGGCTATATGGTGAATAAATACACAAAACGTGCAAAGTCAGTATTCTTGACATGCTTTAATGACTGACTATTGGAAATATGGTATTTACTGTATAATATAGATTACCAGGAATGATCTGACTCAATAGTACGTTCCACGTGTTTTATTTCAGATGGTTCGCAAGTATCGGCGACAAACATCTAGGCAAGATTAGTGATTGGAGTCAATGGAAGGCGCTGTAATTGCTGTTATGGAAGATCATATGGGTTCTTTCAGGGCTGCTCGACAGTTCAACGTGCCACAGAAATATGTGTGTCAGCGTCGGGGTGCCCACGACACTTGTGCAGGGAGAGAAAGTGATGATGACGAGGCTGTCCACACTTGTGTACTATGTGAGAGTAAGAGGCCTAAATAAAACGTAATACCTGATTCTACAATTCGCAGAACCATGTTTTGAAACCTTATCGTCACATGATTTCGTTATTCGAGTCCTTATTCAAGCTTTAGACATGAATTAATGCTAGTTCCCCATCTTACCCCGCATATGGGGCAAGATGGGGAATTGGTAGTTTATGTTTCAAATCGAGATATTTATAACTAAATGTAACAAGTTTGCAGGTTTCTTTGCATGCTATTGTAATTCAATTGTTAAACAAACAAATGATAATCAGACCTATTTGAAATTGTTTTTGTCCCTTTTGTAAGGGTTTAAAGTTAGCTTCCCCATCTTGCCCCGCCTTCCCCTACGTATCTGATCTGAATTCTGCGAGAGTTGCCACTGGTTTAATGTCAGTTTGTCGTGAGATGAGGCTGAATCTACGTTCGACCATAACTCTACTATTAATACTACTACAACTACTAGTAATATTAGACGTCTATGGCTGTCTTCAGAGAACTGCTATCATCAGTTACCATTTAAAATAAAATAATTGCAACAATATTATAAATTATAAATATACATATATGTAGATGTATGTTCGAAATGATCAGAAGTTCTGTTCAGACGCAGGATTAACCAAGCCTGTCTTATATAATGGGCGTTCGTCGTCTGTTGTTAATAATATGCATTTCTTTCGCTTAAGATTGATGTCTGCAATAAATTATAACGCCTGAAGCACTTTTTACGGTTATGTCGATACATGTACACTGCCTAATAAAGGTTGGGGAAAAGGAAACAAAATGAAACTTCACCGATCGAGAGGGTATGTGAAGTTAAAGTACTGATTACAAAATCACGTCAACCTTGCAAAGAACTTGGCCCCTTCCCCCGTTCCCCTCCCCATCCTGAATGTCGCTGTATCTTCTCATGAGGCACGTTGGCCCACAACTATTGTATCTGATCCCTGATATTTTCGGTAACAGTCCCACACACGTTCTATTGATTACAGATCTGGGGATTTTTCTGGCTATAATAGTGCCCCACCATCGCACAGACAGTTCATAGAGACGTGTTCCATGTGTGGACGAGCATTTTCCTGTTGAAAAATGGCACAAAGATATTGTCACACGGGATATAACATATTGTGATGCAGAATGTGTGTGACATACCATTGTGCCGTCAGAGTTCCCTCAATCACTATATGCAGTGAGGGCGTTGTATCTGACCAGTCACCACACTATGACGCCAGGAGTACCATAGCTGTACCTCTCCAAAACATTTAGTCACTGCCATATTCACCGACGACAACCTTCCAGCGTAGTGCAGATCCACGATCACACTACCGCTCCAAACGTGTGTGGTGTTGTGGTCTTAACGACAGCCTACACATGGGACTGTAGTACCGTAGTGCAACTGCTGCTAGTCTCCGACCAAGGGTGGGATACACTATGTGATCGAAAGTATTCGGACACCCCCAGAAACAAACGTTGTTCATATTAGGTGCATTGTGCTGCCACCTGCTGCCAGGTACTCCATATCAGTTGTCATAAGACATCGTGAGAGAGCAGAATGGGGCGCTACGCGGAACTCATTGACTTCGAACGTGGTCAGGTGACTGGGTGTTACTTGTGTCATACGTCTCTACGCGAGAGTGGGTCCGCGCATGAGCCGAGTCAGTCCGTGACGTGACGTGCTTTCGATATCGTCGGTGTGGGGAGTTGGAGACACCGTGTCACGTGGCACGGCAGTAAGCCGTGAGGACCAGTTGAGTTGGAGCAACGAAGAAGCATGGGCCGCTGCCGGAAAGTATTAAAGTTGTATTGACAGCAAAGCATTCACTGCAGTGGTGGCGAGGCGAGTTATGTTCTGGAATGGCCATGAAATTATGTTTCTAAAGTGACTAGAAATAGCGCCTCGCATTTGTAAGTTTGGATTTGGTGCTTAGTGGCACGCTGAAGGTAGCTGGTTGACTTGATCGTCATTTCTAAATTTAGTTATAGATTTAGAATCTTTTGGTTTTACGAATTAGTGGTAGTTTTTGTTTATTAATAATTTCTTGTGTGTATGGAAGGCAAGTGGCCATGGTAAATATAGGTCACATTGTGTTTTATGATCGGATAGAGGTAGTGTGTATTTTGGTCTGTGGCCATAGGGGCCGTGCTTGTTGCATTAGCGACCTATTGAAGTGACATTAGTTTTCTATTGCCTGTCTGAAGGTTAATTGTCACGTTAGATACTGCACTTTTGATTTATGTGCTGTCAGCCATTCAGCAAAGACAGATTTTCTTGTAAGGTGGACCTTAAGTCATTGGGTGTGGACTGACACATCTTTTCACGTAGTATCTAGATTTTTTGTTTTTTATCAAAGGAAACCAAGCTTCTTAATTCTGTTCATTGGTTAACTTGTAATGTTTATATTAAGGAATTGTTTTTCTATATATATACTTGTGTTACTTGTATATACTACAGTATATCTGCCGTTCATGTTTTCCTGTTTTCAGAAACGTGTTTAGTGGTCGACGCGAGCAAACCTCGCCCCGCGAGCTTGCTGTGTGATGGAAATCTCAGGATTTGAACTCAGGGACGTCCAGACCCCGTTAACGCGCAATTTCTCTATTCCATTCAACGAGAGGCTTGTTTTAGGCAGAAGATTTCCTACTGCCCAAAGTTGAGTATAAGTTCACCCTTTAGATCGTGTGTTTGTGAAATCGTAATAGATTAAGGTTTGCTCGCGTCCATCACATGTTCATCAAACTGACATTTTTGCATACAGCCTAGGATCTTCCGGATGTCGAGTGTAGTAGAATGCTAAGTGTAAGCAAAACACTTAATAGTACCCTTCAGGTCAGATAGCATCAAATTAATTTTGCCTTTTCAGTAAGTGTAAAACTGAGTGAGAAAGGCGATAGCCGACATTGTAAACATTTGGTTATCTGTTGTCACCGGCACGTAAAGGGGCAATTGTCACAAGTGTGACGGTTAATATCGTAAATACTAATTGTGGATAGGACCTTGATATGCAAATGTTGTTAATTGATTATTACTGCTGATGAATTCATGTGTATGTGTAATCAATAAAGAAGTGTTGCAACTACAAACTAGTTGTGTTACTGGTATACGAGGTTAGAGTGTGCAGTCGCCACACCACCTGTTCTAGAATGGAAAGTGCAGTTGTTAAGTGGTTACAGAGTGTTTGGTGCACGACGCAGAAGTCCTCCCTTGTGGCTGTCACAAATGGCCTACTGGAATCCTGACGAGTATGCCTGCCCTCACATTCACTTTCAGTCAAACATCGGGCTAGTGTCACATCAGAATACCCCACAAATCTGGCTATTGGAGGATTCAATCAACTGGCAAAATGGAGACCCACAGGAGGCCAGGCCGCTTTCAAAGTCTGTCAGGTGCTGATAACGCTGTCTAAAACGTGTACGCACATCTCCGTGTCATTCACAGTGATCAATCAACATCTGACACTGTTCACGACCCTTACCCACACAACCAGGCCTAGTAATAACACTAAAAACGAACAACACTAATTCACTCTGGTGGCAGTTCTAAGTGTGACAGAATTGCGGCTTCAGTCATTTACGTATTCGTAGATTGTATGTAAGTGTAAGAAATTACTTTGTCATTCGACCATATCTTCTGGTTCTTCATTGTTTATGTAATGCAGTGTAGCTGCACGATCATCAAGACTCGATGAAACTCAGTCTGACGTACTTTCAGCCCCATATATCTGTAGCAGTTATGATAAACATGTTTCAAAATTGCGTTTGTGGCTTTTTCTGTACAGGTTAAGTGCTCAGAATCTCTTAAGGGAGATATGTTTGAAGAAAAGAAAAGGATTTCGAAGTTCATTAAATTATCAATTAAAACGCGCTCTTTGTCGACAGTCTAAATTCGCACGGGAATAACGACTCTTCTTTAGATTTTGAACAAGGCACTGTAATTTGTTGTATATCAAATTCACTTTGACTGTCGGTGACAAAATGTATGAAGTAAGAATTCCTAGGTTACAATGAATCGCATTTTAATTCTTTTTTAAATTTATTTTAATTGCATCATGTTCCTGGTATTACATACATGTCTGAATCATTTGTATTAAAAATCTTTCAGCAATATGTAGGTCAATTCCCTTCCTCTGTTTAAAAATGTTTAGATCATTTATGCGAGTTTCCTTGACTGATCAAGAACCGCCCTGACTAAACGAGTAACTATGGAAGGACTTGCAGAAAAATATTTGCCATCAGTATTGGCATATTGCAAAAAAAAAACAAAAAAAAAAAAACACACACACAAACTTGAAGTTACAGCATTATTGGCTAAAAACGGGAACAGAAAACTTTTATACCTATTTCGGAGCAAGGGCTTTTGCTCTTTAAAGAAAATGTTTATTTTTCGTGCCGAGAGCAGGAATGAACTTATATTTGTCTACGATTAAGAATACTGAAGAAGTCAATCGTAGCTCATCGCAATCGTTATTTGAATGATAGCCTTGAATAGACTAGTCGAACAGCAGGCTGAAGTGCCTTATCTAGTCAAATCTGTGGACTAACGATACACATTATTATAATCATAAAAAAGATACTAATTGTTCAGGATGAGTCGGGCGGGAAAATGCAGCCCTGCTAGCGGTTTAAGCTCAATACTTAAATCCTACAGAGTTCTGCTAGACCATCTCATACATACAACTTGATTTATGTTTTTGTCGACGTAGCGTTCACGTTGTCACACTTAACACGTTTGTGTACAGCAGCCTAGTAACAACACGGCCGATGCTCGAGATTTAGCCAAATACAAATCGGCCGCACCATCTACGAGGACCGGAATTAACACCATCTGTGTTTTGCCCGTAGTGCAACGAATTAGAGATAATTTCACAGGAAGATAACCGCTGCGGTCCTCCCTCTTTCGGCATTGCCGGCCAGAGTACTAGGGAGGGTCACAAGCGAAGGCCGCGGGAGAGATCTCCAGGCGTGGCAGGCGCGGCGAACCAGATTCCCCTGGTTGCGTCACCGGTGCTCGCTCTGCCAGTCAGGGCTGTCCTTAGCGCCTCCACTGGGGATGGAGGGGGCAGCGGACCACTATAAATGGGCCGGGTGGCCACCACAGAGTCAGTCGTCCAGAAGCCTCTCTAACAACACAGGCATGGCTCTTCAGGTAAGGTGGCCAGCAGCAAGGCCTGGAAACCTGAAGACTGCTGCAACAAAATTGGCATTATGTGTGTAGAACTGACCTACAGGAATTTTCAAAGTGGAGTCAAAAGTAGTAATATACCTCTACATTAATTAAGAAAGACACTATGTAGCAAAAAAGCCCCCTTCATCCAAAGTAAATGCCCAGTAATTTGTTTTACCTTTTCATATTTTTGATTGCTCTGAATTAGTAATTATGAAACTCTATGAGACTCTATGTCTCACATGCACATTTCTTACTACTAACCTTATTGCTTATTACTTCTTTACTGTTTTCGTTTCGTCTGTTATTCATAGGCTCAGTTGCGTCTAACATTGTTACTTCTTTAAATTTCTCTGGCTACAGTTCTTTCATGTATATGACATCTCATCATATTAACAACTGTCACTGAAGACCTTTCACAAAAGTTCTTTCAATGCATGCGTCTCCTTGGCCAGCATCAGTGAGTACGATTACTAAAGAGAGGATCGTGCTTGCTTTGCACGCTATAAATTTTCGTCACAGTTATTTCCATCACTGCCATCCACATAGGTCAGAGTCTGTCTTCCTCAGACAGTATTTCTCTCGTTTGCTTGCTTTTAGCGTCGTGGTCTGCGTTATGTGTACAATATTTACGCTTTTTCTCTTTTATGTGTTGCGACATCATTGCAACAACGAGATAGTGATCAAGAAAAATGTTGATTTTTGGTTCCCTTTAACGTTTGTTTGTATTGATGCCCTGTGATCAATGATAATTGAAATCAGCTTTTATTTTACCTGTATCTCCCATTAAGAGTCAAATAGTCTTCCTATCCGTGAGCTTTCGCTCTTACTGCGATTACCTGTAACTATTTCAGAACTTCACGAGGTAAAGTTAAGTATCCTTAGCACCAAACTGCTTTATCCAGTCCTCATTTTACGATATTTTTCTTACCTGATCTTTTATTAGCGTCATTACACACTTTTACCCACCGAAAGTAGTTTTTGCCAGATTCTGGTCAAGATTCGAGACATGATGTTTGTTTTTAACATCCACATTTGTAACTAAGTATTTATCGTATATCTGCTATCCAACGGACTTCACTTCGTTTCCTGATACTGACAAGAAATTTTCCTCGGTATGACACTAAACTGAGAAACACTTAGCATCGACAGGATAATTCAAGAGCTACTGGAAGGAATAGCTGCGTTTCCCGGTATGCCTCTCCACACAGACGTATAATGATGGATCTAGCAGAGAATGAGTCAGTGGTCAGTAGTCAATGAGTGGCACGTAGGACTTGATCGCAGAGTTGCAGAGGCTCTTATTCATATAAGCGAAAATCTTTTCTTTTTCTATAGATGACGTAAATGGATTCTGTATGTTCATAAGCTGCATTACTAACAAACTGCTTATGGAACACTTTCATTAAAAAAAAATATTTCCCGAGAGTACAATTCTAGTGGCCGAGCTACCACATCATCCTACTTGGAAACACTTTTGGTCTGCGTAAATTTCAGAATTTAAAAAATCTGAAAGCTAAGCATTTAATAATGGCGTAACAGTTTATATAGCACGAAGCTAAATATAATGTGTCTTTTCAAAGTCTGTAAAATAACCATTCGCAGAAGATGACTGTACGACTTTCCAAGGAAGTTGATTTATTTTAAGATCTTTTTGGCTGTAGATAATATCGAAGATAAAAGCCGTTTTTTGTTATTTCTGGCAGACGATATCTTAAAAAAAACTTGTTCTAGGATCAGTTCGTAAAGCTAATTCCGAAAATTACTTTTATTTTCTGGTACGAAGTCAGGATTATTCGCAAAATAAGGTCCCGTATTTTAAAGACTGGAGGACAAAATATTAAATAAAATTTCAATCCACATCTATATTTTTATAATCATTGTTTTATTTTAGGGATATACTAAGGAATACTTTAGGCAGTACTATAAACAGCTGTCTTATCAACGTTACGATGAATATTCGGACACATTTAATTTTCGACCTTTCTCTTTTTTGTTTTCTTCACAGAACCTTTATCTTTACTGTAGTTTTTCAGCATACAACAATTGTCGGCCATGATACTTTAATTTCATCTTCCTTGGGACATCTTCTCCCTCCCTCCTTCCCCTTAGTGTGTTGGTGGCAGCATTCTCCTTGTTATTCACTATAATGTCCAAGATTTTCCAGAAAGTGATCAGTATATCAGGTGTAGGAAGTGAACTTTTGCACTCACGTTAAAACCCAACATCTTGAAATTTCCAACATAATTTCAACAGTTTCGCAGTAATTAGTACGTATTTTTATTCTGTACAAAGTTTTCAGGAATAGACTTGAAGGTGTTAAATGCATTTTCTTCTCTAAATTTCATTGTATTTTCAAATACGTAACCATTCATCAGTTTGTGAATTTGAGGTCCAACAAAAACTCCAACTTCAGACTTGGTACACATGTGATTAAAGCAGACTCCATCTTGCGGCAGAAGCCTTACAAAATGCTTCACCACTCCCAATTAGATATGTGGTGGTAGCTATATTTTTTTATAGTTTACAAGCGGCTCACTTAAGAAGCTCTTATTCCCAGGCACAAAATAACTCCAGTTTGGCCAAATCTATACATGTCAATGTTTTAACTTTGTCTCATTACCTCACTCATACAAAGAGCAGGGCATCTTCATGTTCTCAGTTTGCTGACCTAATAAAATTCGTGTAACAAAAAATTTAATAATCTTCATTCCATTATAGCACTTGCACGAGATAGAAGAAAACTAAGAAAAGTTTTGAATTCAGCGTAAATAGTTAGCTAAAACCTAATATTTACTTTAAGTTGACTGATGTACAGACTGGTGTTGTCTCTGAACTCGTCGATCTGAAGGATCACTGTGCGTGTTGCAGGTGCTGCTGTGCGCATGCGCGCTGCTGGGCGCAGCCAGCGCTGGCTACCTGGGCGCGCCCGCCGTCTCCTACTCTGCGGTACCTGCGCTGCGGGGATCGGCTCTGGGTCTGGGACTCGCAGGTACGGTTGTCCCACTATTAGCTTCAAAGACGTCAGTTTCCATCGCTGTAATACTAGGCATACCTATAAAAGGCTCCGTTTTGTCGAAAAACATAAAATTATAATATCCTGGAGACTACTGGGACATAAAAAGTACATTACCCTAGTTCACAACTGACTGTAGCAGTAATAAAGACTGCACTGTGAAATGAGACGTATGCGATCAGGTAAGATTGAAATTTATTCCCTAGTTTTACACTCAGCAGTAAAGTTTTGACGCACACTCCAGCTTTAAAGAACTGACCTTACTCTCTGTTGATCTGTAGCACAATATAGGATGATAAACTTCTTTCTTCACTATAGTGTCATTGAAGTGGTTTACAAATCTCTCCATCCAGTATCACATGCTTATCATGTTGTGTTATCCATAAGAAAATATCAGCACTGCATGATTGCCAGAATATGAAAAATACTTTCCTGGTTAGCAGTGACTAAGTGACAAATTACTGTACACAATACAGCAAAACGACTACACAGTATGAGACTACAGAAATAGGGGCAAACTTGTGGAGTCTAGCATATCTTATCAATACTCACGGGTAATGCTATGAAGCAATATGGGATGGAAAACACTGGAAAACACTTCTAAGATCTTTTCACCATTTCGACTCTTATTATTGCCGTTAAAAGATAGGTAAGCACATGCAAGGAAACCAAAAGGTTGTGGGATCAAATGCTAGTCAGATCACATCTCAGTGAAGTAAAGATTCTCCAGTGGCTTGGTTTCTGCATTAAACGAAAGATTACCTTTCTCTCAAAGGAATACTGGGTTGGGTTAGTGCAACGTATGTCGTGAAAGTGGCATCCAATTCAAAGATACTTCCGCAGGGTGTAGAGCCCCATGAAACTATTATTATTTAATTTGTGGCACCTTTTTGTCCTTTAAAAGACTGAGATACACTAGGAAACTGTAATAATGTTGAAATACTGCATAGACCTAATATTACCTACACTACCCACAGGTTCTCCACTTGGAGCAGGTGCTGGCACTGCTGCAGCTGCAGCTGCTGCTGCGAGACTGGCTGCCGCCAGGCTTCCAGCTGCTGGTCTGGCGGCCTATGCTGGAGTCGCCCCTGGCTATGCTGGTGTAGCTCCAGGCTACGCTAGAGCCGCCCCTGGCTATGCTGGTCTGGCCGCTGCACGCTACGCTGGTCTGGGCCGCCTGGCCGGTGGGCTGCCCGCCGAACTGGCTGACCCGTACTACGACCCCAACCCGCAGTACAGCTTCAGCTACAGCGTCAGCGACGCCCTGACCGGCGACGCCAAGCAGCAGCAGGAGAGCCGCAGCGGCGACGTGGTGGAGGGCAGCTACAGCCTGGTCGAGCCCGACGGCAGCGTCCGCACTGTGGACTACACGGCCGCACCCGGTGTCGGGTTCAACGCCGTAGTCTCCAAGAGTGCCGCTCCTCCTGGGTCGCCTGCCGCTGCCGCTGCAGCCACTGCGGCCGCCGCTGCCGCCGCCTCCGCTCGGGCTGCTCTTGCTGGTAAGTCCCAACCTTAGCATTTGAGTCCAATAAAAATACGTGTGTGGCTGCACTGCAAGAACAGGGAAATAGTAACGTCGAGTTCATCAGAGAAAGCATGTAGTTTCGTTGAGCATTAGTATTTTTGTAATAATCTATAATAGTGCAAGAAAACACAATATCTACTCCATATTTCTTAGATACTGGCTGTTGACAGTTGGAGTAACAGTGATCCGTATTTTTCTAAGCCAATTACAACTTTTCAGCAGGCTGTGATATGTCATTATCTGATATCAGCATTCTGTCGTGCACTTGCTAACATGACTTATTACTTCCAGCAGGTGCAGTACCAGGTGTGGCGGGCTACCCACTGTCCCCAGCAGCTGCTGCTGGAGTGTATGGTGCACCCCTCAAGACTGCACATGCTGCTCTTTCTACACCACACGCCAAGGTCCACTACTGATTATCCCACCGGCTAAATCTCTCTGTAAATACGATTGAAACGCATGTACAATGAAAGTTTCACAAAAATGTAAATAAATGTGTTTATACGGTTTTATATACTGTTTTGTATCATGTGATCTATTACCAAACAGAGAATAGTATTAAATTTGATGTTCTTTTCTGCTTCATCACCCACGAAAGAGTTGTAAAAGCTGTAAAAGTGTACTTGCACTATGGAACAAGTTATACATGTTGTTTTGAATATCTTCAATTCCTCCCGTTGTTCAGTAGTGGTACAGAGAAGAAAAATACAGTGATCAAAATTCTTAAACCATATGTTACATTCAGAATCTAATAAACATCGAACTAATATTTATTTTTGCCATAGAACTCGAAATGACATGAATACAATTTGCATCCATACCTGATCAAAGTTTTTTGCGAATGCACTATTTTTAAAAACTGATTTACCTTTTTTCTAAAAAAGTACTCTTTGTATATCACCATCTAAAATCTACGTCATTTTAACGATAGCTTCGAAACTATTCTATTAGTTTCCGGGCAAGGTGACCCAGTTGTCAACAGATAAGTCTCACATTCGGGAGGACCACCTTAATTTGCAATGACATCAGCCAAACCCAGTTTAATTTTTACAGTCTTACCTCGAATTAACTAACTGAATAACTCAGTGGATCAGTCGATTAGTTTTATATTATATACTACAGAGACTTCTACTCAGACAGTTGTTCCTTCAAGAGAACCTTCGACAAAGCCTCTTAACAAGAAACTACGCCGCTCCTCTCTACTCCTGCGGTACACACATTTAACTCCAAATACACAGCAGCATAGGCGTAGGGAACTTGGCACGTCATCTGGCCCTGGTAGCATCTATGTGACTGTTTAAATCCACGGTCGCCGCAGCAGGATAAATTTTACTCGACCAGCGAAACAAAGTTGTGGGAGTAATACACTAATAACGTTTTGTTTATTAAATAACTCACTATCTGGATCAGTGACCGTCAGTTCTTAGCATTATCTTTGAAAAACCACACTTACAAAGTCGCAACATATGCTTCAAAGGAAAACTAATCAGTACTCATTTTCTTGCTTCCAAGGATCAGCGCGCACTCAACTGCAGAATGAAAATGTATTCTGCGTAGTAATCATTCATGATTTTTAACTATGCTCTGCCACCTTGTTTCTCAGTTACTTCCCTCTACTCATGGGACTTTCACAGCCTATACAGCCGTTAGTTCAGCATTCAAAATCCGAAAAATTGGTTTGTAAAATTTTACAACATTAAAATCACAGTATCATCAAAATACGTGTGTTCCTTTTTGGTTGTGTAGAATAACAGAAGTCTTCTTTAGTGGTGGTTATCCATCATCCTAATACATAGTTGCACTGATAGTGAGCAATTTGTGCCAGTGCAAAGCGAAATAATCTGAACTCTTAGGCAGTTCATATTTGTATAAACTTAATGCTTACATCAATTTAGATTTTAATAACACAAGTATATTCTGAAAATGATTTGAAGCAGTAAAATTTAATATTATTCGGGGGGCCACCGAAAAGTTACATCTGATCAGCCCAGATACTGGCTGGAATATTTCGAAACTTTCCATTGTTTATTGGGCAAGGCTTTATAGCCTCTCATTGTGAATCAACTTCTCTCGTGCGGGTGATTTTTTTTTCTATCGTGCTTTGACCGGTTCTGATGATAGGCGGAAGTGGATTTCGATTGGAAAATGATAATCTCGACGACTTCTCGGCCCTGTGAAATATTACATCAGTGAAATGCGTTCGACAGAAAGTAATATCTTTTTACTGACTGCTCTTCATACGAAGATAATTTTCAATCAGCAATTTTGAAACGTATACAAAAGTATGTCACTGAATAAAAGACGAAACACAAATTATCAAACACTGTATGGCATGCAGATACAATACCGCATCATGAGAAGACCTTCTCTTGCCTCTTGGAAATTCTTCAATATCATGTATATTGTGCCTTATGTGATCGACTATGAAATTAAAAACATTTCTGGTTTTGAAAACTTTGGGTACTGCAGGTACTTATGAGGCAACTGATTCACAGCGACTCTAACATTCTTCATCTATAAAACATGGTTGTTGTTGTTGTGGTCTTCAGTCCTGAGACTGGTTTGATGCAGCTCTCCATGCTACTCTATCCTGTGCAAGCTGCTTCATCTCCCAGTACCTACTGCACCCTAGATCCTTCTGAATCTGCTTACTGTATTCATCTCTTGGTCTCCCTCTACGATTTTTACCCTCCACGCTGCCCTCCAATACTAAATTGGTGACCCCTCGATGTCTCAGAACATGTTCTACCAACCGATCCCTTCTTCTAGTCAAGTTGTGCCACAAGCTCCTCTTCTCCCCAATTCTATTCAATACCTCCTCATTAGTTATGTGATCTACCCATCTAATCTTCAGCATTCTTCTGTAGCACCACATTTCGAAAGTTTCTATTCTCTTCTTGTCCAAACTGTTTATCGTCCATGTTTCACTTCCATAGATGGCTACACTCCATACAAATACTTTCAGAAACGACTTCCTGACACTTAAATCCATACTCGATGTTAACAAATTTCTCTTCTTCAGAAACGCGTTCCTTGCCATTGCCACTCTACGTTTTATATCCTCACTACTTCGACCATCATCAGTTATTTTGCTCCCCAAATAACAAAACTCATTTACTACTGTAAGTGTCTCATTTCCTAATCTAATTCCCTCAGCATCACCTGACTTAATTCGACTACATTCCATTATCCCCGTTTTGCTTTTGTTGATGTTCATCTTATATCCTCCTTTCAAGACACTGTCCATTCCGTTCAACTGCTCTTCCAAGTCCTTTGCTGTCTCTGACAGAATTACAATGTCATCGGCGAACCTCAAAGTTTTTATTTCTCCTCCATGGATTTTAATACCTACTCCGAACTTTTCTTTTGTTTCCTTTACTGCTTGCTCAATATACAGATTGAATAACATCGGGGAGAAGCTACAACACTGTCTCACTGCCTTCCCAACCACTGCTTCCCTTTCATGTCCCTCGACTCTTATAACTGCCATCTGGCTTCTGTACAAATTGTAAATGGACTTTCGATCCATGTATTTTACCCCTGTCACCTTGAGAATTGGAAAGAGAGTATTCTAGTCTTGTCAAAAGCTTTCTCTAAGTCTACAAACGCTAGAAACGTAGGTTTGCCTTTCTTTAATCTAGCTTCTAAGGTAAGTCATGGGGTCAGTATTGCCTCACGTATTCCGATATTTCTACGGAATGCAAACTGATCTTCCCCGAGGTGGGCTTCTACTAGTTTTTCCATTCGTCTGTATAAATCCGCGTTAGTATTTTGCAGCCGTGACTTATTAAACTGATAGTTCGGTAATTTTCACATCTGTGAACACCTGCTTTCTTTGGGATTGGAATGATTATATTCTTCTTGAAGTCTGAGGGTATTTCGCCTGTCTCATACATCTTGCTCACCAGATGGTAGAGTTTTGTCAGGGCTGGCTCTCCCAAGGCTATCAGTAGTTCTAATGGAATGCTATCGGGGCCTTGTTTCGACTTAGGTCTTTCAGTGCTCTGTCAAACTCTTCACGCAGTATCATATCTCCCCTTTCATCTTCATCTACATCCTCTTCCATTTCCATAATATTGTCCTCAAGAACATCGCCCATGTTTAGACCCTCTATACACTCCTTCCACCTTTCTGCTTTCCCTTCTTTGCATAGAACTGGGCTTCCATCTGAGTTCTTGATATTCATGCAAGTGGTTCTCTTTTCTCCAAAGGTCTCTTTAATTTTCCTGTAGGCGGTATCTATCTGACCCCTGGTGAGATAACTCTCTACATCGTTACATTTGTCCTCCCGCCATCCCTGCTTAGCCATTATGCACTTCCTGTCGATCTCATTTTTGAGACGTTTGTATTCCTTTTTGCCTGCTTCATTTACTACATTTTTATATTTTCTCCTTTCATCAATTGCATTCAATATTCCTTCTGTTACCCAAGGGTTTCTACTAGCCCTCGTCTTTTTATCTACTTGATCCTCTGCTGCCTTCACTACGTCATCCTTCAGAGCTACCCATTCTTCTTCTACTGTATTTCTTTCCCCCATTTCTGCCAATTGTTCCCTTATGCCCTTCCTGAAACTCTGTACAACCTCTGGTTTCCTATTTGATTTCAGTTCGCAGTACCAGCACAGCAAGGCCGTTTTGGTTAGGAACCACACGTTTGTCTGGTCTCTCAACAGATACCCCTCCGTTGTGGTTGCTCCTACGGTACGGCTATCTGTATCGCTGAGGCAAGCAAGCCTGCCCACCAACGGCAAGGTCCATGGTTCATTGGAGGAGGGGGGGGAGGGGTTATAAAACTTTATGAATATGAAATTTATTAAATTCTGTTAATTTCGTGCCACTAAACTCTAAGCTTTCATATTAGCTCTAGTTTATAGCTACATCAATTACCTGCAATTACACTTTTTCATTAATATCTGGCGTCACGTGTAAGCAATTAGCAGCGCTGGCTAAGAGTATCCTAATTACCGTTGTTCTATTACATGATGGGCAAATATGTCCTGCATGTGTTCATCGTGGGATTTGCAGTATTCTGACCAAACAAGGATCTTTACTTCTTAAGAAATGAGATACTAAATTTGTTATTTTAACGCTTCTCGAGCTGTTTTGACCGAAATTGTGATAAGGGTCCGGCTTGCAATCAGCTGTTATCAGGCACGTACGAAAATCAGTCTCAAATGAGTAATAAATAAAGATTACTGATGTTATATTCGCGGTGTAGTGACATTTGCTTCGTCTGAGTGTTCAATTACATCTTCTACGTTATTGTATTTCAGGTGTAAAATAGTGGATGAAGAGAAACGTTGGCACTACATGTATCCTTTATTGTGTGTTTGTCTAAAATGAAACCACGGATGAGTGGAATAGGACATCATGTCTTATTTGGGCTGCTGATGATTTTGAGGAAGCCCACCAACAGTAATGATGTTTTTTATTTAAGTGTAGTTCACACTGTTAACCAAGGAGTCTCTGTGGATACAAAAATTAGTTTTGTGCTTTATTTAGCCTCTGTATCTTATTATAGTGGCCAACGGTCTTAATGCATTGATGACACCCGTTCATCTCAGATCACTGAAGTTAAGTGCTGTCGGGCTTGGGTAGGATTTGGATGGGTAACCGTCCAGTCTGCCGAGCGTTATTGGCACTCGAGGTGCACTCAGCTCTTGTGAGGCAAACTGAGGAGCTGTTTGATGGGGAGTTAACGGTTGCGGTCTCTGAAACTGACAACGGCTCGGAGAGCAGTGCGTTGACCACCTGCCGCTCCATATCCGCATCCAGTGACGCCTGTGGACTGAGGACACAGCGGTCGATCGGTACCGTTGGGCCTTCAAAGCCTCTTCATACGAAGTTTCATCTATGTCTACGTGGTTACTCTGCAATTCACAATAAAGTGCCTGGCAGAGGGTTCAATGAACCACCTTCAAGCTGTCTCTCTACCGTTCCACCCTCGAACGGCGCGCGGGAGAAACGAGCACACAAATTTTTCTGAGCAAGATCTGACTTCTCTTATTTTATCGTGATCATCATTTCTCCCTATGTAGGTGGGTGCCAACAGAATGTTTTCGCAATCGGCGGAGAAAACTGCTGATTGAAATTTCATGAGAAAATGCCGCCGCAACGAAAAACGCCTTTGTTTTAATGATTGCCACTCCAATTCACGTATCATCTCTGTGGCACTATCTCCCCCATCTCGCGATAATACAAAACGAGCTGCCTTTCTTTGTATTTTTTCGAGGTCATCCGTCAGTCCCTCCTGATGCGGATCCCACACCGCACAGCAATACTCCAGAATAGGGCGGACAAGCGTGGTGTAAACAGTCTCTTTAGTACACCTGTTGCAATTTATAAGTGTTCTGCTAATGAATGCAGTCTTCTGTTTCCTCTACCCACAACATTGTCTATTTGATCATTCCACTTTAGCTTATTTATAATTGTAATCCTTAAGTATTTAGTTGAATTTACAGCCTACAGATTTGCGTGACCTATCGCGTAATCGAAATTTAGCAAATTTCTTTTACTACTCATGTGAATAACTTCACACTTTTCTTTATTCAGGGTCAATTTCCACTTTCCGTACCATACAGATATCTTATCTAAATCGTTTTGCAATTCGTTTTGGTCATGTGATGCCTCTACAAGACGGTAAATGACAGCATCATCTGCAAACAATCTAAGACGGCTACTCAGATTCTCCTATGTTACTTCTGTTTTACACGATGACTTTCTGTCTATTACTACGAACTGTCACCTTTCTGACAGGAAATCACGAATCCAGTCCCACAACTAAGGATATATTCCATAGGTACACGGTTTGGTTAGAAGACGCTTGTGAAGAACGGTGTCGAAAGCCTTCTGGAAATCTGAAAATATGTAATCAATTTGATATCCCCTGTCGATAGCACCCATTACTTCATGAGTGTAAAGAGCTAGTTGTGTTTCGCAAGAAAGATATTTTCTGAATCCGTGCTATGTGTCAAAAAATCGATTTCTTCGAGGTACTTTATAATTTCCAATACAGAATATGTTCCGAAACCGTACTGCAAATCGACGTTAGTGATATGGGCATGTAATTCAGCGGATTACTCTTGCTTCCCTTTTTGCGTATTGGTGCGACTTGAGCAATTTTCCATTCCTTAGGTACGGATCTTTCTGTGAGCAAGTGGTTGTACATAATTGCAAAATATGGAGCTATTGTATCAGCGTACTCTGAGAGGAGCCTGACCGGTATACAGTCTGGACCCTAGAGCCTGGCTTTATTAAGTGACTTGAGATGCTTTGTTACACCGAAGATACGTAATTCTATGTTTCTCATCTTGGCGGTTGTTCTTGATCGGAATTCAAGAAAATTTACTTCGTCTTCTTTGGTGAAGTTTTGTTTTATCATATTATAATGAACTTCCTTTTCCTGGAACATAATAAAAGGCTTCTGTGAGCTCTAAGGGGTCCTCAACTGAAGATGAAAAACCTTCTCAAATTTGGGAAATGTGTAGTGAACTTACAAGTGTTTATTGATCCAGAAACCAGGGAACTGTTCCTTTCTAATTACATAGTTGCGTTTGCGGTAAGCGGTCGTATGGGTTCTCCTGTGCCAAGGCGAGTGAAGAGTCAAGGATGCAGTCTCGATAAGAACACTTTTTATTGTTTTATGCCCGCTATATAGTACTTTAACGGTTGCGGCCCACGGGTCGGTCATCGTATGTGCTGACCCAGTTTTGTAAACTACCGCAACCCAACACCTCCAGCTGATGCAGTGGCGGCTGTTAGAAATTTCCCGGTGCAACGAGTTGAATTAAGACCCTCGGTGACTGGCTGAGGTTACACACCTAACTACATCAATGTAAAGATTAAAAACAGTTAGTCTAGTGCTAAAAAAGCGAAAGAAACAGCTGAGTAAGTTTGGCTAAAATACGAAATCAAAGCTCTACACTCGAAAAAACAAAATTTATCTCGAAAACTATATAAAACACATGTACAACTTACAAATAACATTAACAATCCTGCTGTTTTCTCTGAACTGGTCAAAAAGGTTGAAAGTTACACAGACACTGTCTTGAAAGAAATTGAAGAAAAACATAGGAAAAAGATAACACATAAAAAAGCAACATAAACAATAAACAACCAAAACAAACACACCCATTTTATCCACGTTTGAAAAAACTCACAGACACACAATTAAACAATGAAGAAAAAGAGCTTTTAGAAAAAGGTCTGAAATACAATGTGAATACAAAAGTATATGAAGAACACATAGAAAACCTCATAATACGATCAGAAGCCATTCTAAAGCGAGAGGAAAAAAGTGAAAACAGCAATGTAAACACTGGGCTAACAGGGGAATTGACAAAAAAAAAGAAATATATAAAATTATTACAGATACAAAAAAGCAGACTGACAAAAACAGTAAAAACACAGAATCCTAAACACTCAGAAAACTCAGAAGTAACTCCAAAGTGAAAACGTTACTAAAGCATACAAAGGAAATACAGTAGTTCTTATGGCCAAACAGAGATACATAGACAAAACACAGGAGTTTATTCCACAAAACAATATTAAAAAATTGAAATCAGACCAAACAAACAAATTTCATGCCAATGAAAAGAATATGTTAAAAAATACAGACTACACACTGGATGACACAGAAAAAGGAAAATTAATACAGAAAAACCCTACAGCACCCACCCTTCGATGCCAACCAAAAATTCGTAAACCAAACATCCCAGTAAGACCCATTGTAAACTTCAAAAAAGCTCCCACTTACAAACTTGCAGGACACATGTTGAAATTACTAACAGAAACTTATAAAATAAAAGATGACAGAACTATAAGGAACACGTCACAGTTAATACAACTTATAAGAGATGTAAAAATCCCAGACACAGCTACTCTACTCTCTTTTGACATAGAAAACATATACTCTAACATCCCAATAGCAGATACAATAAATATCATAGAACAAAACCTGTAGGACAACAGCCAGATACCAGATGAACACATCAAAGAAATACACAAGTTGCTGGAACTGATAACTGAACAGAACTACTTTCATTTCAATAATGAATATTATTTACAGGAAGATGGGTTACGAATGGGATCCCCAGTATCAGGTGCCCTAGTAAACATTTTCATAAACCATGTAGAAATCTTAATTTTCAAAAATGTTATCAAAAAGAATTACATACATTATTGGGTCAGATAAATGGATGACAACTTTTGTTTAATAGATGAACCTTAGGCAAAAATTGACCAGTTGCATACAAATGTAAACACAATACACAGAAAGATAAAATTCACAATGGAAAAAGATCAGAACAACTAAATAAACTTTTTAGTTAAAACCATTAAAAAAGAAAACAATCAACATAGCTTTGAAATCTACTGTAAACCTTCAAGAACTGACACAGTCCTACATCAGACTTCTAATCACCCGCACTCACAGAAACAATCAGCACTCAAATGCATTCTTCGTCGACTCAACACAGTACCCATCAGCACAGAAAATTACCAGAAAGAACTAGACATCATCACACAAATAGTAACAAACAATGAGTACAATAGGGAACTAGTCACCAAATTAAACAAAAAATTAAAAAACAAATATAGTCAGTGAACACAGTACATAAACACCAACAAACAACAGTACAACAAACACTACACAAACAGGCACAGTGACAGAACAATAACGACACAAAGAATACAGGAAAACAAGAAACAAGAGTCAAGATGGTACACAACGACATAAAAGCACAAACTCACACATAAAATAACAAACATTTTCAAAAGACAAGGGTTAAACATAGTACTCTAAACAGACAATTCAATGCAAAGGCACATTCCAAAAATAACAAAAAACACAGATATCTACCAAAAAGCAGGAATATACCAACTACAGTGCAACACATGTGATGGAAGGTACATAGGAAAAACCAGCAGAACATATGACCCCCAGTACAAAGAACATATCAGAGCATGGAAATATGGAACGAGCCACTCAACTTTTGCAGAACATTTGAGAGAAAATAACCACAAACCTACTACAAGAGAAAATGATATGAAAATAATTAGAATAAATAATGAAAGACATCTCCTAACATTACAGGAAAATTATCATATATACAAAGCAAAGGCTGAAAAGAAACAACTACTATATGAGCAAGTAAATATGACTAACAATTCACAGTTTACACTGATTGATCATATAATAGACAGAAATCCCAACAAATGATTACACATCTGATTCCTCTCATAATAACAATAATAATTATAATTATTATTATTTTTAAGAATAAAAAAAGAAATCTCTCTCCCTCTCTAATACACACAAACATACATTCACAAAACAGTTGGTTTCACTTAGAAAAACAAATGAATCTCTGTAGTAAAAAGATGGCAGTTACAGTGATGTGTAACGAAAACAGTGAACTGAAAGTGAACTGTAAGATGTCCACCTGGTTGTCAGATGAGAAAAAGCAGTTTGCTTAGACGCAGTGAATTAGAAGATTATGTAAGAACCTTTCCATTTCGTAAAAAACGTTAAGGAACTGTTTTTAAATCTATAACCTACATGTGAAACCATAACCTATGTGTAAAAACGACAAATCATGTAATATTTCAGGACACCCACTGAAGATGCCTTGTAAAAAAGGCAAAACGCATCTGGGTGCATAAATAAAAATAAAAATTTCGATGTTTATCATGCAAAAGGCAACTCTTTGAAACAACTGCGGTAGTAATATTTTAGATTTTGTAGCTACAAACAGGCCTGACCCTGCCGACGGCGTCAATGTAGAGACGGGGATTAGTGACATGATGTCATTTAGTGATGATGTTTACTAGAGTCAATAAACCCATCAAGAAGCCTAGGAGAGCATTTATGCTAGAAAAAGCAGGTAACCATATGTTAACATCCCACTTAGACAATTAACGTTTACCATTTAGCTTCAATACGACGGACGTAGAGGAATTATCGGCAAAGTTGAATCTGATTGTTAATCATGCTCTGGAGAAGTATGTGTTTAGTAAGTGGATTAAGGACGGAAAAGGCCCACCGTGGTTTAACAGGGTTCTGTCTAATTACATGTTGACTATCGAGTTCAAGAAATCGTCCACACAGAAGAATCGTAAAAACATACCGTCGTTAGATGATTACACAAACTCTCGTAAGGACGACGCAGTATATGTGAGAAGGGTAAAAGAACGGACCCGCAAAACTACAGACCAATCCCCTTAACATCGGTTTGCTGCAGAATTCGTGAACATATTCTCAGTTCGAGTGTAACAAATTTCCTTGAGACAAAAAATATACTGTACAGGAAGCAACGCGGTTTTGCAAAGCATCGCTCGTGTGAAACTCAGCTTGCCCTTTCCCACATTATATAATGCGAACTCGTATGAATGAAAGTCAACAGGCAGATTGCTTTATTTCTAGATTTTCGAAAAGCATTTGACACCGTGCCCCACTCCAGACTCTTAACGAAGGTATGAGCCTATGTAATGGGTCCACAGATATGTGGGTGACTCGAAGACTTCTTAAGTGGTAGAGCCAAGTACGGTGTCCTCGACGGCGAGTGTTCATCAGGGACGATAGTACTGTCAGGAGCGGCCCTGGGAAGTGTTATACGACCGCTCTTATTTTCTGTCTACAGGGTGACAATTATTGGCTTATATGAAATAAAATCGTCATAAATTCTGAACGGTTTACGTTAGGACGTTCAAACTACATGTTTGCTCGCGGGGAATGATGGGAATTAGTATACGCACGCCCACGAGTCTTGTTGTTGTCGGCCATTTCCCCGTGAAAATGTCACGGTACAGCGTGAAGGCCTACTATGCGAGCAACAACAGCCCAACTGCGGCTCAAAGGAAGTTTGCGACCGAGTTTAAGCTGAAAAGAACCGGCAGAAGTGTGCTAACAATCACGAATTTGATTCGTAAGTTTGAGAGAACGGGTAGTGTTTGTGATGACAGTGTTGGCAACGTCGGTCGTCCAAAAAGGGTGAAAACGCCTGACAACGTCGGGAAGACACTCGCACTGTTTCATACCACTCTCAGGAAATTGATCAAACGAGCTGCACAACAGGTGGAAATCAACCGGGAGACACTGCGACAAATTGTTGTTGAAGACCTGCATCTCTTCCCATACAAAATTCAAAGCTGCAGTATCAGCCAGTAAGCCCAAGGGTCATGGAACAGCGTTTGTGTTTCGTCAACACTATTGTCCCAGAATTGACGAACAGGACTTTGATGTGAATATGGTTTGGTTTAACGACGAAGCCCACTATCAAATGGTTCAAATGGCTCTAAGCTCTATGGGACTTAACATCTGAGGTCATGAGTCCCCTAGACTTAGAACTACCTAAACCTAACTAATCTAAGGACATCACACATATCCATGCCCACTTTCATTTGGATGGGTTCGTCAATAAGAAAAACCGTCGCATTCTCATTTCGCAATCGACAGGCCTCTTCACCCTCAATGGGAGACGGTTTAGTGTGCAATGTCCAGTCACGGAATAATCGGTGCCATATTCCTTGGTGGCGCAGTGGCTACAAAACGCTACGTGAAGGTTTTGGGAGATGATTTCATCCCCATTATCCAAAGTGACCCTGATTTCGAGAAGATGTGGTCTCGCGGTCGCGTTCTCGCTTCCCGAGCACGGGGTCCCTGGTTTGATTCCCGGCGGGTCAGGTATTTTCACCTGGCTCGAGATACTGGGTGTTTGTGTTGTCTTCATCATTTCATCATCATTCACGAAAGTGGCGAGATTGGACTGAGCAAAGGTTGGGAATTTGTATGGGTTCTGATAACCACACAGTTGTGCACCCCACAAACCAAACATCATCATCATCGAGAAGATGTGGCTCATGCAAGACGGAGCTCGACCCGATCGAAGCAGGAGAATGTTTGAAGTCCTGGGGAAGCACTCTGGGGACCGCGTTCTGGCTCTGAGGTACGCAGAGGCCACTGACATGGTCCTCGATTGGACGCCGTAATCTCCGGATCCAAACACATGCGACTCCTTTTTCTGGGGCTATATTAAAGACAAGGTGTACGACAATAACCCCAAAAGCATTGCTGAGCTGAAAACAGCCATGCAGTAGGTCATCGACAGCATCGATGTTCCGACACTTCAGTGGATCATGCAGAATTTCGCTATTCTTCTGCGCCTCATCGTCGCCAATCTACATCTACATGGATACTCTGCAAATCACATTCAAGTGCATGGCAAGCATATCGACCATGTCGTAACGTAAATCTAAATATCTGTAGCGACGTTTACATGTTGACTAAAGTGTGTGCACACCATAGTTTGTAAATAATTTACGTTTTATTTCATATAGTTCGATAATTGTCACCCTGTACAGAAATGATGTGGCGGACAGAGAGGGCAGCGATCTGTGGTTGTTTTCCGATGATGCATTGGCGTACGAGAAGATGTTGTCGTTGAGTGACTGTACCAGGACGCAAATTTCTAGCTAGTACGATGAATGGCAGCTAGCTCTAAGTGTAGAAAAATCTAAGTTAATGAGCAGGAAAAACAAACCCATAATAGTCGAGTACAGCATTATTATTGTGCTGATTCACACAGTCACATCGTTTAAATATCTGGGCGTAACGTTGCAAAGCGATATGAAACACAACGATCATTGTGATAGAGAAGGCGAAAGGTCGACTTCGGTTTATTGCGAGAATTTTGGGGAAGTGTGGTTCATACGGAAATGAGACCGCATATGGGTCGCAAGTGAGACGTATCCTGAAGTACTGCTAGAGCGTTTAGAATCAGTACCAGGTCCCTGGAGAAAATGCGACGTTCTTTTCGAGGAACTCTATTGAGAAAGTTTAGAGAACCTGTATTTTTGGCTGATTGCAGAACAATTCTACTGCCGTCAACACACATTTCGCTTAAGGAGTACGCAGATAAGATACGAGAAAGTAGAGCTCATACGGAAGCACGTAGATATTCGTTTTTCTCTAGCTCTGTTTGCGAGTGGGACAGGAAAGAAAATGACAAGTATTGGTTCAGGGCACCCCCCTGCCTAGCACCGTAAGGTGGCTTGCGGAGTATCTATATACACTCCTGGAAATGGAAAAAAGAACACATTGACACCGGTGTGTCAGACCCACCATACTTGCTCCTGACACTGCGAGAGGGCTGTACAAGCAATGATCACACGCACGGCACAGCGGACACACCAGGAACCGCGGTGTTGGCCGTCGAATGGGGCTAGCTGCGCAGCATTTGTGCACCGCCGCCGTCAGTGTCAGCCAGTTTGCCGTGGCATACGGAGCTCCATCGCAATCTTTAACACTGGTAGTATGCCGTGACAGCGTGGACGTGAACCGTATGTGCAGTTGACGGACTTTGAGCGAGAGTGTCTAGTGGGCATGCGGGAGGCCGGGTGGACGTATCGCCGAATTGCTCAACACGTGGGGCGTGAGGTCTCCACAGTACATCGATGTTGTCGCCAGTGGTCGGCGGAAGGTGCACGTGCCCGTCGACCTGGGACCGGACCGCAGCGACGCACGGATGCACGCCAAGACCGTAGGATCCTACGCAGTGCCGTAGGGGACCGCACCGCCACTTCCCAGCAAATTAGGGACACTGTTCCTCCTGGGGTATCGGCGAGGACCATTCGCAACCGTCTCCATGAAGCTGGGCTACGGTCCCGCACACCGTTAGGCCGTCTTCCACTCACGCCCCAACATCGTGCAGCCCGCCTCCAGTGGTGTCGCGACAGGCGTGAATGGAGGGACGAATGGAGACGTGTCGTCTTCAGCGATGAGAGTCACTTCTGCCTTGGTGCCAATGATGGTCGTATGCGTGTTTGGCGCCGTGCAGGTGAGCGCCACAATCAGGACTGCATACGACCGAGGCACACAGGGCCAACACCCGGCATCATGGTGTGGGGAGTGATCTCCTACACTGGCCGTACACCACTGGTGATCGTCGAGGGGACACTGAATAGTGCACGGTACATCCAAACCGTCATCGAACCCATCGTTCTACCATTCCTAGGCCGGCAAGGGAACTTGCTGTTCCAACAGGACAATGCACGTCCGCATGTATCCCATGCCACCCAACGTGCTCTAGAAGGTGTAAGTCAACTACCCTGGCCAGCAAGATCTCCGGATCTGTCCCCCATTGAGCATGTTTGGGACTGGATGAAGCGTCGTCTCACGCGGTCTGCACGCCCAGCACGAACGCTGGTCCAACTGAGGCGCCGGGTGGAAATGGCATGGCAAGCCGTTCCACAGGACTACATCCAGCATCTCTATGATCGTCTCCATGGGAGAATAGCAGCCTGCATTGCTGCGAAAGGTGGATATACACTGTACTAGTGCCGACATTGTGCATACTCTGTTGCCTGTGTCTGTGTGCCTGTGGTTCTGTCAGTGTGATCATGTGATGTATCTGACCCCAGGAATGTGTCAATAAAGTTTCCCCTTCCTGGGACAATGAATTCACGGTGTTCTTATTTCAATTTCCAGGAGTGTAGATGAGAATATATGACTGATGGAGGAAAGGTACCAAGGGAAGAAAGCTTTGCCACGTTGACGTAACTGCTGCTGGGTGGTGGAAAAGGACGCTCGAGCAAAGCACTACCAGCGGCATTCTGAACTTCTAGATTAAAGTTTTTGTGATAAATAATATTTGGCAAATGCTGCGACAATATCTTACGGTTCAATCAGTGCTTACTTGTGCCTCACACATGATAATTTCTTCTTTAATTTACGGAGCCTATCCAAATTTTCAGTCGTCCTTCCAAGACACTTGACGCAGCAAGCACAGGTTTTCAAGAAACTTGGTCTCTATTTCCAATGCTGCTCATAATATTATCATCCCTTTTTATGCCTTATTGGCAGTCGGCTCATCATACTCGTCATTGACTTATTTGCGTGATACCACCTTTTCACTTACATTTGGCCATACTTACATTTGGTCACATTTGAACAAATGTTAACTTCTGACACAGTGATTATCTGTAACTGTAATTCCGTGTTTTATATATGTGACCTTAGCTGTTCTGCATTGAGTTCCGTTTATCTCGTAATCGATACGTTTTATATTGAAGTTAAAATCTTCTGAGTTATTAGGCCGCGTCATGTTTCTTCTCAAATGTCCGACGTTTCGACCCCTCTGCTGGGATCTTCCTCAGGATCTAGAACTAGGCCGCGTCATGTTTCTTCTAAAATGTTCGACGTTTCGACTCCTCTGCTGGAATCTTCCTCAGCATCTTTTGGTGTCCACTACTGCTTGAGTGTTCTAGATCCTGAGGAAGATCCCAGCAGAGGGGTTGAAACGTAGAACATTTTAGAAGAAACATGACGCGGCCTAATATCCCAGAAGATTTTAACTTCAATATAAAACTTCAGTGAAAAAGGACACGAAAGCCTGCAGACTTACATAAAACGTTTTATATTACCTTGATTTATGGAATAAGGTGTCGAATGATTTCGTGTTGAACGTGTTTTGACTTATATTTTTGGAACAGAAAGTTTATTTTGTTGAAAGTATTTACATCAAAAGTGATCACAAACATCTATTGAAGTTATAGGCTTAGTTTGAATTAAATGGACTCTTGCAGATGGTGGTGTGGCAGTGGCGAAATCGCTGGTGTCGCCTGTGGATCGCTGTTGGGACTGCTGCTTGCCACAAAAGCTTATTGTAAATGGAACGTAGTCCTGGAAATGTTATAGATGATATCATTTGCTGATTAATTATGGCTGAATAAGCCTTACTGAGCAAGTAACAATGGCCAGTGCTGGATTTACTTATAGGCAAGGTATGCCCAGGTCTGGGGTGATGAGAGGAAAGAAGTAGACGAGACACCTCATTTGGAGCCCGTATGTTTGATAGTCTTCAATAAAAATGGAAAAGGAATACAATCTGAAAACATGGAAGACACACAAGCAACACTGTCTTATTTTTGGTCAGTTATCGTCATTGCATGTATTAGCTTTTCTCCTTTACAAAAATAGTTGCAGGACGCTTCGGTTGCACAGAATTTTTAGTGCAGTCGAAACCATGCACAATTTGACAATAATTGTCCATGATTTCGACTGCACTAAGGCAGTCTTCATCAGAATAAAGTAATACATAATGGAAAATGAAAATGAGCGGTAGGCATCATTGGCCGGGAGGCCCCTTACAGGGCAGGGCCGGCCGCCTTGGTGCAGGTCTTATAACATTCGACGCCACATTGGGAGAGCTGCGCGGCGGATGGGGATGAAATGATGATGAAGACAACACAACACCCAGTCCCTGAGCGGGGACAATCCACGACCCAGCTGGGAATCGAACCGGGGACCGTAGGACGGCAATCCGTCATGCTGGCCAGTCAGCTATCGGGGGGGGGGGGAGGGGGGACAAAATTACATAAATCACATGTAATCAGACAATGAGTGAAAAACGTCTGATTACGCATACATCCTGAAACAACAACAACAACAACAACGAAAGTCATTACCATTTTTTTTTTTTTTTTGAAACCCCAAGGACTCTGCAACGGATTTAGTGTTAAAATTTCGACCACGCCGGTTAGGGGTTAACAGAATTTTGAAATTATTCGAAGAGACAATGAATATATACGGCTCGATGGTTGAGTGAATGAGTCCCAAACTATTCCTGGTGATGAGCAATTAAGGAGATGAGACCTGGATGAATTGAAAGAACCAGAGGTAGTTTAAAATTTCAGGACGAAAATTAGGCACCAATTGCCTGAAACGAAGAGACGAAAGGGTAAATCTGAAAGATGAAATAGCAAAGGCAGCAGGAGATCAGTTTCGGAATCTGTCACACGGTCATTCCTACTTCCTTAGCGAATACAGGCGAGAAGACGGCGCAATGAAATTTAATATCTGTAAAAGCAATTGATTTGAGTTCATAATTATAATTTGTATCTTATTACAACTGTTTATTGCATGAATGTATGTTTCCTTTGTTTCATGTCGACGCAATACGCAGAAGCTGATGCGATCGGAGATGCTGTACTGTCCACTGCCACAACTGAAGCGACGGCCAGATTTTGCGGTGACTGTTGCAAAACTCTGGTTTTTGTTGGGCATAAATCTACGACATTATAATTAAAAGAAAAATTCTATAATGATGTAAAGAGTCAGTCTACCTACTGTTGTCTGCTATTAAGGACATACATATTAAAAAACTCAGTCTGTGATAACTGAATTTTGGTATGAATTTACCAAAGTAATCTTATTTTACTCATCAATGTCGGAATAGCAGATATTTGAGTGAATATTGTTTGCACCAGCCATACACAGGATAATTACTACAAATTCTAATGTTAACTACATAAAATGGTTGCTGAGGTATGCATGGTTTTGGAGGGAACAAACTGTACGTGGGGTCTATAAGATAATGCAAATTTGGGTAAATAGTGTCACGTATACAAAAATACACGTGATAAAATACATACAAAATGTGACTATATCCTAACAAATTCACCACAAACTTTTCCTTTCATGAAGTTCCACAAGAACGATGATTGTGCAAAGGCTGTGCAGCCAACACCACGCAGGATGTTGGAAGTCAATGCCATAGACATTTGCTCACAATATTTGATCGTTATTGGATTTATGACAAAGTTTCACACGCATGACCTATTTTTAATTTCCCCCAGAACGTGCGCACCTCAGTGATGGTGCAGTCAACCTCACGTGGGAAGTCGGAAATCAGTTATTGAAATGTGTCCATCGCTCTTGGATTAATAGCTAAATTTCACACACTACACTCGCCAGTCCGGTTGCTTAGGATGCAGATGATCCCTTCTCCATGCAGTACTACACACCGGCAGTAAGGAGACACTGAGTATCTGACCAAAAAGAAATAAAATTAAATAATTTCACACGCAAAATTATTTAAATATTGCACACTTCACTCGAGGAAGCTAAACTGAAAATAATGTATGAGAGACCGTATTCCTTGTTACGACGGTTTAACTGCGAAGGTGTAGAAAAAGAACGGATTAGCGAGTATAACTATGATATAACTCATCCTTTTGAAATTTATCAGACTGTTTAATTAAGACCTGCACAGAGTCCGTCCACCCTCTCAGCCATCCGAAAGACGAGAGACGAGAAATGGCGTAGCGCCTCTCTTCTCTGAAAGCGAGGCGTGTATTTCCTGCCAATCCACAAAGCTTCCACCGCAACAGGTACGTCTTTGACTGAATTCACTGCGAATTAGGTTGACACCATAACCTATGTGAAACACATCTCTGAACTACACCTGATCTATTCACGAAATCATAACCAAGTAAACACTCACTCTGTAGCTGACAACGATATAACACGAACCGTAAAAGGATGTGCATAATAAAGTAAATAAATAAACACAGTAGTATCCGTCCCTTCGCAAGAGGCTCTAGGCACCACAACAAAATATGAGGATGACCAGTGTCTCATCATTAATAAGGACCACAGAGTACCTTGAGATAAAGCAACGGAGTGGATCAACAGTTTCCGTCTCATCACCTCTTCTTCCCAGAAAAGAATAGACTGAGTCTGCTCTCGCAATAGAAAGACATAGTCAGGCTTTTTTTTCTATTAGCTACTACGACAAAGAGGAGACCTTAGGGCCCAGTGTTGTTGTTGTGGTCTTCAGTCCAGAGACTGGTTTGATGCAGCTCTCCATGCTTCTCTATCCTGTGCAAGCTTTTTCGTCTCCGAGTAACTACTGCTACCTACATCCTTCTGAATCTGTTTAGTGTATTCATGCCTTGGTGTCCCTCTACGTTTTTCACCCTCCACGCTTCCCTCCACTACTAAATTGATGATCCCTTGATGCCTCAGAACGTGTCCTACAACCGATCCCTTCTTCTAGTCAAGATGTGCCACAAATTCCTCTTCAATTCTATTCAGTACCTCCTCATTAGTTGCATGATCTACGTATCTAATCTTCAGCATTCCTCTGTAGCACGACATTTCGAAAGATTCTATTTTCTTCTTGTCTATTTATCGTCCATGTTCACTTCCATACATGGCTGCACTCCATACAAATGCTCCCAGAAAAGATTTCCTGACACTTAAATCTAAACTCGATGTTAACAAATTTCCCTTCTTCAGAAACGCTTTCCTTGCCATTCCCAGTCTACATTTTACACCCTCTAATTTTCCATTCGGGAGTATCTATCTTCCCTCTAGTGATATATGCCTCCACATCTTTACATTTGTCCTCTAGCCATCTCTGCTTAGCCATTTTGAACTACCTGTCGATCTCATTTTCACACGTTTGTATTTCTTTTTGCCTGCTTCATTTACTGTATTTTTGTATTTTCTCCTCTCATCAGTTAAATTCAGTATTTCTTCTGTTACCCAAGGATTTCTACTAGCCCTCGTCTTTTTAACTTCACTAGCCTTCACTAGCCTTCACTATTTCATCTATCAAAGCTACCCATTCTTCTTCTACCGTATTTCTTTCCCCCCCCCGTTCTGGTCAATTGTTCCCTAATGCTCTTTCTGAAACTCTATACAACCTATGTTTCTATCAGTTTATCTAGATCCCATCTCCTTAAATTTCCATCTTTTCGCAGTTTCTTCAGTATAATCCACAGTTCATAACCAATAGATTGTGGTCAGAGTGCACATCTGCCCATGGAAATATCTTAAAATTCAAAACCTGGTTCCTAAATCTCTGTCTTCCCATTATATAATCTATCTCACACCTTCCAGTGTCGCCACGTCTCTTCCTCGTATACAACATTCTATCATAATTCTTAAACCAAGTGATTATGATTAAGTTATATTCTGTGCCCAGTGTATATCACTCTTAAATAAATGACCCCTTAATTATTTCTCATAAAATGACCCACAGGCAATCAAATAATATGCATTATGACCCAATCAGGTCCATCACTGTTACAAAAATGTAAAACACCTAATCATCAAATCAGTAAAGCTCATTGACGTTACAAACATGAAATTGTAATTATTATCCTCTGGTTCTTTTAAATGCTTCTGGGAAGTATTGCCCTTCATCTGTACCAAAACATATATTTCTCAATTTCTCCATGAAGGTGTAAAGTTTAGCACTATGACTAGTTGTCAGATACTTATTTCGCTCGGTAGGTGTAGATAATGTAGAGGAGAGTATAAGGATATTTATTGGGTATTCAGTCTGAAAGGTTTAAAACAATGAGACAATAGTGCTATATAGTACGTGCCTTGGCATAAAAGCCTATTGCTACAAGCT
This sequence comes from Schistocerca serialis cubense, assembly GCF_023864345.2. NCBI lineage: Eukaryota > Metazoa > Arthropoda > Insecta > Orthoptera > Acrididae > Schistocerca > Schistocerca serialis. Next base: position 711,257,343 of record NC_064638.1, read on the forward strand.
CTCTGCTCTGTAATGTAATTAACGTTCATTTGAGATTCTGAAGAATTGTTAAGTATTGAATAAAGATAAGGTGTTCATGAACAAAAGAATTTATGTATTAATATTTTTAAGGTATTGCATTGTACTGTATGTTAACCGGGGGCAGAGAAAAGACGGAGAGGCTACGTCCACACCGCAGCCGCAGTGGTCCACAACACCACGACGACTACCATAGTCCACTTCACCCTTCCGCCGCCCCACACCGAACCACTCGTTCTGGGTTATTGTGCGTTTTGGCCCCCGGTTGCCCCCCCCCTCCCCCCCCCCCCCCCCCCACCTCCCAGGGAACGTCTCACACCTGACAAGTGTAACCCCTACGTTTCCGTGGTAGGGTAATGGTGGTGTACGCGTACGTGGAGAACTTGTCTGCGCAGCAATCGCCGACACTGTTCAAAGTGCCGTCAATGCGAACAAGAGGTGACCGGGACGTGTAACCAATGGCACCCCATGCCGTCACGCCGGGTGATTCGCCACTATGGCGATGACGGATAAACGCTTCCAATGTGCGTTCACCGCGATGTCGCCAAACACGGATGCGACCATCATGATGCTGTAAACAGAACTTGGAATCATCGGAAAAAATTACGTTTTGCCATTCGTGCACCCAGGTGCGTCGTTGAGTACACCATCGCAGGCGCTCCTGTCTGTGATGCAGCGTCAAGTGTAACCGCAGCCATGGTCTCCGAGCTGATAGTCCATGCTGCTGGAAACGTCGTCGAACTGTTCGTGCAGATGGTTGTTGTCTTGCAACGTCCCCATCAGTTGACTCAGGGATCGAGACGTGGCTGCACGATCCGTTACAGCCATGCGGATAAGATGCCTGTGATCTCGACTGCCAGTGAAACGAGGCTGTTGGGATCCAGCACGGCATTCCGTATTACCCTCCTGAACCCACCGATTCCATATTCTGCTAACAGTCATTGGATCTCGACCAACGTGAGCAGCAATGTCGCGATACGGTAAACCGCTATCGCGACAGGCCCAATCCGACCTTACACGAGGCATCACAACAATGTTTCACCAGGCAACGACGGTCAACTGCTACTTTTTGTATGAGAAATCGGTTGGAAACTTTCCTCATGTCAGCACGTTGTAGGTGTCACCACCGGCGCCAACTTTGTGTGAATGCTCTGAAAAGCTAATCATTTGCATATCAGAGCAGCTTCTTCCTGTCGGTTAAATTTCGCGTCTGTAGCACGTCATCTTCGTGGTGTAGCAATTTTAATGGCCAATACTGTAGAATTTCCTGATCACATGGAAGTGGACAATGTCTGGCCAAGGAATGTTCCCCTGGTAGAGAAATCCGATTTCCACCTCTAACGACATGCCAGTATACAGAACTATAAAGTATGGACAATGGAAAATGCGCTTGCAAATCAACCGGCGCCGCTTCACTCTCCAAACTCTGTTGTGCCTGTTGGCCTGTTGACGGCATCGGTTATTGCAAGGCCGCATTTTTTCGATGGTGTGAAGTCTGCGGGTCTTATTACCTGCACCGTCACAGGTAGCGCTATGAGAGTATTTTCACTCCAACACCATTACAACCTTTCAACAGCGTGAATGTGTGGGTAGGAACATTTTTATGTAAGATGGCACTCCACCGCAGATTGCGTAGCCAGTAAAGCGGCTTCTGCAGAAGCATTTCTGAAATTCTGGAATTATCAGCCGTCATTTCCTTACAGCCTGGCCGTCCAGATGTTAATCCGCGTGAGGTTATCTGGAAGATGTGTTCAGTGCTCCGATTACATACATAGCTGAACTGAAGGCACGCACTGCGCAGTGCATTCTGAGCGTGACCACCGAGACATTCCTATTTGTAGTGGAAAATGCTGTTTGTCGATTTCAGTTTGTGGCAGAAAATAGTGGAGCTGCCTTGCACCAAATTCACAACAGTTAAAAACCGATTTCATTGTTGCTTTTTATGTGATTTTTGGCCCCAGGACAATCAAAAAGCGTTTTTTTTTTCATCCGAGTGGTACTACCTGGTCGAGGTGAATGGATTTACCTAACAGTGCCACAATTATCCAACTTGTGCGGTAATATATATTGCACAATACGGTTGGTTTAATGTGCAACTTGCACCATAGCCGTCGTATTGCTTTCATATGTCATTTGTAGGCGAACCCATTTACGTTATGACGCTTACAGCTCATCGAGTGGAAAAATACTCATTACTTTTTATTTTCTTTCCATAACGTTTCCGACTTGCTCAATAATATTCCGTTCAAGTTTGACCCCATTTTGAGAAACGGTTCTCTTTCTACAGCGTTTTGAAAATGGAACATTAATTATGACCACCCTGTTTTTATACCCACATAATCCCAGACGCTGACCACCCACATCGTTTTCTGGGTTCATTGCCTACACAGTGAATGTCCAGCATGTAATTCCCAGCACGCACATTGTGTTTTGATCTCATGGTGAACTATCAGGTTAACCGGTTGCGGAGGAACAGTGGACTGACTTGCTCCGTCTACTGGCTTACCTCATGTGGACTCTTTATGGGGGAGGGCGGGTGGTAGGGGAGAGCGCAAAATACGTTAGGAGTTGTCATATTTCTAGAACTTCACAGAACATTGCAAAATGTATTGTGCTTGCTTGTAATATATTTCAGCAGCAGCTCTGGAAGCAGCGATAAATTCTTTCATCCTGTTCCGGCGTAACATAAGGCGCCGGCACGTTGGCCTAGAACGTAACAGCAGAGAAGGCTGTGAGACGACGTCAGCCAATAGAACACTCACTGGGACCGCACCACAACAGGAGCGGCACCACTCCAGTTGGCCTCGGGCGCACTAGAAGACGCGCACTAGAAGAGCCGCTTACTCTTTAGTCGTGACCAGCATGGAAATTGTATATTTCGAAGGACACTGATTATTTGCATGTCGCCTGCTGTAATAAACGTCGTTAATAAGATTTGCTTGAATGTTGTCTAGCCATCCGAGAAAACAGTTTCCTGGGCACCCTATATTAGACAAGTGGGCAGGATCCCACACGTCCAACGTGTGGACCAATGTATCGCTGTCCATGGTCACCCCTTTGAGCACTTTGAGTGTTGTAACCATTTTTTGATTCCACAGTGGAGGACAGTGCTAGAAAATGACACGAGCGCGTGCTGAAAAGCGATGCCTCCGGATTCTTAATGCGAAAACTCTTAAGGATTTTTAAATAAAACAAAAGTTATTAACATTCTACATCTCTATTCCTTATGTCTACATATTTATTTCCCAGCACAGTCACCCTGGCGACGAATACATTTCTCCCAAAGAGAGACCAGTTTCTTGACACCGTCAATGTACAGTGTTTGACTGTGTTGAAGGAGCCACAACAGATTGCACCGCTTCATTGCTATCAATGCGAAGTCTTCGAAGGTGTTTTTTAAGACTGGGAAAGAAGAGAAGAGGCTAATACACTGCAGCTCCTACATGAACTCGTATTGCCGGCCGTGGTGGCTGAGCGGTTCTAGGCGCTTCAGTCCGGAACAGCGCGACTGCTACGGTCGCAGGTTCGAATCCTGTCTCGGGCATGGATGTATGTGATGTCCTTAGGTTAGTTAGGTTTAAGTAGTTCTAAGTTCTAGGGTACTGATGACCTCAGATGTTAAGTCCCATAGTGCTCAGAGCCATTTGAACCATTTTTTTTTTTTTTTTGAACTCGTATTACAGTATTGTGAACCACTCGATCTTATGTCCCTGGAGATGGGCTCCACAGTAATGTTATAAATCTCAATAGCTGAGACTTTAGTATTTACATGATATACACAATGGCATCAAATAACATGAACAAAATTGACGTATGTTGTAATGGTTACGGATATCTACGTAACCTAGACTTCGGCATGAAGATGACTACAGCATATATATAGAGTAAGAATCATACAATATCACAAATATAAAAAACCTTTTAAAATGTCAAAGTGACCAACATACAACAGCCATAAACTCTGTTATTAAATATTTTACCTCAAAATTCCATCAATGGTCATGCAACCTAAATCTCGGGGACTACTCCACGACAAAAATAACAACCAACGAAAACTTCGATGTACAGATGATTAAGCATGGAGTACTACACCACATAGGATAATGCTATGAGGGAACTGTGTGTGTGAAATAGAATGCAAGGACAAAGTCCCATAAACGTTAGTATAATACTAATATTATATTTTATCACTGGGGAACGAATAATTTTGACAAATAATGTCATTATTGTAACTATTATATCATGTCACATAAAATATGAGTACAAGGTAGTAAACCTCAGCCACTAATCTATTAGGATACAAATACTGGCATAACCTAGGCTTTGGTAACTGAAGACTTAACCATATGCAAAATAGGTATCATACAAGAACAATAATATAAAATATGTTAAAATATCAAAGTAGCCATCACGCAACAACGTTCATCAATTGTCATTTAATATTCACCTCAGGCACTAGCCTCAGACATAAGAACAAATAGACAGAAACTTGGAAATCTGTGGTAAGGCACTATCGGACCAAACTGCTGAGGTCACACTACTTAACCTAATTTAAACTAACTTACTCTAAGGACAACACACACATCCATGCCCGAGGGAGGACTCGAACCACTGACGGCGAAGCCACAAGAACCATGAAAAAACGCCTAAGAGCGCGCGGCTACTCCACGCGGCAACAAACAACACATGGCAAGAATTTGGTATTCAGATGATATAAGCATCGTTCTCCCACAATGTAGGATAATAGAATGCAAGAACTGTTTATGTGATACAGAATCTAGGATTGTGGACCAATATAAAATTGGTATATCTACTCACAATAATGTCAGAGGTATGTTACACGAACTTAGGTATACAATGAAGCGCCAAAGAAATTGGTACAGACATGCCTATTCAAATACAGAGATATGTAAACAGGCAGAATACGGCGCTGTGGTCGGCAACTCCTATATAAGAGAACATGTGCCAGGCGCAGTTGTGAGGTCGGTTACTGCTGCTACAATGGCAGGTTATCAAGATTTAACTGAGTTTGAATGTGGTGTTATAGTCGGTGCAGCAGTGATGGGACCCAGCAGCTCCGAGGTAGCGATGAAATGGGGATTTCCCGTACGGTTATTTTACAAGTGTACCGTGAATATCAGGAATCCGGTAAAACATCAAATCTCCGGCATCGTTGCGGCCGGGAAAACATCGTGCAAGAACGGTACTAACGACGACTGAAGAGAATCGTTCAACGTGACAGAAGTGCAACTCTTCCGAAAATTGCTGCAAATTTCAATGGTGGGCCGTCAATAAGTGTCAGCGTGTGAACCGTTCAACGAAACATCATCGATATGGGTTTTCGGAGCAGTAGGCCCACTCGTGTACCCTTAATGACTCCACGACACAAAGCTTTACGCCTTGCCTGGGACCGTCACACCGACATTGTATTGTTGATGACTGGAGATATGTTGCCTGGTCGGACGAGTCTCGTTTCAGATTGTATCGAACGGATGGGTGTGTACGGGTATGTAGACAGCCTATTGAATCCATGGACCCTGCATGTCAGTAGGGGCTGTTCAAGCTGCTGAAGGTTTTGCAATGGTGTGGAGCGTGTGCAGTTGGAGTGACATGGGACCCCTGATACGTCTAGCTACGACTCTGATTGGTGACATGTACGTAAGCGTACTGTCTCATCACCTGTATCCATTCATGTTCATTTTGCATTCCTTCGGACTTGGGCAATTCCAGCAGGACAATTCGACATCCCACACGTCCAGAATTGATACAGAGAGGCTCCAGGAATACTCTTCTGAGTTTAAACACTTCCGCTGGCCACCAAACACCCCAGACGTGAACATTATTGAGCATATCTGGCATGCCTTGCAACGTGCTGTTCAGAAGAGATCTCCACCCCCTAGTACTCTTACAGATTTATGGACAGCCCTGCAGGTTTCATGGTGTCGGTTCCCTCCAGCACTACTTCAACATTAGTCGAGTCCATGCCACATGTGTTGTGGCACTTCCGCGTGTTCTTGGGAGCCGTACACGATATTAGGCAGGTGTACCAGTTTCTTGGGCTCTTCAGTGTATTATAACATGATATCATGGGATAAATGATGATACTATTAAAATGTCGTACCGTGTAACAAGGAATATGAGTATAAAATAGCGAACCTATAATTTAGATCACGAGAAGTAAATACGAAAACTAGTCTATTCTTCGGTATTCACACATCAAGTATCGGTAGTTAGGATGAAAACTGTCGCCATATACTCATTAACAACATGTACCACTTCTAACACTACAAAAGACCATAAAATTCGTAAATGGGGGAGCAGTGTAAACCTGTGTTACAGGCAAACACTTAATCTTAGGGAGTTACAGGCAACAAAAACGCCTGGAAGGAACCAAAAGGTAAACAAACAAATCAGAATACAATTACCTCACAGGTGGATGATTCGGCAAACAGCTAATAACAAGTAAAGCGACTTTACTAGGATCATCTGACCAGCTGCCTTACCAAAACGGATACATTTTTCAAAGATGTAGAACAATTTGTATTACCAAAAATGAGCTGATAAAAGCCACAAGATCAACTAAAGCGTACAGGGAGGCCCCTTTTTGGGTTCACTATCGAATTCATTAAACAAACGGAATGTATATTAGCTAATCTAATCATATAAGAAGAACTATACATTTTATAATAAAATAAAAAACACCTAAATAAAACAAGGCAACACCATCAGGGAAACCACACTAACCTGTAGTACCGTAAGTAGGACTCAAAATCCAAATTACGATTCACATTCGCCAAGAATCGCGAAAACCTGTCCAGAAAATTGTTCTGGTAGAGAAATACAAACGAGCGCCATTGTTCACAACAGAATATCAGATGAACGGCCATAAATACTGGATAGATCCGAAAGAAACAGCGATGCAGTGCGTCATACATCACATAAGAAAAAAAAATTCTGCCTATCAGAGAAAAGGGTTCAGCATAAAGACTATAATACAGACGTGCAACCGTTTTCCAAACAGGCCTGCATCCTCCAGCGGTCGAATGGACGTCAGTTAAACACCAACCAGGATGATGTCACCAATAGCACTCCACAGGCTACGCCGTCGCCTTTCAGCTATGTTTCGGCTCCCAGCTATGTTCGACTCTAAGCAGCGCTATCTGAAACCTCCAACTCTACACTCTGAAACCAACAAGTCCCTTTCTTCTACCTGCTACACACGTCCCTATATTCTCACCCATCGCTGCTCAAGCATCATCTTACGGACTGGCATCCTTCAGTTTCCCAGCAACTGAGCAGAGACATTCACAGGGCAGATAATATAGATAACTGTGCACCAAAGATGTAGCGCATGCAAGGCACAGAAATATAAACGATAATGTTCTCAAACTAGCACCACATAAATGCAGCAGATAACTGCTTCCTGTAAGAGATAAGCAGTGTAATAACACGTGCCTTGCACACATTGTGTATTCAGTGCATCGGATGACGTCAAGTATTCAATCCTGACCATTGGTTCCCCATATGAAAATACTCACTGTTTACGATCTCCTGCCATGCATATAACGTTGACTCTAAAGATTGGTAACACACTGTACCTCAAAATACGAAGATCCACATGTAATTTCACAGGAGACAGTAGTTACCTAGAGATCTGGGGGTTGACATTTTAGAACTATATATTATATCATTCATATGACAATAAAGAGGATAGAAAACACTATGTGGTGGATAGTGATACATTAACGACAGTTAACAATCAGTGACCCGCCAGTAAATGTCCTCGTGCTCAAGTAACAGTGTTCTGTCGATTTTTTTTCTAGTTGCAAAAGGTAATGCGAATTTAATAAATGCAAGTACATCAAAACTGGTTTACAACTATTCTGACATGTAGTTATTGTTCTGAGAACACAGCATAGAATTTTATTTCTTTTCTTTTAAAAATGGCTCTGAACACTATGGGACTTAACATCTGTGGTCATTAGTCCCCTAGAACTTAGAACTACTTAAACCTAACTAACCTAAGGACATCACACACATCCATGCCCGAGGCAGGATTCGAACCTGCGACCGGAGCGGTCACGCGGTTCCAGACTGAAGCGCCTAGACTGCACGGCCACACCGGCCGGCTCTTTTCTTTTAATTTTCACACTTGTTGTTTGTGGACCATGAAACCCGAATTACACCGCCATGAATTACTATATAGGTACCGGAACGCCTCGATCATGAGAGTGAAATACTTTGAAGAGTGGTTCGAAACTGGGAAAATAATCGCACAGTGACATATAGTTCAGGAACTTGAAAACGTATTTTGTGCTTGTTTCAAACGTACCCGTATAAGGTTGCAAATGGAGGAATTACGTTAGGTGCTTGATGGAATCTGACGAGTAGTACAAAAAAAAAAAAAAAAAAAAAAAAAAAAAAAACCACGAACTCATCATCATACAAAAAGCAGTTTTTAAGTACACTCCATTGTTAATCAATTCATTCGGCGTTGCAACTGCTCATGTTACTCATGAAATGTCCTTTATGGGATACACGTGAAAGACAGGTGTCAATAAAGTTCATCTGGGCTGTTGACCGCATTGTCAATATATAAAATTGTCAGCTCAGCACATAGCCTTGAGGAAGGCCGTTTGCAATAGCGGCGGGAACGTCGGACAATGTTATATATTGGCAATGCGGTCAACAGCCCAGATGAATTTTATAGAGAGTGACAAGGCCGCGGAAACCTACGCTTAGGTAAAAGACAGGTGTCACACGAGCAAAGGGTAATACCAGTAATGGCCATTCAGGTACTGTGATATCTCCAGTCAGAGAGGGACTAAAGTTCAGCTCCAGAGCAGAAAACGCCTTCCGTATGGATTCATTGTTAATATCCTATTCCATCACCAGCAAAAGTTGGCGACACTTTTGTTTAGCGGAAAAAATAAAGTGAATGCTGCATAGATCTCGGAATCTAATCTGTTTCAGCAGTTCGACAGGAACATTGAGAGCTAGATCTACGTCCACAAAGAAGTGGAAGTCGCTTTGCACCAAAAAAGTTAACGAGGAAACAGAAATTCGTGCTGTTGACATCCATGTTACAATTGCCATTCATACCTTCGCTACGCGCGGCAGCATGTTGGATTTGTAGTTGCAACTTCGGACGATATTCCGTGGTTTGTGGTAGCTACACTATCTACAGGCACACGTCACTTAACATATCAAATAAACCTTGAATGATCGTCTGATACAATAAGATCATATTTGTGTATAATATTCATTCCTTTACAAGTAAATAACTTGCAATACACGAGAACTATTAGTTCATTAAGCTCCGCTCTGTCGCGAAATGGAAACCACAGTGAAAATCCGATGAAGCTTTGCACAGATGTGTTGTGCAGTGTCTGTAGTACGGTCATCAATCTGTTCATATTGCTCTTTCAGTTCTGAGTGCACAGTGGGCACGTAAATATGCCTATAGAATCATGTCTCCTTCCTAGTGTGAGTGCTTGCTGAGAAGTTCCGCTTCATTTTATTCAGTCCAAAAAACGAAACTGCTAAAACGAAACTTCTCGACAAAACTTCGACCGCACACTGCAGGGGCGTTTTCGATGGGAAGTGTTTGATGACCCACCATACCGTCTGGACGTGGCTCCCTCTTAGTTTCCTCTCTGCTCACATGAACCGCTGGCTAAGAAGACAACATTTTGGCAGAGATAACGAGTTGCAGGTCAGTGCAGGGAATTGGCGGAAAGCACAGGCGGCTGCCTTCTATGACGAGATTTGCAAAGTTGTTACAACGATACGACAGATACCTAGATCGGAGCGGCGAATTTGTGTTGCAGGTGTAGTTAATTTCAGAATAAAAAGAGTTTTGGTTACGAAATTATATAATATCAATGACGCGTTTCACCCTTCTGGGGCACCATCAGACTGTGTAAAAGTAACTTAATATGAAACCTACCCGTCATATAGCCATTTAAAACTAAAAATAGAGGCAGCTGTCATAAAAACATATCGATTGCAATGTGGACCTTTAGACACCAACCAACACCGCTATGGTAGTACAAAATAGAGCCACGCTTAGAAAAATAAACGCGGTATGAGCCGCAGAATATCCTTTTGGCGTGAACACAACTACTAAAGTGACAGAACAGGATGCAAAAACCGCGTTTTGTATGACTAGAGGTGCCCAGATCGCGCGTATGATCGGCGTAAGGTGCATTTACGAAATATGAAAACTGCCCAAATCTAATAAATGAAGGTACGTAGAAAGAAACCATCACAGCCCCACGAAACCAAAAGTACATTAAGGTACCCCTACATAAAACAGAATAATTTGGTAAAATGATGACATAAAACAGCAAATCAAAATATGTTATTGAAACTCTCAAACGGGGTAAAATAGCTAAATTTTAGAGTGCTTGCACAGAGTACGCATACAAAACCAACTACCAAAATATCAAGGCGTCAGGGAACAGGGGCAGTTGTAAGCACTGCAAACTAATGAGGAAGAACTATTTCTAGTCATTAGAATAAAAATGTAAGTCATGGAATAAAAAAATAAGTTACAGCAGGTAATTGTTGTAGAAAAAATACGGTATGTTCAAAAAGTCTCTCCGCAGTGCCGTATGATTTTTAGCCGCGCGTGCCGTATGATTGTTCGCCTGCCTGGGTTTTTTAACGAAACAATAAACGCACAACGATACTGCAGTGATATTCTGTACCCATTCATAGGAGAACTTGTGTTAAGTGAAATACTGAACGGTTATTTTTAACAAGTTGGTGCAACCGCGCATACAGTTCACGTTTCAATGTCACTGCTTGCTGATCTTTTTGGAGATCGCACAATTTCACAGGGACTTTGACCTCGACGATCGCCTCACCTAACACCACCTGAACAGCACCTGGCTTTTTCTTCTGGGGTGCAGCGAAAGCAACTGTCTATAAAAACAGTCCAAAATGCGTCGATGAATTGAAAACTGCAAATCCACTTTCACTGCGTCTGTTTCAGAAGAAATGTTACACCTTGTGTTTAGAAACATGATTATATGAATTCAATTGTGTTTTCAACAACAGGGGGGACACTTTCAACTTTAATGTGAAAATCTGTAAGTAAAAATGAATATTCAATAAATTAATAACTTGTATTTCACTGAGTTTCATTTCGGTATATTCACTGCGGCGTCCGGCACGCGTGGCTAACAACCATGCGGCACAGCGGAAGGACTTTTTGAACACCCCGTAGTTAGTTTCAGGGTGGTTTCCACTCCGTGACGTATCCAAATTTAATTAACAAAAACACCTCATGTTTATTTGTCCTTATTGTAAACTCCGAATTTCATTTATTATTCGATGTGACACAGTAACAGACTACACGCACGATCGCACCATATTTTCTGCTTAACCACCCTGACAGGGCATGAACCATCGTAAATCGACAGCGGAAATAAATTGAAACTAGAAAAAATTGGCTGCTTTTAATGAACTAGAATGAAAATCAGTTTATTCTGAATGCTGACAAATTAAAAAAAAAATTCTGCTCGCCTTTTAGAATCTTCAGGTGAGTCACACCACCTGGTGAAGGCAGTGCGACAACCTAGAGAGTAACTGCGTATAATGAACGTCGGAGGATTACTTATTAAAGTCGAAACGCACAGCCTGTATATACACTTTTTTGTACAATACGGCGAGTTGCCGTAAAAACGTGTTAGACGAAAATTGTTTCAATAGCACTCATTTGGAACACCACAGAGGACGTCGGGTTCACGTCACGAGAAACGATTCTCAGGGACGGAGCGTAATTAGAGCAGCGGCAGCTTCAGCCTCGCACCTGTTTCCTGATACCTCGGGTGAACAACGGAGCGCGTCCCGTTTCGAAAGACGGCTCACGATCTTGTGAGGACGCCGCTGCAATTTGAGCGGCTCCAGGTGTCTCATTTGGACGCGAAGTCGTTACGCTGCCGCGAGAGCAGCGTCGGCGGTGCCCAAGGTCTGCAGAAGGTCAGACCAGCGCCTGGGGCCATACCGGGAGGCGGAGCTGAAACAGCAGTGCTCACACTTCATTTACCAGTTCTTGCATACTGGCTATTCGGAGTACACCTGCTACTCCAGCAGTCCAGCCAACAAAAAAGAGTCCGAGGAAATAATTTGTGTAGTCGCTAATTATTGTACAGAGTTAGGGGGCAATGCCATGAACAACTTTCTAAGAGTTCTTACCGAATGGATGTGTGGGGTGCGATGGAATTCAAAGGTCACTTTTATTCGTTTTCCTTGAATAACTCGCAGCGGATTCAGGCGAAAATCAAATGAAACTTTATGATTCCAGAGAATATCTATGATGTACATATGCAGACTAATGCAACGAATGTAAAGTCTACCAAGATTGGGTTTCGAATCTGGCTCTCCTGCTCAGTAGACTGATGCGGTAGCCACTACGCCACCCTAGCAAAGTGGCTTTGCACATTTGTGCGAACTACCGTAGCAGGTGCCCTCATAGTCCACATTCCCATTCACTCCTCAGCCCACATGAAGTTTCCCGTAAACTCGAACGGCAATCCAGAGGCTCTCCATCTGTGTTGGAGGAGCATATAACCATCAAACGAAACGGGAGATCATGCCTGAAACCCAGGGATAGGTGTTTTAACTAAATGAAATTCTACAGTTCCAGAGCGCTTCTTAATTCTCAAACATCTATGATGTATATACGCCGCCTAAAGCGATGAATAAGAATTTACACCACAGCCGGGATTCCAATCTGCGTCTCCCACACACTAGACAGTTGCAGTGGCCACTACACCATCCTGGCACAGTGGCTTTGCACAACTGCACGAATTACCCTAGCACATCGCCCTCCTCAAACCAAATTCCAATTCAGGTCCCTGCATATTTGGCATTCCCCCTAAACCCGAACAGCATTGCAGACGCTCTCCAGCTATATTGGAATAGCACATCAGCGTCGAACGAAACTAGGGATGGTGCCTGAAATCTAGACGTTCGTGCTTAAATCAAATGAAGCTTTATGATTTCATTCGTCACTTTAGTAAGCATGTATACGTTATAGATGGATGAGACTTGAAAATGACCCTGGAACCATATACTTTAGTTTCATTAAAGCACCTATGCCTGGGTTTCAGGCAGAATCCCCTCTTTCTTTCGATGCCGAGGTGCTATTGGAAAGCCTGTGCAATGTTGTTCGACGGTAGTGATTGGCTTTCCTATCGTGCGGCTGGCAGGCGGCGGACGTTTTCCGCCATCATGCAGTGACTGGAGTTCTTGCGCTAACTGGCACGACCGCATGTTATGTGTTACCAGATTCAGTAATTTTACACACCGGTAGATGGGATTTTAAAATACTGAAATCGGTCGTGGTTTGTATAAAGAAATAGCGCAAATGAAGCAGATGTATCTAAGTTAATTATAATGCTGTTCGAGTTTAGGAGGAATGTCATGAGGGCTGAGGCGTGAACGGGAATTTAGATGGAAGAGGGCGGCGTGCTAGGGTAGTACGTGCATTTGTGCAAACCACTTGTGAGTAGTGCGTCTGCCTTAGTGAGCAGGTGATCTGGCCTCGAAACCCGAGCTTGGTATAAATTTTCATTCGTTGCTTAAGTCTGCATATATACATTTAGCGAAAATGTTTCGCAGTAAAAAATGAAACTAAATTAAATTTTCTACAGGTCAGGTTCTCCTCATTTTATTTCTAGAGCTAATAATTTCCGAGCTGCAGAGGATGGAAAAATCGTAGGTTATTAAAATTCAGTGTTTATTGTTAAATAAAAGGGGCTAAGAACAAGTATTAAATGTGCATAACGCATTTAAGTGGAACAGTGCTAAAATATAAGCCGTATTCTGAGGATTGACGACCTGGAGAGAGGGAGGAAGTGGGGTGAGGGAAGTTTACGGACAGCACACGTGAAAGGTAAGGCAGGTCGTCACATTTGATCATGCACTTCCATCCTTCATAGGTTTGCAAACTTAAGAACGTTCCCGCTCTCTCTTCCCCACCACGTTACAAGAAGCAACTACGGAGTGTTACACACACAGACCTATCCACAGCGTGACTTGTGAATCACTGGCGAAGCAGTGTCCAAACATGTTCGGGGGTGTTTATTTTGTACAGCGTACGATAACATTACCTGGAATACAGAGAAGAGTTAATAACAACACAACGCAAGCAAAGCATATGGGCAGATTCCAAGTAAATCTCTGCACACTCTTCTACACTGCTAGAGTCAGTATCGATTCCCACTCATCCTGTAAGGCAGTAATAGCAGTCTCCCGGGAAAGGCGACTTCCCCCACTACACACGCTGCTCGCATTTCAGTTTACAGACAGGTTACATCTCCGCAGCATTTCCTGTCCAGTTCTCTTAACTGAGTACAAAATATAAATTCAGTCAGCTCATGTTTATATAGTCGAGTTATTTTCAGTTTATTATGTCAGAATTTATTTCCTCGGGAAACTCATTACACTTCGCTACATTAGAACAACTTATTTATTTGCTAGTGGTTTCAGTAAACGATACCTATCTGGCGCGAAAAATTGGCTAATGCAAGTCATATGTCAATTTTTTGTGCCAGATGATGATCGCTGAGCGAAACCTGTAGGAAATAAAGAAATTATTCTAATGCAATGAAGTGTCATGAGTTTCCTGAAACATGTACCCGCTGCTGTCAACTGTCTGAAGAATACATACATATTTCCTGTTAGTAAGTGAGCTTTCATATAAAATACGATCCTATAAAGAATAGCAGAGAAATGTTTAGTTTGTAAGCGTGATGTAGTCAGTGACCATTGTAGTACTTGTAAGAAAGGGACTGGATTGGCAAATGTGGCACCTTGCTGCTGCTATCGTTCATAGCGTATTGCAAAGCTCCGTAACCGTGTAGCAGTCACTTGCTGGTAATTGTGTTGACTGATACACAGCCCAAATCTCTTACATTCAGCAATTTTTGGCATTTGTAGACCAGATTGCACTGAGTGGAATCACTTATCAGACATCCTCGGTTCATACTGCAAGGTAGTTGTGAATATGTCTGCTGGAATGAGACTGGTCATGTTCTAGTTATTTTGTCTGCTAACATAAAAGAGCTTTATAAGCTGAAGATCGAGCAGCGTTAGTGAAGAGGGAAGTTACCTATTCCAGAAGTGCATAATAACTGCTGTTAAGGATGACTAAGAATCAGTTTCCCATCTAGCATTGTGAAACGATGTTCGGAGATTTATGTAGAACCTGTTCATATGCATTTCGTGCCTTAGTATTATTAGTAATCCATACCTATATTCCACACTTTGTGTTAAATAACACCCCTCGGACGTATCTGCACAATGCGTCGCCGGTGATTGATAAAGGACGCTGCGCAAGAGTCTGCATAGCTTTGTTAAACGTCCTGTAGATGAGACTGATTGATTAATTGAGGCGAGGTCATCAGTCCCGCGAATCCAAAGCTACGCGTGGAAGAGAGAGGGTCCTCTAAAAGTGGACGGATGCAGTCAGAGGAGCCAAACTATAAAACGAGGAAGATGAAACACGCACTGTAGAAGGCATAAAATGATAGGACAAATCTAGAAACTGGAAAAACAGAGGATAAAAGAGCGGACTTTCCACGAGGGAGTGGTCATGAGTCCCAGACTGAGAAAACATGAAGAGAGGCCCCAATCATAATTACCCTGCCCATGCTCCAGGAGTAAAGCAAAACCTTCTATCTGAAAATAAAAACATCTTTTACGAAGGAAACTGAGGACCTGTTCAACCATCAGTGAATCGTCGTGAATACTTAATACGAAGGCCCAAAAGAAGGGGACAGTCCACCGCTATAATTAGGAGATGGCATCAGTCTGGCTCCACAAACACCTTGATTGTGCGGAATTTATTACTGAGAGCAGTAGCACACCAGCTGACATCCCACTTTTGGGCAACGAGAGATTTGACGTAGATATCTGCAGTTAGAATCGTCAAAGGGAATGTGGGGTACGTATCTCCTTCTCTAGCCAAACGGTCAGCCAGTCCATTCCCTGGGATGCCCACATGACTTGAGACCCAGAGAAAGACAACTGAGCAGGCGGCACAGCCACAAGGGCTGAGGGATGGTCATGGGTAGCAGAGACCAGAGGGTGACGCGAGTAGCATCGGTCGAGAGCCTGCAGGCTTTTCATGGAGTCGTTACATATTAAAGCCCTGTAGAGGCAGGCCTTAGTAACAAAATGGAGGACCCTGTTAATGGCTAGCACACTGCATGATCCCGGCAATGAAATGAGCGTTTGGCGTCATTGGCTGGGAGGCTCCTTACGGGGCAGGTCAGGCCGCCTTGGTGCAGGTCTTATTACATTCGACGCCACATTGGGCGACCTCCGCGCCGGATGAGGATGAAATGATGGTGAAGACAACAGAACATTCAGTCCCTGAACGGAGAAAATCCCCGACCCAGCCGGGAATCGAACCCGGCCCCGTAGGACGGCAATCCGTCACGCTGACCACTCAGCTATCGGGGTGAACATCCCGGCAATAAATGGTGTTGTAGGCCAGTAGGAGACGTGAAAGCGAATCCCGCCTTATTATTGCCTTAGAACCACCAGTGTAGTAGATGGCAGCGCCCTGGACCTCTGCATGGATGAAACATACAAGACGCCAGAAGACCATAGCGACGACAGAGACCTTACGACCATGGAACAAGTCGGTCCTAATCCGTGGTCTAGGTACCATCCAAGGGCAGGTGTGAGAGGAAATACATGGGGCGCATTCCAGTGAATTCCGATGGAAATCTCGACAGAGGGAGTCCAACCGGCAATCCCACCCGTGGGCAGTTATCAGGAGGGTGACATCCCTCGTTTGCAGAGAGGAGAGGGTACACGGGATGGTCAGGGAATTGACGAATGGTGAATGCGTAAGAAACAAGGAGTTGGCTCAATCGCATTTGTAGAGGGTGAATCCCCACTTCTGCGAGAAGACTGTCAACGGGACTAGTGCGAAAGGCACCAGTAGCCAGAGGCACCTCACAGTGGTGAACAGGGTCAAGTATTTTTATTTTCAGAGTGGAAGGATTCGCTGAACCTCAAACCTGACTAACGTTATCTAAGCTGTACAAGACCAGAGCATGGGAAAGATGGAGAAGAGTAGCACAGTCTGGGTCAGGAGGCGGAGAGCATTAATCTTCCGCATACATGTAGTCTTCAGGTATGAATATGGGGCGGCCACGTCAGCTTTTTATCATAAATAAGGCCCAAGAAACGGGACTGTGCTACAAAATCTAGAAGTTGATCGGGCTGTACTGGAAACGATAGGAGATGGTCCATGTAGAGTTCTGTCGGATGGCGTCTTGGAGCCGGCGCTCAACAGATGTTACCGAATGGGAGCTGCACGAGATGCAACATTCGTCGACATACAGCGCCGCGGTAAGCAGAGGCGCAACAGAGGTTAGAATCCCATTGATGGCTTTGAGGAAGAGAGTGACACTTAACACAGAACCCTGTGAGATTACCCTTCTTCTGAATCCGAGGGTACTGAGTGAAGTGCCAACTCTAAGCTGGAAAAGTCGGTGAGATAAAAACTCGTGGATCAAAATCGGATGAGGGCCGCGAAAGCCCCAGTCATGGAGGCTAACTAAAATGTGATGCAGCCAAGCCTTGTCAATATTGGTCAAAAATTATATAGAAAATAACTGACGACGTTATGTGCAAACGCTGCTCTCATATAAAGAGATTGGCGAGGAATCCGTGGCAGGCAGCACGAAATCAGAAATACACTGCGTTATATATTTCCCATCGGTCTGTGTACCGTCAGCTTTCGATATTTCCCTTTGTGCTCGACAATTAGCTAGATGCCTACTTCTAGCTAAATTGTGCCTAATGTCTTGTTCGTGGATGAGGCGGCGTTTACGTTGATCAGTATGCTAGACGTCTCTTCATAAGGCACGTTACTGGAAAACTGGATACTATGAAAGGGGATCGATGTCAGTCGTCGTCTGTAGGGAACACATAAACCACAGCATATGATTTCAGGTGGTATTAAGAGGCTGCGGGCTACACCGTTGTGGATATGAACCTATCATAAGATGGATTTTGATCATGGTCTAGCACACTGGTGGACGAGTTTCTGCAACGTGAAGTCATCTAGAGTGCGTAGCTGGTTCTTCATGTGTAACTCCGATTGAAGATTGCCTGGGAGACGGATTGTTACGACATGCAGTTCCTGATCTCCAGAACGGGTGTACCCAACAACAGGTAACTTTGCCTCAGTCTGCATTGGATACTACGGGAAGCCGTTGTGCACCGTATATTGCCATCCGAAAGTATAATACCCAGGTTGATTTCCTGTATGCCACACTCGTAAGAACGCAACGCAAAGTTCCTAGTGCACTGTCTTACTCGCTTTTCGTAATGTTTTCAGGTTATCTTTCAGTAGACACGTTATCCCTGCGCCTCATGTTGTTGGTGGTTCTCATAGAATTCTTAAAGTGCAAGCATGAGTAATAACATACGCAAAAATTGTACGTCGACCTGTAACAGGTACCTCATGGTAATACGTCGCATGTTAATTGTTTTACGTGAGAACGATTTTTCTTCTTGTTTTCTTCTCAGTAAGTCTGGTTGAAACTTGTCTCGTTGCTCGAAATTATGCTCTCTTCTTTAATTGTTATGAGAGATTTCAGACTCTGATCGTAAAAGTGACCATATCATGATGAAATGGACTGAAATTTATCCGATGCATTAGAAATAATGATTTTCATAAAGTAATGAACATTTCAGACTCATGAACTTTACAAAAGCATTTGTCTGAAAACATGCAGTGGGGTATTGGGCGTCGCAGCTATGAAACAAAGAAACGCACATGCATTCCTCAAATGCGAATAGTGATCGGCCAGTTGCCAAACGATTGAGAGTGTGCCTTGCGAGACCGATTCAAAGCTACAGCGGAGTTCCTTTAACATCAGGAGGAGATTTCCACTTCATCTGGTGAGTATCCCGAAAACGTTAATTTTTCAACGTATATGAAGAATGGACAAACCTAAGATGTAACGGGTGCTAATAAAACTAGAAACCTGATCGAAAACTAGAGAAACAAAAACTGCCGATAGAGAGGCAGCGAGGAGTGGCAATAGGACGGCCGTCCGGCTATCCTATAACATTAATTATGCCAAATCCGGCAATAATCTTGCCGATCCTTTGTAGGTATTGAATAAAAGCATAAGAAAAAGAAGAAGAAAAGTAAAGAGCAATACCATCAGTTTCGAAAACAAGAGTATTGTTTTGTACTTGGTTTCCGCATAGTTTTAAAATTCACAAGAATGGACAACATTTTGTGATAAAGGTCAATCCAGATGGTACTAAAGACCACAATTAATCAACGCTAGATCCTAGCCACAAAATGCATAAAGTAATTGTGCTGACTGGATCGTGATCACAACCCCAGAAAATTAGGGAATGAGACAAATCAGAATCACCATACACTAAATGGCTGACATCGAAATAAGTGTCCAAGGAATAGAAAAGCAACTGGAATCAGTCAACAGAGGAAAGTCCACTGGACCTGACGGGATACCAATTCGATTCTACACAGAGTACGCGAAAGAACTTGCCCCCCTTCTAACAGCCGTGTACCGCAAGTCTCTAGAGGAACGGAAAGTTCCAAATGATTGGAAAAGAGCACAGATAGTCCCGGTCTTCAAGAAGGGTCGTCCAGCAGATGCGAAAAACTATAGACCTATGTCTCTGACGTCGATCTGTTGTAGAATTTTAGAACATGGTTTTTGCTGACGTATCATGTCGTTTCTGGAAACCCATAATCTAATCTGTAGGAATCAACATGGATCCCGGAAACACCGATCGTTTGAGACCCAACTCGCTTTATTTGTTCATGAGACCCAGAAAATATTAGATACAGGCTCGCAGGTAGATGCTATTTTCCTTGACTTCCGGAAGGCGTTCGATACAGTTCCGCACTGTCACCTGATAAACAAAGTAAGAGCCTACGGAATATCAGACCAGCTGTGTGGCTGGATTGAAGAGTTTTTAGCAAACAGGACACAGCATGTTGTTCTGAATGGAGAGACGTCTACAGACGTTAAAGTAACCTCTGGCGTGCCACAGGGGAGTGTTATGGGACCATTGCTTTTCAAAATACGTATAAATGACCTAGTAGATAGTGTCGAAAGTTCCATGCGGCTTTTCGCGGATGATGCTGTAGTATACAGAGAAGTTGCAGCATTAGAAAATTGTAGCGAAATGCAGGAAGATCTGCAGCGGATAGGCACTTGGTGCAAGGAGTGGCAACTGACCCTTAACATAGACAAATGTAACGTATTGCGAATACATAGAAAGAAGGATCCTTTACTATATGATTATATGATAGCGGAACAAACACTGGTAGCAGTTACATCTGTAAAATATCTGGGAGTATGCGTCCGGAACGATTTGAAGTGGAATGATCATATAAAAGTAATTGTTGGTAAGCGGGTACCAGGTTGAGATTCATTGGGAGAGTCCTTAGAAAAGTAGTCCATCAACAAAGGAGGTGGCTTACAAAACACTCGTTCGACCTATACTTGAGTACTGCTCATCAGTGTGGGATCCGTACCAGGCCGGGTTGACGGAGGAGATAGAGAAGATCCAAAGAAGAGCGGCGACTTTCGTCACAGAGCTATTTGGTAAGCGTGATCGCGTTACGGAGATGTTTAGCAAACTCCAGTGGCAGACTCTGCAAGAGAGGCGCTCTGCATCGCGGTGTAGGTTGCTGTCCAGGTTTCGAAAGGGTGCGTTTGCGGATGAGGTATCGAATATATTGCTTCCCCCTACTTATACCTCCCGAGGAGGTCACCAATGTAAAATTAGAGAGATTCGAGCACGCACGGAGTCTTTCCGGCAGTCGTTCTTCCCGCGAACCATATGCGACTGGAACCGGAAAGGGAGGTAATGACAGCGGCACGTAAAGTGGCTTCCGCCACACACCGTTGGATGGCTTGCGGAGTATAAATGGAGATGTAGATGTAGATGTAACTCAGCCCAAGCAGTACAGTCCCTCAGATGGCAATGAATCATTAAATCATCAATATACGACAGCGTATGTGGGAGTAATGCTTCTGAATTTTTTATTCTGCTCTGAAGATCCGTTGAGGTACTATAAGTCATGCATATTACTCGGTCGACTTTCCCACTTCGCCGAGACAAATTCCAACATTCTGCTGTCACAAGGCCCCGAAATGTAGCGTGTAGCGTGGCGCTGCATAACGTAACTATGCCGATGCGTGAGAAACAGACCGTCGGAAAAATGAAAGTATAAATCCGTAGAGTTCGTCCACACATGGAGCAGTCTCTCCTTGAGTATGGCGATGGCAGACCACACTCGAGCGCTGCGACACCTGCAACAATCTGACGCCTTGGGTTCACTGTCATCGATTATCTTCCATGCTGTCAAGACTCTCCACATACGATTTCCATCTGCTTCCTAAACTTAAAGAACACATTAGAGGACCTCACTTTTGACAGTGATTAAGAGGTGCAAGCAGAAGTGATGTTGTGGTTCCGTCATCGAAGTCAATGACGGTACGAACCAAACGGTCTCTCTTTGGGAGAAATGTGTTCGTTGGAGAGTGACTATGTTGAGAAATACATAGTATGCAGACATGAAGAATAAATATGTATAATGTTAATAACGGCCAGTTTCAATTAGAATTACTAACAACTTACGGTAAGTAGCACTAGTGCCTGCTCTGTTTCGTGTAAGGGCAAGGACGACCGTATAGCAAGCAGACTTCACAACGTCGCTGACTGTCCCTTGGGTTTTGCCTTAGCAGTCCATACACACGTCCCAAGACGCTGACCCAGCCCATGCTCTCCGTGAACCATGAACCGACTTGTTGGGACCAAGAAACACCAGACGTCTCGTACTTCCAGCCTTTGGGACCGCACGCCCATTCTGTCAGCCGCCAACCACCATTCGGATGCTGAGGCACGTCTTCCAGTCTGTGCTGATCCTTTGCTGTATTGCCAATATAAGAGCGGTCGCCCAGTTCTACGAATCCGCTATCACAGGTTGACAGCAGCCAATCGTCACTCGTGTCTCAGGTTCTCGCTCCCAGACTCTGCAGTCTCGCTATTTCCCCGCATACTGCCGGAACGCCACACAACACCGGCCGACCCATCCCCCAAGCACACAGGGCCACTCGTCTTTGTCAGCGTTCTGACTGTGTCTCATCGCCCAGACGTATGTCTCAATAACAGGCTAGCCGACCGACCTAGCAACCAACCACTCTGGCACGAAGGCAGCACCAGACAGTGCGCACACCACGTACCTGGTGCCGCCTTGAAGTGTTGTCCACCGGCTGGCGGCTACGGCCCGACGCTGGCTTCAATTTGGCGCTTTTCCGCTATCTCGCAGCATAGGCGTTCCTACTGCCGCTCAGGCCCGGTCATCGACTCACACTGGCAATGCGCTCAACTATTTTGATGCGTTGCACACTGACATAACTTATTTGGAGCTGTCGAATAAAAATTCAGACACCTCCTTGGCGACGTGAGAGGAAAGCGGGTCAGGCCAATAAAAACCGAGCGGTATTTCAACAAAGGGAACCCACCGACATCGCAGTATTACGAGTGCACCGCGAGATAGTTAACTCATCCCATAACCGAGCTGGGCAGTCCGAGGTGCCAAATCATGGACGCTGCAAAAAGGAAAGAGGGGCTTCGACTCGCATGGAGTGATTTTCCCTTCTCCAGGCTGCATCAGTGTTGCGAGTTTGGGGCGAAGAAACCAGTACGGTAACTAAAAAGGAACGAGCCAGTCGGAAACAAATATTGTTCATTTTTCATTCGAGGTATGTTAGTCTGTCGCTAACCAGCCTGGAGGAAGGACCTATGTCGGTCTATCAGCTGCTCCTCCAGCTGTCTACACGTTGGTATAGAACAGCAAGAACACTTACGAGGAAACATCGACAATTCGATCTCATATTTTAAGCAAAAAAAAAAATACCCTTTTAAGATATTGGCCCTAACAATCGATCGTGCGCAAAAGTTTCGGTCATAATTCTGAGAATACGCATTTTTGACGTTGTGAATGAATAGCTTTTAAACTTAGCGCTCATCGGTTGCTTGTCACTCGCGCCGCGACACTGCAGCCGCCTAATGCCCGAGTGCGAAGTACTGAACAACTATTCGCGCGATGTTGAAGGCACGGCAAAAATAAGGGGACAGGTGGACACATCTGACAACCTTTCTATGAAATCTTGTTCGACAACACATGTATTCTACGTGAAAAATAGGTAACTACTGTGAGTGCAGAACACAATGTGTCAGTCTCAGGGATATATTCGTTCAGTATTATTTAATATTATTCTCGTGTTGACATACTTCAATTACATGCACCCCGAAAAAGAAAATTGTGTAAACACAAGCAACTGAAGGACTATTATGACAAGGAGGTAATCATTTTCGATTTACAGTCAGGTACGTTGAGTAACAGCGCTTGAACTGCAAATGTTGTTAGTTTTAAAATCTAAAGAAAATAACGTGCAATAGTGATGTTGATAAACAATCATCGCTCCGCTGTTTCTTTAATGACACACTCGTTGGTTTCATTCATTTATACTGCGTTTGTGAATCAGAACACGAAAATGCTCAAAGCAAAGAGATCACTGGCATAACATACAGATTAGAAACTGCGCACTTTGACACAGTGAACGTAGCATGTTACCAGTATCACAGCAGTATTTCACAAACCTCTAACTCACTCCAGCTTACAGTACTAAGGGCTCTCGCATTAGGCGGCTGCAGTGGCGCGCAGTGACTGACAAACAACCCGTGAGCTCGAAAATTAAAAGCTGCACGTCCGGAGGGCCAGAAAAGTGTGTACCATCGCACTTATGGCATAAATTTTCGTGCGGGATCGTTTGCTGGGGCTGATGCCTTGTAAGTGTTCTCTTTTCCCTTAGCGTATGAAGTCGAGGTGCTGACATTCCCCTGTTAGACGGTGTTAGCCGCAGCACCGTCGTCTATCCAGTGGCTGACTCAAGCGAGGACTTAGTCGCCTTTAGTCGGTAGGGGGCTCGGTGGCCTTCCGTAAGGGCTCCGTGGTGCAGCTGCTCTTCCGTCATCACAGGGACCGACTTCAGCCACTCTGCCGCCTTCCCTCCTGGAGGCTCTTGGTTCCCATTCAGGCTCGTGCAGCCGTCGCCTGTGCAGGCAGACATCTTGGTGCCCGCCTCTGCTGTTGGTAGGCTCTGCTGTTGGGAGTTTCACTTCTGTTCGGAGTCACTAGATTGGTCATGCCCGCCTCGGCTGTATTCCGTCCGGTAACCGGCACGTGCGGCGCAGAGTCCCTGCTCGATCAGCGGACCTGACACACCATTGACGCCCACAAGCCACCGCTTGCTGACTGGGACGCCTTCCTTTGCTGACTGTGCGCCTTCCTCCTCTGGACGTAGACTGTATACGTCTCGTGAACGCCGGCACTCGGATAGACGCCTCGACTACTGTTCTACTCTGCATAATTACTGTTTCAAGTCTGTTTCTCTGACGCCTCACTGGACGTCTAAAAGGCCAGCACACGTCCACATTGCACTGACGCTGCACCCTGCAACAGTACAGGTCACAACCCCGGCCTCTACAAATGCTTCGCGCGCCCTCTGCCGCGACATGTACACATCACCAGCGCTGGCGCCAACCGCCGAGAGGGACGGGGCTTTAACTGTGCCGCGTGCCGCTAAATTACAACACAATTTTGTGATATTAATCAGATCAGCGTTTTAGCCAATGTTCCTGGTCAACTCCATGAGAAGAGTGATTTATTAAGTCGTAAACTGCAATGCAATTTAAATGAAAAATTTCCTCTTGCCACTGATCAAATTGTATTGTATTGTGATCAAAAGGATCGATTGTTTCCTGATCATTGCAGTTTTCACTATTCTGAAAGTTATTAGCACATAAGTACTTAGTACACAAAAATCAGGGTAGCGCTGAAACTCCAATACAGGACCAAAAGCACAGATTTCTTAAAAGATACACCATGTGATCAAAATTATCCGGACACCTGTCTGAAAATGGCTTACAAGTTCGTTGCGCCCTCCATCGGTAATGCTGGAAATCAATATGGTGTAGGCCCACCCTTAGCCTTAATGACAGCTTCCACTCTCGCAGACATACGTTCAATCAGGTGCTAGAAGGTTTCTTGGGGAATAGCAGCCAATTCTTCACGGAGAACTGCACTGAGGAGAGGTATCGATGTAAGTCGGTGAGACCTGGCACGAAGTCGGCGCTCCAAAACAAACCAAAGGTACTCTATAGGATTCACGTCAGGAATCTGTGGAGACCAGTCCACTACAGGGATAATACTGTCATGTAACCACTCCGCCACAGGCCGTGCGTTATAAACAGGTGCTCGATCGTGGTGAAAGATACAATCGCCATCCCCGAATTGCTCTTCAGCAGTGGGAAGCAAGAAGTTGCTTAAATAATCAAAGTAGGCCTGTGCTGTGATAGTGTCACGCAAAGTTTGGCTGAGCAGTTCTAGGCGCTTCAGTCTGGAACCGCGCGACCGCTACGGTCGCAGGCATGGATTTGTGTGATGTCCTTATGTTAGTTAGGTTTAATTAGTTCTAAGTTCTAGGCGACTGATGATCTCAGAAGTTAAGTCGCATAGTGGTCAGAGGTATTTGAACCATTTTAAGTGGCAGTAGGTGGCAACACAATGCACCTAACATGAAAAACTTATATTTTTGGGGGTGTCCGGACACTTTTGATCACATAGAGTACCTGTAATAGTGGCCTGTAATTGAAGAAGTGTCATGATGATCTCTCCATTGGCAAAAGATTCCGGAATAGTCCCCCATTCGGATCTCCGAGAGGGGACTGCCAAGGGGGAGGTTACCATGAGAAAAAAATTGAATAATCAACGAAAGGATAACGTTCTACGAGTCGGGGCGTGGAATGTCAGAAGCTTGAAGGTGGTAGGGAAACTAGAAAATCTGAAAAGGGAAATGCAAAGGCTCAATCTAGATATAGTAGGGGTCAGTGAAATGAAGTGGAAGGAAGACAAGGATTTCTGGTCAGATGAGTATCGGATAATATCAACAGCAGCAGAAAGTGGTATAACAGGTGTAGGATTCGTTATGAATAGGAAGGTAGGGCAGAGGGTGTGTTACTGTGAACAGTTCAGTGACTGGGTTGTTCTAATGAGAATCGACAGCAGACCAACACCGACAACGATAGTTCAGGTATACATGCCGACGTCGCAAGCTGAAGATGAACAGATAGAGAAAATTCAAAAAATGGCTCTGAGCACTATGGGACGATCTTTGGTCATCAGTCCCCTAGAACTTAGAACTACTTAAACCTAACTAACCTAAGGACATCACACACATCCATGACCGAGGCAGGATTCGAACCTGCGACCGTAGCAGTCGCGCAGTTCCGGACTGAGCGCCTAGAACCGCTAGACCACCGCGGCCGGCGATAGAGAAAGTGTATGAGGATATTGAAAGGGTAATGCAGTATGTAAAGGGGGACGAAAATCTAATAGTCATGGGCGACTGGAATGCAGTTGTAGGGGAAGGAGAAGAAGGAAAGGTTACAGGAGAATATGGGCTTGGGACGAGGAATGAAAGAGGAGAAAGACTAATTGAGTTCTGTAACAAGTTTCAGCTAGTAATAGCGAATACCCTGTTCAGAATCACAAGAGGAGGAGGTATACTTGGAAAAGGCCGGGAGATACGGGAAGATTTCAATTAGATTACATCATGGTCAGACAGAGATTCCGAAATCAGATACTGGATTGCAAGGCGTACCCAGGAGCAGATATAGACTCAGATCACAGTATAGTAGTGATGAAGAGTAGGCTGAAGTTCAAGACATTAGTCAGGAAGAATCAATACGCAGAGAAGTGGGATACGGAAGTACTAAGGAATGACGAGATACGTTTGAAGTTCTCTAACGCTATAGATACAGCAATAAGGAATAGCGCAGTAGGCAGTACAGTTGAAGAGGAATGGACATCTATAAACAGGACCATCACAGAAGTTGGGAAGGAAAACATAGGTACAAAGAAGGTAGCTGCGAAGAAACCATGGGTAACAGAAGAAATACTTCAGTTGATTGATGAAAAGAGGAAGTACAAACATGTTTCGGGAAAATCAGGAATACAGAAATACAAGTCGCTGAGGAATGAAATAAATAGGAAGTGCAGGGAAGATAAGACGAAATGGCTGCAGGAAAAATGTGAAGACATCGAAAAAGATATGATTGTCGGAAGGACAGACTCAGCATACAGGAAAGTCAAAACAACCTTTGGTGACATTAAAAGCAACGGTGGTAACATTAAGAGTGCAACGGGAATTCCACTGTCAAATGCCGAGGAGAGAGCAGATAGGTGGAAAGAATACATTGAAAGCCTCTATGGGGGTGAAGATTTGTCTGATGTGATAGAAGAAGAAACAGGAGTCGATTTAGAGTGATAGGGGATCCAGTATTAGAATCGGAATTTAAAAGAGCTTTGGAGGACTTACGGTCAAATAAGGCAGAAGGGATAGATAACATTCCATCAGAATTTCTAAAATCATTGGGGGAAGTGGCAACAAAACGACTATTCACGTTGGTGTGTAGAATATATGAGTCTGGCGACATACCATCTGACTTTCGGAAAAGCATCATCCACACAATTCCGAAGACGGCAAGAGCTGACAAGTGGGAGAATTATCGCACAATCAGCTTAACAGCTCATGCATCGAAGCTGCTTACAAGAATAATATACAGAAGAATGGAAAAGAAAATTGAGAATGCGCTCGGTGACGATCCGTTTGGCTTTAGGAAAAGTAAAGGGGCGAGAGAGGCAATTCTGACGTTACGGCTAATAATGGAAGCAAGGCTAAAGAAAAATCAAGACACTTTCATAGGATTTGTCGACCTGGAAAAAGCGTTCGACAATAGAAAAAAATGGTGCAAGCTGTTCGAGATTCTGAAAAAAGTAGGGGTAAGCTATAGGGAGAGACGGGTCGTATACAATATGTACAACAACCAAGAGGGAATAATAAGAGTGGACTATCAAGAACGAAGTGCTCGTATTAAGAAGGGTGTAAGACAAGGCTGTAGCTTTTCGCCTCTACTCTTCAATCTGTACATCGAGGAAGCAATGATGGAAATAAAAGAAAGGTTCAGGAGTGGAATTAAAATACAAGGTGAAAGGATATCAATGATACGATTCGCTGATGACATTGCTATCCTGAGTGAAAGTGAAGAAGAATTAAATGATCTGCTGAACGGAATGAACAGTCTAATGAGTACACAGTATGGTTTGAGAGTAAATTGGAGAAAGACGAAGGTAATGAGAAGTAGCAGAAATGAGAACAGCGAGAAACTTAACATCTGGATTGATGGTCACAAAGTCAATGAAGTTAAGGAATTCTGCTACCTAGGCAGTAAAATAACCAATGACGGACGGAGCAAGGAGGACATCAAAAGCAGACTCGCTATGGCAAAAAAGGCATTTCTGACCAAGAGAAGTCTACTAATATCAAATACCGGCCTTAATTTGAGGAAGAAATTTCTGAGGATGTACGTCTGGAGTACAGCATTGTATGGTAGTGAAACATGGACTGTGGGAAAACCGGAACAGAAGAGAATACAAGCATTTGAGATGTGGTGGTACAGACTAATGTTGAAAATTAGGTGGACTGATAAGGTAAGTAATGAGGAGGTTCTGCGCAGAATCGGAGAGGAAAGGAATTTGTGGAAAACACTGATAAGCAGAAGGGACAGGATGATACGACATCTGCTAAGACATGAGGGAATGACTTCGATGGTACTAGAGGAAGCTGTAGAGGGCAAAAACTGTAGGAGACAGAGATTGGAATACGTCAAGCAAATAATTGAGGACGTAGGTTGCGAGTGCTACTCTGAGATGAAGAGGTTAGCACAGGAAAGGAATTCGTGGCGGGCCGCATCAAACCAGTCAGTAGACTGATGACAAAAAAAAAAAAAAAAAAAAAATAAAAATAAAAAAAATAAAAAAAAAAAATTAAAATAAAATAAATGTACCTTAACCCTAGGATACTAAAACCTCGAAAATTTACGATCGCAGTATGATGTAAATCAGGACGCTCGGTACTTAATTTGTTATGCAACATATCGTTGAGATCTAATAATGGTAATTAACTAAAGCGTAACCGATAAATAATGACTACCTTTGAATAAAATGTGGAGTAGTAACCTTTACGATGGTTTACAAGCAATGTCACATTTTCGCCCCTTTAGTGTTCTAGGGTAAATTGCAAGACCGGTATTTTGGCATATATCCCGTCAACAGCAGCCTATATTGTGTACGTTTTGTGGCATGTATTAAATCTTTACGGCGTCAAAAATGATGTGGGGTTCTGTTGCACACAGGATGTCGTGCGTACATGTTATAGCCGTCAAACGCTGAAGGGGCACACTTCTTAGTCTTATTGGTGATTACTGTCTCGGGATGGACGTATGGCGTGCAAAACGTCTTTTAACAATTATTTACAAGCTACGGAATGCGAAGCATACATAATTTTCACAAAAATAATGATATTGTGCAACGCGACAAGAACTGCCTTCCAAGAGGAGCCATGGGAATCGTAACTGCCTATCGTACGCTTATCGTGCACGCATTAATCGTATTACACGGTTTCAGATTCAGTTTCAAGATCATTCCCGTTTTATGGCAGCGTAAACACCGTAGTTAGGCCGAGCGCTAATATTGAAAAATAACGGAACAGAAAAAAAGCGTCAATACCGTGAAGGAAGGAGCAGAACTTAAGCACTGCCATTGCCCCATTACCAACAGTTATACAGGATGTCAAAAGAGAAAGGGAAAAAAGGAAAAAACTAGCGATAGGTCTTTAAGCCTTAGGGACCGGCTCCTTATGCCAAAACAAGAAAAAAGTCTAGTAAACATGGGCCGTAAAATGCATATCTTAATAGCACCGAGCACTTGCTCATCATCGATACTATTAAACAGATTTCTTTTACTGCATAGACTTTACTTTCCATATTTTGGGAGGAGATACTATGGACCAAACTAAGAAAGAAATGTCCAGTAAACATTGGATCTAAAACGCATACATTAAGAGCTAAGAGTACTTGTTCATTTTCACTTGTGCGAAACACATCTCTTCTACTGAATAAGTACTCAGAGCTCTTGTCGTATGCATTTTAGAACCCGGCCGGCCGAAGTGGCCGAGCGGTTCTAGGCGCAACAGTCGGGAACCGCGCGACCGCTACGGTCGCAGGTTCGAATCCTGCGTCGGGCATGGATGTGTGTGATGTCCTTAGATTAGTTAGGTTTAAGTAGATCTAAGTTCTAGGGGACTGATGACCTCAGAAGTTAAGTCCCGTAGTGCTCAGAGCCATTTGAACCATTTTTATAGAACCCATGAGACTTTTTTTCTTCTTTGGTGTAAGGAACCTTTCCGTAAAGCTTGTCGGTGTGTTTCTGGGACGTGCTAAAGAAAAAACACACAGTCGCAGAAAACAAGAAACTTCAGCAGAGAAACAGTGTTTTAGACGAGCGGTGTTCCAGATTATCTACGTGCCAAGGCAAAAATTCACAATGATAGAGTACCATAAACGTGAGGTGAGGAACAATGTTTTAGAAGACGAGACAGCGTTCGGTGCAATAGCTACGCTTCTGGAAGGAGAAACTGATTTTGTTTCCGATTACTGCTTGTAAATAGTGTTGCAGTAGTAAGGTATCATTATAAATCAATCACAATGACTGTGACAGAAGAGAGAAAGGCATGGAAGTCAGAGTTCAATGTCCACTCGGTGACGAGGACACTGGAGACGAGCCACTAGCTTGGTGTATAAGGATATGTGAAGGGTCTTACTACGGCCTTCTTTAAAAAAAAAAAAAAAAAAGAAATCGTCGACAGAGAGATCATTAGAAAGGGAGTACTAGGTCAGAGGAACGACGATGAGGGGAAGCAAGCGAGCGTCACCTGTTTCAGCAACCATCCGAGCAATCTCTTTAGGTGATTTAGGGAAATAACAGGTCTAACATTCTGCGTGGTGTCTGTTGTTCTATATCGTGTCTCCCTACCCCTTTCGCGCAACGACGCTCTGAGCGTGTTTTTAGGGAATTGACTAGTTTGAACCTGGGAGCTGTTGCTGGTAAGGAGACGCCAGACCACACATGACATGTAGAGTTCAGAATAGTTCAGTGAGACTAGCGATGATATAACCAAATACTTAATGATTTCAGCGTCAGCTCCACTGCGCTCCCTGTAAAAGAATCTTCATACTAACTAAATTTAGTGGAAGGGGTTCAAGGCTTTCCTATTTTTAGTTAGCTGGTAAAATAACGTCGAAAAAGCAGTTAAGTTTACCACTGGAAATTTTATTCTACTCACAAAACATTGTTCATAAATTGCACTATTGATAAAAGTAAATGTTTTAATACAGGATGGTAAAAACCAACTGCGTTCAACAAAAATTTGAACGAATGTTCCCTGAATGGGTTTCCAAGTTCTACAATGGATCGAAGGATGACCTATGCCATATCACATCTATAATCTAGGTTTAAATTAAGTTTCACAAAAGAGAAAACTATCAAAATGGTCTACAGTGACCCTCAATTATCTTTAATTACTTATCTAACTTGCCGTAAATTACGGTGGTTGATGTGGCTTCTCAATAACTATATAACAGAAAAATCATCGTGTTTCAGATTTTTACTTCAAGTGGCAAATGTGAACACCATGAGCTTTAATTGACGATCGACACTAGTATTACGCAAAAAGGGGGTGTAACAGATGAGGCTTCTGCAGTTCTGAGTGAAGCTTTATGCGCTGTTATGCGGCATCGCGTGTGTTCATTACCTTGTCGGTGTTCATCAGGGGGTGGCGGGCAGCACACCTCCGCTCACCTCGCCGTCTCAGAAGCAACTCCCTTCTAACTTCTCCTTACGACAATTTACCGAAGTTGGTTTAAAAAAACTATCTGGCTGTGTTTTCATCTGACCAATCATGGTCTCAATGTTAACCTTAAGCTCCGCCTACAAAAATTCTGTCAATCCAATGAGAAACGTTATACTTTTCGTGGTGGTGTTTCTAAAGTTTGCAACGTAACACAGACGCGAAAAAGTCTCACGCTAAAACTTGCAGCTGGTGTGGTCCTTTCAGTGTTATCGTAAGATCTATACTGTTCTTCTGGAGGTCTCTATCTTTTAAAATGGGCAGGGGGGTGGTCCTGACGTAACAGAGACGCGAAAAAGTCTCACGCTAAAACTTGCAGCTGGTGTGGTCCTTTTAGTGTTATCGTAAGCTCTGTACTGTTTTTCTGGAGGGTTCTAGCTTTTAACATGGGCTGGGGGTGGTCCTAGCGGTTAGCTGGCGACGTGGGTGTCCGTCCCTTATCGTAGGGCCTTCAACTTAACACGGTTCTGCTCTCGGCTTCTGTTCTCGTTTCTCCCCTCGGAACTGCGTCTGTCTCACGGTGGGAAGGTATGACATGCATTTAGGCATTCTTGTGTTAGTCTGTGGTATTCCATTTGCTCACTCGTTACTCGTATTACTTTGGTTAATTTAATGTTACGATTTATTCGGAGCTATGTGACGTACTACTGGATTATCATGTCAGGGTTTTCATGGAAGGTGTTGGATTTCCCTGACACCTTACACAGGAAAGTTATATCATGAGGGCTGTTAGGTCATGATCCTAAACAAGTGAAGTGACAACATAAAACTCTAAAATTTAGGTAAACTGTCCACTTTTCTTCATCGTGAAGTAACCTAGTGTAACTGCGTATAGTACATCTGTATCACAGAGAACATCTATAAATTAAAGACACAAGCTGGCTCCTCTGTTACATTTTTCCATAATAGGGACAATTCCCCTTTATTCATTTATTTTCCCTTGCTTCTCACTTCAATTCGCTTATTATTATTATTATTATTATTATTATTATTGCTATAATTATTATTATTCTTATTATTAGTATTTTACTTACTCACTAGTGGCTTGTGTTAACGGAGTGCTTTGTAATTTGTTGAAAAAGTCAGCAACCAGTTGCACAAAAGAAATCTTATTTTTTTACTTCTTTCAGGCACCTAGTGCTCTTCTTCAGTAGATTAGAACCATCGCATTATCAGTTAGCGTCAAAAATACGCAGCTGTATGCATCATAGAACTAGTAATTGTCCGCTTTCGCACATCTGAGTGTTCAACATAGGTGGCTGTCATGTGGAGGTCACGGGTTTGACACGTAGTACGGCAAAAATTTCTTTTTCCTTGGTGGGAGGATTGTTACGGTGTGCCCTCAGCCTCATGATTCCAACTGAGGAGCCTACTACATTGAAAAATAGTGGCTCCTTTGCCTGAAAAAGCGGTAAAACGGCCGGGGGACGGTTGCCGACCACATGCTCCTCCACAACGCATGCGCATGACGCCTTGTGGCAGCGTATGACGGTAGGAGTATTTCAACAAACTAAAACTAAAATGTATATACTACACATTTTGTTTCTGAAAAGAAGAAGACGTGTCTAAAAGCATAGAAGTCCAAATCAGTAGAGAAAGTGACGGACTATTTACACAAGCAAGTGTATCAATGCCTTAACCACAGTTCAGTGTCATTAGTTGCGTGATTTGGCGTCTTAAGCGACACGTAATTTCACTCGACTTCAGTGTCAGAAGTAAACGATTGAATATCTCCAGCAATATTATAATGGTACAATCACATCCAGCATCAGTATTTTGTAAGTCAATACAGGCTAGGATAAGAGCTTCTCGCTACATCGAATCAAATACTCTAACCTTGTTCCTGAGGAACAGGCCTAAACCACACCTGCATCGACCTCGGAACTAATCTCTGAGCTGACGACGAGGAGGTCGGTAATTGTGGTTGACGGAGTGTGAACAAATACCGCATGGATGTTGCACACTGAAAAAACAAAACATATTTCGACACTTCGTACTTTTTCAGATCTCCTGTGTTGCTCGTGTCTTAATGGCGACACCCGGTTAGTGTCACTGGGTAGGAGGTGAGTACTTCATCACCGATATTTCAGTACTCCTGTTCCAAGTCCGCACTCAGATATTTTTTTCTCTTTTGGAAAATTCGTATTTTTACGAGTGTGATTCAAATTATAACCTTAAATATTTTTTTAATATTATTTATTGTGCAGACGTGGTACAAAGCTGTATCACTTTTCAACATAGCCTCCCCCACGCTCAATGCAAGTCCTTCAGCGCTTACAAAGTGCATAAATTCCTTTAGAAATAAATTCTTTTCGTAGTCCGCGCACCCACTCATGCACCGCGTGGCGAACCTCTTCATCAGAACGGAATTTCTTTCCTCCCATTGCTTCTTTGAATGGTCCAAACATATGGAAATCACTTGGGGCAAGGTCTGGTGAGTATTGTGGATGAGGAAGACACTCAAAATGCAGGTCTGTGATTGTTTCAACTGTTGTACGGGTAGTGTGGGGCCTTGCATTGTCATGTTGCAAAAAGACAACTGCTGACAGCAATCCACGTCGCTTTGATTTGATTGCAGGCCGCAGATGATTTTTTAGAAGTTCTGTATATGATGCACTGGTGACAGTGGTCCCTCTAGGCATGTAATGCTCCAAAATGACGCCTTTTTCGTCCCAAAAGAGAGTCAGCATAACCTTCCCTGCTGATGGTTCTGTTCGACACTTCTTTGGTTTTGGTGATGAGGAATGGCGCCATTCCTTGCTCGCTCTTTTCGTTTCCGGTTGGTGGAAGTGACCCCAAGTTTCGTCTCCAGTAATGATTCTTCTTCTCGTTCAAAGCACCGAAGAAGTTCTCCACAATTATCAACACGTCATTCTCTCATTTCAGGAGTCAGCTGCCGTCGCACTCATCTTGCAGACACTTTGTGAAACTGGAGCACATCATTCACAATGTGGTGTGCTGACCCATAACTAATCTGTAAACATGCTGAAATGTCATTCAGTGTCACTCGGCGGTTTTCCTTCACTATGGCTTCAACTGCTGCAATCTTCTGTGGAGTCACAACTCGTTGTGCCTGATCTGGACGAGGAGCACCTTCTACTGAAGTCACACCATTTGCGAACTTCCTACTCCTTTCGTAGACTTGCTGCTGTGACAAACATGCACCACCGTACTGAACCTTCATTCGTCGATGAATTTCCATAGGTTTCACACATCCAATACGCAAAAAACGAATAACAGAACGCTGTTTTTCCCTGGTGCAAGCCGCAAGTGGGGCGGCCATCTTTATACTGATACTGCGACGATATGTGTGCATCTGCAATATGCTGCCACCTACAGGGCATTCTGAAAGCTGTTTGTAGCACGCTAATCAACTTACAGGATAACGGCGCGAAATTTCGATTTGTTATTACAAATTTAAGGTTTTCATTTGACTCACACTCGTATAAAATTATGAGAATAGATTGTAGTGATTATTTTTAGCTGATTAGCTGTTTAATATTCATCAAAGTTTTAGTGATTACTTGTAGTTGATTAGCTGTTAATATCTGTCATTTCATCATTACATGTTGCAACACATCTGAATTTTATATACCATAATTATCAGCACAAATAAAAATAAGTGGTGTAAGTGGAGCAGTTTGCGAAAGAATCAGGTTTAGATTGGAGCAATTGCTTTTGATAGAGTTATCGATCGTTGCTCTGCTGCTCGATGTTCAGCGCTATGTACCTTCGCAACAGAATGAAACTATCAACCACATCTGAACTCCAAGTCTTGCAGGTCGTGGACGACGCTGTTGCACATTGAGCTGTCCCGGCACACAAATGTCAGGGAACTAGTTCCCGTACGGCACATACTTCTGATCACATTTTGTCACCTATTTCGTGGTCTGGCGTGTGACATACTGAAATGCTGAGGTAAACTACTTCTCTTCCCGACACAGTTTGTGAAATGTGTTTCCCTTTCATGTGCACGGCTGTAAAAAATTCTTGTGTTGTTTTCGTCTTTCTATAGACGATTATATAAATGGAAGAAGGGGAGAAGGCGAAATACAGTGACAGCCTTCTCTCTCAAAAAAGCATAAAGTGTTCCGCAGAATTGAACGTGTCCATTTGACGAAACTGTAGCCATCATCAGTGCCATATGCTCTGACTCCATGAGACGCCGCATACAGGTTTGGATTTCAACATGGCACACTGTGTGTAGATCAAAAACTCGACGAATCCCTCCCTCTTTACGTTAACAGACAAATACTGAAAAAAAATTCCACAATCAGGATTCGAACCGACATCCTCTACGCCGTAATTGGGCATTTTAGCGATACTGCCTACGGAAGAGGATAACCAGATTTAAATAAAACAAATCAAAACCAAGATTTGAGGCGGCGAACTCTGTGTCGTACTAGGCGTTTTAGCGACACAACTTGTGAAAGTGGAAAATCAGGTCTGAAATGAATGTATGATAAAGTTGTAAGGATCGTCACCATACTTAAGGTTTTGACCTATGAACCTGTTCCACCCTCATTGATAAACAAAGTAAGAGCCTACGGAATATCAGACCAGCTGTGTGGCTGGATTGAAGAGTTTTTAGCTAACAGAACACAGCATGTTGTTCTCAATGGAGAGACGTCTACAGACGTTAAAGTAACCTCTGGCGTGCCACAGGGGAGTGTTATGGGACCATTGCTTTTCACACTATATATAAATGACCTAGTAGATAGTGTCGGAAGTTCCATGCGGCTTTTCGCGGATGATGCTGTAGTATACAGAGAAGTTGAATCATTAGAAAATTGCAGCGAAATGCAGGAAGATCTGCAGCGGATAGGCACTTGGTGCAAGGAGTGGCAACTGACCATTAACATAGACAAATGTAACGTATTGCGAATACATAGAAAGAAGGATCCTTTATTGTATGATTATATGATAGCGGAACAAATACTGATAGCACTTACTTGTGTAAAATATCTGGGAGTATGCGTACGGAACGATTTGAAGTGGAATGATCATATAAAATTAATTGTTGGTAAGGCAGGTACCAGGTTGAGATTCATTGGGAGAGTCCTTAGAAAATGTAGTTCATCAACAAAGGAGGGAGCTTACAAAACACTCGTTCGACCTATACTTGAGTATTGCTCATTAGTGTGGGATCCGTACCAGGTCGGGTTGACAGAGAAGATAGAGAAGATCCAAAGAAGAGCGGTGCGTTTCGTCACAGGGTTATTTGGTAAGCGTGATAGCGTTACGGAGATGTTTAGCAACCTCAAGTGGCACACTTTGCAAGAGAGGCGCTCTGCATCGAGAGGGTGCGTTTCTGGATGAGGTATCGAATATATTGCTTCCCCCTACTTATACCTCCCGAGGAGGTCACGAATGTAAAATTAGAGAGATTCGAGCGCGCAAGGAGACTTTCCGGCAGTCGTTCTTCCCGCGAACCATACGCGACTGGAACAGGAAATGGAGGTAATGACAGTGGCACGTAAAGTGCCCTCCACCACACACAGTTGGGTGGCTTGCGGGGTATAATGGTAGATGTAGATTAATGTCGTCCCCACTGGTGAGGCGTTTCTTCATCATTTTGGTTTAATACGTCAGCAAAATCCTTGGAAAAGCTGTAAGAAGGATTAGTAAAATTTAATATAACACAGAAGTGGACAGTTACACTTGATAGCAGCTACCTAAGAGAACTAAAATTGGTGTTTCATCGACCCGAGTGGATGAAAGGTAAATAACGCCTGCTTGAGTACGTTTGGACCATGAAATGAGATGCCAACAATGTAGTCAATTTTCACTCGTACTTTTTATTGTTTCATTTGCCGTACAGTGAGATGTTAAAGGCTCTGTGTGCAGCACGATCAGAAACAAGTTTCACTGCAATCGACTCAAGGGTCATGGACAAACTACGATAATGCCCTCCGCAAACACGTCCTGTCTCGGTACGAGCGCGATGCGTGATTTTGTTGCGTGTGAGCATATGGAGATGCCGTTCCTTTCGAAACGGCGTGGCCCCGGTGAGCGGTCGGTGGGAGAGGTGAGGGCGAGCCGGGCGTGGTAGATGCGAACCAGATCTGCTTGCGTCACAGCCACGCCGGGACGTCTTCGGCGCGTCCTCCACGCCTGGAGGGGGCAGCCGCTGCGCGCTATAAATCGAGGGACGGCCGCTGCTGCGGTCAGTCGACCAGGGGCCGCCTCCTCCACATCTGCTCTCAGCTGACATGGCTCTTCAGGTGAGGCGGGCAGTCGGGATCTCTGACATGGATGAGAGCTCGGTAGAGCTGGGGCAGGGGTTAGAAAACACAGGCCATAAGTACAGGGGTCAGTACGCGTAGCTTGGAATGATAACGATGGTTGGTCTTTTCTCCATTGTAGACGAGTTCCAAATGAGGGATACTATGTTAAAAACCATACTGCACCCACCTTTATATATGAACTGTACGCCTCTGAAACGGGTCTACATTTTCGAAAAGTCTTTGGTACTAAAACAACCAAAGAATCATTTCAGTAATGACCTCTCCTGTGTAAGATAAGTAAAAGAATCTGAATGTCACTTCTTTCGACTTGACATTATCTGCATGGCAATATCACTGATTATTCATTTAAGCAGCTTCTCATTTCGCCACACGAAACTGAGTCGACTTAGTTCCACGACTTTTCACCGCAATCTAGGCATCACCTGCATCTACATTTACATATATGGTGCGAGTAAGCTGCCCTAGCTGCTGGGTTTTATGCAGCCCACGACTCCTTCGGATACCACGCACAAGATTTTCGTACTCTCTCGCTCGTTATGTAAAAACTATTTGTCCTGAAAATTAACGAAAAACACTCTTTGGGGGAAATTTTTAAAGTGTTTAATTTTATACTGGGATACGTTTTTGCTTCACTCCACGGTTTTCGAGTCATCCAAGAAAAACGCGTTTGAGCGTCACTTTTGTACGTTTTTCTTGAATAATTTGAAAACTACAGCCTCTAGCGATAACGCATCCCAGTATAAAACTTAACTGCAAAAACGTCTTGTTTACTTTTTTCTGTAGAAATAACAGTCGCCAGTAGCCATCGAGAGAAAACAAAAATATTGCGTGTCGTATTTGAAGGCTGTATGGGTTGCGTAAAACCCAGCAGTAGGGGTAGCTGAGTCATCTGTATATGTTGGAACCACTGTGAAGTGCATGGTACAGTGCACTATTTATAAGGATTTCCTATCGCTCTCTTCGCCTATTTAGTGAGGTAAGAATGATTGCTTAAATGTCACCTATACTTGCGGCCCCTACAGGAGTTATACGGATGGTTTGTAGTATATTCCTTCATCATGGTTACGAGTAATGACACAGTAGTTCGCGGCATTAGCCATTAGCCCACGAAGATGCTGCTTATATACGAAAATATGGAAACGGAAACACAATCTTACTTCTACCACGTTGCTGTGTTAGGTTAACTATATTTATCAAATAAGAGATCAAAGTAATATACTTGTGTTCTG
Source organism: Schistocerca serialis cubense (assembly GCF_023864345.2). Lineage (NCBI taxonomy): Eukaryota > Metazoa > Arthropoda > Insecta > Orthoptera > Acrididae > Schistocerca > Schistocerca serialis. The sequence continues at coordinate 711,296,742 of NC_064638.1, forward strand.
TGGATGGTGCTTAACCATTTGACGTATGTGTTTTCGTATCGACGAATTATTCACAATAAAACATGTTTTCCAAGTATGAAGGGTCTTCATATTGTAAAATAATTGTCATTGAATAAAAAATAGTTTACCATATGACGCGCTTGCATACCCAGAGAACTTTTATTTTAATGGACTCTGGTCGCAGAAACTTATGCAATTATATTCGTAAATAGTTCTCTTACTTATCTCAACAATGCGACAACACCAAGAAGGGAGGTCGCAAGGGGAGAAATCTATCGCAGTGGAATGTGGCAGCAACTAGTGTCGAAAGGACGGTGCAAGTTTTCATTCTAGGTCACTTTTATTTTTTAAAGTTTTTACTGCAGAGACATCATTTCATTGCAAATGTCTTTCATTACTCAGCATGTTGTATATGCTCTTCTCCACCAACGGGTCATCCACCAACAATCATTCATTTCCGCCTTTACCATCTTCACCATTTGGACCCTCTCATGTTTGCATGATGAATCCATGAACTGCTGCGCCTGTGCATTCCACAGCCTGTGGAGCCTATGTATCTTCCTACTTATTCGACTAAGTTGACAGTAATACTGTTAATAAGTTTTATCTCATCCGCTACAGACATATACAACCAGAAATGTGGCTTAAGCTCGCCCGGCTAGCAGCGCGGTCTAATGCGCTGCTTCCCGTGCGGGAAGGCGTGTCGGTCCCCGGCACGAATTCGCCTGGAGGATTAGTGTCGAGGTCCGGTGTGCCGGCCAGCCTGTGGATGGTTTTCAAGGCGGTTTTCCATCTGCCTTGGCGAATGCAGGCTGGTTCCCCTTATTCCGCCTCAGTTGCACTATGTCGGCGATTGCTGCACAAACACTGTTTCTACGTACATAGACACCATAATTTCTCTACCACGCAAACATTTGGGGTTACACTCGTCTGGTATGAGACGTTCCCGGGAGGGGAGGGAGGGGGGGGGGGGGTCCACTGGGGGTCGAACTGCGCAATAATCCTGGGTTCGGTGTGGGGTGGTGGTAAGGTGGGTGGGCTGCTGTGGTCTGTTGTGCGGTTGTGAACCACTGAGGGCTACGGCGGGACGAAGCCTCGCCGTCGTTACTAGGTCCCCTACTCGATACACAATACACACACAATACGGCTCAATCATTCCTTAAACCCTTCGCGTTCTCATGAAGTCTAAATCCAAAGTCTCTCGCTTGTACATCTGTCGGGTGTACATCTTCCGCATAAAACGAGTCGTATTGGAGCACCTATTGACATGTCTATTGATTAGCTAAAGATTTTCCTAAATAACATTCTCTTTCCTCGATTTTGCTAATTCTGCGTATTGTCATCCTATGACGACTTCATTACCAGGATTATTTCGTAAATTGTATTTAGAAGGTTGCATCTTTCAGAAAGGAGAAAACTTTCATCCCCAAGAAACATCATGCCTGCCTCTGTAACCGAGGTCACTAATGCTCGCTTGTGCGTAGACATGTTACTCGAAGGCAACCAGTTCTAACCTTGCTCGCGAAAAAGAGAGATGAATTGGAGGGATACAGTCCATGATCAAGAAACTCTGATCCCAATGTTCTGAGATGAAATTCAACCTCTGACCGCTGACTCATGGAATGATGACACTGCTGGAAGTTATGATTCTGTCGGATTGGGACGCTAAGCCCGTCGGCACTCTATGTGCCATTCGAGAGGAACTGGTTATGGGGTGACACCTGGTTTCACCCCCTGTCCTCTCTCTGAACGTCATCAACAATACAAACATGGCACTTAATTCTACGAGCACTCATCATAGCCACCTGCACTCGATAGATACACATGTCACATACGAATGTCTATGAATAAAGTAAAGATCTCCAGTTAGGCCACCTACGCATGACAGATACAGGTACCACATTTTATGAATGGAAGTAGCCATTGTGTATGAAGACAGTAAACCTCTCAAATTACTTAATGAAATCATCTTCTCTTCCATATATTCTTTAATTTTTAAATTTATCAATTTCGATTACTAAAATTTTCCTGTTACTATATGCCTTTTAGATCTACATATACATCTATACTTTGCAAACCGCTGTGAATTGCATGGCAGAGGGTACGTCCCATTGTACCAGTTATTTGGATATTTTTCCCATTCCATTCACGTACGACGCGCAGGAAGAAAGATTGTTTAAACGCCTCCGTGCATGCTAATCGTGTACTTTAATCTAATTTTATCCTTACGAACCCTATTGGAGTGGTACGTAAGAGGTTGTAGTACATTCCTAGAGTCTTTATTTAAAGCCGGTTCTTGAAACTTTGTGAATAGACTTTCTAGAGATAGTTTACGTTTATCTTCAAGAATCTGATCGTTCAGCAGTTTCATCATCTTTTGTGATACTCTCCTGCGATCTAAAGAAAGTTGAGTCCATTCTTGCTGCTCTTTTCTGTATGGTTCAACAACTTTTGTTAGTTGTATTTGGTATGGGTCCCACACAGTGTAGCAGCATTCTAGGGCATGTCACGCAAGTGATTTGTAAACAGTCTCCTTTGTAGACTGATTGCATTTTCCCAGTATTCTATCAATAAACCGAAGTCTACCACCTGCTTTACTCACGAATAAGCCTATGTGATCATTTCATTTCATATCTCCACAATGTGTTATTTGGATGAGTCGGCCAATTCCATCTGCGAGTTACTGATATTACAATCATATGATACTATGTTTTTTCGTTTTCTGAAGTACTCGGTTTTACATTTCTTAACATTAAAGGAAGTTACCAATCTTTGAATCTACTATTGTCTTAGAGACATCTGAATGCTTCACGCATTTAATCTCTGCGTCAGCAGAACCACATACGATCTGCCTCCATTTATGGGAAACTTGCGAACTTCATGTCTGCAGAGCAGGATAAGTAGCATCCAACAAACAGATTCCGAGAGACAAATGCAAATATTCCCCATATTCTTTTTTTTTCTATCAGTAGCAGAGATTTCACGAATTTTGGAACTTACCGTGAGAGTTAAATGAATCTGTTGATCTCTTGAAATTGACCTTAGAGTCTTAAGTCAGTTGCCTATGAAAGACCTGTAGACGTTTCGCTGACAGTTACAGCCAGATAAAGGAAAATTGATGTAATTTAAGAATTTCACAAAATGGGAGAGTTACACAATACACACGACACAATATTGACATCAGCGTATGCACATATCATTCCTTCCTACATTTTAATATGATAACGAAACACCTTTCCGTCCATATGCGTTGAAGAATCCATGATGCATATCTTTTATTTCAGGAAACATGGATGGAGGTAGTCTCTGTCAAGGTGCTATTCTTTCAGACCTTTAAGATACTCTAAATCTACAATTTCTGTTCACATCCATAGAATGAGTACTTTTTACCTCTATTAACTTTTTCACACTTTCTACCTATTTTTCTTCCTCTACGTATCTCTCTGTAGGTTTTCACACAGTAATCGCAGACGATAGACTTGCCAATAATCAACATTCTGTTGTATCACCAGTGTCAGATCACATACAGCAGAGTGTTTATGAAATATATTTCGCCGTCGTTGCAGATTGTGTTGTGCGCATGCGCGCTGCTGGGCGCGGCCAGTGCGGGCTACCTGGGCTCTCCCGCCGTCTCCTACTCGGCGGCTCCCGCCCTGCGAGGCGGCCTTCCTTACAACGCCCGACTGGGAGTCGCTGGTAAGCAGTTTGACATGAGCATCACTAGAATTATGCCTATATGTTCCAGATAAATGGCCTGACATAACTCAGTTATGATTTTGTCTTTGGTGCTGATGCCATTTTTAGCAGCATTGTGTTTTGGAACCGTGGAAAACGGAAACATACCACACACATGCGTTACTAAATGTACATCAGTTCCATTTATCATACTCTTAGTTCAGTGTTGTTGCTGATATCTAGTACTCATCTTCTATTTTATATCCGAATTTTCATCAGAAAAGAAAACGTTATTATGGTTCATCAACGAATGGGTTGTAGCACGCAAGTACTATGTCCCACAAAGTCTCCTCCCTAGGTAAAAAAGAGTGTTATTTAACAAGTTACATTTTTGTATTAAATCAGAGGATATTGTCCTCTGATTAGGTCGAGTCTAAAAAAAAATAAAAAAAAAAAAAAAAGCTGTGTGATCACATTACACATTCAAAAGAGGAACACACCTATCCTTCATGAAAACTGTGTATATTAAGAATTTAGAAATTCCTTTTGATGAATTATTGGGCCTGTAAAAGAATAAATATTGTTATCTAGAATAATAAAAGGGTGCATAGTACTGTAATACATCTTGGGAAGTACTTTCTTACAAGTTGGAACATACGGAGGACTACAGCATTTCTTCTGAGACAGGAATTTATGATTATGGATATTCTCATACACCTGTTAATTTGAGCTCATCGTCACAGAATTAGCTATTAAAACAATTAACTGTTTGCGTTCTTACTTGTATCACTTTGCTGTCAGAATTTAATCTACAAAAAACATTATCTCTAACAATTTTTTTCTTTTAATTGTACACAGAATAACTCTCAGAATGATAAGGTATTAGAAAAACAATAGAGCACAAAAGTATATGCAAAATATTGTAGCAAAAGAAAACGAGGGGTTAATAGGCAATACGCTAACAATGTCAACGAAATTTAAAGAGTAACAGACGACTTAAGTTGTTGGGGCAGTCAAAGGTCAGAAAGTGTTTGTCATTAGCATGTGTACTTCTGCAAAGATGAAGAGTATTAGCGTAAGTCAGGAAGAGCTGTAAGATAGAATAAGATTCTTGAGAGATTAATATCAAAACAGACAACTTATTTTTCTGTTGCCACTATATATTTTGAAGATACGCTATTAGTAAAATGCAGGAGAGAATGTGTGGTACGTATTGAGGAATTTAGACAGTTACTACTTAAAGGTGCGGAGGAATACCTGCATGCACTTTGTTGCATTTATGGATTATAGGATTATATGTCTCATTTGGTCAGAATACCTCATGCTGCAAAATACTAACGCGAATTATTTACAGGTGAATGGAAAAACTAGTAGAACCCGACCTCGGGGAAGATCAGTTTGGATTCCGTAAAAATATTGGAACACGTGAGGCAATACTGACCTTACGATTTATCTTAGAAACTAGATTAAGGAAAGGCGAACCTACGTTTCTAGCATTTGTAGACTTAGAGAAAGCGTTTGACAATTTTGACTGGAATACTCCCTTTCAAATTCTGAAGGTGGCCGGGGTAAAATACAGGGAGCGAAAGTCTATTTACGATTTGTACAGAAACCAAATGGCAGTTATAAGAATCGAGGGGCATGAAAGGGAAGCAGTTGTTGGGAAGGGAGTGAGACAGGGTTGTAGCCTGTCCCCGATGTTATTCAATCTGTATATTGAGCAAGCAGTGAAGGAAACAAAAGAAAAATTCGGAGTAGGTACTAAAATCCATGGAGATGAAATAAAAACTTTGAGGTTTGCCGATGACATTGTAATTCTGTCAGAGACAGCAAAGGACTAGGAAGAGTAGTTGAACGGAGTGGATAGTGTCTTGAAGGGAGGATATAAGATGGACATCAACAAAAGGAAAACGACGATAATGGAATGTAGTCGAATTAAGTCAGGTGATGCTGAGGGAATTAGATTAGGAAATGAGACACTTAAAGTAGTAAAGGAGTTTTGCTATTTGTGGAGCAAAATAACTGATGACTGTCGAAGTAGAGTGGATATAAAATGTAGACTGGCAATGGCAAGGAAAGCGTTTCTGAAGAAGAGAAATTTGTTAACATCGAGTATAGATTTAAGTGTCAGGATGTCGCTTTTGAAAGTATTTGTTTGGAGTGTGACCTTGTATGGAAGTGAAACGTGGACGATAAATAGTTTAGACAAGAAGAGAATAGAAACTTTCGAAATGTGGTGCTACAGAAGAATGCTGAAGATTAGATGGGTAGATCACATAACTAATGAGGAGGTACTGAATAGGATTGCGGAGAAGAGACGTTTTTGGCACAACTTGACTGGAAGAAGGGATCGGCTGGTAGGACATGTTCTGAGGCATCAAGGGATCACCAATTTAGTGTTGAAGGGCAGAGTGGAGGGTAAAAATCATAGAGGGAGACCAAGAGATGAATACACCAAGCAGATTCAGAAGGATGTAGGTTGCAGTAGATACTGGGAGATGAAGAGGCTTGCACAGGATAGAGTAGCATGGAAAGCTGCACCAAACCAGTCTCAGGACTGAAGACCACAACACCAACAACAACAACAACAACCTCATGCTTTTAAACTTGGGTTCTCATATATGCTTAACAGACTATACAGTTCAGGGAATTCAGTATTTTAATATAACATCAACCCAGCACAACCAGTAGCAATAAGTGAACTGAAAACCATAAAAAAGTTCTGCGTTACACACATGTATGCTTTTATGACCAGGTGTTCCAGTGGGTGCTGGTGTGGCTGGTCCTGCTGCAGCTGCAGCTGCTGCTGCTGCCGCCGCCGCTGCTGCCAGGGCTAGGCTGTCTGGTGCTGCACTGAGCGGGTACACACCTGGCTATGCTGGTATTGCCCCTGGCTATAATGGTATCGCTGCAGGCTACGCTGGAGTCGCCCCTGGTTATGCGGGAGTAGCCCCTGGCTATACTGGTCTGGGTGCAGCACGTTACGCTGGTCTCGGTGCAGCACGCTACGCCGGTCTGGACCGCCTGGCCGGTGGGCTGCCCGCCGAGCTGGCTGACCCGTACTACGACCCCAACCCGCAGTACAGCTTCAGCTACAGCGTCAGCGACGCCCTGACCGGCGACGCCAAGCAGCAGCAGGAGAGCCGCAGCGGCGACGTGGTCGAGGGCAGCTACAGCCTGGTCGAGCCCGACGGCAGCGTCCGCACTGTGGACTACACGGCCGCCCCTGGCGTCGGTTTTAACGCCGTGGTCTCCAAGAGCGCCGCTCCTCCTGGATCGCCTGCTGCTGCCGCTGCAGCCACTGCGGCCGCCGCAGCCGCCGCCTCCGCCAGGGCTGCCCTCGCAGGTAACTGTCTAGATTTTCATAGTGTAATGGTACATGTCACAGATTTTCTCAAAATCTTGAGCTCTGCAACATTCTCTACACTTAATTGCTGATTTTGGTGACAAGAGCCTTAGAAAATTAGTTTACTTCATATATGTTCATTCTTTGATGTCATTACGGAATTGAATTAAAAATAATCTTGGCTGTAATAAAATATTTATTGACAAGGGTGATCGAGCCTGGTCAAAATGTGACCCGCTTCAGACAGTATTTTACATGGTGGTAGGCAGTGGTAGTGAATGGGGCAAGTATCGTGCAGTAACTGTGATCAGTTGACATTTGTAGTTCCAGAAGGAATGTTCTCAAAAATTGTTCATAGGTGATAACTTTCTAGGGCAGTTCCACACATAGACACAAATGTACTGTAAAAATATTTGGGCTCCATTCAAGAACTACACGCAGGCAGCTGTTTAAAGAATTAGGCATGCTACCAATACATTTACTTTGTCAATGTCTTTTATGAAGAATCAACCATGACCCGTTAATAACAACAGCATTCATAACATAAATAGGCTCCACAATCAATAGCCTAACATATTTCTGAATAGAGGAAGTAGTCTACCTCCATTCTGAATGAATGAAATTTTCAAAAACAGTTTGAAACAATTTCTACTTCACGGCTTCTGTACACCATATGAGCTTGTCAGTAGATAGTATGGGTCACATCTCTCAGATGTGTTGCAGCTTATTATTAAACCAAAAGTAGAGTTATCTTAGCGATCACATAGAAAATTTTTCTCATCTTTAAACATACTGGCATGTCCCATATTAATGGTAGTTTTCACAAGTATGATCCATGAAACATTCAAAAACTAACCTCAAAATAAAACAGAATCCTTGATAGTAGTGTGGGAGTTGTGTAGTATTGGGAACAGTACAGAAACCCTTTAGTACAGTCTTAGATTCATTCAGCTTCATTCAAATTCATTCATCTGTCTATCTATATACTAAGACATTTCTAGTATGAAATTGTTTTGTGTGGGGCGCTGCAACGAGCAACTGTTCTGTACAATTATGTCTTCATTTGGTACTAAGGACTGTGGAATGAAGGAAAGTCTGAGTGAAAATTCTGTGACGTCACATCATAAGAGGCATTTGAGATATAACCCAGGACATCGGTGCTTAGTCTGACTGAAAGAAATAGCAGAGTGCCACCTCTTCTCCCTTTGTGGACTATTTACTTCTTACACCAGTAGTCATCGAACTGTGTTCCTCTGGATCAACTGTCACGACACTAACTCGTATCGTGATCTTGACTACAAGGAACGAAAGTGTACTACACAGTTGTTACAGTATTTTTTAAAGGGTATAGTGTCACTGATAAAATGGTACCCGACATAGTTCTGTAGGTTTTCGGGGTTATTGTCATTGAAGGTAAAATCTGAGCGATTAGGTCACGTCACTTCTTTTTACAAACCTCATCCTCTCTGGGATCCTCCTCATGATACTTTTAGTGTGCACAGGCAGCTGAATACAGCATATTAATGCTATTGCAGCCTCCTTGTCGCGTGTAACTGTTTGTAATAGCTAATATTGTGAAAAATTTGCTGTCGAAATACTTATGTAAGCTGTGTTTCAGTGTTCATTTGATCCACGTACCTAGTATAGAATAAGCACGCAATTCAACACATATTGTTTAGAATCACCTTGCTTTCTCGGGAGCAGTGAATCCTTGCTGTAGTACCCGTGTCTTTCTAACTTTCTGCACTTTGTTTCAGCTGGCAGAGTGCCCGGTGCTGGTGGATACCCACTGAACCCAGCGGCCGCTGCTGGAGTCTACGGAGCGCCCCTGAAGACCGCACATGCTGCCCTCGCCACACCACATGCAAAGGTCCACTACTAGACGCAGTCTGACTCTCGCCTCCTGTAAATAGCTACCAACGTGTAGCAAAAGCAAATGACAAATGTAAATAAAAGGCTAGTTTTCATTAAATTTTGTGTCTTTACTGCAATTATGCTTCATACCTCTTATATATACGAACTCTCCTAATATTCTCTCCAACCACCGTTTAGGTTGATGTATTGAGAAATAACTCATACACAGAGAAATCTCTTGCTACAGGTGATAAATTAGCTCAGACCTACAGCTTGCTTTAAAAAGTGGATCTGCTAGATCCCTTATAAAATAAGATATATCTCTCCAAAAATCGAGGCTAAATGTGATATATACACACATGAATAGTGGATAAGAAGAGTGCTGCTAATACAACTACGTCACCTACTGCAAAAGAAAATGCAAGTGATCGACATCGAAGTAAATTGGATGCGATTCCCAGTGAAACTATTTCCTAAAGGTAATATCTCTGCTGTGGTGTTGACGTCATAAATTTTTGTACAATGTCGTTGTAAAAAATTGATGTGGGATATTTTAGCCCTCATGAATATACACTGCCTGATAAAAAAAGCGAAGTACCCTGGTTGTATCTCAATGTGACTTCTTACATGTACTCACCATCGGCTGGTATTTAAGACACTCCACATCTGTCCATATCGCAGAAGATACAACGTCATACCGATAAGTGGGCTCATTTGCCAAGTTTTTTTTATAAATTTAACTCCACTTTGTGTTCACTGAAATAACAGCACATAGCCTCCCAACACGTCGAGTTTCATTTCCTTTCTTCCCCCTTCCTCTATGCATTGCTTTTTTTGTATCAATGTTACGACGGTAGACCGCTGTGGAACGTCTACAAACCATGACCAGGCCCGTGAACGCTTTCGGACTCTCTGGCTACGATTGCGTACATTAACTTTTACTGTGTGTTAGCTTCAACAGAAGTATTTTTTCCCGATGGGAGCCTGAGGTACATATTTGTGAATGTTCAACGTTGTCATCATGTGCAATTACTGTCAACTGTTGGACATCACTACAAAGCAGCAGTGCGCAGCAGCTCGTGACCACCAGAATTCATGGATGTGGTTGGTTCGCTATATTCCACAGCATAATTGACACTGTTATTCTTATTTTGGATGTTAATTATTGAATGGTCATTACACTGTTTATCACAACAGACAATATTTCATAATTAGTTATTTTAGTACATAAAATGAAACCAAGTGCAAAAAGTATATTTTGAAATCGTTAAAAATCACCTAAGAGCATAACCATATAAAGAAAGATGGTCCTTCATCGAGAAAAAAATTCGGGGCTGAAAGGGTTAAGCGGATTTTGTTCCAGTGACCATCGAGATTTGAACAAGTAATTACAAAAAGTCCGACAGACTGCTCACAAGAAAGTTATGGTACCGTGTAGAAGTCACAGAAAACTAGATCCCAAAGTGCTTATAACAAATTAGCAACATCTCAACAGCTACCAAGATCTCGTATATTTATTTCCTGCGCTGTGGTTCAATATTATAAGAAGCTTAAGCTGAATTACACAAGTTAAGTCTCTGCGATATCCTTGTTCATAGTTTCCCCAAGCCATGGCAACTACTGCTGGATTTCTAGCCATGACACTTCGCACAGAAAGATGTAAGGCTAAGGGCATTGTTCTTCGGTTGGTAACCAACTAGCGGCCAATTCTGTCTTCGTATGGATAGTGTTAACTCTCTGCGGCTGGACGACTTTTCTGGCGTAGCAATAATACAGCTAGTTAAATGTTCCACAGATAACTTGACCGATTCTTTCATCAACAATATGCGGAGCGAGTCAGTACACATTAATGAACACATTACAATTTTTTGTCCTACTGATGTAACTGCACTATTTTTCGGTCCAGTCACATCAACTTGGCCACTGCCGATGTTCGATGTCAACGTGCAATGTCCACTCACAGATCGGAGGTGGCGGCACTAACTGTGGAGGTTATGTAACGCGTATCGGTGGGAAGGGGGGGGGGGGGGAGTACGGCAAATAGCGCAGTTGTTGGCGTAATCCGGAAACGGAATGATTTACATGACGTCCGAAATGGCATTATCATTGACTGTCGGCCCTGTGGTGCAAGCATTTCCGAAGCGACTAACTGAGTAAACGGTTCGGATGCCGCTGCGATTAAACTATACCGTGCATGGCAAAATGGCTCTATCCAAAACCGGCGATGAGGCAAGTGTGGTGCACCACGAACCATGGATGACAGCGGTAACGACGGCTGTGCACATGTGTAGGGGGAATAGGTAGGCAATGTGGACCAGCTGACCGCTCAGGCGAAACAATGGCTACCAACAGTCCCTCCTGAACGATCGCCCAGTGAACATTGCTGAGTGTGGGCCCCAGCAACGGGCGTCTGGTTGATGTACTCATGTAGAATGCTGTTCATCGGTGTCGAAGGCTGGAATTTGCACACCATTACAGCAACTAGACGTCCACTGAGTGGCGACACGTGGCTAGTTCAGATGAATCACGTTTTGTACTCCCCCAGGCAGACGATCGTTGGTGTACAAGGCATTGCAAAAATTGTAGGAAGGGCCAAGGTCGGAGGAAGGTGCGTTACAGTCTGGGGATTGTTTTAGTGGTATTCCCTGCGTGACCTCATCATTCTGGAAGGAACACTGCATCAACACCAATATGTATCTCTCCTTGGGCACCATGTCCACCCTTATATGCAGTTCGTTTTTCCTCTGCACGATGACATCTACCAGCAGGACAATGCGACGTGTCACACAGTTCACAGTGTACGTCCGTAGTTCAAAGAGTAACAAGATGAGTTTACCGTACTCCCCTGGCCACCAAACACCCCATATTTAAATCCAATCGAGAATCTGTGTGGCCACTTTGATCGTCCTGTCGCGTCAGGGATCCCCAACTGAGAAAATTCGTGCAGCCGCCCACGCCACTGGAGTCGGCGTGGCTCCACATCCCTGTCGGTACGTTTCAGAACCTTATTGACTCTCTTCCTACGATGCAAAAGTTGACTCTTCAGGCTTTTGCCAGGAGCTCTCATTAGTGTGACTGGACCGCATAAATTATATCCACAAACCTTCGTCGAGAATCAGTCTGTTAGTGCAAAGCACATCAGGATCTCGACTGTAGTTGCTGAGATGAGCCTTCGCAAACAGACAGAAAAACGTGGCGAGGGACTTTAATTTATAATGTGTATAGATCACTTGGGCAAAGGCCTTGCTGCAGTGTATACACCGGTTCCCGTGAGATCACCGAAGTTAAGCGCTGTCGGGCGTGGCCATGCACTGTTGCCCTTTTTCGGGGTGCACTCTACCTCGCGATGCCAATTGAGGAGCTACTCGACCGAATAGTAGCGGCTCCGGTCAAAGAAAACCATCATAACGACCGGGAGAGCGGTGTGCTGACCACACCCCCCTCCTATCCGCATCCTCGCCTGAGGATGCCACGGCGGTCGGATGGTCCCGATGGGCCACTTGTGGCCTGAAGACGGAGTACTGCTATAGATCACTTGCTCAAACACGTCCGCGCAGAACACACTGCTCAAATCCAAGGACTTCATATGCTAATGTTGCTGAAATCATCATACGGGGCCCAGGTGTCTATTTAAATGGTAAATGGACATTAGTTAGTTATCTGAAAAAGAATCCAGTGTTCTTAATAATGATATTTGTTCACACTAATATTGTACACGATTCATACAACCAGCGTGATAAACAAGTTTCCAATAATAGTAATTATCTGCTACTAGCTTGTCTCACACAATTAGCTGACGTAGTCCCACCGTCTTACACAATTATGTGCGAATGCCAGACTGTGAACACCACAACTCTCCACTGACAGTCATTCTGTTCCCTCACTGAGTTACTTTAAAATACGCTGCTACCTCACAGCGAACACAATACAAATATTGTGCAGCTGTAGTCTAATCGTATTCGCAATTGCGTATTCATTTAAACCGTTTTGCACGGGTGTCGCTCGCTGCAGTGTCTGTACATCGTGTAACACACACACTGAAAATACTACTACAAATATTATGCTTTTAATAATAACAGCAATAATGATAAAGAGAGAACAACATACAAAGCAACAGTTTCTTTAGTATGACGACGAATTTTCCAAGACACTTGAACGTAAGGCGACGTATGTACGGAATCACAGATCTGTGGAATGAAATTTTGGGCTTTACTGAATCGCGTTACACCATGAGCTTTGAGAATATCTGGCGAAACTCATCTACCGAACTGCGTAGTGACTCCCGTGAAATTAATACATTCTGATGAAACATCTTTTGGCGACGTTTGACCCTTTTGTTACGGCACATAGTACTGGCTTACAAGAATATATGAACACTTAATTTCTTGCTGGTGCAGGGAACGGCTGAAGAATGATTGGTGGGGACTCTCAAAATTGGAAATTGTTCGCTCATAATTTGTTAACGGATGATTATGAAGCGCCCTAATCGGAATCTTGAAATAGCTGTTCACAGATTATTTGAAAAGGAAGTTGAGCTGTATCGGTGCGTCATTTACAATATTCCTGCATTTAAAATATATTTAGAGCGAAAAGCAAACAGATTCCATTTTCTTCTGGCGATATTTATCCACTACTAACGGATTTTGACTTATTAGGCCATCGTCTAGTCTGCAATACTTCATTACATGAGCTTCACGTAACTAGGATAATAGTTGCTCTCATGTAACCTTAGAAGTTGTGGTTTTGACCCAACAACTTGTAAAAGAAAAGTCTTAACTTATTACATTAGAGTAGTGGCGGTGCAGTTATTGTATATATCCTGCGGCAAATTGATAGGAATACAGCACTGTCTACCTCTGCTACAGAACGAGGTGTCGCTGTAGTGATACTTTGGACTCGTATTCGGGAGGAGTACGGTTTAAATCCCCGTCCGGTCACAAACGTTTAGGTTTTCTGTGATTTCCTAAAACCACTGCACGCAAATGCCGGGATCGTTCCTTTCCATAGTCCACGCTTATGCTCTGTCATTAATCGCCTCGTCGTCCATGGGACTTAAAATCCGAATCTTCCTTTAATTGGCTCTCAAAACAAAGCTTATTAACAGAACGTAAGTGCAGCATACCTTCATGAAAACTCGACACTTCATGTTCTATTTACAGCAATACATAGTCACATTTATGGCACTGAGTGGCAACATAGATAAAACTTTCTGAGACCATTACCCCCGAGTGCAACATTAGTGCTTAGCTAAACTTTACAATACAAAGAAACTGAAAAATTTTATTCTTAAAATCGCGAAAGATATATTTAGTTCTTATAGGTATTTTATTAAATCACTATCCAATGAGTCAAAGAGACACTCGGCACTCCTTATTTCTATCAATTTTTTAAGTACAGAATGATGAAATAATTCTCTGTACATAACGAATGCTTCGTTCAACTCCTAATTACCTAAATTGAGGATTGAACTTACTACAATCCATCCTCTGCACCATTCCTGTCCCCAGAGACACTTGTTTTACCTGCATGCTGCACCCTAATTTATAATGAACCAAGTTAAAATATGCGCAATATCCCTACTGTTCGTAAACCACATGATATCTTGACTTCTACTTCTGAAATGTCAGAAACTGGAAGACCTAAGGTTGCCAGTGGTTTGTACATGACTGCTACCACTAACAATAATATTTTTTTTATTTTTGTTTGCTTACTTACTTTTTTCAGTCATCAGTCTTCTGACTGGTTCGATGCTGCCCGCCAAAAATTGCTGTAGTGTGTAAATCTTTTCATCTCAGAGTAGCGCTTGCAAACTTTGTCTTCAATTACTTGCTGGATGTATTTCAATTGCCGTTTTCCTTTACAGTTTTTAACCCCCACCAGTTATTGTCCCTTCTTCTTCTTCTTAGTGTTTTCCATGTATTCCTTTCCTTGTCGATCCTGTGAAGAACCTCCTCATTCCTTACCTTATCAGTCCATCTAACTTTTAGTATTCTTCTGTAGCACCACATCTCAAATGCATCCACTCTCTTCTGTTGTCCATGTTTCACTCTATGCAATGCTGTGTCCCAAACGTACCTCTCAGAAATTTGTTACTCGAGTTAAGGCCTATGTCAGGTTTCAGTAGACTTCTGTTAGCCAGCGATACCCTTTTTGCCAGTGCTAGTCTTTTTTTTATGTCCACCTTGTTCGGTTCATCATGTGTTATTTAGCTGCTTAGGAAAGAATTTCTTAGTTTCATATGCTTCGTGATCACTAATTCTGATGTCAAGTTTCTCGATATATTCATTTCTGCTACTTCTCATTACTTTCGTATTTCTTAGGTTTCCTCTCTATCCGCATTCCGTACTCATTAGACTGTTCATTCCATTCAACAGATCCTATAATTCTTCTGCATCACAAAACAAGATGTGGAAGGCGCCTTCCACATCGCTGGCAACGGGTTCTACACAACGCTGGTGTCTACTTTGAAGGACAGTAGCAGGTGCAAACATGTAACTCTTTTGTATATGTGTGAATAACTACTTGCCACTATTTAAGTTCCAACCCTCGCATTAGTGATCAATTTTATCAACACACATAACTGGAATAATTACTTCTTTCACGTAAGCTAAGAATGTCATAATCTCAGCATTAATGTTGTCGATCTTGGTTAGTTGTCGAATTTGATGAGAAGAACACTGTCACTGAACTGTCCACAGTAAAACACCCTGTGCCCCTGCTATTCATAACGAATCCTATTCCCGTTATACCATTTTCTGTTGCTGCTGATCTTACCCGTTACTTGTCTGGCCAGAAATCCTTGTCTTCATTCAATTTCACTTCAGTGACCATCACTGTTCCTAGATTGAGCCTTAGCATTTCCCGTTTCAGATTTTTTAGCTTCCCTACCAAGTTCAAAAGACTAACATTGCTCGACCCGACTCGTAAACCGTTACCTTTTCATTGGTTATTCAGTCTGTTTCTCATGCTCACTTTTTCTTTGGCAGTGCCCACACGGTGATTCGAATGTGGTACTAGCCAGGAATCTTTTCTCAATCGGGTTCGATTCCCGGCGGGGTCAGGGATTTTCTCTGCCTCGTGATGGCTGGGTGTTGTGTGCTGTCCTTAGGTTAGTTAGGTTTAAGTAGTTCTAAGTTCTAGGGGACTTATGACCACAGCAGTTGAGTCCCATAGTGCTCAGAGCCATTTGAACCATTTGAATCTTTTCTCAATGGAGATATCATCACCACACTTTCTCAATTACATGCCATATGTCCTGTGGGTACAGATTATGTGCCTTTAATGCAGTGATTTCCATTCTCTTCTGCATCATCATGCCGTTAATCATTGCTGATTCTTCCGTCTTTCGGGGGCAGTTTCCTACCCAAGGGAAAGAGAGTCCTTTGAACCTCGCTCCGCTCCTCCGCTTTCTTTGGCACGATGAGGATGACTTCTCATGTGGGAAACCTTCGTCCGCCGTTCCTAACCTTACTTGTTTTTTTATTTTTCAAAATTTGACTACTGGTGAGGTTCTAACCTAGGAAACACATTGTTTTGATTACTAGTAAAATCTAGACCAATGATAATAACAATCATGTATAGGTCCTACAGCAGCACAGTAGCCATTACATAGTTATTGTTGTATTGTGCTGTCAATTACTTCGTTTATTTGTTGCGAAATGGACAATAAATTAATTTCTGGTTCATTTCGGGAACTACCTAAAATTCGGAGAAGGCCTGTTAGGGAGTTACACGTGATGTATATGTCTCAGTTGTACTGTCGCAGATGTTTCGTACAAAATGCAAGACATGTGTACAATGAGTGGACTATATGAGGAAGCTATTGTTCATACGTTCCTTTCACAAGCCGAAACCATCACATTGTGTCCCAGGTTAATGCAAGTATTTAAAAAAGTTATTTATTGATACCTTATGTAATCAGTCTTACAGTCTTGCGAAAGAATGATAACAGTAAGATATTTTTAAAATTTTTTAGTTTCGTGACCAAAACACAATCGAACCCCTTTGTTTTTACGCCTCAGAAAATTAGATTTTACTCCTCAGTAGGTAATTACTCCTAGACTCGGTGTGGTAGAGATTGTGAATCCAAATATGTAATTCGATTTAAGGAGTACTTCTATTATAAGAGGCACTTGAGTTTAGGAATTAGATGCATTTAAACGTTTGGCCAGGGAAAAATGTAACGAGTCTATTTGTATGTGTTCCCATGATGGTGCTTTGCATAAGAGAGATTCAAAATGGCTCTGAGCGCTACGGGACTTAACACCTGAGGTCATCAGTCCCCTAGAACTTAGAACTACTTAAACCTAACTAACCTAAGGACATCACACACATCCATGCCAGAGGCAGGATTCGAACCTGCGACCGTAGCGGTCGCGCGTTTCCAGACTGAAGCGTTTAGAACCGCTAGGCCACAGCGGCCGCCCATAACAGAGGACTTAATAAGTAAAGCATAAGTGAAACTGAAGCATACTGCATTTTCCGATCAGCCAGTTCAATAATTTTTCACACTAGTCCCGAAACAGTTTATTTTGTTCTTCTCTACTGTATAAGGCATACATTTTAGTACATGCGTCTCATGGTCTCTAATTTCATACCCAATGTACGAGAAAGACAGAGACGGTATATCTATTATAAAGTAAAGTTCTTGTGATTGTACTGAAATACGTTCCTCTTTGAGAGGTCATTGTTTACATTGTCATTTTCCGCGTATATACACTCTCAACTTCTTTTTACCCACACAGGGTTGCCACACTATTGTAAGCAAAAGCCACTCACAGGCTGTACCGTATTTGACACATGACAAGCGTTGCGAGCACTCGATATGAAGCTTCTTGCTCCTTGTCTCTGGCAGGTTCGCTTTCTTGCTCATTAGCGGCTTTGTGGACGCTACGCAGTTCTCAGCTGACGATGACCTAATAAGCCAATAACTGCTTAGTAATGTAAAACTTTCAGTGGAAGTAAACACTATATTTTCTTGTGCCCCTTAAACGTTGCATACGAAATTCTTCTACCAAGAAATGATGGATTTTTCCATGAACGTAGAAAACCACATTCCTTGTCATATCCAAGCAAATTTAGTTATTTATCAAGGTGATGACCTAATATTAGACGCAACTCAGGCTGTATTTCAGAAGCTGAAAAAATAGCTTTCATGGAAATTTTATTGATTTCTTAATGCATGCAGTAATCTTTTATTCGGCACTCTGCGTACCATTCTACATCACAAATCCAGATATCAGCTGAAAGTAATTTTATAGTATGTGTTAGTTGTTTCAATAAAGGAGAAGTGGGAGCATCATGAACTGCTGATTAGTCCGCCTGATAAGAGCTCCAGAATAAAATGTGGAAACCGGATACAAGACGGACAAGGTTTTCCTAGCTAATGACTTCGAAGGACGGGCCTGGCCTCTGCTCTTGCGCCTCCTTAACGAAGACTAAATAGTAAGAGGTTATAACTAGTGTAAAATATTGTTAAAGATTAGATCAAATCAAGAAAAACTTCCTAGAGCCAACGTATGACGCCTTAATATTTTCTGTAGTTCGTCTAACTAAATTTCTAATTCAGCAACGAATTTAAAGCCGACGAGGTAAATACGAGAATCAATAGTGGTTGTGTATTGACTTGCTGTAACGTCCACTTTAAGTTAAATAATATTTATTGATTTAGATAGTGAGTTACTTGCGCTCTTATCCATTTGTTAAGATGTATTTGAAATACATTGCAAACTATATTGCTACAAAATTATAAAAATAGTGAGTAAACCTGTTGAAGTAATATATTCGCTGATTTCTGAAGTCATTTTATCCAGTGTAATATGATACTCCAATTGGGGTGGGGGGGGGACTATAACCCCATTGACCCCCCCCCCCCTTGCCCCTGGCAACGTTTTATTAAAATCAGTTTTTCACACTAGGAGACTTCTCTTGACCAGGAATGCCCTTTTTGCCAGTACTAGTCTGCTTTTTTAGTCCACCTTTCTCCATTTATCGTTGGTTGTTTTGCTTCCTAGGAAAGAATTCCTTAGCTTCATATACTTCGTGATCACTAATTCTGATGTAAAGTTTCTCAGTATTCTCATTTATGCTACTTCTCATTACTTCCGTCTTTCTTAGATGTGCTCTCAGTCCATATTCGGTACTCATTAGACATTCATTCAATTCGACAGATGCTTTAATTCTTCCTCTGCTTCACAGAACAAGATATCAGTACTTAATTTGATGAACACACATAACTGGAATAACTACTTTCTTCAGATAAGCTAAGAATGTTACTGTCTCTGTCGTGGTCTTGTCCCAGCAAATCATAACAGCTGCTATCAGAGGCTTACCACAGTAAATTAAAAGAGTGAAGGCGCACTTACTGAGTGTGCCCTGTAGGAAGCTGACAAGTAACAATATTCACTTGTAGAAAACAGGGTACCCAAAAGGGTAAACTGTCTTCGTCAATCATTGACATTTTATGTGCTCTTGTATTAAGTAGGTGTCTGTATAAGTTTCATTTCTTCCCATTACATCTTGTTTCTGGTGGATCGCAATATTTATCTTTGCTATATTTTAGGCGAGTCTACTATAATCGGTTTCGATTAATCGAGGTAAACACTACAGCAGTCTCTTTGCACAGATTCTTATTTTTTTTCTACAACATCTAAATTCGGTCCACAGTAACATTCGGTTCACCATGGAGACTGAGAAAGATGGAAAACTACCGTTTGTTGATGTCCTAGTGGAAAAGAGGTCTGATGGCTCACTGGGTCCCAGTGTGTACCGTAAGCCTACACACACTGAACTGTACTTACGTGCCTCCAGCTGCCACCATGCGGAGCAGCTTAATGGAATGCTCAACACCTTGGTACATAGAGCACACTCAATCTCTGATGAACAGAACTTAACAACGGAACTCAAACACCTGGAGACCGTATTCCGCAAGAATGGGTATGGCAACCGCCAAATCCCAAGGGCCTTCCGACAACAGAAGTGCAGCAAGAACCGAGATGAAGAACAACCCGAAGAAGAGAAGCAAGCTCGGGCCTTTCTGCCGTTTGCTGGCAACGTGTCGTCAAGAATAGGGAGACTGTTAAGGCGACACAAGATTGACACAGTCTTCCGACTACCAGCAAAGATTCGTGACCTGCTAGGAACGACAAAAGATGACGCAGGCCTCAAGAAAGCGGGCGTATACAAAATGCCGTGCGGCTGTGGCAAATCCTACATCGGCCAAACATTTCGCACGGTCGAGGACCGATACAAGGAACACGAACGCCACACCCGCTTACGCCAACCCAGCCATTCGGCCCTAGCAGACACTGCATTGAAACCGGACACACAGCGAAATTCGAAGAGACAAGAATCCTGACGGCCACAAGTGTCTACTGGGACAGTATCTACAAGGTGGCCATAGAAATTCGCGTAACAGATAACCTTATCAACAGGGAGACCGGGTTTCAACTTAGCAAGGCCTGGAAACCATTATTAAACACCATCAAAGAGCAACGGCGCCATCGAACGCGAGATCCTTCCGCCACGGCGGACGGAGATGAACTGCGCCTACCACCGGGCGTGGCTGCAGCTATCCCCCCTTCCCCCTCTCCCAAGACGCGGCCCTCCGCCGGCCGTCCGCGCCGGGATACGACTCGGGACCCCGCGGACATAAATACCACGGACAAAGCGCAGACAGATCATTCCATCAGAACCACCTGATGATGGCGGAACGGTTATTCGCCGAAATATCGTGGAACTTCGATGATCGGATCCGGCTGGACACCCGAGAACCTTGGATACATTCTTAGTTTTATTTATTTATTTGATTTGCGTAATCAGTCTTACGACTGATTTGATGCGGTCCGCCATGTATTCCTCTCCTGTGTCCGTCTCTTCATCTCATACCAGCACTTCCAACCTGCGTTCTCAATTATTTGTTCGATATATTCAAACCGCTGTCTTCCTCTAGGTTTTTAACCGCTAAAAGCTCCTTCTTGTACTATGGAACTCATTACCTGATGTCTTAAAAGATGTCCTATCATCCTGTCCTTTCTCCACATCAGTGTTTTCCACATATTCCTTTCCACTCCGATTCTGCGCCGAACCTCCTCATTACTTACCTTATCAGTCCACCTAATTTTCAACATTAGTCTGTAGCACCACATCTCAAATGCTCGTATTCTCTTCTGTTCTGGTTTTCCCACAATCCTTGTTTCACTACCATAGAATGCTGTGCTCCATTCTCTGAAATTTCTTCCTCAAATTAAGGCCTATGTTTGATACTAGTAGATTTCTCTGGCCAGAAATGCCCTTTTTGCCATTGTTAGTCTGCTTTTGATGTCCACGATGCTCCGTCCGTCATTGTTTACTTTGCTGCCTAGGTAGCAGAATTCATTAACTTCATCTACTCTGTAACCATCAAGCCTGATGTTAAGTTTCTCGCTGTTCTCACTTCTGCTACTTCTCATTACATTCGTCTTCCTTCGATTTGCTCTCAGTCCATGTTCTTTACTTATTAGACTGCTCATTCAATTCTGGGGATCATGTAATTCTTTTTTACGTTCAGTCAGGTCAGCAATTTCATCATTGATAAACTTTCACCCTGAATTTTAATCCCATTCTTGAAAACTTCTTTTATTTCCATCACTGCTGCTTCGATCTATAGATTGGACAGCAGGGGCGGAAGAATGCATCCCTCCCTTACACACTTTTTAATCCGAGCACTTCGTTCTTGGTGTTTCAGTCTTATTGTGCCTTCTTGGTCCTGTACATTTTACATATTACCCGTCCTTCCCCACAGCGAATTCCTCATTTTTCTCAGAATTCCAAGCATCTAACGCCAATTTACACTGAAGAACGCTTTTTCTCTGTCGACAAAGCCTATGAGCGTGTCTTGAGTTTTCTTCAGTCTTGTTTCCGCAACAAGCACAACGTCAGGACTGCCTCTTTGGTGCCTTTACCTTTTCTGAAGCCAGACCGATCTTCATCCAACATGTCCTCAATTTTCTTTTCATTCTTCTGTACGTTATCTTTGTGAACAACTTGGGTTCATGTGCTGCTAAGTTGATCGTGGGATAATGCACGTACTTGTCGGCTCTTGCTGTCTTCAGAATTATGAGAATGATATATTTCCGAACGTGTGATCATATGTTGCCAGTCACATAGGTTCTCCACACAAACTTGAATAGTCGTTTGGTTACAATTTGTCCCAATGACTTTAGAAATTCAGATTGAAGTTAACCGTCCCTTCTGCCTAATTTGATCTCAATCCTACCACATCTCTTTTTTAATTCTAACTCTAATGCTGAATCTCCTATCACTTCCATATCGACTTCAGCTTCTTCTATCCCGTCGTCAGTCAATTTCTCCCCTTGATTGAGGCCTTCGACGTACTTTCCCCATCTATCCGCGCTCTCCTCTGCGTTTAACAGTGGAGTTCCGTCGCACTCTTAATGTTACCGCCCTAGCTTTTAACTTCACGGAAGGCTGTTTTGGCTCTTCTGTATGCTGACGCACTCTTTTCGACAATCATTTCTTTTTAGATTTCTTCATCATTTTCCTACAACCATTTCTCCTTGGCTCTCCCGCACTTCTCTTTTAATTTAATTCCTGAGTGATTTCTATTGTCGTATTTCTCTCTTTCCCTGAACAGTTTTGTACTTCCTTCTTACGTAGATTAGTTGAAGTATTTCTTCTGCTGCTCAAGGTTTCTTTTTAGTTACCTTCCTGGTGCTTATAGTTGTCTTGCCAATATGTGCGACTCCACATTTTGGAGATGTCGACTACTGTTCAGTTGAACAGTTTATTGTGGTATTCCTTATCTCAGTATCCACATTCTTAGCGAACCTCAAACACGTCTCGCAATTCAGTGCTTCAATATCAAACTTCCTACCCGACTAACTCTTCCGTACGATTCTCTTAAACTTCAATCTACTCTTCATCATTACCAAATTGTGATCTGAGTCGGTATCTGCTGCCGGGTACTCCTTAGAATTCAATATCTGATTTCGGAATTGCCACGTAATTACTGAAGCGATTCTAAGTCTTTGGGGAGTCAGTTTTGCTTTCGACCAATGGGGTTCTTTCGTGGGTGTCAGATCATTTGGCTCAACTCGTGTAAAAGAAATTTCACCATTCTAGTCACGTCTCTAACTACGGTCTGTGCTGTGATCTGAAGTCGATGATTTTGGTCTGCTCTGATGTTGGGAGAAAGACTGCCTCTGTCTAGGTCATGCTGTTGTGCGGTTACTTCAACGAACAAAGACTTGAGTGAGAGTGTTTCCATTCACTTGCTTGGTGCAACTTGTAGCGAGAGGCGATGCTAGACTGGCACTGCGTAGTTGCTATTAATCCGCGAGCAGACGTTGAGCCGTGTTCTTACGCACAGTAAAAACGATGCCAATGGATTTCACTTATTTAGCTAAATGGAAGCTGATTATAGCATCGCAAATTATCTACTCTCTTCGTCGAGTAATAAATCTGAGCTTGTTAACACCACCAGAAGAGGAAAATAGCTTTCCCTTATTTAAGAATTACGAGATGTGAACGCAATTTTTCGTTTTATTTTATTCATAATGGTTAGATGCACCGCAGATGTTTTCGTAAATTACACTATAGAAAATACTGCAACCAGCCACACGTTTTTGATAAACGATTTTATTGCACCGTTTCTAGCTTTGGGCCGGATCCTATCGTCAGGCGGCAGTGTAGATTTCTTGGAGGTTTTACATTTTTGTCTTCATCAAAAGCTCTCCATTTGTAAGAAAGAGTCTTGATTATCTTTTTCGATTCATGTTGATCCATGAGCTAAACTCATGTATTTCGAGGCTAGGTATCTCGTATTTGTGGCTTTGAATGTCTATGATGATTTCAAAATTTATTAATTGTGTCCTGAAGTAACACAAACTTTTGTTAATCTCATTGTTTCGAATTTATTTTATAATACATTGCCGTTCGTTGTTATTCAATGCTTGGAATCAGTGACAAGTTGCATGGCAAGCATCTCACTTTTTACGTAACTAACTACACGACTTACATGCACTCCTATGGGTACGCAATCACCTGTTGAACTGATTGCTGATTGTAAGACATTATGATGGGTAATCCGGTTCACTATTATGGTGTTACGAAAGAATGATACTCAGGACCCAGATAATCATTCAGATTATGTAGCCGTTTTTTGGCCTACCGAAACTATGTTTACCAAAGTGAGGAGACAGCCATACTGCATTGCTGGACGCTATTAGCAACAAGCTAATATATGTTCAAAGTAATCCATTTATAATATTTCTGCTCTAGTGCAGAATTAATCAATAAAATGTTTCGTAATGGAATTGATGAGAGAGGCAATAGTATAAGGAAAGGCGAGACGTTCTGATACAGAAAATGAAATGAATAAAAATCATACTTCAAAATCGTGGTAGCTGGTTTTCGTAGTCAGTCATCAAAGGAAATACTAGACCGTTTATCGGTAATAAAGCTTTAAATCGCTAGTGCTGTCGTGCATAAAAACGTATACAAAGAACTGTAATCGGACTCCGTAAGTCATGAACAGATAGTGAAGGCAGGTTCTGTAATTGATCATGCAAATTTACATATTGACTGCCACAATGGCGGCCTATCAATTGCATTACATTATCAACACTTCCACGTGTTTTGTCTCAAATTAATACTGAAACAGATAAATACGGATTAGAACATGGTAGGGCAGTAATTGAATTTAAATAAGAACATTTCAGAGTTTAACTGATATATTGACACAGAATCTCTACATTAACGTGTCGCCCTTCCTATCAAAGCGTGCATCTACATCAGAGACAAAGACAGAAGAGAGAGTGAGGGAGATTAGATTCCTCGCTAAAGAAACTACAGTCATTTTTTTCAACAGACATTAGTTACATTTGAAGAGTCACAGACTACTTTTACATAATTTTTCTTTTACTACCTTGTGTGGTTCGGTCTGGGGTCTGGTATATGGTCCAACTAATTTAGAAAAGAGGTAATATATATTTCATTTACGGTCCAGTTTACTTATTATGCTTTGTACAGGTATGAAATATGCATGTCCACTCCTTTTTTTGAGCTGCCTTTACGAAAAAGTGTGTGTTATGTAGTTATTTTATATTCAATTTACGAGCCAAATCACTTTCCAAACCGTATTTAGCAGCGCAGGGTAGCCGCGCAGTCATGGGCGCCTTGTCAAGGCTCGCGCGGTTGCCCCCCGTCGGAGGTTCGAGTCCTCCCTCGGGCATGGGTGATTGTGTGTGTGTATTGTCCTTAGCGTAAGATAGTTCAAGTTAGATTAAGTAGTGTGTAAGTCCAGGGATCAATGACCTCATCAGTTTGGTCCCCTAGTAACGTACCACAAATTACTTCCAAACCGTATTTCTGGAATTATAGAATTATATAAGTTGAATATCTTGAAAGCATCAGAACTTCATTATTACTACTTATGGGAGTACTTTTCAATCACACACACGCACACACACACACACACACACACACACACACACACACACACACACACACGCGCGCGCGCGCTACTTTCATTTTTCGCCGATCCTGCCAATACGTAAAATTTTGGTCCTTCTGATTGCTTCTGAATACAATTTTTATTTTTTTTTTCATTGCCGTCTATTACAACTTTGGATTATCTTTACGGAATTCCTTTTCTTGGGCTTATGATCACTTTTTCAACAACAAATTCTGTCATTAAATTGCAAATTTTGCGTCTTATAACTAACTTGCGCTTTTCGTAGTATCAGAACTTAGGATGAGAGTACACGTCCTTATATTTACATTCATGTTTTATAAACGATTTAATGAACAAATACATTTCCATATGTACTTTGTCGCGCGAAATTCGTGTGATTAATTGTGGTGTACTGATGAAGTAGGATGGTACAAGATTAATCATTCATTATGATTCAAAAGAATAGTACTGGCATGTTTTTGATCATTTATTAATGCCGCCAGCAATTTAATATAATACAGTATGGAGAAGTGGTAGAATGTGGTTACATTGGGCTATAATTAAAAATTTTGTTTCGAGTTAAATCTAGATAGGAACGTTATCTTTCACTTTGAAAACACAAGGAAATATAATGTTTAATTAATAGGAGATTCCTGATTCATAACTGCAGATTGAGATATTTTTCTGGTTGAATTTCTTTGTATTGATGTCATTAACGTTATTTTTCTTTCATATATTTAGCAGTCTGGGATATTTATTTTCACACCTGGATACTCGTGCATTTTTCACAGTTTGTATCGAATATATTACGGAAAGGACTGAAGTAGTACTATGAAAACTGAACAACCAATTTTGTGTCCGTGCATGTATGTGTGTGTGTGTGTGTGTGTGTGTGTGTGTGTGTGTGATTTACGAAACTCACCGATAAAATTTCTCTGTAACGTGAAAGTAATATTTGCAACGGAATTACTCTGTGGAGTAGGTTGAAATTAAGTTTTGAAGAATTTCATCAGCAGTGCAAAGGAACAGCTTACAAATTAATTTTCATGAGTCCATGCTGCTAACTATGTGACATTTCTGGACTGCTTACATTAGGTGAAACCTCTGTAGCTTATGAGTTATTTATAGTTTAAGAGTGCAGCATGTTTAGGTTTTGGACTTACCACGAGAATTTTTTTGAGATTGCTTCAATATAAAATACAGAATGGCTGTTAAGTTTACAAAAGTTTATAGGTGCACTTTAGACGGAGAAATCACTATCAACATGGAATAGATATTTTCTTCGTCGATGTGAGGACGATTTTTGCAACGATTCAGAATGTGGCATTCGAACTGTAAGAAACAGAATCAGAGGGATTTCTGGCATTATTAAAATAATGTAACTTGTGACCTCTTGCTTGTTGTGCAAAGCGCGACCTTCAGAATAAAATGTAGACTCCGATAAACAAGACGAGGCAATTTCGTTGGTGCTTTTACTTTACCTCTAGTACAGCAGAAGGGGGTGTTCTAATAACCGAACACGAAACGCAACCAATTGTAAAGTTAAAGACAAGCAAATTGTGTGCAATGAATTGTGTGTAAATGTTCTGAGTTCAGTGTTAAAGCACTGCATACTGACTCCTGGAGTGATACTATTGACGGCGATCCATTAGTGGGATGGGACATAACGTTCGCCGCTCCTTGTAGTGTTGTTAGGAAGAATTGGCAATGTAAAGGTGTGGGGACTCATAAGAATTATCCTGGCCTAAGATACATATTTAATATGCAAGGGAACAATGAGACAAAATTTCTGAATACTGCAGTTATCGCTGTGTTGTTCATCTATCGTAAAAACTGAATTTTTTTTGGATACCCTGGGAGAGTACCTCTTGTTGTAGTATTCGGGAAAAATATCATATAAATCAAAGATACATAGAAGGATTGAGTCGGTCTTTAAGGTGTTCTCGGATGACTTAATTACGGTTACTTCCCGTGATAAGCAGGAGATTCGAATCATTGGTTGATACAAATTACAACTGTCACAACAGATGAAAACGCAATTGAGATCCTTTGCTGAGTATAGATGAGAGAATCTAAACCGCTATTTCGGCACCCATTCCAAAACTTTGTGGTGAATATCTTGGTATGTACCTTCGTGACCCATATGGATGTGAGCGAAAATAATAAGATAAAATATAATACATAAAATTTTTATGACATAGCTGGTCGCGAGGTGTGACTATTTTTCGGTTATATTCCGTTATGCCGAGTTTTATAATTAAACTTTCCCTATTTAACACGTTATAACACGGAAATTAATTACCATACCAGTACCAAACTTGGTAGCATTAATGTCAAGGACATGGGGAAGAGAAATAATGGAGAATTAATTTAATTGAAACATTTTTAATGTGTTGCTACGGTGCATCGTACAATTACATACCGGTACTGCCCATCAGTGTCCAGAACAGTCTGAAAGCACAGGCAGAAAGTCCGTAGGTATGCTGGCAACCTCTCTTGATATCCTACGCTTCAGATCAGTACATGTGTGAATGTTCCCCTCGCAAACCCTGTCCTTCAAGTAGCCCCACAACCGGAAATTACAAGGAGTGAGATCAGATGATCGAACCGGCCAAGCATTTGGAAACGATCGGCTGATAATTCGATCGTTTCCAAATGTATCTCGGAGAAGCAGGTGATCACGAGCGATAAGCGGTGGGGCCCCATCTTGCATGAAATCTGTTGAGCTAAATGCGTCTCTTTCCTGTAGGGCGAGTATGACAAGCTGGAGAAGCGTATCGCAGTAACACTGGCCAGTCACACTTCAAGTATTTTGGTCCTTGAACGCCAACCTGTTCAGAAAAGAATGGGCCATTGATGAACGTAGCCGTGAAACCACACCATATGGTGGCACTTCCAGCATACAGAGGAAGTTCATGCACAGTGACTGGAGGTGAAGATCCCCGCACTCGGCAATTCTGTGTATTCACCTCACACGTCAGAGAAAAATGAGTTTCGTCTGTGCATAGGATGGTCCAAGCCAGCCCCCGTCAACCCCAATCCTTGCGAGAAAGTGGAGAGCGAAAGTCAACACGTCGTTGTGCGTCCTGTGGTGCAAGCTGCTGTACGATATGGATCTTTCAAATAACTTCCGGGAATTCAGCCAGCTAACACTTTCAGCGACCGCCGATATTTCGGCGGGAGAACACCCCGCCATTTTCAAGGCAAACTTCAACGGACAGGCGGCGTACATGCAAATTTAAAACCTCGGTTCTCGGACTGAAGCAGGAAAGATAACACGCACACTGAACACTAGTGCCACCAAAGATGACCAAAGTCAGAGTTATCGATAGTGAGACTATGAATTCGCAGATGAGGTAGCATTGACTCTGTCCCTCTCTTTTTTGACAAGGGAGAGAGCCGGATTCCAAACAGAGTTTAAACAGAAACCTCCATCCCTGTTAACGAGGTTGCTCGCTAATTTAATCTCAACTGCCTCCCTAATAGCACTGCCCCAATAGCTGGAAGTGCATGCCAATATCTCGGTGTTATTATATAACATGGGGTGACCAGTATCCAAGCAATGTACGGCAATAGCACATCTATTTTGCTGCTGTAATCGTGTGTGCCGTTTATGCTCAGTACATTGGTCCTCCACGGTCCTGATAGTTTGACCAATATATGCCATGCCGCAGCTACAAGGAATACGATATACACCCGCCTTACGCAGTCCAAGATCATCCTTATCGGAACTCAAAAGTGCTCTAATTTTAGATGGAGGTCGGAAAACACATTTCACATCGTACTTCCGTAAAATACGACCGATCTTCTTGGACGTGTTTCCTACGTAAAGCCAAAAGGCAGTAGACTTAGGTGTTGACTCAGAATTATCATCAATCACCAAATGCACAGTTGGTCGATGCACGTTCAATCTATCACTATAACCATTTTGACGAAATGTAACTTCAAGATGGGACAGCTCAGCTGGAAAAGTCTCAGTGTCAGAAACGACATGT
Organism: Schistocerca serialis cubense; assembly: GCF_023864345.2. Classification (NCBI taxonomy): domain Eukaryota; kingdom Metazoa; phylum Arthropoda; class Insecta; order Orthoptera; family Acrididae; genus Schistocerca; species Schistocerca serialis. The sequence continues at coordinate 711,326,065 of NC_064638.1, forward strand.
GCCCTGTGTACCAAGGTACGAAGTACGCCTTCACGCTGAGCCGGATGGTGACAACTATTAGCCTGTAAGTACAAATCGGTGTGAGTACGTTTCCTGTAGACTGCATGTCCGAATGATCCATCATCCTTCCTCACCTGCGAATTCATAGTCTCACTATCGATAGTTCTGACTCTGGTCATCTTTGGTGGCACTAGTGATCAGTGTGTGTGTTATCTTTCCTGCTTCAGTCCGAGAACCGAGGTTTTAAATTTGCATTTACGCCACCTGTCCGTTGCAGTTTGCCTTGAAAATGGCGGGGTGTTCTCCCGCCGAAATATCGGCGGTCGCTGAAAGTGTTAGCTGGCTGAATTCCCGGAAGTTATTTGAAAGTTGTATACGCCAGGAGAAACTCAGGTCTCACGATATGGATCTTGTACGGATACCATTTTAGAATGGTTCGAAGTACTTTCCGTACAGTGCACTACGGGATGTTCAATTGTCGTGACACAGCACACGCACTGTTTGACAATTGGAAACTGCGCGCAGCGTTGTCTGACATAGGAACAGCCATTTCATTAACCACGTGTGATGCAAGCGGTCGCTGGCCTATTCTCGGAGCGACGCCCAGTTCTCCAGTCCATTCGAACTTCTTCATCATGCTCCACACAACAGGCAGAGAAAGAGAACCCTTCCGTAATCTTTTCTGCTGGTGATATTCTCGAAGTGCACCTGCAGCATTATTATAATAGAGCTTCACCAATAATGCCCTGCTCCTTTTGTCCAAGCCCACGTTGACAAGTCAACAAGTGTACTGCGACTGGTCGGGTGTGTGAGACTGTGAGTCACGATGACTGATCACGGCACCTGGTGGACGTACTTTGAACTGAACGGTGGCGCTGTGACGTATGGAAATCACGCACCCGTACTCTGGACATTAATGATACCAAGTATGGTACTAGTAAGGTAGTTAATTTCATATTATAACGTGTTAAATAGGGAAAGTTTAATTATAACGCTGCATATTTCACGAGGGAAATTATTTGCTCGGACATTCTGTATGGTTGTATCCCATGTGCCGAGCACCATCTAATATCAGTAAATCTTGGTACAATTTCTTGCTAGTAACTCCAATTTTGCAAAATAGCATCTTGCCCCTCCTAACGAAATGTAATGTTTTTGTGTAGGTCAGTCTGAAGACACCCGAATAAGACGAAATGCGTCATTAGTAAATAAATAACAGTTGCAACCCTGCAGCCTAGACTGTGCCTCCATCGTATGTTACTGGTTGCTGTTCCATCCCTACCACAGACTGGAGAAAGTTCCGGAGGAAATCTCCGCTCGACTGATTCCAGCAGATCCCGCCTACTGTATTTATAACATATGGAAGCCCCTACCCCAGCTCAGCACGGCGGTCGGCCTGAGGGCATTTCTCACAGACAGATGAGCAGCAGTTGCGCCACTAGCTGGGCGGGGAATCTGGATCGCCAGGTTCGCCACGCCCCCTGACTCCCTCGCGGCCTCGCCGACTGACCCCGAGATCTGGTCTGCCGCAGTCCGCGAGCGGCATGGAGCTGCTCAACCTGTTCACCACGCAGACGTCACTGGCTGAGCTCACACCGCGAAAGTCAGTAGGTTTTCCCGCTTATTCGACAACGGTGGGAAGAGTTCCAGTAAACGTGCCGACGTCGTATCCAGTGTCCTCACCAGCTGTATAACCACACCTTAGAAACAAAAGCACTTTCAAAAAACCCTTTTATAACACCACTGGAAGTTGAGACTACAGCAGGGTTCTTCGATCTCTAGAAATTATGTCTGGTGAGCTAGTATTTGTGTCTGATGGGAGAGAGTATTATTTGTAATGGTCCAGTTATACATCTCTTTTCTATTCCTTCTCGAACTATTAATTTCCACTGTATAAACGGGAAATGGACGTTGTCAAGTTTCAGAGTGATGGAAGGAAAGCGAAAACAGGGAAAAATCCATTTATTGAGCCAGGGCCGCGCGGCTTCCCTCGTCGGAGGCTCGAGCCCTCCCTCGGGCATAGGTGTATGTGTGTCGTCCTTAGAGTAAGTTACTTTATGTTACATTAAGTAGTGTGTAAGCGTAGGGACCGATGACCTCAGCAGTTTGGTCCCATAAGACCTTACCACAAATTTCCAAAATTAAGCCAGGTGACAATCTGTGGCATATCTATGGCAATGAACCTCCGAGCTACCCCACAGCATTGCATTCCACGCAGTAGAATATGCGGGAAACGTAGATGAGATGGAAGCGTGGGAGGATCACCCTCGAACGAGACACACTACATACGCCACCAGCAGTTCTGTTTGAAAGGGGAACAATTAAGATTTGGTTGAAAACAGTCAGCCCTTCTTTTGTATTTATCTTAGACAGAAGCGTTGGAAATTTGCTCCTTAGTAGAGTTCCTGCAGTTATTGTTGACTCAGTCTATTAAATAGGTTAGTACTACGAGACGCAAAGCCTGTATATAAGTGGAAGAATGTTTAATGTTCCTAATTCAGTAGTCAAGGTTGAGTTTAAAAAATTAAGTGATGTAAAAGTATGCTAATTTTATTGGTACTCAATCTACTGTATGCAGTTTTTAAAACGTTGCGTGAAGCTAGGACTATCATTTACTACTTATACTCACACACTTTCTTCAGTTGTTCAGTTAGTGGTGCAATGGCGGTGGAAATATTTTACTGCTACTCTAGGACCCACAGTTTATGAATTTCATGCTGTTAGCATAATTTTCCCAGGGAATTTCTATATGGCCTCCTTAATGCGGTGGTTCACCGGAGCCAAATTATAAAACAGCGGTCTATTTTTGCTGAACTTTAGTGCTCGTGCCTGGAAGCTATCAAATAACTTTTAAATAATATCCTCTTCCTTTTTCGGAAGAGGAACAACATATGTTGATATTAAAATTCGTTCTGCGTTTTGAAAGACTTATTTCCCCTTCCCCATAGCCCTCTAATTCCAAAACAACAAGCAGACGTAAATTGATATTCCCCTAAGAGCCTCTTACCTTTTGCACAATACTCCCAAATGCTTTCAGTCTTTCACTCGAGAACGTAAGACGTCCTACGAATCTTCTCTACACTGTTACAGACACATTATCACTAGACAGAAATACAGTGTGTTCATCTACATCTATACTCTGCAGGCCGCACTGTGTACCACTGTCACGTCTCATTTTTCCGTTCCAGTTCCAGGTAAGAACAATAACTGCTGGCAAGCCTCGACTTGCGTTCGAATCTCTCTTGTGGACCTTCCGTGAGATACAAGTAGGAGGAAGCAATATAATGGTTGACTCTTCCAGGACAGTACGCTCTCGGAAGTTTAACACTAAACCTACTCCGTGTTGCAGAACGCCCCTTTTCCAGGACCAGCAACTGGAATTGGTTGAGCATCTCTGTAATGCCTTCGCGCTTGTTAAAGGGACCTGTAACGAAACGTGCTGCTCTTATTTGACTCTTTGCCTGTCAGTCCTATCTGGTACGGATCCCACACCGTCGAGCATTATTCAAGTATTGGCTGAAATAGAGTTTCGTAAGCTACCTCTGTATTCTAGTGAACAATTTAGATTTAGGTACACGAGGTGCAAAGAGAATAGTATGTACGGTTGTTAAGAGACTTTTTTCCTCTCCAACAAGCATTTTGGACAGAACAATGATTATTTTATTATTTTTCCATGAATTTTAAATTCACGAAAGTACCGTATCTGCTTCTTCGTATTAATGTGTCAAATTCATACAGAAGCTGTTTCTTCCACGTCATCTTTTCTATTCATCACCAGGAACTAATCCCTCTTATACTTGGCTACTGTAATCTTACTAATGTACTTGCCCTTTCCGCTCCATACGATGATGTTAAAATGCTTAGCCATTGACGCCTTTCCTAATATGTTTCCTGAAATTTGTGTCTCCTGCCTGAACGTTACATCAGAACATCCCGCAGCCTTCCTAATTTTAGTATCCGTCAACGTTTTCTCTCAGCTCAAAAAAAAAAATGTTCAAATGGCTCTGAGCGCTATGAGACTTAACTGCTGAGGTCATCAGTTCCCTAGAACTTAGAACTACTTAAACCGGTCACGCGGTTCCAGACTGTAGCGCCTAGAACCGCTCGGTGACCGCTGGATCTCTCAAGGCTTCAGTGTCATCAGCAACAGCGACGTCGTGAAGTTTCTGTGTTGTGGAGAGTGGAACTTCTCTGTGGACGTAAGAAGTCACTAGTTTTAAGCTGGTCTTGGTATTCTCAATTTATTTACTTATTTTCGTCTACTGAAACCTGGAAAAGAGCACAGGTCATTCTGTTTACAAAAAGGATAGGGTAGGATTACAAATGAATATTAAAAAAGTCTGTCTCCTGCAGAATCCTAGAGCGTATCTTAATCTATAATGACAATCCTGCAAGAAAAGAAACTTCTCTCAAAAAATTAACTCTGTTGAAAAGAAATGAAAAACTACTTCTGTGTAATAAACCTCACTTCATTCACACACGGTATCTTCCTAATAAATCCATCCCTTCCTAAATTTATGACAGGCTTTGGACACTGACAACCATTGTTAACTATATCCAATATAAGAGCCTACGGTATTCCATCATCGATATGAGATTCACTCAGAGAATGAGTCGTATTTTCTACTTCGTGCAGAATGTGCATCATAATCGAAAGAAGCAGTGGGTGTACGCCAACGAAGCGTAGTAGCACTACAAATGTTCTTTTTACAGAAAAATGACTAATGGGATTGTTCACTGACGATAGTCTCGGCAAAGAAGCAGTGAGACATTCAGGAAAGATTTTGACAGACTTTCAGTTAGGTGGGTAAACTGAAGACAGTTTCCATAATAAACTGGCAGAATCCAATAGGAGCAGAGACGAAGATTAGTGGTAAATTTCTCGAGCAATCACATCGTATAAAAATTTGTGGCTAATACTGAGGAGCGATTTAAAATGAGACGAACACGTAAAGTCAGTATTAGGGAAGGCAGATGGAAGACAGGAAATGGTTTGGAATTCTATGAATTTGCCGCTCATCAATGTAGAAAGTCGCACAGAAGAAACTAATGCGAGAAGTAGCTATTAAAATTCTCATACTGTGGCCATGAGAGCAGACATCGAACGTATTCAGAGAAGCGTAATTGCAAATGGTCGGTATATCTCATACGAAAGAGGGACAGATATGCTGGGGAAACTTAAACGAGACTCGTTGGCAGAAAGGTGACTTAGTTCTCGCGAAATGCTGTTGGGTAAATTTACAGAACAGTAATCGGAAGAAGACTTTGTGGATATCCTTATGCCCCCAACGTATAGCTTGCATAGGAATCATGAGAATAATAGAGATTAGACACACAGATACGTATACACAATCGAAATAGGTAGCTTCTTTTTGTTCCTTTTGACTATCGTGGTTTTTTTTACAGGTTCTTCCATTTTATATTCTAACTCATAGCGAAGAAGTAAAATATTAAAACACAGTACAATGTAGAGTGTAAAGTGATTTTTGAGACGATAATCCACCCCGAAAGCTTCTGTCTTGAAATGAGCTATTTAATGATGATTCGCAGACAGCTTGCAACAAAACAATGCCGATGTTGACAAGTCATGTTTTCAAACATTAAGGAGTTATTGTATCCAAACAAAGATCTTGTCATGGATCAAGGTTCCACACCCTGAAACTGTCGAAAAGTTTGTTATCCTGGACTTGAGGTAAGTTTTCACTACTTATGACGAATCGGCAGTAATCTCCGTAGTAAAAGCTAAAGTTTACCAGCAATTAAGAAATCACAAATCGGGAGGAATCCGAACACATGGGTGTCTGAGACTTAGGCAACCCACACAACATGGAGTGTAGCTGCAGTTCTTCTCTCGGCTTTCGGACCAGCGGTAAAGATTAAACGACACAAGTGACAACAATAGCACAGCAACAACTTGCCCAAAGCATTAATTTTTCACTGAAGAGTGAAGCTGTGGTCCGAACATTTATATAAAGAGAACGCAACTTCCGATTTTTTTATCTAATGACAGAAAACTGGAGACGTTATTGAAGTGTTGGAGCTTTTTACAGTGTCGGGCGACGTGAGCACACGATACATATTCTATTTTTTCATCTCAAAATGTTGTCGATCTCGGGTTCGAATCCCCCCACTGCTTAAGTTTTGAGTAGTAATCAGCAATGGTGGCCGAAGACTTCCAGCATAAGAAGTCACCTTCGTTCTGTCAACGGCGTTGTCAAAGAGGGCGGGGGAGCGGGCAGAGGTTCGGGGCACTCTCTTGTCCTAGGGGTGGGAAAATGCCCCTAGAGACGGAAGAATCAGCAGTGATCAACGGCATGAGGATGCAGAATGCATTAGAAACCACTGCATTAAAGACACGTAACGTGTATCCACAGAACGTGTCGCCTATAATTGAAAAGTGTCATGATGATCTCTCCATTGGCAAAAGATTCCGGAATATCCCCCCACTCGGATCTCCGGGAGGGGACTGCCAACAGAGAAGTGACCATGACAAGAAGGTTGAATAATCAACGAAAGGATACTGTTCTACGAATCGGGGCGTGGAATGTCATTAGCTCGAACGTGGTAGGGAAACTAGAAAATCTGAAAAGGGAAATGCAAAGGCTCAGGCTAGATATAGTAGGGAGTAGTAAAGACAAGGATTTCTGGTCCGATGAGTATAGGTTAATATCAACAGCAGCAGAAAATGGTATAATGGGAGTAGGATTCGTTATGAATAGGAAGGTAGGACAGGGAGTGTGTTACTGTGATCAGTTGCATGGGGGCTTATTTAAATATATGTGATTGAAAATACTTTTGTAACTGTCTGTCCGCTTAGGTAAGTCTCGTAAACGGTTGGCCCTGACTAGAATTATTACGCTATCTGACTGCAACAAACAATGTAAGAAAATTTCCGTAAACACAGTTAATTAATTAAGTCCCCAGCAACTATAAAATCTACAAATCCTAGCACAAATGTAACTGTTCTGTATGTGGGAGTGTGACTCAACGTCCACATCTGGCACCGTTCTTTTCCAACAAGACAAGAATTTTTAAATACCAACTATACTGGCGTGACAAAAAAAATTTAGAAAAACTATAATTACGCAAGAAAATCAAAATTCACTCTAATACAAGAACACGAGCCAGATGCTTTGTTGACTGAACCTGTAGTGACACATTATTTCAGATACACAACTAATAAAGGAACATTATAAATTTTACCTTCATATATATTGACGAAATGCACTCATTACAATAACATCTGCTATCTCTCCCATCAAATAACTGCATAAGACATGGAACTATACTCTTTACTACAACATCTTGCTCCAACTTCACAACAACCACGAGCTCTCGACAAAACTGTCCTCTACGATCTCTTCACAAGCACTGACTGCCACGAACTCTAAACAGGCACTGTGGAGGCGGCTTAAAAGTACTCTTTGGCGCACTCTCTGGCGCAGTGGCACAGTGTAGCCACCTTTCATATGCCCCTCCTCCACAGGCCAGAATTTGATGGTATTTTTGCCAGCATTGGTGGTGAAAATACCACCAAATTCGTCCACAAAAATACAGACAAAAATAAAAGATAATGTTAATACCTAAACATCACATAATTAGTTAAAAATTTTGGCTTTGCACTGACCTTTTACTAACCTAATATATGAAATACAGTAAGCAATACAACTTCTTTTCATGCATGTGGCTTTACATAGTAGTTTACACAATATACAAAAAAAAACAGTTTATACAAATGTTCACATAAAATGCCTTCAATGATTATTCTATACAAAAAAAAGATACTAACAGGTGACATCTTTTCAGTAGGAGCAGTCCATCAGTTGCACCCAGTAAAGTTTAGCAGGTACACCCAGCAACAAGTCACATTAATTCAGTAGAAGCAGTTCATCAGTGGCACCCAGCAATGTTGAGTAGGTGCAGACAGCAACAAGTGACTTCATTTCAGTAGAAACAGTTCATCAGTTGCACCCAGTAAAGTTTAGCAGGTACACCCAGCAACAAGTCACATTAATTCAGTAGAAGCAGTTCATCAGTTGCACCCAGTAAAGTTTAGCAGGTACACCCAGCAACAAGTCACATTAATTCAGTAGAAGCAGTTCATCAGTGGCACCCAGCAATGTTGAATTGGTGCAGACACCAACAAGTGACATCATTTCAGTAGAAGCAGTTCACCAGTTGCACCCAGCAATGTTGAGAGCAGGTGCAGACACCAACAAGTGACATCATTTCAGTAGAAGCAGTCCATCAGTTGCACCCAGCAATGTTGAGTAGGTGCAGACACCAACAAGTGACACCATTCAGTAGAAGCAGTCCATCAGTGGCACCCAGCAATATTGAGAGCAGGTGCAGACAGCAACAAGCGACATTATTTCAGTAGAAGCAGTTCCATCTGTGGCACCCAGTAAAGTTCAAGAGGTACACACAGCAACAAGTGACTTCATTTCAGTAGAAGCAATCCATCAGAGGTACCCAGTAAAGTTCAAGAGGTACACACAGCAACAAGTCACATTAATTCAGTAGAAGCAGTTCATCAGTTGCACCCAGTAAAGTTTAGCAGGTACACCCAGCAACAAGTCACATTAATTCAGTAGAAGCAGTTCTAACAGTGGCACCCAGCAATGTTGAGCAGGTGCAGACAGCAACCAGTGACTTCATTTCAGTAAAAGCAGTTCATCAGTTGCACCCAGCAATGTTGAGTAGGTGCAGACACCAACAAGTGACATCATTTCAGTAGAAGCAGTCCATCAGTTGCACCCAGCAATGTTGAGTAGGTGCAGACACCAACAAGTGACACCATTCAGTAGAAGCAGTCCATCAGTGGCACCCAGCAATATTGAGAGCAGGTGCAGACAGCAACAAGCGACATTATTTCAGTAGAAGCAGTTCCATCTGTGGCACCCAGTAAAGTTCAAGAGGTACACACAGCAACAAGTGACTTCATTTCAGTAGAAGCAATCCATCAGAGGTACCCAGTAAAGTTCAAGAGGTACACACAGCAACAAGTCACATTAGTTCAGTAGAAACAGTTCTAACAGTGGCACCCAGCAATGTTGAGCAGGTGCAGACAGCAACCAGTGACTTCATTTCAGTAAAAACAGTTCATCAGTTGCACCCAGCAATGTTGAGTAGGTGCAAACACCAACAAGTGACACCATTTCAGTAAAAACAGTCCATTAGTGGCATCAGCAATGTTGATCAGGTGCACACAGCAACAGTGACTTCTCTCAGCCGAAGCAGTTCCACAAAATTCACTAGCACTGATCACACAGTTCATCAGCAGAAATTAAACACGACCAAATGTCACACATCATGTTGAAAAGTGCAGGTAACAGTTCAGAATATTTATCTTCACTAATCAGACAGTTCAGGCATGAACAATAGTTTGAATGCACATACAGATGCTTTTACAGTAACATACAAATCACAACAAACACACAAATGATATCAGATAATTATCCTATTAACTATTACAATACACAAATACCAGTAAACCTATAATATTCATGGGTGTCAGTGCAAGCCACTACAAACAAATAAAATAATATTTAGGAGATAGGTGGTTAGGATTAGTAAAGGAAAACACACAGAACACACTCACTCATCTCTCATCCACATTAAATACTACTGTGTAATTAAATAGTGTTAATTGTGTAAATGTAATTCTGTCAAGATCTGATGTTCATCATGTGTATCAAGTAGTACTGGCAGCAATGTATAACAGTCAATAATAGTTAGTCAACGTCATAGTCATCATGTCAAGACCAATGTTTGCCAAGCCAGATCAAAATGTACTGTTGTTGAACAACTGTCAGTGAGCCAAGATATGCAATTACTTCCTCTCTCCAAAAAAATAGTATATACTGCTTAGTTATTTAACAAAGTGTGTGTATAGACTATCTTCCTTCTATTTTAGTGTTCTAGTCTGCTATCTTCATCCTCCTTGTTCCATAAGACCAACAAAAAAAAATATGCATCTCACTTACTTTACCTCTTATCCACCAAAACTCCAATGATCATCAACTTAATCTCAATAATACCTCAATAATACCTCTTCAATACGTCTTATCATCAATATCATTTACCTTACCTCTTGTCCACAAAAACTCCAATAATCAACAACTTAATATACTCTCAATACCTCAACAATACGTCGCTACATATAAACCTCAGCACCAATATCATTTCACTTCCATAACAACTCTTTCCTCTAGTCAGTCTCCTTGAACAAGTACAGATAAAATCCTAATGCAACTTCAATTCAGCATCCCATACAATCCGAAGACACAGTGTCCACACACAACCTCTGTGTAATCCCTCTGACCCAAATTTTCTACTCATTATAAATTATAAGATACATTTTGGTTCCTTGTCCATCATTAAATAAAAGAAATGCATACCTGACCTCTAACAGACTTAGTTCGAATAACTCTCAGTAATTAAGTACGATTACGGAGTGTGAATGATCATAATATTTCACAGTGTGTACACCACTTCAAGAATTATGGCAAACAGAAGCAAACATGTGGAGTATTTCTTGTGTCAAGTGTCACTTCCTATTTCAATTGCTTACGAAAAATGCAGTCTAATAATTGTTAATGGTCTAAATCTCGTAATGGTATGTCATGTCGTTAGCTTCCTTCCTATTAGCATAAATTTATACAGCTTCCATAAAACCTCAGCTCATGTGACTTCAATGACTCTCTTGTACTAATGTCGTTCGTCGAATTATAGCAGTTAATTTTCTTATCTTAAAAATATAAGGCACTTAGCGTACGCAAAACATGCAATAGCGAATAAATATACCAGTAGAGAACACAATGTCAACAAGTGGATGCAGCACAATCCTTTCAACGAGGCTCTGCCAAGCGAACAATCTATAATTAATACAGTAGTGTGACCTAAACTCTATGTTTGTACACTGTACAACAGCATTGCTATATACCAAATTAAAGAGCAGTTATGGCAACAAAACAGAAATGTGTAAATATGTAATCCATACAAAAAGCAGCAAACATATATCTTACGTAATAAACAGGTCATTATCATCATACCAGCATACGCAAATAAATGTTCATATGTAATCTTAATAAGTAAACATGAAGGCGCAAGCAGATAAATGACAAAGTACAACATACATACATAATCACAGTCAGCACAATTAATCAGGTTACAATTATAATCCATACGTAAAGCAGTAAACATGTCATTAGCATCATATCAGCAAAAGCAAATAAATGTTCATATGTCATCTTAATAAGTAAACATGGAGGCGCTAGCAGATAAATCACAAAGTATAACTTACATACCTAAACACATCAGCACAATTAATCAGATGACAATTATAATTTAAATAAATAAGCACAGCAGGCACATAATAGAAAAATATGACATCAGTGAAAAAGCAGTGCAGCCAAGCGATGCATAATATATACAAGTCACAACCCAGTTCATTAATAATCATTGTCAAAATCAGTTAACATATGCAAGCACGTCGCTTCACACGTAAATTCATAGAACATGAAATTTAGCACAAAGTATGAATCACGTAATCGCAAGCAGCAAATTACTTCTAGAGTACGTACCTAAGTGGAAATTTGTTACCTGAAAAATAAACTCAATTAACAGTTACCTTTTTTTAGTTTATTAGTTTCTTCTTGGAAATTACATTCTTTCTGAAAATTTCTCGATAGCAAGTCGTCTTAACGTCGGACACGCACAGAATTTACCTGAAGGTCTTAAATACTTTATACAACCGTATCCTGCAAAATACTGAATGTTAATAACGCAATTCAACAAGTCACTATAGCTTTATACTGAATTTAATCGGAGAAATTAAACTGTGTATTTGTTTACGGCTGTCAGTGCATTCGCACTGAGCGCTCGATCAGCTGTAGCCGCGTGACGTAGGAAGCAATTGTTCGCGGTCAGCGACTGCCTTGTGCGGCGCGCAGACTTGACTGTTGCTTTGAGTATATGCCGCCGCCAAAACACAGCGCGGTATCCTTGTCCTCTCCGCGTGTTTACATGTAGCTGTTAGTTCTCCAAAGTATGTCATTCCATAAAAATTTTAACGTTTGATATATGATGTATTCCTTTAGAGCGTCGAGATTTAAGAGTTTCTACTTCAACAGTGTTATCATGAATAATTTTGCGAATTCTATATGGACCGTTATAAAGCAGAAAAAATTTGCGACACAAGCCTTTTCCTTTGTGCGACAAACGATGAGACTTAATTAACACTTTTTGACCAACTGACAAGATTTTTGAACGACCAGGACGCTTAGCTGATTTCTCTCTTCTAGCAGCCGCAGACGCAATATTTCGTAGAGCCATGTTCACAACTTCAGAATGCCGTAGTTTCCGTGAAGGCGGAAAAGGAACAATTTCAGAAATGCGATTTGTTGGTACTTTATTTTTTAATATCAATAGAGGCGGTAAAGAAGTTGAGTCATTAGGAAGTTCATTCAGAATGTTTTGAAAAATATGAAGATACTGATCCCAAGTTCTGTGATTCTGATGACAATAAAGACGACACAATTTATTGATTTCCTTCATCCATCTCTCTGAAGCGTTCGATTGAGGGTGAAAAAGTGAAATGAAAATTGGTTTAATTTTACGACGCTGTAGAGTACGAAGCCAAATTTTAGAACGAAACTGTGATCCATTATCTGATATAACCTTATCAACATGACCAACTTCTTTAAGAAAATGTTTGATGAAAGCGTTAGATACTGAACGAGCTGTTGCTTTGCGTAACGGTGTAAAACACACATATTTTGACGTCAACTCCACTGCTACGAAAATGTACGCAAAACCATTAGTAGAACGAACCACTGGACCAAACAAATCGACTGCAGCCATCTCCTTTAATTTCGCTGGAATGATGGGAAACAACGGTGCTCTGTGAGAAATCGTTGGAGGCTTAGCCATTTGACATAATTTGCATTTGGCAAGAACAGATCGAATACGTTTTTCCATATTACTGAAGTAACAATTTTCTCGTAATTTATGAAAACATTTTCTGGGACCAAAGTGTGCATAACTGAAATGCGTATACCAAATCAATTTATTGACCCACTCATCAGGAATACAAACTAACCAAACGGAGTTGTCGACCGATTTTCGTTTAAAAAGAAGTTTCCAGATAGATCGCAAAAACGAGGTGTGGCCAAATCGTCCAAACTAACAAGGCGTCTAAGAAAATTAGAGACACCAAGGAAACTACGAACGTCACGTTTTGTAGTAGGAACAGCATAATTACGAATAGCATCTAATTTCTCTGGATCAGGAAGAATACCTTCTGTAGAAATAATGTGACCGAGAAATTTCACCTGAGAACGACCAAATTCAGATTTTTCTAAGTTCACTGTGATGCCAACTCTTGCAAAAATACGTAATAATGAGTCCAAAATTTTGTTGTGCTCACTCCAAGAACGTTTAACAATAAGAATGTCGTCAACATAAGAAGTAATGTTGTCACGAAGATAAACAGGTAACATTTCGTTTAAACTACAATGAATGCTGCAATAGGTACAGTAAGTCCAATCGGTAATTTCCAAAGTCACTTTTGGGTAAAACAGTCATATCCGGTTATTGTTCTTACTCACTAGATAGATTGATAGTCGAAGAGCTGGTTTGACAGATGCAAAGAATAGTAGAAGAGTAGGCAGCGGTACAGAAAACTAAAAGAGAAATAGCACCACTACAGCTCGGGGCCCTATGCTCGCTACCGCACATATTCACTTAAGAGTAGTGAATCCCCTGAGGACTTTAATAAGTTCAAACAGTAATTTTCGATATCTCATTTAGGTAAATAGTCAAATCCGGTTATCGTTTATCTACTGTCTAGATAGATTGATAGTCGAAGAGTTGGTTTGACAGATGCAAAGAATAGTAAAAGAGTAGGCAGCGGTACAGAAAACTAAAAGAGAAATAGCACCACTACAGCTCGGGGCCCTATGCTCGCTACGGCACATATTCACTTAGAGTAGTGAATCCCCTGAGGACTTTAATAGCTGCACATAATTTCAAGTTTGTGACTTTGTGGCAAATTTGGCGGAAGTGCGTACGTAAATTGATCTAGCCATGAACATGGATGTATCTCATTCTTAGAATTGCGGAAGATCTTAAATTTCCGGACAGTCAAAAAGTGTTTATAGTCAAAGTTTTCGCCTCGTGGCGACAAAGACCTACCGCGTCTGTCCCAGTCCGAATGTCGATTATTGTAAAGTTCGCGCGCCTGGCGCTCTCTTGTTGCATCCCGTAAATGAAACAAATTATTTTCTTCAAACCCTTCTGCTACCTGTGATTCCAAATTTCTTCTGCTATCTTTTCCTACAATTTCCCCTTCGATCTGCTTGACTTGCTTTCGTAATGCCTCAAATTCCCTTTTCACGCGTTCATTAAATTTTCCCTGATTTTCAACATGCTTATTTATGTTCTGGTATTCTTCGGTTTCTGCAAATGGTAATGGAGCTGTATCATCCGAATCTCTGTCCCCATGTAAACTAAGATTTGTCAGTTTATCTGAAATTTCCTCAACTCTTTCCGATAAGTCACCTAATTGTTCTTTCTGTTTATTTACGTCTTCCGTAAGTGTCGCGACTCGGGTTTCAGTATTGTCACATTTGGTAGTTAAGTGTTCACACTGTTGCGTTAAGTTATTTATTCTGTCATTTGGTACGGATTCCTCGATTCTTTCAAATATTTCTTTCTTATCGTTTGTACGTTGTAAATTTAACTCTGAAAATTTTTGTACTATCACGCGATCTCTTTCTTCCTGTTCTCTATCCTGTTCCCTTTGTCTGATTTCTACTGCAATTAATCTATTATTGTGAGCATTCAAAATCGGTTGCACTTCTTCTCTGATTTCTTTCTTTAATTCATCTTTCATATTTTTGAAACATGTTCCTATTCGTGAATCTATCCGAGTTTCCATTGTTCCCATCCGTGTTTCCATTGTTCCTATCTCTGTTTTAATTGTTCCCATCTGTGATCCCAGTGAGTCTAACTTTGTTCCCATATCAGTTTTAATAGTTCCTATTTGTTTTTCCATATCTGTTTTTAATTCAGATCGTAACTGTGATCCCACATTTAATATAGCACTCATCAACTGCTCCATAGTAACTGTTTCAAAATTCTTTTCACCCCTCACATTTCCCACAAAACCAGCTTCCTTCTGCATGGCTGTAAAGCTATCTGTGTTCGATACTATTCCAGAATCTTCTATCGTTAATCTCGGATTCTGTGGATTATCTGATTGCGAAAAATTTTGAAATGGTTCCGGACTATTTTCCCGACTTATTACATTGTTTTCCACTTCATTATCCACCGTACTGTTTTCCTCTGTTGGCGAGTTCGCCATGTCAACAATTTCGTTATTCTCACTATTCATCATTTTTGCCTTTTTCATAGATCGCGTAATCATTTACAAAATACACAAAAAATTCGTCACTGTTCGAAAATTACACACAATGCCTCCTTATCTCCAACAATACTATTCACATGAAATGTCTCCCTCAGACACGATCAATCGAACAATTGAAATAATTGCACTAATTTGTCAAACGCGTGTACAAGGCAATAAAAATTAAATTTTGAAAAATACCATTAGAAGAACGCCAATTACCAAATCTACACATGCAAAATAGACTACAATTAATAAACTACAAATCACTACAACAATACTACAGTCTACAATTTTCACAATCAGAAGAATCCAAGGGACGATCCGAAGCAGCGGTCGCCACGTGCATGGGGGCTTATTTAAATATATGTGATTGAAAATACTTTTGTAACTGTCTGTCCGCTTAGGTAAGTCTCGTAAACGGTTGGCCCTGACTAGAATTATTACGCTATCTGACTGCAACAAACAATGTAAGAAAATTTCCGTAAACACAGTTAATTAATTAAGTCCCCAGCAACTATAAAATCTACAAATCCTAGCACAAATGTAACTGTTCTGTATGTGGGAGTGTGACTCAACGTCCACATCTGGCACCGTTCTTTTCCAACAAGACAAGAATTTTTAAATACCAACTATACTGGCGTGACAAAAAAAATTTAGAAAAACTATAATTACGCAAGAAAATCAAAATTCACTCTAATACAAGAACACGAGCCAGATGCTTTGTTGACTGAACCTGTAGTGACACATTATTTCAGATACACAACTAATAAAGGAACATTATAAATTTTACCTTCATATATATTGACGAAATGCACTCATTACAATAACATCTGCTATCTCTCCCATCAAATAACTGCATAAGACATGGAACTATACTCTTTACTACAACATCTTGCTCCAACTTCACAACAACCACGAGCTCTCGACAAAACTGTCCTCTACGATCTCTTCACAAGCACTGACTGCCACGAACTCTAAACAGGCACTGTGGAGGCGGCTTAAAAGTACTCTTTGGCGCACTCTCTGGCGCAGTGGCACAGTGTAGCCACCTTTCACAGTTCAGTGATAAGGTTGTTCTTATCAGAATCGATGGCAAACCATCACCGACAACAGTAGTGTATAAATATATATGCCGATGTCGCAAGCTGAAGATGAAGATATAGCGAAAGTACATGAAGATATTGAAAGGGTAATACAGTACGTCAAGGGAGACGAAAATCTGATAGTCATGGGAGACTGGCACGCACTTTTAGGGGAAGGAGTAGAAGGAAAGGTTACAGGAGAATATGGGCTTTGGACAAGGAATGAGAGAGGAGATAGACTAATTGAGTTCTGTAACAAGTTTCAGCTAGTAATAGCGAATACTCTGTTCAAGAAACACAAGAGGAGGAGATATACTTGGAAAATGCCGGGTGATATGGGAATATTTCAATTAGATTACATCATGGTCAGACAGAGATTCCGAAATTAGATACTAGATTGTAAGGCGTACCCAGGAGCAGATAAAGACTCAGATCACAATATAATGGTAATGAAGAGTAGGCTGAATTTTAAGACATTAGTCAGGAAGAATAAATACGCAAAGTAGTGGGATACAGAAGTAGTAAGGAATGACGGGATACGCTTAAAGTTCTCTAAAGCTATAGATACAGCAATAAGGAATAGCGGAGTACAGTTGAAGAGGAATGGACATCTCTAAAAAGGGCCGTCACAGAAATCGGAAAGGAAAACATAGGTACAAAGAAGGTAACTGCGAAGAAACCATGAGTAACAGAAGAAATACTTCAATTGATCGACGAAAGGAGGAAGTACAAAAATGTTCCTGGAAACTCAGGAATATAGAAATACAGGTCGCTGAGGAATGAAATAAATAGTAAGTGCAGGGAAGCTAAGACGAAACGGATGCATGGAAAATGTGAAGAAATCAGAAAAGAAATGATTGTCGAAAGGACGGACTCACCATACAGGAAAGTCAAAACAACCTTTGGTGACATTAAAAGCAAGGGTGGTAACATTAAGAGTGCAACGGGAATTCCACTGCTAAATGCAGAGGAGAGGGCTGATAGATGGAAAGAATACATTGAAAGCTTCTATGAGGGGGAAGATTTATATGATGTGATAGAAGAGGAAACAGGTGTCGATTTAGAAGAGATAGGGGATCCGGTTTTAGAATCAGAATTTAAAAGAACTTTGGAGCACTTAAGATCAAATAAGGCAGAAGGAATAGATAACATTCTCTCAGAATTTCTAAAATCATTGGGGGGAAGTGGCAACAAAAAAACTATTCACGTTGTTGTGTAGAATGTCAATCAGGTGACATATCATCTGACTTTCGGAAAGATATCATTTACACAACTCCGAAGACCGCAAGAGCTGACAAGTGCGAGAATTATCGCATCATCAGATTAACAGCTAGTGCATCCAAGTTAATGACAAGAATAATATACACAACAATGGAAAATAATCTTGAGAATGTGCTAGATGAAGATTAGTTTGGCCTTAGAAAAGGCAAAGTCACAAGAGAGGGAATTCTGAAGTTGCGTTTGATAATGAGAGCAAGACTAAAGAAAAATCAATACATGTTCATAGGATTTGTTGACCTGGAAACAGCCTTCGACAGTGTAATATGGTGCAAGATGATCGAAATTCTGAGAAAAATAGGGGTAACTATAGAGAGAGACGGCTAATATTCACTGTGTACAAGAGCCAAGAGGGAATCATAGGTGTGGATGACCAAGAACGAAGTGATCGGATTAAAAAGGGTGTAAGACAGGGATGCAGTCTTTCTCCACTAGTATTCAATCTGTACATCGAAGAAACAATGATGGAAATAAAAGAAAGGTTCAGGAGTGGAATTAAAATTCAAGGTGAAAGGATATCAGTGATACGATTTGCTGATGACATTGCTATCCTGAGTGAAAGCCAAGAAGAATTATATGATATGCTGAACGAAATGAACAATCTATTGAGTATAGAATATGGACTGAGACGGATACAAGACTGAAGAAAAACAAAGACACACTCACAGCATTTTTCGGCCAGAAGAAAGCGTTTTATAGTGAAAAATGGCGTTAGATGCTTGAAATTATAAGAAAAAGAGGGTACGCTGTAGGGAAGGACGGGTAGTATACAATATGTACAGAACCATTAAGGCACAATAAGAATGGACCACCAAGAACGAAGTGCTTGGATTAAAAAGAGTATAGGACAGGGATGCAATCTTTCGTCCAATGACGCAAATAAAAGAAAGTTTTAAGAATGAGATTAAAATTCAGGGTGAAAGTTTATCGATGATAAGTTTCCCTGATGACATTGGTATCCTGACTGAAAGTAAAGAACAACTACATGATCTGCTGAATGGAATGAACAGTCTAATGAGAACAGGAAAAGGATTGAGAGTAAATCGTAGAAAGACGAAAGTAATGAGAAGTAGCAGAAATGAGAGCAGAGAGAAACTTAACATCAGAATTAGTGATCACGAAGTATATGAAATTAAAGAATTCTTTCCTAGGCAGTAAAATAACCAATGACGGACAGAGCAAGGTGGACATCAAAGGCAGACTAGCAAGGTGAAAAAGGGGGTTCCTGGCCAACAGAAGTCCACTAGTATCAAACATAGGCCTTAATTTGAGGAAGAAATTTCTGAGGACGTGAGAACGTACGTCTGGACTACAGCATTGTATGGTAGTGAAACGTGAACTGTGTGAAAACCGGAATGGAAGAGAATCGAAGCATTTGAAATGTGGTGCTACAGACGAATATTGAAAATCAGGTTGGCTAATAAGGTAAGGAATGAGGAAGTTCTGCGCAGAATCGGAGAGGAAAGGAATATGTGGAAAACACTGATAAGGAGAAGGGACAGGATGATAGGACATCTGTTAAGACACGAGGGAATGACTTCCATGGTACTGGAGGGAAGTGTAGAGGGCAAAAACTGTAGATCAAGGCAGACATTGGAATACAGCCAGCAAATAATTGAGGACGTAGGTTGCAAGTGCTACTCTGAGATGAAGAAGTTTTCGCAAGAGAAGAATTCGTGACGGGTCGCTTCAAATCTGTCGGAAGACCACCCCCACCCCCCACCCCCCACACCCCAAAAAAAAGAAAAGAGAAGTGTCAACATTCGAGACATCCATTGCTTTTTCTCTTTCTGGTAGACGATTAAACAGAGTGGATACTATGCAAAAAGTAATGTAAATATCTACTCTGTTTGGCGAACAAGTCAGAAACAATATTGGCTGCATTGTTTAATATGTGAGAGAATAGGAGTTAGTGCAGGGACGAGACAGAGCTCGAATATAGCAAATGATTGTGCTGCGGCACAGAGTTCTGTAACAGTTGTAAGTTTTTCATATATTTTCTGCCATTTTAAATAATTCACATTTACTGTGTGGGGACAAAGTGAATGAGCACAGGTAGTGAATAAGATCCTTGAGTCTGTGTTCCAGTTTATCTATGGTTCTAATGCTCACCTGTCAGTTATGCAGCGCTGGGGCATTCTTATTTGAGGCATACTGGCGAGCAGTTGAGGTTTTAGAGAAAGGGATTTTATATTTGTGAATCTGAGAAAAACTGTCTGGAATACTTTATTATGGAGATGAAAACTTGATTGTATACACATGTTATTGATTCTATTCATGGAGGAGGTTTTTTGGAGAAATTTTCCTAGGTAACCAAAGCAAGCGCAAGAAAGAAATGTTTGTTTGTCAGAACGATTACTTGAATGACATCTTTGTCCCTCAGATGACCAACAACATTCATGATTAGTGTTCATTTGAGCCTTTTCTTTTCACTATGTCACAAAATACGCAATTGGTTGTAATGTCTGTAATTCTTCTGCTGGCAGAACTTCGTAGTTGTTAGTGTTTTCTTACGTTGTACAGAGATTTTTGGCAATAATCAGAGTTTAATTTTTCAAGAAGGCTTTTGTTTAAAGCAAAACCTCCTTCCAACATTCTTAGTCAAGTTTTGAATATTTTATCGTGTGTGCATTGCACCTTACGCCAGACAAAGCCTCATACCGTTTCTGACAGGCACAAAGTAAATTTAATAGTGAATAGTTTATTTTTTCTTTAGCAGCTGAAACTGTTGATTTCTATTTCCTCTCAAGAAATAGATCGCAGAATGACAGTGCGATGAAACTCTTTTTAATAATACATATTCGTTTACATGTGTTTCATCTGTTTTTTCTCTTTACTGAGTTTGATGCGTTGAAGGACGAGGTCAACGCACTGATAAACCAATCCAATGATAATGTCCACGGCGTCACTGACAAATTGATCTCTTTCTGCGTACGGATAGGGTTCCTTCGTGATCGGGGACTGATGACCTTCGCTGTTTAGTCCCCCTTAAACATCCCAACAACCACCACCACCTTCGTGATCTTTTTTCTCTGTACAATTTATTACAGTTCTCTGCAGTTCTTCGTGTTTTAATTGAGTCACAAAATTTCTTATTTGGCAGCTTTTCAACTTACTCACAGATCGGCTTACTGCATTACCAATTCCCATGGTGACAGATGTAGGTGAAGTTTGAAGAGTTCTCTTTGTTGAATCATTTTCCTAAGGAGAGTCAAGCTACCTCTTCCAATGAAGCGGATGGAGGATGGAGATCTGATGTGATGAACGACCTTCGCTAAAGATAATGTTGTATAGTTGTCTCGGCATTTCAGTGGGAAGTCAATGGTGGTCATAAGGCGCTCTTTCTTGTTTTTCTAAGCATATCTAGCTTATTCACTTTGCTACAAATCTTCTCCACTGTGTAAATGCTCGATGTGCGTGGGTTACAATCGTTTGGTCTTTGTAAATGACACGCTGTATACGCACTAAAGCAGGAACTATTTCGGGTTTCGCCACTCACCGTTTCCCATGTCCCATTAGCCCTGACGTGACAGTGATGTTAGACGCTACCCATCTTACTCTCAGACACAGAGTAAAATGTCAAGGTCACCTTCCTTTCGAAACGCTGAGGCAGAAGAAAGAGATCAACCGATGGGCGGTGTGTGTGTGTGAGGTCGCGAGGCGTGGCAGATGCGGCGAACCAGATCCCTCTGGGCGAGTGTTGCGTCACCACCGGCTAGTCTGCCACTCAGCCATATCCAGCGGGGTGAGGTGGGGGCTCTGCCCTGCTCTGTCACTATAAAGAGGCTTCCAGCCGGTGCTGGAGCCAGTCGTCCACCAGTCGTCTCCACAAGCCGACATGGCTCTTCAGGTGAGGCAGCAGCGAGATGCGAAGGACATAACAGTAGGCAGATACAGCAGTCTGTTGACCAAAAGATGGTATCTGAGAGCTATAGGAAAGGGTTGCGAATGAAACTCACAACGGCTTTTCACCCCAAGTGATTTAACGAAATCGCAGGAAGCATAAGTCTGGATGGTCAGATGGGGATTTGACCAAGTCCAGTTCTCACCACTGCATAAGTTCTGCAGCACTGCAATGTAAGAAACTGTGGCTGTATATGGAAATGAAACTGCCACCAGATAGGAAAAGTGTAAAACGTTTTCAGATAGTAAATAAATATTAGTAACGTTACGCATGATTTCTCTCAAAAGGAAACTCACTTGAAAACGTGAAATATACGTTGACATATGAATGAATTAATAGTAAGCTGCATGTTATGCTGGCTCGATTGTTTCAATATATTATCTATTCGTAGGTTTGGGATTAGATCTCGATAGGTCTTACCATGCTTATGTCACTTATCACTTCTCTTAGCTCTGCCAATAGCTTGATAACGAGAACATCCCAAGCGGCACCATAGTTTGTAGCTGACGTTAAACTTAGAGCTGGCAGGGTTTTTCCTTTTTGCAGCTTTTACCTTTCAACGTCATCTTTTGTTTGAAATACCCCGGAACGAGTTCAGCTGGCTTGTGTAACAATGAGTGTAGCCGGGAGACGGAGAGAAAGACAAGCTAAGGTGATCCTAAAGAACGGACAGATGACCTCTCGAAGGGTATTGCTTTCGGAAGAAACATCTGACTTCAAATCCAAATTTATAGTTTCACTTATCTTGAATGTCTAACAAAGTGTGTTATTGTTCTCATTTTTAGTTAACCCTGTTTGAAATTTGGAAAATCAGCTGCATAAATAAGAGAACAATTGAACAATTTAGAATATATCGAAATCAAACTTGAGGCATTGCATCGATGATACCATATGCCGAGAAATGCAGTCATCTTTAAGCAAAATCTAAAACTGTTAACTTCTTTTTTACATTTTTAGTCATGCGGAAGGATGAATCTGATTTGCTATGACTCAGTTAAACGTGAAATAGTATCGTTGTCCTCTTAGCTGTGAGTAGACGTATGTTGTCGTGACGGGCCAGATGCAACAGAACACTTTGCAAGAATCTTCTGTTTTCTTTCTTACATTGAATGCTACCATCATAGTCCTTCATTAATGTGAACTGAAAGCTGTATTGTAAAAACATGAAAAGCAGTATAGCATACTAGGCTTCGTCATCGACATACCGATGAAAAGTGTTGAATATTATGGTAAACACAGATTTTTTTTCTTTCTATCATCTCGTTTCATGGCTGTGGATGGAAGGCGTCAACTCTTTCTTTTCTTTTTTTTTAATTCATCAGTTTTTGGTCTGGTTAGAACCGATTAGCCGTCTCTTCCTTTCTTCAGCAATTTTTCTGGTTTGGCATATGAAGTACATTCCTCAGTAAATATTTTTACATATTCGGAGTCATCTTCGACAGGTTGCTCAGGTATTGCAGTTTCAGGTCAGAAATTATACATTATTGTGTTTTTTCACTTAATTTTTAACCTCCTTTTAGCGCCAAACTTTAATTCATAACAAAATATTCAAGAATGGTGTTCACTGTGTTACAACACTGTGATCCTCTAGTTCTCTAGTTTATCATATTTCCTTCTCAATTATAAATCCTCGCTAATTATCTCCAGTAATGATTCATTTAATGTTTTATCTGCCAATTTTTGCCATCTTTGTGTACCACCACATCTTATAAAGTTCGTTTCTCCTCATCCTGTTTTCGTAGCTACCTTCCTTCTCGACAAGACAATTAAAAGTTTCAGACTTCCGCCTTACTAGATTATACGAATGTGATGACTCCCCACAGCACAAGAACATATATTTACTATCACAGATCTGGGCACATGAAAACTTGCTGCAGACTCTCTGTTTCAATTTCTCCCTTGTTATGTCTATCCCTCTGTTCCTCTCTGTCTGTCTGTCTGTCTCTCTCTCTCTCTCTCTCTCTCTCTCTTGTCTCTCAATTTCCCCCCCCCCCTCCCCCTGAGTCCCTGATAGAGCTTCAGTTCAAAGGCAATAGTCCATTCCCTTAACAGACACGTGAAACAAATTATAAATCTGCAGAACGAATGCAACCCTACCTAACTACCTACATGTTGTACCCTGATAACTTGTTCTCAGTACAGTACTGGCGTTCAAGGAAATTAAAATCATCTTCTTCGACCACTGAACGGTTTTTGGTGATGTGAATGTGAAATTCTGATGCCTTATTGCACTAGATTTTACTCCTTTTATAACTCTAGAACAGGATTTCTGCATTCAGAGTTACGATAAAGTATATTGATGAAATGTATACCATGAGATCTTACTGAGACAAACCGATAAAAGATTCAACACTTGTGATGATATCCTCCGTTGTCTGAATCAGAAAAGGGATTGGCAGTTGGCACTGGGAAGCTATAAATATAAAAATTCTTGTATTGCTTCTTCACATTGGTGTTAACCACAATATGCCATCTGCATCGCCATTTTCCCCAGTTATTTTGCTTAAAGTACTTCAGGTAATGTCCAGAAGATCCCTTCGTCAACGCTGGAGCCGACACCTATATAATTTTTGAATATAAAAAGCTCTTGCCCTTCCCATTTCAATTAACGTCAGGGAAATTTCCTGAATTTCAAGCTCTAGTGACGTTTTCCTATCAACCTCATTAGCAGGAAGTTTGTCCAAACAGCAAGCGCCATTAACTGTATTTCCAATCTGTACAACATTAGTTTTCTGGAGTAAAAGTTGAATATCAAAAGTCTGGAAACATAATGAAGGAGATTTACCAGTGTGTCATCATATATATGTGAAAAGGTGTGCAAGTGATTATACGTACATTTCAGTCAAATCATGTTAAAGGTGTTGTAAATAATGTCTAGAAGTAGATTATTCTGTTTGTACTCATAATTATGTTCACTTCATAATTTTCTGGTCAAGTCAGCCGTAGCAGTCACAAACTACTTTTAACAGTGTTGCTTCTAACAACGTGCTGTCTGTAGAAACAAACTTCAGCAGTGATAATGGGGACTTTTGAGGCATAAATCCTGGGAAATGGAGGTCGTTGTTCACTTAAATGAGTACCAAAGTCACCATAAATGTCTACATGTTAATACTGCCGTTTTCACACTAAGAATAAGAGATATGTTCTTTTATCCCGAAGAAAGAACATGTACGTCGAAAACATGTCGTGCAGCTCGTTGATAACACGTACTGTACAATTCGGCATAGTGGCATTTGTGTTTACAGACGGTACACGGTGCCCTGTCTGTGGTGTTGCAGGTACTGCTGTGCGCATGCGCGCTGCTGGGGGCGGCCAGTGCGGGCTACCTGGGCTCTCCCGCCGTCTCCTACTCGGCGGCTCCCGCCCTGCGAGGCGGCCTTCCTTACAACGCCGGACTCGGACTCACAGGTAGTTTGTACAGCAGTCTCCCAAAGGAGGGACGACGTCTGATTTACATGCCGGAATGGCTAAGATGTCTTTGTTCTTGGCGTCCTTCTACACGCAAAAGACTTCGCTTTTCCTTTAAGATTCCATATCTTTAGTGCTACACAGCAGTCTCCCAAAGGAGGGACGACGTCTGATTTACGTGCCGGAATGGCTAAGATGTCTTTGATCTTGGCGTACTTCTACACGCAAAAGACTTCGCTTTTCCTTTAAGATTCCATACCTTTAGTGCTACACAGCAGTCTCCCAAAGGAGGGACGACGTCTGATTTACATGCCGGAATGGCTAAGATGTCTTTGATCTTGGGGTACTTCTACACGCAAAAGACTTCGCTTTTCCTTTAAGATTCCATACCTTTAGTGCTACACAGAAATTCTTGGAAGTTCACTACAATATTTTATAATTAGTTATCGTCATAGTTCTCTTTCCAAATTACTTGAGCGGATTTACCCATAATAAGTAGTAATTGTTTTATTTAAAATTATCACTGTATTACATTAACACAAGCACACTTTATCCGCTGTTGCAGATATTTTTCTATAATGTTGTTTAAAGTTTCTAACCCAGAGTACAAATTTTTCTGCCTTCAGTTTGTAGCAATTCTTGTAAAAGTGTTCCACTAACTAGTCCTCGCCAGTGACAAGAGGTTTCGAAACATGGTTTTCCTTTTCATAATTCTTTTCTTTCCTCTTATTCTAATTATTCTTCTGGTGACAACACAAAATAAGGAAGAAGATTACGAAATACTTCTCCAAAGTGTAGTAAACATAATGAACAATTACTTTTCAGTTAACTTTTAATGTATGGCAACTTACAATTGTTCATTAAAAGAAATTAGAGTATTGCATCTGTTAGACTATTATCTGTGCTCTGTAGAGCATCGTTATTGCCAATTCTGGTAACTTGAACAATGCCATAAAAATTGCTACACCCGAAGATGATGCGCTACAGACGCGAAATTTAACTGACAGGAAGAAGATGCTGTGATATACAAATGATAAGCTTTTCACAACATTCACACACGATTGGCGCCCGTGGCGACACCTACAACGTGCTGACATGA
Source organism: Schistocerca serialis cubense (assembly GCF_023864345.2). Taxonomy (NCBI): domain Eukaryota; kingdom Metazoa; phylum Arthropoda; class Insecta; order Orthoptera; family Acrididae; genus Schistocerca; species Schistocerca serialis. Next base: position 711,352,248 of record NC_064638.1, read on the forward strand.
GGAAAGTTTCCAACCGATTTCTCATGCACAAACAGCAGTCGACCGGCGTTGACTGGTGTAACGTTGTTGTCATGCAACGTGTAAGGAGGAGAAATGCGTACTATCAAATTTCTGACTTTGATAAAGGTCGGATTGTAGCCTATCGCGATGGCGGTTTATCGTATAGCGACAATGCTGCTCGCGTTGGTCGAGATCCAATGACTGTTAGAAGAATATGGAATCGGTGGGTTCAGGAGGGTAATACGGAACGCCGTGCTAGATCCCAACGGCCTCGTATCACTAGCAGTCGAGATGACAGGCATCTTATCTGCATGGCTGTAACGAATCATGCTGCCACGTCTCGATCCCTGAGTCAACAGATGGGGACGTTTGCAAGACAACAACTACCTGCACGAACAGTTCGACGACGTTTGCAGCAGCATGGACTATCAGCTCGGAGACCATGGCTGCGGTTACCCTTGATGCCGCGTCACGGACAGGAGCGCTTGCGATGGTGTACTCAACGACGAACCAGGGTAAACGAATGGCAAAACGTCATTTTTTCGGATGAATCCAGGTTCTGTTTACAGCATCATGATGGTCGCATCTGTCTTTGGCGACATCGCGGTGAACGCACATTGGAATCGTGTATTCGTCATCGCTATACTGGCGTATCACCCAGCGTGATGGTATGGGGTGACACTGGTTACACGTCTCGGTCACCTCTTGTTCGTATTGACGGCACATTGAAAAGTGGACGTTTGATTTCAGATGTGTTACGATCTGTGGTGTTACCCTTCATTCGATCCCTGTGATCCCTACATTTCAGCAGGATAATGCACGACCGCATGTTGCAGGTCCTGTACGGGCCTTTATGGATACAGAAAATGTTCGACTGCTGCCCTGGCCAGCACACTCTCCAGATCACTCACCAACTGAGAACGTGTGGTCAATGATGGCCGAGCAACTGGCTCGTCACAATACGCCAGTCACCACTCTTGATGGACTGTGGTATCACGTTGAAGCTGCATGGACAGCTGTAACTGTACACGCCATCCAAGCTCTGTTTGACTCAATGCCCAGGCGTATCAAGGCCGTTTTACAGCCAGAGGTGGTTGTTCTGGGTACTGATTTCTCAGGATCTATGCATGGAAATTCAATCACATGTCGGTTCTAGTATTATATATTTGTCCAATGAATACCCGTTTTTCATCTGCAGTTCTTCTTGGTGTAGCAATTTTAATAGCCAGTAGTGTATATAAACCATAGTGCAAGCAACTATTTGCTAGCACCTTCAATAGGAACTGTGTGTGTGTGAATACATAAGACGCCCCTATGAATCCATTCCTTTCCTAGGAGGCCTGGCCGGAGGTGCCACTGCTTCCGCTGCCGCCGCCGCCGCCGCTGCTGCAGCAGCTAGGGCCAGACTGTCTGGTGCTGGCATCAGTGGCTATGCTCCTGGCTACACTGGCGCACTAGGAGGTGCCTATGCTGGCGTTGGTGGTGCCTACTCTCGCCTCGCCACTGGCTACTCTGGTGTCGCACCTGGCTACACTGGCGCTCTAGGAGGTGCCTACCCTGGTGTTGGTATTGGTGGTGCCTACTCTCGTCTCGCCCCTGGCTACTCTGGTCTCGCCCCTGGCTACGCTGGTCTCGGCGCTGCACGTTACGCTGGTGGTCTGGGCCGCCTCGCTGGTGGGCTGCCCGCCGAGCTGGCTGACCCGTACTACGACCCCAACCCGCAGTACAGCTTCAGCTACAGCGTCAGCGACGCCCTGACCGGCGACGCCAAGCAGCAGCAGGAGAGCCGCAGCGGCGACGTGGTGGAGGGCAGCTACAGCCTGGTCGAGCCCGATGGCAGTGTGCGCACTGTCCAGTACACGGCCGCCCCTGGTGCAGGTTTTAATGCTGTCGTCTCCAAGGATGGTGCCCCAACTGGGCCTGCCCCTCTGGGAGCTGCTGTCTCTCCTGCCACTGTTGGTGCCCGAAACATCCTCCCAGGTTTGAAACAGTATTTGACCCATTAGTGATTACAAATCCATTTTTTTCTGTAACATTTCAGATACTAGGCTCTGGTTTATGTTTCCACCTGTTATTTGTGTACTAAGGACGCAGAAGTCTAAAAAAGGCTTTGTCTCAATTTATTGAACCATTTGAAAGTAACTATAACACAGCCATAGATAGCAGAAGGCTATATATGCACTTACAATCAAAGGAGTTAAGTATATGATGTCAGTAATTACTAATCTGATGTTGGACCTCTTCTCCTTTGAATTAAGAACACCTCCAATGCATTTCGTGGATGGAAGGCGACTGAAAATAGATGAGTTCTCAAACTGGAAGCCTATTTTCACTCATAAATTACGGGGACCTGACAAACTAAATTCAAGCTTAATGTGCCATTTGCTATGTTTTCCTTCCCCAGCTGCTGGCCTGATTCTGTGGGTGACTCTACCTCCTGGCAACAATTAAGTATGTGTAGCTTGAGTAATACTACTTCCGTACAGTTTAAAGGGGTCAGTAATAGAAGTTGGATACAAACTGACTGCTCTTAAAACTATGTAGAACGATTACATACAATAGGCAGCCGCAGCAATTACTGTAAAGTTAATCACAATGATGGAATTATAGCATTTAAAACTCTTAGCAGTTTCTAATTTATTTGGAAATATTCAAACGTTTGATCTCCATTAACAGTTTTTGATGCTCGATGGATGAGGTCAAATAAAATTAATCCAGAACTTAAGTATACTTCTAATAGCATTTTAACGGTGCTGTGGTTTTCTCCAATGTGGACAGACGTCAAAAATTGTTTATTGGATATCTCCCTCAGTGCCTGCTACAACTGTTTCAGGAGGCATACTTCCTGGAGCTGCACGCTCTCTGCTATCTCCAGCTGCCGCTGCTGGAGTCTACGGAGCACCTCTGAAGACGGCGCATGCCTCCCTCGCCACGCCACACGCAAAGGTACACTACTAGTGCCCTCGCAAGCTGATACCTTCTAAATGTGACCACCGAATGTATTGTGAAAATGGTTCTCATGTAGCAATAAGATGTACATATTTACGAATTGCTCTGTTAATTTATCACTGCAATTTGTATAAAAATAAAATTATCTGTCTTTATTTAAATGTTGTACCTATTCAATTTGGGCTTCTTCCCTAATATTATGTACAAAAATTCCTGTGTGTCACAAGTTACTTTAAGCTACGGGAATTTCTATACAATACCATTTGTTCTGTGTCTGAAAAGAAAAACAGATATCTAAATACCGAAAACAAAGGATAAGATCTGATAATCAATCGGTGCTTGTATTTTTAGAAGATTTAGTTTTCAACTGCAATCAACAACACACAGTAGGCTCCTGTTCCACCTAGCTTGGTTTTGTTTGATAGTAGTTAGCCCACTGGACCTGCAATCGAAAGGACGACTTTTCAAACCTGTATCCAACAAGTCTGGTTTACGTTTTTTTGTGATTCACGGAAAACACTTAAGGCATGAGCGGCGATAGTACCTTTGAAAGAGCACGGCTGATTTCTTACCCAGCTTTCCTTTATCTGTGAATGTATCGTATCTCTAATGACTTCGTTGTCAACAGTATTTAACACTATCTTCCTTCCCTTTTTGATTCTGTTTCAGGAACAGATGTTACCCCAATAATCTTGAAGGATCGTACGAAAGTATTTTCATTACAGTACCACCCAACCTGTAATATAGCATTATCTTCTTGCCTCTGAGTTTCATAATGTAATGATCTTGCTGGTAGGGGACAAAATGTTTTCACTGTAGCAGACCGTGAGAAGCACGAGTGCAAATCTGGAAGAAATATAGATTGAAGAACTACTTTATCATTCATGGCCCGGTAGTCGACCCCGGTGCCCACGCTGTTCTAGACGCTTCAGTCCGGAACCGCGTGACCGCTACGGTCGCAGGTTCGAATCCTGCCTCGGGCATGGATGTGTGTGATGTCCTTAGGTTATTTAGGTTTAAGTAGTTCTAAGTTCTAGGGGATTGATGACCTCAGATGTTAAGTCCCATAGTGCTCAGAGCCATTTGAACCATTTTGAATCACCTCGCCCTGTGGCTTAGGCAGCACATATACAGGAGAGGAGGACGGGGACTTAGATGGCCTAATAACTCCATCACATAACTTCTTTCACCTATAGTCACTCTTAACTCCACCATCCTATGCGGTGAAAATCTATATGGAAGAGGCCTTACGGGAATATTGCCCTTTAATTCAGTATTCTCCTAATCTGTCATTAAGCACATCCCTAAATTAGTCACCTAAATTGACAAACAGTTTCCTTTGTTCATCTGGTAAATTCCAATGCCATAAATCGGAGAATCAGAATCGACTGAACTGGTAACTGGTTTTGACACTCTGTTATTACATTCACCACACGCTTAAAAAACTCGGAGTTTTTCTGAGGTGCAAACTCAAAATGAAACGTTCTTTGGCTTGATTGAGGAGCTAATACAACGTTATGGATGAAGTCAGAACCTGTAATGGCTTTACAAATTATGTGCTACCTTAACTGGGAATTTTCACTTAAAATTGACAATTCGGATATTAACTTCAATAGTTCCTCAAATCCGCACCGCTGCTTCATCCTTCTGAATCTGCTTCCAGTGTTCATATATTGGTCTCCCTCTATGATTTTTATCCCCCACGCTTCCCCCCAGTAGTAAATTGGTGATCCCTTGATCCCTCAGAATGTCTCCTATTAATCGATCCCTTCTTCTAGTTAGGATGTACCATAAATTTCTCTTCAGTTTTATTCAATACCTCCTCATTAGTTACGTGATCTTCCCATCTAATCTTCAGCATTCTTCTGTAGACATACATTTCAAAATCGTCAATTGTCTTCTTGTCTAAACTGTTTATCGTCCGTATTTCACTTCCATTCACGGCTAGAGTCCATAACTCGATACTCGATGTTAACGCGTTTCTCTTCTTCAGAAATGCTTTTCTTCCCATTGCCAGTGTACATTTTATATCATCCCTACTTCGACCATCATCAGTAATTTTGCTTCGCAAATAACAAAACTCATTTACTAATTTCAGTGTCTCATTTCCTAATCTAATTCCTTCAGTATCACCTGATATAATGCGGCTACATTCCGTTATCCCCGTTTTGCTTTTGTTGAAGTTCGTTTTATATCCTCCGTTCAAGATACTGTCATTCCGTTCAGCTGCTCTTCCGAGTCCTTTGCCGTCTCTGACAGAATTAAAATGTCACCGGCAAACCTCATAGTTTTTATTTCTTATCCCTGGACTTTAAATCCTACTCCAAACTTTTCTTTTGCTGCCTTTACTGCTTGTTCAACATACAGATTGAATAATGCTGGTGATAGGCTACAAACCTGTTTCACTTTCTTCTCAACCACAGCTTCCCTTTCATGACCTTCGACTCTTATAACTGCCACCTGGTTTCTGTGCGAATTGTAAATAGGCTTTCGCTCCCTGTATCTTATTCCTGCCACCTTTAAAATTTGAAAGAGAGTACTCCAGTCAACATTGTTAAAAGCTTTCTCTAAGTTTACAACTGCTATAAACGTAGATTTGTCTTTTATTGACCTGTCTCGTATGAGAAGTCTTACGGCCAGTATTGCCTCACGTGTTCCAACATTTCTACGGAATCCAAACAGCTCCATTGATCCTGAGTTAGAGGCTCGGTCCGGCACATGGTTTTAATCTGCTAGGAAGTTTCAGGAAACTCGTTTGTTTGGCGCATATTCAGAGACAGAATGCGCGTCCATACAGTCAATGAATTGGCAGTTAGCTGGCGTCCAAAGAGAAGTAGACAGTGAGGAAGAGGGGGAACATTTAGAATACGTCGAACCTCTTGTACACATTATAAATATGCCTCAGCAACAGGCACAGAATTTTGTGGGGTTGCGAGCGCCGCGAAAGGGCCCTGTACCTGTAAACACAAGACATACACAACAGAGAGGGCAATGGGTGGAGTTGTTTGCGCCATGTAATGGATCAATGACATATGCAACTAGTCCTCAACACAAAGGACAACGCAGGGGGAAGGGTGGACAGCCGGATTGTTACAGTTATCAAACTTAGAAACGCCACAGCATAGCCCAGTACACGACGTAACTGACCGAGTATAAAACAATAAAACGAGAACACACAGTTCAGCAGAAGGCAGTGTTACAGAGGACACGATCATGGAGATGTTACAAAAAATGAACGATAGTATAACGATACAGAATACACAGATGACGGAACAGCATCAGCAATTGCAACAGGATAATGAGAACTTGAGACGAGAGATAAAGACACAGATTTAACAGGTTAAAACCCATATGGAAGAAGGGATCGCTAGAATTGATAGTCAGATCACACAGATAAAGTAAGACGCGAAAGATTCTAGAGAAAGAATTTAGGTACTAACGCAAAGTCAGCAGCAATTACGCACTGACGTGGACAAGGTCCAATTGGACATCGTAAACGTTGACAAAAAGGTGTAACGTTTTACGAAAAAAGCCATTCGAACAGCAATACAAATTTCGGAAGAACAAGCAATTCCTAGCAAGATCGCAAAAGTTGCACTAAAAAAATATTATCAGCGGATCAAAAAGATAGAACTTAAAAACAATGATCAGTTTGAAAAGCTTGGAACAGAGTTGATATAAACTATCGAAGAAAAGATGGAGACCGATTACACCTGTAGCGAAACAACTGATACGTCAAGCATTAATTCAGTACACGAACACGCGCCGTCTAAGAAAGTTCAAGTAGAACAAAGGCCAGACGTAACACTCGCGCAGAAATCGAAGCAGAAAACCCCGATTAAAGTAATACATGACACATCACAGAACCAGGCACAGTATCTAGAAAAACAGGACACATACAGTCAGCCGATACCAATAGAAAGACAGCCGACTTAACCAGTAAATCCAGTGACACAATATAGCAGTAGCACAGCCATAGTTCCCCCGAATGACGAGAGTAGAGACAAACGAACAACACTTTTTTTCACCAATGTTACAATATCATGCAATTATCGGGCAGGAAACTGAGCATATGCAGACAGGCAGTAGTTTACCAGAGAATAGGCAAGATGACACAAGCAGTGGCAGATTATTTGAGTCCATTAATCAGCCACAAACCGGATTTATGTGTAGATATGATACAGACCACTTCCTTACAGATAGAAAATTTCAACATTTTGAGGAAGAAGGCGGTAGCTTGCATGCACGCACATTCATCGATCAGTTCCAAGTAGGCTTGCCAAATCATTGGAGTGTGGCTCACAAACTTGACTTCATTTGTGCACACATGTAAGGAACAGTAGCGGCGGTGATGCAAAAGATCGCTGGTACCTGTACGTCTTACCTACAGTTCAGAACAGCATTTCTCGGAAGATATTGGTCCTTGGAGGCGCAAAACAAAATAAAATACGAGTTACTTCAGATGACACCATAAGAAAACTCAGGGGAGAAAAGCGTGGTAAAATTCTTTGTCACAACGGACAAAAAGAATCAATGCCTAGACAAACCATACAGTAACGGAGAGCTGATACATCTATGTTGAATGAAGTTACCGATAAAATATCAACAGGCGACAGTAGGAAAAAATGAAAATATCGAAGAATTCAAAGATGTCTGAAGGGAACTTGAATTCATGTTTAAAGAAGACGAAGTGAAAGAAAAAAGAAAGGAGAGGGAACAACAAAAGGAAAGGACTAGGAACGAATATTCCAATAATAATAATCATAATCCTAATACCAATAATTTCAGGCAATTTAACATACCAGGAGAGTGGCATAATGAAGGTAATTGGCATAGAAACGAGAACCAGAAAAATTGGTACCGAAATAGAAACGGTAATGGACACTCATACACTGGTGGATATGGGCTTAGGAATCAAAATGCCAGCGGTCAAGGGTACTTGGAAAGAGATCACGATGTCAGAAACAGACTGGCGATACCAGGGCGCGAATAACTACAGACGAAATTATGGTCCACAGACACAAGAACAACACAGAAAAGAGAAACCAGAAGTAGAAGCTAGGCCACCGAATACTGCAAAACGTAAAGATTGACGTGCAAAATGCGGAAGAGGTCAGGCAAACTAACGTCCACCCTATCTTATACTAACCACTAAATAAAAGTTAAGTTAGCAGATCAACATAACAACATAATTAAAAGAAAAAAGGGGGCACAAAACAGACTAACAATTTCTTGTAGTATTGAGTATCCTGCAACATGCACACAAACAAGAAATGACACACAACCCATAAAAGGATGAAAAAGTGGAAGGATATCATTAGAATAAAGAAAAGGAATCATATCAATCTAACAATTTTTGCCACTATCAGAAAAATTTTTCATTATATAAAATCAGAGTTTTTTTGTAAATAACAATAACAAATATATGTAAAACAAAAATTGTAAATATTTCTACGTGTCAGCGGGACATCGCCACCAACATCAATCGCCAGCTCCCTCAACACCACATGCTTCGAGATAGCGACGGAGAGGGTACAGACATATTGAGAAAGCACTTAGGGCAACGACAACAACATGAAGACCAATGCCACACTGGAAATGCAGGTTACAACCAGGTTGGACTTCAAAAGAACAACGTGCAGCATGGACATGTCATATGCCACGATACTGCTACTTCATGGACAAGTGTGGGGAGAATCATGATACAACGAGACTACAAAGAAGGTACCTGGAACAAACTCATCAACTTATATTTGGAAAGGCAGTCAGATCCTACAAATCCTATATCTCTCCTACATTAAAATTCACGTATTCCTAGCCCAAGAAGAACAGAAGAATGCAAGAAAGAAGAGAAGAACAGAAGATGCAAGACGAAGAAGGGCAGAAGACAACAAAATACCTTTCTCTCCTATCCTAAAAAGAAAATTTGAGGCACGGTAACTACTACAACCACCTCATCAAAAATAAACCTTGAATAGTCAAACAAACACAAACGAATGGCAAACAGAATATTAAGCGGTACCAACAAACATTATCCAGAAATAGATTCAGCAAAATGAACATCATTCTCCCTACCACATCACCAAATTGCCATACCGAACCAGGTGTGGTGTACCAAGACGTCATGGCACATATATTGGGTGACGATCGTCGGTAATCACCAACTTACTACAATCATCGAACTGCAATACTGCCCCTGGTGTGACAGCGAAGGAATACCAAGACGTCACCATATACTCAATAAACCTCAGTCATCATCATCGGTTAAAAATACTACTTCATGATGACAACATCAACAACTAAGACCCGGCATCGCATGCTAGAGTGCTTCTCACATGATTTGTGAGACCCATAAAATGAGTCGACACCTTCCAGCACTTCCATGGGGATCGTCGAACAAAGAAATGGAGAGAGTAAAAACAACCAGCGTAGATTATAAAAATTAGATATATGTGAATAATAATTACCTTCTTGCCATTTGTAAAAATAATTTTTTTATTAAATATCGAAAGTCCCTAATTTATAAATGACTCAAAATTTTTGAGAAAGAAACTGAATTAGAATAGTGATACAATCTCTTATTTCCTTTACATGAGGAATTAGAAAAAGAATTATGTAAGATTTCCTTCTGTAAAGAATGTTCATAACACTAGTACTGAGGATAGAATTAAGAGAAAAGCTTCTTCATTCTTGAAGAAGGAAAACAGTGATACATAAAATAAATAAATTAATGAAACAAAGTGACGCAACAGAGCTTTTGCGAACATTCACGCAATGCTTAACTAAAGAAAAGAAATAACCACACTAAGACATGATACACTATACACTAACGAGTTTAGAAAAATTAATATTGTAAAAGCAACTTTTGGAAATGGAAAAGAAAAACAGAGACAAGTAATGGCAATAACAAAGAAAATCAACCGTTGTAAAGCCTGTGCTTGCCTAACAACAAAACACAAATTGTGTAGTTAAAAACTAGAAACAATAGCTATAAAGAAATAATTATAAAATTGTTAAGAACGGCTGAGAAAGTTTATTTAAAAGAACAATTTTTGACTGAATTTGTCAATGTTTTCCTTGGCATTGACAGTCTCCAGACAAAAAATTTTGTCGCAAGGGAGGGGGGGGGGGGGGTGTATATAAGGTTGTGTGGTCTCCTGACCTTCATAGTCTGCACATCAAGACACTTCATTCGAACCCAAACTAGATAAGGTAGAGTCAATTTTGTATGAATTCATGTAAGCGATGTGCAAATCTAATAAGTAAATTGCAAGGGCTCACTGAGGTTGAAAAAGTCGAGGCTGGCATACACAGCATGACGGCCACAAGAATATTTGTTCTAGAGAGGCGGCTGGCCCGCTGGGAGGCCTGTCCCTTCAGAGGGGTGGGTCGGTGCACACCTACTTTGGCTGGAACGACCGCCCAGAGAGGACAGTTTTTGCTAGAGCGAAAGGATAACAACCCCCGTGTTTGACTTAAAAAAAAGTTCCGCTACATTGTGTAGGAGGGCCTGAAGATGCATTTTTTGAGAGAGCGATTGCGTAGTTATGGAGTTTGCACAGGAGGACAGTATACGCGTAACGGAGATGCTACATCTTCCGCATTGGTCGACTTAAACGAAACGTCACTCTCCCATTTAAAAGAGCAACGCTGATTGGCGGAATATTTCTGACGCAACGAGCCAGAGGAGTGAGGGAAGACAGCAAATGATATACCCTTGCAACTTTTCCAGAAAAAGGGGCCATTCCCTTGTCGCTCTTGGAGTGGGAACACGTTATGAGAGCGAGTGCGCTCGTATGTGTACGCAAAGAGCAAGGAACAAAGTCTCTCCGCAGTACTTCACTGGGAGAGCACCTCTGTCGTTAGCGAATCGGAGTGATACGCTATATTGAGTCGCTTGTGATTAAGCGTTGTTCACTGTGTTGCCCGCCACACTTATTGTGTGTTGTGGACATGGACAGAGTTAAACGCCTGTGAGCAAGTATGGAGTGGCATCACGGTGGACTGTTTATCTGACTGGTGTACCACGCTAGTAGTTAGACTTGTCTTCATCAAGGCATAGCGAGAGTTTGAATGGCGAAGGCCAATTCAGATAGAAAGAGATAGTTGTGTTATTTGTCAGGAGCGAGCTACGCAGGCAGCAGTCATTGCAGCTCACGGTATTGTGCGCTACAGTGTATGCGAGCCCCATCTGTCCTCCATGACAGTACACTCCATTACCGTTCTCATGCAACATCCTCGACCGTACCTAGAAAAGTTATTCAAGTTGTATAGGTGTGGCTCTCAGCCATTCTGCCAACTAAATAAAATTCTTAAAGAAAAGGGAGAAGAGAACTTTTCCATACTTTGTAAAATAATACACTCCTGGAAATGGAAAAAAGAACACATTGACACCGGTGTGTCACCCCACCATACTTGCTCCGGACACTGCGAGAGGGCTGTACAAGCAATGATCACACGCACGGCACAGCGGACACACCAGGAACCGCTGTGTTGGCCGTCGAATGGCGCTAGCTGCGCAGCATTTGTGCACCGCCGCCGTCAGTGTCAGCCAGTTTGCAGTGGCATACGGAGCTCCATCGCAGTCTTTAACACTGGTAGCATGCCGCGATAGCGTGGACGTGAACCGTATGTGCAGTTGACGGACTTTGAGCGCGGGCGTATAGTGGGCATGCGGCAGGTCGGGTGGACGTACCGCCGAATTGCTCAACACGTGGGGCGTGAGGTCTCCACAGTACATCGATATTGTCGCCAGTGGTCGGCGGAAGGTGCACGTGCCCGTCGACCTGGGACCGGACCGCAGCGACGCACAGATGCACGCCAAGACCATAGGATCCTACGCAGTGCCGTAGGGGACCGCACCGCCACTTCCCAGCAAATTAGGGACACTGTTGCTCCTGGGATATCGGCGAGGACCATTCGCTACCGTCTCCATGAAGCTGGGCTACGGTCCCGCACACCGTTAGGCCGTCTTCCGCTCACGCCCCAACATCGTGCAGCCCGCCTCCAGTGATGTCGCGACAGGCGTGAATGGAGGGACGAATGGAGACGTGTCGTCTTCAGCGATGAGAGTCGCTTCTGCCTTGGTGCCAATGATGGTCGTATGCGTGTTTGGCGCCGTGCAGGTGAGCGCCACAATCAGGACTGCATACGACCGAGGCACACAGGGCCAACACCCGGCATCATGGTGTGGGGAGCGATCTCCTACACTGGCCGTACACCACTGGTGATCGTCGAGGGGACACTGAATAGTGCACGGTACATCCAAACCGTCATCGAACCCATCGTTCTACCATTCCTAGACCGGCAAGGGAACTTGCTGTTCCAACAGGACAATGCACGTCCGCATGTATCCCGTGCCACCAAACGTGCTCTAGAAGGTGTAAGTCAACTACCCTGGCCAGCAAGATCTCCGGATCTGTCCCCCATTGAGCATGTTTGGGACTGGATGAAGTGTCGTCTCACGCGGTCTGCACGTCCAGCACGAACGCTGGTCCAACTGAGGCGCCAGGTGGAAATGGCATGGCAAGCCGTTCCACAGGACTACATCCAGCATCTCTACGATCGTCTCCATGGGAGAATAGCAGCCTGCATTGCTGCGAAAGGTGGATATACACTGTACTAGTGCCGACATTGTGCATGCTCTGTTGCCTGTGTCTATGTGCCTGTGGTTCTGTCAGTGTGATCATGTGATGTATCTGACCCCAGGAATGTGTCAATAAAGTTTCCCCTTCCTGGGACAATGAATTCATGGTGTTCTTATTTCAATTTCCAGGAGTGTAGAATTCCTACCCATAAGAGGCAATCTAATGTTCCGAAAAGAACCAGGAAACTTGTTAATTTATAAAAAAAAGTTTCACCTGATTTCTCAGAATTTTTTGCAATAAATAATATTTTTCGTCTGTTAAAAGTTTTTCTTACTCTAATGAGCAATACTCCAGTACCCAAGTATTCCACTAGTTATGTAAGAATATTTTTGTGTCTTTTCCTTACAGTGGTCAACTCCAGAAGATATTTGTTGCTGAATGTTTTTCAAGCAGTTCTTGTTGATATATTAGGAGCGTCTGTCTGACTTCTGTAGTAGTGTGAGGTGGAAATTATTTCTTGCAGGAGCCAAATGGTACTTGTTGAATCAATCCATTGAGCAACACAGTGTTTACATTCATCTTTTATAAACGATTTAATGAACATATACATTTCCATTTGCAATTTTTCATGCGAATTTAGTATGATTGATTGAGGTGTACTGATGAAGTAAGATATTACAAGATTAATCTTTCATTATGATTCGAAGAGTACAGGCTATTTGTAATCATTTATTAATGCTCACAATGGTTTAACATAATACAGTATGGAGAAGCGGTAAGATATGGTTACATTGGGCTATAACTGAAAATCTAGATGAGGAACGTTATCTTTGGTTTTTAAAACACAAGAAAATATAATGTTTAATGAATAGAAGATTCCTGATTCATAACTGCAGACTGAGATATTTTTCTGGTTGAATTTCTATGTACTGATGTCATTTGATTTTGTAGTGTGTGGAAACACAAATTTTTGTACTTTTAAGGTAATATTTCTGTCTGATGTATTAACGTTATTTTTCTTTCATATATTTAGTAGTCTGGGATATTTGTTTTCACACCTGGACGCTGGTGCATTTTTCAGGCTTTGTATTGAATATATTACTGAAATGACTGAACAAGTACTACTAAAACTTAAAACCAATTTTCTGTGCGTGCATGTGCGCGCGTGTGTGTGTGTGTGTGTGTGTGTGTGTGTGTGTGTGTGTGTGCGTGATTTACGAAATTCACTGATAAAATTTCTCTGCAACGTGAAGGAAATTTGTGTTATTTACAGTTTAAGAGTTCAGCATGTGTAGGTTTTGGACATACTAAAAGAATATTTTTGAGGTTGTTCAATATAAAGTACTGATGGCTGTTAAGTTTACATAAATTTATAGGTGCACTTTAGACTGAGAAATCACTATCAACATGTAACAGATATTTTCTTCATCGAGGTGAGGAAGATTTTTGCAACGATTCAGAATGCGGCATTCGAACTGTAAGAAACAGAGTCAGAGGGATTTCTGGCATCATTAAAATAATGAAACTTGTGACCTCTTGCCAGCTGTGCAAAGTGCGAGCTTGAGAATAAAATGTAGAATCCGATAAGCAAGACGAGACAATTTCGTTGGTGCTTTTACTTTACCTCTAGTACAGTAGAAGGAGGTGTTCTAATAACCGAACACGAAACGCAATCTATTCTAAAGTTAAAGACAAGCAAACTGTGTGCAATGACTTGTGTGTAGATGTTCTGAGTTCAGCGGTAAAGCACTGGATACTGACTGCTGGAGTGATACTATTGACGGCGATCCATTAGTGGGATGGGACATAAGGTTCGCCGCTCGTTCTAGTGTTGTTTAGGAAGAATTGATTATGTAGAGGTACGTGGGCTCATAAGAATTATTCTGTCCTAAGATACATTTTTAAAATGAAAGGAAACAATGAGACAAAATTTTTGAATAATGCAGTTACTGCTGTCTTATTCATCTATCGTACAAACTGATTTTTTTTTTTTTTTTTTAGATACTCTGGGAGAGTACCTCTTGTTGTGGTGTTCGGGAAAAATAGCATGTAAACTAAACATACATAGAAGGACTGAGTCGGTCTTTAAGATGTTCTTGGATCGCTTAATTACGGTTACTTCCCATGATAAGCGGGAGTTTCGTATCATCGGTAGCACAAATTATAAGTGTCACAACAGATGCAAACGCAGTTTACATCCTTTGCTGAGCATGGACGAGAGAATCTAAAACGCTGTTTAGGCATCCACTCCAAAAATTTGTGATAAATATGTTGGTATGTACCTTCGTGACCTACATCGATGTGAGCGAAAATAATAAGAAAAAATATAATACATACAATTGCATGCTGTAGCGCTGAAATGTAAAAACGCATGAGGGATACCCATATGGTAACGACAATTATCAGAGATGGATGCAAATGATAATTCGTGTTCAAATACAATGACATATAAAAATCATAAATGTTGAAGTTAAAATAAAATTGGAGCATTAAGTGCTAGCGGTCTAAAATGGAAGCTATTAAAAGTCAGGTGTAAAACAGATACATAACTAATCATATTACATTTGCAAATGAATTACCCAGACTTTTTAATACGATTAGTTTCATATCCCTTTTACAAACGTCTTGAAATAACTCTCACTTTTGCTATTTAACCTTGTCTATAACTGGCGGTGAAATACTACTCCGCAACTCACAGCTCACTAACGCCATTTGCGGTATGCTTCGGTCACTTGGCGCACGCTCAGTGTGTTGCTGTGCTAAACTATGTGCACATCCCAGATATAAACAGCTGTACCTCCGATATGTCAGCATGGCGACAGATCTATCTAGGTATGACTTTCTTTTACATTCATTGATGTATGTTGCATTCCTGAACAAGGTAATCTGTTTTCTTTTTTTCCCTCTTTTTATTCCTTGATTTTTCGTGGTGTGCAGTATACATTTTTATGACACAGCTGGCCACGAGGTGTGACTATTTTATATTCCGTTCTGCCGGGTTTTATAGCTAAAACTTTCCCTATTTACCACGTTATAACACTGAAACCAATTACCATACGAGTACCAAACTTGGCAGCATTAATGTCAAGGACATGGGGAAGAGAAATAATGGAGAATCAATTTAATTGAAACACTTTTAAGGTGCTGCTACGGTAATCATACAATTACTTAGCAGAAACGCCCGTCGGTGTCCAGAAGAGTTTGAAAGCGCAGGATTGCATTCTGCACAGCAGAAAGAAGAAAGTCCGTGGTTATGCTGGCTACCTCTCTTGATATGCCGCGCTTCAGATGAGCACATGTTCCTTTCGTAAGCCCTGTGCTTCAGGTAGCCCCACAACCGGAAAGTACAAGGAGTGAGATTGTTCCGGCCAAGCATTTGGAAACGTTCGGCTGATAATTCGATCGTTTCCAAATGTATGTCGGAGAAGCAGGTGATCACGAGGGGTGGGCGGTGGGGCCTCATCTTGCATGAAAACCGTTGAGTTCAATGCGTCTGTCTCCTGTAGGGCGGGTATGACGCTGGCGATGCATATCGCAGTAACGCTGGCCAGTGACACTGCACGTCTTTGGTCCTTGAGCGCCAACCTGTTCAAAAAAGACAAGGCCAATGATGAACGTAGCCGTGAAGCCACACCATATGGTGGCACTTTCGACATACGGAGGAAGTTCATGCGCAGTGGAGATCCCCACACTCGGCAATTGTGTGTGTTTACCTCACACGTCAGAGAAACATGAGTTTCGTCTACCCATAGGATGGTTCAGGGCCAGCCCCCATCAACCTCAGTCCTTGGGAGAAAGTGGAGGGCGAAAGTCAACACGCCGTTGTGCGTCCTGTGGTACAAGCTGCTGTACGATATGGATCTTGTACGGATACCATTTTATAATGGTTCGAAGTACCATCCGTACAGTGGACCACGAGATGTTCAATTGTCGTGAGATACCACACGCACTGTACACGATCGCGAATTCCGAACAGCGTTGTTTGTCATAGCAACCATTTCATCAACCACGTGTAATGCAAGCGGTCGTCGCCTTATTCTGGGAGAGATTCCCGGTTCTCAAGTTGATTCGAACTTCTTCATCATGCCCCGCACAACAGGCAGGGAAAGAGAACCCTTCTGTAATCTTTTCAGCCAGCCGGTGATATTCTCGAAGCGCAGCCGCATCATTATTATTGTTTTGATGATAGAGTTTCACCAATAATGCCCTGCTCCTTTTTTCCCGGGTTCGATTCCCGGCGGGGTCAGAGATTTTCTCTGCCTCGTGATGGCTGGGTGTTGTGTGCTGTCCTTAGGTTAGTCAGGTTTAAGTAGTTCTAAGTTCTAGGGGACTTATGACCACAGCAGTTGAGTCCCATAGTGCTCAGAGCCATTTGAACCAACCTGCTCCTTTTGGCCAAGCTCATGTTGGCTTGTCAACAAGTGCACTGGGACTGGTCGGGTTTGTGACACTATGAATCACGATGACTCATCACGGCACCTGGTGGGCGTAGTTGGAACTGGACGGTGGCGCTGTGACGTACGGAAATCATGCACTCCGTACTCAGGACATTAATGATACCAAGTAGGGTACACGTACAGTATTTAATTTCCATGTTATAACGTGTTAAATAGGGAAAGTTTAATTATAACCCTGAATATTTGACGAGGGAAATTATTTGCTCGGACATTCTGTATGCTTGTATCTCATGTGCTCAGCACCATTTAATATCAGTAAGTCTTAGTAAAATTCCTTGCTAGTAACTCAAAATTTACAAAATGGCGCCATGCCACTCCACGCGAAATGTAGTGTTTTTTGTGTAGGCCAGTCTGAAGACACCCGAATCAGGCGAAATGCTTAATTAGTAAATAAACAACAGTTGCAACCCTGCAGCGAAGACTGTTTGTGCCTCCATCGTATGTTACTGGTTGCTGTTCCATCCCTACCACAGACTGGTGAAAGTTCCGGAGGAAATCTCCGCTCGACTGATTCCAGCAGATCCCGCCTACTGTATTTGTAACATATGGAAGCCCCTACCCCAGCTCAGCACGGCGGTCGGCCTGAGGGCATTTCTCACAGACAGATGAGCAGCAGTTGCGCCACTAGCTGGGGGGGGGGGGGGGGGGAATCTGGATCGCCACGTTCGCCACGCCCCCCGACTCCCTCGCGGCCTCGCCGACTGACCCCGAGATCTGCTCTGCCGCAGTCCGCGAGCGGGATGGAGCTGCTCAACCAGTTCACTACGCAGACGTCACTGACTGAGCACACACCGCGAAAGTCAGTAGGTTTTCCCACATATTCGACGGTGGAGGGAAGGGTTCCAGTAAATGTACCGACGTCGCATCCAGAGTCTTCACCAGTTTTACAACCACACCTTATAAACAAAAAACACGTTCAAAAAACCCATTTATAACACCAATGGACGTTGAGAATACAGCAGGGTTCTTCGATCTCTAGTAATTATGTCTGATGAGCGAATAATTGTGTCTGATGAGAGAGTGTATTATTTCTAATGGTCCAGTTGTACGTGTCTCTTCTATTCCTCCTCAAAGTATTAATTTCCAATGTAAACGGGAAATGTCCGTTGTCTATTTTGAGAGTGATGGAAGGAGAGCTGAAACAGGGACAAATCCATTTATTAAGCCAGGGCTGAGCGGGATAGCCACGCGGTCTTAAGCGACTTGTCAAGGCTCGCGCGGCTGCCCCTGTCGGAGGTTCGAGTCCTCCATCGGGAATGAGCGTGTGTGTCGTCATTAGCGTAAATTATTTTAAGTTACATTAAGTAGTGTGTAAGTTTAGGGACCGATGACCTCAGCAGTTTGGCCCCATAAGACCTTACCACAAATTTCCAAAATTAAGCCAGGTGATAATCTGTGGCATATCTATAGCAAAAAACGTCCAAGCTACCACGCAGCGTCGCATACCGCGCAGTGGAATGTGCAGGAAATGCGGATGTGATGGAAGCGTGGAAGGATCATCCTCGAACAGGACACACTGCATACTCCACCAACAGTTGTGTTTAGCCGAGCGGTCTAAGGCGCTGCAGTCATGGACTGAGCGGCTGGTCCCGGCGGAGGTTCCAGTCCTCCCTCGGGCATGGTTGTGTGTGTTTGTCCTTAGGATAATTTAGGTTAAGTAGTGTGTAAGCTTAGGGACTGATGATCTTAGCAGTTAAGACCCATAAGATTTCACACACATTTGAACATTTCAACAGTTGTGTTTGAAGGAGGAACGATTAAGATTTTGTATTTATCTTAGACAGAAGCGTTGGAAATTTTCTCCTTGGTAGAGTTCTTGCAGTTATTACTGACTCAGTCTATTAAAAAGATTAGTTCTACGAGAAGCAATACCTTTATATGAGTGGAAGAATGTTTTGTGTTCATAATTCAGTGGTCAAGGTTCATTTTAGAAAGTGAAGTGATTTAAAAGTATGCTAATTTTATTGATAGTCAATCTATTGTATGCAGTTTTTAACACGTTGTCTGAAGCTACGGCTATCATTTACTTCTTATACTCACGCACTTTCTACAGTTGTTTAGTTAATGGCGCAGTAGTAGTGGAACAGTTTTACTGCTGCTCTAGGACCCACAGTTTATGAATTTCATGCTGTTAACATAATTTTCCCAGGGAATTTTTATATGGCCCCCTTAATGCAATGGTTCAGCCGAGCCAAAATATAAGACAACGGTATATTTTTGCTGAACTGTAATGCTCGTGACTGGAAGCTATCAAATAACTTTAAATAATACCCTCTTTCTTTTTTGAAAGTGAAACAACATATGTTGACATTAAAATTCGTTGTACTTTTTGAAAGACTTAATACCCCTTCAACAAAGCCCTCTAACTCTAAAACAACAAGCAGGCGTAAATTGATATTCCCCTAAGATTCTCTTGCCTTTTGCAACATAATGGCAATTGCTTTCAGTCTTTAAGAAAATTATTTTATTTCACTCGAAACCCTAAGACGCCCTAGGAATCTTCTCTGCACTTCTTCAGACACATTATCACTAGACGTAAATACAGTATGTTGATCTACATCTATACTCCGCAGGCCGCATCGTGTACCACTGTCACATCCCACTTTTCCGTTCCATTTCTTAGGAAGAACAATAACTGCTGGCAAGCCTGCACTTGCGATCGAATCTCTCTAATTTTATCTTTGTGGTCCTTCCGTGAGATATAGGTAGAAGGAAGCAATATAATGGTTGACTCTTACAGGACAATACGCTCTCGGAAGTGTTGCAGAACGCCTCTCTTGCAGGGCCTGCAACTGGAATTGGATGAGCATCTCTGTAATGCCTTCGCGCTTCTTAATGGGACCTGTAACGAAACACGGTGCTCTTATTTGGCTCTTCTTCTGTCAGTTCAAATGGTTCAAATGGCTCTGAGTACTATGGGACTTAACATCTGAGGTCATCAGTCCCCTAGAACTTAGAACAACTTAAACCTAACTAATCTAAGGACATCACACACATCCATACCCGAGGCAGTATTCGAACCTGCGACAGTAGCGGTCGCGCGGTTCCAGGCTGTAGCGCCTAGAACCGCTCGGCCACCTCGGCCGTCTCTCTAAGCTCAATAGTGCTGGATCTCTCAAGGCATCAGTGTCATCTGCAACAGCGACATCGTGAAGTTCGTGTGTTGTTGATAGTGGAACTTCTCTGTGGACGTAAGAAGCCACTAGTTTTATGCTGGTTTTGTTGTTCTCAATTTCTTCAGTTATTTTCGTCTACTGAAACCGGAAAAAGAGCACAGCTCATTCTGTTTACAGAAAGTATATGGTAGGATTACAAGCAAATATTACAAAAGTCCGTCTCCTGCAAGATCCTAGAGCGTATCTTAAACTATAATGACATTCCTGCAAGAAAGGAATCTTCTCTCAAAAAATTAACTCTTTAGAAAATAAAAGGAAAAAAAAAGAAAAGAAAAGAAAAACTATTTCTGTGAAGTAAACCTCACTTTATTCACACAAGGTATCTTCCTACTAAATCCATCCCTACCTAAATTTATGACAGGCTTTGGACACTGACAATCATTGTTAACTATACCGTAGTTGGACCACAAATGTTCTCTTTACAGAAAAATGATTTATGGGATTGTTCACTGACGATAGTGTGGGAAAAGAGGCAGTGAGACATTCAGGAAGTATTTGGACAGAGGTTCCGTGCGGTGGGTAAACTGACAGAATCCAATAGGAGCAGAGTAGAAGATTAGTGGTAAATTTCTCGAGAAATCACATCGCTCAAAAATTCGTAGCTAATACTGAGAAGCGATTTGAAATGAGACGAACGCGTTAAATCAGTATTAGGGAAGGGAGTTGGAAGACAGGGAATGGTTTGGAATTCTATGAATTTGCCGCGCATCAGTAAAGAAAGTCGCACACAAGAAACTAATGCGAGAAGTTCTATCCTCCAGCGATTAAAATTCTCATACCGTAGCCATGAGAGCAGACATCGAACGTATATCAGAGAAGCGTAATTGCAAAGGGTCGGTATAGCTCATACGAAAGAGGGACAGATATGCTGGGGAAACTTAAACGAGACTCGTTGGCAGAAAGGCGACTTAGTTCTCGTGAAATGTGCTGTTGGGTAAATTTACAGAACAGGGATCGGAGGAAGACTCTGGTGCCCCCAAAGTATACCTTGCATAGGAATCACAAGAATAAGAGAGATTAGACACATAGATACGTATATACAATGGAAATAGGTAGCTTATTTTTCTTCGTTTTGCCTGTCGTGACTTTTTTTACAGCGTGTTCCATTTTATATTCTAACTGATAGAGAGGAGATAAAATATTGAAATTCCGTACAATGTAGAGTGTAAAGTGATATTTGAGTGCACAATTAGCCCCGAAAGTTTCTGCCTCGAAAAGAGTTATTTAACGGTAATTTGCATGTTTTCAGACATTAAGGAGTTATGGAATCCAAACTCAGATCTTGTCATGGATCAAGGTTTCACACCCTGAAACTCTTAAAAATGTTCGTTACCCAGGACTTGAGGTAGGTACTTATGAACTTGTGGTGTCACCGCCAGACACCACACTTGCTAGGTGGTAGCCTTTAAATCGTCCGCGGTCCGTTAGTATACGTCGGACCCGCGTGTCGCCACTGTCAGTGATTGCAGACCGAGCGCCGCCACACGGCAGGTCTAGAGAGACCTCCTAGCACTCGCCCCAGTTGTACAGCCGACTTTGCTAGCGATGGTTCACTGACAAATTACGCTCTCATTTGCCGAGACGATAGTTAGCATAGCCTTCAGCTACGTCATTTGCTAGCAAGGCGCCATTATCATTTGCTATTTATCTTGTGATGCATGTACCGTCAGACCGATGTTCACCAATTATGGATTAAAGTTACGTATTCCAGAAGCTACGTACCTTTTTTGCTAGTCTCTATTCCTTTAACTGTTCCAGACCTCACGCCAGCCTGCGTGATCTTAAACGCGTGCCTTCGGCTTCCTCTCATAGTGGCTTGGCTGTCTTGCCAAGTCACAACAGAACTTATGAGGTAGGTACTTATGAAGCATCTGCAATAATCTTTGTAGTAAAAGCTAATGTTTACCAACAATTAAGAAATCACAATTCGGGAGGAATCCGAACACATGGGTGTCTGAGAGCTAGGCAACCCACACTGCATGGAGTGTATCTGCAGTTCTCTCGGCTTTCAGACCAGCGGTAAAGATTAAATGCCACAAGTGACAACAATGGCATAGCAACAACTTCCCCAAAGCAACACATTTTTCGCTGCAGAGTGAAGTTGTGCTCTGAACATTTATATAAAAAGAACGCAACTTCTTACTGTGTTATCTAATTGACAGAAAACTGGAGACATTATTGAAGCGTTAAAGCTTTTTACAGTATCGGGCGATATGAGCACACTATACATATTCTATTCTTTCATCTCAAAACGTTGTCGGTCTCGGGTTCGAATCCCACCACTGCTTAAATTTTGATAAATAATCAGCATAGGCGGCGGAAGACATCCGGCATAAGAAGTCACCCGCGTCCTGCCAACGGCGTTGTCAAAGAGGGCGGAGGAGAGGGCAAATGTTCGGGACACTCTCTTGTCCTAGGAGTGGGAAATTTCCCCTAAAGGCGGAAGAATCAGCAGTGATCAACGGCATGAGGATGTAGAAGGCAATGGAAACTACTGCATTAAAGACACGTAACGTGTATCCACAAAGCATGTTGCCTGTAATTGAAAAGTGTCATGATGATCTCCCCATTGGTAAAAGATTCTGGAATAGTAACCCATTCGGATCTCCGGGAGGGGACTGCCAACGGGGAGGTGACTATGACAAATAGACTGAATAATCAACTAGAGGATAACGTTCTACGAATCGGGGCGTGGAATGTCAGAAGCTTGAACGTGGTAGGAAAACTAGTGAATCTGAAAAGGGAAATGCAGAGACTCACTCTAGATATAGTAGGGATCAGTGAAGTGAAATGGAAGGAAGAGAATGATTTCTGGTCAGATGAGTATAGGGCTATATCAACAGCAGCAGAAAGTGGTATAGTGGGAGTAGGATTCGTTATGCATAGGAGGGTAAGGCAGGGAGTGTGATACTGTTATCAGTTCAGTGATAAGGTTGTCATGAGAATCGATAGCAAACTAACGACAACGGTAGCTTAGGTACATATGCCGACGTCGTAAGATGAAGATGAAGAGATAAAGAAAGTATGTGAAGATATTGAAAGGGTAGTACAGCACGTAAAGGGGGACGAAAATCTAATAGTCATGGGAGACTGGAATGCAGTAGTAGGGGAAGGAGTAGAAGAAAAGGTTACAGGAGAATATGGGCTTGGGACAAGGAATGAGAGAGGAGAAAGACTAATTGAGTTCTCTAACAAGTTTCAGCTAGTAATAGCGAATACTACGTTCAAGTATCACAAGAGGAGGAGATATACTTGGAAAAGGTCGGGTGATACGGGAATATTTCAATTAGATTACATCATGGTCAGACAGAGATTCTGCAATCAGATACTGGATGATAAGGCGTACCCAGGAACAGATATAGAATCAGATCACAATATAATAGCGATGAAGAGTAGGCTGAATTTTAAGACATTAGTCAGGAAGAATCAATACGCAGAGAAGTGGGATACAGAAGTACTAAGGAATGACGACATACTGTAAGTAGGCTGTTTATGTTTTCTTATTGGCAACGTTACGTAGCAGTCCGTGGGTACTTTGCATTGTTGTAATACTCGCCATTGTAGTGTTCTATTCTTTTGTAAAGCCTGTTTTACTACAAATGTTATCTGTATTGTTATGTTCTTTAATGATGTATTCTGTACTTTTGTTATTGTATTCTTATGTTATAAAATTGTAGTGGACACCAGTTCATCAAATTAAGTAACTTGTAAGTTACATTTCACTGCACACATTTCTGTTGGTCATAGTATATGGACAATATGTGAGAAGTAGGGACTGATAGTGTTTGCACGTGTGTTAACGATTCGGCAAGGGACTGGATAACAGCATTGCTGGTTCTAAGGACAATTCCAAAAACTTTGTGAGTGCACAAGTGGTGGTTTATGGACTTGCTATATTCTCCGCAAGACTCTTCGATGGTGATTGTGCACCTGCACAGTCGCAACAGATGGCTGCTGGCCGTCTCTACAAGGACTACAGTAGGTCTGCATCTTTGATGGCCCACCAATACCATTATTTCTACAAGGACTGCAGTGGGTCTGCACCTCTGGTGGCCCACCAATACCACAATCTCTACCAGGACTCCAGTCGGTCTGCTCTGTGATGACCTACCTACCAATATTCTTCAAAACTTCGAATGACTCTGCTGTGGGTTTGCTCCATTGTGGCCCATTACCTGTCAGCATGTCAAGAGTCAGCACTGTCTTTCCGTTGGAAGGACAACACTACTTCTTCAAGACTGCATGGAAATCCACTACTTCTGTGTGCAATTTCTTTTACTAATGAGACTTTGTGAAAAAAAACTGTAATTACTATTATGATGAATGATCAGGACTATCTTTATGGACTGTGAGAAAATTTTAGCTTTTGACCAACATTGTATTAATAAGTGTGTGCATTTGATTTCTTTCTTACTGTAACTGTGAAAAATTTTTTCAAATCTGTATTGGCCAGTGCCCAAAACAATTTGTAAAATTTTTTGTGGGGAGCATGGGGGCTATGTAAGTAGGCTGTTTATGTTTTCTTATTGGCAACGTTACGTAGCAGTCTGTGGCTGCTTTGCATTGTTGTAATACTCGCCATTGTAGTGTTAGGCAGCTGGATGTGAACAGCGCGTAGCGTTGCGCAGTTGGAGGTGAGCCGCCAGCAGCGGTGGATGTGGGGAGAGAGATGGCGGAGTTTTGTAATTTGTCATGAACTGCTATATATATTATGACTATCAAGGTAAATACATTGTTTGTTCTCTATTAATATCTTTCATTTGCTAACTATCCCTATCAGTAGTTAGTGCCTTCCGTAGTTTGAATCTTTTGTTTAGCTGGCAGTAGTGGCGCTCGCTGTACTGCAGTAGTTCGAGTAATGAAGATTTTTGTGAGGTAAGTGATTTGTGAAAGGTATAGTTTACTGTTAGTCAGGGCCCATTCTTTCGTAGGGATTTTTTGAAAGTCAGATTGCGTTGCGCTAAAAATATTGTGTGTTAGGTTAAGCACAGTCATTTGTAATTGTTCAAAAAGGGGAAGTTTCAATACACTTGAAGTTTTCTAAAGCTATAGATACAGCGATAAGGAATATCTCAGTAGGCAGTACAGTTGAAGAGGAATGTACATTGGACATCTCTAAAAAGGGCCATCATAGAAGTCGGAAAGGCAGCGGATAGGAGAGGCTTGTGGTCAGCACACCGATCGTCCGGTCGTTACGATGGTTTTCGTTGACCAGAGACGCTACTATTCGGTCGAGTAGCTCCTCAATTGGCATCACGAGGCTGAGCGCACCCTTAAAAATGGCAACAGCGCATGGCGGCCCGGATGGTCACCCATCCAAGTGGTGGCCACGCCCGACAGCGCTAAACTTCGGTGATCTGACGGGAACCGGTGCAACCACTGCGGCACAGCCGTTGCCCATCGTGAAACATGGACTGTGAGAAAACCGGAACGGAAGAGAATCGAGGCATTTGAGGTGTAGTGCTACAGACGAACATCGGAAATTAGGTGGACCGATAAAGTAAGGAATGAGGAGGTTCTGCGCAGATTCGGAGAGGAAAGGAGTATGTAGGAGATAAGGAGAAGGGACAGGATGGTAGGACATTGTTAAGACATGAGGGAATGACTTCTATGGTACTAGACGGAAGTGCAGAGGGCAAAAACTGTAGAGGAAGACAGAGACTGGAATACATCCATCAAATAATTGAGGACATAGGTTGCAAGTGAGATGAAGAGGTTGTCGCAGAAGAGGAATTCGTGGCGGGCCGCATCAAACCAGTCAGAAGACTGATGGCCAAAAAAAAAAAAAAAAAAGTTTCAACTTTCGACGCATCCATCGCTTTTTCTCTTTCTGGTAGACGATTAAACAGAGTGGATACTATGAATTTACATACAAGCAACGTCAGAATGTTCCCCTGCTGTAACATAGGTCTCATGCGATAAATTTTATGCTCACGGGTAAACATTTTTGTTCGTTTTTCATCTTTATTCCAACAACATTTCCAGAGCAACGGTCCTTAATACGACGTGCCAGTACCATATGGATATGCTTTCGTTCTTGGTTCACTTTTCAGCTTCAGGAGTATGTCAGCTCCGCGATTGTGTAATGAGGTTTATTTGATACTAAAACTCAGGGTGGTCGAAGATATTAAATCCTTTCGCGATAGAAATTAAACAGTTTATTTCATTTCGTAAAATGTTTTGTATGGAATGTTGTCGTTTATGGTGCCAGAACAAGGACATGGCGGCGGTGAGAGAAGAAATGCTTACATGCTTTTGAGATGTGAATCTGAAAAAGAGTGGAAGGTGTTAAATAGACATCTAAAATGAGGAATGAGGTTGTGTTTCACAGGGTGAATGAGAATATACAAATACTGGAAACAAGAGGAGGAGAGGTAATTGACTAGGGCGCTGGATAACAAGAAACTGTATAACAAACGATGCGTTGGAAGGTATGATGACCGGGAAGAGCATCAGAAGAAGAAGAAGATACCCACCAGTTAACGAAATAAGGACAACTTCATCACTCGCACTTGCAGTGAAGGACCTGTCTAATGCGCAGAACACATCATCATTTGATTTACTGCAAGGTGGAGGTTTAGCGTTTCTTAAAAAAAAGAAAAATCTATGAAAATGACAGACGGACTAAACCGTTTATCTGGGGAGATCTTGAGTACGTATGATGCCTTTCGCAGGTGGCGCTCTTACAAGCTAATTCTCACAGGATGGCTCAGTTAATAAGTTCTTCTCATATGCCTACGGCGACAGCTGTTACATATACCTTCAGTCGCTGATCTCTTACCAAATATGTCACACGTCCAGTTTTTCCTTTTCTTTTGGGACGAGATACTGCCTATGGGACGAACTGAACACACAAGTCTATTCTAATCTTTGTAATTACCATTTATGATTTCTTATATACCACAGAAAACTTCAGAACAGATTTCCTCGTCTCAATCCAGACATAAAACTAATGTCCCACGACTTCTGTTTTATTGGGGAGTCACGTCCTGATTCAATTATACCAATATTGTATTGTATATTTCCCCGGAAGTTTAAAATTTAACGCCCTGTCGCTATCAGGGTCTCTAGAGGCGCCGAACTGCATCGGATCAGCAGGGATAACACAGGAAATTGTTTGAGGCCTTATTGAAAAGTCCATCTACAGTTTTCCTAAAGTGATTTAGAAAAACCGAAGAAAACATAGTACACTATGGCTGAACTTCTTAGTATTAGTAAACATGTTTCGGGGATTAGTACATCATTAGCTATGCATAATTATTTTTAAATCTTAATTATACTATTCTGTAAACAGTAATGTAAGTATTTACTCAGTTTGGTGAACAAGTCATAAACAACATTGGCTGCATTGTTTAATATGTGAGAGAATAGGAGTTAGTGCAGGGACGAGACAGAGCTCGAATATAGCAAATGATTGGGCTGCGGCACAGAGTTTTGTAACAGTTGTAAGTTTTTCACATGTTTTCTGGCATTGTAAGTAATTCACATTTACTATGTCGGGACAAAGTTGAATGAGCACAGGTAGTCAATAAGATCCTTGACCATGTGTTTAAGTTTACCTATTGTTCTCATGCTCACCTGTCAGTTATGCAGCGCTGGGGCATTCTTATTTGAGGCATACTGGCGAGCAGTTGAGGTTTTAGAGAAGGAGATTTGATATTTGTGAATCTGAGAGAAATTGTCTGGAATACTTTATTATGGAGATTAAAACTTGTTTGTATACGTATGTTATTGATTCTATTCATGGAGGAGGTTTTCGGGAGAAATTTTCCTAGGTAACGAAAGAAAGCGCAAGAACGAAATATTTGTTAGTCAGAACGATTAATTGAATGACATCTTTGTCTCTCAGATGACCAACAACATTCATGATTAGTGTTCATTTGAGCCTTTTCTTTTCATTATGTCACAAATAACGCGATTGGTTGGAATTCTGTAATTTTTCTCCTGACAGAACTTGTACTTGTTAGTGTTTTCTTACGTTGTACAGAGATTTTTGACAATAATCAGAGTTTAATTTTTCAAGAAGGCTTTTCTTTAAAGCAAAACCTTCCTCCAGCACTCTTAGTCAAGTTTTGAATATTTTATGGTGCGTGAGTTGCACCTTACGCCAGACAAGGCCTCATATCGTTTCTGGCAAGCACAAAGTAAATTTAATAGTGAGTAGTTTATTTTTTCTTTAGCCGCTGAAACTGTTGATTTCTGTTTCTTCTCACGAAATAAATCCCAGAATGACAGTGCGATGAAACTATTTTTAGTAATATATATGCGTTTATATGTGTTTCATCTGTTTTTTCTCTTTACTGAATTTGATCCGTAGAAGGACAAGGTCAACGCACTGATAAAATAATGCAATGATATATCCTCGGCGTCACTGACAAACTGATCTGTTTCTGCGTACGGATAGGGTTCCTTCGTGAGCTGTTTTCTCTGTACGATTTATTTCAGTTCTCTGCAGTTCTTCGTGTTCTAATTGAGCCGCAAAATTTTCTTTTTTGCAGCTTTTCAACTTATTGACAGATCAATGTAACGTCCACGTGATAAATGTTTGGCTACAGTGCGACGAGAGGAAATTATGCCTCTAACAGTTATAAACATTATGTATTCGACGTATGAAAAAACAGTGAAAACTTATAAATATTAATTATTTATATAATATTCTATGATGTAATTAGACATATCGATGTGTATCATACAAAGACAATGATAATTGTAAATTCATTTTATGATCTGCGTTTGTCTTCCTTTGTTTTTACCTTTTGTTGGATGGCTTTTGTACGTTCCGGACGCATATCGAACTGAGGTCTGTTAAGAAATTGTAATTATTTGTTAATTATTACTTGAAAATAGAGTTCATTATTATTATAAACAGGAGTGAATAATTATTTGTAACTTTAATTCCTCTCTCAGTAAGCATTATCTGTGTTAATTATTTCTTTCCGCTGCAAGAAGCGCAGCCATTGATGGTAGCGATTTGTATCGCGTTTTTGTCTGTGTTTTCCTTAGAAACAAATCAAATGTTTGCTTGATGAGGTCTAAATAGAGCACAATATGAAAGTATAGTTTATAGAATTTAATAATCATTTCAAATACTTACTTATTTGGTCTAACAATAGAAAGCCTCTATCAATTGTCTGCCGCCATCTTAACAATTATCTCAGCGGCAAATTCAAATTACGCAACTCTGCAGACATAAATGCCGAACGTAATACAAATGTGTAAAAATAAATGTGCACTGGTGGTCCCGAACTCATTTTAATGAAAATGATTCGAATCAGATTGGTTCTTTAAAAATAGTGCTCATAGCACGATCGTTATAACAAACTTTTCTAGTTGATGTATGGGGCTGAAATTAATTACGCACGAGTTGCGAAGAATATTGTTTCAGGTAACATACGTCAGTGTTGTGCGCGGCTGATATTCGGTGGTTTTAATGATCATTTTGCTGAAGATAACTGTTTCCATCATAATCCATAGTTGTATAGAATCCGTTGTATGAACTGTGATTTAGTGACACTTACACAACTTATAGACAACACTTTAACACGATGTTAACTTGGAGTTCTTTAGCAACTTGATCAAATCTTTAGCCGGGAGAAAAATTCATTAGTAATTACTCATTGTAATAAAACAAAATTATTACAGATGTTCATGTTCTAGTAATTAAATAGTAGCACACTAACAACATTTGCTGCGTGTGCAATATCAAATTAAAATCAGTACTTGCAGCCATAAGTAGTAATAATTGAATATTCTGGCTGCAAGAATAATATTTTTGAGTGTTATTTGTGTATATGTGTTAGTTATAAGATCATTTTGTGTCAACTGGTGCTTGTTAGTGATTTATATATTTGTTGTACTATATTGGTGATAGAATGGTTAAACAATAGAAAAATAAACTGAATGAGCATACTGATGCAGAGATGATATCAGAGTCTGAGGTAGAACAATCTACCCATATTTCTGTCGAATTATTAGAAAATTTAATTATGAATGATAATTTAGAAACTGATGTCCCAAGTGATAGTAAAACTGAGGAGTTGCCAAATCAAACTAACGCTCCTGCATTCAACCAGTTAGGAATTAATGACAATATTTCTTCTGGGCAAGGGGCAGAAGTTAGCAATGCTCAAGCTATGTCCATACAGGATATGCTAACAGCATTATTTGAAAAGTTTACTATTAAAGAGCAGGAGCGTGAAAAACAACGCGAGCTTAAAGAGCAGGAGCGTGAAAGACAATGTCAGCAGGAAAAGAAAAAACGTAGACAGGAAAAGCTTATAGAAAAACAGCAACAGGAGCTCAGGAACCAAGAAAAGGAAAAGAAATTTATGGAAAATATAAACAATATTTTTCTGGAAAGAGATAAAGAAATTGTCCGTAGGATAAATCAAGTGTTGGTCGATCGTGATAATGCTATTACTACCCATTTTAAGCAGGAGACTGATGCAGTAAAAACCACTATTGAACCGTTAACAAACATTACAGTTCAGGTCAATAGTCTTCAGACTGAAGTAGATAGACTAGAGAACCAATTCAAAGCCTTGGCTACCGCTGAGGAAACAATGCAGGAGGACATTCCCTCGGAAATCCGAAAGCAAGTCCGAACAGAAGTAGCCAGGGTGCTGAGCTCTGATAATCAAAACTTTGAAAATCTGACAGTATGCAGTAATGACAACACTGGTACTGACAGGCAAAAGATCGCAGATAATCTGACGGCGAATATTAATGCACCACAAGGAAGACCAAATTTTGGTAATCAACCGATATTACCAGAGCAATATGTGACACCAAGGAACAATAATAGTGGAATAGAATGTACTTGTAATAAAGTAACCACACCACCTGCGAGTGATAGCAATTCCATGTACTTAACTACTTTGATGCATGAAGAAAGCCTAATTAAGCATAGACAGTTTCAAATATTTAACGAAGAAAGCAAGAAAGACATACATCCAGTAGTTTTCATTCGATACTTCAAAAATGTTCTTCCAAAATCATGCTCGGAAGTACAGAAAATACAGTTTGTGGTTTCACATATTTCTGGTGATGCGTCGCTCTGGGCATTAAATGTAACAGAAACTTGCAAGACTTTCCACGACTTTGAGAAGGCGTTCCTTGCTCAATTCTGGTCAGCGTCTACTCAAGAGCGACTCCGTAAAATTGTTTACAATGCAGAAATGTACAATCCGAAGTCAGGATCCTTAAGAAAGTACTTTGAAAAATATATTAACATGACCTGGTACTGGGATGAGCCGGTAACCACCAGAGACTTATTGCGAGTGTTAAAAGCTAGATTACCTATACATATTAGAGAAAAATTATTTAATGTTACAGACACCGATCTGAAAGAATTTCTGTCTGTAATTGATTCTCTGGATCTAGTGCAAGAAGACGCCAGAAAAAATTCTGACGTGATCAGCAATAATAATAGTCCTGATAGAAAAAATTCGTGGAATGGAAATAATGGAAATAGGGGCGAAGGTAGTCCAAAGAAAAATAAAAGTAAAGCTTATAGTAACGGAAAATACAATAATAAAAATAGTAGTAGGAATCTCTACAACCAAAATTTTGGTTATTCTAATAATAATAACAGTAATTATCAAAAGCCGAAGAACACCAACAAGCGAATGGTAATCAGAGGCCGTACCACAATGAAAACCCAAACAATAACAATAGCAACCGAAAGAGACGAAATGACAACAGGTCAGACAGTCCATATAAAGACAACCCTAAAAATTGCGGGGTGACAGTGAATATTGGCGACAGCCAGGGCCAAGTCATTGGCAGCCGCAGCAAAATTCTATCAGTTCAGGTCAGCCCATAAATTATGTACAGGCTATACCTATACCAAGCAATCAATATCCACCGTGGTGGGATCCAAGCAGGCCTCCTCTGACTGAAAACTCACAAAATGTTAGAATAGTGGAGGTACCTTCGGAAACAAAACGAAACACTCAGAAGCCAACAAACTATTTTCGGTCCCTGTAGGCCTTCACCAGGTGACCGAGGCCAACAATGAAGGCAATAGGTCGACAGAACAAAAAATAAACATGACACGGTATCAGGATAGCAACAGGATCGAAGATGAGCTATATCAGGAACCTGCTGTCTCTGATAAGCCATAAAGGGAAAGTATTCAAGCAAGTGTCACCGGAGCTGTAAATGGTGTAACAACTACTATTCTGCTTGACACAGGTGCGAATGTATCAGTTATGAGAACGCAGTTTTTCAAGAAGGTATCGGAGATAAGAAGATTGCCGATTTTGACGGTTGCGAATTGTAAGGTTATAGGGGCATTGGGAAAAAAGGCACAGAGTATAAAATACCAGACACAGGTGGAAGTTTCCTTGGGAAATGATCGCTTATTATGCACGTTCCTACTAATGCATAACTTGTCCATACCGGTGCTTCTGGGTCTTGACTTCCTTCGGGAAAGAGATGCTGTAATTGATCTCGCCCGTGGGACATGTGCACTTAAGTACCAACAGCGACCCATAACATTAATGCTGAATCGGGAGTTCGGTGTGAATCTTCTGCTGATGAGAAAAATGAATCTTTCTGTCAGCAAACAGAAGTTGTCAGTGTTGGATCATAAGCACCCACAGATGTGTCATAAAAATCGAAATAACGATGCACCCAGCAACGTAAGTGACATCGTCACAACAATATAAGAGAAAGTACAGGAGGCAACTTGCATTAATGCTTCAGAGGCTAGACAATTAACAGAATTATTATCCGGATACCTCGAAGTATTCAATGAACGCCCCGGAATCATAAAAGATTACTAGTATAACATGAAAGTATATCCGCATAAGACCTATTGCAGAGCATCTTACTCAATCCCCTGGAATAAGAAAAACGAAGTGATGAAAGAAATCCGAAAAATGGTGGATTGGGACATTATTGAAACATCTAATTCGCCATATAGCAATCCCCTATTAGCAATAACCAAAGCAGATAAAAGTATACGCTTAGTTCTCGACGCACGAGACATCAATAAGATTATAGTGCCAGTGCGAACGAGACCTGAAAATTTAGACGAACAAATCCAGATGTTTTTGGCAAGAAATATCTAACCTCACTCGATTTGCGTTCGTCATTTTGGCAAATCCTCTTATCAGAAGAATCCATGCAATATACCGCCTTTGTGTTTCGAGGCCGAAGCTATCAATTTCGTGTTCTTCCCTTTGGATTAAATATTAGTGCCGGTGTGTTCATAGCAGCGTTGGATCACGTACTTGGACCCCAGTTATTAGATCGAGTCACAGCATATGTTGATGACCTATTTCTAGCAACAGATACCTGGGAAGAACACCTTGATTTAATACAAAATGTGCTAGACAAGTTTCTAGCAAGAGGAGTAACAGTAAATTTGAAAAAAATCCAAGTTTGCTAGGGAGGAAATAAAATTCCTTCGTCATGTAATATCGCCACAAGGTATAAAACCAGACCCTAGCAAAATGGAGGCAATTGCAAATTTTCCGTACCCACGCACGAAGAAACAACTTAAAAGTTTCATTGGGTTAGCATCTTTCTTCAGAAGATTTTTAACAGCTCAACAGCTTAACAGTGAAGCGTTATTGAGTTTGCTAAAGAAAAACGCACGATGGTGCTGGACATCGAAATGCAAAGAAGACTTTGACAGTATCAAAGAGGCACTTATCAATGCACCAATTTTACATCAGCCGGATATGTCAAAGGATTTCTTTATTGTAACAGATGCATCAAATTATGGGCTCGGAGCATGCCTGTTTCAAATAGAAAACATCAACAACAAGCTAGAAGTCAAGATGATTGGATTTGCAACTAGGATCCTAACCAAATGTGAACGATCCTACACTGTGACCGAACTTGAGGCATTTGCCGTAGTATTTGCCTTTAAAAAATTTAGATACTATGTTTACGGGAAACATGTCAATGTTTTATGTGACCACCAAGCTCTGAGTTTCATGTTAACATGCAAATTACTGCACGGGCGCTTAGCTCGATGGACTCTCGCCTCGCAAGAGTATGACTTTGAAATTAGACATATCCATGGACCAGTTAATGTAATTGCCGACGCATTATCTAGGCTACCACGAGGATTACCAGCGTTTGCAGCTCTAGTAGAAAGTTCTACAGAATATAAAATTCTTCTTATAAAGGACAAAGCTAATAGACAAAAATATTTAGCGTTGTGGTAAAGGGTAAAACAATGTCAAGAAAAGGATCCGATATGGAAGAACATTAGGGACGCATTGTGTCAGCAAGATGATAGTGCTTTCCACCAATATTACCAGTTGAACAATGACATTTTATTTTACAAATCTGATAATCCTAATAGTAGATGGCGAGTGTGCATTCCATCAGACCTGCTGGATGATTTATTTGGTTAACGCATCGGGCAAGGGGGCACTTCGGCATTATTAAGTGTACTATGAAGATAAGTCAATATTGTTATTACCCAAATTTAAAAAGAAGAGTTCAAGAACTTGTCAGAACCTGTAAAATATGCCAAAAGGTCAAACCGAGCAATATTTGCAGAGATATTGAACTACACCCTATTATTGCAAAATGTCCGCGCCAGATTGCAGCCATCGACATTGCAGGACCCCTACCAACTGCCAGAGGAGGAGTGAAACACGTGCTTGCAGTGTATGATTTATTTTCAAAATACGTGAAAATGTACCCACTTAGAGCATCGACTGCCAGTAGCATTGCAAAAAGATTGACAAACGATTACCTCAAATCTGTCGGGTGCCCATCGATAGTCATAACAGATAATGCCACGTATTTTACTGGAGAAAGGTGGAAGAACCTTATGGATGAATATAACATCAAACATGTCCTAATTTCAAGGTTTTCACCGAGCAGTAACCCGGTTGAAAGAACTTTCAGGGAACTCAACCGGTTCATCCGAACGTACGCCCACAACAGGCACATTAAGTGGGTGGAATACCTAAATAGTTTCATGGAAACGTATAATAATTTAGCACATATGACAACTGGTTTCACGACCAGTGAACTAATGAATGAACAGAAAAACGAAGGGGACGAATGGGTTAATCCAATACCGAAGATTGAAGAGGAGAAATTATCAGAAGGAACTAGATACAGCTCTACAGAATATAAATCGCCAAGCGGAGCTCCGCAAGGCGAAGTTTGACAAAAAACTTACTAAGACACAACAATATTGTATCGATGAGCTAGTATTGTTGAGGATGCATCCCAAGGCAGCGATAATAAAAAAATGGCAATTACTGTATGAAGGACCATATAAAATAGCTAATATCCCACATGAGGGGTGCTATATACTAGAGGATGTCAATACAGGAAAGAGGAAAGGACTGTATTGTCGTAAAGACTTAAAAAAATATTTGCAATAGGAAAACCAATTTAATGTTGGAATATGCAAAGGACCAATCAGAAGCGCAAGTGCACTACCCCATAACTGTAAATATAATGTTTATGGTAAAATATTTAGCAGTAATAATGTGATAATATTATGTATGTATTAGTTTATAAGCTTTTATGTCAAATATTACACTGTAATATTCTTGAAATTTTTTGAACAAGGAGTAGAGAATCCCCATAATAAATGTATTTTTACCCTAAAAGGAATCAATAACTTGATAAACACTTGAGTGTTATTGCATTAAATGAGAGAAATTTTACCTTTCTATACGTAGGATAGAAATGATTAAAATACTTAAGTAATATATTTGTTCGTGTGTAAGAATGGATATAACAAAAATATTTTCATAAGATCGAGTCATGTAGTCCCACACACGTAGCGAGTGTTGGTGGTGTGTGAGCTGTGTGACAGAAAAAAAATAAACAAATAAAATATGAAATAAACTGCTTTCACCACTAGTGAAGCGAAATCTGAATGTGTACTGATTTACGTACACGGTTTCATTACGAAGTCAGTTAAAATGCTCTTATGAGCAACATTATGGTTAGATAAACCGAACATGGACATCTGTCCCAAAAACATGGTAAATAACAATCCCAAAAAAAATAGAAATATATTAATATATGTATCCGTAATAAAAATGGAAATGTACTGTTATCTGGACAGTTCAGTAATGATCTCATGGCCAAGATATGTAGCAGATTCTGAAAGTTTTATATGGCCTCATGTTTATGTGACGTGTAAAATTTTAAATTTTGTTATTCAGTTATGGTAATATGAACTTATGTGTAAGTGTACCAGACCTCATTACTTGAAAAGTGTCATTTGCATATAGATTGTCTGTTAAGTACTCTGGAAAACTACTGACAGCAATCAGAACAGTGAAACGTGTTTCGCAGGAACTAGTGGACGCGTGAAGAACTGTGATTTACATTGTGAATAATGATGAACAGTGATAAAACCTGTGATCACGTAACCTTATGAACGCTCTTGGAGTGTCAAAGTTAGCAGCAACGCTATGAACGTTGAGTACTGTTGACTGTATTAATAATTAATTTGAACTGATGACCTTTAGTAGTTTGATATGAAGCGTCTCCGCATGCAAAATTTAATGTGACAGACTGTACAACCAGCCGCGCGGCAAAACAATAATGCAACGTTGGCTACGCAGCGCGTCGCGAAAATACTTACATTCCGCTTAAGTAAACGAAGCACACTACGGACACTTGTATGATTAACGGTGCAGTGTTCAAAATGTGCATATTGTGATAAACTTATATGTGAATCACTACATTGTGTTGAACAGTGTCAAACTACAGAACATACTCCAAAAACAGTCTAATTCCATCCGTGTGAATGCGAGTGATACGGACACTAATAAACTTTTCCACAGGATGAGAATAGTAGTTACCTTGTCACTGATGCTTATATTTTGACATTTCATGTACCCGTCTTAAACTGAGGGACGTGGGAAAGGAGAAGCAAGACATGCTGCAGCGCGACTTCTAGCCAGCAGCAGATCCAAACCGCGATGCAGCCGACGGCAACCGACGCCCCACCGACTCGGCCGGGGGCGGTCCAGCAGCAGCCACGACCTGACTGCAGTCCAACGGCTCGACACGGGGGCGGTCTTACGACGTCAGCAGCAAATTCTTATGACATTCGATAAATGAGTTACTTTGGAAATTATGATATACCACCATGAAAAAACATTCATTATCTCAGATGCTTGCAACAGAGTCATAAATTTGCATTTTCCAGCATATTTTATTACATTCATGTCAAGCCTGACTGTTAAAAGTAGGTGTCTGTATTTTCGTGAAGCCTATTGGACGGTTTTATTCCCGGTTTTCCGAGTCCAGTGAACCCAAATTGGGGGGGGGGGGATAAGTTAATCCGGGAACTATCCGCTGCAATTTCCGAGATAATACAATCACTGAAGTCATTTAAAGTACTCGATTCAACTATAATTTTATCATGTCTAAAACAACATTGAAACTAAACATTTGCATCTTGAGAGTAGCAAATCTACGTGGATTACGTGGACTGAAAAAAAATATACAATAGATAAACTAATTTTTTTCTCAGCCCAAGGGGCATTGTAACATCCACGTGATAAATTTTTGGCTACAGTGTGACGAGAGGAAATTATGCCTCAAACAGTTATAAACATTATGTATTCGACGTATGAAAAAACAGTGAAAACTTATAAATATTAATTATTTATATAATATTCTATGATGTAATTAGACATATCGATGTGTATCATACAAAGACAATGATAATTGTAAATTCATTTTATGATCTACGTTTGTCTTCCTTTGTTTTTACCTTTTGTTGGATGGCTTTTGTACGTTCCGGACGCATATCGAACTGAGGTCTGTTAAGAAATTGTAATTATTTGTTAATTATTACTTGAAAATAGAGTTCATTATTATTATAAACAGGAGTGAATAATTATTTGTAACTTTAATTCCTCTCTCAGTAAGCATTATCTGTGTTAATTATTTCTTTCCGCTGCAAGGAGCGCAGCCATTGATGATAGCGATTTGTATCGCGTTTTGTCTGTGTTTTCCTTAGAAACAAATCAAATGTTTGCTTGATGAGGTCTAAATAGAGCACAATATGAAAGTATAGTTTATAGAATTTAATAATCATTTCAAATACTTACTTATTTGGTCTAACAATAGAAAGCCTCTATCAATTGTCTGCCGCCATCTTAACAATTATCTCAGCGGCAAATTCGAATTACGCAACTCTGCAGACATAAATGCCGAACGTAATACAAGTATGTAAAAATAAATGTGCACCGGTGGTCCCGAACTCATTTTAACGAAAATGATTCGAATCAGATTGGTTCTTTAAAAACAGTGCTCATAGCACGATCGTTATAACAAACTTTTCTAGCTGATGTATGGAGCCGAAATTAATTACGCACGAGTTGCGAAGAATATTGTTTCAGGTAACATACGTCAGTGTTGTGCGCGGCTGATATTCGGTGGTTTTATTGATCATTTTGCTGAAGATAACTGTTTCCATCATAATCCATAGTTGTATAGAATCCGTTGTATGAACTGTGATTTAGTGACACTTGCACAACTTACAGACAACACTTTAACACGACTTTAACTTGGAGTTCTTTAGCAACTTGATCAAATCTTTAGCCGGGAGAAGAATTATTTAGTAATTAGTCATTGTAATAAAATAAGATTATCATTTCCATTTACAAATTAGTTAAATACGAAACCACTGAATAACACAGCGAACGCCACACCAGCTTACTGTATTATCAATTCCCATCGTGACAGATGTAGGTGAAGCCTGAAGAGTTGTCTTGCGGCATCATTTCCCTGAGGAGGGCCTGGCTGCCTCTTCTAGTGAAGCAGCCGGCGGATGGAGATCTGACGTGATGAACGACCTTCGCTAAAGATAATTTGGTACGGTTGTCTCCGCATTTCAGTAGGAAGTCAAAGGAGGTCAGAAGGTGCTCTTTCTTGTTTTTCTAAGCATATCTAGCTTATTCACTTTGCTACAAATCTTCTCCATTGTGTAAATGCTCGATGTGCCTGGGTTACAATCGTTTGATCTTTGTAAATGACACGCTGTATACGCACTAAAGCAGGAACAATTTCGGGTTTCGCCACTCACCGTTTCCCTTGTCCCATTAGCCCTGACGTGACAGTGATGTTAGACGCTACCCATCTTACTCTCAGACACAGAGTAAAATGTCAAGGTCACCCTCCTTTCGAAACGCTGAGGCAGAAGAAGGAGATCAGCCGATGGGCGGCGTGTGTGTGAGGTCGCGAGGCGTGGCAGATGCGGCGAACGAGACCCCTCTGGGCGGGTGTTGCGTCACCACCGGCTAGTCTGCCACTCAGCCACATCGAGCGGGGGCAGGTGGGGGCTCTGCCCTGCTCTCTCACTATAAAGAGGCTTCCAGCCGGTGCTGGAGCCAGTCGTCCACCAGTCGTCTCCACAAGTCGACATGGCTCATCAGGTGAGGCAGCAGCGAGATGCGAAGGACGTGGTAGTAGGCATCTACAGCAGTCTGTTGACCAAAAGATGGTATCTGAGAGCTATAGCAAAGGGTTGCGAATGAAACTCACCATGGCTTTTCACCCTAAGTGATTTAACGAAATCGCAGGAAGCATAAGTCTGGATGGTCAGATGGGGATCTAGTTCTCACCATAAGTTCTGCAGCACTGCAATGTAAGAAGCTGTGGCTGTATATGGAAATGAAACTGCCACCAGATAGGAAAAGAGTAAAACGTTTTCAGATAGCAAATAAATATTAGTAACGTTACGCATGATTTCTCTCAAAAGAAAACTCACCTGAAAACGTGAAATATACGTTGACATATGAATGAATTAATAGTAAGTTG
The DNA here is from genome assembly GCF_023864345.2 of Schistocerca serialis cubense. NCBI lineage: Eukaryota > Metazoa > Arthropoda > Insecta > Orthoptera > Acrididae > Schistocerca > Schistocerca serialis. Next base: position 711,392,193 of record NC_064638.1, read on the forward strand.
TATGTTGTGCTGGCTCGATTGTTTCCATATATTATCTATTCATAGATTTAGGATTAGATCTCAACAGGTCTTACCATGCTTATGTCACCTATCACTTCTCTTAGCTCTGCCAATAGCTTGGTAACGAGAACATCCCAAGCGGCACCATAGTTTGTAGTTCACATTAAACTTAGCGCTGGCAGGGTTCTTCCTTTTTGCAGCTTTTACCTTTCAACGTCATCTTTTGTTTCAAATTCCCCGGATCGCGTGCAGTTGACCTGTGTGACAATGAGTATAGCTGGGAGACTAAGAGAAAGGCAAGCAAAGGTGATTCTAAAGAATGGACAGATGACCACTCGAAGGGTATTGCTTGCGGAAGAGACATCTGGTTTCAAATCCAAATATCTAGTTTCACATATCTTGAATGTCTAACAAAGTGTGTTATTGTTTTCATTTTTAGTTAACCTTGTTTGAAATGTGGTATATCTGCTGTATAAATAAGAGAACAACTGAACAATTTAGAATATATGGAAATGAAACTTAAGGCTTCCCATCGAAGATACCATATGCTGATAAATGCAAGCATCTTTAAGCAAAACCTGAAACTGTTAACTTCTTTTTTATTTCTTTTTAATTCATGCGGAGGGAGGACTATAATTTGCTATGGCTCAGATAAACGTGAAATGGTATCGTTGTCCTCTTTGCTGTGAGTCCGCAGCTCGTGTGGTCGCGTTCTCGCTTCCCGACCATTTACATCTACGTACATACTCCGCAATCCACCATACGGTGCGTGGCGGAGGGCACCTCGTACCACAACTAGCATCTTCTCTCCTTGTTCCACTTCCAAACAGAACGAGGGAAAAATGACTGCCTATATGCCTCTGTACGAGCCCTAATCTCTCTTACCTTAACTTTGTGGTCTTTCCGCGAAATGTAAGTTGGCGGCAGTAAAATTGTACTGCAGTCAACCTCAAATGCTGGTTCTTTAAATTTCCTCAGTAGCGATTCACTAAAAGAACACCTCCTTTCCTCTAGAGACTCCCACCCGAGATCCTGAAGCATTTCCGTAACACTTGCGTGATGATCAAACCTACCAGTAACAAATCTAGCAAACCGCCTCTGAATTACTTTTATGTCCTCCCTCAATCCGACCTGTTAGGGATCCCAAACGCTCGAGCAGTACTCAAGAATAGGTCGTATTAGTGTTTTATAAGCGGTATCCTTTACAGATGAACCACATCTTCCCAAAATTCTAGCAATGAACCGAAGACGACTATCCGCCTTCCCCACAACTGCCATTACATGCTTGTCCCACTTCATATCGCTGTGCAATGTTACGCCCAAATATTTAATCGACGTGACTGTGTCAAGCGCTACACTACTAATGGAGTATTCAAAGATTACAGGATTCTTTTTCCTATTCATCTGCATTAATTTACATTTATCTGTATTTAGAGTTAACTGTCATTCTTTACACCAATCACAAATCCTGTCCAAGTCATCTTGTATCCTCCTACAGTCACTCAACGACGACACCCTCCCGTACACCACAGCATCATCAGCAAACAGCCGCACGTTGCTATCCACCCTATCCAAAAGATCATTTATGTAGATAGAAAACAACAGCGACCTACCTCACTTCCCTGGGCACTCCAGATGATACCCTCACCTCCGATGAACACTCACCATCGAGGACAACGTACTGGGTTCTATTACTTAAGAAGACCCGGGTTCGATTCCCGGTGGGGTCAGGGATTTTTACCTGCCTCGAGATGACTGAGTGTTAGTGTTGTCCTCATCATTTAATCATCACTCATGAAAGTGGCGAGATTGGACTGAGCAAAATTTGGGAATTTGTAAGGGCGCAGTTGAGCGCTCCACAAACCAAATATCATCATCTCAGTTGTGAGTAGACGGATGTTGTCGTTGTGCGCCAGATGCAACAGAACACTTCGTAAGAATCTTTCTTACATTGAATGCTACCGTCATAGTCCTTCATTAATGTGAACTGAAAGTTGTATTGTAAAAACATGCAAAGCAGCATAACATACTTCGCTTCCTCATCGACATACCGATGGAAAGTGTTGCATATTATGGTGCCCACTGATTTTTTCTCTTTCTTTCATCTCGTTTCATGACTGCGGATGGAAGGCGTCGAGTCATTCTTTTCTTTTTTTAATTCCTCAGTTTTGGTCTCGTTAGAACCGATTAGCCGTCTCTTCCTTTCTTCTGCAGTTTTTTTGTTTGGCATATGAAATATATTCCTCAGTAAATATTTTTACATATTCGAAGTCATCTTCCACAGTTTGCTCACGCATTGTAGTTTCAGGTCACAAATTATACATTATTGTGTTTGTTCACTTAATTTTTAACCTCCTTTTCGCACCAAACTTTAATTCATAACAAAATATTCAAGAATGGCGTTCACTGTGTTAAAACACTGTGATCCTATAGTTTATGAAATTTCTTTCTCAATTATACATCCTCGATAATTATCTCCAGTAATAATTCATTTAATATTTTATCTGTCAATTTTTGCCATTTTTGTGTACTATCACATCTTATGTACTTCGTTCGCCTCATCCTATCTTCGCCGCAACCTTCTTTCTCCACAACACAAAAGTTTCAGACGTCCGCTTCACTTCATTATACGAATGTGATGACTCCCCACAACACAAGAACATATATTTACTGTCACAGGTCTGGGCACATAAAAACTTGCTGCAGACTCTCTGTTTCAAATTCTCCCTTGTTATGTCCGTCCCTCTCTTCCTCACTGTCTCTCTCTGTCTCTCTTTCTCTCTCCGTCTCTATACCCACCAGAGTCGAATGTCAATGCTAGAGCTTCAGTTCAAAACCCATAGTCCCCTCCCTTATTAAACACGTGAAACAAGCTGTGACTGAAGAACGAATGTAACCCTACCTAGCTAGTACTAGCTGACGTACATGTAGTACCCTGCTAAGTTATTCTCAGTACAGTACTGGCATTCAAGGAAAAAAAATCCTCATTCTCCCACAACTTGAAGGTTTTTGGTGATGTGCATGTGAAATTTTGATGACTGATTGCACTAGATTTTACGTCCTTTTATATCTCTAGAACAAGACTGCTGCATTGAAAGCTGCGGTAAAGTATATTGATGAAACGAATACCATTTCTTACTGAGTCAAACCGGTAAAAGATTGAACAATTGTGATGACATCCTCCGTTGTCTTAATCAGAAAAGGGATTGGCAGATGACAATGGGAAGTTATAAATGTAAAAATTGTTGTATTGGTTCTTCATATTGGTGTTAACCACAATATGCCACCTGCATCGCAATTGTTTCCGGTTATTTTGCTTATAGTACTTCAGGTAATGTCTGGAAGATCTTTTCGGCAATCCTGGAGCCGACACATATCCAACTTTTAAACATAACAAGCTCTTCCAATTCCCCTTTCAGTTCACATCAGGGAAATTTGCTGAATTTCAAGCTCCAGTAACGTTTTTCTGTCTACCTCATTATCAGGCAGTTCTTCCAAACAGCTCTTTTAAATTTTTTTATGTTTATGATATTCTGAGAGCGTGAGATTCGGTAGCCATGCAGGTGTCATTAACTGTATTTCCGATCTGTACAACATTAATTTTCTAGAGTAAAAGTTGAATATGAAAATTCTGGAAACATAATGAAAGAGCTTTGCTGGTGTGTCAAATGATATATGTGAAAAGGTGTGCATGTGATTATACGTACATTTCAGTAAAATCGGGTTAAAGGTGTTGTAAATAACGTCTAGAAGTAGATTATTCTGTCTGTGCTCATAATTATGTTCACTTCATAATGTTCTGGGCGAGTCAGCCGTATCAGTCACAAACTACTTGTAATAGTGTTGCTTCTAACAACGTGCTGTCTGTAGAAACAAACTTCAGCAGTGATGCAGGCATAAATCGTAGGAAATGAAGGTTGTTGTTCACTTGAATGAGTACCAAAGTCACGATAAATGTCTACATGTCAATACTGCCCTTTTCACACTAAGAATAACAAGTATGTTCTTTTATCCCGAAAAAAGAAAATCTAGGTCGAACATATGTTCTGCAGTTCGTTGATAACACGTACTGTACAATTCGGCATAGTGGCATTTGTGTTTACAGACGCTACACGGTGCCCTGTCTGTGGTGTTGCAGGTACTGCTGTGCGCATGCGCGCTGCTGGGCGCGGCCAGTGCGGGCTACCTGGGCTCTCCCGCCGTCTCCTACTCGGCGGCTCCCGCCCTGCGAGGCGGCCTTCCCTACAACGCCGGACTCGGACTCACAGGTAGTTTGTACAGCAGTCTCCCAAAGGAGGGACGACGTCTGATTTACAAGCACCATTGGCTAAGATATCTTTGTTCTTGGGGTCCTTCTAACGCAAAAGACATCGGTTTTCCTTTCAGATTCCATATCTTTACCGCTACACAAAAATCCGTGAAAATTTACTACAATATTTCATAATTAGTTGTCGTCATAGTTGCCTTCCCAATTTACTTGAGTGGTTTTACCCATAATAAACAGTAACTCGTCTATTTTAGAATTACTTTAACACATACACACTTTATCCACTGCTGCGAATATTTTTCTACAATTTTATTTATAGTTTTTGACCCACAGTACAAATTTTGCTGCATGCTGTTTGAGCAATTCTTGTAAAAGTGTTCCTCTAACTAGTCCTTGCCAGTGACAAGAGGTGTCGAAAAATGGTTTTCCTTTTCATAATTGTTTTCTTTCCTCTTATTCTAATTATTCTTGTGGTGACAACACAATATAGTATAGAAGCAGATCATGAAATACTTCCCCAAAATGTAGTAAACTTAAGTAATAATTACGTTTCAGTGAACTTTTAGATGGATGGCAACTTACAATTGCTCTTTAAATGAAATTAGTGTATTGCATCTGTTAGACGTATTATCTGTGCTCCGTAGAGCCTCGTTATCGCCGATACTGGTAACTTGTGTAATGTCTTAAACTGAAGATGGACATAGCTTTTACATACCGTATAAAGACTACTGCAAGCAACTATTTGCTAGTACCTTCGATAGGAACTGTGTGAGAGAATACAGAAGGCGCCACTATGAATTCATTCCTTTCCTAGGAGGCTTGGCCGGAGGTGTCGCTGCTTCCGCTGCCGCCGCCGCCGCTAGGGCCAGACTGTCTGGTGCCGGCATCAGTGGCTATGCTCCTGGCTACACTGGCGCACTAGGAGGTGCCTATCCTGGTGTTGGTGGCGCCTACTCTCGCCTCGCCGCTGGTTACTCTGGTGTCGCACCTGGCTACACTGGCGTTCTAGGACGTGCCTACCCTGGTGTTGGTATTGGTGGTGCCTACTCTCGTCTTGCTCCCGGCTACGCCGGCGCCGCCCCTGGATACGCAGGTCTTGCCGCTGCGCGTTACGCCGGTGGTCTGGGCCGCCTGGCCGGTGGGCTGCCCGCCGAGCTGGCTGACCCGTACTACGACCCCAACCCGCAGTACAGCTTCAGCTACAGCGTCAGCGACGCCCTGACCGGCGACGCCAAGCAGCAGCAGGAGAGCCGCAGCGGCGACGTGGTCGAGGGCAGCTACAGCCTGGTCGAGCCAGATGGCAGTGTGCGCACTGTCCAGTACACGGCTGCCCCTGGTGAAGGTTTTAATGCTGTCGTCTCCAAGGATGGTGTCCCAACTGGGCCTGCCCCTCTGGGGGCTTCAGTCGCTCCTGCCGCTTCTCGAAACATCCTTCCAGGTTTGAAACAGTATTTGACCCATTAGTGATTAAAAATCCAAATTTTTCTGTAACATTTATTGTGTTTACTAAGGACACAGAAGTCTACAAAGACTATCTCAATTTATTGAACCATTTGAAAGTAATGATAACACATCCATAGATAGCGGAAGGCTATATACACCACTGGCCATTAAAACTGCTACACCACGAAGGTGACGTGCTACAGACGCGAAATTTAGCCGACAGGAAGAAGATGCTGTGATTAGCTTTTCAGAGTATTCACACAAGGTTGGCGCCGGTGGCGACACCTACAACGTGCTGACATGAGGAAAGTTTCCAACCGATTTCTCATACACAAACAGCAGTTGACCAGCGTTGCCTGGTGAAACGTTGTGTTGACGTCTCGTGCAAGGAGGAGAAATGCGTACCATCACGCTTCCGACTTTGATATAGGTCGGATTGTAGCCTATCGCGATTCCAGTTTATCGTATCGCGACATTGCTGCTCGGATTGGTCGAGATCCGATGACTGTTAGCAGAATATGGAATTGCTGGGTTCAGGAGGGTAATACAGAACGCCATGCTGGATCTCAACGGCCTCGTATCACTAGCAGTCGAGATGACAGGTACTTATACGCATGGTTGTAACGGATCGTGCAGCCACGTCTCGATCCCTGACGTTTGCAAGAGAACTAACATCCCCACGAATAGTTCGACGACGTTTGCAGCAGCACAGACACTCAGCTCAGAGACCACGGCTGAGGTTACCCTTGACGCTGTATCACAGACAGGATCGCCTGCGATGGTGTGCTCAACGACGAACATGGGTGCACGAATGGCAAAACGTCATTTTCTCGGATGAATGCAGGTTCTGTTTACAGCATCATGATGGTCGCATACGTGTTTGGCGACATCGCGGTGAACGCACATTGGAAGTGTGTATTCGTCAACGCCATACTGGCGTATCACCTGGCGTGATGGTATGGGGTGACATTGGTTACACGTCTCGGTCACCTCTTGTTCACATTGACAGCACTTTGAACAGTGGACGTTACATTTCAGATGTGTTACGACCCGTGGCTCTACCCTTCATTCGACCCCTGCGAAACCCTACATTTCAGCAGGATAATGCACGACCGCATGTTGCAGGTCCTGTACGGGCCTTTCTGGATCAGAAAATGTTCGACTGCTGCCCTGGCCAGCACATTCTCCAGATCTCTCACCAATTGAAAACGTCTGGTCAATGATGGCCGAGCAACTGGCTTGTCACAACACGCCAGTCACTACTCTTGATGAACTGTGGTATCGTGTTGAAGCTGCATGGGCAGCTGTACCTGTACACGCCATCCAAGCTCTGTTTGACTCAATGCCCAGGTGTATCAAGGCCGTTATTACGGCCAGAGGTGGTGGTTTCGGGTACTGATTTCTCAGGATATATGCACCCAAACTGCGTGAAAATGTAATCACATGTCAGCTCTAGTATAATATATTTGTCCAATGAATACCCGTTTATCATCTGCATTTCTTCTTGGTGTAGCTATTTTAATGGCCAGTAGTGTATGCACTTAGAATCAAAGGAGTTAAGTGTACGACAACAGTATTACTAATCTGATGTTGCACGTCTTCTCCTTGGAATTAAGAGCACCTCTAATGCATTTCGTGGCTGGAAGACAACTGAAAATAGATGAGTTGTCAAACGGGAAGCCTATCTTCATTCATAATTGTTGGGGACCTGACTAACTAAATTCAAGCTTAATGTGCCATTTGCTATGTTTTCCTACTCGAGCTGCTGGCCTGATTCTGTGGGTGACTCTACCTCCTGACAACAATTAAGAATATGTAGCTTGAGTAATACTACTTCCGTACAGTTTAAAGGGGTCAGTAATAGAAGTTGGAGACAAACTGACTGCTCTTAAAACTATGTAGAACGATTACATACAATAGGCAGCCGCAGCATTTACTGTGAAGTTAATTACAATGATGGAATTCTAACTTTTAAAACTCTTAGCAGTTTCTAATTTGCTTGGAAATATTCAAACGTTTGATCTCCATTAACAGTTTTTGATGCTCGATGGATGAGGTCAAATAAAATTAATCCAGAAATTAAGTATACTTCTAATAGCATTTTAACGGCGCTGTGGTTTTCTCCAGAGTGGACAGACATAAAAAATTGTTGATTAGATATCTCCCTCAGTGCCTGCTACAACTGTTTCAGGAGGCATACTTCCTGGAGCTGCACGCTCTCTGCTATCTCCAGCTGCCACTGCTGGAGTCTACGGAGCACCTCTGAAGACGGCGCATGCCTCCCTCGCCACGCCACACGCAAAGGTACACTACTAGTGCCCTCGCAAGCTGACACCTTGTAAATGTGACCACCGAATGTATTGTGAAAACGGCTCTCATGTACAAATAAAATGTACATATTTACGAATTGCTCTGCAATTTATCACTGCAATATTTGTATAAAAATAAAATTATCTGTCTTTATTTAAATGTTGTACCTATTCAATTTGGGCTTCTTCCCTAATATTACGTACAAAAATTCTTGTGTGTCACAAGTCACTTTTAGTTACGGCAATTTCTATACATTGCCATTTGTTCTGTGTCTGAAAAGAAAAAAGGAAATGTAAATACCGAAAACAAATATAAGATCTGAGAATCAATTGGTGGTCATATTTTTGGAAGATTCAGTTCTCAACTGCAATCAACAACACACAGTAGGCTCCTGTTCCACCTAACTTGGTTTTGTTTGATAGTAGTTAGCCCACTGGACCTGCAATCGAAAGGTCGTCTTTTCAAACCTGCTTCCAACAAGTCTGACTTACGTTTTCTTTTTATTTTCCCGAAAACACTTAAAGCACGTGCGACGATAGTACCTTTGAAAGGGCACGGCCGATTTCTTACTCAGCTTTCCTTAATCTGTGATTGTACTACATCTCTAATGACTTCCATGTTAACAGTATTTAACACTCATCTTCCATCCATTTTTGATTCTGTTTGAGGAACAGATGTTACCCCAATAACCTTGAAGGATCGTACCCAAGTATTTTCATCACAGTATCTCCTAATCAGCAATAGAAGCATTATCTTCTCGCCTCTGTGTTTCATAATGTAACGATATTGTTGGTAGGGGAAAAAATGTTTTCACTGTAGCCGACCGTGAGAAGCACGAGTGCAAATCAGGAAGAGATATTGATTGAAGAACTTCTTTCTTGTTCATGGGCCAATAGTCAACAACCGGTCTCACCTCGCCCTGTGGCTTAGGCAACACAAATACAAGAGAGGAGAACAGGGATTTAGATGGCCTAATAACTCCATCACTTAACTTCTTTTAGCTATAGTCACCATTAACTCCCTCTTCCTATGTGGTGAAAACGTATATGGAAGATGCCTTACGGGAATATTGCCATTTAATTCAGTGTCGTGCTCCTTTAACTCCTCATAATCAGTAAGCACATCCCTAAATTATTTACCTAAATTGACAATCAGTTTCCTTTGTTCATCTGGTAAATCCCTTGTCATAAATAGGAGAATCAGTATCCACTGAACTGGAACTGGTTTTGACACTGTTCTTACATTCACCACATGCTTAAAAAACTCAATTTTTTTCTGAAGTGCAAACTCAAAATGAAACATTCTTTGACTCCACTGAGGAACTAATACAACGTTATGGATGAAGTCAGGAGCTGTAATGGCCGACACTACAAATTACGTGCTACCTTAACTGGGAATATTCACGTGAAATTCGGACATTAACTTTAATAGTTCCCCAAATCCGCATCGTTGTTCATCCTTCTGAATCTGCTTCCTGTATTCATCTCTTGGTCTTCCTTTACGATTTTTATCCCCACGCTTCAAAATCGGAGATCCCTTGATCCCTCATAATGTCTCCTATCAATCGATCCCTTCTTCTAGTAGGGATGTACCATAAATTTCTCTTCAATTTTATTCAGTACCTCCTCATTAGTTACGTGATCTATCCATCTTATCTTCCGCATTCTTCTGTAGCCCTACATTTCCAAATATTTTATTCTCTTCTTGTCTAAACTTTTTATCGTCTGTATTTCAGTTCCATACATGGCTATACTCCGTACAAATACTTTCAGAAAGGACTTCCTAACATTTAACTCGATACTCGATTTTAACACGTTTCTCTTCTTCAGAAATGCTTTTCTTCCCATTGCCAGTGTACATTTTATATTATCCCTACTTCGACACACATCAGTAATTTTGCTTCGCAAATAACAAAACTCATTTACTACTTTAAGTGCCTAAGTTCCTAATCTAATTCACTTAGCATCCCCTGATTTAATTCGACTACATTCCATTATCCTCGGTTAGCTTTTTTTGAAGTTCATCTTATTTCCTCCGTTCAAGATACTGTCATTCCGTTCATCTGCTCTTCCACGTCCTTTGCTGTCTCTGACAGAATTAAAATGTCAATGGAAAACCTTAAAGTTTTTATTTCTTCTCCCTGGAAGTTAATTCCTGTTCCAAACTTTTCCTTTATTGCCTTTACTGCTTGCTCAATATACAGATTTAATAATGTAGGTGACAGGCTACAACCCAGTTTCAGAGCATCACTTTCGTGACATTCGTCTCTTATAATTGCCACCTGGTTTCGGTTGTAAATAGCCTTTCGCTCCCTGTATCTCATTCCTGCCACCTTTAAAATTTGAAAAAGAACATTTGAGTCAAATTTGTCGAAAGCTTTCTCTAAGTCTACAAATGTTATAAACGTAGATTTGTCTTTTACTAACCTATCTCCTATGAGAAGTCTTAGGGTCAGTATTGCCTTAAGTGTTCTTACATTTCTCCGGATCCAAACTGATCTTCCCCGAGGTCGGCCTCTACCACTTTCTCCACTCTTCTGTAAAGTATTCGAGTTAGTATTTTGAAATCGTGACTTATTAAACTGATAGTTCGGTAATTGTCACATGTGTTAGCACCTGCTTTCTTAGGAATTGGAATTATTATGTTCTTCTTGAAGTCTGAGGGTAATTCGCATGTCTCAAAGATATTGCTCACCAAGTGGAAGAGTTTTGTCATGGCTGACTCTCCGAAGGCTATCAATAGTTCTAATGGAAAGTTGTCTACTCCCGGGGCCATGTTTCGACTTAGGTCTTTCAGAGGTCTGTCGAATTCTTCACGCAGTATCATATTTCGCATTTCGTCTACGTCCTCTTCCGTTTCATTATATTGCCCTTAAGTACCTCGCCCTTGTATGGATCCTCTATATACTCCTCCCGCCTTTCTGTTGTATCTTCTTTGCTTAGGACTGGATTTCCGTATGAGCTCTAGATATTCATGCAGGTGGTTCTCTTTCCTCCAAATTAGCTTCCGGAATTCAATAAAAGGCAGTTTCCGCGGCATTACCTCAGCGAATGCCTCCCCAACGGCTACCGACCATTGGACTCAACACTGATATAACCGAAATAAGTCCCCCGATCCTCTAATTAAAAAAATGCTATTCCCCCTGGACCTCCTCAGTTGAATTCACAGACAACACATCACCATCACTGCTTTGGTAACTTGACAAACAGATATGTCCACCTGCAGCAGGGGACCCAGGAGGAATTTGCTCTGCGGTCTGTTAAGCGTGTACATGATTCACTTTGCGCTATTTCCCCCCGAGGTAACATATCCTGGGTTCGTACCCAGCTGTTCTCTTAATAATTTACACATGGAGTTGGAGGGTCTGATGCTACACAAACCCTGATTCTATTAACATAGTGAACAAGTGGGCTCTAATTCTGTTAACCTGCTAGCGAGATGGCTCGCTAATTTGGAAAAAGGGAGTCTTATTTAAATCGGTTAATGGTAGCGTAATTCTGGTGGTGGCGTCGCTGACCTCTGCTTCCTGCACGCCCGACAGGACCACGGGACGGAGAACAGCCCGTAGGCGGTGCGCTAACATGGGCTCACTGCCCGACATGTTAGCGCCGCGAATCTTTAACATGCAAATGAACTCTTCTACCTTCAAGTCAACGACCGCGGGCACATCCCTGGCGACCATACAGAAACAGAACGGTAACAACTAATATCTGCTAAAGAGAACACAAGATAAGATATAGCAATCAGCGAAATGAGGACAATTTTCTCCCAGTTAAAGAAAATAAAGATTTTAAAAAAGTCAGACACATCCCGCCACAACGTAACAACGCTCTTTGCTACCACAGTGCGACAGATTAAGTGAGCGGTGAGGCTATGCCGTGGTAGGTGTGATACATTTCTCTCAAATTGCATTTCAGTTTCATTATATCACAGACTCCCATGAAAAACACAAGAATATTCACAACAGAAACTAAAATCCATTGACAAGGATATCACAGAATAAGACCACATGTAATTTAATTAATTAAATGGATGTATCTCCACAGTAAATACAAGAACGCAACCTACAATAATATTAGAGAAAAACAATTTTTATGAAACTTAATTTATTATCCACCATTATCCATGCATGGAAGATACTGCCGTGACATGTATTGCATTAAAATTTTATCAAACAAATTTATACATAGACAAAACAACAACCAATATGTGTCAACACATTTAATGAAAGTTATGTAATATGGCTCATGAACTGTCGTATAACTGTGCTCCGATTAAATACAGCAAATCAACAAGAACTGAGGCAACGAGATCATAAGCTCTTGCGATTATCAAATTACCATAGGCCAACAACATCAGCAGTTTTCTGAATCACGACCAGAGCCTTTCTGGATAATAACAAAGGCCACCCAGACCCTCGGCTCTTCCGGCGTGGTATACCTGGATTCACAACCCCAATCATGCGGCCTAACACACTGGATCATTCGATGGCGGCCATCGTAGTTGACGATAGGCAGCTAGTAAACAAGCACGTCCATGGCGCAGATACGGTCTACTCCGGCCAGTAGGCCCCGCCAATGATCATTTCAGGTTGAGATCTGGAATCTGAAGAACTCTACTGTTTTCCCCGACAGCAGGCAACTTCGCTTAGGAGGTGCCACAGCCGCACTGGCCACAGTGCCTTGCGCAGGAATTCGAATGCATCGCCACAGTAACTGTTTTCGAATCAGCACAAAGACAACCATTACACTAATGTCACCACGAATAATGATGCTCTCCTAGACATTACAAAATGTGGGACATGGTTCTTAAAAGGGTTTTTGACCACCACAGACGGCGAACAACGTTCTGAAACGCGCTCCCATGCTGGCCACGAGGTTGGAAGGACGTGCTATTCCTGCGGTTGACAAGAGCCGGATGGTCGTTGGTGCTTCTCGAGGTGCCGCAATACATCTCCCCAACGTACCAATACGCACTCGAGGGGATTTAAAGTGGAGAAACCGGCAGTGCGGTGCTTTCGCTGACTGTACGGTCATTGCAAGAACTCCTCCAGTAGCGCAGTAGGATGCCATCACGCGCTGTCATCCAAAAAAATTCAAGTCAGTGCCGAATGGAAACCTGAATAGCCGCACACGGGGAAGGAGCACAGTGACCAGTGAGTGTACCACGTTCGAAGATTTGGAAGTCTGTGCGCGTGTGCAACCTTGTGCTTCCTCACACCATTAACACCTGGACCACCAAAACGATCATGTTCGACAAAGTTCCTAGGAAATTAAAGTGTATATGTTGGAGGCACAGGAGAATCTGCACTACACATCCTACCAACAGATTTTTTTAAAAAAAAGTAATAACTAAGATTTCGTTTTACAATGGTCAGTCCTTTGTTATACTGACGTGCCTGGTGCAGGTGATTGGGTCCATTAAATAAATCAATTTTATGGAAGAAATAATAAACACCAACTCAGTTGCAAAACAGAAGGTTTACATAAGCCCCTTGACATGATTTCAGTGTTTATGAAAACGTCTTATTCAGAAAGAATAGTTAAAGTTTACATAAGCATTGACACTATGGTCAAACGGTTTAAAGAAACCTTCATTGTTGTAACTGATAGGCGTTTCTTACATCTTCAAGAGGATTTCATCCTATGATTGCTGCTCGATTCATGTACAATTTTATTAAATACATTGGTTCTACGAGACGCAATACCTGTATATTAACGGAAGAATCTATAACGTTGTTAATTCAGTGACCAACTGTTTATTTTACAGAGTGAACTGATGTGAAAGTATGTTATTGTTTTGGCAGTCAATTCGCGGTGTGCAGTTTTTAAATTGCTCCTTGAACGTAAGACAATAATTTACTTCTTGGATTATTTTTTTCAGTTGGTCAGTTAGCGGCACTGAAGCGGTGGAACATTTTATTGCTACTGTAGGACACCCGATTATGAATTTTACACTGTTAACGTAATTGTCCCAAGGAATTTTCATATACAGTAAAAACAATAGACTACCAATCGCCGTTGTATAAGTGTATTTCTAGGCAACCAGTTTCGACGTTACACTACGTCATCTTCAGGCCTAAACTGCTCCAAGCCAGTAACCGTGTTACAAATATAGCAGTGCCTGTAAGTGGTTTCGTAATAGCTATGCCTCTCTTGCAGCGTCTGCCACAGGAGTTGACTGAGCATCGGTGTGACGCTTTCGCGTTTATTAGACGTATCTGTAACAAAACGCTCTGTCCTTCTTTGGATCTACTGTATTTCCTCTGTCAGTCCTGTCTGGTATGAATCCCATGTTGACGAGCAATATTCAAGTGTTAAAAGATGGTTTAGTAAGCTACCTTCTTATTGTAGTGGATAATTCAGAAACCTGAAATGCAAAGTGAATAGTGAGTATGTTTCTTCGAAAATAGTGATAACTATCTTTTGGAAAGCTGTCCAGTCCACTTCTTTTTCAAGAATTTTGGGTGGAGAACAAATAGTTATATTGATCTGCAAACTTAAGGACGAGATTATCTTTCGGATGATGTGTCAGTGTCAGGTAACATATCTAGATGCAACTTGGCCCATACATTGAAAGAAGTTTTGGAGTATAGTATAGAAGGGAACTGAAAAACAAAATGAAATGAGACGACCAGAAATGGCACTTCCATTCTGCTTCTTAATATGGAGTGTGATAACGACGGACGGCAGTAAGTGCTCTGCAAAGGGCTCCCATGGTGGGCATGAGGTTAGTAAGGAGTTCTTATCGTAGGGGGTTCCACTCCTTCACCAGCGCGTATCACAACTGCTGGGTGTGGACGTGCCTCAATACGTCTCCTCACAGGAGTACAGTGTCACCATCACGTTGACAGGTGAGCGTGCCGTGTTCAAAAATTTGGAAGTCAATATTTCCATGCAACATTATACCTCCTCACACCGTAACACCTGCAGCACCAAAACGACCATGTTCGATAATATACCTGCACGCATTAAGTGTTCCCACCTATTGCCACATGAGGATACGTCCAGAATCACGACTCACACTGAATCTGCTCTCATGCGAGAAGATCACACGACCTCATTCATCTTTAGCCCAGTACTCATGCTCGTGGCACCGTCGCAAACGGTGACACCGATGTGCCAGTGTCAAGGGAACGCAAGACACTAGTCGCCGAAGAAAGGATCCACCCTCACGCATTTGCCGTGCCGCTGTGGAGCGTGAGATTGCATACCTCACAGTCCTGTTAAATGTGGTTGCAATTGCAGTCTGAACGCTCTCTTTGACTTGGGTCCATTCCTGCCTGCTGCTCAATGCACCAGCCGATGTCTCTGTCGCAGGCCGCCGTAGACCACCCCTTCATTTTTGGGCAGCAGAGCCTGTGGCTCGGAACCCTCCCCACGCACGTGAAACAATATTGTGAACACAAGCCACAATTTCCAAAACTATTTTCTGAAGCATGGTACTGAACTGCAACTCACACTAGTGCTAGATCTGGGCTTAACGCAACCTGAGTTCTTCCATACAACCCAAATGTTTCTCCAGAAACGTCATTTGCACCGATTTCTGTGTCTGAGAGACGGATTGCAAGAGACTCCTGAGTAATCACCAGTTTAACAACTAATGGTAACTCCAATTATAGGAAGGAAAGCTACCGTCAGAAGGTCACTTAATGTCAAAGCAACAGTTTTCAACAGGAAGTTGTTTAACACTGATTCATCAGCAGCATCAACATTGCGTCTTGCAAATCTTGGCAAGAGAACCCCAACCAAAACACGTTTGAAATCCTGTAATAAGGAGCTGTACTGAGTTGACTATGGGGGCTACTTCTACGAGAGCAAGAAGGAATGAATTCAGTGCTCACAATGTAAAATATGGTATCATGAAACATGTGAGAACGGATACTTTAAAAAATCAGGGATGAGTACATTGTGCGAATATGACTGTACTGAACTTCAAAGTGAGTGAATTAGAAGTTCAGTGTTTGTTTAAATTTGCCACTGTTTCCGTAACTGCATAACGTAGCACTTCCATTACTGGTTATGATTAAGTATTTTTTCATTTTTGGGTAATGTGTGGTACGTTTAGTATCACAGAAGTTGGACTGGAAGTTGTCAAGTTGTCACAGAAATTTTAAGGTGTCGTTATTATCTTCACTATTCCTTATAAATACTAGTTTTCCCATTCCTGCATAAAAATCATATTAATTAAAAAAATACTGAATTTACACCAATTTTAAATGTTGTGAATTTTAGTAAAAACGTGTCTTGTAATGTTAACTGCTTGAAAGCTCTCACAGTAGTAAACGTAGAGAAAATACTGTTACGTAGGACAGACCACAGAGAAGGTTTCATGAAGATTTATATGGTCTGTCATCATCGTTGTTATCAATCGATGTTGGGGGGTGGGGGGGGGGGGTAGGGTTGTTTGGGGAAGGAGACCAGACAGCGAGGTCATCGGTCTCATCGGATTAGGGAAGGATGGGGAAGGAAGTCGGCCGTGCCCTTTCAGAGGAACCATCCCGGCATTTGCCTGGAGTGATTTAGGGGAATCACGGAAAACCTAAATCAGGATGGCCGGACGCGGGATTGAACCGTCGTCCTCCCGAATGGGAGTCCAGTGTCTAACCACTGCGCCACCTCGCTCGGTATCAATCGATGTATTCTGTGTATAGTGGCCTTCTTTAGTCTTTCCAGTTTATTAGAGTCTCCAGCTACACATCGGTGTTGCTCTGGATGTTTATAATATCATCTGCAAACTTCCATTAACCTGTTCTCTCGATCTTTTGTTATGGCCTGAAACCAGTAAACATCTTCCTCAGCTTGTCATCTATTCGCATGGCTTCAAGTCCCGCCCGAATGCATTTAATTTTCATTACAGACGTACTTTCATGTCTGATCAAAAGTATCCGGACACCACTGTATATTGATGCATTGACACGCCTGAGCTAGACTCGCCACATTTCGTTTTCTTTCCAGTTGATTCTTCCACGTGTGCAGCCGTCCAAATTTTGTCTACGGGGCATGTTAACGAAGAACGCCACTACAGTGGACCCTAACCGTTCGCTGATTAACGAACACTGCCTTCTTCTGTCTCTACAAGTGCGTCGTGTTGCAGGGCCAGCTCCAATTGACGTAATAGTAGCGCCGACCCCATGCCATGTGACGTCTAACTTTCTGTCCACGACTGGGAGACCCACAGTTTCATTCATTTTAACGGAGTGCTCAAAATGTTATATTACTTTTAGTGGCGGCTCTTGAATGTAAGTTTTAGGTGTCCACAAATTTTTAGATTCAGATAAATTTGAGAACGTGAAGTTAATAGCATTTGCTGTATAACACTTATGCTTATCAACAAGTTTATACAACTACAGGCACTGCCAATAATAACAACAACAGTTATAATAGTTCAAATGGCTCTGAGCTCTACGAGACTTAACATCTGAGGTCATCAGTCCCCTAGAACTTAGAACCACTTAAACCTAAATAACCTAAGGACATCACACACACCCATGCCCGAGGCAGGATTCAAACCTGCGACCGTAGCGGTCGCGCGGTTCCAGACTGTTGCGCCTAGAACCGCTAGGCCACTCCGGCCGGCAACAACAGTTACAATAATAATCATAATAATTGTTGTGACTTGGCAAGACAGCCAAGTCACTATGAGAGGAAGCCGAAAGGCACGCGCTTAAGCTCACGCAGTTTGGCGTGAGGTCTGGAACAAGGTAAAGGAATTAATAGTAGCAAATGAAGTACGTAGTTGATGTAATACTTAACTTTAATCCATAATTGGAGAACATCGCTCTTGATGGTACATGTTTTATAATTTCAATATTAACTGGTAATGGCGCCTCGCTAGGTCGTAGCAAATGACGTAGCTGAAGGCTATGCTAACTATCGTCTCGGCAAATGAGAGCGTAATTGTCAGTGATCCATCACTGGCAAACTCTGCTGTACAACTGGGGCGAGTGCTAGGACGTCTCTCTAGACCTGCCGTGTGGCGGCGCTCGGTCTGCAATCACTGACAGTGGCGACACGCGGGTCCGACGTATACTAACGGACCGCGGCCGATTTAAAGGCTACCACCTAGCAAGTGTGGTGTCTGGCGGTGACACCACAATAATAATAATAAGATGCATAACTTATTCGACGAAAGAAAGAATTGTTCTTGTGGATTTTTGTTGGTTTGTACATAAATAAGTACAGTTTAGTGCGATAACGAAATCATATATAAGATTTCGCAGCTTCCTGTTAAACATTTTTGTATAAATGACAGTTTTCGTGCTTTTCCATTTTTTCAAACACATGCACAAGATCCCTAACATAAATCAGTTCACGAATTTACTTCCGGACTGAAAATTAGATATTCTTGCGCTGCACCCATAGAACAACTTGTGATAGCTGTGCACTTCCTTAAAAAATGTTCGCTTGTACTCACGCTTATTTGATTTCGTCACTCAATCAAAGGATCTGTTCTCGAAGGCCCTAATTCCTTTGGGGCAAAACTTTTCCTGGTAATTTATTTTTCTGTTCCCAGAATGAGATATTCAATCTGCAGCGGATATGCGCTGATCCGGCAGATTGAAGATGTGTGCCGAAACGAGACTCGAACTCGGGACCTTTTCCTTTCACCGAAGCTGTCCTCACAGCTTTACTTTTCTGTTAGCATTTAAAATAGATTCAACATCGTTCATGTTTACTTTGCACACGAGGGCAGATTACCGCACAATAAACAACAAATTCCAAACAGAAACTGCTGATTGTGAAAATGATAAAACTCAAGTAGTAGTGTCTGCCAACATGGTCACTTGAGTAGAATACAAATGAGACACAGAGGTCACAAAGGACCTAAATCACACGGCTGTCGATCCCAAATTTAACTGAATTTCAGATAAACCAATGATATAGTTTTCGTGAATTTCCATATATAAAATGTGGGCCTACAGCACATAAAACCTTACGCACCATAAGATCAACATATTTCAGAAGCATGAGTAAATGCTACAGTCTCACAGTCGACAGTGATGTGCTTTAGGCTCTTATGATTCTCAGGGCCTCAAATGGATTACTGTATGACAAAAGTCATAAGTTAATATACTATAACACATTCAGAAACCCACTGAAATCCTCTCTAATGTTACTATATAGTGAGTGAATTAGCATATATGAAGGGTGTACTATCATCTAGCAAGATTTATGCCTAACGGCCGGCCACTGTGGCCGAGCGTTTCTAGGTGCTTCAGTCCGGAACCGCGCAACCGTTACGGTCGCAGGTTCGAATCCTGCCTCGGGCATGGATGTATGTGATGTCTTTAGGTTAGATAGGTTTAAGTAGTTCTAAGTTTTAGGGGACTGATGACCTCCGATGTTAAGTCCCATAGTGATCAGAGCCATTTGAACCATTTCATGGCGAGCGAAAGGGGATAAAAATCTGCCGCAGTGTGCTATCACCTGGTGGTGCTGACGTAAACTTCTAGTTGAGCAGCAAGGGCTATTTGTGCACAGCGTGATCCGTGCACGTTGTTTATCAAATCCGTATGTATTTGGCCCCTAAGGCAATTATGTCAAGCAATGCACAAAATCTCCTTAAAATGTGCACAATTGAAGGTGTGCTCAAGACCCTGTTGCCAAGTTTCAAGGAGTCTAGAAGAGCAGTGGCGCGGTAGATTTAAGTACTGTATCTTTCAGACTGCAGCATCTATGTTCAATTTAACAGCATTCGAGGAGGAGGAGGAGATTAGTGTTTAACGTCCCATCGACAACGAGGTCATTAGAGACGGAGCACAAGCTCGGGTTAGGGAAGGATGGGGAAGGAAATCGGCCGTGCCCTTTCACAGGAACCATCCCGGCATTTGCCTGAAGTGATATAGGGAAATCACGGAAAACCTAAATCAGGATGGCCGGACGCGGGATTGAACCGTCGTCCTTCCGAATGCGAGTCCAGTGTGCTAACCACTGCGCCACCTCGCTCGGTAACAGCATTCGAAGAAAAGTAAAAGTTAAGGTGTTCACCTGCTCTTGTGCTCTTACTCAGCAGCTGCCAATGGTTACTTTATCTGTCTCGTCCTTAAGTTTTGTAGATCAGTGTATGTAACCTTTTATATACTTTACAGTCTCTAAAGTATCTGCCTTTTCATTACAAATGTGTGATATTCACACAGTAGATTTTTCTTCCACTTGATCCTTTGTGTTCACCACAATGATTCTTATCCTTCCTACACTCGTCCACCATAAAGCTTTCTTCTTCCTAATGAAGTTACTCTTTCCGCTCCATATGGTGTGGAATCTTACTTAGACGTTGACGCCTTTCCTAGTAAGTTTCCTGTAATTTATTTCATGTGCCTGCATGTTTTATCAGAAATTTCCACACATTCCTTTCTGTTAATGTCCGTCGATGTTCTTTTCTCATTTCAAATGATGAAAACCGCAACAGCTGCGTCACAATGACTTGTTAATCACGACTAGTTTCATGACATTTTAGACATATCACCTGGCAGCAATCTTTTGACCTTCCAGTGCATAATGTCCTTAAAATCTGGATACAGATATTAATGGAAGTTCCCTATCTTGTTGCTCAAAATTGCAGTCATAAAGTACGCAACCGTCATGAATAATGTACCTAGTTGGTTCAAATGGCTCTGAGCACTATAGGACTTAACACGTGAGGTCATCAGTCCCCTAGAACTTAGAATCACTTAAACCTATCTAACCTAAGGACATCACACACATCCATGCCCGAGGCAGGATTCGAACCTGCGACCGTAGCGGTCGCGCGGTTCCAGACTGAAGCGCCTAGAACCGCTCGGCCACTTCGGTCGGCCATAATGTACCTAGTGGGACTGGAGAAAGACATAACCCGAAAATCGGTGTTACATCTTCGCAGGTGCAGCCACCAGCTCTCTGAGCAGTTAGATAAACCTCGGGACGTCAGGGTCATCTGCAGCTATGAGATCATAAAGTTTGCGTATTGTGGATAGGTTTTTTTTTCTTTTTACGAGCTTCTCTAAAGTCGTAAGAGATGACTAGTGTTGAGCGCTATTTAATGTCCTCAGCTTATTTACTCATTTTCGTCTACTGAAATTTGGGGAAGTGTCCAAGTCATTCCTATTTACAAAAAGGGTAAAACAATGGATGTGTAGGATTACACACAAGTGATCACAAATGTCCGTCTCTTGCAGGGTTCTAGAGACTGTCTTAAGCTATTACAGCGTTTCTGTTAGAAAAGAAGCTTCTCTCAAAGAATCACCATCGAGTTCACAAAAAAAGCACTTACGCGAAATACAGATCACTTCATTCACACACATTATACCTTGCAAATAAACGCATCCCTTTCTAGATTTCTAATGGCCGTCCAATATTGAACAAGGCAGTTCACTTGTAACCGAAATAGGACCGAACGCAGTTTCTTCAAGCATCATATTCGCCCAAAGAATGTCAGAGTCGCACCTTACACTTAAAAAAATAAATAAAATAAAAATCCAGACCAGTCACTAAGCATTTAACGTTTTCACATAACAACATGACGGTGAGAAATTCGGGAAGGTTCTGCACAGATTTTCTGCTTCATGAATCGCATAATAGCCATATTTAATGGTGGACAAATGGAAGACAGTTTCCATAAGAAACTGGCAGAACCCATTAGGAGAAGATTACAAGACTAGTCGTAAATTTCTGGAGCCAATCACTTCACTTAAAAACTTAGGACTACAAATAAGAAGCAATCTGAAATGAGACGAACACGTAAAATCAATTGTAGGGAAGGCAGACAGAAGACAGAATTCTTTGGATTTGTGTGAGTTAGCAGCGCGTCAATAAAGAAAATCAAAGACAAGAAGTTAATGCGAGAAGTTCTGTCCTCCAGCGATTGAAGTCCTAATTAAGTAGACCGACAGAAGAGATCGAAAGAATTCAGAGACGCATTTCTTGGACTGTAATATTGGTCGGTAAAGCCCATACCAAAGCAAAAGACAAATGCTCGGGGAACTCTAAGTGTTAGTCGTTGATAGAAAGATGCTGTAGACCTCGTGAAATACTGCTGTATACATTTACGGAACAGGTACCGAAGGAACACTTTGTCGCTATTCTGAAGAGACTGTCGTATATCTTGAATAGGTATCATGAGAATAACAGAGATTAGGCACGCATATAATTTTCCTTTGCTCTGTTCACAAACTAATTGGGTGGCTTCTGTTTCTTGATCCTTACAGAATGTGTTTCATTTTATACACTAACCCATCGTGAGAAGATTTCGTAGAACAAGTAAACAGTGAAAAATTTACACAATGTAGAGTCTAAAGTGATTGTTGAAGGCTCTCCCCATTCCAAAAGCTCTTATCTTGAAATGAGCTATTTAACTATAAACTGGATACAGCTTGCAATAAAACAATGCCGATGTTCACAAAGTATGTTTTCACATATCGAGGAGTTATGAGTGACAAACCCATATCTTGTCATGAACTGGGGTTTCACATCCTGAAATTGTTAGAACCTTTGTTATCGAGGACTTCAGGTAAACTTACATTACCAACGAAGAGCTAGAATTCAAAAAGAACTTATAGTTTAAAGGTGGTCTCCGTAGTAAGAACTGATGCTTAGTATTTACGAAGAAATCACATTTTGAGGCACAAGCCGAACACGTGAGTGACTGAGAAGCAGGTAAAACATTCTGCTTCAAGTTACTGCAGTTCTACTCTCGGCGTTGGGACCTGCGGCAAAGATTAAGGGCTCGACTTGCAACAATAGCACACTCTTTAAAATAACAAGTATTCAGCTGCAGAGCGAACATGCAATTCGAAAATTTATATTTAAAAAAGTTATGCCTGTTCCGTGAGCGTAATTTATTTCTAAAAACATGAAAGGCAAGAAGGTATCAATGCAATTTGAAAGGTAACGTGCATGAAAATCTTACGAAATCACCCATCTTCTAATACATAAGTCGAGGCCAGCAGGGAGGCTTGACATCATGAAGCTATAACGATCAGACTGTATCACTTTGCCTATAGTTGGTGCCACATGTGTACTCAATGATTAATGAGACAATTAGTAACATAAACATGTTGTTTGATTATAGTCAAAACCTGTCTTTTCTGTGTAAAAGTGGAAGAAACGGCTAGGTCAGTGATTGTAACGTTGCAATTGACTGAATCTGTTATCTGTTAAAAAGTACTGCTTACGTAGCTTCGATTTTGATTCCGTCTGAATATAAACTAGTGAACAAAACGCGAAGAAGAAATTCTGTGGAAAAAGAAATCAAGTCTCTTTCATGTTCAAGAGATATTTAACGTTCTTGGTATTTGGAAGATTACGGAATTCGGTTCGTGTTCCATTGCAGTTAGATTACCAGAAAAGCTCATCTGTGAAATAACAGCAGTCACTTTCCACACAGTCAGCTCGTATTCTGCTGTCTGCTAACGACAGAAAATGAATACTTTTTGTTAAACAGCGTGAGCCCGTTATTACTACTGAACAAGCAAGGCAGTTATAGCAGTGACTGGCCTAATAAAAACGTTGCACCTCGAAAGGCTGTCTTCAGTGCAAGGCTATTAATACACACGAAGCGCTGCGGTAAGCGGCCAAAAATAACGACCACACCGAGCTATTACCAAAACGGATGGATGAGCAAAGGTAGTGAGCGAATCGCTATATTCTAGCAGAAAGTTCGTAGACTGAGCAGCCTGCCCTGTGTCGTCCTTTTTCACGCCTCTTTCCTGCAATTTCAGTTTTAGTGGAACGAACTGTTCACTACCACTCTTCTACCAACTCTCCGACTGCAGTCTTAATGTCGGTAACCGAGATTATTATATGAAGCAAATAACTTGTTATTCTGAATATATTGTTGTTAATAGGGTAGATTCTGGTAAATTTAGAAACGATTGGCCGTAAACCTGACTGTCGGAAGGTTTTGGCACAGATAGGCTCCGAATTTGATGAATAGAGTTGCCGTAAGCGTCACTTCTGCTCGTGTAGTGCACAAAAACATGTGTTATCTAAACGACAGAAAAGTGGACACGTTACTGCATTTTACAGTTTCTTACATGTTCATTGTCGGGCAATGTGAGTGTATTGTACACATTCTATTTCTTCATTTTCTGAGCGGAAATGATTCACCAATCTTTGGTCCCCGATCACAGTACTCCTTTAAGCAGATTGTCTCATTTTAAAACATGTAATGAAAAGTGTCAACATTCGAGGTATTCATCGCTTTTTCTATTTCTAGTGGACAACAAAACATAGAGGATCCTATAAATTGGTACACAAGCAACGACAGAATGTCTCCCACCTGTAATATTGATTTTACGCGAAGGGATTTTACTCTCCTGGGCAGACATTTCCAATCATTTGTCACCCTTAGCCTAACAAGCATAGCGAGAGCAACGGTCCTTAATCAGACAGCATACCCCGGGCAAGACAGAGCATCAACAGGAAAGTAATCCGATTTTGTGACATTTTACGAATTTGTAACACGGAGCGAATTATTTAATGTCATCCGTGCGCTTTGGTAGTTTAGTTTTTGAATTTATGCTTGTTAATTTAATTTTTAATAGACACAGTTCTCACGTTTTCGTTTGTGTCGAAGTGTACCCGTTTTTGTGACATTTTACGACTTCCTAACCAGGAGCGAATTATCGTCTCACCTTTGTTCTTTGATAGTTCAGTTTTTAAATCCCTGTGGCTTAATCTACTTTATATGACACAGTTCTTGGATTTTCGTCAGTGTTTTCAGTAGAATTTCATCGATAGGCGTTTGTTTGTCTTTGTCGTGTAGTTTTCCACCACCTTTAGTATGGATAGGGACTGTGATTGCAGTATCGGATGCGAGCTGAGTTGGTGACACTTTGCTCACAGCTCCAGGGCGTGTTGGCTTCGGCTACACAGCTTGAGGCTGAAGTGGATGGACATCACTGTTGTGGACCAGCCGTGGTGATCCAACGAACGTCCAGCACGACCCATTAGTCCACCGTTCGTTCCGCACCAGTAGTCACATTGAGGTAGACCATTCGCCCGTAGTCGAGTGGGAGATAGCGTCAGGGCTAGGCAGACTGCGAAAGACTACCCAGGGGGCTGAACGTAAAGCCTCCCCGACTAATCTGACAAACACATTTCAGGTACTATTTGCAGCTGACAATGTCCCTCAGCCAGATGCAGTCGCTTGTCCTATTTCAGAGGAAACCTCTCAGACTGCAGGATCCAGGCAGTCACAGAGGGTGGGATTGTTGGTAGCTGGGTGTCCCAATGTTAGGCGCATAATGGGGCCTCTTAGGGACATGGCTGCCCAGAGCGGAAGACAATCAGTGTGCTCTCCGCGTGCATACCGGGTGGAGTCATTCCAGACGTGTAACGGGTCCTTCCGGATGCCATGAAGAGCACATGGTGCATAACAGTTCCCACAACGAAACTTTGTCTCGAAACCTGCCAGAAAATCCAAAGATATTCTGGTCGTATGTAAAGTATGCTAGCGGCAATACACAATCAGTGCCTTCTACGCGCATAGCAGTGGAAATACTATAGTTGACAGTGTTGCTAATCACAGCCTCCCGAAATTCTTAATCCAAAGAAGCGACGTAAATATACCAGAATTCCAATGAAGGACAACTGCCAACATGAGTAACATAGAAGGAGATATTCTCGGAGTAGTGAAACAATTTGAATCAGTTAATAAAAGCAAATCTTCCAGTTCAGATTGTATGCGAATTAGGTTCCTTTCAGAATATGCTGATTCATTAGCCCCATACATAAAAATCATATACAACCGCTCGCTCGACGGAAGATTCGTACCCAACAGCTGGACAGTTGCACAGGTCAGACCAAATTCAAGACAGGCAATAGGAGTAACGACTAAATTATAGACCCATACCGAAAATGTTCAAATATGTGTGAATTCCTAAGGGACTAAACTGCTGAGGTCATCGGCCCCTAGAGTTACACACTGCTTAAACTAACTTATGCTAAGAACAACACACACACCCATCCCGAGGAAGCACTCGAACCTCCGGCGGGAGGGGCTGGGCACTGAGTGATATGGCGCCTCAAACCGCGGGGCCAGTCCGCACGGTGGGCCCATATCATGCAGCAGGATTTTGGAAAATATATTGTTTTCGAATATTATGAATTACCTCGAAGAGAACGGTATATTGACACGCAGTCAACACGGATGTACAAAACATCGTTCTTGTGAAACACAACTAGTTCTTTACTCACACGAAGTATTGAGTGCTTTCGGCAACGGATTTGAAATTGATTCTGTATTTCTAGATTTCCTAGATTTCCAGAAGGCTTCTGACACTGTACCGCACTAGCAGCATGTAATCAAATTGCGTGATTATGGAATATCGCCTCAGTAATGTGACTGAATTCGTGATTTTCCGTCAGAGAGATCACAGTTCTTACCAACTGACGGAAGGTCATCGAGTTAAAGAGAAGTGATTTCTGACGTGCCTCTAAGTAGTGTTATAGACCTTCTGTTGATCCTTAGCTGTATGAACTATTTAGGGGACAATCTGAACTACCGTCTTCGGTTGTTTGCAGATGATGTTGTCGTTTATCATCTAGTACAGCCATCGGAAGATCAAAACCAATTGCAAAAAGATTTAGATAACATGTCCGTATGGTGTTAAACTTGGCAACTGACCCTAAATAATGAAAAATGTGAAATAATCCACATGAGTGCCAAAAGGAATCAATTAAACTTCGGTTACACTATAAATCAGTCTAATCTAAAAGCCGTAAATCCATCTAAATAGCTAGGACTTACAACTGCAAACACTTTAAATTGGAAAGTACACATAGAAAATGTTGTGAGGAAGGCAAACCGGAGACTGCGTTTTATTGGCGGAACACTTAGAGAACCTAACAGATCTACTAAAGGGACTGTCTGCACCACGTTTGTCCATCCTCTTTTGGAGTACCGCTGCGCCGTGTGGGATCCGTACTAGACAGGATTAAAGGAGTACATGGAGAAAGTTCGAAGAAGAGCAGCCCTTTTTGTATTGTCGAGGAACAGGGGAGAGACTGTCACTAAATTGATACATGATTTGGGGCGGACGTCATTAAAACAGCGGCGTTTCTTGTTGTGGCAGGATGTTCCCCCGAAATTTCAATCAACAACTTTCTCCTCCGAATGCGAAAATATTTTGTTGACGCCGACCTACATAGGGGAAAAACGATCATCATAATAAAATAAGGGAAATCAGAGCTCCCACGGAAAAATATAGTCTTCGTTTTTTCCGCTCCCTTTTCGACAGTGGAGTAACAGAGAATTATTGTGAAGGTGTTTCGATGAACCCTCCGCCAGGCATTGAAGAGTGATTTGAAGCTTAGCCACGTAGATGTAGATGTGCGGTTATCTTTGGCGTCTGTTTTCCTTCTTGTTTCGCTCGTTAAGCTTCACGAGTAGGTCCACTCCGAGACTGTGTATGTGTTTTCTACACACTAAAAATTCATGGTAATCGAAAATATTTAGTCACTTTGTGAAAGAAATCAAACAGTTTATTTGATTTAGTGAAGTGTTTTGTGTGGAGTGTTGTCGTTCATGGTACCGTAACATCTACATTGTGGCGGAGAGTGAAGAAATGCTTAGATGCTTTTGAGATGTAACTCTGGAGAAGAGTGGAAGGTGTGAAATGGACACCTAAAATGAGGAATGAGGTTGTGTTTCACAGGGCGAATGTAAATACACAAATACTTGAAACAAGAGGAGGAGAGGAAATTGATTAGGACGCTGGATGAGAAGAAACCGCATAATAAGCGATGGAAGATATAACGACCAGGAAGATCACCAGAAGAAGAAGAAGAAGAAGATACCCACCAGTTAGTGACTTCAGGAAAATTACATTAATCGCAGCTGTTAGAAGATTGGCGGCAAGCTGAGATGGCCAGAGAACAGTGAACGTGCAGCGAAGGGCCTGCCTAATGAGCGGAACACATTACCATTTGGTTTACTGCAAGGTGGAGCTGTAGTGCTGCGTAAACAAAAGGAAAATCTAAGAAAGTGCCCGACGGACTAAACCGTGTGTCTGGGAAGACCTCGAATCTGCACGCAAGCCTTTCGCAGGTGGCGCTCCTAGCAAATGAGTCGCCCAGTAATGGCTCAGTTGATTAGTACATTTCATATGGCTATGCGACAGCTACTACCTATGCTTTCAGTCACTGATCTACTACCATATATTTGAATTTATTGAAGCATTCATTAGTGATTTCAGTGTTAGGGAGTGCGTCGTGTTGCAGAGAATTAGAGTGAAATTTAATTCAGCTATCCGTTCTTTTCTTTTACTTTTTAGTCTTCCAACCAATTTGACACTGTGCTCTGTCTTTTCCTGTCTTGTGCTAAGCTTTCCGTTTCTACATGACTATTAAACTAACATTCTCTCGATCTCTCTCTTTTTCCCTACAGCTTCTTTCACTGTCAGATTACCTGTTCCTGGATGCCGTAGCAGACGCCCCGCTAGCCTGTTCGCTCTTCTGGTAAGGGTCTTCCGTAGTCTTCTGTCCTCGCCTGTATTTCTTAGTACTTTATTTCGTATGTTATCCGTGTTCTTAATTTTGACGTTTCTTCCAAAGCATCAGCACACAGTTCCAAATTCTGTGAGTTTCTGCTTCTCCAGATTTCTGATGGTCTTGGTAGCACTTCCTTCTCTTTCCGTCCTGTTTGAAACAAAAGAGCAAGCTCTTTATAAGACTTCACCGCTCGCCATAAAATATTTATAATTAATAAATGTTTTACTGGCACCACAGTATTCTAAATTATCCATTGGAACACTGTGAGCACGTCTACTTTAAATCTGCATGTGAACAAAACCATATTGAAGATCAAGCTCGACTTCGACTTACGCTATTGTGCAGCATGGAGAAAAACAAACCTTCATTGATATCAGTGTCGTCTCTCTACCAAGATGACGAATTTCTCATTAAGCCTAATACATTTATAGGCGACTTAAAGAAATAGTAAGTCTTTTACACTGATGGAAAGAAAAGTCGCAATGCCAAAGAATGATTAATGTACAGTAACAAAATTTCCAGAAATTATTTGTCTAGGTAACATATTTAAGTGATTAGGATTTCAAGATCATAGTTTTATGTATGGGCGAGATGAGCCACTGCAAAATTGAAATGCTGGTACATTAATAAGTAACCGCCAGAACGTAGAATACAATACGACCTGATTCCTTTCCCCCATATGCTCCTTTCCCTCGAACATATCCGCTTCCTCTACATCTCCCGCCGGCTTGATTCACCTCATCCCCTGGTTGCTCCTCTCCTCTCCAACCCCCGCCCTCTGCCGCGCCTTCACCGTTGTGTCCCCCCTACCCTTCACCTCTACACCCTTCATCTCCTTTCCAAGGTGGCTTCCGTCGACTCCCCCTTCTGGATGATGCCCTCTCTCCGTCCATTTATCCCTCCTACCAACTCTGATCCTCACCTTCCCCTCTCCTCCTCTGTCCCTTTCCCGGGATCCCCTCTTCCCCCCCTTCCACCCTGTTTTTTTCCCTGCCTACCCTCTCTCTGCCTTCCGTCTCTCCCCCCGAGTCATTTTTGCTCACCCCTGCACTGCCTTTCCCACTCCTTCTCGCGTCCTCCCAGCCCCCCCCCCTCTTTTCTATGTCCCATCCCTCCGTCGGCTAACCCTTTTTTTCTTTTCCTCTCGTCATCGGTCGGGGTCCTCCCCCCACCTCCCTCTGCCGCTGTGTCACCTGTATAGTGCTGTTTTAAGTGAGTGTTCAGTGTTGTGCGTCCCTGTCAGTGTTGTGAACAGCGACAATCCTGTCGCGAGTTGTGTTTTTCATCTTGTGCGAACAGAGGTCACCTTGTTTTTTGTAATTGTGCCTGTCTACTTATTGTGTGTCTTCATCCGCATCACCGCAGTGTTTTTATATTTTGAATTCCACAACCTTCCGCCGTTTTACAGATTTTTATAACGTCACCGTTTTATCGCCTTTTTTCTTCTTTTTTTATATTCTCATTGTGGTTTTTAACTTTTCTGTAGGCTGTAGAGCAGCATATTACGCTGCTGCCAGCCCACCAGCCCTCCTCTTGGGGGAGGGGGGAGGGAATCGAAATGAAATAAGGAAACAGAAAAAATAGAATACCAGCATGCAAAACTGCATGTATTGTGTTGTACAGGTGCCGGATGTCAGTTTGTGGTATGGAGTTCCATGCTTGATGCACTCGGTCAATACAAGGTCTGTCAATGCTGGTTGTGGATGACACTGGAGTTGTCATCTGATGATGTTGGGCTACAACAGCAGTATGTGTGCGAGAGTTATCCTTTGGCTAACACCCCCAGAATGCTGTTCATGAATAGCAGCATAACAGTTCGACTCACCTACAAATCTGCAGTTAGTGTGCACGGGATAACAACAAGGGCCCTCCTGCTGTCATTCGAAATTGCACCCCAGACCATAACTCCATACGGCGGTCCAGTGAGTATAGCACGTACACAGGTTGGTTGTACGCCCTCAACTGCCTCCTTCCGACCAACACACGACCATCACTGGCACAGTTGTAGAACCAGGTTTTATCAGAAAAGGCAACAGATCTACACCCTGTCCTCGAGTGGGCTCTTGCTTGACACCACTGAAGTGGCAAATGGTGGACTGATCGCTACAGACAATCTGGCTCGGAGCTGTATTAGAAGCAAGCGATTTCTAACAGTTTCCTGTTCTCACTGTGGTGCCAGCTGCTCCTCAAATTGCAGATGCAGTATAATGCGCCACAACTATACGCCGAACATGATGGTCTTCCCTGGCGGTAGTGCGACGTGACCATCCGGAGTCCAGTCTAGTTGCAACCATATATTCTCGTGATCACCACTACCACCAATCATGTACAGTGGCTACATTCTTGCCAAGTCTTTCTGCAATATCGCAGAAGGAACATCCAGCTTCTCGTAACCTTATTGCACGACCTTGTTCAAACTCAGTGAGGCGTTAATAATGGCGTCTTTGTCGCCTTAAATGGGTTCTTGAATAACATCAACTCAACACGTCCAATATAAAAGCTAATTAACGCACATGACCGTTACATCGTGTATTTAAAACAAATCTGATCGGCATCCTTATAGTTGTACTGCTAGTGCTACTCTTATGCGACTGGAGCGAAATTTGAATAGACATCACCTTTCAGATATAAAAATACGCCTACTAATTTCCGTTTATGTGGCAAAACTCCTTCTTGATGTTGTTATTTTCTTCCCCATCAGTGTGGTAATAGAATCATCGTAACATGCCCGCAGAACGTTACTGGAATCCAGAAGAGCCTGCAAGAATGACTGGAAATATTTTCATATGAGTTAGTAAAGAAGAATGCTGAAGATTAGATGGGTAGAACACATAACTAATGAGGAGGTATTGAATAGAATTGGAGAGAAGAGGAGTTTGTGGCACAACTTGACTAGAAGAAGGGATCGGTTGGTAGGACATATTCTGAGGCATCAAGGGTTCACCAATTTAGTATTGGAGGGCAGCGTGGAGGGTAAAAATCGTAGAGGGAGACCAAGAGATGAATACACTAAGCAGATTCTGAAGGATGTAGGCTGCAGTACGTACTGGGAGATGAAGCAGCTTGCACAGGATAGGGTAGCATGGAGAGCTGCATCAAACCAGTCTCAGGACTGAAGACCACAACAACAACAATGAGTTAGTAATACTTGCTTCAGATTAGTTGCTCCCACACTGTTTGTCATACACTGATGTGTCAAATCACAAGTGCTTGATAGCGCACTTGTTCAGCTTTAGAGCGCAGTAGAGTAGCAATTCTGCGTGGGATGGACCCGACGAATCTCTTGTAGCTTTTCTGTGGTACTAGATGTCTAAGCACAGCTCACGAAATAAATTACGGGCCAGTGGTTTGTGGCTGCAAAACCTACGCCAGATAACATCGCAGAAGTTCTTCATCGAGTTCAAATCAGGCGGATTTCATGGCCAAGACATTTTGTGAAATTACTGTCACATTCCTCGAAAAACTGTAGTACGATTTCGCCCTTGTGACGCAGACAGTTATTTTGCTGGAGCATCCCATTGTCGTCTGGGAAAACATCAAGTTGAAGGGTTGCTTGTAGTCCACAATAGTGTCCACGTAGTTTACAACCGTCCTGATGCTTTCGATTACTAACATAGGTCCAACTGAAGCCCAAATCAGTGTCCCTCTTAACATAATACTGCACCTGTAAGTCTGGTTCCGTAGTTTCGAGCACGACGGTGTATTCGGACACGACCATCGACGTGGTGGTACAAGAAACGTGATTCATCAGACCATATGACACGTTACCATTGACCCGTGATGCAATGTCAGTCTCCCCGTCCCCACTGCAATCCCAATTGATAATGTCGTTGGGTCAACATTGGAATGTAGAGGTGCCATCTGCTGCGGACGTTGAGTTCAGCAATTTGGACTGAACGATGTGCTGGCAGTGATTAGTACCTTAATTATATAATTATGGTAATTTATAAGAATAACTTTTTATTGCAGAACGCCTCTTATGTGGTTTAAATTACCTAAAGTGTAGACAAGTAGCATAAGGCACCAACAAACCATCCTAAAACTTGCTGACGTTGGAGCTGCGGTTTACAGACTCTTTTTCCATTTCTCTTGGGGCAGGATGTTGCTTACTGGAAGAACTGAACACATCAGATTACTCTAAGCTTTGTAAGCAGCATTTACAGAAAAATATTACAATATGATTGCTCATCACATTCCAGACATACGAGAAACGCCCCAGGACTTCTGTTTGATTGAAGGGACGCGAGTAGATTCACATATCATGAATTTTCCGTTGCATATTTTTGCAGAAGTTTAAAGTTTACAGCCCCGTCGATACCAAACACCTAGAGACGCAGAACCAGGTCAGTTCAGCAGGGATGGGACAGGAAATTGGCCAGGGTTGTACTGAAAAGTCATCCCGCATTCCGCAATTTTCCTAAAGCGACTTAGGAAAACCTCTGAAAACTTAAATCGATATGGCTGGACTTCACACTACCAGTAAGCGTGTTTTGAGGGTCAGCGTAGCGTCAGCTACGCGTAAAAAATAAATATACTGCTCTTCCCATGTGCATAGTGAGTAATCTACAGGGTGATTCAAAAAGAAAGAACAGATTCAAGTTGCTTATTACAGATAAAGTACAAATGATAGAAACACATTGCGCATGTCACTGGGTAGACGAAGGTTCAAAGTTGTTTGTTTGTAGCTACATGGCGACTACACCAGAAGAGCAATCAATCTGTGTGCTGGAATTTGAGTGAAGTCAATCCATTGTTCCAGTGCAATGTGCATTCCACCATCGTTTCAGCAAGAAGCCGCTTCTGCACAAGTACACACATTAAAAAAAGCTTTGCATCACCTCGTTTCCGAGAGTTCCGGAACCAGTAAAGAAAATTGGAATAGAATCAACATAAACATCATTTGCGCCCCTACTATTTCTCATGAAAACCACACATTGCATGTTGTACCACTATACAGCGAGACGTTCAGAGGTGGTGGTTCAGATTGCTGTACACACCGGTACCGCAAATACCCAGTAGCATGTATTCATCGTGGCATACTATCTACAAGTTCATCAATGCACTATTGGTCCTGATTGTCCCACTCCTCAACGGTGATTCGGCGCTGATCCCTCAGAGTGGTTGGTGGTTCAAATGGTTCACATGGCTCTGAGCACTATGGGACTTAACTTCTGAGGTCATCAGTCCCCTAGAACGTAGAACTACTTAAACCTAACTACCCTAAGGACATCACACACATCCATGCCCGAGGCACGATTCGAACCTGCGACCGTAGCGGTCGCGCCGTTCCAGACTGTAGCGCCTAGAACCGCTCGGCCACACCGGCCGGCGTGGTTGGTGGGTCACGTCGTCCATAAACAGCCCTTTTCAATCTATCCCAGGCATGTTCGATAGGGTTCATGTCCCCTAGAACGTAGAACTACTTAAACCTAACTATCCTAAGGACATCACACACATCCATGCCCGAGGCACGATTCGAACCTGGGACCGTAACGGTCGCGCGGTTCCAGACTGTAGCACCTAGAACCGCTCGGCCACACCGGCCAGCGTGGTTGGTGGGTCACGTCGTCCATAAACAGCCCTTTTCAATCTATCCCAGGCATGTTCGATAGGGTTCATGTCTGGAGAACATGCTGGCCACTCTTGTCGAGCGATGTCGTTATCCCGAAGGAATTAATTGACAAGGTGTGTACAATGGAGGCGCGAATTGCCGTCCATGAAGACGAATGCTTCGGCAATATGCTGCCGATATGGTTGCACAATCGGTCAGAGGTTGGAATTATGTATCGTACAGCCGTTGCGGCGCTTTCCATGACCACCAGCGGCGTTAATCGGCCCCACATAACGCCACCCCAAAACAGCAGGGAACCTCCACCTTGCTGCATCCGCTAGATAGTGTGACTAAGGCGTTCAGCCTGACTGGGATGCCTCCAAAAACGTCTCCGATGATTGTCTGGTTGAAGGCATTTGCGCCACTCATCGGTGAAGAGAACATGATGCCAATCCTAAGCGGTCCATTCGGCATGTCGTTGGGCACATCTGTATCGCGCTGCATGGTGTCGCGGTTGCAAAGATGAACCTCGCCATCGACGTCTGGAGTGAAGTTATGCACCATGCAATTGCGCACAATTTGAGTCGTAACACGACGTCCTGTGGCTGCACGAAAAGCATTATTCAACATGATGACGTTGCTGTCACGGATCCTCCGAGCCATAATCTGTAGGTAGAGGTCATACACTGCAGTAGTAGCCGTTAGGCGGCCTGAGCGAGGCATGTCATCGAAGTTCCTATCTCCATGTCCGAAAAACATCGCTTTGGTTCACTCCGAGACGCCTGGACACTTCCCTTGCAGAGAGTCCTTTCTGGCAGAAAGTAACAATGCGGAACCAATCGAACCGCGGCATTGCCGTCTAGGCAGGGTTGAACTACAGACAACAAGAGCCGTGTACCTCCTGTCCGGTGGAATGACTGGAACTGATCGGCTGTCGGTCTCCCTCCGTCTAATAGGCGCTGCTCATGCATGGCTGTTTACATCTTTGGGCGGGTTTAACGACGTCTCTGAACAGCCTGTGATACAATATCCACAGTCAAAGTCTATCTTCAGGAGTTCTGGGAACGGGGATGATGCAAAACTTTTTTTATGTGTGTAGATTTATGACTGGCATACAAAATTACTGGAAGTTGGTTGAATATGCAAATAGTAGAGCCCTGGTTAGCCACGCACGTCTAATGAAAATATCGAGCGTATCCGCAGTGCGTTAACCTGGAGCCGTCGGAAGTCAAGAGGACGGGCAGGCCAGAAACTTCAACTTCCTCAAACAACGGTGTGGAGTGTCCTGAAACGAAACCTGCATGTGAAGCGTTACAAGTTACAGTTACTGCAGCAATTGCGTTCCGGCGATCATAATAGAAGCTACGAATTTTTCTGTTCTCCAGGACGTGGCAGAGGACACTTTTTCCGAACGACGCATCTTTTCGGACGAATCGACGTTTCACCTATCGGGGTCACAAAATCCGGGCGTCGTCGTCGAACGCGAAAGAAACTCACCGAAACGGAACGTGTTTAGTACCGCTTCTGTTCACAAAGTTTCCTTTTTGCGGAGGGAACTGTGACAGGAATCTCATAGCTGGACATACTGTAAAATTGGTTGTTTCTTCGATTTCACGGAGACTCCGGTGATTTCATTTTTATACATGACAGCGCAAGGCCTCACTTTCACTTCATGTGCGGCAATATCTTAACAACAGCATCCTACAACGCTGGATTGAAAGAGGTGAGCAACAAAATCTTGTTCATTGCTTTAGCCCTCCCTGATCACCACACATCAAACATTGCGATTTTTTTCTGCGGCAATGAAAGACAGTCTTTGTTCCATCAATGGTAGCCACTCTTCAAGAGATGAGAAATCGAATTGCTGCTGCCGGTTCAATAAACAAGGACCTATTGACTCGTGCGTGGAATGAAATCACCTACCGTTTCGATGTTTCTCGAACAACATACGGTGCTCAGGTTGAGTGAAAGGTGTAGTGTCTGTGCGAACATAAAACTTTGAATCTTCCTCTATTCAATGACATGCGCAATATGTTTCTTCCATAGTTTGTCTGGAATAAAGAACCGCAATTTGTCCTTTGTTTTTGAATGGCCCTGTAAACATTTATAATTAATTTCGATGAACAAGCTAAAATCAATATCTGCTGTATAGTTTAAGATGACAATGGGAGCTACTGTCGGAACGAGACAGAGCTTGAGTATAGGCTAATGACTGTGTTGCAGCACAAAAATTTGTTTCAGTAATGAAGCGTGTTAAAATAGGAAGTCAAACGCGTCTTAAAACTACTTATGGAAAATAATGGTCGTGTTTAAAGTTCAAAATGTATGTATATTTTCTATATCTTCCACTACATTTCAATGGTTATTATCATCAAAATAAATTACACGCTGCTGCTGAAAGAGGGGGGAGCTATACATTGTAAGTAGGCTGTTTAGGTTCTTATATTGGTAACGCCACCGCCACCTAGCGCTCTGTATGAAAATCACTGGCTGTGCTGTGTGCAGTCTGTGGCTGGGTGCCATTGTTGGAATTTGCTATTGTAGTGTTAGGCAGTTGGCTGTTATCAGTGCGTGGCGTTGGGCAGTTGGAGGTGAGCCGCCAGCAGTGGTGGATGTGGGGAGAGAGATGAAGGAATTTTGAGAGCGGACGAACTGGACGTGTGTCCATCAGAAAGAGTAAATTTGTAATATTGGATATCATGGACTGATATATATATATTATGACTTTTGAACACTATTAAGGTAAATACATTGTTTGTTCTCTATCAAAATCTTTCTTTTGCTAACTATGCCTATCAGTAGTTAGTGCCATCAGTAGTTTGAATGTTTTATTTAGCTGGCAGTAGTGGCGCTCGCTGTATTGCAGTAGTTCGAGTAACGAAGATTTTTGTGAGGTAAGTGATTTGTGAAACGTATAGGTTAATTTAGTCAGGGCCATTCTTTTGTAGGGATTATTGAAAGTCAGATTGCGTTGCGCTAAAAAATATTGTGTGTCAGTTTAAGCACAGTCATGTATAATTTTTCTAAGGGGACGTTTCAACATAGTCCAGAATCTTAACCACCACACGATCTTTGTCAGCTTCGGCATAGGGAAATAAATTCCTGAGGTGCAGCAGCATGAAGCTCCTTTTCGTAACACATATTACTTTACATGTATTTCAACTGTTTATTATCTTTACTGAATTTGATTCGTAGAAGATCAAGGGCTACGTGTTACACCGGACTGATAAAATGTCGACGCCATTGAGAAATTTAGTTTCTTTCCGAGTGCAAATAGGGTTTTCTCTGTACAACTGATTACAGTTCTCTGCAGTTCTCCTTGGATTAATTTAGCAGCAAGATGTAATTATTATCCAGTTCTTCAGTATGTTGTCAGATCAGCTTACAGGACACATCCATTCCCATGAAGATGTCTGCAGATAGGTGAAGCTAGAAGAGTTCTGCTGCGGGATCATATCTCTGACAAGGGCCAGGTTGCCTCGTCTAGTATTACAGTTGGTGGCTGGGGATCTGATGTGACGAACGACCTTTGCTAAAGTTGATATGATATTGCTGTCTCGGCATTTCAGTAGGGACCCAGAAGAGGCCAAAGGTGCTGTTTCCTGTTTCTGAAGCTGGTCTAGCTTCCTCACTTTGCTACTCATCTCATCCCTTGTGTACATGCTCGATGTGTGTGTGTTACATTCACCTGGTGTATAGCCGCTTGACGTGTATTGTGAAATGTCACGCAGTATACGCACTTAAGGAGGAACAATTTCGTGTTTTGCCACTGACCGTTTCCGGCGTCCCATTCGGCCAGACATGACAGTGATGGTGGACGCTACCCATCCTACTTTCAGACACAGAGTGAAATGTCAAGGTCACCTGCCTTTCGAAACGCCGCAGGCGGAAGAACGAGATCAGCCGGCGGGCGGTGTGTGTGTGTGTGTGTGTGTGTGTGAGGTCGCGAGGCGTGGCAGATGCGGCGAACCAGATCCCTCTGGGCAGGTGTTGCGTCACCACCGGCTAGTCTGCCACTCAGTGATGTCCGGCCGGGGTAGGCGGGGGCTCTGCCCTGCTCTGTCACTATAAAAAGGCTTCCAGCCGGTGCTGGAGTCAGTCGTCCACCAGTCGTCTCCACAAGCCGACATGGCTCTTCAGGTGAGGCAGCAGCGAGATGGGAAGGACGTAGTAGTAGGCAGGTACAGCAGTCTGTCGACCAAAAGATGGTATCTCCGAGCTATAGGAGAGGGTGGGGAATGAAACTCACCACGGTTTTTCAAAAGAACCATCAGAGCATGCATCTTAAGTGATTTAACGAAATCCCAGGAAGCGTAAGTCTGGATGGTCAGATGGGCATTTGAACCTAGTCCAGTTCTCACCACTGCATCAACTCTACACTTCTGCAATGTAACAAACTATAGCTGTATATGGTTCAATTAATCGTAATCTGCATGTTATGCTGGCTCGATTGTTTCAATATATTACATATTCATAGGTTCGGGATTTGACCTCAATAGGTCTTACCATGTTTATGCCAGTTATCGCTTCTCTTAGCTCTGCCAATAGTTTGTGAACGAGAAAATGCAAACCGGCTCCATAGTTTGTAGCTCACGTTAAACTTAGCTCTGGCAGGGTTCTTGCTTTTGCAGCTTTTACCTTTCAACGTCATCTTTTGTTTGAAATAACCCGGAACGCGTCCAGATGGCCTGTGTGACAATGAGTACAGCTGGGAGACGGAGAGAAAGACAAGCGAAGGTGGTTCTAAAGAATGGACAGATGCTTGCGGAAGAAACATCAGGCTTCAAATCCATATTTCTAGTTTCACATATCTTGAGTGTCTAACAAAGTGTGTTACTGTTCTCATTTTTAGTTAACCCTGTTTGAAATTTGGAAAATGAGTTGCATAAATAAGAGAAAAATTGAACAATTTAGAACATATGGAAATCAAACTTACGGCATGATATCGATGATACCGTATGCCGAGAAATGGATGCATCTTTAATCAAAAACCGAAACTGTTAACTTCTTTTTTAAATTTTTACTCATGCTGAAGGATGACTCTGATTTGCTTTGACTCAGATACAGCACTTTGTAGACCAAATTGTGAGAGATTATATCTGATAACTATTGGGAAGGATGGGGAAGCAGACAGAACGCGACTTTTCAAATTAACCCTCATTGGATCCACCCTAAACGATCTAACAGAATCCCAATAAGCGTAAGTCTGGATGGTCAACTGGGTGTTTGGACCGAGTCCAGTTCTTACCATTGCATTAACTCTGCCGCTTCGCAATGTACGAAACTGTGACTGTATATAGAACCCAACATCCGCCGAAAAGAAAGGGAAAACCATGGTGCAGAGTGTCAGTGAATGTTAGCAACGTTACACGTGCTTTCTCAAAAGGAAACCTCACTCGAAAATATGAATTATGTGTTGACATGTGATTGGGCTAATCGTAAGCTGCATGTTATGCTGGTTCCATTGGTACCAGAAGATCACTCATTCGCAGGTCTGGAATTTGATCTTAGTACGTCGTACAATGCATTTATTGCTTCTCTCAACTCTGCCAATAGTTTGTTAATTTGAAAATGACAAGTGGCACCATGGTTTAGAGCTCACATTAAACTGCTTAGTGCTAGCAGGGTTCTTAAACCGCTTTTCCAGTTTTAATCTTTTAACGTCATCTTTTGTTTGAAATGCTACAGAACGCGTACTGGTGACTTGTAGGACAATGAGCATAGCGAG
Organism: Schistocerca serialis cubense; assembly: GCF_023864345.2. Lineage (NCBI taxonomy): Eukaryota > Metazoa > Arthropoda > Insecta > Orthoptera > Acrididae > Schistocerca > Schistocerca serialis. The sequence goes on from NC_064638.1 coordinate 711,431,963, forward strand.
GATATAGAAAGGCAAGCTAAGGCGATTCTAAAGAATGGGCAGATGACAGCTCTGAGGATATCATCTGTGAAAGGCTATTTCTGGTTTCAAATCCAAATTTCTAGTTTCCATGTATCGTGAATGTCTAACAAAATATGCTATCATTCCTAGTTAATGGTGTTTGAAATCTGTTGGCTCGGTTACATAAATAAGAGAACAATGAAGACTCTTAACTCCTTTCTTTCGTTTCCATTCATGTGGAAAAGTAATTCTGATTCATTGTGTCTCAGTTATCTGTGAAATACTCGTATCGCTGCCTGTTTAGCTGTGAGTAGACGGATGTTGTAGTCCATATGAGACAGACCACCTTGTAAGAACTTTTTTGTTTTGTTTCTGACACAGAATGATACCGAAATAATCTTTCATTTATGTGAATGGAAGGATGTATGGTAAAAACGCCATGGAAAACAATTAACGCAATAAGCTTTGTAATCGACATACGAATGGAAAGTCTTGAATATTATAGTCAACAGTGATGTTTTCATTTTCTTTCGTCTAGTTTCATGTCTGTGGATGGAAGTTTTGAATCTTTTTTTATAATATTCTACAGTTTTTGGTTTGGTTTTAAGCGATTACCCGTCTCTTCCTTTCTCCTGCAATTTTTTTCGGTTCGGCGTATGAACTATATGCCTCAGTAACTTTTTTACATATTCGAATTCATCGTCGGCAATAGTGCTATGGCGTTGCATTTTCCAGGAACCAGTTAGTTGCGTTTCTTACGTTTTACCAATAATACCACTAGCATGATCATTGACCTGGTGAAAATTTATATAGATTTCTTTTGCGGACTGTTTTTATAATACCTCTTTATATTTTATTGTGTTTGTTCCCTCACTTTTTAACATTCTTTTACGTGCCAAATTTTAAGACATAACAGAACATTTTCGTGTGGTGATCACTGCGTTTCAAAACTGTGATCCTGAAGTTCATCAAATTTCTTTCTCAATTATATGTCCTTTCTTTTATTTCCAGTAACATTTCATTTAGTACTGTATCCGTCAATTTTTAGTATCTTTGTGTACCACGACATCTCAAATAAATTGGCCCTTCTCCTCCTATTTTCCCAGCAACTGTCTTCCTCTACCACTCAAGGGAAAGTTTTAGAAATCCACCTGTTATAACCTCCTCCGCAGCTTCCTGTCAGTATTTGAGATCAGTTGACCTCTTTTGTGGAAATGTCTGATCACCTATGCCTCTTCTGCTGATGTTTTCACTTCATAGTTCCAGTAAGATGGCTCTCCACACTAAAAGAGTGTATGTTAACGGCCATTGAGATGTGCACATAAAAAACTTGCTGCGGACTCCCTCTTAAGGTTTCTCCTTTGCCTCCTCGCCACCCCCCCCCCTCTCTCTCTCTCTCTCTCTATCTATCTATCTATCTCTATCTCCACCTCTCTCACTTGCTGTCTCTCGATGCCCAATTCAGCCGAAATTCAGCGCTAGAGCTACTGTAGGAAGACCATAGTCGCGTCCAACATACTCAGATGCATAAAATTGGCTGTGGTTTCCTATAATCTCCATGTCTTGCTGTGCTTTTTCAGGTTATAAATCTGAACAACTATTGTAGCCTCATGAAAGCGGCACAATCTGACATTCACCTTGCACACTGCTGTCGAATACATAGAATGGCACTGGCGATGAAGGAAATTAAAGTTCTCTTCCAGCATTAGGATGTTTTCGGTTTTGTAAATGTGGAATTCTGATACTTGATTATATCAGATCTTAAGTCCTCTTATAACGCTAGAACACAATTCTTGGGTTCGAAACCACGACAAAGCATGCTAACATAATGCATGCCATAAGCTCTTGTTGAGTCAAACCAAGAAAAGATTCCACACTTGTGATGCTATCCTCCGTTCTCTTACTCAGAAGAAAGATTGGCAGTTGATAACGAAAATCCGTGAATGTGAAGCTTGTTGTATTGGTTCTTCACACTGGTGTCAACGACAATATGTCATCCGCATCAATGTTGTTCCCAGTTAATATCGTTTCCCGTTATTTTGTCTAAAGTTATGCAGATAATGACCAGAGGATCCCCTAGTCAAACGTGCAGCCGATACATGTCCAACTATTGCCCATAACAAGCTCTTTCTCTTTCGCTTTCAATTCACATCAGCGCAATTTCGTGAATTTCAAGCCCCTTTTCAAGCTCCCTACCTCATTAAAGTTCTTCCGAACAGCACTTCATATTTTTTCTAATACTTACGATATTCTCAGAACCTGAGACTGAATAGGAGCTTCTGTAGCCATGCAGGCGCCGTTAACTGTATTTCCGAATTGTTTAACATTAATTTTCTAGAGTGAAAGTTGAGTGCTAAAAGTCTGGAAACATTATGAAGGAGCTTTCCGGAAACATTATGAAGGAGCTGTATTTCCGAATTGTTTAACATTAATTTTCTAGAGTGAAAGTTGAATGCTAAAAGTCTGGAAACATTATGAAGGAGCTTTCCGGAAACATTATGAAGGAGCTGTATTTCCGAATTGTTTAACATTAATTTTCTAGAGTGAAAGTTGAGTGCTAAAAGTCTGGAAACATTATGAAGGAGCTTTCCGGAAACATTATGAAGGAGCTTTCTGACTATCATAAGATGTACGTGAAGAGATATGCATGTGATTATGTATACATTTCCGTCAAGTGAAGTTAAAGGTGAACAATACCGAGCAAGTAGATAATTCTGTTTGTGTCCAAAATTATGTTCACTTCATAATGTTTTGGGCATGTCGGCCGTACCAGCCAGAAATTTCTTTTAATAGTATCGTTTCTAAAAAAATGCTCAATCTGTAGAAATAAACTTCAGCGGCGAGAACGGGCATTTTTGAGACTCAAAATCTGAAAAGGAGATCATTGTTCATTTGAATATCGAAGACAGCATAAATGACTACGTGTTTACATTGCTTCTTTTTTACTCTAAGAATCACTGATATGCTCTTAGTCGGCTGGAGGCGCTGCAGTCTGCAGCCGCGCGACCACCATGGTCGCAGGTTCGAATCCTGCCTCGGGCATAGATGTGTGTGATGTCCTTAGGTTAGTTAGGTTTAAGTAGTTCTAAGTTATAGGCGATTGATGACCTCAGAAGTTTAGTCCCCTAGTGCTCAGAGCCATTTTGATAATCTCTTTTATCCCTGAATATAGCAGAGAAAGAACCTCTAGGTTGAACATATGTTGTGCAGCTCGTTGATAGCACTATTCGGCATAGTGGCATTTGTGTTTACAGACGGTACACGTGCCCGGTACACAGATGTGAGTATGAAAAACACTGATGTCGAGAGCTGTTTCTTCCTTGAGGATGGCACGTAATTAATCACATCAAAAAATTCAAAAACTGCTAGCCATGGAAAAATGGCTTGCTTTTACGTGTAGTTGCATGAGTAGGACTGAAGATATAATGTCTTCATTAATTTTAATATTAGTCATGTATACATATCCTGTAAATTGACTCGTACCATAACTATTCAATAAGAGAATCGTTCAAATAGTCAACGAATCATGTAAGTAACTAAGTTTCAGTGACAGGTCAAGAGCTAATTATTTTCATATGGCACAAAATTCAGCAGTTTGACCGTGTCTGAATTTTTTTGATAGACGTTAAAGATTCCCTGTCTGTGGTGTTGCAGGTACTGCTGTGCGCATGCGCGCTGCTGGGCGCGGCCAGTGCGGGCTACCTGGGCTCTCCCGCCGTCTCCTACTCGGCGGCTCCCGCCCTGCGAGGCGGCCTTCCTTACAACGCCGGACTCGGACTCACAGGTACTTTGTACAACAGTCTTTCAAAGGAGGGACGACGTCTGATTTACATGCCGCAATGGCTAAGATGTCTTTGGGCCCTCTACACACAAAATACTTTGGTTTTCCGTTTAGATTCCATAACTATACTACTACATATGAATTCGTGAAAATTTACTACATAATTTCATAAGTAATTATCGTCACACCTCCCCTCCCAAATTACTTCAGCAGTTTTGCCCATAATAAGCAGTAACTGGTTTATTTTAGAATTATCTTTCTATTCTTTAACCACATAGACACTTTATCCACTGTTGTGAATGTTCTGCCATAATTTTTGTTCCAGATATAATTTTTGCTGCATGCTGTTGGCAGCAATTTTTTAAAGTATTCAAGGACCAGTCTTTGGCAGCGACAAGAGATTTCGAAACAAGTTTTTCCTTTTCTTTTCTTCTAATGAAGTTTTCGTATTCCTATGAAATAACAAAATGTCTCCTCACAATCAACTACATTTAATGAAAAATTTTCAGATGGATTGCAACTTAAAACTGATCTTTAAATTAAAGAAATGCAGCGCATTTACTAGACATACTACCTGTGCACAGTAACGCATTGTTATTGTCAGTTGTGATAGCTTATGCAGCGCCATAAACTGAAGATGAACATTCGTTTAACATATTGCCTATCTTGTACTTCAAGAAACTATTTGCTAGTACCTGTGTGTGTGTGTGCGAATACAGAAGACGCCACTATGAATTCATTCCTTTCCTAGGAGGCCTGGCCGGAGGTGCTGCTGCTTCAGCCGCCGCCGCTGCTGCTGCTGCAGCGGCTAGGGCCAGACTGTCTGGTGCTGGCATCGGTGGCTATGCTCCTGGCTACACTGGTGCAGTAGGAGGTGCCTATCCTGGCGTTGTTGGCGCCTACTCTCACCTCGCCACTGGCTACTCTGGTGTCGCACCTGGCTACACTGGCGCTCTAGGAGGTGCCTACCCTGGTGTTGGTATTGGTGGTGCCTACTCTCGTCTCGCTCCTGGCTACGCTGGCGCCGCCCCTGGCTACGCCGGTCTCGGTGCTGCACGTTACGGCGGTGGTCTTGGCCGCCTGGCCGGTGGGCTGCCCGCCGAGCTGGCTGACCCGTACTATGACCCCAACCCGCAGTACAGCTTCAGCTACAGCGTCAGCGACGCCCTGACGGGCGACGCCAAGCAGCAGCAGGAGAGCCGCAGCGGCGACGTGGTGGAGGGCAGCTACAGCCTGGTCGAGCCCGACGGCAGCGTCCGCACTGTGCAGTACACGGCTGCCCCTGGTGCGGGTTTTAATGCTGTCGTCTCCAAGGATGGTGCCCCAACTGGACCTGCCCCCCTGGGAGCTGGTGCTGTCGCTCCTGCCGCTGTTGGTGCCCGAAACATCCTCCAAGGTTTGTAATAGTACTCTGACTTTGACGTTTTCAGTGTACTAATAGCACCATAATTGTGCTATCATTTTCCCAAATATGAACAGGTACCAAAGATACTATCTTCCCATTTGACTAGACATCTACACCAGTGCCTGATGTGATTGTTTCAGGAGGCATAGTTCCTGGAGCTGCACGCTCTCTGTTATCTCCTGCTGCCGCTGCTGGAGTCTACGGAGCACCTCTCAAAACTGCACATGCCTCCCTCGCCACACCACATGCTAAAGTACACTATTAACGCCCTCACAAGCTGACACCTTGTAAATACGACCACCTATATATATTATGAATAAGGCTCACACATAGCAATAAAATGTACATATTTATGAATTACTCTCTCAATGTATCTGTGCAACATTTGTATAAAAATAAAATTATCAGTCGTAATTTAAATGTTGTAACTATTTAATTTTGCACATTCCTCATAATACTACGTGAAAAAATGGTTGTGTTGCAATTGAAATTGATCTACGAGAAATTCCCTACATTAGGCATTTGTTTTTCTGTCTGAGAAGAGAAACAAGCAAATCAGGAGAGTAAAACCGACGTATAAGATATGGAAGTCAAGTTGTACTTTCGTTGTTAGAAGAAGTAGTTTTCAATCGCAGTCTACTTCACATAAGTAGAGCCCTATTCTACTTAACATGGTGCTATCTCACAGTAGTTAGCACACTGGACTCGCATTCTAGGGGACAGGTTTTCAAATCCATGTTCGACCATCTAGATTTACGTTCTTCTGTGGTTTCCCTAAATTGCTTATGGTAAATGGTGGGATTGTTCCTTTGAAAAGGCGCAGCCGACTTCCATCCCCACAATTCCTTAAGGCAGTATTGTGCTCCATCTGTGCTGACTTATTGTCAACAGGACGTTAAACCCTAATCTTTCTTCCTTTCTAGATGTTGTTTGGGGAATAGACGTTACATCAGTAGTCTTGAAGGATCGTAGTCAAGTATCTTCATTAAAGTACAACACAATCTGCAACAGAAACTTTATCGCCTCGCCCTCTGAGTTACCTTATGTAATGGTCTTGTGGATAGTGAACAAAATGTTTTCACTCTTACTAAGTTGCTGGACGAACTTGATCATGCAATCAGTTGATCAAATATTTCCATACTGGCAGATCATTCTGTTCGATGGATGTAAGGATGCTTAAGAAAGATGGCCAAGGACAACATCTGAACACAAATCAAATTAATGGATTAAAACCTGTAGTCTCACAAATGTTTTGTTCTCACTATGACAGTGGTATATATGTACTTCATACGTGACAAGATACTTACGGCTTCAATGGAACAATGGCAATATATGGTTAACTCAAGCCTATTAAGAATACTGAGAAATAATTTTTAAGCCAAGATGATAAAATAACTAATCGTAGAACCTGTAAAACTTCAACTAAAATCTAAAATCAGTTAAACAGTTAGGGAGCGATGAATTTCGAAAGTCAAGAAGCTGTAAACAGTAAAATCATTCTTCATTATGATGACGACACTAGGGGAGGCAGAGTGTTACATGTTGGTACACTTTTCATACTTCCACCTCTAGCCAACCATGTAATAGAAGTTTAATATATTTTCGTATTCTATTTTTAAATGTTGTCATTCATGTTCTGTGAGCTGCAGTCATTTTCTAAAATTACAAAAATTGTTCCAGAAAATTAGGTTTTTTCCAAACATAAAAATATGTTTCAAGGGGTGACATTTTCATGCACCTAGGAACGAATATTCGATTGAAATTTAAAAGTGTTGCAATCGAGAAAATCTTGTCAATTTTGTATTTAACAGTATGTATTTTACATTATTTCTCTCCTAAACAACACCAATCAGTAAGTGAAATGAAATTAAAGAGAAATATAATCAAAAACCAGTTACATGTTTGAGACAGAAGCAATTGGGAACTAACAGAGTTTCCACTGTCAAGACAGATAAAATTGTTAAGATTTAAAATAAACTCAGTTCATTTGCAAGTGTCATATATTCCGTGGTAAAACACCATCTTATCTTTGAAGATACAAGATGATGCACGACCGACGAATTATGGCTTAACAGTCTGCAAGTTATACAATATTTCAAAAAACATGTAGCATTTTACTCACCATATTTAACATATTACACAAAACCTAAACGAGTAGAATGCAAAAATTTACAAATGTCTTGCAAAACACAACCTCCATGTCTAGCAATAACAAGAACTGTAGAAAATTGTGGAAACTGGCTATGGAGGTCTACGGTGCTCATTCCTACATGTGATTGTAAAATTTGTCACTACCCTGATGTACTGACTAAAAAACATCGTGTGTTGCTAGGTTCATTATCCTCTAGGTACAACATGCTTCCCTACATGACCTCTGGAATGGACTGAACAGTACTAATTATACACAACACAGTCTACAGGGAGCTGTAGAAGGTAAAAGCTGTGGAGGTAGACAGAGACTGGAATACATCCAGCAAATAATTGAGGCAATAGGTTGCAAGTGCTACTCTGAGATGAAGAGGTTGGTACAGAAGAGGAATTCGTGGCGGGCCGCATCAAGCAGGTCAGAAGACTGATGACTCAAAAAAAAAAAAAAAAAAAACCAGTTACATTAATGTGTAAACCGACTATGTTCGACGTCAATGTGCAGTAACCACTTACAGACGGCAGGTGGCAGCACTCACAATGAAGGGTGTGGAAAGCGTGTCGGAGGGGAAGGGGAGGAGGGGCGGGAGAGAAAGAACACGGAAAACACTGCATTAGTTCTCAAAGTACGAAAATGGAGCGATTTATCTGCCTTCCAAAAGGACCGAGCCAGGTGACGCAGTGGTTAGCACACTGGACTCGCTTTCGGGAGGGCGACTGTTCAAACCCACATCCAGCCATCCTGATTTAGGTTTTCCGTGATTTCCCTAAATCGCTTCAGGAAAATGCCGGGATGGTTCCTTTGGAAAGCGCATGGCCGACATCCATCCCCCTCCTTCCCTAATCCGAAGGGACCGATGACCTCGCTGTTTGGTCACTTCTCCCAGGTCAACTAACCATCTGAAAGGGCATGATCATTGGCTTTTGGGTCATTTCCAAAAGGGCTAAGTCTGTAAACTGTTCGCTTGCCGCTGTGGTTAAAGCATACCATGCATGTAAAAATGGCGCTACCCAAAATTCGTGGCGAGGCAAGTGTGACACCCCATGGGCCATAGATGACAGTGGAGAACGACGACTGCGGAGATGTGTGTGGGCAAATAGGCGTACAACTATTGAGCGACTGACTGCCCAGATGAACCAGGAAGCTACCAACAGTGTCTCCTGAAAGACTGTTCGGCGAACGCTGCTTTGTTGTACGGACCTCTGAAGCATGGGTATGGTTGATGCACCCATGTTGACTGCTGTCCATTGGCGACAAATACAGGAATTTGCACAAAATCAGCAACTGGACGACTTCAGAGCGGCGACAGGTGGCTTTTTCAGGAGTTTCGTTTTATGTTACATAGGACAGATGGCCGTTGGCGTGTAATACGTAGAATATCTGAATCCAAACAAGTTGCAGTAATCGTCGGAAGGATCCATGCTGGAGGAGGGAGTGTCATGATCTTGGGAATACTTTCATGGCATTCCCTGGGTGGTCTTGTCATTCGGAAAGGCACAATGGCTCAGCACAAGTATGCATCTTCTTTGGCGACCAGTCCACCGCTATATGCAGTTTACATTTTTCTGGCATGATGGCATCTACCAGCAGGACAACATGTTACACAGCCTGCAGGTCACCAGGGTGAGTTTTCTGTGCTCCTCTGGCCACCAAACTCCGCAGATTTAGACCCAATCGACAGTCTGTGGGACAACATCTACCGGGCTGTCACGCTATTTATCTTCAACCGAGAAACCTAGTGCAGCTGGCCACAGCACTGGAGTCGGAAATGCTCCTCATCCCTGTTGGTACCTTCCAGAATCTCACTGACTCTCTTCCCTCACGTCCATGCTGCAAAAAGTGATTATTCAGGCTTTTGACAGGTACTCACACTAAAGTGACTGGACTGTGTAGTTATGTCAAATTCTATACATCCCAGTCTGGCAAGGCAATATCCATCCACTTGAAGGAATGCCACAGAAGTTGGAGACTTAGAAATGGGGTCTCTAGCTTCGCAAACTATCTGCTTAATGAAGGCCACAGTTACAAGGTGCAACACGGAGACTTTCAAAGGGGTGAAGATGAACCATCTTGAAAAAAGTGAAATTAATAAACGTATAGTTATTTGTCCAGAATTGTTGCTGAATGATCAGATACAGTTCCCTTGCTTACCCCTTCTAATTGCAGATACTGCAAGTAAACGCATCTGGAGTATTTTGTGAATTACTATCCCTGTATAAGCCACGTATTTTACTGTATTTCAGTTACTGTGGTTTCTCTTTTCCTAACATTGTACTTTGTATAATTGTAGTTATTTCAGTTACTAGTTTAGTCTCTTCATGTATCTTACTTGTTGTACTATACCTGTTTGAGACAAAATTATCCTGTTCAGTCGTGCCCTTGAAACATGTCACCAAAGTTTAATGTATTCTGCTCAGTTTATACTTTCCTTGTGCGAACAGTTGTAATTTGTGATGTCGTTCATTACTTTAATGTGTCCTACTTTTATCTGAGCTAAATAGCTATTTTTTAATAACTCTTGTGACTTCAGTCATACATCGAACGTTAATAACTGTCATCTTTGAGAGCAAAATTAGAGACTCTTGGGATATACCTAGTTAAGAGTCTTTGCTCCCACAAAAGACACAGCAAAATAATTTTGTCTTTGTGTCTGACCTTGATATTACATCCGAATTCGATTATTTACATAATAGATATTAAAGAATATTACAAATATATATGGTGTTATCATTCAATATTTTGGGACTGTATACTGTTTTTGACAGATCTGATGATGGGGATATCCTGAAGTGTGTGACAATGAGATGTTAGTAAAGATTATACTGATAACGAAGACTAGTGTATTTCCGTTGTTACTGCTGCAGGTCTGCAAAGAGACTTCATGTCAAAAGTGATTAAACATTTTTTTATGAGAAAACACAGAAAGGTTGAGGCATTCAGATTTTTGGTATTTAACAGCGTTATAGAAGTTGATGACAGCCAGTTATTATTTTTCGCACCAATGCAATTAATGTATCGTTAACCTTCTTTACTGTTGTATGCCTAACGAATACATACTGACATCCACAATATTAGTCTCACACTGTAACAGTAAATATTCTTCGCAGTTTCTAGATGATACCAGTAGCTACAAAAATGAGAAACATTACCTTTCCTCGTACTAGACAGTTAGACCTATCTCTGATGAAGTAAATAACGATCCAAACCACGCTGTGTGTCTTAAAGTCTTCGGATACACACAGATAGTCTTCGAAAGGACGATATTTATTTAACTAAGAGCGTGAAGGATCGCCTTTTCTGTTGAAAGAAGAAAATGTATCACTTTCTCTTGAAGGTTGTAAGTAGTCATTGACGGATCTCGGAAAACTGCTCTGCCTCCTTATATCAGTAAAATAAATCCTTTTTAGACTGAAGCTTTCACTGTCTGCTTTAACGGGAGCTCTCTGCGGGATTCTGGGAGACGATTCGTCTATTAAGGTGACCTTGCGGATCAATGATATGTTGATCATTACAAGTGCCTGGTAAGAGCACTTAGAAATTTTGGTCCAAACTTTGCAAGTCGTTAGAAAAATTTGGCTTCATTTATGAGTTTAGAAGGGTCAAGAATCGAAAGAAAGCAAACGAAGTTACTGAAATGTTCCCTGCAACTGCTTGCCGGACAATGAAAACCATTCATTGGCTTCTGTAAATTGAGTGATAAATTGTTCAGCAACCAATGTATAAGCAATTTGAATTTACTGATATTATTAAAAAAAGATGTCCAATTGACATGGACAGAGGGAAAAAGGGGATGTGCTGTATATAATGAAGTAAAAATTACGCAGTGTACGAACTCTCCACCACAATGGCTTTCTAAAAATTTTTGCGAAAGATAGACAGCAGCGATAATGGTTGTTGTAGATAAATGAACTGGTTTCAAAATTTGATGGCTGAATGAACACAGAATAGTCGATATTGTCAGCTGATATCTGGCAGCCGGGAAAAATTCTGTGAAGGAAAGGAAATATGTGGGGATAATTTCGAGTTTCAAGAAATATTAATATTATATCTTGGCAGAACATACAACTGTAATGACCTTTTCTGACGAAACACAAATTAACACAAAATCGATTAATGTGATGATCTCTAACGTCGCAAAAATTCTGGTTTGAAAATCAATATTTTATATGTTTTATTGCAACTACAGCAGAAAATTTTCATGTTAACTATGTTGTTAACCATGCGAAGATAAGATTAATTAAAGGTAAAGGTACTAAATAACGTCAAATCATAACAAGATACTGGTCCAGCGCTAAAAATATTGAAGGAGGAATGCGAAGACGGAGGTGAGGAAAATATTGAGACACTATCGGCTCAAGTACTACGATATACCGTACAGGGAAGTGGATTTACATTTAGATAGAACTTGCAATCACTGAGCCGAAAAGAAGATAGAAAAATTACAAGATTACTGCGTATTCCATAATTAAGCCACAAACGATCGCATATCATATATATCATATGATAAATATCGGAAGGTAGTAAAATATGAATGCTTCATGCATACAGACATTGCTGAAAAGTGGGAGACGTATCTACAACCGATCTTTTCGTTTCTTTGCCTAAGACCAGTGGTCCTGGAATAGGTTCCGACAGTATATAAAATTATATCCATCGAGAAAATCAAGTAGCACAATCACCATGAAGAAGTGAAAAGAAGAATGTTCTGTTAATGTAATAAAATTATATTGCATGCTTGCTGACAATGGATCCTAGCTCCGGTCAAAAAGGAAACTAAAAAGAAAATAACATCAAACAACTCTGTATTTTACATAATCATACAACCACAAATACAGTGGAGTGTGTAAAATATTTGACAAAATTATCACAAATCTATGTCCATTTTTTTAGAGATGGTGCGGGACTCGGCTGTTCTACACAGGATGTCAAATTAAACACCTTTCAGCCGTCTAGTTTCCAAAGTTGTATTACTTGGCTATCAATTTCAGCGTTTTGCTACGCCATCTTCACGTCCATGACCTACGAGGAGGAAGACCCTACCTCGGTTCTGATTAAAACAGGGGCCAGCAATACTGGTATTAGTAGATTTTTGCTGTAGCGATCACTTCAACCATCATCTGCCGAAAGGCCCTGTTTTGACCAGAACCGATGTGGAACCTTCCTACACGTCGGTCAGGGACCTGAAGATGGCGTAGTAAAACGCAGAAATCGATAGCCAAATAAAACAAGTTTGGAAACCAGACTTCTGAAAGGTGTTTAATTTGACATCCATTATCACAAACTGTGACCCAAAGATTACCATATTTTGAAAGAGTCATGAATAGTTGAAAACTAAGAGAGCACTGATAACACTAATGCAAAAATAGGAAGGAGATCTGACTTCATCTTTGAAGAGCATGTACACTTTCCATCACAAACTACTGTGAGCAAAACACAACCTCAACATCTACACCTACAGTTACGTCGATAATCTGCTAATCATATTTAAGTGCCTAGCAGAGGGTTCATCGAACCACCGTCACAATAATTCTTTGTCATTCCAGTCTCGAACAGCGCGCGGAAAAAAGGAACACCTTTATTTTTCCGTGCGTGCTCTGACTGTCCTTATTTTATAATGATGATCGTTCCTCCCTGTGCAGGTCGGCGTTAGCAAAATACTTTCGCATTCGAAGGAGAGAGATGGCGATTGAAATTTCGTGAGATTATTCCGTAGCAACAAAAAATGCCTTTGTTTTAATGATGTCCATCCCAAATCCTGTATCATGTCAGTAACGATCTCTTCCCTATTTCGCGATAATACAAAACGTACTGTTCTTCTTGGAACTTTCTTGATATTCTCCACCGATCATATCTGGTAAGGATCCCAGACCGCAAAGCAGTACTCCAAAAGAGGGCAGACAAGCAAAGTGTAGGCAGTCTCTTCAGTAGATCTGTTACATTTTTTAAGTGTTGTGCCAATAAAACACAGACTTTGATTTGCCCTCTACCCAACATTTTCTATGGTTTTTTTTTCAGTTTATGTTATTCGTAATTGTAATTCGTAGTTATTTAGTCGAATTTACGGCCTTTAGATTTGACTATTATGCAAACGAAGTTTAACGGATTCTTTTTAGCACTCATGTGGATGACCTCACACTTTTCATTATTTGGCGTCAATTGCCAATTTTTGTACCATACAGATTTCTTTTCTAAAGCATTTTGCGATTTTTTTATCTTCTGATGACTTTACTTGACGATAAACGACAGCATCATCTGCAAACAGCCTACGACTGCTGCTCGGATTGACTCCTAAATAGTTTGTATGGATAAGGAACAGCAGAGGGCCTGTAACACTACCCTGTGGAAACTCAGAAATTACTTCTGTTTTACTAGATGACTTTCTGTCAGTTACTACGAATTGTGACCTCTCTGACAGGAAATCACGAATTCAGTCAAGTAATTGAGACGATATTCCATAAGCAATTTCACTACGAACCGCTTGTGTGGTTCACTGTCAAAAGCCTTCTGGAAATCTATTAGAAATAAGCTGGTTACAGAAATCAGGCACATGAAAAAGTTGTTAACCAGTAGTATACCTTGAAATCACATGCAAAATCGTAAAATTTAATTGAAGAGATAAAACACACCACAAGCATTATATTATCTCGTTTGAAACAAAAACAACTGTGCCACCACATGGGGCAGAACTTGGATAAGTAGGGTGGTACGTCCCCAGCCTCGTAGATCCTACACATTAATTTGAGTAATAGTTTGCCTCACACTTCTCCAATGATTTAAAAAATAACTGTAGAAGTATTATCTATCTATTTTGCTTTAACTCTAGTACTGGATGCTCTACGCTTTATCTGATTTGATCACACCATCCGTCAGCTACTCCCGTTCGTCGAGGACCTCAGTTCACTCTTTCTACCTATCCTCTCTCTTCTCTTCATTCAACAGCGAAATTCCTTATGTATTCTTAACGTTAATGCACTTATTTTAAATTTCACCAAGTATCATTATGACTTTTCTGTATGCTGAATGTTTCCTTTCGATGTCCATTCCCTTCCGATTTCCTCACAGTTTTCCTGCGGCCGTTTCCCTTTGGGTTCCCAGCACTTCCTATTGATTTCATTCCTAAGTAACATTACTGTATACTTACTTCTCCTAAATTTGTTTGTATTTTCTTTTATCGTCAGTCACTTTTAATTGTTTCTTCTGCTATTAAAGATTCCTTCACAGCTGCCTTCCTTATAAGTAAATTTGTCAAAATACTGTAACTGTCCTTTTTAGGGATGCCCATTCCTCTTCTACCGAACCGCCTATTTTGATGTTCGTTATCGAACTTCAAACACACATCACCAGTCCTCAATACTTCACTATCCCACTTGTCTATATAATGATTGTTCCTGATGATTATCTTAAGATGTCTCGTGATGTCTTTGATAACTTTTGGTGCTGAACTGGTTAGTGGTTGAGATGACGTTTATTATAAACAGGCGTCAAGTACCATTTATCATTCTGTGACTGCTAATTTATGCGAATGATAAATACTGCTAATCACTGTTCAGTTCGTCCGTTATTGTGTGTGTTCATTGCACTGTACAAAGAGAGAAATAATGAGAGTCCTTTTTGCAAAGTTATAATTAAATCCTTTGAACTTAATGTTTCCTATTATTATGCCTAACTGGGCTGGCGACCGTTTATTATTTCATTCACGAAATCTTTCACTACTTTTATTATTTCCTAAATTAAAGTCTTTCAGCTTTCTATTAATTGCCATAGTAACAAAATTTATGTTCGATACCCTCTCTCCATTAGGTTAACAGATGGTCAAACAATTCCAAGTTCCTCCCAGAGGGTAACGCCTATTGTAGTTAAAGTCATATTTGACACAATGTACATATAGGTGTTATACCTGGCGCCGCGTAGCAGGACATTTATTATCAGTTTTAATTGCAAATTTTTTTCTTTATTATTATTTTCAAACCTTTACAATAAAGGTAGGCTGGCAGCGGCCTATGTATGCCACTCTTCGGCCACAGTGAACACATACAGGGAACAGAAAGACAGAAAAACAAACATGGTGGACAAAATTGGGAGACAGACATAGTAAAACAAATGAAGCCGTTCACAGGTGCACTGTTTGAATAAAAAACGTTCATCACTAAACACAATGGGGAAGAACGAATTTACACACGTGAACGGAGGAGCACAAACGGAGAAACACTGAAACACTGACGCGAAGACACACAAGAGCACTGGCGACGATCTCAGGCGCACGAAATGTCACTTTTCACGAAACAAAGATGGGAACCTTCCAAAGGGAAGAGGTGCGGGTTGGAGGGAGAGGGGGGGTGTTGATGCCAGTGGGAGAGGAGAAGGGTGGGGTAGGGGAAAGGGTAGGGGATTAGTGGAAGCCCAGGGGGGAGAGGAGGGAGGGAGGAAGAGAAGAGGGAGAAAAGGGAGAGAGGATGCCCTGGAGGAAAAACACAGGGGGATGAAGGGGAGAATCAAAGTTGGTAGGAGGGGTAGATCTAGGGGAGGAGAGCATCATCAGGGAGGGGGAGTTGGCGAAGCCAGCTTGGGCAGGGTATGGAATGTGAAGAGATGGAGAGTGGGTGGAATGTGGGAGTGCAGGCATGGTAGCAGATGGGGGTGGGAAAGGATGGGAGAGACATGTGGGTGAGGGGGATCAAGTTTGCGGGAGGTATAAAGGATCCGTATCCGTTCGAGAAAAAGGAGGAGGCGTGGGAACGGAATTAAGTCATACAGGATCCGCATGAGGGAGGGGAGGCCGATGCGATAGGCGAGGTGGAGCATGTGGCGTTCCAGGATTTCAAGGGATTTGTAGAAATTAGGAGGTGCAGCGATCCAGGCAGTATGGGTACAGCAGAGGATAGGGCGGATGAAGGATTTATAGGTGTGTAGGATGGTGGAGGGGTCCAGGCCCCATGTGCGGCCAGAAAGAAGCTTGAGGAGGCAATTAATTGCAAAAATAGTTCAAAACGTAAATATTGGGCGAAAAACAATAGTAAGGCTTGTGCTGAATGTCCAGCGGCACGGACTTGTAACGTATCAGGTGAAATAGATAGTACAAAGTTTCCCAGATCTGAAAGTCAAAGATATAAAATAGTAACAAAGTAAAAATGGATACAAAAACGAATGTAGACCAGGACGAGCGGGACTGGAAAGTACAAAGTGCATTAGGTGGCAGAAGTTCGCTAGATGCAAACATAGATGACGCCACGAGACGACAGCAGGCTTACGTGGAGTATCATACACACACAAACGATCAGATTCAAATAATGAACTTGTCGCAAATGAAAAAAAGGCAGGTAAGAGGACACGATAGAAGACAGTGGTTATATCAACGAATCGATGGATATGTTTAATTCATCGAAGGTCAAAAGTGAAACGAGTGAGTTGCGAGGTGCAGAATTTGAATGGTTCAAAATTGTTCAAATGGTTCTGAGCATTATGAGACTTAACTTCTAAGGTCATCAGTCCCCTAGAAACCTAACTAACCTAAGGACATCACACACATCCATGCCCGAGGCAGGATTCGATCCTGCGACTGTAGCGGTCGCGCGGTTCCACACTGTAGCTCCTAGAACCGCTCGGCCACCACAGCCGGCAGAATTTGAATGTGTGGACACATCAGAACAGGAAAGCGAAAAACCACTAGATATGACTGAATTGTTAAAAATGTTGGCTGCTCAGATTTCAGCATTAACAAACAAAATGCTGTGACATTAACAAACAAATTACAACACAGGGTCATCAAATGAAAGCATTGAGTAGTGACATTAACAACAAAATTGAAACACTTGAGAAAACACAAAGTAAGCAAATTCAAATGCAAGGGGTTAAGATCAGTAAACAAAGCGATGAAGTAAATTCAAGAGTAGTTGTGAGAAATTCAATTAGAGATTTAAAAAGTTTAATCAATATTATTAATAGTAATGTTGAAACTATGCAAGGACAAATTGATGAAGTTAACGATAGATTTGACACCAAAAAAATGAAAATTCAAGATAAATTAGAAGGATGAGACTGAAAAATACACGCCATGGTGCGAGGCACTTCAGATGGGAACAGAATCAGCCTCATTCACCTGCATGACCTGGATATGGAGGATGTGGGTTGCTTGATAACACCTGTGATTAGTAAACACAGTGAAGAGCCAAAACAAATTTGTACACCTGCCTATTATCATGTAGGTCCCCCACGAGAAGGCAAAAGTGCCTCTACACGACATGGCATGCACTCGACTAATGTCTGTAGTAGTGCTGGAGGAAGCTGACACCATGGATCCAACAGGGCTGTCCATAAATCCGTAACAGTACGAGGAGTTGGAAATCTCTTCCGAACAGCACGTTGTAAGACATCCCAGATACGCTCAATAATGATCACGTCTGCGGAGTTTGGTGGCTAGCGGAAGTGTTTAAACTCAGAAGAGTGTTCCTCGAGCCACTCTGTAGCAATTCTGGATTTGTGGTTGTCACATCGTCCTGCTGGAATTGCCCAAGTCCTTCGGAATGCACAATGAATGGATCCAGGTGATCAGACAGGATACTTACGCACGTGTCACCTGTCAGAGTCGTATCTAGACGTATCAGGGGTCCCATACCACTCTAACTGCACATTCCTCACACCATTACAGAGGCTCCACAAACTTGAACAATCTCCTGCTGACATGCAGGATCCATGGGTTCAAGAGTTTGTCTCCGTACCTACACACGTCCATTCGCTCGACACAATTTGAAATGAGACCCGTCCGAACAGGCAACATGTTTCCAGTCATCAACAGTCCAATGTCGGTGTTAACGGGCACAGGCGAGGCGTACAGCTTTGTGTCGTGCGGTCATCGAGGGTACATGAGTGGGCCTTCGGCTCCGAAAGCCCATACCGATAATGTTTCGTTGAATGGTTCGCACGCTGACACTATTTGATGGCCCAGCATAGAAATTTTCATCAATTTTGTGGAAGAACTGCACGTCTATCACGTTGAACGATTCTCTTCAGTCGTCGTTGGCCCCGTTCTTGCAGGATCTTTTTTGGACCGTAGCGATACCGGAGATTTGATGTTTTACCGGATTCCTGATTCCTGATGTACTCGTGAAAGGGTCGTACCGGAAAATCCCCACTTCATCTCTATGTCGGAGATGCCGTGTCCCACCGCTCGTGCGCCGACTACATCACGTTCAACCTCACTTAAATCTTGATAACCTGCCGTGTAGCAGCAGTAACCGATCTAACTGCTCCGGACAGTTGACTTATTTAGGCGTTGCCGACCGCAGCCCCGTATTCTGCCTGTTTACATATCTCTGAAGACAGATGCCTATACCAGTTTCTTTGGCGCTTCAGTGTAGTACTTTCATGGATTACGCTTTTGTATGTACAATCCATGGAGTTAATAAAAGGCAACTCTCAACAATAGCAAAACCGTTCTGCGTGTAGGATTTCGCCACAATCTTTATTTCCCATTCCTTTCCGTTATATGCCCACACAAACACTCCTAATGTCACTAGGACGGCTGTAACGTGTCAGTGAAATGTAAGTAGGAGATTGTAAGGATTTAGTGGTAATGAATGATTCACTTAGACGTTCCACACGAAGCATATAATATCTAATGGTAAGAAATAACTAAGCTTAGACATTCCACGTGGATCAACATTTCGCTGTCGAAATGTAAGGAAAGTGACGCAGAAACCTTTCTTCGTAAATTTTGAGCATATTCGCGCTTTGATGTATCAACACCTTTTATCTATCACTGCATGTACTCGAAAGAGTTTCCTGTTTTACACCGTGTCGACGAGTGTGTAGTAGAATTAGATCGCTTGAACACGGAAACGTTGTTTTAAAAAAAACATTCTATAATTTTCGTACAGTGTTGGCGAAAAACCACTGAAAACGAAGTTGTAAATCGATCTTCTCCGCAAAACAGCTCTGTTTTACACCGTGTCGACGAGTGTGTAGTAACTGTTTTACACCGTGTCGACGAGTGTGTAGTAGAATTAGATCGCTTGAACACGGAAACGTTGTTTTAAAAAAAACATTCTATAATTTTCGTACAGTGTTGGCGAAAAACCACTGAAAACGAAGTTGTAAATCGATCTTCTCTGCAAAACAGCTACAGTGTTTTGACCGCTACAAACATTGTTTAATGTGAATGTGTGTTTCAGTTTGCTTCCTCCGTATTACACACCATTTAAAAATTAAAAAAAAAACGGTTAAAATGTGAGTTATAACCGTGTACTGTACAACTGCTTCGCGTGTATTGATATATTTGTCCTTGTACAAGCACAGGTGTAGCAATAATTTAGTCTTTCAGCTCTAACCAATATTGGTACAGGGGAAGGTGGATAATGTGGTCGCTTTGAGGGAAACTGAATTTTCACCAGTCCGTGGTTATTGGTGGAAGCTCGCCGCTTACATGCCTTGAATTACCTACTGTAAGGTGTCACATCAAAAAATATTAAGGCAAAAGGAAAATCGTCAATAGGAACTATGTGCAATTTCTTAAGGTTTACATAGTGACAACTTTTCCCTACCTAGATGAGTAATGTGTCCAGATTACATCTAGATTACCAATTTATTTTGTCTTTCGATTTCTCTATTATGATGTGTGTTTCTCTGTGAAACAAACCTTGTAAAAATTTGTATTAACATTTTCCGTATGAAATGCTGTAATATTACACTGCTTTTCTATCGTGAAATTAAATGAATATTAAATGTATGCTACTTGAATGCAGGTACGCCTGCTTAGTCAATGTTATACGTCGTTGTCGAAGAGGACAGAAAAGCTACAATCGCATATCGCTGGGCGTGCGAGCGCACTAGCAGAACAGTATACAATAGTGTTGAGATGTTTACATTTGAGTTGGGTTGCGTATAGAGAACGGTGCAGAGAATACCGACGAGGTTTTTATTTCGAGACGTGGGCATAAGGCATAGGTGCTAAAGTATGCAAAGGCACGGCGGAAGTTTGGTGTGGCCAGGCACAGTATTAGGCATTAACCGGGTACAGTACAATCTGTGTAAGAGGAACCAATTAACGTGAACATTACTGTGAGTCTAGTTTTATTTATTGTGGATCTGGAAGAAGAAGAGCCTGTGTCACACATTGTCAACGAATAGTGCCTTACATGCAACGACGACGACTCAGCGTGAATTAAGATCCAGCTAGTTATTTGATTAGTCTTATATACGGATAGCCAGCATCGTAGTTAATTTTGTGACTGAATAGTCGCACGATTTTTCAAAGTGTTGATTATCAGTTCTACCAAAGACAGTTTACTGAAGTAGATTGCATCCTATCCATTTTTACTAATCCGAGAAAATCCCAGTGAATAAGAACCAGTAGGGTGAGGCATTTATAGTGTCGCGGCCATGTTGCTCCGAAACTAAAGGGAAAATCGAAGAAGTTTTCTTACAATATTTGCAGTTCTCATAAAGGAACGTAAGACAGTGACCGTAATTCGTCCTTGAAATGCCATTCTCAATGTTTTTTCAGGGTCAGTTACTTTTTTAAAAATAATATGGTCTGTTATCTTCCACAAATGGGAATAGAACTCAATTTTGAATATAAAAGTTGAAGTACAATTATCCGCTAGGGGTGATAAGTAATGTGGTACTGGACAAAGACGGCAGCAAATACTTCTCTCTCTCTCTCTCTCTCTCTGTTTTTATTTTGTTATTATAATTTTGTGAAGCAAATTCATTTGTTGACGTAAGCTGGTTTGTTGATCTTTTATTTCTATTCCCATAACAATACTCATTTGTTTACAGGTTTGTTGACATCGGTATGAGTTTATCCATTGCCAGTTTAAACCTCATAAGAACATCGCATATTGTTCTCAGTGAGCACCACTTTGGTTTGATGAACGCTGTAGCAGCTTGCACATTACACGGATAACGTTGTCCTGTCAGGAGAGAGACATCTGTAAGAAGTTTTCAACGACTTGCGATCACATTCTCTGAATCGGGAGGTGTCGCACCAAAAAACCATTATCGAACAAGAACTGCTACTGGGGAATATTCGGAAGCCGCTGTATTAGCTGCAGTTGCCGTTAATCCTCACGTAGGTGCGCGTCAATTGCAACATGATTCGAGTATTTCTCGGAGGAGTGTTCTTCATATACCTAAACGTAATAAATTCCATCCGTATAACATTGGTCTCCATCAAGTCTTTCACGGGGATGATTTCGAGAATCGTGTTGAATTCTGGCAATGGACTCCAGTACAAATTGAAAAAGGTATGTATTATTCCTCAGTAGAAAATCCAAGATGGTTACGGGAAACTGAGCATCAAAGATAGCGGAGTGTGAATCTTTGGTACGGAATTCTGGGATTAACTATCATTGGATCGTTCTTCAAAGGAGGTAAACTGAATGGGTAGAAATGCTCAAAATTTTTGACGAAGAACTTGCAGCGTTGCTTGAAGATGCGCCCCTTGTGGATCTTTGTGCCACGTAGTATCAATTCGATGATTGTCGATCTCATTACTCAGTTATAGCACGAAAAATACTGAACAGAGGTTATCCTGATTGGTGGATAGGACATAGTGGGCCTGTCCATTGGCCAATTCGCTCGCCCTAATCTCACGTCTCCACACTTTTTCTCATGGGGACCCATTAACAGCAAAGATTATCAATAAATGCTAGACACACCCGAAAATATGTGTCAACAAATTCGAAATATCTCTGCAGGAATCAGTAAAGAAATGTTGATTCATGTTCAGCTGTCTTTTGGAACGCGTTTTCGGAAATTCATCGAAGTTAATGGTCTTCACTCTGAGCATTTACTAAATTGATATTGTAATATGAACGTCAATTACAGTTCTGCAGTGTACAAGCATACGTATTGCAAGTAAATGGTTCCCAGTAAAATCAAATGTGTGAAAACCATTTGCTGTCTTATTTGTCCAATATCACAACATATGTTAACCCTAGTGGATAAATGTACTATAGTTTTTATACTCAGAACTGAATGCCCTTTCCATTTCTGTAGAAAAGAACACATCATCCCACAAAAAATTTATTTCACTCTGAAAAAAACATTGATAATGGTATTTTAAGGACGAGTCATGGCCACTATCTTATGTCCCCTTACGAATACTGCAAATTTTGTGTGTTAACGTTTTCGATTTTCTGATTTCCTCCTTCGTTTCGGAACAACATGGCTCGACACTATAAATGCTCACCCTACACACACACACACACACACACACACACACACACACACACACACACACACACACACACACATGAAGAGCCAAAGAAACTGGTAACGGTACACCTGTCTAGTATCGTGTAGGGCCCCCGCGAACACGCAAAAGTGGCGCAACACGACGTGCGATGTATGCGCCTAATGGCTGAAATAGTGCTGGAGGGGACTGACACCATCAATCCTGCAAGGTTGTCAATAAACTGTTAGAGTACGAAGGGGTGGAGATCTCTTCTGAACAGCACGTTGCATGGCATCCCAGATATCCTCAATAATGTTCATGCCTTGGGAATCTGATGGACAACGCAAGCGTTTAAGCTCAGAAGAGTTCAAAAATGGCTCTGAGCACTATGGGACTCAACTGCTGTGGTCATAAGTCCCCTAGAACTTAGAACTACTTAAACCTAACTAACCTAAGGACAGCACACAACACCCAGCCATCACGAGGCAGAGAAAGTCCCTAACCCCGCCGGGAATCGAACCCGGGAACCCGGGCGTGGGAAGCGAGAACGCTACCGCACGACCACGAGATGCGGGCCTCAGAAGAGTATTCCTAAAGCCACTCAGCAGTAATTCTGGACGTGTGGGGTGTCGCATTTTTCTGCTGGAATTGCCCAAGTCCGTCGGAATGCACTATGGACATGATTGGATGCAGGTGATCAGACAGGATGCTCACGTACGTGTCACCCGTCAGAGTCGTATCTAGACTACGAGGGGTCCCGTGTCAGTCCAACTGCACACTCCCAACTCCATACAGAACCTCCACCAGCTTGAACAGTCTCCTGTTGACATGCAGGGTCCATGGATTGATGAGGTTGTCTCCATACCGGTACATGTCCATCGGCTCGATACAATTTGAAACGAGACTCGTCCGACATGGCGACATGTTTCCAGTCACCAACAGTCCAATGTCGGTGTTGGCGGGCACAGGCGAGGCGTAAGGCTTTGTGTCGAGCAGTGATCAAAGGTACACGAGTGGGCCTTCGACTTCGAAAGCCAATATCGGTGAAGTTTCGTTGAATGGTTCGGACACCGACACTTGTTGATGGCACAGCATTGAAATCTGCAGCAATTTGTTGGTGAGTTGCACTTCTGTCACGTTGAACGATTATCCTCTGACGTCGTTGGGCCCGTTCTTGCAGGATCTTTTCCCGGCCGCAGCGATGTCGGAGATTTGATGTTTTACCGGATTCCTGATATTCACGGTACACTCGTGAAATGGTCGTCGGGGAAAATCCTCACTTCATAGCTACGTCAGAGCTGCTGTGTCCCGTCGCTCGTGCGCCTACTATCACCATGTTCAAACTCACTTAAATCTTGGTAACCGATCTAACAACTGTGCCAGACACAATATAAGTCTAATAAAATAACAAATCGGTGAGTAACTTTTTGCTATGCTGAAAGAAGTATCAGTAATTAAAGTTTCAATTGTCTGCAAGACAGTAATTAACAAATGTGTTTATGCCTAGTAATTTGAACAGTAATTTCAAAATCAGTGCTTAAAAATTAAAATTAAATAAATTGCATTTTTAGTATTTTTAATGGTAAATAAGTTTTCATTTTACGCAACTGCAATCACTCAGAAGAGTTTTTAAGCCTTGAGCAAACAATGGTAATTGTACAAAGTGATTTTCAGTGGCTGTTAGCGAATACGTTGAAGTGAAAGTTGAAGTTATTTGTGATCAATAAGTCAGCAAAATCATTTCTCGAATTTAGACTCATTTGCGCAATTGAAACTTAGCTTTGTAGATTACATAAAAGTGATTCTTGAGTATGGCCCTAATCATTATGATGTTCTCCGGTTTAAATGACAGCATTTGGCAATGAATAAGTATAAATCCCTTCAGCACAAAACTAACGACAGTAAGCATTACAGAGAATGACGTCACGATTTCAGTATTTTACGTAACCCTACACAGTTAGTGAAATTTCGTTGTTCTCTAGGCATTACTAAATTGTTTCCATGGTTTACGATTTAATTGAAAAGTTTTTGACCACTGTGACATATCCATTTGAAGCTGTGCTAACGTAACATTTAACAATTTCGTTCTATTTTCATCCGACAACAAACCAAGTCTTCTTGCACAAATTCACCAGTAACACGAATCAGTAATTACAGAAACAGTAATTTTTCTCATTTCAGCTGCTGAAAGTTAATTTTCTTTATTCAGTAACGAAACTGGTAACTTTATTTCCATATTTTTCGAATAACAGTGATTCCATTTCATTCTTTATTTACATTTTACTTTTATCGAAGTTCATTTTCTTATCGTCACTGCTAAAAGCACAGAGCATTGGTGATTAGGTTACAGCAGCACTTACATTTCACGGATTTCAATTATTCTCCGTAGGAAATGCCTTTGGATCACGACAGGGGACTTTAGGTATACCGTTCATTTCAGTCGTAATTAACCGGAAGTGAAAAGGGCTTTTATTCGGTGCTATTGCAAGAGAATCCCCTGTTTGTTTTCTGATTTGCGGACATGTTTCTGTTTATCTTGATGCCATAGATTGTGAAGCAATGCCATGAGGCTGCAGAAGATCGTATTTAATTGGATTTTTGTTTTGAGGCAAATGTAATAGAACAGAGACGGTTTTAAAGAACAAAACATTAACTAATTCACAATCATCACAAAGCGATAGAAAGACGCAGGTTAGCTTTGTATATAAAATAATTTAGGAGTTATTCTGATCTGTTGTAATATGCGTAATATGTGGAATAATTTCAAAGTTAGTCTGATCTCTAGTGATATGCGTGATATGTTGCAGGAAGTAGCCCTTGTTGGCCACATTTTCCGACGAGTAGTGTGACCACTTTTCCCGACTAGACGCCATGTGGGTGTTAGTGGTTTGTAGATGAAACTATCAAACAGAAAGAAGCAACAAGGAAGACATTTGCGAACCAAAAGAACTGCTTAAACTTTGATAGTCTAAAAATGTATTACTCTACGTATATTTGCGGTAACGAGAATAATGTAAATCACTTACGTTATATTAACAACTCAAAATCAGAAAAGTGTTTACTAAAAAAGATAGAACAAACTTCCTTTGCCATATTTACAGAGGACAGTAATGGTGTGTATTAAAATTAGTTTGGCGACCTCTCGGTAGGCAGCAGCACTATTCAGGGCAAAAAATGTGCAATGGCCACGTTACCTGCCCTGGCCAGTTTACCTCACGTTTTCCTACCATTAGGTCCGACATGACAGTGATGCTGAACGCGCCCCATCTTCCTTTCAGTAGCAGAGTGAAAAGCCAAGGTCACCTCCCTTTCCAAACGCCGGAGGCAGAAGAACGAGATCGGCTGCCGGCCGGTACAGGAGGTCGCGAGGCGTGGCAGATGCGGCGAACCAGATTCCAGATTCCGCCTACCAGGTGTTGCGTCACCGCCGTCCGGTCTGCCACTCAAAGATCCCCGGCGGGGGCAGATGGAGGCTCTGCCCTGCTCTGTCACTATAAAAAGGCCGTCTGCTGCTGCAGGGGCCAGTCGCCCACCAGTCGTCTCCACACGCCGACATGGTTCTCCAGGTGAGGCTCTGGGTGTAGACCTAAAGGCGTTTTGTATATACACGAGATTTCCAAGAGATACCCGTTTGAGCTGGTGGATGCGAATTTGTTATTCCCAGATCGGTTGTGGCACACACCAAATGAAGCTTATTGAAGTAACTATGTAGATTCTGAATGACTACACGGATACGCAGAATAATCAAATGGTTCAAATGGCTCTGGGCACTATGGGACTTAACAGCTGTGGCCGTCAGTCCCCTAGAACTTAGAACTACTTAAACCTAACTAACCTAAGGACATCGCACACATCCGTGCCCGAGGTAGGATTCGAACCTGCGACCGTAGCGGTCGCGCGGCTCCAGACTGAAGCGCCTAGAACCGCTAGGCCACTCCATAATTTCAAGTATAGCGTCTTTCAATAGCACCGCATTTCACACTCTTCTAATTTCCTCTCTTTCTCTTTATCTAGCACTCATCTTTTCTTTCCGCACACTGTTTCAGGCGTCGACTCAAAATAACTTATTCATCTTCATGTGCGCATCTTCAGTTGAAAATTCTGATAATCGGTGCCTATTTGCTACTGATGTTCTCACTTCGATTATGATGACTCTCCATCTGCGAAACACTCAAGCAGAAAGGTCATTGCCATTTCTTTCTCTCTCTACAGTAATTGGTCGAAGCTCTAATCATCTCAGTCTCATTCGAGCTATTTCTGCTGAAGACCATATTGAATTTCAACGGCTGTTCTGTAATCTGTCACTCTGACTATGTTCAAAACCTTATCACTAATAATATGTCCACCCCCTCGACACGAAACTAGCAACGTGGTGGTCCAGGTGAACGAGTCCCTCTTCATTAATTTTTGGATTGGTGACTAAGTTACCAGAAAGTTCAACGTAACAAATGCTAGACCACAACGCTACGGCAGTTTAGTGTCGTCATTCGCAAAACATATATGTAAATCTGTTACAAGTTCAGAGACGCTCTCTTACTTCAACCTTAAAAATGCGAACAATTATAAACAAGAGGATAACACAGTTTCATCTCAGAAATGTATTCATTCTGTAACTATTCGGTGTGTGTCAGAAGTAGCAATGACAAACTATTGATAAAAGATTGCATCTAACAAAATGCCAAGCATACAGAAAGTGTTCGTTTGCAAGAGTATCGAAAAACATTAAAAAACGTCTACTTGCTAGCGTTGTACTTCTTTATGTTACGATTCACGGGAAATTATCTTTTATCTTTGAATGTAGGAATGAAACAACTTCGCAAACGAATGTATGTACAGCTACTTATTGGTAGGCGGTGCTATGTTAATCAGAGTACCATAACTTTTATATAAAGACCTGATGGATGTATTGGGTGTCCTGTTTCAGGTGTTGCTGTGCGCATGCGCGTTGCTGGGTGCAGCGAACGCAGGGTACCTGGGTTCCCCTGCAGTCTCCTACTCGGCAGCCCCCGCCCTGCGTGGTGCTCTGCCCTACAACGCAGCACTCGGACTCACAGGTAACGTTGGCAAATTTCTCTCGATGAACTGACTGTATTTGATTTAACGCTCCAGCAATAAAGAGTTTTGGGGCCGCTCCACCGAGGTTTTACAGCCATCACTCTATGGAGTGCTTTAATACGCACATGCTAGTAATTCATTCATTGTGGTGGACACTTTGTGACAATTTATGCTGCTTACTGTGCCCTTCATTGCTCCGACAAGTCTTCCAGTAACCTAGACCTACGTACGATAAAGGTTTACTGCACGTTTATTTGTTATGTTCTGCGTTTCTATTTGTTTCGTGTTTCAACTAAACATTCAATTTTTATACTCCTATACAACGTCACATTACAATGTGGAAGAAGATAATGGCATATCTCCTTGAAATGTAGAGTGATTAGTTACAATGGGACATCATAAAGTAAGTTACAAAGTACTATGGCAAGCCGTGTAATGTTTTTAATATTGTAGTACACTTCAAAGTGACATACATGATACTACACCACTCGCCATTAATATTGTTTCACCAAGAAGAAATGCAGATGATAAACGGGTATTCATCGGACAAATATATTGCACTAGAACTGACATGTGATAACATTCCACGCAATTTGGGTGCAGAGATCCTGAGAAATCAGAACCCGTAATAACGGCCTTCATAAGCCTGAGAATTGAGTCAAACAGAGCTTGGATGGCGTGTACAGGTACAGCTGCTCACGCAGCTTCAACACGATGCCACAGTTCATCAAGAGTAGTGACTGGCGTATTGTGACGAGCCAGTTGCTCGGCCACCATTGACCACACGTTTTCAGTTGGTGAGAGATCTGGAGAATGTGCTGACCAGGACAGCAATCCAAGATTTTCTGCATCCAGAAAGGCCCGTACATGACCTGCGACATGTGGTCGTGCATTATCCTGCTGAAATGTAGGGTTTCGCAGGGATCGAATGGAGGGTAGAGCCACAAGTAGTAACACATCTGAAATGTAACGTCCACTGTTCAAAGTGCCGTCAATGCGAACAAGAGATGACCGAGACGTGTAACCAATGACACCCCACACCATCACGCCGGGTGATACGCCATGTGCGTTCACCGAGACGTCGCCAAACACGGATGCGACCATCATGATGCTGTAAACAGAACCTGTATTCATCCAAAAAATGACGTTTTGCCATTCGCGCACCCAGGTTCGTCGTTGAGTACACCATCGCAGGCGTTCCCGTCTGTGATGCAGCGTCAAGGGTAACCGCAGCCATGGTCTCCGAGCTGATAGTCCATGCTGCTGCAAACGTCGTCGAACTGTTCTTGCAGATGGTTGTTGTCTTGCAAACGTCCCCATCTG
Organism: Schistocerca serialis cubense; assembly: GCF_023864345.2. Lineage (NCBI taxonomy): Eukaryota > Metazoa > Arthropoda > Insecta > Orthoptera > Acrididae > Schistocerca > Schistocerca serialis. Next base: position 711,460,845 of record NC_064638.1, read on the forward strand.
TTGACTCAGGGATCGAGACGTGGCTGCACGATCCGTTGCAGCCATGCGGTTAAGATGCCTGTAATCTCGACTGCTAGTGTTACGAGGCCGTTGGGATCCAGCACGGCGTTCCGTATTACCCTCCTGAACCCACCGATTCCAGTCATTGGATCTCGACTAACGCGAGCAGCAATGTCGCGATACGATACCCGCATTCGCGATAGGCTACAGTCAGACCTTTATCAAAGTCGGAAACGTAATGGTACGCATTTCCCCTCCTTACATGAGGCACCACAACAACGTTTCACCAGGCAACGCCGGTCAACTGCTGTTTGTGTATGAGAAATCGGATGGAAACTTTCCTCATGTCAGCACGTTTTAGGTGACACCACCGGCGCCAACCTTGTGTGAATGCTCTGAAAAGCTAATCATTTGCATATCACAGCATCTTCTTCCTGTCGGTTAAATTTCGCGTCTGTAGCACGTCATCTTCGTGGTGTAGCAATTTTAATGGCCAGTAGTGTATTTTCAACATAGTCACCAGATGACTGTAAACTACGATGATAAAGATCTACCAATCTTTCAAATCCCCTGACGAAAGGAATCTGATCCATGGTCATGGAGCTATTCGAGAACCGCTGGGCGAACGTCATTGTCGCTGGAAAATGACCCCCCCCCCCCCAGATGTTCTTTAGGTTTTCCCAAACGGTGAAAATCGCATAGTGGAAGATCTTCCTTCCTTCTACGACAGCATAACCCACGTCTGTGCAGCCTTCTTGTCACCATTTCACTAGTTTTGAATGGGATATTGCATTTGATTCATACGCCACTAGAATTGCATGGTGAATTTGTGTGCAATGTAGACGTTCTACAAACAAAAATCGTACTGTTTCGCAACCTTCATTTTGGGAGTATGTTTCCAATTGCTACGCCATTTCACTCCCACACTGTGATGCATCTTTTGTCCATAACGCATCAGAATAGTGTCTGCAGCGAACTCAGGACACCTACTCTCTTCTGACCATGCACCTGTCTCCTTGTGCATCATGGGACTGCATGTGCCACGTTCTTCCTAAAGTCGCTCCCTAATAGCATGGGCTTCTGGTCGACATTCAGATTGGTGACTATTTTACAAAGGAGTTCAAAACAACACACTTGAGATCAGATACTATCTGTTTAAATTGACTTTAATAACATGATACATTTTTTAAAAAATCTAAACTTTTTCCCAAGGCAAATTAAATAAGTAAAACTGTGGAAAATTGTACCCGGTGGTCAGAAACAATCTGAAGATTGTTTCAGGATGGGATATGCTGAGAAGTCATTGATAAAAATCAGTACATTGTGCCGTTTCTGAGTTAATTAGCATTGAAGTTAGCCAGTCAGAGCATTACCTGCACAAATTCAAGCAGCCTACCAGATACAATTAGTGTCAGGTGTTCTCATATTGTAGACAATAGAGCACGGCACAGCTCCGCCTTTAGCAAGGGTTTGGTCCTTACTACCCCTCTATGCCTTATTTTTGTATTGCTTTCTTCTTTAGTTGTAGTAAACCAGATGGAGAATAATGTTTGGCGACACCGACTCTGATGGGCTATTTGGGCATGCCACTATAAGACACCCCAACTTCAATGCTAATTAACTCGGAAATGGCGCAATGTATCGAATTTTTTCTTAATAATTGCTTCTCAGCGCGCCCTACCCTATAATATCCTTGGCAGATTTTCAGACTGCCTCTGACCACTCTGTATACTGGCCCCATATACAATGCATATAATGTGTGAATTGTCAGCTGCGATTCAATAATGTGTGCAATGCCAGTGGCTGAAGATGGACATTCCTTTAACATGCCATTTATCCAACTGTACCTCACTATATGCCACCACTCTAGACAGACAGTAGTGTACAAAGAAGCAAGTGTGTCTTAGGATACAGTCAAGTGCGACATTGAACTCATTGCTTTGCAATCAGGTCTGTCTGGGAGTGCTGCTGCTTCGACCGCTGCCGCTGCTGCAGCAGCAGCTAGGGCCAGACTGTCTGCTGCTGGCTCACCTGTAGCTGGACTTGGTGGTTATGCTCCTGGCTACTCTGGAGCTCTAGCAGGCGCCTACCCTGGTGCCGGTGTTGGTGGTGCCTACTCTCGCCTCGGCCCTGGCTACTCAGGTGCCGCCCCTGGTTACGCTGGTGTAGCTCCAGGCTACTCTGGTCTCGCCCCTAGCTACGCTGGTCTCGGTGCAGCACGCTACGCTGGTGGTCTGGGCCGCCTGGCCGGTGGGCTGCCCGCTGAGCTGGCTGACCCGTACTACGACCCCAACCCGCAGTACAGCTTCAGCTACAGCGTCAGCGACGCCCTGACCGGCGACGCCAAGCAGCAGCAGGAGAGCCGCAGCGGCGACGTGGTGGAGGGCAGCTACAGCCTGGTCGAGCCTGACGGCAGCGTCCGCACAGTGCAGTACACGGCTGCCCCTGGTGCGGGTTTTAATGCTGTCGTCTCCAAGGATGGTGTCCCAACTGGGCCTGCCCCTCTCGGGGCTGCTGTCGTTCCTGGCGCTGCCGCTGCTCGAAACATCCTTCCAGGTTTGTAATTCTGATGTTTGTACCGCTGAATATTCAATCTTCTAAGATCTCAGTCTCTAAAGAAATTCTGCTGCATGGTTATAAGACTGAAAGACTTGATTCTGGATTCAATTCCAAACAGTTACTGAATTTTCTCTTGTAAAGAAGAGAGAACAAAGCATATGTGCTTAGAAATATGTTACACAAATGTACAAAAATAGTAGATTAATCAGATGTCGCAGGTCTTTTCGGTGGAGAAAATGACGTTTGTGTGGCATTTAGGGGCTGGGTTGGAACAACCGACGAACCTTATGGCCGTTTTCAGTGATACCTCTTTGGAACTTTTCATGTCAAAATGTCAGTATACTGAACAGAAATTATTCACATCTGTTGGTAGTTGGAATGTAATGCTTTGTCTGTGGGCCCATTCATAATGGAGAAACAGGAAATGTGAGACTCAGTGTCTATATAAGAGCAACGTCTCTGGAAAAATTACGAAAACAATCACAAGCCTGTGACTTCTGTCCCAAAAAGTAAATCACCACAGACAATTTCTAGACCACTTATCACATCTATAAACACAAATACAAACACAATCACACTAGCTTTCAGCAAGCATGTCCAACTTCTTCCCCTTACTCAAAGAGGGAAGATTGACAGTACGCCTCTGTAAATGTCCTAATGATTATTAGCTAACTCTCACGATCCCATCGAAAGTTATATAGTGGCAGCATAATGGTTACTTGTTCAAACATGGGAGCCACAAGATTTTCGTGAGAACTACGTTGTCTTTCTTCCTAGGGTTCCCTCAAAGATTTCTGTTATAATTTCTTGAATGCTATACCAACTTTTTACGATCCTACCAGCGCGTATCTGAATTCGTTTGATGTCTATCGTCACGCCTCCTTCATAAGGAGTCCAATAAATCGAACCATTTTCGAGATGTGCACCTACCCTGGGTGATGTTGATCTGTAATTCTGTGGCCCAATTTTTTGCTCTTTTCGTAAGTAGGAATGGTCTGCGCTCTTTTCCAGTCACGCGTAACTATCGGTTCTGCAAGAGAGAAATATGAGCTACGAAAGGAGCTAAATCCGTAGAGTGTTTGATGTAAAATCTAACTGGAATACTATCAAGCCCGAGTACCTTGTTCATTTTAAGTAGTCTTAATTATGCTTTATCATCATCATCATCTACTTTCAAGGATTAGGTATTGCAGTGACATGCTCCAGTCTGTCATCCATTCAATGACTTCTGATGAGGTATATCTTGTTCTGTTTCCAGTCAGCCGATAATTCATTATCTGTTTTCACAATCTATTTTCTGTCATTTTATCAAAGCGATCCTTCCATTTCATTCTACTCTCTTCTATCTTGTCATTAACAAAAATGATTTTTAGATCTGATCCTACCATTTCATTTCTTATTTTACCCATTTTATTACAGCGCCTTACATATCTCATGAACTTCATCTCTACTGCCCATATACGTGGTTTTTCTCATTTTGTTACTGTCTATGATTCGGAACCATATGCAAGAGTAGGTACATCCATAACTTTGTAGAATTTCATTTGTGTTTCCTTTCTTGTCCTCGTTCCCAAGTTCTTCCAGTTGTTCCATACATAGCTTGATATTTATTAACTTTCTTCTCAATGTCTTTGGCATAGTTAAAACTAATAACACATCCTACATAACAAAAATGGGGATTTAAAATATTGTCTTTTATTATTTTTCTCGATGTGGCTGGGTTCTTTCCTTTGGGAGACATAGGCTTTATCATATAGATTAATAGTTGTTTGATAACAAGGGGTTATATTAATATTTCAGATTTTTGAGTTTGTGTGGGGTTCAAACAATGATACGGGACCATCTTCATCCGTAAATACGTTTTTAAATTTAGAATTTAATATTTTCGCTTTCAATCAGCTGTCTCTGTCTGGTTTCAGCACCAGACTAATCCACGAAAGACTGAACAGAATGTGTGCGTCCATTCACTGGTTCTACGTGTGAGAAGAACTTTCTAGGATCAACCGATAGATTTTCCCATAGTATCTGACTGTGGAATTTATTGTAGGGTTAAGGGATGCCACATCTTACGAATGCCTGAGCTACTATTAGATTTTCGCTATTAGTCTCTTCTTCAGAGAGAGTTTAGGAAGATCTGTTTCACATCATCCTCCAAAAGCTACCGTTAAACCAAGATGAACTTTTTCGGCTCTTACTATTTTACTAGACATATATTTATCTAGACCGCAATCTCTGAAGTCTTTCAGCTTCAGACACAAGCGTTCTGCGTTTGCGAGATATGAACTAATAGTTTTCAGTTCTCGTTTTAAGAAGCTGATAGTGATTGTCTATTAGTTCGATCAAACACAAATATTCTCCCATTTTTCTTGATGTTTGTTTTTCATTTGGTTTTCTTCGTTCCTGTAATAGCAAAATATGGTTCAAATGGATCTAAGTACTATGGGACTTAACATCTGAGGTCATCAGTCCCCTAGACTTAGAACTACTTAAATCTAATTAACCTAAGGACATCACACAAATCCATGCCCGAGGCAGGAGTCGAACCTGCGACCGCAGCAGTCGCGTGGTTCCACATTGTGGCGCCTAGAACCGTTCTGCCACCCCGGCCGGCGCCTGTGCGAATTAAGGACAAAAGACAGAGTGTGCAAGTGTCTTTAAACTGCAGTTTCTTGTCAGCTAAAGCTGCAGGTCCACTGGTTTTTGAATCTCTGGCTGATGTTTTAGGCTAAATTTAGCAAGAGAAGAATTTATAGTAACTATGGTTCCCAATAATAAAACACGAAAAGATGGGCTCTGTTTGTAGCCTTTAAGCCTAAAAATATTTATTTCGTTTGATGCTTGTCACAATAGCTGTTGGATGCAGCCGTCAAACAATGTATTCAAAACTTATTCAGAATACTGTTTGTTCTTAGCCCCAATAAAGTATGCATCACCACATAAAGCAATGTGAAAAGATCATTAGTTGACAAATTACAGTTGTGCCAAACGTAACGCGTAGTTCTGGCCTACCTCTGCTGTGTTTCCGGGGGTATTATGGTAACAGATGTCTCTCAATTTATCTGTAGCTCTAGTAATATCATCTACCCATAAGAGCATGGCATGTCAGGGAAGTTGATACTCATACGATGGAAATAATGACATCTTTTCACCATTATAGGCTATCCAATTTCAAATCAATGTGAGCATCATTTGTCAAACTGTATTATATCATCATATGTAGTTTTCATTTCCAAACCCAAGTCCACACCAGCGTGATAAACAAGATGTGTCAAAACAATGCCAACAGCAGAGACTGCTTGCAGAGGGCGTCTTAAGGAACAAACTGAGGTTGTTAATGTGGTAGTTATAACGGCCAGTACCTGAAGTTAGGCCACCCTTCCAACAGCAAAGTGGAACTCGTTCTCTGCGGTGCTGAGACAGGAGCGGATGAATCCGATGCCACCTAACGTTGTCCTGAATGCTGACAATTCCATTGCGTAACTGCTGCTTACGGTCCTTCGGCGCAAAAACCCGAGACAGCTGCTGAAAGGGATGCCAAGTTGCAGCGTCACTGGATAGTGTTTCCAGACGTCGATTCCTGTCCTCTGTTTGTTACTCATGACTGTCTACAAAGACTTGATGTTTGTGAGTATTGTTTTGTTATTCCCTGTTCATCACAGGGACGTAGGCTTCTACGGCAGCAAAAGTTTAGTTTTTTTTTCACATTAACTAACACTTGTGTGTTTTAAGGGTTTAGCCAGTTACCAACGCATTTGAGATCAGTAAACGATTTGGACCACGTTAATATTTTTTTAATGCTCGACAGATAATAATAAATAAAATAATCCACAACTTAAGCGCTCTATTAGCTCAGTTCAGCGTTGGCACTGATGTACCAGTAGTGTACTGATCCTGCTGCAGGTGGGTGTAAAACTAGTATCTTCAAATTACCGCAGTGTCTGTTGCTGTTGTTTCAGGAGGCATAGTTCCTGGAGCGGCGCGCTCCCTGCTGTCTCCAGCGTCCGCTGCTGGAGTCTATGGAGCGCCTCTGAAGACGGCACACTCCGCCATCGCTACGCCCCACGCCAATGTCCACTATTAGTGCCCTTACCAGCTGGACCCCCCAAATGTGACCACCGATATATAGTACGAAAACGGCTCGCTTGTAGCAATACAGATGTACATATTTACAAATCACTGCAATATTTATACAAAAATAAAATTATCAGACTTGACTTAAACGTCGTTCTTCTTTAATTTGTGCTCCTTCTCGATATAAGGGACATAATATGAAGGACCTTTATCTTCTGCATGTTAACTCTATGTCGGCAATTGTTCTTTTATCTCTCAATGTAACGTAATATAATGAAATTGAGGTATAAGATGTGGAAATTTGCTGATGATCGTTTTCTTACAAAGCCTTCACCATTTTCAGTTGTGACCAGCATCATTTAGTAGAGTCCTGTTGCAATTAACATGATGTCATTCGAGGAATAATTACGTCGTCAGGCATTTTCATTGCAGATAACAAAAGTCTGAAACGCAGTTTTTACCTTCTCTTACTTTATTACTGAGTATCTTTTATAAAGAAATCAATAAAAATCCATTCTAAGATACCAGTAGGTTCTACAGGGAAAGAAAGTTGACGTTAAGATAACATTTGAAAACGACTAGATTTAACTAATTGCAACCAGCAGCATCAAAAACGATTCAAATGGCTCTGAGCACTATGGGACTCAACTGCTGTGGTCATCAGTCCCCTAGAACTTAGAACTACTTAAACCTAACTAACCTAAGGACATCACACACATCCATGACCGAGGCAGGATTCGAACCTGCGACCGTAGCGGTCGCGCGGTTCCAGACTGAAGCGCCTAGAACCGCTCGGCCCCCAAGGCCGGCACAACCAGCAGTGTCACAGACTTTTTGTACTAGTTGCCGCGGTAGTCCTGCATAATTCCTTTCCTACGTGACTGACTGGATAAGGCTTCAGTGATGGAACAAAAGTATTACGTGGTGATCTTTATACATAAAACGCAATGTCCTGACTGACTGACTCGTCACCACCCAGCCCAAACCGCTACGGATGGACACTTGAAATTTGGAGAGGGTGTTCATTTCATAAGATAGGCGCCGTTTAGGAAGGGCTTTTCCGAAATTCAACACCTAAGGGGTTAAATAGGGAATGAATGGTCCTTTTGAAAATATGGCCTTTTAAAGTAATTTTGGAACTACAACTACGAAAATTTGTATTTGATTTCTCAGTCAGAAACATAAAAAAATACGTATTTCAGCACTTTTGGAAATTCAACCACAAGGGTTAAAAAAATAAAATAAATCATTATTAAAATAAATCATTATTAAAGATTTAGTGAAGCATTTTTAAAGCTACGTCTTTGAAAATTGGTGTTTGACTTCTCGGATACATACGAAGAAATGTGTGTTAGGAGATGAAAGTTTCTATGGAAATACCACCACAAGAATGCAAAAGGCGTGATTAAGCCTGGATTTCATCTGCCAGACTCCCTTTAGGTCAGAAGTACATTCGGAAAAGACCATGTTTCCATGGCCTTAACTAGCGTGAAAGGTTCCGAAGGTGTTGTTCGTGAAGCACAAATATTCCATCAAAGAATAAAAAAAGAATTCTTTGCAGATCCTACAGTCTACGCGAGCGAAGCGGCGGGCGGTAAGATAATAGGTTTATAAATAACAAAGTGGAATAACTTTGAGGTCCAGGTAATAAAAATTTCAACTGTAAATTGAAGTTATGTAGCCGACTAATTTTGAAACCCGTTCAACTTAACGTACAATTTTAAATCAGTTCGCTAATATGAAACCCATGTATTCCGAAAACTTAGATGTCGAAAGCTGTCCGTCCGTCTATTAAGACCCATTTACCTTAGGAATTAGCAGACGAATTGGATTGGCATTTATGTCACATACTATGGTCTACGATCCCTTGATGTTGTAATAAATGTCAGCTTCTAAGTCAATTTAAGCAAATGATACAGCCATATATTGATATCGCCAATTCACTCATACAAACCTATAAGATACTTCCCATTAGCCTAGCCGGCCGAAGTGGCCGTGCGGTTAAAGGCTCAGAGCCATTTGAACCCATTAGCCTAGAATCATGAAATTTGGCAAGAAGAAAGGCTTTACACTACAAGTAAAATAAAAAAAAAAACGAAAATTCTGAATTTATGATTATATCACACGGTTGGTTTATTTTCTGATTGCTTCTCAGTCCGTCCGTCTGTTAAGATGCCTTTTTCTCAGAAATAGACGTATCAAGTTGAAATTTATATCACATACCAAAGGCTACGGTACCTTGCTGGTGTAGAAATGTGCAGGTTGTATGTCATTGCAATCAAAAGATATGGCCATTTATGTCGCATATTTTGTTATTCACAAATTCATTCATTAAAGCCTATTGCGTACTTCCTGTTATCATAGAGTCATGAAATTTGGTAGGAAGCAAGGTTTCACACCACAAGTAAAGAAAACAATTCACAAAACTTTTAATTTGTAATTGTATGGCACGGAGAAAATATTTATTGTTTCATCCGACTTTCAACTTAAAACAAAAGCATTTACAGGACCTGTCGATAACGCAAAAATCGAGATTCTCGACTTTTGAGACGGATGAACTATCTATATACACAATTAATCTAGCACGGAACCCTTGGAGCGCGAGTAGTAGCCGTACTTGGCCAATTTTCTCATTCAAAAAAGTCGTGATCGCATTTGGTGGATTTATGAGATTTTGCTGGTTTCGGCTTCAATGAGTCGCCTTAGAACTCAAAATCGAGAAAACATAAAAATGCTAAAATGCTGTCAGATGTAAAGTTATAAAATACTGAAACGCAAAAGGTAAAGAAAATAACATGGAGCTAGTATTTTGTTAGGCAAGTAACAAGTCAAGCAGACGCCAACCGCTTATCGTGTTGATAATAAACTGCCTTTCCCCCTCACGTGCCTGACGTTAAAAATAGAACAGTTATCTGCATACAGGGTGCATGAGAATGCCTGACTTACATATGCGAGAGGTACGAAAAATACCTATTTTTGTAATATAATCAACTACTACGAGTACTGAAAGAGACTTAGGTATACAGGGACTACTGGTCCGATAAAACAAAACGAACACATTTGTTGACTACTAAAAATACAAACAAGGCTAAGGAACCCAGCATGAGTAAAATCAAATTGTTAAAGAGCGAATCTTGCCAGCTAGTGACTATAAAAAGGAAAAATAGATGCATTTCTAACTTGTTATAATCCGATCAAAAAGTGCTTGAGCCGCTACAACTGGGTGGAATTAATAACATTTATTTGGCCGGTTTTGTTCGCTACTATACGGGTAATGAATAAATCAGTTTATTCAGTCAAACTATTCATTATGTACCACTTACACTTACGAGTTGTGTGCTATTATTGATAAGTAGATCCCGTAAAGTAAAGTAAAGTCCCATGACATGAGTGGCTTGGAGACCCCAAAGGAGAGGTTCAGCAGCATAATGGGAAAGGTTTTCCCTACCCTTCGCGCCAGCAAGCGCCCTTCCTTCGCGAATTCTTGTGGGTATTTTTGTTCATACATTGCAACAACAAAAAATTCGTGATTTTTTTCGCCAGATGCGTTTCGCTTTATTGAAGTAAAGCATCATCAGTGGTGCAGATTTTCGCTTGGTTTCTCGCTTACATCGGGAAATACCATCTGCTAGCACATGGTTGCTTTTATGGGTTGGACACTGATAATTTTGGTCTAATATTTAGTTGCTCTGCAGCAGTATAAAGTGCTTAAAAGTACAAAACAAACAGATACAATGGTGTGCATAAAAGTGTGTTGTGAAAAACATAAGAAATGCATAGTGCTGCAGAACAATTAAATATAATACCCAAATTATGTGTCTAACGCGGAAAAGCAACGATGTGCTAGCAGACGGCGTTTCCCGATGTAGTCCAGAAATCAAGCGAAAATCTCCACCACTGATGACGCTTTACCCCAATAAAGCGGAACGCATCTGGTAAAAAAAATCACGCGCTTTTGTAGTTGCAATGACAGAACAAAAATACTTTCAAGAATTGTAAAGCAACTACGGACACTATGGCCACACAAATGAAGAATTCCTTCGCGAAGTACGAGAATTATGCGCATAAGTGTGTCTGTTTTGTGTGGGGGGCAGCAATTGGTGTGCGCGTGTGTGGTGCAGTGTAGTGTAGCGTCATGTTAGTGTTCGAGGTGATAATGGGAAGAGAGAAAGTGAAATCCGGTGCCGGCACGTAGCCTACACTTCTCGAATAGCTCCAAGGTGACAGCCAAGATTAAAGCCCCCATCCGACAGACGGATCACCATCATCAGTGTCACATACCCTCACTCCACGAGACACTGCGGAGATATTTGGAATGTAATCCAGCACATTAGCGCAAACAGTGTTGGTCAGAAACCTTACATCACCACCTCTTCGGCCCCTGTTGGCCAAATACTGGTACTGATAATTTCATCCACCACAAGGATACGATCCATTTACCTCCAAGAGTCGAGCGCCACCGCACAGGCGTGCATTGGCGACCTTGGCCACGGAATCGAGTAACAGATCGTGAAAGAGTTATATTAATTTGCAGGGTAGACTACATGGACCTGTCAGTAAGAACACGAGAAGTATAAGAACGTGTGATGCGATCCTATAGCATAAATGCCGAGCCATTGTTATTCAGTTCAGAATTACACAGGGTAGACCAGCATTCTAAGGGATGACTTCATACCTATACAGAGAACATCTCCTGAAAATATAGGCTCATCTTGCTGTGCACTGTCTTATGTGTGTCGGTTATGAATTGACTTTTCCCTTTTGAAACTTCGAATTTTACTGAATGAAGATACAGGTATCATGAGTTTACAAGCCTGACTGGCTCCTGTCTACCACAGATAACGTCCATAAATCCCTTAAACGTTTCTGGTGCTCTAGCCTGCTGTCGATGCATGGGTGACTGCCAAGGTGCCACTTTGCAGCTACGAAATATTGCTCGCCAATATTATATTAAAAATACTAAGTCTGAATCCAGTGAGCCTACATGAAAATTGAAGATATCAAATTGTTTACCTCTTGCAGCATTTACGATGTTGTGTCAGTTTACAGTTGAAGTCCATTTCTATGAATAATGATTGCAAAACATTATAAATTACACCCTGGTAAATCAAAACTGCCACAACATAACCAATATGTCAAACACAAATTGAACTGTACAGTGACCACATGTCGATACGGTTTGTTTTGAACTTAACTGGATCGAGAGAGTATCAGAGTATCAAGGGTCTGATTAAAACCACACCATTAAACTGACCAGGACGAAATATATTCCACAATTACATGTTTCATGAAGTTAGCGTTCATTACTTTATACCTTTATTCTTGACCTAATTGTATTTATGTTTAGCTGTATACAATGGGCAGTCAAATGAAAACCAAACACCCACCAGAATTGGGTCATGGAATAGTACAATTCAAAAGTAATGACCATACATGTTAAGACATTTATCCAATTTGGAGATGAGAAGATCAATTCCTGTTTCATGGAACGCACTCGGCGCTGACTGACCGATAACCGCACACTCTTGCACTTCCTCGTCCAACTGGAAATCGATGTCCAGGCATGTCTTTCTTCAGGTTGCCAAAAACATGTACATCACACAGTTGAAGATCCGGGCTGTGTGGGGTCGGATGTTATCATGCAACGGGATGATACTATCCGACACCATTTCTGTGCGTTTTGACTCCGTGGGGCGTCGCAGTTTCTGCAGAGTGTCTTCATAGCACTGTGCATTGATTGTGATTCCACGCTCGAGGAACTCGACTAGCATTAGGTCCCAGCAATAGAAGAAGGTCTTCATGCCCTTATCAGCACTTGTGTGAACTGCTTCGGATTTTTTTTGCTGGTGCGTGTGAGATGTTTCCATTGTTAGCTTTGTCGTTTGCCCTCGGGCTGTCGAAATAGTGTCGCACAAAATCATTCTGTTGCATGACAAACACTGAAAATCACACGAAGGCAAAGCTTCCGCGATTTGCTTGGAAAACACTGCAACATCCTCCGTACGGGCCGGGTCTTTCACTGTGTGACTTTCAGATCTTTGGCGACCTGAAGAAAGACATTTGGGGACGTCAGTTTCAGTTGGACGAGGAAGCGCATGAGTGGCTGCGATTGTGAAACCGTCAACGGCCGACGGTGTGCTACGAAACAAAAATTGGTCGTCTCGTCTCCCAGTGGGATAAATGTCTTAATGGGTGTGGTAAATACTTTTGTGGAAGCATTCCAATGGTCCCGTTGTGATGGGTGTTCGTTTTTCATTTGACTGTCCCTCAAAATATGTTTCGGTACCACATAAAGCATTTGCAATTTGATTGTGGCAGGTCTCCAACTAAACAAAGTATAATTCGAATTTGGTGTGGACTGTATATGAACCTGAGGGAATTAGATTAGGAAATGAGACTCTTAAAGTAGTAAAGGAGTTTTGCTGTTTGAGGAGCAAAATAACTGATGATGGTCGAAGTAGAGAGGATATAAAATGTAGAATGGCAATGGCAAGGAAAGCGTTTCTGAAGAAGAAAAATTTGTTAACATCGAGTATAGATTTAAATGTCAGGAAGTCGTTTCTGAAAGTATTTGTATGGAGTGTAGCCATGTATGGAAGTGAAACGTGGACGATAAATAGTTTAGACAAGAAGAGATTAGAAGCTATCGAAATGTGGTGCTACAAAAGAATCCTGAAGATTAGATGGGTGGATAATATAACTAATGAGGAGGTATTGAATAGAATTGGGGAGAAGAGGAGCTTGTGGCACAACTTGACTAGAAGAAGTGATCGGTTGGTAGGACATGTTCTGAGACATCGAGGGATCACCAATTTAGTATTGGAGGGCAGCGTGGCGGGTAAAAATCGTAGAGGAAGACCAAGAGATGAATACACTAAGCAGATTCAGAAAGATGTAGGCTGCAGTAAGTACTGGGAGATGAAGAAGCTTGCACAGGATAGAGTAGCATGGAGAGCTGCATCAAACCAGTCTCAGGACTGAAGACCACAACAACAACAACATAAGAACCAAGAGTATTGTGTGAATGACTAGGAAATTGTGTTCTGTTTTTCAGTTGTCACATTGTGGATATAGAAATACTGTATTTAGTCGCAATTGCTTATTTTAAAAATTGTGATTGGTGGCACCTTATCATGTTTTCATTAATACTTAGTATAATATGAATGGTAGAAGACTTCCTGAGGCACAAATGCATCTAGTGTGGCAGGAGGGGGCTCTCATTTGAATTCGTTTAGTTTTCAGAAAAAAAGTGTACTTTCAATGACAAATTTTTAATGTAAACCGATAAGATGTTGTGGTCACGACTAGAGTGATGTAATTTCCTCGGTGTTAAAATAGGCTGCGCTGCTGCATCTCGTGTTCTTTTGTGGTCAGTCGTTTACGCGTGGTCGGGTCTGGTGGACAGTTGGTGGTGAGTCTGGTAGCATTCGGAAGGATTTGAACTTAGTCTGTGGGAGGTAATCCAGCCGATCCGCTTCATCATTTTAAAATTTTACGGGTGACTGAATTTTTTAGCAGCCTTGCTTTCGAGCTTTGCACATCTACACGACTCGAAGACTTCAACATCGGGTGAGTGATACTTCTGATTAGGGCAGAACTTTACCGGATGGAGAGGTTCCATTATTGTAAATGTTGACGCACAGTCGAGACTTGGGTTTTGCTTCTACTTTCACAGTAGCTCATATGACTGGGGAATCTGCCAAATTTTATTCGCTATTCATACAGTCTTTGTAAGGCTCCTGCAAGGTTTTCATTACAATCAAGGTAACTCCTGATATGCACTGAATCAAGAAACATGTCCCGTTAGATACAATGTTAAGAACCATAAAGTTCTGCAATAAAGTGCACCTAGTAACAGCGAATACTCTGTTGCCGGCCGCGGTGGCAGAGCGGTTCTAGGCGCTTCAGTCCGGAACCGCGCGAACGCTGCGGTCGCATGTTCGAATCCTGTCTCGGGCATGGATGTGTGTGATGTCCTTAGGTTAGTTAGGTTTAAGTAGTTCTAAGTTCTAGGGGACTGATGACCTCAGCTGTTAAGCCCCATAGTGCTCAGAGCCATTTGAAGCAATACTCTGCTGAACAATCGCAACGGGAGCAGCAATACTTGGAAAAGGCCCGGAGGTCCTGGAAGATCTCAGTTACATTACATCACGGTCAGGCAGAGATTCCGAAATCAGATATTGGATTGTTAGGCGTACTCAGGAGTCGAAATAGATATCAGATCACAATTTAGTACAGATGAAGAATAAGCTGAAGCTTTAGAGGCTAGTCAGGAAAAATCAGTGCGCAAGAAAGTGGAATGCGGAAGTACTTAGGAGTGAAGAGGTACGCTTGAAATTTTCTGATACTACAGATATTGCGATAAGAAATAGCTCAGTACGCATTTCAGTTTTCTGAGGCTATAGATACTGCGATAAGGTATGTAAGCTCAGTAGGCATTTCAGCTGAAGAGAAGCGGAAATCTTCAAAAAGAGCAATCACAGAAGCTGGAAAGCAAACCGTCGAGCCAAAGAAAGTAACTGCGAAGAAACCATGGCTAACAGAAGAAATACTTCAGTTGGTCGATCAAAATAGAAAGTACAAAAAATCTCAAGGAAATTCAGAAATACACAAATGCAAGTCACTATGGAATGAAATAAATAGCAAGTGCAGGGAAGCTAAGGTGAAACGGCCGCATGAAAAATGTGTAAATATGGAAAACAGAATAATTGTCGGAAGAACTGACTCAACAGGTAAGAAAGTTAAAACAACCTTCGCTGAAACTAAAGGGAAGGACGGTAACATAAAGAGTGCAATGGGAATACCACTGTTAAATGCAGAAGTGAGAGCGGATAGGTGGAAAGAATATACTGAAGGCCCCTGTGAGGGGGACGACTTGTCTGATTTCTTGATAGAAGACGAAACAGGAGTCGATTTAGAAGAGATGGTGGATCGACTATTAGAATTTAAAAGAGCTGTGTAAGATTTAAAATCAAATAAGGCAGATGGGACAGATAATATTCCATCAGAATTTCTAAAATAATTTGGACTAGTGGCAACAAAACGACTATTCACGTCGGTGCGTAGAATGTATGGGGCTGGCGATATACCATGTGACTTTCGGAAAAACATCAGCCGCACAACTCCGAAGATTTGCAAGAGCCGACAAATGCGAGAATTATCACACAATCAGCTTAATAGCTGATGCATCTTGTCTTCAAGTTGTTGACAAGAACAATATACAGAAGAATGTAAAGGAGAATTGAAGAAGTGTTACATGACTGTCAGTTTGACTTTAGGAAAGGTAAAGGCACCTGCGAGGAAATTCTTACGCTGCGGTTGATAATGGAAGCAAGACTAAAGAAAAATCAAGATACATTCATAGAATACGTCGACCTAGAAATAGTGTTCGATGATGTGAAATGGTACAAGAGGTTCGAAATTCTGAGGAAAAGAGGGGTAAGCTATAGGGAAAGACTGGTAATATTTAATATGTACAAGAACCAAGAGGGAATAATAAGATTGAAAAGTGAAGAACGAAGTGCTCGGATTAAAAAGGGTGTAAGACAGGGATGTAGTCTTTCGCCCCTATTGTTCAGGCATTCGAAGAAGCAATGATGGAAATAAAAGAAAGGTTCAAGAATGGAATTAAAATTCAAGCTGAAAGGATATCAGTGATAAGATTCGCTGATGACATTGCTATCCTCAGTGAAACTGAAGAAGAATAACAGGATCTGTTGATCGCAATGAACAGTCTAATGAGTACAGAATATGGATTGAGAGTAAATTGAAGAAATACGAAATTAATGCGAAGTATCAGAAATGAGAACAGCGAGAAACTTAACATCAGGACTGATTGTCAAGAAGTACATGAAGTTAAGGAATTCTTTTACCTAGGCAGCAAAACAGACCATGACGGACGAAGCAAGGACGACATCAAAAGTAGACTAGCACTGGCAAGAATGGCTTTCCTGGCGAAGAGAAGACTACTAGTATCGGACATAGACCTTAATTTGACGAAGAAATTTCTGAGAATATACTTTTGGAGCACAGAATTGTTTAGTAGTGAAACATGGACTGAGGGAAAACCGCAACAGAAGATATTCGAAGCATTTGAGATGTGGTGCTACAGAAAAACGTTGAAAATTAGGTGGACTAATAAGGTAAGGGATGAGGAGGTTCGCCTCAGAATTGGTGAGGAAGACAGAGAATGGAATACATCCAATAAATAATTGAGGACGTAGATTGCAAGTGCTACTCCGAGATGAAAAGCTTGGCACGGGAGGGGAATTCTTGGCGGGCTACATCAAACCAGTCAGAAGACTGATGACTAAAAAGAAAAAAAAGGGTTAGCAGGAACTTATCTGGACAGTTAATACTCACTTTTGTGCCCAACGATTTAAAGGGTGCCTAGCAAAAAGACATTGAATTTAAGTGAACAAGGGACGTGGACAGAATGTATCATACAAGTGAGAAAGGCGTAATAATGATTTTATTATTAACCGCTGCTTACACAAATTGTTCAGTATGATCACCGGAGACATAGATGAGATGCTGCATTCGTAAAACGACGTGATCAATAGTTGCTCGCATTTCCGGTGGTATCTGAGTAACGCGGTCCTATGTACTGGTCTTCAGACCAGGTAGAGCCCGACCTTGTTCCGGTAAAACGCATTCTTTTAGATATTCCCAGGGCCAAAAGTTACATTAATCTAGACCAGATGATCCTGCAGGCCATGCACCTGGAAATCTTCTGAAGATTAAGCAGATTTTTCGCTGGGTGAGCGACATGAGGTGTTGCTCCATCTTGCTCCCAAAATAGGAATCACACACTGTACAAGGAGCCCTCGATAACGTGCAGGTGTCACAGTAGACCTGAGAGACCCTCTTCACAGAAGAGCTGACCGAGAGTAAGGGTGCTTGTGAATCCATAGCACACAGACACATACGTCGCGGCCGTTGGATCATAACTATTTTACATTTATGATACACACTTCCATAAACCAGGGAAAAACCTCGAAAGTTACTAAAGTGGGAAAAACAAAGCAACTGACACGAAAATTTCATCATCACAATAGCACTTAGTGAAACTTTTTTTGTATTACAGCCGTTTTACAGTATTCACTATTTCCTGCATTCAGTAGGTGAAAAGTATGCTTCCTTACCTCCTTGTCCCCTCGTTCCCATCTGTCTTCCATGTCTTCATCTTTCAAACGGAACACAATGCCATAGTTTTACATGTCACCTTTCGCTTTCCAATCTAACATCCAGATCGACCTATTTCGCTCAGTACCATCTACAACACATTCCGCCATCTTCGCGCTTTCTCATACGATTGTATTTGACACTTAATCTAACCACAATATTCTGAGTCTTCTTCTCGTTCCATTTATCTACAGATTTTGTATTTTCTTGTTTTACTTTATTGACAAGTTGGCTCCGTTCATTTGACGTCACCCTCCTAGGGTGTGGTTTTTGTTGTTGGATAGGAAATTTTGCAGTATTGATCAGTTTCCCGAAATTTTCCCTGTCTTGTACGCTGTCTTCTGTGATGTCACGCATTCTTAAATCCCCTCTTGCCTCTCCCAGCATCCAGTGAAGCTTATAAATTTGGAAATTAAATTAAAATTTTTCTTTGCTAGGCATTGTCATTCATTTTCTAAATACGAGCGTAAAAATTTCTCTCTTCCTCCTCAATGTGTCTGAGTTTGTTTCTATGCTTCTGTATAGAACTTCATTTCTCCCCTTCATCCATTTTTTATCCTAAAATTTTTCTGAGTATTTTCCTATCTTTCTTTTCCAATTCTTCTTCTTCATCTCTTTTACTCATTGTAAGGCATTAAAAACCGTATAGTGCTTCCGGTTTAATTTCTGTTCCGTTGTGTTTAATTTTTGCTTAGAACGATGCTAATGTTGTATTATATTGGTTTTGGGTGAGTTTGAAAGCTAATTCCATTTTCTTAGATTTCTCTTTACATGTGGTGTTATCTGACCCATATCATTGTACCCATTCTCCTAAACACTTAACTTGTCAACTGCATTGATTCTTTTAATGTTTCCGTGTGTTGCGTGTGCGAGTATGTGTGTGTGTATGTTTTATTTATGTTAAATGTATTCCGTTTTCTATACGATATCTGTAATACGGTTTTAGCTGCAATTTCGTGAAGTGTTTCTACCATTATCTTTTCGTCTGTTTTGTTCTTAGAAATTATTAGAATATCTCCAGCAAAAGCTAGACACTGCACCTCAAATCTTCCTCTCCCTTGTCCTAGGTGAAGTCCTTCGATGCTCACCTCTTGTAGTTCTATATCCCACGCTCTCATCATCTTGTCTAAGACCAGATTGAAGAGGATTGGTGAGAGTCCGTCACCCTGCGGAACGTCCTAGTTAATACTTAAGGGTTCAAAAACTTCTCCTAGAAATTTAACTTTTGAAATTGTATCTGTGACTTTGTGTTCGACTAATTGTCTGGTGTTTTTGTCCCTACCTGCTTCTTCCAGTGTCAGGAATACTCTTTGTCTGTCTACATAATCGTTGGTTTAAAAAAAAAAAAAAAATCTGTGGATATAACGACTGTGTTAAGGTTCCGTATTGTTCTGGCCCTGAGGACTGTTTTGCTCTGGACACGGTCTATTTTTTCTGAAGCCCGCTTTGTACTCGCCTGTTGTGTGTTCTGCTTAGTCTTCTATCTTATTCAGTAAAGCTTTCGATATAATTTTGTAGGTGAATGGTAGTAGAGACGTGCCTCAGTAATTTTTGGTGTCTGACCCGCCTTCCATCTTATGTAGGGGATGGATTATGGTTTGTTTCCAGTGGTCCGGTATTCTTCCAAGAAATCGTTAACAACCTCATAAATGGTTTCAGCTGCCCGCTTCCCTCCCAGTTTCCATATTTCAGCTAATATCCTGTCTTCACTTGGCACTCTACCGTTTTTCAGCTGGCCAATGTGTTGTGCAATTTGACGTAGTGACGGTGGTTCTGAAGGCTGGTTTTGCTTTTGAAGCTATCTGAAAATTATTCGTTGCGTTAATTCGTCGCAGTTCAGAAGATTTTTATAAAGTATTTTGCTAGTAACCCACAGTTTTCTTCGTCGTTGGTAATCACTGTTCTTGTTGGACATTTGAAGTGAAGTCTCACCGGCTAACATCCTGTTGTTCATTCTTTGTAAACTTTGTAGAAGTCATGTTGTAATGTTTGACAGTTGTACCTATTTCTCTTAATCGTTTTGATGATATTTCCGTTTCTCTGTTAGAATAATTTTTGATATGTGTTTTATGATCTTAGTGAAAGTGTTCCTTTTCTTTCCGTTTTGCTGGCGTTCTATTTTTTCCAAGCTTAACACTCTATCGCTTTGTCACATATCTTATTCCACCATCTATGTATCCTTCGTGGTTTTAAATCTCTTACAATTTCTACCATTACTTCTCTCATCTCGTCCTAATTTCCGGACTTCTTTGGCTGAAGCTTTTTAACGAATTCCTTCCTGTTGTCTGATAGTAATTTCGTGTCATTTCTATGAATATTTTTAATTTTGAGGTTTGGTTTCTAAGGTTGAAATTTTACTTTGATTGCTGTTAAAATGTGGTCCAAAAGTATGGCAAGTCATCATCTCTACTATTTTCATGATTTCTCTAGGATTTTATTTGGTTATATCCACATGATGCATTTGGTATGAGCCTAAATGTATATTAGGTGAAGACCAGGTCTTTTTTCACCGCGGTAATATTCTGAAAACGGTTGACATTACTTCTAAGTCGAGTTGTCTGCAGAGATCAATGAGGCTTTCTCCATTCTTATTGGTGCGCTCGTGTGCAGGAAAGTTTCCTTCTGTTGCCTTATATTTCTCTTCTCTGCCGATTTGTGCGTTGAAGTCTGCTACGAGTAGTTTTTTGTGGTGCTTTAGTACTTTTTATGTCTTTTTTCTGGTGTTTATCAAAATCGTTCGACTTTTTCTGAATTTTTTCTGTTGCCGTTGTTGGTACGTGGATGTACGCTTATGATGTTATAGCCCTAGTTTGCTGATCTAAACGAGAGAAGTGTTATTCGCTCCGATGGGGATGTAAAATTTGTTATGGATACTGTTAGACTCCGTTTGACAATCAGATAGCTATGTAATCCATGCGTCTGTTAATGACTTTTCTTACGGATTTGCCCAGCGGACATATCTTCTTACGAACATTCTGCATATCCAGCAACTGCATAATTCAGAACAAGGTCCTGCAAAGCCAGCAGGCGCATAATCCAGAACAAGGTGGTATTTTACGTTGTGGGAGCGAGAAAAGACAGTTGGGATAGCCAAGTCGATCATGTGGTGTTGGTTGGTTGTTTTGGGGGAAGAGACCAAACAACGAGGTCATCGGTCTCGGAAGGAAGTCGGCCGTGCCCTTTGAAAGGAACCATCTCAGCATTTCCCTGGAGGATCATGTGGTGTCAAAGTATCATTTACTAACGAACTGGCGTTGAAAGCCATTGATAGGCAAGGTAATGCAAAATAAATGTTCACCCTTTTGTGACTCACAGATGTAGCGTAATGCGTGCGCAAGAAACAGCCGACACATCGAAAGACCGTGACGCCCACCAGTTATCAAAGGTGCTATTTTCAACTCAAACAGAAGGGGCCACAGTCAAATACGGGCTACCTCTCATGTACTCAATGGAAGTATGCGTGTTGTGTGCAAAATTCTTTGAAAGAGGAGAGAACATGCACATGCGGATAGCTCATTACTCGTGACATTGGAGATGCCAAGACATGTACAGGACCTATTTTTGAGAAAAGAATTCGCAAGGTGATAAAAACGTTTCGTTTCCACAAGAAGGTATAACCTGTTTTCATCCATTAAACATCTATTAAAGTTCGGAGGAGGTATCTTGTGTGGATGATATTTCATTAGATGGACAGGCATAAGAAAGTGAAGCAACTAACTCTGTAGCTCGACTTAAAGTCAACTAAAACTTAAAACGTGTAATTAAAAATCTACATTTTGCTGCATTGTCCCGTAAGTTGGCAGTACTGTTACCAGTGATGTAAGGAATTCCCTATTGGCGGCAGCATACTACAGACAAGTGAAAATCGGCCACAATACCAGTTTAAAAAAGCTGCACCGCTTGCAACATGCATCGCCTGAGGGTGACACGGCGATCGGTTGGTACCGTTGGGCCCTCAGAGGCCTGTTTGGATGGAGCTAATATATATGTGTAGCGTCAGTTCTGTCGGATATGTCTGGCACAATAATCGCACATATATGTGTTACACACATCAAAAAACGTTTTGCCTGATCCCAGTTCCCAGAACTCCGATGATAGTCACAGTCCCTTTGAATGTTCAGAGACGTCACTAAGCCTGCCTATTAGACGGAGGGGGTGTGACAACGGATCAGTTCCAGTCATTCCACCAGGAAGGAGGTACACGGCTCGTGTTGTCTGTAGTTCAACCATGCCTAGACGGTCAATACCGCGGTTCGTTCGCGTCCGCATTGTTACTTTGTGCCAGGAAGGACTCTCAACAAGGGAAGTGTCCAAATATCTCAGAGTGAACCAAAGCGATGTTGTTCGGACATGGAGGAGATACAAAGAGACAGGAACTGTCGATGGCATGCCTCGCTCAGGCCGCCCAAGGGCTACTACTGCAGTGGATGACTGCTACCTACGGACTATGGCTCTGAGGATCCCTGACAGCAACGGCACCATGTTGAATAATGCTTTTCGTGCAGCCACAGGACATCGTGTTACGACTCAAGCTGTGTGCAATAGGCTGCATTAAGCGCAACTTCACTCCCGACGTCCATGGTGAGGTCCATCTTTGCAACCACGACACCATGCAGCGCTGTACAGATGGGCCCAACAACATGCCGAATGGACCGCTCAGGACTGGCATCACGTTCTCTTCACCGATGAGTGTCACATATGCCTTCAACGAGACAATCGTCGGAGACATGCTTGGAGGTAAACCGGTCAGGCTGAACGCCTTAGACACACTGTCCAGAGAGTGCATCAAGATGGAGGTTCCCTGCTGTTTTAGGGTGGCATTAAGGGGGGGGGGCGGCGAGGGGGCGACGTACACCGCTGGTGGTCATGGAAGGCGCCATAACGGCTGTACGATACGTGAATGTCATCCTCCGACTTATAGTGCAACCATATCGGCAGCATATTGGCGAGGCATTCGTCTTCATGGATTCATGCCCCCATCGTGCACATCTTGTGAATGACTTTCTTCAGGATAACGACATCGCTCGACTAGAGTGGCCAGCATATTCTCCAGACATGAACGCTATCGAACATGCCTGGGATAGATTGAAAAGGACTGTTTGTGGACGACGTGACTCACCAACCACTCTGAGTGATCAACGCCGAATCGCCGTTGAAGAGTGGGTCAACCTGGACCAGCAGTGCCTTGATGACATTGTGGATAATATGCCACGACGAATACAGGCATGCATCACCGCAAGAGGACGTGCTACTGGGTATTAGAGGTACCGGTGTGTACAGCAATCTGGACCACCACCTCTGAAGGCCTCGCTGTATGGTGGTACAACACGCAATATGTGATTTTCATGAGCAATAAGTCGGCGGAAATGATGTTTATGTTGATCTCTGTTCCAATTTTCTGTACAGGTTCCTTAACTCTCAGAACCTAGGTGATGCAAAACGTTTTTTGATGTGTGTATGTCTATAGGAATGACTTGTCTCGATAACTTCAGTGCGGATGCGCAACAGCGTCCGTGCCTCTTTCGGGAATACAAGACTCGCTGCAAAGAAGTAAGTGAAAGGACAGTGGACGCTACTACTGTGTGTGGGTGCACGGACAGTGGACGCTACTAGCGTCTGACAACTTGAGAACTTGAGTCGGACGGGAAGCGTGTCTGGATGGCCGAGGCGGTTGAGGCAGCCGCTCGCATTATGCGAGGTCTGAGTCCCGGCCAGGCACAAATTTTCAGCTCTCACCGTCGAATTATTACGATGCCCGATGGCGACTGAAGTCGTCCTCTCCTTCGAAATTTAAAATAAATTTAAGACATAAGATTGTGAATTTTCAACATTAAATTTATTACGCAACTGGGAGAGGTTGGAGCAGCTGCGCTCAGTACAAACAGGACCTTCATGTCGCTACAACATTGCTAATGAACTTTGAGATTGCAGTAACAAGACGTGTGTGTAAACTAGGATACATTTAAAACTGCCTAGACGAAAACGCTATTAATGTTCAAATTTTTGCCGAATGTCTTTTCATCATCGAAAGAATCCGTTCATAAGAAACGAGACATTATCAGAGTTATATCTGGAATGTATGAGGTTAATTAGGCGCTCGTGGGTCCACCTGCTTAATGTCCCATTGTCGAACTTAAAGGACTACAATAAACGTCCGGAATTTTTCTGAAGGGAAGTTGTAATATACATATTACAGGTTTCTAAACGAAAGAGTTAGCTTTCATCCATTTGCGAATGGTAAACGTAGGCACAAGTAGTTTACAACAAATCAAAACTTCAGTGTACATAGTAAATTGCATCAGCCCAAAAACTGCACTAGTAAATTACCAAGCAATAGCCTCGTACTCAGCTTCTGGAATACTTTTAATAATGATATAGCACCTCACCATTTTATACAGGGTGTCCGAGAAGTCACCGTAAGCTAACTGACTTTGTACAGTTAAAGAAATAAACATTTGTTTGCTCTGAAACTGATGAAAAGCAATGTTTTCGATATGGTACTGTTTTGTTTCAGTATCGTACTGTTTCGTTAGTGAATCCATGGTTGAGGTAAGCGGACGCAGCTACACTCATGAGGAACGATTACTGGCGTGTATGTGGGTGCACGAACGTCTACAGACAGTGCAAACAATGACAGAGATAATGAGTAGGGTAAGATATCTCTTTGGCAATATCCATCTTCGTAATGTAATCGTGTTTGATTGCTTCAGGAAATGTTGAAGACAGGCCACGTGGTCGACATAAAAAAAAGTTAGAAGAAACATGTCCGCCATTGCTCAGTCAACTGAGCAATCTCCAGTTGTATCCATTCCCCAAAGAGCAGCTGACTTGACAATCCTGTGGTCAACAGTGAATGACTGCATTAAAAATTGTCCGAAAATCAGTAGATTTGCTCCGATTTTTGTGAATTAAGTATACAGCATGGAGCAGTTGAGTCGCAGCCTGGCGGTTTTGTTGACCCACTTTCGAAATACCATATCTAGTTGAAGAGTGTGCGATACAGTAATAACCTCGTGTGGCTCAGTGACCAGGTGCAAGTCTATTGGACGCCACTTCGGCGATTTTACGTGTCCTTAAAAATGGTTCAAATGGCTCTAAGCACTATGGGACTTGACATCTATGGTCATCAGTTCCCTAGAACTTAGAACTACTTAAACCTAACTAACCTAAGGACATCATACAACACCCAGTCATCACGAGGCAGAGAAAATACGTGTCCTTAATCTGCACCAGTTATCAACCGGAGAAAAGAGTACCTACAGTTTAACGTGTAATCTGAACCGCGTGTCGATCCCGGCGCTTTCTGAAATTGTTGAGAGGTGAAGGCTAGATTATAGGAAGAATGAAAATTTACGTGGTCCGACCGGGATTAGATACTGCGACAGTTCTGTTTCGAGGTACACGCTTTACCACTAGACCACCAGTCCCGACAGTGTGCGATTTATGTCTCATTTCACACACTAGGAATGTGGCTTTCAGATGTAAGAGAAAAACTCCATAATGTGCAACAGATGGAAAGGGATGCACCTCATGTTGGATAAGGGCCGTGATGTCATCGTGATACTTGATGGTACAAAAATTTTTCTAAGGGTATAACAATGTAAATTCTTATTTGAACACGTTGCAAATGTGGTTAATACCTCAACTCGAAGAAAAGTTAAGCATCGATCACGTATGGTTGAAGAAGGTCGGTGCTCCAGCACACTTTGCTATTCAGTTACGTAAGTTCCTCAATGAACAATTTCGATACAACTGTGACGGAAGTGGTTCAACAACACTGCCCATCTATTGAAACTGCCAGTATGAGTTTCTGGCTATACAAAGCCAGACAAGTCATTGTGGGCAATAATAAAATCTTACGTGGCTCAACATCGGTGCAAGACTAATGAAGAACTGTGCGGAAGTGTTGAGGATGCCCTTCGAGAAGTAAGTTCCAAAATTCTCCACAAGATCTCAAGAAGGACACGGAGACTCAAATCTCTGTGTAGGACACGATGGTGCATATACAGTTTCCATATAATTACTCCAATATTTGACGTAGGGTGTAGGGACTTCTCGGACACCCTGTACAACATCAGTGAGCTCTTCTACGAAATGATAATTTGTTTCGCGGATCATGAACAGCATGATTACAACCCTCATTTTTAGACAAGGACATATAACGAGTGTGTGAGCTCAAAAAAAGACGACCTTACGAAACATCGTCGTTGATGTCAACAGTGAAAACATGGGACATAAACTAATAATATTAGAGTTTCCAGAATGAGATTTTCACTCTGCAGCGGAGTGTGCGCTGATATGAAACTTCCTGGCAGATTAAAACTGTGTGCCCGACCGAGACTCGAACTCGGGACCTTTGCCTTTCGCGGGCAAGTGCTCTACCAACTGAGCTACCGAAGCACGACTCACGCCCGGTACTCACAGCTTTACTTCTGCCAGTACCTCGTCTCCTATTTTAGTTTCGTTCCTATTGGCATGACTTATGGTCTTCTTCACAACAGTAATATTTAGGCACATAATTACTGTCCATAAAACTCTAACTTTCCACATACGAGGAAGAAGTACTACGAACTTCGTTGAGTAAAAGATGGAATTTACCGAATTATTGAACTTAAAGCTTGTTAAAAGCATCGTGTCCACCATTTTCATTCTACATGAGTGTAACTGGACAAAGAAAGAACCTCTTGAGAGAATAATTGCCAAACAGCATCACGAACACAATTTTCAGTCTAAATGAATGTAACTACACAAAGAAAGAACCTGTTGAGAGAACGATTTTTGTTCTAAATGAACGTAAGTAGACAAACAAAGAATCTGTTGAGAGAATAATTGTCACTTTTGAGCATTTTTGCCTTCTTCATATCCAGAAGATGACAGTATTGCGATCGTGTTATTATTACATATGGACTCAGAGTCAAAGCCACTCGCGTAATACCAGGGAGTGGTTACTGCATGAGCAGCGATACCATTTTGAACGACGATAAATTTCAGTTTATTTTCCCCTCGACCAGTGAAGCCAGTTATTGCTCCCGGCACGTCTGTTAATCCATGCGAGCGTCTGCTCTTAAAACGAATGTGTTACATGTCTAAAGGCCAACAGCTACCAGTTCTGGAGCCTCTCACTTCAGTGCAAGGTCATTAATTTATTTGAAACGTAAAAAAGGGATGCAGGTTTCGTGAGAATTCGCTCGCTATTTTCCGAAACAGTAATAATGGGATCTTTATGCAAGTAAAATTGTTCCTTCTCTAGACTGTCGCACAGATGACAAAATGGTAGATATCGAAATAGACGACAGAGGGATAGAGAAACAATTAAAATCGCTCAAAAGTGGAAAGGCCTCTGGACCTGATGGGATACCAGTTCAATTTTACACAGAGTACGCGAAGGAACTTGCCCCCCTTCTTGCAGCGGTGTACCGTAGGTCTCTAGAAGAGCGTAGCGTTCCAAAGGATTGGAAAAGGGCACAGGTCAGCCCCGTTTTCAAGAAGGGACGTCGAGCAGATGTGCAGAACTATAGACCTATATCTCTAACGTCGATCAGTTGTAGAATTTTGGAACACGTATTGTGTTCGCGTATAATGACTTTTCTGGAGACTAGAAATCTACTCTGTAGGAATCAGCATGGGTTTCGAAAAAGACGGTCATGTGAAACCCAGCTCGCGCTATTCGTCCACGAGACTCAGAGGGCCATAGACACGGGTTCACAGGTAGATGCCGTGTTTCTTGACTTCCGCAAGGCGTTCGATACAGTTCCCCACAATCGTTTAATGAACAAAGTAAGAGCATATGGACTATCAGACCAATTGTGTGATTAGATTGAGGAGTTCCTAGATAACAGGACGCAGCATGTCATTCTCAATGAAGTCTTCCGAAGTAAGAGTGATTTCAGGTGTGCCGCAGGGGAGTGTCATAGGACCGTTGCTATTCACAATATACATAAATGACCTTGTGGATGACATCGGAAGTTCACTGAGGCTTTTTGCAGATGATGCTGTGGTGTATCGAGAGGTTGTAACAATGGAAAATTGTACTGAAATGCAGGAGGATCTGCAGCGAATTGACGCATGGTGCAGGGAATGGCAATTGAATCTCAATGTAGACAAGTGTAATGTGCTGCCAATACACAGAAAGATAGATCCTTAATCATTTAGCTACAAAATAGCAGGTCAGCAACTGGAAGCAGTTAATACCATAAATTATCTGGGAGTACGCATTAGGAGCGATTTAAAATGGAATGATCATATAATGCTGATCGTCGGTAAAGCAGATGCCAGACTGAGATTCATTGGAAGAATCCTAAGGAAATGCAATCCGAAACCAAAGGAAGTAGGTTACAGTACGCTTGTTCGCCCACTGCTTGAATACTGCTCAGCAGTGTGGGATCCGTACCAGATAGGGTTGATAGAAGATATAGAGAAGATCCAACGGAGAGCAGCGCGCTTCATTACAGGATCATCTAGTAATCGCGAAAGCGTTACGGAGATGATAGATAAACTCCAGTGGAAGACTCTGCAGGAGAGGCGCTCAGTAGCTCGGTACGGGCTTTTGTCAAAGTTTCGAGAACATACCTTCACCGAAGAGTCAAGCAGTATATTGCTCCCTCCTACATATATCTCGCGAAGAGGATAAAATCAGAGAGATTAGAGCCCACACAGAGGCATACCGACAATCCTTCTTTCCACGAACAATACGAGACTGGAATAGAAGGGAGAACCGATAGAGGTACTCAAGGTACCCTCCGCCACACACCGTCAGGTGGCTTGCGGAGTATGGATGTAGATGTAGATGTAAAATTCATCTGCTACGTGGTGTATTATATCTCAGTAGCCTATTGCAAGATCCATCCAATTTCAGATAGAGCGTCGGTAAATAGTAGTGAAAAATTGTTCCAAATCAATCTCCTCTGCGGTTACTTCATAGTTATCCTACCACGTCTCATCAAATACCCAGAGGATTTGGCACTGAAACTTATCAGGCAAAATGCTCAAACCTAACAATAATCATCAAACTATGTTATTTCTTCACCTAGTTACACTCATATGGAATGGGAACAGAAGACAAGACAGCGGCAGGACCTGTGGATGATGAAAACCTTTATGTTCAATTAGAAATCTGGACGAGAATTTAAACTCGACTTCTCTATTCAGATTCCCGTCCAGCTTTCTGTGATTTCCGAAGTAAAATGAACCGAAAGCAGAAAGTTCACTTGCTGGTTTTCTTCCCATTGCGTGTCCAAACCAAGCTTGTGTTCCGCTCTAATGATCTTAACGTCGACGGGACACTAAAGGAAAACATACCTGAAATCCCTGAGCTAGCAGGACAGAGCGGATGAGGTTACATTTGTGGAAAGGGGCCAAAATAAGTTACTGTCAGTTACACTCAACATATAAACTTTATATGTTAAAACACACAATCACACAAGCAAAAATCACAAACTCTCAATGTTTTACCGAAAGATCTCCTTTGATTTAATTTAAAATCGGCTAAAGGCCGCTTATCAACAAAACAATTTAACGGCTTAAGGCCTAGGAAGAAGAGCTTTCAATTTGAAAAGGCTGAAGGCCTTATCTTAAACTATTTCGTGCAAAATTCGGCTGAAGGCCTCATACTAAAGAGTAACAATCTTAGGATATAAGGCCAAGACAAGGATTTTGAATTTTTAGTTTAAGAAAGATTAAAACTCGGCTGAAGGCCACACACCATGCAGAAAACAATTTTACTGCTTAAGGCCTAAAGGGAAGAGCTTCTAAATTTCAACTAAAATAGTCTAAAAGCTTTATCCTAAAATGTTTCGAATAAAACTCGGCTGAAGGCCATATACGAAACCCAAACAATGTCACGACTTAAAGCCCTGACAAAGAAATTTCCAATTTTTAATTTAAGCTGGAAAACTCGGCTGAAGGCCACATAAAAACTAGAAAATATTTCTTACGGCTTAAGGCCTGACAAAATTCTTCATCTTTTGATTTGAAAAGGCTTAAAACTCGGCTGAAGGCCACATTCCAACTTGAAACAAATTTATGGCTTAAGGCCTAGGCAAAAGCAATTTTCAATTTTAATTTTGAAAGGCTGAAACTCGGCTGAAGGCCAAAAATCAAATAAGAAACAGTTTTTTTTATGGCTTAAGGCCTAAGAAGAAAAGCCTTGCAATTTTAATAAGCTAAAACTCAGCTGAAGGCCACACAGAGTACTTAAGACTAAAAAGTAAATCACTATGTAAAACAAAAGGAGCGGCGCTCAGAAGGTTCCAAGGGTCTGCCAGGGAAGGTAACACTAACGCACGTTTAGGTGCGACAGGCAGCCAGACCGACAACCTCTTAATCGGAAGGCAACCCAGCCGAAAGCCAGCCGACAAACCAACCAACAATATCAAAATGGTTCAAATGGCTCTGAGCACTA
Organism: Schistocerca serialis cubense; assembly: GCF_023864345.2. Lineage (NCBI taxonomy): Eukaryota > Metazoa > Arthropoda > Insecta > Orthoptera > Acrididae > Schistocerca > Schistocerca serialis. The sequence goes on from NC_064638.1 coordinate 711,491,059, forward strand.
TGGGACTTAACATCTATGGTCATCAGTCCCCTAGAACTTAGAACTACTTAAACCTAACTAACCTAAGGACAGCACACAACACCCAGCCATCACGAGGCAGAGAAAATCCCTGACCCCGCCGGGAATCGAACCCGGGAACCCGGGCGTGGGAAACGAGAACGCAACCGCACGACCACGAGATGCGGGCCAACCAACAATATCAGTTCTGCTCCACCCGACCAGCAAAACGACAACAAGATGTCAATAGAACAACGTTCTGGATACTGGTGCTCAATCCAGCCAAGTCAGAATAAACGCCCGAAACTACCAATAACACCTCAGCTGTCGAACTACACGCCGTGCTGGACAGCATCAACACGACGTGGAAAATACACTGCTGAAAACCACATCAACGGCCACAAGACAGAAGATACCGCTGGTATACTCCATAAATGAAGGAAAGAACTAAACTGAGTTAAACACCACACAGGAAGACGGGTGCAATTCTAGCTGACTTCAATGCACACACGTTGTTGCTTGCGGGAATCTCCCAGAAAGCGACGACCAGAATCAAACGAAGAGATGTGATAGCAATTGAGGTTTGATAGTTGGTTAAGTGAGCACTCAACTTTAGTGTCCAGGATCGGTGGGTGACGAACTTCGTAACCCTCACAAGAAGCGCCTCACAACTCCAACCGCGCGTGCACGCCGCCAGCGGCTCCGGACTGGCTATGCGCCACGGAGACTTCCTCGCTGCTCTGCCCCAACCGACCGACTGCTACACACAGCACACTCGGAAAATGTATCCGCCACACCAAAGATAGTGCAGCAGTACTAGTATCGATAGACGCTGCTGCTGCCACTCACGGAGAGAAGACAGCAACGTTCTGGCAGTAACCGAAGAAGAAATAAAACACCACTGGACTGCAACCAATGATAAAAAAAAACAAGGCATGACGCAAGCCAGTCACAGCTCAATACCTTCCTTGAACTTCAATTCCTATTGAGCAAATTACGATGCCGTCTTCTAATAATGAGCTTTCCACTACCTCAATGATAATGATAACGGAAGTTATCATACGAAGTACCTACGTGTTTACGATGAGTTGTTGGTATTCCGTTATGTTTTATAAGATCGGAATCAACAAAACTATGAACATAACTGACATGTGAGGTCTTTGTGTGTCGCTCAGTCCGGGAATAAATATGAATTCGTGAATACGCCATCACAACACTCATCAGTGATCACGTAACGATGCTCTACAAACAGATTTTGTAGCGCAGAAAGATGTTCGCCACCTTCTCAACGACGAAAGTTTTTTCATTTTCGTTGATGGACTTACGACACCGTCTATCTTACTTAGTTTTTGAGTCGATCAGTTGCACCGTTCTTTGGTCTCCAATCACGTACCGACTTACGAGATATCGTGTGTGTGTGTGTGTGTGTGTGTGTGTGTGTGTGTATTAAAGAGAGAGAGTTTTTTCCGATAGACCAACGTCAGTTGCCATGTATAAATTGTCGACACTATTTTTCATAACCTGACAACAATAGAATCACTTCATCCTCTTTGGATTTCTAGAGGACCTTAAGGTACTGTACATGCTGTCATTTTACATGTGACTAGTGTCAGGGATTGCCATTACAGGGGACTTATACTTTCATACACTTGTGATGTACGGTTCTTCCCAGACCAGTCCATTACCCATCAAATGTTTGTGTGAGATGTCGGATATTCCACAGAAAATAGACTGGTGCTCCATGATGGTGGAATGGTACCTCCTCTGACAGGACAGGCAAATCATTTGATAGGAACTAAAGATACCTTAAACCAGTCAACCTATTTGGTAGTATGTAAGATTATACAAGTCTATCACCAATAATTTGTGTCCGCCCATTTCAACTCCAATTTTCCCGTATGGAATAAAAGAAGTCCACGATGATAGTAAGTACGGCTTTAAAAATCATTTAGTTTGAAACGAAAAACAAACGACGTGACACTGGGTGTCACATGAAAGACGTAATTAGAAGTGTTTGTTTGGACTGACTGCAGCTACACATTGCAAGGACGAAATTGCAAATATCTGCCGAAACACTAGAGAAAATGCACCTGACGACTCTTAGGATGGATGCCCGGTATATACAGGGTGTCCCAGGAATGGTGCGTCAGATTTCAAGAGGTTTTAGAGGGTCTCTTGAGGAACAAATCGAGGACAGGAACGCGAGTGCAGAAACGTCATAGTCGAAGTTATAGGCACCAGCGCCGGCCACTTGCTCACCGCTTCGGCAGCAAATGTGATTTTACACGATGACGAGCCATAGGCGGAACGTCTCGCAAGCCGGCAGTGGAGAACGTGGAGCAAGCTGCTGCGTAGACGGACCTTGTCTCCTGTGAATGCGATGCTCTGTTACCTTGGTGGATGACATCCTCAGTCACAGGTTTCCATCTGCAGTTCACTTTTTTCCTCTGTACCGAAAAGCGTTGGAGACTTTAGGCGGGCTAAGAAGAGTAATAAAGTGCTGATGCAAAGCCGTGTCCCCACCTGCAGTCCGTCAGCGTACAAAGTCGCGTTTGCTGCCGAAGCGGTGGCCTAATGGCAGAAGCCGGCGCTTATGACTTCGACGCCCCGTAGCGTCGTTGGATGTCGTTTCCGGACACGGCTTCCTGTGCTCAATTTGTACGTCATGACACCCTCTACAACCCGTCCAACTTCACCTCAGCAACATTTCTGGAACAATGAATAAAAACATCTCGACCGCAAATAATCTTTATTTTGTGGTAATCGGTTTCGGTCAGTTTTTGACCCTCTTCAGACCTCATACCAAGATAGTAGATGGTGGCGATGAATGGAGCAGGTGTGGTGCCTCCACGAACGCCAACAGCTGATGACGTCCGTGGAAGCGTAACGCCTGCTCCGTTTACCGCCACCGCCTACCATCTTAGTGTGAGTTCTGAAGATGGTCAAAAACTGACCGAAAGCTGTTATCACAAAATAAAGGTGTTTTGTGGCCGAGACAGTTTTTATTCATTTGAAATCACTGGGTTCTCCACTAGAAATGTTCTCAATAATGCAAAAAAAGTCGCAACACCTAGTAGGAGTCCTGATACACAAATGAAAGTCGGAAGAGGTGTTCCTATACCTGAAAGATGATTATTCAAATCACGCACCAGTCGCATATGAGTGGCACTGGTAGCGGAAAAAATGTGGAAACTCAACGAGAAATAAATGCTTGAACATAGCTGCAGATGATAGTCAAGCCTGCAGCTTGCACTGTTGTCTTTGACCAAGAATGGGACATGTAAGATGTCCTCAGTATGTATCAAGTGCCAGTCTTGATCAAAATATTCTGTGTAGTTATGAGGTCATTTTGTCGGAGCTAAGTGAATTCGAACCTGGGGAAAGTGTTGGTGCTAATACGGTGGGTCCTTTCGTAACCAAGGCAGCCGAAAAGTTTCGTATTTCAAGAGACACCTCATCAAATATTTATATCGCAAACTAGGAATGCAGAAAAACATCATCCGCTAAGTGACGATGCGGACCTAAGTGTGTCCTGTGTGATCGTGACGGTCGGTCATTGAAGAGGATTGTGATAAAAAACAGTAGGATGACAGCTACAGCAGTCACCACATAAGTAAATGTAGAACTCGCGAACCCTCTCAACACCAAAACGACACGAAGGGATCACCAGAAGCAGTATATCATATCAGAGATACAGAAGTCTGTAACAGGAAACGTGGTACCAGAGACATAAAAGCTGGACTATGGAGCAATGGAAGAATGTCAATTGGTCGGAGATAGCGGATGTTCGGTGATGATTTGGGCAGCCATACTTGATTACTTTGCATTACGACTATGTGACCATTCTGGCCACTCAGGCCCATGACATCGTGAGATGATGTTTGTTCCCCAAGGGTGATGCTGTGTTTCAAGAGAAAAGGTACTTGTTCACACAGATCGCATCGCCAAAGACTGGTTTTGTGAGCACGTGGATGAAGGAAGATCTCAGTATTATTGAGCGTTAGCGGTCTCCTTTGTACAGAAGAGTACGAGGTCGCTAACCACTTCCATCATCGTTACTTGAACCTGCCTTTATTTTGCAGGAAGGATGGTGTAAGATGTCCGCCCCCGGTAACTGAGTGATCAGCGCGACAGACTGTCAATCCTAAGTGCCCGCATTCGATTCCCGGCTGGGTCGGAGATTTTCTCCGCTCAGGGATTGGGTGTTGTGTTGTCCTAATCATCATCATTTCATTCCCATCAACGCGCAAGTCGCCGGAGTGACGTCAAATCGAAAGACTTGCACCAGGCTTGCTGTCTACCCGAAGGGAGGCCCTCGTCACACGCCATTATTATGGTGTAAGATGCTCTTGAAAACCATACAAGACCCGCATTTATCCACTTAGAGACCACTGGAAACTGTTTTAAATGCCAACGATTTTCCTAGAGCTTATTAGGTTTGGTAATGTATTGTGTTTTTGGTATTTCCACATTTTTGTCCAACCAGTGTATGTATGTCTGTATGGGGCGATACAGTATTGCATGACGTGCCTGTAACTGAATTACACCTATGACTACCATTTCCGCAATAGCCATGAGGAACACTACTCTCCTAACTTTCAGTACCGTAGTGAACTCTCAAGTTCGGCTCCACTTCCAAAGACTGCAGACGAGAACGAGACCGGGCCCTGGGCTTTGCGAGAAGTTTCGAGGCGTGGAAGATGCGGCGAAACCAAATTCCACCTGCCATGTATTGCGTCACCGTGGCCCGACCTGCCCGTTAGCGATGTCCAGCGGGGACTGGAAGAGGTGAAGGGCGCTGCGTCACTATATAACAGCTGCTGACACCAGCCGTCTGACCAACTCATCCAGCTGACATGGCTCACCAAGTGAGGTGACGGGGTGCAAAGGTTTTGACTGTACATGCAGACATAAGGTGTCACAGAGCGAAGGGAAGGAAAATGAGGAAGGTTAGGGTCTAATGTCTGAAGTTCAGTCGACGAAGATATTATCAGAAACATAGCTAAAACTAGAATTAGAGAAACTGAACAAGGTAGCTTGGTGATAAGTTACTGGACTCGCATTTGGGAGGAGAGAGGTTTAAACCCCATAGAGATTTAGATTTGGGTTTCCTGTCGTTTCCTTAAATCGCTTATGGAAAATGCCAGGATGGTTGCTTTGCTCAGAACACCGCCTATTCCATTCCCCATGCTTCCTCAGTCTACCGTATTCGCTCTGTCTCTGGTGACGCTGTCGTCAGTGACGCAAATAACTCTAAATGTTTCCTTCCTTCCTTCTAAGTGGACACTACTATGGATGCAAATTGGTCCTGTCCCTGTCGAAGGAACTATCGCACCATTTGATTTAATTTATTTAGAGCAACCACATAAAATGGAAATTTGAGTGGATAGATGGGGCTTTAAATTCCGTTCCTCGATAATATAGATATGTCCACAGCCAGAACCAAAGCACTATGGCGCTCTGGACTCTCATGGAACGACGTACAAGGTTAAACTGGCTCTTCCACTCTCCTCGGATCAAAACTATCCAGAAAGGCTCTAGGCTGATGAAACGCTTCCTGTGGAAACGTGGGAGAGGTCTTACGAACGCAAAATTGAGAAGCAGTATGCCAGGTGTGCATAGATGCCTATGGGTGTTCAGCGTCTGTTTTAGATGTTAGTGAGTCTGCTGCACTTACTTGTTCATTAGGTGCTATCTATGAGTTACTTTCCCCATCTCCTAAAAAAGCGGTTAAAACGCGATTTTAGAAAATAAGCTTCGACTGATCTAAATGAAATGGCGGAAAAAAGGTCGCAGCACCAAGAAGTGACTGTGCCACATAAACGAAAACTGGTAGGCGTGTTTCTATATTTGAAAAGTGATGTCTATTCAAATTTCGCACCAGTCGCACAAGCGTGGTACTAATAGTGCCACTATGAGGATACAGACCAGGTTTGCTTTTAATGAGCCTTAGTTACCTCTGGGAGCGGGCATCTTGGGGTTGATATTAGTCAAAAACGCCTTTAAGGCGACCGAGAGAGAATTATCGACACCTCACTGAATTTGAAAAACGTCGAGTAATAAGCCTAAGAGAAACTGGAAGTTTCTTCTGCGATAACGATACTGCAGAAAGACTTAGCAGGAATGTAGGCACTGTACGTGATTACTGGCTGCGGTGATCGCGAGAATGTACAATAGTAAGAAGACGCGCTCCGGACGGCCACATGGCACCACAGGAAGGGAAGACAATCTTGTTCAGCCTTTGGCTCTTGCGAAACGTACTGCATCTGCAGAAACAATTTGAGCAGCAGTTGGCACCACAGTGACACAACGAATTGCTACAAATCAGTTTCTTAAAGGACAGCTCCGAGCCAGAAGCCCTGTAGCGTGCATCCGCTGACTACAAACCACCGCTATTTGCGACTTCAGCGGTGTCAAGTGAGAGCTCTTTGGAGGGCCGGATAGAGGGCTGTTGTGTTTTCTGATGGAATCTGGTTCAGCTTCGGTGTCAGTGATGGCCGTGTGTTGGTAAGAAGGAGGCCAGTTAATGGCCTGCAACCAACCAGTCTGACTGCTAGACACACTGACACACTAGACCTACACCTGGAGGTATGGTATGTAACGTGATTTCGTATGACGGCGGGAAGGCTCTGGTGGTTATCCCACACACCCTGACTGTATATCAGTACGTCAGTTTGTTGTTTCTGCCATTCGTGAACACCATTCCAGGGGGTGTTTTCTAATAGGATAACGCTTGCCCACATACTGCTGTAATAACCGAACATGTTCTTCAGAGTGTCGAAATATTGCCGTGGCCTGCTCGATCACCAGATCTGTCTCTAATCGAGCACATATGGTACATCATCGGATGACGATTCCAATGTCATCCAGAACCAGCATTAACCGGCCCAGTCATGGCTAAATGCAGGTGGCCGGAACTCCACACCACAAACTGACATCTGGCACCTGTACAACATAATGAGTACACTTTTGCATGCTTGTATTCAACATTATTGCGGTTACACCGGTTATTGCTATACCGGCATTCCACAGTTGCAATGTCTTACCTTGCGCTTACACTAACCTGTGGTCTTGTAATATTAATCAGTTAAATACGTTACCTAGACAACTGTAGACCTGAAATTTCATTAGTCTGCATTAACTTTTTCTTGGTGTTTCGATACATTCAAGATTACTTTACACTGAAAAAATTCTTGCTAAAGTAGAAAATAATATTACAGATATCACTACTGAGTCTAACGTTCGGTGCAGTGAAATAAACATTCTCCTAGGTAGCACCCTTCCTGACCTCTAATAGACTACAACTTACGTTGAGAAGATTACTATCGGATACATACATGATATTACTGAATGTTGTAAACCTCTACATTACCGAGAATATAATGTATTTCACCCAGCTGACATGAGAGATGTCTCCTGCGCTCAATTGGTTCATGCTGTCTTGTATTTCCCAGTTTTGTAACTCGCCTTCAAATCAGATATTGATGTGTAATGTCAGAAATCTCGGGAGTACTTCTCCACTTCCTTCATTGACACATGTTACTGACGACAAGAAGGAAATGGTTCTGGTTCGCTCCTAGGATATGAAGTGTCTTACGTCTGTCTCTTCTCCACGACTGTAACCGGTGTTATACAGTGCAGTTTCATGTTTGTAATATGTGATTAGGACAGAGAAGAGAAAGCAAAATCTGGGGCTAGCTCATAGCCCACTCATCTTGAACAGCAGAGGGGCCACCAAACAAAACCGCTATACAATACCCACCAAACTATCAACAGCGTCACATGAGCTCACCATATCAGACAATGCAGAGAAGTGTGGTATTTAAACCGCATCATCTGCGCAAAGTATGGAGATCAAGAATTTAAATAAACCATTTGAGCTCTCCTTCTTGACCAAATACTAATGAAGGAAAGTTTTACTCGGCCAGGATTACCGTGGGTCACCTACTATTTCGCGCGTGTCTGTTACAACTTCCAGATACTGCGACTTCTAAATTCACTCATTCTTGCAGTGATGTCTTGCACATTTGAAGGTAATACTTTCTCCTCTCCGTTTCAACCCCTTTTATTTTCAGTAGAACCTCTTCGACAAATCGAAGCTCGTCAGCACTTGCATACAAAGGACATAGTAGAATTCATAACTCCATGAACGTGGAATGAAGTATAAATTCCAGCAGTAAGATAACTCTTATTGTCTGTGCAAGTCCATAAAATATCGTGTAAAAATGTGGCTCTGATCTATATTTATTAAGAACCAGCTATGATCATCGATACAGGATAATTCTGTCGATTTCCAATAGGTTATAGCGAGATAAAACGGTCCACTTACATTAATAAATGAATTAGCATGAAGCTTAGAAATTGACGGTTTTGAGGCGCAGAATAGATTAGGAAGAAACACCTTGTACATTTACATGGATGTGAGTATGAAAAACATTGATGTCGAGGGCTGTTTCTTCCTTGAGGATGGCACGTAATTAATCACAGCCTCAAATTCAAAAAGTGGTAGCCAGGGAAAAATGGCTTGCTTTTAAAAGTGGTTGCATGAGTAGGACTGAAGATATAATGTGTTCATTAATTTTAATACTAATCATGTATACATATCCTGTAAACTGAATCGTTCAAATAGTCAACGAAACATGTAAGTAACTAAATTCCAGTGACAGGTCACGAGCTACTCATTTTCATGTGGTACAAAATTCAGCAGTTTGACCGTGTCTGAATTTTTTTTATAGACATTAAAGATGCCCTATCTGTGGCGTTGCAGGTACTGTTGTGCTCATGCGCGCTGCTGGGCGCGGCCAGTGCGGGCTACCTGGGCTCTCCTACCGTCTCCTACTCGGCGGCTCCCGCCCTGCGAGGCGGCCTTCCTTACAACGCCTGACTCGATTTCACAGGTAACGTGCGCTCAAGCTCAGCATATTTTGCTACAAGGAAGAGAGAGCGTTTGGGTTTAACGGCCCTTCAACGCTGTGATGTCGTTACAGAGCACAGGTTCAGATTGGGAATGGATAGGGGAGGAAGTCGACCATACCCTTCCAGTTCAACCACGTGAGATTTGCCTTAATCGATTGGCTGGACAGGAATTTGAAATACCACTCTCCTGAATACGGATCCAATGTTGAGCCATTGTTTTACTATTCTCGAACAATTTTTCTATACCTGAATAGTAAGGTGCGTGATCTTAGGCAATATGTCGAGCTGCAAGTCTTTCTCACTTTTGTTGTCAATTTCATCAATGCTACATATGCATAATAAAAATCTATTATGATAGTCAACAGCTTGACGTTGTTTCCAATTGCTTATAACTGGAACTAGATTTTTACCTAGCGCAAACCTTGTGCTCAAAAAATGGTGCAAATGGCTCTGAGCACCATGAGACTTAACATCTGAGGTCATCAGTCCCCTAGACTTAGAACTACTTCAACCTAACTAACCTGAGGACATCACACACATCCATGCCCGAGGCAGGATTCGAACCTGTGGCTGTAGCAGCAGCGCGATTCCGGAATGAAGCGCCTAGAACCGCTTGGCCACCACGGCCGGCAACCGTCTGCTAATAATATTTTATTTTTGTATAGGCATCAGTCTGTCAGCTCAACTCCATTACACTGCACCCCAAAGTCTTGTTGTTGTAGGCAGTCTCCTCCTCTGCTCATACTTATGACAGTAATTTCCTCTGATAACGCATGGTAAACATCCAATTTTTGCTTCCGAATAGGGTACATACCAAATCATTCACGTCAGAATTGCTGAGGAAGTGCTGCCGCTGACAGTGCACAGTTGCTTTTGACAGTGCACTGCAAAAAATTCTGTTGTCAAGCATGAGGCCAAGTCAGAAAGTAAAGGCAATTTCTCGTAAAAGAACTTTTTACTGGGAAAACAACATTGCGAATAACACCTACCGCAGCCTCTATGCACTTGATTCCTCTCTTAACAAGCTTCTTTGTTCTGTCTTGGATGTGTTTGGTTTGTGCCGTCATGCACTCTTGCATCATCCCTACGTCCTAGTCATCCACCGAAAATTTCGATTCGGGCAGGAGCTCCTTCATCAGCCAAATAGAACTGTGTGGAGAGCGCTCCAGCAGATCAAAGCCAATATCTTTCATGCAATGGTTTTTCCATCTGTATGAGGCTGACATCATCCTACAGCAAAATTACATCTTTTCAAAACGACCCTCTCCTCTTCGTATCGATTTCGGGTTTCAGATCTCGCAGTAGCTCACGAGAGCTGTCACTATTCACTGCTTGACATTTCTAACCTCACTGAATCAGCAATGGACCACTCATATTCCAAAACACAATCATCAAAAACTATCCTGCATTAGCTGGGCTTTTGAACTATTTGCTCTAGGTGAAAGTGAATATTTCCACACCATGCTCCGCCACTTACTCGGCTGTTGTTAGTGACGGAACCGTTTGTCATCAACGGTTACGTTGCAACTTAGATATTCTTCTCCTTCTTCTGAAATGTATTTCGACCATTTCGAAACACCTGTCCACCATGTGATATGGCAACTGACGAGATGAAATTCTGCGATAGTGAAAAACGATGGACGACTGCAAATGCTGAACAATGGCTAACGTTCAACTCACATGTAATAAGATGAATTCTGGTATGACAATCGTCACAAATCCTTCGTTCAGCTTTCTTGACATTCCTGTCTGTATCATTCCGCACTTCTTTCATTGCTTTAACAGATTGTAAAATATAATAATGATTTCAAAATGATTTAGATAATGTAAATATTTTGTTACTTACATGTATTTTGTGTTTCCGACAGTTACAAATGCAAGCTCGTTCCTCAGTTTGTGTCCGTTCGGCGATTGCAACAGAACAAGAGGCAACTATAACATTCTCCATTTCTTTCGCGACAAAAGAAAATGATTAGGCAGCAGAATATATTTTGCTTAAGTGAGCAGCTGATCCATAGCACAAGAGACGTGGAGAAAAAAGAGAATATTGCTACATTACAATCACAAAACTTAAGAGCTTGCACTATTTTCAGCTGGCGGAAGTGTACTGCTACACTGTTTTCAAAGTGGGCGGCCTACCTGTCAAAACGGATATGCCTTACAGACAGATACACATCTTGGATCAAATAACTTTGGATATTGGGCGTCATCATCGTAACCATTAAAACAACGAACTGACGGCGTTTCTATCGACTTGTCGCGGTCTCTTCAAGGCGGTTCATTGCTGTTTACTGATGAATGTCTTCCTTTATATACTGTCATTTTCGGTTGTCTGGCGTCTACCGACGTCACATACCTGAGATGCCACTGTGCAATTTGAAGAGGCTGTTATGGATGGGGAGGCTGTACAGTACGGTCGTAGAAGATGTGGAAGCCTACGACCTTAGATACACATCTGCTTTTAAATGAACTTATACACTAGTAAATTTTTCGTTGATTACGACAGCTGTCTCCATACTGCAGTTGCTTTCTGTGAATAATTTTTGACAGCTTTAGTCCCTTCAGTAAAGAAAACTAATCACGCCCCTGATTCCTTCCTCGGTGCTCATAATGAAATGCTCTGAAATCATTACGAATTGAAATATTCATTAAGCCAACACAGCTACAGTACTAGAACAACAGTGTGGTTAGGGTATATCATTGTTGACTACATGGAATATACCCATGAAGCGGTAAAATATGGCCTGTACTTATTGACTTACTATTAACAGAAAGCAACAAGGTGCAAAATGACAATGAAGCACACATCAATGAATCCCTCGTCTGCCAAATAGGTCCAGCAGGTAGCATCACAGCAGCAGCGGCGGCCAGACTGCCTGCTGGCGGCCTATCAGCCACTCTCCTCGGTGGGGCCCTAGCAAGCACCTACCCCGGCGTCGGTGGTGGCTACCCTAGCCAGGCCACCGGCTACTCTAGCGTCGCCCCCGGTTACGCCGGCCTGGGCCGCCTGGGTGCGTCCTCCGCCGAGGCCGTCGACGCCTACTACGACCCCAACCCGCAGTACAGCTTCAGCTACAGCGTCAGCGACGCCCTGACCGGCGACGCCAAGCAGCAGCAGGAGAGCCGCAGCGGCGACGTGGTGGAGGGCAGCTACAGCCTGGTAGAGCCCGACGGCAGCGTCCGCACCGTGCTGTACACTGCCGCCCCTGAAGCCGGTTTTAACGCTGTCGTCTCCAAGGACGGAGTCCCCGCCGGGCCTTCTTCTCTCGGAGCAGCTGTCGCCCCTGCCGCTGCTGCCTCTAGAGCTACTCTTCCAGGTTTGTAATAGCGAAGCTTGCACTAGGATACGCACAGTCTTTTATAATGCACTACTGGCCATTAAAATTGCTACACCACGAAGATGATGTGCTACAGACGCGAAATTTAACCGACAGGAAGAAGATGCTGTGATATGCAAATGATTAGCTTTTCAGAGCATTCACACAAGGTTGGCTCCGGTGGCGACACATACAAGTTGCTGACATGAGGAAAGTTTCCAACCGATTTCTCATACACAAACAGCAGTTGACCGGCCTTGCCTGGTGAAGCGTTGTTGTGATGCCTCGCTTAAGGAGGAGAAATGCGTACCATCACGTTTCCGACTTTGATAAAGGTCGGATTGTAGCCTATTGCGATTGCGGTTTATCGTATCGCGACATTTCTGCTCGAGTTGGTCGAGAACCAATTACTGTTAGCAGAATATGGAATCGGTGGGTTCAGGAGGGTAATAAGGAACGCCGTGCTGGATCCCAACGGCCTCGTATCACTAGCAGTCGAGATGACAGGCATCTCATCCGCATGCCTGTAACGGATCGTGCAGCCACGTCTCGATCCCTGAGTCAACAGATGGGGACGTTTGGAAGACAACTACCATCTCCACGAATAGTTCGACGACGTTTGCAGCAGCATGGACTATCAGCTCGGAGACAATGGTTGCAGTTACCCTTGATGCTGCAGCACAGACAGGAAGGCCTGCGATGGTGTACTCAACGACGAACCTGGGTGCACGAATGGCAAAACGTCATTTTTGCGGATGAATGCAGGTTCTGTTTACAGCATCATGATGGTCGCATCCGTGTTTGGCGATATCGCGGTGAACGCACATTGGAAGCGTGTATTCGTCATCGCCATACCGGCGTATCACCTGGCATGATGGTATGGGGTGCCACTGGTTACACGTCTCGGTCACTTCTTGTTCTCATTGACGGCACTTTGGACAGTAGACATTACATTTCAGATGTGCTACGACCCGTGGCTCTACCTTCATTCGATCCTTGCGAAACCCTACATTTCAGCAGGAAAATGCCCGACCGCATGTTGCAGATCCTGTACGGGCCTCTCTGGATACAGAAAATGTTCGACTGCTGCCCTGGCTAGCACATTCTCCAGATCTCTCATTGAAAACGTCTGGTCAATGGTGGCCGAGCAACTGGCTCGTCACAATACGCCAGCCACTACTCTTGATGAACTGTAGCATCGTGTTGAAGCTGCATGGGTAGGTGTACCTGTACACGCCATCCAAGCTCTGTTTGACTCAATGCCCAGTCGTATCAAGGCCGTTATTACGGCCAGAGGTGATTGTTCTGGGTACTGATATCTCAGGATCTATGCACCCAAATTGCGTGAAAATGTAATCACATGTCAGTTCTAGTATAATATATTTGTCAAATGAATAGGCGTTTATCATCTTCATTTGTTCGTGGTGTAGCAATTTTAATGGCCAGTAGTGTAATAGAAACATGCTCAAATTTTAAAAAAAAACTTTTACAGCAATGGAGTGCAGCTATATGCGTTACTACAATGCCATATAACCTTTGTGATTATGGATCTTATGAGGCAGTTTTTGCTAAAATTACGAAACGAGAGAAAGCAAGAGTCCACCCTATTGACCAAGCTAAATGGCTTATTGATTAAAGAAAAAATAGGTGCGCGACTCATGGGTTGTTTATACACCCAACTCACAGTGTTCTAACTTATCAACTATGATAGAGGAGCTAGTGAGTTGCAGTTCTTCTAGTTGGACGTCCTTAAGAGATTCTATGGTTGGAATAGAACGACTGCCAGATCTGCTGTTGTACAACGTGGCAGTCCTCACAGACACACACTGAGGTGACAAGTCACGGGATAACTCCTGATATCGTGTCGGATCTCGTTTTCGCCGGCCTACTGGAGCACCACGACATGGCATGTACCCAATAATGCGAATCATGTGTACAGATCCTGTAATCTGACTCGTTCCATATCGTTCCGATAAAAGAATCGTTTAAATGATCTATGGATCATGTACCTAACTAAATTCCAGTAGTAGTTCAATAGCTGCTTATTTTCATACAATACTGGAAGTCTCCTGCAGAAAAAGTGAGCCATGCTGCCTCTACAGCCGTCCATAACTCCGAAAATCTACAGCATTGTCTACACGAACTGACCTCTCGAGCCGGCCTGTGTGGCTTAGCGGTTCTAGGCGCTTCAGCCTGGAACCGCGCGACCGCTACGGTCGCAGGTTCGGATCCTGCCTCGGGCTTGGATGTGTCTGATGTCCTTAGGTTAGTTAGGTTTAAGTAGTTCTGAGTTCTATGGAACTGATGACCTCAGATGTTAAGTCCCATAGTGCTCAGAGCCATCTGAACCATTTTTTTGACCTCTCGATTATGTCCCGTAAATGTTCGAGGGATTCGTGTTGGGCCGTCTCGGTAGCCAAATCATTCGCTCGGTTTGTCTAGAATGTTCTTCAAACCAGTCTTGAACAATTGTGGCCTGGTGACATGATGCACTGTCGTCCATAAATAATCCATCGTTGTTTGGAAATATGAAGTCCATAAGTGGCTGCAAATGGTCTCCGAGTAGCTGAACATAGCCATTTCCAGTCAATTATCAGTTCAGTAAGACCAGAGGACCGGGTCCATTCCATGTAAACAGAGCCCACATTATTATGGAGGCACCACGAGTATGCACAATGCCTTGTTGACAACGTGGGTCCATGGCTTCGTCACATTCGAACCTTAACGTCAGCTCTTACCAACTGAAATTGGAACTCATCTGACCAAGCCACATTTTCCAGTCGTCTATGATCCAACCGATATGGTCACGCGTCCAGAAGGGGCATTGCAAGCGATGTGTTGCTGTTAGCAGAGGCACTTACGTCGGTCCTCCGCTATCATAGCCCATTAGCACCAAATTTCGCCGCACTCTCCTAACGAAAACGTTCGTGTTACGTCCCACATTTATTTTTGCGGTTATTTCAGGCAATGTTGCTTGTCTCTTTGCACTGACAAATGTGTGCAAACGCCGCTGCTCACGGTCATTGTCCATTGTAAGAGTTAATGCATGAAATTTGGTATTCTCAGCACACTGTCGACACTGTGGACCTCGAAATACTGAATTCCGAAATGGAATGCGCTCTAGCTTCAACTACCATTCCACTCTCAGATCCTGTTAATTCCTGTCTTGCGGCCATAATCACGTCGGAAACCTTTTCACATGAATTACTTGAGTACAAATGACAGCTCCGCCGATGCACTGCCCTTTTGTACCTTGTGTACGCGGCACTACCGCCATTTGTGTATGTGGATATCGTTATCCCATGACTTTTGTCACCTCACTGTGTATTATCTGAGGATCTGAAGACACCATGATCACTTTTTCTCATGCACTCTGTCAAAACATCATCATATGAAACAGAAGGTAACATTTAGCCACTTTTACCAACAGCCTTTCTCAGACATCACACTGAAAAAGTCTACTGGCAGTAGAGGTTAAACTGACGTATTTTATTTTCCTCCATGCCACGGTAACACATGAAGGAAAATTTCAGTCTGTGGGCAAGCGTTGTGATAGGAGACAAAGTGAAAATAAGCCTGTTGTCTCCATAGTTCTGCAGGGCATGGTCATGTCAGATGCTAAATTTCTTACTACGAACGACAAAAACGTTTATTCGCATTTGTTATTATTTATGAAAGTGTGGTTGCGCTGTCCATCATGTATAGATGGTGCCTTATGATGACCTGATACACCTGTGGATGTGTAACAAACCCATTAGCATGCTGTGTGCCTGTGGATGACAACTTCTATGCTGTCAAACCTACTAAAGAAAAAGGAAAACAACAGACACAGCTGTTTCACATAAATAATAAATGGCAGTAAATAGTTTCTGTGCTTCGTAATAACAAAAATTATAATATTTTATGAGTTTTGACATCTTAAAATCGGGTATTCTGCTGTAAAAAAATTTAATAATTAATAGCTAGGATGTAAAAAAGAATCGTACGTATCTATGCTAAGAACCACCTACAAATTTTAGTTTTTTGTAAAAATCTTATATAAATCATCATTAGAGGTAAGAATGTTTTGATCTTTGTGGTAATATTGTCCAAACCATACAGGCTTACAGTCATTACAAGTATTTACACTGTTCTGAAAAAATTCAGATATTGTGCAATTCGAATGCGTGTGAGACACCTTGGCTTACTGCTATAATCAGTAGATGATTTCTTCAGTTACCCATTAACAAGTGTCGCTGTGCACGAATTACAGGAGCTGCTGGCTACGCGCTGCCCCCAGCTGCCGCCGCTGGAGTCTACGGAGCGGCCCTGAAGACGGCACACGCCGCAGTCGCCACCCCTCACTCCAAGGTCCACTACTTGCCACATAGCGATTACTCTGCCTTTCTAGGAGCAGCGCTTATCCTGTATAATGAAATTAGCATGTGTACAAAAATAAAGTAACCCATTTTTGTTTAAATTTTATGCCTCTTTAACTCGTCTTCTGAAGTAAAGCGGCTGACAATGGCAACGCAGATCAATATCGCAGACGACGCTGGATGACATTTTGGTAAAGATACTAGCCGAGGTATGCGTCTCTGTGAGTTTACATACGCATTTTCGTAGCTCTGCAGAGGAAGTCGATAAAACTGCAGCAGTAGTTGAAACACAGTAAATAAATTTCAAGAACAAAAATCCTTAAGAAAGAGAACCGAAGCGTTTGAAATGTAGTATAGCAAAAGAGTTACTGAGTCTACTGATAAGATTTGAAATAAGGAAATTCTTAGCAGAATCTGCGGAAATGTATGGTAAACCCTGAAAGGAGGGACAGGATGATAGCCTACATGCTAAGACATTAAGGAATAATTTTCACGATAGTAGATGGAGCCGAAGAGGACAAAAATATGCAGATGAAGACAAAGGTTGGAATATATGTAACATATAACTGAAGATATAGGGTATAAGTGCTACTGTGGTATGGCAGTCACACAGTAGAGGAAATCGTGGCAGCCTGCATCAAACTTGTCAGAAGAATTTAATGGAAGCAATGTTCTACAGGCAACTTCGCTTTTTTAGACCACTGCTAATGAGGTAATTTATGCCTATGGATTCCACTCAGACCAAACCATTTGAGGGACGGAGACTGCAGAATCATCCTCCAGTAACTATGTACTCTTATCCTCATTCTGATACATTTGAATCCGGTGTTGGAGTGTTGTTTTCTGACAGTCTTATTCGCCTTTAATTTGTCAAGGTTGGAAACTGATATTGTAGCTACACACTCAGGTGACAGAAGTCATTGGATAACTATATGAACATGTACAGATGGCGGTAGTATTGAGTTCACAAGGTATAAAAGGGCAGTACATTGGCGGAGCTGCCATTGGTACTCGTATGTTTTATGTGAAAAGGATTCCGACGTGATTACGGCCGCACGACGACAATTATCAGACTTTGAACGAGGAATGGCACTTGGAACTTGACGCATGGGACTTTCCATTTCGGAAATCGTTAGGTAATTTAATATTCTGACATCCACAGTGTCAAGAACGTGCGAAATTACCAAATTGCAGACATTACCTCTCACCACGGACTACGAAGTAGCCGACGGCATTTACTTAACAACCGAGAGCAGTGGCGTTTGCGTAGAGTTGTCAGTGTAACAGACGAGTAACACTGCTTGAAATAACCACAGAAATCAATTTACGACTTACAGCGAACCTATCCGTTAGGACAGTGTGGCGAAATTTAACGTTGATGGGCTATGGAAGCAGACAAGCGTGGCCTGGTCAGATGAATCCCGATTTCAGTTGTTAAGAGTTGACGCTTAGGCTCCAATGCGATGCAGACACCACGAAGTCATGGAGCCAAGTCGTCAACAAGGCACTGTGCACTTTGGTGGTGGCTCCGTAATGGTGTGGGTTGTGTTTACATGGAATCGACTGGCCCAACTTTACCGAACATCGACTGAAAGCAGTTATGTTCGGTATGTTCGGCTACTTGGAGACCTTTTTGCAGCCATTCTTGGACTTCAGATTCCCATAAACGACGAAATTTTTATGGATGACAGTGCGCCATGTCACTGGGCCAAAATTGTTCGCTACTGGTTTGAAGAACAAAGTGGATAATTCGAGCGAGCGATCTGGCGGCCCAGATTCCCCGACATAGGACATAATCGAGAGGTCCGTTGGTGCACATAATCCTGCACCGGCAACACTTTCGCAATTATGGACGCCTATAGCGTCAGCATGGCTCAATATTTCTGTAGAGGACGTCCAACAGCTTGTGGAGTCTATGCCACATCAAATTGCTGCACCATTTACTGTAAGAGAACTGCAACTCCTGGTACTCACCCTTTATCTTCCTAAGTAATTCCCCTGTGCCTCCTTACATAACTCCGAAAAGCCATCCTCCAAGCTACGCACCTCATTCCTAATCTCCCAGATCTCCACTGTTGTCTTTACTGTCCATTTTTAACTAGTGAGACACACATCCGGTTGTCTCGATAACATCACATATTATTCTAGAGGCTTAACAACCTCTACCTGCCATGCCTTGCCCATGGAAACGTACAGCAACAGCAGGACCATCCTAGTTCCCCAGGAAGTCCTTAGGTTTTCGCCACCTGTAGAACAAAGTTAATCTATTACCCTCTTCCTCCTTCCGAGAACGCACAGTCCACAAGAAAACACTATCAGTAATAATAGACACTAGTAACCATCATCCATTCCTCCACGCGGTATTGCGTCAATTTTCCCAGGCGTCTGTTCAGTTGGTCCTGGTGTTCTAGCGTCTTCGTGTTCGTCTTTTGTACATTGCTCCAAACTTACCGAATTCTTCTGCCAGACTTCCTCACCGACACACTCCGGTCCTAAATTAGGAATCAAAACGTCAAAGGGTGAGGGCATTTTCCTGTCATACAGCACTTCAAATTGCGACAAGTCTGTTACAATATGAACCTTCGAATTATAGGCACACTGTAGATAAGGTAAATAGGCGTCCCAATCGTCGGGCCTGGAACTTACGTAATAACTCAACATCTTTGCAATTATGCTGTGCATGCGTTCGTTTCTCCCATTGGTCTGTGGATGAAACGGAGTTCTTCTTAACTTCTGCGCAAGCAACGCACCATTAGTTGTCTCACTAAATCCGAGACAAAATTCGTACCCTGGTTCGTAATTATCCTGCTCAGCCACTCCAGACTTTAATATCCAGTTTTTTACTAAATACGGTGCTACAGCACTAGCCCGTTGATAGATGATCGGGAGAACTTGTCTGTTTCCTGCAAGTGATTAAGTGGGCCGAGGAAAATCAACCTTAACACACAAAATAGAGTACCGAGCGAGGTGGCGCAGTGGTTAGCACACTGGACTCCCATTCGGGAGGACGACGGTTCAATCCCGTCTCCAGCCATCCTGATTTAGGTTTTCCGTGATTTCCCTAAATCGTTTCAGGCAAATGCCGGGATGGTTCCTTTGAAAGGGCACGGCCGATTTCCTTCCCAATCCTTCCCTAACCCGAGCTTGCGCTCCGTCTCTAATGACCTCGTTGTCGACGGGACGTTAAACACTAACCACCACCACCACCACCACCACCACAAAATAGAGTGAACGCCTCTGGTAACCTTAGCAACTGCATTTCCTGACGCATAATGTTGGCCCTCTGCGCGCATGGAACACAGTTCTTAACATACTGCTCCACGACACGCTTCCTGTTCCTCCCGCAAAACTGCTTTGCTGCACGTCTTTCCGTCGCACGCCACCCACGATGACCTGACAACATATGGTCGTGGCCTTGCAGCGAAACTTACTCCCGAAAACCCTCCGAAACCACAAAATGACGTCCACACCTCGTAGTTCTACACAACGAACCCTCGTGCATAACGAAATGTGGCTATGATTTAAATGCCTGGCATTCCTCATCCCTTGCCTGTGACCACTGCCACTCATCACCGCTCTTCCCTAGCGTACTTAACATCGCTACGCTGCAGCTTAGCGAATCTGCATTTGCGTGTGATCTCCCTGGCTTATGGATTACCTTGTACGCAAAATAACGAAGCTTAAATGCCCACAGAGTCAATCTCCTAGATGGAAATTTCAAATTAAGCAACCACTTTAATGAAGCATGATCTGTCACATACTTCCTACCACACAGATAACATCGAAAACACATAATACCGCATATGACCGTTGTTGAATAGTTACGCTCTGCCCTGTTTAACTGCCTTGAAGCGTAAGCTACCAGATGTTCCTGACCATCTACTATCTGTCCCTCAATACAAACGACTGCGACCAATGGTATTTAGTCCCCTTCATCAGTAGCTTGTTCAAGGGTCTGGCTATTTTCGCGAAGTCTTTCCTACAGAGGTCAATGAACGCCTGTACATACTTAGTTGTTTGTGGTATTGGATAATTCTAAACTGCGTCTTTAAGACGAGGATCGGCCTGTACATCACGCTCACTAATCGCATGCTCCAAATAGTTTAACTGAATTTGCGCAAAACGGCACTTGTCCACGCTTAAGTCAAATGCGCCAATCATAGTCGACCAAAGATATCATCTAAATGTCTCACATGCACCAGTAAGTTCTTTCAATAGACAGTTATGTCATCGATACAGACCAAACAAATTTTCGGCTTTAATCCGTGTAACAACCGCTGAGAAGCTGCCGGTGTGTTCTTTAGTGCAAATGGCTTTAGTTTGTAATGTAAATGTCCTGCAGGGACGGTAAACGCTATTTTCAGCGTATCTTCAAGCGCCACCTTCAATTGATGACATGTGCTTCTGAGGTCCATAGTTCTAAAGTACCAACACTGACCAAGATTATACAAAGTTTCAGTGATGTTTGGAACTGGATAAGCATCTGAAATGGTTCGCGCGTTTGGATATCTGTAGCCACAGCAAAATTTCCGTGTCCTGTCCACCGATTTCTTCGGCACGAGGACAATATGTGCGATACAGGGACAATCGCTCGGTTCTATGATCCCATCCCATAGTTGTTGTTCAATCAATTCTTCTATCAATGGTTGCAGCTGCTTTGCTATTTGGTACGGCTATCTATAAAATGGTGCTCTATCCCCTGTCAGTACGTGATTTTGGGTCAGTGGGGTTGCCGGTAACTCTTCGTCCACACAAAATAAATCACTAAATCTCAACAACAGCTTCTTCATAGACATTCTATCATCGCCTTTCAAATGGCCTGCTTTCCATCGCAACACTTCCATAATGACAGTTACCTTTTGGCTTCCCTCTATGCTCGACCTATCGAAGTCCTCATCTTGCAAGATTTCCAAAGTGGCTATTATTGCACCCTTTGACAGAGTCACCTCCCTTCTGCAAAACTTATCCGCACTAAGTTCATCGCGTGGGCCAAACCCCTGCAGATAAAACAATGCGAACTATCTTTCATTGCTTAAGAGCGAATCAACCGCATATAATGTTTCCCTTACCAAAGGGTATCCACTGAAACCCACACGACCTCGCACGTACCTGCTGGTATTTTATCCTGCTGATCGATCTTTACTGAAGACGTAAGCAGTTTAGTTGGTCTCAGCCCAATGACATTTGTACATGCCGTATATCGAAAACCAACACACACAAATCTATATCTACATGCCAGTAGCTGCCGTCATCCTTCACAGACCATAGGTGTCCTTAAGAGCTTAGTACATAGGGCGCACTGTATATCCGATAAAGATAATTTGCCAGAAGAGCTCACATACCTCAAGAGCATTTTTAAAGCGAATGGATTTTCTCCGCAACAAATTTGTAGAGCACTCAATGTAAAACCTAGAATGCAGGCCTGTGATGGGGAAGTAGTTAGTAATTCCTTCGGATCAAATGCGTTTTTGCCCTATGTGGGTGCTCTTTCCTCGAAGATAGGCCGTATTCTTGAGAAACACTGTGTTAAGGTGATCTTCCGGCACTCCACGAAGATTGCTGTTTTACTCGGCTCTGTAAAGGACGATTTATTGCTTCGTAAAGCATGTGTGTATCAGATTCCTTGCGGAAATTGTGAAAAGTCATACATAGATCAAACAACTCGCACCGTTCATGAGAGATGTGTGGAGCATCGAAGATACACACGCTTATCACAGCCAGACAAGTCAGCTGTGGCCGAACGTTGTATTGATACAGGGCATCCCATGAATTACAGTGATGTGAAGATTTTAACATCCACCTCTTCCTTTTGGGATTCCGTCTTCAAGGAAGCTATAAAGATTAGATTAGCTAATAATTTAATAAATAGAGATAATGGTTTTAATTTAGACAAAGCTCTTGGGGTAATTAAACTGAAAAGAAGTCGTCATGGTATCACCGCCGCCGGACATACATCGATAAGCGAATCGAATGTCACTACGCCTTCGCCACAGGCGGCGCTTGCCGATGACCAGAGTCTATGATCCGTATGCGCAATACCGCCGCGATGGAGCGTATAAGGCCGCGCTTGGCATCTTGTCGTCAGTTTTGTGACTCACTCTGAGGATGGCTAGACGATACGCGGCCGAAATATCAGTGGAGGAAGTTTTATTTTCGCGGATGCATGCCCGAAATTTAATGGTCTAACAATGCCCTGTATTTATCTGCAACACTAAAACAACTTTCAACAAGAATGATTTCGAGATTTGAAAACTAACCAGCGCGTTGAGGATTAGTGCATTGATGTGAGGAGTATTAAATATTCTAAAAGATTTTTTCATAGGATCCATGTGTTGCCTTATGTATACAAGTAAATAATTTATCCTGTGGTTCGGCTAAACGGTTCTAGGCGCTACAGTCTGGAATCACGCGACCGCTACGTTCGCAGGTTCGAATCCTGCCTCGGGCATGGATGTGTGTGATGTCCTTAGATTAGTTAGGTTTAAGTAGTTCTAAGTTCTAGGGGACTGATGACCTCAGAAGTTAACTCCCATAGTGCTCAGAGCCATTTGAACCATTTTTACCCTGTGATTCAATGATCGAAATGGAACCGTTTACTTCAAGGAAAGGAATTCTTTACTTGATGTACTGTTTGAACATAAAACTATTGGATTCAGTGCAAGAACCATTTTGGTAAATTCTGACTTAATTCTTATAAACTGTTACTGTATTTGCATTCAGTGCACATTTGTGTGTGAACACATAAAGGAAAGATACATATAAAGTAAACTTAAGGTGGAACAGTGACAGTGTGGTGTACTAAGAACTGCATCTACGAGTCTAACCATCACTGAAAACATTTATTGACGACAACTGAGACGTCTTGCAGACGCAATCGAAGAACAACGACTAGGAAGAGGCAGCGTGAAGTGATGCTACTCGATGACAGCAACGACCCGCATTCTGCTAACATAAAACACAATACAGGAGTTGGATTTGGAAGTCATTCCTCACCCACCTTATTCACCTGACCCTGCTCCCCCAGATTTTCACTTTTCCCGCTCTCTAACGCACAACCCCCAAGGAACTTCCTTTCCGGAAGAAAATGCGCTATAAACATGACTTGACGAGTACTTCGCCTAAAAACCAAGTGATTTCTACAGTCTCGAAATCGAAAAGTCACTCCAGCGTTGACAGAGTGTTGTAAATACTGAATGGGTAATTACTATTGATGACTAATATCTCTGTTATGTGTATATGTTAAGCATACAGAAAAACACAACGAACTTATGCTAGTAATGTACCTTCTTTTAATTCTACTGTAAAATCTGAAGATGGCTATTCACATAGCAGAAACCGGTAATTCTGTTCAAAAAGCTGGCTTTTAAGATAATTAAATAAAAATTATGTGCATCATGATCTCTATCCAAATGATCATTTTATGCAAATTTATTTGTTGGAAAATTCTTCGTTAGTCATTCTCTCACACCATGAAATGTTTGGGAATCTTCTCCAACATCATGCTTCAACAGTTAGTAGTCTGGCTGCCCTCTGTCCATGTTTCCAAGCCATAAAGTGTAAAGCTCCAAACAAAAGTTTTTCATGATTTGTACTGGTATTTAAACTAGGATTTTTCGACGTTACTGCCTTCTTCTTCTTCTTGAATGCTCTTTTTGCTCCTGCAATTCTATATTTAATCTCCATGCATGATACTCTGTTAGTCTACTGGGGCTACAACTTTGCTTTCGTCGTTTTTTCTCAAAGTTCGAGGCTTTATTATGAGTATCTTACAAAAAAAAATACGTTTCAAAGTATTGGCCATCGCTGGGCACTACTTTCTCCCATCTTTCGGGCAGCGTACGAATCCCGCAGCGGAAGAACTGGGCTCTTTCGAGAAGATCCATGCATCGATCCAATTTTGCAATTTTTCATATGACAGGAATCGCTTGACAGCCAGGTCGTGTGCCATTGAACTAAAAAGTTGTTAGTCAAAGGGAACAATGTCTGGAGAAGACGGCAGGTGGGGCAGGACTTCCCATTACAACGTTTCCAGCTATGTTTTGGAGGGTTTTGCGACATGGGGTCGAACACTGTCATGCTGCAAAATCACCTTTTCATGTCTATCGCTGTAGTGTGGTCGTTTGTCTTTCAGTGCTCGGCTCAAACACATCAGTTACTTTCGGTAACGATCTCCTGAGATTGTTCTCGTCGGTTGCAGTACCATCGAAAGCTTTCTCTCTTTCAAAACCATGCCGGTCTTCAACGTCAAAATCACCGTTCTTGAAGCATGGAAACCATTTTCTGCAAAAATCTGTCACTATCAGGCGTCTCATGATAGGTAGGTATCACACAGCTTTTAATGAGCCTCAGCCGCAGATTTCTTCATAGAAAGGAAGAAAATTAAACCCTCCCGCAGATGACGAGAATTGGACTCGTAAGTTGACATATTCAGCCGAGAGTAGCTTTAAGATGCAATCAAAAATCGACTTGCACCACTACTTTCCACTAATGGCGTCTACTGCAAAACGGCGGAAACAAAGTTGTAGACCTAATACTACCCAGGTAGTTACAGCGAGTATTTCCCACCAGAGTCTCTCAGTCCAACCATAGGTTTGCATCTATTTGAAATTACAAGGGTTTCGGTTTTCATTCTTTCTGAAAATGTCTTGTTCATGCTTTCCAAGGCCTTTTGGAGACTGTTTTCAGATTCGGCTAATACTTCTTGTATCATTATGTAATGGAATGGAGGACATATCTAAGAAGACAGCAAGTGTAATGTCAGTTCCTATGGTTGCACTAACAAATAAGATGAGGGAAGATGCATGAGTGGAAAGTCGGTCTGCCAGGCTGGTCGAGGGTTTCAGAACACAACAACTCTGCGTATGTGAATGCGGAATCGTAATACAGTCAAGCGAATTTCGACTGCGGGGCGGTGCCAGGCGAAACCGTTGACTGCCCTGGAGCAGGTGTCAACGGTCGAGCCGGCCTTGTGAACTTAAAAATACTGGGAGTCCACGAATCACATCCCTGTATTTAAATTTTGTACGTCCTTGTTGCATATAACAACTAATTCCTAAATTAAAGACATATTGGTAAAGTCAGTCGGTATCTTACTGAGTAGTCTAGAAATGTTAATTACTTTTTTCAAACCCACAGTTACTATACAGTGACAATAAAAACTTACGTAGCGTGGAAGGAGATAATAGTCCCCGGTCGGCAGGCACAAACATTCTTTGTGCGACTAATTCTGGGGACGACAGCAATAGCATGACACATTTCGTCCTGCGCACTCGTAACAAGCCGATGTGGAAGACATCTTAATTGACACTCGTGAGCTGGCGGATAGGTTTGAGTACAGTGGTACGTAACAGTGGTGAGATGTTGCTTATCAGCTCCCTTGCTTCAATAGCTATGGTTTCTCATACTCAGGAACATTCTTGGCCCATTCCTTCAAGTGCAAACCAGTAAACACCCGATTCTTTAAAGAACACAGAAACAGCTTCAAACGTCTCATTATTTTACAAATGAGTTAAATATTTTCGTTTTAGCATGTATGCGAGAAAAAGTTTAGGAAACATTTTAAATTATACTTAAAGTTTGTTGGAAATAGCTAAGTGTGCTCATTGAAGCAATGAGTGAATACATAGTGGGTAATTTACGATCTATTTTAACCAATAGCTAGCTTAGCTTTCACGCACCTCTATGTTATGATGTCATATCTCTTGAACTATGTGTTGTACAATAATATAATTTTGCAGGTATATTGAGTGACATATGCGAAGTATGTTTTCAAAAAAGTTAGTAGTAAAGAAGTAACTAATTAAAACGTTACGCCTTACGCTGAATCTTGACTGCGTGAAAAACGAAAATGTAGTAAGGGATAAAATCTCATCCTTTTATTTTGTTGGGGATGTCAGCAAAAACAAAGTTACAGAAAGGTTTGAAATTTTATGTGAAGTCTCTTGGAAGTCCTAGGTGCTCTCATTTTCAAATACTGGATGAATGAAGTACGTGTATTAGCGCGCCGTCATTACGTTGCGTCAAGACAATAACACAGTTTCTGTATTACTTGTCTCATTGTGCTAAACGTCTAATATAAGATTACACCTCTTAGTGTGCAGAATATGACAGTGTTTCAAATTTTTAAATTCAGTCAATAATTACACGAAATACTGAAAGTTACATTTTTGTTGCCATTTTGCTGCATCTGAGTGACATATGCGAAGTATGTTTTCAAAAAAGTTAGTAGTAAAGAAGTAACTAATTAAAACGTTACGCCTTACGCTGAATCTTGACTGCGTGAAAAACGAAAATGTAGTAAGGGATAAAATCTCATCCTTTTATTTTGTTGGGGATGTCAGCAAAAACAAAGTTACAGAAAGGTTTGAAATTTTATGTGAAGTCTCTTGGAAGTCCTAGGTGCTCTCATTTTCAAATACTGGATGAATGAAGTACGTGTATTAGCGCGCCGTCATTACGTTGCGTCAAGACAATAACACAGTTTCTGTATTACTTGTCTCATTGTGCTAAACGTCTAATATAAGATTACACCTCTTAGTGTGCAGAATATGACAGTGTTTCAAATTTTTAAATTCAGTCAATAATTACACGAAATACTGAAAGTTACATTTTTGTTGCCATTTTGCTGCATCTGGTGTTGGTTTTCGGGTTACGAGATAGCGCTTTAATAATATGGATTATTAGTGTAAGATACAAATAGTGCTTCCGAAAAGTAAATCGTAATTTTATCGTCCGTGTGGTGTAACAATTGGAATAAAAAATAATCTTATGCTGACTTATTCTTGTTTATTCTGTGTTGGGAACAACAAGGTGACCTTGGCACTTTTATTCATTCCTGCTGGTGTTGTTGAACATCCTGTATGCATTGTGTTGCGTCTATTCGTTGGTGACAGGGCATAGAGCTGTAGGTATAGGTGGGGGTCAATTGTGCTTGAGCAGTGCAAAGCCGATCTCGTCTACTGGATTCTACAGGTTAAGCAATCTGCACGCGCAAGTACCAAACTACAACGGCGTTTAAAACCGCTAACGCTACAAGCTGTTTATACATCGCAATCTGAAAATCTAAGCATTTTTGTTTTTTCCCGACGTGTATGTATCTTTTTATCCTCACTATATCCTCAAGCAATACTCAATGTACGAGGGTTAGAACTTTAATAGGGGCAACTATTTATTTACAGCTCGTACAAAACAGATACGTGTTTCAAAGTTTTACTGACTTTCAAAGTAGTCACCAGCATTGTGTATAACCCGTTGCCAGCGATGTGGAAGTCGTAGGATACTCTTAGCAGTGCCAGGTGTGTTGACAGTTCGAGCGGCGCGCTCTATTACCCGACGAATTTGTAGTAGTTCTGAAGCGAATGCCGTGAAGTGTTTCCTACATTTTAGAAATCATGTTGAACTCACGAGGGCTTAAATCAGGAGAGTGCAGTAGGTGGTACGGCATTTAGCAGCCCCATCAGTCAAACAAATCAGTAACAGCTTGCACTGTACGTGCTTGAGCTTTGTCCTGCAAAACGATGGTCAGCTTGTAATCTCCCCATGGAAAATTACCCTCTACCAAGCAATAATTAATAATGGTCAATCAAATCATCCACAGTTATTCACTTTTGAAAAGTATCTGATCGGATTTTCTAGTAATATATGCGCCGACAGCTCGTCGACGCCAAGGTATTTTTCTAGTACGTTTATTCTTTGGAATAACAGAGATACATATATGTATTCTCCATGGTTATTATAGAGGGGTAACGAGGTCAGCTTCGGAAGTATCTGTTGGAAGATTGTCGGGTTGCTAAAAGAGACATATTTGCTCTTCTTCTCGCTAAAGCGAGCTATTAACGTTTGTGCCACTAGCGGGTTATTTGAAGAGAGAGAAAAACTGTGAACGCAAATTAAGTAAGACTGGGAATCAACAGAAAACGGAACATGTAATGGAGATGGATTGAATATACAATTTTCCTCAGAAATAAGGTTTGTGACCCTTTTATTCTAGAGTGAATGACGAATGAGTTCTCTGTCTGAATCATTGATTGTCTTGGCCCTGTAATTAGTGGGGAAGTTTCAGTTGTGCGAAGAGAGCCTGCAATCACCGAGATTTTATAAAATCGTCCAAAAAGGCTTCGGACACATCTGAAATTCTAAATCTGTCATAAAATGAACGAATTGTTCAAACGATCGATTTTCCCAACTGAATGCAGCGCTTAACAATAATAATAGATATAAAGATCTTTTACAGCAAGCCAGCCGCTGAATATTAAGATGAAGGGCTCCACCAGAGATTCTATTGGGCTGAGTTCACGTAATGAAATATTATATTTAAAACTGTATATAGATGAAGGACAGAGAGAGAGAGAGCGAATGAAATTAGAGAAAATACGCAGAATCCTCCATTAGTATAATTGTTTGCCTGTCTTATCACGGATCAGCCTAAAGATAAAACAGGAGGCCCTTACTTTACAGTACAGGTTTATGTGTGAGAGACATTACACCAAGTTAGCGGTAAGCTGCATTCACATAATTTCATCATTTACAGTATAATCCATTATAATGGCCAATCCGTGACAGGACACGTTTTTGGACGTTGTTAAAATAATTTTGTTCTCTGTTTCATGTGAACTATGACGAGCCAACTTAACTGACGCTTGGAAAAGAGAAGAAACACTCGCAGTCACATTAAGTGGATCTACAAATAAGAACATAAAACAACACGCTGGGCGCAGAGGAAAGACCTGATTTATAATCTTTTTATTAAAGCTTGCTAGTATAGATGAAGTATACGCTTTTCTATTTAGTATTATTGTATATTTGAACATTGATTGATTGTGTTCATGCTAGATGTAGTTTGATTGACTTGCCCCAGTTGCATTTATTTGTATAAGTACAGTAAGAAACCAGCCACAGAAGTACTCTTGTGTGAACGGAGTTACATATAGTGACAGTAGAAGGGAGATATGTATATATTGACCGTAGAACATTTATATGGTTTTAACTAGGGCAATGTTTAAGATGAGTCAAGCAGAGCAGAGCAGCACGCAACAGCCTTCACCTGTTTCTTGCCCCAGTTGCATTTATTTGTATAAGTACAGTAAGAAACTAGCCACAGAAGTACTCTTGTGTGAACGGAGTTACATATAGTGACAGTAGAAGGAAGATATATATATTGACGGTAGAACATTTATATGGTTTTAACTAGGGCAATGTTTAAGATGAGTCAAGCAGAGCAGAGCAGCACGCAACAGCCTTCAGCTGTTAGCACTGATAATAATGATGTAGTAAGAAGTGTTGTAGAACCGATCGCTACAGATAGCGCAAGAGAACGCCCTGTAGACACGGCTGG
Organism: Schistocerca serialis cubense; assembly: GCF_023864345.2. NCBI lineage: Eukaryota > Metazoa > Arthropoda > Insecta > Orthoptera > Acrididae > Schistocerca > Schistocerca serialis. Next base: position 711,520,980 of record NC_064638.1, read on the forward strand.
AGATGAAACGGCAAGTACGCAACATGGGTTAGATCCATTGGTCATTATCATGAGACAGATGCAGATGATAACCGAGAGCATGAATAATATGAATACAAAATTAGCCTCAGTTACTGAAGGGCAGGAAAATCTGAAAACTGAGATTAAGCAGCAGTTACAAGACAGTTTTTCCGAATTAGAGCAGCGGATAGAGACGAAGACCAAGGAACTCAAAGATCAGGCCGAAGAGACGGAACGAAAATTAATTGCACAAATAGAATTGGTGAAAGCTCAATGTGAGGAATCTACTCACCGCGTACGTGTAGAAATGAAGGAGTATGTGGCTATTAAGATACATACCGTACGGGAATAGGTGGAAATGGTTCCGCAATTAGTACAAAAGCAAGATGCCATGTCATGTGCAATTGCGCAACTTCCTGAATTGGCACGTACGCAGACTAACCTAAAGGAAAGTGTTGAACATCTGACAGAGCGTCAAGATGTTATAGACCACCAAATTAATGTATTAACGGGTAAATTATCCGAAATCACATTAGAAAACAAAAGGCTAATGTGTGAAAACGTTGAGCAAAATGTTAAGGCAGCATTCCAAAGTCTATTTGGCAAACAGGAAGAGAATTTGTTTGCGAAAGGACTTGAGGAAGTGCGACAGCAGTTAGGTGCTGATTTCGAGCATTGGAAACAAACGATAGAAGAGTCGATACGCGTTTCACAACAAGGCTCAGAACAAATGAATACAGGCCAGCAGCAGAAGTTGGCAGCGACTATAGAGCCAGTTACTGCACATTCGCACACGATACCGACTTGTGTAAGTAACTCAAACATTAAATTGCCTCGAGCTAGTTGTTCGCGTGAAGTCTTATCTAACGGAGATTACGAAAGCCTTTGCCATGCCGAAGAAAAAATGATAAAGCATCGGCAATTCCAGATTTTTAACACTGACAAAAGGGGGGTCCATCCAATTGTTTTTATTCGAAGTTTCAGAGGAGTGCTACCCAGAAATTGGTCGGAGTGGCAGAAGATCAGTTTCGTTACAGGATATATACAAGGTTCGGGGGCGATTTGGGCCTCGGACATGACTTCTGTTTGCTCGACATGTGACGATTTTGAGAAGGCGTTTTTAGCAAAGTTCTGGTCAGAAAGGGTACAGGAACGCCTAAGGCAGGAGGTGCTCTACCCAGAGCCTTTCTCCTTTTCAAAAGGAAGCCTTAGGAAGTATTTTGAAAAATATATAAATAAAACTAGATACTGGGACAGACCTATGCCCTTGCCAGACATAATAAACATACTTAAGGCAAGACTACCAATTAGCATCCGGAATCAATTGATTTACGGCAATGATAAAGACTTGGAGTCGTTCCTCACGACGTTAGACCATATAGATATTATTGAAGAGAACAACCAGAAAGCCCGTAATAACAGATTCCAATATAGGGAGATAGAACCTCCGCCCAACGGTAGGCAAGGGAATGGACAGAGATCGTTAAATAGCGGAGAAACCCCTCAAAATCTCAATAGTAATACCGGCAATAGTCTTGCGATGGGCTATCCAAGGAACAACAGGAATGGGAAAAGATACAATCCCGTGTGGGGGAACGAAAGGAATTTCAGACCCCAAGCCTGGAATAATAACAGTAATAGAAAGTGGAATCAACCGGGGGGAATGAATTCAAATAATCAACATCAGTGGGGACGGACATCTACGAATCAACCGGTAATTACCGAAGTGACGGATGATGTCAACCAGCAGGCAAATCAAAATCCAACAAACTTGTAAGGACCCACTCGTGCCCCGGGAAAGCGGTCAACAATTTGTTGAGGGGCAACAGGATATGTGTACCCATGCTAACGTATAATGATGGACGATTACTGGCAGATGAACTGACCGAGGACTTAGAACCACAGGATGAGGATAAGGAACAGGTGGCAGTAGCCGAAGTGCAAGTCATTTTGGAGACTGTACCTATAGTGGCGGTTTTAGACACAGCTGCAACCATAAATGTTATTTCGGAGGCACTATTCAACAAGATCAGAAATATAAGACGACTACCAATTTTTCCAGTTCAAAATTGCAGAATAATAGGCGCCGTTGGGGCTAGATCGGCTAATGTAAAAGTGCAGTCACTACTTAGTGTAGAAGTCGGAAATGTAGCAATATTAAGCACATTCCTTGTTGTGAAAAATTTGGTGGTAGATTGCATTATCGGATTCGACAGCCTACGTCAATACGGATGCAGAATAGATTTAAAAAATTTGGTTAAATGTAAATAAACAAGAAATTGAGTTGGACTTGTTGAAAAAAGAAAGCCTTACCAGAAAATATAATTGTGAGATCAGTGTGCAAGTAATCAGGACGGCACAAAATTCTAAACAGCATGTAATTAGTGAGTTCCAAGTCAAAGGAGATTTCGGTCAATTAGTGTACGAGAAGTTAAATGAATCCGACTGCATTACTGAAGATCAGAAGAAGCAGCTAAAAGAATTATTATTAGCGTATAAAAACGTGTTTGATGAAAGGCCAGGAGTTATTAAGGGATACATATGCCATCTCTACGTTAAGCCGCACGAAACGTATTGTAGAACTTTCTATCCTGTTCCCTGGAGGTTAAAGGCTCAAGTTCAGAAAGAAATAGATCGCATGTTGAAATGGGGTTTGATCGAACCCTCTACAAACCCATACTGCTCCCCATTGTTGGTCGTGCCAAAAGCAAATGGGACTGTGAGACTGGTACTCGACGCCAGAGAAATAAATAAAATCATAATTCCAGTGAGAACACATCCGGAAAACATAGACGAACTTATACAACGGTTCCAGGATGTCCAATATTTGACAAGCATTGATTTGCGGAGTTCTTATTGGCAAGTCAAGCTGGATGAGTCATCAAGGAAATATACGGCTTTCATTTATTCCGGAAGAAGTTACCAATTTACTGTAGTTCCTTTCGGACTCAACATTAGTGCTGGAATCTTTATAGCAGCTCTAGATTATGCACTAGGCCCAGAACTAAGAACCAGGATAACAGTGTTTGTTGATGATTTGCTTATTGCATCGAAGACTTGGGAGGAGCATATTACCTTACTGAGACGGGTGTTGGACGTGTTCAAAACCATGGGAATAACTGCTAACCTACAGAAATCCCATTTTGCAGTAAACAGAATCAAGTTCCTGGGGCTTATAATTGACGCAAAGGGAATTTTACCAACCAAGGAGAAGCTAATTGCGATTAGTAAGTGTCCAACACCCAGAAATAGGAGGCAATTAAAAGGGTTTATGGGTCTTGCCTCATTTTTTAGAAGATTTATAACAAATCAGGCCATGAATGCAGCAGCTCTAAATAGTTTGCTGAAAAAGGATGTGCCCTGGCTCTGGACATTAGAGTGTCAAGAAGCATTCGAAGAGATAAAGAAGCAATTAGTAAATGCACCGCTTTTGTACCATCCGGACGTGCAAGAAGAATTTTACTTGTCAACAGATTCGTCGAATGTGGGTCTTGGAGCGTGCCTTTTCCAAGTACGCAAGATAAATGGACAACTCACCTTCTGTCCTATTGCGTTTGCCAGTCGTGTTTTGTCCAACTGTGAACGAACTTACACGACGACAGAATTAGAGGCTCTTGCAGTCTTCTGCGGTTTTAAAAAATTTCATTATTATCTATATGGGTCAAAGACTATCGTATATTGCGATCATCAACCTTTAACGTTTTTACAAACGTGTAAACTGTTACACCCCAGACTGGCTAGATGGACTCTCACTCTGCAACAATATCAATTTAAGATCGTGCATGTCTCAGGACAGCAAAACATTATTGCTGACGCTCTATCAAGGTCACCGCAGGGTTTGACTAAAGAGATTGATGTAAATAATAACTCTCAATTCCCTGTATTGCTGCTGCAGGAAAATCCATTTAAGACGTACTACGTCAATTTGTGTGCGCATATGGCACAGTTACAGAAAAGAGATGCTCAATGGGGAAGTGTCATTCAAAGGTTACAACACCAACCTTCGGATCAGATGGCAAATTATTACAAACTGGTAAATGGCGTATTATTTTTCCGCTGTGGAAGGCAAAACAAAGTCAGTTGGTATGTTTATATACCTGAGGCGCAAATAGAGAAACTTGTATGATTCACTCATTTAACCTGGGGACATTTCGGTGCAAAAAAATGTGCAGACAAGATAAGTGGGTACTGTTATTTTCCCAACATAAAGCGCAGAGTGCATGAGGTCTTGAAGAAATGCATAATCTGTCAAAAAACAAAGCCTGATTCTAAAGGGACTAAGCACCCATTATGCTCTATATTAGTCCAAGAACCAAAAGAATTAATTTCGTGCGATCTGTGTGGACCGTTACCTACTTCAAGAGGTGGTGTTAAATATGTGTTGGCATTTCTCGATGTGTGCACGAAATACGTAAAGCTATACCCGATAAAGGCGGCTACAGCCAAAGTAATTGTATTAAGATTGATAAGGGATTATCTTCCACATGTTGGTACACCTAAGGCGATCATAACAGACAATGCTAAAATATTCACGGGACTCCGATGGAAACAGACTTTGTCTCAAGTCGGTGTGAAACACATACTAACATCATTTTACCACCCACAAGGCAATTTGGTTGAGAGAATTTTTAGAGAATTCAATCGATTTATGAGGACGTATTGCCATAATAAGCAGACTGCGTGGGCAAATTATGTGGAAGAGTTTGAGCAGATATACAATAACATGCCCCACTCCTCAACTGGATATACACCTCGTGAATTGATGTTCGAAGCAAAAGAGGAAAACTTCTGGACTGAACATATGCCCAAAACTCAGGAAACTGAGATGCCTTGGGAAGAAAAAATAAGACAAGCCATCATAAATATGACGAAAAAAGCTAATCAGAGAAAACAACAATTTGACAAATTAATCAAGAGGGTACAGACATACCGGGTCGGACAAAAGGTATTAGTCAAAAGACATACCAAATCATCCTTAATAAAGAAAAGTATAAAGAAATGGGAGTTACTATATACTGGCCCATATATTATCCTACAAATTCCGAATCCTGGGACTTATCTATTAGCATACCCGGAATCGAACAAAATAAAAGGGTTATTTTCCCATAACGACTTGAAGAAATTTAATGAAGATAGGGAGGAATGGTGTTGCGAATGACAGAGATGAACGCTCGTAAAAAAAAAAAAAAAAAAAAAAAAAAAAAAAAAAAAAAAAAAAAAAAAAAACCATAACAATAAACTGTGTGTGTAGTGATAGAAAACTTTAAATTGAAATAATTAATCAGTGACATAGACTATAGAAATAGTGACTAACTATCACTATCGAGTGTTGCAAAGAAGATAGTGGAGATAGGCTTCACCTGTGTTTGGGTGAACATGGAACTTTAGCATTGCTAATGTCATCAAGATTTATAAAGGATCTAACTAACCTTCAAGAAGAATGAAATGTTTCCCGCAAATGATGCTGAATAATCAAAAGAGGTTCCGAGTGAATGTTCATATATAGTTTCAAGTGCATGCTTAGATGTGTAAACGTGTGAAGGGATGTGTTGTGGCAGTGAATCGTGAGTGACGGTTAACGCCGCAAAGATAGTTTCCCGCGCAAAACAGTTGACGTCGGCGCGAGAGGTAGAATCGATATAGACGACACAGATATGCTTTGTAAGAGACTTGCACCAAACGCGAGGGTAAACTGATTCATGTTGAATTTTAAAAAGAAAAGGAGTTATAATTAGAAGTTAAGAGTTTTTAATTTATTATTGAATGTTTAAAGAAAGTAATATTCATAGAATTAATAGTTATTTAATGGGTCGTGTTCGTTTGGAATTTTTGTTTGAAAAAAAAAAATCCATTTCCATATATGTGCTTGTGTTTACGCCGTATGAATCAGAGAATAAATGAAAGAAGTGAATCCGCATTCCTCAATGCTAATAACTTTTACATTACAACAATCAATTGGAGAAATATGTGTATTTAGGATAAAAAGTTTTTGAGTATAGATAAATTATATGACTTTCAAGGAAATGATGGATTATGTCTTTGTATAAAATGAACTACACTTTCCATTATTCGATGATTTGAATCCAAAATCTGTTGTAAGTTGCATGAATCCTTTAAATTACGAAGAACAAATCAGTGATAGAAAATGTGTCAGAACTTTTGGACTTATAAGCACAAGTGGGGATGCAAAGTCAAAAAGAGTATTCAAACGAGAGTAAATATGATGATGCTTTTGGCAACATCATTAGTTAATGGCTAAATTCCTTGAAGTACGTCGTAACAAAAAGGATCCATGAAGCCATAAGGATTTTGCTTTCAAAAAGGAGAATCTTGGACGGTGCCACCTAACCAGTTCTCTTACAGGAAGAGTTTCCCTTTTGGTCATTGCTAATTCTTTTGGAATGAATGTTGCATGTGAATTCGAGTATCACTGTCCCTTCTACTCTTCCCATTGTGGGCCGCGTAGAAGACCGACTACAAAGTGGCCGCATAGAAGACCGACTACAAATGTGGACGTCGGGGACATGCAAGATCCGGGGGAGTTTTAGCACCTCAAGATATTGTCCTAGGAACAAGATTGTAAAACGAAAACTCACGTTATTTATTGTAAAATGTTTTTTTTTTGTTTTTTTTTTTTTTTTTGCTAGAGGCACAAATCACTCTTCTCCAAATCGTGATATAAATTGCTCCCTGTCTTTCCTTTAGAGATCTATTTCAAAATTATTTTTTTCTTCTATAGGCTTTCCTATCATCTATGTACCGTAGGCTGGGGGTCTAGGCTTAAGAGGTTTTCCAAGGTTTCCCTGCTTAAGAAAGTTCCCGAATGGTAGACCCTGATAACAGTTTCATGAAAGATCATCTTCCTTGGTTGTGCACAGCAAACATAACACCTAGGTGCACGTAAAAGCAATACAGCCGCGGTAACTGTCTCTTCATTTCTTCTGTTTTCAACATTTCTTTTCTTCGTCTGTCTTAAACATAATATTCTTTTTCAGTCGGAGGACTGACAATCATCACTTCCGGGTTATCCACACTAATAGATAGCTCGCGAAGTGTGTTCGGTAAATCAAAATTGAGCTCACAAACTTCGCTCGCTGCGAAGGGCATTGTAATCTCCCCACGGAAAATTACCCTCTACCAAGCAATAATTAATAATGGCCAATCAAATCATCCACAGTTATTCACTTTTGAAAAGTATCTGATCGGATTTTCTAGTAATATATGCGCCGACAGCTCGTCGACGCCAAGGTATTTTTCTAGTACGTTTATTCTTTGGAATAACAGAGATACATATATGTATTCTCCATGGTTATTATAGAGGGGTAACGAGGTCAGCTTCGGAAGTATCTGTTGGAAGATTGTCGGGTTGCTAAAAGAGACATATTTGCTCTTCTTCTCGCTAAAGCGAGCTATTAACGTTTGTGCCACTAGCGGGTTATTTGAAGAGAGAGAAAAACTGTAAACGCAAATTAAGTAAGACTGGGAATCAACAGAAAACGGAACATGTAATGGAGATGGATTGAATATACAATTTTCCTCAGAAATAAGGTTTGTGACCCTTTTATTCTAGAGTGAATGACGAATGAGTTCTCTGTCTGAATCATTGATTGTCTTGGCCCTGTAATTAGTGGGGAAGTTTCAGTTGTGCGAAGAGAGCCTGCAATCACCGAGATTTTATAAAATCGTCCAAAAAGGCTTCGGACACATCTGAAATTCTAAATCTGTCATAAAATGAACGAATTGTTCAAACGATCGATTTTCCCAACTGAATGCAGCGCTTAACAATAATAATAGATACAAAGATCTTTTACAGCAAGCCAGCCGCTGAATATTAAGATGAAGGGCTCCACCAGAGATTCTATTGGGCTGAGTTCACGTAATGAAATATTATATTTAAAACTGTATATAGATAAAGGACAGAGAGAGAGAGAGCGAATGAAATTAGAGAAAATACGCAGAATCCTCCATTAGTATAATTGTTTGCCTGTCTTATCACGGATCAGCCTAAAGATAAAACAGGAGGCCCTTACTTTACTGTACAGGTTTATGTGTGAGAGACATTACACCAAGTTAGCGGCAAGCTGCATTCACATAATTTCATCATTTACAGTATAATCCATTATAAGGTTCTGCAGAAAGTGTCATCACTCCAGTCTCTAAGCTGGTCACAGGTTGTGTTCCAAAAATGAAGAGCATAGAGACAGACTTATTTTGTACGAGCTGTAAATAAATAGTTGCGACTATTAAAGTTCTAACCCTCGTATATACTGAAGAATGAAGGGGAAAGCTGCATCCTTGACGAACATCTACATCTGTCTCCATACTTTGCGAACCACTGTGAAGTGCATTGCAGAGAGTACATCCCATTGGACCAGTTATCATGGTTTTTTCCCGTTCCATTCACGTATCGAGCCCAGGAAGAATGATTGTTTAGGAGCCTTCGTGCGTGCCAAATTAATCTAATGTCGTCCGTACGGAAGCGATGTGTAGGAGGTTGTAGTATATCTCTGGAGTCATCTTTTAATGCCGGTTCTTGAAACTTGTAAGTAGGCTGTTTATGTTTTCTTATTGACAACGTTACGTAGCGCTCAATATGAAAATCACTGGCTGTGCTGTGTGCAGTCTGTGGCTAGTTTGCATTGTTGTCTGCCATTGTAGTGTTGGGCAGCAGCAGCTGGAGGTGAACAGCGCGTAGCGTTGCGCAGTTGGAGGTGAGCCGCCAGCAGTGGTGGATGTGGGGAGAGAGATGGCGGAGTTTTGTAATTTTTCATGAACTGATATATTTACATATGATGATATCAAGGTAAATACATTGTTTGTTCTCTATTAATATCTTTCATTTGCTAACTATCCCTATCAGTAGTTAGTGCCTTCAGTAGTTTGAATCTTTTATTTAGCTGGCAGTAGTGGCGCTCGCTGTATTGCAGTAGCTTGAGCAGCGAAGATTTTTGTGAGGTAAGTGATTTGTGAAAGGTATAGTTTAATGTTTGTCAGGGCCATTCTTTAGTAGGAAATTTTGAAAGTCAGATTGCGTTGCGCTAAAAATATTGTGTGTCAGGTTAAGCACAGTCTTGTATAATTGTTGAAAGGGGACGTTTCATATGGCGACCCTGCCAGGATACCTCACTGGAATCTTCTGATTTTTTTCTTGTAGTTTGTGTATTTAGTGTAGCTTTTGTTTATTGCTAGCGCATAATTGTAGAGAGAATCTCCTTTGTAGTTGTAGTTTTCATTGTTGTAGAGTAAAACAGTTGTGGCATGCATGTAGATTTGCACCAAGTATTTCGCAGCTGCAATTAACTAGACATTATTTCCATTGCTACGTTATTTTATTTTGCTCTTCAAATTGTGTTTTTCTGTGTTGTCGTGTGAAATACTGTGACAATAATGGCGTGTGAAAAACGTAATACTAGGCTCCAAAGTAAACTGAGAAATGACAGTGAAGACGAAGGCAGTGTGTTAGCGCCGCAGAGTAATGAATTAACTGATGTTCAAAGTAGTAATTTGGTAATCGTGCATAGGGAAATGGAGCGGGCGGCAAACAATGGCACGGACAGTGAAACAATTAGTGAAGAGGGAAGCATTATCGATCGATCGGTCGGCAACAGCTCGCCTCAGGAATCCGAAATGACAGGACACAATTTCGCAAATACTGTAGATTCAGGTTTTGGGTTATCACCGTTTTCTCAAATAAGTCAAGACGCATTTTCTGCTTGTCAAAATGTGAATGTTGCCGGTGCAAATGCACTGCCGAAAAGCGTAGAGAAACAGATTCCAGACACTAATACATTATTATTGCAATTAATGCAACAAATGGAACAAAATCAGAGACAAACACAGCAAAAGCTTCAAAAGTTAGACACAATGGAACAAAATCAGAGACAAACACAGCAAAAGTTAGACACAGTGGAACAAAATCTTCAAAAGTTAGACACAATGGAACAACACCAGAGACAAACACAGCAACAGTTAGACGCAATGGAACAAAATCTTCACACCACGCTTGAACAAACACGTGAAGATTTAACTACTGAGTTACATAACATTGAATCGAAATGTCAAAAAGTCTGTAATGACGTAAAAACACAAATTTGTGAGCATTTTCAACCTATTTTTTCGCGGCATGAAAATGCATTACAGAATCACGAAGCAGCCATAAAAGAACTGCAAGCCATTGTTCATGAAAATCATGAGACCTTGTGGGCTAAAATTGACTCAGTTGCATCTACCGATTCGGTTACGCAACTTGCAATAACTCAGGAAAACTTAAAGGACACAGTAGATACGATTTCAACACAAATGGACACTCTGAAACTTGGTTCAGAAAAACACACTGAGGAAATGTGTTCACTATCGGAGAAAGTAGCCGAACTTTCGGATCAGGTCACTAACTTATCTACAAAGGTAGATGATGATCTGAATGACACAAGACCTGTAGCCTTCACTGACACTGAAGAGTGCGAACAAATTAGGAAATTCAAACAAAATCAGAATCAGATTAATACGCAACACCAAAGAGAAATCCGGGAAGTACAAGATCAGCTGACACAGTTAATACAAGAATTACGTATTTCAGAGGATACTCGCGCCCCAATACGGGAAGAGGGACTTAGAAATACGGAACAACCACAAAATAATAACACAGGACACTTCGGAAGTTATGAAAGAAATTGGCAAGGTGCACCGAATTTTGAAATGGAACCGCCGAAACGACATAACAATGACCGATATGCGACTCGCCGACATGATGACTTTGACTATAAGCTGTTCATTACTACACGTAAATTCAAAACATTTAAGAATTCTGGGAACGACATTCATCCACAAGCATGGCTCCATCAATTCTCTCATTGTTTTCCTCCCAACTGGTCATTAGAGCACAGATTAGAATTTATGTGTGGCTACTTAGAGAATGAACCAGCTGTAAGAATGCGGTCGGTCATTCACGATTGCCACAGTGAAGGAGAATTTTACCATGCCTTCCTCTCAGCATATTGGTCTCAAGCCACACAAGACCGGGTAAAACATGGTATCATAATGATGAAACATTTCGAACAATCTGAATTCTCCAGTCTTGTGAAATATTTTGAAGACATGTTGCACAAGAATCAGTACCTGTCAAACCCATACAGCCCCTCAGAACTCATCCGCATTTGCTTAATCAAATTACCTGAACATTTACGACATATTATTTTGGCAGGACGTTGCAAAGACGACATTGAAGCTTTTCAGGGACTGTTACAAGAATTGGAAATTGACACTGACAATCGCGGAATGCGGAAAGAGGAACACAACAATTACAGGTCACATCCGTCGCAATTCCGCGATGAAAGAAGTAATAACTGGACACGACAAGGCTATTCTCACAGCACATATCGTGACCAAAACAGACACCACCCGTATGACAAGCGTTGGCAGAGTAGTAATAACTACAGGGAAAGATCACCTCTCCGTGGTAATGACTATCACAGAGACAATCAGAGAAACAGACAATATGGGAACCAAAATAAATATTATCAGGGGAGACAGAATAACTTTAGACGCAACGGTCCAGCGCGCAGTTTCGATTCAGGGAGAAATTCTCCACCACGTGACCGACAAGAAAGAAACTATGGCATCTACCGACATGACGACAGACGATATGATCGTAACGATAGACCTGAACTGCATCAGAACTGGCGGGATTCAAACAGAGCAGGGCCCTCTCGTCACGGTGAATTTGTAGAAGTTAGGTCTCCAAATCCCAATAACGACGCGCGCCAACAAAGAGACAATAGGCAATGACTCACACCGATGGCAGCCACTAAACGTTCTTATGACACTAACGACGCAGCTGCCGTAGCTAGTAATTACGTAAAAATGGAAGACATTAGGGACATCTTACTCCAGGAACACGACATAAAACATAACAATATTGCATATCCTGTGATTCACATTACAGTAAATGACGTAAAATTTACGGCAGTACTTGACTCTGGCAGTCCCATCTCAGTAATTAGTGAAACAGCCTTTAGCAAATGTAACAAATCGAACGATTGCCCTACACTTCCGTTACGTAAGATTAAATTACAAGGTGCAATTTTTGGAAAAAGTGTAGATGTACGCCAGCAAACCAATTTAGAATTCTTTTGTCAAAGCCACAGCTTCTCTATAAACTTTCTTATTGTTCCATTATTGTCGACGGAAATTATATTGGGAGTAGACTTTTTGAATGAATACAAAGCAATCTTAAGCTTTCACGATGCTGAAATAAGTTTAGAGAAAGAAGGTAAGTCAATAGCTTTGAAATTTGAAGACTGGCTCTCAAACCATGACGAGGAAATTAATCGGCTTTACCTTCTGTTAGACAACAGTTCGGACTTTTCTACGGAACTAGACACTAACAATCACTCTGCAAGTACTGACAGGGATGATATCGACGGCGCATTTGGCATTAATAAGTTAATTCAGAATAAAATTCAAACAATTGAGAATTGTAATGACACTGATAGGCAGGACCTTTTTGAGATTTTACAAGCACATTCCACAGTTTTTACTCATAAAACAGGAACAATCAAGGGATTTCAATACCAATTTCGTGTTCGTGAGCATACTAAATTTTGTGTTAGACCATATGTAATTCCAGCACACTATAGGGACCGTGTTAGAACAGAAATACAATCTATGCTTGACGAGGGCATTATTGAGCCTGCAGTAAGCTCATACAACAATCCATTACATGTTGTTGAAAAGAAAAATGGATCGATCAGACTTGTCTTAGATTCGAGACAAATCAATACTATCATTATTCCTGAAACAGACAGGCCGCAGACGATGGAAGAACTTCTTCAAAATTTTAATGGTGTAAAAGTGTTGTCTTCCATTGATCTCAGATCCAGCTTTTATCAGATCGAACTTCATCCAGAATGCAGAAAATACACAGCTTTCCTTTGTTTCGGCGTTTGTTATCAGTTTCGGAAACTTCCCTTTGGTTTGAACATTTCTTCAGCAGCATTCATTCGCGGGCTAAATTCCATATTACCTGAGTTCTTAAAACGTCACATCACCTTATATGTGGACGATATTCTGATAGCAGAAGCCTCATGGGAACAACACAATCGCATCCTCAACAGCGTGTTACATATTTTTGCAGAATCTGGAATTACAGTTAACTTGGAAAAGTCTGAATTCGGTAGGACAAAGGTGAAGTTTTTGGGACATATTATTTCTTCTGAAGGCATTCAGCCGGATCCTGAAAAGTTAGAAGCAATCAGAGCCATTCCAGTTCCATCCACAAAAAGACAAGTCCGCAGTTTTCTAGGTCTCGTAAATTTTTACCGTCGTTTTCTGAATATGCAAATTCTTGTTACACCAAAACTTTGTTCTCTCACTGGAAAAAATACTATTTGGAACTGGGACGAACAAGCACAGTTGGAATTCAATTCTTTGAAAGAATCGCTACTTAACGCGCCAATACTAGCTCATCCAGATCTGTCACAAGATTTCTGCCTTAGCACGGATTCTTCTAAAGTCGGTCTTGGTGCCCATTTATTTCAAGAAGCCATAGAAAATGACACTACCGTTCAGAAAACCATTGCTTTTGCTAGCCGAGTGCTAACAAAATCTGAAAAAAATTATTCCGTTACTGAATTAGAAGCTTTAGCTATCGTTTGGGCATTTAACAAATTCCGTTTCTTTCTTTCTGGTAAGCACGTAAAAGTATACAGTGATCATCGTGCATTACAATTTCTTATGTCTTCAAAATTAAATCATGACAGGTTAAAACGTTGGGCATTGTTTCTGCAAGAATTCCGCTTCACAATAGTCTACATTCCCGGCAAGGAGAACATTGTTGCGGACGCACTGTCACGCGCACCGGCTGGGCTTGAGAAAAGTACCACAGAAGGCAACCTCGAGAAAAATTTCAGTATTCTTTACATTCAGAAAGTCGCCTTTGAAAACTTCATCACCACATCTTTAAAGGACATTGCTCATGAACAAGATAAAGATCCGATTTGGAAAGACATCAAGAGCAAATGGCATGAAAAGACACACACACAGATTCGGCATTATTACCTGGTTAGAAACAACATACTCTTCAAACGCTGCACTGTTGATGACAAGCTATGGGTACTTTGCATTCCAGACGATTTTGTTAATAAGCTCATTTGGTACATTCATTTCAGCTACGCACATTTTGGTCCACGAAAATGTTATCATATTCTTCGAACGACTTGTTATTTTAACAATATGGAAAAAAGAATTCGAAGAGTCTTGTCTATTTGTAAACTTTGTCAAAAGGCGAAACCATCTACTGTCTCACATCGTGCTCCGTTGTTTCCTATTATTCCTTCTAAATTAAAAGAATTTGCTGCTGTTGATCTCTTGGGACCGCTTGTCAGAACATCCTATGGATTTTCGTACGTTCTAGTCGCTGTTGAACTTACTTCAAAATTTGTTTCTTTCACACCGTTACGTAAAGCCACTGGACGGTCTGTATCCAACGCCTTTGTTAAAAATTTCTTACGTGAAGTCGGCCACGTTGCTAAAGTCATTTCAGATAACGGACCGCAATTTAGATCTGCTGTTTGGTCACGCATGCTTCGCAACCATAAAATCAAACCTGTTTTTATTTCATTGTACTCACCACATTGTAACCCCTCCGAACGGATTATGAAAGAAATCAATAAGCTTTGCAGGCTTTATTGTCACAGAAAGCATCAGCATTGGGACAGATATTTACACTTATTTCAAAACGTGCTGAATGAAATGCCTCATGATTCCACTGCTTTACCACCTACTCTTGTATTGAAGAATGAAGAACCACCGAACAGAATCAGAGAGCTTGTACCTTTCCCAAATACACGTAAACTTCGACACAAAGACATAATTGATTTGGCTCTTAAAAATATAAAATCTGCAGCAGACAAAAGGAGAAAACTACACGGTAAAGCAAATGCAAAGAAATTGTATATTGGTCAGAAGGTTCTCATTAAAGGTCATTCATTGTCACATAAGAAGAAACACTTGAGTCACAAATTCTTTCTAGTTTACAATGGACCTTACAGAATCCGACGTATACCACATGATAATTGCGTTGAAGTTGAAACTCTGCGTACTAGGAAGAGTAAAGGTTTACACCACATTTCTCATGTAAAACCATTTATTGACAAATAATCTGCCTTTTAACTTTGTCTTTGCCATAAAACGTTTCACTTCACGTTACTAGTATGCTTTAGAAACTGTTACCATGCAACAATGTTTGAAGTTAAATATCCAATCAAGAACCAAGAGAACTTATTTAAACAGAAATGACGAATGCATTGTTATAGTAAACAGACGTCACAGTGTTATTGTGTGTGTACATTCTTGCTTGTTTGTTGCACGATTACGTAACGACTATAAGGCTCACATACTTAGAACATTTACCAGTACTGCTAATGAGATTTTAATGCAACATTTTGGTTTATTTGAAAATACATTCTGAATTTAAAGTGCTTTCTGAGAGATACCAGATGACACAGAGGTTAGTTTATGTGACAGCTACACGATTTTTATCACGACGCTACTAATGAGTGACAATTTACAATGTTGCTTTTGCGGTGTATCTGTTTTATATCTGCACAGTTTTCTGAATTCTTCTGGAAAGAAAAACATGTTTTAGTAGTAACTTTTGTGGTATAGCAACAATGAGACAGCCTTTTTCGTGGCACAACATTACGTTACTGTACAGTACTTTCTTCATCACGCCAATAAGCATAATAACTACGGCATCTATACGCAAAGCATTTCACGTTTGTTTATCATGTGGTAAGTACATTGACTTCTGCAGAACTTAGCTTTCGGAGGACGATAACTACGACACTTCCACAGAGATTATGTTGCGACAAGATGCACAGTTTAGCGCTACAGTACACGCATTTGAGTGATTAATCTTATACTTAAAACACTTATTTTTAAAGATTTTTTTTTAATTACAAAGAAAGTTTTCCGTGATACATTTCATTCCATTGCGGTTATTTGTAACACCTGGGAGTATAATTACATTAATCCTCAGGGGGGTACACGCTTACTTTGTGTACCATGTGTTTGGCAAGCACAAGGAGCCCTAGCTAATATGGTATTTGCTTATACAACTTTACACATCGGTACCATATTTCTCTAAAACACAGAATTACACAGCTATCTGATCATTTAACTGAGAGATAAACATTTTTTTACTACATCAGTGACACATGTTTACGCAATTACACAGTTGGATAACTTCACACTTATGAAATTGTATTTTGTCTGTACTTTGTAAACTGTTCATATTTTTTCGGAATCATTGTGATACTATGAGAGCTTTGAATGATGTATTTGGTATGAGATCATGATTTTTAAAGTACGTTTGAGGCAGCTGACACTTTTGACATGAGCAGAGAATTTTTTTAGGCTTAGAAATTATTGGAGGAAGTTACGACGATTTTGAGATTTGACTGAAGTGTTATGATGTTATTATTACGACGACGATGTGTATTATGTTGTTGAGGAATGTTTATTATGCTACGTATTTCTCACGATGAAATATTGAAGAAGTGTCGACGAATATGTATATGTATAATGAGGTAAGGAATAATGAGTAGTGTTTAGGGACTCTGATTTATGAAAAGGATGTTGGAAACCAAGAAACGTACTTTAAGAGTTATGAAATGTGTGACTGTATCACAATGCTGACGAATATTTTTTTTGGACACTTATATTTATAGGATTTTGTTTCTACAGATTTGCAACGCTAATTCTTGACCTGTGAAATATTGTTAAATGAGACTGCAACGGTAGCAGAAACTGCTGTCGTAAATATTTCCGTACGAAAGTTAAGTGACCACCTGCACGTAATTCGTCGCGGGCACCCAGCTGTGTCAGACGCCTGGAGAAAAAGCCATTATTGCGAGCCCTTTTCAGCGGCACAGGTAGAAAAAAAAAGGGGACGTGGGACGTGTCAAACACCTGGAGAACAAGCCATTAGGGTGTGCCTTTCATCGCTAATGCGACACCCTCGTTACTTGAAAACATATGATTACTCGCACTTTGTGCTAATTACTGAAATGCTTATGAATTGATGGGAAATATTCGTACATCTGCACACCTGATTACGACAAGTGTCTTTCTATGAGAGTTGAGAGCTACTGACTTACGAAATGCCACATGGCTATTGAATGATGTTTTTATGCTTTGGTTTGCGTAATTGCTTATTTCACTTGATATCTGGTTTCCAGCTGTGTTGCAGCATTGCTTTTATAAAATGAAATGCATTTGCTAATGTGACCACTTTCTGTCAACAGATCTATTAAATAATTATTTTATGATCCACATTCTTTAAAAAAGGAGCACTTGGAAAGGAAAGAACAATAAGAAGGAACTAGTAACTGCATTCATAATTTTCTTTTCAAGTAATTGGTAACTTTTTGGTAGAATAACTTCTTGTGGTGCACCACTTTAATTACTTAGACATTAAGATGTGATTATACATTTCCCTTATCTGCATTGTTGTTTTTACTGTAATATTTTTTCTGCTTGAGCTATGTCATGTTTAGATATAAGTTATTGCATTTGCTGTTGCTGTTTGCCAGGCATAGTGCTACTAAATTTCACATTACATTACTCTGCTAAGCCAATTTTACTACTCATTGATTTTTCATGTTGCTGCACATTGGCTCATATTAGTTGTAATTTTGCATTTTATCTGTAAATTAGATTTACTGCTGCTTGCTTTGCACTCTGCATTTTTTTGGTCATTGCTGTTTGTGTTACATGTTTTGTGCTGCTGCATTGCCTCGTCCTTTAGTTTAGCATCTGAGCTCAGTAGATTTAAGTTAGCTTAAGAGGGGGTAGCCTCTAAGAGAATGAGTTGCGATGAATTGGAAGAAATGCATTGAGAAAACAGGTTTAGGTAGGATTTTCTTGGAAATAAATGATGAGGTAAGATAATGGAAAATAAAAATGAGGTAAGAGATGTGTGAACATATAAACACAGAAAGCATGCTTAGTTAGAATTTTTTTTTGGTGGAAACAAAGGATGAAATAAGAAGAAAGATATATGAAGTTTTGGGTTGGACTGCAGTACCAAATGTTACACTGAAAACGAACCCTGTCCTTTCCTATTGGTGTTATCCCACTATGTGTGTGTGTACCCTTGTGTATTTGTTTTCTTCCTGTCTCTGTGTAATTTCATAGAATTTTTTTCTTCTTTTAATTTTAAGCTACATTCACTATGATGAGGAATACTTTTATCCTCAAATACAATTGGCATTAATAATATGTTATTTACCTTATAAATATGCTTACACATTATTTATTCTGTTTAATGCTCATGTGTGAAGTTGATGTTTCAAAAATTATTGTGATCTTTTATGTATGTACTCATGTCATAATTCCACTGATGTATATGTTAGTTCGATTCTTTTGTAAAGCCTGTACTACAGATGTTATCTGTATTATTATGTTTTTAATGATGTATTTTGTACCTTTGTAATTGTATTTTCATGTTGTAAATTTATAAAATTGTAATTGACACCAGATCATCTTATTATTAACTTGTAAGTTACATTTCACTGCACACGTTTCTGTTGGTCATAGTATATGGACAATATGTGAGAAGTTGGGACTGTTAGTGTTTGCACGTGTGTTTATAATTCAGCAAGGGACTGGATAACAGCATTGCTGGTTCTAAGGTGGACTTGCTATATTATCCGCAAGACTCTTCAATGGTGATTGTGCACCTGCACAGTCACAACAGATGGCTGCTGGCTATTTCTACAAGGACTGCAGTGGGTCTGCACCTCTGGTGGCCCACCAATACCATTATCTCTACAAGGACTACAGTGGGTCTGCACCTATGATGACCCACCAACGCCATTATTTCTACAAGGACTGCAGTGGGTCTGCACCTCTGGTGGCCCACCAATACCACAATCTCTACCAGGACTCCAGTGGGTCTGCTCTGTGATGACCTACCTACCAATATTCTTCCAAACTTCGAATGACTCTGCTGTGGGTTTGCTCTGTTGTGGCCCATTACCTGTCAGCATGTCGAGAGTCAGCACTGTCTTTCCATTGGAAGGACAACACTACTTCTTCAAGACTGCATGGAAATCCACTACTTCCGTGTGCATTTTCTTTTACTGCTCAGACTTTGAGACAAACACTGCTATTCTCCTGTTATGTACGATTAGGACTGTCTTTAGGGACTGTGAGAAAATTTGAGCTTTTGACCAACGTTGTATCAATAAGTGTGTGCATTTTATATCTTTGTTACTGTAATTGTGAAAAATTTTTGTCAAATCTGTATTGGCCAGTGCCCAACACCATTTGTAAAAAAATTTTTGTGGGGAGCATGGGGGCTATGTAAGTAGGCTGTTTATGTTTTCTTATTGACAACGTTACGTAGCGCTCAATATGAAAATCACTGGCTGTGCTGTGTGCAGTCTGTGGCTAGTTTGCATTGTTGTCTGCCATTGTAGTGTTGGGCAGCAGCAGCTGGAGGTGAACAGCGCGTAGCGTTGCGCAGTTGGAGGTGAGCCGCCAGCAGTGGTGGATGTGGGGAGAGAGATGGCGGAGTTTTGTAATTTTTCATGAACTGATATATTTACATATGATGATATCAAGGTAAATACATTGTTTGTTCTCTATTAATATCTTTCATTTGCTAACTATCCCTATCAGTAGTTAGTGCCTTCAGTAGTTTGAATCTTTTATTTAGCTGGCAGTAGTGGCGCTCGCTGTATTGCAGTAGCTTGAGCAGCGAAGATTTTTGTGAGGTAAGTGATTTGTGAAAGGTATAGTTTAATGTTTGTCAGGGCCATTCTTTAGTAGGAAATTTTGAAAGTCAGATTGCGTTGCGCTAAAAATATTGTGTGTCAGGTTAAGCACAGTCTTGTATAATTGTTGAAAGGGGACGTTTCAAACTTTGTTAGTAGGCTTTCTCGGAATAGTTTACGTCTATCTTCAAAAGTCTGCCAGCTGAGCTTCTTCAGCATCTCTGCGACACTCTCCCTGGATTGCACAAATCTGTGACCATTCGCTCTACCCTTTTATGAATACATTCTGTATCCCCTGTTAGTCCTATCTGGTACGTGTCTCACACATTGGTGCAATATTCTAGGAAGATTTACAAGAGCGATTTGTAAGCAGTCTGTTCTGTGGACTGTTTCCATTTCTCCAGTATTCTACAAATGAATCGAAGTCCAGAATCTGCTTTATACACGACTGAGCTTGTGTGTTCATTCTATTTCCTATCCTTCCACAGTGCTACACCCAGGATTTTTTGTATGAGTTAACCGATTCCAGTTGTGATCTATTGATATTATAATCACAGGATACCACTTTTTTTCCTTTTGTGAAGTGCACAAGTATACATTTCTGAATATTTAAAGCAAGTTGCCATTCTTTGCACCACTTTAAAATCTTATCAAGATCTGAAAATTCATGCAGCTTCTTTCTTCATTACAGATACGTACATCATCTGCAATAAAAGTCTCCCGGTGTACATGCCGCGTCAATTCAGGATAAAACTCCAAGCTTTCGACCACTACCTCCACGGTCGTCGTCAGAGCTAAAACAGTCTTAGCCCTGACGACGACCGTGGAAGTAATGGTCGAAAGCTTGGAGTTTTATCCTGAACTGACGCGGCATGTACACCGGGAGACTTTTATTCAAGAGATACGTCGCGAAAGACTTCGTAGCCACGTACAGCATCCGCAAAAAATCTGTCACTATTAATATTATCCGCAAACTCATTAATATGTAACATGAACGGCAACGGTCTCAACACATTTCCCTGGGGAAAACCTCAAGTTATCTCCAAATCTGGTGACGATTTTCCATGCAAGATAACTTTCTGCCTCCTCCCTCCCTAATATCCTCAATCCAGTCACGAACTTAGCTCGATACACCACACGATCGTGCTGTTGATAATAAGCGTAGAAGTGGTACAGAGTTCCATGAACTTCTTCATTACGCTGTACCAGAAACTCGGCATTTGCACAACGATACTGGTCGCGCCGTATTTCATCTCGTGTTTATTATTGATGCAGAGTTCAGCGACAGCTGATTTGCTTGTTATGTTAGTCCGGCGTGTCACTGATGTTTGTTGCACCTCTCTTCGACTTCTCTAATAATCTATTCCACATTAGGCATGCCATATTCGCATGGAATGCGGTGCGCACACGGCTCGCAGCGGCTGAGGAAGACAGTTGGATTAGTCATCGAAATATCGTGCATGAGAACAGAATCAACGGCCTAATGATTAGCCATTTGGGCTTTTGATGTTTAACAGAGCTCTTTTCTTTAAACGATTGTCAACCGTCGCACAGCTGAGGGTTTCATTCTTTCGCGGTTTCACAGCTTAATTCGTACTTTCCTTGCAGTTATAGCCACTTCTGTAACGCGTTTACACACTCAGTACTGGCTGCTCATTGTGGTTGGTATCACCTCAATGCGTGATCGTTTTAAGCTGGTCCATAAAAAAAAAGTCTGCGTCCCGTGCTCACGTTATTTAGAAACCTATCTTAACACAAAATTTTTAACTAACAGTTACTAAATGTTCTTCTGAAGTATTCTGCAGTTACTGAATGAAAACACAAAATACGTGGTTAAGTTTTCCGGTTTATTTGATGGTAATAGCCTTTTATGACCAGAATAATGTAATTGTTTTCAAGGATTTACACTATACTGTGCAACCATTTTCTATAAAGTCGCGAAATTCCGTACAAATATAAAAATAATAAGCTTATCTGGGAAATTCATCTGTAAGTACCCTCATCAGTTACTCATGTGCTTTATTTCCAATAAAGACGCTTGCATGGATCATTACGAGCATTTTGCATACATAGTAGCAGTCCCTTTTCACAGCATTTCATATTTGAAATTCAATGCTATAGTTCTGCTTTACATTCACCTTGCATTCTGCTTTACATTTACCTCGTCTAATTTTATTTCTGACAACATTCCATTGGAACTACTGACGGCCTTGGGAGAGCCAGTCCTGACCAAACTCTACCATCTGGTGAGCAAGATGTATGAAACAGGCGAAATACCCTCAGACTTCAAGAAGAATATAATAATTCCAATCCCAAAGAAAGCAGGTGTTGACAGATGTGAAAATTACCGAACAATCAGTTTAATAAGCCACAGCTGCAAAATACTAACGCGAATTCTTTACAGACGAATGGAAAAACTAGTAGAAGCCGACCTCGGGGAAGATCAGTTTGGATTCCGTAGAAATATTGGAACACGTGAGGCAATACTGACCTTACGACTTATCTTAGAAGAAAGATTAAGGAAACGCAAACCTACGTTTCTAGCATTTGTAGACTTAGAGAAAGCTTTTGAGAATGTTGACTGGAATACTCTCTTTCAAATTTTAAAGGTGGCACGGCTAAAATACAGGGAGCGAAAGGCTATTTACAATTTGTGCGGAAAGCAGATGGCAGTTATAAGGGTCGAGGGACATGAAAGGGAAGCAGTGGTTGGGAAGGGAGTAAGACAGGGTTGTAACCTCTCCCGGACGTTATTCAATCTGTATATTGAGCAAGCAGTAAAGGAAACAAAAGAAAAATTCGGAGTAGGTATTAAAATCCATGGAGAAGAAATAACTTTAAGGTTCGCCGATGACATTGTAATTCTGTCAGAGACAGCAAAGGACTTGGAAGAGCAGTTGAATGGAATGGACAGTGTCTTGAAAGGAGGATATAAGATGAACATCAGCAAAAGCAAAACGAGGATAATGGAATGTAGTCGAATTAAATCGGGTGATGCTGAGGGAATTAGATTAGGAAATGGGACACTTAAAGTAGTAAAGGAGTTTTGCTATTTGGGGAGCAAGATAACTGATGATGGTCGAAGTAGAGAGGATATAAAATGTAGGCTGGCAATGGCAAGGAAAGCGTTTCTGAAGAAGAGAAATTTGTTAACATCCAGTATAGATTTAAGTGTCAGGAAGTCATTTCTGAAAATATTTGTATGGAGTGTAGCCCTGTATGGAAGTGAAACATGGACAATAAATAGTGTGGACAAGAAGAGAATAAAAGCTTTCGAAACGTGGTGCTACAGAAGAATGCTGAAGATTAGATGGGTAGATCACATAACTAATGAGGAAGTATTGAATAGGATTGGGGAGAAGAGAAGTTTGTGACACAACTTGACTAGAAGAAGGGATCGGTTGGTAGGACATGTCCTGAGGTATCAAGGGATCACAAATTTAGCATTGGAGGGCAGCGTGGAGGGTAAAAATCGTAGAGGGAGACCAAGAGATGAATACACTAAGCAGATTGAGAAGGATGTAGGTTGCAGTAGGTACTGGGAGATGAAGAAGCTTGCACAGGATAGAGTAGCATGGAGAGCTGCATCAAACCAGTCTCAGGACTGAAGACCACAACAACAACAATAATTTTAGTTCTATACTATACCCGGGTATTTTTAAAGATTATTTTCAAGTTATTGGAATGCGATCAGATACCGCTGCTTGTGGATCGACGCAGCCATTACGCAGCCGCTTTTCACACTATAACAACCGCTTATTCGCTGCACGTATCCTAAAAGTTTATCATTGTGACTTAAACTCTACATACTACATTCATAGTGTACATTGCGGTACTTCTGTGTGTAATGTTCCACGAATGTGGATGCTGTTATGTCAGTCATTGTCCGCCATTGCCGGCCGGTGTGGGTGTGCGGTTCTAGGTGCTTCAGTCTGGAACCGCGTGACCGCTACGGTCAATGGTTCGAATCCTGCCTCGGACATGGATGTGTGTGATGTCCTTAGGTTAGTTAGGTTTAAGTAGTTCTAAGTTCTAGGGGACTGATGACCACAGATGTTAAGTCCCATAGTGCTCAGAGCCATTTGAACCATTTTTTTTTTGTCCGCCATTAACTTTACTCGTATATTTGTAGAATCAAATTCCGTACATGTGCATCTATACTCCGCAAGCCACCTCACTAGGGGTAGTGGAGGGTACTTTGCGCACTGTTGTGACTTTTCTCTTTTTCTGTTGTAGTCACGAATGGATCGCGGAAACAATGATTGTTGGTAAGCTTCCGTGTGGGCTCGAATCTATCTTCATGACGTTTTCGCGACATACGTAGGAGAAGCAGTGCATTGATTGACTTTTCCAGGAAGTACGCTCTCCGAACTTTAACACTAGACAATACTGTGATGCAGAACGCCTCTCTTGCAGTGCCTACTACTGGAGTTGGCTGCGCATCTCCTTGATGATTTTCGTTCTTAGTAAATGAATCTGTAACAAAACTTGCTGCTCTTCTTTGGATCTTCTTTGTTTCATCTATCTATCCTATCTGACACGGATCTCAGACATTTCCTGAACATTATTCCAATTAATTGCAGTCTGGCAGCTTTCTTACGTGTGATTAATTTTATGTGGTCCTCTCACTTCAGATCTTTCCGTCCACATACTTCTGGATGTTTTACGGAAGTAAATGCTTCATATGATTGCTCTGCAATCGCATAATCATCCAGTAAAGGGTCCTTCTGTCTAGGTGTTTGCCATACATTTCATTTGTGTGTGTTGAGGGTCAATACCCACTCCATGCATCAAGCGTAGATCCTGTGCAAGTCTTCCTGCACTTCGCTGCGATCTTCTAGCGTTGCGACTTCTCTTTATACAACAGCATCATCCGCGAAGAACCTCATGTCCGCAGCTCATGGTCGTGCGGTGGCGTTCTCGCTTCCCACGCCCGGGTTCCCGGGTTCGATTCCCGGAGGGGTCACGGATTTTCTCTGCCTCGTGATGACTGGGTGTTGTGTGATGTCCTTAGGTTAGTTAGATTTAAGTAGTTCTAAGTTCTAGGGGACTGATGACCATAGATGTTTAGTCCCATAGTGCTCAGAGCCATTTTTGAAGAACCTCATGGAACGTTCGACGCTATCTCTTACGTCATGTATATAGTTTGTGAAAAGAAATGGTCCTATAATACTCTCTCGGGGCACGCCCGAAGTCACTTTTACGTCTGAAGACTTCTCTCCGTTGCCGCGTGGTCTAGGGCGCCTTGCCACGGTTCGCGCAGGGTCTCCCCGTCGGAGGTTCGAGTCCTCCCTCGGGCATGGGTGTGTGTGTTGTCCTTAGCGTAATTTAGTTTAAGTTAGATTAAGTAGCGTGTAAGCCTAGGACCGATGGCCTCAGCAGTTTGGTCCCATAGGAACTTAGCCCAAATTTCTAAATTTATCTCCGTTCAGATTGACAAGCTGTGTACTGCTTGCTAGAAACTCTTCAATCTATTGACACTGCTTGACTGATATTCTGTACCCTCGCATTTTGTTCATTGGCAGCAGTGTGGAACCGTATTGAACGCCTTCCCAAAGTTGAGGAACAAGCCATCTACCTGCTTTCTGGGTCTCGTTAATTAACAGAGTGGACTGTGTTTCACACGATCGTTGTCGTAACTCAAACTGATTCCTACACAAAAGCATTTTGGGTTTCCAGAAATGTCATAAAAGAGCAAACAAAGTTTTGCAAGATCAAGCAACAGACCGACGTCATAGATATAGGCCTGTAGTTTTGCGTATCTGTTCGACAACTCTTCTTGAAAACGGTAATTACCTGTACTCTCTTCCAATCATTTGGAACGCTTTGCTCCCCCAGAAACCTACGGTATCTGCCGCTAGCAAGGGAGCAAGTTCTTTCGCGTACACTAGTGTGGTATCCCGTCAGGCCCAGTGGTTTTTCCACTAATGAACGATTTCAGTTACTCTTCTCTCCCTTGGCTATTTATTTCGAAATCCGTCACACTGTAGTTAGTGCGACGATTTAAAGAGGGAATTACAGTGCGATTTTGCTCTGTGAAACGGTTGTGGAAAAGGACGTTTCTCATCCTTCGTTTTAGTACCACTATGGTCGCAAAGAGTTTCCTTCTTAGGATTGGTATGAAATGATAATTAAATCGACACCCTAGCTGCAAACAGGCGTTGGTATACATCATTGGGGAGATGTTGAAAATGTGTGCCCAGCCCCGGACTCGAACCCGGGATCTCCTGCTTACATGGCAGACGCTCTATCCATCTGAGCCACCGAGGGCACATATGATAGTGCGCCTTGAGGGACTTATCCCTTGCACGGTCCCCGTGAGACCCACATTCCCAACATGTCCACACCACTACATTCGTAGTGTGCCTAATAGATGTTTGCCCATCACACTCATTACTCGTGGCAGATTAATCTACCAAGTCCCGTACGGTAGGGGCACACATTTTCAACATGTCCCCAGTGATGTATATCAAAGCCTGTTTGCAGCTAGGGTGTCGAATTAATTATCATTTTATTCTAGAGATGCTGCACGGTCATCAATAGTATCTGTTCTTTCGGGAGCAGATTCTACCTTCATACACAGGGTGTTACAAAAAGGTCTGCCAAACTTTCAGGAAACATTCCTCACACACAAAGAAAGAAAATATGTCATGTGGACATGTGTCCGGAAACGCTTACTTTCCATTTAAGAGCTCATTTTATTACTTCTCTTCAAAACACATTAATCATGGAATGGAAACACACAGCAACAGAACGTACCAGCGTGACTTCAAACACTTTGTTACAGGAAATGTTCAAAATGTTCAAAATGTAAGCGAGGATACATGCATCCACCTTCCGTCGCATGGAATCCCTGATGCGCTGATGCAGGCCTGGAGAATGGCGTATTGTATCACAGCCGTCCACAATACGAGCACGAAGAGAGTCTACATTTGGTACCGGGGTTGCGTAGACAAGAGCTTCCAAATGCCCCCATAAATGAAAGTAAAGAGGGTTGAGGTCAGGAGAGCGTGGAGGCCATGGAATTGGTCCGCCTCTACCAATCCATCGGTCACCAAATCTGTTGTTGAGAAGCGTACGAACACTTCGACTGAAATGTGCAGGAGCTCCATCGTGCATGAACCACATGCGTCGTACTTGTAAAGGCACATGTTTTAGCAGCACAGGTAGAGTATCCCTTATGAAATCATGATAACGTGCTCCATTGAGCGTAGGTGTACGAAACTACAATGAGCTCTAGCATGGAAATTAAGCGTTTCCGGACACATTTCCACATAACATCATTTCTTTATTTGTGTGTGAGGAATGTTTCCTGGCCGTACCTTTTTGTAACACCCTGTATAGTTAAAATATGGTTACCTGGCCATTGACCTTCTTGTGCGAACGCACACGCTATGCCCCAACTCGTATGGGACTTGGTAAATTAATCTGCCACGAGTAATGAGTGTGGTGGGCAAACATTTATTAGGCATACTACGAATGTAGTGGTGTGGACATGTTGGGAATGTGGGTCTCACGTGGAGCGTGCAAAGGATAAGTCCCCGCAGGCTCACTATCATTTGTGCCCTCGGTGGCTCAGATGGACGTCGGCACGGTAGCTCAGCGTGTTCGGTCAGAGGGTTATCTGACCTCTGTAATAAAAAAACTGAGTTAATCGATCAACAACGAACTTAAACGGATGTCTTACGACGTCCGCCCCTAGCAGATACAACGAGTGAAAGCGAACAAAAATGAGGTTAAAAAAATGGAAAGACACCCTAGCTGTGGAAAAACGCTCTGAAATGGTCAGGATACTGCGTCGCGCAAAACTAATAGCTTCCAGCCTGAAAAGACAAGATTCACAAACTAACCAGGATACGAGTATGGTGACTCTTCCCGATGGCAAGGGATATGCGTTCAGTATAATGAAGACTGAGGATCATGGGCAGAGGAGATATGACTCTCTGGATCCGACAACGTAACGAAAACTAGGCACGGATCTGACACAATGGATCATACTGAATTCGTCAATCATGGGGACGCACAGTGGAGCTTACTACCTCGGTTGTGTGGCTTACCAAAAGTCCACTGACATTACGTACCATTAAGAATTATCATAAGGACTGGCTTCCCGACGTGTAAACTGAGTATACACTTGGCATCTCTGGTTCAATTGCACTTGAGAAAGACCAACACATACGTAAAGGACTCTAGTTTGAAGAAAATAGGTCTTAGACTAAACGACATCTTGGTCAGCGTTGATTTTGTTTCTTTGTTTACGAAACAGCCTCTCAGATATACTAATACTGGCACTCCTGTAGTACAACATCTACACAAACTATCAACCCATCAACCCTGGAACAATACCATTTACCAACTGCAGCTCAAGGCAAAACCTTTGAGGAAGTAGAGGTGAAGCTGCCAGCAGCGCTTGAAGATTTCAAAAAGTACGAGGGCAGTTCAATAAGTAATGCAACACATTTTTTTTCTCGGCCAATTTTGGTTGAAAAAACCGGAAATTTCTTGTGGAATATTTTCAAACATTCCCGCTTCATCTCGTATAGTTTCATTGACTTCCGACAGGTGCCAGCGCTGTACGGAGCTGTTAAAATGGCGTCTGTAACGGATGTGCATTGCAAACAACGGGCAGTGATCGAGCTTCTTTTGGCGGAAAACTAGGGCATCTCAGATATTCATAGGCGCTTGCAGAATGTCTACGGTGATCTGGAAGTGGACAAAAGCACGGTGAGTCGTTGGGCAAAGCGTGTGTCATCATCGCCGCAAGGTCAAGCAAGACTGTCTGATGTCCCGCGTGCGGGACGGCCGTGCACAGCTGTGACTGCAATGGCGGAGCGTGCGAACACACTCGTTCGAGATGATCGACGGATCACCATCAAACAACTCAGTGCTCAACTTGACATCTCTGTTGGTAGTGCTGTCACAATTGTTCACCAGTTGGGATATTCAAAGGTTTGTTCCCGCTGGGTCCCTCGTTGTCTAACCGAACACCATAAAGAGCAAAGGAGAACCATCTGTGCGGAATTGCTTGCTCGTCATGTGCCTGAGGGTGACAATTTCTTGTCAAAGATTGTTACAGGCGATGAAACATGGGTTCATCACTTCGAACCTGAAACAAAACGGCAATCAATGGAGTGGCGCCACACCCACTCCCCTACCAAGAAAAAGTTTAAAGCCATACCCTCAGCCGGTTAAGTCATGGTTACAGTCTTCTGGGACGCTGAAGGGGTTATTCTGTTCGATGTCCTTCCCCATGGTCAAACGATCAACTCTGAAGTGTATTGTGCTACTCTTCAGAAATTGAAGAAACGACTTCAGCGTGTTCGTAGGCACAAAAATCTGAACGAACTTCTCCTTCTTCATGACAACGCAAGACCTCACACAAGTCTTCGCACCCGAGAGGAGCTCACAAAACTTCAGTGGACTGTTCTTCCTCATGCACCCTACAGCCCCGATCTCGCACCGTCGGATTTCCATATGTTTTGCCCAATGAAGGACGCAATCCGTGGGAGGCACTACGCGGATGATGAAGAAGTTATTGATGCAGTACGACGTTGGCTCCGACATCGACCAGTGGAATGGTACCGTGCAGGCATACAGGCCCTCATTTCAAGGTGGCGTAAGGCCGTAGCATTGAATGGAGATTACGTTGAAAAATAGTGTTGTGTAGCTAAAAGATTGGGGAATAACCTGGTGTATTTCAATGCTGAATAAAACAACCCCTGTTTCAGAAAAAAAATGTGTTGCATTACTTATTGAACTGCCCTCGTATTATAATGACAGTCACTTAAAACCAAACCCTCGAATGACGCCGGTCTGCTCCTTTCATCTGAGAAACCGTGAAGCCAGGAGAAAGACAAATATTATCTGGATAGGGCAGCAACTATGCCGCTATGATATACTCTAAAATACATGGGAGTACAGTTGGATCGCAGTCGCACGTTCAAAGATCATTGGCAAGAAATAAAGTTAAAAATTAAAGCCTGGAACAATATCGTCCACAAAATGACTGGAACACCTGGGGCTCACCGCCAAACTTGCTCCATGCACCTCCCTTGGAGCTTTGTTTCTCTGCAGCAGATCATGTAGGTACAGCATTAAACAGATCATGTAGATACAGCATTAAATGAAACTGGGTTCGTTGTGACTTCTGCCGACAACCAATTCCTGTCACCAAGATTTGTTAAATTATGGCTATAGCACCACCTGACATGCTCAGAAGAATAGTCGCAGAACTGGAGAAAAAGAAGCAGGAAATCAACACCAGACAACCACTGCTTAAACATGAACGACAGAAACCTCTGTTGAGGTGAAGGAGGGGCTTCATGCGCACGACATCAGTAATTCCATCAGCACAGGGAACTCGTCGAACAGAGCTATGGCGAAATTCAATAACGGACAGGGTTGAGAGAGCATCAAAGACGAACCAACTGCTGGCTTTCATCTGCCGCATGTGACGTGAAAGGTACCAAACCGACTGAGGATACGAGTGTCACGGAAGTGGGGCTTCATGACTGAAGATAAGTCCTGTGATTGTCGTGATGTACAGGAGTCATAACATACCCCGGTCTGCCCGATTCTTCCATCACAAAGTTCTATATGCAGCAAGTGATAAAGCCTTCAAAGCAGCGGAATTCTGGAGCTTATGGTCCATCTAACAGAAAATCAGTTATTGTTTTTACTATTTTGCGTTATCTAAATCCTACACACAAAAAAGTAAATGAATTAAGCGGTTCCATTTTCCCATAGGATAATTGTTTCAGACATGTTTACCTCTAGCTACTTTATGTGGAGTAGCGATGTTTACGAACAGCTGGAAGGCGTTGTATTGGGTATTCCATTCCGTCAGCTGTTTGCTACTTTCTTCATGTAGTTTTTTCGAAAAATATACACTCCTGGAAATGGAAAAAAGAACACATTGACACCGGTGTGTCAGACCCACCATACTTGCTCCGGACACTGCGAGAGGGCTGTACAAGCAATGATCACACGCACGGCACAGCGGACACACCAGGAACCGCGGTGTTGGCCGTCGAATGGCGCTAGCTGCGCAGCATTTGTGCACCGCCGCCGTCAGTGTCAGCCAGTTTGCCGTGGCATACGGAGCTCCATCGCAGTCTTTAACACTGGTAGCATGCCGCGACAGCGTGGACGTGAACCGTATGTGCAGTTGACGGACTTTGAGCGAGGGCGTATAGTGGGCATGCGGGAGGCCGGGTGGACGTACCGCCGAATTGCTCAACACGTGGGGCGTGAGGTCTCCACAGTACATCGATGTTGTCGCCAGTGGTCGGCGGAAAGTGCACGTGCCCGTCGACCTGGGACCGGACCGCAGCGACGCACGGATGCACGCCAAGACCGTAGGATCCTACGCAGTGCCGTAGGGGACCGCACCGCCACTTCCCAGCAAATTAGGGACACTGTTGCTCCTGGGGTATCGGCGAGGACCATTCGCAACCGTCTCCATGAAGCTGGGCTACGGTCCCGCACACCGTTAGGCCGTCTTCCGCTCACGCCCCAACATCGTGCAGCCCGCCTCCAGTGGTGTCGCGACAGGCGTGAATGGAGGGACGAATGGAGACGTGTCGTCTTCAGCGATGAGAGTCGCTTCTGCCTTGGTGCCAATGATGGTCGTATGCGTGTTTGGCGCCGTGCAGGTGAGCGCCACAATCAGGACTGCATGCGACCGAGGCACACAGGGCCAACACCCGGCATTATGGTGTGGGGAGCGATCTCCTACACTGGCCGTACACCACTGGTGATCGTCGAGGGGACACTGAATAGTGCACGGTACATCCAAACCGTCATCGAACCCATCGTTCTACCATTCCTAGACCGGCAAGGGAACTTGCTGTTCCAACAGGACAATGCACGTCCGCATGTATCCCGTGTCACCCAACGTGCTCTAGAAGGTGTAAGTCAACTCCCTGGCCAGCAAGATCTCCGGATCTGTCCCCTATTGAGCATGTTTGGGACTGGATGAAGCGTCGTCTCACGCGGTCTGCACGTCCAGCACGAACGCTGGTCCAACTGAGGCGCCAGGTGGAAATGGCATGGCAAGCCGTTCCACAGGACTACATCCAGCATCTCTACGATCGTCTCCATGGGAGAATAGCAGCCTGCATTGCTGCGAAAGGTGGATATACACTGTACTAGTGCCGACATTGTGCATGCTCTGTTGCCCGTGTCTATGTGCCTGTGGTTCTGTCAGTGTGATCATGTGATGTATCTGACCCCAGGAATGTGTCAATAAAGTTTCCCCTTCCTGGGACAATGAATTCACGGTGTTCTTATTTCAATTTCCAGGAGTGTATATATATACAAGGTGTACAACTTTGCGCCCGCCGTATCATTCAAAGTATTTTCCATCGCTGGCCACTACTTTCTCCCATCTTTCGGGCAGTGTGCGCATCCCGCGTCGAAAAAAGTGTTCCTCTTTTGAAGCGATCCACGAATCGATCCAATTAGTGACTTCTTCATGAGATCGGCCAGGCCAAGCGTCATTGATCCAAAGAGGTGATAGTCAGAGGGAGCTAGGTCTGGAGAATACGGCGGGTGGGTAGGACTTCCCATTTTAATGTTTCCAAGTACGTTTTGACCTCTTTTCAACGTGCGGTCGAGCGTTGCCGTGTTGCAAAATCACTTTATCGTGCCTCTCGCTGTATTGCGGCCGTTTGTCTTTTAATGCTCTGCTCAGACCCATTAACTGCTTTCGATAACGGCCACCTGTGATCGTTTCATTTGGTTTTAACACCTCATAGTAAACGACGCGGAGCTGGTCCCACCAAATGCAGAGCATGAGCTTGGAGTTGTGAATATTCGGTTTGGCCGTCGACGTAGAAGCGTGGCCGGGATATGCCCATGATTTTTTGCGTTTAGGATTATCGTAATGAACCCATTTTTCGTCCCCGGTCACAATGCGATGCAGATATCCCTTCCGTTTTTGCCTCTGAAGCAGCTGTTCACAAACACACAAACGCTGCTCAACGTCTCTTGGTTTCAGCTCACACGGGACCCAAGTTCCTTCTTTATGAATCATGCCCATAGCCTTGAGACGTTTTGAAATGGCTTGCTGTGTCACTCCCACTAAACGTGCCAATTCTTTTTGAGTTTGAAGCGAGTCTTCACTCAACAGTGTCTCCAACTCTGCATCTTCGAAAACATTCGCTCTTTCACCACTATACCGGTCTACGACGTTAAAATCACCGTTCTTGAAGCGTTGAAACCACTCACGACACGTTCTTTCACTAATAGCGCCCTTAGCATACGTACTTGAGAGCATTCGATGAGACTCAGCCGCTGTTTTCCTCATACTGAAACAAAACAGTAACACCTCCCGCAAATAACGAGAATTAGGCTCGTAAACTGACATTTTCAATCAAGAACAACTTTATGGTGCAGACACAAATCGAGGCTCGTAAACTGACACTTTTAATCAAGAACAAGTTTATGATGCAGACACAAATCGACTAATGTTTGAATGAGGTTATGTTGACCGAGGTCCAAGGTAACTGCCTGACGTCTGCGATCTGTTTCTTTCGACTGCTACTTACCGTTGTCGTCACCTATCGGCAAACGGCGGAAGCGAAGTTGTACACCTTGTATATGTATATTGTGTGTGTGTAGAGTGGAGTTTATGTATGTAATATATGATTATGACTGTCATGATGACGCTGAGAGAAGGGAGAGGGTGAAACTCTGTGCCGGCACATGGCCTCCTACCCCTGAATAGCATCAAGGGGGAAGCTAAACTTAACATCCCCATCCGTCGGGCTATCACCATCAACAGCGTCACATGCCCTGACTACGAGACACACTGCAGAGAAGTTTGGTATATAAACCAGGACACTGGCGCAAAGTCTGGTGATCAGCAGATTCATGCCACCATACCTCCTACCGTTGCCGGCCAAATACTGGCAATGAAAGCGGGGTTACCGTCGCGTCGAGCGCTACTACACAAATGTGCATTAGCGACCTCAACAACGGAGGCGGGTCTACACTGTATGTACAGGGTGTTTCAAAAATGACCGGTATATTTG
This sequence comes from Schistocerca serialis cubense, assembly GCF_023864345.2. Taxonomy (NCBI): domain Eukaryota; kingdom Metazoa; phylum Arthropoda; class Insecta; order Orthoptera; family Acrididae; genus Schistocerca; species Schistocerca serialis. Next base: position 711,554,794 of record NC_064638.1, read on the forward strand.
AAACGGCAATACAAACTAAACGAGCAGCGATAGAAATACACTGTTTGTTGCAATATGGTTGGGACAACAGTACATTTTCAGGCGGACAAACTTTCGAAATTACAGTAGTTACAATTTTCAACAACAGATGGCGCTGCAAGTGATGTGAAAGATATAGAAGACAACGCAGTCTGTGGGTGCGCCATTCTGTACGTCGTCTTTCTGCTGTAAGCGTGTGCTGTTCACAACGTGCAAGTGTGCTGTAGGCAACATGGTTTATTCCTTAGAACAGAGGATTTTTCTGGTGTTGGAATTCCACCGCCTAGAACACAGTGTTTTTGCAACAAGACGAAGTTTTCAACGGAGGTTTAATGTAACCAAAGGACCGAAAAGCGATACAGTAAAGGAACTGTTTGAAAAATTTCAACGGACTGGGAACGTGACGGATGAACGTTCTGGAAAGGTAGGGCGACCGCGTATGGCAACCACAGAGGGCAACGCGCAGCTAGTGCAGCAGGTGATCCAACAGCGGCTTTGGGTTTCCGTTCGCCGTGTTGCAGCTGCGGTCCAAATGACGCCAACGTCCACGTATCGTCTCATGCGCCAGAGTTTACACCTCTATCCATACAAAATTCAAACGCGGCAACCCCTCAGCGCCGCTACCATTGCTGCACGAGAGACATTCGCTAACGATATAGTGCACAGGATTGATGACGGCGATATGCATGTGGGCAGCATTTGGTTTACTGACGAAGCTTATTTTTACCTGGACGGCTTCGTCAATAAACAGAACTGGCGCATATGGGGAACCGAAAAGCCCCATGTTGCAGTCCCATCGTCCCTGCATCCTCGAAAAGTACTGGTCTGGGCCGCCATTTCTTCCAAAGGAATCATTGGCCCATTTTTCAGATCCGAAACGATTACTGCATCACGCTATCTGGACATTCTTCGTGAATTTGTGGCGGTACAAACTGCCTTAGACGACACTGCGAACACCTCGTGGTTTATGCAAGATGGTGCCCGGCCACATCGCACGGCCGACGTCTTTAATTTCCTGAATGAATATTTCGATGATCGTGTGATTGCTTTGGGCTATCCGAAACATACAGGAGGCGGCGTGGATTGGCCTCCCTATTCGCCAGACATGAACCCCTGTGACTTCTTTCTGTGGGGACACTTGAAAGACCAGGTGTACCGCCAGAATCCAGAAACAATTGAACAGCTGAAGCAGTACATCTCATCTGCATGTGAAGCCATTCCGCCAGACACGTTGTCAAAGGTTTCGGGTAATTTCATTCAGAGACTACGCCATATTATTGCTACGCATGGTGGATATGTGGAAAATATCGTACTATAGAGTTTCCCAGACCGCAGCGCCATCTGTTGTTGAAAATTGTAACTACGGTAATTTCGAAAGTTTGTCTGCCTGAAAATGTACTGTTGTCCCAAGCATATTGCAACAAACGGTGTATTTCTATCGCTGCTCGTTTAGTTTTTATTGCCGTTTCAAATATACCGGTCATTTTTGAAACACCCTGTAGAAAGCAATAGTTACGAGCGCCACTAGCCTGTAATCTTGTCCGCTCAACTTGTAAATTCGCGTGAGGTAGAGCCACATACACATGTACGTATTTTACTCCTAACCACTTTTCTAAATAATTTTCAGTGAAGTCGAAGGCGGCTGACTTTGACCTCACATAAGCCTAGGTACACAAGGAAAAAAATACATACGAATAGAGTTTCTAAATGTCGCTGTTTTCACCACACAGATCTGCACTCGTCTTAGTAACGTATTGGTAATTCGACTCTGAAATGTAACTGTTAGAAGAAGACAGAATTTGTGGAAATGTTTTAGATGCAGGTCATGTTGTGAAAATAAATGAAACAGAACAAAATAAATAAGTAGAATATAAAATTACTACTTATATATAGAGAAATTATATTTGTGTATTGACTGATATGTTTAGACATGGAAGTTGTGGTGGAAGTTGGCAAAAACTAAAAATTGCTTAACTTTAGAAAAATCGAGATAGTCTAAAATGTAATAAATTATATAGCGTACAATAGATTCATTTACACTATTTTGCAAATGCTATTTCAGGTATTGAAACTCTTCCCTAAAAAACTGTCGCACCAGAAACTCTGACTTAATGACTTCACACACTTTTGGTTTTTAGGATTAACTAGAACTGTCAAACTAGACAGCTGTCTGTATCAAGCAAATATGCAGTGACAAAAATCCACAAGAAATAATAAAAATACTTTAACGATTAAATTATTCATCTTAAATAATGTTTCCACTTGAGACGCAATTAAGATTCTGAACATTTGTTAACTCTTTTTCTTCTCAAAGACTGGTTCATGGATCACATTTAAATTTAAAGACAGTTGCAACAGATTGCACAAAATCCCCATCCCAAATAATTCCTTCCACCATATATTACATTTTCATAACCAGCACTGGGAAGATTATGAAATCAAGTGAAGAGAAATTAAGCTTCTTCCTCTCCATAATAGTGTAGAGCTAAATAAGCAAGAAATAAATATATAAACCTAGAATTATTCTCAAAATTATTTACAGTGGTGGCTTTCGCCTTGCAAAACAATATCTGATTTTCTTTCTTTATTTACTTATTCCCAGACAAAAGACAAAGATACATATATGTGGTATAAGTATTACTGTAGAGTAATCTCTCGTGGTAGACACTGGAAACACGATTCAACCCGGTGGTCGTTAAGCGTTTCTGACGTCGCATTCAATGTCATCAGCACCGAAACACGTTTTTCCCGTAATTAATGTCGCTCATAGTACCGATAAAAGAAAAAATAACTTGTCAATGTTTTTTCTTGTCAGCTAGGACACACGTCCAAACGTTGCAATATTGCCAAAATAAAGGAATACAATCTTTGTTTGGTATCCAGTCAAATGTATCCGCTATTAATTAAAACAACAAGGAAATGATAATGTAATGAACTATAATAAATAAATTGAAACACATTTTCAAAGGAAAGATAAAGGAAAACGTTAAAATGTTTCCCAACCACGTTAACGATCTGGTTACATTACTGATACAACAGAGGTTCATACAATATATTAATGTTACATTATTGATATGAAGCCGTGGTGAGGAACAAGTCTCCGATTTCCTAAGAAATCTGAACCGACTCCATGGCAATGGCAAATTCATTACTGAGTTAGAAGTGGATCATTTTCTAGCCTTTCTAGATGTGCTGCTTACGAGAAATGGGGAGAACATGGACCAGTGTATTTATCGAAAACTGACATACTCGGAGCTACACCTACACAAAGATGTAAATCATCACTAGATATGATTAATGTGCTAGTAAGGATTACGTAAACCGCAGCGCTTCTGGCGCGAGAGGCAACACCTGGAATGCATTATGAGGAACAATGGGTACTACATCAGTTATATAAGAAGTGTCACGAAACACCATACCCGGAGAAGTGACACGTCCAGGGCAGAAATTTAGGGTATAGCATCAGCAAGATGAGTGACAAAAACGGCCGTATATGCTCCAAACGGCCTAAAGTATATTTACAAACCGACTAAGATCAGAGAGTATCTCAGAACGGCAAAGGGCAAAAGGGACAGATCGCAATATCGGGAATATACCGCATGCCGCATACACGTGGAAAAGCTTTTATTGAAATGAATGGACGATCTATTAGTACCAGCATCACCGAACATAAATGGTACTGCATTTTGCAGCAGGTGAAAAAAAAAAAAAAAAAAAAACAGTGGCCGAACACGCGTTGTGTGAGACCGGCCACGGAATAAAATTCGCCAACACACGGATTATCACTATGGAGAAGAACTGGTACACCCGTTTATTCAGTGAAGCCGTTGAAGTCCATGCCAACAGTTTCAACGACAAAGAAAGAAGCCTCAAAGAAAAGGGAATCTGGCTTTGGCATCCTGTGCTGCCGCGAACGACCGTTGCACGTAACAAGGGGACAACCGCAGATGTATTCGACAAGAAAGGTCATGAGACGTTGGTGCGACAGGTACATACACTGAGGCGAAAAAATCATGGGCGACCTCTTAATATCGCGTCTGAAGTCGTTCTGTCCGGCTTAGTGCAGTAATTCGACGTGATATGGACTCGACAAATCGTTGGAAGTCCCCTGCAGAAATACTGAGCCATGCTGCTTCTATAGCCGTCCATAATTGCGATTATGTACCATAAATGTTCAGTGGGATTCATGGCTAAATCATTCGTTCGAACTGTCCAGAAAGTTCTTCCATCCGACTGCGAACAACTGTGGCCCAGTGACATGGGGCATAAAAATTCGATCGTTATTTGAGAACATGACGTCCACGAAAGGCTACAAATTGTCTTCAAATAACCGAACACCCAGAGTATCCAGTCCATTCCATTTAAACACAGCCATGCCATTATGGAGCAACCAATTGCTTGCACAGTGCCTTGTTGACAACTTGGGTCTATGGATTCGTTGGATGTGCGCCAACCCGAGTCCTACCATCAGCTCTTATCAACTGCAATCGGGACTGATCTGACCAGCCCTCAGTTTTCCAGGGTCCAACCGATATGGTCAGGATCCCCGGAGAGATGCTGCTGGCGATGTTGTGCTGTTAGCAAAGGCACTCGCGTTGGTCGTCCACTGCCATAGCCCATTAACGCCGAATTTAACCACACTGTCCTGACGGAGAAGTTCGTCGTCTGTCCTGCATGATTTATGGGCTTATTTCATGAAGTTTTGCTTGTCTGTTAGCACTGACAACTCTATGCAAACGTCGCTGCTCTTGGTCGTTAAGTGAATGCCTGAAGCGTGATATTCTCGGCACATTTGACACCGTGGATCTCGGAATATTTAATTTTCTAACTATTTCCGAAATGGAACGTCCCATGCATCTAGCTCCAACTACAATTCTACGTTCAACGTTTGTTAATTCCTTTGGCGTGGCCATAATCACACCGGAAACCTTGTCACATGGATCACTTGGTACAAATCATAGCTCCTCCAATGCACTGCCCTTTTATACCCTGTGTACGCGATACTGCGCCATCTCTATAAGTGCGTAGCGCTATCTCATGACTTGTCAGCTCAGTTTTGGTAATAGATTCTACTCTCTATTGGTAAAGGTTCTTGTTCTGTGCTTGTAGCACTGTTTCCATTGGGTGAATTACGATTTCATCATCTACAATGTGTTTCCTACGTAGAGAATTCTTAAGTGGCCAAAAAAATTGGAAGATCGAGGCCCCAGACAATGACATTCAACCTAATTTGCTGACGTGTTCTCGGGTCCTGACACTTTTTTGTGGGCGGGCATTGATGTGTTAGGGCAAGATTTCTTTCAGATCCTTGTCAGACAAAGCATGTGGAACCGTAAATGAGTTTGATCAGAGTCTTCATATACACCTCTGAATTAATGATTGACACATACACAAAAAAGACACGATCGTTATACCAAAGACTGTTACCATGACTTTGCCTGCGGATGAAGCTACCATGAATTTCGTCTTTTTTTTGTGATTGCGGGCGGTGCCACTCCAGTGACTTCCTTTGTTTACGGTACAAAGCGATGCACCCAGGTTTCCTCACCTGTAACGACCCGTGACAGAAATGCCTCCCCATTGATCTCGAACTGCTCCAACGGTTCAGATGAAATGTATTTTCTTTTGATCTTGTGAGCTGTTGTGAGCATTTGTGGAACGCATCTTGAGCTCACTTTTGGAAATTCAGGAGTCTCATTCATTGCATACCCACTTACAGTGTTCAGCCATAGGTGTAGAGCCAATTGTCGAGTTATGATGCGCCGGACTGCACCAATAATCGCGTGATTCACCATGTCAGGAGCAGAGGCTGTCATAAGACGTCACGAATGCTGCCGAACATGGAGCTCAAGCTCAACACTTAGTGACGCTTGAACTGGCTCAAAATGGTTCAAATGGCTCTGAGCACTATGGGACTTAGCTTCTAAGGTTATCAGTCCCCTAGAACTTAGAACTAAGTAAACAGAACTAACCTTAGGACATCACACACTTCCATGACCGAGGCAGGATTCGAACCTGCGACCGTAGCGGTGGAAAGGTTCCAGATTGTAGCGCGTAGAACCGCTCGGCCACACCGGCCGGCTGACACTTGAACTCTCTTTACCCAACTCCCAACAGTGTTCCTATCAGCTCCATCATTACCATACACTGCACACAAACTTTATTGAAATTCAGCACGGTATCGTTTCTCGCAAGCAAGAATTCAATTACAGGAGGTTGCTTGTGACGCGTGCCTTGCGTGCCTATATTAACGGCTGTAAAAGAAATTTGGGGCGTTATTTAGTGAACGATGCTCGCATCAGCGAAATTATTTATCTTATCGAATAAACTGAATACAGAAACATTTTCTCTCTGACAGAGAGATACAGCGAAATACAACTCCAGTCGACGAATGTTACAATGTAATGTGCGTCAGTGAAAAATTCGGAGCAATTTTTGATACATTGTCATACATAGTGTAATTTTACTGATTCAGTATAGATTTAGAGGGTTCCCTTCCATTCTACACTACGCTGCCCTTGGCAAATGACGTACGAAATATAGTTTTTAGATTCGTCTCTATCATTTTTCAGTCCGTTCTTCTGTTTGATACTGTAACTGCAGTATAGAAGAATTGGAGTGCTTTGCTCATGCGGCTCATCAGTGTGTTGTTCAAATGGGCTGAAATCTGACTATATTTAAATTAGCACCGAAGTTGCCTTTGGTTACAAAAGGTCGACTACAATGTACCCAAGCACGAAGCGTTATCTTTTTCTGGAGCTTTTCGCCTGAAAACAAATTCCATTTTTAAGATATCCCTGATACATTATCTTGGCCCCAATAACATCGTAACAATGGTACTTAACTTCACTGGAACACCACTGTTACGGAAGATATCACTTGATTCGAACCTCCTTATTAGGATCTTTCATTTAATATTCTGGTGATGAGCTCTCCGAAAAGTGTAAATGATAGAGTTGAGAAGAAATGAGTTATTGTTATGGGCGGCCTAAAAGCGGTGATAAAGACATGTTCAGGCAGCCACTAGTCCACTAGCACTATATTTACACAATTGTTAGCCGATAGTGATACTAAGGACAGAAGGCTGTGACTAAGAGACAAATTTACTGTACGTATCTTTTGATGAAAATGTTCGAGTTCACTAACGGAATACTTTTGGAAGACTTCAGCTTGTCCTACAGCATACGCTTTACAAAAATCCCGCAGTTCGAATAAGTGTCACTGTTATTACTTTGATTCAACATGGATGCACTTAAGCGTGTAGAGGCGAAGGTTTTTGTCATTTAGAAAATCACAGCACTAAGATCGTTATTGTAAAGAGGCTATAGACACAGACGATCTGCGTGATACCGGACAACGCTCTCAAAACGGTCGTCCCAAATTTAGCGTTCCAGTAACGACAGCATATACATTCACTTTTTTCTCCTCAACAAGTGTCCTCCATTTATTACTTAATCACGGTAGCGTCTGCTCTGCAAAAAAATGTAGCACCTCGAAAGGCCATCCGCTACCAGTTCTGGAACTGCTCTTTTCAGTGAAAGGCCGCACCAGTTAAAAAGCTCTAACCTGATTTCGTAACACGCCGCTGATTGCTTTCCAAAACGATTGGTCTAGTGTTTTTGTTTTGAAAGAAAATGGGATCTACAAATTGTGCGTTCTCTATGTGAAGTTTCAGTCCAGAGGCGGTTTTGGTTAAAAGAAACATAGTCAACGTTCTCTTCTCAGAGCCGCAGCACCTATACAATATTTCTTTTCCTTTTCTTCGAAAAATAGTAGGTCTTACAATGACGTTTCTACAGCGTCCATGAGAGTAGTAGCAGAGCTTTCCGTATGAACCATGAAACTGATCCCTCGAGAGAGATTACCAAAGAAAAATTATACACTACTACTTGGAAAAACTGAAGCATCATCATCATCACCATCATCATCATTTAAGACTGTTTATGCCGTTCAGCGTTCAGTCTGGAGCATAAACCCCCTTATAAAATTCCTCCATGATCCCCTATTCAGTGCTAACATTGGTGCCTCTTCTGATGGTAAGCCTGTTACTTCAAAATATTTCTTAACCGAATCCAGGTACCTTCTCCTTGGTCTTCCCCAACTCCTCCTACCCTCTACTGCTGAACCCATGAGTCTTGCTTCTCCCATGCGTGTAACATGACCCCACCATCTAAGCCTGTTCGCCCTGACTGCTACATCTATAGAGTTCATTCCCAGTTTTTCCTTGACTTCCTCATTGTGGACACCCTCCTGCCATTGTTCCCACCTACTAGTAACTGCAATCATCCTAGCTAGTGAAGCATCAAGCCAGAGAAATGTGAGCACAATGAAATTTATTCCACCGAATAAGAGCGTGACACTGTACAAAAGATTAGCGTTACAGACCTTTCAATGCACTGTGACTGTAGAAATTCATGTGGAGTAGCGCGACCACGTACTGTAATCAGATCCACTAGACGTCGTGGCATGGACCCAGAGAGCTCCTGATTATGCAACTGGGAGTAGTGTGACACGCGGTTTGAGCATCAGTAAAATCTCCCTCATGTCCGCAAGCAGCGAGGCCAGGTTCAATTCCCGGCCGAGTTGGAGATTTTCATCGCTAGTGGACTGGGTGTTCTGTTGTCCTCACCATCATCTGATCATCACGACTGCGCAAGTCGCCAAATGTGGCATCTCCTGAAATAAGACTTGCAACCCGGCGGCCGAACTTCCGCGAACGGGGCCTCCCGGCCATTAGTGCCACTCGATGATTTCTTTTTTACCTCCCTGACAAAAGCGGTATCTGTTCAGATTGCCCTCAAGACATAGGAGGCGAGATCGCGTGTTCTAGGCAATGGCGCCCTAAACCATGCACCTCAACAATACGGACTGTCCGGTTGCGTTCACCACGGCGGCTCCCAACGCGTATTCGGCCATCACTGTAGGACAACCTGAAGCGGATCTCGCCCAAAAACACACGTTTTGCCACTCAGCACGCCAATGGCGGTGTTCACGTGCTCACTGCGGCGTTGGTGGGTTCTGGTCAATGGAAGCCGACGCTATGGCACGCGTGCCACGAGTCCAGCCCCCAGAAGATGGCTTCGAACAGTCGACACATGCATGTCCGCACCCATTTCAGTGCTCCAACCTTGTGGACGATGTTGGTGTGCCCGTTACGGCCAAGCGGATAAGATGGTAGTCACCTCGCGCTGTGGCCACACTGTGTCGCCCAGCATCCTGCCCGCGCTGTGTGCTGTCCTCCTCACTCCACTGGTCCTACATATGCATCACTATTGAAGCAGTGTGCCCTGTACGAGCCACAATGTCACGGAACGACAGATCCACCTCCCCGTTCGAACGCACTCATATGCCAATATTCCACCCTGTGATGTCGGCGACGCACAGTGGCACTTGGTTACCTGTTTCCACTTCGTACGACGGCTCCGCACCACCTTAACGTTGCATAACACTGATTTGTCCGGCCACAAAAAAAGGAGGGCGCTGTCGAGCCTACGTGCACGCCACCTCTCCCCCATCTAAATCAAAAAAATGGTTCAAATGGCTCTGAGCACTATGGGACTTAACTGCTGAGGTCATCAGTCCCCTAGAACTTAGAACTACTTAAACCTAACTAACCTAGGGACAACACACACATCCATGCCCGAGGCAGGATTCGAACCTGCGATCGTAACGGTCGCGCGGCTCCAGACTGTAGCGCCTAGAACCGCTCGGCCACTCTGGCCGGCACTTCTAAATCACTTACGAGTATTATGGTTCTGCTGTTTTACACGTCTGCTAATCGTGGCGTGTTGCAGACCACTGATTTTGAGTGTTTCACTTTATACACTACTGGCCATTAAAATTTCTACACCACGAAGATGACGTGATACAGACGCGCAATTAAACCGACAGGAAGAAGATGCTGTGATATGTAAATGATTAGCTTTTCAGAGCATTCATGCAAGGTTGGCGCCAGTGGTGACACTTGCAACATGCTGACATGAGGAAAGTTTCCAACCGATTTCTCATACATAAACAGCAGTTGACTGGCGTTGCATGGTGAAACGTTGTTGTGATGCCTCGTGTAAGGAGGAGAAATGCGTACCACCACGTTTCCGACTTTTAAAAAGGTCGGAGTGTAGCCTATCGCGAATGCGGTTTATCGTATAGCGACATTGCTGCTCGCGTTGGTCGATACCCAATGACTGTTAGCAGAATATGGAATCGGTGGGTTCAGGAGGGTAATACGGAACGCCGTGCTGGATCCCAACGGCCTCGTATCACTAGCAGTCGAGATGACAGGCATCTTATCCACATGGCTGTAACGCATGCCGGCCGCGGTGGTCTAGTGGTTCTGGCGCTGCAGTCCGGAACCGCCGGACTGCTACGGTCGCAGGTTCGAATCCTGCCTCGGGCATGGGTGTGTGTGCTGTCCTTAGGTTAGTTAGGTTTAAGTAGCTCTAAGTTCCAGGGGACTTATGACCTAAGATGTTGAGTCCCATAGTGCTCAGAGCCATTTGAACCATTTTTTTTTTTTTTTTGTAACGCGTGGTGCAGCACGTCGAGCGCTGAGAAATCTACAATAATCCGACGCCTTTGGTTCACTGTCAACGACCATACTCAATACAGTCTTACCTTAGCCCCATTGGAGTTTCATCTGTTTCCAGAACTTAAAGACCACCTTCGAACACTTCACTTTCATAGTGATCAAGCGGTGAAAGCAGTGATGTGGTTGTGTTCCGTCAACAGTGTCAAATATTATAGAGTGACGGCATCAATAAATTGATCTCTCGTTGAGAGAAATGTGTTCATCGCCACAGTAACTATGTTGAGAAAGAAATATGTAAACATAAAGAATAAAGACGTAGAATGATAATAATGTCTGTTGTATTTAAAAAGCTGTAAGAGTTTTCGCATAAAACTTCGGGGTAGTTACTTTCCAGCAACCTCTCGTAGATATCACACTCTGTATACCCCCAGATCAGTTACAAATATCACCCTGTAATCTTCCTACTATACTGTAGGACTATATGCACAGTAAGTAAAAGCTCGCTATTTGCTATCATTCCTGCTGTTACAAGTTTATTGGTCAACAGTGTTTGTTCTCGCTACGAACATCAGGACTCACCAGCGCACCTGCTGGAAAATTACTGCCACATTTTGAACGTTGTCTTCAACCACGAGACAGGGAAGCGTTATACCGCGGTTTGAGACGGCGTTCAAAATGTGGCAGTAATTTTCCGCCAGGGATGGATCCGCAAAGTATTTATATATCTAAGCTACGATCAAAAACTACAACTTTACGAGACCGCTTTTGGAACGTCACATTCGGGAGGGCGACGGTTAAATCCCTGTTAGCCCATCTAGATTTAGGTTTTCCTCGATTTCCCTAAATAGTTCCAGGCAAATACCGGGATGGTGCCCTTCAATGGGGCACGATCAATTTCCTTCACCATCCCTTCGTGATCCGAGCTTGTGGCTGCGTCTGTAATGATGGCGCTGTCGGTGGGACTCTAAATCTAATGTTCCCTCCTTCCTTTTGCAAGATAAAAGTCATCCGTACATTCGTAATTAATACAAACGGTAATAACAGTGAGGTTCACTTTGTAGCGAAATACAAAAATAAAATATAAATAACATATGGATGATTATGAACTGAAAATGCAAGATGCATCTTTTTGTGACAGACTTTTTACGTTACAAGCTCTGCTAGCACAAAAACTTGGTTTGAACACGACAATGGTTTACTTTCTATGATCCAGTTGGATATGGTATGCTCTTATATTCCTATGGCCTTCGAACTGACTTATCTAGGCAATTATAAGGAGGACCCGCAGCTGACTCCGAAGCTTCGCTATTTTTTACTTTAACAACAGTGCTAGAGGTGAAGGAAGCGACTGATGACTGAAAAAGTATTAGGACTGGCCTTGTATGAGGACCTAAACTGTACGATCTGTAGCTTGACACTTAATGCTTGAGACGTCCAGCTAGTGATGTAACTAATTCCATCAGCCACAGGTACCACTTACTCTTAGACATGATACTGCATACAAGCCGAAAGTATTACTGTAACTACTGAAAAACATGATGTGCAACAGTGATGTCTAAGTGTCCAGCACACATGCACTTCACTTGCTGTTTGACTGCCAGGTTTTCCATCTCACTTCTATAGTAACCGCTGGTGTCAGACTGCCCACTATAGGGCTGCGACCTACTCGTCCTGGTGGCTACTTTGCTAATACTCTGGCTCTCTAGGAAGGTAGGAGACAGAGGAGAGAAGTTAGTCCTAATTGTGCTGTCAACATAAGCCAGGGGAGAAGTGGATAACTGTATTTGGAAAAGAGAAGTTAGTCTCCAGACTGTTGAACCAGTGCTGCCACAGCAGCCCAGCAACAACAACAGATAAGAGAAGAGCTACATGAATGAAACGTTCTGCTTTGATGACACGAGACGCAGCAACCGTAGATAACTTACACAAAAGAGACAAAAAGGCTCAGTGAATGGTATTTTAAAACAAAAGCAAGAAAAGGTACAAGAGCCTTCACCTTCACCTTTTCCTTCAGTGTCATTTCTATTGAGCACAATACATGTTTTCATAAACTTTTGAAAGTTTTATTTTTGCTGCGGTCGACGGCCTCACCGTATTTTGAGAATGAAAAGATAGGCTATATTGTTTTCATTATTTAACAAATCTGCCTGTTTCAACCTTTGGTCATTTACAAGCACGTATCCTAAGCTTCTAGCTTCATATAACATTATAATATGTCAACAATACATGTAGGCAGAAATACATCTTACTTCTGAGAGTTTGCCGGCCGCGGTGACCGTGCGGTTCTAGGCACTTCAGTCCGGAACCGCGTGACTGTTACGGTTGCAGGTTCGAATCTTGCTTCGGGCATGGATGTGTGTGATGTCCTTAGGTTAGTTAGGTTTAAGTAGTTCTAAGTTCTAGGGGACTGATGACCTCAGATGTTAAGTCCCATAGTGCTCAGAGCCATTTGAACCATTTGAACTTCTTAGAATTGTGGCGCAAAAACCACAAATTCTTTTAAAAAAGCTTTATTTTATTTTCATTACTAGTTTTGGGCTATCATGACGATCTAGAGACGACTACCCATTATTAATACGTTATTACGTCAGACATCCGCAGCATGACATTAGAATAACATAATAACAAATATTTTTAACATTCAAGTCTCCCTTGTCATGGAACAACCGAACTTACATAAATTTGTGCTGCAAGTATCCTGTTTGTGATGTCAGTTGGAAATTAATTAAATCTAACTCCCACAGTGAGCAAAAACACTCTAAGACAAATAAAACGACACACCACGAAGGAATTATCCGAATGGGACGCGGTACATCGCTCTACTAGCCGGCCGCTGTAGCAGAGAGGTTCTAGGCGCTTCAATCCGGAACCGCGTTGCTGTCACGATCACAGGTTCGAATCCTGCCTCGGGCATGGATGTATGTGATGTCCTTAGGTTAGTTAGGTTTAAGTAGTTCTAATTCTAAGGGACTGATGACCTCAGATGTCAAGTCCCATAGTGCTCAGAGCCATTTGAGCCGGTCGGTGTCGCCGAGCGGTTCTAGGCGCTGCAGTCTGGAACCGCGCGACCGCTACGGTACAGGTTCGAATCCTGCCTCGGGCATGGATGTGTGTGCTGTCTTTAGGTTAGTTAGGTTTAAGTAGTTCTAAGTTCTAGGGGACTGATGACCTCAGCAGTTACGTCCCATAGTGCTCAGATCCATTTGAACCATTTTAGAGCCATTTCAACAATTTTTGCCTGCTAGAGAATAGGAAAACAAATAGGAAAGACTGGACCCCTTTTGTTATCACTCGTTTTATTTACAACTGTATAAACAAATTCCTTTAATTCAATAATATCTTAACCTGCTACCAATGTCTCTTATGAAACAAGGTCATCTCATATATAAGAAAATTTTAAAACAACTAACAATTATGCGCCTGACGGCTTCAAATTAATTCACAATATATTGTATGTTGCTCTTCAGACAAAGTTTAATAACTATAATAAATAGCAGAGTAAAGATAATTAGCACCAGAGTTAATTAGGGAGGAGTGACGCCAGGTCGCTCGAAGGGTGAACGAAAACTTAACCTGGAGAAGCCAAGGCGGAAACCGGCAGTTCGTACAAGACCCACTTCTCGAGCTTCGCCCCTGAGTCACCTCCCGCTACCCAGGATTTCACAGTCCCGGTACCCGTAGGTGGAAAGTAGTGCTTACTCCAAAACATCAGCCAGCCAGCTGTAACATTCAACAAGCGCACAGAACAGGTCCGCAGGAACAATGTAAACAACCACCATAGTGTATTAAATAACAGGTTCAATTACTGCCTTCTTTAAGAACAAGAACTTCATGTTTCGATTAACATTTATAAACATTTCTCCTGCGGAATGACGACCATGTAGACACAGCTCATCAGTTTTAACAAACACACTCCTGGAAATTGAAATAAGAACACCGTGAATTCATTGTCCCAGGAAGGGGAAACTTTATTGACACATTCCTGGGGTCAGATACATCACATGATCACACTGACAGAACCACAGGCACATAGACACAGGCAACAGAGCATGCACAATGTCGGCACTAGTACAGTGTATATCCACCTTTCGCAGCAATGCAGGCTGCTATTCTCCCATGGAGACGATCGTAGAGATGCTGGATGTAGTCCTGTGGAACGGCTTGCCATGCCATTTCCACCTGGCGCCTCAGTTGGACCAGTGTTCGCGCTGGACGTGCAGACCGCGTGAGACGACGCTTCATCCAGTCCCAAACATGCTCAATGGGGGACAGATCCGGAGATCTTGCTGGCCAGGGTAGTTGACTTACACCTTCTAGAGCACGTTGGGTGGCACGAGATACACGCGGACGTGCATTGTCCTGTTGGAACAGCAAGTTCCCTTGCCGGTCTAGGAATGGTAGAACGATGGGTTCGATGACGGTTTGGATGTACCGTGCACTATTCAGTGTCCCCTCGACGATCACCAGTGGTGTACGGCCAGTGTAGGAGATCGCTCCCCACACCATGATGCCGGGTGTTGGCCCTGTGTGCCTCGGTCGTATGCAGTCCTGATTGTGGCGCTCACCTGCACGGCGTCAAACACGCATACGACCATCATTGGCACCAAGGCAGAAGCGACTCTCATCGCTGAAGACGACACGTCTCCATTCGTCCCTACATTCACGCCTGTCGCGACACCACTGGAGGCGGGCTGCACGATGTTGGGGCGTGAGCGGAAGACGGCCTAACGGTGTGCGGGACCGTAGCCCAGCTTCATGGAGACGGTTGCAAATGGTCCTCGCCGATACCCCAGGAGCAACAGTTCCCTAATTTGCTGGGAAGTGGCGGTGCGGTCCCCTACGGCACTGCGTAGGATCCTACGGTCTTGGTGTGCATCCGTGCGTCGCTGCGGTCCGGTCCCAGGTCGACGGGCACGTGCACCTTCCGCCGACCACTGGCGACAACATCGATGTACTGTGGAGACCTCACGCCCCACGTGTTGAGCAATTCGGCGGTACGTCCACCCGGCCTCCCGCATGCCCACTATACGCCCTCGCTCAAAGTCCGTCAACTGCACATACGGTTCACGTCCACGCTGTCGCGGCATGCTACCAGTGTTAAAGACTGCGATGGAGCTCCGTATGCCACGGCAAACTGGCTGACACTGACGGCGGCGGTGCACAAATGCTGCGCAGCTAGCGCCATTCGACGGCCAACACCGCGGTTCCTGGTGTGTCCGCTGTGCCGTCCGTGTGATCATTGCTTGTACAGCCCTCTCGCAGTGTCCGGAGCAAGTATGGTGGGTCTGACACACCGGTGTCAACGTGTTCTTTTTTCCATTTCCAGGAGTGTATATGCAGCTATTTTCAATGAAAAATACTGAATCTTGGATTAACTGTCGCCAGACAATAAAGCATGCACATTTGATGATAAAAGAAGAATTACACACCTCACTAAATAAATGATTCCTACATACAAGGAATATTACATAGCATATCACTCTGAACATCTTTAGAACTTATACACCCAAGGTTTCAGCAGTACACCCAATAGTGGATCAACAGAATGCATTCACACCACAGGAAGTTTATTACGGCATAAGCCAAATAAAAACGTTCTATACATTTTAAATCACTATAGGAATGCCGACAAAATTTGCAGTCACATATAGAGGACAAATTCACTTAACTTGTAGCTGGACGTCCGATATGGCTTGCGTCGGGTACAGCTGGCGGCAATAAGGCAGCGGACGGCCGTAGACAGCCGCGTCCGGAAGTAGCAGCACGCAACCCAAGGCAGCAACAAGCCTCCTCACAGGCGACAGGAAAAGCTCTCCACCCAGCTGCCCCATACACGTGGTTGGTTACCGCTCCACCACAAGCGCACTCCGGCCTCAGGTAACATCGAACGCCAACTGTGCACGTTCTTAGCGAGAGCCTCCAGTTAACTCCTCCGGCAAAGATAGGGCAGGCAAGACTCAGCACGCGTCACAAGCAAATATAAGAGCGCGAAGGCGAGATACTTGCAAATACGCTGGCGCGCCACTAAAACCCCGCGGTTCAGGACGGAAATCTGTAGACGATATTTGCATGCACAGACAAATAATGACTGCAATTTCAGAAAAAATGGATGATTTATACAAGAGAAAGTGCTTCATAAATTAAGCAAATTAATAAGGCGTTGATCTATCTCTGACCCTTATGCAAGCAGTTATTCGGCTCGGCATTGATTGACAGTACTGCTGGTTGTTCTCCTGTGGGATACAGAGCCAATTCACTCCAATTGAAATGTTAGATCGTCAAAATCCCAAGCTGTCTGGAGGGCCTCGATTGGGGAGAGGGATCCGTCGAGTCTGCATATCCAAGTAGGGTTTGACAAGCACGAAGACGAGCAGCAGAAACTCTCGGCCTGTTCTGACGGGCATTATCTTGCGTAAATGTTAGCGCAGGATGGCTTGCGATAAAGCGCAACAGAACAGGGCTTAGTACATCGTCGATGTACCGCTGTGCTGTAAGCGTGCAGCGGATGACAATCAAAGGTGTCCTGCTATGAAAAGGAATGGTGCAGCACACAACCACTCCTGGTTGTCGGGCCATTTGGTGAGCAACAGTCGTGTTGGTATCCCACCCTGCCCAGGGCGTCTCCAGACATGTACTTGCTGCTCATCAGCGCTCAGTTCGAAGCTGGGATAATCCCAAACAACAATTCTACTTCAGTCAATGATATTCCAATCCGAAGACGTGTCTGGAGACGCCCAGAAGGGTGGCGGAGCACCATCCTGCCTGCCACGCACCATGCAATCCAACAACCAGGAATGGCGGTCTCGGATGTCATCCGCGGCGCCCTTATAGCATGATGGTATGTCAATAATATTTTACGCATCGTTTGATTGCCATTTATAGCGAGCCATCCTGGGCTTACATTTCAGCAAGATAATACCCGTCCACGCATGGCGAGTTTGTACTGCTTGTTTTCGTGGTTGCCAAACTCTGCCTTGCCCAGCGACGTCTTTGAATATCTCCCCAGTTGAAAATGTGTGCCGAATTATGGGCGGGGCCCCCCAAGCAGCTCGCAATTTTGACGTTCCAAACCGCCAATTGGACAGAATTTGGCACGATATCCCTCTGGAGGACATCCAATAAGTCTATCAATCAACTCCAAGTCAAATAAGGTTGAAAGGAAGGCCAAAGCGTTATCGACTTGCTCAGTTTGTGAATGTCCTTCTCTTGAATAAATCATCCAATTTTTGGAAACTACAATCATTTGTTTGCCTGTACATGTACATCAAATCTACCGATTTCCTTCCCATTCGGATGATTCCTTCGTGGTGCATCGCTTTTCTATTTTTTATTTTTTTATTTTTTTCTTAGAGTGTATGTTAACTTCTTTTAACTAATTTAATTCCTTAGACTTCTTATCGAATTGTAAAGCTGATCACTGCGTCCATATTAATTACTCTGTTGGCCCTATCATCTTTTATCGAGTTTCTACGGACATTTCCTCGATAAAATTCTCTTTAACACAACTTGTCTTGTGTACATATACATAATATCCGGCCGAAGTGACCGAGCGGTACTAGGCGCTTCAGTCTGGAACCGCGCGACCGCTACGGTCGCAGGTTCGAATCCTGCCTCGGGCATGGATGTGTGTGATATCCTTAGGTTAGTTAGGTTTAAGTAGTTCTAAGTTCTATGGGAATGATGACCTCAGATGTTAAGTCCCATAGTGCTCAGAGCCATTTGAATCATATACATGATAAAATACTCACAATTATAGATCAGAATTTCTTTCTGCTATCAACTTGTTGCTGGTGCTACACATATTTAAGAAAGTAAACTCTCGTAGCATGATTGTCTGGCAGACCCGAAGGGGTGAAGTCAGCCGGATAACTGGAGAGGTTTCTTCCTATCCTTCACGCACACCGACACCTTTCCTTTGCGAAGTGTGATAGTTGTGTGTTTTATTTCATGTGTTAAGTATAGGTGTCTGTAATGGGTGTAGGTGTGGTGTGGTGTCATGTCCGTGTTGGACGGTGATGAGAGAAGGGAGCCGCCGAGCATAATATCCCAAGCGAGAGACGGATCACCATCACGTGAGACACTACAGAGAGATTTACAATTCAGTCAAAGGGTAGAGGCACAAAGACAAGTGATCCTCGCATTTGCCGAAAAAGCAAAGGGAAAGCTGCCAACCCAGGCGGTTACCCATCCGAGTACTTGCCACGTCTAACATTGCTGAACTTCGGTGATCTAACAGGAAGTCGTGTACTGGACGAGGCAAGACCATCGAGATCTTTGCTTGTTGAGAAATGAGTAGTACGCTTTCGTTAAAGGTTTATGGCTCAAATGGCTCTGAGCACTATGGGACTTAACTGCTGCGGTCATCTGTCCCCTAGAACTTAGAACTACTTAAACCTAACTAACCTAAGGACATCACACACATCCATGCCCGAGGCAGGATTCGAACTTGCGACCGTAGCGGTCGCGCGGTTCCAGACTGTAGCGCCTAGAACCGCTCGGCCACTCTGGCCGGATTAGAGGTTTATATTTGCTTTGGTAACAAGAACTTTACATGTAAAGCATGTGTCTAAAGCTGCAACTGACAGGGATAATTCTGTGTGACATATGTGCAGCGTCACAGATATGCAAAAGGGGAAAACCAGTCGAAAAGACATTCCTAGAACGAATGTAGTTGAATATAACTTTTTAATTTTATAGATTAACAGTGGTTGCATATTCGGATGTTTTGTCACGTTATTAAAATAATCTACACAGAAGTGATAAAGGGTGACAATTATTAAACTATATGAAAAGAAAGGTAAATTAGTTACAAAGTACGGCGTGCACACACTTTATTCAACGTGTAAACGTCACTACAGATACTCTGATTTGGATTATGACATGTTCGTTATGCGTCCCATCATTGCCGATGATGTGGAGCAGACAAATAGCGAAATTCTGCTTGACCCGCTGAAGTGTCGGAACATCGATGCAGTCAATGAGCTCCTGAATGCATGTCTTCAGCTCCGCAATGGTTTTGGAGCTATTTCTGTATACCTGTAATATAACCCCACAAAAAGGTACTCCAGAACCAGAATGCGGTCCCCAAAGTGCTATTCCAGGACATAAGTCTCCTGAATCGATAGGGTCCAGCTCCGTCTTGCATGAACCGTATCTTGTCGAAATCAGGGTCACTTTGGGTAATATGGATGAAATCATCCTTCAAAACCTTCACGAACCTTCCGGTAGTCAACGCGCCATCAAGGAATATCGCACTGATTATTCCGCGACTGCACATTGCACACCACACAGTCACACGTTGAGGGTGAAGAGACTTCTCGATCGCGAAATGCGGATTCTCAGTCCTCCAAATGGGCCAGTTTTGCTTATTGACGAACCCATGCGAAAGAAAGTGGGCTTCGTCGCTAAACCAAACCATACAGTGCATGCTAATTCCCATCATGCCACGCGGCCAGCCGAGCAGTTTGAACGTCCTAGGTAATCATAGTAAAGTAATGCTTTGTTAAAAGTATATGAATTCTTTACAGACGAATGGGAAAACTGGTAGAAGCCGACCTCGGGGAAGATCAGTTTGGATTCCGTAGAAATGTTGGAACACGTGAGGCAATACTGACCCTACGACTTATCTGAGAAGAAAGATTAAGGAAAGGCAAACCTACGTTTCTAGCATTTGTAGACTTAAAGAAAGCTTTTGACAATGTTGACTGGAATACTCTCTTTCAAATTCTGAAGGTGCCAGGGGTAAAACACAGGGAGCGAAAGGCTATTTACAATTTTTACAGAAACCAGAGGGCAGTTATAAGAGTCGAGGGACATGAAAGGGAAGCAGTGGTTGGGGAGGGAATGAGACAGGGTTGTAGCCTCTCCCCAATGCTATTCAGTCTGTATATTGAGCAAGCAGTAAAGGAAACAAAAGAAAAGTTCGGAGTAGGTATTAAAATCTATGGAGAAGAAATAAAAACTTTGAGGTTCGCCGATGACATTGTAATTCTGTCAGAGACAGCAAAGGACTTGGAAGAGCAGTTGAACGGAATGGACAGTGTCTTGAAAGGAGGGTATACGATGAACATCAACAAAAGCAAAACAAGGATAATGGAATGTAGTCGAATTAAGTCGGGTGATGCTGATGGAATTAGATTAGGAAATGAGACACTTAAAGTAGTAAAGGAGTTTTGCTATTTGGGGAACAAAATAACTGATGATGGCCGAAGTAGAGAGGATATAAAATGTAGACTAGCAATGGCAAGGAAAGCGTTTCTGAAGAAGAGAAATTTGTTAACATCGAGTATAGATTTAAGTGTTAGGAAGTAGTTTCTGAAAGTATTTGTATGGAGTGTAGCGATGTATGGAAGTGAAACATGGACGATAAATAGTTTAGACAAGAATAGAATAGAAGCTTTCGAAATGTGGTGCTACAGAAGAATGCTGAAGATTAGATGGGTAGATCACATAACTAATGAGGAGGTATTGAATAGAATTGGGGAGAAGAGACGTTTGTGGCACAACTTGACTAGAAGAAGGGATCGGTTGGTAGGAAATGTTCTGAGGCATCAAGGGATCACCAATTTAGTACTGGAGGGCAGCGTGGAGGGTAAAAATCGTAGAGGGAGACCAAGAGATGAATACACTAAGCAGATTCAGTAGGATGTAGGCTGCAGTAGGTACTGGGAGATGAAGAAGCTTGCACAGGATAGAGTAGCATGGAGAGCTGCATCAAACCAGTCTCAGGACTGAAGACCACAACAACAATATATGGCTGTTTCCGATTTCATTTATGAGAATAACTTGTTCGTAATTCAGTTATAACACAGCGTAGAGGTTTTCAGATGTTTGCGTTATACAGGAGATAGGGTTTCCTGTTTAAGAAGAGAGCCGTGTTGTGCAGTTTTGTCCCTGGCGCTGCAGAATCATTTATGCACTCATAGCAAAGGGAAGGGGAGATGATGGCGCCTCGGTTCCGTCGGCAATTCCGGCAAGGGATGAAATGTGTGTGTGTGTTGTGTGTGTGTACGCACGTGTGCGTTTGTGTGTGCTCGCCTGCAGGAAGGGGAGAAGGCAATAAAGCGAGCGCCTGTGACTGCTTGCGTGGGTGCGTGCGGGCGCCGTGCCGGTGATAGCTGCAGCGATTTATGGGCTGCAGGAATATTCTGCCGCCTGCGGGCTGTACGCGCCGGCCCGTGCCCCCTGCCTCGCCTTCCACGCAACTAGCGGCGGGCGATGTAATTATCGTCGTGAACCGCGGCCCCCGAAGGATGCGCGCGGCGGCGTCGGGAAGTCGGCAGCCTTTGTAGGAAGTCGCCCCCGCCGCCGGGGGCAGACGCAATAAAGGACCCAGTGTGGGGGCTAAAAATGGCCGCCTCAGACTGCGTAATTTCCCACTCTTCCGCAACCGAGGGCCTTACTTTGAGGTATACACACCACCAGCCACAGCTACGACTACAGACGGGCATACGCTCGTATTTTCTACGTCTTACGCTAGCAAGGGAGAGAAACTGTAGCACTAATAGGTGCAAAACAATATACCGTCTACGTAAAACATGCGCTTCATATTTCGCACTCCATCATCAGAAACACGTAAAACAGGAGCTGGAGAGGTGAAAAGTATAAGTTCGTAACGTTTTCGTTTTGCAGGTTGGCATTATGGGCCGGCCGTGGTGGCCAAGCGGTTCTAGGCGCTACAGTCTGGAACCGCGCGACCGCTACGGTCGCAGGTTCGAATCCTGCCTCGGGCATGGATGTGTGTGATGTCCTTAGGTTAGTTAGGTTTAAGTAGTTCTAAGTTCTAGGGGACTGATGACCTTAGAAATTAACTCCCATAGTGCTCAGAGCCATTAGAACCATTTTTTTGCATTCTAGTTGCTATGGGTTTACACTACTGGCCATTAAAATTGCTACACCAAGAAGAAATGCAGATGATAAACGGGCATTCATTGGACAAATATATTATACTAGAACTGACATGTGATTAAATTTTCACGCAATTTGGGTGCATAGATCCTTAAGAAGAATCAGTACCCAGAACAACCACCTCTAGCCGCAATAATGGCATTGATACGCCTGGTCATTGAGTCAAACAGAGCTTGGATGGCGTGTAGAGGTACAGCTGCCCATGAAGCTTCAACACGATACCACAGTTCATCAAGAGTAGTGACTGGCGTATTGTGACGAGCCAGTTGCTCGGCCACCATTGACCAGACGTTTTCAATTGGTGAGAGATCTGGAGAACGTTCTGCCCAGGGCAGCAGTCGAACATTTTCTGTATCCAGAAAGGCCCCTACAGGACCTGCAACGTGCGGTCGTGCATTATCCTGCTGAAATGTAGGGTTTCACAGGGATCGAATTAAGGGTAGCGCCACGGATCGTGATACGCCAGTGTGGCGATGACGAATACACGCTTCCAATGTGCGTTCACTGCGATGTCGCCGAACACGTATGCGACCACCGTGAAGCACTAAACAGAACTTGGATTCATCCGAAAAAATGATGTTTTGCCATTCGTGCACCCAGGTTTGTCATTGAGTGCACCATCACAGGCGCTCCTGTCTGTGATGCAGCGACAAGGGTAACCGCAGCCATGGTCTCCGAGCAGATAGTCCATGCCGATGCAAACGTCGTCGAACTGTTCGTGCAGATGGTTGTTGTCTTGTAATCGTCCCCATGTGTTGCCTCAGGGATCCAGAAGTGGCTGCACGATCCGTTATAGCCATGCGGAGAAGATGCTTGTCATCTCGACCGCTAGTGATACGAGGCCATTGGGATCCAGCACAGCGTTCCGTATTACCCTCCTGAACCCATCGATTCCAGTCATTGGATCTCGACCAACGCGAGCAGCAATGTCGCGATACGATGAACCGCAATCGCGATAGGCTACAATCCGACCTTTATCAAAGTCGGAAAATTGATGGTATGCATTTCTCCTCCTTACACGAGGCATCACAACAACGTTTCACCAGGCAACGCCGGTCAACTGCTGTTTGTGTATGCGAATTCGGTTGGAAACTTTCCTCATGTTAGCACGTTGTAGGTGCCGCCACCGGCGCCAACCTTGTATGAATGCTCTGAAAAGCTAATCATTTACATATCACAGCAGCATCTTCCTGTCGGTTAAATTTCGCGTCTGTAGCACTTGATCTTCGTGGTGTAGCAATTTTAACGGCCAGTAGTGTATTTACCGATTGTCGTTTTTATTTGTAGATCACTGCAGCTATTTGAGTTACCATATTGTCAATTTGTCATTGGCAGATAGTGGAGCTGTGGACGCTAGAAAATGAAATTCCAATTGGAGAAATCGGAACATTGCCGACATGTTCTTCTGTTTGAGTTCAGCAGAGGGGTGAAAGCAATGGGGGCAGCCAGAAACATTTGCGCCGTGTATGGATAAAGCCACTGGACAGAGCACGATAAGAAAATGATTTTCTCGTTTCAAGGAGAATCGTTTTCACGCTAGTGACCCTCCACGTTCAGGAAGACCTTCGGACTTTCATGAAGGTCGTTTAAACGCGTTAATCCACAACGATCCTCGCAATGTACTCGGAAATTGGCAAATGTGATGAACTGTAATCATTCCACCACCGTGAGACATTTGCGTACAATGGTTAAAGTTCAACGAGCATGCACAAAACACAAATTTATGGAAGAGTGACGGCCGGCCGCAGTGGCCGAGGGGTTCTAGGCGCTTCCGTCTGGAACCGCGCGACCGCTACGGTCGCAGGTTCGAATCCTGCCTCGGGCATGGATGTGTGTGATGTCCTTAGGTTAGTTACGTTTAAGTAGTTCTAAGTCTAGGGAACTGATGACGTCAGATGTTGTCCCATAATGCTTAGAGCCATTGTCACTCCTGACATTTATTGTTAACAACAGAGACTTCTTGCAGACGCAGTCCAGAACAACGACCGGGAAAACTGCGTGAAGTGGTGTTACTCCACGACAACACCCGCTCCATTCTGCTAGACCGACAACAAACGCTATACAGGAGTTGGGTTTGGAAGTCGTTGTGCGCCCACCTTATTCGCCTGATCTTGGGTCCTCAATTTGTACACCATTTCCGCTCACTGTCGAACAGTCTGCTAGGAACTTCATTTCCGGATGAAAATACGCCCCGAAGATTGCTCGACGAGTTCTTTGCCTAAAACCACATGATTTCTATTGTCGCGGAGTCGAAAAGTTACCCCAGCGTTGGTAGACTGTTGTAAATAGTGAAGGAGAAAATATTATTGACGACTCAAGTCTCTGTAATGTATATTTGTTGCGTTTATTAAACTTATGGAAAGACGCTACGAACTTATGCACCGAATTAATCATTCTTTCTGATGCCAGAGTGAATCTTTCATTCGGAAGAGAACTGTGCGCTATTTTGAAACTTCTTGGCTAATCAAAACTTTTTGCAGGAATGCACTCTAACTCGGAACCTTCCTGTCACGGGTGACGTTCTTGTCTATTTTATTCTTTTTTAAAAAAAAAAAAAAAAACAGCAATCTCTCCTACAGACCAGTTTGGCTTTTGAACGTTCTCGGCAAGATATTTGAAAAAAAAAATTATGCAAGAGATTACAACACCATGGACTGATACACGGGGAGAGCCTTCACCAGTACCGTTTTAGAAGACGCAAGTCCACTGAAGACACATTTAATAAAGAGATTTCGCTAGCGACGGTTACTCGTTCTATGTACGGTATAGCTATGATGACCGATATTGCTCGCGCAGTCGTTAACCCGTAGTGGCCGTCTTTTTCTGGTCGCCTTATGGAATTGGAGTGTCCAGGAGCGCTCTACAACTATCTGAGAGGTAATTGGCGCGGAAGTCATGCTGCTTTAATATGCCCACCAAAGAAAATAACGAAGACAATAATAAAGGGCTGTCCGCAGGGACCAGAGTGTGGTCCAGCGTTTTGGGATATAGCTCTGGATTCCATATTACAGAAGTTACATGACAAGGGTAACATAAGAGGACTAGTACCATTGCACTCCACAAACTTGACGGCTGATACCGAAGTGTTAAATTATCATTGGCACTTCGCAAAACAACGTACCTCCTGCTGAAAGGGAACCTTGCAAGAAACCCTAAATTAAAATTAAATATGGTAACGGTGAACAGAAGCGCAGTGACGAGATATCTGGGGGTCTTCGCGGGCGAACTTCGGTACTTTGCACATCATATAGAGGAGGCAGCCGGGAAAGGTACAAACATGATGAATAAAATTGTAACCATTACAGATAGGCAACTCGGCTTCCCTTGAAAACGAGCAGAGAATCGCAGTGTACCGCAGGTGCTCTACCTTAAGACGTGGTGTCAA
Organism: Schistocerca serialis cubense; assembly: GCF_023864345.2. NCBI lineage: Eukaryota > Metazoa > Arthropoda > Insecta > Orthoptera > Acrididae > Schistocerca > Schistocerca serialis. The sequence goes on from NC_064638.1 coordinate 711,580,632, forward strand.
TGTGTGATGGGAGATTAGCATCAGTCGTAGGATATAGTGCGAGCGTTTGAACTAACAGATTGCAACTAGTGAAACCATCCTCGTTAGTGAGAAGAGTTCAACGAGAAGTGCTACTAAGATTAATGGGGGTCTACTGCACTACCCCGAATGCTGCTTTGTTAATAATTCTAGGAATATGACCACTGGACTTGGATATTGGGAAAAGGTGAGACCTTTATTAGTTAAACAAATGCATTCAAATGGAAACACGAAGAATGCTCGGAACTGAGGCCAATACGAAAACGTCAATAGAAGATCGTATATTACAACTATGGCAAAATGAATGGGACACTTCAGGCGCAGGCAAGAGAACATACGAACTTGTCCCTAACATCAGGGAGACACTAAGAATGAGATTCCTTAACCCGTAGAGTGGACTGATACATCATCTGACTGGCCATGGTCTATAAGCTCCGTATCTATAAAAAAAAAATCAAAAGATAGATGAATCGTAACTGCGCCTGCTGTAGTCTGGGCACTCTAGTACAAACATTGTGGGACTGCGCACTCTGCGAAGATGCGATGGGTAATGGTCGTCAGGCATTGAGGAAATTGGATCCCAAAGCAGCGCTAAGGAGCGAGTCAATCTGGCCATCCTGAACGATACTGCAGCCACAGTATCAAGGAATGCCAAGAATGACTTCTCGTGGCATTCAACCACACATCAGCATGTTGCCGTTCCGGCTAAGTTGGTTGGTTGGTTGTTTGATCCGGGGGAGGAGACCAAACGGTGAGGTCATCGGTCCCATCGGATTAGGGAAGGATGGGGGAGGAAGTTGGCCGTGCCATTCGAAGGGAACCATTCCGGCATTTGCCTGACGCGATTTAGGGAAATCACGTTAAACGTAAATCAGGATGGTTGGACGCGGTTTTGAACCGTCGTTCTCCCGAATGCGAGTCCAGTGTGCTAACCACTGCGCCACCTCGCTCGATCCATTCCGGCTAGACAACATACTTTGCAGATGGAGAGCAGATAAAAAAGGGCAGTTACCAATGAATGAAATAGTTTCTCAAGAATTTAGACTCCATTGGTGCAAGTGATTGTGGAAGTGTGGACTTTAATATGTAACAGTGATTGGTGGAATTGCTAGCTATAGTGAAAATGCTGTTGACGTGCTGCCCGACGCCCAAGGAATCAAGCAATGTCTGTTGAGCAGAACGTTATGAGGACGGATCCAGTAGCGAAAACAACCGTCTACAAATTAAATGCGCAATAACAAATGAAAAAATATAAAAACAAAACAGATTCTGCAATTTTAACAGTAATATTAGTAGGTGGGTAACTGGTTAAGAGTTTTGTTGTAGTTTTTTAGTAGTAGAAGTAGTTGTAATACTAAAAACATTAAGTATCAGAAAAAAATAATTAATATACAAGTTTGTTATTATAGAAGAAATTGTAATTTGTATGGCTTATTTTACCGTTTCAGATAATTGGCTGTAATTGTGAATAATAAATACAAATACGAAATAAAATACCAGCAATCTTCAACAGCCGCTACACACATACAGTTAGCAATTCGATCCTTTCTCGTGAACAATAGGAACTGCTTCAATCAATTCATTACGCTAGAAATATACTTTCGTAATATTCTTTCTCCACGAAATTGCCTTTAAAGCTATTGAATACATTAGGGATAAGGTTCTGTTAAATATAGTAAGTACACATTGTAACTAATACTCTAGTATTCTCAAGAAGTAGTTTTCCTCAAAACAACTAATTACATTTTAGAAAATACTGGCTATAATTACTTTCATAACATGGAATTAATCCTGTTTAGAAAAACAAATCATGTCATCATATGAATATATATTATGGCAAATCCCAGTAGTTCAGAAAACTATATTCTGCATTAAGTCATAGCGTAATACCGATGTCGTAAACGCATGCATCCTCTTCCTCAATCAACTGGAAGGGTGACACCAGGGATGAAAGACGCGTCATCTGAAGCCGGGAAACCAACTTGCCCCACATTTCCAGGTCTCCCCAGAGAATGTGCTACACTTCTCAAGAAACTTTTCATACTCTATACAGAACATGCCACACGTTTGTGCACGCCAGTAAAGACAAGGTCTGGCTTCACAGTGTTCTCTCTGATTCCGCACTCAGGAGGCTGTAGTGCAACGCAATATGTAAACTCGTCCAAAGATGCTCTGCATATGCCAAGATAATTGCAAAAGATCTGATACCGGCTATGCTGGTAACGTTGATAATGGTACCTTTTGTTTTCTCAAGTGAGAAATCTCTAGCTGAGTGAGAACAACAGCTAACTGTACATTCACATTCATGAGGGTATCATGCTGGTCTAAAGTCATGTTATATATTTGCCCTGTGGTAAACTGTTCACCATTATTCAACTGTACATCCAGTTGTCAAAAGCGACCTATTATTATGCGTTTACAGCCATCAAAGATGATCACATCTCCCAAGAAACATTAAGAAAGAATACCTTCGGTAAACTGCGATGCGATTTTCTTCAAATTAGTTTCGTTACGGCCACGAAGAACGAAGAGACAACCCAATTTTGTCATTCTAATAGCAACACCCGCTCCAGTTTGTGTAAAGGCTACTTTCGACTTGAGTGATATATTTGTATCTTAATATGCAATTCATTCGCATTAATCATACATACTGGGCTATCTAGAAACGGTTCACGACCCATCGTCACAACTTTACTTCATTCAGCCAGTACCTTTCAGGTGACGACTCGTGGTTGGACGGCTCAGTCGATAATAGCACTGGCTGTAAAAGGCTTGGTTCCCGGTCGGACACACAGATTTAATTTGCTTTTTGATTCCATTTCTCGATGTCGTTAACCAGACCGTTAAAGCAGCATCCGATAAGGCTCTTTCGGCAAGCAGGAGGACACGCCGCACAATTTCTTAATATAACTCAAAATTCTTTCTAAACTATGTTCATAGATCACCAAACATAATAATGCTACCAGTTTGTAAAAGGTACCTGCCGTCTATAACGTACGTAAATGAGAGTATAGTTCGTATGACATTTTAACTTATTTTGCTGACTAAGCAGGCTATGTTCAAATACACGCAAATACACTTACGCTCATAAATCAAGGATAATTGCAGAATGTGGTGCCACACAACGTGGCACTACACAAAACTGGCGCTAATAGCATAGGCACATAGGGAACACACACGACACTGATCAGTAAGTCCACGGTTTTGGTGATAAGTCGCGAAAACCGTCCCGAAACACATGTGCAACAAAACGTCACTGTTTCCTGAGCATTTACCCCGACATTTATTTGTTAGTATGATGTTACTCCCGACAATCATCTTCTAGTCAAAGAATGACAGGATTTACTATTCCATATGCATTTCGATTCTATTTCTTCGGAAGCATAATCATCGCCTAAGAAAAGAATTTACGCACATTATGGTCTGATATGTTACGTATCCATTGTGTTATACGTAGTTCCAGCACGTTGTGGAAATGTGAAGTACCCTCTCATGTTGGTATCCGGAATCTACACACGCAGAAGTCGGTGAAAACTTTTTTTTTTCCATTTTTCCGGTAGTGAGAAAGCTTGGTCTGAAGCAGTTGTGGTCAACCCGATCTCTACTGCTTACTAGTGGGCCTTCAAGCTTTCATGATGGGCCGAAGGCGGTTGGGAGTTAAAGATATTTTCATTGGCTTTTCACGAAACTTGACATACAAGTATTTATTAAGCGATTATTATGATATGCTTTGACTTACTGTAACAAAATTTACAACTAACAGAGATACAAAGCTAGAAAAGTTTGACTATCCCTGGTCTAGAGCGAAATAGTCAGCCAGGAGTGCGGAATCGGCTTGGGGTTGGAGGGGGGGGGGGGGGGGGAGAGGATGGGTCAGTCGTAGCAGCGATTTCCTTGTCAGTGCATTTAATCACACTTGCACATGTGGCCTATTAGAGACGTCACATGTATGGAGTAACGAACAATAAAAACTAATTTTACTTGTCACTTAGTGCATTTTCAGCTAACTTTTGGTGGAAAAATACAAAAAGAAATTGCCTTCGCAAGCACATAAATGAGCAATATGCAGTAGTTTCAACGCTTAGAAGCCTCTGGCAATAATTCCAGACCTTTAGGCAAATCTTGGGAGGCAGAGGGAGATGTCTTCGCCCGGAGTAGCCACGCTCTCAGACATGCGTAAGTGCCAGCCGGATCTGATACTGACAATCAAGGCCAGCACAATGCTGAGAGGCTCATCAACATTCAAACAGAAACAAAAGGCAGGCGCCGGCTCCCTTGCTTTCCAAGAAGCCGTGACAAAGAGGCCGAAGCGTCCGGGTTTCTTCCGGATGGAGGCCGAGGACAATATATCAAAAGGGAAACAAAAGACCAAGGTAGAGTTTCGCGGGGGTTCGCCCCTTAAAAAAAATTGAAGAGCTGTTAGGTGAGGGTGGATGCATCGTACAGGGTTGCGACACCAGCGTAGGGGCAGCACGGGGCAGGTAACCAATCGCCGGAGGAGAATACGTCCTGTGACATCCTTACCGATCAGAAGTCCCAACACAAACCACCGACACATAAATTCCTTTATATCCTAGACTACAGTACGCCCTTTTGTGAAGGATGTACTAATATCAAGAACCTGAATTTTGTGTTCTAAAAAATGGTTCAAATGGCTGTGAGTACTATGGGACTTAACGCCTGAGGTCATGAGTCCCCTAGAACTTAGAACTACTTAAACCTAACTAACCTAAGGATATCACACACAATCATGCCCGAGGCAGGATACGAACCTGCGACTGTAGCGGTCACGCGGTTCCAGACTGAAGCGCCTAAAACCGCTCGGCCACACCGGCCGGCTTTCTATTCTAAAAAGTAGAAAACATGAACTACATTTTCTTTAACTCAGGGATTAATTCAATAATAGATTGAAAAATCAGCCAATCAGTTGCAAATAAAGGTTTATTATCCGTTCACCATGGTTTCGATATTTGTAAAAATATCTTCTTCAGAAGCGGTTGGCCTTAGTCTCTGACATAAGGTACATGTAACTTACGTAAATACTTTATCTTGTGACGCCTATTGTTTCATGTGATGTAATAAGCTCAATACTTCTGAAGAAGATATTTTTACAAATATCGAAATCGTGATCAGGGGATAGTAACCTTTATTTGCAACTGGTCGGCTGATTTTTCAGTCTATTCTGAATTACACATTTGCTGTTTCGCAGCCATATTTAAGATTTTGATTAATTTTAACATTTTTCTGACACGTTTCCTCTCAAACGTTTGAATATATTTTCAACATTACTTTGTATACGAAGTTTATATTCTGGAGAATCAACCTGTCCTGAAGGCGGGCCATGTTCTTCAACAAACTAACTGTCTTACAGACCCGGAGATGCTTCAAAGGAGCATTCCTTTACTTGATCTTGAGTTGTGTAAACGCAATTTCGTTACGATACACTCTATTGACTACTATTATAAAATAGTGTTAAACTTGGGGAATCTAAGCACAGGCACCACCACGCAACACAGGAGTATTAGCTTCTAGGGGAAGACATCACATCTGGAGCGTACTTTTAGGTTTTTTTAGAATAATGGAATTTACAGGACTTCCTCCACAAGCGCATTACACAGGCACCTCGGAGCCGAGACCAGGGAATCCTGAAGATAAATACTCAAAGCATTCACAATGAAATCATAGAATTGACAGCTTTTAACGTATCAAGTTCAAACACCACCAGTTTGCGAGAAAAGAGAAAGGAAGCTGCACTCTCTTCCAGTGCAAGGAGAAACATTACGCCTTACATCTAGCGAGATCGAAACTGAAGTCAGCTATGAATCTGGTAATTTGGCAATAGACTGTCACGCTATACCAGTAAGCATGAAACTGATTTATCAAGCGACAGACGAGAGTTCAGCATCTTCAAAATCAAAACAGGTGAGAAATGAAGCACTCTCCGACAATCATCTCAATGACGGAGACGCGTCATTAGCAGCTGAAACACCTCCCGACATCAAACAGTGATTGAGTCATGTTAGAAGTGTTGTAAAGACAGAGTGTTAAGCGCACCGCAGTGTTACTTTACCTCCTATGTTTCTAGTCTAGGCAGTTCTGGAACTCAATAAAATGATAGACTTAAGATAGTTAGAGGATATATCGTTGGCAGAAACAGACTTAGTAACGTTTATTAATGTGTGGGCAAACTGTATTACAACTGTGGAAAACTGGGCCGGCCGGTGTGGCCGTGCGGTTAAAGGCGCTTCAGTCTGGAACCGCGTGACCGATACGGTCGCAGGTTCGAATCCTGCCTCGGGCATGGATGTGTGTGATGTCCTTAGGTTAGTTAGGTTTAATTAGTTCTAAGTCCTAGGCGACTGATGACCTCAGAAGTTAAGTCGCATAGTGCTCAGAGCCATTTGAGCCATTTTGTGGAAAACTGAGTGTTTCATTTTGGTGCGACTTTCCAACTATCACATCTCTGAGCTATTACCCAGAAACTTTTTTTTGCTTAGATGATTCAGCGATCAGATTTTGGAATTCATCTCACGGCAGTCCCATCAATACAGGGCAGCGAGGTGTAACAAACAGTTGTGACTTTTCAGTCTTGGACTACGGGTTAATGCTTGCATCGTAGTCATGATACTGCAGAATGGCAGCAGAGATGGAACTCGTCTGACTAAGGAAGGAGAAAGATTCAGTTTCTTCCTGATGTTGCTGAAAGGCTTCAGATGACACTATTTGAGTCAAATAGGGGGCCCGTCCATTACATTTTCGGAAATGAGCCATATCCCACATATCTGAACAGAATCGATAAATGGGCGATGACTAGCTGTGACTGTGACAAAATCGCACACCATATCTCGTTCTGTGGGGATGTCCCCTCGTTGAAGCTATAGCAAGGACTGCTAGGCATGCTCTGAGAGGTAAGTAATGTTTATGAAATAATGAGAGCAAACGAGGACTTTGATACTAATAATTTTGTAGCTAATGCCGTCTCAGAAAAAGCAAGGCGTAGCTACAGCCAACAGACACCACAGCAAAGTCGAGTAAGGCCTGTATACGATCCTACGAGAAGTGAAAGAAGCCCGACATCTCTACAGTTACCCGGCTCTGTAACGGAACGAGGGAGGTGGTCACAATCGTACCCAAGGAGACGTACAGGAGTCAGTGAAGTGAAAGTGATATGCTCTGACCCGTCGTCACACTGTCTGGAGACAGCAAAATATTGCTCAAACGACGGAGTCGCAGACCAGGTACGGAACGTAGAGGGAAACTAGACATATTTCGATAGTACTAAATTGTATGTACGTGTTTCCACCTCAGCTTCGATTAAGATAAATATTAACCATTTCCAATCACAGTAGAAACATTGAAATGTTAGTACTAGGGTCAGCAACAGTAACATAATTTTCCGTAGAAGTAGCATTTGTTAAAGAGAAGAATAAAAATAGAACTCTAGGTGGTGGTACAAGTATTAGAGACTTTTTTGTAAGTGTAGTAGTTATATTGTTCTTTACTGTAACAGTAGTATATGGTGTTGTAAAAGTAGTAGTAGCAGTAGGTATAATGACAGCTGTAAATTAGTCAAGGTAATCTGAAATAATGAAAACCTGTTGCCCTCTTTCTGCTGCAGTAAAGAAAAACCCGACAGAAGGCCATGGAAAACGGTAGGTAGCCATCTAAATACTGGAGTGAGAACAGAAAAAAAACAAACAAATAAAGACAGGAAAAATATGAGGTATTATAGACATTATAAACTTAACTCAAGTTCAGAACGGGAAAGAAGGGATAAGAAAATGAGTGCACTACGATGAACTTTCACGCACATGTAATTCAAAATGTAATGGTCCATTGCTGTAATCGAGAAAGTGGATTACGAAAATTAAATAAACAAACAATAAAAAATATCATAACCATGCAAAGAGCTGATCAGGGGAAAACGATTAACAATAATTCCTTCGTAGGCGGTCGTGTGATCCCATCGACCATCGGAATTACGAGTCTCAGACAGCGCTGGATCATGCGCATTACGACGAGTTACCAGAGAACTGAAGAACGAAAGGAAGAAAGACACATTAGGGTTAGACGTGCCGTCAACGACGCATTCATTAGAGTTGAGTATACGCTCGTGATGGGGAAGAAGGGAAAGAAATCAATCATGTCCTTTTCAGAGCAACCAACCGGTCATCTGCCATAAGCAACTTAAGGAAACCATGTAAAACAGTATGGCTGGAACGGGATATGAACCACAAACCTCCCGAGCGCTGGACCAGTGGCTCGGTAAGAACAGGAGGAAAGCTTTGTTAGATATGTTGCAGTTTACAACCAAGCAACGTATCCAGCAAAGCTTTCCTCCTCTTCTTACCGAACGACGTAGTGCAGTTGGTAAACCACTGGGCCAGCGTTTGGGAAGTTTGTGGTTCATATCCCCGTCCAGCCATACGTTTGTGAGGTATCAGACAGATATTGCGGATTATTTGAATTATATGCAAGCTGAGTTCACTATTTTCTCGGGATAAATATTGTTGTTTCACTTCCATATAAAATAAATATTGTTGTATCACTTCCAATATTAATTCGCTGACTTGGTATCTTCGGGAGTCTCTCAGCTCCAGGATTATCAAAATTTGTATGTAATGAAGTCAGCAGTCGAATCATCCAAAAATACATAAATGCTACATCCGTGAAGCGGTTGCAGCTGAACAGCCTTTTGATACACTGCGTACTTTATGCGAGGTCGACTGGTAACCAGTTTGTTGCATGGCTTATTTTCCGCGATGCCTCACACGTACGCAAAAGAGGGAAGGTCAAGACTTGCCGCACTTCCACTTGAAATGATTATTCGCACAGAGTGAAAGATAGGTTCATTAAAGCAAAACTTAATCATGAGACAACTTAATCAAAAACTGTTAGTCGAAATTTTTATGTGGAAACATCGATTAGTGAGCAAAAGAAAGTAAGTTCACAGCATCTGAACTTGCTGCCATTATTTATTATTTACCATCTGTAAAAAGTCACTACTGCCCAATAGGTATAAAATAAAGCAAACGGATATAGATAGAAAAATACTAAATGAAACTCATTTGGTATCAAAGGCGCAATGCGTGAACCCTTCAGTGACTAACATAACAGCATCATGTCAAAAGAACTGTAATAAAATTCTTGTCATAAGTGAAGACTGTCAATGTTACCAAAGTTAGTAGCCAGATACTCATGGATCAAACGTCAACTGATTACGATACTGGCAAAACAAAAGCAGAAATGCAGACTCATGGTTTTACACATTCCACTACCCAAGTTGTCTCACCAGTACAAAGATGAGTGATATAGATACTGGTGCCACTAATGGAGAGAAATAGCTGACAATATTGAACAAATATCCAGGGTCAAAAGGAATCCTGTCACATTTTATAACGAATTTGTGGCTGAGTTAGCTCATATGTTAACAATAACACACTGTAGATCTGTCAAACAAAAAACTATGCCCGGCAGTTGCAAGAAATCACAGGTCACATCCGTCTACAAGAAGGTTAGCAGAAATGATACACAAAACTACCATATCACATCCCTGATATCCATTTAGCATATAATTGAAGAAAATATTCCGAGCTAAAACGTAATGAGGTTTTTCGAACAGAATGACATCCTGCATGGCACCGAGTACGGCTTCCAAAAACATTAGTCACGTGAAATTCAAATCGCACTTTCTCACATGATATCCTAAAATCCATGGATCAAGGCAGATACAGTATCTCTTGAATTCCGAAAAGCACTTCAGTCAGTGCCACCCCTGCCATTATTATCGAAAGTACGATTGCAAGGTACATCAAGTGAAATTGTGATTGGATTGAGGATTGCTTGATAGGGAGCACACCGCATGTTATCTTTAATAAAGAGTCATCGACAGACGTAAAGCTACTTAAACTGTCCCGCATGGAAGTGTGTTGAAACCCTTGTTGTTCCTGTTGTATATTAGTGGCCGTTCTTGCATTACTGATGGTATCCTCAGACATTTTCACAGATGCTGTGGTTATCTGTAATGAAGTACTGCCGGAAAAAGGGTGCACAAATATTCAGTCAGCTCTTGATAAGTTTTCGAAGTGTTGTCAAGACTGGTAACTTGCATTAAATGTTCAGAAATGTAAAGTTCTCTACAAGACAAAACGAAAAAACGTACGAGTACAGTATCAATGAGTCTCAGATGGAATCGGCTGTTGTAATTTGTAGGGATGTGAAATGGAAAGATCGCATAGGTTCAGGCGTAGACAAAGAAGGTGGCAGGCTTCGATTCATTTGCGGAATACCAGGGAAATGCAATCAGATTACAAAGGAGATTGTTTACAAAACACTTATTTTACACATCCCGGAATGCGATCTATAGGTGCGGTACTCACACGACGTACGGGATGTTGAATGTATGCATAGAAGGCCAACAAGAATGTTTAGAGGCTTGTTTGATCCCATAGAGAGAGTCACTGAGATGCTGAAAAATATAGATTGTCAGACGCTTGAAGATGAACGCCTATTATATATTTCAGAAATCAGCTTTAAGTATGGAAGCTAGGAACAGAGTACGACTCCCTACAAAGACAAGAAGACACTAATTAAAGCACACAGAGGTACTAACGCAGTCATTTCGCAGTGGAAATGTCACATCTTCTACGTGCTATATTTACAAAACACGACTTCAGTGCTTCTTTGTTCTCGGTATTGTATTGCATATAGCTACACTTATTCCAAGTGCCAAATCATGGAGCAAATATTTTAAACACTCATTACTAAATGGCGCATGTTCTTTATGCCAAGTACTGCTTCCTTCTGGACTTGGAAGTGCCATATTCAATGTCTCCTCCATTTAGTTGATGCACAGTTTGTATGGTAAGCAGGGTGCATGCAAACTTTAGTTTGTATCAGTAAAACATCTTTGTAGTGGCAAAAGGTACTTTTGGTTTCAAAAATAGTAAAAAACGTTGGAGAAGTGGATTCGAAAAACAACGTGTATCTGAAAAATGAAAAATTTTATGAAAAGCCATTTCTTCCTCAACAGCACAAGGAACTCTACCGTAAAATTAGCAACATCGGATACCAAGAATTCCAAGAATGTAATTGTGTAAGAAACAGAAGTCAATAATGAAAGACTTTCTTGAATTTAATTTTAATATTCTCCTGGAAAAAATTGAAAGATAGACAGCGTGGCGAAGGATCAGAGCATATCACTTACATTTCACTGACTCCTGTAGATCTTCTTTGGCACGAGTGTGACCACCTCCATTCATTCATTCCGTTACAGAGCCGGGTAACTGTAGAGATGTTGGGCTTCGTTCACTTTTCTTATGATCGTATAGAGGCCTTACTCGTCTCTGCTATGGTGTCTGTTAGCTGTATCTACGCCTTGCTTTTTTATCAAAGATCTTCTGGTTAAAGTATTACTGCTATATTTCTGTACTTGTATCATCAAATACAGGGTGAGTCACCTAACGTTACCGCTGGATATATTTCGTAAACCACATCAAATACTGACGAACCGATTCCACAGACCGAACGTGAGGAGAGGGGCTAGTGTAATTGTTTAATACAAACCATACAAAAATGCACGGAAGTATGTTTTCTAACACAAACCTACGTTTTTTTAAAATGGAACCCCGTTAGTTTTGTTAGCACATCTGAACATATAAACAAATATGTAATCAGTGCCGTTTGTTGCATTGTAAAATGTTAATTACATCCGGAGATACTGTAACCTAAAGTTGACGCTTGAGTACCACTCCTCCGCTGTTCGATCGTGTGTATCGGAGAGCACCGAATTACGTAGGGATCCAACGGGAACGGTGATGGACCTTAGGTACAGAAGAGACTGGAACAGCACATTACGTCCACATGCTAACACCTTTTTATTGGTCTTTTTCACTGACGCACAGGTACATTACCATGAGGGGTGAGGTACACGTACACACGTGGTTTCCGTTTCCAATTACGGAGTGGAATAGAGTGTGTCCCGACATGTCAGGCCAATAGATGTTCAATGTGGTGGCCATCATTTGCTGCACACAATTGCAATCTCTGGCGTAATGAATGTCGTACACGCCGCAGTACATCTGGTGTAATGTCGCCGCAGGCTGCCGCAATACGTTGTTTCATATGCTCTGGGGTTGTAGGCACATCACGGTACAAAAATGGTTCAAATGGCTCTGAGCACTATGGGACTCAACTGCTGAAGTCATTAGTCCCCTAGAACTTAGAACTAGTTAAACCTAACTAACCTAAGGACATCACAAACATCCATGCCCGAGGCAGGATTCGAACCTGCGACCGTAGCGGTCTTGCGGTTCCAGATTGCAGCGCCTTTAACCGCACGGCCACTTCGGCCGGCACATCACGGTACACATTCTCCTTTAACGTACCCCACAGAAAGAAGTCCAGAGGTGTAAGATCAGGAGAACGGGCTGGCCAATTTATGCGTCCTCCACGTCCTATGAAATGCCCGTCGAACATCCTGTCAAAGGTCAGCCTAGTGTTAATTGCGGAATGTGTAGGTGCATCATCATGCTGATACCACATACGTCGACGCGTTTCCAGTGGGACATTTTCGAGCAACGTTGGCAGATCATTCTGTAGAAACGCGATGTATGTTGCAGTGCTCTCCGATACACACGATCGAACAGCGGAGGAGTGGTACTCAAGCGTCAACTTTAGGTTACAATATCTCCGGATGTAATTAACATTTTACAATGCAACAAACGGCACTGATTACTTATTTGTTTATATGTTCAGATGTGCCAACAGAACTAACGTGGTTCCATTTAAAAAACGTAGGTTTGTGTTAAAAAACATACTTCCGTGCATTTTTGTATGGTTTGTATTAAACAATTACACTAGCCCCTCTCCTCACGTTCGGTCTGTGGAATCGGTTCGTCAGTATTTGATGTGGTTTACGAAATGTATCCAGCGGTAACGTTAGGTGACTCACCCTGTATAAAACGTAGTGCCACGGTATTAATGGCACTTCAAGCAAAAACTTTCTTATTAGCACTTAGAACCAATTAGTTCCCTGGTATGGCACTTAGAACGTTCTTAATAAATTATTTATTTCCTAATTTGTCTGAACATGTTTTTGCAGTGATGAGGAGACCAGCATAATTCTGAGATGTCACAATACTTTCCCTGTATTTCGAATACAAATAAGTTAGGTACAAAAGGAGATTTTTTTTGTTTGTTTGTTTATTCTCTTGACAAAAGTGAGATCTGGCTCTTAGAAAGTTTGACATTTCCACTGTTCATAATTCAGGGGTTGAGAATCATAAGGGTCTAAAACACATTATGAATTATTTTGACATTATGGCATGTATGCAAGCTCCTGACATGTTTCGATCTTATGGTGAACCATCTTCATCTTTGTCTGCAACCGCACGCTGAATATAAGGACATACACGAAAAGCTGTCTCAGTGATTTCTCGGATATTCATTTCCATATGGGCTCAACGCTCACAGCATAATTTTGTTGTTCTGTGCTGCTCAATTGTTGGCAACTTGGTTTAGTGTATATATCATGTACAAAGCAGTAACAGTTCATAATCGGACATGTACTGGCAGTTTTATCTTAACCTCAAGCCACAGAAGATGCTTAATGAAAAAGATGACAACGAGGACCATGAAGTGCTGGAATAGCTCGTAACTGTGTGCGCACTGAATTTAGTGTTTATTCTTTATATTGTGATTCTACTTTCATGTTGATTACAAACTGTACAACTATCAAAAGATATTGTTACCCCTAGCTTGTATATGCAAATTTTGTGAATTAACATCAATAATAAATATAACCTTTTCATGGGAAGTATAAGACATGGATAAAAAACAGTTCTGACCTATGACTCTGATGGTTTGTCTACGAAAGTGATTGTCACAAGCGTCTGTTTTCTAAAAAATTTGTTTCTGTGCTTTGGGCCCTTACGGTTCTCAATGCCTCTTATACTTTTTACAAGTTATGAAATTTAACTGGAGCAGCTTTAGGGACATTTTATCAAAAGAAAATTATGGTGACCGATATGTTCGGCATCAGGGTAAGCCACTCTTGTTCGATATTGAAGCCAAAAATCGGACATTACCACTGACCATGAAGCACGATCATGAACATGCGTACCTGGTACATCAGCGTTACCCCTTGTGAAATTGCTTCTCAGACAGCACTTTATTTAAGCCTACCTTTCCATGAAAAAGTTGTAAGTACGCCACTCAGAATAAAATATTCATCGTTGTACATTTTTTAAAAATGTGGAGGCATGAGAGACAACAATGTAAAGAAGAAAGAAGGTTATAGTTGAACGTCTCTTCAACGATGAGATTCTTGGAGAAGCAGCAATACCTATATACCACAAGGATGGAAGAGGAAGTCGTTCCGCTCATTTGCTGATCGCGCTGTTTGCCCAAAACGGTTAGGAAAATCATACAGTACCCAAATCAAAAGGGCCGGGCGCTGATTTGAAGGATGTGACGCCCCTTCCTCTCAGCTACGACCCAATATCTCAAGCAATGTGTCTCGCAGTGGGCCAGCTCGCTTCTAAACCCGAAGAAAATATAGAAGAAAAGGTGCGCGTTCCGACTCACGCCGAATCTTGTGAAGATTGTAATGGTGCATACTTGCCCAATGCGGCTGTGTCATTCTAGTCTGAAGTCGATATGGTACGCGCCATTACAGCTGACAGTAAACAGTTGTAACGTTCCCTGGCAAACTCGCAATATTGATAAACTAAAATTTAATTGTACCACATACGCCGCTATGAAGCAATTTGTATATACTGTAATTATTTAACAAAAAATTATTATTTAATTTTGTGTAAAGGACATTCGTTATTATTGTAATATTTCTTTACTCATAATGTAATTGCGAAATGTGTCAATATCTGCGATAACAAAAATGTAAAATTCAGCCACAGAGGAAAATAATGTTGTAAGATTACAAAGAGATATTAATGGTCAGCAGTAGCATAAAAACCACCACGTAGTGTGTATTCTTTGTCGTCCTCCTGGAGAGCTGAAAGTGAGAGCAAGCTGTGACGCAGCATTTTATGAATGGGTAGACTTTTTTTGTCTGTATCTAGATTTAGCCACCATTAGAGGAGAAATTACAAACTAATGTAAGTTGAATTATTGTTGTGGTCTAAATACATTATAATTTATCAAAAGGGTGTATTATTAATGTAAATTAGCTTGCCCATGTCATCTACAATATTTCTTTAAAGAATTTTCAGCATTTTTAGCGGTGTTGCTGGGCTGTGCCGCGACCGAACGATTTGCAGCGGCGGCACATTTAAAAAATTGTCCCGCTAGGAAAAATTAACCAAACCCGTAAATCGGGAGCAGATAAAAATTGGCACTGCATTTAAGAAAATGTTTTTCTTTTACAGCGATCCTGAGACTGACGGAATTTATTACTAGTTTCACATTTGTGCATTCATAGGCGGATAGTTAACGTTGAAATTTAACAATTTTGGTTCTTTCAAATAACTTAAATGTATAGTGAAGTGTGTTTTATCAGTGATAATTAAACGTCGGCTTGGCAATATTTAACCATTTTGTGCTAATAGAGACAGTCTTGTGTTCCATAGCTAACGACGGGAAAGAATTCAGTAAATATTAAAAAAAAAAACACTGCATTTAGAAAATGTGTGCCAAGGCCGAATTATATAAAGGATTTAATTCTCAACTAAATATTCTTAATCAGTTAATATGAATTCCGTAATTTTAAATGTACTTAATTCTGTGTAAATGAATTGTTATTACCACACGTAAATAAGAGGTCCTACAACAAAGTTCGTACGTACAGAAGGATAGAAAGGTAAATTAACTAAAAAACAAATATTTAAAGAAAAGGTAACTGTTGATTATGTTCGATTATTATTTTTAATGAAATGTCATTAAACAGTGCATCGGACGACGGTACATTTTTCAGATATTGTTTGTGAGGTCAGTTTAATATTTGAAAGCGATCCTGATATTCATCAACATTTACAGCAAAAGCTTCTCAATACAGGTGAGAAGCACTTTTCAAAAAACAATAATGTTCATTAACGTTCATTTTCATAATATCTATTTGAATATTCTCAGACAGATTAGCTAACACTTTTTCACTGATAGTACACAAATAAGTATCATTAAACCACACTTCAGTATGAGTTATTTTATTTAATGGACAACTTACACTTTTTTGAAATCAATTCAACGAGCTGTGATAATGTTCCACGACTTCTTCTGTTTCCTCTGGATTGGTTTTCTGTAGATGATCCATATTGTTCCGGGCAAGTGTAATCATTTGTTTCACTGCCTTGCCTAACGCACAACTCGGATCCGACGGGGCTCAGTTCATTTTGATCTGTTCAAGTTCCGCTCTCAATTGATTCGGTTTCGCCAGGTTCTTCATCTTGCTCACATCGTAGAAGTCCAAGGTAAAATGAAACGGATTCTCTAAGTCCTGTTTCCATTTAAATGTAGTACTCTGTTTGTTTCTTACCACATAGATACTTGATGGTATTCATCTTTTTTTTTTTTTTTTCCTACATCGGTCTCCGAAATTTGCGACCTTGAGGAAGTTGGAGCCTCCCATTGCAGCCATGAAAAATCGTCCTTATGCACATCTGCTGTTGCCCCAAGGTCGACGGCAGTTGTGGAGGACGTGTGTGTGCGGTCTGGTTTCGTTGAACTCCAAGCAGAGGTACCAGAATCTATAATGTCTTTCTCACTTTTGATGTTCGTAAAGTGTTTTTGCAAAACTGACAATAGGCTGTGTACTGTTGAAGAAGGAATCCCACTCTAATACATGATGCGTAATATCGAGTTCCATTCCTTTGATACAGTTGTACAGAGACGATCTTTGAAGTTCTTGACCAAGTGCAGGGTACACTTGATAAAATCCTAATCGGAAGTTTTTTGGAATACTTACTAAAGCACTCCGTCTTCAGGCCAGGAGTGGCCTACCGGGACCATCCGACCGCCGTGTCATCCTCAGTGGAGGATGCGGATAGGAGTGGCGTGGGGTCAGCACACCGCTCTCCCGGCCGTTATGATGGTATTCTTGACCGAAGCCGCTACTATTCGGTCGACAAGCTCCTCAGTTGGCATCACGAGGCTGAGTGCACCCCGGAATACTTACTACCTAGTCCAAAAAGTTTCTTCCAAGATTCTTTATCCATTCCGATTGCAGTTTCCATTAAAACAGTCATAATTGAAGTTTGAATTCTTGAAGTGTAAGAATTGTCCAACTTACGTCTTTTGTAAGAATTCTTTGGCGTTGCCAGTTTGTCTTCCTCGATTTCTTCTGCGATGCGAACCGTTTTCCGTTCCTATTTAATGTTTTCTTCCCTTGGAGGTTGAGTGTTTTGTGGAGTCTTAGGATTCTCGTTGTCGTCGTTGTCATCGTCGTCGTCTAAAATCTCGTCGATGTCTTGCACGAGTTCTTCCACTTCGTTGTCAGCCCATGCTATGTCTCCTTCGTCACCAAATCGTTGACTTTCCATTTGAAATTAAACATACCTCTTAATTGACGGTCCATTTTGTCTACATGTCAGTATGTTAATAGTAAAACAACTCTCAAATCTACACTAGAAGTTAGATTGTAGGCATCTGCAGCGGTATAGTTCTTCAAAATTTTTGTATATAGTTTCGAAAACTTCTTCTTGTTGTAAAAAAAAAGTCAATGTGATATGGCTCATATCTCTGCTGATCCGGAAATGATAATTATTTGTTACATTTAGCAGTTTGCCTGTTCACGTGAGTATGAGTGCTGACTAGTATTCGAAAATTGTCTTTTTGAGTACTAAATACTGCAAATAACACTTGCGACATAATGTAGTTACATAGCTGTCCCGCCGAAAGTCGCTTAAATGTCCATTACACATATTGATCCGTGTAATTGCATGCGTATATTGATAGCCACATGCCACTATCGTAAGCGCAGTTTTGAACAAATTATGTCTATCAAAATGTTCCCATAGCCATTTGTCAGAATCACCTGACACCTCACAGTAGTACCTCAAAAAATTCCTCATAGTCCCAACACCACATTTTAGCAATGTCCGGTTTGTCATACTCTAAAGGAGTCACAAAAGTTGCTGTGAAAGGATCATGAATACACCTCGGGTACCTGAGTGTCATTTTGTGTAATACTGTTTGACTTCTTGGAGTAAGAGGTTCGTCAATTACTTTTTCTTTATAAGAACAAATGGTTCAAATGGCTCTGATCACTGTGCGACTTCACTTTTGAGGTCATCAGTCGCCTAGAACTTAGAACTAATTAAACCTAACTAACCTGAGGACATCACACACATCCATGCCCGAGGCAGGATTCGAACCTGCGACCGTAGCGGTCGCTCGGTTCCAGATTGTAGCGCCCAGAACCGCACGGCCACTCCGGCCGGCTTTTATAAGAACAACACCTCACAGATTTTATTCGAACCAAATTTCGATGTGCTGGTATTCTTGCATACCACATCCTAGCTCTATTTGGTCGTTCAAACCTACTGATACTTTCGGTGTTATCCTCGTGAATTATGAATTCTATGTTCCCAAACAGTTTTTCCTCCATATATTCGATACTAAGTTTACTACAAATCCAACTTGTCGCCCTCACTTTTAGTCTATAAAGCACTTCTGCACTTTCATATAGTCCCCCTTGAATACAAAGATAATATTCCTCGTCACTAGAAGTTTCGTCACCATCATTTACAGTTCTTAGTATGCTGTTTAATCTTTCATCAGTATCACTCGTACTCACTTTTAGTCACACGAAAAACATTAATATCAACGTCGAACAGAGCTTCAGCACGCACAGAGTAAGTCCAACAGACTGAATGTGCTTTCTAATTGCAGTTCCCTATATGCTGGTCTCACCGGAAGAAGGAAAGCGTATTTGGTCATCCGGGCGCGGCGCCATGCGCTTCGCGCGCGTATAGCGCCGTATGCAGATAAAATAAGATGGGCAGCACTCCAGAGGGTATTTTTATGACACTTTTAACCGCTATAATGACGCACATCGACTTAAAACTTAACTACTTCCGATAAAATAAAAAATCATTCGCTACAAAATTCCCTGTCCCTAGCACCACTTTCGTAAATGGCTCTCCTGCTACCTTAATAGTATAGTTAACAAGTTCATATGTATTTGCCTGTACATATTCACACGGTTTTAATGGACGATCATTTTTCTACCGTGTGACAGTGCCACATGACAAAAATTAGTCCATCATTATGGCAATTACCTCGTAAACTATTTTCTGCACAAAAAGTATCATTAAGGTTTTCTAGAGAATTATTGGGGAGCCATTCGAAATTGTGATCATAATTTTCTTTAGCAAACTGACAATTTTTTTACAGGATGAGAAGTTCCCCAAGTAATATTCTTTTTTTTGGCGAAATCCTGCAGATCTATTCTAATTTAGTCCAGAGAGCGCTATTACTAAAACATGTGTATCAATAACATAGAAAAAATGTAATTTTCTCGAAAGTCGGATGCCAAATTCAACGGACTCACAATATTCTGCAATAATTCCCGATGCCGATATCAGTCCACACAATTTTGATCCACGGTTATGCAATAATCGAAGGTACTCCGTTGCCGATGGGTCGGCTACCTGAAGAGGCGCAAGTAGCTCGGAAGAAGGAACTCGGCGTTACCGAGAACATTTTACACGCAAAAGTTCACGTGTGGAAACGATGCATGTAGTATTCCGTCGGCTTCTGGCATCTTCGGATCCATTCATCCCGAGCGTTCAGAAAATGACAACAGAAGAAGGTAAACAGATGCCACCTGAGATAAAAGATCTTCTGATTTACGAAGCAATTGCCACACGTCAACTCGACTGCGACCCTTCTGAAAGCAATAATGACGCAAGCGACGAGTATGATAATGACTTCGATTTGAAAATGTAAAATATCGAATAATAAATTTCAATGTGACAATTTCGACTTCTGATTCGTTATCGGCGACCTCACAATGCTTTATATCCGAAGTTTTACTCGAATCCGCTAAATTTATAATTTTTGGTCCCCAAAATTGGATCCACCATTTTGGATTTTGGATTTTCGATACCAGATTCCTAATCAGCGACCTAAAGAATCTAAAAAGAACACAGTTTTGTGGGATTTTATAGTCATTTTTCTATTATGTACAGGTTTTGAAGCGAGTTGGCCCACTGTGCGGCTCTCACTCGGTAATCGATATGTGTGTAAATGTATGTTTCCTCTAACAGTGTACATAGTGTGCTCATGAACAAGTGAGTCAGAGACACCTTCTTGGCAGCGACAGTTCTGGACATGAACTCCTTCGGACATCAAAACCAAACCATCTTGATCCTTAAGCACTGAATTGCCTCCCACATCTCACAGACGTCGGTCGGAACAGGATCCAATAGGCGCTCATCTAATTCCACTGCGTTCCAGATGTGGTAGTTGAGACTGTGGTTAGGTGACCGTTGGAAGCTCGTAAGTATCATCACGTTACAAAAGCAGTCTGACACAGTTCAGAAGCGAAGGGTTGCTGCATTGTCTCCTTGAGAAGACATGGCACCTGTCTGCTACCGTTGACACTGTAATCTCCAATTTACGAGTCACTGTTGACAGAAAGGAGAGAGCAGTTTTAGAGCACTCCTCTCTTGGAAACGTGGCTATATGTGAAATTTAACATCTTGAGAATAGGTGAGAGTATTCTGGCCAAATATTACGTGTCTAGGGTAAGGGCATGGCATGCCGCAGAGGAAGCGAATGGCGAGATACCAAGATAATAACAGAATAGAGGTAAATACTTTCATCAGCAGTTCAGACATCAAGATGACATTGCATGTGAAATCAATTTTGAAAGGATGACTGAGTCTCCATTACGTAACTAATGGGACAGGTACGTGTACGGCAATACCCGATCCACTCCCATTCGAATCACGAGATTACTGAAGCTATTGCAGAAAAAAAAGAGTACATTATTCACTGAAATTACTTACGATTATTTCAAACCTTTCGTATAAATTGTACCCACCACAAATACTGACATCGTTCTTACGTTTTTTCTCTGCTATTTTCTTTCATTACCTCTCTCATTTTTCATTACCTCTCCATTTTTATTATTATTTTTTTTTACTGTAATTATTAAACTTTTGTTTTGAAATATGGACGGTGGGTAGCCTTAATGGGTACTTTAATAATGGTTCACTAAACAAAAATATTTCTAAAAACAAAGAAGCGTAGAACAACGCACGCTATCGAAACTGTCGACCGCCGGCGGGTGACGATACCACAAGAATATACCGTGTGCTTTGCGAAATAATAATAAAAATCTACATACGTTTTGTACAACTTGTTTCAAAAATATGGTGAAAAATACAATCCTTATTGGTTGCATAAGTGAAAGACAACTACTAAATGCAGTGACGGAAAAAATCGCAACACCAAGAAATACCACAGACCACCAAAAAAATATTTTGAAAAACATTACTTTGATAGCTGATCTTTATAGATTTTTATGAGCTGAATCCAAATCTAGCCTTACTTTCTTTGTATCACCTATATTTTTCGAGCAATATGCTTTTTATTGTATAGTATAAAAATCCTATGGTATACGCTAAACGGGGAAATTAATGAAACGCTTTGTTACAACATTAGCATGGTTTGCATTTACAGTAAGCTACTTAAAACAGTGATATGTGTTATAGAGGTTTCACTTGTCAGCTGGAATTGCTTTATATTTTCTTTCTATTTTTTCTTTGAAGCTTCTTGTGTAGCTTTTTCTACGATGAGTCGCTTGCTGAACTTCGCGATGATGTGACAAACAGTAGTCCCACATCATGTTGGTGTTCCAGCGGCGTTGGTAGTTTTTTCCATCAGTTTAATGTCCTGGTGAAAACGCTCTCCTTGATCCTCACTAACATCTCCCATATTGTCCGGGAAGTACTCAAGGTCACTGTTCAAAAAGTGAACTTTCACGCTCGTTAAACATCCTAAAGTTCTAAACTTATTTAACGCTGTAGTTATAATAGAAACATATTCTGGGTCTTTTTCATGTCCTAAGAACTTTGTAACGTCTCGCTTGAATGAAATCCTTACTTGTTTCTCATTTAAGGTTCTTTTGGATTCAAAGTTAACATCATACATCTACTTTCTAAAGTCAGGACCGACAAAGACGCCTTCTTTTAGTTTAGCTTCTGAAAGGTGTGGAAACTTTTGGCAGAGATACTTAAAACATGGTCCATCTTTAGACAAAGCCTTTACAAACTGTTTCATTAGGGCCGGCCGCAGTGGCCGTGCGGTTCTAGGCGCTACAGTCTGGAACCGCACGACTACTACGGTCGCAAGTTCGACTCCTGCCTCTGGCATGGATATGTGTGACGTCCTTAGGTTAGTTAGGTTTAAGTAGTTCTAAGTTCTAGGGGACTGATGACCTCAGATGTTAAGTCCCATAGTGCTCAGAGCCATTTTTGTTTCATTATGCCCAACTTTATATGTAGAGCTGGTAGGAGTACGTTTTTTGGATCTACAAGGTTTTTGCGTAGAATGTTCTTCTCTCGAGGTTTTAAAGACTCCCTCACAGGCCAGTTCTTTCTGCACCAGTGTTGATCCCTAGTCCTACTGTCATACTCACACAAGAAACATGGAAATTTGGTAAAGCCACCTTGCTCACTAAGGAGAATGCATGTTACTTTTAGATCGCCACATATCATCCAACCACGAGCAGAATTGCCTATTTTATTTAGCACTATTTCTAGGTTTTCATAGCTTTCTTTCATATGTACAGAATGTCCAACAGGTATAGATGCATAAATGTTACCATTGTGTAGTAAAACAGCCTCTAAATAGTTTTGGATGAATCAATAAACAGCCTCCAGTCTTCGTTTTTGTATTCAATACCAAACTCATTCATCAGACCGGGAATCTCTGAGCAGTACACTAAATCACCTTCTTGTTGTAAAAACTTAAAAAATTGCTGCTCCCTCTTTCTATACATGTATATGCTGGTTCCAACTGCCAATAACTTCTCTTCTTGTAACCTAGAGCCAAACAATTCGGCTTTTTCATTCGTTAAGACCAGATCCCTAACCAAATCGTTAAGCTTGATCTGAGTAACAATTTGGGCGCTAGACTTTCTGTATTACAACGGAATTCATCATCATCTGGTTCATCTAAATCACACTGTACATCAGGAAATACTTATGTTGGAATAGAATTTAAATCATCTGGTGGTTCAGGAGCCGGCAAATCTACACCATGCCATACTGATCGAATGGCGGACGGAAGATTAGGGTAGCTTGTTACCTTCTTGTTTGTCGAATTATGACCAGTAATATCAACACTGCAAAAGTAGCGATCATTGGAATGATTCCTTGGCTCCATCCATAACATAGGAACAGCAGATCCAAACGCGCTTTTTTCTCCTTTTTTGACCATTTTCTCAGATCTAGAGCACACACATAACATACCTTATGCAGCGCCCAAGATTTATCTTGATCACCAAGTTTAGATCCAAAGTATGATAGATAAACCCTTTTCACAAAGTCTTTAATGTTTATTTGGTGTTTTTTAATCACAAATTCACCACAAATATAACAAAAACTGTCAGCAGAGTTTTTACAACCACGATTGACATTGTACTGAGTTCATGTACAGGAATCGGGAAAACGAGGTTATTTTAACTATATAAAAGCTGTTAAAGTCTTCAAAATTCGCTTAATTTAATAAAGTTAACTGTAAAATGTGAAGAAACGGTGGGTGATACAGTTTTTTAAGTATCATATTTGGATTACCCTAAAGTAAGTATTTTAGTAATTAACGTTGCACGATCATAGGTTGAGGTAAACGCGAGATCAGCCGTTGAAAATGTGAAATGTTGGTACATTAATAACCGGTGTAGCCGCTAGAATGTTGAATGCAAGCATGCAAACGTGCATTCATTGTGTTGTAGAAGTGCCTCGGATGTCAGTTTGTGGCATGGAGTTCCATGCCCATTGCACATAGTCGGTTAATGTAAGGGCGGTTACCGCTATTTGAGGGTAACGCTGGAGTTGTCGGCTGATGGTTCCCTGTATGTGTTCGTCTGGAGAAAAATCTGGTGATCGCGTAGGTCAAGGCAACATGTCGACACTCTGAAGAGCATGTTGGGTTACAGCAGCAGTACGTCGACCAGCATTAGAAATCACCCCCAGGAATGCTACTCAGGAATGGCAGCACGACAGGTCGCATCACCACATTAACATACAATTTTGCTTTCGAGATGCGTAGGATAACCACGAGAGTGTTCCTGATGTCATATGAAATCGCACCCTAGACCATAACTCCAGATGCAGATCCAATGTGTCCAGCACACAGACAGGTTCGCTGCAGGCCCTCAACTGGCCTCCTACTAACCATCACAATGCCATCACTGGCACCGAAGCAGAACCAGCTTTCATCAGAAAACACAAAAGACCTCTACCCTATCATCCAATGAGTTCTCGCTTGACACCACTAACGTCGCAAATGGCTATGGTTTGTATCGGTGGAATGCACACTACAGGTCGCCTGGCTCGGAGTCGCCCTTGAAGTAACTGATTTGTAGCAGTCCATCGCGTAACCGTGGTGCCAACTGCTGCTCAAATTGCTGCTGCAGAGGCACTAGATGTGCCAGAGTCATACGCTGAACACGATGGTTCTCCTTCTGGATAGTATCATGTGACTATCAGGAGCCCGGTCTCCTTGCGAGTCTATATTCTCGCGACCACCGCCTTCAGCACAGTGGCTACGGCTACGTTTCTGACAAGTCTTTCTGCAATATCGCCGAAGGAACATCCCACTTCTCGTAGCCTTATTACACAACCTTGTTCAAACTCAGTACGGTGTTGATCATGGCGTCTTTGTCACCATGAAGGCATTCTTGACGAACATCGAGTCACCACGTCGAGTCTCAAAGGTAAGTAACGCTCACGACCGTTACAGCGTGTATATAAAGCAAACCTGATTTGCGTCCTCATAGTGGCGCTAATGGCATCACTCTTACGCAACTGGTTCAGAATAAGAACAGACATCATCTTTCACATGTAGAATCGCACCTACCAACTTCCGTTTGTATCGCACAACTCTTTCTTGGTGTTTTTATTCTTTTTCAGTATACATATAATTATAAAATGTGATAACATGACTTGCACATATAGTGGAAAGCTGTTACTCAAACACTTCGTTCAAGGTCTGCAGACACTACAGTCACATTCTACATCAGATATTTTCATGTCCCTAAGCGATGAAATCACTATCTGTCCATTGTAGCAATTAAATGTAACTCAGGTTTCAACATTATGAATAGTTTAGAACTAACTGCTTACAGTTCGTTAGGTACAACACTGTAGCATATAATGCGTTTTTCTCGGCGTAATGACAGACTGTGTTTATTGAGATAAGAGTATTATACCTATTTACTACTATAAAACAGTGCTGTAATTTGCTTCCACAGCAAATTCCAGTCCGCGGGTATGGTCATTAGGCTCCAGGTCTTGTAAGATTTGAGATGTATGATTGTATAATTGAAGTGTTTGGAGTACTAGCTGGGTAATGTTTTTCGTCGTGAACTACATTATCTTGATGGTTCGTACATGGACGTGGAGGACTTTTTAGCACGTCCTTGTCGCATACACATCTTCTTTTCGGAAACACTAGAAAGGACGTCTCCTAACTGTTTTCAGAGGCTTCCAGTAATAATGATAATAATTACGTGGGATTCAATGGCCGAGTGCAAGTCTTTCGACTGGATGCCACTTCGGCGACTTGCGTGTCCCTAACACACATCAAGACAAAAAAACGACGCACCATAAAGGAATTGTCCGAAAGGGACGGAAATAGGTGGATGTGATGTACATGTGCATACAAACAAATCATCAAGCCGGCCGCTGTGGCCGAGCGGTTCAATGCGCTTCAGTCTGGAACCGCGCAGCCGCTACGGTCGCAGGTCCGAATCCTGCTTCGGGTATGGATGTATGTGATGTCCTTAGGTTAGTTAGGTTTAAGTAGTTCTAAGTCTAGAGGACTGATGACCTCAGATGGTAAGTCCCATAGTGATTAGAGCCATTTGAAGCATTTTTTTGAGCTTCACAAATTGAGGAAGTCGATAACGCGTTGATCCACCTCCGGCCCTCATGCAAGCAGTTATTGGGCTTGGCATTTATCAACAGAGTCGTTGTATGTCCTTGCGAGGGATATCGTGCCAAATTCTGTCCAACTGTAGCGTTAGATCGTCAAAATCTCAAGCTGGTTGGAAGGTCCTGCGGATAATGCTCAAAAAGTTCTCGTCTGGGGAAAATACAGACACCGTGCTGTCCATGGTAGGGTCCGGCAAGCAAGTACACAAGCAGAAGAAGCTCTCGCGGGGCGGGGCATTATCTTGCTGAAATGCAAGCTCAGCATAGCTTCTGATGAAGGGCAAGAAAAATGGAGTGTAGAATATCGTCGATTTACCACTATGATGAAAGGGCGCTGCGGATATCAACCAAAGGGATCACGTATGAAAAGAAATGGCATACCAGACCATCACTACCGGTCGTCGGCCCATATGGTGGGAGACAATCAGTTGCTATACCACAGCTGTCCGGTGCGTCTCCAGAAACGTCTTAGGCCCGGAATCTCATTGACTAGAGTAGAAGTGTCGTCAGGGGTGAGTTCCGCTTAGAAAGGAGGCCCGATGGTTAATAAAGACGTGACTAGAGACGACCCAGACTGCTATGGGATACCAACCCGACTGTCGCCCGTCATGTCGCTCGACAACCAGGAGTGATGGTCTGGGGTGTCATTTCATATGCAGTACCCTTAAAACACATCGGTACGTAGACGTTATCCTACGTCCCGTTTTGGTGTCCTTCAAGGCAAGCCATCCTGGGCTTACATTTCAGCAAGATAATGCCCGCCCGCACACTGCTGCTTGTCAGACCCTACCTTGTACAGTAAGGTCGCCGGATCTCTCCCCAATTGAGGACGTTTGGAGCATTAAGGACGCGGTTCTCCATCCAGCTCAGGATTTTGACCTTCTAACGAGCCAACTGAACAGAATATGGCACGATATCCGGGATAACCAAAAATTCTATCAGTCAATGCCTAACCGAGTAATCGCTTGTGTAGGGCCAGAGGAGAACCAACGTGTTTTTTATTCGCTCAATTTGTGGAGATCTTTCTCTTGAATAAGTCATCCATTTTTTTCGGAAATTGTTGTCATTTGTTATACCGCACGTTACATCGCATCTTCTGATTTCCGTCCTATTCAGATAACTCCTTCGAGGTGCGTCTTTTAGTTTTTCGTCTTAGAGTGTATCCTCCAGTTACCAAACCGGAGAAAGGGGACCCACAATTTAACGAGGAGGCACG
This sequence comes from Schistocerca serialis cubense, assembly GCF_023864345.2. Taxonomy (NCBI): domain Eukaryota; kingdom Metazoa; phylum Arthropoda; class Insecta; order Orthoptera; family Acrididae; genus Schistocerca; species Schistocerca serialis. The sequence goes on from NC_064638.1 coordinate 711,607,986, forward strand.
TGCTACACCCCTAGACTGTCGGCTCTGTGACAGCGCCAGTAACGATGTATAAGTAACATATGCTTTAACTTTTCCCATATCAGGACGATATACTCAACAATAGCTGCCTATTTATTGAAAATTTTAGTTTTGTGACCGCATACGAAATGACAATTTGCGATCGTTGTTGCAGACTGTCCATTTTACTGACACCTCTGGAATGCTGTGCGACAGACGTCTTAATTTACTACTGGTGTATAGTATCAATTCTTTGAGATACTGATTCAGCTTGTACTGCGAAAATTCGTTCGTCATTCGTAATTAATTTACTGATATTGCTGGAAATGCGGGAGTTTGGGAAAGGACCGTCTCTGTTTGTACAAACATAGTACTTTCTTTTCACATTTACAAGCCGTATTTGCAACAAAGTAAAGAAACTGTGATACAGTAGGAATGAAAGGAAAAACCTGAAGACAGGTCAACATTCAGTGTAATGGCGACCTTCGTCACGACGGGAGAATTACATGGTCGTTTCAGAATTGCGTCGCCGCTCTTTAAGTACTCTAGACAGACCACATCTCCAGTTGCAGGCAATCAGTGGCGGTTGTCATTATCATACTGCATAACGTAAACGGCATGAAATTGAGCCGTTTCAAGAGTTTTACGGCTACCAAGGAAACGGGGGCCCACAATTACGTTCGCCGTGAACTTTATTGCCTCTAAAGTGGCACTGTCATGACTAAACAAGGACTATATAGCCCAATGTGATGAACCCTCATGGAAATGACATACAGCGTTGTGAAACCCAGCAAATGTTTTACAATTTTTTTTTCAGACACTGCTACTGGTTAAACGTGCTTATTCTATGTTAGCTAGCTGTTCCAGCTTTCCCACATATTTATTCCACATTCTGTTGCTGCGTTCGGCTGTTCCTTTAATGGGCAATGAGACTTGCTTCGCTATTATTCCTCCATTCCAATTCTCTAGATGGTTATTTGTTTGCTTCTGTCAAACAGTCTCGGTTCTCATCAATTTCTTTCTCAACGTAAAATCCCATACGCTAAGATTCCATTATCACGTTGTTAGCAACAAGTGCCCGTTTGGTTTTCTGTTCTACATATTGTCTTTGTTATCTTTTACTGCATTGGGGTGCAAATTTTAATAGTAAATAGCGGTTTTGCTGATGTAGCGCTGTAAATGGGAAGCTCTCAATGTGGCTGTTACTGTTTACGTCTACATACTATTACATACTCTGCTGACAACTGTGAACTGCATGGCAGAGGGCATTTAACGTGGTACCTCACGTTAGGCTTTCTTTCTGCTCTAATCTCATGTGGTACACTGCAAAAATTGCGCTGCCATTCTTTCTGTACCTCCAATATCCCCTGTTAGTCCTATCTGGTATGTGAGCTATGCACTTGAGCAGAATTCTAAGATGGGACGTATTAACAACCGGTTTGTAAGCAGTCTCCTTTCTAGACTGACTACACTTCACCAGTAGCCTGCCAACGAATCGAAGTTTGTCACCAGAGGACTCAAGCAGGAGATCTGAGGAGATGCATGTGAGAATTGACTAATAACCTGTTTTAATATGCTCACTGGTGTTCTATGCCAACAACATAGTAAACATTAACGGACGGAGATTTCAACGCCGCTCCTCCTGATTAGGAGTCCAGTGGCTTGACCTCTGTAACACTTCGTTCGGTCGGACGTAATAGTCTGTCAAAAAACGGTAACTCAATTTTCATACGTGTGCAGAATTTAAGCATCAATTAAAAATTTAGTCATTAAGACATAAACATGCTTCACTAATTTTAACGCAATTTCAGCACATCATAGCGTCGATTTACCCAATGACTCTTTTTTCCAAATTATACTATCGTGTTTGATCGTAATATGCGCGCGGCCACTGGGATTAAAATACACATATCAAAAAAAGTTTCGCATCACCACGTTTCCGAGAGTTCCGGAACCTGTACAGAAAATTGGAATGGAGATCAACGTAAACATCATTTCCGCCCTTTTTGTTGCTCATGAAAACCAAGCATTGCATGTTGTACCACCATACAGCGAGACCTTCAGAGGTGGCCCTCCAAATGGTTCAAATGGCTCTGAGCACTATGGGACTCAACTGCTGTGGTCATCAGTCCCCTAGAACTTAGAACTACTTAAACCTAACTAACCTAAGGACATCACACACATCCATGCCCGAGGCAGGATTTGAACCTGCGACCGTAGCAGTCGCACGGTTCCTGACTGCGCGCCTAGAACCGCGAGACCACCGCGGCCGGCGGTGGCCCTCCAGATTGCTGTACACACCGGTATCTCTGATACCCAGTAACACGTCCTCTTGCATTGATGCATGCCTGTATTCGTCGTGGCTTACTATTCACAAGTTCATCAAGGCACTGTAGGTCCAGATTGTCCCACTCCTCAACGGCGATTCGGCGTAGATCGATCAGAGTGGTTGGTGGGTCACGTCGTCCATAAACAGCCCTCTTCAATCTATCCCAGACATGTTCGATAGGGTTCATGTCTGAAGAACATGCTGGCCACTCTAGTCGAATGAAGTCTTTATCCTGAATTGTCGTCCATGAAGACGAACGCCTCGCCAATATGCTGCCGATATGGTTGCAGAATCGGTCGGAGGATGGCATTCACGTATCGTCCAGCCGCAACGGCGCCTTCCATGATCACCAGCGGCGTACGTTGGCCCCACATAATGCCACCTCAAAACAGCAGGGGACTTCCACCTTGCTACACTCGCTGGATAGTGTATTAAAGGCGTTCAGCCTGACCGTGTTGCCTCCAAACACGTCTCCGACGATTGTCTGGTTGAAGGCATAAGCGACACTCATCGGTGAAGAGAACGTGATGCCAATCCTGAGCGGTCCATGTTTTGGGCCCATCTGTACCGTGCCGCATAATGTCGTGGTTGCAAATATGGACCTCAACATGGATATCGGGAGTGAATTTGCACATCATGCAGCCTACTTCGCACAGCTTGAGTCGTAATACGACGTCCTGTGGCTGCACGAAAAGCATTATTGAACATGGTGGTGTTGCTGTCAGGGTTCCTCCGATCCATAATCCGTAGGTGGCGGTCATCCACTGCAGTAGTAGCCCTTGGGCGCCTGAGCGAGTCGTCAGCGAAAGTTCCTGTCTCTCTGTATCTCCTCCATGTCCGAACAACATCGCTTTGGTTCACTCCGTGACGCCTGGACACTTCTCTTGTTGAGAGCCCTTCCTGGCACAAAGTAACAATACGAACGCGATCGATCAGCGGTAGGCATGGTTGAACTACAGACAACAGGAGCCGTGTACTTCCTTCCTGGTGGAGTGACTGGAACTGATCGGCTGTCAGACCCCCTCCGTCTAATAGGCGCTGCTCGTGCATGGTTGTTTACATCTCTGGGCGGGTTTAGTGACATCTCTGAGCAGTCAGAGGGATTGTCTCTGTGATACAACATCCACAGTCAATGTCTATCTTCAGGAGTTCTGGGAACCAGGATGATGCAATACTTTTTTTGATAATTGTAGTTATGTCTGTAGTTGCTTGATGATTTTTTTCCTTATACTAATATCAAATACAATATATTCTCCGCAATCATAGCGAGTTATATTATCATCTTCAATCATAGCGAGTTATATTATCATCTTCATCGACGATCACCTCTTCGCGAGTTACATTTCAAGAAAGAAACAGACAGGTAACGTTATAGTAGCTGTTTGTTGCATACATTTCACAACCTATACACTGTGTCAGAACCTGAATCTGTGTCACTGACAGCGTCTTCAAGATGGAGTAGAAGAGGAGACGCAGTCTACAGCGTCGTCTTTGGGGCAATCATCCCAATATTCGTTTGAAGCGAGGGAAATTAATCTTTCTCTGTTTCTTCTCCTCTACATCCATTAGAAGATTTTTCGCGTGGTAAAGCAGAAGAAAGTGAGTGGTTCTTCAGAAAAGTCCCTCAATCATTACAGAAGTCGTCTGTAACATGAATTCATACCCGCAGCGCCCGGAGAACGTCGAGTTGTTACCAGTATGTCAAGCGGAGTCTGCCTACGTTAATCGCAGCCAGGGGCGTTGCGTTCTCTCACGTCTATCGTGCTATCTGCTGAAATGACTAAAAATAATAAAAAAGACAAAACATCACAAATAAAACCCAGTGATTATCCCGAAGAAAAAGAAGGAATATCAGAGTTCAACGAAACGTCGATGAAGAAGTTATTAGAGACGAAGTACAATCGTGAAAAACGTAAATCTGACGTTCGGATGGCGATTTGAACCGCCATCCTCCCGAGTGTGTATCAGGTCGCTCATGAAAGTGTTGGAAGAAAATTCTCAACATACTCTTCCGACAGAAAATTCTGAGTATGAGTAAGAATATAATTAGTGAAACATAACGTTGTTTGGACTCTGGTACGAAAGTTGCACCTAATGAGACGTAATACACATTAATTTCAAACTACAGTAATGACGCAAATAGTGGAAATCAGGCAAAACTGAAAAACATATCCACACCCGCTGACTTAGCATCTTCATATAGCCGGTTCTAGGCGCTTCAGTCCGAAATCGCGCTGCTGCTACGGTCGCAGATTCGAATCCTGCCTCGGGTGTGGATGTGTGTGATGTCCTTAGGTTACTTAGGTTTAAGCAGTTCTAAGTCTAAGGGACTGATGACCTCAGATGTTAAGTCTCATAGTGCTTAGAGCCATTTTGAACATCTTCATACACAAATTGATTCATTGATAGATTCTTTTGCGTACTTCTACGTCTCTCATCTTTACGAGGGGCTTTCCATATTGATATAAACTTAATTTTCCCCCGACATTATTGGTGCGCTATTTGACTCTATCACAGTCGCAAGTATGTAGTATTTGGCCTAACGATAGGTGACAAGACGATCACCAAAAGTGTAATCCCTGCGCAGTACAGCTTATTGTCCCAGCTGCTGCCGTTATGTGAAAAAACAACAGAGTGTCATCAACAGGGACAGCGCTGGGAGACATGGTTTCTGTGGAAGGAGAGTATAAACACTGCGTATATTCACAGGTAATGAACGGCAGTGTTTGGAGAATGCGCCGTCACGAAAAGTTCTCTTGCAACGCGACAACTCTCGTTGCCATACGAATCGGAAAACCACGGTTTGCCAACTCTGAAATTGGGTCACACTCATCGTATTCTCCGGACTTGGCCCCTTCTGGTTACCTCCTATTCGGTACTAAGAAAAAAACCTCTCACAGACTTCAAGGGCCGGCCAGAGTGGCCGAGCGGTTCTAGGCGCTACAGTCTGAAACCGCGAGACCGCTACGGTCGCAGGTTCGAATCCTACCTCGGGCATGGATGTGTGTGATGTCCTTAGGTTAGTTAGGTTTAGGTAGTTCTAAGTTCTAGGGGACTGATGACCTGAGAAGTTAAGTCCCATAGTGCTCAGAGCCATTTGAACCAGACTTCCAGGAACTGCGAGCAGCTGTCCGGTGCGACAAACTCCAGAAAAGTGGTTCGAGGAGGGCCTTCAGGAGTTAAAGGGATCATGTCAGGGGAATAATGTGGGTACTGAAGTACCTGGAGCCACACTGGAATGAGGGCAGCCGTGGTTTTAGGACACGTATGGTGACAAGCGTTGTCGTGTTGCGAAAGGACTTTTCGTGCTACCATCCGCCTGTGGGTATCACCAATGTTTCTACCCTCCTACCACAGAAGCCACGTCGTCCGTCATTGTCTTTGATGATCACGTCCATGGTGTCCGCTCATGTAATAACAGTAGCTGGGAAATGGCATTACTGTGCAGTGGCTACACGTCCAGTTCTTGTTCTCTCACCTACGGGTAGATGAAATTATTACCTACTTGTGACAGTAATGACGAGTCAAATGGCGCACAATGAAAGATGGGAAAAAATAAAATGTAAATCAATATGGGACGCCCTTAGCAAAAAGGAGAGGTATAAGAGCACACAAGAGACTCAGTCGACGAATCAATTTCGAATCAAATGGTGCACTGTGAATGATGGGAAAAAATGAAATGTAGATCAACATGTAACGCCATTAGGATACATCAGTGTCGAGATTTTTTACATACAAGTCTGGATTTAGTCTCGACCCTTTCTGATATATGCCACTCCTTCTCATATCTGCTATTTCTTCATAACTTTCGTTGGCTATTCCATACTACTGACCAATATCCTAGGGCCACTAGAGTCTACCCGCTTTAGGTGAACATCTAACTAAAACAGTCTATTTCGTTCACAATCGTCAGGTATTGTTCTAAATAACACTCGCTCATGCTTACATGCTGTTACGCCTTCTTCTGTCCTCCTTGTACAAACTGTACACTGTACCATATTACACTGTTGTTTGTTCGAGCTTCGCTAACATTCGACATAACCTTTTGTGTTTCAACTGTTTCTCTAGTATTCGCGCATCTGCATTTTCTATGAATATGGGGGCGTTTCATGAACTCGTGAAACGTACTGCATCCCAAATGCATTAAGTGTGTAAGCTCCTCCCCTGTTATTCATTCACCTATTTTTTTGGCCTTCGACCTGGCGGGCGGAGTGTTTAGTGAGCAAGCTCAACAACCTTATTGGTAGGATGAAGTACTGTCTGGAGAGGGAAAGGCCTGTGGCGAACGCAAGTTAACATATAAGTTATCAAATGCGGAACAAAGGCTATCTTTATTTAGATGGTTCCATAAAACGTCCATCAAGACACTTATTGAGTTCATTAATGACTACGTGCCACCACCATACAAACAGTCCTACACGTAATACACATCGTGCTACTCAATAAACGCGCCAGACCAGTGCAGCCAGCGAGACATTCATCCACACAACGACTTTCTCTCTTACATACTACTGAACAACATTTGCACACGATGGCGTAAGCCGAACCAGGCCCATACCCAGGCCCAGGACCAGCAACAAAGAGCAGTGCACTCCTAAATTCACACAACGGTATATAATTCACAAAATCGTTCAAAAACTTTTACATACACATATACTATCTAGTACATTGATAAAAGACTGGGACACATGAGGTACACATATAATGACCATGTCCAGATATCTCATACGTATTAAACATTGTTAGATTAAACATATTTTTTCACATTCCAAATATTCTTTTGGCATCCATCACTTATACAATCATGTGGATGAATTTGGCTGTATTAAAGGGACTGTCCTATTATTTTCTGTATCTCGGCAGTCTCTTCAGTTCCACCTCTCCTGTTCTCGGTCTTACGTTTCAAGTTGAATCAATTTTTCAAATCCTTCTTATTCATATGAAGGACTTATTTCAATAGTGGTACGAGTCTACTTTTGTACGTTCTCAGATACATAGTCCTAAAGTCAAATGAGCGCTGAAAAATCTGCAGTTGAGATTCCTGAAATATTAAGGTATATATACTTGAATATTTCTGGTATCTCAGCTGCAGATTTTTCAGCGCTCATTTGACTTTATGACTCTGTATCTCAGAATGCACAAAAATGGACTTGTACCACTATTGAAATAAGAACTTCATATATTACAAGGTATTATAAACTGCAGTTAGTCAACTTCAAATCAACCTTCCCAAATTCCTATTGTACCAGTTTCATAATATGTTCAGTTCTTACAATATCACGAAGCACGTTTTCGAATTTCCCTCTCACACAAACACTTACATTACTGGTAAGTCTTCTTAACATGCAAACCCATCTCGGCCTTCACCTTGTTTATTTACTTTCTTTATTGCGGCTCAGATTTGCTCAGACTTTAGTTGCCATTTATTTGATAGGGTTCAGTGTTAACCGAAGTGAAATGTGGGTGTGGCATCTTTGGCCAGGAGTCCTGCTCCGGGGAGTTCGGCTGCCTGGCGCAGGTCTTTTTTATGTAACGCCACTTTGGCGACTTGCTCGTTGATGATGGAATGATGATGAGGACAACACACACAGCCAGTCCTGTGCGGAGAAAATCCCCGACCGGTGTAACGTAACTTTTCCTTACTGAATAAAATTTGAGAAAATATCTGGACATATCATAACATATGCAATCTATTTAAGTATGGTTTGCCTCGGAAAAAGTACGTTACATCAGCGAGAACGAGAGCGACAGCACGATGCAGTTATCAATTTAAAATACATGGCATAAACCTTGAAATATTGTATTTACCCTCGCTCTGGACTACTTATTACCGTACAATTGCCATCGTGTGATGATGTAACAGATCATGGCGACTATTGTACTTCTTCATCGTTTGAAAGCATTTTTTGACCGTGAGGACACTGCAATAATTTCCACGTAAAAATGTAGTGACAAGAATCAGTTCGGACTTCAAGAAAAGATATGCAGGTGCGACTTCGTATGTAACCAATATTTAAACGACGCGACGCGATATACAGACATCAAAAAAAAGTTTTACATCACCTTGATCCCTAGAGTTCCGGAACCTGTACAGAAAATTGGAATAGAGATCAACATAAACATCATTTCCGCATTTTTTTTCTTTTCTTTTCTCATCTAAACCAAACGTTGCATTTTGTACCACCATGCAGTGAGACCTTCAGAGGTGGTGGTCCAGATTGCTGTGCACACCGGTAGCTCTTGCATTGATGCATGCCTGTATTCATCGTGGCATACTATCCACAAGTTCTTCAAGGCACTGTTAGTCTAGATTGTCCCACTCCTCAACGGCGATTCGTCGTAGATCCCTTAGAGTGGTTGATGGGTCACGTCGACCATAAATAGCCCTTTTCAATCTGTCCCAGACATGTTCGATAGGTTTCATGTTTGGAGAACATGCTGACCACTCTAGTGAGCGATGTCGTTATCCTGAAGGAAGTCATTCACAAGAAGTGCACTATGGGGATGCGAATTGTCGTCCATAAAGACGAATGCCTCGCCAATATGTTGCCGATATGATAGCACTATCAGACGGAGAATGGCATTCACGTATCGTCCAGCAGTTAGGGCGCCTTCCATGACCACCAGCGGCATACGTCGGCCCCACATAGTGCCACTCCAAGACATCAGGTAACCTCCACCTTGCTGCACTCACTGGAAAGCCTGTCTAAGGCGTTCAGTCTGACCGGGTTGCCTCCAAACACGTCTCCGACGATTGTCTGGTTGAAGGCATATGCGACACTCATCGGTGAAGAGAACGTGATGCCAATCCTGAGCGGTCTATTCGGCATGTTGTTGGGCCCATCTGTACCGCGCTGCATAATGTTGTGGTTGCGAAGATGGACCTCACCATGGACGTCGGGAGTGAAGTTGCGCTTAATGCAGCCTATTGCACACAGCTTGAGTCGTAATACGACGTCCTGTGGCTGCACGAAAAGCATTATTGAACATGGTGGCGTTGCTGTCATGGTTCTTCCGACCCATAATCCGTAGGTAGCGGTCATCCACTGCAGTAGTAGCCCTTGGCCGGCCTGATAGAGGTATGTCATCGACAGTTCCTGTCTCTCTGTATCTCCTCCATGTCCGAACAATATCACTTTGATTCACTCCGAGATGGCTGGACACTTCCCTTGTTGAGAGCCCTTCCTGGCACAAAGTAACAATGCGGACGCGATCGAACCGCGGTATTGACCATCTGGTCATGGTTGAACTACAGACAACAGGAGCCGTGTACCTCCTTCCTGTTGGAATGACTGGAACTGACCGGCTGTCAGACCCCCTCCGTCTAATAGGCGCTGCTCATGCACCGTTGATTACATCTTTGGGCGGGTTTAGTGACATCTCTGAACAGTCAAAGGGACTGTGTCTGTGACAGAATATCAACGTCTATCTTCAGGAGTTCTGGGAACCGGGATGACGCTAAACTTTTTTTTGATGTGTGTAGCATTCTGTCGTTCTGCTTTCAAACAATGGATGCACAACCCTGATATGTATTCCTCTGTAACACAAAGAAAATTACATAAAAAATTAATGTGACATACTAAAGGATTCTACAAATTATTTACAAACGATTTTTAGTTGTGGAGTTGGCAGTTTTACTGGAAAATAATTACGAACTACACAGGCAAATTATACGTACCTGTGTTCACTAAGGAAACACAAGAAGAAGTCAAGATCGGATGAGGAAGACCACGCTTCCTTACTTTTGTTTTAAAACATGAGTAACATTTAGATGCAGTCTTTGCCGGTTTAGGCTATAAACAATCTGTGAATTAAATCTACTTTCCTCCGGATAATATTAAACTGATATTTGAAATTTACAAAAAAGATAAAAAATTACATTCTCCTCATAAGATATGCTTCACTGCTAGGCAATCGAACCCGGAACCCCGTGATCGAGAGTGTGCAGTGCTGACCACAAGACCACGTGATTGGTGTCAAGTGATTCTATTCCTGAACTCATAGCTTCCATACCTAATTTTAAGCGTTATTTTATTGTTTGAATCTTTGTCTTATTTCTTATTTAAATGTTCATGACATCTATTTTAATATTCGCAGTCTAATTCATTAATTAAAAAATTACAATTGAGCGCCACGTTTGCGATCACTACCAAATAAAAGTATTTTGTGTGCTACATGGAGGAATGTAATTAGGTTTCTTATAATTTCTTTTATTGATGCAAAATATATATGTTTGTGTTATAGCTAGACTGATTGCAGTTATTCTTTAAGAAACTTGTTCCGAAGCAGTTAATGCTTTACAACGTTTCTAGTTAACTTTTGCAGGTCACAACATGACGGGTGCATAACCGCTGCAGAGATTCTGCAAGCAGATGGCTGCAGCGTTATGCCAGTTATCAATCCCCAGCACGTCGGTACGACCGCCATTTGGCAACCAACAGTATTACCGAAATCTGGGACACCACTTTAGCATTACGACAGAGCAATTATGTGCCGCTTGGGGCATCTACGCGACAACACTCTGAGTCGGGGCGAGTATAAATAGCGCCTGGCCATGCTGCAAAGGGAATCGAGGTGGAAATCACTGTTGGTCAGGCTACTGGCTAGAAGTCCGAAGAACCGTCGTTGCTCTATCATCCTCCATTCGTACGGCCATCAGCGTCAGTGGGCGTCATTCAATGACACCATTTGCCACACAATCCTGCATCTAGTACCGATGGGCCCGAGTCTCAAACTGGGAGTCTATTAGCCATTGTCTGTTAGCCATTGCCTCCTAGCAATTGCCATAGCGGGACGCCATCAGCCAGATGTTGGAGGCAGAAGTTCGCGCCTTGGTGATCCTACGGTGACCCAGTAACACGGCCACGTCACCGGCACTGCCTCGGCTGTTAGCCGATTCCGAGCTGCATGCCCAGCCAGAACACTGTCCTCCGAGACATGCTGTGCTGTTTGCTGTACATTCTGTCTGTCGAGTGAAGATTTTTGCTTATATTTTAAAGTGCAACACTTGATGGTGACTGAGTCCCAAATAAAGGTTGCCCTTCCTACTACATTAATAAGACCGAATCAATATAACACAGTCTGACTACTCTCAGCTATGGTACTCAGAAACCGATACTTAAATAGCGCAACAGACGTTATAGTTGATGCCTGAAAGGATTCGACATTGTCCTCTAGTTTACTTTCCTCTTACTGAACCCAGACTGAATATCGATAACTTCTAACTTTTCTCTAGTTAATAAATATGGCACCAAATTTGTGCATTTATATATACCAAGATTATCTTCGTCATGGCGAGGTTGAAATACCATCGTATCACAAAACATCCAACCAGAATGTGATGCAGCTGCCCTCTTGAAGACCTTGAGGTGAATTACCTTTTGTAACCTGTAAGCAGTATAGTAACACAAACAGTGCCTTAATTCTGAACATTCGTCACGAGCAAAAGTGGTGCTAAATGAAATATACGAGGGTTGTCCAGAAAGTAAGCTCCGATCGGTCACGAAATGGAAACCACTGGGAAAATCCGGTAAAGCTTTGCACAGATGTGTTGGGCAGTGTCTCTTAGTATGCCCGTCGATCGTGTCGCATTGCTCTTTTCAGTTTTGAGTGAACAGTGAGCAAGTAAATGAGGGCAGGGAATAGCGTCTCCCGCCAAGTATGAGGGCCTGGTTAGAGATTTCGCCTGTGTCATGCAGCCTACATAACACAACTGTCTTCCTTCTTCATGCCAATTCTCGGCCGCACACTACAGGGGCAATCAAGACGCTCCTGCAGTGTTTCCGATGAGAAGTGTTTGATCGTCCACAATACAGTCCGTAATTGGCTCCCCCTGAGTCTCATCCCTGCTCACAAGAGCCGCTGGCTATAAAGACAAAACTTTTCCACAGACGACGAGATGCAGACCAGTACTGATAACTGGCCGAAAACACAGGCGGCTGCTTTCCATGACGAGGATACTCGAAATTTGATACAACACTATGACAAAAGTCGAAGATGGAGCGGCGACTATGTAGAGAAGTAGGTGGAAGGTGTACCTAATTGTTCCAAATAAAACGTTTCTGGTTTTCACTGTGCTTTCCATTTCGCGACCGATCGGAACTTACTTTCTGGACAACCCTTGTATACTGAAATGGCCATGAAAATGTTTTTTTAGTTTGTTATTTCCACACAAAACATTCATGCATTGCCTCGTAGTTGCAAGAATTTTACTTTATTTAACTGGTTACATGAACGGCATGGATTCTGAAATAAAAGGTATAAGCTTTATGTTAACTTGGACCATTATTGTTCCTCATACATATAGAATCTGCATGGTCCACAACTATTAACGAGAGATTAAACACCTTCTGTCTTTAATATACCCACACAAAGATTATTACTTCAATGTACCTTGTAAATCAATGTAAGATACAGCCTACATCTACATCTACGTGATTACTCTGACACTCACAATGAAGTGCCTGGCAGCTGGTTCAATGAACCACCTTCAAGCTGTCTCTCTACCGTTCCACTCTCGAACGACGCATGGGAAAAATGAGCACTTAAATTTTTGTGTGTGAGCCCTGATTTCTCTTATTTTATCATGATGATCACTTTTCTCTATGTAGGTGAGTGCCGACAGAATGTTTTCGCAATCGGAGGAGAAAACTGGTGATTGAAATTTCATGAGAAGATTCCGTCTCAACGAAAAACGCCATTGTTTTAATGATTGCCACTCCAATTCACCTGTCATGTGTGTGGCACTATCTTCTCTATTTCGCGATAGTATGAAACGAGCTGCCCTTCTTTGAACTTCTTCGATGTTACCCGTCGGTCTCACTTGATGCGTGACCCACACCGCACAGCAATACTCTAGAACAGGGCAGACAAGCGTGGTGTAAGCAGTCTCTTTAGTACACCTGTTGCACCTTTTAAGTGTTCTGCCAATGAATGCAGTCTTTGGTTGGCTCTACCCACAACATTATCTTTGTGATCGTTCCATTTTAGGGTGTTTGTAATTGTAATCCCTAAGTATTCAGTTGAATTCACAGCCTCTACATTTGAGTGACTTATAGCGTAATCGAAATTTAGCGGATTTTATTAGTACTCATGTGAATAACTTCACACTTTTCTTTATTCAGGGTCAATTGCCACTTTCCGCACCATACAGATATCTTATCTAAATCATTTTGCAATTCGTTTCCGTCATCAGATGACTTCACAAGACGGTAAATGACAACATCACTTGCAAACAATCTAAGACGGCTACTCAGATTGTCTCCTATGTCGTTAATACAGATCAGGAACAATAGAGGGCCTATAAGACTTCCTTGGGGAAGTTTTACCCGATGACTTTCCGTCTATTACTACGAATTGTGATCTTTCTGACAGGAAATCACGAAGTCAGTCGCGCAACTGAAGCGACATTCCATAGGCACGCAGTTTGGCTAGAAGACGCTTGTGAGGAATGGTGTCGAAAGCCTTCTGGAAATCTAAAAATATGGAATAATTGTGACATCCCCTGTCGATAGCACTCATTACTTCATGAGTATAAAGAGCTAGTTGTGTTTCACAAGAACTATGTTTCCTGAATCCGTGCTGACTATGTGTCAATAAATCGTTTTCTCCGAGGTAATTCATAATGTTCGAACACAGTATATGTTCCAAAACCCTACAGCAAATCGACGTTAGTGATATGGGCGTGTAATTCAGCGGATTATTCCTATTTCCCTTTCTGGGTATTGGTGTGACTTGAGCAATTTTCCTGTCTTTAGGTACGGAACTTTCCGTGAGAGATCAGTTGTATATAATTGCTAAATATGGAGCTATTGTATCAGCATACTCTGAAAGGACAAGTGTACAATCTGTACCGGATTCCTTGCCTTTATTAAGTGATTTAAGCTGCTTTGCTACAACATGGATATCTACGTCTATTTTCTGATCTTCGCAGTTGTTCTTGATTGGAATTCAGGAATATTTACTTTGTCTTCTTTGGTGAAGGAGTTTCGGAAGACAGTGTTTAATAACTCTGCTTTAAAGGCTCTGTCACCAGTGACTTCACCGTTGTTATCGTGCAGTGAAGATACTGATTGCGTCTTGTTACTGTTGTGCTTTGTGTATGACCAGAATATCTTTGGGTTTTCTGTCAGATTCCGAGACAGAGTTTCTTTGTGCAAATTATTAAAAGCATCTAGCATTGAAGCAAGCTCTGTAATCTGAACTTCTGGAAAACTTTCTCAATTTTTGAGATTTTGCGTTCTTTTAAATTTGGCACGCTTTTTTCATTGCTTCTGTAACAGCGATCTGACCCGTTTTGTGTACAATGTGGATCAGTACCATCTGAGACTGTCTCTTAAAAAGCGTTACGACCATTTTTATCAACTTTTTTTTAATAGATGTACTCTGCGTTTCTTTTTGATGGTTGTAGGTGTTGCGGTATTCAGCATAGCAGCAACTGCCTTGTGGTCGTTAATCCCTGTATTCGTCATGATACTCCCTTTCTGTACAGGATTATTTGTTGCTAAGAGTTGAAGTATGCTTTCACAACCATTTACGCTTCGAGTGGGCTCATGAACTAATTGTTCAAAATAATTTTCTGAGAAATCATTCAGTACAAATTTGGACGATGTTTTATGCCTGCCGCCTGCTTTAATCGTACAATTTTTCCAGCGTATCGAAGGTAGATTGAAGTCACCACCGATTACAAATGTATGAGATTCAAGTTTTTTTTAACTGTTCAGCAACTATATCTTCTGAGTCAGGGGGTCGGTAAAACGATCCAGTTAATAGTTTAGTACGATAGTCAAGTGTAACCTCTACCCACACTATTTCGCAGGAACTATCTACTTCAATTTCACTACAAGGTAAACTACGTCTGACAGCGATAAACACTCCACAACCAACTGTATTAAATTTATTCTTTCTGAACACTGTCAGGTCGTTTGAAAAAATTTCGGTTGAACTTATTTCCGGCTTTAGCCAATGTTCCGTACCTATAACTATTTGAGCTTCAGTGCATTCTTTTAAGGCTTGAAGCTCTGGTTCTTTCCCAACACAGTTACAATAATTTACAACTACAATACCGATAATTTCTACAACTACCTTACTGTGTTTTACCTGCCCTTTTTTTTGACAGACATCCTTTCTGTGGTTTCCTGAGCCCCCCTAACCTAAAAAACCGCCCAGTCCCTTCCACACAGCCCCCGCTACCCGTATAACAGCTTTCCGTGTGTAGTGGACTCCTGACCTCTTAAGCGGAACCCGGAAACCCACCACCCGATGACGCAGGTCAAGGAATCTGCAGCCTACACAGTCACAGAATCGCCTGAGCCTCTGATTCAGGCCCTCCACTCTGCTCTGCACCAAAGGACCACAGCAGGTTCTGTCTACGATGCTGCAGATGGTGAGCTCCGCCTTATCTCGTAAGCAAGATTGGCAGTCTTTGCCATTTCCGCTATCCGCCCGAAACCAGAGAGAATCTCCTCCGATCCAAAGCTACAGACGTCATTGCTACCGACATGGGCCACCACCTGCAGCTGGCTGCACCCTGAACTCTTCATGAAATCTGGAAATACCCTTTCAGCACCCGGAATGACTCCTCCCGGTATGCAGACGGAGTGCACACTGGCTCCCATCCCCTCGTTGTAAGCCATGTTCCTAAGGGTCCCCATTACGCGCCTAACATAATATCTGAGTTCAGCATCTCAGGCAGATATACGAGGGGCGTTCAGAAAGTAAGCTCCGATCGGTCGCGAAATGGAAATGACTATGAAAATCCGATAAAGCTTTGCACAGATGTGTTGGGTAGTGTCTCTAGTATAACCCCAGTTAGCATCACGTCGCTCTTCTCATTTCTGAGCTCGCAGTGAGTGCGTAAAGATGTCTAGAAAATAGTGTCTGCCGCCAAGTACGAGGGCCTGGTGAGAAATTTCGCCTGAAGCTATGCAGCTAACATTACATAACTGTCGTGCTGTTTCGTCTTCACGACAATTCTCAGCCGCATTCTGCAGGGGCAATGAAGATGCTCCTGCATCGTTTTCAAATGGAAATGTTAGATTACCCACAATACAGTCCGCAATTGTCTACCCCTGAGTTTCATCTCTGGTCACATGAACCGCTGTCTTTGAAGACAACATTTTGACACAGACAACGAGGTGTAGGCCAGCGTGGAGAATTGGCGGAAAGCACTGGCGGCTGCCTTCTATGATGAGGCTATTGAAAAGTTGGTACAACGCTATGACAAAAGTCTAAGTCAGAACGGCGACTACGTAGAGAAGTAGCTGAAAGGTGTAGCTAATTGTTACAAGTAAAACATTTCTGATGTTCACTGTGGTTTCAATTTGGCAATCAATCGGAGCTTACTTTCTGAACAGGCCTCGTATTTCGACAAACTGTCGTGTTTCGTCCACGTCTACTAATGCAAAACTGTTGCCTCTTAAAATATGTCCCACATACAGACCATTGCTTCTTTCGTGCACACACAAATATAAACACACCATTTGACCACCACAGTTCGCGAACAGAATAGGAAAAAAGCCAGTGTTCGAAATTTGCAAAAGCATGGCCAGCGACTGCACATCTCAGCATTTCGTTGACTAGGCTACCTATTTGCCAAAGAACTTCAGCAGATATAACGCCGTACCAGACGTTACAACGGATGTCGATTACTGGGTTCGAAAATAATCGACAGCAGAACAAACTGACTCTATTAAAAGTGACAAATATTCAAATAAAACAGATAACTTCCATCTGCTGCCTAGGATCGTCGATTCGATACCCATTCCATCTACGTGGTCTTGGAGCATCCCTGCAGTCGCTTCATATAAATAAATATAGATGGTGTGAGTGATAATTTTTTCCGACGTACCACAGTGCCGTCGGGGAAGCCGAAACGAACAATTTGATGAAAGGTTTTTATGATCTATCTAACCGGAAAAGAACCTCAAACTGGTCTACAAAGCCATCTAAGCTCCACCGCACGCGCCCCGCGCGATATTTTGAATATTCTCTCGCCCCCTTACGCCACCGGCTTAGTCGGTCCATTTTTGAAACTTCATTTCGTTAACAACAGTAATTCGATCTTTCACGTCGAAAGTTGTCTGTCACAACCGCAACTTTCAGAACTGAATTTCCTTCCTCGTTTGCTAAATTGCAGACGCTCTGCAAAAGATGTTTCTGTACCGAACAATCAAGCTCTGAAAGTACCACTGTCTTTCACGAACTCAGCAGGGAAATGTGTGTGGGGAACATTTTTGGGAGCTATAACGGCAGCCTCTCAGAACCGAACGCGCCTCCTATTACGCTGGGCAAATGTCAGTTTAACATGTATACGCCTGTGCTGGGAACTGTGTCCCGCTTTGAGGAGGTGCACGTATTCGTTCTTCCCTTCATCGAGAGGCGGTACTATTCCTGTTTCTCACCGTGGGACACTGATCGTATTCAAATTCCCTAGGCTACTGTTTTAACAAACTGGCATTTTTACTTTGAAATTGCATGCTTTTAAAACAACGAGAGAGCAGATAAAATAATTTTAGATTAATTTAATCACAAATTATGTGATATCTCATTTGTCTGGAAAGATAGCTCATTGAAGAGTCACGCAAAGTTGTATTCCCAACCGTTCGTTGGGCCTGGCTGACAGCTAACACATCATACGTTAGTGTATTGCTGGTAGCATAATTGGTAGAGCCACCGGTGGTACACGTCGACCGATGCCAGGTTGTAATGTGAGCCACCTATGGTACACGCTGGCGTGAACGTGTTTGGCAGGACAAAACGAGTTGTAGTCTGTCTGTCTGTCTGTCTGTCTGTCTTGGGACTCCGATCGCTAAGTTTCCAAGTGCAGAGGTGCAGCTAAGGTTCAATAATGTATTACATAGAATTGAAGTCTTTTTCTGTTGTTCGTTCTCATATCTCGTGCGATAAACGTTTGCCAAGCTTTTGGCTTCCATTGCGAGGCTTCGCACAATAGTATTTACTGCATATCCAGTTCGTTGCTTAGTGGCGTGGTCAGATTTCAAAAAACGGTACAGAATCAGGTTTACATTAGACCCTCCGAAAACTAGTGTCTTTGAAGTCTTCACACGCTCATCTAATGGACTCTTTACAACACTTTCTAATGCATATGGAATTCTTTTTGGCACATGTTACCTTTGGGATGATCTATTGTAAGACGTGTTTTATTCATGGACGATTTTGTGCTTCATCGTGCTTTAAATGAAATTATTCTCCCTTAAATCCAAGTTTACGCTATTTATTCGTGATTCGTTGTTACTGTTTAACGATTCTAATACCTTCCTGTACTGATTGACAATTTCATTTCGTAACTCATTTTCAAAAATTTCACCTTTAACTTAAAAGCATTTTTAGTTCGTGAAGTAAATTGTGTCATTTGCATTCTCCCGTCAAGCATTTAAAACACGTGTGGTTTATACCTCAATTTTTCGCACTGATGCCTTGAAGTGATCGATCTTTAAACGAACCTAAGAACATTAGGTTAACGAGAGTCCTTGATCACTACGCAGTAAAACCATGACGACTGTTCCAACGCCGAGGAGAGATTTCAATCTGGAATTATCCGATCACTGCTGTTATTGTTAAGGAAAAATCCCACATCTATTCCACCAACAATATGTTCTCAGACAATGAGGTGAAATGTCAGACACAATGAACAGTCAGTAAATGGGACCAGAAGATATCATTCAGGCGACGTCTTTCGACTGACTGAATCTAATATTTTGATGTTTAGACTATTGCGTTCGACTGCGCTGTACCAATGAAATGAAACATATTACCGACGCTGGTGGCCAATGATTATGACTATGAATTCGTATTCCTAAGTTTTTCCACAGATTTCTCAAATCCATTGACACGAGTATCTGGATAGATTAATAAATTTACAAGCTCAGTTTCTTTCCCCATTCTTCTTCTTTCCGAACCTGTGCTTCGCATCTAATGATCTCGATGTAAATGGGACTTTAATACCAATCTTAGAAATAATGTCTAACTAAGAACTGTTGTTCCTTAATGAGTACGACTAAGGAAACAGCGCTGTTGGTCGCTCTGAAAAGACATAAAAGTAAGTATAGCAATGCTTGTTTTAGACAGCAGTAGCTATGAAGCTGTGTACGTACGACTGGAGCGGTATTAAACCTACGTTTCCACGTTTAGTGCCTATAACTTGTAGGTATGTAGTAAGCTGCGTTGCAAAGTGACAGGATTAGTGTGGAAGTGGAATTCCTGCTAAGCGGTCGTAAATTCTGGATGCAATATCATTAAATGTTTATCTAAGGACCTGTAAGGGGAAACGTGCTTCCAGCCAGTACAACTCACTCCACATTAGCTGACAATGTCGTAAACATAGATTGTTAACACTTTGAAGTCTTGATTTTTTAAGACTTTTGGGTCTGAAATTTCATAACTGGACATATAATGATTACAAGTTGCTATCTATATAAGTCCTACGTGATAGTATTCAATGATTTGATGGTAACCAGCAAGATTA
Source organism: Schistocerca serialis cubense (assembly GCF_023864345.2). Lineage (NCBI taxonomy): Eukaryota > Metazoa > Arthropoda > Insecta > Orthoptera > Acrididae > Schistocerca > Schistocerca serialis. Next base: position 711,627,797 of record NC_064638.1, read on the forward strand.
AGAAAAGTAACTCGACGTAACGACCCTAAAAGTATCTCACATTATGGTAATTAGCATTCAGCACAAACATTTGACTTGAGCAGCTGTAGGAATACATGGCGTGTGAATGCCTAAAAAAACTAATAGTTTTCAGTATGATTACATGGCTCCAACCGAACAAAATGATCTCTTAGGAAGATGAAAATCGTAGGACTATGGAAGTGTTTCTTCCTGAACATTTTGATATACAATTAATAACTTTAGTTCTCGTACTGGCTTCATTACAATTTTTGTGATGATCAGTAAATTACATTTTGACATGACGGTCCATGACTATCTATGCATTAACTAAGTATCTTATTAAACGTTTGAAACTTTGGGTACATATTAACAACACGTCTGTCTAAAAAGCAGACAACAATCATGTCATTTCAGTCAGACGTTGGTATTCTGGAAATATTTTCGTCTGATAATCAAAATAAAGACTACTTTTTTTATAATTAACCAGTATGTATCTTCCTTCCTGTTGATAGAACGTTAGTCTTTGTAGTTTGCTTTCCTCCAAGTAGTACCTTGAAACATCCGAAACAATTTCAGATCTCTAGCTCAAATAGATTTTTTTGTGCATGAAATGAACAAGTTAGAAAATTTAACTGTCGGGTAATGTAATTCAAAGTATTGTTTGATCTATGACTCGCACAATATTCTTGGTTTACACGTTCCTCATCTTCTCTCTTCCTTGGTCTCCTTTTTATCCTGCCATCTTTAGTTGCCTCAAGGACCCACTTTTCAGCTGCGGCCACTCTTATGGAATGGATTGTTGCCAGTTCCTAGCAACTCGAGAGCTTCACACCTGCTGACTGCCCCACATTAAACGCATTACAGGCAAGATAATTTTCAATAATGACGACAGAGCGATAACTCAAACTGCACAAAAGTTCATAAGGAAAACAACACTCGAAAACCAAATATATGCAAACGAAACACAAATCATCGCAAAGTGTAGCTTTCAACAGGGCTGTTAACTTTAAAACCAGACGTATAATGTATGTTTCTCGAATAGGAGTCTAATAACAACATTGACGTGTGAAGCAGCGGAAACGTGGGAGTGGACGCACACCGTGACATCTTTAAGGGAAGGTTTACTATATTTGTGTTCAAAAAATCGATTTTTTTTAAATTACATTTTTGGATCCATAAAAGTGTTTAGAATCCACCCCTCAAACGGTTTTTCCGAATACGGAACGGAAATGTTTGTTATTCTCGGTTGAACAAAAATGCACCTGCCTGAAATAGGCCTTTTTGACGAACCAGTTCTTTTCTTTCGGATGACGAGTGTTTGTACCGCTGCTTGGGAGGAAACACACAAAATTCAAATGAAAGTTTGAACGCGTTTGTTTGGAAGTTAAGCCACAACCATTTGCATTCTGGTGCGAAGAATATGGAGATTGCAACTTTCCTGGCAGTTAGCAGTTTCAACGAAGGGTATTCAGAAATTTGAAGACAATGACACCGATGGACGTCACCCTGGCACTCTATTCGAAGCAGTTCGCCAAGCATTCGGACGACCACCGGATTCAAGCGGCCGAAAACCGCTTGTCACCTGCCGTACGAGCGGCTCTGGAGCAGCGCAGGATGGCCAGATCGAGCATAACGTCCTCTATGAGGAAGAGGAAGGGCTAGTTTATGGACCCGGAATAGCAGATTGAACGTAATACTGCATTTATATGTAGTCAAAACTTCAAACGCGTTTTTCTCGAAATGACTTTTTTTTATCGCGCGGTATAGTAACTTCAAATCTTCTGAACCGATTGGAATGATTCTTTGCTTCCGACAAACCTAACTAAATTGTCTAGGAGTTGTACCACTTTTATCCAAACCCATCAACAATAAATACTTTTACTTGGCCGACAAATTCGAAAAATCGATGAAATAAACCTATTTTTTTCAAATGGCCGCCACTTTGTTTCCTATAGTCCAGATAATTTAAGCGAGGTACAACTCCTAAAGAATCTTATATACTTCTCATACGTCAACTCAATTTGATTTCAGACGAGCCAACTGACCTGTGACTTACCGCGCGTGGAGGTCTACATCAAAATTTTGTTTCGTTCCGACGGCACGTTCGCCTTTGCTCTTCGACATTTCCGATCGAAAAAATTAGTTTTTAGAGGAAATATCAATAAACATTTTGACTAAATTTCACATTGATACCTATAACATATTCCGAGAGTAAAATTCTCAAAGAACACGCTTTTTTTGGGCCAAAGATAGTAAACCTTCCCTTAAGTTGATATTTAAACAACTTCCTGATGTCTGTTCAGTTCTTTTGTTCGAAAATCTGTAAATATCGGTTTCAGATGAGACACAAAAAACCAATTTTTTGAAACGGATTCACGGGCAAGTTACCTTAACTACTACTTGTTACTCTTATCTCAAAAAGGAGTTTCCCGACTGGAATTCCTGCCGGAAAGACATTTTCACCCGTCGACAGACAAAAGAGAAATTTGCACACAGTGATGGCCGGTAAGTGACAAATTTATGTTCAGTAAGATGTTTGACGCAGTCATGCCATAGTCGAAACATAAAATTTTAATAACTGTCCAAATGTTTCTTTTGCTGTTGTAAAACATTAATACTACGCTGGCCAATCTACTAAATAGCACGCGCGAGACTAACAATAGTTCACAGTCTGGTTGGAGTCTAGGCAGTGAGTACACGTAACAGCTGAAGTCGCAACAAGTGAGAAAGGCGGTTGGGTCGGTCGTCGAAATATTATGCAAAAAATGGGAACATTAACCCGGTGAACTCCCGTAAGTACACCGTTCAACATTAACACTCTTCGCGTCGTTCTGTTGTAATTTTGAGTTCATGCATTGTACAACGACATGTTTCTTATAGTAGTATCGTAGAAGCACTGTAGGAGAGGATACAAACACAGTGATGAACCCAGAACAGCAGAGTCGTCATAGACAAAGAGACACCTGGTGCAGGAACGTAAAAAAAAAGGCCAGTTCATAGCATAAGTTCCAACACCGGAGCTACCAGCAAACGGTCAAAGTGCGGTCAAAGAAAAGACAAGTCCGATGAAGCGTAGCAAAACGTGTAGATGGTATTCACAACACTGGCTGCTAAAGGCACAACAGGCTATTGCAGTTCGGGCCATTTTAGAGGCAGATACATTTTAGTAGGTAGTCTGGGACAGAGGGAATCCAAATTGAGAATGTTTTCAGGGGAGATTTCCAGTTCCGTCATTTGCCTTAGAACTTAACAAAAAGTCTGGGAATTTCATTCAGTTCTGGGACGTTATGTCGCAGTTAAAAGTTAAGACCCCGGTGTATGTGAAAGTGTAATTGTTTGCTTGTATACAGAGTAACGACGAAGACTCGCTTGGCACGCGCAGCGTCTCTGAGCAGCTTTCCGCCGAGCCAGCCACTTTCTGTGAAGGCCAGGGCGAGAAGCGGTGCTTAGGGGACACTACGAGGCCTATCTGGTGGCAGCCATAGAGTCTCGCAGTGACAGTGTTCTCGATGGAGGACACTGGTAACTATCTGATGTCGGGCGCAGAACTACTCGTCATTAAAGCTTTCTACACCAAGTATCTCGTTCTTTAAGAAATATACAATTCTTACGTGCTCTGTTTAGTTGTCGTTTTCGTGTTTAACTCTTGTTCCATTATTATGTTCCTTTCACTGATATTTACATTTGTTCTCGTGCCTCTCAGACTTCGAGTAAGCAAGGTTTACATTGTCAGGCCGCGCACTTACTTAATTTCCGACTAGGGAAGGTCAGGCGCTGCCTAAAACATTTCCCAACACTTTCTTTTAAACAATTAATAACATTTTCAGTTCCTTTGACATACTTGCCCCACAGTCTGTGACAATGTTGGCAATATTCCCGAAAATATCTGCCTAATGCGGCTGTTTAGTTGGAATTTTTGTCAGCCACTGTTTTTTACATATTAAGCGTTTTTAGTCGTCCGTTGCGATTATTTTTCGGAATGAAGTCGTTTGTACCTCCTGAGGAGATCAGTCAATTTCATACCGCTCTAGATTATATGAGTCAATATCTTGGTCACAAAATATCTTATTAAAATTGATTACCGGGTTCGGCTTTTCAACCATCATCAGATCTAAAGCATTTTAGCAGCGACATTCAGCCGCATAATCAGTACTTTTTCGACAGTGGATAGTGATGTACTTCTAAGTTGTTCCTTACAATACCATACTGTTTTGATCCCTCATCGCCGGCCGGAGTGGCTGAGCGGTTCTAGGCGCTACAGTCTGGAATCGCGCGACCGCTATGGTCGCAGGTAAGAATCCTGCGTGGACATGGATGTGTGTGATGTCCTTAGGTTAGTTAGGTTTAAGTAGTTCTAAGTTCTAGGGGACTGATGACCTCAGAAGTTAAGTCCCATAGTGCTCAGAGCCATTTTTTTGATCCCTCATCTGGAGGTTTCTTCAACCTGTCTCTACCTTTGATATAATTAACGCGGCAGGTTCTCCACTCTATTTTCTTTTTAACTACGGTAAGACGTATAACGTCAGCCCCGACTTTATACACAGTATGATCTACTTTTCCGTTATCTGATCAATGAACTTTTAACTTTCATGTCTCTGCCCACAATTTCTTCTCGTCTGCACATTTCCATTAATTTTTCTATCTTCGACAGACGAAAAAATTATTTGCTGACAATCCCCTTCGCCCTAAATCGCATAATTTCATCGGAATTCAGAAACATCTTTTTTGGGAATGCTCGTGCCCGTAATTTCGCTAACTTTATTAGCTTTGAAAAGTTTAATTCTCCGACCGGTCTGCCTCTTAGTTTTCTTCCTCTAATGCACTGTGCTGACCCGTAGTATATTCGACCGATTTGTATTTAACACTCCTTCACATTCACAGATTCATCATTCTTTTTGACGGACTACTTTTCCATCAGCGGATACTGCGATGCTACTGCCCAAACTGCGTCTGTTGTGTCCTTCAGAGACGCTGATGCTTTAACGTCTAGATTTTTCTTAGATACATCTAATTTATCTCATATGTGAGGGTCATTCTGCGTACACCTCTTTGCACTATGATATCTGCCTCAAACTGCTCGAGTTTTTTTACGTTATTCGTGTCGTTATTACTAATCTTGTTGTTAGTGCACTAATGATACTACCGCTTACTGCCTCTATCCACTCCAGTACACCCCTCTCCTGTTGCTCTTTTCTATTTTTAAGACGGTTATCTACGTGGAATTGCCTACAATTATTGCTCCTTCCCCTCGATCCGGAACATATTTCTCCTCTCTTAATTCTATTTACTCTGGCAGTTCTCATGCATATTCGAAATTTTTCTGTTATTAATGTTGTTGTTATTGAGGTTGGACATGCTCAAATTCCATTAAATCACTTCTCATGCGCTCGATTCCATACGAAGAACTCAGTATTCTTCTAATCGACGTGGCCCTGTCCCATTCTCCTGAACTAATATAACCTTGAACATTCCAGGGTAATTTTCGGTGCATTACGTGAAACGGAAAGTATTAGACAGTCATTCATTTCCTTAAAACGAACCAAAAACTTCCGCAGTATGTCACGACCTTCCGCTGCGCGAACTACTCTACTTCGAGCATCTCAGTTGTATTTCGTTACTACTATTAAATCTCTGTTCATTGCAGGCTGTTCTGTGGCAATTAAATTCCTACACGTCTCCATGAATGCCACCAGATGTATTTATGTGTTTTTCCTTTCGGGTAGAATTCTTGTATCCGACATTTAGCTGACTGTGGCATGCTCTTTGTAGCGACAAACTGGCTAACAGGCTCTTAATACTCTAAAAATTTCCAATACGTTCATAAATTTTTGATGTTACTGATTTTAATTCATTTACTACTTTGTCTTTAAGATCTGCCTTTCCTTAGTTATCAAAACTTTGTTTTTGCCACTAACATTCTGTTTTACTGCTGTTACTCTATCGAGTAATTTGCCATGAATTGTCGCCGAGACCGAGGGTGACTCGCAGGGTGCCACTAATTTTCACCATTACAGAGGAAGCTTGTACGCACCTTTGAGCCAAGTTTCAAACTTATGCGTCGCGGTAGGAGACAATTACGGGGTTTCTAAAAATAGTGACCCCTTAATAGTGATGCGCAGTGTACATAAGGGGAGAAAACAGGAATGAGGAAATCCATTCACATTAGCCACTGTGACAAGGGGCGGAGTGTTATGGCCCTACTCTCAGAAACGAGCATCTCGGAAACGGTAAAACTGCTCGGTTGTTGGCGTGTTTCCATCGTGTGCATCTACGGGAAGTGGCTGAAGGCGGTGAAACCACGAGTAGGCGACAAGGTATTCGATATTCATGTCTCACCACAGATTGTGGAGCTAGGAGGCTTCGCTGCTCGGTAAAGTACGATGGACGGAAGTCTGTGCATGGTCTGACGATAAGGTATAAAGCTTTTGCAGCCACAAGTATTTCATCGAGCACTGTTGGACATGGGGCTCTGCAGAATTTGAACCCTACCTGTCCCCATGTTGACCCAACGTGTTCTTCGATTACAGTCGCAGTGCGCGCAGATCCAACATCAATGTCGCTTGGTCAAATGAATCATGTTCCATGTTACACCTGGTCGATGGTGCCCGGACACACCGTCATGCAGGTGAACGGCTACCGGAAACACGCACCGACCGCGGATGTAGCCCGCTGGGGAGTATTATTATCCTACGGGCGACACTCATCTACTATTACTTACTTATTCATCTACACTCTACAAGTCTCCTTACGTTGTATGGAGAAGGGAGCATCTGATAAGTCCATGTTTTTCACTTTTCCTGTTCCATTTATGAATGGCTTATTGGAAGAATGAATGTTGGTAAAGCCCCGTACAAGCTCACATTTATCGTCCTAGTCGTTTCGTGAGGCGGATGTAGAAGGAAGTATTGTATTGCCCGGATCTTCTTGGAAAGTGTGCTCTCGAAATTTCAACAGTAAACCTGTCTTTGATGAACAACACCTCTCTTGTAGAGGCTGACACACGAGCTTGCTGAGAATCTCCTCAACGCTCTCGCGTCGCATCCGCTGGATTTCAACGTGATGAGTTCTGTCTAGAAGAAATTCCTGTATCCAGTCACAATTACGGTCCGGTACTCATTAAGGTCGTATGTTGCTCACTGAATGATATTGTGGGACTGTGTCGAATGCCCTCAAGAAGTCAACAATCACGGCATCAACATGAGAGCCTTTGTCTACGGCGCCCTAGGTCTTGTGAACGAACACAGCGAGATAATTAACATGAAGGTTTTGTGAGTATCGTACCGCGTCATAATGTAAAAAGAAGTACACTGGAGAAACCAACGCCTTGCACACGGCTGAAACTTTATTTTTTTTTTTTTTTTTTTAAGTTACGATGCGGTGCGGTACTCAGAAAATATTTGTGTTGACTGGCATTGACCACGGAAGCCTACGCAATTATAAGAGCGTGCTGCGTTTCGCATGAACTGTTTGCAAAATCAATGCTGATTGCTATAGAGAAGATTTTCGTTTTCCATAAATGTCTTAATATAAAAGTGTAAATCATGTTCCATAATTCTACAACAGATTGGCTCAACTGTATAGGTCTGTAATTAATGTGCGTCTATCCGACGACCTTTCTTGAAAACGGGAATGACCTACACTTTTTCGGTCGCTAAGTACTTTCGTTGCTCCAGTGATCTACAAGAAACTGCTTCTAGGAATGAAGCAAATTCTTTTCCATAATCTCCGTAGAACCTCACAGGTATCTCATCTGATTCATTTCGCTTTTCCTCTGGGTTCCCATTGCATATGCGGAGGCACCATGATACCTGCAGATCATCTGTATCTGTTCAGGACTGACGTCTCCCCCGGCGAGGACAGTATCTTTCAGCAGGACAACTGTCCGTGTCACAATGGCAGAATTGTACAACTACAGTTTGAGGAGCATGATAGTGAAGTCACAGTTACGTCTTCGCCAGCAAACTCCGATGCCGATGGAACACATCTGGAACATTATCGGCGCAAGGTCCGCGTCCACAAATCATAGTCCCTCAATTCACGGGAACTCCATGGCCTGTGAATACATACTTGTTGACATATACCTCCAGAAACCTTCAAAGGACTTATCAAATCCATGCGACGTGCAGTCGCCGCTGTATTGTGTTCCAGGGAGGGCCACGTTATTAAGTCGCTGGTTATAATAATGTGGCTCATCAGTCATCTGACAGCTCTGTGCTACTTTCTTTTCTTTCAGTCTCGTGTTTTTCGTTTATTGATTTGATTTTGCGAGATGTCTTTTGTTCAAGGTTACGAAACTTCTTGACACTGCGTTTGCAATTCCTATTTGTCGTTATTTCTTTAACTCTGCTGTCGAAAGTACCCCTGTGCTCTTCCAATGGTTTGGCCAAAAACGTATTTTATTATGCAACATAATGTCCAACGTATTTACTGATTCACTCTTTGCTCAGGCGACCACGTTGGGCTTGTTATTGCCGCAGAACATACAAAACCCAGTTAACTTTGGCCCGCCGCACACGATTATGTTCATTTCACATGAAAACGGTTGTGGATGGGAGGCTGCACTTGGGGGCTGAATATCACACCATTTGGTGTCGAAACTGGTACCTTGTGTCAAAATGAATCAATGACGTAGATTCAAATACAGCCGCTAGTTTTGTTATCACTATTCAAGTACTTCGTTTCTGGCTGCAGTACCACGTTCCTTCGTGAATTACCAGACACTCTACATTTGATTAGGTTATGACACCGTTTTAATTCGATCTTACACGTTAGGTATACGACTCCCTGTTCAGAACTTTTCTGACTGAAATCTATGATTTTTTGCCTTATGGCCACGTAATTTGCGTTTACCACGACTGCTGAACTGTCTTTCTCGGTGTTTTGTTTCCCTCCCCGCTATACTCTTTATGCTAGCTGCGATAGTTTATAGTGACTACAACCTCCACTACAGAATCCGGAATGTCTATTGCAGCTCAGATTTTTAAAACTCATTGTCCAAAATTCTACTTCAATTTCGCAAAAAACTGTCACCATATGTAACTCTCGCACTTCGTTCAACTTCAGGGGCTCTGGAAAGGTTAGAAATCATGAAAGTTTCAATTATTCCTTTTTAGCGTTTTAAAAATCTACAGACATTCCCGTTTCAATTGATATATATTTTATTCAGTTTAGAAGAATACAAATATTTTTAAAATATTTTTGAAATAACTTCTGCTTGGGTGTGACTCACAGTGGCGCTGTTAAACTGCTGTTAAATGTTGTACTCACGAAACTACGTGATCATCATGTACATTTTAGTAATGTAAGAGAAAATACGTGTTACGAAATAAGTGTTGTGGATAACCTTTGATAGTTCGATGTACTGGGCGAGTCACTAACTATTTCCACCTGCAATCACTCCGAAAGTATGATAGTAGCTGAAAAGTTTGTGGGACAAATGTTGCATGGGACAAAGGGGGCCATAATATGACGTTAGTTTTTTGTTGCTAGGTGGGGTCGCATCAGAGATATGAAGTTCAACTTTGTTTTTCTTAAATGGGATGCTATAGTTTGGTACTTATTTTCCGATAGCGGCTATCGAGACGAATCCAATGACTTGTAACAGTAAGGTATTTGAAGGCCAACGAAGGCAAAAAGGTGGCATGAACGTCCATTTACAGAGGGTGTTCGACGTGATGACCACTGGTATCAATACGGTGCTGCAATCTTCTCTCATGGATTCACTTCGGCACTTATCGAAGCACATGCTCTGACATTTCTCTCTCGTATATCGTGCAAATAGTAAATATTCGCCGAATACGGCGTATCCATCTAACGTGACATTGACTTGTAAACACCATTCAACGGTTTCACAATACAACACCAATAGGAACGGTAAGACTACTATCTTCGAATCAAACGAATGTGAATGATTTATTTCTTTGAAGAACAAGTCGATATGCTTTTCATTTACGGAGAGTGCCAAAGAAATTCAGTGAGAGCTAGAGACTTATACGCTGAAAGATATTTTCAACGTACTCACCCTACACGGCGTACATTTAAATGTGTGTTTGATAAATTGAGAACAACTGGCTCTTTAACGAATCGGAAACATATCCGGCAAAGGAAAGTTACTATGGTTGCCACTATGGTTCGAGATCGTTATGTTAGTTCACGTCAAATCACAAGGGAATCTGGTATGAGTCAGAGTAGTGTTGTTCGTGTTCTATATCGCCATAAATATCATCCTTAGCATATCAGTCTCCACCAAGAATCAACTGGTACGGATTGTATGCGTCGCATTGAATTCTGCCGATGGGCACAACTTCAGATTCAGAAGGATGATACATTTATTAATTTAATTTTATTTACTGACGAGGCTACATTCACGAACTATGGAAATGTTAATTTGCATAACATGCATTATTGGCCAACTGAAAATCTATGTTGGCTGCGGCAAGTTGCACACCAAAAACCGTGGTCGGAGAATGTATGGTGTGGGATTCTGGAGGACAGAATTATAGGCCACTATTTCATTCAAGGAAATCTTAATGGTAGGAACTACACCACATTCCCGCAAGAAACATTAAGTCTGTTATTGGAAGAAATACCTTTGGTGACAGGGAACAGAATGTAGTATCAACACGATGGGTGTCCGGCAAATTTTTCGCTGATGGCTAGACATAAATTGCAGAGACAATTCCCAAATCATTGGATTGGACGCGGAGGAGAAGCGTCGTCGCCGGCTCGTTCGCCAGACTTGACGCCTCTGGATTTTTTTCTTGTGGGATTCATAAAAGACATTGTTTATAAAGACGTTCCAACTGCACCTGAAGACTTTCGGGAGAGAATTGTCAGAGCATGTGCGTCGGTAAGTGCCGATATTATAAGGAATTCCACTCAATCCATGATAAGCAGATTGCAGCACTGCATTGATAATAATGGCCATCACTTCGAACACCTTCTGTAAATGGCCGTTCATGGAACCTTTTTGAACTTCGTTGACCTTCAAAGATCTTATAGTTACACATCATTGGATTCGTCTCAATAGCCGCTATCAGCAAATAAGTACCAAACTATAGCGTCCTATTCAAAAAACAAAGATGATCTTTGTATCTCTGACGCGACCCCACCTAACAACAAAAAACCAACGTCATATTATGGCCCCCGTTGTCCCATGCAACTTCTGTCCCACAAATTTTTCAGCTCCTATCATCCTTTCGGAGTTATTCTTGGTGCCAATAGTTCGTGACTCACCCTGTAATCTCTCGCTCGATTGTCGTGTGTTTCATATTTATTTACTGTTTTGTAATCCTGAAAATATTCCTAGTGAGTTCTGTTCATTGAAGTCCCTGTTTTATTGAAGGATAATCATGGGAAAACGTAAAGTGACTAGAAATCCTCTGAAGGCTTTTAACAAAAGGAGAAATGTTGGAAAGCCTAATGTAGGTGTTATTACCGTAAACAATAAAGACGAAACGAAGTGTGTCAACCTAACCTTGCTGCTACACCTGCCCATTGCAATGAAAGTGAGAGAGAAAGTTCTTCGCAGAGCAAGCTTGGTCCAGTTAATGAAAAGTATGAATGTTTTATGGACGAATCTGATGCGAATGAAATATTTGATATGTCAGTTCTGAACGAAAATTTTTGCAAACTGTGTAAGATGCATTCAGTATGGTGAAGTCGGTCTGAAACTCCCTATAAAAAATCACGTAGGACTTGCCAGTGAAATGGAACTGAAGTGTGGCAAGTGCTCATACATGACCACCTTTGCAACAGTGTTGCAGTAGCTCCAAATGAAGAAAATGGTGGCAAAATCTATTAACACAACGTTAGATTTGTTTATGCCATGCGTGCAGTTGGTAAGGGTGCTACTGCAGCTGCAGTCTTCTGTGGCATGACGAATCTTCCAATCCACGAACCAAGTTTAAGCACTATAATAGATGTATAGGGTCAAAAATAGAAGATGTGTCTGTATAGACTCTATGAAGAAAGCTGTGGAAGAGGCAATAATAGAAAACTGTGGCAACAGAGACTTGACTGCAGCATTCGATGGTACCTGGCATAAATGTGGCCATACATCTCTTCATGGTGTAGTACCTGCCACCAGTATGTATACAGGGAGTGTTTTAGATGTAGCAGTAATAGCTAAATATTGTAGATGCCCACAAAAAAATAAAGATACACATGAAAACAATCGCACCTTTAGTGGCAGTATGGAGGAATGGAAGTAGCTGGTGTTGCTACCATATATCGAAGTTCTGTTGCGTGTGATAAAATGAGATATGCGAATTACCTTGGTGACGGTGATTCTACAAGTTTGAAAGGTATTCAGGAACTGAAACCCTATGTTAGTGTTGTTGTAGTGCTAAAACTTGAGTTATTGAACACGTACAGAAACGAATGGGATCTAGACTCCGGCGACTGAAACCTTCGTACAAAAAACAAAAACTCGGTGATGGTAAAGGGTTGGATGAGAACGGAAGGTTAACTGTCAGTGTAATTGACAAAATACAGCATTATTATGGAGTGACTGTTAGGCAAAACACACACAGTGTTGATGAAATTAAGAAGGCTGTTTGGTCTCTCTTTTTTTCATACTTTTTCAACCGATGAAAGCCCTCATCATCACTTGTTTCCTAAAGGAGTAAACAACTGATGTAAGTACAAGGGAATACTAACTGACGGAGTGTACACTCATAAACATAGTTCGCCTGATGCGGTAATAGAGGTGATAAAACCTATTTTCAGAGACTCAGTAGCACCTGAACTGTTGAAAAAGTGTGTTCATGGAAAAACTCAAAACCCCAATGAAGGTGTAAATAGTGTTATATGGTCAAAATCCCCAAGACTTCATTTGTTGGAACGGAAACACTTCACTTTGGTGTGTATGATGCTGTTGCTACTTTCAATGATGGTAACGCTGTAAGGTGCAATGCATTTCGAAATATGGGAATAAAGATAGGTTTCAACATGTACGAACGATGCTTGCTTTAGATAATGAACGTCTTCGTGCTGCTGAAATGGCTATAAATAGCCAGGGTAAACAGTAGGAGGACAAAGGAGGAAGGTGGAGGAGGAGTTTGCAGAAGATGAAGGTAATCCAAACTTCGTTTCTCGATTCTCAAAAGTTTTATTTTTTCATATAAATTACAAGTTTTTTGAGTATCTGCTAAACAAATTTGCTTCAGATTTTCAGGAAATGTTACACAGTCCCTTCTGCGTAACTTAACACAGACTTTTTCTAAAAATCTGTATGTTGTTGAATTTATAAGCAAAAAATGTCACAAAAAAAGTGGTGAATTTTCATCGTAATAGAAAAAATCCTCACAACTGAAATCAAATTTTTAAAAATACCTGCGTTAAATTGTAACCAATACTCCAATAAATAACCTGTAAGAATTTCAACTTCCTAGATCAAATACTTTCTGAGAATAAGTGTAATTTATAAGCGCTACTTTAACATTGGAAGGATAGGGCTTTCCAGGGCCCTTAGCTTAGTCGTGATTACTTGTATATAGGCTAGTAGATCCATAAGACATAAATTTCGAAGCTTTTGTAATGAAAACGATAAGGAAAGTGACAATCTAATGAAAAGAATGATAATTTGTTATATTTTTTATTAGAAACTTAATTAATGAAAAGTGTAGTGCAGTTAAGATTTGTTCATTGGAGATTGATTAACATTCGCATTACAGTGAAACACTAATAAAATTATAAAAGAGCTCGATTGTTAGTCCTATAGCAGACAATTTGTCTTTGAATTAATTAGTTGTAATTATTTTCGAATTCACTTAACAATCATTTATCCTTGCACTGGTGACGTCAGTCACTGCCCGCACAGAAGCAGCTTTTGTAGTTACGGGGTCGTAAAATTTATTTTCCTTAACTTTGAGACTTATAAATTAAGGATCACTTAATATGGTGATTAATATAATACTGAATAAATCACAAACTGCTGCAGGCAACACGGTATTAGTGATACTGTGCAGCCTCACGGTAACTCTTACCGTCACGAATTCAAATACCTGTACAAGATAATGTTGTGGTGGTGGTAGCCTTCCGTCCGAAGACTCGTTAGATGCTGCTCCTCATGCTAGTCTCTCTTATGCAAGCTTTTTCATATCCGAGTAACTGCTGCAGCCTTCGTCCATCTGGAGCTGCTTCACGTAATCATACCTTGGTCTCCCCCTACAATTTTTACACCCTCCCCCACAAACACCTAGAAACTTCCCTTCAATAGCAAACTGACAATTTTCGAATGCCTCACAACGCGGCCTATCAACGGATCCCTTCTATTAATCAAGTTTTTTAATACAATTCTTTTCTCCACAAATCGATTCAGTATCTCGTCATTAGCAACGCGAAATACCCATTTAATCTTTATCTGTAGCACTACATTTCAAAAACTTCTATTCCCTTCTTGTCTGAACTGGCTATCATCCAAGTTTCAATTCCGTACAAAGGTACCCTCCAAATAAATACCTTCAAAAATGTATTTCCAACAGTTAAATGTATATTCGATATTAACAGATTCATGTCTTCCATAACGCTTTCTTCGCTATAGCCAGTCTGCATTTCGTATCCTAATTCGGTGATTATCAGTTAATTTCCTGCCGAAATAGTAAAACTCACCTACTATTTTTCGTCTCGTATCCTAATCTGCTGCCTTTGGCATTATCTGATTTCATTCTACTACATACTGTTATTTTTGTTTTACTTCCGTTGATGCTAATCTTGTAACCTCTTCCCCAGAAACTATCTATTTCGTTCAACTTCTCTTAAGAGTCATTTGCTGATCCTGACAGAGTTACAATGTTATTGTAATCATCAAAGTTATTATTTCTTCTCCCTGAAGTTAAACTCCATCTCTAAATTTTTCTCTGGTTTCCTTTACTGTTTGCTTAATTTACAGATTGAATAACATTGAGGATAGTCTGCAACATTGTCTTACTCTCTTATCAATCGCTGTTTCCCTGTTTCTGTGCAAGCTGTATACAGACTTCCTGAGTGGTAGCTTCTACCAGTTTTTCCACTGGTCTGTAAATAATTTGTGTGAAGATTTTGTAAAGACTTATTAAACTAGTGTCTCGGTAATATTCATACCTGTAAGTAACTGATATAATGTCTCTAAAATGTTATTGTTAATGAGAAAATGTTTTAATGAATATTGATTATTACTTTTGGTTATTATTTAGCTTTTAAGGTTTGTCATAGTTGAAGTTCATTTATAGAAAATGTGGCTGGTGTATTTTCTTTGGGTTCAAGCCTACATACATAATGTGCCTTTGAGAGGTGGCATGAGCCCCCTCTCATATTTCTATCTTACGATTTTCCTCTCTAATTGCATGCAGTGAAAAGTCGCTATTCCTTCACACGCGGACTTCCCACGCAGCGTCTCTCGTCACCCGGGTGGTCCGGTGACAGGCGGGCTCCGCTGATCTGGAAAGGGTTAAGCCGACGGGTGTGAGGAAGTCGAGTGAATGCTTTGCAGACGCCGACATTGTCAAAAGACACGCCCGGAGAGGTCTGAAGTAGCGGCTGGGCTAGAGGTTCCGTTACTTCGCAGAATCTTAGCGAAAACACTTTCTGGCGGGCTACCAGCGAGGCGTGGGAATGACTTGTGTACCCAGGCAGTTGTGGCGGGAAAATTCCCGCGCTTTCTGCAAAATAGTAACTGTGATTGGCTTGCTCAGGGCATAGCTCCGTGACGTAGCAAAATCAGCGCAGAAATTGGCGCCAAGAATCTCCATTGGTGGAATGGTAGTGCTCCAGCAATGGAGTGGAATTTTTGCACCGGTTTTCGAGTTGCTGATTGGAACGTTTAACCACGGCCACTGTCGTGGGGGCGGGAATGTTGTGTGTTCGGCCTGTACGGATGCTCTAGGTAGTCGGCTCTCGCCTTTCAGTCGAGGACGTCGAAGCAACCAGCCATCGCCTCCGGTACGCCAGATCATGTTCTGGCAGTTAAGAAGACAGTTTGGTAATGTATGTGCGCAGCACCGGCAGATAGGGATTTTCCTAGGTGATAATCAGAGCTCAGCAGAGCGCGCCTGTTCGTCTTTTTCTAACTTTGTTCTGTCTTGAGTAGCAGCAATTAATGTTGGGTTAGCTGTGTGTCTCTCTTAAGATTTGAGTGGCAAGGAATTGGCTCCACATACCACTTCGTCATAAACCTCACAATCTAGTTTAGGGACAACTTCACCTTCACAGCGTTTGTTTGAGTATCCAATTTGAGCCAATTTGATGTATTATAAATGTTTCATGTGTTTTTGTTTATTATTTTGTGTTTAGTCTTAATAAATCATATTGTTATTTTGGACAGAACTTTCATTCTGTTAATCGGTAGAGCAACCCATCATTTCTCACTACGTTAATGAAACCTTCCTTTATTTAACTTATTTATCAAATTAAATTATTGCAGGTGCCAAACTCTTTTCTACTCCACTTGCAGGGTTGATTACAGTCAGTTGGCGTATATTTTTTTAATCCATATGCAACAGCAAAAGTCGGAGTTAGAATAGGGGGGGCTTAGAGCATCATTTACATATGTAGATTCTAGAAGAATTTAGTGTTAAATACACTGCTTGCCCCAGCACCTCGCACCTTTTATCAACTTTTCCACGTGTTTCTTTCATTTTCTTGTAATGAATTATTGCAATTAATGATACCATCTACCTTATTTAGCATAAAAGAATGATTTTAAAATCAGAGAATAACAAACACACATCTATGGCTAGTCCTAACCCCCTATGTACTACTACTACAGATATTGTAACACAAATCTCCATGTGAAATCTCTCAACAAAATTAAGTAGCAGACAATTCTCACTTAACTGCTCTCATAATATTTAACAGAGAAAATATTTGTTATACGTAGCTAGGACAACAACAAAAAAGAATGTTTGAAGTATACCTGTTTGAAAAAAGGATACTGTCTACACCAGGTCCGCTTAGTTATAACTATTTGTTGCGCCAATATGAGCACTGCTGCGAAGAAAAAGGTTTAAATTCAAATTTTCCCGGTTAATGGCAGCGATCTGATCGATCAGGCGCTGCTAGTTTGTTTCGTCGTCTGCCTGCTATGAACGCTAAAATAATGCAGATATTTGACACACGACACACAAAACTACAAAATAAAGGTATAAAATAACTAGTTTTAATCGATTCTCTACTTTAAAAGTTAGTTCATTACATATACGTTTACCGACCTAATATGGCTACGTAAGCTGTTATCACATTTACGAGAACAAGAGAACCAGAGAACAAGACGGACGACGAACAAGAGAAGAGGAGCGTATATTGTCTTTTATACACATACAGAAAAACCATAGACAGTAATTCTCGTTAATACAGTTACCATAATATGTCCATACGAGGCATATCGTCTGTGATTCAGTTTTACAAAATTAATTATTTTTGATAATAGGTTGGTCCATACGTCCACATGATGTGTTCTGCTAACTTCATACAGTCTCATATATATTTCGTGTAACTGCGTTCCATGAAAACTTATGAGGACCCCATATTGCTTTCCTTGGAACTGGAGTTATTACCTCATCCTAAAGTCTGAGGTTATTTTACCTGTCTCATATACCGTATTGACCCGCTCTCTTTATCCAGATTTCACCCTCAAAAAGTTGTGGTTCGACTTATGTTCACTACCTTGTCCCTTTACAAACGATTGCTGTACAAAACTGAAACTCATTTACAACACCACATCTAGCGTCTGTAGCCGAAACTGGCGACAAGCCATTTCATTACGCAACAATGCAAACTTTTACCAGTGAAATTGATATTAACATTGCATAGGTCTATTAGAATCGTTTCGTTAGCTTATAATTCACTTTCCGTTGGATATCGGTAAGAAAGCCTGATTTATGACGGTATGAATGACCATTTAGAGCGAAAACCATTATCAAGACAAGGAATTCGGCGTAGTTATGACGCAAGGTTCAAACTTACAGTTGTGCGTTATGTCAAAACCACAACCAACAGAGAGTCCGGAAGAAAATATGGATTTGACGAATCTAATGTGCGACGTTGGGTTGCTTCAGAAGAAAAATGGAAAAAGGCACTTTCAGCGAGAAAATTGTTCAGGGGACCGAAACGTGGTATCCAGAACTTGAAGCTAAGGTTCCTATCTACGTGTAGATAACAGGAAAGATGAGATGCCTATCTCACGAGAGGCCTTATAAGTCGCCAAAATCTTAAACGAGCCATACCGAGAATTTCGTGCAAGTACTGGTTGTTGTCGTCGGTTTATGAGGAGAAATGGCCTTGCTCTCTGACGAAGTACTACGCTAGCATAGAGAATGTCAGCAGATTTCGTGGAGGAGCTGGTCAACTTAAAGCGTTACGTCATTCACTTGCGAAAGTGTCACTCATAGCCTTTTCATAAGGTATGCAATGCTGATGATACACCAGTATTTTTTGACATGCCGCGCAATAGGACAGTAGGCATGAAGGGGGCAAAAAGTATCTCATTAAGAGCAACAAGGAATGATAAAAAAGAATAACCGTGATGTTAACTGTTACTGCCGATGGGGGAAAGATTCTCCCTTCTCTAATTCTGAAGGTAAAAACCACGTCCTAAGAAAACTTCCCTATGGGCTTAGTGATTTGCTGCCAAGACAACAGCTAGATGACAACGCTGCTTATGGTTGACTGGTTGTCTATTGTTTGGAATCGCAGACCTAGAGCACTACTTGGTAACAGACACATGTCAATTTTGGATGCTGTTAAGGGACAGCTAACTGCTGAAGTAAAAGATAAATTTGTTGCACAAAATACAGATCTTGTCGTAATACCTAGAGGAACGACTCCAAAACTACAGTTACTAGATGTGACCATAAACAATCTGCTCAAAGACAACCACCGAAAAAATGTAATCATATTGGCTTCTGGAAGAAGACTATGTTCTTATACCGTCTGTTAAGAATAAGAAGCCACTAGTCACCCTTTTGTGCCAGTGGATTCTTGTTTCATAGTTCTCAATATCATCAGAGTCCGTCATCAAGGGGTTCAAGGAATGCTGCATATCGAATGCGCTGGATGCTAGTGAAGATGACGTACTGAGGGAACAGAATGAAAAAAATTATAGGATTGAGAATGATGAAGTGAATACAGGTACTGATACTGATAAGAGTAAATAAGACAAAATATGTTGCAATATATAGTATCTAATATTAGAACAAATCTGTAGTGTACATACCTACGTCTTACATGTAAGTACAAATAATTTTTTGGTAATTTTTCTCCTCTCTTCTTTTCACCCAAAATATTTTTTTTATTTCTTCTTTGAAATTTATGGATGCGGTTTGCATGCGGCGGTGACTCATTTTCGGACCAATACCGTATCTTGCATGCCAGGTGGAATAATTTGCCAAGACTGGCTCTCCAAAGGGTCTCAATAATTCTGAGGGAAAGACATACTTCAGGGGCCCTGTTTCCAGTTAGATGTTTCAGTGTTCTCTCAAATTCTTTTACCAGAAACTTTTTTCCCCATCTCATCTTCACCTACCTCCTCTTCCCCTTCAATAATATTGTCTTCAAGTTAAATCCCCTTATAGATCCCATCTATATAGTACTACAGGATGTCATTTTATTTGTTTCAGCCTCTGCCGCCTTTATTATTTCATTTCTGAAAGCTATCCATTCGTCTTTTGCCGTATTTCCTTCCCCTGTTTCAATCGAACGTTGGTTATTAGTCCCTGTAAAACTCTCAACGATTTCTGGTTCTTTCATCTTATCCATGCCCCATATTCTTCGTTTGCTATCTTTTTGCAATATTTTTTTGCTCAATCAACTGCACCTGCATCCATACTCTGCAAGACTGTGTGAAATGCTTGGAACTCTGTGGCAAGAAGCAAGATCATTCAAAGCTGAATATTATACTCATTTCGCGGCAAGATTTAATAAAGTTTAATGCCAATATTGTCGAAACCTGCTAACATGGAGCTCTCCATTAAAAGCGAGAAAGTACGAAAAACGTACGCAAACAAAAATAACGTAGAATACGAGCAATAATATGGATATAAATCGGACAATTCGCACTCGGATTCGTAAGCAATAACAGATACACATAATTCCGCAGAGCACCATACAACTAAAGGAGTTTCTGTTTTATATGTAACAAAAACAAACTGGAATCGTTTACCCCACCCAATAGTACATATGCAAGAAGAACTCAATCAGAATGCAAGTAACATGTTTACAACGCAGTTCAAAGGGTGCAACACATACGAGAAGTCGTAACCAGAAGGACAATGTGACGAAACCAACTTCTGTCAACTATGAATGAAAAAAAAACGTGGAAGACTAAATATCAGCCAATAATTTATTCTAGAGAAGCTGCACGGTCATCAATGGTATCTGTTCTTTCGAGAACATTTACTATCTTCATATAAATAGTTAAAGGCTACCCAGCCATTGACCTTCGTCTGTGCGAATGCGCACAGGTTGCCCGAACTCTTACGGGAACCGTCATCTTAGTGTGCGCGAGTAATGAGTGGATGGGCAAATATCTATTAGGAACATTACGTATGTAGATCGTGGACAGTTCGGAATGTGGGTCTCACGGGAAGCGTGCAAGGAATACGTCCCTGCTGTCGCGCTATTCATCTATGTCCTCAGTGGCTTAGATTGATAGGGCGTCTGCCATGTAAGCAGAAGAACCCGGGTTAGAGTCCCGGTCGGGGCACACATTTTCAGCTGTCCCCATCGAGGTATTAACAACACCTGTCGGCAGCTGAGGGTTTCAATTAATTATCATTTAATAAGAAAGCGGGATGATGGACTGATAAACTTGCAGCACTCCATGTGGCGTGGCAACGAATCAAGGGCGTGTTACCAGAAGCCCCTATATGAGTTTCACGACCATACTGTAAATCCAGTACATTGCTGAGTCCTGTGGTCGTTAAGTCGACGCTTCCCCGTAATGTTCTTTCGCATCTACTCCAGAAGGTTGTCGCTGATGCGTTATGGCGTCCCACAGCGCTCTTCGTTATTGTCATTTACAGGGTGTTTCAAAAATGACCGGTATATTTGAAACGGCAATAAAAACTAAACGAGCAGCGATAGAAATACACCGTTTGTTGCAATATGCTTGGGACAACAGTACATTTTCAGGCGGACAAACTTTCGAAATTACAGTAGTTACAATTTTCAACAACAGATGGCGCTGCAAGTGATGTGAAAGATATAGAAGACAACGCAGTCTGTGGGTGCGCCATTCTGTACGTCGTCTTTCTGCTGTAAGCGTGTGCTGTTCACAACGTGCAAGTGTGCTGTAGACAACATGGTTTATTCCTTAGAACAGAGGATTTTTCTGGTGTTGGAATTCCACCGCCTAGAACACAGTGTTGTTGCAACAAGACGAAGTTTTCAACGGAGGTTTAATGTAACCAAAGGACCGAAAAGCGATACAATAAAGGATCTGTTTGAAAAATTTCAACGGACTGGGAACGTGACGAATGAACGTGCTGGAAAGGTAGGGCGACCACGTACGGCAACCACAGAGGGCAACGCGCAGCTAGTGCAGCAGGTGATCCAACAGCGGCCTCGGGTTTCCGTTCGCCGTGTTGCAGCTGCGGTCCAAATGACGCCAACGTCCACGTATCGTCTCATGCGCCAGAGTTTACACCTCTATCCATACAAAATTCAAACGCGGCAACCCCTCAGCGCCGCTACCATTGCTGCACGAGAGACATTCGCTAACGATATAGTGCACAGGATTGATGACAGCGATATGCATGTGGGCAGCATTTGGTTTACTGACGAAGCTTATTTTTACCTGGACGGCTTCGTCAATAAACAGAACTGGCGCATATGGGGAACCGAAAAGCCCCATGTTGCAGTCCCATCGTCCCTGCATCCTCAAAAAGTACTGGTCTGGGCCGCCATTTCTTCCAAAGGAATCATTGGCCCATTTTTCAGATCCGAAACGATTACTGCATCACGCTATCTGGACATTCTTCGTGAATTTGTGGCGGTACAAACTGCCTTAGACGACATTGCGAACACCTCGTGGTTTATGCAAGATGGTGCCCGGCCACATCGCACGGCCGACGTCTTTAATTTCCTGAATGAATATTTCGATGATCGTGTGATTGCTTTGGGCTATCCGAAACATACAGGAGGCGGCATGGATTGGCCTCCCTATTCGCCAGACAGGAACCCCTGTGACTTCTTTCTGTGGGGACACTTGAAAGACCAGGTGTACCGCCAGAATACAGAAACAATTGAACAATTGAAGCAGTACATCTCATCTGCATGTGAAGCCATTCCGCCAGACACGTTGTCAAAGGTTTCGGGTAATTTCATTCAGAGACTACGCCATATTATTGCTACGCATGGTGGATATGTGGAAAATATCGTACTATAGAGTTTCCCAGACCGCAGCGCCATCTGTTGTTGAAAATTGTAATTACTGTAATTTCGAAAGTTTGTCTGTCTGAAAATGTACTGTTGTCCCAAGCATATTGCAACAAACGGTGTATTTCTATCGCTGCTCGTTTAGTTTTTATTGCCGTTTCAAATATACCGGTCATTTTTGAAACACCCTGTACATATCACTATTAATTTTCTGCATACCTGTTAACGAGGCAACCTGAATGTCTAACCTGGTAGTTGGCGGGAAAAATAATTAGAGTCACAGTTTTAAAACTCTCTATAACGGCGGCGAGGCGAACGATCGGGGAAGTGCGAGTAGTTGCAAGCTAGAACTACTCTTACGAGGGGCGTTCAATAAGTAATACAGCACACGTTTTTTTCCTGAGAGGGCGGGCTGTTTTTATTCAGTATTCCAGTACACCATATTATTTCCCACTCTTTTGGCTAAAAATCCTAATTTTTAATCTCCGTTCAATGCGACGGCCTTACGCCTCCTTACTTATAGGGCATGTATGTCTGCATGGTAGTAGTCTACTGTTGGACGTCGGAGCCAACGTCCTGCTGCATCAGTAACCTCCCCATCATCCACGTATTATTCAGCGCGGAGTGCATCCTTCATTGAGCTAAACAAATAGATGTCGGGAGGTGCGAGATCCTGGCCATAGGGTGGATGAGGAGGAATAGACCAATGAAATTTTGTGATCTCCTCTCGACTCCGCACGTGGCCATGCGTTGTCATGGAGAACTTCGGTTGCATTTTTTTTTCCTTTGTTACGAACGCGCTGAAGTCGTCAGTTCAAGTTTCTGACGGGAAGCACAGCTGTGTGCGGTCGGCAGGCAATTGGGACAGATTTTCGTGACCATGTTGCGATGGTGAGAGACGCCTCGCCCATCTACTCACCGTGCTTTTGTTCACTGTCAGGCCTCCGTAGAAATATTGCAAGTGCCTATGAATAAATCAATGAGGATTTGCAGAAAATAAATGCGTGGTGTAATGACTGGCAGTTATCTCTCAATAAGTGTAACCTACTGCGTATAACAAGGCGAAAATCCCCATTAATGTACGAGTACAAAATAAATGCCCAGTCTTTGGAAGCGGTAACGTCCGTCAAGTATCTGCGTGTGACTATTCGAAATAATCTCAAATGGAATGATTACACAAGTAACGGGTAAGGCGAACTCTAGATTGCAGTTTATTGGTAGAATCCTGAAGCGATGCAGTCTTTCAACAAAGGAAATAGCTTACAATACGTTAGTTCGTCCAGTCATGGAGTATTGTTCGTCTGTTTGGGACCCTGACCAGTTGGGTCTGATTCAAGAGGTCGAGAAGGTCCAAAGAAGAGCGGTAAGATTCGTGACTGGTACATTTAGCCATCGCGAGAGCGTTACAAATCTCATATAAAGTTTGAAGTGGGACACACCTGCAGATAGACGGCGCACTAAACAGAAAGGGCTACTCACTAAATTCCGAAATCCGATCTTCACCGAGGATGTAGAGCATATATTATTACCATCAACTTTCAGATCGCGTAATGATCAGCATTCAAAGATAAGGGAAATAAGAGCTCGTACTGAGGCGTTCAGACAGTCGTTTTTCCCTCGCGCGATCCGCGAGTGGAACAGAGGGGGAGGGGGGGGGGGGAATATGATTTTGGCGCGAATTGTGCCCTCCGCCACACACCGCTTGGTGGTTAGCGGAGTATAGTTGTAGATGTAGAATACCTGCGATGCTCTGGTTTTCCGGCAAAACAAACCCAATGGCAGCTCTCCGCTTGGAACTCATCTTCGTTACAGATGACATTTTGAAGACTACGTATAGCTTTGCCACTTATTTGAATTACGTGAAACTATAGCGGCTGAAGCAGGAATACTTCACGATGTCCCACAACAAAGTCTGCATTTTTTAACCGAAACTGGCCGAGAGAAAAAATGTTTTGCATTACTGATTGAGCACCCCTCGTACGTCCCGCATCTCTTGAACATTCGCCTTCGCGTTCCGTATGTACGACTTGCAGTGCTTTTTCATTGTGGGATAATTTTCGGTTTAGCGCCACCTGGTTAATTTCCTGCGTTCGAGGATTATCAGTCAAGACAGATATTATAATCCCTATAATCCCTTTCTGCGGTCATTTGGACTCACAATCTCCAACTCCTGCGCTTGGATATCGGATTGTAGCGCTGCGAGGGCCGTGCTGCTTAATTAAGTAAAAATATACGGATCGTTGGTTTCCGTGCGCGCCGCTTCCGCGTTAGCCACGGCAGCTCGCGTGTTGCTGGCCGTGCATAAATCTCGCCTTTGTCGGCGTGCGGAGCGGGGGTGTAGACTTAAGGCAAGGACAGCCGCGGAGGTTTACTGCCGCGGCGCTGCCCATCTGGCACAGAGCGACGCGCCCTCTGCTCGTATTTCGCTTGTGCGTGAGCTCGAGGCGGCAAAACGCGCCTGCCTTGCGTGTTAACACGTTGCCAAGTAACGGTCAATTACTTCCAGCAGACTCTCTCACAGAGCTATTAAATTGGCGCCGCTGCTGCTGCCGCAGTAATCGTTAATTCTCCGTCTGTGTCGAGATAATGATTTCCGTTCGCAGGAGGTAAATTTGTTTAAGCCTCTGCCAAGAAAATATAAATTCTACTTTGTTGTGTGGTTGCTGCAACCCATAGGCCAGCCCGTAAGAAAGTGCGATATACTCACTGTCTGTGGAGAATCGTCGTCTGAAAATATATGCGCGTTACGCAGCTATCAGTTGATAGGTGGAACTGCTGCCAAAGTATTTTTCGTAGAACACGCTGTCAGCACTAGACTGTTTGTGTTAAAATTCTGTCCCACCGCCTACATCTAGGTTCTATACGATTTCAAGAAATTAAATTAGTTGAATATTGGGATGTTACTTTTAGAAACTTGGTTATCAAACCTCCCTATCATTTTACAGACTGAACTCAGCTATTTTTGCAGTCCAGTCGATGTCTGAAGTATACTTAGTGGCAACCAACAAACCTGTATAAATAAAGCGAACACAACAGCAGCTGACAGTCTCGTATTCTGCAGTCAATAGCGACATAGTTGCAGTACATACATCGACTAAGTTTCGTCATTACTGTGTATATACATAAAAAAAATACTGTTTCAAATACACTACGTTTTAAGATATAGTTCTGTAATCTATTGATCCAGAATTAAATTGAAAATACGTGGGTGAGCAAAACTTAAGGACGAAAGAAACTTTCGCATGATAGATCACTGTTCGATGGAACTTAGACCACATATAGAAAGAATTATTACAGTACAGTAAAGAAGATAACTGGAAGAAATACGCAATGAGACGAACAGACTTAACACTTTTATTCAAAGACAATAATGACACCGAAGCCCCTCCGATTTATGATGGTCCCTTAACATTACCAAACGGGAACATGGTTCTTAACAAGGTATGTGATTGTGAGGTAACGGGCGAGTCGTGGCGGCCTGAAAATATTCCAAGTTCAGAGTTGGCGGCCACCGCTCGGCAAGGCGCGGCTCGTTAGCAAGCTCGTGGTGCCTCACAACGGCCAGACCACGTGGTCCATCGGGCTCGTGGCTGGGAATTCCTTCGTGACGCTGCGCGCCGGGAGGGCCAAATATGGCGGACTTTGTGAAACCTTAATGGCAGACGTTTCACAGTTCGTATAGAAATTAACAGTAGCCAGATGAATCATGATGCCTCAGAAAGAAACATGTAGATTACTATTATTTGCACGACGATTCTGATGGTGTAATCAGATTTTCAATATCTTTATTAAAGTTTTGTATCTGATGGTAAATTATACAAGTAACACCCAGCAACGAATTTCAAAAATATAAACGCTTCATCCGATTTTGTCGATCGCCGCGTCTTTAGAAAGCTATTAGTATAAACCAAAATTGGTATGAATTACAGGCATGTAACTGGAATAGTACGTGAGTTATTGGAGGTCAAAGTGGCCGATTACTATCGATCGCGTCAGGCCATAAGTACTCCACAGTTACACGAAAAAACGGCAGCAGCATGTTTATAAATATATTTATTCATCCATGTCTTTGTTTATATCCGATATATACTATTCATGAAGAAATTGGTTAGATATTTTCTGTGTTTTAGAAAGCACAGAGACATTAGGCTACTGACCTACCTTTTGTTGCTATTCCTTTCATACATGTTTATTTAATTTGTTTAGGTGTTTAATAATGTGTGTTAGAGCGTGTTTATGGTCCAGCCGTAGGAATGTTTTCTTAATTTCAAGTATTTAAATGTAAATCCAGTATTTCGAATATGTTTCATTATCGGAATGAGATTTTCACCCTGCAGCGGAGTGTGCGCTGATATGAAACTTCCTGGCACATTAAAACTGTGTGCCGGACCGAGACTTGAGCTCGGGACCTTTGCCTTTCGCGGGCAAGTGCTCTATCATCTGAGCTACCCAAGCATGACTCACGCCCCGTCCTCACAGCTTTACTTCTGGCAGTACCTCGTCTCCTACCTTCCAAACTTGACAGAAGCTCTCCTGCGAACCTTGCAGAGCTGGCACTCTTGAAAGGAAGGATATAGCGGAGACATGGCTTAGCCACAGCCTTGGGGATGTTTCCAGAACGCGATTTTCACTCTACAGTGGACTGTGCGCTGATATGAAACTTCCTGGCAGATTAAAACTGTGTGCTGGACTGAGACTCGAACTCGTGTCCTTTGCGTTTCGCGGGCAGGTGCTCTACCGTCTGAGTTACCCAAAGAGAAGAGCTTCTGTAAAGTTTGGAAGGTAGGGGACGAGGTACTGGCAGAAGTAAAGCTGTGAGGACGGGGCGTGAGTATTGTTTGGGTTGCTCAGATGGTAGAGCACTTGCCCGCGAAAGGCAAAGATCCCGAGTTCGAGTCTCGGTCCGGCACACAGTTTTAATCTGCCAGCAAGTTTCAAGAACTGCATCGTTTCCGGAGAGGACACAAGGTAGTTTGGAACAGTGCGGCGCGAGGGAGAGTCGCACAGGACACGGGGGTACTGCACGAGAAACGGGAAGTGCTGGACGCGACCGCGCAAGGGACGCACGGTCGCGAGAGAGACTTATAGTGTGGAGCAGTTTGCGCGTGGTCGCTGCGGATAGAAATACTTCGGAGTGCCGACTTGTGCACTTGTGAGACTTCCGTGGCTTCTACAGTGAAGACGCAGTGTGCGTTTAGAAGTGAATGTCTGGCGAGCTGTGTTGTTGTGTAGGAATCTATTGTTTCCCTGTCATTCAACTTATATTTTATTTGATGATTGCTCCGAGCACTATGCGACTTAACTTCTGAGGTCATCAGTCGCCTAGAACTTAGAACTAATTAAACCTAACTAACCTATGGACATCACACACATCCATACCCGATGCAGGATTCGAACCTGCGGCCGTAGCGGTCGCCCGGCTCCAGACTGTAGCGCCTAGAACCGCACGGCCACACCGGCCGGCTATATTTTATTTAATTGCTGGACCATCGACACCAATAAGTGTTTTTCAGAAATATACCGCATTCTGAAAAGTACTTCTACTATCGTGCTCATCATTTACAGTCGTTAAAATAGTACCTGCAGAGTTTTTAGTTGCAATCTTTAATTTATAAATTTTTATGTTACTTTCATAATTCGAATTGCCGAGCGATAAAAACTTTCGGCCATTCGATTCATGAGTGTATTCTTATCGTATACTGTAGACTCAGCATTATTTGTCCTGTAATGCGGCAGCTACGTATCCCAGCCCCTAGACAACGAAACCAGCCAAAACATAGGTTTAGAAAGCACCGTTCCTGTGAAACACAACTAGCTCTTTATTCACATGAAGTGTTGAGTGCTGTTGACAAGGGATTTCAGATCGATTCCGTATTTCTGGATTTCCGGAAGGCTTTTGACACTGTACCACACAAGTGGCTCGTAGCGAAATTGCGTGCTGATGGAATATAGTCTCAGTTATGTGACTGGATTTCTGATTTCCTGTCAGAGAGGTCACATTTCGTAGTAATTGACGGAAAGTCATCGAGTAAAACAGAAGTGATTTCTGGCGTTCCTCAAGGTAGTGTTATAAGCCCTTTGCTGTTCTTTATCTATATAAACGATTTTGGAGACAATCTGAGCAGACGTCTTCGGTTGTTTGCAGATGACGCTGTCGTTTATGGACTAATAACGTCATCAGAATATCAAAACAAACTGCAAAACGATTTAGCAAAGATATCTGAATAGTGCGAAAAGGGCAATTGACCCCAAATAACGAAAAGTGTGAGGTCATCCACATGAGTGCTAAAAGGAATTCGTTAAACGTCGGTTACACGATAAATCAGTCTAATCTAAAAGCCTTAAATTGAACTAAATACCTAGATATTACAATTACGAACAACTTAAATAGGAAGGAACACACATAAAATGTTGTGGGGAAGGCTAACCAAAGACTGCGTTTTATTGGCAGGACACTTAGAAAATGTAACAGACCTACTAAGGAGACTTCCTACACTACGCTTGTCCGTCCTCTTTTAGAATACTGCTGTGCGGTGTGGGATCCTTACCAGGTAGGACTGACGGAGTACATCGAAAAAGTTCAAAGAAAGGCAGCACGTGATGTTTAAAGCTATCCCGGCGTACTGATTGTTCCATACAAACACGGGAGAACTGCCGCATATCAGTAACGTTCTGCCACGATATTTCGGCGCAGAGTCTTCTGGCCATCTTCAGGTGAATGCCACTGTAGTAATACTGGCGAGTACACGTTTTTTTTTTTTACTTTATTGTGATTTTAACACCTGAACAATCAGGTAGGCTGGCAGCGGCATATAGCGCCGCTCTTCAGCCAGAGGATACACAAAGAGAAGAAACACTGAAAAGACACATAAGTTACACAACGGTGGGCAATAAAACAGCAGACACATAAATACAAACACAAAGCCGTTCACACTCGACGATAATCCACACTGCAAACTGTTGATACGACGCACAAACACTGAAGAAGACGATGGCACTGGTGAACGATGGAGTGTGACGGTGAAACACTGAACACTAAACATGACGGCACACACGAAACACTGATGGCGGTGATCTCCAGCGCGCGAATGTCCACTGAGCGTGTGCGAGTCCGGGGACCTGCCAAGAGGGGAACAGGGGTGAAGTGGGGGAGAGGGGAGAAAAAGGATGCCAATGGCTGAGGAGACGGGGGCAGGAGGAGAGGGACAGGGGAGGGGAGGCCCAGGGGAGGAGGGGGGAGAAAGGAAGGAGGGAGGGAAAAGGGCGAGAAGGGAGGGAGGGTACCCAAAGGAGCAAGCACAGGAGGAGGGCGGGAGGATCACAGTTGGTAGGAGGGGTAGATGGAGAGGAGGAGGGCATTATCAGGGAGGGGGAGCTGGCGGAAGCCACCTTGGGAGAGGGTAAGGAGGGTGGAGAGATGGAGACCGGGTGGGACGAGTGAATACAGGCGTGGCAGCGGGCGGGGGTGGGAGAGGATCGGGGAGACGAGCGGGTGAGGAGGATCGATCTTGTGGGAGGTGTACAGGATCCATATCCTTTCAAGGAAAAGGTGGAGGTGGGGGAAGGGGATGAGATCGGTCTGGATCTGCGTGGGGGAGGGGAGACGGATGCGATAGGCGAGGCGGAGAGCATGACGTTCGAGGATTTGGAGGGATTTATAAAAGGTAGGGGGGGCGGAGATCCAAGCTGGATGGGCATAACAAAGGATAGGGCGGATGAGGGATTTATAGGTGTGGAGGATAGTGGAGGGGTCCAGACCCCACGTACGGCCGGAGAGGAGCTTGAGGAGACTGAGTCGGGAGCGTGCCTTGGCTTGGATTGTCCGGAGGTGGGGAGTCCAGGAGAGGCGGCGGTCGAGGGTGACGCCAAGGTACTTAAGGGTGGGAGTGAGGGCGATAGGACGGCCATAGATGGTGATATAGAAATCAAGGAGACGGAAGGAAGGGGTGGTTTTGCCTACAATGATCGCCTGGGTTTTGGAGGGATTGACCTTGAGCAACCACTGGTTGCACCAAGCGGTGAACCGATCAAGATGGGATTGGAGAAGGTGTTGGGAGCGCTGTAGGGTGGGGGCGAGGGCAAGGAAGGCGGTGTCATCGGCAAACTGGAGAAGGTGGACGGGTGGTGACGGCGGCGGCATGTCCGCCGTGTACAAAAGGTACAGAAGGGGGGAGAGGACTGAGCCTTGGGGCACACCGGCGGAGGGGAAAAAGGTGTAGGAATCGGAGTTATGGATAGTGACATAGTAAGGACGGCGGGAGAGAAAGGAGCCGATCAGACGGACGTAGTTAATAGGAAGGGCGAAGGTTTGGAGCTTGAAGAGGAGACCGGAATGCCATACGCGGTCATAAGCACGTTCGAGGTCCAGGGAGAGGAAGATTGCGGAGCGACGGGAATTAAGCTGTTCGGAAAGGAGATGAGTGAGGTGAAGGAGAAGGTCGTCGGAAGAGAAGGACGGTCGAAAGCCACACTGGGAAACGGGAAGGAGGCGGTGCTGGCGGAGATGCCGATGGATGCGTCGGGTGAGGATAGATTCCAGGACCTTGCTGAAGACCGAGGTAAAGCTGATGGGACGGTAGGAGGAGACAGCGGACGGCGGTTTGCCAGGTTTAAGGAACATGAGGATACGGGAGGTTTTCCACAGGTCGGGGTAGTAACCGGTGGACAGGACTACATTGTAGCGCCTGGCCAGGGTGGAGAGGAAAGAGACAGGAGCTTCACGAAGGTGACGGTAGGTGACACGATCGTGACCAGGAGCGGTGTTGCGTTTTGTGCGGAGTGTATCAATGAGATCCTGTGTAGTGATAGGGGCATTGAGTTCGAGTACACGCGGAGCTCCGCTATTTAAAGCCTTCTGAGGTGACATTGCGCATGCGCTGCTCAGCGTGCGCGTTCATAACGGCTCCGTGCGCTGCGCCTCGCGCCCTCCACTGTGAAAGCCTGGCATATCGGTATCAGGTCGATTTCCATCTATATGCAGATAACTACGTCGACTACGAAGTTTATCTATAACAGGGTTCCAAGCAGAGTTTAGCTGATAACCGCTATCTCGATTGATGAGAGTCTCGTTGTCAGACAATCTTATTTCCACAGATTCATTGATAATCGAGCTCCAAAAGTTTGATGTATGGGCCAAAATTTTTGTGTCGTCGTAATTCCACAGACCATTCCATGAATTACGACGACACAAAAATTTTGGCCCATACATCAAACTTTTGGAGCTCGATTATCAATGAATCTGTGGAAATAAGATTATCTGACAACGAGACTCATCAATCGAGATAGCGGTTATCAGCTAAACTCTGCTTGGAATCCTGTTATAGAGAAACTTCGTAGTCGACGTAGTTATCTGCATAAAGATGGAAATTGACCTGATACCGATACGCCAGGCTTTCACAGTGGAGGGCGCGAGGCGCAGCGCACGGAGCCGTTATGAACGCGCACGCTGAGCAGCGCACGCGCAATGTCACCTAAGAAGGCTTTAAATAGCGGAGCTCAGCGTGTACTCGCCAGTACTACTACACTGGCATTCACCTGAAGATGGCCAGAAGACTCTGCGCCGAAATATCGTGGCAGAACGTTACTGATATCCGGCAGTTCTCCCGTGTTTTTATGGAACAAAGGCAGTACGTTTTGTATTATCGCAAAATATGGGAGAGAGTGTCACAGAAATGATATAGGATTTGGGCTGGATATCATTAAAAGAAAGGCGTTTTTCGTTGCGACGGAATCTTCTCACGAAATTCCAATCACCAACCTTCTCCCCCGAATGCGAAAATATTTTGTTGACACCGACTTACATAGGGAGAAACGATCACCACGATAAAATAAGGGAAAACAGAGCTCGTACAGAAAGATATAGGTGTTCATTCTTTTCACGCGCTATACGAGATTGGAATAATAGAGAATTGTGAAGGTGGTTCGTTGAACCTTGTGCCAGGCACTTGAATGTGGTTTGCAGAGTATCAATGTAGATGTAGATTTAGAATATTGTACTTGTGAGTCGGAGGGTACGTACTTGAGGGCCACATCATTTCATTTCCATTTATTATTTTGAAAACCTGGATGATCACCTTGGACAACAGTGCATGCTCTGCAACGTGCTCTCTCGCTGGTCACATGGTTGGTAGGGAGTTTTGGGGTAGGGCGTTCCATTCCTCCTCCGGCGCTGTTGACAGCTGCTGGATGACGTCACAACAAGTGGACATGCTGCAATACGTCTTCCCAATGCATTCCACACGTACTCGATAGGTTTTAAGTCGGAGAAACGGACAGGCCATGCCTTTCGCCGAATATCCTCTCGTGGCAAGAGCACCTCCGCCTGCGGGCTCACGGCTCATCGATACCTCCTTAAAAATGTATCCCTGAAAAGACCCACATGCAGGAGGAGTTCAACGCCACAATAACGTTGGCCAGTGAGTGTGCCCTTTCAAAGATTGGAGGTCAGCACGCCCATGCGACGTTATACCTCCTAGCTCTATAACACCTCGACCACATGAACGACAATATTCCTTAGCGCGTTAAGTTTTCTCGCCTCTCGTCATATGAGGGTACAACCAGAATCACAATGCAGACAGAATCTTCTCTCATCCGAGAAGAGACCGTGAACCCACTCCTCTTTGGCCAAGTACCTACGCTCCTGGCATCGTCACAAACGGTCTCGCCGATGTACACGTATCAACAGAACACACAGTAATGGTCGTCAGGCAAGGGACCACCCGCTTGCAGTCACCGTGCCACTGTGAAGCGTGAGATTGTGACTTGTAGTCACGTTAAATGTGGTTGAAATTGATCGCATAATGGATGCTCTACCCCAGGTGGTAACTCTAATGAGGAATCCACCATTACATCATGTAATGCAATTGGACCTAGAATTCTGGGGAGTCCCAACATTTGCGATGAAGAAGAGATGGAATATATTGAAAAGCCTTCCAAGTTTCAGTTCAAGAAGAAGTACTGCTTTGGAATATTAAATGTAAATTCTCTTCTGAGCCGACCGAAGTGGCCGAGCGATTCAAGGCACTACAGTCTGGAACCGCGGGACCACTGCGGTCGCAGGTTCGAATCCTGCCTCGGGCATGGACGTGGGTGATGTCCTTAGGTTGGTTAGGTTTAAGTAGTGCTAAGTTCTAGGGGACTGACGACCTCAGAAGTTAAGTCCCATAGTGCTCAGAGCCATTTGAACCATTTTTCTCTTCTGAAAATTGGGAAACAAAAGGAATTAGAATTATTTCTGCAGAAGAACGATATAGAAATTACAGCATTACAGGAAACATGATTGCTAGATGAGAATGTAGTTGATACACAGCATTATAACATTTATAAAGGGAAACCAGCCGTGAGAATAATGGAAAACATGCTGATGTTTGGAACAGTATTTTATGTAAACAAGCGAATCGTAGACAGTGTAACAGAATTTAGATCGAATTCAGAAAGAATATCGAAGTTTAGCAATAAAGTGCAATAATAAAAGCTACATCCTCATAAACTGACATGCACCGATAAACGCAGACAACAAAAGAAATCTGGAGAAAGTCAATCAATTCTGGGATCTTTTAGAATCTGAAATTTCTATCATACCTAAAAAGAACGTTAAAATACTTCTCCTGCTGCAGTAGCTAACCATGATGGAGCACCTCCTATCCTTCGCACAGCAGTGCCAGTGGTTCGGATCGTAGTCCAAGAACGTGAAACAGTTGTGTGAGCAACACCAAAATCCTGGCCTACATTCGTCACACTTCGTCCTTCAATTTTTCCGTTGATCCTTTCCTGTGTGAAGCAATGCAGGTATTGTCTTAGCGCCATGTTGAAATTAAGAACAGCACCACGTACACCGTAACTGATCGTCGATTGACGCAGACGTCCTTTCCCGTTTCTTCAATTACCACGGGTCGCAGGTTTTGTTTTGGTTTTGTTTTGCTTTAGGGCGCAAAATACAACTGGGATCATACGCGCTCAAGTCAGAACTATAGAACAGGAAGACAGAGAGGAGTTAAAAAACGACTATACGTCAGACGAATGGAAAAACTGATAGAAACCGACCTCGGGGAAGATCAGTTTGGATTCCGTAGAAATGTTGGAACACTTAGGCAATACTGACCCTACGACTTATCATAGAAGAAAGATTAAGGAAAGGCAAACCCACATTTCTAGCATTTGTAGACTTAGAGAAAGCTTTTGACAATGTTGATTGGAATACTCTCTTTCAAATTCTGAAGGTGGCAGGGGTAAAATACAGGGAGCGGCAGGCTATTTACAATTTGTACAGAAACCAGATGGCAGTTATAAGAGTCGAGGGGTGTGAAAGGGAAGCAGTGGTTGGGAAGGGAATGAGACAGGGTTGTAGCCTCTCCCCAATGCTATTCAGTCTGTATATTGAGCAAGCAGTAAAGGAAACAAAAGAAAAGTTCGGAGTAGGTATTAAAATCCATGGAGAAGAAATAAAAACTTTGAGGTTCGCCAATGACATTGTAATTCTGTCAGAGACAGCAAAGGACTTGGAAGTGCAGCTGAACGGAATGGACAGTGTCTTGAAAGGAGGGTACAAGATGAACATTAACAAAAGCAAAACGAGGATAATGGAATGTAGTCGAATTAAGTCGGGTGATGCTGAGGGAATTAGATTAGGAAATGAGACACTTAAAGTAGTAAAGGAGTTTTGCTATTTGGGAAGCAAAATAACTGACGATGGTCGAAGTAGAAGGATATAAAATGTAGACTGGCAATGGCAAGCAAAGCGTTTCTGAAGAAGAAAAATTTGTTAACATCGAGTATAGATTTAAGTGTCAGGAAGTCGTTTCTGAAAGTATTTGTATGGAGTGTAGCCATGTATGGAAGTGAAACATGGACGATAAGTAGTTTAGACAAGAAGAGAATAGAAGCTTTCGAAATGTGGTGCTACAGAAGAATGCTGAAGATTAGATGGGTAGATCATATAACTAATGAGGAGGTGTTGAATAGGACTGGGGAGAAGAGAAGTTTGTGGCACAACTTGACTAGAAGAAGGGATCGGTTGGTAGGACATGTTCTGAGACATCGAGGAATCACCAATTTAGTATTGGAGGGCAGCGTGGAGGGTAAAAATCGTAGAGGGAGACCAAGAGATTAATACACTAAGCAGATTCAGAAGGATGTAGGCTGCAGTAGGCACTGGGAGATGAAGAAGCTTGCACAGGATAGAGTAGCATGGAGAGCTGCATCAAACCAGTCTCAGGACTGAAGACCACAACAACAACAACATACGTCAGACCCATTTGACATGACAGATGACAGCTAAAAACAGGCAAGTGGAAAAAGGGATAAAAAAGACACCAGACAGAAACGGAGGACCAAAACTAAAAATTAAATGACATTCGCCATTTTGGTCTAGCGAATAAAAAGTAAAACGATGTTGGCAGCCCGCAGGTCATTTGCGAAAACGGCCGATAAATCAGACGGCAAACCCAAGCGGACACGTAAACGGTTATAAAATGGGCACTCCATCAGAAACTGGCGATCAGTTAAAACTGGGACGCAATGTGTACAAAGTGGTGGGGTAGCGCCACTTGGCAAACCGGGAGACCTTTGGCAACGTGCCCGGCACTTTCATTCATTTCCACCTAATAATTAATGTGTTATATTACTTTACCCATATTGTCCTACATATTGCAGAGTATTCTAGCTCCCACCCCATGTTCTGACCAAAGTTTCATGGAGGTATGTATTTCTTGCAAGGCAAACGCTGGAACTTTAAGTCCTCTTTTCCAATTGAGACTCTTCCCCATCCCCCAACATACCCAACAACCAGGCTATATGATACTTGGCTGAAACAACTTGACTCCAAAATGGATTAGAACGCTTACAGCCTGAAAAACCACTTTGTACTGAATTTCTGCCCTACGAATCTTTCCGACAGATTAAAGCTGCTTTCGTACGAGGCTCAAGCAAGAGCCTTTAACTATACTGAGTTTCCAGCTGTTCATTTTTCCACCGGGTTGTAGTACTAACTTGATTTGATGCAATTGTTGGTACAGTAAAGCTTCTCCACAAGTAACCATTTCTCTAAGAAAACTTTCAGAGTGGAACAACCATTATGTGATAAGTCATTAACGTAACGTATATAAACATCGTAATTCGTAAACATGATTTCTGGAAGGTGATAATGCGCAAGTGGATGAATACTTGCTGAAAAATCAACACTTGTATTACCGGTATCTGCGAAGAAGCTGGACCAAGAATGTTTCATTTAATACTGAACAAATATTTTTATTCTCATTTTATGCCTATAGGAACATAAAAATTCCGAATCTTTGCTGTGAAAGGTTCCTTCATTTGCCATTTGCCATTATATCGTATCAGTAAGTCCAAAACATTATGAACACATGCTTAATAGCAGGATGGTACGCCTTTGTAACACAATACAGCAGCGATTTTGCGTAGCATGGATTCGACGAGTCCTTAACGCATTTCCATAGGTCTGTGGCATCAGATTTCTGCACACTGGATGCACAGTTCCGTGGTATGTGCGGGCGGAGCTGCTGACGGATAGCGTCGAAAATATGTCTCAACGGGGTCATTTCAGGCGTCTTCGGTGACCAAGATATCAACGTGAGTTCACTTTCATGCTCCTCAAACCATTACAGACCTGTGACAAAGTTATGCGGTTGCAAACGACACCATCACTGTCTGGAAAGACATCAAACGAGAATGGATCTGGCTGGTTGGTAATGACGTTAAACGCAGCTATCATGGTGCCTTGTATTACTGTCACAGGCTCCATGGAAGCCCAAATTAATGTCCCTCATTACATAATACTGGCCCCATCGACCTGCGCATTGCGATGCATAATTTGCGCAGCTGTTTGTCTTGATGACGGCATACACGGATACGACCGGTGACCTGATGTAACAAGAAACGTAATTCATCCGATCAAGCGACAAATTTTCATTGATCCACGGCCCAGCCTCTATGATACCGTGCCAACTGCAATCGTAACTGACCGTGAAGTTGGATCAACGTGGGAACGCGTAGGAGTCATTCTCTGTGGCCCCCCGTAACCCCGTGTTCAACAATGTGCACTGAATCGTGTGTTCCAAAACACCCGTCCTGCTCCAGCATTGTCAGATCTCCCATAAACAGCCGCCTGTCGTCCTTTACAGTGCGAGCACCCTTTTAGCCACGTTTTGTGAGGATGTGTTCATGTCTAACACCTTGTCGCTTACTCGTGATTTCATCAGTGTTCAACCATTTCCCATAGGTCCTCGTGACACTAACACACGAACAACTGAGCAGCTTCGCAGATACCGAGATGATCGTTGCCAGGCGCCGGACCCTAACAATCTGCCCACTGTCTAAGACGGTTATGTCAAATGGATTTCCGCATTTGCGGCCTGTGTCGTCGATAGAGTTATTCCGATTCGCATAGGCTTTGATTACATCCATTCACATAAATCTGAGCGCCAAGTATGTTCGACGTGAACGCCCAATAACTAATCACAGACGGCAGCTGGCAGCACTAGTAGTAAAAGGTATATAAATCATGTCCTTGTGATACGGGAAAACAATGCAGTTCTTGAAACTTGCTGGCAGATTAAAACTGTGTGCCGGACCGAAACTCGAACTCGGGACCTTTGCCTTTCGCGGGCGAGTGCTCTACTATCTGAGCTACCCGAACACGACTCACGCCCCGTCCTCACAGCTTTACTTCTGCCAGTACCTCGTCTCCTACCTTCCGAACTTCACAGAAGCTCTCCTGCGAACCTTCAGAAGTATCACTCCTGGAAGAAAGGATATTGCGGAGACATGGCTTAGCCACAGCCTGGGGTATGTTTCCAGAATGAGATTTTCGCTTGATATGAAACTTCCTGGCAGATTAAAACTGTGTGCCGGACCAAGACTCGAACTCTCGGGAGAGCTTCTGTGAATTTCGGAAGGTAGGAGGCGAGATACTAGCAAAGTAAAACTGTGAGGACGGGGCGTGAGTCGTGTTTGGGTAGTTCAGATGGTAGAGCACTTGCCCGCGAAAGGCAAAGGTCCCGAGACCGAGTCTCTGTCCGGCACACAGTTTTAATCTGCCAGGAACTTTCCTATTGGCGCACATTCCGCTGCAGAGTGAAAATCTCATTCTGAATGCAGTTCTTGTCGTAATGCGGAAACGGAGCTGTTTACCTGACGTCCAAAAGGGCATGATCATTGGCTTTCGGGCAAGGGTTGAAACCATTTTCGAAACGGCTAAGTTTGTAAACTATTGGCGTTCCGTTGTGAATGGGAAAATGACGCCTTCCAAAACTGGCGCCGAGCCAACTGTGGTGCACCACGACCCAGAGATGATAGGGCTCAACGATAGCTGCGGAGATGTGAAAGAGCGTAAAATACAATACTTTATTGAGTACGTCACAAAAGATACAGGATAAACTCAAACAACCACCCACAGACACATCGATTACAAAGATCATACACACAGCCCAAAATGATCACATCAACACAACATAGCAACTGGAACCATATAGCATCTTTCTCCAACTGTCACAACTGTCAATCTGCCAAACCTGACAATAAAACGTACAAATTATAAAAAATACGCGAAACGATGATTAACAACAGCAGCAAACCACAAAATAGGTTTTAGCATCACCACCACCACCACCACCACAATCATCATCATTTAAGACTGATTATGCTTTTCAGGGTTCAGTCTAGAGCATCGTCCCTCTTCTAAAATTCCTCCATGATCCCCTATTCAGTGCTAACATTGGTGCCTCTTTTGATGCTAAGCCTATTACTTCAAAATTATTCTTAACCGAATCCAGGTACCTTCTCCTTGGTCTACCCCGACTCCCCCTACCCTCTACTGCTGAACCCATGAGTCTCTTGGGTAACCTTGCTTCTCCCGTGCCTGTAACATGACCTCACCATCTAAGCCTGTTCGCCCTGACTGCTACATCTATAAAGTTCATTCCCAGTTTTTCTTTGATTTCCTCATTGTGGACACCCTCCTGCCATTGTTCCCATCTACTAGTACCTGCAATCATCCTAGCTACTTTCATATCCGTAACCCCAACCTTATTGATAAGGTAACCTCAATCCACCCAGCTTTCGCTCCTATACAACAAAGTTGGTCGAAAGATTGAACGGTGCACAGATAACTTAGTCTTGGTACTGACTTCCTTCTTGCAGAAGAGAGTAGATCGTAGCTGAGCGCTCACTGCATTAGCTTTGCCACACCTCGCTTCCAGTTCTTTCACTATGTTGCCATCCTGTGAGAATATGCATCCTAAGTACTTGAAACCGTCCACCTGTTCTAGCTTTGTTCCTTTTATTTTGCACTCAATCCGTTTATATCTCTCTCCTACTGACATTACTTTCGTTTTGTAGATGCTAATCTTCATACCATAGTCCTTACATTTCTGATCTAGCTCTGAAATATTACTTTGCAAACTTTCAATCGAATCTGCCATCACAACTAAGTCATCCGCATTTGCGAGACTGCTTATTTTGTGTTCACATATCTTAATCTCACCCAACCAGTCTATTGTTTTCAACATATGATCCATAAATAATATGAAAAACAGTGGAGACAGGTTGCAGCCTTGTCTTACCCCTGAAACTACTCTGAACCATGAACTCAATTTACCATCAACTCTAACTGCTGCCTGACTATCTATGAAAAGACCTTTAATTGCTTGCAAAAGTTTGCCTCCTATTCTATAATCTCGTAGAACAGACAATAACTTCCTCCTAGGAACCTGGTCATATGCCTTTTCTAGATCTATAAAGCATAGATACAATTCCCTGTTCCTCTCGTAACACGTCTCCATTATTTGCCGTACACTAAAGATTTGGTCCTGACAACCTCTAAAAGGCCTAAACCCACACTGATTTTCATCCAGTTTTTCCTCAACTAATACTCGCACTTTCCTTTCAACAATACCTCAGAATATTTTACCCACAACGCTGATTAAAGAGATACCTCTGTAGTTGTTACAATCTTTTCTGTTTCCATGTTTAAAGACTGGTGTGATTACTGCTTTAGTCCAGTCTGATGGAACCTGTCCCGACTCTCACGCCTTTTCAATTATCCTGTGTAGCCATTCCACTGTATTTGATGAGTTCCGACTTAATTTCATCCACCCCAGCCGCTTTATTGCAGTGCAACCTATTGACCATTACTGATCGTATTTTCACCTACATTGAGCAACTCTTCAAAATATTCCCTCCATCTGCCCAAGGCATCAAGAGGATTCACCAGCAGTTTTCCTGACCTGTCCAAAATACTTGTCATTTCCTTCTTACCTCCCATTCAAAGACTGCTAATCACACTCCAGAATGGTTTTCCAGCAGCTTGACCCAAAGTCTCCAACCTGTTTCCAAAGTCTTCCCAAGATTTCTTCTTGGATGCTGGAATTATCTGTTTGGCTTTGTATCTTTCTTCAACATAACTTACTCTGTCTACCTGAGTTCTAGTATGTAGCGATTTTTGATACGTCTTCTTTTTCCTTTTACAGGCTGCCTTGACAGTGTCATTCCACCAAGCTCTTTGCTTCATCCTACCTTTACACACTACTGTTCCAAGACATTCTTTAGCCACTTCTAGTACTGTGTCCCTGTACCTTGTCCATTCCTTTTCCAATGACTGTAATTGACTACATTCAACTAACTGGTACCTTTCTGAGATCACTGTTATGCACTTGTGCCTGATTTCCTTATCCTGAAGTTTCTCCAATCTTATCCTCCTACATATGGACCTGACCTCCTGCACTTTCGGCCTCACAATACCAATTTCACTGCAGATTAAATAGTGATCAGTGTCATCAAAGAATCCCCTGAATACACGTGTGTCCCTCACAGCCTTCCTGAATTCCTGATCTGTTATTATATAGTCAATGACAGGTCTGGTTCCCCTGCCTTCCCAAATATACCGGTGAATGTTCTTATGTTTAAAAAAAGAGTTTGTGATTACTAAGCCCATACTGGCACAGAAATCCAAGGGTTGTTTCACGTTACTGTTGGCCTCCATATGCTCTCCAAATGTACCCATAACATTTTCATACCCTTCTGTTCGGTTTCCAATTCTGGCATTAAAATCACCCATGAGCAGAACACTGTCCTTGTCCCTTACTCTAACAACTACATCACTGAGTGCATCATAAAAACTATCCATCTTATCTTGATCTGTCGCTTCACAATGCAAATATACTGACACAACCCTAATTTTCTTGCTAGCCACTGTCAAATCTATCCACATCAGTCGTTCGTTTACATACCTTATTGCAACTACGCTGGGTTCCATTTCTTTCATGATGTGCTATTCCTGCTTTGACTCCTGACAGGTAGAGCTTGTATTCTCCCACTTCCTCTTCTTTCTCACTCCTTATCCGAATGTCACTAACAGCTAAAACGTCCAACCCCATCTTACTTGCAGCCCCTGCCACCTCTACCTTCTTCCCAGAGTAGTCCCCATTGATATTAATAGCTCTCCATCTCGTTACCATTCGTTTGCCGAGTCGTATCTTAGGAGTCTCTGGTCTGTCAATTAGAGGTGGGACTGGCCGGCCGCGGTGGTCTCGCGGTTCTAGGCGCTCAGTCGGGAGCCGCGCGACTGCTACGGTCGCAGGTTCGAATCCTGCCTCGGGCATGGATGTGTGTGATGTCCTTAGGTTAGTTAGGTTTAAGTAGTTCTAAGTTCTAGGGGACTGATGACCTAAGATGTTGAGTCCCGTAGTGCTCAGAGCCATTTGAACCATTTAGAGGTGGGACTCCGTCACCTCCAAAGGTCCGAGGCATTTTGCTCTGATTGTTGCCAGCGTCATATTTAAAGTACCAGGGAAGCAGGTTGCTAGCCTTACTTGCCCCGGATCCCATTGAGTTTTATCCCTAACGGTTGAGGGACTAACCGGTGGATCTGGTAGTCTTTGCCGTCTGAGCACAAAGGTGACCACGACTCAGAATATGTGGGAGATGCCCAGCCTTATTCCAAAGTAACTGGTATCCCGACTGTCAGGACCACTTACTTGGCCACTCATAAGTTGTCCGTGGATCATGAACTAGGACATGACAACAGGAACCCACACCATGAACCACAGGTTATAGCATAAGAGTCCCAAATCTACACCACGTTGTAATACAATACAGAATGACAGCGACCACTGATGATATGGACGTAAGTACCAAATCTGTACATCTGAAAATACAATTAACCAACATTATGATATAATAA
Source organism: Schistocerca serialis cubense (assembly GCF_023864345.2). NCBI lineage: Eukaryota > Metazoa > Arthropoda > Insecta > Orthoptera > Acrididae > Schistocerca > Schistocerca serialis. Next base: position 711,670,344 of record NC_064638.1, read on the forward strand.
AAAATACTATGTAACTTTCGCTGATGGTCTGAACCAGGCAATTTAGCCGATATGAATCCATCACAATAAAACATTAAATTACTAAAGCAGCAATCTGGATTTTTTTTTTTTTTTACTTAATGGCTCTAAGAGACGTATCCAACTCCGTGGGCCCATTCGATAGTAAGTAAGACAATTGTGTTAAAACACTCACACTCCTCTTCTCTCTCCACCACCCTATCTGCAGTCAGTAATAGCGCAGTATTAAAATGAAACAACCAATGAAAATGTCCGACATAATAGAAGCACACTATTTGTGGTGTTTTATACGCCATGCCCCACCTCTTTCCAGTCAATAAGAGTGTAGTATTGAAATAGTATAAAATAGTACAAAACGTATAAAGATTGAAATTAATTATTTTACTTCATCTATGACTTATCTAACTCCATAATATTCTAAAATGCATTAGCAATGCAGTAAAATGTAGTGTTTACTTTCTAAGACAAACTAAATAAATGAAGTGTATTTAATCTGATGATGTATACTGCATCACCTAACGCTTTTTTCATCATCAGTTTAGGAGAGGACTGAATGGATCACCAGACAAAAAAAAAAAAAAAAAAAAAAAAATTACAAATGCACAACACCATTTCTATGTGAGGAAGGAAGAAAAAAGGTGTTCGATCTTAGGGAGGAAAAAGGTGTTGTATTACGATTTATCACAAACTGCAGAAAGACTTACATGAGATGACGAAAGACGGTAAAGAGATTGAGCACCTATAAAGACAATGGCGGAGCCAATATCTCGAAAAAAAAAGAAAAAAAACACTTATCACTTATTGTATTACATACATTGTTTCACACAATTTGCAAGTAAGTTAAATCTTTTCGCATCTATACTGATGTGCGGATTAGCCGTGACAGCAGCTAAAATACCTACTTGGTCATCATCATTTGTTGCAGGTCGTGGTTGACGTTTCACATGTGGCTGCACACTTCCTATTTCTGTAAATAACGTAACTATCCGGCGAACGGTCCGGACACTTGGATGATGTCGTCCAGGATACCGAGCAGCATACATAGCACACGCCCGTTGGGCATTTTGATCACAATAGCCATACATCAACAATATATCGACCCTTTCCGCAGTTGGTAAACGGTCCACGTTAACACAGGTAATGTATCACGAAACAAATACCGTAATAATGTTACGTGACACCACGTACTTATACGTTTGTGACTATTACAGCGCCATCTATCACAAAGCGAAAAAAGTGTTCCAACTAAAACATTCATGTTTCTTTACGTACTACACGAATATGTAATAAAAAAGGGGGTTCCTATTTAAAAAAACGCAGTTGATATCCGTTTGACCTATGGCAGCGCCATCTAGCGCCATCAAGCTGCGCAAGTTCCTTTCTTTGTAGTTTTTTCCTTTGACGCTTATTTCGTGAGATATTTGGCCCGGCCACGATCAATGGACCCCCCTGTGGTGCTAAAACACATCGCGCTAAGTAAATTTTAGTAAAAAGAAATTGAAGTATAGAATTGATTTTATAATTGTGCAATACAGTCGCAGTCCTCAAAACATTCCACACAACATGGGCAAATTTAAGATTTTTTGGGGCAAGCAGCAGTCATTTTCGTCAAAAGTTCGGTATGTGTTCTACAAATGGAAGCCCTATAGACTTTTGAACTAAATATTTCTCTTCTAAAGCGTCTGTATAGGTTATTAAAATACAAAGAGCTTGCATGATTATCATAATGTGCGACACTTATACGACATCTGCACAAAAATAAAACTATTGTATGTTATATTTTGAACACTTAACAAGAACAATGAGGCTTCAAATTAAACATTTCTGCACCTAAATTGCCTGTTTCCATATTAAAATGCACAGAGCTCACTTATGGGCAATACTAAATAAACTATAGATTAGCAGGTGAGAGTAGCCTGATCGCATTAAATCCATCTAAGTACTAAAGAATCGGTTGCATATGAGGAGTACTGCTGTTGTAGGTTACAGCTGAAATGCACAACACCTAAAAATCAAGAAAAGTTTTCAACTCTTTGCAAAAAAAAAAAAATAAATAAATAAATAAATAGAATGAGATTTTCACTCTGCAGCGGAGTGTGCGCTGATATGAAACTTCCTGGCAGATTAAAACTGTGTGCCCGACCGAGACTCGAACTCGGGACCTTTGCCTTTCGCGGGCAAGTGCTCTACCAACTGAGCCACCGAAGCACGACTCACGCCCGGTACTCACAGCTTTATTTCTGCCAGTATCTCGTCTCCTACCTTCCAAACTTTACAGAAGCTCTCCTGCGAACCTTGCAGAACTAGCACTCCTGAAAGAAAGGATATAGCGGAGACATGGCTTAGCCACAGCCTGGGGGATGTTTCCAGAATGAGATTTTCACTCTGCAGCGGAGTGTGCGCTGATATGAAACTTCCTGGCAGATTAAAACTGTGTGCCCGACCGAGACTCGAACTCGGGACCCTTGCCTTTCGCGGGCAAGTGCTCTACCAACTGAGCCACCGAAGCACGACTCACGCCCGCTACTCACAGCTTTATTTCTGCCAGTATCTCGTCTCCTACCTTCCAAACTTTACAGAAGCTCTCCTGCGAACCTTGCAGAACTAGCACTCCTGAAAGAAAGGATATAGCGGAGACATGGCTTAGCCACAGCCTGGGGGATGTTTCCAGAATGAGATTTTCACTCTGCAGCGGAGTGTGCGCTGATATGAAACTTCCTGGCAGATTAAAACCGTGTGCCCGACCGAGACTCGAACTCAGGACCTTTGCCTTTCGCGGGCAAGTGCTCTACCAACTGAGCCACCGAAGCACGACTCACGCCCGGTACTCACAGCTTTATTTCTGCCAGTATCTCGTCTCCTACCTTCCAAACTTTACAGAAGCTCTCCTGCGAACCTTGCAGAACTTGCACTCCTGAAAGAAAGGATATAGCGGAGACATGGCTTAGCCACAGCCTGGGGGATGTTTCCAGAATGAGATTTTCACTCTGCAGCGGAGTGTGCGCTGATATGAAACTTCCTGGCAGATTAAAACTGTGTGCCCGACCGAGACTCGAACTCGGGACCTTTGCCTTTCGCGGGCAAGTGCTCTACCTACTGAGCCACCGAAGCACGACTCACGCCCGGTACTCACAGCTTTATTTCTGCCAGTATCTCGTCTCCTACCTTCCAAACTTTACAGAAGCTCTCCTGCGAACCTTGCAGAACTAGCACTCCTGAAAGAAAGGATATAGCGGAGACATGGCTTAGCCACAGCCTGGGGGATGTTTCCAGAATGAGATTTTCACTCTGCAGCGGAGTGTGCGCTGATATGAAACTTCCTGGCAGATTAAAACTGTGTGCCCGACCGAGACTCGAACTCGGGACCTTTGCCTCTCGCGGGCAAGTGCTCTACTAACTGAGCCACCGAAGCACGACTCACGTCCGGTACTCACAGCTTTATTTCTGCCAGTATCTCGTCTCCTACCTTCCAAACTTTACAGAAGCTCTCCTGCGAACCTTGCAGAACTAGCACTCCTGAAAGAAAGGATATAGCGGAGACATGGCTTAGCCACAGCCTGGGGGATGTTTCCAGAATGAGATTTTCACTCTGCAGCGGAGTGTGCGCTGATATCCTTTCTTTCAGGAGTGCTAGTTCTGCAAGGTTCGCAGGAGAGCTTCTGTAAAGTTTGGAAGGTAGGAGACGAGATACTGGCAGAAATAAAGCTGTGAGTACCGGGCGTGAGTCGTGCTTCGGTGGCTCAGTTGGTAGAGCACTTGCCCGCGAAAGGCAAAGGTCCTGAGTTCGAGTCTCGGTCGGGCACACAGTTTTAATCTGCCAGGAAGTTTCATATCAGCGCACACTCCGCTGCAGAGTGAAAATCTCATTCTGGAAACATCCCCCAGGCTGTGGCTAAGCCATGTCTGCGCTATATCCTTTCTTTCAGGAGTGCTAGTTCTGCAAGGTTCGCAGGAGAGCTTCTGTAAAGTTTGGAAGGTAGGAGACGAGATACTGGCAGAAATAAAGCTGTGAGTAGCGGGCGTGAGTCGTGCTTCGGTGGCTCAGTTGGTAGAGCACTTGCCCGCGAAAGGCAAAGGTCCCGAGTTCGAGTCTCGGTCGGGCACACAGTTTTAATCTGCCAGGAAGTTTCAATAAATAAATAGTTCGGCATCTAAATTGTCTGTATGACTTACCAAATATATACATTAAAACTGGCTGCAAAACACACAAAAGCCTAGTCGACAGAATGAGCATGGCACCCGATGTGTGTTCCATTGGGTACAGATCAGGCACATTTGCCGGCCAAAGAAATCGGTGTGAGTTCACTATAACGCCCCTCAAACCACTGTGCCACGATTCCGACCTTGCAACACGGACAGTTATCCTGCTGTTAGGTGTCGTCGCTTTAGGGGGAGACTTCAAGCATGAGGTGATGCAGGTGGTCCGCAATAAAGTTCACATAGTTCACTTCTGTCGTGATACCTTCGATTAGCACCACAGATCCCATGGAAGCCCAACTCAATGTACCCCATAGCATAATTCTGCCCTCCCGGTCTGAATCCTTGGAGCAGTCCATGTTCTGTGCAGCCATTCGCATGCATGACTGTGCGTTTGGACCCAACTATTGACCTGGTGTAACGCGATTCATTTGACAAGCGACAAGTTTCTATTGATCCGCAATGAAAACTTAGTGATCCTGTGCCCACTGCAATCATAACTGATGATGTCGTTGGATCAACACAGGAATACGTAGGGGTCGTATGATGTGGAACTTCAAGTTCAACAATGGCCGTTTAACGGTGAGCTCTGAAACACTTGTGTCTGTACCAGCTTTGTACTCCATCGCCACATCTGCCATAGATCGTTGCCTATCCCGGATTACACAGTGTAGGATGCTCCGACCTTTACCTTTTGTGATGAGATGTGGTCGTCCAAAAACATACGGGCCTACTCGTTTTTTCACCATCCTTCAACCACTTTCCATAGGTGCTTACGACAGTAGTACACCAATAAGCGACCAGCATCGCCGTTTCAGAGACTCTCGTTTCCAGCCGCAGGGCCACAACAATGTTCCCTTTCTCAAAAGGGATTTCCACATTTGTGGCCGGTATTTTCGGTATAATGATTGCCCATTCGTCTCTCTTCCGCTTACATTCTTTCCTTATTGCGTCACGTGCCCGCAACACCAAGAGGAGGCATTCCTCACGATGGGCAGTGGTCATGATGATTTGGCTCATGAGTGTATACACCACAGTAAATTTCCTCTCGTGCAGGCTGCACAAATTTTTATAAGTTACATAGATGCTTAAGAAACGGAAACATTTAGTTTGAAACAAGTAGCTTGCAGCCCAGCGCATATTGCGACGCGTACACCATACTTCGCACGCGCCGACTGGCGACGCCCTGCGGTGACAGAGCCGAAGCGCGTGCAACCTGTTATCTTTCTCAAACGATTTTACAGAAACTATTCACTGAAAATATTTGATTTTTGCCTTACTTGTAGCGTTATATGTCAGCTTCGTGGTGAACTGCCCATCATCTCGCTAATGACCATTCTTATCGTGATGTACACATTTTAGTAAGACACTACTCAAAAATCAAAAAGTTTGCAAAGAAAATTAGGGATCGCTATGATTTTGCGTTTGATGCGTATTACACCATATGTTGCTGCGTATGAAATTTAGGTAACATGTTGAATTTTTGTTTAGATTTGGGACGAGGTCTCTATCTGCCTCCGATCTCGAGAAAATGGATCCCTTGTAGCGCGCTCACTTCCGATCTCACGCCCTCGAGAATGAAATACTCGCAACATCTCTCATATCTCTTAAACCGCTCGAGACATCGAAACGAAAGTCTGAAGAATGATAGCACGCAAGGAGGAGAGTGTTTTGGCAGTTCTTAAACATACGGATCTTTCTTATCTATGGCGATATATCAGTACTTATACTTTCCTTCTTATTTATTTCACTCCAGTGACTCCAATTTTTTAAGAGTTATCGACAGCTAGCGAAACAAGAGCTTCCTAGTATGAAAATAAACGTGAAACACCTTCTTTTATGTTACTGCAAACCGACACTATGAGGTTTTTCGTAAGCTATTGGGCTCTGTGATTGCCAATTATTTGTTTAATTTTCGGAATTCTGTCGTAATAGCTGCTGTGAGATGAGTTTGGCAAATTACGCTGTGACAAAGGAAGTACAATTAAATCAGTTACCAAGAGAAATGTGGACGTTACTCACAAACGGTGATGCTTCTTCCAATGAGAAAAGTTAACAACTCACACAAAAATAGATTGCCAATTCTGTTGAATTTTGGTGGAATCCCCGTAAACTATCGTATTTTTAACACTGAGCAACTGGAATGGAAACTTACCAAAGAATATTATTCCTTCTCTTGATATGAGCAATATTAAAATAATGACGAGAGTTCCTTCAGGCGGAATGATAGGCACATGCCAGATATTGGTTACTCACCAACGGCTTCCCAAACTGAATGTGTGATCGCGAATAAAATAGTTGTTATTGAGAAAAATAAACAATTGATCTATCGCACAACACAATGGTCAGTGTATTGTCAGCAGCAGAGGATAATGCGCACGACAGGAATGCACAAGGTAGCCATGTGTCCCTTATGAGCTGGAGTTCGAAAAACATTGTCATGAGAGTAGATCTGCCTTTGTCAGCAGTACATTTCAACAAATTAAATATACAAAATTGTTAAGGCTTTCGTGGCCACTTGTTGACAAACTGCCTATTGGCTTCTGTCTCGGGTTCTTCGGCCGACGTTCATCTAATGATTTTTCTGACGTTTCGCCAGCACGATTGGCTGGCATTGTCAAAGCTTCACCCTCCATTGCCGTTGGTGAACTGGAGCCGAGCTCGCGGCCGCAGACTATATGTACCTGGAGCGCCAAAGTCCGAGGGCTTCTCCGCGGTCATTTCCGGTGCGGTTCTCCTCTTGCTACCTGCGACGGTCGTTCACTGCAGTACGGGAAGCCAGGATCCGTTTACCTTAAGGCTTTCCTCTTTCTTGTTGAAACTGTTCGCGTGTTTTTGTATTTCTACAGCTTCTCTAAACAAGCGCGTGTGATAGTGCTCCTCTACGACATACTGGTCAGCTTTGATGTTGTTTCGTTATTTACGAAAGTGCCACTCAGTGACGCTCTGGAGCACATCGGTTCCATGTTCCCGCAAGACATCAAAAAGCTCTTCCATGCATGTCTCACCACGAGCTATTTCACGTGGAATGGTGATTTCTACGAACAGCTGGAAGGCGTCGCCATGGGTAGTCCTCTCAGTCCAGTGGTGGCCAACTTCTTCATGGAACAATTCGAAGCACAGGCACTGGACTCGGCGACTTGCAAACCTAAGGTGTGGTACAGGTACGTCGGTGATACTTTCGTGGTGCAGAGCCATGGTGAAGAACAACTCGGTGACTTCCTAAGGCACTTGAACAGCCTCCATGCCAACATAACATTTACCATGGAAGTAGAAAAAGACAAGAAACTGCCATTTCTAGATGTGCTGGTCACAAGGGACGGCGAAAACCTGGGACACAGCGTGTATCGAAAACCGACACACACGGACCGATACCTGCACAAACTGTCAAACCACCGCCCGAGCCAGAGAAGAGGCATGATTAGTACGCTCGTAACGAGAGCAGGACGAATATGTGAGCCGCAACACCTCAAACGAGAAATGCAACACCTGGAAACTGTTCTGAGGAACAATGGGTACTCCACAAATTACATTAGAAGCGTAACGTAGCCAAGCACTCTGCGAAGTAAGGAACCAGAAAAAGAAATGTCGGGTACGGCCTTTCTGCCATACATCCCCAGAGTGACGGACAGAATCGGCCGTATATTGCGCAAACATGGCGTAAAGACGATTTTCAAACCGACAAGGAAGATCAAAGGGTGTCTTAGATCGGCGAAGGAGAAAAGAGACCCACTTGCAATGTCGGGAATATACCGTATACCATGCACATGCGGAAAAGTTTATGTCGGAATGACTGGACGATCCATTAACACCAGGATCAAAGAGCATAAGCGACATTGCAGGTTGGGGCAGGTGGAGAAATCGGCTGTGGCAGAGCACGCACTGAATGAGACCGACCACGTAATAAAATTCGCCGACACGGAAGTTCTGGCTGTAGAGAAGCACTATCACACGTGCTTGTTTAGAGAAGCTGTAGAAGTACAAAAACACGCGAACAGTTTCAACAAGAAAGAGGAAAGCCTTAATGTAAACGGATCCTGGCTTCCCGTACTGCAGTGAACGACCGTCGCAGGTAGCAAGAGGAGAACCGCACCGAGAATGACCTCGGAGAAGCCCTCGGACGTTGGCGCTCCAGGTACATATAGTCTGCGGCCGCGAGCTCGGCTCCAGTTCACCACCGGCAATGGAGGGTGAAGCTTTGACAATGCCAGCCAATCGTGCTGGCGAAACATCAGAAAAATCATTAGATGAACGTCAGCCGAAGAACCCGAGACAGAAGCCAATAGGCAGTTTGTCAAATTAAATATATCTAATGACACTCTTTTAGGATATTCCTACTTTCGTAATAATACCGACCATTTTCTTCATTTCTGTAGCCTGTTGTGTAATTAGTTTATTAATGCTGATAATGTGCATGCAACAATTGAAATGCTTTTTCTCATCACGGCGTACCAATTAAAACATTTTTATTTGTGACTGCTTTTCGGCTGTTTCTAGCTTGCAGTGGAATTGTGATGTTCACGTGCATGCAGTACAGTGTTTCGTATTACATTATTACATCCATATCCAAGTAATCACAATGAGACTTCTATACTTCTCATCTTGGACGCTTTTTACCAGGAACACAAAGGAATTACACCTGTGGAGATTCTTTCTAAATTTTTGTAACAGATAGTACAGATACGCCAGTATACTGGGCAGCGAGAAGATAACCTTGTTTTACTTTCCCGCCTTGGTTCTTAATCACATGATTTTATAATATTCCCTGCTTTCTTATTCACTACCCTCTGTCCCTTCCTGCGATCTGAAAACGTCGCGGAGGCATATGATACAATTCGAGCGGCCAATGGCTCACCAGTTACTGAAGTATGCATTTTTCTTGACAGAAGAAAAATAAAGCAAAACTATACAGATATAAATAACAGAAAAGTATGACGTACTAACGAAGAAAGCTGGAGCGATTAAATGGCGAAAAACGAAACACTACCCAAAGGCAATAAAATTTAGTATACAGTAAGATAAAATTTATCGTATGGGCAATACTACCACTGCTCATATGCGCCGTTCTGGTGTGAGCATATGGCCGGGCAACTTTTCCGCACCCCGCCTCCAGTTTCCCACGATGCTAGAGAGGCAAGCGCGACGCACGGCGCGAGAAACTGTGCCACAACCACAACGCCGCGCGACCTGGCGCAGGCGCGTGTCGCGTCCCATTCGCGTCGCGTCGCAATTTGCGTGGTCCCATTTGCACCTGTGAAGTTACAAAAACGCGCGCTGCGCTGCGTCGCGCCACACGCGCTATACGCGTATCAAATTGCGCCTAGCCTATTGGGCGCAGCTGGCCTCGATCAGTCCCTAGCCCGACCCTACGGACTGTATCATGCCTCCTCAAAGGCAATGCATCTAGTGCATCTCCTCCAAAGATCTAGTGCCAACAGCATGGCACTCAGCGACGGCTCACTGTGCGGCCTCATACAGAGGTCAGTGGCAGAAGAAAGCCGTCAAGGCACTTAATGAGGGGCACATTGAGAGCAAAACTGCCACGCAGTGGTCCTAAATCGGTCACTTGGGGAATGGCGAGCCATCTAGCTGGACGCTATAATACTCGTTGCTAAATGACAACGTCAAATGCGTAATACAAGGAAGATTTCTATCGCTATGAGAAATTATGCGGCTCAAGGCAATTTTATAGTACAATTCGTGATGTGACGAGCTACATCGCACTGCACAGATATGATTCGATTTGGAGGGTGTGGCAGGGTCGCTCGGGGGTAGAGCACGGCTAGCACGGCAACCGATAGGTGACTGACATGTCCGTGAAAAAGGCAAAGTGGGGTGACGACAAGGATGACACCCGACCAACCTCGCACCAAAGTCTGCAAAAACGCATTCGTACAGAAAGCTGAGAATGGTAAATTTCCTGTACTATCCACTATGAGAGCCACAGGATAGAGACTGAACCATTTTAGCTACACAAAAAGTATAAAGGAAATGAAAATTGTAGCCTCAATTTATAACTTGCGTGCCCCATCTATCCAATAAAAATTTTACGAATTATTATTATTTAAATATGAGTAACTATACAACATGATTGAAAGTTACAGGAAGAAAAACCAATACACATACAGTAGTGAAGATATCAACAGATTACGCTCTTAATGCAACATCGGTAGACATATATGAATCGAATCTACTTTTTACTAACTAGGCGTTTGATATATATTCTGGTAGCGAATGTTAATGTCATCTATTACTCAGTTGAGATGTTAAAAAACCTGTATATGTTGGCTTTGGTGTTTAGATGCAACACTATAGTCATACATTTGTAAATTTGTATTCAAACTTTATTACATTCATCAGTGTAATTAAACACAAGCGAAGAAATTTACCATGATTTGGGTGCATCAAATGAGACATGAAGAAACCTGTTGGAATGGAACATCACTTTTTTATCTACTATTAGTACTATGATATAGCTCGAATTCCAAAGAAGACCGGTACTGGCAGAAGAGAATATTATAGACCAGTCAGTTTAATAAGGCACTGCTGTAAAATACTGACACTAATCATTTATAGAAGAATGCAAGGAACGGAGGAAACTGTCCTCAAGGAAAATCAGCGAGGATCCCGAAAAAATATAGGAAAATGAAGCAATACTGACCCTGCGACCTATATTAGAAGATACGCTGAATAAAGGCTATCCTAGGATTATAGAATTTGAAGGTTTAGGCAAAGCTTTTGGCAATGCTGTCTGGAATACTCTCTTTAAAATCATGAAGATAACAGATTAGGCTCAGGGAGCGATAGATTATCTACAACTTTTACAGAAACCAGACTGCTGTTACAAGGGACGAAGGACATGAAGGTGGAACACTAGTTGAGAAGGAAGCAAGAGAGGGTTGAAACCTATCCTCGATGTTACAACTTTCACAGAAACAAGACTTATTTTACGAGACACAAAGGACACGAAGGCGGAACACTAGTTGAAAAGGAAACGAGGTGGGGTTGAAACCCATCCCCGATGTTATTCAGTCTGTACACTGATCGAGCAGGATAGGAAACCAAGGAAAAATTTGGAAAGAGAATTAAGGTTCAGGGAGAAGAAATAAAAACTTGGAGGTTTGCCGATGGGATTCTAATTCTGTCTGAGAGAGCAAAGGAAGATCAGTTCAACAGAATGGATAGCGTCTTGAAAAGAGGTTCTAAAATGAACAACAAGGAAAATAAAAAAAAGGAATAAACTGTATTGGTATTAGGCGATGCTGAGGTAGTTAGAATAGTGAATGAGCACTGCAATTTGGGTAGCAAATAACTGACGAGGGCAGAAATAGAGAGGATACAAGCTTTTGTGTGTGGGGAGGGGGGCGTGATTGTTGTTACCAGCCGTCCAACAGTGACGTTATAAGCACCCTTACAAATACTGGTAGCACGAATGTGGTTAAAATGCCAGAATACAAAGAAGAGTACGACTGGCTCCCAACCTCACTCCTGATCATCCGCACGTTCGCACAAGCTTAAATCCATTAAGACAAAATGAAGACCGGCTATTGCAAAGAATTCTGAAAAAGAGGAATTTGTTAACATGGAATATAAATTTAAGGGCAATGTTACGCAACAGCTCTACCAGTGTGCCAACGATGCAACGTCAAATCATAAGCGAGCAGCTGACATACATGTATTAAAAGTGAATCACACGGTTATCGCAGAGAAGTCAGCTGTTACAAAACTATCTAGATACCATGCAGGCTTTGGTGCCAATCACAACAAGCAATGAGTCATAGATCCACGCAAGCAGAAGACACCAGTGTACAGCTCTCCCTGGCGAACCGCGCCCTCTCCCCCCCCCCCTTTTCCTTCTAAATACCCAACAGCCACTCCAGCAGCAGAATAGTACGCAAAATAATGTTTTATGTTAATTTGGATTAACACATTTCATTTCTAAGTAACATATGTCTACTTGTCTAAATGTCTAATGATGAACAAAACATGTTTCAAATGCGTTGCAATATATTAAATGTAAAATAAATAAAGTCTATGGTAGCAGAAAAATACAAATATTTAAGAGAACAGAAGCTTTTGGAATGTGATGCTATAGAAGAGTGTTAAAGTTTGGTGAGTTGTCGAGTAACTAGTGAGAAAGTACTGAATGAAACTGGGAAGAAAAGAAATGTATGACACAACATGACTCAGTCATTTCGTGGCTGATGGGACACATATTCCCACTAAAGTAATGCACAGTTCTGTTCGTTGGGACGGCTATTATCTCATGTCTGTCTAATGCTAACATGTAGGGAGGTGCTTTCGAAACTTGGGGAAAAATACTACGTGTAACAAGATCGACACATCGAAAGCTGTCAATGATCAAATGGGTCGTCGTATGTTTATAGGTGGCACAATGCGTATGTTTCATGAAAATCAGGTCAAATCACCATCTTCTCCATTCTAAGAATGTCTGAAATAACTAATTGCATTTTCTTATACGTCATAGACAATGTTTTGAAACATTGCTACACACTACACTAATTCTGAGAGCTGCATGAATCCAGTCTCAGGACTGAAGACCACAACAACAACACTAATTCTGCTGGTTTGTACATAATTTACGTCTAGTGGACCGTATATGCCCAGTTAACTTCATAGAATGTAGAAAACATCGGTGTGTGGTATGTCGAGGGCATCTTCAAACGTTATGTTGAAAACGTGTGTACAATATTTCATGTTTTCACTGTCAGGAGAAAAAATGTATTTTGGTACTGATTTATTACACTTTTCCCCATTACTGCCATCCAGACAAAATCATTCTAAAACTGAAAATCTAATTTCGAAAATCCTAGCCACCAGCGAAGCAGTGACAGTGATTCCACGAATTGTACATCGTAACTGAACGCACGGTATTTAACTTTCACAAAGGCTCTGCAGTAGTGAATTACTCATTTTCATACTCAAGACCGTACATTTCATAAGGTGTCATAGCTGCAGAGAATTTTCGTGGGTAACTATGAAGCATTCAGTCGTCAAAATAATGGATTAGACTGCGTCTTCATTCTTTAAGATAAGGAATTCACTGGAAATTCCTTCGGTGTCACAAACTAACTGACTGTATCTTATCAGTTAAGCTTCTTTTCCACGCACATCGGTTCAGTAGCGTAGCTATTTACCTGTTACTCGAAGATACACAACAAAGTAGGATGGGTGTAGCCGGAAAACATGGACTACAACAGTGTTCTCAGCAGGGAGTCCAGGTTAAGAAATTTACTCCGAAATCCCAGCACACAATGTCTTCATCACTAAGAATTGTGTGTTTCCGTCTCCTCTGATGTTCCACACATCTGACGCACTGTAGTACGAGCCTTTAATAACGCTTTATTGATTCTGGTTAGCGGGGTAGAAAACTTATGAGTCCGAGTTGGGAAATACACATTGTAAATCATTCTAAAACTGAAAATCTAATTTCGAAAATCCTAGCCACCAGCGAAGCAGTGACAGTGATTCCACGAATTGTACATCGTAACTGAACGCACGGTATTTAACTTTCACAAAGGCTCTGCAGTAGTGAATTACTCATTTTCACACTACCTGGCCACGACCGCGGTTACGTTACAGGTAGGCCACAAACGCTAGGTTTGAATACAGAGCCGCTAGCAGCAATTAGTGGCACCGAAGATGTCAGATATTCGACCAGCTTTTTTGAGTACTCCACTTATTGACACCAACCTCGCTCCAAGACCACCACGGTAGCCCAAGGTCTGTCGCTGAGGTTGTCTTGGATGCGGAAGACAATAAACACGCAAGCATGAAATAAAAAAAAATGTAATTAGCTAAGTGGTCATTCATTTAACAGCTCCACGCTAAGTTTCTTATTTCTTCAATTAGGCTAAGGAAGTCTACGTATTACAAAGAGGTAGAGTCCTCCTCACACGATGCCAAAAAACTTTTGGTTTGCTGGAACTGCTTCAAAACAGCAGTGTCCGACCAGTCAGCCAAGTAAGGCTTTCTGTCACTGCTCCGTTCATTGTGCCAAGACATTCCAGTGTTAGTCAAGTATTTTCCAAGATGCATTCACGGAACATTCGTTATCCACGAGAATTTCGTCAGTTGTCAATATGTGCTGGCCAGTGCAATGAGGGAAGGAGAGTACATCAGAGTTTAACGTCCCGTCGATCGAGGTCATTAGTGACGGTCACAAGCTCGTAGCCGGCCGGTGTGGCCGTGCGGTTAAAGGCGCTTCAGTCTGGAACCGCGTGACCGCTACGGTTGCAGGTTCGAATCCTGCCTCGGGCATGGATGTGTGTGATGTCCTTAGGTTAGTTAGGTTTAATTAGTTCTAAGTTCTAGGCGACTGATGACCTCAGAAGTTAAGTCGCATAGTGCTCAGAGCCATTTGAACCACAAGCTCGTATTAAGGCAAGACAGGGAAAGAAATCGGCCGTTAGCTTTCAAAGTAACCATCCCGGCACTTGCCTTAAGCGATTTAAGGAAATCACAGAAAACCTGAATCAGGATGGCCGGACCCGAATTTGAACCATCGTACTCCCGAGTGCTAACCACTGCGCAACCACATTCGATGGCAGTGCGTCGACATAGCTGATTATAACGTGATGTTGAATGCCTAACAGGTGACTGGCTGCATCATATTACCCGAAGCAGAAAGCAATATTGTCTACGGCTTAATATCACTGAGATTAGTCAGACGAGCAATAACGAATAGCGAATGGGTTCTCACAAAGGGAGACAATATCATTTTCTGTCCACACAGCTGTTCTCTGGGGTTCAGATCGTATTTTTCTCGAGAGGTGGTCAGCAAATGGTTCAAATGGCTCTGAGCACTATGGGACTTATCATATAAGGACATCAGTCCCGTAGAACGTAGAACTACTTAAACCTAACCAACCTAAGGACATCACACACATCCATGCCCGAGGCAGGATTCAAATTTGCGACCGTAGCTGTCGCGCCCTGCCGGATTGAAGCGCCTAGAACCGCTCGGCCACAGCGGCCGGCAGACGGTCACCAAGTGCCTGGTCGCCCCGCTCAATCCTCTCCAGCACAGTATAATCGTGGCTGTTGCTTGTGTACCAGACCGACATACCTCGGCAATTCCTGCTAGGACATCGTCTGCGACACTACACAATTTAAATATCACAGTAGCAGACCTTCTACAGATACAGACAAACCGTGTCACTGTTTGCTTAGACTACTTTCATTTTTACGTATGAGATCACTAGCAGTACAAGCTGATGAACGTGACCATGTCATGTTGTTGTTGTAGTGGTCTTCAGTCCTGAGACTGGTTTGATGCAGCTCTCCATGCTACTCTATCCTGTGCAAGCTTCTTCATCTCCCAGTACCTACTGCAACCTACATCCTTCTGAATCTGCTTAGTGTATTCATCTCTTGGTCTCCCTCTACGATTTTTACCCTCCACGCTGCCCTACAATATTAAATTGGTGATCCCTCGATGTCTGAGAACATGTTCTACCAACCGATCCCTTCTTCTAGTCAAGTTGTGCCACAAGCTCCACTTCTCCCCAATTCTATTCAATACCTCCTCATTAGTTATGTGATCTACCCATCTAATCTTCAGCATTCTTTTGTAGCACCACATTTCGAAAGCTTCTATTCTCTTCTTGTCTAAACTATCCATCGTCCACGTTTCATTTGCATAGATGGCTACACTCCATACAAATACTTTCAGAAACCACTTCCGGACATTTAAATCTATACTCGATGTTAACAAATTTCTCTTCTTCAGAAAACGCTTTCCTTGCCATTGCCAGTCTACATTTTATATCCTCTCTACTTCGACCATAATCAGTTATTTTGCTCCTCAAATAGCAAAACTCCATTACTACTTTAAGTGTCTCATTTCCTAATCTAATTCCCTCAGCATCACCCGACTTAATTCGACTACATTCCATTATCCTCGTTTTGCTTTTGTTGATGTTCATCTTATACCCTCCTTTCAAGACACTGTCCATTCCGTTCAACTGCTCTTCCAAGTCCTTTGATGTCTCTAACAGAATTACAATGTCATCGGCGAATCTCAAAGTTTTTATTTCTTCTCCATGGATTTTAATACCTACTCCGAACTTTTCTTTTGTTTACCTTATTGTTTGCTCAATATACAGATTGAATAACATCGGGGATAGGCTACAACCCAGTCTCACTCCCTTCCCAACCACTGCTTCCCCTTCATACCTCTCGACTCTTACAACTGTCATCTGGTTTGTGTACAAATTGTAAATAGCCTTTCGCTCCCTGTATTTTACCCCTGCCACCTTCAGAATTTGAAAGAGAGTATTCCAATCAACATTATCAAAAGCTTTCTCTAAGTCTACAAATGCTAGAAATGTAGGTTTGCCTTTCCTCAATCTTTCCTCTAAGATAAGTCGTATGATAAGTATTGCCTCACGTGTTCCAACATTTCTATAGAATCCAAACTGATCTTCTCCGAGGTCGGCTTCTACCAGTTTTTCCATTCGTCTGTAAAGAATTCGCATTAGTATTTTGCAGCTGTGACTTATTAAACCGATAGTTCGATAATTTTCACATCTGTCAACACCTTCTTTCTTTGGGATTGGAATTATTATATTTTTCTTAAAGTCTGAGGGTATTTCGCCTGTTTCATACATCTTGCTCTTCAGATGGTAGAGTTTTGTCAGGACTGGCTTTCCCAAGGCCGTCAGTAGTTCCAATGGAATGTTGTCAACTCCGGGAGCCTTGTTTCGACTCAGGTCTTTCAGTGCTCTGTCAAACTCTTCACGCAGTATCGTATCTCCCATTTCATCTTCATCTACATCCTCTTCCATTTCCATAATGTTGTCCTTAAGTACATCGCCCTTGTATAGACCTTCTATATACTCCTTTCACCTTTCTGCTTTCCCTTCTTTGCTTAGAACTGGGTTTCCATCTGACCTCCTGATGTTCATGCAAGTGGTTCTCTTATCTCCAAAGGTCTCTTTAATTTTCCTGTAGGCAGTATCTATCTTACCCCTAGTGAGATCAGCCTCTACATCCTTACATTTGTCCTCTAGCCATCCCTGCTTAGCCATTTTGCACTTCCCGTCGATCTCATTTTTGAGACGTTTGTATTCCTTTTTGCCTGCTTCATTTACTGCATTTTTATATTTTCTCCTTTCATCAATTAAATTCAATATTTCTTCTGTTACCCAAGGATTTCTACTAGCCCTCGTCTTTTACCTACTTGATCCTCTGCTGCCTTGACTACTTCATCCCCCAAAACTACCCATTCTTCTTCTACTGTATTTCTTTCCCCCATTACTGTCAATTGTTCCCTTATCCTCTCCCTGAAACTCTCTACAACCTCTTTAGTCAGTCTATCCGGGTCCCATCTCCTTAAATTCCCACCTTTTTGCAGTTTCTTCAGTTTTAATCTACAGGTCTTAATCAATAGATTGTGGTCAGAGTCCACATCTGCCCTTAGAAATGTCTTACAATTTAAAACCTGGTTCCTAAATCTCTGTCTTACCATTATATAATCTATCTGAAACCTGTCAGTATCTCCAGGCTTCTTCCATGTATACAACCTTCTTTTATGATTCTTGAACCAGGTGTTAGCTATGATTAAGTTATGCTCTGTGCAAAATTCTAACAGACGGCTTCCTCTTTCATTTCTTAGCCCCAATCCATATTCACCTACTATGTTTCCTTCTCTCCCTTTTCCCACTGTCGAATTCCAGTCACCCATGGCTATTAAATTTTCGTCACCCTTCACTATCTGAATAATTTCTTTTATTTCATCATACATTTCTTCAATTTCTTCATCATTTGCAGACCTAGTTGGCATATAAACTTGTACTACTGTAGTAGGCGTGGGCTTCGTATCTATCTTGGCCACAATAATGCGTTCACTACGCTGTTTGTAGTAGCTTACCAGCATTCCTATTTTCCTATTCATTATTGAACCTACTCCTGCATTACCCCTATTTGATTTTGTTTTTATAACCCTGTAGTCACCTGACCAGAAGCCTTGTTCCTCCTGCCACCGGACGTCACTAATTCCCACTATATCTAACTTCAACCTATCAATTTCCCTTTTTAAATTTTCTAACCTACCTGCCCGATTAAGGGATCTGACATTCCACGCTCCGATCCGTAGAACGCCAGTTTTCTTTCTCCTGATAACGGCGTTCTCTTGAGTAGTCCCCGCCCGGAGATCCGAATGGGGGACTATTTTACCTCCGGAATATTTTACCCAAGAGGACGCCATCATCTTTTAACCATACAGTAAAGCTGCATGCCCTTGGGAAAAAATACGGCCGTAGTTTCCCCTTGATTTCAGCCGTTCGCAGTACCAGCACAACAAGGTCGTTTTGGTTAGTGTTACAAGGCCAGATCAGTCAAACATCCAGACTGTTGCCCTTGAAACTACTGAAAAGGCTGCTGCCCCTCTTCAGGAACCACACGTTTGTCTGGCCTCTCAACAGATACCCCTCCGTTGTGGTTGCACCTACGGTACGGCTATCTGTATCGCTGAGGCACGCAAGCCTCCCCACCAACGGCAAGGTCCATGGTTCATGGGTTCCTGAAGAGGGGCAGCAGCCTTTTCAGTAGTTGCAAGGGCAACAGTCTGGATGATTAACTGATCTGGCCTTGTAACACTAACACATATATACGAGTATGAATTAAGCCGCTTTGACTGGCCACGACCCTTCCGTAAGTAGCTGCCCAGAGTCGCCGCGTGCCTGTAGTATGGGCCACCTCGGCTGCTGTCGTTCGTCCTGTCATCAGCCACCGCCTCTGCCGCGTGGAGTAAAGGGGGGGGAAGGGGGGGGGTGTTACAAGACTCCATTCATACACTATGTGATAAAAAGCATCCGGACACCCTGCCGGCCGCTGTGGCCGAGTGGTTCTAGGCGCTTCAGTCCGGAACCGCGCGACCGCTAAGGTCGCGGGCTCGAATCCTGCCTCGGGCATGGATGTGTGTGATGTCCTTAGGTTGGTTAGGTTTAAGTAGTTCTAAGTTCTAGGAGACTGATGACCTCCCATAGCGTTCAGAACCATTTGAACCGGACACCCCCAAAAACATACGTTTTTCCATATTAGGTGCATTGTGCTGCCACCTACTGCCAGGTTCTCCATGTCAGCGACCGCAGTAGTCGTTAGACATCGTGAGAGAGTAGAATGGGGCACTCCGTGGAACTCATGGACTTCGAACGTGGTCAGGTGACTGGGTGTGTGTCATACGTCTGTACGCGAGATTTCCACGTTCCTAAACGTCCTAGGGTCCACTGTTTCCGATGTGATAGTGAAGTGGAAATGTGAAGGGACACTACAACACAAAAGCGTACAGGTTGACCTCGTCTGTTGCCTGACAGAAACCCCTGACAGTTGAAGAGGGTCGTAATCTGTAATAGGCAGACATCTATCCAGACCACCATACAGGAATTCCAAACAGTATTAGTATCCATTACAAGTATTGTGACAGTTAGGTGAGAGGTGATAGAACGTCATCTGCCAGTGTGTGTAGTACCAACAGTAAAATACTGAGGTGGCGGTGTTTTGGTGTGGTCGTGTTTTTTATGGAGGAGGCTTGCACCCCCTGTTGTTTTGCATGGCAGTATCACAGCACATTCCTACACTGATGTCTTAAGCAACTTCTTGCATCCCGCTGTTGAAGAGCGATTCGTGGATGGCGATTGCATCTTTCAACATGATCGAGCATGTGTTCATAATGCACTGCCTGTGGCGGAGTGTTTACACGACAATAACATCCCTGTAATTGACTAGTCTGCACAGAGTCCTGACCTGAATCCTATAGAACACATCTGGGATGTTTTGCAATGCCGGCTTTGTGCCAGGCCTCACCGACCGGCATCGATACCACTCCTCAGTGCAGCACTCCGTGAAGAATGGGCTCCCATTTCCCAAGAAACGTTCCAGCACCTGACTGAACGTATGCCTGCGAGAGATTAAGTTGTCATCAGGGCTAAGGATGGGCCAACGCCTTACTGAGTTCCAGCATTACCGATGGAGGGCACCGCGAACTTTTAAGTCATTTTCAGAGAAGTGTCCAATTACTTTTGATAGGACAGGAACAGGTCCTCGAGTGAGCGCGCGCGCGTGCACACACACACACACACACACACACACACACACACACACAGACACACGCGCTCGCGCACTCACTCTCGCCAAGTTATGAAGCCCACAAGTAGCACATCGCACAATATTTTTTAAAAGGTGTTACGTAAACATAAAAATCAATAGTTCAAAATAATTAACATCTCTGAACTCGCAGCAGAATGTAACACATATTGTTGCAATAATATTACAATAACAATGATAAAGTGGAGAAGAAAACCAATACTGAGAAATCCTGATTAGTTGTGGATGGCAAACTGTAGGAAAATATTAGCAGCACTGCAGCTAACAGACTGCTAAAGAAAAATCAGAATGTAATTTGTTATATAAATGTTCCGTCAATATACACTCCTGGAAATTGAAATAAGAACACCGTGAATTCATTGTCCCAGGAAGGGGAAACTTTATTGACACATTCCTGGGGTCAGATACATCACATGATCACACTGACAGAACCACAGGCACATAGACACAGGCAACAGAGCATGCACAATGTCGGCACTAGTACAGTGTATATCCACCTTTCGCAGCAATGCAGGCTGCTATTCTCCCATGGAGACGATCGTAGAGATGCTGGATGTAGTCCTGTGGAACGGCTTGCCATGCCATTTCCACCTGGCGCCTCAGTTGGACCAGCGTTCGTGCTGGACGTGCAGACCGCGTGAGACGACGCTTCATCCAGTCCCAAACATGCTCAATGGGGGACAGATCCGGAGATCTTGCTGGCCAGGGTAGTTGACTTACACCTTCTAGAGCACGTTGGGTGGCACGGGATACATGCGGACGTGCATTGTCCTGTTGGAACAGCAAGTTCCCTTGCCGGTCTAGGAATGGTAGAACGATGGGTTCGATGACGGTTTGGATGTACCGTGCACTATTCAGTGTCCCCTCGACGATCACCAGTGGTGTACGGCCAGTGTAGGAGATCGCTCCCCACACCATGATGCCGGGTGTTGGCTCTGTGTGCCTCGGTCGTATGCAGTCCTGATTGTGGCGCTCACCTGCACGGCGCCAAACACGCATACGACCATCATTGGCACCAAGGCAGAAGCGACTCTCATCGCTGAAGACGACACGTCTCCATTCATCCCTCCATTCACGCCTGTCGCGACACCGCTGGAGGCGGGCTGCACGATGTTGGGGCGTGAGCGGAAGACGGCCTAACGGTGTGCGGGACCGTAGCCCAGCTTCATGGAGACGGTTGCGAATGGTCCTCGCCGATACCCCAGGAGCAACAGTGTCCCTAATTTGCTGGGAAGTGGCGGTGCGGTCCCCTACGGCACTGCGTAGGATCCTACGGTCTTGGCGTGCATCCGTGCGTCGCTGCGGTCCGGTCCCAGGTCGACGGGCACGTGCACCTTCCGCCGACCACTGGCGACAACATCGATGTACTGTGGAGACCTCACGCCCCACGTGTTGAGCAATTCGGCGGTACGTCCACCCGGCCTCCCGCATGCCCACTATACGCCCTCGCTCAAAGTCCGTCAACTGCACATACGGTTCACGTCCACGCTGTCGCGGCATGCTACCAGTGTTAAAGACTGCGATGGAGCTCCGTATGCCACGGCAAACTGGCTGACACTGACGGGGGCGGTGCACAAATACTGCGCAGCTAGCGCCATTCGACGGCCAACACCGCGGTTCCTGGTGTGTCCGCTGTGCCGTGCGTGTGATCATTGCTTGTACAGCCCTCTCGCAGTATCCGGAGCAAGTATGGTGGGTCTGACACACCGGTGTCAATGTGTTCTTTTTTCCATTTCCAGGAGTGTATTACATTTTGAGAGTTTCTTGATTGTTTTATAAGACATACACCACTGGCCATTAAAATTGCTGCACCACGAATATGACGTGCTACAGACGCCAGATTTAACCGACAGGAAGAAGATGCTGTGATACGCAAATGATTAGCTTCTCAGAGAATTCGCCCAAGGTTGGCACCGGTGACGACACCTACAACGTGCTGACATGAGGAAAGTTTCCAACCGATTTCTCATACACAGACAGCAGTTGACCGGTGTTGCCTGGTGAAACGTTGTTGTGATGCCTCGTGTAAGGTAGAGAAATGCGTACCATCACGTTTCCAACTTTGATAAAGATCGGATTGTAGCCTATCGCGATTGCGGTTTGTCGTATGGTGACATTGCTGCTCGCGTTGGTCGAGATACAATGACTGTTAGCAGAATATGGAATCAGTGGGTTCAGGAGGGTAGTACGGAACGCCGTGCTGGATCCCAACGGCTTCGTATCACTAGCAGTCGAGATGACAGGCATCTTATCCGCATGGCTGTCACGGATCGCGCAGCCACGTCTCGATCCCTGGGTCAGCAGATGGGGACGTTTGCAAGACAGCAACCATCTGCACGAACAGTTCGACGACATTTGCAGCTGCATGGACTATCAGCTCGGAGACCATGGCTGCGGTTACCCTTGACGCTGCATCACAGACAGGGGCGCCTGCGATGGTGTACCCAACAACGAACCTGGGTGCACGAATGACAAAACGTCATTTTTTCGGATGAATCCAGGTTCTGTTCACAGTATCATGATGGTCGCATCCGTGTTTGGCGACATCAAGGTGAACGCACATTGGAACCGTGTACTCGCCATACTGGCGTATCACCCGGCGTGATGGTATGGGGTGCCATTGGTGACACGTGTCACGGTCACCTCTTGTTCGCATTGACGGCACTTTGAACAGTGGACGTTACATTTCAGATGTGTTACGACTTGTGGCTCTACCCTTCATTCGATCCCTGCGAAACCCTACATTTCAGCAGGATAATGCACGACCACATGTTGTAGGTCCTGTACGGGGCTTTCTGGAAAAGGAAAATTTGCGACTGCTGCCCTGGCCAGCACATTCTCCAGATCTCTCACCAATTGAAAACGTCTAGTCAATGGTGGCCGAGCAACTGGCTTGTCACAATACGCCAGTCACTACTCTTGATGAACTGTGGTATCGTGTTGAAGCTGCATGGGCAGCTGTACCTGTACACGTCATCCAAGCTCTGTTTGACGCAATGCCCAGGCGTATCAAGGCCGTTATAACGGCCAGAGGTGGCTGTTCTGAGTACTGATTTCTCAGGATCTATGCACCCAAATTGCGTGAAAATGTAATCACATGTCAGTTCTAGTGTAATATATTTGTCGAATGAATACCTCTTTATCATCTGCACTTCTTCTTGGTGTAGCAATTTTAATTGTCAGTAGTGTACTATACAAAGATCTGCTTACCACTAACTTCATGAATTTTTCCTTTAACACATGTTATTGTATTTTGCAGTTCCCGGATTTGATCCTTAAAGAAAAAAGTCATCTAATTAGTTGTTGGTAGTTGTTTTTATATAACATATACTAACGTATATATTTTGTTAACAATGTTATGAATACAAATAACACAACCCAAAACTGTATATATTTATCATTCCAAATTCCCAAAAGGAAGAAAATAGTATTTCCTTACGGGGTCATTAAATTCAGCTTTCCTCTTACTCCTGGTCGGTAGGAATAGACTACGAGTCGACACTAGGTTTCATTTGCTACTTTTCTTCCATTTCTGTGATAATCCTTATACACAACTCTGTAGAGATAATACTTCCTGTGACGAGGAAAGGCGAAAAATCGTTCCTCATTGTATCCTACGTGAGAATTAATTACAACTATTCGACGAAAACGAATGCCAGGAATGAAACTAGAAAGTTCAGTTGCTTATGATTCAGTGCCATTCTGGGAAGGTGCGGGGGCATCCACAGCTGAAATGCAACCTCATTCTCTTAATTTCACCTCGACAAACCAAAGAGCTGATGAACTGACAATCTTCCATAACCAGTCTTCCATTCTACCGTGTGTCCACGTATTACCAATAGTAAAAATATTCCCCCCTAGTCTCGTACACAGGGTTTCCACTGTCAAACAATACCCATAAATAATTACACATAACAGATACACAGTAACATATCGATGCGCGAAACATGGGGCGACGCTCCGTGAACATGAAGTAGTGGATAGACATTCACAGTGCAGTGAATTGTAGTTTATCAAATGAGATTGCGCCAGAAACGTTGGGAGAATGTTGAGATGCATGTCTTGTCTCCATAAAGGTTATACTAAATGTTTGGATCTGACGGCATTCTAGTGTTACCATGTAGTGGAGACTGAAACTCTTACTGAGCAACGTAGCACTACCCTAAGAGAGGTTTACTAATGCAGCGTCTAAATATTTTTACAAACATTTGAAGCACATTACAACACCAAAAGAAGGAAAAAAGTCCGTATGTCTGGAAAAATATTCGTTTCTGAGTTATTAACGAAAGAACATTTTACAAAATCCTGAAGTTAAAAATTGTGAATATGTCCTCCGCACGTAAGCATTCTAGGATCGTGTCCTGTGCCATACTTCCAATTTTCCTTCCTCCCGTGAGTGTCCATGCTACTTCCACGAAAGGTTAATGAATCGTCACTGTACTGTGAGTGCTGTCTATGTTAGATTGGCTTCACATACAATAAATCAAAGGTTTGATGCATACATAATAACCAGGCCATGGAGCTGATCCTGTGTTATTTATCCGTCTGTTGTGGTAGATACCATCCAATGACTGAAAATTTCTTTAGCTTCATCATGCATCAACCACATAATTTTTCTTTTTTCAGCGATACATCTGTAGCATATTTGGAAGACTCTTTTGAATACAGCTCTTGTAAACAGCACCTGTAGGGTGTCTTGGAAGAATATACGAATCTACCACACAATCACCTACAGCTGCACACCACACATGAATTTGCTGCTGGTTTCTGATGTCCATCCTAAGTGGTACTTTGAGGGTTTTCAACCGCCAGTAAATGTCCGCTGTGAAAATTGGGGCAGGCCAGTGTGGTCAAGTGGTTCTAGGCGCTTCAGTCTGGAACCGCGCGACCGCTATGGTCGCAGGTTCGAATCCTGCTTCAGGCATGGATGTGTGTGCTGTCCTTAGGTTAGTTATGTTTAAGTAGTTCTAAGTTCTAGGGGACTGATGACCTCAGATGTTAAGTCCCATAGTGCTCAGAGCCATTTGAACCATTTTGTGAAAACTAGCTTTTCTATCTATTTCAAATACTGCTTCACTCTTTGTAGACCAGACCCTTCGTAAATTTCCTCCCACGACGCCCGGCAAGTGAAAGATATATATTTGTATGCCGCTAAGCGATGTCTCACATCCTACAGTGAGGTGTCCTGTGCATAAACCTGGATTCTTCTTCGGCAACAGTAGAGTTAGTTAGTTACTTCATGTCCCATGGATTATTTTGCACGATAAATCGTCATAATGTGGACCGAGTCATTTTACATTCATATTGCAAATTAATTTGTACATCTATTTGTACTCTAAACGTCACCATATTATTATTTCTTCCCCCAAAATGAAACCAAGATGTACAGATTGAATTAGCATTTCCTACCCACCACCTTTTACGCATTACAAACAGAGAAGTTCTTCTACGCAATAGAAGGAGTTGTCAAGGAGAAACTTTTTCAATTTATTTTCAAATTTTACCTTGCTGTCTGTTAAACATTTTATATCACTGGCTAAGTGGTCAAAAATTTTTGTTGCAGCGTTGTGCACCCTTTTCTGCGCTAAAGACAACCTTAATGTTGAGTAATGAATGTCATTTTTCTTCTAGTATTGTAATTATGTACCTCATTGTTTCTTTTGAACTATAGTGGTTTTTTATTCATATCAACTCACTATCTAACTACATTAGTGGCTTCTAAATTTACAGTCATATTACAATTACTGCAGCTTAATTTGCTGTGGATTATTTACAACAAACTTCATGAGGGAATAAATATAGTGTGAAGCAGTAGTCAGAATGCCCAACTCCTTAAACAGCTGTCTACAAGATGATCGCGGGTGAGCACCACATAGTCTTACAGCACGTTTTTGGGCAATGAAGACCTTCTTTCTTAAAGAAGAGTTACTCCAGAACATTATTCCATATGACATTTCTGAATAAAAATATGCAAAATAAGTCAACATACTGATTTCACTCTCCCCAAAATTTGCTATGTTTCTAAGTGCAAACGTGGCTGAACTAAGTTATTTTAGGAGTTCCAAAATGTTATTTTTCCAGTTTAAATTCTCATCAATATGGACTCCTCAGAATTTTGAGATTCCACCCTATGTATTATTTCATCATCATGTGTTACACTTATCATTGGTGCAGTACCCCTAGAGGTGCAGAACTGAATATATGTGTCTTTGTGAAATTCAAGGTGAGATCATTCTCAGAAAACCAGACAATGATACTTTTAGGAACTTTGTTCTCCATTTCTTCCATTTCTGTATGTATACTGGGAGTGATTACAATACTGGTGTCATCTGCAAAAAGAACAAATTCTGCTTGTTGTACGTTAGACGGTAGATGATTTACATATATGAGAAACAGTAGGGGACCTATGACTGAGCCTTGGGGAACCCCATAGGTGATTTCACCCCTGTAAGAATTATGTCCCTGGATTCTGTTGTTTGAATTACTATCATAAATCCCATAAAACTTCAATTTATCTAGGAGTATACTATGATTCACACAATCAAATGCCTTGGACAGGCTAGAGAAAACACAACGAAGATGTAGAGAAAATGTAGCTCATAGAGAGAACAATTAAGGTAGCCCTAGAAAAAATGCGTACCAGACAGAACAATTAAATGGGAGAAAACCCCCTCACAGTTCGACAAATAGGAGGAAAATAAGCAGTTTATATTGCACAGAAGGTACAAAGAGATCCTTAAAACCACACATAGCCAAAAGTTAATCGAAATATGTAGTGTACTACGCAGGCCACCTTCATTCTGTTGCAGTTTTGACGTCTGATGTTTATGTAGATATTAATAAGTAGTTTAAAAGCAGAAGTTGTTAGAAAGAAATAATTTTATTCTGCAATTAAGGCCATTACTATAGAATGGTATTTTGTAAAGAAATTATTTCTTAAATAGATGCCAAAAGTTTTATTTCGCTCGTGTCTGAGCTTAAGTTTTATTCTGTAGAGGGTAGTAATGGTCATTTTTCCTGTTAAACTCCAATGACAATAAAATGTATCAGTGAATAAATGTGCTTTTAGTGGTCCTGGCTGCTTGAACAAATACTTTCACGCTGTTCGTCCTACTAAGCATGTTGATTAACACTTCCGTAGCCGTAGCGACTGCGACATTCCAGACTCCATCAAAATACTCGGAAGCAGTGCAAAACCGCAGTGGAAACTTCTGCGTGATTTGACGATGACAGTTAATGAAATTAAAATTCAATACACAGAAGAGAAGTGCAATACCCATCTCAAAAGTGAAGGTCTACTGGAAAGAAGACTTCACAAAAGATGAAATTAAAAATCTACCACGGGAAATTCACACACCAAACGGTCTGATTACTTTTCTGCAAGGACATTGTTGTTTTTGCAGTCGTAGAAAAAGTTTTTTTAGGATTCGTTGTAGAAATCATGCACTTAAGATTTCAGTCAGTGTTGTCGAGTTGAAATTTTCAGTACTTACTTCTGTCAAAAACTTCGCCACAAGCTATTTCTTGAGGCCTAGGGTGACATGATTGTCAATGGCTTGGAAATCAGTACTTTAAGAGGCGTAGTTTCGTGACTTCGTCATACGAGAATACTTAAGCACTGTTCCACACATTTATACACTCCTGGAAATTGAAATAAGAACACCGTGAATTCATTGTCCCAGGAAGGGGAAACTTTATTGACACATTCCTGGGGTCAGATACATCACATGATCACACTGACAGAACCACAGGCACATAGACACAGGCAACAGAGCATGCACAATGTCGGCACTAGTACAGTGTATATCCACCTTTCGCAGCAATGCAGGCTGCTATTCTCCCATGGAGACGATCGTAGAGATGCTGGATGTAGTCCTGTGGAACGGCTTGCCATGCCATTTCCACCTGGCGCCTCAGTTGGACCAGCGTTCGTGCTGGACGTGCAGACTGCGTGAGACGACGCTTCATCCAGTCCCAAACATGCTCAATGGGGGACAGATCCGGAGATCTTGCTGGCCAGGGTAGTTGACTTACACCTTCTAGAGCACGTTGGGTGGCACGGGATACATGCGGACGTGCATTGTCCTGTTGGAACAGCAAGTTCCCTTGTCGGTCTAGGAATGGTAGAACGATGGGTTCGATGACGGTTTGGATGTACCGTGCACTATTCAGTGTCCCCTCGACGATCACCAGTGGTGTACGGCCAGTGTAGGAGATCGCTCCCCACACCATGATGCCGGGTGTTGGCCCTGTGTGCCTCGGTCGTATGCAGTCCTGATTGTGGCGCTCACCTGCACGGCGCCAAACACGCATACGACCATCATTGGCACCAAGGCAGAAGCGACTCTCATCGCTGAAGACGACACGTCTCCATTCGTCCCTCCATTCACGCCTGTCGCGACACCACTGGAGGCGGGCTGCACGATGTTGGGGCGTGAGCGGAAGACGGCCTAACGGTGTGCGGGACCGTAGCCCAGCTTCATGGAGACGGTTGCGAATGGTCCTCGCCGATACCCCAGGAGCAACAGTGTCCCTAATTTGCTGGGAAGTGGCGGTGCGGTCCCCTACGGCACTGCGTAGGATCCTACGGTCTTGGCGTGCATCCGTGCGTCGCTGCGGTCCGGTCCCAGGTCGACGGGCACGTGCACCTTCCGCCGACCACTGGCGACAACATCGATGTACTGTGGAGACCTCACGCCCCACGTGTTGAGCAATTCTGCGGTACGTCCACCCGGCCTCCCGCATGCCCACTATACGCCCTCGCTCAAAGTCCGTCAACTGCACATACGGTTAACGTCCACGCTGTCGCGGCATGCTACCAGTGTTAAAGACTGCGATGGAGCTCCGTATGCCACGGCAAACTGGCTGACACTGACGGCGGCGGTGCACAAATGCTGCGCAGCTAGCGCCATTCGACGGCCAACACCGCGGTTCCTGGTGTGTCCGCTGTGCCGTGCGTGTGATCATTGCTTGTACAGCCCTCTCGCAGTGTCCGGAGCAAGTATGGTGGGTCTGACACACCGGTGTCAATGTGTTCTTTTTTCCATTTCCAGGAGTGTATTTTTACACAGTTCTTTTGCTTTTCATATCTTTTTCAATAACGTGATTTTGTGTAATGAATAACGCGCGATTTAAATGTTAAATAGGAATGTAAATATCATAGTAGATAATTTCAATGAAAAACCAAATCCTTTATTTCTACATATTGGCCTCAGGATACCACCGTGCCTGATGAATCATGGGTGAAGCACTGGACGCTGGAGGAGAGAGGTTCTAGTCCCCGTCTGGCCATCCATGGTTCATTCGAATGACTTGGTCGATTTCCTGTGCCATGCGCCGTCATTCGGAATCTTCTCTAACTGCCTGTGTAAATCAGTTCAAAGTTCGAAGGAAGGCAACGACATACTAGCACTATGACACTCTACAGTTCCAGCCTGCGCCCCGTCTCTAATGAACTCCTCGTCGACGGGATGTTAATCGCTATTCTTGGCTCTTTTCCATCTTGGGTATAGTGCTGGAGATGGCGAGCTAGATTTTTTGAGGGAAGTCCTTTCGTAACTCACGCTGAAGGAGGTCGTTTTTTACCGGCTAGGTAATCTTCTTTGAACCATTGTACGTAACTGTTGTTGTATGGAATAGTTCTTTTGTCTTTCTTGCAGAGAGGGCTGATACATTCTCTTTTCGAAACGCTAGGAACAGTTTTGTGCTTAAGGGATTTATGGAAAACTGCGGTACATAGTGAAAGTAATTCACCTGAAAATTCTGTACACAGGATGCATCACAATTAATGGCGTAAACATAGGTACGCGAGCGACCCATTTGTGCGATAATTTCGAAATTGTGGTTACCAGTCACTACCGACGTGATTCTGTATAAACTTCGCAAGTCGGGCAGGGGTGTGGTCTATGTTCAAATTTTCGAGACGTGGAGTTGCAAACAGAATGGATACGACAGTACAGTACATAGTAAAAGTGCCACTCATGTGAGTTGCTTGTGGAGCGTCAGTTGTGTTGTACGAAAGTTTGTGCTAAGTAGAACATTACTGTAGCGAAGAGTATATGGACATACATTTCATGTATGGTAGAGCTAAAGGAATACGCGGGAGGCTGCAGGCTTGTACGAAAAAGCATACCCTGCCCAAAGGCATCCCGAGAGTCGAACGTTTACAAGGGTTGATCAACGCCTCCGAGAAACTGGGAGCATTCTACATGCTGCGGGAGCGGGGAAGCCTGTGTGAATTACACTGTGCTTGGACATGTGGTACTGGAAACAGTCGATCACTCTCTAGGAATCTCAACAAGGAGACTTTGGCACACAGATTCCTCGAATGAGGCTCAGTTGTGTTTGGAGGATAATGCATCGCAGTGCAACGTACCCGTGCTACCTCCAACGAGTTCAGCGTTATAGTGAGGTGGACTTTGGTACTAGACTAACGTTCTGCCAATGGATGCAACAACAAGCCTACATTTGAAAAGAACATTTGATTTACAGATGAAGCAAATTGATCTGTGATTGTGTTCTTAGTTATCACAATTCTCCCGTTCGTAGTCATCTAGGCCAGAAACAACAAGCTGTTGATGGGTCTCCTCACCAGCGACGTTTCTCATTGACGGTGTGGTTAGGAGTACTGGGTGACCACCTTACTCGGCCGTACATGTTACCAAACAAACTCAAAGGTCGGAATTACCTTCAGTTTAGGATGTTTCCTCAGAGCAACGCCAGAGAATACGGAATATTCATGATGGAGCACCTGCACATTTTTCTGCTATGGTGAGACAATATCTAATGCGCGGGTGTGGCCAAAGATGGACTGGGTGAAGAGGCCCTGTACCATAAGCCTCCATTATCACGTTATCTGAACCCCATGAATTTCTGTGTTTGAGGCCACCTTAAATGTGTAGTGTACGCCGCCCCAGTTAACACGGTTCAAGAATTGGAGAAGAAATTTGTCAATGGTTGTCAAGAATTTCGAAATGACCCAGGCGTGTCTGAAAGGACTCGAAACTGATTGCGGCCCCACGTACACACAGAGCACCGTCACTTAGACCAAAGAGCCTTTAACAACGTTTCCTAATGTTGTATAACCATGAAGTCACAGTTATTTCGGAAACGGTTCGTTTGCGGACCTATGTTTACTGTGATTTTTTTTTTTTTTTTTTTTTGCTTCTATTATCGTGTACTTTCAACTGCACTCCTTTAAGACATTAATTATGATACAACCAGCATAACCTGACAGCATTTCGTAACATTCTGGGAAATGGAGTTTCTACGATTTCTGTAGCTTTCCAGCACCGCTAGTATTGATTCTAACAGTCCAACACTCAGCTATGCAGTGATGCGATGGCTGAGCAGTAGAGGAGAATTTTTTGTCTCTGATAACCTTTACACGTAAGTAACATTCAAACGTTTCATTTGAACGTGGACTGTTTGTGTACAAAGAAGAAAAATCTACTAGCACACGCATGGATTCGATGGCGCAGGACCGTGGTCTATGGAGGCTGCTGTTTATTATTCCCCGATATTCCTGGTCGCGTTGATCGGGATCCTACTATTGGCATGCGAATATGAAAGAGATGAGTTGGGGGGGGGGGGGGCGGCGCTGATTATACACTACTGGCCATTAAAATTGTTACACCTAGAAGAAATGCAGATGATAAACGGGTATTCATTGGACAAATATATTATACTACAACTGACATGTGATTACATTTTTACGCAATTTGGGTGCATAGATCCTGAGAAATCAGTACCCAGAACAACCACCTCTGGCCGTAATAACGGCCTTGGTACGCCTGGGCATTGAGTCAAAAAGAGCTTGGATGGCGTGTACAGGTACAGCTGCCCATGCAGCTTCAACACGATACCACAGTTCATCAAAAGTAGTGACTGGCGTATTGTGACGAGCCAGTTGCTCGGCCACCATTGACTAGACGTTTTCAATTGGTGAGAGATCTGGAGAATGTGCTGGCCAGGGCAGCAGTCGAACATTTTCTGTATCCAGAAAGGCCCATACAGGACCTGCAACATGTGGTCGTGCATTATCCTG
This sequence comes from Schistocerca serialis cubense, assembly GCF_023864345.2. NCBI lineage: Eukaryota > Metazoa > Arthropoda > Insecta > Orthoptera > Acrididae > Schistocerca > Schistocerca serialis. The sequence continues at coordinate 711,702,733 of NC_064638.1, forward strand.
CTGAAATGTAGGGTTTCACAGGGATCAAATGAAGGGTAGAGCCACGGGTCGTAACACATCTGAAATGTAACGTCCACTGTTCAAAGTGGCATCAATGCGAACAAGAGGTGACCGAGACGTGTATCCAGTGGCACACCATACCATCACGCCGGGTGATACGCCAGTATGGCGATGACGAATACACGCTTCCAATGTGCATTCACCGCGATGTCGCCAAACACGGATGCGACCATCATGACGCTGTAAACAGAACCTGGATTCATCCGAAAAAATGACGTTTTGCCATTCGTGCACCCAGGTTCGTCGTTGAGTACACCATCACAGGCGCTCCTGTCTGTGATGCAGCGTCAAGGGTAACCGCAGCCGTGGTCTCCGAGCTGATAGTCCATGCTGCTGCAAACGTCGTCGAACTGTTCGTGCAAACGTTCCCATCTGCTGACTCAGGGATCGAGACGTGGCTGCACGATCCGTTACAGCCATGCGGATAAGATGCCTGTCATCTCAACTGCTAGTGATACGAGGCCGTTGGGATCCAGCACGGCGTTCCGTATTACCCTCCTGAATCCATCGATTCCATATTCTGCTAACAGTCACTGGATCTCGACCAACGCGAGCAGCAATGTCGCGATACGACAAACCACAATCGTGATAGGCTACAATCCAACCTTTATCAAAGTCGGAAACGTGATGGTACGCATTTCGCCTCCTTACACGAGTCGTCAGAACAGCGTTTCACCTGGAAACGCGGGTCAACTGCTGTTTGTGTATGAGAAATCGGCTGGAAACTTTCTTCATGTCAGCACGTTGTAGTTGTCACCACCCGCGCCAACCTTGTGTGAATGCTCTGAAAAGCTAATCATTTGCATATCACAGTATCTTATTCCAGTCGGTTGAATTTCGCGACTGTAGCACGTCATCTTCGTGGTGTAGTAATTTTAATGGCCAGTAGTGTATTTTACGCCAGGCGGGATCCCACAGCCCCGCGCGACTTACGCCGGAGGTGACACCCCCACTGTTTGCTCGGTCGTACAGAATCGTAAAGTCAAATAATGTATCGTGCCTTAGTAAAGGGGCTTGTTTGCAGCAAGATAGGTATCGACATACACAATGCAACAACAAAGTCTGAAGCACCACAGACCGCTACGTAACACGACGACCATTGTTGTTGTTTACCTTGACCTGGACTGGAGAGAGCCGCGCCAACAATGGTGCGTTCCATGACACTGGACACAGGAGTAGTGCCACCTCGGTTACTGAAACACGTCCGGGTATTGCGTACGCATCACGATGTTAGTAAATGTGTGTGGTGGCTCCAAGGAGAAAGCACATTACTGGAGTACATGTGTCATCATGATGCGGATCCACCACATGGCATAACGGTATGGGGTACCACTGGGTAGACAACACAATCGCCTCTGGTTCGCATATCCGGTAATTTGGACAGTAGGCGCTGCATTTATGATATAGCTGTTCCCTATCATCGAGGTCTCTGCGATATTATCTTTCAACAAAATAACGTAAGACTGCATGTTGCCCCTACTATCCTGACCCTACTCAGCAAAGATTTTTCCACTATTAGCCTAACCGCCACGTTCCACATACCTCTCACCCACTGAAAACAGCTGATCTAGTGTTACCGAGAGACTGGCACACTACAGTTCACCAGCCACAACGATTGATGAACTCTGGCACTGAGTTGAAGCAGCATGGAATGACGAACCCTTATCTGCCATCCTAGCACAGTTCTAGTTGTACCCATCCAGGCTCAGAGTCGCTGTTGCTAGCAGAAACGCCAGCTCTGTGTAGAGTCAGCGCAGGATACGGTGGTCGATGTACAGTGACCAATGTTTGTGCAACGCGCTGGGTGAGTTCATTCGTCTGTTCGGAAGGGCAGGCCGACAGTTGTTGGTTCCTTTCGACCGTTGGCGATGACCGAATCGAGGTGAACGCCCTGCAGTCTTTCTCAAAGGCTTTCACAGAAACTATTCGGTAACAAATTGCATTTTTGCGTTACTTATAGCTTTTCATCTCAGGTTCATGATGATGTGCTCTTCATTTCGTTAACGGCCATAGTTATTGCGATATTTACATGGGAGTAAAACACTGTGCAAAATTAGAAAAAGTTTGCAATGAAAAATAGAGGCCGCGCGGGATTAGCCGAGCGGTCTAGGGTGCTGCAGTCATGGAGTGTGCGGCTGGCCCCGGCGGATGTTCGAGTCCTCCCTCCGGCATGGGTGTGTGTGTTTGTCCTTACGATAATTTAGGTTAAGTAGTGTGTAAGCTTAGGGACTGATGACCTTAGTAGTTGAGTCCCATTAGATTTCTCACACATTTGAACGTTTTTTGAAAAATAGAGGTCGCTATGATTTTGGGTTTGGTGCAAATTGCATAATATGTTGCTGCATATGTATTTAAGTAAAATTCTGAATTTTTCCTAGACCTGAGTGGACATCTCTAACAGTCACCAATCTTGAGAAAACTGATATGATGTAGCACACACATTTGCAATTGCACCGCGCCAGCGATAAAGCGAGAGTGAATATCCACAACATTCCTCACACTTCATAAACGGTTTGAGATTTCGAAATGAGGTTTCGGCAAATGTATTTTGTCATACGGTTATTATGCAAAATTATCTGCGCATTATCTGTGCTGTTATTCCACTAACTATAGACTTTTTCGATGAAAGAATGTAATTTTTAAGGGTCATCGATAGCTGGTGAAACAGGAAATGCTTTGGGGATTGAAACAACATAACTAAAGACATTAGATGTTTATTCTGTACCTAGGATGTGCTTTTTCATAGGTTACTGTCATTTTCCTCAGTTCCTCACTTAATAAACTTAATGAACCATTGTTTCATGTTAGTGAGGTCACACTGTGTAAGCTCCGCTGTGATTTGGCAAAAGAAGCAAATTTCAACAAGGTAGTACGAGAAATGTTTAGTTTTTAACCAAAATTCGCCACTTACGACGCTCCTTTGAAAGTTGTTGTTTTTGCGGTATTCAGTCCAGAGACGGTTTGATGCAGCTCTCCATGTTACTTTAACCTGTGCAAGCCTCTTCATCTGCGAGTAATTACTGCAATCTACATCCTTCTGAATCTGCTTTGTGTATTCATCTCTTGGTCTCCCTCTACGATTTTTACCCTCCACGCTTCCCTCCAATACTAAACTAGTGATCCCTGGATGCCTCAGAACGTGTCCTACCAACCGATCCCTTCTTCTAGTCAAGTTTGTCACAAATTCCTATTCTACCAATATGGACGATAACTAGTTTGGACAAGAAGAGAATAGAAGCTTTCGAAATGTGGTGCTACAGAAGAATGCTGAAGATAAGGTGGGTAGATCACGTAACTAATGAGGAGGTATTGAATAGGATTGGGGAGAAGAGAAGTTTGTGGCACAACTTGACTAGAAGAATGGATCGGTTGGTAGGACATGTTTTGAGGCATCAAGGGATCACAAATTTAGCATTGGAGGGCAGCGTGGAGGGGAAAAATCGTAGAGGGAGACCAAGAGATGAATACACTAAGCAGATTCAGAAGGATGTAGGTTGCAGTAAGTACTGGGAGATGCACAGGATAGAGTAGCATGGAGAGTTGCATCAAACCAGTCTCAGGACTGAAGACCACAACAACAACAACGACAATAGTATTCAATACCACGTCACTGGGTGCTGATGACGACGTAGTTAAACGCCCCAAAAAATAAACATCATCAATACCACCTCATTAGTTACGTGATCTACCCAACTAATCTTCAGCATTCTTCTGTAGCACCACATTGCAAAAGCTTGTACTCTCTGCTTGTCTCAACTGTTTATCGTCCATTTTCACTTCCGTACATGGCTACATTCCATACAAATACTTTCAGAAAAGACTTTCTGACGCCTAAATCTATACTCAGTGTTAACAAATTTCTCTTCTTCAGAAACGCTTTCCTTGCCATTGTCAGTCTGTGTTTTATATCCTCTCTACTTCGATCATCATCAGTTATTTTGCTCCCTAATTAGCAAAACTCATCTACTTCTTTAAGTGTCTCATTTGCTAATCTAATTCCCTCAGCATCACCTGATTTAATTTGACTACACTGCCCATTCCGTTCAAATGCTCTTGCAAGTCCTTTGCTGTCTCTGACAGAATTACAATATCATCGGCAAACCTCAAGGTTTTTATTTCTTCTCCTAGAATTTTAATTCCTACTCCAAATTTTTCTTTCGTTTCCTTTACTGCTTGTTCAATGCACAGACTGAATAACATTGGGGATAGTTGACAACCCTTTCTCATTCCCTTCTCAACCATTGCTTCACTTTCGTGCCCCTCGACTCTCCTGTTTTCTGTACAAATTGTAAATAGCCTTTCGCTGACTGCATTTTGCCCCTGCAACCTTCAGAGTTTGAAAGAGAGTATTCCTGCCTACATTGTCAAAAGCTTTTTCTAAGTTTACAAATGGGATAAACGTAGGTTTATCTTTCCTTAACCTACCTCTAAGATAAGGCGTTGGGTCAGTATTGCCTCACGTGTCCCTACATTTCTACGGAATCCAAACTGATCAACCAGTTTCTCCATTCGTCTGTAAGGAATTCCTGTTAGAATTCTGCAACCGTGATTTTTTAACTGATAGTTCGATAACTTTCACACCTGTCAGCACCTGCTTTCTTTGGAATTGGAATTATTATATTTCGCCCGTCTCATACATCTTGCCCACCATATGGAAGGGTTTGGTCATGGCTGGCTCTCCCAAGGCTATCAGTAGTTCTAATGGAATGTTGTCTACTCCCGGCGTCTTGTTTCTCCTTAAGTCTTTCAGTGCTCTGTCAAATTCTCCACGCTGTATCAAATCCCCCATCTCATCTTCATCTACGTCCTTCTCCATTTCCAAAATATTGCCCTGAAGTACATCGCCCTTGTATGGACCCTCTTACGTACTCCTTCCACCTTTCGGCTTTTCCTTCTTTACTTAAGACTGATTTTCCATCTGAGCTCTTGATCTTCATATAGGTGTCTCTCCTTTCACCAAAGATCTCTTCAGTTTTTCTGTAGGTGGCATCTATCTTACCCTAGTGATATATGCTTTTACATCCTTACATTTGTCCTCTAGTCATTCCCACTTAGCCGTTTTGCACTACCTGTCGATCCCATTTTTGAGACGTTTGTATTCCTTTTTGCCTGCTTCATTTACTGCATTTTTAATATTTTCTCCTTTCATCAATTAAATTCAATATATCTTCTGTTACTTAAGAGTTTCTACTATCCCTCGTCTTTTTACCTACCTGATCCTCTGCTTCCTACCTTATTTCATCCCTCAAAGCTACGCATTGTTCTTCTACCGTAACCTTTCCCCTGTTCTTGTCAATCCTTTCCTAATGCTCCCTGTGAAATCCTCTACAATCTCGGGTTCTTTCAGTTCGTCCAGGTCCCATCTCCTTAAATTCCCACCTTTTTGTAGTTTCTTCAATTTTAATCTGCAGTTCATAATTAATAAATTGTGGTCAGAGTCCACATCTGCCCCTGGAAATGTCTTACAATTTAAAACCCGCTCCTAAATCTCTGTATCACCATTAAATAATCAATCTGAAACCTTCCAGCGTCTCCAGGTCTCTTCCGTGTATGCAACCTTCTTTCATGATCCTTAAACCAAGTGTTAGCGATGATTAAGCTATGCCCTATGCAAAATTCTACGAGGCGGCTTCCTCCTTCATTCCTTACCCCCAGTCCCTACGCACCTGCTATTTTTCCTTCTTTTCCTTTTCCTACTATCGAATTTCACCCCCCCCCCCCCCCATGACTATTAAATTTTCGTATCCCTTCACTATCTGAATAATTGTTTTTATCGCATTATATATTTCTTGAGTCTCTTCATCATCTGCGAAGCTAGTTGGCATATAAATTTGTACTACTGTTGTGGGCGTGGGGCTCGTGTCTATTTGGCTACAATAATGCGCTTACTACGCTATCCTTAGTAGCTTTCCGCATTCCTATGTTTTTATTCATTATTAAACCTACTCCTGCATTACTCCTATTTGATTTTGTATTTATACCGCTGTATTCACCTGACAAGAAATTCTGTTCCTCCTGCCCCCGAACTTCACTAATTCCCACTATATCTAACTTTAATCTATTTATTGCCCTTTTTAAATTTTCTAACCTACCTGCCCGATTAAGGGATCTTACATTCTACGTTCTGATCCGTAGAATGCAAGTTATGTTTCTCCTGATAACAACGTCCTCCTGAGTAGTCCCTGCCCGGAGATCCGAATGGAGGACTATTTTATCTCCAGAATATTTTACCCAAGAAGAATTCATCATCATTTAACCATACAGTAAAGCTGCATGCCCTCGGGAAAAACTACGGCTGTAGTTTCCCCTTGCTTTCAGCCGTTCGCAGTACCAGCACAGCAAGGCCGTTTTGGTTAATGTTACAAGGCCAGATCAGTCAATCATCCAGACTGTTGCCCCTGCAACTACTGAAAAGGCTGCTGCCCCTCTTCAGGAACCACATGTTTGTCTGGCCCCTCAACAGACACCCCTCCGTTGTGGTTGCACCTACGGTACGGCTATCCGCATCGCGGAGGCACGCAAGCCTCCCCACCAACGACGAGATCCATGGTTGGCTCTGAAAGTTACAAATGGTTGTTAACCATTTGCAGCTCTGAAAGTTATAAAGGGTTAACAAGCCAGGCGAAAATAAATCGCTGCATTTTCAGCGCAATTCTTTTTAGATACTAATGAAGCGTTGGTGTCAGGTCTTTTTGAATTATCACCATTGCAAATGTGGGCGTGAAGGGGTTCCACTTAACATTTACAAAAAACTTAGGCGTAGTCTTCAGTTTAGAAAGGGATTTCCACTTCAGCGTCTGTCCATAACCGCCAACACCTGCCGGCCGCGGTGGCCGAGCGGCTCAAGGCGCTTCAGTCCGGAACCGCGTGACTGCTACGGGCGCAGGTTCGAATCCTGCCTCGGGTATGGATGTGTGTGATGTCCTTAGGTTAGTTAGGTTTAAGTAGTTCTAAGTTCTAGGTGGACTGATGACCTCAGATGTTAAGTCCCATAGTGCTCAGAGCCATTTGAACCATTTGAACCGCCAACACTACCGCTCTGCCCACACATGCCCTGCTGACAGCGCCTCTATCGGCCACCTTATTCTGCGCAGACTCTACTGAGTTTCTCACTCTCTCTGCATCTAAATCACATACAAATTTGACCCTGTGTTCTTCCTACTACAAGTTACTGTATACGCGCAATAAGTAAAATGTTGTTTGCTGACATGAAACTGCGTCTCATTCATCAGAATTTTTTTCGTGTCGGGAGGCCATTGGTTGCTGGGCATCAGCGGCGGGTTAAGAGAAGTTCTCCACCGCAGGGTCTTCAGGCCAGTCTGTTGTAGCTGCAGCTGTATCAGAGATCTACCACGAAACCTCTAAAGGCGCCGTCGATAAGCTTGGTACGCGAGGAGTTTATGACTTTAGCTGCGAATGCGAATGGCCGCGACCTCAAGGCCATTAAAATACGGCTGAGCGAGCACGAACGTTATTTACGTTTTGGTCGAAGCATCATACAGGCAGTATCATATTGCCGGAGGAGTGTGACAAGACGTACAGTTTGGCTGGCTCTGAGCACTATGGGACTCAACTGCTGAGGTCATTAGTCCCCTAGAACTTAGAACTAGTTAAACCTAACCAACCTAACGTACAGTTTGGAAAATCTCTTTTGCTTTCTGGCCAGCCGTAAGCAATCAAGGGGGTAATGAGAGAGGCCGTGAAAATTGCATAACATACTGTCAACATGAAATTCTTTATTTACATCCTTATTCTCAGCGATAGCCGACCAACACTCCATTACTGTTCACAATTTAGCTCCATAGAACGAGGAAGTAAACTCTTGACAGGGGGAACAGCATAAAGAAACGCGTTCTATGTGCGACTGGAAGAACGGAAGCAGAGCAAAGGCCAAAATATTGCATATGATACGAATTTTCCGGTCAACGAAGTTGAATACCGTCATCCAAAAAGTAGATGAACTCCTTTCTCCGAGGTCCTGACTCGTCCTGAAAACCCTGTCACGTAAAAATTAATGGGTATAGGACAGATTATTTGGTCCCTTCTCGCTGAATAGTTCATCACTTTCCAAGGGTTTAATACGTGTGTGTGTGTGTGTGTGTGTGTGTGTGTGTGTGTGTGTGTGTGCGTAAAGAAGCATTAGACTACTCTTATATGTAGCGATAAATAATTCCTGATATTTTGAAGACAAGCAGAATGTAAACTTTAATGCCCAAAAGAGCAAACTTACTAATGCGAGCTGACTCGAAAGTAAATAGAAAAATACTAACTCAGCACTCACTTTCACAAACTCAGCACAGCGTAAAGAAAGGAGGGCTTGCATATTTAATGTGTGTAAGTAGCACGTAAATGAATAGGTTCGTGAAAGCAATAGATTACTTCAAACAAGTCTTAGCTTTCCGCTTATAGCGTCCAGCTGGGTGATGATGCTGTCTCTCCTGATGTGTACACACAAATTCAGAAGGCAGAAAACAGTTCATTATCAGTGAGAGCACTTGCAACCCTAATTAATTTTGTGCATAACACAACTATGTATGAATTAGGCGATGCATCGTCTCATTGCAGCATCTAGCAACCCAGCATACAACGACATACCTTTTTTATTTACACCTGAAAACTCGTTAGCGTGCAGAAAGATTCTGCTTACTATTATTTATAAATCTCATTGCCCAGTCTGTAGTTGAGAAGCAGCTCATCAGATTGACTATGACTCGCGTATTTGACCGTCATAGCACGACAAGATGGCGGCACACCAGCGTAGCACATTCACAAAGATCAAAAAATAATATGTTTCTGTCAAATGAGTTCATAAGACGTGAGATTAACAAAGAATGTATTTACTTTAAAAACAATAGAAAAACATAACCAGATTCCACGCTTTCAGTGATAACTTTTGAGCGCCTATTGCAGTGAGCAGAATCACATGATAGGATATCTACGCGCGGAGCAATACAAGCAAGCATTCTCCAGGTAATCTCGCCACGAAAAGCTAACTCTCATCAAAGGAAAACAAACTAAGTTCGTCTCACTCAGTCATTATACACTCCAGTACCTGCCCAATGACCTCAGCCAGACAAAAGCTGTTTCCTTCTCAACATCACAAAACACACCACAAAGCACCAACTCCAGACAAGTAATGAACATGAGTATTCGCAATCTACATTCAAACAAGCAAGGCCACATATCCCACGACTGCGAACGAATACCATTGTCTGACCGAGCGAGGTAGCACACTGGACTCGCATTCGGGAGGACGACGGTTCAATCCCGTCTCCGGCCATCCTGATTTAGGTTTTCCGTGATTTCCCTAAATCGTTTCAGGCAAATGCCGGGATGGTTCCTTTGAAAGGGCACGGCCGATTTCCTTCCCAATCCTTCCCTAACCCGAGCTTGCGCTCCGTCTCTAATGACCTCGTTGTCGACGGGACGTTAAACACTAACCATCACCACCACCACCATTGTCTGAGAGCAAAACCAAAGATTTAATTTAATCACAGTGACCACACAGAGAGGTAGCTTAGGCGCAAGTACCGATATACTGAAACTGGTTAGAGCAGTATCTAATAGATTATAGCAAATATAATTATACGCAAAAAGATGAAATATTCTTAGAGGAAATTAAAGTGCTGACTAAGAGGCACCTTTCTACTTCATAAACTAGTGGAGCAACATCAAATCTCTTTTACGTTTACAAGAAGTTTCATACAAGCTCGCCCTTAACCTACTATTGTGGTAGAATACGGAACTCTAGAAAAGAGGGAACAAATTTTTCAACTCCAAACGAATAGGCGAAGCTGTATCCCATGAAGACATTTCCCATAGTACCACACCATACATTTACATTCCACAGGTAATGCCGACGTGTCTGACGGAGGCAAAAGCGATTGATTCCTTTGCAGTTGTGCGTTTTGTGTACTGTCCGCATGTGAGATGAATCCGTCTGACAGAACCTGTCGCCGGCTGGGGTGGCCAAGCGATTCTAGGCGCTACAGTCTGGATCGCGACCGCTGCGGCCGCAGGTTCGAATCCTGCCTCGGGCATGAATGTGTGTGATGTCCTTAGATTAGTTAGGTTTAAGTAATTCTAATTTCTAGGGGACTGATGACCTCAGAAGTTAAGTCCCATAGTGCTCAGAGCCATTTGAACCATCTGAACAGAAACTGTGGCAGCGAGACAGGTGTGCATTGTGAACTGCTCTTGACATTATAGTATGCGTCCTTCTAAAAACGTTTTCAAGTGTCCAGTGCGTCAACAGCGTAACTGTGACTGACATAAATAGCCTCCAACGATGTAAATACCGGCACATAAAATCGTTACAGGCCTTCAGGAGACTGATACTTCCGTAATATTGGTCAAATTCTACATCTGTGTGTTCATGGTGTTAATAGCCGTTGTATCAATAATTTATTGATACTACTAATTTGTATGAAACTACCGAAATACGATACACGTTTCGTTTTATCCAGTTAAAACAACTCCAGTAAGAGAGTATTTTCGTCCGTTTCCTGCTTACAATATGAACTTCATATCTGTAAGCACGTTTCACTAGGGCTTTCCGCTATCTACTTGGCGCTGTGCATACAATATAAAAGAAGCTGGTAGATTATAAATGGCGAACGATTATAACATAAAAAAGATTACAAACGATTCTACTGGTAAGGCAATATCTTTTGGGCGCCCAGTAAGTCAGACCATGGACAGTCTCGAGGGGAAGGATTTTTTCTCCACTCAGCTAATCTTCCGTGGCCTACTGTGCAGTCATATTACCATGATCAGTAAAGGTTGCTCCATAGAAAAAAAAGTGCATGTTTCATCATGACTTCAGAGTGCTAGGTGCAACGACATGTAAAAGGAGAACATTTCTTGTCATGCTAGTGATACTCGCCTGGCTGATACCATATTCCTTTGCTATACATATCATGCTGCGATGAAGATTGGTGAGGGTTGTAGCCAGAAACGCTACTTCTTGTACAGTCAGTTACAATTCTCTTCTTCGTGCGCCAAAGTTCAAGCTGACCGCTCGCACATACGTCCTAATACACTGAGGTGCCTAAAGTCATGGGATAGCGACATGTACATATATAGGTGGAGATAATATCGCGTACACAAAGTATAAAACGGCAGTGCACTGGCGGAGCTGTCCCTTGGACTCAGGTGATTCATGTGAAAAGGTTTCAGACCTGATTACGGCCGCACGACGACAATTAACAGACTTTGAATGTGGAATGGTAGTTGGAGCTAGACACGTGAGACATTAAATTTCGGAAATAGTTAGGTAATACAATATTCCAAGATCCACAGTGTTAAGACTGTGCGAGAATATAAAATTTCAGGCATTACCTCTCACCAAACCGAGCGAGATGGCGCAGTGGTTAGCGCACTGGACTCGCATTCGGGAGGACGAAGGCTTCAAAACCGCTTCCGGCGATCCTGATTCAGTTTCCGCCATTTCCCTTAATCACTCCAGGCAAATGCCGGGACGGTTCCTTTGAAAGAACACGGCTGACTTCCGTCTTCATCCTTCCCTAATCCGATGGTATCGATGACCTCGCTATTTGGTCCCCTCCTCTCAAATCAACCAAACAACCAAAATTTCACCACGGACAACGCAGTCGCCAACAGCCTTTACTTAACGGCCGAGAGTAGCGGTGATTGCGTACAGTTGGCAATACTAACAAACAAGCAACACTGCGTTAAATAGCCGGAGAAATCAATATGAGACATACGTTCAATGTATCCGTTAGGAAAGCGCTGCGAAATTTGGACTCGTGACCGTATCTATTGGACCCTAGACGACTGGAAAACAGTGGCCTGGTCAGACGAGTCCCGGTTTCAGTTGCTAAGAGCTGACAGTAGGGTTCGAGTGTGGCGCAGACCCCACGACGGCTACTTGGAGACCATCTGCAGCCATCCATAGACTTCACGTTCCCAAACAACGAGGGAATTTTTAATAGATGACAGTGTGCCATGTCACCGGGCAACAATTGTTCGTGATTGGTTTGAAGAACATTCTGAACGATTCGAGCGAATGATTTGGCGACCCACAAAACGCCCAACATGAATCCCATCCAATATTAATTGGACATAATCGAGAGGTCAGTTCGTGCACAAAATCCTGCAACGGCAACACTTCCGCAATTACGGACGACTATAGAGGCAGCATGGCTCAATATATCCGCAGGGGACTTCCAGCGACTTGTTCAGTTCATGCCACGTCGAGTTACTGCACTACGTCAGGAAAAAGGAGGTCAGACCCGATATTAGGAAGCGTCCCACGACACATCAGTGTGATCCTTGTAAATGACTGTCTCGTCGGGCACCAGCTCAAAAAAAAAAAAATGGTTCAAATGGCTCTGAGCACTATGGGACTCAACTCTGAGGTCATTAGTCCCCTAGAACTTAGAACTAGTTAAACCTAACTAACCTAAGGACATCACAAACAGCCATGCCCGAGGCAGGATTCGAACCTGCGACCGTAGCGGTCTTGCGGTTCCAGACTGCAACGCCTTTAACCGCACGGCCACTTCGGCCGGCTCGGGCACCAGCGATCAAGACAGATACCTCTATACCGTCCTGCTCTGCTGACCGCATTTGTCATTCACCATACACCAACAACGTATGAAACGTGTCCTCATTGGTGTACATGTCTGCGGGCAAGAAATGCTACGGAAAAATCAGTCCTCATATAGTAAGTAGAACGATAGAAACATATTTTCTGTTAGTTTACTCTGGTGAAGTTTAATTGGCCTCTGTACCATTTGATGAAATTATTCAAACAAAACTTTCCCTTCTCCAATAAAATCTGAATGGGCTTTAGCACTCGGTTTACGAATCACCAAATCAAGCGTTTTTCACCCAAGTACATTCTCACCACTTTGTTAATTGTCACTTTGAACGCTTTGGACGATTGTCTAACGATTCATGATACATTAGATATGCCCTTACACCATACGTATTGTTTTGTTATTTATTATTAATGAAAAAATAGACGACACTGGTGTAATATTCTACAATATTTATCATTTTACAAACTGGTTTTCGACTTTTACGCCATCATCAGGTACGAAGATAAATACGTGTGGTTGTGATATCTTTTGACATCAAAGGTTTTTTACAATAATGTAACTGTTGAGTTCTCAGTTGGTTTCCAGACATGAAAAATGTTAATCTTTGATTTATGACTAAAACGATAGGGATTACTCCAGAAAAAATTCGACTAAAATATTTTGGTTAGATAAAATATACGACACATTAAATAATGAACTACTTGACAAATTACAACTACTATTCTGCGAGGAAAAATAATTTGAACAATATACAGTAAAATATTGAGAGCTGTTTCAAGAGGTGACTGAACAACATAATCTTATCCTTAAAAGTTGCAATATTATAAAAAGCTACAATAAAACAAGTGAGACGAAAGAAGTAAATGAAACAACTGCAGTTATGCAAAGTAAAATTTTAACAAGGTAAATGAAACAACAGTAACTGAAAAGAAGGAAAAAAATGGGGCGTGTGAGGAGAAATTTACAAATCGGTCTGGAACGGATTATTAACAGTAGAAGTGGCGAGTAAGGGAGCTGTATATGATCGTTCAGTACTAAGCTTGGTCAAGTAGACATACAAGTATGTTACTAACTTCCATTATTTCAAGGAGGATGTTTTATTAGCCTCAGAAGTTACGTAGTTATCTTCCTTCCTATGAGGATCTAACGTAAGACATGTTATGTAGTTCATCTTATTTCCTTTGTGGATGTTATAATACTTAAATGAGAGTTATTCCTTCAACTCTTCTCAAAATAGATACTGTTTTCGAAAGAGTTTAATGCTTTCGGCAATATCAGGATATCTACGCCTTTATTTGTGATGGGTACACTATCGAAGACAGCAGTCTTTGATATAGCGGTGTTCATTATCATGACATCGGTGTCTTCTATTGCCTTCTTATCCACAGTGCCTTTTGAAATCATTTCAGTCATCAACATCGAAATGAAGTTCTTTTCGATTGTGGCGTTGGATAAAAATTTTCTTATGGCATTGCAATATCTGTTATTATGGAGAAGATTAATTTTGTGGATGAATGCAGTAAAGCCTCTCACTTTGGTGACTCAGTAACAGACGTGATTAGGATAGCGATAAAAAACTATTATGGCATTACTACTGAAGTGGTTTCGTATATTACTTGGATCTTGCACACAGAGTCTAATGTGGCTATTGTAGACGAATTCTACACCAATATATTTAGAAGGTATGCACCGTCAGTTACTGCACCTATCCACGCACCAGGTCCCCTTCTTGTATCGCGTGCAATGCTACATTTGTGCCCTTCCGGGTGCCGTCCTCCGCGAAAAGAAGCAACGGAAGGGGTGTAAGCTCAAATCTGACAGTTCTCTCAGGTTCCCATCAGATTGCTTAACAATGCGAAATCGTTGGAAGAGAGCAAGAGAATCGACTGTAACTTTACCTGCAATTTTAGGGCACATGAAGCTGAGGCTGGAGTAACAACCTTACTCTCTCGTTTGAACTTCACATTTTCGATATTTCCCCGGGCAATTTTCTTCACGTACCTGATACCAATTCCCTTAGCTAAGAAACAGTTCACTTCATGATCACCAGTAGTTCTTGTGCTAAGTGACACTATCTCCTTAGTCTCAAAGCACAGTGTTCAGAGAGCTGGTTACAGGGGAAGGCCTCGTATCTACATTTTGTTCAGATGTTACTGAAAATACCTCACTGAATATTTTTGTTTATTCACTGACGTTTTGGAGGCGTAGCATACCCATAGTACATCGAGGCAACACACTTTCCGTCATGCAGTTACCACGTCATAGCATTCGATAACTCTTCATCGTATTCACTGGGGCCTGCTCTCTGGTCATACTTTGATCAGAATCCCGACGACAACTTTTCAGTAAAACGAATAGTAAAGTGGAGCTCCTGAGGATCTATTTTGTTCTTTTTGGCTCTCCTTGTCCCTGCAGTACAGGTACGCACTCTTACCATACTTCAAAGGACCTGCTGCATGGAAGTATGGAATCATTTCTTTTACACATTCGAAGTGCAGCTTCCAACCCCTCTTTCATTCCCCTTTGATGAAAATTTTCATTGGGATATACATGGGGAATTACTGAATCCATAGCGGAGCAGTAAAATCACAATACTAAATGAAAATGTCCCGTTTTCAACAACAGCCCAGAGCGTGATGGAGGGTGGTGGGGGAGGATGTAGGGCATTGACCAATTCGAGTCTTCCAAGGACAGCGGTCAACCTGATCACGCACTTCCCAATCCAAGCAGAAATGAAATCACATTGGTGGCAGTTGTTGTGAGGAGGGAGAGCAGCTTTTTGGGGTTGATAAACGTTGACCGTTAGAAGCTCCTACCCTTATTCCTTTAACAAATGTTTCAAATTACGGTTACAAAACTAGAATGTGCACTCTCTGCAGTTTACTGATGATTTGATAAATTTGGCGTTCCCTTTCTCTAGCTTGGTGCATATCTTGTGAAAAAGACGTTTAATCAGTACAAATTGTGGGAAATTTAGGGCTTTAAAACAAACGTTAAAGCTATTTTCTTTGTGGAATGTAATCTGAAAAAGTTCTAGTCAAAATACTGAAAAAAGTACCAAACTTTCTCGGTTTTTCGGTTCCCCGCAACTTACCGCTTGGTTCTCACACTCGAAAACTGCAGACCACCTACATACAGCAAACTAAAAGTTTGAAAAATTAGGATCTTTTGCAAAGTACTGCCATCACCTTTTTGAGAACGTTTCGACTGAACTATAGTGTACTTTTCTTACCACGTTCGCACCTGCAAAGCCAGCAGGGGGGCACTCGATCCCCGGGTGGGCAGTTGTTGTAATGTTTCGGCTCATCTGTATAATCGGAGACATTTTATTTTGTTATTAGTTAGAAAATCATTTCGGTGCAGAAATAGACATTGTCGAGTGAGGAGATGGAGACTTTTGCGAGAGAATGATTTAAATCTACTGACGTCCCAGACAAGCAGATGATCAAATTTTTTTCTCGTTTGTTTTCCGACTGTCTGTTGAATTTTATGCCACATACTAAGTCAGTGCAGTAAATGCGAATTTCTAAGTCAATTCAATCAAAAGATACGACCATTTATGTCAAATATTTTAATACTCACAAATTCATTCATCAGAACTTATGGGGTACTTTCTGTCGACCTGGAATCATAAAATTTGGGAAGAAGCAAGTGTTCATAGTACAAATGATGGAAAAAATCCGACAATTGTTAATCTATAATTATCTCACACGAAAACATTTTTTTTTTTTTTTTTGTCATTTGTTATCGGACTGTCTGTCTGTCCGTCTGTTAAGATCCCTTTTTCTCTTGAACAGGTAGACGTATCGAACTTGATGCCACATGCTAAGGGCTGTAGTCACTTGGTGGTGCAGTAAATGTAAGCTCCTAAGTCAATTCAGTCAAAAGGTATGGTCATATATGTCGCATATTTTGATACAAACTGAGTCATCAAAACTCATAGGTTACTTCCCGTTGACCTAGAATCGAGAAATTTGGCAAGAAGTAAGGTTGCATAGTACAACTAAAGGTAATAATCCAAAAACTGCTGATTTACGACTGTATCACACAAAAAATATTTCTTTTGTCATTTGTTATCCGACTTCAAACTTAAAACCATTCTCGTAAGGATTGAAATTCCCAGGCGCGATATCTTGCAGTATCAATGTCGATAATAGGCAAAAATCGTCGAGACTCTCGATTACCAGGATGAATATACATTATGAGGTTTGTAAGGAACCCTCACAGAGCAACTCGCACACGGCCAGTGCTTTGTAGAAGAATCCAGTTCTCGTTCGAGTTCACGAGATTTCAGAGCCGTTCTGATAGCGTAGATTTAGGTTTCCTGTGGTGTCCCTAATTTGCGTAAGGCTATTATCGGAATGATTCCTTCGAATAAGAGTGCATCGATTTTTTTCGCATCCTTGTCCCATTCGAACTAAAGCTCCGTTTCTGTTGTACCATCATCAGTGGGAAGTTGAACTCATTTGTTCCTTGAAGTCTACAGAACAATAACGAATTAGTGAAGAAGATAATTAAGAAAATCACGTACTCTTCAAATGTTGAAGGATTCTGTTCTGTTTAGTGCGGTAAATGTCATCACAATAAATTTTCGATGTGGAGATAACGACATATCGTAGTTGAAACGTGAAATACATACAGCCATGAAAGGAAACTGAATCAAAAGTAAGGCATTACAAACAAAACTGAAGAGCACAGGTAAATCAGATTTGGCGACATAAGAGTAGAAGTAAGATGTGTTCGGTTGCACAACTGTGCTGTGAGCGTATCTCATAGACACTCCTATGACTTGGGGTTTGATCTCGGTACCGCAGAACTATGCAGCAGAGCGTTACATTTACTCTTTGCAATATCTGTTTGTCATCAGTTGCCTCAGTAAGGTCCACAAATGGGCTACCTGGTCAAGGGCAACAAACAATACAACTCAAGAATAGTTGTACAGAACTGAACACAACGAATGCCTACCTAGATTGCGTACTGTTTACGAATGTACTGTAACTTATTTCTAGACTTAAATCTAGGTTCACCAACTAATTGTTGTAAACTCTGAAAATATATTTTCAGATCTGAAGATTACAACCACTGCCATCAAGTCCATAATAAACAGTAAGTTTGCCGTACCAACGCACGGTCTTCGTGTGGGTGTTAATTGTTTATTAATTTATTTTAATATTCAGCGCATCCAAACCACAGACTTTCACTAATAGCATCACGGAACTCGATTTTTAAACGTGTCTATGGCAGTGCCTCAGTGTTGTCGCAGCTGAACGGATGGATACTGTTTTCGCTTGCATCCGTTTGCGTTTCGCAGTTGAAAGCTGGCAACAGTGTTGCGAGTTGTCACGCGTCTTCTTACACCTATTCGACGATATTCGTTTGGTTCCCTGGTCCTAAAATTTATTTTTTATTCTTTATACATTAGTTTTTATTTGAAAATAAGTCATTGGAATACCCCTCCTAAAGTGCTGAAAGGAAGAGAAAGAAAGATTAGTGGTAGAGGTCTACAGCAGGTTACAGAGCCTATGACTGTTTTTCATACACCAATGCAAAAGAATCGCAACACCAAAAAATAGATATTGTAGGGTAATGAAATTTCTCGAATACATTTATCTGTGTAACATACGCCTATTCGACGATATTCATTTGGTTCCCTGGTACTAAAATTTATTTTTTATTCTTTATACATTAGTTTTTATTTGAAAATAAGTCATTGGAATACCCCTCCTAAAGTGCTGAAAGGAAGAGAAAGAAAGATTAGTGGTAGAGGTCTACAGCAGGTTACAGAGCCTATGACTGTTTTTCATACACCAATGCAAAAGAATCGCAACACCAAAAAATAGATATTGTAGGGTAATGAAATTTCTCGAATACATTTATCTGTGTAACATACGCCTATTCGACGATATTCATTTGGTTCCCTGGTGCTAAAATTTATTTTTTATTCATTATACATTAGTTTTTATTTGAAAATAAGTCATTGGAATACCCCTCCTAAAGTGCTGAAAGGAAGAGAAAGAAAGATTAGTGGTAGAGGTCTACAGCAAGTTACAGAGCCTATGACTGTTTTTCATACACCAATGCAAAAGAATCGCAGCACCAAAAAATAGATATTGTAGGGTAATGAAATTTCTCGAATACATGTATCTGTGTAACATACGTCAGTGATTAACATTGCAAGATCACAGGTTAATGTAAGCGCGACATAACCCATTGGAAACGTGAAATGCTGGTACATTAATAGCCGATGTAACCGCCAGAAATTTGAATGCAGGCATCCAAATGTGCATGCATTGTGTTGTACAGGTCCCGGATGTAAGTTTGTCTGATGGAGTTCCATGCCTGTTGCACTGATCGGTCAATACAGGGACAGTTGCAGCTGTTTGTGGACGACGCTGGAGTTGTCGTCCGATGGTGTTCCACAGGTGCTCCACTGCACACAGATCTGGTGACCGAGCACGACAAGGCAACATGTCGCCACTCTCTAGTCTAGAGCATTTTGGGTTAAAACAGAAGTATGTGGGCGAGCGTTGTCCTGTTGGGAAACATTCCCGAATGCTGTTTATGAATGACAGCACAACAGGGCGAATCACCAGACTGATGCTCACATTTGCAGTCAGGGAGCGTGGGACAACCACGAGAGTGCTCCTCAACTGCCATCATTCTAACCAACACACGGCCATCAATGGCACCGAGGTAACACCAGCTTTCATCAGAAAACACAGCATACCTCCACCCTGCCCTCCAATATGCTGTCGCTTGACAGCATTGAAACCGTAAATTGTGATGCTCTGGGATCAGTGGAATGCACACTATAGGAATTTTGGCTCGGAGCTGTCCATGAATTAACCGATTTGTAGCAGTTCATTGTGCCACTGTGGTGCCAAATGCAGCTCGAATTGCTGCTGCAGATGCAGTACGGTGCGCCAGAGCCATAGGCTGAACACGATGTTCTTCCCTCACGGTAGTGCCACGGGGCCGTCCGGAGTTGGTCTTCTTGCGACCCTAAATTCCCGGACCACCGTTGCCAACAATCATGTACAAGGGCTATAATCCTGTCAAGTCTTGCTGTAATATCACAAAAGCAACTTCTAGCTTCTCGTAGCCCTATTACACGACCTCGTTCAACCTCAGTGAGGTGCTGATAATGACTGTTTGTCGCCTTAAAAGCATTCCTGACTAACATCATTTCACAACGTCCAGTATCCAATATAATTAAGGCTCACGGCCGTTACAGCCTGTATTTAAAGCAAATCTGATTAGCATTCTCAAAAACATGGTTCAAATGGCTCTGAGCACTATGGGACTTAACATCTGAGGTCATTAGTCCCCTATAACTTAGTACTACTTAAACCTAACTAACCTAAGGACATCACACACATCGATGCCCGAGGCAGCATTCGAACCTACCACCGTAGCGGTCCCGCGGTTCCAGACTGTAGCTCCTAGAACCGCACGGTCACTCCGGCCGGCAGCATTCTCGTAGTGGCGCTATTAGCCTATGGCAGATGGAATGCTCTAACCTCTTCTAGGAAAATAATTTCTAAAGTAAATCACCTCATCCCGTATTAAGCAGTTTCGTGGCCACGTTTACGTACTGCAGCACAGAAGAGACCTATTGTGTCAATTACTCATAAATCGAGGAAGTAGTCAATTGTCTTTCGCATGCATGTGGGAAATAAATTACGAATTATTAACATAAGTAGGAATAGTTACTGTGAAAGACGGTAAACTCAGGAAAATGTTGGTACGAAGAGACTGATCGTGAACCCAGTGAGCCGTGCGTGGCTCGTGTTCGTGCCATATCTCACTCGACATCCTGTTTTTACTGTATTACCACCTCGTTATCTTAATTTCAATTACTGGCGTCACTGAGTTGCCGCCTTGTCTGCCCGTGAGCGGCAGTAGCGGCGCTTATCGATATAAGCCCTGCCGTATTATCTTTGCTGACTGCTATTACTTCCCGGTTGTCGTGTGTTCGGATCTGCCAGTGAGTTGGAACGTGCCAGCAGATAGTTCGGACCTGGCAGTGTTTGAGTTGGCACGCGGCACATGTCCAGTCGGGGGCGCGGCAGCAGTGAGGTCCGGACCGCCATGACTCGCCCGACGGTTGCCGACACACGTGATTGGAGTGGGGACTACTTTGGTTGGACGTCAGTCGGTCGTCTCGCCGGACGACGTGTATTTGGCCGGCGATCGCTTTTTGGTTGGCTGTGTGTGCCGACTCGCGATTCGTCCCAGTTATTGTACAGGCACTGCCGTTAGCATTGTCTAGTTCTTCGTGCAAGTGATCGTGAAACTGTGTGTAGTTTGTGTGATTCTGACTTACAAGTTATTTTAAATGTCGTCGGCGTACTGGCTCTGAGGAGTCGGTCGGTTGGCGTGGAGCAGTGAGGAATTCTCGGCGGGGCGTAGTTTGGCCGGGGCCCGCTGGAGGTCTCTACACGGTGTCGGAGAGTGTGGTACTGTTCCCACTGCTACGAGGTCCGTGGTTCACCGACACTGGACACGAAAGTTGAGTTTTGATTTAGCCTGCCAGCAAGTCAAGACTGTTCACATTGTGTCGTTTGGAGTTCGTTGTCGGCTATTGGGATTTTCGCGAGAGCAACAACGTGGTTTTCAAGTTGGAAAATTCTAGCCACCCTCCGGTGTAGTTTCACTGTATTTGGTTATTTGAATTGAAGTGCACCAGCGGAATCTTCTGCCTTGAAGCCGTTATCGTTCCGGTTACCTGCCCTGGGTGTTGACGTAAATTTCAGGCAGTGTAGTTTCCTCATTATGTTGTTGCTGTCCAGCATCGTGTGTAGTTTGACAGCTCCGTGTATGATTGGTTGTGGGCGCCAATATCTTCTACGTTGTTCCGTTGAACTCCCTGTTGTGTCCTGGTCGGGTGAAGTGAAAGTTATCTTGTCGATGGGTCCGCCTGTCTCACCTAAGCGAGCGTTAGTGTTTAAATTACAGGCCGACCCTCGAACATCTGGGCGCCCTTGTGTGTACTGCCTTATTTTTTTAAATTTGTTCTTGTTGTTGGTACTTGTATGGCTTCTAGCCGGTTTTGTGTTTTAAATTAGCGTTGTTTTACTCTTAAGGCCTTCAGCCTAGTTTAAAGTACTGTTTCACGTAAGCCTTTCGGCATTTTAAAAAAAATTTGAATTTTAAGTGTTCAGCCTTCAGCCGATTTGAACTTAACTTGTTTACTTCAGCCTAACTAAAGGACCTTTTTTAACATAAGGCATGCCTTTTAAAATTTCTGATTATGCTTGCGTTTTAAGTTATTGGCCTTCAGCCGTTTTTAAATTAAAGTGGCTTTCAGCCGCTAATTAAGTCCCATAGATTAAAGCTGTGTGTTTAAAAAATTTTTTGGGCTCTTGTAATCTTTGGTCAAATAATAAAGTTGTATGTTCGAGTGTAACTGACAGCCCCTTATTTTGGTCCATTTCCTCAATTTATTCTATCTGTCCTATCCTGCGCGCTAAGCATGACATTTCACCCAGTTTTGTGTGGGTTCTGCCCTGCAGAAAGAAAACTATTGCCTCTGTGCAGCTTTGACAGTCCAATCTGTCCTCTACTACGCGCTAACTATGTTGTTGCAGAAAATCTCATCCGATACCGCTAAAAGTGGACGAGCTTATCGAGTCGGGCGGGATTACACAAAGCCTGAATGCAGCTGCATTAAGTTTGCTCATTGACTGGGTACGCTAAACTGCGCACAACAGCCTAATAGCCGCACAGAGCTGGTATAATCACTTTGCGTCGGCTCGCATAATGCTAATGCTTTTACCAGCAGCTCATCTAATGCTACTTTGTTGAATACACAACAGCATTGTACAGATTTCAGAACGAGCATATACTTTCCCTGTGTATTCACAGGAACACAGGGTGAACATAAATTATCTTTACAACTTAAGGATTTAATACACTTAAAACTGTACTTTTTTTAAGTCATCAGTTTTCTGCCTGGTTTGATGCGGCCCACCACGAACTCCTCTCCTGTGCCAAGCTCTTCCTCTCAGAGTAGCACTTGTAATCGATGTCCTCAATGATATGCTGCATGTATTCCAGTCTCTGTGTTCCTCTACAGTTGTTGCCCTCTGCAGCTCTCTCTAGTACCACGGAAATCATTCCCTGATGCCTTAACAGAAGTCCTGTCATCCTGTCACCTTCTTCAACGTTTTCCACGTATTCCTTTCCTCTGCGATTCTGCGCACAACCTTCTCATTCCTTTCCTTATCAGACCGCCTAATTTTCAACATTCGTCTGTAGCACCACACCGATTCTCTTCTGTTCCGCTTTTACCTCAGTCCATGTTTCACTATCATACAACGCTGTGCTCCAAACGTACGATCTCAAAAATTTCTTCCTCAAATTAAGGTCTATGTTTGATATTAGTAGACTTTTCTTGCCCAGGAATGCCCTTTTTGCCATTGCTAGCCCGCTTTTTGCGTCCTCCTTGCTCCGTCCGCAATGGGTTGTTTTGCTGCCTATGTAGCAGAATTCCTTAACTTCGATCTACTTCGGGACCATCAGTCCTGATGTTCAGTTTCCCGCTGTTCTCATTTCTGCTACTTTTCATTACATTCGTCTCTCTTCGATTTATTCACCGTCCATATTCTGTACTCATTAGGCTGTTCGTTTCATTCAGCAAATCATGTAATTCTTCTTCACTTTTGCTCAGGATAGCAACGTCACCAGCAGATCGATATCTTGTCACCATGAATTTTAATTCCACTCTTGAACCCTTGTTTTATTTCCATCACTGCTTCTTCGATGTACAGATTGAACAGTAGAGGCGAAATACTACATCCCTGTCTTACACCCTTTTTAACCCGACGACTTCGTTCTTGGTCATCCACTCTTATTATTCCCTCTTGGCTCTTGTACCTAGCCGTGGCCGAGCGGTTCTAGGCGCTTCAGTCCGGAGCCACGCGGCTGCTACGGTCGCACGTTCGAATCCTGCCTCGGCGTGGATGTGTGTGATATCCTTATATCCTTAGGTTAATTAGGTTTAGGTAGTTCTAAGTCTAGGGTACTGGATGACCCCAGATGTTAACTTAGAGCCATTTGAACCGTTTTCATCTTGTGCCTACTGTGTATTACCCGTCTCTCCCTATGGCCTATCCCCGTTTTTCTCAGAATTTCCAACAACTTGCACCCCTTGACATTGTCGAACGTTTTTTATAGCCGACAGATGCTATGAACGTGTCTTGGTTTTTCTTTAGTCTTGCTTCCATTATCAACTGCAATGTCACAATTGCCTCTCTGGTGCCTTTACAATTCCTAAGGCCAAATAGTGAATAGTCGTTTTGTAGCCACTTCCTCCAATGATTTTAGAAATTCTGATGGAATGTTATCTATCCCTCCTGCCTTATTTGATCTTAAATCCTCCAAAGCTCTTTTAAATTCTGATTCTAATGCTGGACCTCTATCTCTCCTGAATCGAATCCTCTTTCTTCTTCTATCACATCAGACAAATCTTCCCCTCATAGAGGCCTTCAATGTACTCTATCCACCAATCCGCTCCCCACTCTGCAACTTCTGTGATTGCCCTTTTTAGAGATATCCATTCGTCTTCAGCTCCACTGCCTACTGAGCTATTCGTTATTGTTGTATCTACGGCCTCAGAGAACTTCAAGCGTATCTTGTCATTCTTTAGTACTTTTGTATCCCACTTCTTTGCGTATTGATTCTTCCTGACTAATCTCCAAAACTGCAGCCTACTCTTCATCACTATTACATTGTGATCCGAGTTTATATCTGCTCTTCGGTATTCCTTCAAATCCAGTATCTGATTTCGAAATCTCTGTGCGGCCATGATGTAATCTAACTGAAATCTTCCCGTATCACTCGGCGTTTTCCAACTATACCTCCTCCTCTTGTGGTTACCGAGCGAGGTGGCGCAGTGGTTAGCACACTGGACTCGCATTCGGGAGGACGACGGTTCAATCCCGTCTCCGACCATCCTGATTTAGGTTTTCCGTGATTTCCCTAAATCGCTTCAGGCAAATGCCGGGATGGTTCCTTTGAAAGGGCACGGCCGATTTCCTTCCCCATCCTTCCCTCACCCGAGCTTGCGCTCCGTCTCTAATGACCTCGTTGTCGACGGGACATTAAACACTAATCTCCTCCTCCTCCTCTTGTGGTTCTTGAACACAGTATTCGCTATTACTAGCTGAAATGTATTACAGAACTCAATTAGTGTCTCTCCTCTCGCATTCCTTATTCCAAGCTCAAATTCTCCTGTAACCATTTTTCTACTCCTTCCCCTACAACTGCGTTCCAGTCTCCCATGACTATTACCTTTTCATCTCCCTTTAAGTACTGTATAACCGTTCAGTATCCTACTTCTTCATCTTCAGCTTGCGACGTCGTCACCTATACTTGAATTATCGTTGTCGGCCCTGTTTAGCTGTCGATTGTGATAAGAACAACCCTATCACTGAACAGTTCACAGTAACACAGTCTCTGCCCTATCTTCCCATTCATAACAAATCCTACTCCCGTTATACCATTTCTGCTGCTATTTGTGCTACCCTATACTTATCTGACCAGAAACCATTGTCTTCCTTCCATTTTACTTCACTGACTCCTACTATATCTAGATTGAGCCTTAGCACTTCCCTTTTCAGATTTTCTAGCATCCCTACCAAGTTCAAACTTCTGTCATTCCACGCCCCGACTGGTAGAACGTTATCCTTTCGTTTGTTATTCAATCTTTTTCTCATGGTCACCTCCCCCTATGTAGTCCCCTTCCGGTGATCCGAAATCGTTTGCCAATGGAGAGATCACCATGGCACTTTTTCAATTACAGGCCACATGTCCTATGGATACACGTTATGTGTCTTTGAAGCAGTCGTTTCCATTGCTTTCTGCATCCTCATGCCGTTGATCATTGCTGTTTCTTCAACCTTTAGGGACAGTTTTCCACCCCAAGGACAAGAGAGTGCCCTGAACCTCTGTCCGCTCCACCACCGTCTTTGACAAACCCGTTGGCGGAACAACGGCGACTTCTTATGCAGAAAGTCTTTGGCCGCCAATGCTAATTATTAATGAAAATTTCAGCAGTCGCGGGTTTCGAATCCAGAATCGAGGACGTTTTGATTACTAATCAAAGACGCTACCGCTAGAACCACAGGTACAGTTAAAAAGAAAGTTCAATATATTATCTGTTCGTGCACGACAACGTGTAACCAATTTTCATCCATACGATGTACACTGTCACATTAAAGTGAAGAGTTGTTGTTGTTGTTGTTGTTGTTGTGGTCTTCAGTCCTGAGACTGGATTGATGCAGTTCTCCATGCTACTCTATCCTGTGCAAGCTTCTTCATCTCCCAGTACTTACTGCAGCCTACATCTTCCTGAATCTGCTTAGTGTATTCATCTCTTGGTCTCCCTCTACGATTTTTTCACCCCACACTGCCCTCCAACGCTAAATTTGTGATCCCCTGATGCCTCAGAACATGTCCTACCAGTCGATCCCTTCTTCTAGTCAAGTTGTGCCACAAACTCCTCTTCTCCCCAATTCTGTTCAATACTTCCTCATTAGTTATGTGATCTACCCATCTAATCTTCAGCATTCTTCTGTAGCACCACATATCGAAAGCTTCTATTCTCTTCTTGTCCAAACTATTTATCGTCCATGTTTCACTTCCATACATGGCTACACTCCATACAAATACTTTCAGAAACGACTTCCTGACACTTAAATCTATACTCCATGTCAACAATTTTTTCTTCTTCAGAAACGCTTTCCTTGGCATTGGCAGTCTACATTTTATATCCTCTCTACTTCGACCACCATCAGTTATTTTGCTCCTCAAATATCAAAACTCCTTTACTACTTTAAGCGTCTCATTTCCTAATCTAATTCCCTCAGCATCACCAGACTCAATTCGACTACATTCCATTATCCTCGTTTTGCTTTTGTTGATGTTCATCTTATATCCTCCTTTCAAGACACTGTCCATTCCGTTCAACTGCTCTTCCAAGTCCTTTTCAGTCTCTGACGGAATTACAATGTCATCGGCGAACCTCAAAGTTTTTATTTCTTCTCCATGGATTTTAATGCCTACTCCGAACTTTTCTTTTGTTTCCTTTACTGCTTGCTCAATATACAGACTGAATAACATCGGCGATAGGCTACAACCCTGTCTCACTCCCTTCCCAACCACTGCTTCCCTTTCATATCCCTCGACTCTTACAACTGCCATCTGCTATCTGTACAAATTGTAAATAGCCTTTCGCTCCCTGTATTTTACCCCTGCCACCTTCTGAATTTGGAAGAGAGTATTCCAGTCAACATTGTCAAAAGCTCTCTCTGAGTATACAAATGCTAGAAACATAGGTTTCCCTTTCCTTAATCTTTCTTCTAAGATAAGTCGTAAGGTCAGTATTGCCTCACGTGTTCCTATATTTCTACGGAATCCAAACTGATCTTCCCCGAGGTCGGCTTCTACCAGTTTTTACGTTCGTCTGTAAAGAATTCGCGTTAGTATTTTGCAGCTGTGACTTATTAAACTGATAGTTCGATTTTCGCATCTGTCAACACCTGCTTTCTTTGGGATTGGAATTATTAAAATCTTCTTGAAGTCTGAGGTTATTTCGCGTGTCTCATACATCTTGCTCACCAGATGGTAGAGTTTTGTCAGGACTGGCTCTTCCAACGCCGTCAGTAGTTCTAATGGAATGTTGTCTACTCCTGGGGCCTTGTTTCGACTCAGGTCTTTCAGTGCTCTGTCAAACTCTTCACGCAGTATCGTATCGCCCATTTCATCTTCATCTACATCCTTTTCCATTTCCATAATATTCTCCTCAAGTACATTGCCCTTGTATAGACCCTCTATATACTCCTTCCACCTTGCTGCTTTCCCTTCATTGCTTAAAACTGGGTTTCCATCTGAATTCTTGATATTCATACAAGTGGATCTCTTTTCTCCAAAGGTCTCTTTAATCTTCCTGTAGGCAGTATCTATCTTGCCCCTAGTGATATAAGCCTCTACATCCTTACATTTGTCCTCTAGCCATCCCTGCTTAGCCATTTTGCACTTCTTGTCGACCTCATTTTTGAGACGTTTGTTTTCCTTTGTGCCTGCTTTATTTACGGCATTTTTATATTTTCTCCGAATGGGGGACTATTTTACCTCCGGAATATTTTACCCAAAAGGACGCCATCATCATTTAACCATACAGTAAAGACGCATGCCCTCGGGAAAAATACGGCTGTAGTTTCCCCTTGCTTTCAGCCGTTCGCAGTACCAGCATAGCAAGGCCGTTTTGGTTAGTGTTACAAGGCCAGATCAGTCAATCATCCAGACTGTTGCCCCTGAAAGTACTGAAAAGGCTGCTGCCCCTCTTCAGGAACCACACGTTTGTCTGGCCTCTCAACAGATACCCCTCCGTTGTGGTTGCACCTACGGTACGGCTATCTGTATCGCTGAGGCACGCAAGCTTCCCAACCAACGGCAAGGTCCATTGTTCATGGAGGAGGGGGGGGGGGGGGGGGAGGAAGAGTAGCACTTTGAAATTATCACGATACAATAACTATACTAATATCAACAAATGGTTTTCGACATGTGATTAGATAACGCACAAAGTTTTATTTCTTCCTTCACACACATCATTGTCTGCACTCCTAGTTTAAATTCCATTCCTTTCCACGTAATATTCAAGATTTCCACGGTGACATGTTCAAATACATCGTCAATACGTCCCCTCAAGTCCTGCAGGTTTCTACCCGTGATTTGGTACCGGAGATGTTTTACAAAACCCCACAGGAAAAGCTTAGTGGTGTGAGATCAAGGGATGGTGGCGGTCATCGAATTAGACAATCTCATCCGATCCTCCTATCAGGAAACTTTTCGTCTAAAAATAGACGAACGATTAGGGACAAGTGGGATCTCGCTCAATTCTCCTGGGATATGATATCAGGTTGCAAGTGTTCCAGTTGTGGCACGACCAACTCTTGTAACATGTCCACGTAAACACACCGTTGACGGCAGACTGGACGAAAAAGAATGGACCGATGAGGCAGTTATGTCGTGCACGACAAGGTGAAACTAATTTTTACCCATACGATGTAGCTGTCACATTAAAGTGGAGAGTAGCATATAGACATTCTCACTATGTAGTAACATTTAAAAAAAGATCGTTTTCTGTTATTTCTACAGGCATGAAGGTATCTGCAACATTTCTACTTGCCTATGAGGCTACAAACACTATATGTAGTTTGTGGGTAAAACTAGAACCAAGCATACGTGGCCTCGGGAGGTTCAGCCGCCTAATTTGAAAGGATTTCTTCAGTCATGGAGATCGATGCCTAAGCGACACTATTCATATTTAAGTGTATGTGCTTGCTATAGATGAGTTTGTAAAGCAAAATTGCGAAAAATTTAATTTTTTATTGCGCAGTTTATTCGATTGATTCCTTAAGAATAACACTGCAAATTTTCATAATCGAAGTCTGGCTAGAAATAGGTTTTAAAAAAGTTTGTTTGTGCGTCTGCGCCTGCCACGCCTCCTCTTTCTATGATGTGACCCACACCTTCTCTACGCTAGAAATTTTCTCTGCATTGATTTTTTCGCCGGCCGAGGTGGCCGAGCGGTTCTAGGCGCTACAGTCTGGAACCGTGCGACCGCTACGGTCGCAGGTTCGAATCCTGCCTCGGGCATGGATGTGTGTGATGTCCTTAGGTTAGTTAGGTTTAAGTAGTTCTAAGTTCTAGGGGACTGATGACCTTAGAAGTTAAGTCCCATGGTGCTCAGAGTCATTTGAACCATTGATTTTTCGTTCAAATAATCGAAAAGAATTGTAGATGAGGCTAGAAGGCTGTGAAAAAGATTTTCATTACTTATTCCTTTGTTTAAAATGTGTTTTTTTAATAGTACGTGCTACAAACTTATTTCAGTTTTTAGTTTTGCATATATCAAACAGTTCTGTTCGAAATGGATCGTAACAATGGACGCATATTAAAAAAGTGAGAAAATGTCGAATTTCATGTGTAAAAGGTACAGGAAATTTAAGTAACAGTGTTACAGATGCTGTTCCTAAGTGTGAAGAACTATTTTCGACAAAGTCACTGAGTTCATCGAAGAAGAAAATTAGTGAAGGAATTGATCATGCTGTGTACATTGCCAAAGACGAGTTTTCCAGTGGAGTTAGGTTAACTGACTTACTTGTCACAGATTAACATTTCACGTTCATGTGGGAACTGTGGGTCAAATGGTCTGAGACTGTATGATTACAGTACCCTCAAATGTTGTGAAGACAGCTGCATGTGATACCTATCTAGTGTTCAGTTGTGGGAACGTGAGTAGGATTAAGTGAATGCAGAGACTAGCTTCCATTCAGATGTACTGAAGATACTCAGAAACATCGGTGAAATGCGACTGTATAAAACTTAGGCAGCAAAAGAAAAATGCAAAAGTTGGCCAGGCAAAGGATGAAGGGGAAGAGATTACTCCAGGAAGACGAGGAAGAGAATAAATTAATTAAATTATGGATGTGGATAGCATTAGTCACTAGAGGTATAGAAATATTGTCAAAAACTGAAATAAAAACTCGAAACGAGAATTGCCGTAAACTGCTATAATGTAACTTTTCTGATAGCTAATATCCTTAAATTTGACACAGTTTTTAAGAATTACTTATTGAACAGTTCTGTGCAGCACTTTTCTGTTATCTTTTCTGAGAAAAGTTCTCCTTTAAAATTTGAGAAAAATAGAGTAGTCCCAGGTAACAAAAAACTGGAAAATTAATTTCAAAGCAACTACGACCGTAAACAAAAATCTGTTCCACTCGTTTTATTAGCCCCTGAAAACTGTAAAATTGCTTGATTAGTTTACGAGAACAGGTACATTACAGCAACAATGATAATTAAAAATTCAAATCCTTATAAAATGTATGCCAATGCGCATTTTCAAGGAAAATAGGACAGAATATCAAGTATTATGTTGTACATAATAATCTCAAGTTTTACTATTGTAGCTGTATTATTTTCGGAGATATATATGTTTAAGCACAAGAATGCATTTTGCCCTACGCCTGTCCTTAACGTTCTCACCTGACGGTAGAATCGTCATCAGTTGTCGCATTTCCTCACTCCATGAAGCATTAGTGAGAAGTTTCGGATTTAATCATAGAAAGTGCTCCATAATTTGTTGACAAAAAACTGTAAGACATCGTTTGTCCTCTTACTGTTAGCGAAATCCCGCTGATGAAAACATCTTCCGATAGTGAAATTTAAAGCGAGGAACACTCAGTCGAATACCATGGCACTAGGATACACATGTAAGAACCACGCGATCGCGAGGTAAGAGATTACACAGGGTGCACCCAAATTTCACCGACAGAATCTCGATGGTTGGTCAGCTTTCCTTTACACATAATTTGGCAAAAGGGACCCATGGTCCCCTGTGGCTCATGACAGAGTAGTTGCATCTCATTTGAGTGTTTAATGCAGAACATCTCTGTATCTGTATTGCAACGAAATATCTGCATAACGCTGTAAATGACGACGGCATGCACTGTGTGTCTTGTCTGGAAACAAATTTGTGTCGTTCACTCCCTGCACTCGCTGCTAACGACAGTAATGACCACTTTACACTTGGCTGTCATTCAGTACCAGTCGGTTCTGCCTCGCGCCTGGTTTTCCAGCAGTGTTAGTTGCACGCTAACATTGATACACAGCAATATGGACAGGTTTACGATGTAGATTTGCAACGGTACAGTAATGTGGCTGGGTTCTGGGGCATTTTGTTAGCGCGAGTTGCACACATTCAGGGGCAAACTTGATTGATTTGTGACCCTTTCCTCTTAACCTATTGTTCTGTTAAATGATTTATGACCTCCTGAGAAAGCTCCACACCCCTCCCCCTCCACCTCCTCCACTACTCTTGGAAACCCCTCGCCAATAGAACCACACCTTTGATATCAAGTTAATTGACTAATTGATTTAATCGATAAATTAATTAATTTCTCCCCTTTGGGAAATCCCCCAGCCCCCCCTCCTCTCCCTCACCTGACAGCAGAAAGACTCAGTCTGTGCTAGAGAGGAAAAATCTCACAACAAGAAATCCAAACAAATGTCAATTACATAGCGATGTACAATACATAGATCGCTTTTTTCCGATCACGCAGGGAATACCATCCCGAAGTTGACGTCATATAACTCACAGGCCGGCACTTCAGTCCGGATTTGCACTGCTGCTACGGTCGCAGGTTCGAATCCTCCCTTGGGCATGGATGTGTGTGATGTCCTTAGGTTAGTTAGGTTTAAGTAGTTCTAAGTCTAGGGGACTGATGACACAGATGTTAAGTCCCATAGTGCTCAGAGCCATTTGAACCAGGATCCAATGCAAGTACTATGACAGTTAGGCGGGAGGTGAGAAAACTTGGATTTCATGGTCGAGCAGCTGCTCGTAAGCCACACATCACGGCGGTAAATGCCAAACGACGCCTCGTTTGGTGCAAGGAGTGTAAACATTGGACGGTTGAACAGTGAAAAAACGTTGTGTGGAGTGACGAATCACGGTACACAATGTGGCGATGCGATGGCAGGGTGTGGGTATGGCGAATGTCCGATGAACGTCATCTACCAGCGTGTGTAGAGCCAACAGTAAAACTTGGAGGCGGTGGTGTTATGGTGTGCTCGTGTTTTTCGTGGATGGAGCTTGCATCCCATCTACATCTACATCTACGTGATTACTCTGCTATTCACAAAAAAGTGCAGAGGATTCAGTGAACTACCTTCAAACTGTCTCTCTACCGTTCTACTCTCGAACGGCACGCGGGAAAAACGAGCACTTAAATTGTTCTGTACGAGCCCTGATTTCTCTAATTTTATCGTGATGATCATTTCTCCCTATGTAGGTGGATGCCAACAGAATGTTTTCGCAATCGGAGGAGAAAACTGGTGATTGAAATTTCATGAGAAGATCCCGCCGCAACGAAAAACGCCTTTGTTTTAATGATTGCCACTCCAATTCACATATCATGTGTGTGACACTATCTCCCCTATTTCGCGATAATACAAAACGAGCTGCCCTTCTTTGTATTTTTTCGATGTCATCCGTCAGTCCCACTTGATGCGGATCCCACACCGCATAGCAGTACTCCAGAATAGGGCGGACAAGCGTGGTAGTAGACCTGTTGCACCTTCTAAATGTTCTGCCAATGAATCGCTGTCTTTGGTTTGCTCTACCCGCAATACTATCTATGTGATCGTTCCAATTTGGGTTATTTGTAATTGTATTTATATTTGTATTGTATTGTATTGTATTTATATTTGTAATTGTAATCCCTAAGTATTTAGTTGAATTTACAGCCTTCAGATTTGTGTGACTTACCGGATAATCGAAATTTAGCTGATTTCTTTTAGTACTTATATGAATAACTTCACACTTTTCCTTATTTAGGGTCAACTGCCACGTTTCGCACCATACAGATATCTTATCTAAATCATTTTTCAAGTCGTTTTGATCATCTGATACCTTTACAAGACGGTAAATGACAGCATCAACTGCAAACAATCTAAGACGGCTACTCAGATTGTCTCCCATGTCGTTAACGTAGATCAGGAACAATAGAGGGCCTATAACACTTCCTTGGGGAACGAGGGATATTACTCCTGTTTTACTCGATGACTTTCCGTCTATTACTACTAACTGTGACCTTTCTGACAGGAAATCACGAATCCAGTCGCACAATTGGGGCGATACTCCGTAGGCACGCAGTTTGGTTAGAAGACGCTTGTGAGGAACGGTGTCGAAAGCCTTCTGGTAATCTAAAAATATGGAATCAATTTGACATCCCCTGTCGATAGCACTTATTACTTCATGAGTATAAAGAGCTAGTTGTGTTTTACAAGAACGATATTTTCTGAAACTGTGCTGACTATGTGTCAATAAATCGTTTTCTTCGAGGTACTTCATAATGTTCGAATACAGTACATGTTCCAAAACCCTACTGCAAATAGACGTTAGTAATATAGGCCTGTAATTCAGCGGATTACTCCTACTTCCCTTTTTGGATATTGATGTGACTTGAGCAATTTTCCAGTATTTAGGTACGGAACTTTCTGTGAGCGAGCGGTTGTATATAATTGATAAATATGGAGCTATCGTATCAGCATACTCTGGAAGGAACCTGACTGGTATACAATCTGAACCGGAGGCCTTGCCTTTATTAAGCGAGTAAAGCTGCTTCGTTACTCCGAGGATATCTACTTCTATGTTACTCATCTTGGCAGTTGTTCTTGATTGGAATTCAGGAATATTTACTTCGTCTTCTTTGGTGAAGGAGTTTCGAAAAAAGTGTTTAATAACTCCGCTTTAGTGGCACTGTCATCAGTGACTTCACCGTTGTTATCGCGCAGTGAAGGTATTGATTGCGTCTTGCCCCTGGTGTGCTTTATGTATGACCAGATTGTCTTTGGGTTTCATGCCAGATTTCGAGACAGAATTTTGTTGTGGAAATTATTAAAACCATCTAGCATTGAAGTACGCGCCACATTTAGAACTTCCGTAAAACTTTGCCGATCTTGTTGTTTTGCGTGGCACTTCACAGCACAGGCCCACAATGTCGTTTTAAGCACCTTCTTGCTTCCCACTGTTTAAGAGCAATTCGGGGATGGCGATTGCATCTGTCAACACTGCCTGTGACGGAATGGTTACACGGCAATAACAACCCTGTAATGGACTGGCCTGCACGAAGTCCTGACCTGACTCCTACTGAACACCTTGGGGATGTTTTGGAACGCCGACTTCTTGCCAGACCTTACCGACCGACATAGATATTTCTTCTCAGTGCAGCCTCCGTGAAGAATGGGCTTTCATTCCCCAAGAAACCTTCCAGCAGCTGATTGAACGTATGCCTGTGAGAGTGGAAGCTGTCATCAAGGCTAAGGGTGGGCCAACGCCATACTGAATTCCAGCATTACCGATGGAGTGCGCCATGGACTTGTAAGTCATTTTCAGCCAGGTGTCCGGATACATTTTATGATATAGTGTATGTGGTAATGCCTCGACTTCCGAATTTCTCGAAAACATCTACAAGCAAGTGCAGTCTGTGTCCACATAAACTTGTGTGAACTCTCCTAAAGTGGAGATGTTGAATTCACTCCAGAAATTCACGGCATGCTCATACTCTGCATTCATTATGGTATGCCCTGCCATAATGCTGGAGAAATCAGTTGTGTCAGGTAGTCTGGTTTCGTTGAGTTTTGCCATACTAACCAGATAATCGTATGGAAAAACCCTTTCCTAGTCACAATTGAAACTTCTCCTCATCGGGAAAGGCAGTTCTAATCAGATAATCGTTTGGAAAAACCCTTTCCTAGTCACAATTGAAACTTCTCCTCATCGGGAAATGCAGTTCTAATGCTGTACATATCCTCCTGAGGTGAAGTTCCAATGAGTTTCCGCAGCGGTGCCTACATAAAATGTAGGGAGTTAAGAAAGCGGAGTGTACTTTTTTGCATCATTCGTTTGCGGAATGAAATATTTCTTCACACTCTCAAGTAAGACACTGGCCTCATTTTTCTACCAGCTGAAATCAGCCAAGTTCTCAACAAGAAAGTGAGCATCATGCCCGCTTAAATAACAGAAGAAAACGTGTATGTGCCTTGGTAACTTGGACTTCAAATTGCATGCGGAATATCCCCATAAGATGACAATATTTCCTACAAGGAGTTTCCACTTTTCTATCTAGTGGCAGCCCACAAATATGAGTCAACCGTGTTATTGTAAAATCTCCATTCTCCTTCAATTTGGTCGTGGGGACGTTGTCACTGTAAAACTTATTAACTTGCCATGAAAGTTTTTCAAGTTCAGTGAGACGCTGAACGACAGAATCATCCCCAACATAAGATTTATAGCTGTTAAGACTTGAACTGTACGACGATACAATTTGGAACGCTTTCGCATATGGCATGTGTCTTTCTGTAAAGGTATTATGTGAGGCTGTAGGATCACCTTTACAGCGGGTCTCAGGAGCGAGGAGGCATTCAAAGTCAGCGTACATCACCAACGTGCATCGCTCTTGATGGTGAGTATTCTTAAACTCTATGAATTTGTTTTGGAAGCACAATCTACTAGGTGCTTTACTAAATACTCGCTTGTCGAAAAGGCATTGAGTAACCTTAAGCAAATATTCTCTTTACCCTTGTTTTTATTCGCCTGGGAGGTGAGAAGTTGGAACATGTCTTTGATCCAAAGATAATGATAATTGCCTCTCTCCTTATTTTTCTCATTGGAGAATAAGAGTGAGTTTACATGCATCGTAGGCTCACTGGCAAATTTTGAGAAATGGAGGGAGCCAATGACTATACGGTTGTTGTGCTCTTCGGGCTTGAGTTTCTTCAGGCTATAAAAATGAACCATAATTCCGGTATTCCACACCCAAAATTTAGGTATGTCCTGGAGTTTAATGGGGAACTCGATACCAACGAGTTATAACACTTATGAATGTAAAGGTATCTACCATATCGATACCTGTGCTCTGATACTGTTTAATATTTCTTTCGCAAACTAGGCTTGACCATGCAAAACAGGCCTAATTGAAGTGGAAACTGCCACTAACCAAAGGATCGTTGCTATTACAAGTTCTATAACTACAGTTAGTTGACGACAGCGACGAAGCTGCTTATGGCGAGGTGTTGAGGAGTATGTGCGGGATCTTGCAAGATCAGTGAGGACGAGAAGGTAGAAGAGAAGCAGAGACTGTGATATCAGGCCAGTGCGAGCAGCGTGGTTGCAACTGCTGCTGCTGCTGCTGCTGCAGCAGCCCTGACCAGCTTGTGGGTGGGAGGGTGACCCTGGACGCCAGAGTGGTGCTGGCGCAACGACATCCAATGTTGCGGCGGCAGGGGGCGGCAGCGACGGCGGTGGCGGCGGCGACAGCCCAGATCCTGCGCAGTGACGAGGTCTGTCTTATGCGGCAGAGCGTGCCCCACCAGACTCCATTTTGGCGAAGCGAGCTTCGTCGCCCCCGGTACCTGCACCATGGCATATTGTAGTAACCGTTCCCCTGATGCAGCCAGTCTAGAAGTGAGACAGAATGAAGAAAATTGAGTACAGTGTTGCAGACATTGCCAGCTGGGGCTACTGCAAGGAAAGAAAGAACACTGGTTATCATTATTAGTAAGTAGAATAAGTACAAGTGTATAAACTACCTAATTCGCTCTGACTGCTTGGCATCTCCCTCAGGTCATCCCACACCTCCGCATTCTGAAGAAGGTCTCTCTCCACCTCCTCCATCCACTGTGGAATTTCACTCGCCTGAATTGGGGAAGAGCTATCTGTCCATGTGCACATGCAGCAAACTACGAGAAAAAATATTTTTTTTGTAGAATATGCACTTACAGGAAATCTGTGAAGGCTCCTGTTTATCCTCAAGATAGAACCCTACCTGTTTCTTTTCTTCTACCAAGAAATCGTCTACAACAACAACAAAGATATGCACCATTATCGCATATACGATGAAATTTTGATCAAATTTCAATGTGTATTGTACACATAGTACTACGAAGAAGAAAAAAATATATACTACTTACAGTACTGATGCTGCAGCTATTGCTGGTTTCCAGCAGCCAGCTCACCAATGATACACTATGTGATCAAAAGTACCCGAACACCCCAAAAAACATACGTTTTTCATATTATGTGCGCCGCTCGGAGTGGCCGCGTGCTTAGAGGCGCCATGTCACTGATTGCGCGGCCCCTCCCGCCGGATGTTCGAGTGCTCCCACGGGCATGAGTGTGTGTGTTGTTCTTAGCATAAGTTAGTTTAAGCAGTGTGTAACTCTAGGGGCCGATGACCTCAGCAGTTTGGTCCCTTAGAAATTCACACACATATTAGGTGCATTGTGCCGCCACCTACTGCCAGGTACTCCATATCAGCGACCTCAGTCGTCATTAGACATCGTGAGAGAGCAGAATGGGGCGATCCGCGGAGTTCACGGACGTCGAACGTGGTCAGGTGATGGCTGTCACTTGTGTCATACGTCTGTACGCGAGATTTCCACACTCCTAAACATCCCTAGGTCCACTGACTCCGATGTGATTGTGAAGTGGAAACGTGAAGGGACACGTACAGCACAAAAGCATACAGGTCGACCTCGTCTGATGACTGACAGGGACCACCGACAGTTGAAGATAGTCGTAATGTGTAATAAGCAGACATCTATCCAGACCATCACACAGCAATTACAAACTGCATCAGGATCCACTGCAAGTATTATGACAGTTAGGCGGGAGGTAAGACAACTCGAGTGTCATGGTCGAGCGGCTGCTCATAAGCCACCCATCACAGCGATAAATGCGAAACGACTCCTCGCTTTGTGTAAGGAGCGTCAACATTGGACGAATGAAAAGTGGAAAAACGTTGTGTGGTGTGACGAATCACGGTACATAATGTGGCGATCCGATGGCAGGGTGCGGGTAAGATGAATGCCCGGTGAACGTCATCTGTCGGCACATGTAGTGCCAACAGTAAAATTCGGAGGCGGTTGTGTTATGTTGTGGTCGTGTTTTTCATGGAGGGGGTTGCATCCCTTGTTGTTTTGCTTGGCACTATCACAGTACAGGCCTACATTGATGTTTTAAGTACCTTCTTGCTTTCCACTGTTGAAGAGCAATTCGTGAATGGCGATTGCATCTTTCAACACGATCGAGCACGTGTTCAAAATGCACGGCCTGTGACAGAGTGCTTACACGACAATAACAACCCTGTAATGGACTGGCCTGCACAGAGTCCTGACCTGAATCCTCTAGAACACCTTTGGGATGTTTTGGAACACCGACCTCGTGCCAGGTCTCACCGACCGACATCGATACCTCTCCTCAGTGCAGCTTCCGTGAATAATGGGCTACCATTCCCCAAGAAATCTTCCAGCACCTGATTGAACATATGCCTGCGACAGTGGAAGCTGTGATAAGGCTATGAGTGAGCCAACGCATTACCGATGGAGAGCGCCACGAACTTGTAAGTCTTTTCATCCACGTGTCAGGATACTTTTGATCACATAGTGTATGCTGGACGTACACTGATACAATAAGATCACATTTTTCAATACTGTCAGATTCTCAGTGAAAAAATTATACTTATCGATTTTGATTTTAGATATCATGTACAAGAGCAAAGACTCACTGACCACTAAATAACAGTGGCACATTATGTATATAAAGAGGAATATATATATATATATATATATATATATATATATATATATATATATAAATAATTATACAATGTTGTTGCTGCAACCTCTCCATTTCCGACTCATCCACACCTTGGTGGGTATAACCTGAAACAATAAGACGAAATGTATTTAATATCGGTACTACGAAATTCTTAGTGGAAGAAAAAGTTACAGTTGCCGATTTGAGTATTAACTCACCTGGTAATTCCCACTGCTCAAAAATGGTTCAAATGGCTCTGAGCACTATGGGACTTAACTTCTGTGGTCATCAGTCCCCTAGAACTTAGAACTACTTAAACCTAACTAACCTAAGGACATCACACACATCCATGCCCGAGGCAGGATTCGAACCTGCGACCGTAGCAGTCGCGCGGTTCCGGACTGAGCGCCTTAACCGCGAGACCACCGCGGCTGGCAATTCCCACTGCCTTCGGCATTTGCCGCCACTGGCATTGCCGCTGCTATTGCCTGATGCTACTGCAAGATGTTTCATGTTGGTACAGAGAAGATGATGGCAAAGCAAACGGACTAGGAACGCACAAGACGAGGGAATCAAATAGAGCTGACCCAACCGCAAATGATAGCATAATGCGGCCGAGGGCGGAGGAGATAGGGTTTGTATACATTCAAGCTCTGGCCAATAATTCGGTGGGAACCAGTCAGATTGCAGTATTTGGGGATACCTTGGTCGAAAGCTTTAGACAGGTTGGTTCACGCAACACAAACAGGAAGTAGCAACTTGAGAGAGAATGGAAGTGATTTCCCAGGTATCAGATATCAAAAGGACTCTGATTTCTTCTCTGGGATCGATGGACTGTCCAGGTGGTGATGCCCGAGGTGGTCCCTAGGTGGGCGAATACTGAACTATGAATAGTGAACTACTGCTCAGCATGCGTTTGGCTGCCTTTGTAATTGTGTGGGTTACGGGCCTGTGTGGAGGAGTGTGCTTGTGTTCTCAAACACCACTGCGTACATGACATATGAGATATGACGAGTGTTCTTGAAATTTAATTACTTGATTTTCTTTCGTCTGTCTATACACAAGGACCATGTAACTATTTGTGATATGATCACCAGTCATTAGTTCACATCGATGTCACTTGTTGGCACTGGGATCACTCGCTAGTTGTACGTGGGCCTGGACACAGGTCTTCCAGATACTGTGGGAGCAGACATGTTGTCATGATGGTCCCAGAGAAGTGCAGTAATG
This sequence comes from Schistocerca serialis cubense, assembly GCF_023864345.2. Classification (NCBI taxonomy): domain Eukaryota; kingdom Metazoa; phylum Arthropoda; class Insecta; order Orthoptera; family Acrididae; genus Schistocerca; species Schistocerca serialis. The sequence continues at coordinate 711,742,759 of NC_064638.1, forward strand.
GAGTTATTTTTCTAGCGCCATACATTTGCTCAGATCTGTTTGCGGGTGTGTGTTTTATAGAGTCTGTCTCCAGCATAAATGCTGGAATGGGTTTTTCTGCGACCTTTGTGGAATGTTTAGGTCTCCAGGCATCACATGTGATGTTTGCGGCTGTGGAAGACTGATACGTCCTACCACCTCTTACTTGTCAGCACAGAATTGCAGAGTTGCTGTCACCTGATGCTTTGTTCGGAGATTAGAGTGACTTCCTGTGATGCAAGAGCCAGCCTCTCTCTCAACGTGTGCGAGCAGGCATACACAAAGTGGCCAGAACGTCTGCCCCGTGGTCAGTGTGAAGGCGTGATCAGAAGATTTTTAACAGGGTAATTACGTGTTCCTTGCATGATCGGAAAACGAGCTATCTATTTAATTACTTATTTTAGATGTATCTTTTAAGATCTTAATCTTCCAAAACAGAGGAGAACGATGAGCTTTTGCTACCAAATAAAAGAGAGATCAGTCCCCTGCAACTGAATTTTATAAATAAACAGTATGTGCTTTGCTATTTAACTGACATTTATTTGAATTTCCCGTTATGAGATCCATCCTCTCCAGCAGCACAGACTGAGTCTTTTTCCCACCAATTTTTTAAGGTGGAGGGGAGCAGGGGAGCTGTGGGATTTCCCAGAGGGGACAAATAATTAATTTATCGATTTAATTAGTTAGTCAATTAATTTGATAGCGGCCAGAGGGTTTCGCAGATGGGTGGTGGAGGAGGGGGATGTGTTGGGAGCTTTCTCAGAAGGATAGATTATCCAAAGGGAGTCATAAATCATTAACTGGACAGTGTGTTAAGGGGAGGGGAAGGGAGTTATAATTCAATCAAGTTTACTCCTGAATGTATGCAACCCCAGAAGCCGTCTGCCCTATTACTTGCTTGAGATTCATATCAACCCACTTTTCATCAATAAGACTACCCATACTTCTTGTTTAGGTTAGTGTAGCTGTTTCCCAGTTTCAGTGGCTATTGATACAAGAGGCTAGTTTTCCTTAAGGATTCTATTGCAACAGAATAACGTACTGAGGTCTCAATCTTGTAGGAAAGCAAGCAAGTAAAACTCCTCATTCTGCCTCAGACAGACCAATCAGGACAGTCCGAGATCTGTGTCATGCTCTGTCAATGGTGTCATTTGGATGAGATTTGGAGGGGTATGGGGCCAGCACACTGCTCTCCCAGTCGTTGGCTGCTTTCTTGACTTTGGAGCTGCTACTTCTCAATCAAGTAGCTCCTCAATTGGCATCACGAGGTTGAGTACACTCTGTTCCAGTTACACCCTCCCAAGGAAAAATTCCTGGCAGTGCTGGGAATGGCATCTGGGTCCTCGCTATGTAATAGTAACCACTGAGCTACATAGGTGTACCCAATCTGACAGCATGATGACGGATTACTGAGTAATCCACAGGTGTGTTACTTGATTTTAAAAAAATCATGCAAAGTTTGAGGGGGAAAAGTATTTCTGAGGCGATAGATAATGCCATAAGGACTTGCTGTAATGACTAGCTTGAGAAACTTATTTAAATTAATTATATTGGTTCAAAATAAAATTTCGCTTGAGTGTGGCAGTTGCGAACAATAACGAGCAGACTGATTAATTAATTTCTACAAACTGTACCTGTTTTGAGTCATGGCTAGATTTATTGCAGTTACTCCCTACAAAACTTATTCTGAAATTCACTGACAGAAAAAAATCGCAACACCAAAAAATAATTAATGCAGAGGAATGTGATTTCAGGAATACATTTGTCTAGGTAGCATGTTTGAGTTATTAACATTCTAAGCTAACGAGTTAATGTGAGTACAAGATAAGCCATTGCAGAAGTGAAATGCTGGTACATTAATAAGCGGTGTAACCGCGAGATTTTTGAATGCAAGCGTGCAAACGTGCATGCATTGTGCTGTACAGGTGCTGGACGTCAGTTTGGGGGATGGAGTTCCATGCCTGTTTCACTTTGTCGGTCAATACAGGGACCTTAATGTTGTTTATGCATGACGTTGGAGTTGCCCCATGTGTGCTCGATTGGAGAAAGCTCTAGCGATCGAGCAGGCCAAGGCAGCGTGTCGACAGTCTGCATAGCCTTCTGGGCTACAACAGCCGCATGTGGACGAGCGTTATCCTGTTGGAAAACACCCCTGGGATGCGATTCATGAATGGCAGCACAACAGGTTGAATCACCAGACTGACGTACAGATTTGCAGTCGGGGGCGTGGGAGAAACTTTTGAGTGCTCCTGCTGTCACAGGAAATCACACCCGAGACGGCAGCTCCCGGTGTAGCTCCAGTTTGTATAGCACCCCGACAGGTTGGCTGAAGGCCCTCACCTTGCCTCCTTCTAACCAACACACGGCCATTGCTGGCACAGCGGCGGAACCAGTTTTTGTCAGAAAGCACAATAGACCTCCACCCTGACTTACAATAAGCTTTCGCTTGACACCATTGAAGTCACAAATGGCGGTGGTATGTGGTCAGTGGAATGCACGCTACAGGGCTATAACTCGGAGATGTCCTTGAGGTAACCGATTTTTAACAGCGGGTATTGTCATCGCGGTGCCAACTGCTGCTCAAATTGCTGCTGCACTTGCAGTACGATGCTTGCAGACTATACGCCGAACACTATGGTCTTCAGTCTCGGTAGTGTCGCCTTTCCGACCAGAGGCAGGTCTTCTTGCGACGGTACATTCACGTCATCACCGCTACCAGCAATCACGAACAAAAGCTACATTCCTTCCTACTCTTTCTGCAATATAACATAAGGAACATCGAGCTTCTCGTAGCCCTATTACGCGACATCGTTTAAATTCAGTGAGGGAACACAACATCAACTCACCCCGTCCTGTCTCAAAGGTAACTAATGCTCACGACCGTTAGAGCGTGTATTTATAGCAAACATGATTTGCATCCTGATAGTGGCGCTACTAGCGCACTCTTATGGGTATTGCGGGAAATTTGAACAATGATCTTTCAGATTACGCCTACCAGCTTTCGTTTACGCAGCACATCTCCTTCTTAGTGTTGCGATTTTTTTCTGTTAGTGTAGTTAATACTTTCCATCAAAAGCTAAACTAAAATTCTTCCCGAATAGGCCATGAAGGCCCAACGGTACCGACCGGCCCCGTGTCATCCTCAGCCCACAGGCGTCACTGGATGCGGATATGGAGGGGCATGTAGTCAGCACACCGCTCTCCCGGCCGTATGTCAGTTTCCGAGACCGGAGCCGTTACTTCTCAATCAAGTAGCTCCTCAGTTTGCCTCACAAAGGCTGAGTGCACCCCACTTCATAACAGCGATCGGCAGACCGGATGATCACCCATCCAAGTGCAAGTCCAGCCCGACAGCTCTTAACTTCGGTGATCTGACGGGAACCGGTGTTACCACTGCGGCAAGACCGTTGGTTTTCCATGAAAAATTAAGGTTAATATTCATATAAACTCTAATATGCCAAGTATTTTAATGAAAATCACAGATTCGTGTTCCTGGATGTTAGATACCACTTTGCAACAAACTGAACGTTTTCATGCGGCGCGTGGTATTAAGTAGCTGTGCGCGTGTCAGCAGGTAACAGCTGTTGCACTTCTCTGGCTCCAGCCCACGATGGGCTGGACCTGAATAATCGCTGTTCTATAGCGAATCGCAAACATTTTTCCATGAAGAGAAGGAGGAGATCAGTGTTTAACGTCCCGTCGACAACGGTGTCATTAGAGACGGGGCACAAGCTTGGATTAGGGAAGGATTGGGAAGGAAATCGGCCGTGTCATTTCAAAGGAACGATCCCGGCATTTGCCTGAAGCGACCTTGAGAAATCACGGAAACCCTAAATAACGACGACCGGACACGCATTTGAACCGTCATCCCCCGAATGTGAGTCCAGTATGCTGACCTCTGAGCCACCTAGCTAGGTTTTTTGCATGAAGACATTGACCGTCTTGTCTCACCGTTGGTTAAATTTATTAATAGTAATGACGAATACTTTAGAAATAATAAAACTTTCCTTAATTTTTTCATCTGTCTCATTTTCATTTCACTGCCCCTTTATTTATCAACACATTGCCCAATTGAAATATAATTCCAATTAAGGTGATTAATTGTAATAAATGAAAAAATCTACGTCTGGGAGGACATCAAGTAGGGTTTTAGTTTCTATGAAGGCCCTCTTCGTACCATGACTAGCTACTCTTTGCAGAAAATTTTCGTTGTCAAGTGCTCACGGTCCGATGCGGGAAGAAACCTTGGATATTTTATAGAAATGCCTTAGACCACGACATAACAGCCCCGAGTATTTAAGAAAATGTGACATTTCTGGCCATCAAGTTTCATATCCCAACTTTTTTATATACTTCAATCCTGTACCGCGAAGGGTGGAGCGGCCTATTCAAAATCGGATACGTTTTAGAGCCCACAGTTTTTCAAATACGAGACAAGCTGGTATAGCGGCAAAGTGGACTCCAGCTGGAGCTTCGTTATTCGCCGACAACCAAGAGAAACTTCCTGAAATACTTGGTCTGTACCGGGGGTTGGAGCTGATACTAATTTATGTCTGCGACAACACGTTCCAGCCAAAGTTAAGGAGCCCGAATACGTGTCTGTGTAACTGTCCGCTTGTGTAATAAAGTAAAGGCGATGACTTAACGATGTACTCAGCGTAGATGCTTTCATCAAAATATCTTCACAAAATGTGAACGCATGGTTGTATGCGAAGCTTTCTTTCACGTCTTTCATTTCCTACTTCAGAGTGTTGGGCAGGATATTGTAGAACAAATTTTGATATTTTAAGTAAATATCCCAGTAGTACGCAAGGAGTAAGCAGAGTGGTTCACCTTTGGGAATGATCGAGAGGCGATTTGCGTGAAGACCGACGAAAACCTTCCATAAACGTTGATCTAACAGGAAATATTTTTAACTTATTTCTGGGACACAAATAAATGTGTGTCTGTGTGTGTGCGTGTGTATGTGTGTGTGTGTGTGTGTGTGTGTGTGTGTGTGTGTGTGTGTGTGTGTGTCTGTCTGTGTGTGGCGTATACAGAGGTAAACTGCTCAATTTTTGAAAAGGTAAATAAGAAATTCAATTTAATTTACATTTCATTTTTTCATAGGTTATCATGTTTAATTTACGCGCTATCTGACCAGTATTAGCCGGACACCCCCATATAACTGACTGGTGACCATTAGATGTCACGAATCATTATGGCCAGTGTAAAAGAAAGCGGGGAGTGTTGCGTTGTCAGTAGAGAAGCAGTAACAGCACAAAGGGTCGGTGAAGAGTGAACAGAGCTCAGCTAATCCGAACGTGGACTGCTTATTGGATGTCACCTGAGTAACAGTTCCATCAGGGACATATCACCCCATGTAACGCTGCCGATGTCGATTGTTGGTGATGTCATTGTGAAGCGGAAACGCGAAGGAAGAACCACAGATACCAAGATCAGGCGGAAATCATGCACTGACGGACAGGGGAACCTTCGAGCACTAGCGGAGTGTGACTAAAAATGGCGTGCAGTCAGCGAATGGAATCATTTGTGAGTTACAGAGTGCGAACAGCGATCCAGCTAACACAGTTACAGTGAGTAGGGAGTTAGCGAGAAATAGGGGACAGTGGTCGAGCAGCTCCTGGAGAGCTACACATTTACGCAGTCGGTGCTATTAAAGCTTGAGGTGCCGTGAAGAGCGACGTCACTGAACAGTGGATAACTGGACGAGTGATTCAGAGTGGTGAATCACGCTACACCCTGCCACAACTCTATGAAAGGGTTTGGTTTGGCGAAAGCCTAGAGAACGTTACTTGTTATCAAGTGTAGTGCCAACAGTGAAATACGGAGAAGGTAGTGTTATGATAAGGGGTGTTCTTCCTGGTTAGGGTGTGTGCCGTAGGTCCTCTGCGTCGTCCCTGTTGAGACGAGAGATCTGTCAACAGGCGTGCAGCCTGAGTCTCGCGCAAGACAGGTGGCGTCAGATGGCTCGAATGTACGTAGTTTCTATGCGATTTGATAAAGATCTTTACCTGACGAACACTGTTGGAGATGCAGTCAAAATAAGACTTTTATCCACTATGGATAAGGATCATTGCGACTGTCATGAGTAAAGGTTTCTTGAAATTACTGCAACCAGTCCTCTTTTGTCTTTTCTTCAACTTTTATTATCCCATTACCGGTTCCGAACCGCCTAGCGAATCATCATCGGATAGTACATATCTATTGATTGTCTGCAGCAGTGTGACAGTCGTGTATCTGTGGCAAGATGTATAAACGCAACATGTAAGCACTGAGAGGGGCGAGAATTATTCACACTATGAGATCGATTTTGTTGCGTTACTTACAGTCATTATCATCAGTTGGTTGGTTGTTGAGGTACACAATATTCTGGAAAACATAATGAATGTTTTGGTTCAAATGGTTCAAATGGCTCTGAGCACTATGGGACTCAACTTCTGAGGTCATTAGTCCCCTAGGACTTAGAACTACTTAAACCTAACTAACCTAAGTACATCACACACATCCATGCCCGAGGCAGGATTCGAACCTGCGACCGTAGCGGTCGCGCGGTTCCAGACTGTAGCGCCTATAGCCGCTCAGCCACCCCGGCCGCCTAATGAATGTTTTACAGTGATGCTAATTTTACTGCACTTCATACTCTTAGCCGTAGGCAACACGTTCCAAATGCTTCACAAAACGTAAATAAACAAAGGAGTATAGCTAAAGCTATGTCAAACAGTTTGCGTTAGAGCAGTGAAACTCTTCGTTCTGCTCTTGTAATATGCACTGACGACAGCAAGTATGCATCTAATTCTCTACTGCAGAAATAACATGTAGTTATACGGCAGAGTTGACATGTGCTATTCGTAATATCTGTTAAACAATGAGTTTAACTGAAATAGAATGCGTAGCCGAGAGACTTAATAATATACATCCCAAAATACAATTTAGAGTTGAACACCAAACACAACAAGGAATTAATTTTCTTGGCCTAAACATAGCCTACCATAACAGACATACATTCAAAATTTACAGAAAACCTACCATATTAGATGTTATTGTAAAATATACTTCATGCCACCCAAATCGATACAAAATAGCATGCTGAATCTGATGTAAAAACCAAAGAATTAAACATTTTGAAAACAATAGCCCACAACAATGCTTATGACCCTTCCATAGTTGACAAATTAGATGAAAACATAAACACCAATCAAACAGCATCAACAACACAGTCCTCAATAGCAGAAGAAACTAAATATATCTCCACGCCATTCCTCGGTAACATCTCATGCCAATTTGTAAAACTGTTTAAACCACACAGTCAAAATAAGTTACTACACAACCAAAAAATACAAAACAAAATAGTTCATAACACTAAAGCAGCCAAGCCACTTTTTCAAAAACCTCGTATACATACATTAACCTGCGACAGCTGCTCCTGCTACTACATAGGGCGAACAGGACGAACCTTTGAAATTCGATACGAAGAACACACAGATGCATTACGTTTAAAAAATTTAAGTAAATCTAGTTTGGCAACCCATGTAGTACAAAACAGTCATTCAGTAACAAACATCAAAACAAATCTACATATCCTACTGATTCCAGACAAAGGAATAAAATTGGAGCTCCTGGAACAACTAGAGATTTTCACCCACAACAATAAATCACCCCACACCATCTTAAATGAACAAACAGACTTTGCGAATAACCCATTTTCCCAAAATTTCAAACAATAACTAAACTTGAAAAATTAAATAACTCAAAAAAGCCCTTCCCTCTCCATTCTCTCTCCCTCTCTCTCTCTCTCTCTCTCTCTCTCTCTCTCTTTTACTAGTGTGCACTCACACACACACACACACACACACACACACACACACACACACACAAAGCCTGTCCTCCCAATGCCACCCTGGTTAACATTTCATTATTTTAAATAAATAAATAAATAAAAAGTAACACTGTAATCTTTATTGTTTATTTCATAATTGTTGGCCAATCTTAGTTAAACAATAGATAAATGAAATGTCAAACAAAATTTCAGGGCTAAAATTACAGATGTAATACCTTCCATTGTTTAATAGATTTTACAAATGGCTCATATCAACTTTACCAAATGACTACATCTTATTTTTGCAACAGAGAAATAGATGCATACTTGCTGTATCCAGTGTGTATTACAAGAACAGAACGAAGAGACTCTCTGCTCTAACACAAACTGTTTGACATAACTTTAGTTATACTCCTTGGTTTATTTACGTTTTGTAAAGCATTTGGAAAGTGTTGCCTGTGGCTAAGAGTATGAAGTGCAGTAAAATTAGCGTCGTTGGAAAACATTCATTATGTTTTCCAGAGTATTGTGTACCCCAACAACCAACCAACGGATAGTAATAATTGTAAGTAACGCAACAAAATCGATCTCATAGTGTGAATAATTATTCTCGCCCCACTCAGTACTTATATGTTTCGTTTATAATCTTGCCACAGATACACGACTCCCACACTGCTGCATACAGTCAATAAATATGTACCATCTGATGATGAGCCGCTAGGCGGTTCGAAACCAGAAACGGAATTAAAAAAATTGACGAACAAAACAAAAGGCGACTGGTTGCAGTAATTTCAAGAAACCTGCAGTCAAAATATTGCTAATTTTATTTCCGATTTTGTTTGTTTGATTTTCTAACTGTTTATTAATTACTACTATTATTGTGTTTCGTTATGAGAGTAAAAGAAGATGAGTGAGAAATGCTGTTTTGTGTAAAGTTTTTATGCTATACACTGAAGTAACAGGTCACGTGAGGAGTGTTCGAGAATCATTCGTGTTGAGGAATTTATTATAAACTAATTCGTCACTTTATGCTACAGGGGAAATGAAATTATGATTCAGGTAATGTAGTAATGTTCAGAAGGAATTATTTTTATATTCGTGGATTTTCAAAATTTATTTATGTTAATTTACCTTTCTGATTCAGTGACAAATTTTGATTGGTTCTGTGTACATGCGCGGGATTCCGCGGATTTCATGCTGCTTTCCGATCGGCTGTGATGTTCTTCTGGCAATCCGAAATTAGCATACTCGCGAGTTTTAGAAGATTCTTTTGTGTAGAGAGAAGAATAGAGTCGGGGCTTCGATCTCATAGTGATCACACGTATTGATGTGTGCTCCGCTGAAAATTATTAATATTGTGATATTTAAGTACTAAAATGTTTAAGAAGTGCCGTAAAATGTGGAAGGGAGTACGGTTTAAACACAGTGTGAAATTCGGAACATTCAGCAAGGTTTCAAATACACAAATACCGCGTGGCGTGTTGCTTACTCGCGAAACTGAACATTTTATTCCGCGATACTGATATTAGCAACATCTGAACAAGAAGTTCTAAAAGAAACAATCCGTTTGTAAACTTCCGGTGAAGGATTACCATAAACTGGTTGAGGATATGAATGAGGTGTGCGTGAGAGTTTTTCAGACTACGTACAGTTTAGAGTAAGGCTTGCTAGTGACTGGAGTATGCAAGCTTGTCGTAACACAGTGAAATATTACACACACAAATGCTTTCATTTAACATTACCTTCCACCGCCAAAACTACTTTAGTGCAATTTGTGTGTAAAGCTGTTTTTTCTATAGTTTTTTTTCCGACTGTTAAATACATGCCCGTATCCTCAAGGAGGCGTGTGTGTGTAGGAATAAATTCAGCACCTGGTGGGTGGAACTTTGCAGCCACACTGCGTCGCCGCGGGTGTAGTCCCCATAGTGCGCTTAATAAAATGCTAAATAAGGCAGAATATAATCTTATATTACAGCGTTGGGTACAGCGTACGTAATGGACCATTACGGAGACGATGACTGTCTTGATCAATATGACAGTGCACTGACATGAAGCAGAGCCTGCGAGGCGATGTTTTCTAGACAGTGACGTTCCTGAAATGAACTGGCCTGACCACAAGTCCCGACCTGAACCCAATGGAACACGTTTGGAATGAGACACAAAGTGACTTCGTTTCAGATCCCAGCGCCGAAAACCACTTCTTCATGGTTTCGGCTCTCGAGGAAGGCCAGTTGCTCAGTTTCTGAAACGGTAAATAAAAAATCCATTTTAATTCATACTTTGTGTTTCCATGGGTTATCACATCTAATTTATACGTGCCACGTACAGAAGCGAAATCTGCGTGTGATATGTCTGGATGTAATGCTCCTACTTACAAGAGTGTTACCAGTCTCAGATAAGGAAACGTTTACAGCTACCCCTACGATTTTCCACCCAGTAATGACTTTTACTTTTACATGGCTTTCTGTTAGGCCACAGATTTAGAACTTCAAAATTCCAGTTGTAATCGGCTATGATGTTAACTCCCATACAAAACACTAACATCAATTCTGTCCCGTGGAGGCCGCCGATAAGCGATTCGTGGATGAGAAGGCTTGTTGCTTTCCCCGTTGCTGCTCCGGAGGTAAAAGTCCTTGCCGAGTGCGTCAGCTTTGTCTCAGAGAAATGTGTCAACACGAACGCGGCCTACATTACTTGTGAAGTTTCTGTATTACTCAGGCACCTACCGTTGCAGGAACCGTGGGCCTGCGAACTCCATCTACCGCTACAGAAAGAAATTACTCTCAATCTTCATCATGAACATCGCTTATCTCTACCTTTGCTACACTCGTTGATTTGAAAAGCTTTATGCCGATTATCTTTACCTGACGCAGACCGCAAACGTAAACGTACCAGGAAATGAACTTCTTAGCGTCACTTGTACAGAAGAGATTAACCTGTCACTGGGCCTCAAGCTCTCATCATCCCGTATCATTACAAGATGGGTTTTACTAACTTTAATGTCTCGTCGCAGTGCCTTCTTCGAACTACATCTTGAATATATTGAATTGCACACTACTTTCCACAATGAGTCGCACATGTAACTGTTACCTCAAGTAACTCTTACTCTGTCGAAAATTAAGGTTTGTTCCCGTTTGTAAAAGTCTGAGCGATGACAGAGAGCATACCCAGGACTGAAACTGCGAGAAGAGGGGAGAGGGATCTGCTTCCCCTACACCCACCGACCCACTCTCCTCAGTGGGTACGAAATTGGCCACACGACGACTGACTCTTCTAGTTGGGAATAATTTCCTGAACTGGTTAATCATTGAGGTTATTGCGCAGGTCCAGTCTGCTGGAGTCTTTGTATTCATTTTTGTTTCTATGGGAAGGGGGCGGGGTTGGAGGGAGGGAGTGGAAGGACGAGGTTGGCTTTCTTCTGGCTACCCTGCAACCCTGTGGTTTACTTGGTTTAGTATGGTGGCTGCTCGTTTGCAGCTGTCGGTGATCTAGTTTCGTCTTTGCAGTTGTCCAGCAAGTGTGTTGGTTAAGTTTCTTGAACAAGCGTAAATCTTTCTCTCCAAGTTCTTAAATCTGTCAGTCACTAGGTGTTCTTCAGCAAGGTCGTGTGGTTTTTTTGCTGAATGGGGATAGCCCGAAGATTTCAGTCTGGTGCCGGCCGGAGTGGCCGAGCGGTTCTAGGCGCTACAGTCTGGAACCACGCGACCGCTACGGTCGCAGGTTCGAATCCTGCCTCGGGAATGGATGTGTGTGATGTCCTTAGGTTAGTTAGGTTTAAGTGGTTATAAGTTCTAGGGGACTGATGACCTCAGATGTTAAGTCCCATAGTGCTCAGAGCCATTTGAACCATTTTTCAATCTGGTGGCTCGTTAGTCCCATGACGTGAGTGGGGCCACGTTGCCCCATACTATGCAAGCGTAATCTATTACAGGAATAATGCTCATCTGGTAGTTGTAGAGATAACTGTTTTCTGACATTCAGAATCTCTCGTTTATGAGTGGATACAGGGCTTCAGTGTGCTCTGATACCCTTCGGTAATCTTGGGTGATGACAAATGATGACAACAGTGTAAACAGTTCATATAGAAACATTTTATTTAAAGAAATATCCAGAATTTAGACCGCCTCAAGAGCCAAGTTGTTAGCTTTGCTGCTTTCTGTGAGGAAGGACGTGTAATCGAGTCCCGGAACACCTTTAGATTTTTTCTGAGGTACGCATTTCTGGAATGGGATCCGCTCAGTGTCGTGAGGCCAAATAAGGAGGTGCTTGAATAAAGAAGCATCTATCCCATCAGGATTCGTCTACTGGCGTTAATGGAAATTGACGAAGAGCTAATCACATATCCCCCCTATAATAGATCGCTCCTCGTACTGCCTTGTAGGTAGCAGGCGGCCAGTTGGAACAAGTTTAATCCTTGAATGGTGTTTACGTTATGCTACGTTTATTCATAATTTAAATACGTGCAAACAGTTTAGCGAACTGGAATTCAATCCCGCTAAAAAATGTTCGCTTTTCGATTAACGTTATTCAAAAGCACTCATTATATTCTGTCCAACTTCTTTTTACTTTTATCAAAACTAGCATGATTGTCTTATTGGGATTCCGCGATCGTTCTTTAAATAAAAATATGGCATTTCAGTCTTTGATCGCTATTTTTTATTTTCAGTGACCGGTTTCAGGCTAGCTGCCCATCTTCAGATCATGTATTGCGGTTACAGAGTAACCTTTAAGTACAGAATTATACTGTTCTGTACTGACAGGCTACTTGTAACTGCAATACATGATCTAAAGAGAATAACAAATAGCGATCAAAGACTAAATGTCATATTTTTATTGTTATTTTTACTTTTCTCCAAAAATCCAAAAGTTATTTGTGTTCAAAATTTTTGTGTTCTAGAATATTTCAATATAAAGTAGTAATTCCTTCCAGAATCCAGTGTTATAGCTTCGTAGCCCCAATTTTTATGTCCAAAAATACATATTTTTGGTAAAATACCATGATTTGAAGGCAGTGGGTAGAACTGTGGGCCCTAGAAATTGGAGTTCCAAGAGGAAAATTCGGAACATTTCCCACATATTCTTCTGCTTGAGTGCAGTAGAGCTGTTTGAACCTTTGCACCGTGTATGGGGTTAATAACAATGGGCACAGCACGGCAAGAAATTTGTTTTCTCGTTTTAAGGAGGATCGTTTTGACATTAGTGACTCTCCTAGTTCAGGAAGACCTTCGGAATTTGATGAAAATCGTTTAAACGCATCAATACACAAGGATCCATGTCGGTGCACTCGAGAACTGGCAAATGTGATGAACTGTGATCATTCCACCATCGTGCGACTTTGGTACGCAATGGGAAAGGTTCAGACATCGAGTGTATGGGCATCGCATACTCTAAGCCAGGTGGCCACATGTGCATCTCTGTTTGCTCGTCATCAACTGGCTCGTGAACAACACCGACCATTCCTGCCCTGCACCGTTATACAGGCACTCAGACAAGTATTTCAGTCCGCGGTGATTTTTGTCTTATGGGCACTAGGTCGTGGTCCAAGGGATTTGTTGTGTTGTTTGAGTAATGCAGAGGACCTATGCCCGCCACCCGCCACAACAGGCATATGTAAAGTGTCTTGCAGTCCAGTTGTAGCCTTCCAGATTTACCTACAAAGATGTGCTCGGTAGCTCTCTCTCGGACAACTTTCGAGAAACGTCGTTTCCGGATGAAACTGCGCTCCGAACATAGTGCTCCGGCCAACATGGCGTTGCCAGATTTGTAAATAGTGAAGGAGAGTATATTATCGATGACTAAAGTCTTTGTTATGTGTATTTGTTATGTTTACGAAACACGCTATGAATTGATGCACGAACCTAATAATTGTCATTTACACCAATTTACAAGGATACAGTTTTTGGTTGTGTAAATTTAATTTCTTTCTGTATTTTTTGCCTTTGCTGCCTTTTATATCATTATCTAACGTTAAATCGTTCTGTATTTTTCCCATTTCCTCACTTCTGTCCTATTCACTTCGTTATGTAAGGAGTAGTCAAATGAAAGCCGAACATCCGCCAAAATGGGACCATGGAAGTAATCACCCAAGGGTTAAGACACATATGCCACTGGGAAACGAGATTATCAATCCTGTTTCGTAGACCGCGGTCGGTCGCTGACGGATCCACAACCGCACTCACTCCACGCTTCCTCGTCCAACTGAAACCGATCTCACCACATTCTTCTTTCAAGTCGCCAAGGATGCGTAAATGACTCAGTGAAGGGTATCTTGCAGTGTTTCCCAACCAAATCGTTGAAACGAATTTGATCAAAAAGCTTCAAAATTTGACTTATCAAGAGTCAGAGAAAAAAATCGCATCCCGAGAAGACTGCTTCATGATACGTTCCACGGTACGTCACCAGCTATTTCTGCCAATATTTGACGAAATGATGCGTAATATTGGTTTGCTGGCAAACTGTGCGATGAAGGAGAACATTTTATGAATGTAAATCAACTTTACTTTTCTATAGAAAATTTAAAACAATCATCTAATTGAAAGAAATGTGGTGTTTATAAAGTGTACAAGATGCCGAGGTAATTGCTGCTTCTCCTGCTTTCACGAGTAATATCATCCCAGCACGTGCAAATATGAAAATTTAAAATAATTAAAGAATCTAATTTTCTATAGGAAGTTTTCGTGAAAGCCTTAATGGCAATCCCTTACTGGAATTTATTTGCAATCCCAAATTTTCCTTTGCGTTTCCTTTTCATGCCTGTTATAAAAATATTAATAAATACATTATGCCGTTGTTCTTGTTGGTGATGGTGGTCTTCAGTACGAAGACTGGTTTGATACAACACTCCATGCTATTCTATCCTATGCAAGTCTCTTCAACTACTGCATGCTACATCTTTCTGAACCTGCTTACTGTATTCATATATTGGTCGTCCTCTACGATTCTTACCCCCCACGCTTCCCTCCAGTACTAGATAGGTGATCCCTTGACGTCTCAGAATGTGTGCTATCAACTGATCCCTACTTTTAATCAGATTGTACACATATTTCTCTTCTCCCCAATTCTATTCAGTATCTGCTCATTGGCTACGTGACCTACCCACCCGATCTTCAGCATTCTTCTGTAGCACCACATTTCAAAATCTTCTATTCTCTTCTTGTCTAAACTGTTTATTGTCCATGTTTCACTTCCGCACACGGCTACACTCCATACAAATACATTTAGGAAAGACTTCCTGACACTTAATTATACTTTATGTTAACAAGTTCCTCTTCTTCAGAAACGTTTTCCTTGCCATTGACAGTCTACGTTTTATATCCTCTCTACTTCGGCTCTCATCCCTTACTTTGGTACCCAAATAGCAAAACTCATTTACTACTTCCAAGTCTCTCGTTTCCTAAACTAATTTCCCTCACCATTACGTGATTTAATTCGACTACACTCCATTATCCTTGTTTTGCTTTTGTTGATGTTCATCTCATATCCTCCTTTCAAGACATTGTCCATTCTGCTTAGTTGCTCTTCCCAGTCCTTTAACTTCTGAGGTCATCAGTCCCCTAGAACTTAGAACAACTTAAACCTAACTAACCTAAGGACCTCACACACATCCACGCCCGAGGCAGGATTCGAACCTGCGACTGTAGCGGTCTCGCGGTTCCAGACTGTTGCACCTAGAACCGCTTGGCCACCCCGGCCAGCAGTTCCAAAACATCCCAAAGGTGTTCTGTAGGGTTCAGGTGAGGACTCTGTGCATGCCAGTCCATTATAGGGATGTTCTTGTCTTGTAACCACTCCGCCACAAGCCGTGCATTATGAACAGGTTCTCGATCGTGTTGAAAGATGCAAACGCCATCTCCGAATTGCTATTCAACAGTGGGAAGCAAGAAGGTGCTTAAAACATCAATGCAGATCTGTGTTGTGATAGTGCTAAGCCAAACAACAAGGGCTGAAGCCCCCTCCATGAAAAACACTACCACACCATAACATCATCGCCTCCGAATTTAACTGTTGGAACTACACACGCTGGCAGATGATGTTCACCGGGCATTCGTCATACCCACACCCTGCCATCGGATCGCCACATTGTGTACCGTGATTCGTCACTCCACACAACGTTTTTCTACTGTACTATCGTCCAATGTTTACGCTCCTTGCACCAAGCGGGGCGTCGTTTGGCATTTGCCGGCGTGATGTGTGGCTAATGAGTATCCGATCGACCATTAAATCCAAGTTTTCTCACCTCCCGCCTATCTGTCACAGTACTTACTGTGTATCCTGATGCAGTTTGGAATTCCTGTGTGATTGTCTGGATAGATGTCTGCCTATTACACATTACAACCCTCCCCAACTGTCGGCGGTCTATGTCAGTCAACATACTAGGTCGGCCTGTACGCTTTTGTGCTGTACGTGTCTCTTCACGTTTCCACTTCACTACCACTTCGGAAACGGTGGACCTAGGGATATTTAGGAGTGCGGAAATCTCGCGTATGACACAAGTGACATCCAATCGCCTGACTACGTTCGAAGTCCGTGAGTTCCGCGGAGAGCCCCATTCTACTCTCTCACGATGTCTAATGACTACTGAGGTCGCTGATATGGATTACCAGGCAGTAGGTGGCAGCACAATGCAGCTCATATGAAAAACGTCTGTTTTAGGGGTGTCCGGATACTTTTGAACACACTGTCTAGGTTTAGCTCCCTGTGTTTTATTCCTGGTACTTTCAGAATTTCAAAGAGTATTTCAGTCAATATTGTCAAAATCATTTCTCTAAATCTACAAATGCCACAAAGATAGGCATCCACCTTCTAAGGTAAATCGTAGGGTCAGTATTGCCTCGCATGTTCGTACATTTCTCCGAAATCCAAAGTGATCTTCCCCGAGGTCGGCTTCTACCAGTTTTCCCATTCTTCTATAAAGAATTCGTGTTACTATTTTGCAATCATGGCTATTTAAAGTGGTAGTTCGGTAACTTCCACAACTGTTAGCAACTGCTTTTTTTTTGGGATTGGGATTATACATTCTTCTTGAAGTTTGAGGGTATTTCGCCTGTCCAACACATCTTGCGCACCTTAGACGCAACCACAACGAATGTGTAGCTGTTGAGAGGTCCGACAAACGTGTGGTTTCTGAATAGGGGCAGCAGCCATTTCAGTAGTTGCAGGGGCAGTAGTCTGGATGATTGATTGATTTGGCCTTGTAATATCAACCAATTCAGCCTTGTTTTGCTGGTACTGCGATTGGCTCAAAGCAAGGGGATACTATAACCGTAATTTTTCCCGAGGGTGTGCATTTCTATATTACGGTTAAATGATGTTGGCTTACTCTTGGGTAAAATATTCTGGAGTTAAAATAGTCCCACATTCTAATCTCCGGGAGGGAATTATTCAGGAGGATGTCGTCATTGGGAGAAACAAAATTGGCGTTCTACGGATCGAAACGTGGAATATTCGATCCCTTAATCGCCCAGGTAGGTTACGAAATTTAAAACACAGTATATGGAGCATTATTTCGTTTTATTTCCAGTATAAGTATCGTAAAAATAGAAAAAAATTGGCCTCCAGGAATACGACGCGCGACCACCAGATTCCGTTCTGTACTCTTTCCCCGGCGCTAACCAGTGCTTGGATGCTCCGGTAACATAAATCGTTCATGCCTCTCCCGACACGCGCCAAGAGCGCTATCTTTGGCCATCTGAAGTTTCAGCTTCTGTCGACTGCATTTCTGGTCAAGCCCTGCGCATCAAGTAAATATGGACGAAATCGGTGACGACGAGTAGGCGCGATCCACTTGCCAGTAGGAGCGAACACCATTTTCGTTATAACGTTGTTCTCAATGTGAGATTGCTCTGGGAAAGAGAACTACGAGAAACCTCAAACTTCTTTCATTGAAATCTTGTCGAAAGTTTAACTGGCACTCCATGTGTTACATTATGGTCGCTTGTAAATGGTCGAGTGCTAAGTTCAGTCGTCTTGCGAGATCTCTAACACTGATACTGCGATGTACTTAAACGTCACTGGTACCTCCAGCGTACGCTTCCACAGTCGTAATTTCACATTCAAAAAGTGCTTACTTTTTTTACTTTTACGAGTAG
The DNA here is from genome assembly GCF_023864345.2 of Schistocerca serialis cubense. NCBI lineage: Eukaryota > Metazoa > Arthropoda > Insecta > Orthoptera > Acrididae > Schistocerca > Schistocerca serialis. The sequence continues at coordinate 711,760,684 of NC_064638.1, forward strand.
CAAACTTAAGAAAAACTGAGATCGGGCCTTCAGTCCTTATCTTTTACTTATACAGTTGATTAGCTTGAGTTGAGAATCTGTTTTTCTTCATGTTCTTTGTTAAACATATTCGTATAAATAAATGTTCACATAAATTTTTCGTCATGTAAAGCGCTCAACTGACATTACAAGTTGTATTTTTTAGGTGGTCTGTGTAAGTTACGTAAGAGTTGTGACAAAATTTCGCTAGTTATTAGTTTTTTTTAGCCTCACTTAGTAACTTAACAAGAATACACAAATTATTTAATTTCTATGATAGTCTTTTTAAAAGAGTTTTAGAGTTTTTTAAAAAGGAATGTTTTTCTTTAATTACATTTTCGATGCATATTTCAGCTACGATGGATTGACGACGATCACATTGCCAATGACGGACAGGTAGCAAAGGACTGTAGACACAGCTGCATGATTACCCGGGAACAATCATCAGAACGCAGTCCAGAGACTTTCTGTATGCAGCTGATGATTACTATAGTGACTTATTTGCTGTACGAACTTTAACAATAGACAATGCACGGAACTTTGCCTATCACTCTGCTTGCTACTCACAGTTTGTCTTATTTATTTTTGATCAGCGATTTAGAAACACTTAACTGAAACAGAATTTTATGCCCACATTTTGTACATAGTTTCTTTGGTTGCTCACGTGCAATAAACATTGCAGGCTAATATTTAATTTCATGTATTCACTAACATTATTTGTCTCTTGTGATACATTTTCATTTAGCATTATTTATTAAACCTTTAACAGTGTAATTTGCATAATTGCTTATTTATCAAGTTTTATAACTTGACTATCTGTTCTGCAAGGCCGGCCGTTGTGGCCGAGCGGTTCTAGGCGCTTCAGTCCGGAGCCGCGCTGCTGCTACGGTCGCAGGTTCGAGTCCTGCATCGGGCATGGATGTGTGTGATGTCCTTAGGTTAGTTAGGTTTAAGTAGTCCTAAGTCTAGGGGACTGATGACCTCAGATGTTAAGTCCCATAGTGCTCAGAGGCATTTTTTTGTTCTCCAAGCTATGTGAGTTTTTTATTCTTTTGGCCAAAAGGCGACAGTTTGCAACTGAATCCCTGTGGAATTACGAGTCACTTAATTTTCGTGGTTGCGCTCTTGCCATTGGGATGATGACTATTGGCTTTATTTTTAGTCACAGCAGAGCATATAAATTTAAAGTCACACACCCGCCCAGGTACCACCATCACACAAACAGTACAGGAAATGCATGGTAGGGTATTCATTTTATCTTTTACTACAAAACGTTATTCATCGTGTGCTGATAATGCTAAACAGGCAAGGAAGTGATGGCTCACAGTTCCAGACAAATAATAAAATAGTATGCTAACGTCAGAAGCAGTGATTATATTTGGTATGTGTTAACTGCCTCATCTTAAATACTATTCTGTATTTACAGTGGGTGTCAGCTACTGGGAGCGTCAACTACTGGCTGAAAATTGTAGTAATTTCATTTCATCTGTAATATATCAATATGTTGTCACCTCATTGAAGTAACCATTACAGTGAGTCAGAGGAGAGAGAAAGACCCACGTACAGAGAAAGAGAGGGAGAGAGAGAGAATATTTACTGCGACGTATAACTCAGAGAGATGATGATGTTGCTGATGATGATGATAATAAAAATGATGACACAGATGTCAAAATACTGCAAGTAGGTTTTTGATGTTGTATCCACACATATGAGATGAAATTTAATGCAGAGGCAGTATAGTATTTACAAAGGTATAACATTATGCAGTGTGTGTGTGTGTGTGTGTGTGTGTGTTTGTGTGTGTGTGTACAGGGCACTAAAACAGTAAAAAGTAGCCTCTAAATTATAACAACTTGCACCAAAACTGTAACAACTTGCCCTGAAAATGTACCAACTTGCCCCCAAAACTGTATCAGTTTCCCCAGAAACTATAACAACTTCAACCTCGAACTGTATCTACTTGTTCTGAAATTGTTTCAACTTGTCCCCAAAACTGTAAGAACTAGCTTTGAAACCGCTCAGCATACCTGGAAAACGCATTAACTTGACCAGAAAGTGAATCAGCTTCCTCCAAAATTTCATAAACCTGCCCCAGAACTGTTTCAAGTTCTGCCCAAAGCTGTAACAACTTACCCCTCAAAACTTTATCAACTTTCTCCAGAAATTGTATCAACTTGTCCAGAAACTATATCAGATTTCCTCAAAACTGTATCAAGTTGCCCCCAAAACTGTATCAATGTGCACACTGAAATTGTATCAACTTGCCCTCGAAACTGCAACAATTAACTCATCCCGAAACAATATAATCTTACTCCAAAACTGTATCAACCTGCCCCTAAATAGTATCAACTTGCTACAAAACGTTATCAGCACACCTTGAAACTGTATAAATTTACCCAAACACTGTATCAACGTGCCTGTTGAAGCTATGTGAACTTGCTCCCAAAACTGTGTCAGTTTGTTCCAAAACTTTATAAACTTGCCACAATACTGTTCCATTTTCAGTTTCAGTGGCAAGTAGATACAGTTTTGGGGACTATCTGTTACAGTGTCAGGTGCAGCTCGACACAGCTTTTGGGAGAAAGTTTAAACAGTTTCTTGTGACAAGTTCTTGAAGCTTCAGGTGCAAGTTGATACAGTTTTGGGGAAGCTTATACAGTTTTGGGGTAAGTTGATACAATTTTGGGGACCAATTTAATACTGTCTTGAGGCAAGTTCATTCATTCTTCGATCAAGTTCTATTATTTTCAGAATTTTCAGGGGTTTCAGGAGTAATTATACTTCCATATCATAATAGCTGGGTGGGTCAATGTGTGGGTTGGTGTTTATACTACAAAACGATATTTATTCTGAGAAATAATTTTAATTCGGTAGTAAAGATTGTATTTTCGAGATATAGACCTACTATCTCTATCTTGTTCCAGTATTATCTTCGGACATCTTTCATCTCTGTTTTGCTCCATCACCACCAGCTTTCCTTATGTTGTGTATTTACATTTTGTATTTGGTGCATTATGAACTTATATTTGTTTACTAAGAAAATATGTAGTTTAAGTGATATATTGCAATAAAGATCTAATCAAAACACCACTCTTTCCTCCCTAAAGTGATATTTAGTCACTTTGTTTTCTTTTGGGTATATTGAGCGTGTGTGTGTGTGCGCGCGCGTTTTTACATCTTGTATTTTGGTTACATTTCTTTAATGTAGTACTTGGTTATTTGAAATACAATTTTAGACAGCCTTGACACTACAGTTACAATTGGTTAATGTTGCAGCACTCCTCGAAAAGTTCTTTCGAATGTATTCTTAGTAGGCCTGAATCACATCCTAAATTAATGTTTGCTAAACTTGTAAAAACATCATGTAATGACAGAATCACCAATAACGTAGCATCAGATTGAACTGCCAACATCTTTTACGTCTTTTAGATGCGGAGATACTACTGAAACACTTGACAAATGTCATCAAACAATTTAAATGTGGAAATATTTAACTTCAAAGTCCATTGTGCCTTACACCAAGTGTAGTCCCAAAAATGAAGTTATTCTTCATTTAGATGACAGTAATTCAGACTATTTGTTTGTTTGCTTACTTGCTTAGCGTAGTATTTTAGATAAGAGGTGTTTTCTTCAGTTTTAGGCTTGGTCATGTTATGTTTGCTACATCACCTCATTTTGGTCTAAATTGAAAAGTCAGCTACCTGTTTAGCGCGTTATTTTTTCGCCACTTGTGTTTAAGCATGAAAATAGATTCAGAGCACTTAATTTTAGAATTAACAGTCATGCTTCAGGAAGCAATTTTGACACATAGGCGTGTGTGTGTGTGTGTGTGTGTGTGTGTGTGTGTGTGTGTGTGTGTGTGTGTGTGGAAAACAACACTGTTGGTTGGTTGGTTGGTTGGTTGGAGGAAGGAGACCAGACAGTGAGATCATCGGCCCCAGCGGGTTATGGAAGGATGGGCAAGGAAGTCGCCTGTGCCCTTTCAAAGGAACCATCCCGTCATTTGCTTCAATCGATTTAGGGGAATCACAGAAACTCTGAATCATTATGGCTGGACGCGGGTTTGAACCGTCGTCCTCCCGAATGCGAATCCAGTGTGCTGACCACTGTGCCACCTCGCTCGGTAAAAACAACATTGTGACACTGGACATATGCATAGTATTTTTTTGTATTTTCTAAACATTTTTGACTCTGAGTTAACACTGCGAAGCTTGGCGAGCATTGTAGAAGAATTTAGATGTGAGAATATTTAATGTGAGGCCTCATTCCCTCTAACACTAAATGCAGGCCTAAGAACTCCCTGCTTAGGATATTATTTTTGACACATGTTTTTCATAACTATTTAGACATGGGAATGGCATTGGGGCACTTAATTTGAGGTTCAAACTCATGTTTTAGGCATCATATTGATGGACATGTTGGCCGGCCGAAGTGGCCGTGCGGTTAAAGGCGCTGCAGTCTGGAACCGCAAGACCGCTACGGTCGCAGGTTCGAATCCTGCCTCAGGCATGGATGTTTGTGATGTCCTTAGGTTAGTTAGGTTTAACTAGTTCTAAGTTCTAGGGGACTAATGACCTCAGCAGTTGAGTCCCATAGTGCTCAGAGCCATTTTTTTTATGGATATGTTAATGTTAGTGAGTCTGGAAAACAACATTATGGCACTTGATGTAAACATTACATTTTTTATGTTTCTGGCATATTTTTGCAGACGTTTTATGTGTAGAAAGAGCAATGATACACTTGATAAGCGTCGCAGAACAATTTGGATGAGGAAAATAATTAATTTCAGGGGTGGTTGTGCCTTACAGCAAAGTGCCTTATACAAAGTGAGAATTTTGTAGATTCACTAGTGTGTACGTTCATGGCGCAAGTTATATCACCTATGTAATTTTTTGGTAAATAGTTTTGAATATTAAGCAAAAAAATCAAGTAGTTCAGATACATGTATCAGCTGGATTTGAGAGCTGGACGGGGAGACTGGAGTGAGTGGGGATGAGCTTGGTTTGTCAATTAATGAATATGACATCTTTGACGTGAAAGGAATGGCTTCCTGCAGTCTTGGATTGTGATGTCATTGCCCCTACCTGTACCGGCATTTGCACGCACCCTCATACTGAAATTACGTACCCATCTTTGTAAAGCAAATTATCTGCTTCCAGTAATGTTGGTAGTTAGTTTTCAAGAAAATCTAGATAACTAGGCCGTTAAATATGATTTGGAAACACAACAAATGAAAACAACTGATTGCCTATCATACTACATTACACATTTACAGAGAAGTGTTCTAAAAAAATTGTCTCCACAAAGACATGAAAGTTTTCGTCAGACTACCTACAAGGGTTATAGTGTTACTGATACCGTCTTAAAAGTGGCTTCATCACTAAACAGTATTAAGGGGTTACTCATTTGCAATTAGCCAACGACAAAATTCCAGGCGTCTAGCTTCATCTCACACTCTGAGGCGTTAAATCCGCTGTAAATGATAAGGATGCAGGCTGTACAAACATAACGTCCGCCAGGCTCTTACACGTGGAATAGCTATGGGTTAAAAATTCTGGGTGTGCTTGTTGAAGAACTACGTTCTATCAATTGAGTAATCGTTATGCATGCAACGGCATGCGCTACCTAATATGTTCCAAAACGCTGCGGGGAGAAGGGGGATTCTTTAGGAGCTCATACCTCGGGCTCTATAGGTGATAGAAAGGTAGTGTCAAGCCTTCTGGACAGCCATAGGGCTAGGGACCATTTGTATACCCGCTAGGAGGATCGTCTTACTATCCTACAGTACATGGTCAAAGTTTGAATATTACAAGCTCCTCCAGCTTTGGCAAATGAAGCAAATCGACTGATTCGTTTTGGATTATATGTAACTTAATCTATGGCGCACGTTCAGTGGCTTATAGACGCACCATGTACTTTATGGTATTTCCTGAGAAAATCCGAAAAACATGGTTTTTGGATACCAAAACCGAGCCGTGGCGCCCAAGATGGCTATGCGTGGCTGAAATTCTTTTACTATGTATTCGTAACATCCCGAACTTTAACGATCTTCAAAATTTTCTTGACATCTTTATATTTATTGAAGGCACAGAGCTTCAGTGTTACGCTACTTGTACACGTAAAATACGTGTGTAATATCCGGTGTGAGGCGAAAATGTAGTTTTGAAAGAGACGTTGCATGGAGACATGTAAAGTGTCTCTGTTATCATCAGTTTGGTTCTGGAAACCCCGTATTGTAGTAGTGACGCTCATGCAAAATGTTTATGCAAGTAAAATCCAGTCTGAAGTGTAAAACTGGTTTTGTATTATTTTAATTTAACATACGTAAACTTCAAAATTTTAATAACCTATAACGTTCTTCTCATATGAGTGCCATGCCCTGCTGTAGTAGGGAAAAGAAGGGGACCAGAGGAAAATGTTCCTGCTGGAGCACAAAAAACGCTAATATGCTCTTTTGTGATGTCTCATTGTCTCTGTAGAGCTGTACCATGGGAAGCAAGTAGCGGATGTTTTTTGGTGACTGGTATCCTCTTTCTATAACATAAACTGCACATATGCATTAAACTTGATTCTTTATTCATAAGAATGGAAAGTTTACATAACAAGAGATATTCGTTATGGTACAAGCTCTTCTGTACAGTCCACATTAGCGTCACTGCTGGCGAAGTAGTTATGGTTGCAATGTGCTGCCTGTCTCTCAGTTAGCGGCAGAGCTAACCGCTACTGCGATTCCCGCCGGGCTGCGACTAATGACGATGGAACTTATCCGTGCGACAGATGCGACAGACGCGATCAGACTGGCCCTCCGGTCCACGGCGGCTATCTAAATACTGGCTACCGAGAGGGCGTTGACAGCGCGTTTCCTGTGAGTATGTTTTTGGCCTCTGTCGATCTTCGCGCAACCTCTATGCCGCACGGTTGCTGGCGCCAGTTTACGCCAGCACAAGCTCCTCTTTTAAAATACTCTGACTGAAAAGTGGAGTACCAGCTGTCTCATTCTACCTTTATCAGCACCTTTCACAATATTCCCAAAAATTTTGACTTGTTAACACGTATCAAAGAAGGAAACATTGGTAGTGGAAAAGACACAGAAAAATAACAAACATTGAAAGATAGTAGCAAAGAAGGCAATGACAGTGTGAAAGAAAGAGAGGTTCACAGTGGTAGTGGAACATAGTTGACAGTGAAGTAACAGTATTAGGAAAAGTGTGAAGAAGAGAATGCCAGTGGGAGAGAAATATCGAGAAGGAGAAAGTAGAAATGGATGAGAGCCAGTGGTAATGAGACGCCGGACGTGACAATGCCAACGAGGATGTGGCAGTTAGAAGAGACATCAGCAGTGGGAAGGAATGAATAATATATTAGAAGTAAGAGAGAGAGCAAGAGTTAGAGAGCTACAGTGAGAGGAGACAGTAGTAGGGAGGAACGGAGGAGTCTGTGGCTGTGAGACAGCAAACAGTGACAGAGACACAAAGAGGTAATGATAATGAGTTGGGCTGAATGAGTTAGTGAGAATGGGCAAGTGGGACTGGATGGGTATGAGTGACTTACAGGGGTAGACTAGTGGGTGTGAGCGAATTACAGTTGTGGAGCTTGCGAGAGTGAGAGATGAGTTGCATGTTAGAAAGCAGGCGAATATGTACACATACCAAAATTTTTGGGAACATTTTTAAAGGGGCTGAGGAAGGTAAATTGAGGCAAGTAGTACCCTCTTAGGAGGAGTATATTCGACTTTTTTGTGCTCCAATAGCAGCATTGTCCCCCTCTTGCCTTCAGCTTCATCCACCTGGTACTGTGCGCTTAGGAAATCGTCTACCGTATTTTTCATTACTAAACTCGTACACGAATACCATATCTGCATACTCAGCATTTGTAAAAACATGCATCATGCTTAAACGATACAGTGGAACTGACAAACAAATCATAATCAAACATCCTGGCAGATTAAAACTGTGTGCCCGACCGAGACTCGAACTCGGGACCTTTGCCTTTCGCGGGCAAGTTCTCTACCAACTGAGCTACCGAAGCACGACTCACGCCCGGTACTCACAGCTTTACTTCTGCCAGTACCTCGTCTCCTACCTTCCAAACTTTACAGAAGCTCTCCTGCGAACCTTGCAGAACTAGCACTCCTGAAAGAAAGGATATTACGGAGACATGGCTTAGCCACAGCCTGGGGGATGTTTCCAGAATGAGATTTTCACTCTGCAGCGGAGTGTGCGCTGATATGAAACTTCCTGGCAGATTAAAGTTTGGAAGGTAGAAGACGCGGTACTGGCAGAAGTAAAGCTGTGAGTACCGGGCGTGCGTCGTGCTTCGGTAGCTCAAATGGTAGAGCACTTGTCCGCGAAAGGCAAAGGTCCCGAGTTCGAGTCTCGACGGGCACACAGTTTTAATCTGCCAGGAAGTTTCATATCAGCGCACACTCCGCTGCAGAGTGAAAATCTCATTCTGGAAATCATAATCAAATTAAAAAGTGTAGTTATGTACACTAAAGCACACTTCACATCTTGAACTTAAGAACAAAACTGACAATCGATAAAGAAACCCGTAGCGATTGGTGAACCAACACACGAAATGAAAACTTACTTCTATAACCGCCTGTATCTATGCAACAAATTAAATTAGAATACGTTATACAGGATATTTCATTCGAGTTAACGTATATCACCACCTTCCAAAGCACATGGTCCAATCCCATTAATGTGACCACCTGTCAAAAATCTGAATAACTACTTTCTGTAGCACGGACCTGCAGGAAGAGAGTCAGTGAGGTTCTGGAAGGTACAGACTGGGATGTGGAGCCATGCCGGCTCTACTGTCGTGGTCAGCTGCTATAGGTTTCCCGGTTGAAGATGGATAGTGCAAACAGCCCGATCGAAGTGTTCCCGCAAATTCTCAACTGTGTTTAAATCCGTGGTATTTGACGGACAGAGGACTGTGGTAAGCTCATCAAATGGTTCAAATGGCTCTGAGCACTATGGGACTTAACATCTGAGGTCATCAGTCCCCTAGAACTTAGAACTAAATAAACCTAACACACATCCATGCCCGAGGCAGGATTCGAACCTGCGACCGTAGCAGTCACGCAGTTCCAGACTGAAGCGCCTAGAACCGCTCGGCCACCGCGGACAGCGGTAAGCTCATCCTGGCACTCTACTCTGCGAGCTGTGTGACGCATTGCAGTGTCCTGCTGGTAGATGCCATCGTGCCAAAGGGAAAACAAACTGCATGTTGGTGTGGGCGTGGTCCCCATGGATCGATATATGTGTTGATCCTCCCTGAATGAAGAGATCATCCAGCGAATGCCATGAAAACATTCCCCAAACCATAAATATCCTTCCTCCGGCCTCGATGTTTTCGACGATTTTTGAAGTGCCGAAAACGCCAACGGTCATGTGTCTGATAGAACACAAAACACGATTCAACTAAAAAGGCCACCTGTCTCCACTCAGCGAAGGTCCAGTTGGGGTATTGGCGTGTAAATTCCAGTCGTCGTCGCCAATGAACAGCAGTCAGGATGAGTGCATGACCAGGCGGCTGCTGTAGAGGCCCGTATGCACCAACGTTGGCTGATAGGTCATTGGGGAGACACTGTTGGTAGCGCCTTTGTTCATTGGGCAGGCAGTTAGGCAGTTGCTCAGCAGTTCTACATCTATTCGCTGGTACACATGTTCACAGCCTCGTTCATCCCTGTCATCTATGGCTAGTGGTACATCACAGTTGCCTCAGCGTCGGTTTCGGTTAGCGCCATTTTTCCATGGGCAGTATACTTTAACCACGGTTGCACGCGAACAGTTTGCAGACTTAGTCATTTCGGAAATGATAAGTTTCCTTTAATTTACGTCTGTGGTCACAATCTTTTCTGTTTAACAGATTACCGGTTTCGGTCTTTAATGACCATCATCAGATCTGTCTCAAAAAAACAAAGTCCTAATGCACTGCAGCCATAGTGACATAGTGAACTGTTAAATGCGGAATCAGCACCATTTAACAGTTGACTATGCCACTACGGCTGCAGTGCATTAGGACTTTGTTTTTATGAGACAGGTCTGATGATGGTCATTAAACACCGAAACCGGTAATCTGTTAAACAGAAAAGATTGTGACCACAGACGTAAATTAAAGGAAACTTTTTACATATACGGGTCACTGTGTTTTTTCGCGACGATGTCGCAGCTTGTGATTTCGGAAATGCTTCCACCCTTGGCCGAAAGCCAATGATCGTGCCCTTTTGGGAGTCAGATAAATGACTCCGTTTCCACATTACGGCAACGATTGCACTGTTTCCTACACCCCCCCCCCCCCCCCTACCCCGACATGCTATGTATACCCTCCACTGCTAGTGCTCCCCCCCTGTCGTCTGTGCTGTGAGTGGTTGTTGAAAGTTCACGTCTGACGTAAGGAGTGGTCACATTAATGTAAATGGACGACGTATTTACTGTTGCTCCTGAAACGTCATGTAAATACTAAAATTACGCAACAGGTTTCTCATATAGAAATTGTATTACAATGTTGTTTGTTTGTAAGGAGAGAAAACGTCTACCACCACATGCTGGGTGTCGACAGTGTAGGTTCTTGGCCTACCGAGGCTATTCATAGGGACAGTGAGACGATGCCTGGAGCACCACTGACAGTTAACACGGCGACCCGTGTCACCGTTTCCCTTGAGGCAACAGCCTCCAGACGACAACAGCGGTCATAACGCATGCATTATGTCGTATTTTCAGACGTCGCGGTTCTGCCTACAGCACCACTATGGACCTATCCGAGTGTGAAGTCTCGGAGGGCAACGAACTTTGGCAGATTTCATTTATCATAGTCATACAGGCCCAACATCTGGAGTAATGGGGTGTGTGGGGGGGGGGGGGGTATTGGGGGAGGGGGGGTGAAGAAGGAGGGGCAATGGGCACTGGATGCATTGTACGATCACTTCTGATTTAGCTGGTAAACGGACAGCAGCCATTACTATTGTAAGGTTCCTAGTTTAATTTTGCTATTCGATGAAACTGATGTGAGCATATTTTCATTGCATGTATCTTATATTTCACATTTGTATGCTAAACATCTTCAAACAGTAGATCTGAATAGTCAATATGTTACGCCACAGAGGTCCTGGGTACAAGCAGTGTGACCTTTGGTTATGTTATGTTATGTTATGTTAACCGGGGAACTAGAAACGACGGAGAGGATCCGTCCCCGCCGTAGCCGCAGTGGTCCGCAACCCCACGACGACTACCGCAGTCCACTTCACCCCTCCAAAAATAGCTTCTGAGCACTATGGGACTTAACTTCTGAGGTCATCAGTCCCCTAGAACTTAGAACTACTTAAACCTAACTAAGCTAAGGACATCACACACATCCACGCCCGAGGCAGGATTCGAACCTGCGACCGTGGCTGTCGCGCGGTTCCGAACTGTAGCGTCTAGAACCGCTCGGCCATCCCGGCCGGCTTCACTCCGCCACCACCCCACACAGAACTCAGGGTTATTGTGCAGTTCGGCCCCCGGTGGACTTCCCAGGGAACGTCTCACACCACACGAGTGCAACCCCTGCGTTGGCGTGGTAGAGTAATGGTGGTGCACTCGTACGTGGAGAACTTGTTTGAGCAGCAATCGCAGACATAGTGTAGCTGAGGCGGAATAAAGGGAACCAGCCCGCATTTGCTGAGGCAGATGGAAAACCGCCTAAAAACCATCCACAGACCGGCCGGCTCACCGGACCTCGCACAAATCCGCCGAGCGGATTTGTGCTGGGGACCGGCGCTCCTTCCCGCCCAGAAAGCCGTGCGTAAGACCGCACAGCGAATTTGGCGGGCGACCTTTGGTTGCTCTTGGTATTGTCGTTGCGGTAAACATTCTAAGAGAACCTAGTGTGAGAGTCTGATGTTGGCTACGCTGTGAGCAATCTTGAAATAGCTTGCAGAGCACAGAGAGAATTATAAAGGATTAGGAATTGTGTGAAATGATTCTGTAAAGATTCATTGGACAAGTCAAAATTTTTTGAGGTAAATTGTTGCTGCATTGCTTGATTGTGTGTAATTGTGATGTGTTTGAAAAACGGAAAATTCTAGTAGAACTTTTTCTTATTGGTTTGGGATAGTTGGTTTCATTGTACAGACGAGAATAAGAAAAGTTTTCTATTCACATGGCTTGCACTCAAACGTTTTAGATGTATTACTCCTCTAACATTTCAGTAATTAATCACTCGGCAGAGTAAAATTTGTTGTGAAAGATAAATTTTGTAAAGATTATTGTAACATTCATTTCAGTTTTTTCAATACATTTTTTTAAAGGTCACTTTTTATTCAGTCATTTGCCAAGTTCAAATTCCATCACAGTTCCCTCACGAAAGAATTTCATATTTTCTGGTTATGTGTGTCTCCGCATTGTACTAAGCGTAACACAGTGGCTAAAGCTGAGAGGCGATCTCTTTAGAATAGCTTCACGTCTTTGCATTGCGCTTGCGCAAGGCTTCTCTTTTATTTAGCTTGCTTGCTGCTGCGCTGCATATTTTCTCTTCATCATTTCGAGCAGTAGCCAGTTTCCTTTGCCACAGGTAAGCCGCACAGGTTTGCTATGGTCAGTTACAGACGGCTACAAAGTAATAAGATCATTGGCAGTCAGGTGTTGTTTTTCAGAATTATTATCAAGGTTAATTAGGTAAGGTTCAGTTCACATTACATTTCCTACGCAGACAGTTTTATTTTCGGAGTGGAATGTTAGATTTGCATGTGAATTATTCCGTATTTGGAATTTTGTTCAGTGAGATTGAGTAAGTAAATTCACAGGACATTTAAATAGAAATCTTTTTGGTGATTTATTCTTTCAAAATTCCATTAGTAATTTATGTAGCATTTATATTCTGTTAACTTGGTGTACTGGAATTACAGTTCATGTATTGTGACGTCACGCATTGTAGCACTTCAGTGTACAGCATAACTGAATTTTACAGAACAGCTTATTTAATGTACAGTTACGTTTCCTAATCATTTTGGCAAAGTTAATGAAAAGTACAGTTGTAGATTTTAAGTTTGAGTGACTCAAAAAATGGCTCAAATGGCTCTGAGCACTATGCGACTTAACTTCTGAGGTCATCAGTCGCCTAGAACTTAGAACTAGTTAAACCTAACTAACCTACCACGCACATCCATGTCCGAGGCAGGATTCGAACCTGCGACCGCAGCGGTCGCTCGGCTCCAGACCGCAGCGCCCAGACCCGCACGGCCACTCCGGCCAGCTTGAGTGACTCATCAGACAGCGTTCTTGTCATTACAAGACTTGCATTGTTCGGCATTACATCACGGACACTTTCCTAGTATGAAGAATAGTGGTTCAGTTTACCCTAGTTTCAGTTCACACAAATAAACTTAGGAAAGTTACACAACCTGTGCGCTTTAAGGCCGTTGGCTGTGCCCTATCGTCGGACTCTGTGTCATCTTTGACCAGTATTGCTCAGACCGCAGCCGGCCGCGGTGGTCTAGCGGTTCTAGGCGCGCAGTCCGGAACCGCGCGACTGCTACGGTCGCAGGTTCGAATCCTGCCTCGGGCATGGATGTGTGTGACGTACTTGGGTTAGTTAGGTTTAAGTAGTTCTAAGTTCTAGGGGACTGATGACCACAGATGTTAAGTCCCATAGTGCTCAGAGCCATTTGAACCATTTTGAATCAGACCGCATGTTGGCTGTAATTTCCTGACCTCCCTCGGTACAGGTGGTGTTCGGCTGTTGCCCTGAGCAGCACGTTCCCCACATCTGTCACATATTGAAAACATCAGGTCATGGGTTGCCGAGAGACTGGCATGCCGCCCCACCCCACCCACTACGGTTGATGAAGTCTGGCGCAGAGTTGAAGCAGTGTGTCATCGAACCTCGATTCGAGAATCGGCAGGTTAGACCCTGTTGCTACTAGAGGCTGCAGCTCCGTGTGCCCCTCAAATCACCTATAGATGTTACACTGCATACTGTGCTATATAGAGTGATTCCGTGATGATGTTACAAACTTTTAGGGATAGTGGAGAAGTGTAAATGTATCAGTCTGAGGTAAGGGACACTAGTCCAGAATCGACGGAATCGAAAGCTACAAGCGAAACTCAATCTTATACCTCTGACAGTGGAATGCTTGTACCAGTACTGTTGTAAGATTGCATGGTAGGCTACTATGACGGGCACGTAGGTGCAGAGGTTAAGATAATAACTCAAGTGCTGACATGAGCAATAGTGATGTGCAATGGCCGCACTGTAGTAGATTGTGGTCTGCGTCACGAGTTGAAGTATTAACGTCGAGCGGTCCGAACCAAATGGAGTTGTACCCTGTGATGGAACATTCATACATGATCTTCGTATATGGAGAACGAATGGAAGCAGCAGAGAAGCGGAGAAGCTGTACAGCGCCAAATAACCGCATAGAAGACATCCGTCTCGTAACATGTTTCCAAGACTGTTCCAACGATTAAGTGAAACAGGACGATTGGCACCATAGCACAACGACCGAGGAGGACGACGAATTACACGGACTCCCGACTTGGAAGATGCAGTGCTCTAACCAGCACCCGATCAACAGCCCCTGAATTAAATCTTTCACAGTGTAATGTGTGGCGAATATTATAGGAAACGCAGCTACACACCTACCATCCACAGCAAGTGCATACTTTGTGACTCCTCCTGACTTCGGAGTTCGTATCGTCTTCAGTCAGTGTACTTGCAGTGCTGTGCAATCGATCCTCAGTTTTCCGCGCATGTATTTTCCACGGATGAAACTTGTTTCACCAGGGGCGGAATGTTAAATAGTTGTAATAGTCCTGTTTGGGCCCTACGCCAAACGTGTGAAGAGCCATCAACACAGACCACCAGTAAACGTGTGGACTGGCACTGTCAGTAATTACATACTATGCGATATTATGCCAGTTTGTCCCCGCACCCCCATCCCACCCTCGTATACTCTAAAATGCTCCAGTGTACACAGTGTTTATCAGAGACATACTACCCATATTTATGGAACGTAGCTCACTTGTTATTTGTGAACCGATATGGTTCCAACAAGATGGAGCACTACCTCACATTGGACTGATGATTCGTCGTCACCTGTATCAGACATTCCCTGAAACGTGGATAAGCAGAGGACGTCTTGTTTGTGGCTAGCATGTTCATCTGAGCTCACCGCAATTGATTTCTTCCTGTGCGGGCATGTGAAAAGTATTGTATAAGAGACGCATTTCGACACTGAGCAGGATCTCCTGGCAAGAATTCTCTCTGCCTACGACACTGTTCAGACGACAATGCGGATGTTAGAACGCGTATGACAGAACTTTGTTCGACGATGACATGCCTGTATTGACGTTGCGGGACGCCATTCTGAAGAACTGTTGTAAATGTAGCAGTTGTGAAGCTTGTGCAGCTAAACGGAGTTCATTGTTACTGTACAGTATACCACCTACGATCTCCGGTCCCTTTAGCATTAAGTTACGTGCGTCTTTACTTTCCAACAACAAGGGAAATTGTCGGAGGGTATTGGGGAGTATTCAGAGGGAATTCGCTAGTTCACGGTCAGCGGTCGGAGATTTGAGGCCTTACTTTGAGCGCTGCGAGAGGCTAAGGCGGAACCTGGGTAGATTTGCGATTACGACTCGGTCTTTTTCGGATTAAGGTCCCTTACCTCAACCTGATACATTTACCGTTCTCCATCATTCATGAAGGTCTGTAATATGATTACAGAATCACGCTGGATACACATTACACTGAAAAATTCATTACTTGCTGTCATTTCTGGAATTTCAGTTTCAATGATCAGCAATGTAAATACTGTGATAAAAGGTACTCTCTGCCTCCCTCTGCGCACTGATATCACAGAGGATAAATGTAAATGTATAATGTGATACAGAATGAGCTAATTGTGGCCTAACATGAAACATTTAGTCTGCATTAAGCATAGTATAGCTTACACAGTGGATGGAAATGTTCACACAGAGATAAGTTGAGAAATGTGTAGCCTTCCTGGAAGTCGTCTTCATTTTATACTGCTCATAAATGCGCCTAGAAGTGCTGCTTTCACCGCTGTAAACGTTCCTAGAATTAACTGAGGATAATTCCTTACAATGCTTACTCAACTGTGCTACTAGAATAAGAAATACCAGAGAGAGATCCGCAAACATCTCGCATGCTGGGCACGCATATATTCTGCCAACCTGCCTACAGTGGATGTACCCCATTTGTTCCCGTTAATTACTTTCAGCCACCGGTCCGTGCCCCTTATTATATAATGTATTTTATTAAACTGGCCTCCAGGTAGTTGCTGGTACCTGCACGCAAACAGACGATATCCTGTTCGGAATCGCCTCGTGGGCGTTGTGTGTACCTGCAGGGCGGGTTATAGGCAGAAGTAGCAGCAGCCGAAACAGGTTTCCTTGGCGGTCGTAATGAGAGACTGAGCGAGGAAATAACCGGACGCGGCCACAACGGTAGCTTAGCTGCTTATCCCGGGGGGCAGACGTCCGCCCGCCCTGCGGCAACAGCACGCTGCAACTCAATTCTCCTAACTGTCTCACCTCTTTACGGTTTGCTGTGGGTTAACCCCTCGCTTCTAGTGAACTGACGACTACCATTGCTGCCTGCATCCTTGCTCAGGCGTCTCGAACACCGGCAACTTTCATGCTGTACTGTACTAACTGAATCGTACCATCGGTTGGGTCCTCTTATATGAGATGTATAAAAACGGCTTTACAACTTTGAAAAGCCGTGCGACTTACAGACTTAGTCTTTGTGTCATCTTGAAGGAAAATAGATCAAGTTTTTGCTCGCTTGGTAGACATGGTCTACGCCCGAATAGGACAGGAGAAAATAGGTTGGCTGGGCTTCTTACAGATAATATACGAGGGGGCCACCATCACACTAGCGAGATCGCTGTGGGTACTGGTGTCAGAACGGCACATTTTTTACCTTAGAATCAGGATTCCGGTAACCTCTTTTGAACGAAGTGAAAATAACAGAAGAGCCCAGCAAAATGCTTAAGTGTGCACAGGAAAGTAAGGTTAGCTTATTTCATCAAAATATTAGAGAATTGAGTAGTAAGGTACAGGAGCTTCTCGCCTGTTTGAAAAATTTAGACAGCTGTGAAAAGATAGACATGCTGTGCCTGTCCGAGCACCACATAATTTCAGGGTTAGATAAGTTACATATAAAAGATTACACTACTGCAGCGTACTCATGCAGAAATAACGTACGAAAAGGAGTTGTAACATACATTGTGATAGAACACAAGTTCACAAACAATGAGAGAGTAGATTTTGTAGTGGTCAGCATATGGAAACGTCTTCCTGCTCGGGAAGCAGCGTGTTAGAGGGCGCGGCTAGCCGGGCTGGCTAGAATATTAATGGCTCTAGGACAAATGTTTTTAAGAATAGTTTACAGGAGGTGACATGGGACATAATTTATAGCAACAAACGCTGACATAAAATTTAATCTGTTCCATGATAAATTCATAGCATTATTTGAAAATAGGTCTCCACATCAGCTAATCAGAAACGACACTTAACAGCCATGTAAAAGACCGTGGATCACTAGAGAGATTAAAGCATCTTGTGAAAGGAAAAGCGAAATGTATCCTTTGGCAAGAATAAGTAGAGATACTACAGTAGTTGCACACTACAAAGACTACTCAAAATTACTAAGAAAAGTTATTATAAAATCAAGGAACATGCACATGATGTTAGAAATCAGTATTTCCAACAACAGAATTAAGGCTATAAGGAATGTAATGAAACGAGAGACAGGGAACCAGCTGCAGAGCAAGAAAACATCACTATTGAACTCAATGAAAGGGC
Organism: Schistocerca serialis cubense; assembly: GCF_023864345.2. Taxonomy (NCBI): domain Eukaryota; kingdom Metazoa; phylum Arthropoda; class Insecta; order Orthoptera; family Acrididae; genus Schistocerca; species Schistocerca serialis. The sequence goes on from NC_064638.1 coordinate 711,778,518, forward strand.
TATAAATGATGAGTCACAGGCAGCAAATGTATTTAATAATCATTTCTTAAATATAGTAAACAGCTTAAAGGGCAAACAGTTCAAGAGCAAAAACACAGTATTATATTGAAAATGTAAGTTTCAGAAAATTCCATCATATAAATGTATCACCAACTTCCCCTTCTGAAATTAAGAAAATTATATATTTTCTCAAAAACAAAAGCTCACCAAAATTTGATGGTGTTTCCAACAGAGTACTAAAGATTCGTTTCCAGTATTAAGCGCTATCTTATCTAATACATGTAATGCATCATTAACTCAAGGCAATTTTCCAGAGAGACAGAAATTTGCCGTTGTCAAATCCTTCTATAAGAAAGGTGATAGGGGAGACATCAATAACTAACAACCTGTTACTCTCCTGGCATCATTTTCCAAAACTTTTGAGAAGGTGATGCATTCTAGAACATTATCTCACTGAGAAACAGTAATATTTACTGTAAATCACAGTTCGGATTTCAGAAGAGTCATTTATTTTATTTATTTAGCCTATGGCTCATAACATCACAGTAAAAATTACAGAAACAACACGATTTAATTAAACAAAAAGTTCAGAAGAGTCATTTATGTGCTCACTCACCAGATTTTACAAGCATGAAATAATAAAATATAGCCTGTTGGTATTTTCTGCACACTATCTAAGGTATTTAACTGTGTGAATCACAGTAATCTCCTTGATACATTCAAGTTTTGTAGGGTTTATGGTATCTCAGATTTAACCAAAAGAATACAGAAGGATATACTTAGTAATTTAACCAAAGTAGACTGGGGACTTTATTCTGACTGAGGAGAAATCATATATGGGTTTCACAAAGACTCAATCTGAGGTCCACTATCGTTCCTTATATATGTAAACGATCTTTCATCTAGTACACAACAAACACAGTTAGTTCTTTTTGCATATGACACTAGTATTATATCAATCCAAGCATACATAAAGAATTAGAAGAAATGGTAAACAATGGTCTTAAAAATATTATTGATCGGTTTCCTGCGAATAGCCTCATCCTCAGTTTTAAAAAGACACAACAAATTCAGTTTTGCTCATCTAGAAGCACTACACCAACGATAAGTGTAGCACATGGTGAGGAAATAACAAATTGGATGAAAACTTCAAAATTATCAGGTGATTCCTGATGGGAATTTAAACTGAAAACAACTTAGTTCAGCAATATTTGCACTTGAAATCATTGGAAATCTCGGGGAGAGAGTAGTATTTTGCATATTTTCATTCAATTATGCCATATGGAATAATGTTCTGAGTAACTCACCTTCAAAAAGGAAAGCATTTATTGCTCTAAAAACGTTCTGTAAGAATAATATGTGGTATTCACCCACAATCATGCTGTAGATAACTGTTCAAGGAGTTAGGTATTTTTGACTATTCAGATGAAACTATATATTTTCAGAGACCTTTTTTCACGTCTCAAACATCTATTATGTATATATATGCAGACTGAAGCGACGAATAAAAATTTGTACTGAGGCTGGGAGTCAAACCTAGGTCTATTGCTCAGTACACAAGTGCGCCAACAATTACGCCACACTGGCGCAGTGGTTTTGAATATTTCCACGGACTTCCCTGGTAAGCACCTACCTCAACTGAACTTCCTATTCATGCCTCAGCCAACTAGGTACACCCCCTAAACTCGAACAGCATTGCAGAGGCTCTCCAACCATTTGGAATAGCACATCAGCATCGAACGAAATGGGGGATCTTGGCTGAAATCAAGGGCATAGGTACATTAATCGAATGAAACTGTATGTTTCGAGAGACCTCTGGCCATCACAACTCTACTCCCACCACTACCTCATCTCATACCTTTCAAACTTCATAGAAGTTCTCCTGAGAAACATGTAGGACGCGCAGTCTTGGAAGGATACTGTGGAGCCAAAGCTTAGCCACAGCCTGAAGAATGTTTCCAGATTGAAATTCTCACTCTAAGACGGATTGTGCGCTGATCTGAAACTTCCTGGCAGATGAAAACTATGTGCTGCTCCGCGATTCGTTCTACAGACCTTTGCTTTTCGTGGGAAAGCCCTCTGCCAACTGAGTCTACCTACGCACAACCCATGACCCGTCCTCACTGTTCTGCTTCCACCAGTACCTCATCTTCTACCTTTCATACTCCACAGAAGTTCTCCTAAGAAACGCGCAGGACAAGTACTCCTGTAAGAAAGAATATTGCGAAAACGTGGCTTAGCTACAGACTGAGGGATGTTTCCAGTATGAGATATGCACTCCGCAGCGAAGTGTGCGCTGATATGAAACTTCCTGGCAGATAAAAACTGTGTGCCACACCGAGACGCAAAATCGGGAACTCTTCCTTTCGCGGGCAAGTGCTCTGCCAACTGAGCTACCCAAGCACTACACGCGACTCGGCTTCATAGCTTTACTTCCACCAGTACCTCATCTCCTTCTTTCCAGACTTCACAGAAGTTGTCCTGCCAAGCACTTTCCTGCGAAAGGCAAAGATTTCACTAACTCACAAAAAGTTTTAAATGATCAGCATGTAAGCAAATTTACAAAATAATTTGTGATGTGAATATAAAGTGCTTCGTTCCATTTGATTACGATTTATCGTACAAATGGTCCATATAACGTGAAACTAATTAACTATCCGCGAAGCACAACGCCCCTTTTCTTGCGTCTGCCAGAGGAATTCGCTGAGAATCTCCGTAACGATCTCTTGCGGACTAAACGATCCGATGACGTAATGTGCAGCTCTTCGTTAATCTTCTCTATTTTTTCTATTAATCCAAAGTGCTAAGGGTCCAAGACTTATAAGCAATATGCGATAATCGGTTTCGCAAGTGTTTTGCAAGCCGTTATAAAGGACGTAATGGAGGGATGTATTCTTTCTCTTCTATTGCTCAACTAGTATAGCGAAGATGTAACACGGGAAATAAGAGAAAGTTTCAACACTGGGAACAACATTTATGGTGAAAGGATATCAACGATAAGATTCGCTGAGTCGTTGCTGTTTTCTATGAAAGTGAAGAGGAATTTCAGTGCCCATTGAACTGAGGCAGAATATTGAGAGTAAAGCACCAGAAAGACTATTGCGGTGTAGCAGATTAGCGATAAACTTAACATCAGAATTGGAGATCATGCAATAGACAAAAATGGAACAATTCTGCTACCTTGTAAGCAAAACTACACTTGACTTCCAAAGCAAGGAGGACATAAAAAACAGGCTAGCACAAGGGAAGAGTGCTTCCCGGGTTAAGATGCGGCAGAGTACGACCGGTAAACGATTCACAAACCAGACGATTTCTTTAAACATTGGCGTAGCTGAAGGAATTTAGTTTCTTCTTAAATCGTCTTATGCAGCAACGTTCACAGATATCTCAAATAGTAAAAGCTCTTTATCCAGGTACGAAGGTTGTTAAACAAACTTCCCACAGTATCTGGTTGATCTTTTCGTCTGACAGCGCTGCGTATGTATTTTGTCTGAGAGGTATCACAAGTAGTGTTCCTGTAGCTGTAGGAATCATTGGTTGTAAACGAGTTTAACACCAATGGGTTCAGTATTGCTAAATATTAAGAATGATTATCAACCTAAGTCTGCGTTCATCGACAAACTGAGGCGTATTTGTAATATTGAAGCTAGACTGTGTATCCTTGTCTTCCTTGAGTGGGCATTGGAAGGCGTTTACACACACGTATACGAGGGTAATCTCAAAAATAAGGTCTCCTAAGGGACACGCAAGTGCTAACGCAGGCACAAACGGAGATCGTAATTTTAATGCCAGGCAGAAACCACAGTGTTGGCTGCTTGGTGGCAATGTGATAAAGAGCGACACTACGGGTATAAAGGTCTCAGGTTCGATCCGTCGTCAGTCCTACTTCTTTTATGTGCCATTTTACACTTATTTCCCCTCGGGCAGTGTTTTTTGATGTGAAAAATGCCGAGTTGCACTGTGGTCCGAAAGCCACGTTAAACTGTAGGTTCCCCTATTAACTGGCTAGGTAAGTCAACTCAAAGGTCGGAGGAAAGCAACGGTATACCACCTCCAACAAGTCCGTGCCTATTAAAGCACTGTGGTGTTCAAACAACTCTTCCGACTGATGACTGCTTTACTTTCTATGGGTTACAAAACTAATGATCTTCGAGTTATTAACATTTTTGTGTTTTCATGCTGTAGCTTTGGGCTCTGAGCACCTTGGGCTCTGAGCACTATGGGACTTAACATCTATGGTCATCATCCCCCTATAACTTAGAACTACTTAAACCTAACTACCCTAAGGACAGCACACAACACCCAGTCATCACGAGTCAGAGAAAATCCCTGACCCCGCCGGGAATCGAACACGGGAACCCGGGCGTGGGAAGCGAGAACGCTACCGCACGACCACGAGCTGCGGACAAGCTGTAGCTTTGATACCAGTAAACGTAAGTAAGCGGCCGAGCACTGTCACGGTTCGAATTGTCAAGGTAGTAGACGACGATGTTGTCGACCCCAGTTACAGTCTTGGTCATGGCTATGTTTCAGTCGAATACCTCTATGTGCCTTTCTGCGTATTTGAAGATATATTTTCATACACTTGGTACGCATCCAAATTGATATCTGATAGAGCTGTATTTAGCAACATGAAACAGATATGTTTTCCGTGCCATATATCGGACAACACATCAGTGCAGCGAGATTTCGTTTGTGTGTTGCACATGGTGCAAGAAATATTTGTGTTTTTGCTTCTGTCATAGGTTTCACCCCACTGAATGCGAGCAAACTCACGAATAGGCTGTCAATAACTGGAATTTCGCAATAATACACCTAAAAGTAGTATTTGCTTATTATTCGCGCTTCTCGATGCTTTCCTCAAAAAATTAAAGTAATAATAAAAAGAGAGAGAGAGACAGAGAGAGAAAACAGGAATGTATTTCAAATATCAGCTCAGTGACGCCATTTTCGTCTCGTTATGTAAAGCAAGGATAGTTGATGGGTAATATCTCATTGTAATAGCGATATGTATGGCTACAGGCTTCTTTCCTTTCTCTCTGCAAACAACCAGATCAGAATTCAGTAACAATGTGGTAAGAACACCTACGCAATGCGCCAATTAAACATTCAGCCTTTCTTGGTTATTTTGTTAATCGTCTGTAATGCAGTAAACATCCTTGAGTATTGATTTGTTATTACTACCATTGTTATTGTTATTCGTCACCTCACAACAGGTTTCCTATCACTCATTGCCGCCGATGCACGTAACGAATGGATCAGGATGAATGGAATGTGGGATGTTTCGTCACGGAGAATATACACATTTATCTCGGCGTCTTGTGCTCAGGGTAATATGAAACTCTCAATAAGAGAAGACGACAACGGGATGCCGGTGATGCAGGCAATAACACCCAACTATTTCTGTCGACTTAACACCATGACGACAGACAAATTGGCGTATTGGCGTCTCACTGTATTTTGATTATAATTCGTTAGCCTTCTTGCGATCTCGTTTTAATGCTTCGTGGGGGCAGGCGTGATGTTTTGCTTTTTGAACACCGAACAGTAACACACAAAGATAGTAGCTGGAAGGATACAAAGAAACAATCAGACTCATGGGTGTGGATCCAGTTCATCATTAGAAGACTAAACCAGAGGGAAACATTAAGAAAGCAATGAATACGCTGGTTAGTACACATTATTTGAATAGATCTGAAGATGAAAAAGCACAGATCTGCACTTTACTTTCAGTCTTAATGAGCATGATTTTTAGTTTCTTCTCTTCTGACTTTTCAAATGAATTGATTATTACATGGCACAGAATAACTAGTTAACTGTGTTTCTTACAGCTTCCATTCGCACCAACATTTTTCTACATTCTCGTGCATTTCATGAAATTCTACTTGTATGATCACAAGACAGCACATAGATGCAATCGATTTCGAGGTGCAAAATATTTGTTATCTTACTTTTCGTGACAGCTGTGCAAAGTTGAATTCAAAAGACTTTTTGTTGTACTGAAATAATCTTTTGTCACAAAGTAACAAGCTAAGTGTTTTATTCGTATATATTTTGTGGGAAACTGTAATCGTGATGGAAGATTACACACCTGAATGTTTGACACAACTGATAGGAGAAAAGGCAGTATATTAACCAAACCCCGCGCCTCCTCTCCGCATCCTCCTATGACACCAGCACGGGATTCTCTTCCTATAACGCTACAGAGCTGTTCCTAGCACAGCTGAGAATTGGCAACATCGTCACAAACATTTGGCAACACTGTGACAGTGCAATCACTTCCCCGTATATTCCCTTTCCATTTGAATGACTCGTACTGTATAATCCTCATGTAAACTAAGACACTGAGACAGAAAATTCAATTTTTTGAATAATGGAATGCTATTCTTCACATAAGTGACAACTTTTATTATCGTTCACGATGCGTTATGAGGCTGAGCGACCAATACCATGATGAGAGTGGCGTACCAGTAGCAGGGTGTCCGTAGCCCCGTGGTACCGGCTGTGAATAGTGTTGCAACGCTTGAAGGAGTCGTCAGTTCTAACCGTGGCAGAGGCCAGCGTGTCCAAACATTTTCCGCGGTTTATTATATGGAGCTGCGAATTTCCAGAAAAAATTCTGTAACAAAATCAGAAGAAAACCTTCACACATCAAATCCTCTTGGCAGCTCGCCTCAGTAAGTTGTGTTAATGGTCACAGATCTCGGCTTTCTGACTGCCAAGCTGCTTCACAATACAAGCGTCTGAAGAAATTCGAATCGACCGTTAACTATACGAAATTCAATATTGTTCTTCACTTAAGACTCACATGCCAGGGTGATAAGTATGAAGGAAATGAATTGATAAGCGATTCGCAAGAAAATACTTTCAGCTCATAGTGCAATGGTGAAAAACTTACAATGCTGCACAACAGGTAACGCCTCTTTCCGCTGCTGACAAGCAAATTTTGGGTTTCTAGGAATACATAACTTTATTTATGAAATGCCACATTTGGATATCTGTTGAGTATGACACAGCATACCAATTAAACACTGACCCAATCGAAATCTAAGTGAGTAGTATTTTACTAATTCGTGCCGATAGAGGCACGCTTGTGTACAGATACTCAGTTTTAGTAAACCAGACTTTCGTCCTAAGGTTACAGTGGGTAGTTTTATTTCATTTCTTATAATACAGTGCACAATTTTCGTAAGGTTTCTTTTAGTGTTGTTAAAATAATACTAAACATGAGAGAGAAATTAATCATCAACGATATATGCGAATTCTCTGATGTTACCTGCCGGCCGTGGTGGCCAAGCGGTTAAAGGCGCTACAGTCTGAAACCGCGCGACCGCTAAGGTCGCAGGTTCGAATCCTGCCTCGGGCATGGATGTGTGTGATGTCCTTAGGTTAGTTAGGTTTAAGTAGTTCTAAGTTCTAGGGGACTGATGACCTTAGAAGTTAAGTCCCATAGTGCTCAGAGCCATTTTTTTTATGTTATCTATAACAGTCTGACAATGCACATTCAGTTTATTGATTACATGCATGTATAAAACTTGTTCTGAGTTAAAGCTGTCAAACAAGGTTTGAAGAAGAATAAAATGCCACTACCAGACGACAGCTAATGTAGAAAATACTTTTCTGACTATTTTGGCACGATGCGCTCTTCCCAGACATAATACAAAAGCTTCGAGATGCATCTGCTGCCTGGCCGTCTATTAAACCTGAAAAGAACTAAATGTCGCAGAAGTTAGCCCTTTTTCCACATGCGACTATTTTGGGTTGAGAAGTGAAGGGAATTATGTTCAAAGTTCCAATAAATTGATAATTCAGCAGAACTGCGTTTTAAAAAATGTAGCAGCGGCTGTAATAGAACTCGCAACGCCTTATCGACAGTGTGCGACGCTTACCGTTACGCTAGTAACTAGCAACTCCAGAAGTCGACAATAGTTCCTCCAGATCTTCCGCATTACACAGTGCTGTGAGATAATGGATAAGGCCGGATTTAGACTTCTGAGAGGTAGACAGTTACAGCTTTTCTTTTGTACTGCACGACGGTTTCAACAAACAGATAGGGCAATAGAGTAGCTCAAATGGAAAGGAACACTTCCTATTTAAATTTCTGCATCATACACTGTTGGCAGTTCTGTGTAGATGGCAGTTACGTTATTTTATTTCGGTGATTACAAAAGAGAGTGGAATGTATGCGCAGGATAGCCGAGGCAGCTAGTTCATGGCGATTCGGTCAACCAAGTAAATGAATGTACTGAACAAGCTGCAAACCACTACAGGGAGCCTGTGTGTCAGAATTCTTATCGAGTGTGCCTCAACGGTGTTATGATAGAGAAATGAGTCTCAGAGAACAGGATTTGGTGGTCTGTTGGATTGACGATAGGTTCATATGGTGACGTTCAGGGTTCGATTCCACCTTGCGCCGATGATTTTTAATAGGGAGAGACAGATTCTATTCGCTTCTCGCTACGCAAGTGAAGAAGGTATAATGGAATTGTGGTCTGAAATTCACATTAAACATGATATTCCTTCTCTACCAAGTAGACGTTAGGTTGAACCACAATAAAGTTGGGGGTGGAGAAATGTATAAACTCTATCACCAGTATCTTTTCTTATACTAGTTATTCATTTCTAGTGACGAACCAAACGCTATGTACGGTCACAGGACACTTATTCCATCTTTTATTTGAGCTTTTGTATGCCGATAAAATTGGTTCTGAACTGGAAATGCAACTCAGACCGCCATTAACGCGGAATTTGATCCCTTCGTGACAACACAGCTCGACTACAATTTGTTGTTTGTTCAAACCTGCAGATTCCTCAACAAAATGGTTCAAATGGCTCTGAGCACTATGGGACTTAACTTCTGTGGTCATCAGTCCCCTAGAACTACTTAAACCTAACAAACCTAAGGACATCACACACATCCATGTCCGAGGCAGGACTCGAACCTGCGACTGTAGCAGTCGCGCGGTTCCGGACTGAGCGACTTAACCGCGAGACCACCGCGGCCGGCATTCCTCAACATCTCCACATATTGCGCGTGAGTGGGTTTTCATTACGAATTATCAAGCTCTAGCATGAGAACACCTATCTGCTGGTGGATAATAATTTTGATATTTAACGCATTTTCATTCGTTGTCAACACTAACGATATCTGACGTTTTTGACTGCCAGTGAGACACATCACTGTAAGTTCAAGGATGTTATTCCGAGCTGCTGGTGGAGAAAAATTCGGTAGCTGACGTCTATTTGTGTGTAGTCAACAACGATGTGTGTGGGGTTCGATTCCCAGTCAGCACTGAACTCTTCGTCATATTATTTCTAGTCCAAACATGCTCACATGTCGCTGCTGGTGTAACAAACCCGTATTTAACGTTCGTTTTCTCTAGAATATAACAGCGATAGTTGCCGGGTTGGAGTCCTGGGAAGGGAAAAATTAATGTTTCGTCTCGTCATTTCAGTTAAACCATGTAGCTACTGCCGAGAAAATCCGATATGTCACAGTTGATTGTGCTTCGATAACAATCCGATTGGGTTCTGGGTTCGAATCCCTGTCCAACACAAAGCATTACCTCACGGCATTTCAAGTAAGTTACTTGTGAAGAAGCAATATTTAACATGTCTCGTATTTCTTTAACAGGGACAATAGATGCTGGGTAGGAATTCGCGTCCGTTAAAAATGTTTACGTTATGTAATTTAAAGTTTATATTTGCTAACTGATACTGTCTACAATCGAGGTATATCCCTCTCTGTATGCCTTGTCAGGAATGACTGTTTGTTTCTGTCAGTCACGACATCCTAGTCTGCATGACCTGGGTTTGAATCCATATGCAGAACGAGACGGTTCGTCGTGTCATTTGAAGTTCATACATATTCTCAACTATCTGCTCGTGAGTAACTTAAATCTTTAATGTCATTTTGTGTTAAATAACAAGTACGGTATGTTACTTTGAAGAGGAAATCATGAATACGACGAACTTACTACGTGCATTACCTATCTGACGTAATAATGAGAGTGGTAACATTTCAGGTATATCATTTATTGCAATAAATGTGAGCTTACAAGCCCAAAGGACAGTCTTATCTGTGATAAGGTGTTCCCTGATATTTGCAGTATCGTGGTATTACTTTACATCTTGAGTTATTGCGATACAGAGCCGAGTTTTCTAGTGGTGATTTGTTGGAGCCATTTTCAATAGTCAAACGACAGTACCATGGAGCGATTAGAGGACCTGCTAGACATTTGCGTTATGTGGGTTGCATGCGAATCAGGCGAAATGCAATTCAGGTCGTTCGGATACTTTTGAGCACGACTGTACGTCTGGAGCACAGTACTGTATTCAAGTAAATCATGGACTGTGCCAAAATCAGCAAAAGATCGAAGCGTTCGAGATGTGGTATTACAGAAAGATGTTGAAAATTAAGTGCACTGATAAGACAAGAAATGAGGAAGTTCCTCTCTACAAGAAGGGGCAGCGTTTTACGACTTTAATTCGTGAGTCAATGTTTCCCCTGGTACTGGATTCCTCTAGGAACCTCTAGTACCCTCAAAGGGCAAATATTTTAGGGGATGACTGGGATTAGAACATATGCAACACATAACGAGTAAATGCAACACCTAGCAGTTTCGCTGTCAGCATATTCGAAACTAGTCGAAGACACTAAATAAGGTCTGCCGAGGATGAACAAACTTTGATTTATTAGGAGAATTCTGAAAAAATGCAGTAATTTATACCTACGAAGATACCTATGCTGTAGAAGTATATACACACATCAACAAGACTTTCGCATCATCCCTTCATTTCAAAACCAGCTGACAAATCCGGCATTGTCCACGTATTCGTTTTGCCAAGTTTCTATTAGAAACCATCATTTTGCCAAGTTTCTTTTAGAAACGAAAACAAAAAATGAACTGTATTTGTAGTGGGGCATAGAAAAAATTTCGTTTCCAAGTATTCGTGAAAATACCTTTGAAATTATGAAAGGTGCACAAATAAATATGCATAGTGTACACATCTATAAGCACAGTATCTAAAGAAACATGATCCTGGACTGTTAGTGTACGCTGGGCGTAGCTGCTCCGCGTGTCTAAAACCCGATTTTGCAAGCGACTCTCTGGTAACGCCTCTTTGTAGCTCTATAGACTTTAACCTTCTTCACCTACAGTCGTATATGTTTCACAGTTGAAAGCTTTCAAAAGCGCTGCCAGGTGTCAGGGATTTATTTACGTACTGACACGACTGCAGGAGTGCCTCAGTGGTAAAGAATAAATGTATGAGTACAAAAATTTCAAGGATGATGCGTCATCCCTCTTGAACTACACTCCTGGAAATTGAAATAAGAACACCGTGAATTCATTGTCCCAGGAAGGGGAAACTTTATTGACACATTCCTGGGGTCAGATACATCACATGATCACACTGACAGAACCACAGGCACATAGACACAGGCAACAGAGCATGCACAATGTCGGCACTAGTACAGTGTATATCCACCTTTCGCAGCATTGCAGGCTGCTATTCTCCCATGGAGACGATCGTAGAGATGCTGGATGTAGTCCTGTGGAACGGCTTGCCATGCCATATCCACCTGGCGCCTCAGTTGGACCAGCATTCGTGCTGGACGTGCAGACCGCGTGAGACGACGCTTCATCCAGTCCCAAACATGTTCAATGGGGGACAGATCCGGAGATCTTGATGGCCAGGGTAGTTGACTTACACCTTCTAGAGCACGTTGGGTGGCACGGGATGCATGCGGACGTGCATTGTCCTGTTGGAACAGCAAGTTCCCTTTCCGGTCTAGGAATGGTAGAACGATGGGTTCGATGACGGTTTGGATGTACCATGCACTATTCAGTGTCCCCTCGACGATCACCAGTGGTGTACGGCCAGTGTAGGAGATCGCTCCCCACACCATGATGCCGGGTGTTGGCCCTGTGTGCCTCGGTCGTATGCAGTCCTGATTGTGGCGCTCACCTGCACGGCGCCAAACACGCATACGACTATCATTGGCACCAAGGCAGAAGCGACTCTCATCGCTGAAGACGACACGTCTCCATTCGTCCCTCCATTCACGCCTGTCGCGACACCACTGGAGGCGGGCTGCACGATGTTGGGTCGTGAGCGGAAGACGGCCTAACGGTGTGCGGGACCGTAGCCCAGCTTCATGGAGACGGTTGCGAATGGTCCTCGCCGATACCCCAGGAGCAACAGTGTCCCTAATTTGCTGGGAAGTGGCGGTGCGGTCCCCTACGGCACTGCGTAGGATCCTACGGTCTTGGCGTGCACCCGTGCGTCGCTGCGGTCCGGACCCAGGTCGACGGGCACGTGCACCTTCCGCCGACCACTGGCGACAACATCGATGTACTGTGGAGACCTCACGCCCCACGTGTTGAGCAATTCGGCGGTACGTCCACCCGGCCTCCCGCATGCCCACTATACGCCCTCGCTCAAAGTCCGTCAACTGCACATACGGTTCACGTCCACGCTGTCGCGGCATGCTACCAGTGTTAAAGACTGCGATGGAGCTCCGTATGCCACGGCAAACTGGCTGACACTGACAGCGGCGGTGCACAAATGCTGCGCAGCTAGCGCCATTCGACGGCCAACACCGCGGTTCCTGGTGTGTCTGCTGTGCCGTGCGTGTGATCATTGCTTGTACAGCCCTCTCGCAGTGTCCGGAGCAAGTATGGTGGGTCTGACACACCGGTGTCAATGTGTTCTTTTTTCCATTTCCAGGAGTGTATATTTGTGTATTTGCATTCAACGGCATATGTGGATGTTGTCAGCGAAATACTTTGCGAATAGAATTTGTACCACAGAAGTAATGAACATAAACGTCATGCATGATGCAGCAGTTTGTCATGCAACTCAGTGCTTATGACGTCATACCTGCTGAACTATGATAGGAATGTGTTTTCTATTCCCATAGCAATAGTTGCCTGACAGTAAGAGATATGTGTACCAACTGTAGATGAAATCGGTCCTGTAGTTTAGGAGATGTGGGACATACACCAGCACTTACATGCATGCATATATTTTTATAGTATGTGTGGATTCAGGATATATAAAACCAAAATTGGCTCTGAGGCAAGTACATATACTCATTTGCGAAATGTCCATATCATCATATCAAAAAAAAAAAAACATTTGTGTAACGACAAAATCGTCTGTTTCCCCAGCGAGTAGTCATCCTTCAAGATGAAACACTCACCAAAATTTGGGGGACACGATCCCACTACAGGCTGCAGAATCTCGTCTGTGTGCCGTAGAGCATTGAGATTGCCCTCACCAACAACGGGAAGTGTACGGTAGCCCCAGTAAAGCCACCCCAGAACATCACTCCACCACCATCCTGTTGCACATGTGATATCAGCCAATCAGGCAGCAGCAGCTGGCCGAGACAAGCAGCAACAGGGAAACAACCGATTTTGTGACATTTTACGAGTTCTTAACCAGGAGCTTCATGTGTGTAGTTCAGTTGCTTTAATTTCTGAGTGTTCATTCAATATTAAAAGAACACAGTTCTCGAGTTTTCGTTTGTGTCGGAAAGTAATCCGATTTTGTGACATATTACAAGTTCCTAATCAGGAGTGAATTATATAGTCTCACCCGAGTGCTTTGATAGTTCAGTTTTGGAATCTCTGCATGTTAATCTCATTTATTAGACACAGTTCTTGCGTTTTCCTCAGCGTCTATAGTATAGTTCCGTAGCACGTGTCGATAGTCCTTTGTTTGTCTGTATAGTGTAATCTACTAGGGTCTTTTCTATGGATAGGGACTGCGACTGCTGTGTGCCGATGTGAACCGAGTTGGTGACACTTTGCTCGGAGCTCCAAGCTGTGATGGCTTCGGTTGCACAGCTTGAAGGTAAAGTGAATGGGCATCACTGTTGAGAGCCGGCCGTGGGGATCCAACGTACGTCCAGCACGTCTTGAATCCGCCGATCGGTCCGCACCGGTGGCCAGCCCTCGCATTGAGGTTGACCACTCAACCGTGGTCGAGTGGGAGGTCTCCTCAGGGTGTGGTAGGTGGCGAAAAATTTCCCAGGGGGCCTAACATAAGGCCTCCACGGTTAGTCTGACAAACAGGTTCCAGTGCTGTTTGTGGCTGACGCTGTCCCTCAGTGAGGTGCAGTCTCTTGTCCTGTTTCAGGGGAAACCTCTGAGTCTACAAGATCCAAGCAATCACAGAGGGTGGGATTATTGATAGTTGAGAGCTCCAATGTTAGGCGCGTTATGGGACCCCTTAGAACATGGCTGCCAAGGAGGGGAAGAAAGTCAACATGTACTCTGTATGCATACTGGGTGGAGTCATTCGAGATGTGGAACGGGTCCTTCCGGATGCTATGAGAAGCACATGGTGCAGCCAACAGCAGGTGGTGGCTCACGTTGGTACCAATGATGCGTGTCGCTTTGTATCGGAAGAGATTCTCTCTCGCGTCGAGGGGCTATCAGAAATGATAAAAACTGCCAGTCTTGCTTGCGAGATGAAAGCAAGTTTGCAGCAAAGTCGACAGGATCGACTGTGGGCCTCTGGTAAAAGACCGAGTGGAGGGTCTCTATCAGAGGCTCAGATGGTTCTACGAATGTGTAGCCTGCAGATTACTCGACTTGCGGCATAGATTGGATGGGTTTCGGGTTCTGCTAAAAAGGTCAGGAGTCCACTACACGCTGGAGGCGGCTACACGCGTAGGAGGGGCGGTTTTTTATGATAGACGGTCTCGGGGAAACACATAAAGGGCTTCAGCCTCAAAGAGTATAGGTCGAACACAGGAAAAACGTACATCAAGGAACCATCGGCATAACAACTGTAAATTATCGTAGTTGTGTTAGGAAGTACCAGAGGTCCAAGCGCTAACAGAAAGCACGGATGCTCAAATCGTTATAGGCGCTGAAAGCTGAGTAAACCCGTACATAAGTTCAGCCGAAATTTTTGCGAAGGACCTAAATGTGTTCAGAAAGGACAGGCTACACAATGTTGGCGGTGGCGTGTTTGTTGGTATTAGAAGTAGTTTATATTGTAGTCAAATTGAAGTCGATAGTTCCTGTGAATTCAGTATGGGTGGAGGTCATTCTCGGCAACCGCAATAAAATAATAACTGGATCCTTTTACCGACTTACCAACTAAGATTATACAATTGCTGAAAGTTTCAAAGAAAATTTTAATTTCAATCACATACCCGACTCGTACAACTGTAGTTGGTGGTGACTTCAATTTACCGTCGATATACTGGTGTAAACATTTGTTTAAATCCGAAGGTACATACAAAAACATCGTCCGAAATTGTGCTAAACGCATTCTATGACAATGATTTCGAGCAGTTAGTTCATGAGCCCACTCGAATAGTAATGTCAGTTATGAAGGAAGCGTCTGGTCAGCAGCACAAGGTCGACGATACAAAGTCAGTTCATAGTAAAAATATTTCTGTTACTGGTAAATCAGATATATGTACAGTATTTAACCATCATTTTCTGAACTTTGCTGGTGAATTAAACAAAAATTTAGTTAGGGAATCATATAACTCTCTTGGCAAATGCCTTTCCGAGACTGATGCCTGAAATACTCCTCTGTGATAATGGCAAGGGGGACATTGAGTCAATAATTAAATCACTGAAGATTACGAACGATCATGGATATGATGGAGTGTCTAGCAGAATATTAAAGTACTGCACTGCACATGTTAGCCCTGTATTTAGCCATATTTGTAATTTTTCCTTTAGGAATGGTCAGTTTCCTGAACGATTAAAGTACTCAATAGCAAAGCCCCTTTATAAAAAGGAAGGAAGGGATAATGTAGACAATTTTAGACCTATTTCTGTGCCATAATTGTTTGCTAAAGTTATTGAAAAGCGTGTGTATGTAATTGATCATTTTATGCCACGTAATTTGCTTTCAAATGTACAGTTCGGCTTCAGAAGTTAGTTAACAACTGAAAATACTATATTCTCTTTTCTCTGTGAGGTACTGGATGGGTTAAAAAAAAGGTTTCGATCGCTCGCCACATTTTATGATTTAACGAAAGCGTTTGATTGTGTTGATCACAAAATATTGCTCCAGAAGTTGGACCACTGCGGAATACGTGGAGTAGCTCACAATTGGTTCACATCTTACTTTAACAACAGACAGCAAAAGGTCATTATCCACAGTGTTGAGAATGGCTGTGATGTGAGGTCTGTGTGGGGTACAGTCAAAGGGGGTGGGGAGAGGAGGTGGTGGGGGTGCCCCAGCGATCAGTGTTGGGGCCACTCCTGTTTCTTTTTATATAAATGATGTGCCCTCTAGTATTACGGGTAACTCTAAAATATTTGTTTGCTGATGATGTTGTGTGCAACATTGGCTCGGTTTCAAACAGTGTAGATCGTGAGGTAAGTTCCTGTCGTGTAGAAAATAAACTAAAGCTAAATCACAGTAAGAATCAGTTTTTACAGTACATAATTTACATAATTCAACAAAATTCGACGTTTTAATTTCACAGACTGGGCATGTGATTAGTGAAACTGAGCAGATCAAATTTCTAGGTATTCACATAGATAGTAAACTCTCGTGGAAAGCCCACGTTCAGGATCTTGTTCAAAGACTTAATGCTGCCATTTTTATTATTCGAATGGTATATGAAATAAGTGATCGTTCGACGCAAAAATTAGTCTACTATCCTTATTTGCATTCGCTTATGTTTTACATTTTGGGGTAACTCTTCCCATCCTAAAAGGATATTTTTGGCTCAGAAACGGGCGGTTCACGCAATAAGTGGTTTAAGTTCGCAAACCTCTTGTCTACGCCTGTTCATTAGTCTGGGTATTTTGACATTGGCCTCTCAATATGTATATTCCTTACTGTCGTTTCTTGTTAACAATATCGGCTTATTCCCAAGAATAAGGAGCTTTCACTCAGTTAATACTCGGCAGAAATCCAACCTGCATTCGGATCGAACTTCCTTAACTCTTGTGCAGAAAGGTGTGCAGTATATTCTGCATCCATTTTCAATAAGCTATCACAAGAATTCAAAAATCTTAGCAGTAATCCACCCTCTTTCAAATCGAAACTGAAGTTTGCTCATGGATCACTTCTATTCTGTTGAGGAGTTCCTTGAAAAGTTAAGCTGAATCTTATGTTACATTACTGCGTTTACTGAAACTTACGGCTAGGCTTTTTTTGGGTTCATAAATATTTTATTTATGTCTGTTATTACTTTCGTGTTGTACTTTCATGTAACTACTGATACGTTCCATTACCTTGGAGATTTGCTCCTCACTTTGGTCCTACGGAACTTGACGTGTAAATAAAATAAATAAATAAACGGTTGTCAAAACACACTTTACCTCTTAGCAACAAATAATCCTGAGCTGAAACTTCCTGGCAGATTAAAACTGTGTGCCGGACCGAGACTCGAACTCGGGACCTTTGCCTTTCTCGGGTAAGTGCTCTAACAACTTTTTTTTTTTTTTTTTTTTTTTTAAATCTCATTTTGTTCGTTGTATCTGCTCAGGGCGGACGTCGCAAGACCCTCGTTTCAGTTCGTCGTTGATCCATTAATTCAGTTTTTTTTATTACAGAGGGCAGTTAACCCTCTGACCGAACACGCTGAGCTACCGTGTCGGCATTAATGCACATAAGAAAATAAACTTTTCACTCGAGGGAAGACTTGAACCAAGGACCGCACATTCCTCAGCTGCTCACGCTAACCACGGGACCACGCCGCTCCTTAGAGCTGTCGTGGCGAGATTGAATATTGTAACTCCCAAAGCCAACAAAAATAATCGAAAAATATACCTATTCGAAGAAGCAGATAAAAATTCAAGTGCCGCCTTCCTGAGAAATAATCTCCACCCCTTCCAAATTAACAATGTACCGGTAAATGTAGACCACATGTGACTCAAATTCATAGAAATAGTTTCGACAGCAATTGAGAGATTTGTATCAAATAAATTAAAAAATTACGAAGGTGATCCCCATTCGTATACAAAACGAGTCAGAACGCTGGCACAGAAACATCGAAAAAGCATTGCAAATTTAAACTAAAGCAAAATCTCGAAGACTGGCGATCTTTTACAGATGCTCGAAATATAGCGCGGACTTCAATGCGAGTTGCTTACAGTAGTTTCCACAACGGAAAATTGTCTCGAAACCTGGCGGCAAATGAAATGAGATTCTGGTCGTATGTAAAGTATGCTAGCGGCAAGGCACAATCAGTGCCTTCTCTGCGCGTTAGCAACGGAAATAGTATCGGTGACAGTGCCGCTGAAGTACAGTTACTAAACACAGCCTTCAGGAATTCTTTCACCAAAGAAGGCGAAATAAATATTCCAGGATTCTAATCAAGAGCAGTAACTTACATGAGTAACTTAAGGAGTAATTATCTTTAGAGTAATAAATAAATGTGGTGTGACTAGGGCCTCCCGTCGGGTAGACCGTTCGCTGGGTGCAAGTTTTTCGATTTGAAGCCATTTGGGCGACTTGCGCGTCGATGGGGATGAAATGATGACGAGTAGGACAACACAACACCCAGTCCCTGTGTGGAAAAAATCTCCGCCCCACCCGCGAATCGAACCCAGGTCCTTAGGATTGACATTCTGTCGCGCTGACCACTTTTATTTTTTATTTTCTTAATTTTGTTCGGTATTGTTAGGTTCGTTTGGTCTGGTCGGACGTCACATGACATCCGTTCAAGTTGATCGTCGATTCTTTTACTCAGTTTCTTTTTTATTACAGAGGAAAATGCATGTAACAGGATGCGAGCCAACACCACTCAGCTACAGAGGGCCGACTTCAGAGTAATGATGCAGCTTGAATCGCTTACTAAAAGGAAGTCTTCCGGTCCAGACTGTAGGGCGGTTAGGTTAGTATCAAAGTATGCTGATGCAGTAGTTCCACACTTAACAATCATATGCAACCGCTCACTCGGCGAAAGATCCGTACCCATAGGCTGGAAAGTTGCACAGGGCATACCAATGTTCTAGAAAGACAGTAGGAGTAATCCACTAAATTACAGGCCCATATCATTAACGTCGACATGTAGCAGGATTTTTGAACATTATAATTTACCTCGAAGAGAACGGTCTACTGTCACACAGTCAACGCTGATTCATAAAACATCGTTCTTGTGAAACACAACTAGCTCTTTACCCATACAAAGTGTTGAATTCTATTGACAAGGGACTTCATATTGATGCCGTATTTCTCGATTTCCAGAAGGCTTTTGACAGTGTACCTCGCAAGTGGCTAGTAGTGAAATTGTGCGCTTATGGGATATCGTCTCAGTTATGTGATGGAATTCGTGATTTCCTTTCAGAGAGGTCACAGTTTGTAGTAACTGACGGAAGTCACCGAGTAAAATAGAAGTGATTACTGGCATTCCCCAATGTAATGTTACAGGGCCTCTTCTGTTCCTTAGGTTGTTGGCAGATGATGCTGTCGTCTGTCGTCTTGTAAGGTCATCTGAAAATCAAAACAAATTGTAAAACGATTTAGAAAAGATATCTGTATGGTGCGAAAATTGATCCTAAATAATGAAAATCGTGAGGTAATGAAAAGTGTGAGATCATCCACGTGAGTTCTGAAAGGTATACGTTAAACTTCGGTTACACGATGAATCAGTCAAATCTAAAACCCGTAAATTCAACTACATACCTAGGACTATCAATTACGAGCAACTTAAATTGGAAAGAACACATAGAAAATGTCGTGGGGAAGGTGAACCAAAGACTGAGTTTTATTGGCAGAACCCTTAGAATATGCAACAGATCTACTAAAGAGACTGCCTAAACTACACTTGTCCGTCTTCTTTTGGAGAACTGCTGCGCGGTATGTGATCCTTACAAGACAGAATTAACGGAGTACATCGAGAAACGTTCAAAGAAGAGCAGCACGTTTTGCATATCGAGAAATAGAGGAGAGAGTGTCACTGACATGATACAGGACCCGGGGTGGACATCATTAAAACAAAGTCGTTTTCGTTGTGGCGAAATCTTCTCACTAAATTTCAACCACCAACTTTCTCCTCCGAATGTGAAAATAGTTTTCGGACGCCAACCTACTCTAGGGAGAAACGATCACCATAATAAAATAAGGAAAATCAGAGCTTGCACGGGAAGATATAGGTGTTCGTTTTTTCCGCGCGCTGTTCGAGAGTGGAATAACCGAGAATTATTGTGAAGGTGGTTCGATTAACTTTCTGCCAAACGCTTAAGCGTGATTTGCAGAGTTTCCATGTAGACGTAGACTTAGATGATGCAGTGTTGGAGGCATTCGACGTTATCGGGTTACTCTAGACACGTTGTTTGCGATCATCAGGTACAAACAGATCCGAGTTTCGTCCATAAACAACAACGGACGCCAATCCTGGGGCGTCCATTCTGCATGATTTCTTCCTCATTTGTAACGGTGTCCACGGTGTTGCGTTCGACGTGGTGCTCGCCTTGGACGGTAGGAATGGACATGCGCATCATGCAACCCTTTCCCAACATTTTGATGCCGTGCATGACGTCCTGTAGCTGAATTCAGTTCTGGATTACACAGTTCACGGTTCGTTTGACACAAAAGTCGTAGATGTCAATCATCCTGTGCATCTGTCGAACGTGGACGGCCTGTGCGGCTTAAGTCCTTAACGTCACCTGTCATTAGGAACCGATTCCACATCCGCACCACATCACTTTTACTCTGGTGAACACGTCGAACAACTTCCCTGTCTGAAAACTGGATGGTGCGGACCCGACCATTGGTCGCGACTGTCCATCGCGGCACGGTGGGTGTTCGTTCTATTATGCCACAGACGTCTCCAATGGGTCCCTATAAATATTTTACTTTCAACTGAAACGATGCAGTCCATTCGAGTGCGGCTTTCTACCCAAAGGTAACGCTCATAGTAACTGTGTGTATATTTAGAAACAACGTCAGGGTTGACCTTCTGATCGATATAGGAACTGCTACAATAGTAACTCACCTGCACGACATATCGGGGTGACACAACACTTTTGTTGATGTGTGCAGTACGTATCCATGTTGGACTGGAGTCAAAGAGCAAGTCATACAAAATCAGAAGAGTGATGCCAGAGCTTAAATTGTATGGTTTATCACGTCCTAAATATACGAGTATAGCGATGTGCTCAGGGAATCTGAATGTCAATCATTGGAAGGCCAACTGCGTTCTTCTTACAGAACGATATTGGGTAAATATAATCGACTACAATTTAAAATACACTTTGAAATAGTTCTACTACCTCAACTATATATTCCGTGTAACAAACTGACAACGCATGCAAATAACTTAGCCATGGGACTAGTGATACTAAGAATGGTATTCGGACACCTCTAAAAATATACGTTTTTCGTATTAGATGCATTTTGCTACCACCTACTGCCAGGTACTCCATATCAGCGACCTCAGTAGTCATTAGACATCGTGAGAGAGAAGAATGGGGCGCTCCGGGGAACTCACGGACTTCGAACGTGGTCTGGTGATTGGGTGTCACTTGGGTCATACGTCTGTACGTGAGATTTCCACACTCCTAAACATCCCTATGTCCACTGCTTCCGATGTGATAGCGAAGTGGAAACGTTAAGGGACACGTACAGAACAAAAGCGTACAGGCCGACCTAGTCTTTTGACTGACAGAGACCGCCGACAGTTGAAGAGGATCGTAATCTGTAATAGGCAGACATCTATCCAAACCATCACATCAGGATCCACTGCAAGTACTACGACTGTTAGGCAGGAGGTGGGAAATCTTGGATTTCATGATCGAGCGGTTGCTCGTAAGCCACACATCACGCCGGTAAATGTCAAACGACGTCTCGCTTGGTGTAAGGAGCGTAAACATTGGAACATTGAACATTGGAAAAACGTTATGCGGCGTGACGAATCACGGTACACAAATGGTGATCCGATGGCAGGGTGTGGGTATGGCGAATTACCGGTGAACGTCATCTGCCAGCGTGTGTAGTGCCAACGGTAAATTTCCGAGGCGGTGGTGTTACGGTGTGTCGTGTTTGTCATGGAGAGGGCTGGCACACATTGTTGTTTTGCGTGGCACTATCACAGCACAGGCCTACATTGATGTTTTAAGCATCTTCTTGCTTCACACTGTTGAAAAGCAGTGAAGGGATGGCGATTGCATCTTTCAACACGATCGAACACCTGTTCATAATGCACGTGGCGTACTGGCTACACGACAATAACATCCCTGTAATGGACTGGCCTGTACAGAGTCCTGACCTGAATCCTATAGAACACCTTTGGGATGTTTTGGAAAGCCGACTTCGTGGCAGGCCTCGCCGATCGACATCGATAACTCTTCTCAGTGCTGCACTCCGTGAAGAATGGGCTGTCATTCCCCAAGAAATCTTTCAGCACCTGATTGAAAGTATGCCTGCGAGAGTGGAAGCTGTCGTCAAGGCTAAGGGTGGGCCAACACCATATAAACATGTCTATCAAAATTTCGTTATTTTCACCTGCATCACACGGTTACAGAAACTATCTGCACATAGTACACAATACAATAGTCTTGCGAACATCCACAATCTGAACATGAGCTTGCAGTGGCCTGAAAGGCTGCACATGGGACATTTAAAGTTTGTAAACTTTATAAAGCGATTGGTTGCAATCGTAGCGTTCGCTGTCCAGAATGGATAAGATAAAAATTTCACTACATTGGACACATAACTGTCTGAGTTAGTCTTCAACTTTTTCCTTCTAAAAACAGTGCATGACCAGTTGTAGTAATATGCAGTGTGAAATCACAATCCAGTACTTTGTTTTCTATGGTGCAACTGTTCAGCTAACAGACAATTTCCCTCAACGAATCACAGTCTCTACTAAACAATCATTGATTCGCAGGAGATCCAAACCTCAGCTCTTGGAAGAGCAGAAAAAATAATTAACCTTGGATGTCAATAAACAAATGTGGAAGAAAGTGTTGTTATTTACCTTGAGCACTCCTCTGAACGATATGGCAGTCGACCTAGTGAGAGCGTTCAACACGCGTGATGACGATCGTAATCACGCTGAAGCTGTTTTAAATTTTATTTCAATGCCGCTTTGGCCTACCTTCATTAGGTTTTTCGTGGTTTCCCTGAATTACTTTAGGAGAATGCCGGAATTCTTTCTTCAGAGCTGCTGTCAATTTGTTTACTTAGCTACCGACTCATTTTTGAGATCTCGTCGCATACAGGACGCTAAACGGAAAGATTTCTCACCGAGAAAGTGGAGTACTGCGTTCGCGATTCGGCTACAACAGCAACACATATGAATTGTGAAAGGGCACATAACCAAATGTATGAATCTACTTCAGCACTAAATCAGTCGCTACGGTTATTTGATATGTGGTGCGAGCGACTGGTAGTGGTTCACGTTTTCTCCTGACTTTTAACCACCAGCCAATAAGCAAGGAATTGACGGGAAGTTGATATTCAGTTTTCATGAGCTCGACTCGTTCTCTCTGAGGCTCTAACGTTTGTAATTGAGATTCATTTGTTGTAGAGCTGCCCTTGAAAAATCCAATACTGCGTCTTGAGTGTTGCCTTTTTTTCATTGTAACGATGAAGTGAAACTGTGTTGTGTGCTGCAACGGCGTTTTGTCTCTTTTATGCGACTACCGCCAGCATGCGTGTCAGATGACTAATTACTTAGTCACCAGGGCTATCATAACGATTATAGTCGAGAGAGAGAGAGTCAATACGGATTCACGTATACAAATAACGTTGTTGCCTGATATCAAGGCGAATACAAAAGCAACTAAAGTGCTGCAATGCAACATTAAAGTCCCATGTAATTAGCACATACTAATTTCTTCTAGTTATGTGCAGCTTTATTGTTTCTAGAACACCATCAGTTTGCGCCTGAAATTATTACTTGCTATCTCAGAATTTCTAGCAGTTTGAAAAGTACTGAGGCAGGTGGTGTACCGGTTAAGAAACTGGGCTAGTATTCCTGCATCTACACCCATTCTATGCAAGTAGCTGTGAAGTGCATGGCAGGGAGTACTAAGCATGCTAACACACGTTAGGGCTCCTTCCCCCTCCACTTGCGTATGGAGCGCGGGAAGAATGACGGCTTGAAGTCCTTTTTTTTTTTTTTTTTTTTTTTTTTTTTTAATGGACTTGTAGTCCGGGGTGATATGTTACAATACAGCATCACCGGTCTATTACGTGTGTGCTGTAGTTAGACTAATTTTGTTTTTTTAGTACCTGCGGGAGAGATAAGTTGAGTCTCTATAAAATCTCTAAATTCTTCACTTAATACTAGTTCTTAAAATTTTGTAAGAAACCTTCCCGGGATAAATAGCGCCTTTTTCAAGATTCTGCCAGTTCAGGTTTTTCAACTTTTCTATGGCGCTGTCCAGTGAATCAAACAAACCTGTGACCATTCGTGCCGCCCCTCTTTGTAAACGTTCAGTATCCCCAGTTAACCCTACTTGTTATGGGTCCCACACACTTTAAGCAGTCTTCTGAGATGGGGCGCACAAGTATGCAGTATCCTTCGTAGACTGACTGCTTTTTTCCAGGACTCAGACACCCGCGTTATGTACGATTGAGCCATTGATCATGCCACCTCATATACCCACAAATTGTTACACTCAGGTATTTGTTTGAGTGTGCTGATTCTAATTGTCAAACACTGATGTTGAAGTCATGGGACACTTCCTTCGGTGACGTTCATAATTTTTCATTTCCGTGTATTTAAAACAAATTGTTAGTCTTTCCGCCACATTCAGTTCTTATCAAGACCTGCTTTAATACTTCGGCAACTTCTTTCGTTATGGAGAAGTGCATCATCTACGAAAATTCTGCCCTCCTCACCAAGATATTCTCTATCCAGTCACAAATTTTGTTTGAAACTCAATATATCCGTACATTTATTAGAATTTATGAGATTGTCCGGTAGTTTTGTGGATCACTTCTGTAAATATTCTGACCTGCGCTTTTTTCCCTTGACCGAGCATAGGTTTTTGTTCGAGGAATTGACGGCAGATTACAGTTAAACTGGAAGCTAGACCAGCTGCAGATTCTGTGTAGGCTCTAACAGGGGTCCCGTCTGGCTCTGGAGGCTTGTTTAATTTTTTGCGATTTTACAGAATGTATGTGTAAAACTTACGTACAAAAGTAGCTTCCGCATGATAAGTCACTGCCAAGTAACACAGCTCTATGGAACGTACGCCATACATAGAAGAACTGCTACGGTATAGTACACATTGTAACTGAAAGAAATAGGCAGTGAGATTAACAGAAATTACACTTTTATTCAAGGACAATAATTACACTAATGTCGCCGCCATTCGTTGTCGTGGGGTTACTGCAAAAACCCGTTAACTCAGTTTTAGCAAGTCCTGAGAAAACTGGATTTTTAGTTTCTTTATTAAGCTACAAATAATTGTGTCATCATACGAGTTGTTACACTGCAGTAATTAACTAATGATAATCCATAAAAAAGCTTAATGAATAACTTGTTATTTAATGGAATATTATTTTTCAGTTAGTAACAAAAAATGCAAATATTGCGGCACTCATATGGCTTCGGCAGATATCACTGAAATTATTTAACAACGTGTGCAAAGTTACATTTTATACAAACACATCACTAAATAACTGGAATCAGTATGCCAGTCACTTTATTAGATCGCTAAATAATTATGGAACAATGAGAAGTCACTTTTTCCTCCGCACTTTATAAATCTGCGTCGTTACTGTCGCTGTCTTCTGTACCAAGTTCAGGAACTGTGTCAGTGGCTGCAGATGATGTGGGAAGAGACATATTACGAGTGAAATTCCTCAGGAATGACTCTCATTTTGCATAACTGTAATAAGCACTTCGTCTTCTTTCCACTTATTGGTAGAAACTTAGGATGGAGCTCTTGCAACCCAATATTTGTCACATTTAACGTATGTCACTTTCAAATGCACTATGCACGCTGTTCATTTCCATGAAGGTGCGTTCAGACGCGAGAAACTTGTATTCAATGATGTCTAAATTTGTTGTTTGAACCAAGTGCAGGAACAACACAGTTGTTTTCCGATTTATTTTCTGACCTCCGCACGTAGCGAGAAGAATAAGATGTGTTTTATATGTAGTCTAATCTGTTGAACAAATTTCATGACGCCGGTGCCGATTTCTGAGCTATCTCTCTTCCCCTTTAGTCAGCCCAACCATAGCAGACTGCATCATTTGCCTCAGAATGTTCATAGATAGTGAAATTTTGTGTACCTATTTTCAGTCTATAGCACATCTAACTGACTTTACTTGAAGGTATTTGCAAGATTGAAATCAAATGTGGAACATGTAAATGTCTTGTCTGTTTTACATCTTTCTTTATCAGGAGCTTGATTGCACATATTTTTCCTTGCAGTATGCTCATTGTACTCTTTTTCCAGTGCTTTCTTTTCTTCATTACTCTTTGTTTTCTTGTTACTCAAACATATTTAATGTTCAGCCTTTTTACCCTTTTAGGTTTGTAGAAAGCGAGATTGTAGTTCTGCCAAAATATTCTTCCACAGGTTATTTCACTGACAGGTGACAGGACTTACATTATTCCTTGCACAGACCGTACATTTTACATGTACTTAGTTTGGCGTCTAAGAACAGTCGTTTTTCGGATTTCCTTGAGTTATGAGATTCGATTCAAGGAAACTTTTCTATGTGTTCTTGAACTCATTACACATCATCTCGCTTAGTTTTATTACATGGAATTCTTTTGCCTCTCTTCTCACTTCCTATGAAAAGTCAAACTTCGCCTTTCCCTTTAAAAGCACTATCAATGACACCAGTCGAAATACATAAAGTTTTAACACAGGAGTTCTTGCAGACTCTAACTTTTTTATAGTCTATATTGAAATAGTATACTTTATAATCCTTACGTTGTTTCAGTGTAGAGTTTCACATTCATTTCCTTGAAATAAAATTAATTTATGTATTTTTAAACTGTCAGTTTAACGTAAGAAATCAGTTCATGCTTACATTGTTAGGTTATCGTTTTACTGCTTACTTCCAATTTCATCCTCAGTGTGCACATCATTTTCTTGGCCAATGACACATGCTGGGCGCCTCTTGAGAACAATTTTTAAAGTTAAACACACTCCAAGCACCTGGCACAATGATACTGCACTCACTGAACACACAGCAGCCTCAGCTACAATGAGCATTTAGCTATTCTTGCGTGTAAACTAAAATAATTGACAATAATACTGATGCCACATTGTTCAGGTTATGTGATATTATTGCATGCTGCCAACTTTGGATGACCTGCATTGTTGCCGGCTGTTGAGAATTACAAACACAAATTTACCACTGTCTGCTAATAAAAGTTATCTTTGATATCTTTCAGATACCGGACAATAATATTTATATCACACTGTTTAGCTAATGTAATATTATTGCATATTAACATTTGATCACTTTTCTGGTAGCTGAGGCTAAGGAACACAAGCTCAGTGTGATTTACTTATAAAATTTATCTCTGGTACAGCATGTATTTTTTTCTATTGAAATCCAATAAGTGCACTTGAAGGATTATTGTTGGTCAAATAATTTCATCAAGGCTATCGATAAAGTACAGGAATAATCGTTTAATTGCACATAAGTGATTTCTGCTGTATAGAATACTCAACTAAGCACTTAACAGACTTCTGCCACATATGTTTACCTTGTTAGAGTGAGAACTGCACTTAACAAATTTCTCCAGACGAAAGATATTTATTTGCTGATAACTTGAAAAATAACAAAAAAATGACCAAAGCTGCACTTCGAACATTTTAGGAGTAAGCTCACGTTCTGTCCCCTGGACACTGCAAAAGCCGGGATATGGTTCTTAATAGTGTGTGGTCATCATGGATGGTAAGGCATGCTCTGCAACGTGTTCCCATGCTGCCCACAAGGGTCATAATGAGTTCCTCTGGTAGGGCGGTCCATTCCTCCACCAGTTCGGTTGACAACTACTAGATGGTTGTTGGTGCAAGTGGGCGTGCTATAATAAGTCTCCCCAACGCATCACATAGGTGATCATGGCATTTAAGTCGAGGAAACTGGGGCAGACTAGTCCATTCTCCGAATACCCTCTCAATCCAAGAGCTCCTCTACCTGTGCTGATCGATGCGGTTGCGAATACACCACTGAAAAGACGCACATGTGGAAGGAGTGCAGTATCAGACATTTGGAGGTCAGTACGTACACGCAGCATTATGCATCCTCACACCACATCACATGGACCACCAAAAGATCAAGTTCGACAGTGTTCTTGGCTGCATGACGTGTTCCCGTCTCTCACGAGATGAGGGAACGTCCAGCATTCTCAGACATAATAGTCTGGGTTAACAGACATGATCAGTCACTGCAGGAGGTGATCTACAATTCTGTAATGTAATCTTCTTTGGAAAACAAATTTATTTGCCAAGATCGCCATGTAAACACAATTACTGGATTACTAGTTTCGGCAATATGTGTTGCCATCCTCATATCTACAGGGCTATTACAAATGATTGAAGCGATTTCATAAATTCACTGTAGCTCCATTCATTGACATATGGTCACGACACACTACAGATACGTAGAAAAACTCATAAAGTTTTGTTCGGCTGAAGCCGCACTTCAGGTTTCTGCCGCCAGAGCGCTCGAGAGCGCGGTGAGACAAAATGGCGACAGGAGCCGAGAAAGCGTATGTCGTGCTTGAAATGCACTCACCTCAGTCAGTCATAACAGTGCAACGACACTTCACGACGAAGGTCAACAAAGATCCATCAACTGTTAACTCCATTCGGCTATGGTATACGCAGTTTAAAGCTTCTGGATGCCTCTGTAAGGGGAAATCAACGGGTCGGCCTGCAGTGAGCGAAGAAACGGTTGAACGCGTGCGGGCAAGTTTCACGCGGAAGTCGACGAATAAACCAAGCAGGGAGCTAAACATACCACAGCCGACGGTTTGGAAAATCATACGGAAAAGGCTAAAGCAGAAGCCTTACCGTTTACAATTGCTGCAAGCCCTGACACCCGATGACAAAGTCAAACGCTTTGAATTTTCGGCGCGGTTGCAACAGCTCATGGAAGAGGATGCGTTCAGTGCGAAACTTGTTTTCAGTGATGAAGCAACATTTTTTTCTTAATGGTGAAGTGAACAGACACAATGTGCGAATCTGGGCGGTAGAGAATCCTCACGCATTCGTGCAGCAAATTCGCAATTCACCAAAAGTTACCGTGTTTTGTGCAATCTCACGGTTTAATGTTTACGGCCCCTTTTTCTTCTGCGAAATAAACGTTACAGGACACGTGTATCTGGACATGCTGGAAAATTGGCTCATGCCACAACTGGAGACCGACAGCGCCGACTTCATCTATCAACAGGATGGTGCTCCACCGCACTTCCATCATGATGTTCGGCATTTCTTAAACAGGAGATTGGAAAACCGATGGATCGGTCGTGGTGGAGATCATGATCAGCAATTCATGTCATGGCCTCCACGCTCTCCCGACTTAACCCCATGCGATTTCTTTCTGTGGGGTTATGTGAAAGATTCAGTGTTTAAACCTCCTCTACCAAGAAATGTGCCAGAACTACGAGCTCGCATCAACGATGCTATCGAACTCATTGATGGGGACATGCTGCGCCAAGTATGGGAAGAACTTGATTATCGGCTTGATGTTTGCCGAATCACTAAAGGGGCACATATCGAACATTTGTGAATTCCTAAAAAAACTTATTGAGTTTTTGTATGTGTGTGCAAAGCATTGTGAAAATTTCTCAAATAATAAAGTTATTGTAGAGCTGTGAAATGGCTTCAATCATTTGTAATAACCCTGTATAAAACCAGACAGTAGTAGCTACATCATAAAATGCTTACACCACTCCGTCACATGAGGACCATGCAATATGCGTTAAAGATGCCCCGACTCTTTTATGCATACTGTATAGTCCTGATGTGACAGAGCGATGTAAGCACTGTATGATGTAGCTACCACTGCCCGGTTTTATAGACCTGAGGATGGCAATACATATTGCCGAAACTAGTAAACCACTGTTTACATAGCGATCTTGGCAAATAAATTGGTTTTCAGAAGAAGACTACAATATACACTCATGCTCATAAATTAAGGACATGGTGAAACAACGCTCTGGTGAGCGGTTTGCGGGTTTAAATCACCTTGGTGTATGACCATGTGGTGCATTTGACCTGCGGTCGTCGCACGGTGGCGCTGGCAGCAGTCCACAAACGCAGAGGCGTCTTGGTGCACGTCAGAGTACGGTGCAGCGAGTAAGTGTGTAGAAGTTTTCAGACGTACTAATGGTTACTGTGTGTTCAAAATGGTTCAAATGGCTCTGAGCACTATGGGACTTAACATCTGAGGTCATCAGAACTTAGAACTACTTAAATCTAACTAACCTAAGGACATCACACACATCCATGCCCGAGGCAGGATTCGAACCTGCGACCATAGCGGTCGCGCGGTTCCAGACTGAAGCGCCTAGAACCGCTCGGCCACACTGGCCGACTACTGTGTGTCGAAAATGCCTCAAAGAACACATATTGTTGACGTTATGAGGGGTAGAATACTAGGATGACTGGAGGCTGGTCAAACACAGCAGGTCGTAGCACGGACCCTCCATAATCTCAAGGTTATGGCAACGATTCCAGCAGACAGGAAACATGACCAGGCGCTACAGTACGGGACGTCCACAGTGTACAACACCACAAGAAGACCGATATCTCACCATCAGTGCCCGGAGACGGCCACGGAATACTGCAGGTAGCCTTTCTCGGACCTTACCGCAGCTACTGTAACAGTTGTCTACAGACACAGTCTACACATGACTGAACAGACCTGGTTTATTCGCCTGGGATCTGCAAGGTGCATTCCACTGACTCCTGGTCATAGGAGAGCTGGTAAAGCCTGGTGTCAAGAACACAGTACATGGTCATTGGAACAGTGATCCCCGGTTATGTTCACAGACGAGTCCAGATACAGTCTGAACAGTGATTCTCGCCTCGTTTTCATATGGAGTGAACCAGGAACCAGATACCAACCCCTTAATGTCCTTGAAAGGGACCTGTATGGAGGTCGTGGTTTGATGGTGTGGGGTGGGAGTATGATTGGTGCACGTACACCCCTCTATCCCTTTGAAAGAGGAACTGTAACAGGTCAGGTGTATCGGGACGTCATTTTGCACCAGTATGTCCGCCTTTTCAGCACTGCAGTGGGCTTCACCTTCCTCCTGATGGATGAAAATGCACGGCCCCACCGAGTAGCCATTGTGGAAAAGTACCTTGAAACAGAAGATATCAGGTGAATGGAGTGGCCTACCTGTTCTCCTGAGCTAAACCCAATCGATCACGTCTGGGATGCTCTCGGTCGACTTATCGATGCACGTCTTCAAACCCCTCGGACACTTCACGAGCTCCAACAGGCACTGGTGCAAGAATTGGAGGCTATACCTCTGCAGCTGCTCGACCACCAGATCCAAAGTATGCCAACCCATTGTGCGGCCTCTGTACGTGTGCAAGGTGATCATATCCCATATTGATGTCGGGGTACATGCGCAGGGAACCGTGTCGTTTTGTAGCACATGTGTTTCGGGACGGTTTTCTCAACTTATCACCAATACCGTGGACTTACAGATCTGTGTCGTGTGTGTTCACTATGTGCCTATACTATTAGCGCCAGTTTTGTGTAGTGCCACGTTGTGTGGCACCACATTCTGCAATTATTCTTAATTTATGAACATGAGTGTATAATCGTTTTGGTGGTCCAGGTGACATCGTGTGGAGAGGCATAATGTTGCATAGGCTTACTGACTTCCAAATCTTTGAACACGGTACACCCGCCGGTCAATGTTATTGCGATACTGTACTCCTTCCCCATGTGCGTCATTACAGTGGTGAATTGCGCCCTAACTTCATTTTAATGGATGACAATGCGCGATCGTATCGAAAGACGCAGGTGGAGAAGCTCTCGGAATGAGAAGATATTCGGCGAATGGACTGGTCTGACAATTCCCTCGACTTAAATCCGGTCGACCACGTGTGGTGTGCGTTTGGGAGACGTACTACAGCAAATCCACGTGCGCCAACGGCCACGCACCAGTTGTCAACCGAGCTGGTGAAGGAATAGAACGCCCTAACACAAGAACTCCGTAGCAACCACGTGGCCAGCATGGCAGCACGTTGCATAGCACACGCTGCCGTCTGCGCAGATCACACAATTAACAAACGCGTCCCACCCTTCGTAATGTCCAGGGAACCATCATAAATCACTGTGATTTCAATCAATTACTGTCTCTGAATAAAAGTGTCATCTCATTGCGTATTTCTGTCAGTTACCTTGTGTTCTACACTTTAGCAGTTCTTTCCATGTATGATCCAAGTTTCACCGAGCTATGCTACTTTTCAGTGATACATCAACTGAAAGTTACTGTCGCCCTTAAGTTTTGCACACCAGTGTATCTTTCTCGACGCCGTTGGCATTAATCTGTATATCATTCAACTCTGCAGTGGTGCGCATGTAAACAGCGAAAGTATATTTGTATCTTCTTAGGAATAAGCCTTTGAAAATTCACTCCGTCTTCAGGCCACGAGTGGCCTCCCGGGACCATCCGACCGCCGTGTCATCCTCAGTAGAGAAAACGGATAGGAGGGGCGTGGGGTCAGCACACCGAAGCCGCTAATATCCGGTCATGTAGCTCCTCAATTGGCATCACGAGGCTGAGTGCACCCCGAGAAATGGCAACAGCGGATGGCGGCCTGGATGATCACCCATCCAGGAGCAGACCACGCCCGACAGCGCATAACTTCGGTGATCTCACGGGAACCGGTGTATCCACTGCGGCAAGGCCGTTGCCTCCTTTGAAAATGTGATTCAGTAATTCTGCTTTTGCTTTTCTACCCACAATTTCAGTTCATGTAGCATCAATCAGGGTCTGGACGCTAATGTTGGGTTCGTTGACAGCTTTTACGTATGAGCAGAATTTTTTTGGGTTTCGTAAGTGACCTTTCGATAACATTCCAGTATTGTTGTCACTGAAACTTCCACGCATTCCCCTCTTGACTGCCACATGTGTTTCATTCTGTGTCTCTCGATTAATGGCGCTATGCTTTGTTTTACACCTGTTATTTAGAAGTCACTGTTTCTTTAGAAGTTCCTTTACAGTATCGTATAAAATGGAAGGTCTCTCTGTTCTACTACGTACATAACTATGCAGTGAATGGTCACTAAGCTTTTAATCTTGAACCACAGTTCTTCCACAAGCTCCTCCCCAGAGCCAAATGTTTTGAATTCGTCTTTGTGGCACGACTGCCTCTTTATCTAACTTACTAAGTATATGTATTCCCTACTTGTCTGAGCTGCCCTACGTACAGGGTGTTTATAAATGAATATCGGGGTTTTAACGCTTTATAATATTTATTATATTAAACTTACAGTTATAAATGATATGTCAAACGAAAGAGCAACTCAAACAGTTTTACCAAGAACCTTATAAATGTTCAATGTGACCACCATTTGTCACACGGCACCCATCAAGTCTATAGCCGAGTTCTTCCCAAACGTTGATAAGTATGTCTTCAGTGATTTTAGCAAAAGCTGCTTTAATCCGGTTTCTTAATTCAGCGAGGTCTGCTGGTAGTGGAGGCACGTACACACGATCCTTGATGAAGCTTGAAGTAAAAAATCGCATGGCTTTAGGTCGGGTGAACGTGGAAGCCATGCAAAGCAAGCCCTGTCATTGGGTCCCTTGCGGCCTATCCAGCGCTTGGGTACGATGAAGTTCAACCAATCGCGTACTTCGCTATGCCAGTGAAGTACGCTGGTGCCAGACACAACTGTTTGAGTTGCTCTTTCATTTGACATATCATTTATAACTGTAAGTTTAATGTAATAAATATTATAAAAAGTTAAAACCCCCATGATCTTTTATAAACTCCCTGTATTTTAGAAACAAATGTTGTTATACTTGCCTCATGATCATTGATACCGTTTACAATGTGGATAGCCTCAAAGAGATCAGGTCTATTTGTTGCCATTAAGTCTAATATATTTCCGTTCTGAGTGGGCTCCCGCTCTATCTGTTCCAGATACTCTCCAGAGAAAGCATTAAGTAATATTTTACAGGTTGTCTTTCACAACCATCAACTACAAATTTTAATTTTCTCAATTGATTGTTGGATAACACAGGTCTGCGACATAAAAATTGCTCCAAATTTATTAAGTGATTTTTATAGTGCTTTCAACGCTGATTTCGAGAAAAATAATGAAAAAAAACCATCACGTACAGTTATTTCACAAATTGCTTGTCTAGTTTTAGCTTTTTTCGATATTTCAGCAATCTAGTGAGTTTGAATTTTGGTTTTTAGGATCTCCATGAAAGGCTACCAAAGGATGTATAAAAAGCAATCCTTATGTCTTGGAATACCAGTGGTTTGGAGGAAGCCCAAAAATCATAGTGATGACTGCTGTTTTTGTTCTTGGAACGTACGAGGTTTCAATTTGAAAAACAAAAATGATATTTTTTACTGGTGTTTTGCAGTGATGTTCCTGGACTTATGGCACGTTTCGAAATAGAATATTCTTCTCACATCTTGCTACTTCCTTGCAAACCTTGGTGATGTAAGAGAAGAGCAGGGTGAAAGATTCCACCAAGACATCAAAGAAATGGAAAGAAGATATCAAGGAAGTTGGAACGTCAACATGATAGGAGACTATTGCTGGATGATAAAAACAGATGATCCTCAAGGAGTCCACAGTCAAAAAAGATGCTTCGACACAAAGCGAAAGCGTTATTACAAGGACTTATGAGCTTAAAGGGAAATGGAAGTGTACTGGAAATATGGTTTAGAACATGATTTATAAATTAAATTAAATTTTATAACGTTGGAAAAAATGTGAGAAATTGCTTAAGTTTTGTTATTGTTTCCAAAAATACTACCTTTTTTATGAGAAAACCTGACGTGATAGAAAAAAATGGATTGCATTTTTGAAATCAGCGCTGAAAAGTATCTTATAGTCAATTATAAAATTTCTAACAAGTTTCAAAAAATATTTTTTTGCAGACCTGTGTAATTAAATTCAACTGCAAAGATGACAGCGCGACTGAAAAATATTCGTACTATCGAACTGAGGTTTTCTTTAGTTTTCCCTTACATCGGAGAATGAGTCTGGAGGTAGGTAGAAAGATCCAGTTACAAATTTATGCGCACCCTTGATACTGGGACTTGCCCGAGTTTCAGTTTCTATCCCAGTGGATCTTAGTTTCTTGTCTACTGCAACAAATGCACCACCTCCATTTCGTATTACTCTATCCTTTCGATATACTCTCGCATTCACTACAGGTGTCATCACATCCCCAGACTTTCCGTTATGTCCCCGTATCCAAAAAAAGGTGAATGCTTGGATAATTCCTTTGAAAAGAACGCTGCCGACTTCTTTCCTGATTCGTGTCCGTTTCAAAGTTCGGTTCGTCTCTAATAACCTCGTTGTCAACGGAAGGCTAAACGTTGATCTCTCTTTCTTATGTTTCCTGGAATGTATTTAACAACCTCACTCCGTCCACTTAGAGCAACGTAGATTGTATCTCTTTGCTGCCGGCCTGGTACTTGACTGTACCAAAATGAAGTAATTTCTCCTCTTTACTCTGTCTTTCACTATCTATCCATCACCGCAACCAATGTAAATGCCGTGTATCTACTAATCCTAAATCATGTCCACACATTTATCTCTCGCATTATCACTATATATTAGGACGCTGTATCGCTTTATTGTTTGCCACTTTACCGTTTCGACGACCACCAATACGATTATCAGCTACTTAGATGTTCCACACACCATTTGAAGTATTTTTTTACCGTACTGATGCAGAACGAGTAATGCATATTGTTTGTTATCAACCTGACAAGTTTTTGTTGGTCAGCGGATAGCTTAATAACAAACAAAGAAATTCTATTCAACAATGAAAATTTCCATTTGAAAAGTTCCAGGTGCCATTCAATTCCGTCATTTGTTTTATAACGAAATTCATCCGCAGCTACACTCAACTGCGAAGGATCTTACAGGGACAACATAACAAAAATTGCGGAATTTCCAGCTGGTGTGTTTTATATGTGCATTCTATAGATACGAGCCAAAAGAGATTACACTGTTATCTTTTGTTAGTTTAGACACTTTTCTGAGAGGCGGTGTGCCATTAAAGCTCTACCGCATGGGCGACTCCGCTGTCTGTGCCATCTGGTTAGCAGATAACGTTTCCGACGCAATGAAAATGGCATGTTACTACTACAGAGCTGAATTGCTGCCTTTGTACGATTCCTGCAATATCACACTGAACGGCTTAATGCGTACAAAACGATGATAGTTTATACTATACAGGATGAGTCATTTAAGTTGAGACGTAAAAATACCACTTATGTTTCCACAAGAAAGAACTGAAGACCAAATTCGTATTAATAGTAATCTTCAAGATGACGCCAGCCACATACAACAATATGATACTGTTATTTCGACTAAAAACAGTGCTTTTGAAATATGTATTTGGATTCTAGCAGGAAAAAAAATTAATAACTTTTACTGAAAGATTTTTTTAAATGGGGTCACAGAACTGCAGCACTGGCAAGAAAGCACAAAGAGAGGTTCTGTGAACCATTACTTACTAGGTCAGATTTGTTTTTATGTAAATACTAATACTGAACACAGAGTTATCGAATGTCAGTCACATTTAGTTTGTATTTACTCTGTCTTGTGCTTTATTTTCAACACGCCGAGTCAAGCTAAACAATCTTTCGGTCTTTAAATAATTTGTCCTGGCTGGGCGGACCGAGAGACAATTGCTTCCCACGAATAAAGATACGGAAATGGGTCTGTCTAACAACAGATTGAATAATGAGAAGGATTTGGCTCCTGTAAAAGAGTTTCGGTTGTCACAAAACCACTGAGAATTTTCATTGCAGAGAGGTCAACCATCTACTGAATTGAAAAAGTTGGTCTAATATAACCTCAATTTTATTCACTCTTCGGAGGCACACACGTGAAGGAAGGGCAAGACTACACGTTAATAAGAATAATAAGGATACAAAACAAACAAAACGGATGATAGACCTCGTACGTTGATACGAGGTAACTGAATATTAGATCGACTCGGCAAGGGCCGCAAGGGATAGAAGGGATGCTAGTGACCTTCATCCCAATAGGTCGTTCTCTAAAATTCATAATCATGTGTTGACGTGCAATGATAGCTCTGATCAAACCAGTCTTTCGCCCCTACTGTTCAGTCTATACACAGAACAAGCAATGACGAAAATAAAAGAAAGGTTCTCGAGTGGGATTAAAATTCAGTGTGAAACGACGTCAATGATAAAATTTATTGATCACTTTCTGCATACAGTGAAAGTGAAGAAGAATTACGGGACATGAGGAATGGAATGAGCAGTCTAAACAGAACAAACAGAAGACAAAGTAAAGTAATGAGGAGGAGAAGAAATGACAAAATCTAGAAACTCAAAATCAAAATTAGTGACCACGAAGTAGATGAAGAGAAGGAATGCTGCTACCTTGAAAGCAAAATAACACGTGCCAGTCGATGCAAGGAACATATAAAAAAAAGACTAGAACACCCAAAGATGGTATTACTGGCCAGAAGAAGTCTGTTAGTATTACCCATAGGCCTTAATTTGAGGAAGAAATTAATGAGTTTGTACTTTTGGAACACAGCATCGTATGGTAGTGAATCATGGACTGTGGGGAAACTTGAAAAAAGAAGAGAATCGAAGCGTTTGAGATGTCATACTCTTGAAGCATGTTGAAAATTAGGTGGACTGATAAGAAAAGGAAAGTGAAGGGTCTCCACAGAATCGCCGAAGAAAGGAACATATGGAAACACTGATAAGAAGACGTGACAGAATGACAGAAGCGTGTTAAGACATCAGGGTCCAGCTTCCATGTTACTAGAGGGTAAAACTGTATGAGAAGATGGAGATTGGAATACATCGAACAAATAAATGAGGACGTAGTGCGCAAACGCTACTCTGAGGTGGAGAGCTTGGCACAAGAGAAGAATTCATGGCGAGCCGCATCAAACCTGTCAGAAGCAAGATCACAAAAAACAAAAACAAATAGAAAAACTATTAGATGCCTGTTTGATTAGTGAAATCAAATTTCGATACCGGTCAGTTACTTTGGAAATATTGAAATTTTCATTTATTTTATCAATTTGTTTTTCTAATATTCCTACAAAAGTGGGGTTTATGTACTGATGGCAACTATATTCACATGCAGTCATCATAAATATAGAATCCTGGAGTACTTAGCACGTAGACATTACTGCAATGCAAGGGGAGCATAGTGTTAGGTCTAATGTAGCTCTAACTCTGCCAGGAGCCATAACCATTGTTGAGTTGCCATCATGCACAATGTTTATTATCCAACAATCCGAGGACAGATTAGCCCATTCTGTCATTACACGCGTAGCCCCAACTGACGTATAGAAAGATACTCTCTGTAAATATATGCCGTAGATCTATTTGTTGAACCACATCCTGCAAATGAACTACGTTTACCAGGGTTCTTGGCGGACTGTATAACAAAACAAAAGATATTATCATATTGTCCAATTCAATCCTAGTACCTTTAAAACTGACACATCCAATGAGTCTAATATCACAGAGTAAAAACATACGATCTATAATACAATCGTTGGTGAAATCAGAGGGAACACTAGTCGACATAATTAATTTCAATGTTGGCACAATGTAGTGCTGTGAACAAACAACACGCTATGAATTTAGCGTAAGGAAACCAAAGAC
Organism: Schistocerca serialis cubense; assembly: GCF_023864345.2. Lineage (NCBI taxonomy): Eukaryota > Metazoa > Arthropoda > Insecta > Orthoptera > Acrididae > Schistocerca > Schistocerca serialis. The sequence goes on from NC_064638.1 coordinate 711,817,272, forward strand.
TAAACGAACGTTATCTAGCAAAACATGCCAAACAAGAATGCAGCAATGACTGAACGTAAAATGGAACGTAATCAGATTTTGACAAACTCTTAAAAAGCTTAAATAAATTACACGTGCTAGTTGACAGTTAACAGGCGACTGACATCTGAGACCTACGTGCCCTCAGACCTCCAAAGAGTCTAACACCACAGAGTAAATTATCGAAATTACTTTCTACAAGTGTAGTTTGTCAACGCAAGTATTTCACCACTATATAGTCCTTTCATTGCACCATTTTCATATGCACATTTTATTTGATTGGCATGTTTTGCAAATAAGAGTTTGTTTAGTCCTTGTTTTCCTTACGCTATACTCATAGCATGTTGTTTGTTCACAGCACCGTGTGGTGCGAACATTGAAATTTATCATGTCGACTAGTATTCCCTCTGATTTCACGAAGGATTGTATTAAAGAGCATATTTTTTTACTCTGTGGTATTAAACTCTTTGGACATTCGTGCGTACATAGGCCTGAGATGTCAATCGCCCAGCAACTGTCAAAACTGCATGTCTAATTTATCTAAGGGTTTTAAGAGTTTGTCAGAATCTGATTATGTAGCATCGGCGTTTGGCCATTTCTATATGGTATGTGAAAGTGTCTTCTTTGAGAAATCTCTATTTTTAAGTCAACAGATGTTATAATTTTGTAAGTACTGGGTATGATGTTGGTTTTCAAAGGTAAAACTCTAATTTTTTCAGTTCTTGTCTGTATATATTTTACATGGTTTAATCTGATAGTTCAGTTCTTCGAGTTGATTATGGTCGAAACAACAGAAACAGGTCGAATAAATACAATTTACACACCTGATTGGTTAATATAAATGCTTTTGTATTAATACTTTCAGTAGCACGGAAAGACGGAAAGGTCCGAGAATATATTGCATTGCGTGTATAGCTTTGAACCTCTTTAAAGCTTCATTTGTTTTGAGCCGCAGTTACATTAACTCGTTTCCTTAATAGAAACTCTGCTTTTTGCGTGGAATTTATTGGCCCACACGCCCAAACACTCAAGAGATACTGGCGTTGTGGTACTGTCCTGTACGCCCTCAAGGTACGACTGCCTCAAGACTTTACTGTCTTCGAAGTGGAATTATATGCAATCTTGTGTGCACTGGAGGAGATGAGATGTGTTTCGAGTACTGATTTCCTTGGCTGTTCCGATTCCCTGAGTACCCTTCACTCTCTGCAATACTTGTATCAAGCAGATAAAGTAGTCCAGAATATCCAGGACGCCCTCCTCCAGTTACAACGGCTGGGGAAGGATGTGTCTTTCTGCTGGGTGCCGGGGCACATTGTTATTGCAGGGAATGAAAGGGCAGGTATAGCAGCTAGGCCCTAACCCTGCATGCTATCGGCTCGCTGTTGAAATATAGAGCCTTCGATGAGAGAATGAGTGGCTGGAAGTGACACACAATAAGCCGGCCTAGTAAAGCCCACAACGCGGCAGTGGCGTACCTCCATCCAGCCCATCGATGGGGCGAAGTCCACCTTACTCGTCTTCACATGGGTTGCAGTCCTATGACGCGTGGCTTCTTACTCTGGCGAGAGGACCATCCAATGTGCGGTGTTTGTGGCGTACAGATCATTGTGCGCCAAGTTTTATCAGACTGGATTTTATTTTCAGACCATCAGACAGTGGCAGATCTGCCGATACGGACCTGCCCTCTGTTTTAAGTGACTTCCGACCGAATGTGGTCAGAGATTCAACGTTTTGTGAATTTTCCAACATTTTTCTCAAGATTTTAGGGAGATGGTTTTAATGTGTTTAATGTTTTTTGTAAGTGGTCCGCCGGTCACATTTGCCTGTGCCGTTGTTTTAGCTCTTGTGTCGTCTTCCTTGTATTTTAATCACTGAACTAGCAACTGTCACCATTTCTTCGTTGTGTTCAGGCACGTACATAGAGTGGTTGCGGTTGGTTCAAATGGCTCTGAGCGTTATAGGACTTAACAGCTATGGTCATCAGTTCCCTAGAACTTAGAACTACTTAAACTTAACTAACCTAAGGACAGCACACAACACCCAGTCATCACGAGGCGGAGAAAATCCCTGACCCCGCCGGGAATCGAACCCGGGATCCCGGGCACGGGAAGCGGGAACGCTACCGCACGACCACGAGCTGCGGACTAGAGTGGTTGCGTGAGTCAATGCGAGTGACGTGGCTCTCACAGCATGAGAGTCGTTTTGTAGGTTTCATCATCGCTGTGTGTAACCATTTTAGCGATTTCATCCACATTCGTTCCTTGTAAAGTGTATCAGGGCGCGGATACCCTCGCCCTTGATAAACTCAAAACACAAACGTTATTGTATTCTAGTATGTTGACTGTGGCATTGTCTGCCTATCGTTATCCGCCAGGATAGCTTAGTGCTTCCCGGATATGGGGAGGTGAGCTCGTACCGGATCGAATCCGTCTCGCGGACTAATGAGGAAGGCTCTTGAGCCAACCGCCGTTGATGTGTTTTCTGGCTTCCCACATCTCACTAGGTGAAAACCGAGCTGGTAGGCACGTCCCGCCTCAGTTATACACTGCACAAACATTTCGAAAACGTTCTCACACTTGAACGTAGATTTACTGTGGACACAGATGGTGTACATAGATTCCGCCCCTAGGGAAATGGTGGCGTCAAGAAGGGCAACAGGGAAATTCCTGCCACTAACATTACCTCAACCCACATGACAATGCCGACACCGTAGAAGAAACGGCAAAGGGCAAAGGCAGACGAAGAAGAAGATTATCTGGCTAATAGGCAAAGCGTAAATATTGGAAACATTGGTTCATCACTGAAATGCATGGAGAAACTTCAAAGTGCGTGCTATGAGTGTAAACACACTGCGGAAGGATCTGAGAGCAAAAAGCGAGGATACAAGACTCCAAATTTTTAACAGGACATAGGTCGTTGTGGGTGACGCATTCCACCTTCCGTGTTACTTCGATGACACGAACATTAAATGGTATTGCTTCCTCAGTTTCTGCTTTAGGAAGTTCAACGTAACCCCCCGAATTACCCCTGTTTCATTATCATGTCGTTCGGATTCCGAATTCCGCGCAGATACTGCTACTGTACTAAATAATTTGCAGTTGCTGGAGAGGTGGTTTCAGTTTTTAACATATTTCTACCCGCCTGTGTGGTATTGACAATGAAGTTACGAATCGCTGGCGTAAGACTCCAAGTAAGTTTTCCTAGCGACATATGATGCATCCTTCCTGTATCAGCTTTTTTAATTCCTGAATACACAATGTATCGACCTTTATCTGTGGCCTTTCGTAAGGTACGTCAGTCTTTCTCGTCGCTACATTTGAATCTGTCGGTATCGATTACTGACCTACGTGCATTTCATTTTCGATAATATATTCACGATCTCCATCATTATAACAGCTATTAAAAGTCGCATTTACGGCTATTTGTTCTTTCAGATGTGAAGCTTGCCTTTAGTCATAGTCTTGAACATTCTTTTTATTAACAGAACGCGTTCTTCCAATGGAGTTATCTTCAACTACAAAATTATTTATTTCACTATTCAAACAAGGCATAGCACGTAAAACAGGATCACTGTCAGTTTTTTTTTATCAGTGGAAATAACATTCCCTCCTTCACCGTACGCCTCGCCGTCCATGGCGGAAATGGGATGTGTGATGGCGGAGTTTAAATCTGCTGCTGCGATTGCAGCCGCTGCTAGCTAACTCTGATGTAATAATTCAACAGTAGAAACTGGTTACATTTTATTTTCCTCCTCTAACAAGACAAATTCCATTAATCACGCTTTTACGATTCACAGCAAATTATTTCGCGGGAATGGAAACGCAGATATGTTTAACAGTTGTTCATTACTGCTGTGTCCGCCCCGGTAGCTGCGTGGCGCCGGCACAGTAGCTCAGCGTGTTTGGTCAGCGAGCTGGTTGGCCTCTGTAATAAAAAAAACTTGGAAGGATCAACAAACAAACTTGAACGAATGTCATGTGACGTCCGCAAAGACCAAACACAACGATCAACAACGATAAAATGCAAAAAAAAAAAAAAAAAAAGTAGTGGTCAGCGCGGCGGACTGTCACGCCAAGGGGCCCGGGTTCGATTCCCGACTGGGTCGGAGATTTTTCTCCGCTCAGGGACTGGCTGTTGTGTTGTCATCATTATCATGTCATCATAACAAGTGGAAGGCAACGGGAAACCACCACTGGAATCACTTCCCTAGACGCTCATGCGGTGGACCTCTCTGACGAGGCTTTCCCCATGACAAGACCTGCTGTAAGGCAGAACACAAAGTTTCTTTTGTTGCTGCTGTGCCCTTTTTGATGGCAGTGGTCATTTAAGTTTGATGATAGCTTTGCAAGCCAACAGTCGGTTAAATAAATAAACTAATACTGTATAACATCCAAAATTTTGTGCTGTTCATTTGAAAGACATTTGTTTCACCTCCCCCTTTTTTTCTTCAGCGAGAGAATTTTGATGGATCCTTCCCCCTGGACTCTCTGAAACATTATTTAATGCCCCAACTCATGGCAGAAGAACAGTTCCTTTTACAACAACATTTTACTGCACTATTGACCTTATTGCTTATGTTTGGTTAATAGTTCTGGCTAGGAGATATTCAATATATATCACTACTGTATATCTCAGCAGCTGATTACAGATACGTATTAATAATATTTCTGGAAGGTCCTATGTAGCAAAGCTCAGTACGCGTGTGAAATGTGGAAGTGGAAGAAGATAGATACGAAACGATCAGATGCCTCTGAAATATGGAATTACTGGAGACTGTTGAAGATCTGATGGAGTGCTAGGATAAGGCATCGGAACGTCAGATGGGTTGTTAGAGTAGGGAATGAGGACGTGCGGCAATCAGTCAACGAGAAAAATTCATATTAAATTACATAATGAAACGAAGAAGTAGACAGGTTGGCGAAATATTACCATGTGAGTTGTTGATGAAGAGATGGAAGGAAAGTAGTCGAAGTTGCTGCCGTAGATATGAATATATAAGACAGATCGTTTATAAGATACAGTGTATTAATTATACTGAAGTGAAGAGGACAGCGAAACTGAATCAAATCGGACTTTGTAGTAATAACAGGAAGAAGGTAAATAATACTCGAAAACAGACTTAAATCGCAAATGAAAGACAAATATATGTTAAAACTACAAAACAGCTAGGAAATTATGTTTTTAGATCAATATACATAATGTTTTTCAAATGGGGTAGGAAGAGAGAGGAAACACAAAGAAGAACTCGTCCGTCTTTAAGGGTTTAGATACTTTGAAACAGCTGCAGATCATGCTACCATTACACCTAACCAACGCCAATTTTTGGATGTGAGTTAGCAGTCTCGGAAAGCCACTGGGACAGTTTACGACACGCTTCCTAAATCTGTATGTATGGTTATACCACTACGTTTTACACTTCATGAATATTGTATGAACACTGTGTAAGAATCTTAAATGTCTCGGATTAGACGGGTAGTATGCTTTGGAGCAAGTCTGGAAGTGAATGTCATCAGTACCAGGCACAACGTTGCAAAGCGTTGCGAAGTAGAATGAGCACGTCAGGGTGTTAGCCGGGATGGCGAATGCTCGACTTCGTTTTATTGGGATAATTTTTGGAAAGTGTAGCTCATCTATAAAGGAGACGGTGCATAAAAGGCTAGTGTGACTCATTCTTGAGTACTGATCAAGTATTTTGGATCCCCACCAGGTCGGATTAAATGAAGACGTCGAAGAAATTCAAAGGCATGTTGCTAAATTTGTTACCAGTAGGTTCGATCAGCACACAACTATTACGGAGATGCTTTGTGAACTCAAATGGGGATCCCTGGAGGGAAGACGACGTTCTTCTAGCGAGGCACAGCTGAAGAAATTTAGGAAACCGGCATTTGAGGCCGACTGCAGATCGATTCTACTGCCGTTAAAGTACATTTCGCGTAAGTACCACGAAGATAAGATGAGAGAAATTTGGGCTTGAACAGAATCTTACAGAAATTTGTTTTCCTTTCGATCTATTCGCAAATGGAACAGGAAATGAAATGTCCAGTAATGGTACATGGTATCCTCCGCCATGTACCGTACAGTGACTTGAGGTGCATGTATGCGGATGGATGTTGGTGGATGGAACAGAAGAAATCCCCAATCAGTCACCAAATAGAGACCTATGAATTGTACTGAGTGTGTAAAAATGCGCTGATAATGCGTAATACTACTCTGCGAATAGTTTCGGAGTATGGCGCATTTTTTCAAGGAACACACGCATAACTGAAGCACAAATAGAGGTGCATGCACGCCACGTTTTTTGTTATAAATCTTACAAGTTGTTTCATAGCCATTAAAAATTCACAATCACAAATTTTCATAACTATCTTTATGGGTTAGGAATCTGTATGGGGCTACCAGAAAATATTTTATACTTTTAGTCCGATTTAAAATCGTTTAATACTAAAAATTTATTTTTATTTAAATAATTATTTGTTTCGCAGTCTATTTGCAGGCAGCTTTCTTTCATTTTCATAACAAACCATATGAAACCTGAACTAAACTACATATACATACATACACCACAAACAACGCACCAATATTAGATGTTGTTTGTCCTATTACTTACGCCCTGTGATTTATTGTTTACTATTATCACTACCCCTACGCAAGATATACTACGGTAGCTCCTCGAACACACGTTCATTAAATTTACCAAACAGGGTTTCACGAGAACTTTTTTCCAAAGATTGTCATTTAAATTCCCCAATTGTCTCTGTTCGTTTCTTTTGTGCTATACAAACTTGTTACTATGCTGGAAACGCGTCTATGAAATCGACGTCTGTTGCAATGCCCACTGGATAAGGACTCCATACGATTCACTCTACACGTGTACTACACTTTCCAGGAGCCGTTGCAGCAAATCTAAGTCTTTCATTTGCCTTTCCCATTAATGCTTTAACATTTTCGACCCGTTTCTTATACCTTCTTAATGTTGCGTCTGCCACCGTAGGTGAGTATTCAGCGTGGATGGATGTCACGCGGGTTCGATTCCTGGTAATGTCAAGGACTTTTCTTCTTTCGTAGGAGAACTGGTACGCTATGCACTCAGCCTCGTGATACCAATTGAGGGGCTAACTGAATGGGAAGTATCGGCTCCACAGTCTAGCATAGTCGGCAAAACGACCGGGAGAGCGGTGTGCTGAGCACGTGCCTCTCCACACCGCATCCGCATCACGATGCAAGGCAGGGAATTTTTCACGGCGGCCGGTTGACATCAAAAATGGTTAAAATGGCTCTGAGCACTATGGGACTCAAATGCTGAGGTCATTAGTCCCCTAGAACTTAGAACTAGTTAAACCTAACTAACCTAAGGACATCACACACATCCATGCCCGAGGCAGGATTCGAACCTGCGACCGTAGCGGTCTCGCGGTTCCACCGGTTGACATCCCTTGGGCTTTCAATGCGTGCGTGAGGAGATCGTTTCGTTAGAAATATTATCCCTAAACATTTAAACAATGTGATGCACCCAAGAGATTTGCAAGTAATCTTGGATACAGTCGGGTTCTTCCTTATATTTATAGGTATTTTCTTGCTTCGATATCCATTTAAAGAGAGCTGGCATTCATTATACAACGTGTAAATTTTGTTCAAATCATTCTGCATTTCCTTACGTTTACCCGTTTGTGATTCACGTAACTGTCGTTTATTTTCCTTAGACAACGCTATCTTCAGCGAACAACCCATGGTTCTACCGATCACATCTGCTAAAAGGAACTCGTTAAACTTCGGTTACACGATAAATCAGTCTAACCTAAAAGCCGTAAATTCAACTAAATACCTAAGTTTTACAATTACGAACAACTTAAATTGGAAAGAACACACAGAAAATGTTGTGGGGAAGGCTAACCAAAGGATGCGTTTTATTGGCAGGACACTCAGAAAATGTAAGAGACCTACTAAGGAGACTGCCTACACTACGCTTGTCCGTCCCCTTTTAGAATACTGCTGCGCGGTGTGGGATCCTTACCGGATAGGACTGACGGAGTACATCGAAAAAGTTCAAAGAAAGGCAGCAAGTTTTGTATTATCGCGAAATATGGGAGAGAGTGTCACAGAAATGATACAGGATTTGGGCTGGAAATCATTTTAAAAAAAGGTGTTTTTCGTTGCGACGGAATCTTCTCACGAAATTCCAATCACCAACTTTCTCCTCCGAAAATATTTTGTTAACACCAACCTACATAGGGAGGAACGATCACCACGATAAAATAAGGGAAATCAGAGCTCGTACGTGAAGATATAGATGTTCATTCTTTCCGCGCGCTATACGAGTTTATAATAATAGAGAATTGTGAAGATGGTTCGATAAACCCTCTGCCAGGCACTTAAATGTGATTTGCAGAGTATCCATGTAGATGTAGATGTAGAATATTAAGAACACCTGAGGTGCTGCTACGATTCCTTGTGGCACATCCGATGTAGCTTTCGTCTTTGCTGAATCGCAGTAGCACGTGTCATAGTTACATACACTGACCAGCCAGAACATTATGATCACTTGCCTAGTTGCCGATATATATGCACCTTTCGTATGGATAACAGCGGCAAGGCGTAGTCACGTGGAAGCAATGAGGTTTTGGTCTGTCACTGGAGGGAGCTGGCACCACATCTGCACACATGAGTCACAATTCCAGGGAGGGGAGCGACGAGCACTGACGACACGTTCAATCACATCCCTTATGTGTTCGATCGAGTTCAGATCTTGCGAGTTGGGGGCCATCGCATCAATTGGAACTCGCCACTGTATACCTGAAACCACTCCATCACACTCCTGGGCTTGTGACATGGCGCATTATCTTGCTGAAAAATGCTACTTCTGTCGGGAAACGTGACTGACATGAAGGGGTGTACGTGGCCTGCATCAAGTGTACGATACTCCTTGGCCGTCATGGTGGCTTGTACGAGCTCCACTGGACGCATGGATGTCCACGTGAATATTTTCCAGACCACAATGGAGCCGCCGCCAGATTGTCTCCGTCTCGCAGCTCATGTCAAGGAGCTGTTCCCCTGGAAGACGACGGATTCGCGCCCTCCCATCTGCATGATGAAAAAAGTATCGGGATTCATCAGACCATTCAACGCTCTGCCACTGAGCCAACGTCCAGTGCGGATGGTCACGTGTCCATTTAGTCGTAGTTGCCGACGTCGTGGTGTTAACGTTGCTACATGCATGGGTCGTTGCGGAGGCCCATCGTTAGGAGTGTTTGGTCCATTTTTTGTTCAGACACACAGCATTAGAGTCTGACGTTAGTTCCGCCACTGTTCGCCGCCTGTCCTGTTTTACTAGTTTGCCCAGCATACGACATTCGACATCTGTTATACTGGGTGGCTGCCCAACCACACGACGTCTGGACATGGTTTCACCTTGGTTTCGTTACGTGTTGGAGACACTCACCACGGCATTCCTCGAACACCCGACAAGTCGTTCAGTTTCCGAAATGCTCGAGCCAAGCCTCCAGCCCATCACACTCTGCCCTCGGTCAAACTCAGATAGATCGCGCACCTTCAAAGTTCTAACACGGACAGCACGCTCACTGATACTACATGCACCGTAAGTGTGTCTGATTAGCAATCATTCCTCACTAGGTGACGCTACTGTCACCTACACGTGTTTATATCGATAGTAGGTCAGTGGTCATAATGTTCTTGCTGATTATCGTACATGAGACGGACACACACTTGGCATAGTATGTGGACGAAAATAGAGTCACTGCACCCGCATATATTAGTAGATACAACTACTAACCTTTAAAATGGGTTGGCTTATAGCCCATCAATAGGCATACATTCTAATCTGCTTGTTGATATTTGATTGGAACGTTCTTGGAGGGTATACTTTCTTAACGGTGAAATTATTTCCAATGAATAATCGGAGCGGTACGTTTATTACGGCAGCTGCACTCAGGTCAAATGTGTGACGCAAAAGCATTAGACAGAGTGCACGCCAGATCAGTAGGCTGCGGCGGCGGCGCGGTGGAATCTGGAGCATCCCTCGCACAAATCAGCGATCCGCTGCGCTGCGCTAGTGCAGAAGGTCGGAGCAATTTGGGAGCGGGCCGCACTTTCACTCGCAATGGCGTGAGTGCTACCGGGGCCATCATTACGTGTCGGCCGCATTGTCACGAGGTTACCGGAGAAGACGACCTCACTCCACTGGCCGTACCGACATCATCTGCTCACCTGCAAGTAATTGTAGCAGCTCTCGAGAAATTGCAGCATATAATCTCTCCACTTTAAATACATGAGCAAACCTTGCACGAGTGTTTACAGCGGGATCGTAAAAAAAAGGTCGTGGTAATTTCGAGTACGTTCTTCTTCTTCTGTGTCCTCGACGGGAAACATCTCTTAACACCTCCCTCTCACCACCACGATCATCTAATAACGCTTGATGCAAACTCTCAGCACTAACTAATTGTTCCCATGCGTTAAGAACTTTACCTTCTGAATTTACGTCCAGCATTCTAACGTGTCCCCACGTTAGTCCACGTGAATCTTTCTCTATCAAGATCCCCGGCAGTGCCTTATTACGATGAGCGTTCAATAAGTAATTAAAAACATCTTTATCTCGGTCAGTTTCGATTGAAAAAATGCGTCATTTGTAGTGGGACATCGTGGAACATTCCCGCTTCAGCCCCTATAGTTTCATGATATTCCGATATGTGCTATATGTAGCTTTCAAAATGGTGTTCGTAACGGAGGTGTGTTCCAAGCATAGAGTTTTCATTGAGTTCCTTTAGGCGGTAAAAAAAGAGCATCGCAGATATTCATAGGCGTTTGCAGAATGTCTACGAAACCTGGCAGTGAACAAAAGCTCGGTGAGTCGTTGAACGAGGCGTTCTTGTTTGTTTGTTTTGTTTTGTTTTATTTGGCCTCCAGAGTTTGTACTCTATTTAGCCATCGAGAATACATGTTTACACAGAATACATGATTGTACAAAGAAAATACAAAAATGTATTTACAGACTCTCAAGCTTTTACCACAATAAACGTTTAACAAATAGATTGATAAGTAAACTAGACATTTTGGTGTAATCAATTCACACTGCTTCTTAAATTTAATAATACAGATAAATGAAAATATGAATCCTAGAGGCTTTTCCCTATAGTCTTAAGAAAACTGACACGGATTTTATACAGACGAATGTCTTTATAAACCAAAAGAGAAGACGCTGATTGAGGGAGAAGGTCTTCAGAAATTTCGATCGTTTATTGTCAAATTTGGAACCCGGAAACAAAATTTGGTTTACATTGGCTTCTGACTCGGAATCACACTCACATGCAGCGAAATCGCAAATGTCAGTTCTTAACAGATGTAAAGGAAATGAAGCACAGTCCAAGCGGAGTCGAATGATGATGGAAATCATAGATCGGTCCAAATGCGTTCTTGTAAGCCGCGCCCTTATAATAATTTCAAGTTGTAATGCGGTATAATGTCCACCTTTCGTTTTTTGGGACTTATTCAACATTTCTTGCTATTGCTGTTTCCTGTTGCTCTTGACTTCACGTAAATAGTCTGTATATGGTAATTTCACATCTAGAACATAACGGTTGGTATTGTTATTCCATCTTCGGAGTCGAATACCTTTAAGAACATTCTGGGAGTCGGACGAGTTTCATATCTTCAAGAAGGAAATAGAAGATACAAAGTTAATTGCTTCCAAAATTGCGACAGTGTCTTACGTAAAAATTGACGCACTTTTAGGCAGTTTGTAGGTCTCACTGATATGGATCTGAGGGCATAGAAAAGCACTACAAGTATACTCCTGTTGTTAAATTTTGAGTCCATCAGTATATATACCGATACAAACAGGCCACTGAGCTTCAATGCGACAATTAAATCTGAAAGTTTGGTTCACACGTGGCGAGGCTGTCATATTATAATAATAGACGGGAATACGGCAGCTGTGAATGTCAAGATCGTATTCAAATAAAGACATATATGAAGAACATCGCAAAGACCGTATGACAGGATACCAAGAGTCAAACCTTTTGTAGACGGCCGGAATATTACGAGAACTATTCGGAAATTAAGATGCGATCGATCGCGAAATAGAAACCACAGTTAGAATCCTATGGAACTTCGCATAGATGTGTTGGACAGTGTCTCTATTACGCCCATCGATTGTGTCACGTCACTCTTTTCAGTTCCGAGCGCACAGTGAGCACGTAAAGACTCCTAGAAAATAGTGTCTCTCCGCCTATTGTGAGTACCAGTGTGATATTGCGCCTGATTTCATGCAGCCCACAGAACGTAAGTGCCATGCATTTCTTTCTTCATAACAACACTAGGCCGCACACTGCAGGGGCCGTGAGGACGCTCCTGCAGCGTTTATAATGGGAAGTGTTTGATCACTACCATACAGCCCTCACTTCGCTCCTTCTGATTATCATCTCTGCTGACATGAACCACTGGCTATGCAGACATCATTTTGGCACACACAACGAACTCCAGACCAGTGTAGAGAAGTGACGGAAAACACAGGCCTTCTATGACAAGGGTCTTGGAAAGTTGGTACAACGCGACAACAAATGCTTAAGATGGAGCGACGACTATGAAGAGAAGTAGTTGGAAGGTATAGCAAATTGTTGCAAATAAAACATTTTTAATTTTCGTTCTGCTTCCCATTTCTCGACCGATTGGACTCTACTTTTCGAATAGCCCTCGTATTTCTTCTGTTGCAGGCATTCTGTAATTGGTAAACGCGGTCTCATTATAGTCAGGATTTTCCATAAGGGCCATTCCTTGGATGAAAAATTTATCTGACAGCATGTAACGTTTAATGCTTAAAGGGAATCTCTCCTGCCGCCACCAAGAGAGCATTTGTAGGCGTCGAACGCGTGGCACCAAGGTAGGTACGAATGGCTCTGAACTGAAGAGTATTTAATTTGAAGAAGTAAAGCTTAGGCACATTGTGGTCTAGCATACAACCATAATCCAGTCTAGATCTAATAATCTCTCAATACATCATATGTAGAACACTTTGATGTGTTCCACACCATACACCAGTGAGAAAGCGAATTACATTTAATATTTTCTCTCATTTATCAACAATAGATTATATGTGAGGCGTCCAGCTGAGCCGAGAGTCAAATATCATACTGAGGAATCGAGCTTGAGATTTTATCTGGAAAACATTCTTTCCGCATGTCGCGCGATCAACAATGCAAGCAGTGTTCGATTTATAAAAAGGTACGATCACGGATTTCTCAGCCGAGATCTCCAACCCATTATTAGACAGCTATTCATCAATGTGCTCTATAGCAGTGAGTAACTCCGCTTTAGCCTGGATATATGAATCACAGTTGAATAAACACAAACATCGTCTGTATATTGTAGACCCGCCAGGGTAGCCGAGAGCGCTAACGCGCTGCTTCCTAGACTCGGGTAGGCGCGTCGGCCCTGGATCGAATCCGCCCGGCGGATTAACGACGAGGGCCGATATGCCGGCCAGCCTGGATGTGGTTTTTAGGCGGTTCCACATCCCGCTAGGTGAACACCGGGCTGGTCCCCATGTTCCGCCTCAGTTACACTCGACGCAGACAGTTGGTGTACACTATTTCCGTCCCGGGGGGTACGGGGTGGTGGCAGGAAGGGCATCCGGCCACCCCTTAACCATTAACATGCCAAATCCGACTAACGATGGCTGACCCTGCGGAACTTCGGGACAAGGCTCAAGCGATAGAATCGTCTGCATATTGTAAAATTTTTGTCAGGAGAGTGATTGTTCTTTCTAAATCATAAGTATACAGAGTATACAAGAGGAGCTTAAAACTGCACCCTGGGGGAGGCCCGGAGAGACAAAATACCCACCGAGCATGTTTCCTGTAAATCTGGTATAGACTGTTCTTTGGGCGACCACACAATTGATGCCATCTGTCATCCTTGAATAAATGCCAAGATCCGTCAGCCTGTTCAACAGACTCGTTTATGTACACGTGACCGAAAGCTCCCTTACCGCCAAGAAAAGCGGCGACGATCTTCTTCTTCCTTTTTTTCGTGTGAAAGGCTGAGATGATGTCCATTGCAGGCGAATAGACATTGTCAATAGTCCCTTAGGCTTTTCTACATCCGTATTGACTCCGAGGCATTAAATTACACTTTTCAGGCGAGCATTTTTACACAAGACGACAATGCGAACAGTCGATAGCTAGAGGAGATATTTGGACCTTTCCCATTTTTCAGAAAGAGAATTATAACCTGCGTCTTCCAAGTTTCCAATAGGTCGAGTTTCTCCAATACTGATTAAAAATGAACAATAGCAAATTTTTTGCTTCCATGGGAAGATTCTCAATCATAGGATAATATATGGAATCAATACCCGGACAACTATCACTCGACGTTTTTGTGGCATAGTTTAGTTCTTCTTTCAAGAATGGACGAAGCAAGATAAAATGATAGTCATCTTCAACTATAGGTACATGTTGGGACGGGACCGTTGTAGGAACGAGCGTATCAATAAATCCCACTATCCAAGAAGTTGCATTAGGAAGAGAGGATAGCAGATGGCTGTTTCTAAAAGCCTTTGTTTTATACCAAATGATCAACATACCGGTTGCATAAAATATTTGTTTAGTATCAACGTTTAAAGTTATGAAGAATTCTGCTGGGAGATGATCTGATCCCACACTGTCAGTTTTAACGTAACGGGTATTGGTTTGTCTGTCCCTGTATGATACGGGGTGCAGGGTGCCAAGCATCATGAAACGGTGTTGTCAGCGTACACGCTTAGTTTCTCATTAGTCGTGGTGGTTTCTGGAACGTCAGTGGTGTCTGAATTGTATATCAGAGGAAACAGGAAGCAGGCTGTGTTACACCTGCTTGAAGTCGTTTGAGGTGGCATCGTCTGCATAGTCTGTCTTGCAATAATGTCCGTGTGAATCGATCTGTTTTGGTCGTTATTCCTAGTATTGCTAGCTATCACAGTGGCCGTTCGTGCCAGATTTTGTCGAACGCACGCTCGATGTCCTAAACGACAGCTAGCGTGCAGCGTCCGTTATTGATAGGTTTTGTTGTCTATGATAAGTCTTAGTAAAGAGTCATTCGCCGATCTTTGGTTCCTGAAACCATCTTGTGTGTCTGGAAACAGATGGTGTTCGTCATCAAACTTTGTCAATCTGTTGGTGAGTATTCTTTCATATGTTTTTCTTACGACGTCTAGACGTGAGATGGGTCTGTAGGACTTTGGGTCGTCAGTGGCTTTTCTGGCTTGGGTATCATTATGGTTTTCGTCATTCTCAACGCCACAGGTATAGTTTCATTTGTCAAGGTGTAACTAAACAATGTCAGTAATATGGGGTGTAATACCGTCAGGGGGAATTTTCATAAAGGTAGTCTAGTTACAATATTTCCACGCTGAACGGAATTACGTCCAGCTTCTATGGCATTAATCAGTTCATCATCTGTTACTTCACATGTATGTGTACCGTCTTCCTCCTTCACTACTGTGGGCATCGCTAACAGTCCTGTTATCTTTCTGGAGATGGGCTGTGTGAAGTTGCCGTCAAGGTGATCGTCTTAGGGGAAAGAGTGTACTTCTTGCGGCACTTTCTCGAAGGCTTCAGCCTTCCCTCTGTCATTCGTGGTCGGTGTTGTCTCTGTAAGAAGGTGGGAGCTGGGCTTGGTCGCTAGTTCCGTACTGGTTTTAGATTTCTTCCAGAACTTTTGATTGTCAGAGAAGTTCAGTAAAACAAGGGGTGAAAAGCATTATATCTAGTGCAGAGCTTCTACGGTAGGAAGCAGACGCCATTGTGGGAGCTCCATAGATGACTATCGTTACGTTATTGTCTTCAATAACATCCATCCTGTAGCCCAGATCTCGCAACTTTCGACTTCCATCTTTTTGGATCTTTTTGGACCAGCGAAGGATGCACTCCGCAAGAAGCTGCACGTGGATGATGGGGAGGTTACTGATTGAGCAAGACGTTGGATCCGACGTCGACCAGTAGAGTGGTAGCATACGGGCATACAGGCGCTCCCTGTAAAGTGGCGCATGGCCGTCGCATTGAACGGAGGTTATGTTGAAAAAATGTATTTTGTAGCCAAAAGAGTGGGGAATAATATGGTGTGTTGGAATACTGAATAAGACCAGCCTGCTTTCAGAAAAGCATTACCTACTGAACGCCCCTCTAACAAGTGAGCTGTCGTAGTGACTAACATCTCAGTGTTTCTTTTTTCTTCAGGAGGATCCGCTTCCGTATTCCTGTCCCTGCACCGAGCGAGGTGGCGCAGTGGTTAGCACACTGGACTTGCATGCGGGAGGACGACGGTTCAATCCCGTCTCCGCCCATCCTGATTTAGGTTTTCCGTGATTTCCCTACATCGCTTCAGGCAAATGCCGGGATGGTTCCTTTGAAAGGGCACGGCCGATTTCCTTCCCCATCCTTCCCTCACCCGAGCTTGCGCTCCGTCTCTAATGACCTCGTTGTCGACGGGACGTTAAACACTAATATCCTCCTCCTCCTCCTGTCCCTGCGTCGAATCACATTTGTCGTAATTTGCGTAAATCACTTGTGTTTGACACAAGCACGATCATTAAAGGCCGTGATCTTAACTTGGCTTTGTGCACTAATTTACTTCCTTTTTATATTTTTCCATGGTTGAAAAATAATATACAGATAAGACAGGAGCACTGCGAGATGAACATCTGCTGGCCTTATAATAGGGCATTTGTGTCATTCATTGGATTCTTGCAGCATAGAGGCGCTCCTAACAACAGTTGCTGAAATCGAACGTTTTCCCTTTTCACAAACTTTACATTATTTCCTCACAGCCCACATTTTTTTCATATCTTTGAGACACGTGCAATACTTTTCTAAGAAATAGATATAGCGTTGTTATCAAAATCTGATCTTTGACGCACCACTGGTGACATTTAGCTTGCGATAAGAAATCTAAAGTGGCTGTCTGAGAATAAGCTTCTTATTGTGCTTGAATCAGACACTCTATAGGCGTGCAGAAAGAAAAGTAGTAGAATTCCAATGTCCAGGATGGCAAGTCCCGTACCGCAGTACATAACTTATGCAAAATCACAACTTCTTCCAGTTATTGTGCCTATTATGTAGATTAAGATCTCCTCCCTCCGCCATAATGAATTTCGCTAAATAAATGTCGTGTGACTAGGGCCTCCCGTCGGGTAGACCGTTCGCCAGGTGCAAGTCTTTCGATTTGACGCCACTTCGGCGAATTGCGCGTTGATGGGGATGAAATGATGATGATTAGGACAACACAACACCCAGTCGCTGAGCGGAGAAAAATCTCCGACCCAGCCGGGAATCGAACCCGGGCGTTTAGGATTGACATTCTGTCGCGCTGACCACTTTTTTTTCTTTTCTTTTTTTTTTTAAAAATCTCATTTTGTTCGCCGTATCTGCTCGGGGCGGACGTCGTAAGACACCCTTTTAAGTTCTTTGTTGATCGATTAACTCAGTTTTTTTATTACAGAGGGTAGCTACCCCTCTGACCGAACACGCTGAGCTACCGTGCTGGCTCCACTCAGCTACCGGGGGTGGACTATGCCCATCGGTTTAGACTAACCATTTCTCGCCCACGCATCCACGCTTCAGCACCTGATTTGCTGCCCAGGGGAAAATAAGCAGCAATGGCTTGATCTTGCCACACATACTTCGAGGTACTAACCAATCTAAAAACATACGACTCGTAATAGCTGTAATTATTAGTCTGCAAATGACGTGAATACCGATGTTATATTGTTCAGTGCATCGTTGTCAGTCACCAACAGAAACATCTGCACTTATATCCGTTACACATTGTATATTCTCGAGAAAATGATTACTTTTAATGAGCATTATGTTTTATTTATATCACTGTGCTTAGCTAGTTCCTATTTCCTAAAACCTGAGAGTGTCCAATCATATCTCATTTCTCAACGTAAATCAAGCATTAATACCGAAATTAAATTACTTAACTTTAACGTCTATTGAGACCAGGTGGAGGTTCTTCCAAACTTCACCTCCATAGTCAACTCAGAACATTTCAGTTTGAGTCACTGAAATAAAATAACGGCAACGTTTATGTTTTGAAACTTTAAACAGCGGAAAATTACAAGTGATGTAAATAATTAATATGTAAACACATTATTTGCTCCCCAATCTGGAACCGCAAGACCGCTACGGTCGCAGGTTCGAATCCTGCCTCGGGCATGGATGTTTGTGATGTCCTTAGGTTAGTTAGGTTTAACTAGTTCTAAGTTCTAGGGGACTAATGACCTCAGCAGTTGAGTCCCATAGTGCTGAGAGCCATTTGAACCAACCATTTTTCTCCCCAATCCGAAAGACCGTCCCCAGAATGTCAGTTTCGCGGTGAATAACGAAATAGTTTTGACGTTTCACGACAACTGGGTACACACGCTACTAGTCAGTATCAAATAGATCATCTTTTAGTTGAGACAAATTATAAGCCTTAAGAAAACACTAACATTAGTGAAAGTAGGAAACTACATACATGACACACATGGGTAGCATGATACTAGTTCCCCGGCCTGAAATCTTGATTGGAAACCCGCACTTACTTGTCTTACTTCCTTTCTCCCTCCTGGTTTCTGAAGCACTCTTTCAAAACAGCTGCGCGTCAGTGAAATGATAAAATATACCTTCTCTTAGAATGCTCGCGCACTGTATCTTAAATAGACTGTATATTTTATATCAAAGAAGTCACAAACGTTTCGCTTTAATAATTGTTTCCTTGCTTTCTAGACAGTTGGCTGCACGGCCCTGGAATCCAACACTACATAACACTAATTAAGATTTAAAGAAGAAAATGGTGTACTGAAGGAAGGAAAACAGAGAAGAAGAAGGGAATAACATAAGCCAATACAATGAGGTTACAAAAGTCATAGGGTAGCGATATTCACGTATACAGATGGCGGTAGTATCTCGTACACAAGGCATAAAAGGGTAGTGTATTGACGGAGCTGTCATTTGATTTCAGGAGATTCATGTGGTGAGGTTTCCGACGTGATTATGGCCGCACGACGGGATTTAAGAGTTAACAGACTGTTAATGCGGAATGATAGTTGGAGCTAGACCCATAGGACATTCTGGTCCCGAAATCGATAGGGAATTCAATATTCCGAAATACACAGTGTCATTAGTGTGCCGACAATACCAAATTTCAGCCATTACCTTTCATTGCGGACATCGCAGTGGACGACGGCCTTCACTTAACGACCGAGAGCAGCAGTGTTTGCGTAGAGTTGCCAGTGCTTAAAGATAAGGAATACCGCTTGAAGTAACCACAAAAATCAATGTGGGACGTACGAGGAACGTATCCGCTACGACAGAGCGGCGAAATTTGTCGTTAATGGGCTATGGCAGCACACATTCGAAGCGAGTGCCTTTGCTAACAGCACGATATCGCCTGCAGCGCCTCCCCTGGGTTCATGACCGTATCAGTTGCACCCTATACCACTGGAAAACCGTGGCCTGGTCAAATGAGTCCCGATCTGAGTTTCTAAGAGGTGATGGTAGGGTTCGAGTGTGGCGCAAGCCTGACAAAGCCACGGACTCAAGTTGTCAACAAGACACTGTGCAAGTTGGTGGTGGCTCCATAATGGTTTCGGCTGTTTACATGGATGGAGTGGGTCCTCCGGTCCAACTGAACCAGTCATTGGTCGGAAAAGGTTATGTTCGGCTATCTGGAGACTATTTGCAGTCTTTCATGTACTCTACGTTCTCAAAAAACTATGGAAATTTTATGGATGACAATGAGCCATGTCACTGGTCCACAACTGTTCGCGACTGGTTTGAAGAACATTTTGGACAGTTAGAGTGAGCGAGTTGGGCACCCAGATCGCCCGAAGTGAATCCCATCGAACAAAAAAATGGTTCAAATGGCTCTGAGCACTATGGGACTTAACTTCTAAGGTCGTCAGTCCCCTAGAATTTAGAACTACTTAAACCTAACTAAACTAAGGACATCACACACATCCATACCCGAGGCTGGATTCAAACCTGCGACCGTAGCGGTCGCGCGGATCCAGACTGTAGCGCCTAGAACCGCTCGGCCACCCCGGTCGGCCCCATCGAACATTTATGGACATAATCGAGAGGTCAGTTAGTACACAAAATCCTTCACTAGTAACACTTTCGCAATTATGGACGGCTGTAGAGGCAACATGGCTCAATATTTCTGCAGGGGACCTCCAGCGACTTGTTGAATCTATACCATCTCGAGTTGCTACACTATGTCGGGCAAAAGGAGGTCCGATACGATTTTAGGCGGAATCCCATGATTTTTGTCACTTCAGTGTGTATACGATAGGGAGAAAGGCAAGGAACTGCTTAATGTCACAGACTTATCGGATAATAAGAAACAGACTACAAGTAGTAGATAAAAAAGACTCAAAAACTAAAGTGTTATTGCTCAGAATTCTGTTATGGTTTCATCTGAACATGATGAAGGGCAGTCCACCAATCGCAGTCCCTGACTCCGTGTCTGGAACGCTGCAGCACCCGTAACATTCAGTGTCGCAAAGCGTAGACTGCTGCATTGAGGTATATGTTCAGACTGATCTTTAGGTTACCCGTCGTATAAGGTGTCATCCATCAGATGTGACTGTGATTCTCTTTGTTGTCTGATACTGCTGGCTCCGTTGACATGAGGCGCTGTCTTCCCTTGTACTACTGGTGGCAAACATTGCATAAGCTCTGACAACTGAATGCATACAAAGCCGGAAGCGCTGGTACTCTTCAGGATCTCAGGAGCTGAAGCTCATAGTACATACTGAAAACATCATGCGCTCCGAACCAAGTGATGAGATCTGTCGTCATTTCTTTGAACTTTCTCCTCTGCTGCCTGGATCTTCAGTGAGACTGCGTTATTAGTCACTACCTAGCTTCGTATTCTCATTTGTCCCTGGAGTTACAGACATTTATGTAGATGTCTGGTGGAATATATATCTGACAATCTATTCAGAACGGGACATGCTTCTTCATTATGTACTATATCACACAAACTTCGACTTCTCAGCTGGTCCTTCTCTGCCTTCCATCGAGGCGCTCCACCACTATAAGTTCATGTGATACAGTTTCTTAATAGTGGCCAACAACTCCGCGACTTTTCGACCACTGAAAACGCAAGTCGATCGATCCTCTCAACTAAAATATTTTTTTTAAGATTTTCCTTCCCAGAAATTTCAGAGACAATGAAAGAATCCAAAATTGGAGGCAGCCTGACAAGTGACCCTCTCCGCATACTGTTTTCGACCACAACACTCTAAGGAACCACCACTAAAACAGACTGAGAGGACATTTTGATATCATGCATCTGCAAACTGGACCACGCATGAAGAGACTATTAAATGAGAACTACAGCGCCATATGACACTAACAGACGATATAGACATGGACTACGTAAGCAGTAAACTGGAACAGATTACAAATAGCTATGGACTCAGTCACACCAATGAAACCGATTAAAAAAACCACAGACAAACTATTCTGCAAGGTGCTCTGAGACTAATATGGGAAGAACGCAGAATTTACGGGAAAAGGACGAACAACCCAGGCCTCAATCCTCTATGCAATATAATGAATGCACAAAAAAGCGCATAATTTCAGACTATCCACAGAGGCAATGGGATGAGACTTGCAGACGGCTAGACTTCTGTGACGGTCACAATTTCTGGAAGAAATCTAAAACCAGTACGGGACTAGCGACCAAACCCAGCTCCCATATTCTCGCTGAGGCAACACCGCCGACGAATGAAGCCTTCGAGAAAGTGCCGCAAGAAGTACACTCTTTCCCCTGAGACGATCACCTTGACGGCAACTTCACACAGCCCATCTCCAGAAAGTTAACAGGACTGTTAGCGATGCCCACAGTAGTGAAGGAGGAATACGGTACACATATATGTGAAGTAACAGATGATGAACTGATTAATGCCATAGAAGCTGGACGTAATTCCGTTCCACGTGGAAATATTGTAACTAGACTACCTTTATGAAAATTCCCCCTGACGGTAATACATCCCATATTAATGACATTGTTTAGTTACAGCTTGACAAATGAAACTATACCTATGGGTTGAGAATGACGAAAACCATAATGATCCCCAAACCATAAAAGCCACTGATGACCCAAAGTCCTACAGACCCATCTCACTTCTAGACGACGTAAGAAAAACATATGAAAGAATACTCACCAACAGATTGACAAAGTTTGCTGACTAACAACATCTATTGCCAGACACACTAGTTGATTTCAGGAAACAAAGATCGGCGAATGACCCTTTACTAAGACTTACCATAGACAACAAAAAATATCAATAATGGACGCTGCACGCTAGCTTTCTTCTTGGACATAGAGCGTGCGATCGACAAAATCTGGCATGAACGGTCGCTGTGATAGCTGGCAATACTAGGAATACCGACCAAAACAGGACGACTCACACGGACATTATTGCAAGACAGACTATGCAGAGTACATGTCA
Source organism: Schistocerca serialis cubense (assembly GCF_023864345.2). Taxonomy (NCBI): domain Eukaryota; kingdom Metazoa; phylum Arthropoda; class Insecta; order Orthoptera; family Acrididae; genus Schistocerca; species Schistocerca serialis. The sequence continues at coordinate 711,839,779 of NC_064638.1, forward strand.
ACGATACAACCTCAAACGACTTGAAGCAGGTGTAACACAGCGGGCATCCTGTTTCCTCTGATATACACTTCACACGCCACTGACGTTCCAGAAACCACCATGACTAATGAGAAACTAAGCGTGTACGCAGACAACACTGTTTCCTGATGCTTGGCACCCTCCACCCCGTATCATACAGAGACAGACAAACCAATACTAGAATCACTCCAGACATGGATGAGAAAGTGGAGAATAAAGCCACACCCCAACAAGATGCAGACGATACTATTTAGACATAGTAAGAAAAGACGACAAGATGTGAGCACTTAAGCATCCTCCAACTGCCACGGTGCACTTCAGCTAATGACATCTAGACTGCAGCTAAAATGACACCACTGCAGACGTTACACTTCTGCTCTGTCTGATACCTAGAGTTCCCATTAACTACTATCAGCGAACACAACCCTTGAGGCCATCCTTTTGTTATCTCTCGTTTGATTGACTTATCAGGTGATATCCATGTCACTGTCCTGCCGCAACAGTCGTCTCTCAAGGAGCTACTCAAACAGTTCGGTAAATTTAGATGTCTGAACCACGCGAACGACGAACACCATTCAACAGTATCTAACGTACCGGTAACGTCTATCATGACGGCTACAACGTGTTTATCACAATTGTTATCAACGGTTGCAGCCACCTGGTATACAACGTCGACGATTGACTTGTCCTTCCTGGAATCTCAGTGTGTTTGATTGAGACATGCTAGTTCTCTATGTACTGTTTCGTGCCTGTAAAAGTGGTTCCTGTATTTAGTAAAGAGTGTGCAGCAGGTAAATAGAGCTGTACGATTTAGTGACTGTGAGAACTATATTATCCAGTTATTCACATAACAATAAATGATTTTTTCATCTGATGAATGGAACCGAATGTATTGCATAAAATATGGACGCCAAAAAGCCATTGGATTCGAGACGCGGAACGGTTTCGCCACAAGTCAAGAGTTGCGCATAGCAGTCAGTGTCTGGCGCGGCAGAAACGAGCGTGTCGGCTGTCGTTACGCTAGCCCGAGCCCAGCCGTCTCGCCGTTTTCCATCGCACTGAGCGCTGACGCGAAACAGGCTCACATCGGCTTATGAGTGGGCGGCTTGACTACTTATGTACAGGAGTACAAACAGCAGTCGTTGTCTTTTGCCCATCAGACAGGGAAACGTTTTAATTAAGTTGTTAATAACCTGTCTTATTTTCGTGCACGTTTGTGACTATTGACTCTCGTAGTTGTAATTGACCTCTAGACTTTTCAAGAAATCTGAGAACGTTGACTAAATCAGAGCTAGTTAAGCGGAGGTGACAAATTCTTAATAAAATTCCGGCCATTGTAATCACCAAATAAGTAATTTTCTGACTTTCACAATTCACTATTTGGCGGTTATAAAACACGCAGGATTTTACTGGGATATGAATTTCTGAAATTATGAACAATTCTTGTTGAGCACGTGGTTATTTGACACTCATTTCTACAAGGAGTTCGTAATATCTGTATACAATTTGAACGTTATTGCATGTTCTGATCTAAAACAGCTCATAACTGCTGACATTCCTACTCTCTTCACAAAATCAACACTCACATTAATGGAAATCTCTCAGACCATCAGTAGTATACGCTGGGAATGTCTACATTAATCCTTATACTAACAATTTATTGCATTTTCCTTGTCCTAGTAGCAGCAACTATTTTCCCAAACTTGGTAACGTATTGCGAAGATGGCAACTTTTATCCATCACAGATGGTGCAATATTTTTGCAATTGACGACAAAGATGATAAAGATTTCAAGCATCTGACGAGTTGCATAATCAGGGTATGAAGTGCGTGAGCCCAGCTTCCCTACTTAAAGGCAGTTCCGATGAACCTTTAAAAGGGTGGTGGGAGACAAGCTGCGACATGGTCGCGAATTGAACAGTTACCCGAATATGGAATAACTTTCCTTTACTTCATGTCTATGGTCACAAATTTTTTGTCATCAGACTATAACGACTATAACGACCATCTTCAGGTCTGTTTTATGAAAACATATCCTAATATACTGGAGGCATAGTGGCATCGTCAAACGCTAAACACAAAATTAGCGCCAGCTTCGTCAAATTTATATAAATAAATAGTATATGCAAGAGTCATCTTGTCAGCGGCACTACTGTTACTACTGACAAATAACTCTTGTGTATACTACTGTTTATATACATTTGTCGATGCTGGCGCTAATTTTATGTTTAGCATTTGACGATGCCACTATGGCTCCAGTATATTAGGACACGTTTTCATAAAATAGACCTGAGGACGGACGTCATAGACCGAAACCGGTAGTCTGATGACAAAAAATTTGTGACCATAGTCCTGAAGTAAAGGAAATTTAGACACTTATGCTATGTTTAAAAGATATGAAACTAGTGCCAGAAAGCTTTGGATTTTCTCACAACGAGGTGTCATTAATAGTGAAAGAAAAGACCATTACAGCCTTTTTCATGCAGCAAGTTGTTATTACTTCACGCATATGTTCAATGAATGAACGAAAATGCTCGGTAAAAGAGCGAACACAATAGACCTGTCTGTCGACCTATTTAAGTGTAGGTTGCAGCATCGCTGTCTGGTGAGTATTTTTCGTGCTAGGAATTGATGATGTATATCTAATTCTACTCTCCGCAAGCCACTTTGTTGTTTCTGGTGGAGTATACTTTTGTACTTTTGGCATCACTGTCACGACTCCCCCCCCCCCCCCCCCCCCACCTCCCACCACCTCCGTCCACCATCCACGAAACTTCCCGTTCCATTCGCGAATGGTGTTTGGGAACAACGGACACAGCAAGCATATGTATTTCCAGTAGTTCCACTAATAACGTAATAGAGCAGTAATGGCTCTATTCCTCTTTTTATGCGCATTGCGTTTCATTCATTGACGTTCAGGGTCAACTTCCAGTCCTTCAACCAATCATTGAACCAAATCTTCCTGGATCTCGCAACCGTCTACTGGCATCACAAACCTCCTACAAACAAGAGCGTCGGCTGTGAATAGCCTCAAGGGCCATGCGACGTTAACAGTTAGCTCACTAATATATAGGGCGAGTCAGAGCTTTGCACATAAATAGAAGGAGCTAATAGAAGAATAGGAAAACAACTTTTGAAAATGAAGTTATTATGGTGTTGGGAGTAATCCTGAGTCAGAGAAAGTTCTGGCATTTCAGGAACAATAAGGTCAAAAAAAAAATGGTTCAAATGACTCTGAGCACTATGGGACTTAACTTCTGAGGTTATCAGTCCCCTAGAACTTAGAACTACTTAAACCTAACTAACCTAAGGACATCACATCCATGCGCGAGGTAGGATTCGAACCTGCGACCGTAGCGGTCGTAAGGTTCCAGACTGTAGCGCCTAGAACCGCTCGGCCACTCCGGCCGGCTAACAATAAGTTCAATCAATGCGGACGTGCCTTGAGTTCAGTAAAGATAACATACTGTTTACTAAATAATGTTGTACATCACAGAATGTGCTCATAACGGTTACCTCCACAATCAATACAGGCATAACATCATCATAGACAATTCTGAAGCGCGCTGCACCGCAGTAATCTCATCAGAACCTGATGAGCAGCGTCTCTTCGTCGGGAACTGGTGTCACGAACACGAGGCTTTTGTGATGCCAGTTCCCGTCGAAGAAACACTTCTCACGAGGATACTTGCGAGGTCTAAAAATCTACTGGCTAGGCAGTCCAGCCACAAATATGATCAGATAGCCAGTAATCTCGTACTTAGATCACTGATGGAAAGTCCAGAACTGTATCACATTCCTCCTGCAACACATGGTACACGACACGAACATGGACGTCCTTATCTACGGCGCTATGGACCTCGGGAACGAACAGAGCGAGTTAGATTTCACATGATTTTCGTGTTTATTGTTATAGAAGAGATAATGCATGAGCACGACACTGTTTCCAAAATTCTATGACAGACTGACGTCAGCAGTATAGGATTTTAGTCAATGCGCATTAGACCGCCAGCCCTTCTTAAGAAAAGGAGTTACCTGTACTTCTTTTTCGAATCGCTTGTCACGTTTCGTTGCTCTAGCAACCTTGATTGGTGTCATGTATAATTTTGGTATCTGAATCGATTGTGAGCGAGCAGCGATGTTGTAAAGCTATATCGCAAAAGTTAAGTTAGTATCTCTGATGTGCGCGAGAGGGCAGCGGAGCTGACAATATTAAGCTGTGTTACTGTGAGGAAGCAATGGCAATGTTAATTTCAAAAATGATTATATCAAGATTGTAGCGGAAACTGATTTGCGAAGGAAGAAGTCTAATAGAATGTCAAAGGTAAATGTTATAATGATGTTACTTTTTTTTCACTATTGCTGCGTCATCGGACTAACTTGGTTATTGTACTAAGAGCTACTAGATTTGAGAGACAGGAAAGTGTATTGTTTGGATGTTAAAAAGATCATTAAATTTAAAATCTGCCTTGAGCACTTTTTCACAGTATACAAAAAAACTTAGTGTTGTCATTTGTGCACATATTTCATTTTTACCAACCTTTCTCTTACAGTTTTTAATGGATCATGGCACTAAGTGTATTCGAAAAACAGTTAGTTCGATTTGCAGTTAACAGAGAACTCATTGCACCTCTCGAGTGTCTCTGTGTAGTTACAGTAATTTACAGCTTTGGCATTGCGGCGCGCAAGACTGAGCAGTACTGCAACGCGTTATCCAGATTTGCGCAGAATAGAAGTAAGGACAAAAATCTTGATTTTTGTTTTTATTTATTCAATCAGGCCAACTTACGTCATTCAGAGACAGTTCTTGTAACCAATTTTGCAAAACCAATTACTGTGAGTTTCATGTCAGAGTTCATTATTCAGGCAGTTTACACTGTTCAAAATTCTTGCTGTCAGACTGCTAACTTTTACAGCAGGAAAGACTTCCCTGTTCGTTACGGTAATTAATTACTATTGCAGTGCAGCTTTGCTTCACATTGCGACAGTTCATTTATTATCACAGGTCAGAACTTACAATAAGAAACAGTATTCCAGTTAGATTATTTTTAATTATTTAAAAAAGCTCTATCTCTCTTACTTTTATTACGAGGGTTGTCCAGAAAGTAAGTTCCGATCGATCGCGAAATGGAAACCACAGTGGAAACCAGAAACGTTTTGTTAGCAACAGCTAGGTACACCTTTCACTCCCAGTATTGTCGTAGTGTTGTATCAATTTTCCAATACCCTCGTCATAGAAAGCAGCCAGTTGTGATTTCTGCCAGTTATCTGCACTGGTCTGCAGCTCGTTGTCTGTGGAAAAATTTTGTCTTTATAGCCAGCGGTTCTTGTGAGCAGGGATGACACTCAGGGGGGGCCAACTTTATGTCGACTCAAAAGAACATAAGAATAGTCATTTTTTTCGTATATATCTCATTTTGCGACGGGCATGTTTATATTGCATCTTTGCTCCGGACAGTACTTATTAAATGGTATATACTTTATGGGTAAACCAAAATACACTCCTGGAAATTGAAATAAGAACACCGTGAATTCATTGTCCCAGGAAGGGGAAACTTTATTGACACATTCCTGGGGTCAGATACATCACATGATCACACTGACAGACCCACAGGCACATAGACACAGGCAACAGAGCATGCACAATGTCGGCACTAGTACAGTGTATATCCACCTTTCGCAGCAATGCAGGCTGCTATTCTCCCATGGAGACGATCGTAGAGATGCTGGATGTAGTCCTGTGGAACGGCTTGCCATGCCATTTCCATCTGGCGCCTCAGTTGGACCAGCGTTCGTGCTGGACGTGCAGACCGCGTGAGACGACGCTTCATCCAGTCCCAAACATGCTCAATGGGGGACAGATCCGGAGATCTTGCTGGCCAGGGTAGTTGACTTACACCTTCTAGAGCACGTTGGGTGGCACGGGATACATGCGGACGTGCATTGTCCTGTTGGAACAGCAAGTTCCCTTGCCGGTCTAGGAATGGTAGAACGATGGGTTCGATGACGGTTTGGATGTACCGTGCACTATTCAGTGTCCCCTCGACGATCACCAGTGGTGTACGGCCAGTGTAGGAGATTGCTCCCCACACCATGATGCCGGGTGTTGGCCCTGTGTGCCTCGGTCGTATGCAGTCCTGATTGTGGCGCTCACCTGCACGGCGCCAAACACGCATACGACCATCATTGGCACCAAGGCAGAAGCGACTCTCATCGCTGAAGACGACACGTCTCCATTCGTCCCTCCATTCACGCCTGTCGCGACACCATTGGAGGCGGGCTGCACGATGTTGGGGCGTGAGCGGAAGACGGCCTAACGGTGTGCGGGACCGTAGCCCAGCTTCATGGAGACGGTTGCGAATGGTCCTCGCCGATACCCCAGGAGCAACAGTGTCCCTAATTTGCTGGGAAGTGGCGGTGCGGTCCCCTACGGCACTGCGTAGGATCCTACGGTCTTGGCGTGCATCCGTGCGTCACTGCGGTCCGGTCCCAGGTCGACGGGCACGTGCACCTTCCGCCGACCACTGGCGACAACATCGATGTACTGTGGAGGCCTCACGCCCCACGTGTTGAGCAATTCGGCGGTACGTCCACCCGACCTCCCGCATGCCCACTATACGCCCTCGCTCAAAGTCCGTCAACTGCACATACGGTTCACGTCCACGCTGTCGCGGCATGCTACCAGTGTTAAAGACTGCGATGGAGCTCCGTATGGCACGGCAAACTGGCTGACACTGACGGCGGCGGTGCACAAATGCTGCGCAGCTAGCGCCATTCGACGGCCAACACCGCGGTTCCTGGTGTGTCCGCTGTGCCGTGCGTGTGCTCATTGCTTGTACAGCCCTCTCGCAGTGTCCGGAGCAAGTATGGTGGGTCTGACACACCGGTGTCAATGTGTTCTTTTTTCCATTTCCAGGAGTGTATGATCCATCACAACTGCCCTCCTACTGTATACTGGAGTTTTCCATGATTACTGAACGACAGTATACAGTAGTGACGTCTTTAACAAATATAAATAATCAGACTTCATATGAAAATACCACTTGAACTACTATTTGGCCTGGCTGAGGATCAAATCCCTTTATCTGCGGTCAGTTTTATATCTTCTTTACCTCCCCCCCGCACGTGTCAGCTTTACTTATATACGAGGGTCGGAACTTAAATAGTGGCAACTATTTAAACTATTTATTCACAACCGATACAAAAGAGTTACATGTTTGCACCTTTCACTGTCCTTCAGAGTAGTCACCAGCGTTGTGTAGAACCCGTTGCTAGAGATGTGGAAGGCGTAGTGTACCGTTAGTAGAGCCTGGTCTGTTGATGGTGCGAATGGAACGGTCTAAAGTTATACTGATTCTCGTGTATGACTGCGATGGTGTTATCCTAACGCATTACATTCCTCCACGGCAGACCGTCAATGCACAGTATTACTGTTCGTTTTTGGAGCGTCACCTGCGACCAGCTTTGCGAAAGAAGCGGCGACACTTTCTGCGCAACCCATCCATCATTTTGCACGACAATGGGCGGGCGCATACAGCCCAAGCTGTGGCTGCTCTGTTCGATCGATGGGACCGGGAAGTACGGTACCATCCACCATACTCCCCGGATTTAAGTCCTTGTGATTTGATTTGATTCCGAAGATGAAGGAACCACTTCGTGGCATTCGCTTCAGAACTGTTCCACAGATTCGACAGGCAGTAGACCGCTCCATTCGCACCATCAACAGAACAGGCTTTACTAACGGTATACTTCGCCTTCCACATGGCTGGCAACAGGTTCTGTGCCGCTGGTGACTACTTTGAAGGACAGTAGCAGGTGCCCGCATGTAACTCTTTTGTATCGGTTGTGAATAAATAGTAGCCACTATTTAAGTTCCAAACCTCGTAACAATTAATTTACATAAAATTTACAAAATTTCAAAAATTAAATTTATGAGGCATCACGACTCGACACAGGGCATGTTTCAATAAGAGTCTTTTGCTCCAGGTTGAGGCGTAACCGCCACCCGCAGTCCGCGTAGCCACACCCCCACACGTTAAGCGGTGTTCGTTGTGCTCGTGACTTGCAGTACCATCGGTGCAACTACGGAGATCGGTTCAACCTCGGGTCTGTAACTTCGTAGACGACGACGAACTGCACGACATTATAATGTCCAGGGGAGGCTGCTCCGTAGGACAAGCAAGCGTCGATATGTGTTTGGTTAAGAAGTTCGATGCAGCGACGGAGTAGCCATAAAGTTCCGACCATGGTTATATAGACCACTTCCTCCATCACATATTTCAGTATCCAAAAGGCCATTCCATATCATCGGCACCGTCGAGAGCTCACCATATTCCAGGTAAGTCCATAAACTACTTGCTTTCATTCTTTTTTCGAAGCAAAATTCCGCGTCCAACGCCACTACAAAGGGCACTCAGTTCTCGTCATTGTAGGCATACGCAAGTTTGATCACTGCTTCACACGAGTGTGCATTTCTCATTTAACACACGCTAAGTATATGATATGTGGACAGTTTTTCTTGAAGTCTTTTTTCATTACAAATATCTTAAACCTCATTTTCACATACAGTTTTCTTGACATGTCTTTGTACAAGTGCGTAAAATATTTCAGTATCCAAAAGGCCATTCCATATCATCGGCACCGTCGAGAGCTCACCATATTCCAGGTAAGTCCATAAACTACTTGCTTTCATTCTTTTTTCGAAGCAAAATTTCGCGTCCAGCGCCACTACAAAGGGCACTAAGTTCTCGTCATTGTAGGCATACGCAAGTTTGATCACTGCTTCACACGAGTGTGCATTTCTCATTTAACACACGCTAAGTATATGATATGTGGACAGTTTTTCTTGAAGTCTTTTTTCATTACACATATCTTAAACCTCATTTTCACATACAGTTTTCTTGACATGTCTTTGTACAAGTGCGTAAAATTTTGCATGACATACATAAAGAAATTAAAACATGAAGTAAATTTGCTGCTTATAACTACTCATAAACATCATTTTAATGTTAGCTGACATGCGAGGTCTAATACATTTCATTTGTATACAAGTTAAAACATGAATTTCTTACATCATTTTCGATGTTTCCATAACAGTATTTAGATACAAGTGAATAACATTTAAGAAGTCGTTTTCGCCTACAACATTCCAAAGGCAACATCTCAATGACAAGTTAATTCATATTGATTCTCATCATTAATAAATCTTTTATATTTACAACTTTTATGATGAGCTAGTACTCCCTTTAACTTTTAAACTCATGATGTAATCCTTTTTTACATGAGTATTTGCCAAACATGTGACATGTCAGGACCGAAAAAACAATATACGTACATCCAATCTGACGATATGCTTGAACTACTATCATCATCTAGTGTAACTCCAGCGCTTGTAATTCCAGGTTGTTAACGAAAGGAACTTAACTCTCACGTTTCCAACACAAACAAGGATAACTACGCTTAGCCTCGTCTCTTTCAATTCTTCCAAGAGGTGGTTTATGAATCTACAGGGAGCTATGATAAGGAATGGAAAGAAGCATCTCCTGCTAAAATCCATCGTTTACACATCACACAGTAATTGAGTGAATTTTCTACGAACGCTTCGTTGTGTTTTGCGACAAACTATTTTCTCAGTGTTTGCAGCACTATAGATAAATCTCCAACATCATTGCATCATTCAATTTTATTAATGTCATTTGCTTAAAAGTACCTCTAGTTATTGTACTTCAGCGTATTGTTAATTTATACATTTCTCTGCAAGATATACTATAAACTATACTACTATAAACTATATACTATAATATGTATCTGTGTAACTACCTTGCTAAAAAAGTTCCTTCAAAAGAAATGTTCGTGTAAGGACATTCAGATAACCCCTGATCATGACTAATTGTCTCCTGAACTCTTGTATTCGGCGTTCACATCTGTTACTTGCATTCTTCAATGTACAGTCCGACCCTTATTTTTATCCGTTGTTAGTACAGGGTCTCGACTTCATTACATTCCACGTACAGTAACTCCTTTATATTCACACATGACACTGACACTACTGCATTCATACACAAAGTTACACATAAATAATTACTCATATTGCGGTATGAGCCGATTCTTTTGGTACCAGCTGCCTAAATTGTCTTTCTTGTCATTATTGGGACCTGTCCTTGCATCCTTTCCTGTAAAAAAACTTATATCAACTTATCAACTAAGTTCATAGTTGCTCCAATGCCAACCAACACTTCTGACATATATCTTTTCATTCGGTACGCAAATGTTTTAGTTCGTTATTTTTCTTACGATTCTAAGAATTCGACAACTTCTCCTGAAAGAGAAAATATTAACAGAATGTCTATCGCTTCATCTTGCCTTTTACGTCTCTACCATATTCATACAATGAGTGCACATGAAACTAGAAGGGATCTTCGCAGATGAGGCGCGATGCCATTACCCCCTCTCATAGCTTTCGCAGTGTGAGTATATCCCAAGAATTACTCATTCCTTCATGGTATACACAGATATCCTAAGCAACGGTGTTTAGTTTATTTTGCAGAGAGCCGATATGTAGATATTTGTGTGTATATAGTAAACAGTAACCTAGTGTGTATGCATCTTCCTGCAGTAAGTTCATTCTCTTTCCTTCCATGTAAACTTTTCCATATCTCAGTTTTATTTCTTATATTAATTCCATTTTTGTAGTGTAGACCTCAGTATTTATTTTAGTGATCAACTATATTCATAATCTTTCGAGTATATTCTACTTGGTGTACAAATATGTATGTTAGCCGAGCGTCTGGCACGTTTAGCAGCGTGTTGGACCCGTTTTGTCATCGCGCATATGCCGTGGTCACTGTCCTGTGATGCAAATTTCTATTGCGCTTGCGCGTTGCCTCTCATCGCAATGCTGCATCATTTATTTCTCCCCACCGCATTTATCAGTTTGCGGTTTGAAGGTGTATTTATTTTAGTAGATAATTCGCATCTTGACGATCACATTTCACTTATTATTGATTTTCACAACATCTTTTTGTCAGTGAACACAACCTTAAATAACTACTGACTTACCATATTTATATTTACTCGCATGTAAATGACAAAAGGGAAATTTATCCTACAACTAAGTGAACATCTTAACCTTTAGTCAGACACATTCCACATACAAATTCCTTGAGTGCAGGAAGGTCCTTGTCCTTTCCACTTACAGGGTAAGCGAGTCGCTACGATACTGGATGAGGGACTTGTGTAATTACAAATGGGCCAGTGTATAAGAGTTCCCATTTGCGGATTTTCATGATTGGTAGGAGGGATGTATTCGCAGCAATACTTCTTGTCTTATGTGTAATTGTACAGTGTGCCCTAATCTTTTGTCATAAGACTTTTTCTGTGCTCGTCCTTTTCTCCTAGATTGATCAAGATTTGGCTTATTTTTTCGCCAAATGACATAACTCCCTTAGGCACTTTAGGCAGTGGTTTTTGCCAGTCGTCAATCTCCCGTTCTCTAACGTTAATTCAGTTCGTGTGAAATCTGTCGAAGTATGTGGCAAGATATTAATGATTTGCTGAAATGGCGAGACGAACTCGGTCCATTTTGTACGAGTATGTTTCTGTGGTGTGTAGCAGCGTATAAATCTGTTAAATTCTTTAAACACCCTTTCTATGGAACTTGCTTCAGGGTGGATAACAGCTAACAGCATCAGCGGATTTACTACTCTCGACAATTCTAATAATAGAACCAGCGATCAGAGACCTCAGGGCATACGACTTCCATACACCTGTAAGTATGGTTTGCATGCTGTGCAAGATTCATCGAAGAATCTCTCTTACTTGTGAAGAAAAGTGTACCTATAGCAACAAATGCAGCCAATAGTAAGTGAAAAAATGATGAAATTTCACACGTAAAAAAATTATTTTGTTATATTTTGAACTTACATTGCTATGGGTTTGAATCCTGAATCCTTCCTGGTCGTGTTGTCAAAGTTTTATCAATTTATTTCTAAAAGTATAGACAGTGGAAATTAAAATGTCGTGTGGTGCCTCTCCTGCTCCAAGTCGGCCCGTTTGACGTCCTACCCCCCTTAATGAAATGTACCAGCGGTTCCTTCTGCCTTGTGGCCGTTGACGTTACGGTGACATGCCCACGTCGTTGATGTAGTTTTTGGCAGCGTATTTTCCTCGTCGTGTTGATACTGTCCAGCATGGCATGTAGTTCTACAGCTGAAGTGTTGTTGGTAGTTTTTGGCGTTTATCCTGACTTGTCTGGAATGTTGTGCTATTGACATTTAGTTGACGTTTTGCTGGTCGGGTGGAGCAGAACTGATCTTGTTGGTTGGTTCGTCACCTGGCTTTCGGTTGGGTTGCCTTACGATTAAGAGGTTGGCTGGTTGTCTGGCTGCCTGTCCCACCTAAACGTGCGTTAGTGTTACCTTCCCAGGCAAATCCTTGGAACCTTCTACGTCTTGTGTTTTACACAGTGATTTCCTTTTTAGTCTTAAGTACTCTGTGTAGCCTTCAGCCGAGTTTTAGCTTATTAAAATTGCTACGCTTTTCTTATTAGGCCTTAAGCCGTAAAAAAAAAGTTTCTTGTATGGTATGTGCCTTCAGCCGAGTTTCAGCCTTTCAAAATTAAAACTGAAAATTCCTTGTGCCTAGGCCTTAAGCCGTAAGTTGGTTTCAAGTTGGTATGTGGCCTTCAGCCGAGTTTTTAGCCTGTTCCAATCAAAAGTTGAAAAATTTTGTCTAGGCCTTAAGCCGTAAGAAATATTTTCTAGTTTTTATGAGGCCTTCAGCCGAGTTTTCCAGCTTCCATTAAAAATTGGAAATTTCTTTGTCTGAGTTTTAAGCCATGAGATTGTTTGGGTTTCGTATGTGGCCTTCAGCCGAGAGTTATGTGAAGCATTTTAGGATAAAGCCTTTAGCCTATTTTAGTTGAAATTTAGAAGCTCTTCCCTTTAGGCCTTAAGCCATAAAATTGTTTTCTGCATGGTGTGGGGCCTACAGCCGCGTTTTAATCTCTCCTAAATTAAAAATTCAAAATCCTTGTGTTGCCCTTAAGTCATAAGATTGTTATTCTTTAGTATGAGACATTCAGCCAAGTTTTACACGAAATAGTTTAAGATAAGGCCTTCAGCCTTTTCAAATTGAAAGCTCTTCTTCCTAGGCTTCAAGCCGTTAAATTGTTTTGTTGATAAGCGGCCTTCAGCCGAGTTTTCAGCCTATTTAGATCAAACTTTGGAAATCTTTGTCTCGGCCTTAAGCCGTAACACTGTTCTTGAGTAATGTGAGGACTTCAGCCAATTTCTATGGGAAAAATTTAAGCTAAGACTTTCAGCCTATTTATATTGAAGATAAAAAAAAATTCTAAAGAAGTGAAACCTCCAGAAGAACTCCTGTGCCTCAATTCCTGGCTTAGGCCTTGTGCCTTGGATTTTCGATGTGGCCTTCAGCCGATCTAAATTAAACCAAACGAGGTCTTTCTTTAAAACCTTGAGAGTTTTGAATCTTGCTTGTGTGACTGTGTGTTTTAAGAAATAAAGTTTATATGTTGAGTGCAACTGACAGTAACTTATTTTGGCCCCTTTCCACAAATATAACCGCATCCACACTGTCCTGCTAGCCCAGGGATTTCAACCTTTGTTGTACATTTCCTCCAAACTGAATTCCTGCGAGAGAAGACACCATCTGGATATTCTTCTGTGCAGCAGTTTGCATGTCAAGAGAAAAGAAAGCGCTTGGTGGTCACAGTAGACTTTGGTTTGTTTTCCCCACAAATAATATTTGAATTTCTTAAAAGCCCATTAAATACAGAGAGCTTCGAGCTCTGTTACTGGATATGAGTTCTCACATTCAATAAAATTTCAGCTTGCAAAACTATCTGTCTTGGGTGTTTGTTGTCATTCTGTCTTGGTGATTTGGAATAGACATGCCCCCAATAGGCATACCCCCAGGCCCTGCAAACACACAGCAGTGCTTAAACAAAACTCTTGTGACATGTCTGGGTGATGCAATATATTTGCACTGAGTAGAGCTTCTTTTATGTTTTCAGAGTCGGTTTGACACTGATTGGTCCCTATCCATGGGTTATTCTTCTATAACAAGTTTAACTTGGCACTGCTGTTCAGCAACTGGCAAGGCATAAATTTTCTGAAGAAAGATGCGAAGTCCAGATAAGCTTTGAGTCGTTTCTCTACCAATAACAAACTCCAACAGAGAGTCATACACTCACTCCCACACAGTAGCATACCTCATAAAAGATCTGGAATTTATAAACTTAACTGCCCTAAATTCTACATTGGCCAAACAGGTAGAGCTTTTGAAACGAGATTCAAGGAACACCTTGATGCCCTACGTCTGAGAAACCTAAGCAAATCTGCTTTTGCCACCCATCTTGCAGAAAACAATCATACAGTTGAGAATATAGAAAACAACCTACAGATATTACACCTCAAAGACAAGGGTCTCACATTGAATCTCTTAGAGGAGATAGAGATTCATACACATAAAAACAGGTTCCCTGATCTCATTCTGAATGAACAGAAAGAGTCAGTTAACACCCCCTTCCTAAATAACTTTGAAGAAGTTTTCACTTTTTTAAAATAACTTAAGCCTAATATTCCATTAAAAACATTCAGTATACAGGCCCCCAAAAACTGTTTATATGTCATTGAAACATTGCATAATGAAAACATGTGCATTGCTTATCATGTCATATATTAGAATTTATCTCCTAAAATTGTAACAACTAATTAGTAACACACACTATTTCTGTACTACATATAATGTTTGTAATCTTATTTGTATGTAATTTTATTTATTCCGTTTAGATTAATCTCATACATTAGCAAAGAGATATTTTACTGTACCCATTCGACTATACAGCAACTGTAAGTTAACATCGTTATGACTGTAAGCTCTTTGCAAATATTGTTCTCGTTTGTAATATGAAGCTGGGCCACGTTTTGTAAACGTTATTCGTGTGTGCTGCGTGTGTAATTAAGATGATGAGGTTGAAAGTGACGTCCATTTACTGGAATAGCACTCACATAGTGCATATTGAAAAGTGTATTAAGCTTGCGCTCGAAAACAAAAACGCACGAATATTTCGTCAGGCAGAACTACATAGCTCGTAAGTACAATAACCTGCACGTTTACTAAGTTTAAAACAGAAAATTGTCTCATGAGCAATTAGATTTTGTAAAAGAAGTAAATCTTTTGTAAAAATACCATTTCCAATATGACAACAAAAACATTTCTTTTCTTTCCCAGTGCAGCAAACGAATAACAAAACTAGGTCCAACTTAGAATGCTTGTAACTGCCATCTGAAGATGGATTTGTAAAGAAAAATCCGAAACCGGTCATGGTCTGCAGATAATAAACCTTTTTAAACCATCCTTTTGGCTGGTAGCTGTTTTTATAAATTATAAACCTTAGTACAACAGCCACGTTTCTCAACATGTCGACTTTCGACAAAATAGCGTTATCCTGACACTTATTAAGGCCTGTACAGACAGCCTTCCATATTCTTCCAAATTGTCCACATTTTCCTGACACAAGTCCTCTTTGGTATCTACTTCTTTGTCATATCTCAGAAAATAATTAGGACTTTCAAATGATAGAGCACAGTAATCAGTCTGCTCTCCTTGCAGGTTTCATTCGGCAAATCTAGATATCGGTTAGTGCACGGGGCCCTAGCGCGACCTGGTTTGGTTTTCCGGATTCGTCGTGGTGGGGAGGGGGAGAGTGGGGAGGGGGTGGTAATCTCTTCATTCTGGGTAACTTTCACTATATGCACAGTGTGATATTGACATCGCCAAGCCGGCCGAAGTGGCCGAGCGGTTCTATGCGCTATAGTCTGGAACCGCGCGAGCGCTACGGTCGCAGGTTCGAATCCTACCTCGGGCATGGATGTGTGTGATGTCATTAAGTTAGTTAGATTTAAGTATTTCTAAGTTCTAGGGGACAGATGACCTCAGAAGTTTAGTCCCATAGTGCTCAGATCCATTTGAACCACTTTTTTTTTTTTTTCATCGCCAATTTGTGTCTTGCGATGCCAGTGAATTAAATTCCCTTTGACCTCGACTTCTGCCCGGTATATAATTGTTGTTCCACTGGATGTAGCTACCAGGAGGGGGGCTGACTGGCCGTCTACCGCTGGTTTGTTATATTGGATATTACCTCTCTGTTCGGTATGCGCTGGCCAGTTGTAATTAGGGTTGTACTTCCCTTTAAAATCTCGTTTGTGTCCTCTGTTTCCACGATTACCATAGTTACCTCTTGCGCGATTATTATTACGTGGGTGATATGGGTGCCCACCATGTTGGATGCGTCTGCCGTCACTAGTTTGTAGATCACTGTTTCTTCGACGTTCACTTTGCACATTATTGTTCTGGGGATGCAACTGCCCCTCTTCATAAAACAGGTAAATCGAATCCAGAACGGATAAAAAGTTTTCCGCGTCATTCTCGGGTATAGTGATTAATTTTTCCTTGATATGTGCTGGAAAGCGACTTTGGAGTATTTTTAGTATATCCACATGTGAGACTGGAATATCCAGTACCGTGTTTTGTTTAGGTATTTTTCAAAACATTTCTAGTCCACCATGTTTACTATTGAATGGCGCTGAGTTAAATACCTCTTGCCTTAGCCTCTCTTGGACTGCTATGGACCACAATTTGTCCAAAAAGGCACCAAACCTGTTTGTAAGCTGTTCGTAAGCATGGCATCCCTCGGCCATATCGGTTGCCCATAATAAAACATCACCTTGGGTGTACCCCACAACGAACCTGATCTGCTGTGCCTCGGTCCATTTGCGTGGTAACACGTTACGAAATGGTGTGATTAATTCCTAGGGGTGTGTTCTTTTAGCCTCTGTAGTAAAAATAGAAAACTGCCTATGCCGTAGTAACCCTTCGTCAGCTAGAAGAGTAGACAGGCAGGAGGTGCCGTCTGCTACTGCCGTTGCATTGTTCGGCTGCGTACGGATATGCTACGTGTATGCCCGTACAACTGGAATTGACATTGGCAGTGTCTGTTGAATATTATACCCCCCTGCCCTCGTCTTTCTCTCCACCTAAATGCCTAGAGGTAAACGGCGGATAGGTTTTGTAACTCTCTTTTCTGTCAGACTGCACCTGATTGCTAGCGATTAGTGGCTCCTTTGTGATATCAGTACCACTAGTTAAACTGTTCCGCAATTTTTCCTCCGCTGCCTTTAAATCCGATTCACTCTGATAATTAGTTCATTTTCCTTCTCCTTGACTGCCTCCTCGACCACTTCCACATAGGTCTTACGCTCTTGCAGTACCTTTTGTGCTAGTGTCGCACCCTTATCTAACAATGCCGATTCGGCTGTCTCCATTAAGTTTTTATATCCTTATCAAATTTCTTTTGAGTTGTCTTCTACAGACAGTTCCTGTACTACTTCATACTGCAGAGTGAAAATCTCATTCTCGATACTTCAGACAAATCTTTACATATAGTTGGCAACTCGGTTATGGTATCTTGCACCTCGTTTACACTTTTATTAATTTCTGATTGAGGTCCCTGCGTTTCAATCTGTGTGTCGCACATGTTTTTCAGTTTACCTGTCATTTCCTCCTCTGCCTGTCAGCATCCGATACCTTTCTACTCAACTTATTTATTTCCTGAGATAGATCTCTGAAGAATTCCACCTTTAATTCTTTCCCTTTTCGAACAACTTAAATGTTACATCATTTGACAGGTCAGTGCACAACTCTTAACTTAGGTCATCAAATTTTTGCATTTTCTCATTTGAAAGTTTCTCGGATATTTGTGTCACATGATTCCTAAAATCATTAAGAGTCTATGTTTGTTGTTTTGTAGAATCTTAGGTCTTATGTGTTAAATTACTATATTATACATTTTTAAGTTAGATCATTAAAGTTTTGCGTTTGTTCATTAAATTTTTGTGTTTTTTATTCCTAAAATTATAAAGAGTTTCCATCATCCCTTGCGTCACTTGTATCAGCCGGCCACTGGGGCGAGCGGTTCTAGGCGCTTCAGTCCGGAACCGCGCTGCTGCTACGGTCGCAGGTTCGAATCCTGCCTCGGGCATGGATGTGTGTGATGTCCTTAGGTTAGTTAGGTTTAAGTAGTTCTAAGTCTAGGGGTCTGATGACCTCAGATGTTAAGTCCAATTGTGCTTAGAGTCATTTGAACCATTTGAACTTGTATCAGAGTTGAGGTATCATTTTGAACACCTACCGAGTCGAGTCTAATTACATTCGGCTCCGTTTCGCCCGATGCGGAAATTTTAGATCTACTAGAATCAGCGCTACCGCACCTTTCGTTAGCCTTATGGGAAAAAATGCTTTCCGGTGATATTCGTGAATTTATTTCGTCTACGTATGTAAAGTCATGTCATTAATCACAACACTGCTATCCTCAATCATAGTTGGGCTTAAATAATACTCGCGGTTGTTGTCTGACTCACCGACATTTTCACGCTCACTATCATTTGTCATCACTTTAGTTGCGGCGACATTTTGTGCTTGTTCATTAATTACTGAAATGTCAACAATCGTTATAACTGCTGTGTTCATTCCTGTCCTTGTCATCCACTATCTGAAAAATTTTAAAATGAATATCCTTTTCTTAATTACTCTGAGAAAAAAAATTAAACTATACTGTGACTTGTTGCGAACTTCTACTGGAACTAATTTTTGCCGCACTTACAGTCGTTCAGGATTCTCAGCCGAAAAGTGATTATTAATAAATACACTATTTTCTTACAATTTAAAATGCTTCAATTTTAGGATGGGAGGGAAGAGGTATTACTATTACTATCAGATACGAGTGAGGCGTGACCAAGCGCAGCCATGCAAGCTATAAATTTGAATTTTCCTAACTTCTCGATAGTTTTCACATTTTTTTTCTGGAGTTTCCATATAAATCTTATTCTCCATCCATGCACATCCTTCTTTCGTCATTCTTACTCTCTTTCTCTTGGGAACAGAGTTCCTTTCATGCAACGAAGAAAACAAAAAATGATTAATACAACGGAAAATCTTTACAACACGTTTTATATACTTTAATTACTTAATACGTGGCACCGTCCTTTTAGCGGTCGCCAGTTATAATTGTTATTAAGGCACTGGCGACGCAAGGAAGCTGCAAGTAATGTGGATTATTTCGAGGTGTGTGGCTGGCGAATACTTTCACCGGCAACAATTCACGCGTCTAAACTAATACTTTTCCCCTTAAATTATTTCTACGAATAATATCTAGATGTTCACCATATACAGTGAATATTACGCATTGTCTTTCTATGGTTTCTTTTCAGAGCAGCAGGTAAGTGGCAAAGCAGATGGAGACAAAAAAGTTGTAGTTCATCATTTAACGTACAGTGTGACTATTTTAAGCGTTGTATTTATGAGTTATGATAACAGTCTGGGCGCACAATACCCACCGCACCCAACATTGTTGCTTAAACATTTTTCATGTAAGTTCAGATGCTTGTTTCGACTAATCAGACTTGCTACGCCGATTATGAATAGTTTAAGTCCTTCTTATCTATGTCACATTTTCCAAATATTTTAGGCAGACCGCGTTCCTACATAAATTCAAGGGTCTAAACTTTGTATATCAGAGGGTAAGTTAATTCAGGGACGATTTCGGACTTAGTCTTCCAGACAATCCGCTTTTAGAACTAGTCAGGGAGCTTAAACTGTACCAGCCTCCTGCAGTGTCAGTAGCTTTCCTACATATCTTGCTGGACCACTGCTCCTGCGACGGCAAATGGAGTGTGTGAGTTCGGTCGCGGGTTAAGTCTAGATAGCTTGAGAGGTGAGAGCATTCGTTGCCTGCGAAAGGTGAGCATACGGCTTCGAGTAACGGGTCAGCAGACAGTTTTATTCTCTCAAAACGTTTCATAACAGCGTACATTTCGCTTCAGAGTGAAAGATTAGTACTGAAAATATCAGTGGTATTAAATGAGCAAAGTGACATCATTTTCCTACTCTTTTAACTAAACCGCTTACGGCCCATCTAAGTCGAATCTTTCATCCGTCCGTGTTCATTCCTACGCAGTCGTTCTCAGGAATCGGCCCACTCCGCCGCCTATCATCAAAGCGCGGATCCAAACATAAGGTGATTGCCAATCGGCGTAGCCGCCAGAAAGGTCCCGCATTCAGTTACGAGCGAAAGCTGGCTGCATGCAGTCTACGACTATCGCGAGATTACTGAAGCAGGGGCGGCCGCTCGATTTCTTCTGGTGAACGTTAAGGCGGAAAACAGCCGCAGAGCAATCAGATTCCTAGTTCCTCGCCCTGGAGCCTCAGCTACCGATGTGTGATTACCGCAAAGAAACTAGCGCAGTCCCACGATCCCGGTAGCCAAACACTGCACTACAACAAGCGACGTAAAAAGCAATTGGCACCATTCCGATAAACTCTTGTACTAGGAAGTATGTTTCAGATACTTGGTACTTGTTTCCAAATCTTGTCCATTTCCTCCACACAGCTTTCACTGAATGCAAATACAATGATTAGACCAAAAATTTCGTAAAGGACTGTGTAAACATGACCTCCAATTTGAGTGTACGCACAGCCCGTCGCCTCCCAGCACGTTCATCTATCCCAAATGACCTATGATCACACAGACGCCCAAAAAGGGCTTGAAATGTTGTGTGATACGACAGGTGTCTGTGACAGTACTTGTTTTGATATAGACATGCTGCTTCTCGACAGTTTCAGTCTGCTTGGCAGTACACAAACACCATCTCGGCTTGTTCCCGACATGAATACCGGATCATTCTGCTGCTTACAGTATACTGCATCAACCATACAGCCTGCAACACACACGAACACACAGCACGTGGTCGGAGGAACTGACATTCGTTAGCACCATTTACCGTGGCAAGATGCATTTCCGGACACGTCTTCATAGGACCTTTTTCCCTTCATTTCCAGTTGGGAAACCGTCCCTGCAGTTTGTCTGTTTTATTAATGTTCACCCTGTATATTTAAAGAAAATGTACATCCTATATCCATCCGTGTATTTCTTGTAGCACCGTGTAAAAATCTGAAGTAAATCGATCAAGAACTTTCCGAGATTTTTGATAATAACTTTAAACAACGACTTGTCTTTACACAGAGTGGTCCATTGATCGTTACCGGGCCAAATATCTCACGAAATAAGCGTCAAACGAAAAAACTACAAAGAACGAAACTTGTCTAGCTTGAAGGGGGAAACCAGATGGCGCTATGGTTGGCCCGCTAGATGGCGCTGCCATAGGTCAAACGGATATCAAATGCGTTTTTTTTTAAATAGGAACCACCATTTTTTATTACATATTCGTGTAGTACGTAAAGAAATATGAATGTTTTAGTTGGACCATTTTTTTCGCTTTGTGATAGATGGCGCTGTAATAGTCACAAACATATGGCACACAATTTTAGACGAACAGTTGGTAACAGGTAAGTTTTTAAAATTAAAATACAGAACTTAGGTACGTTTGAACATTTTATTTCGGTTGTTCCAATGTGATACATGTACCTTTGTGAACTAATCATTTCTGAGAACGCATGATGTTACAGCGTGATTACCTGTAAATACCACATTAATGCATAAATGCTCAAAATGATGTCCGTCATCCTCAAAGCATTTGGCAACACGTGTAACGACATTCCTCTCAACAGCGAGTAGTTCGCCTTCCGAAATGTTCGCACATGCATTGACAATGCGCTGACGCATGTTCTCAGGCGTTGTCGGTAGATTACGATAGTAAATATCCTTCAACTTTCTCCAGAGAAAGAAATCTGGGAACGTCAGATCCGGTGAACGTGCGGGACATGGTATGGTACTTCGACGACCAATCCACCAGTCATGATATATGCTATTTAATACCGCTTCAACCGCACGCGAGCTATGTGCCGGACATCCATCATGGAAGTACATCGCCATTCTGTCATGCAGTGAAACATCTTGTAGCAACATCGATAGAACAATACGTAGGAAATCAGCATACATTGCACCATTTAGGTTGACATCGATAAAATTGGGGCCAATTATCCTTCCTCCCATAATGGCGCACCATACATTAACCCGCCAAGGTCGCTGATGTTCCACATGTCGCAGCCATCGTGGATTTTCCGTTGACCAATAGTGTATATTATGCCGGTTTACGTTACCGCTGTTGGTGAATGACGCTTCGTCGCTAAATAGAACGCGTGCAAAAAATCTGTCATCGTCCCGTCATTTCTCTTGTGCCCAGTGGCAGAACTGTACACGACCTTCCAAGTCGTCGCCATGCAATTCCTGGTGCATAGAAATATGGTACGGGTGCAATCGATGTTGATGTAGCATTCTCAACACCGACGTTTTTGGGATTCCCGATTCTCGCGCAATTTGTCTTCTACTGATGTGCGGATTAGCCGCGACAGCAGCTAAAACACCTACTTGGGCATCATCATTTGTTGCAGGTCGTGGTTGACGTTTCACATATGGCTGAACACTTCCTGTTTCCTTAAATAACGTAACTATCCGGCGTACGATCCGGACACTTGGATGATGTCGTCCAGGATACCGAGCAGCATACATAGCACACGCCCGTTGGGCATTTTGATCAGAATAGCCATACATCAACACGATATCGACCTTTTCCGCAATTGGTAAACGCTGCGTTTTAACACGGTTAATGTATCACGAAGCAAATACCGTCCGCACTGGCGGAATGTTACGTGATACCACGTACTTACACGTTTGTGACTATTACAGCGTCATCTATCACAAAGCGAAAAACTTGGTCCAACTAAAACATTCATATTTCTTTACGTCCTACACGAATATGTAATTAAAAATGGGGGTTTCTATTTTTTTTAAAAACGCAGTTGATATCCGTTTGACCTATGGCAGTGCCTTCTAGCGGGCCAACCATAGCGCCATCTGGTTTCCCCCTTCAAGCCAGACGAGTTTCGTTCTTTGTAGTTTTTTCGTTTGATGCTTATTTCGTGATATATTTGCCCCGGTCACTATCAATGGATCACCCTGTATAACGCACTGAAGCGCCAAAGAAACTGGTATAGGCATGCGTATTAAAATACAGAGATATGTAAACAGGCAGAATATGAAACTTCCTGGCAGATTAAAACTGTGTGCCGGACCGAGACTCGAACTCGGGACCTTTGCCTTTCGCGGGCAGGTGTTCTACCAACTGAGCTACCCAAGCACGACTCACGCCCCGTCCTCACAGCTTCACTTCTGCCAGTACCTCGTCTCCTACCTTCCAAACTTTACAGAAGCTCTCCTGCGAACCTTGCAGAACTGCACTCCTGAAAGAAAGGATATTGCGGAGACATGGCTTAGCCACAGCCTGGGGGATGTTTCCAGAATGAGATTTTCACTCTGCAGCGGTGTGTGCGCTCATATGAAACTTCCTGGCAGATTAAAACTGTGGCAAAGGTCCCGAATTCGAGGCTCGGTCCGGCACACAGTTTTAATCTCCCAGGAAGTTTCATATGAGCGCACACTCCGCTGCAGAGTGAAAATCTCTTTCAGGCAGAATATGGTTTTGCGGTCGGCAATGCATATATAAGACAATAAGCGTCTGGCGCAGTTGATAGATCGGTTACTACTGCTACAATAGCAGATTATCAAGATTTAAGTGAGTTTGAACATGGTGCCGTAGTCGTCGCACGACCGGTGGGACTCACCATTCCCGAGGTAGCGGTCAAGTGGGGATCTTCCCGTACGACCATTTTACAAGTGTAACATGAATATCAGGAATCCGGTAAAACATCATATCTCCAACAGCGCTGAGACGAGAAAAAGATGCTGCAAGAACGGTACCAACGATGAAAGAAGAGAAATCGTTCAACGTGACAGAAGTGCAACCCTTCCACAAATTGCTGCAGATTTCAGTGCTGGGCCATCAACAAGTGTCAGCGTGCGAACCAATCAACGAAACATCATCGATGTGGGCTGTCGGAGCCGAAGGCCCACTCGTGTACCCTTGATGACTGCAACACACAAGGCTTTACGCCTCGTCTGGGTTCGTCAACACCGACAATGGCCTGTTGATGGCTGGAAATATGTTGCCTGGTCGGACGAGTCAATTCAAATTAAATCGAGCGGACGGGTGTGTACGGGTGTGGAGACAACCTCACGAATTCATGAACTCTGCATGTCAGCAGGGGAGTCTTCAAGACGGCAGAGGCTCTGTAAAGGGGTGGGGCGCGTGCAGCCGGAGTGATATGGGACCCCTGGTACGTCTATATACGACTCTGACAGGTGACACGTACGCAAGCATCCTGTATGATCACCTGCAGCCATTCATGTCCACTGTGCTTTCCGACGGACTTGGGCAATTTCAGCAGGATAATGCGACTGCCCACGCGTCCAGAATAGCTACAGAGTGGCTCCAGGAACACTCTTCTGCGTTTAAACACCTCCGCTGATCACAAAACTCCCCAGACACGAACATTATTGACCATATCTCGGATACCACGCAACATGCTGTTCAGAAGATATCTCCACCCCTTCCGTACGCCTACGGATTTGTGGACAGCCCTACAGGATTCATGGTGTCAGCTCCCTCCAGCACTACTTCAGACATTAGTCGCGTCCATGCCACGTCGTGTTGCTACACTTCTGCTTGCTCGCAGGGGCCCTACACGATACTAGCCAGGTGTACCAGTTTCTTTGGCTCTTCAGTGTAGTATAGATGAAGTCTGCCTCCGGCCGTAAAGTCAGAAATAGATGACCAACGCTAAGCAATCGGAAAAAAATCGGCAATGTTCTGTCACCGGTACTGTTGTGACCAGAAGGCATTCGTGTCATCTTTAGGTCTGATAACGATCAGCAATTACCTGCTGTAAAGTCAACGCCAAAAATTTAGGTGGCCATATATCGAATTGTATTGGACTCGTTTAACTGAGGAAGACGCAAAATCGCAAATTTCATATCACTGGTAGGAAATCAACCGTCATGCTCGGCATACCTACGACTGTCGCCGAAGAAACTGTCTGCTCATAAAATATTGGCTTTCACAGGCTAGAATCTCTCTTCACCACCTTCCCCTGAGGTGAGGACGAGAGGCCAATTCTTCGTGATAGATTTCCAAGAGAACTGTCCAAAATGTGCCCGTTTACCTTCGTGTGTCGCCGCAAGAGAGGGTCTAGTCTTTACGCGCAAATAATTTTAACAACGATCGCCCGTACTGAGTTTGATGTGATCGGGTCTGACTGTCATTACTTCTCTTTACCGCGGTCAGGACACCCTGCTTAAAAGCCTTTGTTCAGCGATCCCAAGTTTAAACGACTGCTGGGATTTGAATTCGTGCGAGTAGAAGAAAGCGGCTAATTGCTTACAGCTAGTCTTGCACAACAGCGTCGCTGGAAAGCTCTATTTGACCAACAGAGGTCCACTATTTGCCGGCCGGAGTGGCCGAACGGTTCTAGGCGCTTCAGTCTGGAACCACGCGACCGCTACGGTCGCAGGTTCGAATCCTGCCTCGGACATGGATGTGTTTGATGTCCTTAGGTTAGTTAGGTTTAAGTAGTTCTACGTTCTAGGCGACTGATGACCTCAGCTGTTAAGTCCCATAGTGCTCAGAGCCATTTGAACCATTTTTGAGCCCACAGTTTCACAGATGTCGTCAGCGATTCCGACTGGACGAACCTGCCAGGCATTTCCAAGGATGTATTGTAGTCGGCGGGACACACAGAAAGAACATACGCGTTTCTGCTACTCGCTTATCCATATCATTTGACGCTCCTGGTTTCTAAATTTGGTGTCTCCCACATTAACAAGTGTGGTTTTCCTCGCTGATCATGACAGTAAGTCATTAGTTCTCGTTAATAACCTCTCATATATTCCCTCACATCATACTGACAACCACTCTGAAAAGGAACTTTATCTTCGAAATGTATCCTACATATCTACAATAACCTCGTTTACTGGAAACTGAAGCTAGCCCTGTTATCTTAGAAATTATACTACTGGGGAGGCCACAACGAGGACCGTTAGCTCCGAGCGGCTCTTGCTTCAGCGAAGTGCGTCTGTTGAGATAAAGTAAACAAACCGTCGGAAAAATGCTCCTATCGGAGCACAAAAATGTGAATATGTTCCTGTTTATTTAAAAGACTCTGACTGGATGGTGGGGTACCTGCAGCTTCATTCTACCTGCCTCAGCACCTTTAATAATTTTCAAAAATATTTTGGCTTGATAACATATTCGCTCTTTTTTAATATGCAATTAACCTCAGACTGTCCGCCCCAGTAGCTGAGTGGTCAGCGTGACGGATTGCCGTCCTCTGGGCCCGGGTTCGATTCCCGGCTGGGTCGGAGATTTTCTCCGCTCAGGGACTGGGTGTTGTGTTGTGTTCATCATCATTTCATCCCCATCCGGCGTGCAGGTCGCCCAATGTGGCGCCGAATGTAATAAGACCTGCGATATGGCGGCCGGACCTGCCCCGCGAGGGGCCTCCCGGCCATTGACGCCAAACGCTCATTTCCATTTCCACCTCAGACTCCCACAACCTCCCCAAATTGAAACTCACTCACACCCGCCAATCCACCACTGTGAGTCGTTCGTACCCATCGGCTCCCACTCGCCCTTTCTCACTCACTCATTCAGCCCAACTCGTTGTCATTATCTCTGTGTGTCTCTCTGCCATCGTGTCCCGTGACACAGCCACAGCCCCCTTCGTTCTGTCGTGCTACTAACGACTCGTCTCACTGTCACTTCCCATTCTGCTCTCTCTTACTGCTAATACCTCATTCCTTCCTTCCTACTGTTGCTTCTCTTCTCACTGTCACTATTTCTCTCTTCCTCGTCGTCATCATCATATACTATGCTTCTCATTATCACTTGCTCTCAGCAACTCCCACTTCCTCTTTATTCCTAACCCCTCCACCACCGCCAGTACCGTCTCCTTCACTCTTTCCCTAGCGCTGTTCTGTCTCTGTCGATTATGTCCCACTTTCAGGGCGTCCCACTCTTTCTCACACATTGGCACTGTCAACTTCGCTCTTTATATTACACAACCACTGTCTAGTATCTCCCAGTATTTTTTTTTCTATCGCTTTGTCACTGCCTGTCTTCTTCTCCCTCAGCATAAAAAAGAGCGAATGCGTTCGCACGCCAGAATTTTTGGGAAAAATTTTATAGGTGCAGACGAAGGTAGAGTGAGGCAGCTGGTACTCCACTCTTCAGTTAATGTTTTAAATTAAGAGGAATACATATGTTCGGCTGGTTCCTGTCTTTTTCCTAATGCAGCAGGGCATGTAACTCGTATGAAAAGAAACGTATTGGTCAGTAACATCTAGATAGTTGACTTACGTGACACTGAAATAACGCAAAACTAATTTTACAACAACAAAAAAATGGTTCAAATGGCTCTGAGCACTATGGGACTTAACATCTATGGTCATCAGTCCCCTAGAACTTAGAACTACTTAAACCTAAGGACATCACACACATCCATGCCCGAGGCAGGATTCGAACCTGCGACCGGAGCAGTCGCGCGGCTCCGGACTGAGCGCCTAGAACCGCTAGACCACCACGGCCGGCACTAATTTTACACCTCAGATCGGATTTTACAAACAAATAAAACTACATGTGCTTCAGTACTACAAATAGCGTTCCCAGATGGTAACGGAGACGCGTTACACCATATTTCTCCGTGCTACGTCACTTTATAAAATACGTTTTCGCCTCAGACCGGATTTTACGTGCTTATTTTGCGTGAAGAAGTAGACTAACTTTGAACCTCTGTATCTTGGCAACGGAAAAAGAAATCAAGAAAATTTTGACGGTTGTTCGAGATTGGGATCATAGGAAAACATCGTAAAAATTACATCCATTTGCTGTGCGTAGCCGTCTTGGAATGCCCAGCTGGGTTCTGGTCCGCTGGTGACAGCGAAAATAAAGTAAAAAACATTTTTGGGTGTTTTCCGAGGAACGGCCCATGAAATAATGGTGCCTCCATAGTTCTGATCAGTCCCACCGCAGACCAAAGCAAATTCAAAAAGAACCAATCGATTTGCTCCATTCGCCTGTGCAGGAGGAAGTAAGTACTATTCATACTTTTACGCCGTACTGTACGATAGTGCCACTAAGTTAATCCTTCTGTTGGGTATACGAATGGTCCCTAGGTCAAGGGCTATCCAAAACACTTGAATCTACTTTATCAGCAATAGAATCCGATATATGAGCCCGAAAATCCCCTTTTATGCGCGGCGTTTTGGAACATGTTAGGTAGAGATGCAGTCGCATTCATACCGATATAGTATGAAATAATAAAATTTTAAAACGAAAAAAATTATTCCATGACCACAAACGCACGGTGTGGAGCAGCCCTGAACGGCGCAGAGCAGCGCAGGTTGGAGCAGAGTGTTCGTAGGTATGCACAATGTTCCAGTTGTGTGAGTGCGCGTGCGCGTCGTTAAAGATCGAAAACCAGTACCGCCTACGAACGAACCATTTCCGTTGATGTACCGACACTGCGAGGAACTTATTTGTTGTCGCGCAGAGCGGCGCGGTTTGCTGTCCACACCCGACCACCGCGTTGCGCCCAACCTCTTTTGTAGGTTTTGCGCAGCGTAGCGAGGCCGTTTTGGAAGCGGCTTAACACAAAAGGTACTCCCTGATCACACCCACAACTGTGCAATCTTCTTGTCGATTTGACAATACTACGCCGCGCCGCGCCGCGCCGGTCATGTTGCAGCACGGATCGAGGTGCGGCAGTAAGTAGTGGATTCCGTGCATAACTAATAACGTGGTTATTTTTCTCCGTGCATTGACATTGAATAAACTCGTGGTTACTGCTGTTGTTCTAACAGTGAAAATGTTATCTTAGAAGCATACAAACGAAGAAGATAACAGAATGTTTAGAGAAGAGTGGAAACAGCAGTTCCTTTATGTAGAGGGGAACGGTAAAACAATGTGTCTTTTGTGTCAGTTGCCATTGTCACAGTACAAGGCCAGTAATCCCAAACGTCATCATGACACTAGCCACAATCGTTTCGGGAAATACTTGCCTTTTGGGTCTCAGTTAAGGAAAGCTAAACTGTCGCCATTAAAGGAAAAATTTCAAGAGCGAAGCTGGGTTATGACCACGTTTACCAGGCAAGCAGATTTAACAAAGCTAACTTCGCCTTAGCTTTTAATATTGCAAAATCAAAGAACCCTTACATTGAGAAGGAGTTCGTATAGGTCAATATTAAACTAGTTGTTTCCGTTTTAGACCCAAAAATAAGGAACTACAAAAACTGGTTGACCAATTCCCCGCTTCTAGACATACAACGACTACTCAGCAATGACTCTGGATTTGGAAGAATTTACAGATATCCTAGAAACACCGCAACTTGCCATATTTGTAAGATATGTATCAAATGATTTGGAGGTGGTGCGAATAGCTCTCATTAGACCTTAATACATCGAAGGATACTACTCGAGACTGTGACATTAGAGAAGCCGTGGTTGGTGGTTTAGTGAAATATTCATCGCCTGCTGGGAACATTGTCGTTATTGCTGCAGATGTTGCATAGTCTATGACAGGTGAAAACCAGGGCTTCGTGGGGCTTACACTTAATACCCTGAATTCCTGTCTGTCAACTGTATTATTCACAGATAATATTTAGCATCTAAGTGTTTTCAATATTCACATCTTATGCAACTCATATTAAAAATTGTGAGCTACATTCGGCCAAATGCCAAAATATTCCTATAGTTCAACTCATTCATCGAAGAAATCAGCAATGACGGCCTTCCTGGTGATGGGTCTTGGTATTGTTTAGTGAGCTGGCTATCAGTAGATAATGTTCTAGGAAGATTTTTTCCAATCAAGCAATCTCTCCAAAAAATGGCAAATCTTTCCCTCAACTTGATGAGCCACAATTGCTGTTAGATAGCGCCTTTTTTTATCGATTTTGTTCAGCACATACAAACACTAAACACATAATTACAAGAAAGAGATAAACTTATTTCTGATTTAGTGCAGTCTGTGTTCGGCTTTCATAGCAAATTAAGACTCATTCTGAAATACCTTGAGACTAAACCATTTGCTCATTTCATCTGCTTGAAGAAAATTACTTAAAGCCTTCCTTTAGCTCAGGTGCAAATATAAGACTATTTAAGCAGAGTGTCTATTCTTGTTGAAGTAATAAATGTCAGGTTTTGTTATGTGAGGGCAGTTAATCCTTCATTCTCATTATTGTAGAATCCTTTCCTTGTTGATGTTATGAAAGATGGTTGTCCCGTTCCACCGCCAATTATTAAGGATTTAGCAGCTGTAGAGTTGAAGCTACTGGAACTTCAAGAGGACAAAGGACTAAAGTGTCTGAAAAGTAGCGGTTGTTCAGCTGCTGCATTTTGGAAGAAGTTCCCAGAAGAGAAATATCCACTAATAACAGAGTGCACCAAGAAACTGGTATCTATTCTTGGGGGCCACTATGTGTGAATCGCTGTAGTGGGCACTCAAGTTCATCAAATCTAAATACCGATCTGTTTATCTGATGAACATTTAACTGAACTTGTGCGAACTGCGCTCACCAATTATCAGCCAGATTTCAAATAGCTCACAGCAAAAGAAAACACTCGAAAAAGCACATCACAAATGTAACTTGAATTTATTGTTGTGTAATAAAGTAGTTCAGTAACATTATTTTTAAAATAGTGTTTTGTCATTTATGTTAGCTATTAGCTCACAAAAAAATGCCAGCTCGCTTCGAAACAGCTCCATAAGTTTGCGGTTCGCAAAGGTAAGGAAAGTCATATTTCCTTTGTGGGGCGCTCAACTGTGGGGTCATCAACGCCTGTACAAAATCCCAATTTTTACACAGTCCAAACTTTTACACAGTCCAATCTAGCCACTGTCAAGTGTGATGATGATGACGACGATGATGATGATGAAATGATAAGACAACAGTCCCAGGACAGAGAAAATCTCCAAGCCCGCCGGGAATCGAATCCGGGACCCTGTGATCCAGAGGCAAGAACGCTAGTCACCAGATCACGAACTGCGGACAGGCAAGATAAGTGGCCACCCTCCCCTGTTAAAGAACATGAAGATGATATGCACCAATTAATTCAAAGGAAACACTATAGATCATTCGTGTTACAGAAATTGATACAACTAAAACTGCCAAACTAAAAACTTTGCTCCCCAAAACAATACACACTCTATTGTCAAATCATGGGCTAGTGAATAATGCATAAAGATACATTGCTGTAATTACATGCTGTAACATCATTTTTAACGTAGAACTTGTTGATTGGAAAACCTCTACAGTAATAAAATTGCACCAGGAGTTGTACACATTGAAGAGTTTGTCCACAAAGAGTGATTTTTTATTTATAGTAATGACGAGTGCGTATATGTGTATTGTTATCTGATCCATATTTAACTGACGTTTGGAATGCCATCTCGTGGCAATGATCTGACTACGATCTGGTTAGCTCCAGAGGATGTGGTATCTATCGGAAAAAAATAGTAGAGTATGTAGCCGCCGTAGCCTGGCAGAGAGCAGCGAGTTCTAACCAGAATGCTAAACAACTCACAAAATTAAGTTGACTGTTATTAGCACATTATTTATATGATAAAAATGAAATATATTGTTGTAAGCTTTTTTTCAGTTTGGCTAGTTGTGAGGCAAAAGCAATAGTTAAAATTGGGAGTATGATTATTTTATCGCTCAAAATGCTACATCAGAACTGTAGGATAATAAATAAATAAATAGTTTTTTATTTAAAGTAGCAAAAGAAGCACTTTTAATAAGTAGATAGCAATGTTAGACACTTTTTCCGCATTATTGCATAAGCAGTTTGGGATGGCAGTTACCTTTTTGCCCCAATCTCATATTTTTATCTGCAGTAAAAGGTATTTCCCTTATAAGCTCATGCAGAATTAAATATTAAAGAAGAGAATTAAATTTGCCCATTATAAACTGGTTTCATTCAAAAGAAAACAAAATAGTGTTAAAAGAAAAACTTTGAATAGCCTAGAATATGTCTTTCTATTTATCAAATGTATATTAATGGAATAACGATTCATAAAAAACTAATATCTGGTTAATAATCTCCCAAAATAGCTGCTTATTACATTCTCACAGCAAAATAAGTTTCATTTAAATATCTGTTTCAACTTCTACAAAATAAATCAGTCAGATACATTTTTCCAGACTGATTGGATTTTGTTTTAAAAAAGTGTACCATACAGAAAAGTAATGTCAGATGAAGACTGCAGTGGCACATTGTTGCCACTCGGTGCAGTGATGTTCCTGGCATGTCATACAAGTAAAATTATATGATACATCTATATCGATGATTCGAGAGAAAAACAGTTTTTAATAATAACTGACAAGTTTCTGTAACACATCAAAGAAATATTTACAATGGTAACAATGTGTGGCTTTTGTCTAACAGTCACTTGCTGAGTAAATCCACAGAACTTAGCCCCTGTGGTATGTTGAGTTAACGTTGCGCACTAAAAAAATTGTTAAAGCAGAACCTAACGACGCCTTAACACACAGTTTGACGGTACTGAAACTTCTTAGCATACATCAAGGCAGTGGGCAGAAAGGAGCAACGATAATGAACAAATTGATTCTCAAAAGTTAGAGAATATGCTTTATATATTTTACATCGAAGAAACCATACTACGAAGCTAACTGGACTATTTCACGGTGTACACCTTGACCAAATACACACAAAGACTATGTGCCGTGCAAGTGTTGTAGTTATCTTGTGAAGTAAGTTTACAAACATACTTTATTAGTCAAATTTCCAAAATGGCCCTACAGAACAAGAAAAGTTCTGAGTGCACGATATTTTTGACGAAGACGATTCAGGGCTAGGACTTCAGAATCGGAGTTTGGAACATTCGGTAGATACAGGAACCAAACCGTCGCTAGAGCAGTTCCTGAGGGAAATGACCACAGGTATAAAAGTTTTGGGGCAGAGCATTAACTCTTTCAGCAAACAAATTTCTGATATTAGTGAAAATCTGAGCAAACAAATTTCTGATGTCAGTGAAACTTTGAACAATCGAATTTCTGAAACAAACAAATTAATTTCCGACGGCAGTGAAGCTTTGAAAATCGAATTAGGAAATAAGATAGATGAAAGTTGTGATGCTGTTAAACTGGAAGTAGGAAATCAGATTCTGGCATTCAGGGACGAAGCGGAGAAACTGAAGCTGAAAATTCAAAAATCACGGAATTAAATGACATAGTCATAAACACAGAAACCAGTGTTCATACTGTTAATCAGGAAGTAAGTGATCTGGAAGTAAATTTGTGAGGTAAAAGTTCAGAAGTAGAAAGTAATTCTAATAATGAAGCTGTATCTATTAACAATACTCGTGAAACAAAATTTTGTAGTGATGAAAAGACAATTTCAGGAAAAAATAATGAATATAAAATAGCATTTTAGTGAATAATTTACTTCATGTTCAAAATTAGTTTCGTAGGTTACAGGAAGGTGTTGCAGCGAAAACAGTTTTAATACAAGTTGTAATGGATTTTCTAGTCCGTCTGTGAAAAGTTTTCCTTCTCATTTCTTACAACACTAAAGACAGTTTCATTCCAAACTTAACTGATTCTCTTAAAATCAAATTTCTGAATTACTATGTTGGACAAATCACAGTTACACGCAATATTTATATTATTAAAAGTCTCAAGAGTTTTCTTAACAAGTTTCGGTCAAAGTCGCAACAAGCTAAAATTAAAAGCCAGTCTGTCATTTGGCCACGTCACAGAGGACACAAATGGGGTATAAAATAATTTTCTAAGAGTTAGTTAAATAAATTTTTTCATTTAAAGAAACCTTTCGACGAACTGACGCAAATTGGTGGTTTAAAAAGTAGATACCTGAGAATGTGCAATGGAGATTAGTGTACATGCCTGATGAATCAGCTGAACAGTAGCTTAAATATTTAAAAATGTAGGTAAGTTGGACAAAGTGTTTTAAAGAAATAATAGGCAGGTTTTTTGTTCAAATCATTTCAGACAAGGGGTTTCTAATGGGAACTGGGAAAACAGTAATTGTTATGGGAGAAATCATAGAAATCCAGAAAGGCGACCACTAAGAGATTTTGATAACAGAGGGAGAAACTACAATACAGAATAAGAATGAAGTAACAGGAACTGGAATCGTAATCCATATCCACCTGAATGTTTCAATCAAGGTGCTAAAGTTAGTAAATATATAAACTTTACATTGCCTCATTGGATGTCCTCAGTGTTGAGAGCAGAGAATAATGATTTCAGTATATGTACCAATAAGCCAATATCATTGCTACACAGAACATTTCCTAAACAAGAGAACCAAGTAATAAAATAGGAGTAGATCAAGAGTTTTGGGGTAATTTCTAAGAAGACAGGGTTAATGAGCAACACACAACAGAAATGAAAACTCTGAACTATGAGTTGAGGAAACTGATTCAGAAAACTTGTACAATATTGATAGAAGAAAAAATCTTAATGAGACTGCTGATGATGGTTTAGATGTTTGTGAGACCTTTTGTGAATGAAAAGGCGTACTATAATATGAGCAGAATGAGAATCATATGGTAGATGAAGATGCAACTAATGATTGTGATATTGTTGATGAGAGAGGAATTAAGGACAATGAAAGTAAAATGTGGATTATTTTGTTGGTTTTAAGGATGATTTGGCATATGAGGAGAAAGAGGAGTCTGATCTATTCATTAAGTTAACAGTGTTAAGTAGAAATGAAAATAAAGTGTCTGGATCAGTTACATGTTTAAATATCAATGATGCACATGACAAAGTCACTGAAAGTGTTCAGAACAAATCTGTATGTGAGGTGCCTGATCACTGTTAAATTTTAAATCCTGAACTTAGCGATGAGAGTTTTCTGTGTACATTTTGACTAAAAGTTGGGGAAGAGTTATTAAGTGAGACAGTTTGCTAAAAGATTGCAATCAGAGTTTATTCTGATTAGTGGAAAGTTAACTGCAATAGAATTTATGACTCATTTAAAAGAAAATTATGGGCGTATAGAGATTTAATAGTGCTTTGAGGGAACTTACCACTATAAGCAGAAATAACGACTCTGATACAAACATTAATTGGATGAAGAAGGTAAGTGGTTTAACAAGAAGGGAGCATTCAAACCAGCAGAGGTTATGGAATCAGTGCAGCTGGGAAGGTCCTGTTAGATGATGAGATTGATACAAAGACAAGTAATGAAATAGAATATCCATATGTTCATGTAAAATCAATTGAATATTTATTTATTCTATGTGATACAATGGAGTGGTAATGGTACATAATTCTACTGATTTGACATTGTTGTGTAAGGACACAAACATACACTACTGCAAAGTTTGAAAATGGTTCAGGGAACCTTTACTCATGAACAAATAGTGACTTAACATTTCTAACTTACGTCAAAAGTGAAAAAGACTTACATTTTTCTTCAATCGATAATTATAAAACATTCACTATTTAATCTGTGTTTATATGATCTACAATTGTAGTTATTTATATGATTTGCATGTAATATTATTTTGGTAATGTTATAAAACATTTCATATATCAGAAACATTTAACATAAATTCATCAAGCTTATAAAAAACTTACTAAATTGTTTTGTGTCTCCTTATTAATACTATCAGTTTTTTCATTCATTTTATTTCTACCAAGGCAATTCATACAGACACAAAAAAATTTCAAATTTGGTTAATCTTATGCATTACTTGCCTATTAAAACACTAAAGAAAAATATGCAAAGGTGTTACGGTGTCTGTATTACTGGAAAAAAATTTATTGCATGTAAACTTTATGTTTACTTGCATTTATTTCTGTATCAGTTGAATATATTAGTTTTCGTGTTAGCTAAATAACAGCTTGGCAACTTTAGCAAAATTACTGTTGATCAGTAGTGAAATTCTAGATCCATGCCATGTGAAACCGATTAATACCCCCCCAGACACACTCTCTTAAGTGGTGTAGTGCAACTATCATTTTTCACTACACAGTAAACCAATCAATGTACATTAGTACGAAGTAGTTTGGCGCCATTACACTTAGCCAGACAGCAGATTAATTATAACTGAACACAGTACTAGTGCATACTAGTGTTGTCAGGTCAGAATAGTAAAAAAAGTTCTTATTGATGTAAAGCTTAATTCAGCAGTTCTTTTACCTTTCTCTGCACATTTGGCTGAAATTACTTTTGTGTAATGCAGGTTGACGACCGTCTTTATTTTGCATGCTCCCATCATTGTAATTTTGACTACATACCGTTGGTTCGACTCCCCCTCGAATAACTTTTCCTTTTTTCAATAAGTAACTCATTAGTAAAATATCACCGTCATTTTAGAATCCTGAGCGTTTGTAGTTTCATATCAGGCAACAATTAATTTTCTGCAGATACTGTCTTCCTGTTGTGAGTGAACCGAGGCGGCCAAATTATCTGATCAGTTCGAATGTACACTGAAGCACCAAAGAAACTGGTGCAACCACGCATAATCAATTACAGATAGGTAAACAGGCAGAATACGGCTCCGGCGCAGTTGTTAGATCAGTTACTGCTGCTACAATGGCAGTTTTTCAAGATTTAAGCGAGTTAGAAGGTGGTGTTATGGTCGGCGCACGAGAATGGGACACAGCATCACCGAGGTAGTGATGAAGCGAGGATTTTCCCGTACAACTATTACATGAGTGAATATCGGGAATCCGGTAAAACATCCATCTCCGCCATCGCTGCGGCCGGAAAAATATCCTGGAAGAACGGTACCAACGACGACTCAAGATAATCGTTCAACGTGACAGAAGTGCAACCCTTCCGCAAATTGTTGCAGATTTCAATGCTGGGTCATCAACAAATGCCAGCTTCCTAACCATTCAACGATACATGATCGATATGGGCTTTCGGAGCTGAAGGCCCGCTCGTGTACCCTTGTTGACTGCACGACACAAAGCTTTACGCGTTGCCTGGGCCCATCAACGTCGATATAGAGCTATTGATGACTGGAAACATGTTGCCTGGTCGGACAGGTCTCGTTTCAAATTGTATCATGCGGATGGACATGTACGGGTATGGAGACAACCTCATGAATCCATGGACCCTCCATTTCACCAGGGGACTGTTGAAGGAGGTGGAGGCTCTGTAATCGTGTGGGGCGTGTGCAGTCGGTGTGAAATGGGACCCCTGATACGTCTAGATACGACTCTGACAGGTGACATGTACGTAAGCATCCTGTCTGATCACCTGGGGTGCCTGACGTCTGGGATGCCTTGCAACGTCCTGTTCAGAAGAGATCTCCACCCCTCTTACTCTTACGGATTGATGGACAGGCCTGCAGTATTCACGATGTCAATTCCCTCCAGCAGTACTTCAAACATTAGTCGAATCCATGCCACGTCGTGTTGCGGCACTTCTGAGTGTTCGCGGGGGCCTTACACGATATTGGGCAGCTGTGCCAGTTTCTTTGATTCCTCAGTGTATAAGCCACTAGTAAAATATTTAATTTTTTACACCTATGAGCACAAATCACAGATGTCTGATCTTTGCGGACGAGTCTCGGATGTTTTCAGATGGTAATTTCCAACCTATGAACTTTTCATTGACATCGTGTCATAGTATTTGCTGTATCACATGTTGAATTCACAAGACTTGCTTGTTCCTCTAACAGTCCTTCACCATATACCGCTTGAGCAACGAGGTATTCCAAGTTCGTCAAGGCCATCCAGTTTTTAAAAGCGTGGAATTGGCGTTTCGCAAAATAAAAAGCCATATAACTGATATTGTTGTTTTTTTTGTAGATTTCTAGGAAAGTATTTTGAATCAAAGCACAATTAATTTGCTAGACACGATTTCCTTTCTAGAAATCGACAAGAACAGGAAGAAGTATCCGCACACACCTCACCTTGACACACATAAAGCTGAACATATCGACACTCGAGCAGATCTATTTCTTGGTTTTCGGTAAGATTTTGATGTAGTACCACACTGCCCTTCAACAAACAAATACCACACTTACGGACGCTGCCGTCGTTTATAGAGAAGTTGTGCCACGAGAATGATGACACAGTATCGAAGATACAAAAAATTGGAATTTTATTAAGTAGTACAAGTACAGGTAATCCTGAACGTAACACAAATAATAGACCTTCAGAAGAAGAGACAAAAGGAATCGACGTCATCTGGATGTATCATACGTACATCGCAAGAATGTTAAAACGGATAAAATATGTGAATGTTCACATTTGGAAACCACGTAAGTAATAGAATTACAATGTGACCCTTATAATGAGAAAGGCAGTGAGAATTAGAATGTGACTCTTATAGTAAGAAAGGCAGTGTTAGACATGTTTACCAACAGAATTCTGAGAAGGTAGCGTTATGAAATAATCTCTCTTTAGATCTGTTCTGTAGTAACGTTCGGTAGGCTGATATCAATTTCATAAAAGAGAGTAACTGGAATGTAGAATCTGGATGAGTTTCATGATACGTGGATGGTTTATTTCGGCGTCACTAATGTGTTTTGAAATGTCAGACTCAGGTGGACGCATTGCAAAACAACAGCCATGACTCACGACAATGGGTACTCCTAAGATTTGAAAATCGTGTCATCAGGTGACAGGTGGTACATAAAACATCATTTTCCTTGTATACACGTAGTTTAATAACCGTGACTATAAAATTAATAAAATTAGGGCACACATAAAAATTATGTACCTTCCTATTGTAATCGTAAACGGGGCACATCATAAGCTAACTGATAGGTTAAAAACGTAGAGGAAGATATTGATGAAGTCAATGTTTCGTGCATTCCTGATTTCCTTTTCGTAGCGCTTTCCTGTAAATAACCGCGAAATTCAGCTTTATGCCGTCTTTTGTATCCTGCTAGCCGGTCGGAGTTGCCGTGCGGTTCTAGGCGCTACAGTCTGGAACCGAGCGACCGCTACGGTCGCAGGTTCGAATCCTGCCTCGGGCACGGATGTGTGTGATGTCCTTAGGTTAGTTAGATTTAATTAGTTCTAAGTTCTAGGCGACTGATGACCTCATAGTGCTCAGAACCATTTGAACCATTTTTTTTTTTTTTTTTTTTGGATCCTGTTATATTTTCCCAAGTAACCACTTCTTCGCATCTCTTGCTTCAGGGCGTAACTGTATGTTCCCAAACTTTATTTGCTCAGACTGATGCTGAAGGCAGAAAATACTACACCCTAATAGTATAAAGACGATAACTCAGTGGATAATTATTGTAATGTGAATATCATTCTAATTTTAACAATTTTATGGTAGTACCATAGATCCAGATTCAGAATCTCTCTATGAACAGTCAACATAAAATTCCCATCTACAAACTGGTAAACGGACAATAACAAAGGAAAGCTGGAACATTTAATCCGGTGTTCCGAAATCGTTTCATCGCTAAGGTTCATAATATGGTCCTGCTTTCAACTATCGTACGAACGTCGAAATAGCAGTTATTGAGATAACTGATCGCGGAACAGAAAAGGAACTACAATAGCTAGTTAGTGGCAAGGCATCAAGACCAGAGGAGATACCAGCAGCAATTTATCGTAGATTGCTGGAGCAAAGAAAAGTATTTAGCGACTGAAAAAAGCGCAAGTCATTCCATTTTCAAGTAGGGTCGTAGGGCAAATTCACGTAATTCTAGGTCAATATCGTTGACATCAATCTGTTGTAGACTTATGGAACATGTTTTATGCTCAAGAATTATGGAACTTTCGGAGAACGAAAATCTTCTTTTTAAAAGTCAACATGGATTCCGCAAACAGATCTTGTGAAACTCTGCTGGCTCTGTTGCTCCATGAGAACCATAGCACTGTAGACAATGACGCTCAGGTAGATGTCGTGTTCCTTGACCTCAGGAAGGCATTTGTCACAGTCTTGCACTGCCGTTTAGTGAAAAAAAATACGATCTTATCGAGTATCAGAGCAGATTTGCGAGTGGATTCAAGACTTCCTTGCATACAGGACCCAAAATGTCCTCTTAACGGAACAAAAACGACAGATGTAAAGGTAATTTCCGGAATACTCCGTGGAAGTGTGATAGGACCGTCACTGTTTGCAATGTATGTAAATTATCCAGCAGAAAGCGTAGTCTTGGATGCTTTCTAAGACTGCTCTCAAATGATGCTGTTGTCCATAACAAAGCAGCAATACCAGAAGGCAGTATCGATTTGCAGAATGACCAGCAGAGGAGTGATAAATGGTGCAGGCTCTGGCAGTTCACCCAACGTAAATAAATGTCCATATTGCGTATACGTAGGAAAAGAAATCCATTACTGTGCAGCTACACTATTGATGACGAATTTCTGGAAACAATATCTTCCGTAAAATGTCTAGGAGTAACCATCCAGAGCGACCTTAAGTGAAATAATCACATAAAACAAATAATAGGAAAAGCAGATGCCAGACTTGGACTTATTGAAAGAATCTTAGGGAAATGTAACTTATCCACGAAGGAAGTGGCTCACAAGGTGTTTTTTTCGAACGATTCTTGAGTATTTTTCACCAATCTGGGATCCTTAGCATGTAAGACTGATAAAAGAGATAGATAAAATCGAACGAAGAACGGCGTGTTTCGTCACGGGATCGTTTAGTCGGTGCGAGGGCGTTACAGGGATGCTCAACAAAATTCAGTGGCAGACGTTGGATGAGAGGCGTTGTGCATCACGGAGAGGCTTGCTATCGAAATTTAGAGACAGCTCTTTCCGGGAAGAATTGGGTGGCATATTACTTTCTACCACATACATCTCAAGAAAAGACAACGACGAGGAGATTGAAGAAATTAGATCCAATTCAGGGCTTTGCGACCATCATTCTCCCCACGCGTCATGCACGAGTGGAACAGGGAATGGGGAATCAGTTAGCGGTACCGGACACTCCCTCCGCCACACACCGTTAGGTGACTTGCGGCGTATGATGTAGATGAAAATCCTGAACAAAGACGTGCATGATAAAATTAGAAATCAAAACGACATCCCGAAGAAGAGACCTTTGAGCCTTAGATTGTCGTTTCTTCAAGAGCTACCGAGAGGGGCAACGCAGTGGTTACCACACTGGACTCACATTTGGGAGGACAACGGTTCAACCCCATATCCAGCTATCCTGATTTAGGTTTTCCGTGTTTCCCCTAAAATCGCGTAGGGTAAATGCCGGAATGGTTCCTTCGGAAGGGCACGGCCGCTTTCTTTCTCCATCCTTCCCTAATCCAAGCTTCTCTAATGACATCGTTGCCGCCGGGACATGAAACACTTATCTCCCCCACTCTCTCCTTTTCCTCCTCATCAAGATCTGAGCATAGAAAATGATCCTCAACGAGCCCTTGATGCTCGGAATTGTGTTTACCGTAAAAATCAGACTCCTCAAATCAGCTGGTAAAACGGAACTAGTGAACGATAGGCTGCTATTATTTTTGGTATTATTATCAGCCAAGTGCGCCAACAAGGCCTATCCAACAATCAAACCGATTCACAACCTTAAAACGAAACATTAGATACTGCACGTTTAGGTCATGTAAGGCACTATTACCTAAGTTGGCTGTATTAGGCCTTCCTGGTGCCTTGTGGTCTGCTGGTTGCGGAGTGTTTGTGCCCGCAGCGGGGCCACGGAAGCGGATAGTCAGTCGGGGCAGAGAGCCACCTGGAGAGGCAGTTTATTCGTTCACTCTGAACGTGCCTTGGCGCAAATTGTGAAAGCAGTTTGCTTATGGATTCGGCCGCACTCAATGAGCGACCGCAAGCCTGCTGTATTGTGGATTATGGAGGCGGTGCAGCCTGAACAGACGGCAGCGATTACAGGATATACCAGGTGCGACGCATGGAGTGAATTCTGGCCGTGATGCGTGTATGCCTCAGATAAAAACAGGTACTGTGATTTCGTGTGGCTATATCGCTATTTTCTAGTTACCAGTCACACTGTGCGCCAATAAAATCTGCTTAAATTGTGTTCACGGATTTTGCCATATATTGTGTATGGTGTCACCGCCAGACACCACACTTGCTAGGTGGTAGCCTTTAAATCGGCCGCGGTCCGTTAGTATACGTCGGATCCGCGTGTCGCCACTATCAGTGATTACAGACCGAGCGCCGCCACACGGCAGGTCTAGTCTAAAAAGACTCCCTAGCTCTCGCCCCAGTTGTACAGCCGACTTTGCTAGTGATGGCTCACTGTCTACATACGCTCTCATTTGCAGAGACGACAGTTTAGCATAGCCTTCAGCTACGAAATTTGCTACGACCTAGCAAGGAGCCATATTCAGTTATTATAATTACTATCTGCAAGAATGTATTCTGAACAAATAATATTGTGAATCATGTACCGTCAAGAGCGATGTTCATCATTAATGGATTAAAGTTAAGTATCAAACTAATTACGTCCGCTTTCTGAATTCTCATTTCTTGTCATGTTCCAGACCTCACGTCAGTATAGTTCTTCCCTCCTCACGCCAGCCTGCGTGAGCTAAAACGCGTGCATTTCGGCCTCCCCTCGTAACACGGCTCTTCTGCTAACACAAAATTGTGTTCGTGCGGCTCCATGTAAGGACTGCCTTTGTATCAATGCGCAACTGTTTCGATGAATCTGACTGCTCTTGACAGACTCTGTATGAGTGCACGTCATCGATGCCCAGCTGGATTGTTAGAAGCAGAAAAACATGGCTTCTTAGCGCAGCCAGACAGGAAAGCAGTACTATCTACAAGTCTAATACTGAGTTCTTTCGGGGCAGTCTGTGATATTTTCTTATATTTGTGTGAGCTGAATAGGACTGACATACATTTTATGACAGAATGAACACTTAGGGCTCAGCAGACTATGGAGGTAAGTTACAATTGTCTTCAAAGTTCTATGTACATTCGGATTTGGTACCAGTTTGTTTTAAATTGTGTTTTTGTAAAATACAATTAGATGTAGATTTTATTGAATTTTACAAGAAATCAGGAGTTGTACTTTCAAGGAATTCGATTAAAGAGTGTTTTGTAAACATTTCATTTTTAAAATTGAGTCAACATTGGAAGTACGTGTCCCACTGATAGTTATGCTTATGCTTAGTTTCTGGTGATAATTAATGCTGTAGAATTTTACAGTGTCAGAATGTTTAAAACATTGTGCTGTCCTCAATTTGATTTCAGTTACTAAGACAGGCTTATTGTTCAGCGAAAATTGCACTTTTTTTTAAATCTTGACACAAGTTATTAATAAATGAATGAGGTTTCAAACGTTAACCTGAACTCAGTCAGTCGATTTCA
Source organism: Schistocerca serialis cubense (assembly GCF_023864345.2). NCBI lineage: Eukaryota > Metazoa > Arthropoda > Insecta > Orthoptera > Acrididae > Schistocerca > Schistocerca serialis. The sequence continues at coordinate 711,883,000 of NC_064638.1, forward strand.
CCCCTTTAATCCGTCCATTCCAAGCAGCAGGATACAGTCTAAGCAGTTATGTTCTACTTCAATAAAATAATTCTGGGTATGTGACCGATTGGTAACTCGTTAAGGGAAAGAAAAAAACCTTGAGGACAACAGTCCAACAGTGGCCGAAACGTCGTAGAACTTTACACATTACTTATCCAGAAGAATTTCATTGACTGTGACAACGGTCACGGAAGCCTACCCTTACAGTAGTTTACTCTTTGAAGACTTTTAAGAAAGCGTATGTCTCGACGCGCCGTTACGCCTTCTTCGATGTCATTAATAAAATTCCTAGTTGTACAGTGACTGCTGGTCATAGTTAGAGCCACTGTGACAGATATGAAAGACAAAGTTTATTTTCTATTAGAGACCTATATCTGTCTAATTCATCTGAGGTCACGACAAGTGTGCGACAAGATGATGGTCTATCTTTCTTTTCAGTTGTGTTCTAGAAAATATCGTTTGAATCTGTCCAACAGTTCTGACATAAAATGACTACATTTCACAGAACTGAAACCAGATTTAAATGGATCAGTGTAGACTGTCTAACTTTCGCCGACCGCATTACCATCCTGTAGAACAACGTAGAAATCGCAAGGATCCAAATCAACCAGTTATTGGAAATCGCCGAACAAACCGTCTTACAAAAGAAGTTCCACCGCAACTCCACACCAAATGCGGTGACATCGATTAGATTAGATTAGATTAGATTTACTTTCATTCTAACTGATCTGTAGTCAGGAGGTCCTACAGGATGTAGAACATGTCAGAAAAACAGTAATACATGACAAATATTTGCAACTCACACAAGTAAGCTAATGTACCATTCCACAGGTTCCAAGTGGAATGATGGTAATTTTTTAACACTATATGAAAGAATCGTTTTACAAACACTAATGCACTGAATTTAAAATAAAAAAGTTTTTATTTATTTACAAGAATAAACATGTAATAGAACTACTATAACACTGAATTACAATCAACACATTACTAAACTGACATGGTGCAGAAGTTAGATTGTACTTACACACACACACACACACATACACAGATACACTTAAACACATACACACAAATCAGTTGGTTCTACTGAGAAATTCATCAATGCTGTAGGAGGAGTTGGCCACCAATAAATCCTTTAGGCTTATCTTTAAATGAATTTTATTGGTTGTTAAGCTTTTTATGGCTGCCGGCAAGTTATTGAAAATGTGTGTTCCTGAATAATGTGCACCTTTTTGTACAAGAGTAAGTGACTTTAAATCCTAGTGAAGATTATTCTTATTTCTAGTATTGATTCCATGAACTGAGCTGTTCGTTTGAAAAAGTGATATATTTTTAATGACAAATTTTATTAAGGAATAAATATATTGGGAAGCAGTAGTTAGTATCCCTAGTTCGCTAAAAAGGCTTCTGCAGGATGTTCTTGAGTTCACACCACATATAATTCTTACTGCACGTTTTTGTGCCTGGAACACTTTAGCTTGGCTTGATGAATTACCCCAAAAAATAATTCAATATGACATTATGCAATGAAAGTATGCATAGTAGGCCAGCTTTTTCATTTTTATATCCCCTATGTCTGACACAATTCGCATTGCAAACAGAGACTTGTTGAGATGCTTCAGCAGTTTGGTGGTGTGCCCCTCCCAGTTGAATTTATTATCAAGCTGTAATCCCAAGAATTTAACACTGTCCACTTTTTCTATCTGCTTGTCACCTATGTTAGGCATATACTCGTGGGACACCCTTACAAGTTCTGAACTGCATGCAGTGTGTTTTTTCAAAGTTTAGTGACAAAGAATTGGCTAGGAACCAGTGATTAATGTCCACAAATATTTTATTAGCCGATCTTTCAAAGACCACACTTTATTTGCTATTTATTGCAATGTTTGTATCATTGATAAACAAAACGAATTTGGCATCTGGTAATGTTATGATGAAAGGTCATTGATATACACAAGAAAAGGTAAGGGCCCTAAAATGGAACCTTGTGGGACCCCACATTTAATTAGTTCCCAGTTGGATGATGCCTGATAGCTTAATACCTGTCTCTTTCCTAATAACACCCTTTGTTTCCTGCCAGAGATATAAGATTTGAACCATTTTACAGCATTTCCTTTTACACTATAATATTCTAATTTACTTAAAAGGATATTGTGATTTACACAGTCAAATGGCTTTGACAGATCACAAAATATATCAGTTGCCTGCAATTTTTGTCTAATGAATTAAGCACATTTTCACTGTAAGTGTAGATAGCCTTCTCAATATCAGAACCCTTTAGAAATCCGAACTGCGACTTTGACAGTATGTTATAAGATGGTTATAAAGCCGATTGTACCTTACTTTTTCTAAAATTTTCGAGACTGCTGGCAAAATTGAAATTGAACAGAAATTTGGTGCTATTTCTTTATCTCCCTTCTTAAACAGTGGCTTAACTTGAGCATATTTCAACCATTCAGGAAATATTCCACTGATAAACGACTGGTTACACAAATAGCTTAATATGTTACTTAACTCAGAATCACATTCTTTAATTAACTTTGTTGATATTTCATCATACCCACTAGATGTTTTTGATTTTAAAGATTTTATGATGGGCATTATTTCTGCTGGGGTAGTGAGGGTCAAATTCATATTATGGAAGTTACTTGAAATGTCTGGTCTGAGGTATTCCATAGCAACATCTACAGAACCTAAGAACCCCATCTTTTCAGTAACAGTTATAAAATGTTTGTTAAAAAGTTCTGCAACACTATACACATCTGTCACCAATGTATCATTTACTCTTAATGCTATTTTCCACACTTCATGTCTGGTTCTACCAGTCTCCTCCTTCACTATATCCTACATTGTCTTTATTTTGTTATCTGATATGACTATCTTTTCCTTGTAATATATTTGATTTGATGTCCGTATTACAGTCTCTAATATTTTGCAGTATTTCTTGTAATGTGCTATAGCATCAACATCAGAACTGTTTTGTATTGACAGATAAAGTTTTCTTTTTGTTTTACAAGATACCCCTATTCCTTGAGTAATCCATGGCTTCTTTCTAGACATTGCTGTAACCTTGGTTGGTTTTGGGGGAAAACAGTGGTCAAATAAGGTAAGCACTTTATTGGTAAAAGTGTTATATTTTTCATTCATTCCATGAGCACTATAAACATCAGTCCAGTGAATGTCTCTTAGGAGTGTCCTAAAATAATAAATTTTTGGCATATTGATTACCCTCTTGGGCTCAGATTTAACAGATTTTATATCCTGTTCAGTATTAACATTTAACAGAAGGAACTGCATGTCATGGTATGAGAGGCCATTGTCTATTGGTTTTGTAATTTAGTCTTGTTCATTGGACTCTTCTATAAAGATATTATCAATGGCTGTTTGGGAGCAATTGGCTACCCTAGCGGGAATCAAGCTGAATGATAGCGTTACCAACTCAAGTAAGTTCTTATTGGGAGAGTCTTTAAGGAAAGGTACATTGAAATCACCAGCAACCACTATTTCTTTGTTTTTGGTTGTGAAATGGGCCAGTACAGCTTCAAGGTGGTTTATGAACAGATTAAAGTTACCTGCAGATGCTCGATCTACACTTAATATTATGAAGGATTTTTTGTGAAATTCTACTTCTGTTGCAGATGCTTCCATATGCTGTTCTAGGCAAAATTTATGAATGTCTATGTTCTTAAATTTATGACAGTTCCTGATGAATGGGGCAACTCCTCCATTCTCCATTTCTGTTCTACAAAAGTGAGGTGCTAACCTAAACCCCGTAACACTTAAAAGTCCTATACCAGTGATCACATGATGTTCAGGGAGGCAGATTATGTCAGCTGGGATTGAAGACTGTAATTCATCTATGCAGATAATTAATCCGTTAATTTTATTTCTCAGTCCTTGAATATTTTGATGCAATAAAGACAGCTGACATTTCACACTGGGTGAGTTAAAATTGGGTAGAGTTGAAATATCTGCTGGCTGTTGAAAATTCTTAACCAATAGCTGTTTATGCTGATGTAATAAGCTAGAATTATATTTTTTGGTTTTTTTCTCAAACTGAAGGTGTGTCTCAGTCCTAACCTCTCTTAAAATTTGGTTTTTTCTGTTCTCTCTACCCTAAAAAAGGGTCTTTTCTGAACCCTATAACCACTGGTATTTTATCACTCATGACAGTGCCTCCCCCCTTTTAACTTTCCTGCTATTTTCCCATCTTTTTGAGGTGAAGGCCATGCCTAGTATAATCCCACCTCTTGAGAGAACCAACAGGAACCACATCAATGTGTGACCCTGCACCTGACATAAGCAGCCGCTCCAACTCCTAATTAACTCTCTTGACAAGAGTTCAAATGAGGTCGGCCATGACGCCCAAGAACAGAGACAAACAATGCTTCGATGCTGATGCAATCTTTGCCAGGTCACACTCTATACTGTACCCAGGATCTCTGGCAATACTATTACCTGCCCCACCCACTATAACCTCAGTGTCTTCCTTAGTGAAATCTTTGCAAAGTGGTCCTAAATCCTCTGTCACCTGCTCCAGAGCAACATTAGGTTTAAAAAAATTGGTGACCTGGTATTCTGATCCTAGTTCATCCCGGAAAAGTAGGCCAACGCCTCTTCCATGGGAACTACCTGACAACAACACTTTCTTTCTCTTTACTGATTTCCCTACATTCTTACTTTTCAATTTACTGCTGAAAGTTTGATGTGCCCTGTCTACACCTGCAACTGTTTCTCACCAGCTTCTAACTGAAGTAACAGGTCAAATCTATTTTCCACATTCACCAAGAAGCCGTCAGACAAAATTAAAGGCCTGTTCCTCCTGTTGGCCGTTGCCACTTCCCACCTCTCTTTACCCTTCTCCCTCCTGAACCTGTCAAGATCTCCCCTGGCCTTGTCTATCTCAGCCTGAAGGGCGGCAATTTTCCCCTACTGTTCTAGTATCTTCCTATATCTAATATATATCCTACAAAACCACTGATGAGTCTCATTTACTTCCCCTATTTCCGCACCACTACAGTCACCCACATGGAAAAAACTACAGCATCCGTCACACCAAACCCCCGACCTAACCGTTCTACGGCAAGTCAAGCACCTTTCACCCATGATAAACGTAATAGTTTATTAAGAATAAGTCAGTTAAATTACAGATAAATACGAAACTATGGTTCCACAAAACTGGCCTATACGCAACTGTGTGTTAACAAAAACAACAGTGCAAAGTTTCTGAAGCAACAACTTAAACTTTACGCTACTTTCCGGAAATGTGAGTTAAATAATGAAGAGGTACGCTACAGTTAAATTGCTGGAGAGAGCAAAGAACAACTAAACGAAATTCTATAGGATTTGCTGTGGCAAACCGTAAACAGAAAATACGACTGTACGATCTTTTCGCGTTTTCTGCTATCTTACGTAAAGAAAAATGAAACCTTTAATGGCACGCTTAAAAGATACACTAATACACCTATTTACCACGTAATCAGTACTAAACTACATGTTTTTATAATCTAAAATGACTTATAGTTACGAGAACACCAAAACTCACGCTAGTAGCCTGGCTGCAGAGCTGCCAACCGCGACAAATAGGAAAAAGTTTAATCTCCCGGGGGAAGTAATCATGAATATCTATTTTGACGAATACATGTAATTTGGACATTTTACCATAGTATATGCACCACCTATAATAAAAAATCCCTTTCCCAGAACACCACACTACATCACTATGCAATAGTTCTGAAACCGGTAGTTTTGCATACAGCTGAAGCCCTGCTCGTGATAAAGCACTCCTGGGACTGCTGAGGAACAGTATGTGCAAAACCGTTATGGGGGCAGTGGGATCTGATTACAAGAATGACATTCAGAAAAGAAACTTAATGAAAAAGTTTACAGTAAAACAGAAAAATCCACAAAAACTATGAGCGTATTTCTATCGTCACCTCAACACCTCAGACGAATGGACCGAAACAGGTTCACTTTTCCGTCTCAAATCCAGTACATCATAAAACTGTGATTTACAAACACCAGATGTTAGAAATCTGGCCCTAAGATATATTCCACGCAGATTCCTTCGCAAACAGGTAATAAAAAACATCGGAAATCAATATGGGTAAGCAGTTATCACACGCTGTGCGCCCTCGACAGAGGAGCGCAGACAAACCCATTCTGAATGAGGTAAGGAAGTTTTGGCACAGTAGAAAGCGAAGCTCATTGCCATACATCACAGATGGCAAGTGATGCGTGGTTCCATAATGTAGGTAATGAGTGTCCGCCAGAAAATAATGAGTATGACACTCTTCGAAACATCGTGGTATTTCAACATTGCTACCTGGCTGGAAGCCCACGTGCTTTTCTTCTTCTATACAGTTGCTTTACCCATACAGACATCGCTGTCGGAGGATGGTTTTACAGTAACAAGAGAAAAAAAAGTACAATGTGATGTAATGAGCGCCATTACGCGTCCTCAATGTAGACTGGTAAGAAGATCGAGAGACTAGTAGCCTCTTTTCCTCTGCACACCTCATTCCCTATCTACGATGACCTTTCTCTCTCCTTCTCTTGCCGTATTCTTACAGTTAAAAAAGTTGTACAAGTATTTTCCACTCTTCGAAGCAGACAGTACCAAAACTGTATGTGCTTTTTAAACAGACCATAACAAGACGTGATGGGGGCAGTTGGTGCACCAGTCGAAATAATATGAGAGTTAACTTCCAGTCAGTGCGTTTAAGTCAACAACCAATTGTATCCCAGTATCTTTATGGAGAATGTAGGGTCTAGACCATATCTTATTATTATTATTATTATTATTATTATTATTATTATTATTGCTATTACTCCTGAGACAAAGAGGTAAGAGCCATTTCCTTATATCAAAAGAATGTTACAAGCAGAAAATATTTATGAAGTGACTGAGAATTGCTGTTCTCCAGCATTTGTCGAGAGATCCCTGAGTATCCTACTTTGAAATAATGGAAATAATGGCTCCGTTCTTATTTCACGTTTTCTAAAAACTTTTCTCCATTTGCTCAGTAGCACTGTTTCACGATGCTACTTTCGTTTCTAGCTTATCAGATAACGGAATCAAATAATAACAAATAAGTGTTTCTGTTGCATTTAATTTGGATCTTTTGTTTGTGTTCAATGTGTAAAAATCAATTGGGGAGAGTGCTGTACCCAGAGAGCAGTGTGTTTTCTGTCCGGACTTCAGTCTAGCGATTGATTTTAGAATCACATGAAGGTATACGCACTAGAGGCCACCATAAGCAGTTTCTGCCGTTTTCTACAGTTTCTACTGTTGCTAGACTTCAGATAATGTTTTGTTCAGCAATTGTAAATATTTCTATTGTTACACCTGGCAATTATTGTCTTCGTCGTCTATAAAAAAGAGGTACAAGTTCACCTAGAGATTACAGCCCAATAGAAATAATACTAATAACATGAAAAATTACTGAAAATATAATGAAAGACCAGTAAACACGATTTTTAACGCAATAACATATAAGAAAGGCGTAGAACGAATAGTAAACTGAGATATCAACCACTGAATCAGTGCGAGGAGTATTATCATTAATGTTTGGTTTTGAAAACACGCGGCACTTACACCATTCTACGAGATTTAACCAGAGCCTTTTACTGTCTCGTGTACTATTTTCAATTAAGAAATGTGAAAGTCATGAGATAATTAAAACAGTCCTAGTAGTAATGATATCATATTCGACAAACACAAAACAAGTTTAACTGTTATTTTCAAATAAAAAATCTGATCTTCCCAAACTATTATCACAAACTCCTTAAGGCTCTGTGCTTCCAGCCATATAAATGTGCAATATATGCTGATGACACAAAAATTCATCACATCAAACAATGAACGACTGCTGTCAAACTAACGAATGACTCCATTATGGAAAATACAGCTCAGTTTTTCAAGGAAAAGAAGTCGTCATTATACATCCTCTTTTCATTTAGAAGCATTAATAATGGGCAAAATGAACTCAATAACTATGTAAATTAATTAGGCATTTACATGGTTAGCATTTTATGATGGAACATCCATATGGAAAAGTTCTACCAATAAGTATGTTACATCTAAAAAATTGTGAGAGTGAAGAGCTCATTCTCGTGGTACATTGTCACCTTTTCCATCTATTCTCTCCTGCGACAAAAGAAACTTCCTTCTGGCGGTACGAAACCATTAATGGTACTTATTAAATAACTTCATTATTTACTAACAATACTTTATTCAGCACAAAATACCTTCAGCCGTAGTCTACACATACTCGATGTATTTGTGCATGTCAAACAGAATGTCCACGTGGAAGAAATCATATCAGACGTGCGCTCACAGGAACTAGAACAATAAGTAGCTGGACAGTCCCTGGGATACATTCTGTAAATTCACAAATAATTTTTTAGATGTTGGCAACATACTGTTGAGCATTATAGCCTACTACAAGTAGAGGTATTATTTAAAACAGAGATAGTGTCTTGGTTAAAAGAAAAAGCTTTCTTTGTAGATAGTGAAGAAGTACAATCTAGTGTTATAAATGTGTCCTATTCCATGTAAATTAATTGGTAGTCTATATAATTTCCATAACTAAAATTAGCCATGTGGTGAATAGAAGACAATATACACAGAAATCACCTGTGTAATTGTGTATATATTGACGACGTCTTATACAACATCACAGTTGTTTAAAGGCAAATAAGCCTACTTGAATTTGAATGTGCATTCGTTTGTAGATGGGCTATAGAGAAATTGTTAACAGACGTTTCCGACAATGTATGTCTATCACGTCAGCAAAAGTAAAAGGAACAACAGACTCATTATTTTCCTTAGATGCTGCTGTATGTTAACCAAAACCTTGTGAAAATGGAATTCGAAATATAGCTCCTCATATATCGTACGATACTTATTACTTTATAACTGTTAGATACCATTGAAGACGTGAAGTTGGTATCTTTTCCAGAATGAAACTTGTCAGATATACATATTATCTTTCTTTGTCTCAGATATGCCGTAATACTCATTCTTCGTTCTGACGAGCGATAATGTTTTGTGACGCGCAGTTAATCTCGGCGTTGTGCGCAAATACTTCTTTTTTTTGGGAGGGTGGATGTCCTCTGTGAATGTTCATCTCAACAATCTAATAACTATAATTTTCAGTGCGATAGGGTTCGCAGCAGCGATGAATATGACTTGTTCCTACATCAAAATCACAAGTGTCACTAATGTATCCAATGACTAAAACTTCCGTTTAGATACTTGAAAATGGCCTAAGGCTGAAATTGTACAATTGTACAGGAAATATAGAAAATGGGAACTGAAAGCTTCAAGAAATCATTCCAAAAATCTAGTAACTGTTGGGATACTTTGGAAAATATTCTGTAACTAGATAGTTTTAGCAAAATATTCATACACTTCATTTACTTCAGTTACCACTGTCTTGGAACTGATTCATTTAAGACAGAAAGTATTGGCTTTTGGAAAACTTAATACAAAAAAATAATGTCTGATAGACAACTAAGTAGGTGAGAATATCATACCACGAAACACTTTCCAGACTTTCACAGCTAATCAGCACTGTAATCCAAGTTTAATGTATTTTCTTATTGCATTTGTAGATGATGGCATTTTTTTATGTGCTGCAGTCCTTTCCTGGAATTGCAAAATTTGCTCCAGAAAATTAAAGTTTTTCCAAATGTGAATGGATGTTCCAATGTCAGTACGGTCATGTACAAAACAACATATTGAAATTTAAAGCTGTTGCAATCGAGCTGATTTTACCAACACTGTATTTAGTCTGTCTCTTAGATTACTAATCTACTACACACCAATGATCAGTAACTGAAATTAAATTAAGCAGAAGTATTATTAAAAATCAGTCTCAATTTAAACACGTTTTGAAATCGAAACTATTGGAAATTAACACAGATAAATTGTTGGGATATTAACGAAACTCAAGTATGTTACAAACATCACATTTTCCATAGCAAAAGACTTTCTTCTGCTTCAAGGTTTAAGATGGTGCACGACCGATGGAGTATGGCTTAATGTCCACACGGTATATAACTAGTTTTAAAAATATATAGAATCTTACTTGCCAAAATTTTTGTAACTGAAAAATTAACAATATATTCCAAATAGTTTTAATGCGGGGCAACTATAAATGATTCATTCCTTTCAAAATTCTATATTTTGCAAATATTACATGGACAAATATGACTGATACATAAATAGAACTGTAAACTGACGGAGTTTGCATTGTCCTCACCATTTGGCATTACGAGCGCAGTGCTTTGATAAAATGGCGGTAAAGCAAGAATAGAGTTTTGTGTGTTGGAATATACGAGACCTCCGTTTATCTGGAAAGGTTAATCGCCACGATGTTAGAGTGTAGGGTACTGAAAATCCTCTTGAAATTATGCGCCGAAAGTTGATGTTCTCTGCACAGTGTCACAAACGAAGTTGTGTGGGGCATTTTTATTCTTTGAGAAGATTGCGACAGGCACCTCTTACCTTGATATGTTACAGTTGTGGTAGCTTCCACAACTGACTGCTGATTCCGAGAATTTCATCTTCCAACAAGAGGGGCCAACCTCTCATTTGAGCACCGATGTTGGTCGCAATGACTTCCGCATCACTGGATTGGGTGTAATGGTGATGATGATTTGGCTTCGTGTTTTCCTGAAATTAAAAAATTACTCAGTAAAATCAAGGTCTTTCCAACTGTGCAGGGATGTTCAGAGGTACAACATGATCATGAAGGCGTCTAGGAACAAATAATCTATTGAAATTTAAAAACATTGCAATAAAAAAAATCGTGTCAATACTATATTCGGTTTTCTACACCGTATAAGGGGCGTCAAAAGATTCCGTCGGAAGGCCGTACAGTCCAGAATCGGTGTGCCAATCAGGCAAAATCGTCAAAATCGTCGTGTGCAGTGAGGCTGTCATCCTGTCTGCGCACCAAGTTGGAGATACCCGTTTGGCAAAACAGCGTGTCGTGTTGTGTTAAGAGGTCCGTGACTGCCTGCTGCACTTTCTCGTCTGACACATCGAGCGAGGTGGTGCAGTTGTTAGCACACAGGACTCGCATTCGGGAGGACGACGGTTCGAACCCTCGTCCGGCCATCCAGATTTAAGTTTTCCGTGATTCCCCAAATCGCTCCAGGCGGATGCCGGGATGGTTCTTTTGAAAGGGCACGGCCGATTTCCTTCCTCGTCTTTGTCACAATCCGAGTTTCCACTCCGTTCTAATGACTTCGATGTCGACGGGACACTAAAACCACTTTATCTTCCTCTTCTCCTTTTTTGTGTGACAAGAAGTGCTATCTCTCCATGGCCTCTTTTTTAAGGGATCGAAGGCGTCATAATCGCATGAGGAGAGATCAGGACTATAGGACGAGTGCTTGGATGCGTCCCACTTGAGTTGGCGTTAACGTCTGCCTCACGACGTTAGCTGTAAGGGGACGTGCATTATCGTGGAGAAGCAGTCCACAATGGTGGTTTTCGTCAAACATGTTACCCCATACGCGCTCTTCATTCTACGATGTATATCTACCGATGTTTTTCCTTGAAGCAGCGACGAAATTAAAAACAGGATTTTGGTCCTGTTTGGAGGCATTCAGTTGTGGCTCAAATGGCTCTGAGCACTATGGGACTTAACTTCTGAGGTCATCAGTCCCCTAGAACTTAGAACTACTTAATCCTAACTAACCTAAGGACACCACACACATCCATGCCCGCGGCAGGATTCGAACCTGCGGCCGTAGCGGTCACGCGTTTCCAGACTGTAGCGCCTAGAACCGCTCGGCCACGCCGGCCGGCCATTTGGTTGTAACGTCATCATAGCTCATTTTCCGCATTTACCGCACGAACGTCAGAGAGACAGGAATGACGCAATTGCCTACATGTCGCTGTTTATATACTGGCACCGAAGTCATCTACGCTGCAGCAATGCCTTCAAACACAAATTTTTTGATCGTCCTTGTACAGTGTTAACTCTACTACACAAAAGTAATCAATAACTGAAACCAAATTAAGTAGAAGTGTTCTCAAAACTCACTTACAAGATAAATACATTTTGATATTGAAGCTACTGCTAATCAATACAAATTTCAGTTTTATCTTCTTATCACTAAACACAATATATTAAATGGTAAGAAGATAGCGAAGTGTATCTGAGTGATATACACCGTACCTGAATAGTTTGAATATTGTCTTAAAAATTTACTGTAACAAATACTACACAAATAATCAGTGCATACACAGAATAAAAAAGATATACAGACACATAGATCATTTCAGCCAAGAAACGTTTATTACTGTAACACATGTGAAGCAGTTCGGAAAATAGTAAAAGCAGAAACAGGCTTCATCACAGAAAATTTATCTGTTCCTCTCATTGTAGATAAGCTCAATAACAGTTTCATACATTTTTGAGCGTTAGCCATGTCAGATGAAAATGATGGAGACAGCAATGTAGAGAGACTTCCATTTCACAAGAAGCAGAGCTATGCATATTTTTGATAAAGAACTATCTGTTCTAAGGATACACGACAGGTGAACAACTACAGAAATGAAGATATTCAGTGTTTCTCTAATTTTCTTATAAAAGTAGTAGCTACTACATGCATTCCACTGTACCTTACAAACTTGTTATTTAGAGACAGGCCGTTATCAAACTGCCTGAAACTGCCAATGGTTCAGGTTTTATGGTGTGGGGAGGCGTAATGTTGCATGACCGCTACGAGTGAAATGGTAGAATCACCAGTCAACGTTATTGTGACACTGTACTCTTCCGCCAAGTGCGTCTTTTCAGAGGTGTATTAGGCCCTGACTTCATTTTTATGGATGACAACGCACGATCGCATCTTGGAACGAGAGGATATTCGGTGAATGGTCTTGCCTGCCCTTTCCTCCGACTTAAATCCCATCGAGCATCTGCAGCCGCGGAGAATTGGAACGTCCTACTCAGGCCTGGTTCGAGAACATTTTTCCACACAAGCGACTTTTCATTTGTAATTTGTTCAGTTCTAAACAATAGTTCAGAACCAACACACTGTGGTCAGAATCCACATATGACACTGGAAATGTCTTAAAATTTAAAATCGCTGTGTTTGCAATATAATTAGCCTGAAATTTTCCTGTGTCTCTAGGGCTCTTCTGTGTACAGAACTGTCTTTCATGATACTTAAACCAAGTGTTAGCAAGGATTAAATTACACTCTGCGCAATATTCTGCCAGACGCCTTCCTCCTACATTCCTTTCTCCCATACTCTATTCACCTACTGCTTTTCCTTCTCTCAAACAATGGAAACTTCAGGACGGAATATAACTTACTTTTCCTTCTCTTCATTTTCCATCCGTAGCAACAACAATTATTCATTATTGCTGTCACAAATAAATAAATATAAGTATGTGTGATACTGAAGTTTCAGTCTAATGACATTCGTAAACAAACACCATCGTACTAAATGACAATTCCAATGTTATGGTGGCGACATGTGGGTAGTAAGCTATGATCACTCCAGAGACATTCCTATTCTATGAGCGAGAAGCTGTTATTCAGCGAGCGAAAGAGTCTTCCGTTACGCAGTTTACAACAGTCAATCGATGTCATTGTTAACCAGCATTCAGTGAGGCAGTTGCGTGATGAAATAGCACAGAAGCTGAAGTTTAATGATTATTCTACTAAAACGTCTTTGTGGAAGATCGCGGGTATTTTCATATTGTGTAGTAAAGTTTATTAACGAAAACCCCGCAGCCGTATATACTCAACAACTCTGTTTATCCCTCTCGCATTAAAAGAGATGATATGTAGTAATGTCAGTCGCAGACGTAAAGGTGTTGGCCGTTAAAGAGATTCTTATCAGGTAAGTTCCGAAATCACATGTTTTTTTAAACAAAAGAGTGATAATGTTGAAAAATGTACTAAACGCTGAGAAAACTTTCGTAACGTCAGATGATTTTGTTGTGCACGCTAGAATTCGAGCTGTAAGCCATCAAACTGCAATTATTTGAGAAAGAATATTGATTATTTTAAGTTTCCGTTGAGAGCGCTGTATCCCTACTGGACTGCACGTAATCTCATTAAATCTCCTCGTAGATTAGTTGAAAACTAACAAATCTTATAACGAAAGTGAACCTCCTTATATTACATCATTCTAAGCATAACATGACTTATTGTTAGCGTAGATAAGTGAAACATATGATACTGTTGTGCATAGAGCAGACAACTCTTAGTCACGTATCGTGTAAAAATTTAAAGGATCACATGTCATAGCTTAGAATCTGATCTAAATTATTCAAGTGTTTCAAAAGAATGTAGAAAAGTGTCGCATTGGAGGAAGGCAAGACGCGTTGTCGTTTCACACAGAGATTCATGTTGACTATTCTGTTATTCATATAATTTACGTAGTCCTTTTGAAGTTAGTAACGGTTCTGAAATGTTTATTAAAGGTTTGTCTCAACTACAGATGACATTTGATTGGTTTATTCTCATTAGCTAATGAGGGACAACTAAACGTTGAGACACCTCTGGTAGAGTAACGCCATCAAGCTGACAGTTAGTGGGGAAAGTACACATTTTCGAACAGCTCTAGCGGAGTAAACATAAACATAGAAAACTGGTGGTCACCTGCATTGCATCTGTCATTTTCCAAAATCTTAAATATTTTCTGGTGTCACGTATTAGTAACTTTTCGTATCAACAGCTGGTCGACCAAGCGGCGATTATGCTGTATTTGTTGAGCTTGTCGTTAGGCAGTGATATGGTATAGTAGCGTGCATCTATGCTAATTGCAGTGACAGTTACCCTATCTCTTCGGTCATTTACCCTGAATTTTTTGTACGTTCCTACGTACTGGGACCTTATGTGGCTTCTTTTATGAACTCGAAGAATGTCTGCTACCTTCTTCATTTAAGCTTATCTTTAATTCTTTGTAGTGTATGAAGTAATTAATGACAGATATTTTGGTCAGATGTAGTCACTGCCTGTCGCGTCACACAATTTTAAATGGCCCCACAGCCGATATTTTGCTCCATTCTTTTAAGCTCCTTCCCCAAGTAACATTTATCTGCAATGTAATGACTTCTAACGTAGACTATGAAATCATTCCAGGATTTTTCTATGATATTATTTCATGAGGCTGTAGAAATATCTTCAGATTTCTTGAAATGGCCACACAAACGACGCCGTACTATGGTAAGGGTAGTGTCTTTAGGATTAGTGCCCTGTTAGATGACAAAATTGTTTTCACAACGTACTGTTTGCGCACTTGAGTGTAAATTTTCTCTCAGTACATGAATATTCGTCATTTTGGTTATTGTCTCTATTCAAATCGAGATTTCCGACTTCCGTTGAAACTATGTAGCCCAGACGAGTAATGACCCACACCCGTGCTTTACAGCTCGAATTAGATGTTTGCGCTGTGTTCTAATTTCTTATACCAGTTTGTATGCCTTCCATTAGATAGAAATATTTTAACCTCTTTTTTATGGCCCAAAATAACATATTAACACAGGTTTTCAGTGTCATGAAGATATTTACTGGCGACTGTTGCAGCTTCTTCCGATTTGCTTCACTATTCAATCGTTTCCTTCTGCTCATTTGTTTGGAATGGTCTTCTCAAATGCAATCGTACTCTATTACGGTTCTAATCCGAGAGAGACGGCGACCGTCCATTATTTGTTTTGTTTTTCGTTGTCTTTGTAATTGGGAAGCATCCTACTACAAAATAAACTTTCAAGGTAGATGTTCCGACGTTTTTCATTATGCAGCCGAATTACCACTTTTCGTTCCGCTTCTTGTACGTTTATATTGACATAGTAATTCTTCGCCATGCTACCCTCGATGTTTCCGTGTCAGATCGCGTTTTGGAAGTTCTCCATTTCATTGCATCCATGTAGTCCACAGCTACATTAAAAACAAAGACAGTGTTCAAATATTTTGCAATATTACTAGTTTTCTGCACCCAATACCCAAAGAAGTGTATATCGTTATCCCTGCCTGCCTGCAGTTCACATGTTCTCGGCAACTTTCTTCGTCTTCTTTTTCAGAAGAGATTCTGTTCCGTATTTTAAGGCCGCCTTTATCCGTTCTTCTAAGACATCTACACCGCAGCATCCAGTTTCATTCACTCCTGTTTATATTAGCTTCTGCCATCTTCATTATTTCTTCCAGACTGTAGCGCCTAGAACCGCTCGGCCACCACGGCCGGCTCTGCAGGTTCTACTCGTATCCTTCTCCACACTATTTATTTTTCTAGCGATCCATACTCTTTAGTTACAGAGCGTAGTGTCCAAAACAATTTAATAATATATACGAATTGTACAGAATGTTCTTGAAACCAATCGCGAACCGTTGTGGCCCGGTGACATCCATAAAAGCTCTGTTGTTGTTTTGGTAGATGAAGTGGCTACAGATGTTCTCCAAATATCCGAACATAACCATTTCCAGTCAATGGTCAGTTCAGTTGGAACAAAGGACCCTGACCATTCCATGTAAAGACAGCCCAGACCATTATAGAGCCACCACCAGCTTGCGCAGTGCCTTGTTGACGACTTAGGTTAATGTTAATGTGTGTGAAATCCTATGGGACTTAACTGCTAAGGTCATCAGTCCCTAAGCTTACACACTACTTAACCTAAAGTATCCTAAGGACAAACACACACACCCATGCCCGAGGGAGGACTCGAACCTCCGCCGGGACCAGCCGGGACAGTCCGTGACTGCAGCGCCTGAGACCGCTCGGCTAATCTCGCGCGGCGACGACTTAGGTGCTTGACTTATTGGGCCCGCACCACATTCGAAGCATGGCATCAGCTACCAAAAAGTCGGGTTATCTGACCAGGCCCCGGTTTTCCAGTCGTCTAGGGTCCAACCGATATGATCATGAGCAAAGGAGAACCGCTGTAGGCGATGTCGTGCTGTTAGCAAAGGCACTCGCGTCGGTCGTCTGCTGCCATAGCCCACTAGCGCCAAATTTCGGCGCACTGTCCTAAACAGATACGTTCGTCATACGTCCCGCATTCACTTCTGCGGTCATTTCACGCTGTTCTGCTTGTCTGCTAGCACTAACAACTCTGTGCAAACGCCGCTGCTCTCGTTCGTTAAGCGAAAGTCGTCGGCCTCTGCGTTGTCCGCGGTGAGAGGTAATGTCTGAAATTTGGTATTCTCGGTACACTGGCGACCCTGTGGATCTCGGAATATTGAATTTCCTAAAGATTTCCGAAATGGAGTGTCCAGTGAGTCTAGCTCCAACTATCATTCCACGTTCAAAGCCTGTTAACTCCCATCGTGCGACCACAATCACGTCGGAAACCGTTTCACATGAATCACCTGAATACAAATTACAGCTCCACCAATGCACTGCCATTTTGCACCTTGTGTACGCGATGCTACCGCCATCTGTACATGAGCATATCGCTATCCCACATCTTTTGTCACCTCAGGGTCGTGTAGAAGCCTTTTGTGTAGATTACATACTGTTTATTAATTCTACATTGATCCCAAACTGATATCATTCTGCTCTCTGGTGCCATGCCACAACGCATCCTTAACTCTGTACTAATTAGATGAATGCCATATTCCTAATACGCCGATTTTCTTTCAAGTTTCTTAAGCAAAATATATTATCAGGTCAAGACCTGTCATCTTTAATGCAGCACTATCCTCTACCTCTTGCTATTCAGTCTCAGTCCTGTCTCATAAAATGTGGCACTGTGGCCTACAAAATGGGCTATCAACACTGATTCCTCTATTATTACTGCGGTTTCTTCTATCCCCCTTCTTTATTATAGTTGTGATCAAAGCAAGTTCCCATTGCTCAGTATTTTCAGTTTCATGCAGACATTAAAAGTCCAGTTAGTACCACCTGAATTTGCAGTAGTTGTTGCTGCTATGGTCTTTATCTAGATACTTGTATGATCGAGCTCACGATACTACTCTATCTTGTGCAAATCTTTTCGTGTCTGTATCACTACTGCAACCTACATCCATTTTGAAGTGTAGTCAAGCCTTGATCTCACCCTATAACTTTCACATTTACCTCCATTACTTTAATTCAGTTTCCAAATATCTCCTTGATTTTCTTCATCGCTTACTTTATGTACAGGCTGAATAACATCGGGGATGAGCTATAATCTTGTCTCAGTGCCCATCTCATTTACTGCTTCCCTTTCATGTCCTTCGATAACCACAGTCTGATTTCTGTACAAGATGCAAACGATCTTACGCCTTCTGTATTTTACCCCTGCTACTTTCAGAAATTCAAACGGCGTTTTGAAATCAGCATAATCAAAATCTTTTTCTAAATCTGTCTTTGCTATAAATTCTGGTTTACCTATCTTCAATCTGTCATTTGTTTTTAGTCGTAGGAATAGGTAGTAGGGTCTGCGTTGCTTCGTGTATTCCCTACATTGATCTTTTCCCATATCGGCTTCAAACCAGTTGTTCCATTATTTTATAGACAATTCATGTTCGTATTTTGCAACCTCGATTTATTAAACCTAAGGGTCGGCAGTACTCAGGCTTGTCAGCACCGGCTTTCTCCTGTACTGAGATTACCGCGTTCTTCTTGAAGCTTGGGGTTATTTCGCCTATGTCATATATTCTTAACTAACTCAATCGTAATGTCCCTAGGACCCGTGGCTTTGTTATTTTACACAGTTCTGAATGCTCTCACCCTCGATGATCGTTATGTCTTGTATTTGTTGCTTATTTGCAAGCTGTAGGCGTCAGTTTTATCCTACCCCAGATGCGGTATGTAACTATTCCATTACTAGAATGGTGAAGGGTAGATCGTGTTTTTCCTTCCTATGGTTTTCATTTATTACACTCCCTAGCTCTTCGCACCTCTCAAGCCGTGTTTCCCGATTTGACATACCTCTATTTCGGCCTTCCCCCTTTGCGCAGCAAACATTTGCCTGTTTTCTTGATTTCTTGTTTTCTATCATTTCTCACATGTACTGTTCTTTCCTTTTTTCCTGCTTGTTTTCAACCATTTCTCATATGTACATTTCTTTTTTTTAAAAAAAAAAAAAAAAAGGATAATTTGGCCGGAGTAGGAAGTGGTCAGTCCCACACTCATTTCCCCAGTAGAACGAACGGTGTATTATTCTCCATGCTTGGTGATGACTGTCGGAATATTACATAATTAGTGACGGACGTCAGCTGTTTGGTTAGCCGGCTTTCGGTGCAGTTACGAATGTTCTTTCGCTAGTAAGGAACTTGCAGGATGTGAAAGGAATACGTCACGTATAATCCTGAGGCTGGCCCTATTATCATGGCTTTATTATTCACCACCGCTTGGAACAGTTTCGTCCATTAAAATCGCCCGTCGTGAATTTATTGTTCCCCCGCCGTCAGATGCCACATCAACAAGGGCTGATGCGAATTCTTCTTTCATTGTTTGACTATGGTCTGCAGATGGGCCATTAATACAAGTGAACAACAGTTCTCTGCAACAGAGTTCCATGTCTTTTATATACACTTTATATTTTTCCTGAATGCCAATTGTCACCATTAATTTCGCTTCTATTTCCGTTGACGTACCACTGCTCGTGTATATGAGCCCATTCGTGTGCTCTTCTCCTGATCTGTGTGAGTCTACATCTACATCTTCATCTACATCACATTCTGCGAGACACCTAAAGGTGGGTGGTAGATACTTCTGGTACCACTACTGATCCCCCACATTCCACTCGCGAATGGCGCTTAGGAAGAATGAGTGTCGATAATCCTCTGTATTTACACTAATTTCTTGAATTTTCTCATCGTAGCCATTACGAGAGTTGTGTGTGGGAGAAAGTAATGCGTTTTCCGAGTCTTCTCGAAAAGTGCTCTCTCGAAATTTCAATATTAAACCGCTCGCTGATGCAGAACTCCTCCCTTGCAACGTCTGCCAATGGAGTTTGTTGAGCATCTAGGAACGCTCTCGCACCGACTAAGCGATCCCATGACGAAACGTTGGATCTTCTCTATCTCTTGTATCAGACCTACCTAGTAATGATCTCTTATAGATGAACTTTATCAAAGGATCGGTCCTAAAAGGGCAGCCTTATCAGCCACTTTCTTCGTGAATGAGTTACATTTCCTAAAGATTCTTGCTATGAATCTGTCTGGCATCTGCTTTTTCTGCTATCTATTTTATGGATTCATTCCACTTAAGGCCGCTCTGGATAGTTACTCCTAGATATTTTACAGCAGATACTGTTTCCAGCAATTTGTAATTAATTGTGTAATTGTACAATAGTGGACTTTTTTCTATCTGTACGCAGTATGTTACATTTATTATCGCTCAGGGTGAACTGCCAGAGCCTGCATCATTCATTAACCCTGTGCAGGTCATTCTGTAAACTGATGCTGTCGTCTGGTGTTGACACTTTGTTACAGACAAATGTTTCATCTGAGAACAGTGTTAAAAATCATCCGACGACACTTTCTGCTAGATAGTTTACCTACATCGTAAGCAGTAATGGCCCTGTCACACTTCCTTGGGGTACTCCGCAATTTACCTTTACATCTGTCGTTTTCGTTCCGTTAAAAGCGTCGTGTGGCCCTGTCACACTTCCTTGGGGTACTCCGGACTTATATCTGTCGTTTTCGTTCCGTTAAAAGCGACGTGTAGAGTTCTGTATGCAAGGAAGTCTTGAATCCAATCGCAAATCTGGTCCGATACTCGATAAGCTCTTTTTACCACTAAATGGCAGTGCAGGACCTTGTCAAATACTTCCCTGAAGTCAAGGAACACGGCATCAACCTAACCGCCGTTGTCTGCAGCGCTGTGAATCTCGTGGAGGAACAGAGCGACCTGAGTTTCCCAAAATCTCTGTAGAGTCCATGTTGATTTTCATAGACGAGATTCTCGTTCTCCACAAACGTCAAAATTCTTGAACATAAAACATGTTCCATAATTTTTGTTCTTTGGGGCCAGCAGTGCAAAATACACTCTCCAATGACATGTCTGATATTCATAATAATAACGTTCCATAATTCTACAACAGATTTACGTCAACGATATAGGCTATTGCACACATCTGTCCTACGACGCTTCTTGAAAACAGGAATGGCCTGCGCCTTCTCTAATCGCTAGGTACCCTTTGTTGCACCAGCGATCTACGCTAAGTTGCTGCTAGGAGGGGAGCAAGTTTTC
Organism: Schistocerca serialis cubense; assembly: GCF_023864345.2. Lineage (NCBI taxonomy): Eukaryota > Metazoa > Arthropoda > Insecta > Orthoptera > Acrididae > Schistocerca > Schistocerca serialis. The sequence goes on from NC_064638.1 coordinate 711,904,174, forward strand.
TCGAATAACCTCTGTAGAATCTCACAGGTGTCTCATCTGGTCCTGATGCCTTTCCACGACTAAACGATTGTAGTTGGTTTTCTACTCCGTGAACAGTTATCCCAATATGTCCCATTTCTACGTTCGCACGATTTTTGAAAGAAGGGACTGTGGTACGATCCTCCACGTTGAAACAATTTTGAAAGACGAAATTAAGTATTTCGGCCTTTTCTCTGTTATGTTCCACTTCGGTGTCAGCATGTCGTAGTCAGCTACTGTGAAGATGTCAATATAGGTTTAAATACTTTCTTTTTTTTGTGAAATTTCTTACACACTCCTTGTTCCAAACCTCACTGGCCGTTCCCGCACCATGAGTCTCATCAATCCATGTTTGGCTTACAAACATTCTTCTATATGCTTTAAAGTGGAGTCTTACTATTGTCCATCCCCTCGCCCGGAAGATCGGTAGTTTTTCCTGGTTTTCTCCCCTAGGAGGGATTGCTTTTCTGCACCTTAAGAACGGCCCCTGCACTTTCACGGAAAACCCTCTGTGATCCTCCCCGGACGCGTGCCCAGCTTGGGAGATCCCGTCAGTAGCTACGCTATCCCCGTCATAGGCCTCGACTAAATCGAAACGCTCAAATCCTCTGGCCTAGCACTGCAAGTTCCTTCTGTAAGACAACGTCCACTGAGTGCCGAGTTTGCGCATAACTAAATTGCAAGTCCTTACTTTTTTTTTGGTCCGTGCAATTTCGTGCTAATTTTTCTCCTATTTCACATGGGGAATCTCAGCATCCACAGTACTCCTTTTTAATAACCTCATTGCTCGCATAATGTGCATGATAGTGGACACTTATCCATCTGAAGTGTGTATTTTTAATAAGCTCACAAAGTGGATGATGTGCATACCAGTGGAAGCACATATCCAGACGTAATAATAGGAGAAAAAATTTAAAATAAGATGAAGTAAAAGATATATATCAATACAAAAAAGCATCTTACTAGTCGCAGTAAATATACCTCCCAGAAGAATGAAATGAAGCAGAGAAAATGGAAAAAATATCCTGCTGTACTACATGGTTTGTGAGGCTTCGCAAAAGTATTGGTAAACTAGGCAAGCAGTAATAATAACCCTTGATTGCCTGTTACCTACCTGCACTGGATGTTACAATCCACATCTGTGAAGAAAAGAAGTAAGATTTGATCGAAATGACGCCATACCTGACAAACAAAGACCACATACAGTTTTACAAGAGCAGAATGAACTTTACTATCTTTTTGCTCAGTACTGAATTGTAGCACGTGGAGAGCTTTTCATTACATTTCCAATTTCAGTAAGTTTTTTACAACTGCAATATAAAGTGCGTAATTTTCTTTGGAAACTAGATCCACACTACGCCTAACTCTCAAATAAAACACATTAAGTATGCAAGTATTACCAGTAATTACCTAGTACACTTAAAACTCGTTTCCCTCAAATTCATAATACTCGCGTTTAGAACCTTTTTTATTTCAAGTCAACACAGTGTTCTGAACTTTCTTACCCAAGCGCGATAGTGCTGTGGCTAAAACTTTTTACTCGTATTTCGGACGGCCAGGGCCCAAATTTCCGTCCAACTATTTTGATTTAGGTTTGACATAGTTTTCATAGATCATTTTAGGCGAGTATGGGAACCTTTGAAGTCCGTAATGAAAACGACGGGAAGTAAAATTTAATCTTTCTTGTGTCTTCCTCAGCCAGACAACGGTATTATGACGGCTTATTCAGGTAAGGGACTGCCTTGCAAAAGCACTTAGTAAAGATAAGTCTCATAATTGTTCATTTTCCAGGAAATAAGGAAAATATGCCTCCGATATCTTTAGCTAAAAGTGCTGCCTTTGACGACAGGTGTGTTATCTTACTCTTACTTGATGGAAGCCATGATCCTTATGTACAGACGAGAAAAGTTGCCCAGTGAGCAATACTCGCTACTATCATGTGAAAATGAAAATTTTTCTGTGGGTGTCTTTATAGATATCACCTCTCTTCAGTAACATAAACAAGATCGTAAACCCAGAACGAACCAAGTGATGGTGAAACAGGATTGCATTAATCTGACCAACACCTTGAGATGTACAGTCTGTTAGGGGTATGAGTACAGGTATTCTGATTGTTGCTACCTTAAGAAGAACCCACTTAAGTGTGTTAATTTTTTTTTCTGCATCTACCGCTCTTCCTGCAAACACGTCACATAATTTACACCTGCTTTGTGCTGCATGGTCTTAACTGCACCACTAAGTGGACAACACCTGTCAGTATAGCATAAACGTTTTGCGACAATGCGTTCACACATCCACGCCTAACCTGCTGCCCAGAGGAATATAAGAATATAAGCATTAATGACTAGCTCTTACCACATGTATACTTGGAGGTGATAACCAACCTAGAAACACACTATTCCTAATAGCTACAATTATTAGTCTGCAAATGAGATAAATTCTGATTTGATGTTGTTCAGTACACTCTCTGTCGCTAGTAAAAATACCTATCTTCGTATCCTTAACACCATGTATGCAGTAGATTTTTATCACTGTTGACAGTAACAACTGATATCACCACAAATTTTTTAAGTTCATGCACAAATTCATGGTAATGTTGTGGTGGATCAAGTAAATTTGGTACAAATCTGGTTTACAAAAAGAATTTTAGTATTATGTTTACGTGTATTTGATATAAACAAATGACATACTAAGGACATTATTCGATTCCATAACCTACAATATTTTGTTGCCTTACGACAGACTACGTCAACAGTGTCAATTTGATAAACAGTTTTCCTTTCTTGAGAAGTCTCTTTCTGATATAGTTGAAAAGAGTATAAGGCGAAAATCAGCGGGCGAGCTATCTGGAAATGTTGAGAATAAGCCTCTCACCCACATTCAAAGATAGCGTAGACATGATGTTAATATAGGGAAGATACTCTTGTCAATGAAGAGAGGGTATGCAGTTCTTCAATCGATAATTTTTCATTACCGATTGTTTCCAGTTTTTTAATCCAACAAAACGTTTCTGTTCTGTTCTGACATTGAAGCCGTATATTGGCAGTTTCTCTCGTATTGTTACATTTCGAGTTACGTCTTATCTCACACAAACCAAGGCCGTGTGTCTGTTCTCACACAGCCAAAGAAGTAACTAACGGGGGATCCAGGAGGCCTGGGCCCTCCTGGCACCTAAATCAAATGGCACAGGACCTTGTTGCGTGTAATGAAACTGAAAATTATATGAGTCGGTCAAAAAGTTTTCGTTTGAGGACGTTGCTGCAGCATGTATGCAACGTAGCGCGACTCCGATGCGGGTATACAGGGTGGTCCATTGATCGTGACTGGGCAAAATATCTCACGAAATAAGCATCAAACGATAAAAGTATAAAGAACGAAACTCGTCTAGCTTGAAGGGGGAAACCAGATGGCGCTATGGTTGACCTGCTAGAAGACGCTGCCATAGGTCAAACGGATATCAACTGCGTTCCTTTAAATAGGAACCCCCATTTTTATTACATATTCGTGTAGTACGTAAAGAAATACGAATGTTTTAGTTGGACCACTTTTTTCGCTTTGTGACAGATGGCGCCGTAATAGTCACAAACGTATAAGTACGTGGTATCACGTAACATTCAGCCAGTGCGGACGGGATTTGCTTCGTGATACGTTACCCGTGTTAAAATGGACCGTTTACCAATTGCGGAAAAGGTCGATATTGTGTTGATGTATGGCTATTGTCATCAAAATGCCCAACGGGCGTGTGCTATGTATGCTGCTTGGTATCCTAGACGACATCATCCAAGTGTCCGGACCGTTCGCCGGATAGTTACGTTATTTAAGGAAACTGGAAGTGTTCAGCCACATGTGAAACGTCAACCACGACCTGCAACAAATGATGATGCCCAAGTAGGTGTTTTAGCTGCTGTCGCGGCCAATTCGCACATCAGTAGCAGACAAATTGCGCGAGAATCGGGAATCTCAAAAACGTCGGTGTTGAGAATCCTACGTCAACATCGATTGCACCCGTACTATATTTCTATGCACCAGGAATTGCACGGCGACGACTTTGAACGTCGTGTACAGTTCTGCCACTGGACACAAGAGAAATTACGGGACGATGACAGATTTTTTGCACGCGTTCTATTTAGCGACGAAGCGTCATTCACCAACAGCGGTAACGTAAACCGGCATAATATGCACTATTGGGCAACGGAAAATCCACGATGGCTGCGACAAGTGGAACATCAGCGACCTTGGCGGGTTAATGTATGGTGCGGCATTATGGGAGGAAGGAGAATTGGCCCCCATTTTATCGATGGCAGTCTAAATGGTGCAATGTATGCTGATTTCCTACGTAATGTTCTACCGATGTTACTAAAAGATGTTTCACTGCATGACAGAATTGCGATGTACTACCAACATGATGGATGTCCGGCACATAGCTCGCGTGCGGTTGAAGCGGTATTGAATAGCATATTTCATGACAGTTTGATTGCTCGTCGAAGAACCATACCATGACCCGCACGTTCACCGGATCTGACGTCCCCGGATTTCTTTCTGTGGGGAAAGTTGAAGGATATTTGCTATTGTGATCCACCGACAACGCCTGACAACATGCGTCAGCGCATTGTCATTGCATGTGCGAACAGTACAGAAGCGAACTAGTCGCTGTTGAGAGGAATTTCGTTACACGTATTGCCAAATGCGTTGAGGTTGACGGACATCATTTTGAGCATTTATTGCATTAATGTGGTATTTCCAGGTAATCACGCTGTAACAGCATGCGTTCTCAGAAATGATAAGTTCACAAAGGTACAAGTATCACATTGGAACAACCGAAATAAAATGTTCAAACGTACCTACGATCTGTATTTTAATTTAAAAAAACCTACCTGTTACCAACTGTTCGTCTTAAATTGTGAGCCATATGTTTGTGACTATTACAGCGCCTTCTATCACAAAGCGAAAAAAGTGGTCCAACCAAAACATTCATTTTTCTTTGCGTACTACACGAATATGTAATAAAAAATGGGTGTTCCTATTTAAAAAAACGCAGTTGATATCCGTTTGACCTATGGCAGCGCCATCTAGAGGTCCAACCATAGCGCCATCTGGTTTCCCCCTTCAAGCTAGACAAATTTCGTTCTTTGTAGTTTTTTCGTTTGACGCTTATTTCATGAGATATTTGGCCCGATCACGATCAATGGACCACCCTGTATAAGCACCGACATGTAGGCAAGGGTACAGTCTGGCATTCGTGTCTTCCCGACGTGCGTGCGATAAATGCGGAAACATGAACTAAGGCGACGTTATTACCAAATAAATATAAACAAGACCAACTCACTGTTATTCTTTTCTTGGCTGCAGAAGGATAGTTACTGATGGACAACCACTGGAGAACGAAGAATGTGTATCGGGCAGAATATCTGTAGGCAAGGGCAGGCGTGGAATAGCACGACATTGGCTGCTGCTTCTTCATGATAACGAACGTCCCCATATCGCAAATATATAAGGAAAAAGTTAACACCAACTTACGTATGAGACATTCGAGCACCCATCCTGACTCTCGTCGTGCTATAATCACGCCTTCGGTCTCTTAAAAAAAAAGGCCTTGAAAGATTGACGATTCCTTTCTCACGAGGATGTGCAGCAGGCAGTTCCGGTGTTCACACAACAGGACACGGTGTTATGCTGAACGGGTATATTCAGCCTGTTGCGTCAATGGGATGATTTCCTTGATTCCCACGGCGATTTTGCCTGAATGGCATACCCATTCTGGACTGTACGTCCATCTAACGGAAACTTCATGACCGCCCTTATAGTTTAATTTTCAATCATGCACCGAAAAAGGAATACGCACTATCAATAGGCAACAGGGCTATCGATATATTCAAGCTATCGATATATAGATAGCACTGTCGCATATCCTTACTTTAGCCAAGACCAACTATTGTGAAGTGTTGGCCTTATTTGAGTTCAGTTTTTGTTTTGTTAATAAGTTTAGTTCTTGCTTGCATTTTAACGTAATATAAGTGCTGCCATATTTATTTTTGTGTAGTGTGTTGTTCTCCTAGTTTATAATTACGGATAAGTTAGTAACAAGAAAGAAAAACACCGATTTTGATTCGTCCATCAGCGTTATGGAAAGTTGAAAATATAATAGCCTAATAACCCATCTTTAGCAGTTTAATGTTAACAATGGAATCGTTATTTGGAGACTGGTAGAACCTTAAGGTTGACGTATTTCAGTATTTCACAAGGCAGCGGAGCGGTAAACATTATTGCAAATTACATTAAACTAAAATCATTGCATAAACGTAGAACTGGATTTTACTATGACGTCCACAAATCGTGCTGATCAACAAAAATATCGCCCAAACGGTGGTGGTTTCATTTCTTTAAAAAATTTGTTCAAAATTCTGTCATCCTGTCATTATCAGCCAAAATCTGGACATCTGGGCGATCCTAAATTATGAAAACCGGTTCCGATTCCGAACGATAGGTATTGGTTTGTGACGAGCAGAAAGGGTATTTTATGACAACACATTCTATAGTTTTTTTGTTTTTCAAAGATTTTTTTCAGCTGCTAGAGTTCGTGCGAGCTGACTGCGCACTGCATGCCCCCCCCCCCCCACCCAGCTCCCCCCTCTTTCTATTTAATGCTATAATAACTAAAGCCACAAATTCCCTGCAAAATTAAATCTTCAAATGAATGCATGCATTCATGCACTATCAAATTACGAAACATGCACAATCAGGGGAAAAAACATGCAATATCAGGATTCCATTTTTCGTTGTGATCCATTTTATTTAATTTGAAAACAGTGAACAACAACCAGTTTTTTCACTTACTCCACCGACGGGGGTAGCTCTGCCCTTGAAGTGCTGAGCTAGCAATCCGTGGATTCGGGAGACGGGGTTATTCGAATCCATCCGTCGGTTTTCTGTGGTTTCCCATTTTCAGCTTAGGCAAATACCGGTGCTGTTCCCCTACTGTAAGCCAAAGCCATTTCCTTCCGAATTGCTTTCTCTCTTGACATACCCCAATCCCCTTAAAGATTTAGCCCCTCTGCTTAAATGAAAAGAGCTGCACCGAAGACAAGCCGAACATCTCTTCGCAGACTCCTGACACTAAAGGCCAAATTTACTTTCCAAGGCGGCTAGTGATCGTAATTTGTACTTTGTTTCTTTGCATAAAGATGGCTCACTTCGTGTACGGTGATATTTTATGCCTTCTAGTTTTACTAGAACATGTTCTATTGCAAAGTGTCTTATTTTTAATATCCTTGGAAAATGAGTCCAACCGTCACAACTCCAATGTATTTGTAAATAAACATCATATGAACGACAACGTACATCGTAAAGAAGTTTATCAACATCAAAGACTGTATAGCCATATAATCGTGGATAAATACAGATTCAATCATGAGATCGTATACATTAGAAGTCGAGTGGAAATTAATGCGTGTATCAACGTTAAGATCCCAAAATTGTTTCTCACGGTGTCTGTGTATTCCGTTTTGTTCTATAAATAAATGTTGTTGTTGTAGTTTCAGTTTGACTCTTGAAATAATAATTTTCAAAAAGTTCTTGATCACTTAAGGAAATTGAAACTTTTAATGAAATGAAAGATGCTTTAATGAAATTTGGGACTGAATTGAGGAACACGGGATGCTTTGACGTGCTGAAGAAATTCTGGCTTTGTTTCAGGTAAGTGGAAAATTTAACCCTCTAACGGTAAGGTTGGGGTTGGATTCGACCCCAGCGAGTGTGTTTTGTTTATAACTCCCCACTCCCATATCTGAGAGCGCTGTGGTTCCAGCTATCCTACCAGCCAGTCGTCCCGAGAACGCTGAGGAGGCCACGTCAATCTGGTGAGTGATCTGCAGCTACCCTCTCTATCCGAAACCTACATACCCGCGCTCGGGTTGGATCCGACCCCACCTTACTGTTTACGTCACACTTATTAGTTTCTTTTGTGTGGAGGATTCAACCCCATATTGATGTTTATATTACATCTATGTTTTGTTTTCTCTTCTAGTATCTTAATAAAATGGCGCATCAACTCCTTAGAACTCCTGAGGAGATAAACAACGAGTTTCTCCGACAGGGGGCTGAGTCAGAGGATGGCGACAATATCGATACAGAAAACTGTTCAGAAACCGAGAATGATGTATTATCTAACACTGGTGACGAGGATGATGTATTTCATTGTGCGGCAGGAGCAGTTGAGTTTGATAATTCTCAGTCAGATGTAGATGATGAGAGAAATTTTGAGCTAGCTAAAGACTTACAGACAATATGGACCAACAAACCCATCCATTCAAAATTTTCTAGGACACCAGCGTCAAATATTATTACTCATCTCCCTGGTCCACGTGGGGAAGCAAGAGGGGTCACTAGTGAATTGGAAATATTTTTATTATTTATAGATTCGAAAATTATAGAAAAAATGGTTTTGCACACAAATCTTGAAATCGAGAAATCCAGGCAAAAGTACAATACGGTCCAGTGGTTACATTCACCAACAGAGACCGTTGAAATAAAAGGGTTGATGGGCCTGCTTTTCATGAGTGGTGTCCTAAAAAATTCTATGCTCAGTGTAGATGAGATGTTCTCAGCAACCTCTTGACCTCCGGTATTCCGTTGCACTATGTGCAAGAAAAGGTTTGCATTTCTTGGGAAACCTCCGCTTCGATGATAAAGCCACCTGAGAGGCCAGAAAAATCAACGACAAATTTGCGGCTTTCAGAGAAGTGTGGGACATGTTTGAATCTAACAGTGAAAACAATTATAGTCCATCTGAATATGTCACAGTAGATGAGACTCTACTGAGTTTTCGGGGTGTCTGTCCATTCAAAACGTATATCCCATCGAAACCCGACAAATATGGGTTGAAAATAATGTCACTATGCGACGCAAGGACATTCTGTTTTTTGCGTGGCATTCCATACACTGGCAAGGACAACAGAATAAAGAGGAGACCTGGAGATTTGCCTTTACCTGCCCAGTATGTTCTGCGCCTGACGGAATCTATCAGGGGTTCTAACAGAAACACTGCAGCGGACAATTGGTTCTCCTCACTGGAGGTGACTGACGCCCTCCTCCAAAAGAAACTCACATTTGTATGTTCATTGAGGAGGAACAAACCGCAAATACCACCATCAATGCTGCTTTCCGCTCCATTAGGCTCTTCAGCATTTATGTATCAGGACGAAAAAACTTTAGTGCCATTTACTATGCACTTCTCTGGAGAGATAAATGAAAAATCAAATAAGCCTGAAATTGTGGAGTTCTTCAATCTAACTAAAGGAGGGGTCGATGTATTAGATATGCTTTGTCACAGCAGGACCACAAAAAGAAAATCGAGAAGATGGACCATGCGGTACTTTTATGCTATTTTAGACATCGCTGCTATAAATAGTTTTATCATTTACAAAAGCAATAGCAAAATGGACAGCTTTTCAAATGACGCGAGAATATCATTCCTCAAAAGTCTTGCGCTCTCTTTGACAAAACCTCTTACGGAAAAGAGGAATAACACACATCTTCCCCGTCAGCTCCGTTCGTCTATTGGAAAACTTTTAGAAAAAGAACCAATCGAATTAGACAAGCCTACCCAGGCACAGCCACTGAAGAAAAGAAGATGTGATTTTTGTGACAGATCAAAAGATAGGAAGGGGAATGCTTTTTGTAGTAAGTGTAATCGTTCTATACGTGGGGAGCGTAAAGTTATTATATGCCCTGGCTGTAAAGAAACTTAGATGTGATAAATTGTGCCAAATATGTATTTTCAGGGCTGTATGTGATCGTTTCCAGGATAACATTATACATTTATTATTTGTTTCCATTACATTATGTGTACAAAGACATTTATTATTGAGAACTTTATATTTCGAAACTGCTGACACTATAATTATTTTCTACAATTAGTAAGAGATGTTTCTCATTTAGTTCCTATCTTTAGAATTTCTAAAAACGCACCCGTTATTCTGCCGTTTTTGCAGCAGGAAGGTGATGCTTTGTCCCAACAGGATAATGTTCGCCCACAAACTGGCTGTGAAACTTAAACGATGACTGATGACTGAATCTATTGATTTTTACTGTTTTCAATAATTTTATAGAGAATATTTCTATTAAGGTATTTTTTTGTAATCAAGTTCCTATTTTTTCCAAAGTACTTTATATTCTTACTTATTGACTATAAAAATAAAAATAAACTTGTTGTTATAACAAATATTATGTGTGTTTAATTGATAATAAAACTTTTTACCATTATTCATTTTTTATTTTATCCCACAAAATCGATATTTGGAGGGTGGGGTCTGATCCAACCCCACCTTGCCGTTATGTCAGGAAACTTCACCTTACCGTTAGAGGGTTAAATACAAGATTGTAGGAGAAAGTTATTTTCAAAAAAACTGTCCATCCATTTAACTTTATAAGTTACTCAACCCAACGCTAAGATTCTTCTGCTCTGCGGTAATAAATCTTATATTAGAAGACTGATCTGCGTCCTGTTAACAGTGACGCAACACCTTATATTCGATTATTGCCAGTAGAGTGAAGTTACGTATTGCTAAATAAATGTTTTACTTAATTTTATCCATAGTTATCCGTGTTTGTTCCGTGACTGTGTTACTCTCGTAAATTAAAAAAGAACCCCCTTCTGTTACAGTAGTGAGTTTATTTCTATGCACGATGCGCTTCGAGCCCTGGAGACTCATATTCAGTTGCTTTGATATTATGCTTCAGTTCTTTTTTCTATTCTCAGATTTAGGTTAATACTACTCTAGTAAGTTTACAATGGTATATTACAAAGTGTCACACTGTCGATATAAGTTTGCAAATCTAAGAAAAATTAAGGACACCTTACTGTTTCCAGTAGTGGATACATGGGTTTGAAGCACAGTACGAATAGACATGTGGATGTGCATATCTGCACATATATACACTCCTGGAAATTGAAATAAGAACACCGTGAATTCATTGTCCCAGGAAGGGGAAACTTTATTGACACATTCCTGGGGTCAGATACATCACATTATCACACTGACAGAACCACAGGCACATAGACACAGGCAACAGAGCATGCACAATGTCGGCACTAGTACAGCGTATATCCACCTTTCGCAGCAATGCAGGCTGCTATTCTCCCATGGAGACGATCGTAGAGATGCTGGATGTAGTCCTGTGGAACGGCTTGCCATGCCATTTCCACTTGGCGCCTCAGTTGGACCAGCGTTCGTGCTGGACGTGCAGACCGCGTGAGACGACGCTTCATCCAGTCCCAAACATGGTCAATGGGGGACAGATCCGGAATTCTTGCTGGCCAGGGTAGCTGACTTACACCTTCTAGAGCACGTTGGGTGGCACGGGATACATGCGGACGTGCATTCTCCTGTTGTAACAGCAAGTCCCCTTGCCGGTCTAGGAATGGTAGAACGATGGGTTCGATGACGGTTTGGGTGTACCGTGCACTATTCAGTGTCCCCTCGCCGATCACCAGTGGTGTACGGCCAGTGTAGGAGATCGCTCCCCACACCATGATGCCGGGTGTTGGCCCTGTGTGCCTCGGTCGTATGCAGTCCTGATTGTGGCGCTCACCTGCACGGCGCCAAACACGCATACGACCATCATTGGCACCAAGGCAGAAGCGACTCTCATCGCTGAAGACGACACGTCTCCATTCGTCCCTCCATTCACGCCTGTCGCGACACCACTGGAGGCGGGCTGCACGATGTTGGGGCGTGAGCGGAAGACGGCCTAACGGTGTGCGGGACCGTAGCCCAGCTTCATGGAGACGGTTGCGAATGGTCCTCGCCGATACCCCAGGAGCAACAGTGTCCCTAATTTGCTGGGAAGTGGCGGTGCGGTCCCCTACGGCACTGCGTGGGATCCTACGGTCTTGGCGTGCATCCGTGCGTCGCTGCGGTCCGGTCCCAGGTCGACGGGCACGTGCACCTTCCGCCGACCACTGGCGACAACATCGATGTACTGTGGAGACCTCACGCCTCACGTGTTGAGCAATTCGGCGGTACGTCCACCCGACCTCCCGCATGCCCACTATACGCCCTCGCTCAAAGTCCGTCAACTGCACATACGGATCACGTCCACGCTGTCGCGGCATGCTACCAGTGTTAAAGACTGCGATGGAGCTCCATATGCCACGGCAAACTGGCTGACACTGACGGCGGCGGTGCACAAATGCTGCGCAGCTAGCGCCATTCGACGGCCAACACCGCGGTTCCTGGTGTGTCCGCTGTGCCGTGCGTGTGATCATTGCTTGTACAGCCCTCTCGCAGTGTCAGGAGCAAGTATGGTGGGTCTGACACACCGGTGTCAATGTGTTCTTTTTTCCATTTCCAGGAGTGTACGTAAGTGTACAAATGCACGTAAACATGTTTATTCACACTGTAGTTCCAGTCCATCTATACACTACCAGAAACGTTAAATTATCTTTGGATTTTGTCTTTGGCATTGTAAACTTAATCACAATATGCCATTTTGTAATATACCATTGTAATATCACGAGGAGCAGAATCAACCGAAATCTGAAAGAAACTGAAGCAGACTGTTAATATTAGGTAACTAACTACATTAAAATATTTTCAAAATGTGGACAAGAAGGACCTGCCCCCCTCCCCCATGGTATTTCGGGGATTAATACGTGTGTTGTATCTGTAAACACTATCTCTGCGACCACTAAAACATTGACATTTAAACTCTGAACTGTGTATTCACTGGGCAGCCGAAATTTTTTTTCTCCGTGAAGCAACCTGTAAATATGCATTTCTTTTCTTAAATACAAGGTAGTCAAAATAAAACTTTCCCAAAAAGTGCTTCCAGCATTTGGTGTCAACGTAATCTAAACAGCACAAAGATCATGATTTGACGTGAACAGTATCTGCCTTAAAGAGCAATTCTCCTGTTCGTTAATTGGCACTTATTTTTTGTCAGACTTATAAACATTTTATGGACCAGCTTTATTTTGACCGCCTTTTACGTATAAGAGAACCGATGATACCGTATACTTTTATAGCAACTACGAGGGTTGACTGAAAAGTAATGCCTCCACCTTCGTAACTCTTCAGCAGTTGGCAGCATTGTTATGCGGCACGTACTGGCTTGTTCCGTAGCCTCTTCTCTACAGCTCCAGTTGGCGGGAAGCCTTAGCATTGAAAGATTGTGTTGGTACAGTGTAAAGTGTGGCCAATGCGATTTGAGCAACGTGCAATCATTGAATTCTTGACAGCAGAAGGTGTCACCCCAAAGGAGATTCATCAGAGAATAAAAGCAGTTTATGGTCATTCTGATGATCTGAGTACTGTGCGTCTTCATTCTCGTAACGCGAGACGAGTTCCTAGCAAATTTCGTCTCTTTCATGTCAGGATGCGGGGTACCCATCGTGCATAGATCTTACGATAACCTTGCTTATCTTCCGATAGCCAAGTAAAGCAATACTGTGGCCCACATGTTCTTGCGAAATGACGATTGGGCTTGCAACTTCTCCCTGAGTGATAGACGATCGTCCTGAATCAGCCTGTCAACATTTTGCTTCTGGAACTCGGTGGTTGCTGTCACAGGACGTCCAACTCTTTGTTTGTCACGCAGGTCAGATGTTCCCGCCTCAACATCTTTAAACTTACTCTCCCAATGCTGCCAACTGCTGAAGAGTTACGAAGGTGGAGGCATTACATTTCAGTCAACCCTAGTATGGTAGTTGAAAATGTAGAAATTAGTATATCTATGATTATTTACTGGTATTGCAGGCTTCCTTTCCCGAAATTGTGAACCTGGTGAGCGATAACCTAGAGATTTTAAGCTGGCGCTCTATGAAGACAAGATTCCTTCCACGGACGTCTACGACAAAGACGGCCAATTCGGTACGTGTGTTCCCAACATGTTAAAAATTCAGTTTTCTTACTAACAATTTAATATCCTTTTCATCGCCGCCGTGAAACCGACACTATTAGCACTGATGAATACTTTAGGATATATACTACAAATACATATACAAAACACTCTGTCGGAGTACTGGCTGACTTTTTTTTTTAATATGTGTATATCTATTGTATATGGAAATACTAAAGTCTTGTAGGTCTCTCCAGCCAGACTTAATTTATTAAACTCGCTTTACAAGTAGCAAAAATACGGTTTTCAAACATTTATCTTAAGGACAGTTGGTTCATTACCTCTATGTTATTATTATTATTATTACCATTACTATTATCATAAAAGTAAATAGAGCAAACGACGTCACTTTGCTGAGGTTCGTATTTTATCGCTAGTCGGATACTTCCCAAGTGCTGGTTGGTGTACCAGCGGATAATTCGTATAGGTCCCAGTGAATTGGTTTTTTTCTAAATTGACAGATGGATGTTTTATCAGTGTCGATGGTTTTCTAATGCCCACTAAGATCTAGGCGTAAAGTTAGTTGCAAGTCAGCTCTCATTCTCAAATTCTGGAAGAATATAGTCTGCCTATTTGCGCGTCGTGGGCTACGATGCTTTTCACCTTCACCCCGTCCATTTGAGAGGAAAGTGGTTCTTACGAGCGCAGTAGTTCTTTCCGGACAGTAAGTGATGTGTGTACCAAGTTTGGTTGAAATCGATCCAGTGGTTTCGGAAGAGATGTGGAACGTACATACCACATACATACACTTAGGTAACAAAAGTCATGTTTTATCTCATGTGTCGGACCTGCTTTTTCCCGTCGTAGAGCAGCAACTCAACATGGTATTGACACAAGTCGTTGGAAGGACCCTGCAGAAGCAGCCCATAATTGCGGAACTGTCGCCAGTACAGCGTTTTGTGTACGAACTGACCTCTCGATTATGTCTCGTAAATGTTCGATAGGATTCATATCGGGCGTTCTGGGTGTCCATATTCTATCGACTTGTATAGAATGTTCAGCAAACCAACTGCGAACAATTGTATCCCGGTGACATGGTGCACTGTCATCCATAATAACTTCATCGTTGTTGGGAACATGAAGTTCATGAAAAGCTGCAAATGGTCTCCATGAAACCGAACATAAGCATTTCCAGTCAGTGATGGTTCAGTTGGACAAGAGGACTTATTCTATTCTATGTAAACACAGCACACCATTATGGGGCCACCACCAGCTTGCACACTGCCTTATTGAAAGTTTGGGTCAATGGTTTGGTGGGATCTGCGCCACATTCAACCCTACCATCAACTCGTACCAACTCATGAAATCTGGACTCATTTGATCAGGCCACGATTTTCCAGTCGTCTAGGGCCCAACCGATATGGTAACGAGCGCAGGAGAGGCTTTGTTGGCGATGTCGTGGTGTTAGAAAAGGTACTGGCGTTGGTCGTCTGCTGCCATAGCCCATTAACGCCAAATTTCGCCGCTCTGTCCAAACGGATACGTTCCTCGTGCTTCCCACATTGATTTCTTTGGTTATTTCACAGTGTTGCTTAACAATTCCACGCAGACGTCGCTGCTCTCGGTCGTTAAGTGAAGGCCGCCGGCTATTGCGTTGTCTGTTGTGCGAGGTAATGCTTGAAATTTGGTATTTTTGGCACACTCTAGACACTGCGGATTTCGGAATATTGCATTCCCTAACCATTTCCGAAATGGAATGCCCCATACATTTACTCCAACTACCACTACGCGTTGAAAGTCTGTAAATTCCCACTTACTGGCATAATCAAGTCGGAAATCGTTTCACATGAATCACCTGAGTAAAAATGATAGCTCCGCCAATTCATTGCCCTTTTGTACCTTGTGTAAGCTATACTACCGTCATCTGTACATTCGTACATGGTACACTTTTATAACATGTATGGAAATGGATACTTAATTAAATAAAAATGAATTAGTTGACGAACTGAGCATGAGAAACGTCAACTGAGAAAGAAGGGAGGGGTGATGCGTCTTAGCAGCAGCGGTCAGACCGAGAAAATAAGAATGGAAGAGGAAGCAAAAAGAAGATAACTTTTGATGATGTGTAGTGATTCAGTTGTGCAACTGGAAAAGGTACCGGCTTCTTAGGTAAAAACGTCCACCCCAGAGTCTTCTGATACTCATCGGTATTCGATTTCAAGACGCCAGTAACGCCTAATCTCTTTTCAGTAATTTTACAACATTAATGTTCACAAAAATCAGTTCACTACGTTCCGTTACACTTAGGACAGAATTGCTTTCCACTGTTCGCAAAAAATGGTGCTCAGCTGCCATGTTTTTATGTGGATTGATACGGGATGCAACAGAAGCTACTGCACCTCCCACATACATCCAATGACGATTAACTCACGTTTTGAGCAGACCAGTTTAATCAGCATTATTGTCATGTCGATGGACAAAAAGTCAATTCCAAATTGCAGTTACAGCTAAACCATGTTATTGTCTAAACAATCTACGTTGTTATTGACATGGACCAAATGTAAAGTCCCGAACCTAATCAGGATAACAGCCTCAGATTATCATAGCATCCGTCCTAAATCCACTGTCGCCACAATATGCACTGGCAAGTATAGTTCGCTCTCGTCTTTCAGTTGTACACATACCCATCTTAGTACCATAACATGTACAGAGTACAGTCAAAAGAACATTTGTCCTCTGTTACACGAACAAAGGTAGGTGTGATTTTCTCCAAATAAGCAACGTCCAATATTCGTTGTTGTCATAAGCAGTTTTGGACCAGCGACGCAAGCGTGAAAGGTGTCGGTTGGCCTCTGGAAGAATCAATCTGTCACTGACCTCTGCATCTGAGCTGAAGTGGAAGTACTTAGAATGAGCTGGCAGGCATATCTGTCAGTTGTCCTTCAGTACGTCTTAAATTTTTGCGGTCTTTATCACTTAAAAAATATAAGTCTACCACATTGATGATTGGTTCAGTGCTTCACTGAGATTTTTGTTTCGTAATAAACGATTAACAATGGATGAGTGCAAGTGTAACTCCTACGAGCTCTGATGGAATGACAGAATTTGTGAACCGCAATAATTGTGCCCTATATAACTCGCATTAGTATCGCCGACTACGGACATCGTGATGGAAGCAGATGACCTGTCGTGGTTATCGTGGCGAAATAATGCGGGCAGAGAGTCCAGTCACCGCGACCTCGCGCCGTGTGCTCAGCCGTCGGCCGCCCACGCATGCCGTCTGTTGTGTTTATTCCCCTGCACATCCCAACGCGGTTTCGGACTTTTTGCCTCTCCGGAAACTGTTTCGCACGACGAGTTGTCATTTCCTCTTGCGGGGTTCTTTTCCCGGCTTCTTGTTAGGCCTTGGTCTAGTCCAGTCAACGAAGGAAAATTAGGGGAAAAATTCGTATAGTCGTACGTTTTTGTACAGTGGTGGGAGAGAGTGCCATGAACAACATACTAAAAATCCCCACCTGTAGGGTGTGAGCGTTTGGGCGGGGGCTTTAAAGGTCACTTTTTTACGTTTTTCCTGAACAATTCGAAAAACGCAGCTTCTATTGAAAATGTTGCCCGGTCCAAAATGAAAACTACATTAAATTTCCTACAGAAAAGGTCCTATTCATTTGTCTCTCGAAGTTTTTTACTTTTTTCTTGAGTAACTCGAAAGCCGCATCTTCTATCGAAAGTGTTTCACAAATGGTTAAAATGGCTCTAAGCACAATGGGACTTAACATCGGAGGTCATAAGTCCCCTAGACTTTGAGTTCCATAAACCTAACTAACCTACGGACATCACACACATCCATGCCCGAGGCAGGATTCGAACCTGCGACCGCAGCAGCAGCGCGGTTCCGAGCTGAAGCGCCTAGAACCGCTCGGTCACAGCGGCCGGCGAAAATGTTTCACAGTACAAAATTAAAACTACATCGCGTTTCAGTAGATGGAAGAATCGTAAATTATTAAAAATTGTATTTTGATGGTATAAAATTAACGTTTAATGCCCACTGAACTTAGAAATAACAGAAAATCTACATTAGTTATTATAAAATAACATCTTACTTAAATGAGTGTATTTCAGAGGTCAACAGGTGTACCGTCATCACCATATCTTGCAGATCGAGTAATGGTGCACCACACTTACACATACCATGCCAAGGGCCACAATCCATGGAATATGTAATGCCAGCTTTTGGGGGTCCACATCGTCCCCGACACCCAGTACAACATCGGCAATAGATGTTGTTCGGAGTATCTTCAGGTGCTACTGTGTCTTTGGTTGTCATTGGGTAGAGCATTTCATCCTCCCCTTCGTTCTATCCCCACTGGCTCTGCAGTAAGGGGTTACAGAGCCACTGTTGTATCTGTAAATAAGTAACCAAACACCTGTAAGTAACAAAAAATGGTGTTGTAAAACGGCCACTGTTGTATCTGTAAATAAGTAACCAAACACCTGTAAGTAACAAAAAATGGTGTAAAACGTACTATACTGCATCAAAACAGAACAGTAATGTATCTGGAAATAAACTCTAAAAGAGTGATGGTGCGCAGCTCCTGTGGTTTGCAGCAGTGGCCGAGTCTGGATTTGGCTTTGATGAAGCTTTTAAGCATACAGCATACCGGAGTTGATTCAGATCTAGTTGATACTTAGGTGCTCGGTAAATTTCAAGAAATTATCTCACCAGCCTTTCAGACCTCTACTGGCCGAGCGGTTCTAGGCGCTACAGTCTGGAACCGCGCGACCGCTACGGTCGCAGGTTCGAATCCTGCCTCGGGCGTGGATGTGTGTGGTGTCCTTAGGTTAGTTAGGTTTAAGTAATTCTAAGTTCTAGGACTGATGACCTCAGCAGTTAAGTCCCATAGTGCTCAGAGCCATTTGAACCATTTGGTGTCGACGGGTTGGTGAAGATGTCAGATATTGTCATCATTTGCCTAGGAACTGTAGTGAACATTTCCTCATCCCCCCTTCACTAAAAAGAACAAACGGGAATGGAAATAATTCGTATTCCATAAGCGTTGTAACATCTTCATCAATCTTTTTTGTAATGGCTGTTCTTTGGAGAGTTGTTAGAGGGTATACAGTTACTGTTCCACCGTGCACTTTTACGGTATTCCTCATACTAGCCAAAGATAGCACCACATTCTTCTGAGACTGTTGAATGTCTTCAAAATTACAACCAGTCTAACTTTGTGCATGGTTTTGGTGCCAATTTGTAGGACTTGGTGACTATTTACTTTCGAGTTTTAGATTATTCGTGCCGACAGAGACATAAGTGAATTCACTTTCGGAAAAGGAAGATGCTCATTGAACCACTCTTGCCCGGTGTTGTTCGTCCCTATTTTGTCGTGATACCTGTAGATCAACATTCTGCGTCCCACTTGAAAAAGCCACTCCAGTAAACGCCCCTAATGCTCCAGGGGATATTACAATCCACTTCACCAGAACGAAATTATTTATGCTTCTTCCTCGTGTCAGACCACCTGAACTTTTAACGGAACACATTAGAGTCTGCTCTGCGGTCATATCTCACCAAACCTCTGCCCAAGGGGAAACATTTCGATTTATACTGAAAAAGTAACCCTTATCTGCAAAATCCTTGAACACATATGGGTGGCTAGTTTTTGATGCTATTACGTCTTGCACCTAAAGATGGTCACATTTTCCATATTGAAAATGACCACTTCCATGGAATAATGGCATTGCCTGGACACAGGCCAATTGATCACTCTAATCACCATGGCGCTCAGAATCTATTAACTTCATCGTTACACACTTAACAGCCATTGTTTATAGGAACATATTTTATATAAAACCTCGTAATTACTGCAAATAAGTACTCTCTTAATAACCTCAAAGCCACTCCACTATTTAAACAAGAGCACAGGAAGTTATTTTGTCTACTCACATAAGAGAACTGGACGAGAAATTCTGAAGAGGCTATAGCCGATTATTCCATGTGTAAACTGAAGTGCGAGTATTTCTGGTGGTTAAGGAACTGACCTTTCCCAAAAGAAAGCTATAACAGTCGTACAGTATGACTAACGATCAATGTCCCTACTAGCAGAGCAAGACCGTGTGCGGTGATGTGCGTTGATTCTCTTCGTATGTGTAGTTTTATTAGTAACTAATTTCTGTATTCCCTTTCCTGTTAACGCATTTTGTGGAAAATAAACACTTCCCAGACGTGTCTATGCACAACACATTTTCTGATAAATGAAACTCTCCAGGCATGCTGCGGAGGGCCGGTATGATTGAGCAACAGCGTGTAGTTTTTTTCTAGCGACTCTAATCACCATGACGCTCAGAATCTATTAAGTCCTTCGTTAAACGTATTAGTGTACAGAGTGGAGACTCACTTGCTCGCTCTTCGTTTTGTGACGCACAAATGAGGGAAGCAACTGACCTCGTTGTAGCGATGTGCGTTCCCTCACATTTCTATCCTGCACCCCTCCTCCCTCCCACTGCCGCCAGTCACATACCCAGAACACAACTTATCCGTCAATATGGCTCTGTTGTACTCAGATAGGTCCAGTCATTTAACATTTGTCTTAACCCACTTCATCTAAGAATAAACATTTATTTTATACCATTAAAACACAGGAACTCTTTTGAAGGAAATTTAATGAAGTTTAGTATTGGGAAACATTTTGCTAGAAGCCGCGGTTTTCCAGTTATTCAAGAAAAAACATAAAAATGACATTTAAACGCCCCCTACCCCAGCGCTCAAATATCTCAGGTAGGGATTTTCAGTGTGTTGTTCAAGACACTCCCTCCTGCCCAGGATTGCCATCCGTCCCGAGATATCGGGACCGCCACCGTTATGGTAGTTCTTGTCGCGACACCCCGATGAGAACCAAATTTGTTCCGTTTTTGCAAAATGCCGTTACGAGCTCGGCTCAAGTACTGAAGTAACGCCGTCTCTCAGCGCAACACGCACAGCCTCAGTTAGTTTTACCCCAGATCACATAAGACGTGATCTGGGGTTTTACGTATGCCAACAAGTTTATGTTGACAAGGTCGTCCCACAGATGGCGTTGCATGCTGCGTATCCTGTATCGACATGCAAGCACCTTCTAGATCTAGCGCCATCATTCGAGAAAATACGGTACTTCCCCAGTAGTACGGGGCTGGAGCTATGAGTATTTTAAGTAGCGCCTTGCGGAAGAAGCGGGTAGTTCCCATTTGAATAACGATCTGATTAAGACAGTTGAGCGCGCGATGCCGATGAGTGCGGACAACGGAACGCGCGCGTCCGAGCCAGCCGGCTCGGTCGCGCCGGGGCCGGCCGCTGGCCGGTCGGTGGGGCCTGCCCAGCCGGCCGTCCCGGCGGCCGCTCCCCACAGGACGGACTTTCTGACAGGCAACATAATGAGGACAGGACCACGACGAGCGATACGCGAATGCAGAGCGGAGGACACCATACGTCAAACCCCTCTGGCGAGCGACATCAGCTAACACAGAACGATCGGCAACAACGGGAACTAAGACGTGAAATACAACACATGATTCTGCAAAGTTAGCAAGTATACGACAACCGCACTAGTACAGTTCCTCCTTCACAGATGGCTCTGAGCACTATAGGACTTAACATCTATGGGTATCAATCCCCTAGAACTTAGAACTACTTAAACCTAAGGACATCACACAACACCCAGTCATCACGAGGCAGAGAAAATCCCTGTCCCCGCCGGGAATCGAACCCGGGAACCCGGGCACGGGAAGCGAGAACGCTACCGCACGACTACGAGCTGCGGACCCTCCTTCACAGCCTGAAGAACAAGTAGACGACGTGGAACAATTTTCTCCACCAGACGACGACGACGAAATGGAGGGAGTCTCCTCTGAAGAAGTTTGGACCATGCAGCCCACCGACGGAGAGGGCGATTTTACACTAGTTCGCCAAAGAAAACGACTCAACGCTTCTCCTAAGCAGAGCAACTCTCGGAAGCGACACCGTCCAGAAGAACTGAAAACTTCCAACCGTTATGCGGCTATTGCGACGGAAGATACTGCAGATGCTCCAGATCGTATGGACCAAACGAGTGATGTCAATCTCGAAGCAGATAAAGAGGGGACAGATGGCTCTGGCCGGAACTTACTACGCAAAGTCCCGCCCGTTACTATTTACCTTACCAAGAACTACATGGAACTCAACAAGGCGCTGAAAGCGAATATTGACGGCAGTCTTAAGGCCATCTACCAACGAGACAGGATCAAATATCACTTTGACTCCTATGAAGATCAACGGCGGGCCATCAATTTCTTTGTGTCGAATGATATCCACTTTTTTACACATCAGGCCGCGGGGGACAAGGACCTCAAAGTGGTTGTCAAACGTCTACCTGCCGAAGTTACGGAGGAATAACTGAAAGACGCACTGATAGAGAAGGGTTTCCCTGTCATCAACGTCCACCAGTTTAAAAATCGAGACGACAACACGAAGGAATTACGACCTCAAGATGCTTACTGTGTCGCGTTGCCAGCCCAAAAGATTTACGACATCAAATACCTTCTATATACTAAAGTCGTTATTGAAACCTACAACAGACAAGAAGGACCTGTTCAATGTCGCCACTGCCACCGCTTCGAACATACGGCTAATTATTGCAGCTTGCCTGCTCGCTGCGTTCGATGTGGAGGGCAACACCGATCTTCAGCATGTACTCATCCCCGAGGGGCTCCGCCGAAATGTGCTAACTGTGAAAGGGACCATCCTGCCACATGGCGTGGCTGCCAGAAGTACCAGGAACTTCTCAGGAAATACAGACAACGGTCTTCCCCGCAGCCTTCTCAACGAAGGACTCGTGTAATACGGAACTCCAACCTGACGCCACACCCTCCACCCCACCGTCAGCAAACGCCACAAGAACAGCCGGCGGCGACACGGCAGCCAGTAACACAGCCTCCTCCTGAAGCACGCGCACCTCGACAGCACCGCCAGCATTATTCATACGCCCACGCAGCATCACCACGCCGACCGGAACCGGAAGCCTACGTCTCACCAGCTCATTTGATGGAATCTATAGCTCCAGCGCTCTCTGATGTCGCGAAACTTCTCACCGCCGTGCACCAACAACTAGTGGGGATGCTTTCTTTAATCGAAAGTGTATTGAAGGCCTTTGGAACACCTTAAGATGGATCGCCCTGGGACCACGAGAAACCTGAAAATCTGTATATG
The DNA here is from genome assembly GCF_023864345.2 of Schistocerca serialis cubense. Classification (NCBI taxonomy): domain Eukaryota; kingdom Metazoa; phylum Arthropoda; class Insecta; order Orthoptera; family Acrididae; genus Schistocerca; species Schistocerca serialis. The sequence continues at coordinate 711,927,245 of NC_064638.1, forward strand.
GAACGCCAACGGAATGAAACACAGGAAAACAGAATTCACTGAATTTTTACAACGTCACAAAATCGACATCGCACTTGTATCAGAGACGCACCTTCGTCCAACAACTGAGCTCAGATTTCGTAACATGTACGTCTATAGAACGGAAAGACAAGGCCAACGAGGTGGAGGGACCGCAGTTCTGCTTAAAAGGGAACTGCGGCACCATCATGAAACACTACCACACCTCCAACATCTGGAGGCAACAGCAGTAACGGTTCGATCAGCGGCAGGCAACATCACTTTCATTGCGACGTACAACAGCCCCGGTTAAAACCTGGTGCCAGACGACCTACGGAGTATCTTCACCAATTTTGACAAAATCTTCCTAGGAGGTGACCTTAACAGCAAGCACGTCGCGTGGAATTCCCAGCGTACGAACCCTCGTGGACGAACTTTGATTGCCATGGAAGAAGAACTGGGCATCACAGTCCATGGCCCACGAGAGCCCACACGGATTCCTTACGTCGATCGGCAAGAAGCAGACGTCCTAGATATTGCTGTCATCAAAAATATTGAGACGAAGCTCCAGCTCCGCACCGTCGACGATCTTTCGTCTGACCACCGACCTGTTATCAGCATAGTGGAAAACGGAACGGCCAACTTTCCGCCCCCAACCTCACAAACTCTGAACTGGGGTCAATTTCGGACATATCTTGACAACAATATCTGCCCGACGCAGGACGTTTCAACACCGGAAGCCATCGACATCGCGGTACACACTTTGACGCAGAAGATAAAGGTAGCCAAACGGAGGGCAACTACTCACACGGTCTACCCTGTAGTAGCTTTCGACGAGTTCCCGCCTCTACTCCAAGAACTGAAGACACAGAGAAACAGGAGCAGGCGACGTTGGCTCCGCTATAGAAACCCGATCGATCGACGGGAAACACACGTCTTAACACGAGAACTGCACAGGAGAGTGGCCGAGTGGCGACAGCAGGTCTGGGAAGATAAGATGGATGAATTCTTACTTCGAACCAAGAACGAATGGCAGGTAGTCAAGAACATACGACACCAGCGGCCACCTAAACGAGCCATCAGAGGACCAGATGGCCTCCTCTATGACGAACTCGCCCAGGCAGAGCTGTATGCTACGACTTACCGAGAACAGATATCTGCACCAGCGACCCCCGTGAACGACGTCCGCCTGTAAGAACAGGAAGCCGTCGTTACAGCAGAATGGACTGCTCTTCGTGCTGCACCTGTGCAGAGCCAACCACAACTCACCACACCAGCAGAGATCCGTAAAATTATTCGGAAGACTTGGAATAATGCGCCGGGCAACGACTCCATAATAACACCGATTTGAAACAGTTGCCCAGGAAGCCAACTGTGCTCCTTACCCGAATTCTCAACAGCTGTCTTCTGCAGGGATATTTTCCTACGGCATGGAAGACGGCTCGAGTAGTTCCAATACCCAAGCCAGGTAAAGACCCAGCAGAACCCAACAGTTACCGGCCAATTAGCCTCTTGCCGACCCTTGGTAAGGTGCTCGAGAGATTGCTATTGCAGAGGCTCCATGACACGCTTACAGCGCATGATGTTATACAACCCGAACAATTCGGTTTCAAGGACAAGTTATCTGCCGAACTTTAATTTCTACGGATCACCGAACGGATACAAGAAGGATACAACAAGCAGCACTTCACGATTGGTGTCTTCCTTGACATCGAAAAAGCTTACGATAAGGTGTGGGCCGGCCGAAGTGGCCGTGCGGTTCTAGGCGCTGCAGTCTGGAACCGCGGGACCGCTACGATCGCAGGTTCGAATCCTGCCTCGGGCATGGATGTGTGTGATGTCCTTAGGTTAGTTAGGTTTAATTAGTTCTAAGTTCTAGGGGACTAATGACCTCAGAAGTTGAGTCCCATTGTGCTCAGAGCCATTTGAACCATTTTTGATAAGGTGTGGCGGCCCAACCTTATCGTCAAACTGCGTCGCACTACCCCTATTGCGGATTGTTACATTAGACTCATAGACAGCTTTCTGCAGGACAGGAAACTGTATGTCCGAGTCGACGATAAAAACTCCGAAATGAAACTGATCTCCGCAGGAATTCCGCAGGGCTCTGTCATTTCGCCTCTACTTTTCAACTTATATATAAATGACATCCCAACAGTCCCCCTTGTTACGGCGAGTTTTTATGCGGACGATACGGTCTTTCTGACAACTGGACGACACTTGGACCAGCTAATCGCTAGGATGCAACGGCAACTTGCTGTAATGGAACGCTGGGCGCTGCAAAATAAGATAACTATCAACACGACGAAGACGGCAGCCGTTCTGTTCACACGGAGGAAACCAGTTCTGAACGACAGACTCCAAATAGCTGACCAATTTATCCCATGGTCGCCGGGAGTGAAGTATCTCGGTGTCTACCTTGACAAAAAATTACTCTTTACGCAGCATATTGACGACAAGAAGACGGCAGCCCAGAAGATGGCCAGGTCATTGATTCCGTTCCTGAAGAGTAAGGATCTCAACCCTAAGACTAAACTCCAATTGTATAAGGCAACGGTGGAACCCACAATGTTGTATGGGGAACTACGTGCGTCTCCAACTACAACAAACTCCAAGCGCTGCAAAACATTTGCTATCGATGGATCACAGGAGCTCTATGGTGGACAAGAAACGTCGACATCCGCACCGCACTCCACGAGACCACTATACAAGAGAAGATCCATGACAAGGCTCTACGAGTTTTTAACAAGATCGATGCCCTTAGGGACGAAGTTCGACAATTACAATCGGTAGGAACGATAAACCCTGCAAGATGGCCCAAGTATCGAGTACCGAAGTCAATAACGTTTCACCCGCCATAGGCAATCTGTCATAACACGAGGAAGCAGTCACACATAACAGCCTTGACACATTTCACCCTCCACAGGAGATAGACATCACCAAAGACAGCAGGCTAAAGGACCCATTGCGTGCCCAAGCCTAACTGAATGTGTAATAAATAAAGTGTTTTCCTTTTATCCTTTTATCCTAGAAGAATGAGTCGTCAAGGATGATCTCTTCAGTCCACACTACACACTATATTTAAAAAAAAAAAGATTAAGACGATTCTTTCTAAACGCAATACGAACAACTGCAAGTTAGTAACGTTTGAAGTGTTTACTGCGGATACGTAGGGTATGAAGTGCATAGTGACGTGTACTTCGATGACTAAAGTCGACTGTTTACTGTCTAGTAAACCTGTCTTATCATAGCTTACGAATGCCTAATGATGGAAAGAGAAAGTGTCACTTTTCGGATGATTACACAAAAGAGTGGTCATTTGTCTAGAAAGGAAGCGTTGTGTGAGATTTGTAGCTATTTCACCTAGGCAACTCACGGAGGTAAGACAGAGATGAGGCATCACATTTCTACTAAGAATCATACGAATATATTCGCGGTAGCGTCGACATCAAAGCCTATTTCTACATTCATGATTAAAGTAAATACTCAGGAATAATTGGTAATTGCTGCTGCAGAACTAACAACAGCTTATAAAGTTGTCAAGCATCATCAGTCCTTCGGTTCTCTTGGCTGTACTATAAAACTGAATGCGGCAATATACCCTGCCTCCAAAGTCGCGTCAAAGCAGTCTACAGCCTGGACCAAAGCTACAGCAATTGTTAAAAATATTCTCGACCACGCTCCATGTCCGAACGCATAAAGCAATTGCGAGACGTTTCTTCTATGGCATAGAAACCGATGCATTGAACCACAAATCTGAAAAGATGTTACCTTTAGTTGTTCAATACTTTACTGAAACTGATGGAATCCAACCGAAGCTACTGAAGTTTTACTCGCTAAATAACGAAACATCGGGGACAATTGCAAATTTTTCTCTAGACACCTTACGACAACTGCAAATTCCATTAGATAAATTAATCGCTTTTTGTGGAGCTAATACCAATAACAACTTCGGAGGGCTTCAGCGACGCGACCAGCGAAATATGTTTTACCAAATTAAAGAAGAACTAGGAAAATATGTAGATGGAATTGGATGCCCTGCCCATATTCTCCACGATACTATATCAAGCGCTGCTGGAGTCTTAATTGTCGGCATTGAAATAATCTTCATGAAGATACTTAATTATTTTTCAGTATACACGGTAAGGACAGAGAAGTTGGAAAGAGTTCTTATTTATGGATTCTTCCGTTGCTTCTTGGCAGAACAATTTCATATTTACGGCTGAATAACAAGAACAATGTTTTTGTTCTACTGATTTTTATTTATTTCGAAAATAGTTGTGGGCTTATTAGACCATCTTCAGGAATCAAGATGAATTTGAACAAATTAAAGAATGAGAACCCTAACCAAGAAACATTTAATTTATTTCGAAATTTGAGAAAAAAAGAATGGCTTTTGGTACCCTAGCATTTGATTACTTACATAAATGGGGTATTTCTTTTAATAAATGTCAAGTATTTGATTGGATGACGCTATCTGAAACCCCAGATTGGGTGATAATGAAAAACACTATTATATGCCTGACACAAAGTGTTTTGAGATTTCAGGCGACAGTTGGTTTCAGGAATATATGAATCTGGAGAGCTTTTTAGAACTAAGCGTGACTCGGAAGAATGGAAGTCTAAACACTCCGTGGAAGAGGGGTAGATTTATTTCTTAAGGAAACCGAAAATGCAGTACGCAAATGCCAACTGCTACATTTATGCGAGTATTTATTTTGTATTCCAGCACACAGCGTCACTGTGGAAAGACTATTTTCGCTGATGTCGGCCCAGTGGACTGATGAAAGAAATCTACTGCTGCCAGAAACTGTGGAATCAATATTACAGTGCCAGTTTAACTACAAGCTGACTTGCATGGAGTTTTATAAATACGTAAAATGGAAAAAAGACTTTCTGAAAAAGGTGAAATTTTCCGAAAAATATGGTATTCGAAGTAAAAAAATAGTTATATTAAATAAATATTTTAGTTCACTTCTTCACCACCATCTCAGAGTGCCCCTACGAGGTCCCAGCTAAATATGGCAACTCTACTCCTGCCACTCTTCAAAAATTTGCGAGTGCACGAATTGTTTCCCCTATTCGGTCTTTTTTGGTCTTCGCTGACTGGGCTAGTCGGCCCGTACCGTACTTTGTGCGGACATCGTTGTTTAGCGCATTGTCACGTCCATGCAGATACTAAGCTCACTCTCATTACTCACTCCTCTCCGTTGACTCATTCTGGCTTCACAGCTCTTCCTTGCACCGCTACATACTCATATGTGTAGCCTTGTCACTAGTGACATACATAGCACGTACACCATGGTATCCGGAGATTTGTGACCCCATACTGTAAGTCGAGAAAGAGCTGTGCTGGTTATTATCGGAGATGCATCATGAAGTTGGTTTGTACCTAAATTACTGGTTAGCATGTTCCAAAGATCGAGTGCTGACGTGCAGGATACATTACAGAAAGTTTTGGCGTATACGTAATTGTTGTTGTGGTCTTCAGTCCTGAGACTGGTTTGATGCAGCTCTCCACGCTACTCTATCCTGTGCAAGCATTTTCATCTCCCAGTACCTACTGCAACCTACATCCTTCTGAATCTGCTTAGTGTATTCATCTCTTGGTCTCCCCCTACGATTTTTACCCTCCACGCTGCCCTCCAATACTAAATTGGTGATCCCTTGATGCCTCAGAACATGTCCTACCAACCGATCCCTTCTTCTGGTCAAGTTGTGCCACAAACTTCTCTTCTCCCCAATCCTATTCAATACTTCCTCATTAGTTATGTGATCTACCCATCTAATCTTCAGCATTCTTCTGTAGCACCACATTTCGAAAGCTTCTATTCTCTTCTTGTCCAAACTATTTATCGTCCATGTTTCACTTCCATACATGGCTACACTCCATACGAATACTTTCAGAAGTGACTTCCTGACACTTAAATCAATACTGGATGTTAACAAATTTCTCTTCTTCAGAAACGCTTTCCTTGCCATTGCCAGCCTACATTTTATATCCTCACTACTTCGACCATCATCAGTTATTTTGCTCCCCAAATAGCAAAACTCCTTTACTACTTTAAGTGCCTCATTTCCTAATCTAATTCCCTCAGCATCACCCGACTTAATTAGACTACATTCCATTATCCTTGTTTTGCTTTTGTTGATGTTCATCTTATATCCTCCTTTCAAAACACTGTCCATTCCATTCAACTGCTCTTCCAAGTCCTTTGCTGTCTCTGACAGAATTACAATGTCATCCGCGAACCTCAAAGTTTTTATTTCTTCTCCATGAATTTTAATACCTACTCCGAATTTTTCTTTTGTTTCCTTTACTGCTTGCTCAATATACAGATTGAACAACATCGGGGACAGGCTACAACCCTGTCTTACTCCATTCCCAACCACTGCTTCCCTTTCATGTCCCTCGACTCTTATAACTGCCATCTGGTTTCTGTACAAATTGTAAATAGCCTTTCGCTCCCTGTATTTTACCCCTGCCACCTTTAGAATTTGAAAGAGAGTATTCCAGTCAACATTGTCAAAAGCTTTCTCTAAGTCTACAAATGCTAGAAACGTAGGTTTGCCTTTCCTTAATCTTTCTTCTAAGATAAGTCGTAAGGTCAGTATTGCCTCACGTGTTCCAGTGTTTCTACGGAATCCAAACTGATCTTCCCCGAGGTTGGCTTCTACTAGTTTTTCCATTCGTCTGTAAAGAATTCGTGTTAGTATTTTGCAGCTGTGACTTATTAAGCTGATAGTTCGGTAATTTATACGTAATTACAGGCTGGATAATAAATATACTGACGGTAAAAAATCGCGAAACCAAAAATTAAATTAATGTAGAGTAATGAAATTTGGGGAATACATTTGTCTAGGTACTTGTGATTAATATTACAAGCTCACAGATTAATGTAAGCGCGAGATAAGTCATCGCTAATGTGAAATGCTGGTGTACTAACAACTGGTGTTACCACCGGAACAAAATCGACAGATGTAAAGGTAATTTCCGGTGTACCCCAAGGAAATGTGATGGGACCGTTACCATTTACAGTGTATATAAATGATCTAGTAGGAAGCGTCGGATGCTCTCTAAGGCTGTTCACAGGTGATATGGTTGTCTGTAACAAAGTAGCAATACCAGAAGACAGTGACGAATTGCAGAATGACCTCCAGTGGATTGATGAGTGTTGCAGGCTCTGGCAGTTGACCCTTAATGTAAATAAATGTAACATATTGCTCATACATAGGAAAATAAATCCACTACTGTATAGCTACACAACTGACGAGAAACCGCTGGAAACAGTATCTGCCATAAAATATCTACGAGCAACTAGTCGCAGCGACCTTAAGTGGAAAGACTATATAAAACAAACGGTGGGAAAATCAGATGCCAGACTCTGATTCATAGGAAGAATCTTAAGGAAATGTAAATCATACACGAAAGTAGTGGTTTGTAAGGCGTGTGTTCGACCTATTCTTGAGTATTGTTCACTTATCTGGGATCCCTTCCAGATGGGATTATAGAAGAATAGAGAAGATCCAACGAAGTGCGGCACGTTTCGTCAGGGGATCGTTTAGTCGGAACGAAAGCGTTACGGAGATGCTCAACAAACTCTGTTGGCAGACGTTACAAAAGCGGCGTTGTGCATCACGGAGATATTTACTAATGAAATTTGGAAAGAGCACTTTCCGGGAAGAGTCAGACAACATATTACTTCCCTCTACATACTTCCCGCGTCATGACTATGAAAAGATGGCTCTGAGCACTATGGGACTCAACATCTTAGGTCATAAGTCCCCTAGAACTTAGAACTACTTAAACCTAACTAACCTAAGGACATCACACACACACCCATGCCCGAGGCAGGATTCGAACCTGCGACCGTAGCAGTCCCGTGGTTCCGGACTGCAGCGCCAGAACCGCTAGACCACCGCGGCCGGCACTATGAAAAGAAGATTCGAGAAATTAGAGCTAATACGGAGTGTTACTAACTATTTTTTCTCCCACACGCTATTTGCGGATGGAACTCGGTTTGAGGGCTCAGTTAGTGGTACAAAAAGAACCCTCCGCTACACACCATTAGGTGACTTGCTGAGTACGAAGCAGTTGTAGAATGTTGAAAGCAAGCATGCAAATGTGCATGCTTTGTGTTGTACAGGTGCCAGATGTCAGTTTGAGGGATGAAGTTCTGTCCCTGTTGCACTTGGTCGCTCAGGACAGGGACAGTTAATACTGTTCGTGGATGACACTGGAGATGTCGTCCAATGATGTTCCATATGTGCTCGATTGAAGACAGATCTATTGACTGAGCAGGCCAAGGGAACATATCGACACTCTGTAGAGCATGTTGGGTTACAACACCGCTATGTGATCGAGCGTTATCCCGTTGGAAAACGGGAATGTTGTTGATGAATGGCAGCCCAATACGTCGAATCACTATACTGACGGACAAATTTGTAGTCAGGGTGCGTGGGATAACCACGAGGATGCTCCTGGTGTCATACGAAATCGCAACGCAGACCACAACCCAAGGTGTAGGCCCATTGTGTTGCACGACCTCATCTGACTTTCTTCTAACCGACACACGGCTATCACTGGCATCGAAGCAGAACCAGCTTTCATCAGACAACTCAACTACCACCACCTTTCCTTCCAATGAGCTCTCCCTGGACACCACTGAAGTCTCAAATAGAAGTGGTTTGGGGTCAGTGGAACGCACATTACTTGGTGCCTGGTCGGAGCTGTCGTCGAAGCAACAGATCTGTAACAGTTAGTTGTATCACTGTGGTCCCATACTGCTGCTCGAATTGCTTATGCTGAAGCAGTACGAAGCGCAAGAGCCATACTACCGCTGCCAGCAATCATGTACAGTGGCTACATTCCTGCCAAATCTTTTTACAGTATCGCAGAAGAAACGTCCAGCTTTTCGTAGCGCTGTTACACAATCTCATTCAAACTCAGTGATGTGTTGATAATGACATTTTTGTTGCTCTAAAGGCGTTTTTGACTAACATCAACTCACCGCGTCCAATCACGGAGCTAACTGCCGCTCACGACCATTAGAGCGTATATTTAAAGAAAACCTGATTTACATGCTTGTAGTGGCACTACTAGCTCCACTCTTATTCACTGGAGCGAAATTTGGACAGACAGTATCTTTCAGATGTAGAAACGCGACTATCAACTTTTGTGTCGCACAAATCTTTCTTGGTGTTGCAGTTATTTCCGTCATTGTAGGAGTATATCACAAATTGTATTGCAAGTACGGTAAAATTTAAATTATCTATGTAAAAACAAGTCGCTGTTTAAGGTTGTTACAAAAAATCTCGAAAAATTTTTCACTAGTCTACTTCAAATTTTTACATGATACTGTAATCAACATTCGGATGGACATAGTCTGTCTTATGTAATATATGAACATGTATGTAATATATAAAGAGAAAGGGCTGTTACCAAAAATCTGAGACTTTTGGTCCGATTTGCTTCAGATTTTAACACGATACTCTAATGAACATTCAGACGACGCGGACTGTATAAATTTTATATTTATATCTTTAATAAATTCTGATGGTTTCTGTGGTTGGAATATTTGTGTACATGGATGTGATGTAGAATGATGTGAGTATGGCTGCTCTGGTTATTTTGATGGCTTTGATTTTTTGTGTCAGCTCTTCAGTGTTATGTATGCTTCTTTTGTTTGTTTGTATAAAATATCTTTGTACACATGTATGTATGTTTCTGGATAGTTGATATTCCACTCGCACCGATTTACTTCATACTTTACAAGATAGTGTATGAACATTCGTATGAACATACGCTGTTATTTTTCAACATATATGATATAAAAATATATATGTAACATATTGAGGGGAAAAGTTGTTACCACAAATCTCGAAAAATTTTTGAGCGCCTTACTTCTAGTTTTTTCATGACATTCCATTGAACATTCAGATACACATACGCTACGTATGTTTTAAAGGAGATTGTACGGTTATCTGTTAAAACTGCCTGCGAGAATTTCATTACTGTTTTGTGCTTTCTTGCAGTCGTTATTGTGTAATCATTTTGAGGTTGAAACATTGAGATGAAGCTCTTCTGTCCGTCTTCAACTTCAACCAGAACTGATTATAACCTGTGTATACATTGTGCCAAAATTTTAACCAAATAGTATAAGTAAAAAATGTACGCATTCCAGGCTATTGAAGATGCCTTCCAAAGAATAAAGGCGAAACGCTTATGGCACGAAACTAGTGTTTCATTCACTTGCAATTAGATGATCCAAAAGTAAAAATTATCAACAAACCGTAATCTTCGTCCGTGTTTGCTTACAAATAAATTTATTTTCGGAGGGGTCCACCTTGACCAAAACGCTATTGTATCTTTTCTTCTACCATATTTCCAGACATGTTACACTGAAGTTTCAGCGGCTTCCGTTAGCTTTTATTTTCTTTTTGTCAAACAGCAAAAATGCTTTTTACTATTTGTACACATATAAATTTCAGTTTTTAAGAGGGTATTTTCTTTTTTTAAAAAAACAGAAATTTTTTTATGCGAACCTCATTACCACATGTTGTGGATTTCCTGTGTACCCATGTTTTTTATTGCACTTGTTTTCTTTTACAAGTTTCATCTGCAGCAATATAGAAGTCAATGTATAAAAGTCATTTACCTCGGAATTTTACGACTGGGAATGTTATGTTTAGGGGTAACATTAACTAATTTTATTTGGAAAACAAAAAATTAGATACTTATGTACAAACAAGAAGGAACTCAATGTTGAACTATTCGAAATTCGTATGGAAGTAGGTAGTCGTAACAAAATATCCGAAATATTCAATGACATCACGAATACAGTCAAATAAAACACACAAACAGTAATAAAAATAAAATGGCGAAGTCAACAACACAAGCTAAACATACTTTTAAAACAAATGAAAATCATTATGCATAAAAACAGAAAGCGAACAAATCGTATATTCCACAAATGTCTAGTCAATCTTACTGACATACAATTAAGTAAGCAATAAATAAATTTGCTCGTGAAAAGGACCTAAATACAACGCCGACACATATGTTGCACACAAGACAGTAGAGAACCTTGTCACAGACAGTGAATTTGTAATAAAAAAACAAGAAAGGACCAATAACTCAAACTCCAGTGAGGGTCTGAGAAGACAGGCAGTTGTCGAAGAAATCAGATGCATAATAAAATAAAACAAAAACAAGACATAGACAAAAATAAAAACTGAAGAAGAAAAAACTTCCTGAAATATAATGAGCAAATTTAAAAACAATGGGACTCTCGTCATAAGATCAGAACTGGAGCAAAACCATGATAATTATGAAACCGGAGGCATACAAAGATAAAATCTTTAAATACCCAGAAGACAACAACATAACAAAGCTAACCAGTTACGGAACACAATGATACCTGAAAACCACACAGACACAAAAAATATTTCGCACATATTCATAAAACGGAAAGTAAAATGGCGAAAGCAAAAGAACCACTAGGTACCCACACTAACAGCCTACTAAAGCTCCACAAGAAGGGTATTCTGATATGCCAATTCTTAATTTCAGAGGTACACCCACATATCAACTAGCCAGAAACATACATACATGCGTACAAAGATATTATATACACACAAATAAAAAGAAGCATACATAACACTGAAGAGCTGACACAAAAAATCAAAGCCATCAATATAACCAGAACAGCCATACTCACATCATTCTACATCACATCCATGTACACAAATATTCCAACCACAGAAACCATCAGCATCGTCAACAACAAGGAGAACAATAGAAAGACATTCCCACACCCCACATAAAAGAAGTAACTAGCATCCTGAAACTAACTACAAGAAAATGGGCTTCGCATGAGGTCACCAGTCAATGAAATTGTAGCCAACATTTCTCTCAATCACACTGAAAACAAATATTTGAAACAACAGTAAGACCCAACCAATACAGGGAAATATGCAGGTATTACAATATAGATGACATCTACATCTACATCTACATTGATACTCCGCAAGCCACCCAACGGCGTGTGGCGGAGGGCACTTTACGGTCCACTGTCATTACCTCCCTTTCCTGTTCCAGTCTCGTATGGTTCGTGGGAAGAACGACTGTCTGAAAGCCTCCGTGCGCGCTCTAATCTCTCTAATTTTACATTCGTGATCTCCTCGGGAGGTATAAGTAGGGGGAAGCAATATATTCGATACCTCATCCAGAAACGCACCCTCTCGAAACCTGGCGAGCAAGCTACACCGCGATGCAGAGCGCCTCTCTTGCAGAGTCTGCCACTTGAGTTTATTAAACATCTCCGTAACGCTATCACGGTTACCAAATAACCCTGTGACGAAACGCGCCGCTCTTCTTTGGATCTTCTCTTTCTCCTCCGTCAGACCGATCTGGTACGGATCCCACACTGATGAGCAATACTCAAGTATAGGTCGAACGAGTGTTTTGTAAGCCACCTCCTTTGTTGATGGACTACATTTTCTAAGCACTCTCCCAATGAATCTCAACCTGGTACCCGCCTTACCAACAATTAATTTTATATGATCATTCCACTTCAAATCGTTCCGCACGCATACTCCCAGATATTTTACAGAAGTAACTGCTACCAGTGTTTGTTCCGCTATCATATAATCATACAATAAAGGATCCTTCTTTCTATGTATTCGCAATACATTACATTTGTCTATGTTAAGGGTCAGTTGCCACTCCCTGTACCAAGTGCCTATCCGCTGCAGATCTTCCTGCATTTCGCTACAATTTTCTAATGCTGCAACTTCTCTGTATACTACAGCATCATCCGCGAAAAGCCGCATGGAACTTCCGACACTATCTACTAAGTCATTTATATATATTGTGAAAAGCAATGGTCCCATAACACTCCCCTGTGGCACGCCAGAGGTTACTTTAGCGGTTGTAGACGTCTCTCCATTGATAACAACATGCTGTGTTCTGTTTGCTAAAAACTCTTCAATCCAGCCACACAGCTGGTCTGATATTCCGTAGGCTCTTACTTTGTTTATCAGGCGACAGTGCGGAACTGTATCGAACGCCTTCCGGAAGTCAAGAAAAATAGCATCTACCTGGGAGCCTGTATCTAATATTTTCTGGGTCTCATGAACAAATAAGGCGAGTTGGGTCTCACACGATCGCTGTTTCCGGAATCCATGTTGATTCCTACATAGTAGATTCTGGGTTTCCAGAAATGACATGATACGCGAGCAAAAAACATGTTCTAAAATTCTACAAGAGATCGACGTAAGAGATATAGGTCTATAATTTTGCGCATCTGCTCGATGACCCTTCTTGAAGACTGGGACTATCTGTGCTCTTTTCCAATCATTTGGAACTCTCCGTTCCTCTAGAGACTTGCGGTACACGGCTGTTAGAAGGGGGGCAAGTTCTTTCGCGTACTCTGTGTAGAATCGAATTGGTATCCCGTCAGGTCCAGTGGACTTTCCCTTATTGAGTGATTCCAGTTGCTTCTCTATTCCTTGGACACTTATTTCGATGTCAGCCATTTTTTCGTTTGTGCGAGGATTTAGAGAAGGAACTGCAGTGCGGTCTTCCTCTGTGAAACAGCTTTGGAAAAAGGTGTTTAGTATTTCAGCTTTACGCGTGTCATCCTCTGTTTCAATGCCATCATCATCCCGTAGTGTCTGGATATGCTGTTTCGAGCCACTTACTGATTTCACGTAAGACCAGAACTTCCTAGGATTTTCTGTCAAGTCGGTACATAGAATTTTACTTTCGAATTCAATGAACGCTTCACGCATAGCCCTCCTTACGCTAACTTTGACATCGTTTAGCTTCTGTTTGTCTGAGAGGTTTTGGCTGCGTTTAAACTTGGAGTGGAGCTCTCTTTGCTTTCGCAGTAGTTTCCTAACTTTGTTGTTGTACCACGGTGGGTTTTTCCCGTCCCTCACAGTTTTACTCGGCACGTACCTGTCTAAAACACATTTTACGATTGCCTTGAACTTTTTCCATAAACACTCAACATTGTCAGTGTCGGAACAGAAATTTTCGTTTTGATCTGTTAGGTAGTCTGAAATCTGCCTTCTATTACTCTTGCTAAACAGATAAACCTTCCTCCCTTTTTTTATATTCCTATTAACTTCCATATTCAGGGATGCTGCAACGGCCTCATGATCACTGATTCCCTGTTCTGTACATATAGAGTCGAAAAGTTCGGGTCTGTTTGTTATCAGTAGGTCCAAGATGTTATCTCCACGAGTCGGTTCTCTGTTTAATTGCTCGAGGTAATTTTCGGATAGTGCACTCAGTATAATGTCACTCGATGCTCTGTCCCTACCACCCGTCCTAAACATCTGAGTGTCCCAGTCTATATCTGGTAAATTGAAATCTCCACCTAAGACTATAACATGCTGGAAAAATTTATGTGAAATGTATTCCAAATTTTCTCTCAGTTGTTCTGCCACTAATGCTGCTGAGTCGGGAGGTCGGTAAAAGGAGCCAATTATTAACCTAGTTCGGTTGTTTAGTGTAACCTCCACCCATAATAATTCACAGGAACTATCCACTTCTACTTCACTACAGGATAAACTACTACTAACAGCGACGAACACTCCACCACCGGTTGCATGCAATCTATCCTTTCTAAACACCGTCTGTACCTTTGTAAAAATTTTGGCAGAATTTATCTCTGGCTTAAGCCAGCTTTCTGTACCTATAACGATTTCAGCTTCGGTGCTTTCTATCAGCGCTTGAAGTTCCGGTACTTTACCAACGCAGCTTCGACAGTTGACAATTACAATACCGATTGCTGCTTGGTCCCCGCATGTCCTGACTTTGCCCCGCACCCGTTGAGGCTGTTGCCCTTTCTGTACTTGCCCAAGGCCATCTAACCTAAAAAACCGCCCAGCCCACGCCACACAACCCCTGCTACCCGTGTAGCCGCTTGTTGCGTGTAGTGGACTCCTGATCTATCCAGCGGAACCCGAAACCCCACCACCCTATGGCGCAAGTCGAGGAATCTGCAGCCCACACGGTCGCAGAACCGTCTCAGCCTCTGATTCAGACCCTCAACTCGGCTCTGTACCAAAGGTCCGCAGTCAGTCCTGTCGACGATGCTGCAGATGGTGAGCTCTGCTTTCATCCCGCTAGCGAGACTGACAGTCTTCACCAAATCAGATAGCCGCCGGAAGCCAGAGAGGATTTCCTCCGATCCATAGCGACACACATCATTGGTGCCGACATGAGCGACCACCTGCAGATGGGTGCACCCTGTACCCTTCATGGCATCCGGAAGCACCCTTTCCACATCTGGAATGACTCCCCCCCGGTATGCACACGGAGTGCACATTGGTTTTCTTCCCCTCTCTTGCTGCCATTTCCCTAAGGGGCCCCATTACGCGCCTGACGTTGGAGCTCCCAACTACCAGTAAGCCCACCCTCTGCAACTGCCCGGATCTTGCAGACTGAGGGGCAACCTCTGGAACAGGACAAGCACCCGTGTCAGGCCGAAGATCAGTATCAGCCTGAGACAGAGCCTGAAACCGGTTCGTCAGACAAACTGGAGAGGCTTTCCGTTCAGCCCTCCGGAACGTCTTTCGCCCCCTGCCACACCTTGAAACGACCTCCCACTCTACCACAGGTGAGGGATCAGCCTCAATGCGGGCAGTATCCCGGGCAACCACAGTCTTAGTCCGATCAGGGGATGCGTGGGAGGAGCTGGCCGTCCCCGACAAACCCCCATCCGGACCCCCACAGTGATGCCCATTGGCAACAGCCTCAAGCTGTGTGACCGAAGCCAACACTGCCTGAAGCTGGGAGCGAAGGGATGCCAACTCAGCCTGCATCCGAACACAGCAGTTGCAGTCCCTATCCATGCTGAAAACTGTTTTGCAAAGAACGTCTGAACTAATCTACAGAGAGCGCAAACAAATCGACAAAATTTAAACGGTTATTAAAATACAAGATTGCCTAGTAAATGCAGTAATGCTGCTACTTGCGCACTGCTGACACTGCTCGGCGGCGGAAGGAGACTAAGCGAAATTACACTATTCAGGTACTAAAACGCGATGCTACACTCTCAGATACTATAATACGCCCGAAATTTATGAATTAAACAATGCAAGTACCAAAAACACGCAAAGAAATTAAGAATTAAACTATGTAACAAATGAGTGAGCTAGGAGTATACGACTTGCTGCTCAGCTGCTTATCCAACGGCGGCAGGGAGCACACTGACTGTGACCAACCGACACTGGCCGTTCAAAACAAAAACAGTAGACAAACGACTACGCGAATTTACACTATTCAGGTACTAAAACGCGATGCTACAACTCTCAAATACTATAATACGCCCGAAATTTATGAATTAAACAATGCAAGTACCAAAAACACGCAAAGAAATTAAGAATTAAACTATGTAACAAATGAGTGAGCTAGGAGTATACGACTTGCTGCTCAGCTGCTTATCCAACGGCGGCAGGGAGCATATGCCTTCTAGCTGAAACATCCAGTCACATCCCACAAATCCACAATGATATAATTCACAAATACTCAAATCATCCAACAGCATGTAAAGCAGAAGGTTTCCAATATGTACTGCACAGACTGAGCAAAACTTCACTCAGCGAAGACAACAACAAAAATGAATTACAGACAACCGAACAAATAGCTGTAGAAAAAGGTTATGATACAAACATTGTAGACAAACTGAATCACAAAATTCAAACAAAAATAAAGGGAACAAATACCACATAAAAACAAACAGCTCATCACCAACTCACAAACGCAGCCACAGAGAACACATATACACAGAACATAAACACACAGAAAACACACACACATGTACACAAGCACACACAAAAATGAAACACTCACAACAACAAACAAATGGCACACTCTCACTTACAACAAGTAACCAACTCACGGGATAGAGAACATACTCAAGAAACAAGGGCTAAAAATAGCTTACAGGACAGGTAACTCAGTACACAGAAAACTAAGGGCAAACAATACAAACACAGCAAACAAAACACATTTGGTATTTACCAACTGGCGCGCCAGGACTGCAAATCAGTTTATGTGGGGTAGACAAGCAGAAACTTTAATATCAGATGCACAATACCCAGAAGAGCATTAAAAAATAACATGTATCATTCTACATTTGCTGAACATGTTGTGGGTATGAAACGTGGCGCAAAAGACATCAACACTGACTTGAAAATTCTCAAATGCAGCAACAGTCTCCATAAAAACTAATAATTGAAGAGTACTATCAAATACAGAAAGCCATAGTTGAAGGAAAACAAATTATACGTGAATACATAGCTCTCTGTGACAAAAACTACGAAGCAAAAACTTTTCTACATTAAGTTCCATATGGTTGCAGATGACAAATTGTGAAAGACAACAAGTGCAATAAAAAGCGGAAACGCAGGAAAACCATAGCATGTGGTAACAACATACATATACAAAACTTTTTCAGTTTTAAAAAAAATTGGAAATACTCTCATAAAAACTGAAATTTATATGTGTAAAAGAAGTAAAAAGCATTTTTCCTGTTTGATAGAAAGAAATTAAAAGCCCACTGATGATGGTGAAACTTTAGTGAAACATGTCTGAGAAACAGAAGAAAAGATATAATGGTCTTTTGCTCAAGGCAGACATCCTCCAAAAACAAATCTAAACATTATATAAACAGCAATTTGCTGATTTTGTTTTCTTCCTCACTGTCAGTTTTACAGAAAACAGAAATGTTGTATTTATGGTTTATCGGCTTTCGATAAGTATACTATGGAAAATGAATCGTCAGAAACTTTGTAACTCTATCCATTCACAGATTAAAACTATTCAAAAACTATCATTGAAGCTTATCGAACAGCTAGAAAGGTTTCTCGCAACCTCCTTTATCAACAGTACCTACCGATTTAGCCATTCTTTTAAGCGACTTCAGCTCCCAAACAAGATTTCGCTTCCAGTAGCAACAAACAGGGCTCAAGGTCACAGAGACGTAAGTTGACAGGGGGGAGGGGGGGATTTTCGTAGAGAGGGGATAGAAGGGGATGGACAGAGAGACGGGGCAGGGGTAGTAGTGCCCAGGGAGAGAGGGGGGGGGGGTTGGGTGGAGGATGAGGAAATGGACAAAGAAAATGGGGAGGAGGAAATGGACAAACAGAAAGGAGGCTATATATCCAATTCCTATACATACATTCATATTTAGCAATTGCGAAAAATTGCCGGTTTCGCTAGTAAGATATGTGAAGAGAGTTACTGGTAAGACCACACTCTGAGAAACAAGTTAGGAGGACGTGGTGTGTAGAAACCACATAGGTCGTCCGTCGCATTCACCCTTAGTAACCATAAGACCTACTGATCTGGTCGAACAACCAAAAGTTACAGATGTATGCTGCACAGGTCTAGCTCTCCACAGAAGGGCGTCATGTTCGAATGAAACTCATCACCGAGTATTTCAATTCCTGCCATGTAGAACTTTTTTCTACAAAGTAATTATGGGATATGGGACATATTTCACTGCATTGTGCAGCTGCAGTATATGAGATTTCGGTAAAATCCAAGAATGATTGCCTATCGAAGTCGCTGGGTCCAAACGATACATATCGAACGTGCGATCGTAAATCGATGATGCGATTCCGGTGGCGGGCGTTATGAATATGTTTACGCTGGTCACTACAGCAATGACAAAAGAAGAGCGTTACAAAAATACAATTGCAAAGGAGACGATTTACCTTACTCGTCGTCGGTGTTGTCGTCATGTTAAAGTCCATTAAGGTGGTCTGGATGGATGGTTTGGAAGAGTCGAACCATGTGTTCCTCCTGATACTTGTTCGTTTTCCGCACTGTCCGCAATGAAATTGTAACGGTATTTCAGCATCGAAACTGTTCTTACGAAATTTTACACACTTCGCACCACCACAGTCTACACAGTCCCTTCTTCCCTCGTGCGGCAGCACTCCATATTTGCGACAAAAAGTCAAACAATTTTCTACGCTGGATAAACATGGAATTAGATTTTTCCATGTGAGAGAATCCGCCGAAGAATCGTCTGGGTTTCCCTAGCAACTCACAAATAATTCGCAGAGGTGTGTAATTTAGAGCAACTACGGGAACAACGGGAAACAGATAAAAATGACGATCACAAATAATTGATCACATCGCCCGCCACCAGAGTCACGTGATCTATTTACGATCGCACGTTCTATATGTTTCGTTTGTACCCAGCGACTTCGATAGGGAATCATTGTTGGAAATTAACCGGTTTCAATATAATGTGACAACATACTTCTTAATCTATGCCTCAAAACATCTTGATGCATAGTCTACTTCCAGGTTTAGCGGTTCAGTTCCACGACAAGCTCAAAAAACGGAACAGTGCCATGTGAACGGCGTAATTTATCGAAGTGCGTTCAGGACTGCCTTGGACGTATCGACTTGAATTTCATAGCTGCCACAGATGTTTGGAATAAGAGCGATTGATGAATCGTCAGTCACTAATAGATGTAAAAAGAAGTCATAATCATGCTGGTTGACATTTTCAGGAGCTGATTTAAAAGAAAGCTACGTTCTGGCCGATGATGTACAAACATTATTCCGTCATTATTCAAGCAGTCGCCGGAACTTTTAATTACTTGTTTCTTACTAGGCGTTCTTTTGATTCATATTAATTTATACACTCCTGGAAATTGAAATAAGAACACCGTGAATTCATTGTCCCAGGAAGGGGAAACTTTATTGACACATTCCTGGGGTCAGATACATCACATGATCACACTGACAGAACCACAGGCACATAGTCACAGGCAACAGAGCATGCACAATCTCGGCACTAGTACAGTGTATATCCACCTTTCGCAGCAATGCAGGCTGCTATTCTCCCATGGAGACGATCGTAGCGATGCTGGATGTAGTCCTGTGGAACGGCTTGCCATGCCATTTCCACCTGGCGCCTCAGTTGGACCAGCGTTCGTGCTGGACGTGCAGACCGCGTGAGAAGACGCTTCATCCAGTCCCAAACATGCTCAATGGGGGACAGATCCGGAGATCTTGCTGGCCAGGGTAGTTGACTTACACCTTCTACAGCACGTTGGGTGGCACGGGATACATGCGGACGTGCATTGTCCTGTTGGAACAGCAAGTTCCCTTGCCGGTCTAGGAATGGTAGAACGATGGGTTCGATGACGGTTTGGATGTACCGTGCACTATTCAGTGTCCCCTCGCCGATCACCAGTGGTGTACGGCCAGTGTAGGAGATCGCTCCCCACACCATGATGCCGGGTGTTGGCCCTGTGTGCCTCGGTCGTATGCAGTCCTGATTGTGGCGCTCACCTGCACGGCGCCAAACACGCATACGACCATCATTGGCACCAAGGCAGAAGCGACTCTCATCGCTGAAGACGACACGTCTCCATTCGTCCCTCCATTCACGCCTGTCGCGACACCACTGGAGGCGGGCTGCACGATGTTGGGGCGTGAGCGGAAGACGGCCTAACGGTGTGCGGGACCGTAGCCCAGCTTCATGGAGACGGTTGCGAATGGTCCTCGCCGATACCCCAGGAGCAACAGTGTCCCTAATTTGCTGGGAAGTGGCGGTGCGGTCCCCTACGGCACTGCGTAGGATCCTACGGTCTTGGCGTGCATCCGTGCGTCGCTGCGGTCCGGTCCCAGGTCGACGGGCACGTGCACCTTCCGCCGACCACTGGCGACAACATCGATGTACTGTGGATACCTCACGCCCCACGTGTTGAGCAATTCGGCGGTACGTCCACCCGGCCTCCCACATGCCCACTATACGCCCTCGCTCAAAGTCCGTCAACTGCACATACGGTTCACGTCCACGCTGTCGCGGCATGCTACCAGTGTTAAAGACTGCGATGGAGCTCCGTATGCCACGGAAAACTGGCTGACACTGACGGCGGCGGTGCACAAATGCTGCGCAGCTAGCGCCATTCGACGGCCAACACCGCGGTTCCTGGTGTGTCCGCTGTGCCGTGCGTGTGATCATTGCTTGTACAGCCCTCTCGCAGTGTCCGGAGCAAGTATGGTGGGTCTGACACACCGGTGTCAATGTGTTCTTTTTTCCATTTCCAGGAGTGTATGTGTTAGGATTCTGTCAGTAGTTCATTAATTTTTCTTTTCTGTCATAATCTAAGTGATTCATCACACATTTAAATACGTGCCGAATAGGCGGATAGGGTAATACTCTACCTATGCGCTTCTGGAACAGGACATGCACTCCAGACAGCTCGAATATTTTTCCCTGCGTTAGTGACTAATACTTTGTATGTGGTTATCAAACCCACTGTGAGTAAATACAACAGGTTTTGCCACAGAAACATATTTAGATAGGCAAAATAACACAATCATCATCATTTTACAAGATTCACAGATACAGTAATATCACATATCTCTATTCTCCCACACTGTTCCTTCCTGAAACAACGGAATCAATGGCTTATAGGATTCTTCCATAACACACTCGGTAATAATTCAGTAGTACGTACATAACCGAATATCCTGATTTCATTCATACGATTACGTAATACAACTTGGCAATGGTAGGTAAACAAAGAACTGTCAAAAAGAATAAAGAGAACACATAACATCGACAAAGTTCAGGCGATAGGCCAAAGAACAATATATACTTTTAATTATCTACATCTACATGGATACTCTGCAAATCACATTTAAGTGCCACGCGGAGGGTTCATCGAACCACCTTCGAAGTTCAGGCGATAGGCCAAAGAACAATATATACTTTTAATTATCTACATCTACATGGATACTCTGCAAATCAAATTTAAGTGCCACGCGGAGGGTTCATCGAACCACCTTCGCAATTCACTATTATTCCAGTGTCGTATAGCGCGCGGAAAGAACGAACACCTGTATCTTCCCGTACGGGTTCCGATTTCCCTTATTTAATCTTGATGATCATTTCTTCCTAAGTAGGTCGGTGTCAACAAAATATTTTCGCATTTGGAGGAGAAAGTTGGTGATTGGAATTTCGTGAGAAAATTACGTCGCAACGAAAAACGACTTTCTTTTAATGATGTCCAGCCCAAATCCTGTATCATTTCAGTGACACTCTCTCCCGTATTTCCCGATAATACAAAACGTGCTGCCCTTCTGTGAACTTTTTCGATGTACTCCATCAGTCCTATCTGATAAGGATCCCACACCGCGCAGCAGTATTCTAAAAGAGGACGTACAAGGGTAGTGTAGGCAGTCTCCTTAGTAGATTTGTTACATTTTCTAAGTGTCCTGCCATAAAACGCAGTCATTGGTTAGCCTTCCTCACAACATTTTCTATGTGTTCCTTCCAATTTAAGTAGTTCGTAATTGTAATTCCTAGGTATTTAGTTGAATTTACGGCCTTTAGATTTGACTGATTCATCGTGTAACCGAAGTTTAACGGATTTCTTTTAGACTCATGTGGATGACCTCACACTTTTCGTTATTTGTGGTCAACTGCCAATTTTCACACCATTCAGATATCTTTTCTAAATCGTTTTGCAATTTGTTTTGATCTTCTGATGACTTTATTAATCGATAAGCGACAGCGTCATCTGCAAACAACCTAATTATTATACAAAATTGATTCTTGCCCCATACAAAGCCGTCTCTGACGCCCCTCCCCCGCACTGGCTGCTCTAGTGTAAGCTGCCGTTGCTTCAGGTGCTTTCTGCGAGCTTGTTTGCTGAAGCGCGGCTGACATTGGGGTTAAGTAACCAATCCAACTACTGTATTGGTTTAAGTTTCCTGTCGTTATGCAGGGGTGTTAGGTGTCAACAAATATGCCCGTTTGGCTCGCTCCATTGATACCATTAGTGGTTTGCCGTTGCACGGAATTTCCATCGTATGTTCCTCTCGCTTAAAGACTTGGAAATGTCCAGAGTACGGCGGTTGTAACTCTGGGCGCATTGCATCTGTCCTTAACATCACACTGAGCACTTTTTAAGATCATTGTGTATGATAACTTTCTGCTTACCATTGCAGGATGCTGCCGAAGGGCATAGCTAGGATTTGGATCATAACTTATTGCATTAAAAATGGTAGCTCTGGTTCAACTGACACGTGTTGTGCCGAAATAAAAATACGACGACAGGCGTAATGTGTGCCAATAAACCATTTCCTCTCTCGATGCTCCATACCTGGTTCGAAAGCTGTGCTGAGACACAGTAACACCAGTGCCAGCGCTAACGTCCGGTTATTATCGTGCCACATCAGCATGTCTTTTAGAGTTCTATGCCAGCACTCTACAATCCCATTGCTTGCAGGTCATATGTTGGTGTTGGAACCCACACAGCTTGGACAGTTCGAGGAACAGCGTCGACTAAAATTGCCGCCCTCGATGTGTAGTGTTATGAATTGCATCGCCGAATCGAGGACAGAAAGTGAAGCGTGCTCGGATAGCATATGGGCGACCGCTAGCGATCAGCGGGAAATCCTGGTTCGAGTCTCGGTCCGGCACAAACTGTCACTGTCATCAGTCCATTATCCAGCTGATGGTTGTCCATATTCGCAAGTGTGGACGTTCTAGTGTGGTCCAGAACAATTCCTGATTTTTTTTTGTTGAGGTCAGGCAGTTATGTGCGGTCGAGCGTTGTCACGAAGCACGATCATTTCGCGGATTGGAAATGCGCGCCTTTTCTGGCGATATACAGGTTTTGTTAGTTCACAAGTTGGTAATAGCATGCACCGTTCACAGTACGGTATTCGTGGAGACAATCGCTGAGAACAGCTCCTTTAAAATAAAAAACGGCAGTGCAAGAAGCTTTCCCGCGGAAAGATGATTTTCGCCTTTGACGGATGCAGATTCGTTCTTTTTTTTCCATTCCATGCTGCTTTCTTTCGATGCTTGGGTGTAACGATACACCTTTTTTCTTGGCAACTCACAATCCAGTGCCAGAAATGTTCTCCTTCAATTTGGTAGCGTGTCAGTAAGCGTTTGCACACGTCGAGACGATGAAATTTGACCTCTGTGGTGAGAAGACGGGACAGCTAGCTTGCGGACACTTTTCGAAATCCAAGGTTGCCAGTAATGATCGTCTGAGCACTACCGTAGCTTATGACAACCTCAGTAGCAATTTCAGCAACTGTTATTCGGCGACCATCTTCAATACTCTGGCTAAAAGTGCGAAACTGATCCTGTGGTGCTGGTCCTCGGCCGACGTTGTTGAGTTGCATGCTCAACTGTTTCTCTCCCTCGTAAGAACTGTTTGTACCATACGTACGCTTTAGTCGTTCTCAGGGTGTTGTCCCAGAACTGTGCCGCAAGTCTATCCAGAATTTCAGATGGTTTTACGCCCTCTGTTGTGAGAAACATGATTACAGTCCACGCGCAACAAATGACGGTACCTCTTGATCTGATATTGCGATTCTGACAAAAGAAGCAGTACGACTTTCTAGTCGTGGAGGACAATCACTGGAAACGAAAGTAACAATGAGCATACATTGTGCCGCTCTCTGTTTATTACATGGAACAAATTTCGGTTTATATTTGTTCATGCTCGTATTGGATGAGAGAGGCTACGCTTCGGGTACAGTGCCCTGCCTGACATAGGCATAGTAGGATGGACGTGCGAAACTTGAGTAGCTCGTACCCTACCAATATAGAAGAAATCGAAAGATTTCGCATGTCGAACTAGAACTGAGGTAACGTAACTGGTGTGATGCTGTGTGTGTGTGTGTGTGTGTGTGTGTGTGTGAAGGGGGGAGAGAGAAAGAGTGGGAGAGAGATAGAGAGGACAGCGCACTGTTTACGTTCTGGTTCCCATCCGAAAATAAATATTTCTAACCGCACTCACAATGGCGCTATGAAGCTGGACTGCGCTTAGATGACAGGTAAACTGTAAATGCAAACATGTTAGGTATGAAGTTATCACCTTTCTGGCAGCTTTCAGGGCCGAAGGCAGGATCTTGGTTCATGTTGGGCCTACTACTGTGTATAGTGATTCGATACCACGGAAACAATAAAAGCTAAATGTCACATCTGTATCACTCACTTATCAATTGCCATCAATATTACATTGTGGAAAAAGATGCAAACCTCATTCTCTATATACCTACAGACGTGTTTTGCGAGATTGTGAAACCTCTGTGAGCGACTATCCTGATTCTGTATATACCTACGGACGTGTTTTGCGAGATTGTGAAACCTCTGTGAGCGACTATCCTGATTCTGTATATACCTACGAACGTGTTTTGCGACATTGTGAAACCTCTGTGAGCGACTATTGTTTTATGAAAAACTGCCAGTGAAGTGCAGTATCCAGAGACAAGACCCTCATTCTTTGCAGATTACTGCGTATCGATCACGCAGAACGGGTGAAAGGAGCTTAGCTTAATCACAGATTAAGTTGACGTGCTTATACAGACATTTTTCAATCCGGTTTCAAGCAATAATGTAGGATTAACGACTGCTTCTTCTAAAGTTAATCGTGAACCAACATCCCGTAGTCTGTTCTGACTCTTCTTCTCAACAAGCATTGCTGCTGTGCTTTGCGTCCTCTGTTATTCACGTGGCTGCCTTAAATGGCACCTTTATTGGTCCTACTAGTATAACATTCAAAAAAGAGGGATAAAGCTTTACCTTTAAGGAAAGCACTACCATTACGAATGTAATGGAAGAATGACACGCGAACGGTCACGAAGTTCTCAGAGCAATCTTATGGACCTCCACCTTAAATCCTCTCAGAAAAACGGAAGAATTGTTTGAGAATGGCAGTACTATTTTATCTTCCGTATGTGAGTCCAGTGCTGTAACCACTATGCCACTTGTCCATGTAATTATTTGTTTCCACAACACTTTCAAAATGACTCCCAAACTTTCCGACAGCTCCTGTGAAATTAATGCTACTATATTTATACTTACTTCTGCTTTTGCTCTTGCTTTCTGTGTTGTATAAAATGGTGTATAAAATCCGTTTTGTGCTATAAAGCATCAAACCTAGTTCTTTTCAAGTTTGCAACACCTGTGCTTGAACGACGCGCCATAAATTAAAATTCCACCTACGTACCGTGTGGTGACAGGTTTACAATGTTTATTGGATACGCTTCTATTATTCACAGAATATTATCTAAGAAAATTTCACTTTGTACAGATGTGCCCTAAGTCCACTTCAAGTATATGTATTGCATATTTTCTTATAAGCGACACGTGGTCTTCTACGGCTTGTTACGAGGCAATAATGTCATTACGATTTATAAAAATTTTTACCACATTTATCGTAGCTTCTGTGAAAATATCTGCACATCAATGAAAACTCGTGTAATGAGCTATCAACAAAACGCGAAAGGATTTAGTTTCTCGTAGGCCTCCGTGCACAGATACAAAATTAATGTGGTTTGGCTGCCGTTGCTGTGGGAACAACTCAGCACAGAATTTTGCCATTCTTCCGTTGCAATCTGTGCACCCGTCACGAGGTGCACCTCGGTCAACACTTCGTCAGTAAACCTACCCATACTGCTGCGTGTCAATGTTAACGTACAGCTAAAACTTCCGAAAAACAAACCGGGGACAGACCGAACAGTGCTGAATCTAAGGTTCAGGGCGAAGAGATCGAACGAGGTGGGGCATCGGTTAGCGCACTGGACTCGCATTCGGGAGGACGACAGTTCGAATCCGCTTGCGGCCATCCAGATTCCCTAAATCGCTCCAGACAAATACCAGGACGGTTCCTTTGAAATGGCACGGCCGATTTCGTTTACTATCCTTGAAACAATCTGAGTTTGTGCTCAGTCTCAATATTGCTATTATCAACAAGTACAATGAGTGAATGGAACAAGTTTGTTCCAAAACAAGAAACAGACCCCGTACTGTCGTCGTTGGCATTATTGGACAAATATTTCCGGTGCAATACGGATACAAAGATAAGTGGCTGTAAGAAATCAAAGGAAATGTAGTTAAAGAGCCTCTGGAGACCACCATACTTCGAAACATATCCCCGTACAATCCCGCCCCGTATGATTACAGACTTATCTTATTACTAACTAAACTGCATGACAAAAAAGTGAAGCATCCAGAAAGGGAGGTCGAAGTGGAATGAACGTTCATGGGTTGAGAGGGAATCTGGAGTTATTTTGGTTATTACAAAATCGAGTCACATTTACAAAGAACTATTACAAAAACGAGTCACATTCCCAAAGATCTTGAAAACTCAGCCCACTTCGCATTATGGCCTCTGACGTAGCTCACCCTCTGGTCTGAAAGCATGCATTATTTCGGTTAGGAAGGGTGTCAGAAAGCTGTTGTATTCTCTCCTGAGGCAAGCTCGTCCACAATTGTTGTAGTTGGCGCTTGATATCCTGGATATTGTTCCTGGGACGACACTGGCGTCCGAACTGGTTCCACACGTGTTCTAGCGGGGATATGTCAACTGAACATGCTGGCCACAGTAGGACCCCACCATCCCACAGACAGTTATAGAGACAAAAACTGTGTGTTGACGTGCGTTGTCCTGTTGAAAAATTGCATCATGATACTGTCGCATGAGAGATAACACATGAGGACGAAACACGTTCGTGGCATACTGTTGTGCCGTCAGAGTTCCCTCAATCACTACCAGGTGTGATTTGAAGTGATACGGCTGCCCATGACGAGAGCAGTAACACCGCAGTGCCTCTCCAAAACATGGAAGAATGCGAGCTCTCCCATACTCGTCGTCGATGATCAATCGGCGTAGTGCAGCGCTGAACGCAATACGACTGCCTTCTTCAGCTGTCAGTGCTTCCCGACCACAGCACCACTACGAGTACACCCGTTTATATTCTGGTGTGAAAGGCAGACTATGCATCGGACGGTAATTCAATAATTCCCTAGTCCGGCTGGTACCAGTCTCCGCTCAATGGTGCGGGGTGACTCAGAAAGTTACAGGTGTGAGGGGTTTACGATATATTTGGCACACAATACTGTGATCCTCCGTATTGGTGGCAGACGTCGTCGGTCAGATCCTTGGCGACGAGTATGCCGGCCTTATGTTCCCATGCAGTCCAACATCGGGCCAGTGTCACATCCAAATGCCTCATAAAGCTGGATATTGCACGATTCGGCCAGCCGGCAAAATGGAAACCCACTGTGACACCAGTTTCAAACTCTGTCATGCGTTGATAATGCTGTCCCATACGTGTACGTGTCCTTTACAGTGATAACGCAATATCTGATTCTTTCACGCCCGTTATATGAACTGTCAGGCCTAGTAACAACACTAAACACGAACAACACTAACGCACCCATTTCTATATGACATAGAGAATTACAATTCTAGTAATTTACATACCCTTGACATCCGGCCATGTTTTCTGGATGCTTCACTTATTTTGTCAGGTAGTGTATATCAACACCTAACAAATGATCTAAGGTGACTTCCGTCAATTTATGAACAATAGACAATGTACCTCACATGATGCGTTCGTCCAATTAATACGTCGAATGTGACCTAAAAAGTACGAGTTAAAAGCGCATTATCCGTATGAGACATACATAGATCAATATTAATCTGGCTGCCCACCCAACTCATGTAAGTCGCAGTTTTACGCCAGTCGGAATGTTTTGGCGTGACTGCTTCAAAGTCGGATAGGAGGTTTTTATTTTTGACCTAGAGAGCTCTTCGATGGAGCAAGACTCCTGATCAACGTCTACAGTCTATGTAGGTGGGTTTACAAGTGATGTATATACATTGTAAGGCAAAAAAACTGACGCACCACGAAAGAATTATTCGAATGAGATGGAATTCCGTAGATGTTATGTACATATACAGACAAATAAATGATTACAATTACAGAAAAATTGGATGATTTATCTGCTTGGCACTGATGACAGAGTTGTTGGAGTCCTCCTGAGGGATATCGTGCCAAGTTCTGTCCAATTGGCACGTTAGACTGTCAAAATCTCGAGCTGGTTGGAGGGCCTTGCTCATAATTCTCCAAACTTTCGCAGTCGGGGAGAGATCCAGCGATTTTGCTGGTCAAGGTAGGATTTTGCAAACACAAAGACAAGCAGTGTGTGCGGGCGGGCATTATCTTGCTGAAATGTAAGCCCAAGATGGCTTGCCGTGAGGGCTACAAGACGGGGCTCAGAATATCGTCGACGTACCGCTGTGTTGTAAGGGTGCATCGGATGACAACCAATGGGGTCCTAACATGAAAATAAATTGCGCCACAGACCATCACTCTTGGTTGTCGGGTTGTAAGGCGGGCAACAGTTGGGTTGGTATCCGAATGCTGATCGGAGAGTCTCCAGACATGCCTTAAGCCTGCAATCTCATTGACTGAAGTAAAATTGTCCTCAGTAATGAGTCCCGATTCGAACTGAGAGTCGATGTCCAGCGAAGACGTGTCTGGAGAGGCCCCGCCCATCGGTGGGATACCATCCTGGCTGTCGCCCGCCGTGCGGCACGACAATGAGGATTGGTGCTCTAGGGTGGCATTTCTTTTCGTAGCAGGACCCCACTGGTTGTTATCCGCGCATATATATCTGGCACATCGGTACTCAGACGGTATTCTGAGCCCCGTTTTGTTGACCTTTGCCGGACGAAGTGGCCGTGCGGTTAAAGGCGCTGCAGTCTGGAACCGCAAGACCACTACGGTCGCAGGTTCGAATCCTGCCTCGGGCATGGATGTTTGTGATGTCCTTAGGTTAGTTAGGTTTAACTAGTTCTAAGTTCTAGGGGACTAATGACCTCAGCAGTTGAGTCCCATAGTGCTCAGAGCCATACTTCTAGGGGACTAATGACCACGGCAGTTGAGTCCCATAGTGCTCAGAGCCATTTGAACCATTTTTTTGTTGACCTTTATGGCAAGCCATCCTGGCCTTACATTTCAGCAAGATACTGCCCACCCGCACAAAACAAGAGTTTTCACTGCTTGGCTTCGTGCTTACCAAACCCTAACAACACCAGCATGGTCGCCAGATTTCTTCCCAATTGAGAACGTGTGGAGCATTATGGGCAGGGCCCTCCAATCAGCGCGGGATGTTGGCGATCTAAGGCGCCAATTTGGACAGAATTTGGCACCATATCCCTCAGGACTACATCCAACAACTCTATCAATCGATGCCATTGTTTTGTACCCTGCAGTAGTGTTAAACTGCAGGCCTACTTATCTACGCACCCATGGTTAAATACAGGGTTATCTGTAAGACCTCCAGACTTTCAGAAGACTACTGCGCGAAAACTAAAAGACATGCAGAAAATAGATACGTATCTGTGGATATAGCATCTCCAAATTTTTAACTCGTATTATGGATGCTCAATGTGGGCGCAGTTTGTCAATACGATAGTGAAGCTGTTGTCATACAGGTCCTAACATGTCATGTCCGATACCAACGACCGCATTAATTGTACTTCCTTACTTGGATGGCAGTGGGAGAGGAACACATAAACTTTGCAATAATCCGATAAGAAGAAACCATATATAGTTAAGTCAGAGGACTGTGGGAGCTAGTGAAGAAGACATGAGTCATGATGGGAAGCACGGCCAATTCAGCTTTGAGGCACTGCGGCATTGAGGTAATCAAGAACATACGAGAGGACGTGTAATGGAGCACCGTCTTGTCGCAAAATGATGTCTCCAATGCCTTGCTGTAATTGTGGCATAAGCCATCGCCCCAGCACGTCCGGGTACATGAAACCATTCAGTTTTCTCCGCAAACGGGGAACACGTTATAACGACTCACCTTTCCAGATACAGGAAAACCAGCTTCTGTGAAAAAACTGTCTCCATCCAGTAGCCCTTCAAATCATTGCAAAAATCAGAAGGGAGCTCGAAACTAGCTAGCGAACTGAATCCATACGATCCATAGTTGAGAGCAACCACACATTACTAGTATGCTCGTAACAATTGCTAGCTAAAATAATATTGCATTGCGTTTTTTACATTGTAAAATAACAAACATGTAACTGTATCTTTCTTCTATTGCGGTAAACCCACAACGCGATGATCTAGCGCAATGACAGTGCTGAATACTCATACAGTGTATTAATAGCGCTAGTATCCTCGGAATAACGTGTAAGGTGTGTATTTTTAATGCATTTTGTTAGAATCTTCACAGATGATATAAGAAATGAACGGAAGGAAGAAATAAGTACCTGACGCAGGCACATGGTTTTTTCTTCTCGAAGACAAGAACTCCAAGAATTGTCGAATTTAACTTCGTTATCCAGTGGATGGACCACCGTTACAGTTTTCTTCACTGCATCAAAAATTTAGACCATTTTTCATATGTAGCCTAAAGCAGTACCACATGATTAGGACCTGTCTGGGGACTGGGTGTTTGTGTTGTCCTCATCATTTCATCACCATCATCATTATTCGTGACAGTGGCTAATAGGACTGTGTAAGAATTGGACTGTGTCAAAATTGGGACAGTTGAGCGCTCCACTAAACAAACATCATCATCATCAAACATTATCAGGAGTGGTAACAGATGGCTACGCCCTTCTTGCAAGCCACATTCTGCAGAAAAAAATATCATCGATTTCCTGATCTTCCTTATAAAAGGCAAAAATGCCATTATACTTCAGTGTTTCCTTCCAAAAACTCTTGTCGTTCACATATATGACTCACTGCAAGGTCGGACGCTTAACGCAACCTGCATGTGTTCACCGCAAAACTTTTCAAGCTGAAGCATTCCCAAAGAATAGAAGAAACGTAATATCAAGTGGGAAGTTCCATTCGTCAGTTACTTACTTAATTTTAAATTTGCATTTCTTCATTCATCTGCATCTACATCTGTGCTCCGCAAGGCACCTTCATTCATCTACATCTTCATCCATGCTTTGCAAGCCACCTTACGGTGTAGCATCTTTGTAACAACCTAAAAGTGTCTTTGGTGTATTAGTCGTATATTAGCACCTACTATAGATTGGGACTGCTATTCCCAACAGTGAGTAAAAAACCGCAATAATAATGTTTGTTAACTAAACTTTTCGGTTCCATTCGGGAGTAATGCATAGGAAGAGCTCTAATTACTCTGATTTTTCCCGTCGTGATTATTTAGCGAGAATTTTATTGTTTCCTACTGGTGTCAAACATAGGCCTAATTTGAGGCCGAAATTTCTGATAATGTTCGTCTGGAGATCAGTACTGTATTGAAGTGAATCATGGATTGAGAACGGGAAAAGAAGACAATCGAAGGGTTTAAGATGTGATGTTACAGAAGGATACGGAAATTTAAATCCATTTATAGTTCAATAAATGAGTAATTCCCCCGCAGAACCGACGAGGAAAAGGTTATTTGGTAAACACTGACTAGAAAAAGGGACAGCATGATAGAACATGTGGTAAGACATAAAGGAAGAGCTTACATGATCTCAGAAGATGTAGAAGGCAAAAACTGTAGGAGAAGACAGAGACTAGAATACATCGAACAAGTAACCGACAGCATGGAATTTAAGTGCTGGTCTGAGATGAGAAGGTAGACACGGGACAGAAAGTTGTGGTGGGCCGCTAGCGTCTGCGATTAGAGTTCGGCGGCAGATTATCATGTTCATCTATACAGGGTGACTTCGTGATGATACTATAAACTATCATGGATGGTGGAGAATGGTAAATGTACCAATTTGATGTAAGGGACCCTGGTCCGGAAACGACCGGATCGAAAGTTATTAGCGAAAATCGTTCCGATACCTCTGAGAGTGGACCTCGTTTACTGCAAGCTCTTTGCATTCCATATTTTGGAAGAAGGTAGTCTGGACCAAAACAAAACAAAAATTCCCAGTAACATTGTCTCTAAAATGCGTATCTTAACATCTATGAGCATTTGTTCAGTAGAACAGATGAGTTTCACAGTAGAAAAAATGAACAAGTGCCCATAGCTGTTAGGGTGTGCACTTCAGAGCCTATGTTTACTGGACACTTTTACCCATTTTCGTCCAAACTACTTTCTGTCAAAAGACGGAAAGCAAAGAGCTTGCAGTAGAAGAAATCCATTGTCAGAGGTATCAGAACGATTTTCGCTTGTAACTTTCGATTTGGTCGTCAGTTATCTCATATTGATACATCTACCATTCTCCATCATCCCTGAAAGTTTGTAACATCATCAAGGAATCACCCTGCATATACATAACGTGCAGAGTATCAGTGAAACTGTTCACTACACTATAGGCATGGCTACCTTTTAAGAGACTAAATGCCTGCGTATCTGCTTCATTAGTTATACGTTGGATGTGCCTACTTACATGCATTTACTTGGGAGAAAGATTTAACGTCCATCTAGTATTTCAACGCTTAATGCAGCACACATAATAATTTCGACGTCTAAAGGAACTACACTCATATAAAAGTTAGTAATCAGCAGAGTACGGATTTGTAGGTAAATAAATAATTTTTTTGCTTGGAGACAAAAACTTTTAGCTAAGGCAGAAGTTCCCAAAATGCACACTTCAGTCGTATTCAAATTCTATTTCACGTAATAATACATATTTTTGTAATATTCCATGTAAATAAACAGTTTAAATAATTTAGCTAAAACATGTACTTTCTCACTTTCCTTTGTTAAAATTCTTAAATTTAACAAAAAAATCTCATGCATTGTCATATTATGAGAAAGCAGTTTGAATAAAATTAATTCGTAAACATATTGCGTCCTGAGTGACCTCTACTACACGTACTGTCTCGCCGTCTGAAAGGGGAATCCCTTATTTATGATGTGCACGGCTGATGCAATATGCACAATAGTGTTCAGTAATTGCCTTCGTCTTCTTTAAAGCATAGCTTTTATACAGTACCATATGTTCAAATGGCTCTGAGCACTATGGGACTCAACTGCTGAGGTCATTAGTCCCCTAGAACTTAGAACTAGTTAAACCTAACTAACCTAAGGACATCACAAACATCCATGCCCGAGGCAGGATTCGAACCTGCGACCGTAGCGGTCTTGCGGTTCCAGACTGCAGCGCCTTTAACCGCACGGCCACCGCGGCCGGCACCATATGTTCAGTAAAGTTATTGGCGATAGTACCGAAAGTAAAGTATTCGTTCACGTTTGTTAACAATATGTTAGTGGCTTCGTTACAATTGATGGAAGAATTCTATTCTGTCAAAAATATCGGAAGTCAGTAAATTCAGACCAGTGATCTCAAGTCTTGTGGCATTTAACAGGTAGTAAACATAGAATGGCCGCTTCTAGTCAAGTTCTTTTAGGTGAAGCAGCTTCTTTTTCACATACCCTAGTTTCAAAATGTTCGGAATATTATGAAGATTTACTCAACAATTTTCTTTCATGTGATATTCCAGTACATAAATGGAGATGTCCAGCGCTTAGAAATTTTCTTATGAAACACAGATTTTGAAACACCAGCAGAATCAACATTAAGAAAATTTTATGTGCCTGTCTGTTACGAAGAACACTAAGAAAGATAAACAGAATGTGAAAAAAGAAGTTGAGTAATCATTGACGAACCGCCAGATACTAGCGGGTAGGAAGGTGGGAAATGTGATAGGTGTGCTAGAAAAATCGTGAAATAGTTCCCAAGCGGTGTATTCTGTTAGAATGTAAAAAAAGTCAGCATCAATCACGTAACAATGGCTCGCTTATTCAGTGAATCTCTGAAGTTGTTATGGCTGAACAGGGGTGATAGTTGTAGTGTTTTGCTTACGGATGTTGGTCTATATATGAAGAACACAACCGAAGGCCTTTCTGTAAGCTTCCCACGCATGATTTACGTGACTTGCATAGTACTTGGTTTACACGGAGTATGTGAGCAGATACTTATATTGTATCCAAAAATGGACAAATTGATCTCACATTAGCAAAAAATTGTTTGTGAGAGCGCCAAAAAGAAATGATTTGTTCAGAGCCAAAAATCCAGATCTTTCACTTCCACCCCACATCCATAGTTACACGTTGGGAGACATGGTTGGAAGCAACAGTGTATTATGCAAACAATTTTGAAAAGTTTGAATCGGTTATTGACGAACTAAATAATGATGACGCTTCTACGAATCAAATTCTTCAGAACTTACTCAACGGCAGTACTCTAAACATAATTGTATTACATGTCTGCAAATTGGGGTTTTTAATTTCACTCTGTCAAAAAATTAGAAACATCATCCAGCTCGTTAACTGAGACTGTTAATGAGGTGCATGACACAGAAGAAAAAATTAGTTCACTCAAAAGTCCAAAAGTGGAAGCTATTAAAAAGAAATTTAAAAGTGTAATTGAAAAAAGTGGTGAATGTCATACTATGTGTCAAATTGACAAAGTTTTGGAAGGGGAAGAAAGATGTTGGAGAAATTGTAAATGTATGTGCCAGTGACGTTTCTTTGACGAAATATGCATGACTATCATCATTTGATGTTCACAGGTCCTTTTCCCAGTGTCGTGCATTATTTCGAAACAACTGACATTGGTCTGCGACGGAAAACTTAAAATAAGTTTTTGTGGTTCACTGCAACACTGAGTTGTTTCAACTTACCACTACATCACCATGATGGTGAATTATTTTTTAACCTAAGTAAGTTTTGCAATATTGAAACAAAATGTTTTTTTTTTTTTTGCATTTTTGTGCACACTTATTATATTTTTTCTACATAAAAAATAAAATATTTTACAGTATTTACACATATAAAAATCCACTCCCTAGTAATCAGTCATAATGTAACAACAAATTGCTACGCAGTGGTTTGTAATGCTGATAGAGGGTACACTAATCGCGAAAAATGGCTAAGTGATCCTGAGTGATTGGTGGCGGATGATATAAAATTTAAACCATGTAATATGTAACTAGTCGCTCGAATTTCCCTCACAACTACTGTTCAACAATGACGGTGTTCTTGCAGAAACTGCATGCATGAAGTAATCAAAGGATACCTATTAAACATTTATTAGTGAATCCAATCAATAGCGGTGTTTTTAAAGCAGTTACTGTTGTGAATATGATTACAAGCAACAAAAGTTTTCGGGAAGCGAAAGGAGGTACCTTTCTTCACAGAATTCGAACGACAAGGTTTTGTTGGCCCTGCCTTAGACAACAGTCTTTCAAAACGAACAGAGAAAGCCATTATTCCGAAAGATATACGAGCCACACTACGCAGAATAGGATATACTGTCTCACTGTATTTCCAGAATTGTTGAGAATATGGTTTTCGGTTGATTACGGGTTATTGTGAATAGAGTTGAACTTCAGAGACTAAATCCTGGATGTTTTCTGTTACTGTGGTAAAGCGCTCCTCCTGCTGTATTGCAACTAATGTCTCATGAATGCTCCACAAATCTTCTTCTGCAGTAGGCAGTGAGTGTACTTGGGCCGGAAACGTTGTGAGGAAGAGACCGGTTTCAGAAAGACTATGAAAATGCACCGCCTCGCGAACCTTATCTGCGGACTGGCTATCGTATTCTGCTGAAGATAAGCCGATAACCGTTGTAGCTGGCTTGTAGCTTCGCCTCAGTCATAGCCTAGTCACCATGGGGAAGAAAAGCAGCGAGCAGCACGGTAAGTTGGCAGCTAGCTGCGCATTACACTTGCGTGTCTCAAATTAGCAAATAGTGTCAGAGAAGTAACCCACGGCAACTGTACAATTTTTGCTTTGGAGTAAAGGCTGAAGAATCTGATCGTAGGTTTCAATGTGTTCTTTTCGGCTTAACCATCCTCTGAAGATTACTCACTTAGGTAACAGACCAAACGTATCGGTGGCATAAGAATAGCACCTGCTGCAGACCAGCGGTAGAAAAGCGCAGTAATGTCACCTTCCAGTTAAACTAGTTGCATGCATTAGGCGGTAATATTTACGGTCATGTTAAAAGCCAGGACAAATAATACGTTTTTTAGATTAATGACAAGCTTGGTGTCAGAACTTCGAGCGTCACGGTGTCAATAGAAAGAAAGACCGATCTTTAACCAAAATAGTCATTGTTCTATGCCGTATGCGTTTTCCAACGATACGTCATTGTGGTAACACCATTTTCACAAACATATAAGTCCTTTGAACAGATCATATATGTATTATGATAGATTATTAAACGGCGTAACTCTTTCCGCCGAGAAAGAAGACCATTCGCGAAATTTGAGTACAATGGATATGGGAAGTGTTTCTTAAATGAACACAGGTAGTTTTTGTACTGGTAACGACACTTGGTTTTCCTAATACATTAAAATGACTTTGTCTGCGAACTTACAGAATATTAAATAATTAACGAGAGAATTTATGTCTTTATTTTACACACGTTTTTTTTTACATGCCGAAACCTTCGAGGTCACCTTTTATTCTGAGGATGACAAGTTCACATGAAATTTGAAAACTTGAATCTGTTGTGAGAAAAATAATTTTCTTTGGTTGTTAACTATTATTATTGCTTTCACATTATTCTGAGCTCTTTTCCACATCACTGTTTCAGAGCACTAATAATTTCGTAGATTTGGTTTATAATGGAAAAATTGCGATAGTTAGCAACAACAAGAAATGCAAAAATGGCTCTTGACCACTATGGGACTTAGCATCTGAGGTCATCAGTCCCCTAGAACTTAGAACTACTTAAACCTAACTAACCTAAGGACATCACACACAACCATGCCCGAGGCAGGATTCGAACCTGCGACCGTAGCAATCGCGCGGTTCCGGACTGAAGCGCCTAGAACCGCTCGGCCACCGCGGCCGGCAACAATAAATGCAGGTCCGCTTAATTGTTACAGTATATAGATTAACGTAGGATTGTGTATAAGCTATAAAACAGTACAAAAAAAATAAGAAAATTATGTTTCCCAGAAGCGTAAATACACTCCTGGAAATGGAAAAAAGAACACATTGACACCGGTGTGTCAGACCCACCATACTTGCTCCGGACACTGCGAGAGGGCTGTACAAGCAATGATCACACGCACGGCACAGCGGACACACCAGGAACCGCGGTGTTGGCCGTCGAATGGCGCTAGCTGCGCAGCATTTGTGCACCGCCGCCGTCAGTGTCAGCCAGTTTGCCGTGGCATACGGAGCTCCATCGCAGTCTTTAACACTGGTAGCATGCCGCGACAGCGTGGACGTGAACCGTATGTGCAGTTGACGGACTTTGAGCGAGGGCGTATAGTGGGCATGCGGGAGGCCGGGTGGACGTACCGCCGAATTGCTCAACACGTGGGGCGTGAGGTTTCCACAGTACATCGATGTTGTCGCCAGTGGTCGGCGGAAGGTGCACGTGCCCGTCGACCTGGGACCGGACCGCAGCGATGCACGGATGCACGCCAAGACCGTAGGATCCTACGCAGTGCCGTAGGGGACCGCACCGCCACTTCCCAGCAAATTAGGGACACTGTTGCTCCTGGGGTATCGGCGAGGACCATTCGCAACCGTCTCCATGAAGCTGGGCTACGGTCCCGCACACCGTTAGGCCGTCTTCCGCTCACGCCCCAACATCGTGCAGCCCGCCTCCAGTGGTGTCGCGACAGGCGTGAATGGAGGGACGAATGGAGACGTGTCGTCTTCAGCGATGAGAGTCGCTTCTGCCTTGGTGCCAATGATGGTCGTATGCGTGTTTGGCGCCGTGCAGGTGAGCGCCACAATCAGGACTGCATACGACCGAGGCACACAGGGCCAACACCCGGCATCATGGTGTGGGGAGCGATCTCCTACACTGGCCGTACACCACTGGTGATCGGCGAGGGGACACTGAATAGTGCACGGTACATCCAAACCGTCATCGAACCCATCGTTCTAACATTCCTAGACCGGCAAGGGAACTTGCTGTTCCAACAGGAGAATGCACGTCCGCATGTATCCCGTGCCACCCAAAGTGCTCTAGAAGGTGTAAGTCAACTACCCTGGCCAGCAAGATCTCCGGATCTGTCCCCCATTGAGCATGTTTGGGACTGGATGAAGCGTCGTCTCACGCGGTCTGCACGTCCAGCACGAACGCTGGTCCAACTGAGGCGCCAGGTGGAAATGGCATGGCAAGCCGTTCCACAGGACTACATCCAGCATCTCGACGATCGTCTCCATGGGAGAATAGCAGCCTGTATTGCTGCACGCCAAGACCGTAGGATCCTACGCAGTGCCGTAGGGGACCGCACCGCCACTTCCCAGCAGTGCCGACATTGTGCATGCTCTGTTGCCTGTGTCTATGTGCCTGTGGTTCTGTCAGTGTGATCATGTGATGTATCTGACCCCAGGAATGTGTCAATAAAGTTTCCCCTTCCTGGGACAATGAATTCACGGTGTTCTTATTTCAATTTCCAGGAGTGTATTTCATGCATACACGTCATTTTGGTAACAAAGAGAAACATCGTGGTAGAAAATTACCCAAACGAACTTTGACTTCCAAGAAGACAGCCATCGCTTGTTGTTTATTTAACTTCACTTCCGTAGAAAACTTAAGAGATCTCAGCGTGGGTTCCCTGTGCGCTTCAAAAAAGTGTGGTGCCGGAGTACACCAGTTTTCAGAAACGGCCAGCACCACACCTACATGCGTCACCCTCTTGCTCACGTGAAACTTAGGCTTTCGTTTGTCTGACAAGCTATGCAGCGTTACGAAGATATTGCGTAACGGCGTTGTTTCGTCTCTAGTCGCATTTTGCTTCAGAAAAGCTAATTTCCGGCATATCAGATAAAGGCATGCTCCCAGATACGTGCGTCATGCTTTGTCAATAACCTCATGCGGAACTCTGTTTACCCAGCTTCCAACGTCTCCCACGCTGTTGCAGCTGTCGAAAAAACTGCTGAATAATGTGCACCCCACATCGTTGTGTTTGTTTTAGACTTTGATAATTCCACTAGTGCCTCGTTAATGACATGCGTTATACAGTATGAAACCTGGCAACTCTCAGCTGCATTTATCGCCGGATACGAAGTTTATGAACCTTTCGTTTTGTGCATCGAAGTTAGAAACTACACGGCGACAATTTCTGCTTCGTCCCAAGTCACTTTATTTGGCACTGTATTCACGTGACTTCTGCATCAAAATGATGAATAAATTTGCAGCGATGATTAATTTTTTTTCATTAACGACTTCGAGGTAAAAAATTTCGCATTTTGCAGAAAATCAGATCAATGAACAACTTAATTGCACGTTATTGCTACTTTTGGCTGATTGCTCTTTTATAAACCTGCTTCATTTAAGTAGTTCATATGTTTTAATTGCGTCCTTTTGTGAAAGGAGATATTAAATACGAAAGAATGCTCTATTAACATCAACATAAACATCCTATGTAATGTTAAGTTCGTGTTGAACTCAGTAGTTTCAGTGACCTGTAAAGCAGTGGAACAGCCTCATGGACTGGCAGAAAAGGTGTGATGTTTTTAGATTCGGCGGAATTATTAGATCTGCAGATGAACATTTGCTAGCCCACAACTACTAAAATCGAATCGTGAACAAAATATATAAAGAACAGTAAAATAAGGATTATCATTTGTTATTCGTCAGATTTTTCAGAGGAAAGTCCCGGAATTCACATCTCGATTAATAACACTCCGACGTCAACGAGTACATCTGACATTGTGTACATTCTGTGTAGAGAGAGGACCAGAGACTACGTCGCATTATAACGACAGTAATTACTACATGCGAAAAATCTTACAAGAAAAGTAGAAGAGTTTTTATGATGGGTACAGTAGATGAGCAGTTACTAGCGCATTACCTGTAAATAAAAGGAGAACAAGGGCATAGAGGAGTTGTATAACAAGTTTAAACTTATCGTCCACTTGAACAAACACATCCCAAGTAAACAGATAAAGGTCAGAGAAGAGTCGTTAAGCCCTGACAAAACTTAAGTTGTTTTATTTTCGACACGAAGCAGGCTAAATTATATAGTTTCCACCGTCAGGTATTAACTAAAGACTATTCAGAGAAACTCAGAAAATTGTATTTCGATATAACATTACTTACCGAATTGAAAGCTTCCATACAATACTTTGTGGATCAGTTAGGTTACTAAACAGATTTCAGTTAAGTGAAAACCGAAATCTGAATTCCTCACAAAAAGGTCTTTCCGCTCGAAGGTCGAAACTACGCAATCGCTTTTCCCGCCGCATGCTTCTGATTCAGATGATACAGAGCGTCGATGGCGGATAAGACCCTGAAGGGTTGAAATTCCCGTGAGGGATTTGTTTCTCAGATGGCATCCAATGATTAGTCCACATTCCAAGTCACTGAACACTCCCGATAGAGCCATTCTGCAGTTATTTTTTCCTTACTGACAATAAAATGCTTCCCGCCTCCTTTTATACTGGCCGGTTCGACTCTCGTGACATCTGGTGATTAGTTCCCCGTTACCTAGAGGTGTCTGGATACTTTTTTTCAGCTAGTGTAAATGTATTTCGAGCGACATCATGTTTCCGCAGCATCACATGTCGTTAAATACTTACGAATAACATATTTCATTTGTTGTACGGTAATGTTAATGTCAGTAAACATTGAGACCAAAACCACTGTCCCGCAAGACATTTATACACAGGGTAAAAAAAAGCTACGTATACAAAGTTTAAATGTCTTTAGAGACGAGGAAAGAAACACAATTTTACTAGTCTGTATCAAAAATATCACAGATGCACAACTTCCCGCTAGGGATCCATGCAGGTTTTGACACTAGCGATATTCAGACACGTTGGTCCAATTGCCATGTGATGAATACTGCTTTAGCAGTGTGCTGGAAAAGTCGTCTGTTTGCATTAATGCACAACTGATATTTTCTTGCTAATGATTGCATTGCAATACGCTCGTTGGAGGAAATTACCGTACCTTTCCTCGTGAAGCACCATCGGAAATGTTTGAGAATGTCCCGCTAACAGCCAGGCAACGCTTATGATTCAAGCATGACGAGGTGACATCATATCTTGCCATTGATATCAAAGAACATTTAGATAACGTTTCCCCAAATTGTTGAATTGCAGGTTGTGGACCAGTGCGTGGTCACCACGTTCTCCCGATCTCACGCACACAGATTTCTTTTTGTGGGGGAAGATGAAGCGCCTGGTGTACGAGACACCGACAGACTCTACAAGAACTGATTGTCCGTTTGGCTGAAACTGCATCCATTACTCGTGAAACGTCTGGTTGTTTTCAGCATGTTGGACAATTACTTGCACGCAGATGTTGGTTGTGCATTAATGTGAACGGTCGACTTTTCAGCAACATCTCTAAGATAATATTCTTCACACGCAGGTTGATGAACAACACTAGCGTCAAAATCTTCACAGACCTCTAGTGAGACGGTGCATCTGTGACATTCTGTCGCTTAAAAAAGTGTTTCTTTTTATCTCCTCTAAACATTTCAAAACTTTGTACATGTAGTTTTCTTACAACCCGCATTTAATGGGGATATCAGCAATATGGACACTCTATACTCTCCTTATGTCTCATTTCAAGTCGTCTGAATTTGAAACTGTATTAAAACAGTCTTGACCGCAATGAAATGTGTTGTTGTTGTGGTCTTCAGTCCAGAGACTGGTTTGATGCATCTTTCCATGCTACTCTATCCTGTGCAAGCCCCTTCATCTCTGAATAAATACTGCAACCTACATCCTTCTGAATCTGCTTAGCGCATTCATCTCTTGTTCTCCCTCTATGATTTTTACCCTCCACGCTTCCCTCCAGTACTAAATTGGTGGGATTCCTCGATGCCTCAGAACGTGTTCTATCAACCGATCTCCTCTTCTAGTCAAGTTGTGCCACAAGTTCCTCTTCTCTCCAATTCTATTCAGTACCTCCTCATTAGTTACGTGATCTACCCATCTAATCGTCAGCATTCTTCTGTAGCACCACATTTCGAAAGCTTCTATTCTCTTCTTGTCTAAAGTGCTTATCGTCCAACTCTCACTTCCATACATGGCTACACTCCGTATAAATACTTTCAGAAAAGACTTCCTGACACATAAATCTGTACTCGATGTTAACAAATTTCTCTTCTTCAGAAACGCTTTCCTTGCCATAGCCAGTCTACATTTTATATCCTCTCTACTCCGACCATCATCAGTTATTTTGCTCCCCAAATAGCAAAACTCATTTACTACTTTAAGTGTCTCATTTTCTAATCGAATACCCTCAGCATCGCCTGATTTAATTCGACCACATTCCATTATCCTCGTTGTACTTTTGTTGATGTTCATCTTATCTGTCAAGACACTGTCCATTCCGTTCAACTGCTCTTCCAGGTCCTTTGCTGTCTGTCAGAATTACAGTGTCGTCGGCAAACTTCAAAGATTTTATTTATTCTCCATGGATTTTAATTCCTACTCCAAATTTTCATTTTGTTTCCTTTACTGCTTGCTCAGTATAATGAAATATGAAATATAGGTAAGAAAATGAAACGCCTTATAGCCGTCCTTATGACATCATTTATTGTGTGGTTACCAGTTTCGGCGCTTCAGTGCACCATGTTGAGATCT
Organism: Schistocerca serialis cubense; assembly: GCF_023864345.2. NCBI lineage: Eukaryota > Metazoa > Arthropoda > Insecta > Orthoptera > Acrididae > Schistocerca > Schistocerca serialis. The sequence goes on from NC_064638.1 coordinate 711,970,558, forward strand.
TAGCTGATGCTCAAAGGGTTAACATCATCCGTATAGACGATGCATCAGTAGCCAAAACTGTGTAACTGTGATGCTCTCTCTCTAACCATCAACTATTAACAGCTAAGGCCTGAAGATGGCGCGCTGAAGCACCGAAACTGGCAGCCATACAATAAATGACATCACAAGAACGGCTGCAGTTGTTTCATTGCCTTACATAAGTGAACGTCAGAAGTCCCACAGACCTCCGATCACAAGTATGGACGTACAAAAACAATAAAATATATATTTGCAATGGCTCTACGAACGTCAACTGCTCATTTGGAGTTACTAATCTATTTTTACAGTATTTTAGGTAGAACGCTGATTTTCTCCACGAGAAATGTTCATAAAAATTATTTTCCGAATTTATTTTATACAGTTCTCTCTGTTAATGTTACTAACATAGAGGTGGAAAAAATAAATGTGTATAATTTCGATTACACTATAGCCACGATAACAGCACAGCTGTTTTATTTTCGTTGTCGCTAGCACGATTGCAAGCCGAGAACGGTACGGGAACTTGTCGGACACTGTTTATTTTTTCACAGCTATAGAATTATTGCTTACTTACAGGATTATCAAAGATGACGGAAACTTGGATTTTCCGAAACCTTATCGTCGATAGCTGGTAATCCTGTTTCTTGCGGTAGTATGTTGTGACAACCCATGTTACAGATCAGTCAGTGAAGTAATGCGAGGATTTATTATTTGTTCCGAAAATACTGTACTAAGAATGAAATTAAGATTTCTGTTTTGTACTACTTGTTAAATTTCACCTCACTGTAAGGCAGCGAGCACTAACTCCCAGTTGCCAGGATCACGTTCCCGGAATCCTCACAGTTAATGTTCGTAATGTACCTGCGAATAGTGACTGTCACCAGTAATTTATGGACAACAGAATGCATCAACACCATGTTAACACTTTGCAGGCACAGTGTTTGTGAATTCCGCAAGTACGAAATGTTGTCTGCAATAATCCATTATCCATAAGAATGTCGTAGCAGTTGCCTTCTGTGTAACTATTAGAAAAGGCTGGCGACCTGAGTCAAAGATAAATCTAGAATGACAGAAAACAAACTAAGTTGCAGGCATTACTGAGGAGCTACTTGTAGCGTACTAGTATGCGATTGGTTTCTATCTGTAACTGTCTTCGCACGCTTTGTCAAATTTCTACTTATGCTATCAATTTCACAAGATCTCGTACAAACTTCTGTAACAAAATTTTCACAAAAACTTACTTCCACTCAGCTTTTAACAAGAAGTCTCGAGATACTACGCCAGTTCTTCGTTCGTGGCGATAGTCAGGAGTCTGATGTTCAGAGAGACCAATCAGTAATTACCACAGATTTTGTCATTTATTTAATGTCGAAATAGTCTTAAAAGTTCTATTACGTTCAGACCTATGTTCAGTGTGTTCTATTCTGCATTTCAGATATTTACATTCCAAAAGTTTATTACTACCTTCGAATTTGTTTAAAAATATAAGCGAAATGTCAAATTATGGAATATTTTGGGACAAGTTCGTGTTCGGAAGGTTGATTGCAGCCGATTCGTTATCGGTATTAGCAGATAACAGTTATCTGTAGTGTCCTCACAGATAAAATAGCTACCAGAATTTCCGCATTGCTCCTGTACATTAGCTAACTGTAGGGTCTGTATTGGCAGTAATCATTAATTTTGAATCATCACAGACTTATTTTGTCCACAAGAAATTCGAAATTCGCGCAACTGAGAACAGAACATTGTTTTTTATAACGTACTTTTCAGTTCAAATGGTTCAAATGGCTCTGAGCACTATGGGACTCAACTGCTGAGGTCATTAGTCCCCTAGAACTTAGAACTAGTTAAACCTAACTAACCTAAGGACATCACAAACAGCCATGCCCGAGGCAGGATTCGAACCTGCGACCGTAGCGGTCTTGCGGTTCCAGACTACAGCGCCTTTAACCGCACGGCAACTTCGGCCGGCTGAACTTTTCAGTTATTATTCATTTTTGTGGGCTGTAATATCACGTAAAAATTGCAAATTAAGGTAAATCAGACTTAGCGTTCTTTGTTTCTGTGGATACCCGACGCACTCTTTATGCCAACAAACTTTATCCCACCACATAATCCCGATAACGCACGAAGGTTAGTTATTTGGCAAGATTTTATTGCCCCGCCAACTTCTTAATTCGACACGATCGTTGTAACCTGTTGTCATTGATGTTTGTGGGACATGCTGAAACACTGAGCATTGTGTTCAACCGCGTATCTTATTTGTCTGTGATGAGTACTAGTGTAATGTAAACAATGTGCTTGTTTTGTTACGTATAATTATGAAAGTGGTTGGGAAAAGAAGACTGAAATCTGTTGCCAAAGCATAGCTTACTGGAATAGAAGAGTAACTGAAAGACAACTGATTTCTTCGCCACCATTTGGACAAATCGTAATCAGTGTCTCGTGCTTCACTCCATGAAACGACGCTGTCGAATCCAGAATTGTATTCATTCTGATTACAGAGATTATCATTCACTGCTCACACAAATTGATTTTTGGCTAAACCGATTTCGACAATCATATCATTTTCAATAGCCCATATTACGTCCTGCAATCAGCCGATAGGCGCGCCGCATCGTAGCAGGAGTAAGCATCACCTCGATGCTCCTGCTGTATCAGTTGGATGAGTACATCAAATATAGTACTTTTGATTGCCATTGACATGACTTTAACGTCTTCATCAGCTGTTCCCTACCATTTTTCTGTTGTTCGTAGTCATATTGCCTGCATGCCACCTGCAACACTCGTTCATCGCATTGAATGGCACTTCTATAGACTGTGTAACGAATGCAAAATATCTAGGAATGAATATTGATTCTCAATTAAAGTGGTGTGAACACACAAAGGTACTTGCAAACAGAATGTCATCAGCATGTTATGCCCTTAGACTCCTATCATCAGTGTGTAACATGCAGTGTCTTTTAGTTACATACTGCTAATATGTACACTCAATTCTTAGCTGTGGAATTCGGTTTTGGGGAACAAAGTCACTAAATATGAACACAAACTCCAGAACAGAGCCATAAGAATCATAACCAAAAATAGTAGTCGAGCTCATTGTAAAGATTTGTTCAAAACACTGGGGATTTTAACTGCTCCATGTGAATACATTTACCAGTCAGTTGTACACATCAAAAATAGCATTGGTAATTACTGCACAACCAGTTCTGTACATGACCATGGAACAAGAGGTAGACTCAACTTACATTTTCCAAGAAAAAATAAACGTGAAACTCAAAACAGCATTTTCTACCAAGGAATAAAACAGTACAACAAATTACCAAAAGAGATTAAAGAAATTGCAAAAATACACTTATTTAAAAAGGCAGCTAAAAAGTACCTGTTATGCAATACTTTTTATACATTGAAGGATTACTCAGATAAAACAGAGTAGGGGTTTGGTAAAAAAAAATTATACGAATAAATAATAATTATGATTATAAAACATCCAACATTCCACATAACACCGTCACACTATGTTTTTTTCCTTTCCTATAGAAACTTACTCCCACACAATACGTATGTGTATACGAATTAGCTTATTTTAAATTGGTATAAACTTATAAGAACTTTGACATGTCCTATATCCTAGTAAAAAGAGATCTACGGATAAATAAAACTACTACTACTACTACTACTACTACTAGCGGAACATGGACCAGGTTAAAAGGAATGAAAGAGCAAACAGCCTAGTATAATTTGGCACAGAGCATAATTTATTTAATCATCGCTAACACTTGATTTAAGAACCATATAAGAAGATTGTGTAAGTGGAAGAGACACGGTGGCACTGGATGGTTTCAGATCGATTGTATAATGATAAAACAGAGGTTTCTAAAACCAGATTTTAAACTGTAACTCATTGACAGGGAAAAATATGAACTCTGACAGTAATTTATTGACTATCAACTGCAAATTAAAACAGAAAGAATGCAAAAAGGTACGAAATAAAGGACACTGGGCCAGGATAAACTGAAAGAACAACATGTTGAGAGTTTTAGAGGAAACATTAGGCAACGATTGACTTAACAGGGGAAAGGAATGCAATAGAAAACTCATTGGGGAGCTTTGAGAAATGTTACAGTGAAGGCAGCAGAGGATCATGTAGATAAAAAAACAAGGCCTAGTACAAATCTTTTGATAACACATTAGATATTGAGTTAAACTGGGGAAAGGAGAAAGTATAAAAATACAGTAAATGAATTAAGTGAAAGGGAATACAGGAGTCTGAAATTGAGACTTACAGGAAGTGCATAATGGCTAAGCAGGAATGGCTAGACGAAAATGCAGAGCTGTAGAAGCATTAATAACTAAGAAACCTATAGAAAATTGAAAGAGACTTTTGGAGAAAGAGGTGCAGTTGTACAAGCCAGTAATTAAAAAGAGGGGAATTTGGAAATAATGTATAGAAGGACTGTGCAAGGGAAGGCAATAGAATAGAGAAGGGGAGGGATTATACGAAGATGAGATAGGAGATATGAAACTGCGAGAATTTGACAGCAACGAAAGACGTGAGTTGGAACAAGGCTTATTGAATAGCCAAAATTACATCCCAAATATTGAGATCTTTTGGAGACCCAGGCACAACAAAACAACCGTGTGCAAGGTATATGAGGCAGGCGAAATATACTCAGATTTAAGAAGAACATAGTAATTCCATTTCTAAAGAAGGAAGGTGCTGGCAGTTGTGAATATTATCGGCCTATCAGTTTAACAAGTCATGCTTGCAAAATACCCGCTCGGATTATTTAGAGAAGAATGGAGAAACTGGTATAAACAGACCTCTAGGAAGATCAGTTTGGGTTCCGGAGAAATGTAGTAACACGCGAGGCATTACTGACTCTACGACTTATTTTAGAAGATAGTCAGAGAAAGGTAAAGCTACGTTTATACGAGGGCAGATCAATAAGTAATGCAACACTTTTTTTTTCTCGGTCAATTTTGGTTGAAAAAACCGGAAATTTCTTGTGGAATATTTTCAAACATTCCCGCTTCGTCTCGTGTAGTTTCATTGACTTCCGACAGGTGGCAGCGCTGTACGGAGCTGTTAAAATGGCGTCTGTAACGGATGTGCGTTGCAAACAACGGGCAGTGATCGAGTTTCTTTTGGCGGAAAACCAGGGCATCTCAGATATTCATAGGCGCTTGCAGAATGTCTACGGTGATCTGGCAGTGGACAAAAGCACGGTGAGTCGTTGGGCAAAGCGTGTGTCATCATCGCCGCAAGGTCAAGCAAGACTGCCTGATCTCCCGCGTGCTGGCCGGCCGTGCACAGCTGTGACTCCTGCAATGGCGGAGCGTGCGAACACACTCGTTCGAGATGATCGACGGATCACCATCAAACAACTCAGTGCTCAACTTGACATCTCTGTTATTAGTGCTGTCACAATTGTTCACCAGTTGGGATATTCAATGGTTTGTTCCCGCTGGGTCCCTCGTTGTCTAACCGAACACCATAATGAGCAAAGGAGAACCATCTGTGCGGAATTGCTTGCTCGTCATGTGGCTGAGGGTGACAATTTCTTGTCAAAGATTGTTACAGGCGATGAAACATGAGTTCATCACTTCGAAACTGAAACAAAACGGCAATCAATGGAGTGGCGCCACACCCACTCCCGTACCAAGAAAAAGTTTAAAGCCATACCCTCAGCCGGTAAAGTCATAGTTACAGTCTTCTGGGACGCTGAAGGGGTTATTTTGTTCGATGTCCTTCCCCATGGTCAAACGATCAACTCTGAAGTGTATTGTGCTACTCTTCAGAAATTGAAGAAACGACTTCGCGTGTTCGTAGGCACAAAAATCTGAACGAACTTCTCCTTCTTCATGACAACGCAAGACCTCACACAAGTCTTCGCACCCGAGAGGAGCTCACAAATCTTCAGTGGACTGTTCTTCCTCATGCACCCTACAGCCCCGATCTCGCACCGTCGGATTTCCATATGTTTGGCCCAATGAAGGACGCAATCCGTGGGAGGCACTACGCGGATGATGAAGAAGTTATTGATGCAGTACGACGTTGGCTCCGACATCGACCAGTGGAATGGTACCGTGCAGGCATACAGGCCCTCATTTCAAGGTGCGTAAGGCCGTAGCATTGAATGGAGATTACGTTGAAAAATAGTGTTGTGTAGCTAAAAGATTGGGGAATAACCTGGTGTATTTCAATGCTGAATAAAACATCCCCTCTTTCAGAAAAAAAAGTGTTGCATTACTTATTGAACTGCCCTCGTAGCTTTGACAGAGAAAGGTTTTGAGCATACTGACTGGAGTACACTCTTCGAAATTGTTCAGGCAGCAAGGATAAAACAGAGAACAAATGTTATTTGCAGCTTGAACAGAAACCAGACGGCAGTCATAAGAGTCGACGGGCATGAAAGGCAAGCAGTGTTTGAGAAAGGGGTGAGACAGGATGGTAGCCTATCCCCAATGTTATTCAATCTGTACGTTGAGCAATCAGTAAACGAGGCTAAGAACGAATTTGAGAAGGTGATTAAAGTTCGGAGAAAAGGAACAAAAACGATGGTGTTTGACAATGACATCGCAATACTCTCAGACACGGAAAGGTACTTATAAGAGCAGTTTAACGGAACTGACGATGTGTTGAAAACAAGTTCCAAGATGAACATAAAAAATTAAAAAAACGGAGCAATAAAATGTACTCAAATTGAATTAAGCAGTGCTGATAAATTAGACTTGGAAATGAAACACTAAAAATAGCAGATGAGCTTCATTATTTGGTGAGCAAAATAAGTAACAACGGCCGAATTAGAGGGGACAGAAAATGTAGAATTTCTACCGCAAAAAAACGCAGCGTTCCCATTAAGCAGTATGAATGGTCTATATAAATTAAATATCCTGCACTGAGTTGTCCTACCGTCTTGGCTTGCACTCCTGGCCAATGTTCCAGCAAGAAAACTCTTTTATTTGAAAGAGGTCATTTGTGAAAGAATTGTCTACAAAAATGCAGGCACATAACATCAACTGATACCTATTCGATGTAAAATACATGCGATGAAACCAGAAGATGTCGACATAAAAGGCCTTTTCCTAACCATACTTCCTGTGGCACAGCGGCAATATCAAATACAAATAAGTAAATGTAATGTCATACAGTTGCGAATTTGTGGGAAAAAGAACTGAATTTATGTAACAACAGCATGGAATACCTGCAGTCTGTGCATTGAGCTTGAAGGAAAGTAACCCGCTGTATGAAATAATAAAGTTAATACCAAGGTCAGCGGCCTGATAATGAATATCAAATGTAGGTTAGGTCAAGGAGGATAAGCCGGATTTGCCGGCCGAAGTGGCCGTGCGGTTAAAGGCGCTGCAGTCTGGAACCGCAAGACCGCTACGGTCGCAGGTTCGAATCCTGCCTCGGGCATGGATGTTTGTGATGTCCTTAGGTTAGTTAGGTTTAACTAGTTCTAAGTTCTAGGGGACTAATGACCTCAGCAGTTGAGTCCCATAGTGCTCAGAGCCATTTGAACCATTTGATAAGCCGGATTTATCACTTTCGTCTCCGAGTAGGAATCACACGGAATGTACTATATGTACTCAAAACATTTGTATACTGTATATCCATTGTGCTGGAATGCCATCCGCAAGACTTTTTGTTGTTGTTGCTGTTGTGGTCTTCGTCTATCCTGCACGCCTCTTCATCTCTGAATAACTAATGTAGCCTACATCTACTTGAACCTGTTTACTGAGTACTATCCCTTAGCCTCACTCAACAATTTTTATCCCTCACACTTGCTTTTATTATCAAATTGACGGTTCCTTGCGCGTTAAGAGCTGTCCTATCAACAGACTCTTATTTTAGTAAGTTGTGCTATAAATTTCTTTTTTCCCCAGTTAGATTCAATAATTCTTCACCAGCTACTCTATCTATGCCTCTAATTTTCAACATTCTTCTATGGTACAGCATTTCAAAGGTTTCTATTCTCTTCTTGTCTGAACTGCTAATGGTCCATGTTTCACTTCCGTACAACGCTGCAGTCCAGGCAAATCCCACAGAAAAAAAACTTCCTAGCACTTAAATTTATAATCGACGCTAGCGAATTCCTCTTTCTCACAACTGGTAACCACACAATAAATGATGTCATAAGGACGGCTGTCCCTCTTTTTTTCTTTATTTTAAACAAATCATTTGATGACGAATTTCTAAGAGTTTGAAACCAGTTATATCATCTGTGTGAAGTGAGGCTGGAAAATGTAATTAAAAAAGTTTGTTTACATGACGATCATTGCTGCAGCGGAGCAGAAATGAACGGAGAATCATCCTAGCGACGATGTGGACCGCAAATGGGGAAATCCAAAACACAAGTTACTTTCACAAGAGGCATATCGTTATGACCCGGCGTCTGGAAATGTGTATCTCGTAAACGGTGAAACTCGGCGGCTGTTTGCGTGCTACTATCGTGAACATCAATGGAAGTGAAATTACAATTAAATCAATACCATTAGTTGCTGACAGGCGTTGATATACATCAACGGGGACAGATGAAAATGTGTGCCCCGACCGGGACTCGAACCCGGGATCTCCTACTTACATGGCAGACGCTCTATCCATCTGAGTCACCGAGGGCACAGAGGATAGTGCGACTGCAGGGACTTATCGCCGGTACGCTCCCCGTGAGACCCACATTGTCAACTTACAGTCCACACACTACATTCGTAGTGCCCCTGCCATTATACCCATTACTCGCGGCAGACAATCCACCGAGTCCCGCGAGAGTTCAGGCAATTCGTGTGCATCCGCACTGAAGAAGGTTATCAGCCGGTTAGCCTTAACGATATGAAGCTGGCATCTGTTCTTTCGGACATGTCCGAAGTGGTTGAAAGGCAATGAAACCACGAATAGACGACCCACTGGCCACATGACAGAATGTGGAGTTCGGACGCTGACCCGCTCTGTAAAGCGGAATAGGCGGCGGTATGTGGCATACATGGCGACAGAGTACAAAGGTGGCGCTGGCAGAAACGTTTCGGACCAGACCGTTTGGGTCAAATTGTTGAACACTGGACTCCCCAACAGGCGATCGCTACGCGTTGCCGTGTTGATTAAACGACATGATCACTTACTATTGCAGGGGTACTGGATCATCGAGATTGGTCCGTGGATCAATGGAAACTCACATGGTCGGGTGAATCACGTTTCTTTTTACACCTGGGCTATGGTTGTGTCCAGATCCGTTGCCATCCAGGTGAACGTCTGCTCAAAATATGCACCGCGCCAAGGATGCTGGCCTGCGAGGGTATTACTGTACTTTAGTATTGTACTTTGGGAGTCATTCATCTTGGCTTCCATGGGATCTCCATGGGATCTCTGGTAGTATTCGGAGGCGTGATGGCAGCTGCGTAAAACGTCAACGTTTTGAATGAAACGTCAGCACCAATCACACTTTCCTTTTTAACACGAAAAAAATAAGTCACGGCTATAATCGTGCTACAGCGCTTTGAGGAGCACGACAGTGACTCGCGTTGGTCTCGGCACCAAATTCGCCCCCATCTAAACCCTACTGAATACATCTTGTACGTTAACATGACCCAGCTCTAGGCCAACAAACCACGAAACCGTAATTGATGGGAGTTGCGCAGGTATCTGGTGCCACATTCTGAGATCTACGGAGGACTTGTCCAATCCACGACGCGCAGAATCGCTTGTAATATCAGACTAGTTTCAGGTATTGAGTGTATCTGTGAAGAAGCGACATCTGAAAACAAGCTCCAGCACAAGCTCACACGTCATATCATACAAGTGTCTTGGGGTAGTAATATGAATGAATATGTATCAGACGCTCATGTACATTCTCTCGTGGCTCAAGTAAGTAGAAGGCTCGGTTCATTCGTCACATCACCTGAGACTGATATTTACATCTGAAACATTCGTTTAATCTGTACTGGAATATCACGTGGAAGGGTGGGATGTATGTCAGACCCCACCAACGGAATGCTTTGTGTAAAATGAATGGCAGATCTGTTTTTTAGCATGCATCAGTGAGTGATAGAAATGTAAAAATATAGGAATTGTCAGATAGTAGAAGAAAGAGTACATGAACTCTAGAAAATCCACGTAACATTACATTTCAAAAGCTTCAGGAAAATACAAATGTAGAAAAGAGATACAGCTATGTTCCATACCTTCTTGTCCAGTAAGGCAAATTTGCTCCTAACACCCATTTAACAGAACACAGAATAGTCATATTTGCGCTGGACGGTGTTCTAAAAGAAAAAACGCGATACCATCAGCGTCAACATATCGTCCTAATATAAAAACTATGGTGGAAGATGTTGGGAGAAGTTGTTGATGATTATCGTCCCAATTTTCAAAATGGATACCTCAGTCCCTGCCCAAGATAACTTTGAAAAACAGGGCAAGATATCAGTAAGTTCAATACATATGGAAGTATAAACAACACAGTAATTAATTCTACATTTTTAGGTATTTCTTATTGAGTATTAAGTAAAGGAAGATCTGTTATGTTGAAAATTAATGTAACTGAAAATCAGTGTTTTTCACTAACAAAAATCACATACAGTTTCCCTCGTTCAATGTTCGATCATTCCTCAAGCCACAATGAGTGGCATTTGCGACGCACTCTCCAGTCTTCTGATGCAGATTCAACACAGAACTCATCACATGCAGGACGCTGTACTACACTTCATTCTGAATTTATTTAATTTTGTTGTACACCTTCTTGTTGCTCCATGTGTGCTTCTGTATCAATCCGCATCCGTTTCATAGAGGAGCTTGTTGAAACGGCTGCAAATCACATATTACAATCTCTTCAAAAATATTGCGGCACTGTTTCGTTGTAATAGGAGCACCATTTGTTGAAGATCTTGTTTCTTCGTTTCTGTCTACTTGGAGTTAATAAGCTGAGTTGGCCTTGAAGTTCTGAAGCCTGAGGAGGAGCAAATTAAGTTCTAGCGTTGCCCGTAACAAGAACATGATCTATGGTTTCTGCCACATCAAAATCTTACTCTTTAAACACAAGGGGATCATAAGGTTAGATTCCACTTTTTTTAACCCAGAAAATGCATTACCAACTGTATTTACTAGGAAATAGGCAGTGCTCAGTAGATTTTCAGTGCTTGGCAATATCGGCAACTTTCCGTAGTCGGTTACGTTGAAAGCATTATTCCTGAAGTACGATTAACAGCAATAAGACATGAACAATTAGTGACGGTGAAACACACAATTTCTAAGACAGTCATGTATAACAAACTGTAATCAAATATTTTGCCTGTTATTCCACAAGAACTTACGTTGAATGTCTTGAAAATTACGTCATGTCAGTCAGTGTTAACGACAATCACCTAACACGACAGCGGCATCATTGTGCGAATTTTGTCTTACCGTGTGAAGTGTTAGTAGTAGCCACATGGTAGTGCTATCTAGAAGTATGAAGTCAGTGATTAATAAATTTTCCCTGCACGTAGGATTGACAGGTCCGAAAATAGAAACGCTTGACTTGAAGTTATATTTAGCTGGACATTTTGCCCTAAAAGCCGGATACTTATTTTAAATAGAAATAGTCACGTCAGTATTTTCAATCGTGTATTAATAATCAATTATAGACAGTTTTTTTTGCGAAATCAACCTTAAATCTGCTTAACCTAAAAACAAAATCAGTAAACAGCCTCCATTTGTTACTTACGATAGCAACTAAGTGTTCATTCTTCTTAAATGCTCGTTCGGTCAACGAACAAAATCGTAGGACACAGACATAAGAATAGCATAGGTTTGTGTATCTTTATTTATGTTATAATTCCTTATTTCTCCTCTTTAGATTGGAACTGGCTTTCACTGTGTGTACTCTACTTCATGGATATAAGGCAAGACATACCGGAGTTGTACATATTTGACCGGATTCGAGAGTAAATGTTAGACACCTTGCAGCCCTAACTGCATCTCAACTTGCCTCTCCCCCAAGTGATACACAAACTCAGAGTTGCCTCTTAGAAAACAGAGCACGTGAAGATTAAAATTCTAATGACATGAATTCGAGTTACGTCTAGTTGTGTGCTCCGTTTCCGCAACACCATTTATTAGTTCTAAATGGACGAAGCAACACGTCTTCGCTGCGTTTGCATCTTTGTGATCACTTTTTTCTGTTGGAACAGACGACCTCTTACCGATGGACTGTTGTCACACGGTGTAGCTGTCGAGGGGAGGCGGCAGCGACCGGAGCGGAATATATAAATAGTTCCGTGTCTCCTAACATATTCGGCATCTTCGTCCTGAAGCGCCGGCCTGCGGCGTCCAGCGGAACTACTGTTGCATCGGTCCCTCTGCTCCCTCCCCCACTGCCCGCATCAAACGCGCAACAGCAGGCTGCCCCTGTGTGCATTGACTCGTGACGCAGCTGTAGCAACGAATCCTAGCGTCAGATTACTGCCCTCCGAGCTTGGGGCCCCACGTGCAAGAATTATCTGTGGCTGTGTCGGATGTCTGTGAACAGAGCTCTCTCTGCGGTGTCGTAGGGGGGACTGCCTGTGTGTTGTGCAGCGGCCAGTGAGGGAAAGCAAGCAGTGTGTCGCGCTCGCCTGCAGCGGTCTCTTAGGGCAGTGCGGTTTCTCCGCAGGCAATGTCACAGTGACCGAGCCGTCCTTTGAGGAATGTCGTCTGTTAAAGGTAGGAGGAAACCACATTGCTGCGCTAATGAAACGGTACACTTGTCTGCATTTGAACACTATAAATCTGTTTCTTACTACATTTTAAGGATTCTGCGCCATAGCATGACCACTGCTATTTGCTAGCGCACACAGCACAATGCCGAAAAAGATCAATCGAGTGAGTTAGTGGAGTGCTTAAGGCACTAGAGTCGCCTTGAAAAGTAGCAATGTACAGATCACCGTCCGGTCGTCCAGTTTTAGTTTTCCGTGGTTTCAAAAATGGTTCAAATGGCTCTGAGCACTATGGGACTTAACTTCTGAGGTCATCAGTCCCCTAGAACTTGGAACTACTTAAACCTAACTAACCTTAGGACATCACATACATCCATGCCCGAGGCAGGACTCGAACCTGCGACCGTAGCGGTCGCGCGGCTCCAGACTGTAGCGCGTAGAACCGCTGGGCCACCCCGGCCGGCTTTCCGTGGTTTGCTTAAGTAGTTTAAGATATATGCAGGCATGGGTCCTTGAAAAACGTCATGGCCGATTTCGTTCGCCGCCTCTGTTGCATCTGATTTTGAGATCGGTCGCTGTCGGCTTCAAAATCAAAATCCTAAAATCGCATTCTCCTCTCCCTCTCATAAGCTATGGTGAAATTCAGTTCTACGAGTTCCACGAAAAAATTGCGTGCATTACGTGTCATTGAAGGTCATTGATATCATTAGACATCTTTCCTTTGGTAGCGACATGTTCTTTCACTGTGCGTCGAACACAAACTGCCTGAAGACTAAATTGAGTGACCTTCGAATTTTCTCCGTCGTGATATCTGATTTGACAGATGAGGGTGAGAGATCTAAACAAGAACTTTCTGTTGGTATATTTACTACTGTTACGACTATAATATCAGGTTGATGCATAAGTTCATAGCGTTTTTGTTTTGTGTGTTGGTATTCCGGTTGCTACGAGTTTATTTATCGACTGTCATTTATTTGTAGTTCACTCGTGCTATTTGAGTTTACATATTGTCGTTTGGAGATAGTGAGTGGAGCTGTGGACGCTGGAAAATGGAGTGCCAAGTGGAGAAATCGGAACATATCCGACACGTTCTTCTGTTTGAGTTCTGTGCATGGGTGACAGCACCGGAGGCAGTCAGAAACATTGCGCCGTGTGTGGTGATAATGCTATTGGACACAGCACGGCAAGAAAATGGTTTTCTCGTTTCAAGGAGGATCGTTTTTACATTACTCACTCTCCACCTTCTGGAGGACTTCCGGGTTTTGATGAAGATCGTTTAATCCACAGTGATTCACGACAGTGTACTCGAGAACTGGCAGATGTGATGAACTGTGATCATGCCATCATCGTGCGACATTTACATGCAATGGGGAAGGTTCAAAAATCGGGTGTGTGGGTACTGCATGCTCTGTGCCAAAATCACAAAAATCAGCTGGTGGCCATATGTGCTTCTCTGCTTGTTCGTCATCAAATGGCTCGTGAACAACACCGACCATTTCTATCCTGTATCGTTACTGATGACGAGAAATAATGTCTTTATGCTAACATAAGGAAAAGAAAGGAATGGTTGTGCCCAAACACAGCAGAAACTCCCCGTACGAAGACCTGCTCGCATCCACAAAAGAAAACGTTACGGATCTGGTGGAACAGCGACGGTTTGGCATCTACGAATTGCTTCCTCGAGGGGTAAGCATCACTGCTGACATTTATTGTCAACAGCTGAGGCGTCTTGCAGATACAGTCCAAGAACGACGATCAAGAAGCCTGCGCAAAGCGATGCTACACCATAACGCCCGACCGCATTCTGCTACGCTCACTACAAATGCTATACAGGAGTTGAGTCGGGAAGTCATTCCACACCCACCTTATTCACCTGATCTTGCGCCCTCAGATTTTCACCTTTTCTGCCTGCTGTGGAACAGCCTTCAAGGAATTTCCTTTCCGGATGAAAATGCGTCCCCACCAGCTCTCGACAAGTTCTTCGCCTCAAAACCAAGTGATTTCTACACTCGCGGAATCGAAAAGTTACCCCTGGCAGACTGTTGATGACTAAATGTCATGTGCATCTGTTGTATTTATTAAACTTATGGAAAAACGCCACGAACGTATGCTCCAACTCAATATATTAAGAATGTAAGCCTTGTAGAAATTTTGGAAGAGTTAGTAGAACGCGGAACTGTTCCAGTACAGGAGTGCAGATTTTCTTGGTATCTCTTTAGCGTCGTTCTTGTTACTCGCAGTTTAGGCATATGATGAGATTCAGCCCATGCTGGATGTGTAAATGATGATGTTTTCTTCTGTGTCCTGATACTATCTTTTTCACCACAGTGTCATTTACTCTATGGTTTTTGGAGAGAGAGGACAAATCGTGTCTGCGAATCATGTAATTTTCTCCCCTTATTGGTTTGTTGTAACTGTTTTTGTTGTATTTCTGAGCTGGAGATGGGATACTATCTAGGCATTTTCCTAGATGTGTGTAGGAAAACTCCTAAAACCTGCATTCAGGCTAGCAAGAGACCCAACCCGACAGTCTTTAATCCGGCTCAAGGCTCGTATCCGGACCTGGGTTGCTACTTTGCTATAGACGGGAGGGGAGGGAGGAGATAGCCAATGGCGGATGCACAGAGGGGGCGCAAAAAGTGACCGAAACAAAAAGGACAGTTTAAGAGTTGAATGGGAGAGGCATACGAGCTCTCCTACACATCTTGCCCCTGTCTTAAGCCTAAGGCTGCGATTCACACTGCGCGCCGAGACGGTCGGGGATGGGATTACTGGCCCGGCCCGGCACAAGCCGCCTTCCTGAGTGTTCACACTGCGCGCCAGGCCGAAGCGGCGAAAAGGGGGAAAATCCAGTTCTCCGATTTTCACACTGTAAAAACTCTTGGCGGTATATAAGACTACGTCACATCGGTATGCACGCGACAGCACGCGGTACAAATACCTATGTTCCAAAACGCCGCGCATAAGAACGTGATTTTTCCGGGGCTCACGCCTCGGACGCTATTGGAGAGAGAAAGGTAAGATCAAGCGCTTTGGATAGCCCTTGGGCTAAGGACCATTTGTACACGCAACAGGAGGATCATCTTACTGAAAAAAATAAATGTAATGACCGTCTGGCATTGATGGCCGGAAGTCTCACCTGGGATGTTCGGCTGGCGAGTTGTACGTCTTTTTAGTTGACTCCACACTGGGCAACTTGTGTGACGAAGATGATGAAATAATGGTGAGGACAACACAACACCAAGTCCCCTAGCGGAGAAAATCTCCCACACGGCCAGATATAGAACTCGGGTCCACTGCATGGCAGTCAGAAGCGCACACCACTCACCTAAAGAGGCGGACATCGCCGTACTGTAACTGTGCTACAGCACGGGTTCAAAGTTTGAATATTACAAACTTACTCCAGTTTAGGCAAATGGAACAAATTGGTTGGTTCTTTTTTCACGAGACGTGGTCCACGGTGGGCCTTAAGGGGCTTGTGGAGGCACCATTTATTTCATGGGCGGCTACTCAGAAAACCGAAAACATGCTTTTTAGGTACCAAAAGTGAGCCGCGGATTCCAAGACAGCCTTACACAGAAAATGGCTGTAATTTTTACTATATATTCGTAAGATTCTGATCTCGAAAGACCTTGAAAATTTTCGTGATATCTTTACCCGTTTCCGAGATACAGAGACGCAAAGTTACCCTAGTTGTATACGTAAAAGACGCAGGTAAAATCTGGTGTGAGGCGAAACCTAAATAATAAATAACAACAAAAATATCCTCACATTTTAGCTGTGTATTTTCTAGGTATTTATCTACAAGTGCTGCCTCCCAGTTTTCAAAAATCTCGGATTATCCGAGCGGTCTGAGGCGCTTCGGTCATGGACTGTGCGGCTGATCCCGGCGGAGGTTCGTGTCCTTCCTCGGGCATGGGTGTGTGTGTGTGTGTTTGTCCTTAGGATAATTTAGGTTAAGTAGTGTGTAAGCTTAGGGACTGATGACCTTAGCAGTCCCATACGATTTCACACACATTTGAACATTTTTTTCAAAAATCTAAATCCGTTATCGAGAAATGCCCAAAAAACAGTGTTTGGGTGCCGAAACTGAGCCGCGGGTTCCAAAACGACCATGCACTGCAGAAAATGGCCAGAATTTGTACGACAGATTTCTAAGATCCCTATCTCGAAGAGTCTTGAAAATTTTCTTGATATCTTTATGCGTTTCCGACATACTGTAGAGAGGTTGAAAGTTACCTTACTTGTACACTAAAATAAGCACGTAAAATCCGGTGTGAGGCGAAAACATAGTTTATAAAGTGACATAGTGCGGAAAAATATGCTGTCTCCATTATCATCGGAACGGTTCTGGGAACCTCATATTGTAGTACTGAAGAACAGGCAAAATTTTTGTGCGTGTAAAATCGGGTCTGATTTTTAAAATTGATTTCGCTTTATTTCAGTTACACATAAATAAACTACTAAAATTTTACTGACCCATAAAATTCTTTTCATTTTATGACACACCCGGCTGTAGCGGAGAGAAGAAGGGAACCAGCGGAAAAATGCTCCTCTCGGAGCTCAAAAAAAGGCGAATATTCTCCTGTTTGAAAGACTCTGAAAAGTGGGGTACTAGCCGCCTCGTTCTACCTTCCTCATCAGCTTTAAAAATTTTCGCCAAAAATTTGGAATCCGAATGTATTCGTGCCTTTTTTGCTGAGAGAGAAGAAGACGGTGGTAGTGGCAAAGGGGCGGAAAAGTAATAAATAATGGAAGATAGTCGACTGTGGTTGTGATATAGAAAGATCGAAGGAGGCAATGGCCATGTGAGAGAACCAGAGGGACACAGTGGCAGCGGAACATGGTTCACAGTGACAGACGAGTGCTAGGAAAAGAGTGAAGGAAATAGTGCGAGTGGTAGACGAATAAAGAGAAGGAGAAAGGGGAAGTGGTTAAGAGCCAGTGATAATGAGACACAGAGTCTGTGGCAATGACAACGAGGAAGAGAGAGGTAGTGACAGTAAGAAGAGACAGCAGTAGTGGGAAAGAATGAATGGAGACAGTGACAGTGAGAGGAGATAGTAGTAATAGCAGAGCAGAACGAAGGACACTGTGGCTGCGACACAGCAGACAGTGACAGAGATACACAAATAGATAATGACAATGAGTTGGGCTGAATGGAAGTGTGAGAAAGGGCAAGTGCGAGTGCATGGTTATTAGTGACGGCGATGGACTAGTGGGTGTGAAAGATTTACAGGTAGGAGAGCTTGTGGGAGTGAGAGGTGAGTTTCAAGTTAAAAAGGTTGGAAAACATCAATAATTAGGAAAAACAACCGAATAATTTACACCTTTCCGCATCATATAAGACCATTTGTCGCACAGCACGTCAGACAGTTGAATATTTGACCGAGGAAAACATGAAATTAATTTCTGATATGTACTCACCTGATTTGTTGGGTTACAAGGTGACAACCGCTTTTTGTTTTTTTGTTTTTTTTTATGTCAAACAGAATACCGGTATGCATGGATAGCGATTTTCACCACCTCAAGAAACTGTTGAATCTTTCCAAGATCAGAGTGGGAAAAATATTCAGAGATGTGTACGTGTACAAATTTTAAAGGCAGATATTGTGAGAACTGTCGCTGTTTTTGCAAGCTTAATAAGCGACCTTCAGTGAGCGTTAGTCGCTAGCGATGGACTCCAGTCCACTCGTCGACCTCTGGAGGGCCCGTGAATTCTCATGCTGGTCTCAGACTTGTTAAACAGAAATTTTTAATAACTTTTCGTTCAAGACCAGTGGTCAATTATCCTATAATATCTTTAGGGTATCTATGCTACCCCCCCATTCTGTGAATTGTAAAGTAATGTCTCACATGTTATTGGCAAATCTGATACATTTTCTTCACGGGTGAGTTGTCTCACCGGCTACTGAAGATAAATTTCGCAAAATACATTTAGTACAATGTAACATGATTCTGTGTTCCTCACTCCCGTTATATGCACATGCATCTTCCAGCCTACACATCTTGGACTGAAATCTGCGCCTTTCACTATGACTTGATCGGATAATACACACGCAGTGTACGAGTGGTCGCAGGGTGTCAGAGGGATGCCTTTTTAAGGATAGGGAAGTGGGAAAGAAAACGAGTTTTAAGAGAGATTGGCAAACACACTCAGTTTGAGAAAACAGATGAACAGGAGTCAGATTGTAGCATACAGCCTCCATTTAAACAATGTTTAAGAGAAAGTAATCAGAAACTGCCAGTTCGTCTTCACCAAAGCAGCTATAATCCCATTAGTATGCAGTATCAGTTATCTTTATTACACCAGAACATTCCAGGACTCAGAAATAAAGTTGATGAACTACTCATTTGTATTGATGAAATGAATTCATCTAACCAAATTGACATAATCTGCCTCTCTGAATATCAAGTGACCATTAGTATAGATATGTTAGACATTTCAGGGTTTAAGCTAGCTTCCTACTTTTGCAGAGTAGATATGGATGGAGGAAGAGTTGCCACATTTATTAAAAACTGCCATAAATTCAAGAACATTGACATTAATAAATTCTGTTTAGAGCAGCATCTACAGGGTGTTTCAAAAATGACCGGTATATTTGGAACGGCAATAAAAACTAAACGAGCAGCGATAGAAATACACAATTTTCAACAACAGATGGCGCTGCAAGTGATGTGAAAGATATAGAAGACAACGCAGTCTGTGGGTGCGCCATTCTGTACGTCGTCTTTCTGCTGTAAGCGTGTGCTGTTCACAACGTTCACGTGTGCTGTGGACAACATGGTTTATTCCTTAGAACAGAGGATTTTTCTGGTGTTGGAATTCCACCGCCTAGAACACAATGTTGTTGCAACAAGACGAAGTTTTCAACGGAGGTTTAATGTAACCAAAGGACCGAAAAGCGATACAATAAAGGATCTGTTTGAAAAATTTCAACGGACTGGGAACGTGACGGATGAACGTGCTGGAAAGGTAGGGCGACCGCGTACGGCAACCACAGAGGGCAACGCGCAGCTAGTGCAGCAGGTGATCCAACAGCGGCCTCGGGTTTCCATTCGCCGTGTTGCAGCTGTGGTCCAAATGACGCCAACGTCCACGTATCGTCTCATGCGCCAGAGTTTACACCTCTATCCATACAAAATTGAAACGCGGCAACCCCTCAGCGCCGCTACCATTGCTGCACAAGAGACATTCGCTAACGATATAGTGCACAGGATTGATGACGGCGATATGCATGTGGGCAGCATTTGGTTTACTGACGAAGCTTATTTTTACCTGGATGGCTTCGTCAATAAACAGAACTGGCGCATATGGGGAACCGAAAAGCCCCATGTTGCAGTCCCATCGTCCCTGCATCCTCAAAATGTACTGGTCTGGGCCGCCATTTCTTCCAAAGGAATCATTGGCCCATTTTTCAGATCCGAAACGATTACTGCATCACGCTATCTGGACATTCTTCGTGAATTTGTGGCGGTACAAACTGCCTTAGACGACACTGCGAACACCTCGTGGTTTATGCAAGATGGTGCCCGGCCACATCGCACGGCCGACGTCTTTAATTTCCTGAATGAATATTTCGATGATCGTGTGATTGCTTTGGGCTATCCGAAACATACAGGAGGCGGCGTGGATTGGCCTCCCTATTCGCCAGACATGAACCCCTGTGACTTCTTTCTGTGGGGACACTTGAAAGACCAGGTGTACCGCCAGAATCCAGAAACAATTGAACAGCTGAAGCAGTACATCTCATCTGCATGTGAAGCCATTCCGCCAGACACGTTGTCAAAGGTTTCAGGTAATTTCATTCAGAGACTACGCCATATTATTGCTACGCATGGTGGATATGTGGAAAATATCGTACTATAGAGTTTCCCAGACCGCAGCGCCATCTGTTGTTGAAAATTGTAACTACTGTAATTTCGGAAGTTTGTCCGCCTGAAAATGTACTGTTGTCCCAAGCATATTGCAACAAACGGTGTATTTCTATCGCTGCTCGTTTAGTTTTTATTGCCGTTTCAACTATACCGGTCATTTTTGAAACACCCTGTAGAAGCATGTGCAACAGAAGTAGAGTTCCATAACAGATCCTATATAATAGTAACTATTTACTGAGCACCTGCAGGAAATTATAATCTATTCATAAATCATCTAGAAGCTCTTTTGGGTTATTTAACAGGAAGAAACAAAGAAATTTTGATTGCTTGTGACTTTAATACAGATTTTCTAATGGAATCTTCCAGTAAACATTTACTGCAGTTAGTAATGTTGTCTTTCAATCTAACTCACACTGTAAACTTTCCAGTTAGGATCACTAAATCCTCAAGGGCAGCCATTGGTAACATTTTTATAAACAGATCAAAGGAACAAAATCATATCATAAAACCTGTAATAAATGGACTATCA
The DNA here is from genome assembly GCF_023864345.2 of Schistocerca serialis cubense. Taxonomy (NCBI): domain Eukaryota; kingdom Metazoa; phylum Arthropoda; class Insecta; order Orthoptera; family Acrididae; genus Schistocerca; species Schistocerca serialis. The sequence goes on from NC_064638.1 coordinate 711,991,655, forward strand.
GATCATGACATGCAGCTCCTTGTTTTAGATGTAAATTCTAAGCATATTATCAAGACTGCTAAATCTGAGTACAGGAGAGTAGTCAATCAACCAAAAATTGAGTGTTTTAGAAAACAGCTCAAAGATATGAACTGGAAAGATGTTTATAGTGCTCATGACATGAATGAAAAATGTAACACATTCGTGAACAATGTCAGTACCATTTTTGAAAACTGTTTTCCTCTAAAAGTTACCCAAATTAAACTGAAGTCTATAATAAAACCTTGGATTACACAAGGAATAAAGATTTCCTCTAAGACAAAAAGGAAAATGTATCTGTTGACCAAGAATAGCTGATGATTTAGCTAAATACAAGGAATACTGTAAAATATTTAAAAAAGTAATTCAGACATCTAAAAAAATGCACTATGAGAAGAAGATAGCAATGTCAGGGAACAAAATAAAAACAGTATGGGATATAGTGAAAGAGGAGACTGGTAGAACCAGAAAGGAACTGGAGCAAGTAACATTAAAGGTAGATGACACATTAGTAACCGATGGGCATAGTGTGACAAATCTATTTAACAAGTACTTTATATCCCTTACTGGTAGAATGGGATTGTCAGGATCAGTAAATAATGCCCTTGAATATCTGAAATTAGCCTTTACAAATAGCTTCAAGTACATGAATATGTCACTCACTTCACCAAAAGAAATAACTTCCATAATAAAATCTTTAAAAACAAAGCATTCTAGTGGTTACGATGAAATATCAACAAAGCTAATTAAGGCATGTTCGTGTGAGTTTAGTACAATCCTAAGTTACTTGTGTAACCAGTCAATTATAACTGGGACATTTCCTGACTGGGTAAAATATGCTGATGTTAAGCCTCTATTCAAGAAAAGGGATAAAAAGATACCATCAAACTACAGACCGATTTCACTTTTGCCAGCATTCTCAAAAATTTTAGAAAAAGTAATGTACAGGCAGCTTCTCAACCATCTGACCACAAATAACATATTACCAAGAACACAGTTTGGATTTCTGAAGGGTTCTGATATCGAGAAGGTTATTTACACCTACAGTGAAAGTGTACTTAATTCCTTAAATAACATATTACAAGCAGCAGGTATTTTCTGTGATTTGTCAAAGGCATTTGATTGTGTGAACCACATCATCCTTTTAAATAAATTAGAATTCTATGGTGTCACAGGCAGCGCCGTAGAATGGTTCATGTCATACCTTGCTAACAGGTAACAAAGGGTGTCAGTGCAAGAGACTAATGAATCATCAGAATGGGAAGAGATTACATGTGGTGTCCCACAAGGATCCATCTTAGGGCCATTGCTTTTTCTTGTGTACATTAATGATCTCTCATCAGTTACACTGCCAGAAGCAGAGTTCGTTTTGTTTGCAGATGACACAAGTATTGCAATAAATAGTATGTCGAGTGTAGTTCTAGAAAGATCTGCTAATGATATTTTCATGGATATTAATAAATGGTTTAAACCCAAATCACTGACATTAAACTTCGAAAAGACTCACTATATGCAGTTCAGAACCTGTAAGAGGTTTCCACCCAGCATATGCATAAAGTATAAAGAAAATCAGATATAAGAGGTTGACAGTCTTAAATTCCTGGGATTACTACTTCATAATAAATTCAGTTGGGAGGAGCATACCACAGAACTGCAGAAACGCCTTAACAAATCTGTATTTGCAATTCGAGTGTTAGCTGACATAGGCGACATGAAATGAAAAGGCTTGCATACTTTGCCTACTTTCATTCCATAATGTCATATGATATAATATTTTGGGGCAACTCTTCAAGTCAAACAAAAGTTTTCAGAGTGCAAAAGCGTGTAATGTGTATTATTTGTGGAGTAAATTCATGGGCGTCCTGTAGAAACCTCTTCAAAGAACTGGGTATACTAACTACTGCCTCTCAGTATATTTACTCCGTAATGAAATTTGTGCTAAATAATATATCTCTTTTTCCAACAAACAGCTCAGTTCATACATACAATACTAGGAACAAAAATGATCTGCACAAGGACTTAAAAGTACTTACTTTAGTTCAAAAAGGGGTCCACTACTCAGGAACACTCATCTTCAATAATTTGCTAGCAAACATAAAAAATTTAGTTACAAATAAAGATCAGTTTAAAAGGAGCCTGAAAGACTTACTAGTGGCCAACTCCTTCTACTCCATTGACGAATTTTTTAATAGAAACAAATGATGTATTGTATATATTCATACTATTAGTATTGTTATTTCAGCTTAAAAATAATAATAATAATATTGACATGTTCCACATCCACGGGGATCACCTCAGCACGGATCCATGGAACGAAAAACTAATCTAACCTAATCTAATCTCTAATCCAAACTTATTTTAGGTCCACCATTAATATTTCAGTGCTGTTTATTATTAGTTTAAACAAAGGTTCAGTCCCAAGTGTTACATGCATGTAGTTAACATTTATGAGTGCGAGTGTAAGTCTGGGACCTTAACCAAAAATGCTTCTGCAGTTAACTAATATTAGTTTGAATTTTCTTTTTCTGAACGGCAGTGACATTTATTCCCCTCGATGACAACTACAGAGGACTTGCCCATGGCTTTATGGTATACATCTAACTGCTCGTGCTGTACAGATGAAAATCGCTCCTGCACATGCCACATCAACTCTGCTGTCTGAGTAACGGTGGCCAGAGTGTAGTGTATGCTTGCCATATTGGTGATGGGAGGAGGATCCATGTGACAGCACAGGTTAAGAAAGCTGCATCTGATATCATCGCGGAATCGACGGTGTCACTGGTTGGAGTCTACCACCTGGTTCCAAACCAAAGGATTAATGTTGGCCGCCGCATTGAATAGAAGTGTCGATGGCTCCTGAGCCTAGGCAACAGACTACATTGGTACAGGCGCGAGTTCACTTCAAAGTGGCCAGCAGAACCTTCCACACGTGCGGGGAGAACCCATGGAACCCGTACCGGTTCTACACTGCACTCCCTTCGTGACCTATCTGCCCGTCGAGGGGCTCCATCACGCACCTTACTTTGTATCTCAGAACAATAATTACTCCATCTGTGCAAACAGGACCTTGCTGGAAGATCGAGTCCTAGTCCTAACAGCTGGACTAGCTCATGATAACTCAGTAGTACTCTTTGCAATGAAAACTTTTTCATTGTTCTATTGTTATCGCGCGCGATGACAGCTTACGGCTAGTACGCGCATTCAACTTTCATCTAGAAATCCATTACAATAGTGCTGCTCTTTGTTCATACTTGTGGGAGAGTGAAATAGTCGCGTAAAACGCATTATAAGGTACGACGAAATCAAGGATCCCAGGCGGCGCCAATAGCACGACTAGTATAACAGCACTCACCCCGAAGGCCCAAGTGTCGCCGAAACCCAGCGACGCAGCTTGAAGACTGTAACTGTAACTTCGGCTGTATGCGGGCTGTGGCCGTCTCCTTCTGCATTTGCACACAAGGCACACTCCGTAAGCATTTTTTACTGTTACGCAGGGCTAATTAAATAAGTGAAAGAACTGAACAGATCTAAAGCTACCTTATCTGATAATCTAAAAAAAACTGAGACACACAAGCTATGGCTAAAGTTGGCAGAACCATGAGCACAGTTTAGATATGAGAGTGCTTGAACCTCGTAAAATACGCAAATGAGTAAGGAAGTTAAAAAAGTACTGCACAGTGGAAGAAAAGCTGTTACTGCTCACTTCCAAATGGATCCAAGTAAAAAACGATCGATCTGAAGCGCGGTACGAACTAAGAACTACGGCTGCTGATAATAGTTCACAAACAGCTGTCTGCAAAAGTTGCTAACTCAAAGGTGAATCAGGCGACATTGACGCTCTGCATGAATCTGCACTCTTAAGGTAGCTCACGTGGCTGCAACTCTAGTAAAATCCACAAAGGAAAGAAATAAAATGTTATTACTGAACACACAGAAATAACAGCCATTCTTAATTCCCATAAAAGAGTGTGTCAGAACGGTTTGAGGAAAACTCCACAGATGCGGGGGTGCTCGTGTGCCTCCTTCCCAGCATCTTACCATACCTCTTTCCGTGGATATGTACACCGAAGTTTATACAGGAAACTACAAGATTTCAAAACTATCTTTTTTGATATGAGTAACATATTCGATGAGATTGAAGCTGTGTCGTTCTGCAAGAACTAAATTTGCGAGGAGATTTACAAAACTTTCATGGTGGCTGGGTTAAACATATAATAATGTAAAATATAATAACTGGCGAAGTCATTGAGACATTTATTGACGATATGTTTTTACAAGTATGATAACTCATAATGTTCCTTTTTACACCACTAATACACCACCGAGCAAGGTGGCGCAGTGATTAGCACACTGGACTCGCATTCAGGAGGACGGCGGTTCAAACCCGCGTGCGGCCATGCTGATTTTGGGCCTTCGTGATTTCCCTAAATCGCTTCAGGCATATGCCGGGATGGTTCCTTTGATAGGACGTGGCCGACTTCCTTGCGCATCCTTCCTTAATCAGATGAGGCCGATGACCTCACTGTTCGGTCCCCTCCCCCCCAAATGAACCAACCAACCACGGTGGCTCGATCTGCACTATGACTGCCGCAGATCTGGTAGATCACGAACTGATGTCTGGTACATTTGATTCTTGATAAAACGCCGCAGAAAACAGTCAAGCGACATTATGTCAAGGCTTGTTTGGTGCCTCCCAATCCAAGGATCCGGGCAGTCATGATCCAAAATGTCCCTCACAGTGTGAGCAAATGGCATGGTGCGCCATGTTGTTGAACGATCACGTCACGAGGAAGTTGTGGCGTAGCATACAGCTCCAACATGTGTACGTACGTTGCTGCATTAACCGTAGGCTCCGCAAAGACGAATGGCCCTCCCATCTCCTTTAACAATCCACACCGCACCTTCACTTTCGGAGAATCACGTCCACACTTCTGTCACTACGTGGGGGGGGGGGGGGGGGGGGGGGGGCGGGGGGTCATTTCCCCAGATGCGACCATTATGCGTGTTTACCGTGCGTAAGTATGGAGCAGCTTCGTCCTAGAAACAGACGAAATCGAGGAGTGCCTCATTTTCAACTATTTTCCCAGAGTCGTCTCCGCGAGTACCTTCTGTCATGGCCTGTATTCAGGCTTGATTTTGTGACGAAACTGCAGTTTGTACACCCTTGGGCAGAACCTTTTATGGACGACACCGTGTACTGTCGAACGAGGTAACTGGAACTGCCTACTTGCTTGTCGGATTGTTAATCCAACAGTAGCCTCAGGAACTGCGTGCTTAGCCTGGTGGCTCGATATCGAAAGCAAACTCCCAGTTTCTTGAAGCCGCATGTCCCATTTCTTCGTTATTACGTAAGTGAGAAGATCGTCAGCTGGACACTGTCAACACTCACGCCGTAAACGACGTTGTACCAATGTAACAGGCTTAAGCGAATTCACATCCCTACTGGCGCGCATTTACGTGAAGTAAGCAGTGCATGTGCGCACGGTGCCAACCGCCACAAGCAAACACAGAAAACATTAGGTACCAAACCTCCAATAAATCTGACAATTACGTTCAAGTTATTACATTTTACATTATTATACACTGAGGTGATGAAAGTCATGGCATAGCGATATGCACATATACAGATGGAAGTAGTATCGTGGGCCGGCCAGGGTGGCCGAGCGGTTCTAGGCGCTACAGTCTGGAACCGCGCAACCGCTACGGTCACAGGTTCGAATCCTGCCTCGGGCATGGATGTGTGTGATGTCCTTAGGTTAGTTAGGTTTAATTAGTTCTAAGTTCTAGAGGACTGATGACCTCAGAAGTTAAGTCCCATAGTGCTCAGATTCATTTGAACCAAGTAGTATCGTGTACACAAGGTATAAAAGGGCAATGCATTGGTGGAACGATGATTTGTACTCACATGATTCATGAGGAAGGGTTTCCCACGTGATTATGGCCGCACGGCGGGAGTTAACAGATTTTGAGCACGGAAAAGTAACTGGAGCTGGAAGCATGGGATTTCCATTTCGGAAATCGTTAGGGCAGGGCTTCCCCACCTGTGGTCCGCGGACCCCTTAGGGGTCCGCCGGCTCTTTCTAGGGGGGTCCGCGGCCACCTTTCACCAAATCGTGTAAAATAATGAGTAAAATTATTGAATAAAAATGTGAAAATCAAATTCATTACTTTTTTTTTTTTCGTGTGAACAACAAGTGTACTTTTACTTCAGGTCGTATCCCCAAGCAGCCTTTGCGGTTCCTAAGTGAGAACGTATGCACAGTTTAGTGCCGGAGAATGCGGCTTCTCTGATCGACTGTTTAGCAACAATACGGGGGTCGTTTGTGCGCTGGCTCACGCTGAAACCTTTTACGCATGCGCGGAGCGAGCTTTGGCGACCAATCACACCGCTCGCTGGCACGTATGCGGCCCCAGGCATCATTAAATGTTAAACTTGCTTTGTCAGTGCACTACCTGTTTCATAAGACGATTTTTGACCAGTTTATTACTTCTAACATGGATCGGTGGCTGAAGTCAGGATCATTGAAGAAGGTTGCAGTTCCTCCATCGCCTTCACAATAAGGGAAGTTTCCAGTTGAAATGAATGAGGAGGGAGGACGACCAAAGGAAGACTTTACGTATATGTGAACATTTTTCTTCGGATTTCACGAAAAACCACACACACACACACACACACACACACACGACTGTTACGAAATATGCATGCTCCTTACACAACAGTAGCCAAATAGTGGAAGTGAACAGACCATAAGCGACAGCTTGTCAACAGCGAACAGTTTGGACGTGACGTTGATTGCTCTTGGAGGAAGGCAGCTCCATCGTGTGAAATTTCAATTACCAAGTAATTTTAATCAGGCTATAGTGTGTTGAACAAAGGGAGTAAATCCACTAGTAAGTGTGAAATTTAATTACCGAGTAATTTTAATCAGGCTATAGTGTGTTGAACAAAGGGAGTAAATCAACTAGTAAGTGTCTGGATACAGTGGGAATTCAAATTGGATCGTTAATTTCAAGTTTCTGAAATCTGAAGTTACTGTGCTCTTGACTGACTAGGGGTCCGCCATGGATTTTTGACTGAAGAAGAGGTCCGCCAGCTGAAAAGGTTGGCAAGCCCTGCGTTAGGGAATTCAATATTCCGAGAGATCCACAGTGTCATGAGCGCGCCGAGAAACCAAATTTTGAGCATTACCTCTCACCACGGACAGCCTAGTGGCCAACGACACTCACGTACCGGCCGAGAGATACGATGTTTGCGTGACGTTGTGAGTGCTAACAGACAAGCAACACTGCGTGAAATGACTGCAGAAATCAGTGTGAGATGTATGACGAACGTATCCGTTAGGACAGTGCGGCAAAATTTGGTGTTCATAGGTTACGGCAGCAGTATTTCCAAGCCTGTTGGCTACATTGTTTAAAATTTCATCATTATGCCATCTTATCTTCAATGTTTATAGCGTAGAAAACGAAGCCATTCCTACAGGTGAAGAACGGTACGACTACATGATGGCTGTTGGGGGCGTCTGTAACTTTTCAGGTGGACATCACAATACAGCATGCCCAAAGTACTTGCACGTGCAGCTTATTACCACGTTCCGGCTTTGAGATAGGTCGATTCATGGCATGAGGGACATGAGAGCAGACTGTAATGACAGTTGGTTGAAATATTATGGCTGCAGAATGAGTGATGAGAAGATGAACTCAGGACAAGAGTGTGGAAAGAAGAGTAGGCACGAACCTTTCCTGAAGGATCGCACAGTGAGAAGATTGTAGGATTGCTTAGTATTTTTCAACTTTCTCTCATGAACAGCTGAAATACGGCCTGAGGTTGTAGAAGGTGTGTCATCGTCAACAGAGAATTGCATGGTATGGAGCCAGATTCAAATGTGGCATTGAGTGGCATTATGTAGCGTTCAGCGACGAGTTTCACTTCTGTCTGTGGTGATCAGATGGACGCCAATATAACCGTAGGTGACTTGATGCAAGGTCACAGGATACAGCAGTTCTCGAGACCTATTTTCCTCCAACATTCGGAATCATGTTGTGGAGAGCTAATCGATATGACAACAGGACGTATTGGGGAATGGTTGAATGAGCTATATGTTTTTCAGTATATGATGTGAACTGTAAACCCTGTTGTCATATCCTCCATGACCAGGACACCAAATGGAATATTCCTGCATTTCACACCAGGCACATTGAGGAATGCACAGATCCTTGACTAGCCTGCCCAGTCCCTGGGTTTGTCACCCATAGAGCTTGTGTGGGGTGTGATGAAGAGATGTATATTTTCATATCAGCCTCTAGACAGCAATTAACGTGAACTGCAGTGTTCAAAAGTATTGAACCTTTGTTTGGCAGAAATAAATTTATTTATATGGAGGTACAGAACCCTCACTTCTCTTTGAAGTAGTCTTCTTGGTAATGCACACACTTCTGCCATCAGTCCCGCTATTGTTGGAAACACTTCTGGATCTCGTCTTGTGAAGTGATCAGCCAGGCTGTCATATTCTGCATATCTCCTCTTGGCTCGAATCATGTTTCTTTTAGCGGTATAGCCGAAACTCACATGAAGCCATGCCAGGGGAGTAGGGAGCCTGACTAGCCATATGAATGTTGTGTTTGGCAAGGAAAGCCTCAGTCAAACGTACGCAGCATGGGCAGCTGCGTTATCATGATGGAGGTATCAAATCCTTGCTGGCCACGTATCCTGTGGTTTGCACCTCACAGCATCACGAGGTGACGAAAGGCCTGGGTAGTATTCCTTTGTGAATATTTGGCCTTGTTGTCTGTATTTGTGATGCAACCATCCCATGAGTGTCACAGAAAACTGTCAAGATGACCTTGACATTGTTACAGACCTGCGTTACTTTTTTTGACCTCTGGAACGTCATATGTTTCCAAAACTAACGTCTTACTGTCTGTGTTCAGAAAACTGAACCAACATGTCCTGTACAATTTCCAGATGGCGTTGCTTCTCCTCTTTTGTCAGCAGAATTTTGCGGGCAGCCTCCTCAGGCACAAATCGTAGATATAAATTGAATGTACCGGTCCAATACTTCCCCCATCTCATTAACAAGCACTCATGCTGCTGAGAGGGGTATGTCTTTCGCCCCTTCCTTATTTTTCCATTTTATGCATTGCTAGAGTGTTAAGAATGTTTGTTTTGAACCATTTTAAACGTGTGGGTGAGCGTTTTTAAATCCGGTGCAGGACAGCGAAGTCACCCCTCACCTCCTTACTCAGAGCTTAGTAATACCAACCTCGCTATGTGCATTCCGTGGATGTCCAGTAACATAGAATGCCGTAAACTTGGAGCTTTCCCTTTCTTTTGGTCCGCTTTGTTAGCTAGCCTCGCGTAACAGTCCTCCCCCTCCATGTAAAGAGAGAGGCCAACTCTCCAACGGACTGCTTTTTTAAGACAAACTTTCTTGGGCAGTCGAGTCTTGAATATGTCTTTTCTTTGGAACGTGGTTCGTTCTACGCTCAGGTGGTCCGCTGTGAGTTCAGATTGCTTTGTTTAGGCAAAATTATGGATGGAGACATAGGAACCAACTCGTTGGCATCAGCATAGCAAACAATAATGTTTCGGTGAAAATTGCGTATAACGCGATTAAAGTCACGTATAATGAATGAAACTGTGACTGTTTTTTGTCCTAGTCCATGTCAGACCATCTGCCATCAACACAGTCGCTTTGGTTTAACTCCGCTTCCCCCCATGCCCCCCTCCCGGCATGGCTACTAAGTTAATACATGCGACTTCATAGGGCTCTAATTCGTTGTAACATGTAGTTTTAGATGAGTGAATTGGAAGAGATGTAACAGAACTTGCAATTCATGAGTGGCAGACCCATGTGCCAGTTCCTAACAACAGGCTAAATTTCACTAATCATTTGATCGCCCTCGGCAGTATTTACGCGTATATATAACCAGGTTTCCCCTCCTCTTTTTTTTTTTTTTTTTTTTTTTTTTTTTTTTTTTTTTTTTTTTTTTTTTTTTTTTCCTCGGAGGGACGGGGGCAGGGGTATCAGTTTTCTGACTGGTTTGATGCGGCCCGCGACAAATTCCTTTCCTGTACCAACCTCTTCATCTCAGAGGTAGCACTTGCAACTTAGTCCTCAATTATTTGCTCCAATCTCTGTCTTCCTCTACACTTTTTGCTCTCTACAGCTCCCTCTAGTTCCATGGAAGTCATTCCCTGATATCGTAACTGATGTCCTATCATCCTGTCCCTCCTCCTTGTCAATGTTTTCCACACATTCCTTTCCTCTCCGATTCTGCGCAGAACCTCCTCATTCCTTAACTTATCAGTCCACCTAATTTTTCAACATTCGTCTGCAGCAGCACATCTCAAATGCTTCGATTCTCTTCAGTTCCGGTTTTCCCACAGTCCATATTCCACTACCATAAAGTGCTGTACTCCAGATGTACATTCTCAGAAATTTCTTCCTCGAATTAAGGCCTATGTTTGATACTAGTAGACTTCTCTGGCCAGGAATGCCCTTTTTGCCAGTGCTAGTTTGCTTTTGATGTCCTCCTTGCTTCATCGGTCATTGGTTATTTTGCTGCCGAGGTAGCAGAATTCGTTAACTACACCTACTTCGTGAACATCAATCCAGATGTTAAGTCTCTCGCTGTTTTTGTTTCTGCTGCTTCTGATTACTTTCGTCTTTCTTCAATTTATTCTCAGTGCATATTCTGTACTTATTAGTCTGTTCATTCCATTCAGCAGATCATGTAATTCTTCTTTGCTTTCACTCAGGATAGCAATGTTATCAACGAATCATATCACTGATATTCTTTCACCTTGAATTTTAATTCCACTCCTGAACCTTTCTTTTATTTCCGTCATTGCTTCTTCGATGTACAGATTGAACAATAGGGACGAAAGACTACATCCCCGTCTTACACACTTTTTAATCCGAGTACTTCATTCTTGGCCGTCCACTCTTATTATTCCCTCTTGGCTCTTGTACATATTGTATATTACCCGACTCTCCCTTCAGCTTACCGCTATTTTTCTCAGAATTTCGAACATCTTGCACCATTTTACATTGTCGAACGCTTTTGCCAGTTCAACAAATCCTATGAATGTGTCTTGATTTCTCTTTAGTCTTGCTTCCATTATCAACCGCAACATCAGAATTGCTTCTCTAGTACTTTTACCTTTTCTAAAGCCAAACTGATCACCTTCTAACACGTCCTCAATTTTCTTTACCAGTCTTCTGTATATTATTCTTGTCGAACTTGGTGCATTAGTTGTTAAGGTGATTATGCGATAATTCTCGCACTTGTCAGCTCTTGCAGTCTTCGCAATTATGTGTATGATATTTTTCCGAAAGTCAGAATCATACATTCTACACACTGATGTGAATAGTCGTTTTGTTACCGTTTCCTCAATGATTTTAGAAATGCTGATGGATTGTAATCTATCCATTCTGCCTTATTTGATCTTAAGTCCTCCAAAGCACTTTTAATTTCTGATTCTAATACTGGATCCTCTGTCCCTTCTAAATGGACTCCTATTTCTTCCTCTATCACATCAGGCAAATCTTCCCCCTCATAGAGGCCTTCAATGTACTCCTTCCACCTATCCGCTCTCTCCTCTGCATTTAACAGTGGAATTCCCATTGCGCCCTTAACTTTGACACCCTTGCTTTTAATGTTACTGAAGGTTGTTTTGACTTTGATGTATGCTGAGTCAGTCCTTCTGACATTCGTTTCCTTTTCTATTTCTTCACATTTCCCATGCAGCCATTTCGTCGTAACTTCCCTGCACTTCCTGTTTATTTCATTCCTCAGTGACATGTATTTCTCCATTCCCTCGGTTTACTGTGTTTTTAATGTCACATGTCCGTTAGGTCAAACTTGCCCTTTAAACTGACCACGATATGTACGCTAATCGGTGATTTGCTGTTAGTGATTCTTGCCATTGGTTCAAATGGCTCTGAGCACTATGGGACTTAACATCTTTGGTCATCAGTCCCCTAGAACTTAGAACTACTTAAACCTAACTAACCTAAGGACATCACACACATCCATGCCCGAGGCAGGATTCGAACCTGCGACCGTAGCAGTCGCGCGGTTCCGGACTGAGCGCCTAGAACCGCTAGACCACCGCGGCCGGCTCTCGCCATTAGAGAACCCCAGAGCTAAGTAAAACGAACCTCTACATAGTTGTTAACAGTTCAGTACAATGAATTTTATCAAAATTACTGTAATTTTAAAGGTTGGCTCTGACTCTGTTGTCGCTAACTGCCTCCTCTAAGCACATGGCGCTGAAGTTACGTAGTAGAACGAACCCCTGTACTTATGGTTGTGGCGACCCTTTGTCGCTCATCTGTTTTAGCAATCCGGCCTTTTCCATAAACGCTTAGCTCGCAACGGCCGTCTACAGAAGCAAGGAGGCTCTTCTTTATGTGCCTCTGTTTCCATCCAAACCTCTCGGTTCTGCTATGCAGCTAGAGACCTGTCAGACACAATATCTCTGCACCTAGCTATGTTACCATCGGCCTAACCTCGTTCTGAGTTCTCTTCTCTTCTTCTCTACGAGGCGAAAACACTAGTTTTTGGACCCGCACTTGCGCCGTAATGGACACATCACATGGCTACATACTTTGCATTTCAAACAGAGCAGTACGTGGTACCGAAAACATTCTTAGATGGTTGTTGCGAAAGTATTACTCGCCCATAAAACGCTGTTTCTGCACCTGCAACACATCGTGGTACGTCAAAAAAGCGCATCGTACCATAAGAAATTTTCTCCCACCAGCAAGTGTATGTGCTTACGTGGGTGCTAGCCGAGATTCGAGCTCCAGCTTATCACAGCTGGTATGCTCGCTTTAAGATTGTGTATCATGCTACTGAATTCTGCCTGGCCACTTCCTCACGTGAGTCGTTAATCGGTTCCGCACCTCGTGGCGGCAAATTCCTGTCAGCGGTGGCGAATACTGAGCGACTAGTTACTGTGCATGCAGACCGCCTCTGACATTGTTTGTTAAGTCTATATTTCAAGCTCCCCTGAGCTTTATTTTTTTCTGCACGCCTCACGATTTAGAAAATTTGTTGATGGTTCAAGCAGCCGATTTAGTGACTTTATTCTTTGTTTTCACACTCAAGTTGGACCATGTGTGGAGTGTTTATTTTCTGGACAGTTGGCTACTAAGGACATCATTCTTACCATGCCTCGTGCCGCCATGCCTTTCTTTGGTATTCAACATACTAATAAGTGCCATTAATATTGTGCCTCATAGTTCCAGGGACCACTAAAAATCTATTGGGTCCTGAGATAATTTCAGTGCTCCTTGTAGAAGTTTCGTTAATTCAATAAAACAGTTTCTTTTTGTCTTAAACATCTTGTGAATTTTATTCATTGTGCCCATTCCTAACTTAGTTGTTCCCACATTCTCAATTTTAGCTAATTTTATGTAGCTTACTTAACTAAGTTGGGTAGGAGCTAACGTTCCTACAATGGTGACCCACCTATGAAATTGAGTAATTCAATTTTCTAATTCAGCATATTGCCGGCCACCTCAGTCCTAGCCAACCTGTCCCATTAGGCGCACATAACAGACGCCTGCTTGTGTGTGCACCACACAAGCTACATTTTTTTCTGTGCTACAGTCACTATTGTTCTAAGGTTATTATTTTGTTTCATGTGATGAACTTTGAGATGCAGACACTATTGGGCCACTTTGGACCACAACCTGTTCCCCTTTAGAGCACTTAGCATGTCCACTCCTGTGGAACCTAGTGACCATGACTTTTGCCATCAGCCCAACCGACACCTCACTGCCCACAGTCACCATTCCAGCACCCACCGACATCGTCACCGACCTGACTGGGTGTCTCATGGAACTACAATACTTCGATGTCGACCTGCGGGCACAACTCATGTGAAGTGAGGATTGGTGACTCCACGACGCTGTCCACATCAGCTCCAACATCTACAGCTGCCACTATTGTGCCTGGCCTGTACATGCCCTTAACCTAGGTCCCCCCTTCCCCTGCTGCTGCAGCTTCATCCAACCATGCCATTATCATCTGCCACCCTTCAATCTTCAGGGCCCACGCTTGCAGTTTTCCTCAGTAGACGCTATCTTCACCAGCAGCAGCATCAGCCATGACATCAACAAGTTCACGATGGTGATCAGCCAACTTGAGCCGACATGTGTGATGGTCATCAACATCATCTCATTGCCCCCAGCCACCAACAATACGAGACATTCTGCTACTGCCTCTGATGCAGCTTATGTCCTTCGAAATGCAGTGGGTCCTGGTCCTCCTTTTCCTTGAGCAGTACTGGGACCAGCAACACTCACGTCTTGCACCACCTCCCAAGCCTGACAGAGTCACACATGGTCTCTGGCAGCTTCTCATATTATATCTGGCTGCATTTCTTTCGGCTCCAATACAGACAGCTGTCACACTGACACCCGTCACATCATGGGCTCATCCTCAGAGCTCGATGCGCCACTAATGACTTCACCATCCACTACCGTCCCTGCTGATCGACAGCACAGTGCCAGTAGTTAGGAGTATGTGACATCCTCGCCCACCTCAGCACCGACATGGCAATGCTGCAGACTACCGCCGCCGAGTGCCCAGTTCTAGCCACCAGCGCACTGACACTATCACTGCCACAGCTCCAGTTGCCCTGCCAATGCCTCTTGCGACATGGCGCATTTCTTCTGGTACCTGGATGCTGATAACTGCAGGGTGGCCTACTCTTGGGCCCCAAATTCCAACAGCTGCTGGGGTAAGGCGCGCCTCCTGCTCAGCCTCCCAGTGCCTTTTCGTCTGGGACATGTGCTTCACCACGCCATTCCTGACTGACACCAGCCTGAACGAGTCTGTCTTCCCATGGTCGCTGATATGGAACTCTGGTGCCACCTAAGTGATCCTCCTGATGGCACCGAACAACTCTACTATCGCCGCCCACAGCATACATTATTACATCCTCGACCTCAATCTCCAGTGGGATTTCCTCTTGACCTTCACCATCAGTGACCCCATTATTGCAGCACATTTCATCAGAAAGTACCGCCTGCACCTTGACATTGCCATCATTAACGATAATACTGGGAGATCACGCATTTCACTATGTTTCTTGACGTGAAGCATGTGGCTTTTCTGGCCTATAGACTGATTTCCTGGTGCAGTTTCCTGCTCTCACATGCCTGTCCAGCACACCTTGGGAGGTCCACCATTTTACTGTCCATTGCATCGATACCACACCTAGACCAGCCATCTTCTGCCAGCCATGGGCCCTACCAATGAACAAGCTCAAGATCACCTAGGCAGAGTTTGATGAGCTAATCACTGCCAGCATGCTGCATCCTTTGAAGGGCCGATGAGTGTCTGCCCTTCACCTTTTTTTTTTAAAAAAAAAAGGATGGCTCCTGGCACCCATGTGTGATTACTGAGTACTAAGTACCAGTACTGTTCCTGACCAGTACCCAGTGCTGCCCCTATGCAACTACAACAATGTGCTGCCTGGGACTGCAATCTGTAGCATGTTCGACTGCTCCAAAACTTTCACCCAGATTCCTGTTGCACCCAAGGACATCCACAAGACCACCATCATCATCACACCATTTGGCCTGTACGAGAGTGTCTTTATGATATCCTCGATTCCTTGCACCCCAAAGCATAGAAGGACCTTGGCGTGTTGAGCTGCTTCTGCTGCTACCTAAATGATGCTGCTGCTGCTATACAGGAGCTGCTTGACCCCACCCTTAATGCGTCAAAACAAATGGGAACTAGTCAGTGCCATGGAGGATTTACTGCCGTCAAGTGCGACTTCACAGACATATCCTGCTCACTTGCCCCCACCCATCCCCACTGCCCCGATTGCCATCATTTACGCCAGCCAGATGGCCATTGGTGCAGTTCTGCAGCAGCACATCAGCTACACCTGACAGCCACTCGCTTCTTTATCATGCAAGCTCCCTGTCACTCAGTGGCACAGGAGCACTTAACGGTAAAGAGCTCCTCACCATCTGCGAAGTAATTAGATGTAGTCAGCTATTGGTGGGGGCCTGTCTCTTCAGTCTACATCAATCACAAGCCTATAACGTTTGCCCTCTCAGAAGACACTGCCCAGTGCACATAAGTCAGTTCCTGCAGCAATCTTTCATCTCATAGTTTACTACCAACATACAGCACATTTCCAGAATTTGTAATGGTGTCAATGACTGCCTTGGCCACACCTGCACCATCGCTTCAACCCTGGACTTTGAGGCACTCAGCATCATCCAGGAGCTCAAACTGAAACTTGCCCTCCTTCACCTGGATGCTGCTCCTGGTCTTCACCTTCAACATAAGTCTGTCCTCAGCTCATACAGCAGTATCTGGTGGAATGTATCCACCAGCTCCCCATGCCCATTTCTTTCCATTTCCTTCCATGAGACCGCATTCGACTGGTTAGACAACCTGGCACAACCTGGTGTGTGTGCTTCTGCCACTCTGATGATGCATCATTTGGTGTGGTCAGTTACTCAGAAGGACTCAAAATACATAGGCCCGCACCTTCCAAACCTGTAGTGTGCTAAGGTAGGCCACCACTTACATGACACCATAACCACCTTTCGAAACATGAGGCAACGTTTCACCCATGATCACAAGGACATTTTTGGGCCTCTACTATCCTCTGGGTGCTGCTGCTACCTCCTCACCAAGTTGGGCAGGTTCACTCATTGGCCTGAGACAGCACCACTATCCCACATCACTCCCATCACAGTAGCCTCCAGCTTCATCTCTATGTAGACTGCCAGCTTAGGCTGCCCATACTATGTCACAAAAGACTGTGGGAGTAAATTTACATATTCCTTCTTTCGCTTGCTGATGGACCTCTGCAGGCTGGCCTGTACTTGAAATTGGGCAACAACCCAGTCACCAGAGGCATGGTAGAACAGTTTTGCCTTCAATACCATGAAGGTTGCCTCACCTGCCATAACAGCAGGTGGACCACTACCCTGAATTTGGTACTTCTCGGCCTCAGTGTTGCTCACAAGGCCGACTTAGAGACATCAGCCACTGACCTTGTTTGTGACCAGCAGTTCACTATACTAGGTGATTTCCCGGAGGACACTGACCTGCCTGCAGAAGACATCATGCCTGAGTTCATTGTAGCTCACAGGACTGCGTGGACCATGTACATCCCCCCCCCCCCCCCCCTCCCCCATGCCATGGCAAACACAGGGCGTTCCTTCATGGTGACTTCATCTCATCACCTGTGTCACACTGTGCATCAGTGCTCACCACCACTGCTTCCTACACCTTCGCTATAAATGTACAAAGCATCTTGACAATAAACTGAAGCCTGGCTATATGCTGCTCGACATCACACCACTCAGCCCACCCACCACTTTGTGAACACCCTGCAGATGCCCGCCAGTGACACCGGTGCCGCTGACAACATCACTCAAATTACCCCTGCTGATGACCCACAACCCTACCCCCTGAAAGCTGGCCTACCAGACCTAGGACATAACTTGAAACTCACCAAACCCCCCAATGCTGGCCTCAACCACTGACTACCAACAACACAAGTGCAAGCATCCCAACGTCTGGGACATTCATGCCCCTACCCCAAACCCCTCCTGCTCTCTCTCTCTCTCTCTCCTGCAGCCTATGCCCAACACAGTGATTTCAACTCTACTACCACGAACAGTGAATTATACTCCTGATGCCACACCTCTACCCCTGACGCCTTCACCGCTCTCATGGCAGCGTTAGTTGATGCATTCAAAGTGCCATGCCTTGCCTCAACATGCCGGCACTCATCCACATGCCAGAACCCTTAGCAGGCCCGGCACATAGGCGTTTTCTTCTGTCAAACTTGGCCACCCAGCTGTCCGCACTGACAATCTATCCCAGAACCTCCTCACTGCACGCACAGCTTTGGACACAGGCTGCACACCAGCTGCTTTCCCTTGATCCTGTTACTCTGGACGACCCTGCTTGGTTCCCCCAACCATGCTCCCCTCCGAGTTCCACTCATACAGAGGGGAGGTATTGTGTGATGGCCATTCACCATGCATTAGTTTGACAGTAAGACCTTGTTCTGCACATGCCTAGCTCACTATGGGTGTCTGTTGACGCAGTGAGGTTTTTTCTTCTCGCACCTTTGTGTGCTTCCACCAAAACTGCTCAGTTCTGTCATGCAACTGGACACCCGCCTACTACAGATTCTGCCTAAAGGGACCAAGACAATAACACCACACCTAGCTTAGCTTCTTTTGACCTAACATTGCTCTTCTCTTCAAGGCAACAACACTGGAGCTCAGTCCCTCATTCAGCCACAATGGAACATCACATGGCTACAGACTTTCTATCTGAAATAGTGCAGTACATGGTACCAAGTCCATTCTTAGATGCTTATTGTGAAGCATTGAGAGTCACCCATACCATGCTGTTTCTACACCTGCAACACAGTATGGTTTGTAAAAAGCTGTGCATCATGGTGGAAAATTTCTGTTAGTGCTGGTGAGCAGTGAGCAAGTAGTTACATTGCATATGCATCTCCTCTAACGTTGTACGGTCTATATTTCATGCTCTTGTGAGTTTCTGTGTGATTGAATTCCACTGTCTATTATGGGTGACCACTCCTTTATCCATGCATTATTTGTGGTTTCATCCCCAAAAGCCATTAAACCTTGTCAGTGATTTCCACTTTACTATCACCAAGCTTTTGAAAAAAATTGATTTAATGTCATTGCTCAGTTTTTTTCTGTCATTTTATAGCTTACTGAAATCCAAGGAGTGCTAACTACATATCCTTACTTGTAGGCAAATTGCCAGTGGGTGATGCTTTCTGCTGGCAGAGAAAAATTCATGACTGTGCATGAATGTTTCCCAACACATATCCACTGAAGGGCATGAATGTTCCCCAACACTTCTCCACTGAAAAAAGACTTCCATTATTTTTAAATGCAGAAAGAAGAACATTTCAACTTCTTGAACAGATCTTGTAGGTTTTAGACATGGCAAGAAATTAGTCAAGATGACATTTGGGGGCTGTTTGCTTCCATTCCATAGTTAATGCAACAGTGTATGAAAGATTGTGGGGTCACACCTTTTACTGAAGCTGAGGATGGACATCAGTTCTGAATGGTATGAAATTTAATCCTTTAATGCCTGTCACACAATGAACATCTCTACAATGTAACGGTTCCCATTTCCGTCAGTGTATTTCAATATGATTATCAAAGCCTTTTTTTGCTATAGTTCTGAAATCATATGATTAAATCTGCTGTATTGAACAAGATAGGAAATAAAGTTGAAAATAATCACAAAGATATTTTTATTCATATATCAGTAATGCAGTCAAGCACCTCTGATGAACCCCTCTTTCATGGTGGTATAATGCTTGTTTCACCCAAGGGTGCCAAGTGGGCTCTTGCATTGGACTCCAGAGTCACCAATGAAAGCGCCTGCATATATCTGTCATTGGGAAGAGTAGGTGATTGATGATGTTGAAGTGTGATTGGAAGTGCTATCGAAACTCAAAGAGGTTTTCTTTTTTCCCCTTGAGATGCATGGCATTCAAATTATTCCCACACTGCAGCGAGCCTGTCTTTTGTTACAGCTTTGACAGCTGCTGTTATGCAATGTCTCAGTTCATTCATTTTTGTTGGTAATGAAGGGACATAAATGGAGTCTTTTATTAACCCCCACAAGAAACGATCACATACAGTCAGGTCAGGTGGCCTTGGAGCCCAGTAATGTAGACTGAGTCATTTGGTCCACTGCTACCGATCCATCATTCAGTAATTGTTTTGGAGGGTCCCTCTCATGTTGTCCAACTTCATATGATTGTTCTGTACCCCATATCCTCACATTGTGATGGTTTATCTTCCCATTTAATTGGAATGTTACCTCGTCATTAAACACTAAGCATGGATGAAAGCTGTAATACTCCATCTTGCCAAGAATGAAATTACAGAACTCCACACATTGTTGTTTGTCACCTTGATGTAGAGCTCGCAGTAGCTAAATTTTGTATGGTTTCATGTGTAAACGTTGACACAACCCATGACAGATGGACATTGGGGACATGTTGAGCTGTCGAGCTGTATGGTGAATGGATTTCTGCGGACTCCTTGTGAAACAATAGTGGATGCATTTGACGTCTGTGTCAGATGCTCAGGGGTGGCCCAGCTACTTGCCTTTACACAAACAACATGTTTTTCAGAATTGTTCATGCCATCATAGAATGCTCTGTGCTGTAGGAGAATCCTCACCATACCTAGAACAAAAGTCATGCCAAACAGTTAGTACTGACCCGCACTGTGCAAAACGTAGAATACAAAACACTTCCTGTTGTTCCAAAACACTTTCTTTTGTCCTGACACCATTTTTAATAGAACTGAAGTGGATGCACCTTGCTGCTACCTAGCATGAACCATGTAAAACTTGAGAGTTTGCTGTTTATTCTTCATCTCAGATAACATAATAGTTACAATTTGTTTAAATCAGATGATTCTTTTTGATACTCCTTGTATAACAAATACCATTTGAAAATATATTTTCTGTGAAGGTGTGGTCAAATTGCACAAACAGTGTTGTACAAGATGGTTTTTGATGAGTGCTGCCTTGTTCCAGTTGTAAATACGATATGTCAAGATGTGGCATGATATTTTTAGTCTTATATTGCCTTCACATATTCTACAGGAGTGACAAGTAGGTTAGAGAGTAGTCATAGAAGCTGTCTTAAGAAAAAAATTCTTTAAATTTTTTAAAGTATATTTTCATGAGACCTCAGGTGTTTTTCTCAGAATGCTGGTAGTTAAGATTTCCAGGAATTCTGTCATACCCATGGGAGACGAACAATTCTGAATCATCCATACTGCCCTAATTTGTGTACTCTCAATGACCACAGTTAATCCGAATTTATCCCATGTAATTGAACTTTGTTCCAACTAAAATTTCATATCCATATTTTATTATTCGTGCATCAGTGTCATCTTCATTTCAAATTGTTTGTTTGCAAAGAGATGAGAACTGAACTACCTCATGAGTATTGTCAAAGATTGTTCCAATTCTCTGTTGTTGTTGTATTTGTAGATTTGATCTTATCTCATCAAAATTAAATATGTTCACAGGTAAGAAATTTGAGCATGACCCAGATTTCAGAGGACCACTACATCATCGTTCTTGCACCGACGTTATATGTCTTTTGTTATGGGTAGTATTCATCGCTGCATGGATAGCCATTGGATGTGTGGGTAAGTCTGTACCAATAGCAGTATTTATTTATAGTACATTTTCATAACTTTATACTCTAAAAGTTTTCTGGTGACTGTGTTCATGTTTCCATTCAGAATTTTACTGTGGAAATGCTAAAATACATACTCATTTCAAGCAATCTTATATTCCCAAAAGCATCTCATGAATTTGTCACAAAGTGCATTTAGAGTTAAATGTGAAAGCCATGAATCAGAACTGTATCATGCTGTCAAAACTGTTTTAATGTACACGTTGATCCATTATTACATCCCTATTTTTTTTTAACTATTATTCACTGTTAGATGGTTGCTTTCAATTATGTTATGTGCTATGGTCCTTGCCATTTCATATTTCCACATAGGCACCAGCGTTAGTAACACATTGTTTCAGTTGGAGTGCAACGCTCCTGACAGACTGTCGGAACATATTGTTTGGTACCCATGCACACTCTTCCCTAATGATTGCTTCTAAAGTGTCCGAATCATGCAGTTTTCTGGAATGCACTTTTTCCTTCAAATATCCTGAGAAGAATGGAAAAGTATTGTCAAGCCATTCTCACAAAATCAACGCACGATGGGGAGTAGCTCCATTGTGCATGAAGTGCACATTGTCCACACCATCACAGGTTAAAACAATGGGATGAACAAAAGTATGTAGCATACGTACATATGTCTGCACATTCGTTGTTTCATGAAAAATGTAAGGACTGATAATAATATTGTGATAATAATACCACACCATATGGTCAATGAAGAACATGAGTGCAATTTTTCAATCATAACTCCAGGACTGTCATTACTAGGACCCCAGTAATGGCATTTATGGTGATTTATGAACTCACCCATATGGTACAAAACTTTTTCTGACCACAAAATGTTACTCAGGATATCTGGTTCTTCTTCCATCTATTGTAATGTGGATTCAGCAAATTCTATCCTAACATCACAGTCTGCCACTGATAATGCTTGGACAAAATGTGGTTTCCATGGTCTCCAGTTGATCTCCTTCATTATATGTTGGACTGAACCATATGATAAACCAGTTTCCCTTTGATATTGTCTCAGGGACTTTGTGGGACTTTGAGCAAAATGCCACAGCAGCACTGTCTTTAGTCCTGTCAACTCTATTTGGGGGTTCAGCCCCCCTTTTCTGAGTAACCAAATCTGTACACAACAAATTTGCATCTAGTCTCTTTAGTGTTTTCACATCAAGACTTTTGTATCTTCCCCTCCCCCATCCCCACCATAGTTGCACTATGCACCGTGCAAGTGTCTGCCATACTTCTATCATAGCTGCAATTCAAATACAGTCAGAAATGTGTTGTCTCTGCGCATCATCTTCACTTAATTTGTGGTTAAAGCTGCAACAAACAACAAATATGTAACAATTTTTCATTCATAGCTCCAGGACTATCATTACTAGGACCCCAGCAATGGGAGTTGTCTTTTTGTTGCGCCTCTCTGCAACTCAACATTTCCGGTATACAGTGAGTAGGATCTATCCTTTTCATAATATAATTACATAATAGCATACAACCTGCTCCCAGTAGCTGAGTGGTCAGTGTGACAGAATGTCAATCCTAAGGGCCCAGGTTCGATTCCCAGCTGGTTTGGAGATTTTCTCCACTCAGGGACTGGATGTTGTGTTGTCCTAATCATCATCATTTCATCCCCACCGACGCGCAAGTCACCGAAGTGGCATCAAATCGAAAGACTTGCACCCGGCGAAATGGTCCACCCGACGGGAGGCCCTAGTCACACAACATTTACATTTATATCATAGAATAGGGCATACTATAATGATAGAGTGATTGAGTTAACATTGTTTATGATAGAAAAGCAGTGAAATAAAAATAGGGATACAGTAATGGATCACCCTGTATAATGACTGTCCTCCATTTCTAGTTGTTCCCAACTTTGACAAGCACTTTTCTTTACAACTTCTTTGCTTTTTGCCAGCATTTGTAAATGGAGATCCAACACAATTGCTACATCCAAAGGATTCATCAGGACAGAGATGTGGACTGGATGAGGGTGTCAAGAATAAACCGTACCTAATGTACTTTGAGCTGACAAACTGTGTGTTAAATACATCCCCTCTTTCGGCCACTGACTGCCCAACAACAAAGGTAACATGCAGATTTATATAATACCACATATTATTTGGAACAGACTAAACAGTGTAAAAATAAGAGGTAATCAGCATATGTTTGGTTATCAAAGTACCACATTGACATTTCATGAAAAAACATCACTCTTGTGATTCTGCACAGAGCAGGCTGAAGGGTCATTGCTTTTAAGTTAGATATTTCTGATGGTAGCTTCCTGGGTTTCCACTTATCTCTTATTAGATTTTATACTTGCAAGACTTAAAACAATAATGTTGTGTGAGCAAATACTCCAAAAACATAAATAAACGTAATTGCATTAAAATCCTAACAATGTAGGCTACAGTGATTGCTTCTGAGTAGAAGTGGCATTTGAAAACTTTTCCCGTGAGCTATATTTAAATTTGTTTTAGGTGGGCGTGTGTATTTACAGGACTAGATTCACATGCAAGAATTTTGCAGTGTAGCTTTGTGCTGGCATAAGTTTTTCTATAAACTGATTTGACTACAAAAAACCTGGCTCAGCCACGCACTGTCTTTGGGAGTACTCATAGCAGTGCCCCACTGTATTTGATTAGAGCAATGCATTTTCGTCATGCATGTTTTGTGTTCTTCAGAGGGAAAGCAAACATTTAACAGCTTTTGTCTGCATACTTTAGTGCTGCACATTTTTTGTTTCTTTACTGGTTTAACTACTTACAAGAGCTAGGCCTGGAATAAGAACTTTTGGTGTAGCTACTGAAAATGATGTTAGATTATCCCACGTGCATAGTGGACACTTACCTTTGGGCCTCACATCTTTTAGAGACCTGTCTACCAAACCAAAATATTGTAGAAGTCCTGGATGAGACAAATGGTATTTACAGATCCATACAAAAGAAACATTAAATTTTAATAAGCAAGCAACTTCAGGATTCATATTTCACCTTCTTACTTACAAAAACAAGTCTTCAATAACCACATGAAGAAAGCAAGTATAAAAGCAGCGTTCAGTATGCTTATGAAGACCAGTGTTTCCACTTAGGGAAAAAATGGGTGATAACAATGCATAAGAAGCTATGCTTCGTGGATGAAAAAGTTGAATGTTGAGATTTATGCATACAACTTTCTCACACAAATACTTACAGCAGAGTTCAGTTTGTTCCCTGTAGACTTTCCAGTAAAGACTAGTGTCAAAATTAAAGCAGAAATTGAAGGTTTTATGGAGAATTCTTTGACGACATCAGAGAGAAACTAACAGAGAAAATGGTTTGATGTGAATATCTAGGTTCACCACTAGAACGTGCTGAAAATCGAAAAAATTGTTTTTAGCATACTGATCACATATACTCAATTGAAAGAGCACTTGAATGTCCTTACACCAATGTTATAGTTTCCAGTATAGCACTTGACATGGGTTGTGTGTAAATAAAGAAGTTGCCATTGCAAATTAAAATTCCACTGACTTTGGTTGTCACTTCAACAGTGCCCAGCTTATTGGTCACAGATTTCATATTGGGCTTGGTATTACGTAAACTTAATCAAGAAACTTGTAGCCTCCAGTAAAATAAATCATTTACTCAAAAATGTAATGAGAAACAGGAGTCAGAAAGCAAAGCAAAGATAAATGCTCAACCAAAAATTCCAGAAAAAAAATGGTCCATAATGTTATGCTGTCCCATCAGAATGTCCAGTACCTGTGCAATAAGTTATTAGAATTGGAAGTGATGCTTTCAAGTGAGTTAATTGATGCCTCTGTACTGTGTCTGAATGAGCATTGGTTGAGATAGGACGCATTACAAACAGTGAACATAACAAACTATCAATAGGCAGCCTACACTTGTAGAAAGCAGTTCCATTGTTGTGGAAACTCCATCTTTTTTTTTTTTTTTTTTTTTTTTTTTTAAGAAAAAGAAAAAAAAGAAAAAGGAATATCATACAAACATCTGGAGCAACTAAAGACAGTAAATATTGAACAGGATTTTGAAAAATCAGCTATACGGTTATCGTCACTCAAAATAATTGCAGTATCCCTTTACAGATCTTCTGACCGAGACGTAAGAAACGTCTACAACATGTGGAAAACACATTAATTCAAACTACAAAAAACAAGCAAATCACTGTCATCTGTGGTGATTTCAGTATAGACTTGAGCAAACCCAGTAAAGAAAGAACTATTGGATCTCTTCACACATTCCAGTTGGGCCACAGTGTCTGCTGCATTCGCCCAGAAGTCATAAACTTTTTTTTTTGGCAGGTGGCTCCTGCTTATAAGATGAAGGAAAACAGCAGATTATCGTCTGTTTCATAAATACTGTTGTCAGTTTCAAAACTGCCATTCTCAACTTCAGAACCAGATTCTTCAGGCAGAGATTCTTCATCAGTCAAACAAGAGAATAACCAACAACAATGAATATGTGGGAACTGAATATTCCTGTAATAAGTTTTTTTAAGTCACTTGTCACTTTTTGGCAGCAGAAACATCCATCTAGAAGCTCTCCAAAGCACTAAAACAGTGAATAACTGACATCAGTGTGTCACTGCTCAGCAATACTAAATTGTAAATTAACAGTCAGAAAAGCCCTGCTCAGAGATTCTTTAAACATTGACTGTTAGGGAAATCACATGTCCATAATTTCCACAGCCCGTGACCACAATCTGTTAATCTCTTATAACTTGAAAATCACAATACATTCACCTGCATGAGAAACATAAATCCACAATAGATCAAATAATAATTAACTCTAATCAGCAACATTACAAAGCAGAAATAGTAAAGACCTGACTTGGAGACCACTATGAACAAATCATAAGTTTTTATGCTGTAAGTAATAAGGCCAACAAACTGACAAGCATACATGAGAGCAGCTGGAAATCTCCCTGACTGATCTCAAATGATTGGCAGCTGCTGCAAATCAGTGATTTGGAAGTCTGCCTCCATAGTGTAGCGGTAGCGTTACCGCCTACCATGCAGGGGGCCTGGGTTCGATTCCCGGCAGGGGACTGGGTGTTGTGTGTGCTTCTTCATCATTTTCATCATCATTGACTCGCAAGTCGCCGAAGTGGTGTCAACTAAAGAGGACTTGCAACATGGCGGCTGAACTCCCCCAAATGGGGTCTTCCGGCCAACAATACCATACGATCATTTCATTTCAGTGATTTGGAAGAGCTCTAGAGAGTCATGTATCTGTGATACCTGGCCAGAGATACATCAGGTACTACACTCTCCTATGGATCCTCTCTCCTCTGCAGAAAGTACAAGATCTGTCATTACCCATCCACTTGAGTACGATGGTAGATCTAGGCATCCTGTACAGGGTGGATGGGGACCAGGGAGGACTCGTGGTGTGGTAACAAACCCCTAACCAGAAGGTATGAGGTGCTATCTTGCACTGAAACTGAAACTGTGCCAGTGGGACTCACTTCACCTGTTTTGGGGAAACCTGTTTTGTCTGGTGTTAGGAGGAGGCAAACACACCAAGTGACAGGAAAGAACAACAGGTGCACTCAATGTGTATGCCTGGGGGCCTCATTCAACATGTTGAAGAGGCTATTCCAGCAGCCATCGAGGAAAAAGGGTGCAACCAACTGCAGGTTGTGGCACACGTTGGAACAAATGATGCCTGTCATCTGGGCTCCAAAGTCACTCTTGTATCATTCTGGCGACTGGCAGAGGATGTTGAGAAGGCCAGCCTTGTGTGTCAAGCGAAGCTCACAATTTGCAGCATTGTCCCCAGAACTGATTGTGGCTCTATGGTACTGGTCGAGTGGAAGGACTGAACCAGAGACTTCACAAGTTCTGTGACAAGCTAGTCTGCAACTTCCTGGACTTATGCCATAGTGTTGGGACCTGTAGGGTCCCCCAAAATAGATCGGGCATGCACTAAACGTCAGAGGCTGCTACTCAGGTAGCTGATTGTGTGTCAGGTGTGCAGAAGGTTTTTTTAGATTAGGTGACTCTCCATCTAACCCAGATAATCATAGCTGTAGGAAACCCAGAAGTGTCAGTGTAAATCAAAAGAAATACCTGCCACACGTGAGAGTATTAAAATCCTAATGGTAAACTGCCAAAGCATTTGCAACAAATTGCCAGAGTTTGAAGTGCTCATGAAAAGCAGTGAAGCTTGTATAATACTATGTACAGAAAGCTGGTTGAAACCTGAAATTTATAGCAGTAAGATTGTTGGGGATAGGCAAATGGGTAATGGAGGTGGTATATTTATCACACTAGACAAGAAACGCAAATCCACCAAGATAGAAATTGAAGCTGCATGTGAGACTACTTGAGTAAGACTCAGTATCAGTAGCGGGCATAAATGATAATTAAATCCATCTATTACCCACCAGAGTCATCTCCTGATGTAACCAAAGACTTTAGGGAAAAACTCAGTTCACTTGTATATAAGTTCTCCATTTATATGTTATCATTGATGGAGACTTTAATCATCCAACAATCAATTGGTAAAATACAGTTTTGTTAGTGGTGGGTGTGATAAGACATCCTGTGAAACTTTACTAAGTGCCTTCTCTGATAACTACCTGGGACAGATAGGTAGGAACACCACTCGTGATGGAAATATATTGGATCTAATGGCAACAAATAGGCCTGACCTCTATTGAGGATGATGATGTCCACACCGCAACTGGTATCAGTGACCATGACATGGTAATGGCAACAATGATTGCCAAAGTACAAAGAACAACTAAACCAAGCAGAAAGATACGCATGTTCAGTAAACTAGGAAAAAAATGAGTAGTGTCATATCTCAATTAGGAACCACTTATGAACTTTCAGCACAGGGCAGGAGCATGTAGAGGAACTCTGGCTCAGGTTTAAAAGAATAGTTGACCATGCACTTGGTCATATGTACCCAGTAGAACAGTTCGTAATGGGAAGTTTTCAACATCATGCAGAGATTGGCAACTTGCTCTAAATGTTCAGAAATGTAAAATTGTGCACTTCATAAAGTGAAAAAACATAATATCCTATGACTATAATATCAACAAATCACTTCTGGATTTGGTCAACTCATACAAATACCTGGGTGTAGCACTTTGTAGGGATATGAAATGGAATGATCACATAGGTTCAGTTGTAGATAAAGAGGTAAAGCAAGTGGTAGACTATGGGTTGCTGGTAGAATACTTGTCACTTGTGTGACCAGTTCTAGAATGTTGCTCAAGTGTGTGAGATCTGCTTAGAAATCACTTGTGTGACCAATTCTAGAATGTTGCTCAAGTGTGTGAGATCTGCACCAGATAGGACTGACATGGGATATTGAATGTATACAGAGAAGGACAGCATGAATGGTCACAGGTGTGTTTAATCCATGGAAGAGTGACGGAGATACTGAAGGAACCAAAATGGAAGGCTCTTGAAGATAATATGCTGAAAAAATAATAGTTTGACTTTCAACCACCAGGGGAAAATATGGCACTGTAAGCAGTCAGAATGTAATGTGGGTCAGGAAAAGGAGAGGAATGACCAAACACATGATAAAGTTCGTTCTGGCATGTATATTAGGATATGGGCAGAAGTTAAAATATGTGTTCAGTATGGTCTCCAGACTCAGCAACATGCTGCTTCCTTAACACTACATGGTTGACAGTTCCTCACAGCATATCTGTTGTAATCAGAGTGATATGTCATGATATGCTACCCTTCAGATCAGGAAAAGTCTGGATACACCCCTGATAGACACAATCTTTCACATATCCTCACAACAAGAAGTGACATGGATTTAGGCCAGAGGAGGCAACACATCTTGAAATTATGTAGAGATGATGCAGCTCTTACCAAAGGTTTCTTGATGCAAATATTTCAGCTGGCAAGCAACATGTGGTGTTGCCCCATCTTGCATGAAAATAGTGGTGCAGAGATAGCTATGTTCTAGCAAAGCTGGAATCATTTATTGCATAAAGAGGTTCTTATAAGGTGCAGATGTTGCCGTGCACCTGACAGGCATGCGAGGTGTCATCTGGTCAAAGAAAATGGACAGAAAATGAAGGTTATAGAAACACACCAAACAATCACATAAGCTGAGTGCACAACAAGTGGTTGAGTATAACCACATATGCAGCAGTTCTGTGCATCCACAGCACCATGCAGAGTAAAAGGTGCCTCATCTGTCCAAAGATTATTCCCCAGCCACATGTCATCCATTTCCATGTATGTCAAAAAATGAAGGGTAAAGTCATGATGTTGTAGCCTATCTTGGGAATTCATTTGGTACCGATTCTGAATATTGTAGGAATAGCAGTATAGAATCACTGCAAAATTGTATGAACTGTTTACCTGTGGAGGGACAATTCATGTGACACAGCTTGAGCACTGTCTGCAGAATTTGAGGCATGTGTTGCATGGTCGGGTATAACTACAGCAACTTCATCAACAACTACCATGGGAATGAGCTGCCTCCCTTTTCATACTGCGCCACCTAATTCATCTATTTCTTCAGATTTCTTTATCATACCCTGTAGCTAATTTAGTGACATGTGGCCTCTTCACAACTGTTTCTGTCGATGATATTCCCACAATGCAGCACTGCTATCACTAATATGCTGACAAAACAGATGCTGAGAGTGCATGGTCTTTCTTCTCAATAGCATTGTCATGACCCTTTACACTAACAGTCACTTCATGAAGGAAATCAACACGCATCACCAAACGACAAACAGCATACTGACATCAATACAGGAAACTTTGACATTCTGATTGTTTACTGGGCCATATTTTCACCTGGTAGCAGAAAGTGGGACTTTTTTTTTTTAAACATATTCTGCTAGCGCATCAATTAATGAGCATTCCTATAATGTTTAGCATCCTGTGATACATGTAGTCCGCATTGCAGTACTTGGAACACTGTGAGTTTAATTATAACCATGCAGTAGATACAACTAAATATCATTTTGACATAGCATTCTCTCTGAAGAGTAGGTCAAAAATAGCTCATACAAAAAAAATGGATCACAGTGGATGTTAGGAAATCATGCACACAGAAACAATTCCTTTACAGAATAACTAATATGTGTCCTACAACACATGAATTTAATGGGTATTTTAAAAGTTATAAAATAATACTCAGGAACACAATAAAAGATGCCAAAATGATGTAAAATGACAGATACAGAAGAAACACACCCAATAAAATGAAAGTTATTTGGATTATTGTGAAGAAAGAAACAGAAAGTAACAAAACTAAAATTAATAATATCCAGTTGAGTGAAAATCTACAGACTGTCAGCAAACAAACTGATGCAGCTAATGTGCTTAACTGTTTTTTTGTGAATGTAGCAGAAAAGCTTATTGAATCAAGTGTCACCCATAAACATCCCACACAAGTGACATCAAATATTGATCAGGTAGATAACACAATAATTCTCTTGCCAAAAACACTCATTATGAATAGATAACATACCAGATTTTGTCATTTACTCTCTGAACTGCTGACTTATCTAGTAAACCTGTCCTTCTCAACTGGTAACTTAGAACTATTTCACAAAAAAGAAAGCCAGGAAGAGGTGTCAAACTATAGACATCTTTCTGTACTGTCTGTATTTTTGAAAATTCTAGAGACACTTTCGTATATACAGATGTCTAATTTTGCCCACACACATTATAAAAATAAGTGTATGTGTGTCCTAAACAACTGAACTGATTTCAGCCAAATATGGTACACCTATATCTTACTGTCAGGCAACAATTTCTGTGGGTGTAAGAACCACCTACCTACCTATCATAGTTCAGGAGATATGGCTTCATAAACAATGAGAAGTATGAAAAGCTACTGCATAATGCATGATGTTTAATTTTATTACTTATGTGCTACTAACTCCATTCACAATAAATTTTGCAGGCAGTGAACACATATGAACCTACATAATTATATCATGGTACCATACATAATTCCAGAGATATGATATCACAAACACTGAAATGCATGATAAAATGTCACATCCTGCATGAAATTTTAATACACATATTTTTTTACTACTAAGACACTCCTACACTCAAATCGACTTAAAGAATCTCTGACATCTAGCATCGTTTTTGACAGCTTTCAACTGTGAAGTGCAACTGTCTGTAGATGAAAACAATAACCTTCAGTAGAGCCATGAAAAGGTGTTGCCATAGATACTTCCAGAAAAGCACATTGTAGGCACATGAAGCAGCTGCACCTAGCATAAAAAACTGTTTGTTAACTTGGATACTGCACTTGTACATTGGTACATTATACATACTGTTTTTTATGACAGTTTCATTATTTCAAAGGTTTTTTTTCATGGATACATGGAAATAATTTTTTTTCAATATTATGCTAAAAAAAACAGTTAATTTTTTGTTTTAGTTTCTAATACAAAATTGGCAAAATGAATACCCAGGCAATTCCGAGTTTGTTAGGTAGTAACTAAGTATAATATACTAATATGATCACAGCACTGTTTTAGGAAAAATCACTCAACTGAAATAGCAACCTTTTCTTTTCTGTATGAAATGCTACAGGTCCTAGATAGGCAGCAACATGCCCTGAGGATATTACTTGACCAATCAAAAGCTTTTTATACTATCTGTTAAGAAAGATTACTTGATAAGATTCAGAATTAGGGTATTAGGAGACCAGCTTATAACTGGATTAAATCATATCTCCATGGGAAAAAAAGAGTCTCACAGAGATAACCCATGAAGTAAATGGAGCAGTCAGTATCAATCAGTCGGATTTATTAGTGGTCAAATATATAGTAGAGTACTGTGATGCAAACAGAAGTCTGGAAAAAACTGTTGCAATGCACATATTCACCACCCAGAACAGGACACCAGTAATAAATACTGAAATTAATGGACAAACAATCATAAAAACAGAGAATATGAAGTTTCTCAGTGTATGGATACAACAGAATACGAAATGGCATGCATGTGTAGACCACATAAATAGAAAACTAAGTGCACCATGTTTCTTAATAAGAGTACTAAGAAACTCTAAATCGTATGACAATCTCAGGGCCATTTATTTTGCTTATGTTTATTCAGTATTGAAATATGGAGTAACATTTTGGGGAAAGTGTGGAACGTGTTTGAGATCCTTTACATTAGAGAGAGAGATTATTAGATTAATGGAAAGGCTAAGCCAAAGATCATTATACAAGCCACTATTTGAGAAAAATAAAATACTACCACTTCCAAGTCTCCACATATTAGAAAATGTAATTATTGTCAAAGAAAAAGTAAACAGTAGCACCCATCAACCACAATTAATCTATACATAGCTACCACACAAGACAGGTAAATAATGTACATATACAACAGACAAGTACAGCACTATTACAGTAAGACATACCCCATCACAGCATCAAACTGTATAATGCATTACAAAAATCCACAAAAATAATAACAGACAATTTCAATTCAACAGTGTAGCATTAATTGGTAAAGTGCTGCTTCTATATTTCGAGAGAGCATCCAGAAAAGCAACACTGCAGCACCAATTACTATTGTTTTCATAAAGTGTATGGAATAATAAAACATTGTGTAATATTACCTTTCACTAAACTGATGTGAGTAAAAAAATTCAGAATATGTATATAGTTATTGATGAGTGGTCCAATATCTTTTGTATATTGTACAGTCCTATGATCACAGGAGTAATAAATAAATAAATAAAAAGCCAAAAGCATAGCTATTATTTTTCAGGAAAATGAAATGTATTATCTTCTAGGAAGTTGGTCCCTTATTTTGCAACCATCAGCCAACCCTGTGGCTAAGGTTGATTGTAAGAGTTAGATTCAGCCAAGAGAATTTCAAAATCACAGAAACTTTTTTCAGTAGAGAAAACAAAAGAATTTATGATGGACATAAAATCTACAGGAAAAGTAGAGCTCTCATTAGATGCGAAGGAGTTAACATCAGGAGTGCCCTGAAATTCTTATCTACAGAGTTGCAGTAGGTCCACACCAGTATCAGTCATTTCAAAATTTTTAAAGTTATGAGCTTAAGAAAAATATCACTGATATAAGTGCAAGGAGATGAAAAACTTTACCAAATGTACTGCAGTTAGACATAAAAATTCAGTATCAACTTTTTGACTTACATGTATCTCTAGAAAAAAACAGCTGGAATTAGTAAACACAATTCTTTATGTGAGTATTGACTGAGAGATAATGAAGTTAAATGAATGAAACTAGATAATTATGAGTTCATATCATAGTTCGTTACAGATGTATATTTATATGGTGCAACAAAAACTGTCTGCTAATGGGAATTCCCATAGAAAGATATACTGTAAAGAAACACTTGAGTCTAATGGTGAATTACCAGATGTAACCTACATGAAAATATTTATATACTTGGTACTGAGTAGTGATACAAGATGTTTATAAAATTTTTGGATAGAGTGCTGCCACATTTCCGGAAAAAAGCTAACTTTAAACAGGAAGTTATCAAAGCACAGCTTTCAATGTTACTTACAGTCTATGGTTGGTTGCTATGATAATTTTCAAAGTTTCATTAGAGTAAGAGAGAATCTTCTCACTTTTTCATTGATTTCATAGTTGCAAATGTTGAGTCCTATGTATAGAAGGGCCAGAGAAATGGATTTCATTCATTAAGGTACTATTCACTGACTATAGTTATGAAAGATGTTGTGAAGATGCGACATTGAGCTGCTGGTAAGCCCAATGAAAAGGCAGTTACACTTTAGCTTTCTGCCAAAACCTTCTGCAGAAAAGGAAAAACATGTACACACACATTCATTCACACACACACATACACACACACACACACACACACACACACACACACACACACACACACACACACACACACACACACACAATTGCTATTTCTGGCATTTCAGACCAGACTGAGTGTGAGTGTGAGGCATCCTTGCTTGTGTGGATGAATATGTGTGTGTTTTCTTTTCTGAAGAATGCTTTGGCAAAAGCTAATGTGTAACTGTCTTTCCAGTGGGCCTGTCTCCAGCTCAACATGTCGTCTTTACTGTGAGTAGAAATCTATTTTTTGTCACTTATGGAGAGGTTAACATTTCTAAACATTCATCATTTTGATAAATATTACAAAGTCTACAAACACCAAGACACTAAAAGTTGCAGAGAAATTATCTACTGGAAAGCTCACTGTATGTTGGGACAACAAAGTTGAAAGTACAAGAAATATAATAAAAAGAGTCACTGGGAAGTCATTATATAGTAAAACTAAAACTAAACCTCAAAATTAATAATATAGAAATGGAATATCCTGTAGCCATTAGCAATATTTTCAGTCATTATGTACTAACATATCTTAGAGATTCACAGCTTGGAGTCCAGAGAAGAAAATTCATAGTTCCAGGTGTATTTTGTTTTTGTGCAGTTCATTTTGACCTTGTAGGTCCATGGATAACTTGTTCAGTACATCTTCTTTCTTCTCAAAGCTTCTAACACTCCTCCTGGTTCTCTCTTCTTTGACTATCTTAATTTTGATCCTGGATTTCAGTCCACCCATGATCTTCCATTGTATTCCTGTAGATGGACCTATCTTAAATTGCTGCTTTTGTGCAAGCACTAAATTACACAACAGAATTGAAAAAAGATAGTACATTGGCGTTTTTGGACTTCTTAATGTACCAATGTCTAGCTGAGACATATAATCTACAGGAAACAGCCTATACCAACCTGTACTGAAATTGATGGAGCTTCCATCACCTGATGCTGCAGAACTTGCTTTTGAACAATCATACGCACAGGTTATCTTGAACAAGCAAATTATGAGGATCAGTTTAAAGAATTTAGACAGGGTCTTCAGTAAAATTCTTATGGATGGTGTGAAATCAAATTCACCTAATATTAAAAACAAAAACTAAGACTTCAGTAAAATCGAGATAGTGTCCCATTTATTGGATGGCTCTCCATTGAAGTCTGCTGGTCGTTAGGGAGAAACTGATTGGTCACTACTCAGACACATAGTAGTAACCATTTTAAATAGCTACTGTAGAAAAATTGTAAATTGTAGGAAATATCAATCGAGGTCTTTAGGGCATAAATTAGATGTATTTTATACCCTGATGAGGTCAGTTGTTATGACCTCAGAACTTTAATATTATCTTTAATTTTCGCATGACTTATGCACCAATTACTTTGAAGCGGGAACGTGTTGTATCCCTGCTTACAGTCGCTCATGTGCAGTGAACCGGCATTTATCGCCGCGCCCACGCACTATGCTCATGGGAGAGGCTTTGTGGCAATAAATGACTAAAGCGGTTTCTGGACAGGACACATTTATTTTTCCTGCCGTTACAATAAGTGACAACTAATATGCTTCGCTAATGTCCGTCTATATAGGCGCGTTGCACTGGCGGCACGGCTCGGTCACCGATCCCGGAGGGTGTACACTCCAGTGACGAGCCATGGCGCGACCGCGTGGACCGAGCGAGACAAAAGGCCGCGTCACAGAATGTTCTGCTCTTGGCGCGACCGGAGGCGCCGTAATGTCCGCGAAGAAGCAAAAGACAATTTAACGGCGACTGCGTTTACGACCGCGCGTACGCATTTACGGCGGAGGCACGTTGACTCGACGCACGTGGTCCGCGGTGGAAGAACTGGGGAGACGTGTGTCGCGTCGCGTCGACTAGCTCGTACTGGTGGCAGCTTTGTTCCCGTGCGGTCCGGTGTACGACGCACCGTTGCCGAAATTCCGCATAACGGTACAGCTGCCCCTACTTGTGTCGGCAGTGCCGTAGTTCAGCCCTTCGTGCGTTGGACAGTGCTGCCGCCACACTGATCCCCCCTTGGAGAGCGGAGCTCCGTAGCTGCGAAAACGCGGTGATCATTCGGTGGCGCGCGTGTGTTTAAAGTTCACGCACTGCGTGGTGGCAGTGCGGCAGCTTTGGCGGGGGTCGGTCGGCGTCGGAAGGGCAGCGGCCCGTGACGTCAGCGCGCCGGACTGGCGAGCGTGCCGTGGGCGTGTCCTCGCGCTGACGGCTAGTGACAGCGGCAGCAGGCACTGGCTGCGACTGTCCGTAGCGATGCGTGTGAGGGCGCGCGTTGCAGGTCATGGGTGGTGATGTCTCGAAGGCGCTTGCGCGAGTGCGGTACCGTCGGAACTCGAACGCGGGTCCGGGAGCTACTACGAACAAACCGGGCGGTGTGGTGCGCGATGTCCGGAGCTCGACGGAGAAGCGAATGAGGTAAGCTGGCGTGGGTGCCGATCCGGCCTCAACGCCCGACGCGGCGGAGGCAAACGACGCGAACGCGGGTCCAGGAGCTGTGACGAACGCTCGACTGGAGTTACCGGCCGAAGGCACTTGCAGCTGGAGGTCGGGTCTCTACAGCGGACGGCGGCTCGTGGGCGCCGAATTCTGACGGCGTTCGGCGGCTCGGGCGCGTGATTGCCGGTTTGGGTGTCGTGGCGCGCTGGCGACGCAGCACGGCCGTTTGAATCGGACGCAGCGGCCGGCGCGCGTGACGTAGTCCGCTGGCGGCTGTGGTGGGGGCGACCGGTGCACCTGTGGTGGGCGCGGTCCGGGCGACCGTACCAGCTGCCTGGGCGTGGTGGAGGGAGGCGCACGTGGCGGCGCGATGACAGCAGGCTGCGGCTGTGCGTCACCGGCGGCTGCGGGTGCGGGTTCCGTCTGACCGCTGGCAGAGGGCGTGTCGTCCGTGATCAGATCTTCTGCCGGGTCGAAGAAATGCGTGGCTGATGGAGCGGGCAAGACGTAGGCTGGTTTGACGCGGTCGACTGACACTGTCGACGGCTTTCCGTTGCACTCGAGGACCAGCGTTTTGTCTCCTCGGGCGATCACGTGGTGCGGTCCACTGTAGGGCGGTCGGAGAGGTGGCCGTACTGCGTCGGTACGCAACATGACGTGCGTGCAGCGCTGCAGGTCGGCGTGGACGAATATCCTCCCGGTGCCGTGCCGCGTCGGTGCGTGCGCTCGGAGGCCGGCCATGTGACTGCGCAGACGTTCCGCCAGAGTGGGTGCCACGGCGTCGTGTGGGAGTCTTACATCTTCGACAAAATCGCCCGGGATTGTCAGAGATTGCCCGTAAACGAGGTCGGCAGGTGACGCGCCGATCTCCTCCTTCGGCGTGACTCGCAGGCCGAGCAGCACCAGTGGAAGCGCCTCTGGCCATGAGGTGTCGTGGCAGGTTAGAGCGGCTTTGAGGGTCCTGTGGAACCGTTCGACCATGCCATTCGACGCCGGATGGTAGCTGGTTGTCCTGTGTAACCGGGTGCCACACAGTCTGGCGACGTGCGTGAACAACGCGCAGTCAAACTGGCGGCCGCGATCAGTTGTCACGTGACTGGGACATCCGAAGCGTGCCACCCAGGTGTCGACGAATGCGGTGGCGACGGTCTCGGCTGTGACGTCCGCGACGGGCGTTGCTTCCGGCCAGTGAGTGAAGCGGTCCACCATAGTTAGGAGGTACCGCTTGCCTTGTGAGAGAGGAAGCGGGCCGACGAGGTCCACGTGGACGTGTGCAAATCGGCGTGTCGCGTCCGGGAAGGTGCCCACGGGTGCGTGGGTGTGCCTCCCGACTTTGGCGCGCTGACATGCAGTGCAAGTGCGCGCCCATTCGCGACAGTCCTTCCGAAGCCCGGGCCAGACGAAACGCGCAGCCACGAGCGTCGCAGTGGTGTTGGTGCCGGGGTGTGACAGTCCGTGGACACGGTCGAAGGCACTGCGCCGGAATTTCCCCGGGAGGAACGGTCGGTGCGTGCCAGTTGAGGTGTCACACCAAATCTTCCGTGCGGAGCCGGGGACAGGCACCAGCTCCAGTTGCAGGCCACTGGAAGTGTCGTGACGGAAGCGGTGCAGTTCTTCGTCACTCTCCTGTACTTGGGCCACGTCCTCAAAGTTCACAGGGGGTGAAATAACGGCACACGCTCGGGACAAACAATCGGCGACGATATTGTCTATCCCCGAAATGTGTCGGATGTCAGTCGTGAATTGCGACACGTACTCTAACTGCTGGAGTTGGCGTGGTGAACACTTAGTGTGGTTGTTCTTGAACGCGTGGGTAATGGGTTTGTGATCGGTGAAAATGATAAACTGTCGGGCTTCTATGGATGGTCGGAAGCATTTCACCGCTGCGTACACCGCAAGCAACTCTCGGTCATAAGCGCTCCAAGCACGTTGCGAATCGGAAAGCTTTTTAGAGAAAAAACCGAGAGGCTGCCAACTCCCGCCGACGCGCTGTTGTAACACCGCGCCGATGGCGGCCTGGCTGGCGTCCACGACTACAGCTAAGTCCGCGTCATGTACCGGGTGTGCGAGCAGTGTCGCTTCCACGAGACTCCTTTTTGAGTCCGTGAAGCTCTGCTCCATTGCGTCTGTCCAATTCACGAGGGTCCTTCCTTTTGAGGTAGGACCTTGTAACGCCTTAGTCAGCGGCTCTTGCACGGCTGCGGCGTTGGGCAGGTGTCATCGATAAAAGTTCAACATGCCGAGGTAACGTCGTAATTCTCTGTGCGTCTGCGGACGCGGCATGTTCTGTATTGCCTTCACTTTCTCCGGTAGCGGTGTCGATCCGGTGGGCGTAATTAAATGGCCGAGGAACTCAATTTCCGTCACGCCAAACTCGCATTTAGCGGGGTTAATGACGATGTCGGCTTCACTCAGGCGCTGAAAGACGGTCGTTAAGTGGCGGCGGTGGAGTTCGGGCGACTTGGAATACACCAAGATGTCGTCGAGGTACGCGAAGCAAAATGGCAAGCCTCGCAAGACGCCGTCCAGGAACCGCTGCCAAGTCTGGGCAGCATTCCGAAGACCGAAAGTCATAAACAGGCTTTTGAAAAGCCCAAAGGGCGTTACGATGGCTGTTTTTTCGATGTCTTCGGGCGCCACCGGAATTTGGGTGTACGCCTTTGCGCAGTCAATCTTGCTGAACACCGCGCAGCCCGCCAAGGCGTAGCTGAAGTCTTGAAGGTGTGGGACTGGGTATCGGTCCGGCACCGTTCGCGAATTAAGGGCGCGATAGTCCCCACACGGGCGCCACGAATTGTCTTTTTTGGGCACTAAATGCAACGCCGATGACCATGGGCTGCTCGATGGTCGCACGATGCCTTGCCGCAGCATGGCCTCGAACTCTGCCTTTGCTGCTGCGAGTCTGTCCGGCGCGAGTCGACGTGGGCGACACGATGTGGGGGGTCCAGGTGTGGTTATTATGTGGTGCACCGTCGAATGTTTGATGTCTCTCGGTGCACCGGCTGGGCGGGTGAGGTCGGGGAATTGTTCCAGAATGTCAGCGTACGGTCCGGGGCACTTCACGGGTTTAACGCTGTAGTATGCAGCCTGCCGGCGCTGTCCCGCTATCTTTAAATTAGTTGTGGCGTCGATGAGCTGGCCGTTTGTGATGTCGGCTAGTAGCCCGTAGTGGCCGAGAAAGTCTGCGCCCAGGATCGGCTCGTTGACGTCGGCCACGGTAAAAGTCCACGAGAACGTGCGCCGTAGGCCCAGATCTATATTGCGGCTGTGTGTGCCGTAAGTTTTAATAGTGGAGTTGTTCGCCGCTGTAAGGCAGAGTGCCTCGGCCCGCCTGCGGTCTCGTAACATAGAACGGGGGAAGATCGAGAGGTCCGAACCCGTGTCGACGAGGTACCTCACGCCTGCCCCCCGTTCCGCAACAAACAGACGCTTCGATATCATATTGCAGCCGGGTGCGCCTAGGTCCGGTCGCAGCTGGCGTTTGGGTGCGAGCAAGGAGCGCGGCACCTGGCTGCTTCGTTGCCGAAGCGGGCGTGGTACCAGCAGTAGCCGCTTTGTGCGTGGTGTGACGTCGGCGGGGTACCGTTGGAGCGGCTGTTGCTGCATTGCCGGCTGCGCGAGCCACGCCGCCTGTCGCCCGGTCTGCTGCCGCTGCGGCGCGTGCTGCCCTCTTGCTGCGAGCGCGCCAACCGGTCGACTTGCGTCGAGAGAGCTGCCACCTGTGCGGTTAAGTTTTGCACTAGCTGGTGCAGGTCGGCATCCGATGCGGGTGCGGGAGGCGCTGGCCACCACGGAGGTGGGGGGACGGAGTCATAAGCTGCCGCAGCCGCGGTGCTAGGCGCCGTTGTCAGCGCGTCGTGCACCCTGTCGGCCAAGTTTGCGACGGCGTCCGCGCGTGTAGTCCGTGCCTGTAGCTCACTCTCTAGCCTCGTGTTGCGTGCGAGCAGTTCCTCGACGGTCTTTTGCAACTCCTCTAGTGTCGCCATCTTAGTTCAGAGTCGAATCCTCGTACAAGAGGAAAGTACACAGTGAAAATAACACAAGGGAAACACACGGAAAGAAAAAAAAATAACACTAAGCAGTCCGCGATCAAAATATACACACACAAAAACAATACAAAAAAAAGTTGGTTAAAAAAAAATTTACTACGGAGCACTGTTCGGCGCGGGCGTATGCGTGCAAGCCTACTCGCGGTTCCACGTCTCTCGTACCGACGAACGTTTGTCACCACGTGTTTTTTTAGCCTCAGATCACGTCGGGGTCACCAGTGAAGCGGGAACGTGTTGTATCCCTGCTTACAGTCGCTCATGTGCAGTGAACCGGCATTTATCGCCGCGCCCACGCACTATGCTCATGGGAGAGGCTTTGTGGCAATAAATGACTAAAGCGGTTTCTGGACAGGACACATTTATTTTTCCTGCCGTTACAATAAGTGACAACTAATATACTTCGCTAATGTCCGTCTATATAGGCGCGTTGCACTGGCGGCACGGCTCGGTCACCGATCCCGGAGGGTGTACACTCCAGTGACGAGCCATGGCGCGACCGCGTGGACCGAGCGAGACAAAAGGCAGCATCACAGAATGTTCTGCTCTTGGCGCGACCGGAGGCGCCGTAACATCCGCGAAGAAGCGAAAGACAATTTAACGGCGACTGCGTTTACGACCGCGCGTACGCATTTACGGCGGAGTCACATTGACTCGACGCACGTGGTCCGCGGCGGAAGAACTGGGGAGACGTGTGTCGCGTCGCGTCGACTAGCTCGCACTGGTGGCAGCTTTGTTCCCGTGCGGTCCGGTGTGCGACGCACCGTTGCCGAAATTCCGCATAACGGTACAGCTGCCCCTACTTGTGTCGGCAGTGCCGTAGTTCAGCCCTTCGTGCGTTGGACGGTGCTGCCGCCACAACTTTTTCTGATGTTTATCCCATACATAGACCCTGAAATCATATCTTATGGGCCTAAATTCCATCATGTCAGTGTCCATCTTTGTAGACTTTCTAGCTAATACATATCTGTGTGTGTGTGTGTGTGTGTGTGTGTGTGTGTGTGTGTGTGTGTGTGTGTGTGTGTGTGTGTGTGTGTGTGTGTGTGTGTGTGTGTGTGTTGGAGAAATATAATTATTTTGCTTTCATGGAATCTTTCCTCTACATGCACTTGTGCATATTCAGTTATATAAATGTTGCCTTTTATGATCAATATTTTTAGAAGGGTAGTATAGGCATCTAAACGAATGACATAAAGAAATCATCCTGAGTGAGACAAGTACCAGAAAATGCAGTCAGTCGTAAAATCTTAACTTGATGTTAGAATTGACAGTCCACAAACCTCCAAAATTAAGCGCACTGTAAATTCTTCAGAAGCTTCATAATATTTCAATAAATCAAAATCAGATGTTGATGTAAGTGGCTACCAGCTAATATCCATCCATTTTATTTAGATCAGGATACGACAGACATTCCAATTAATTCAAAAGAATTGCAATTAAAGATGTAGAAAATTAGTTTATAAAAAACTGAAAATTTGTTGGACAGGATGAAATAACTGCCAGAAAAAAAGAAAAACAAGAAACAGAACAGTTTCTAGTGTAATGTACAGTGATCCCAATAATTAATCAGTCATTTGAAGAAAATTCTTCCCAGGTGCTGTAAAGTACACAACAGTAAAGCTACAATTGGTAATTCCGGGATGAAATAATACCTAAAATGAAGGAAGGCAACTAGTCACCTGTAGCTGACTGATGAGTGGTGCAGAGAAACACACACCAGAAAACTATTTATACTAGCTTTAGAGCTTTTGCTCTTTCGCTAGTGGAAGCACACACATTTACACAGACAACCACACAGACACCTAAACACACATGCCTGTGTCCAGGGCAAGACTGGTGTTGATTATCAGTAGTAGCTGTCATGGCAGATGGAAGTGGGGAAGGGGAGTAGAGAAGGATTCATGAAGTGATGAGGGGATGGTGATATTATGTGATGCAGATCTTTCCCATAGATGGTTCAGTGGCTGCACAACAAGATGAAAGGAGTTCAGAGGGTAGAGCATGTAGGAGCAGAGGTAGAGAGAGAGAGAGAGAGAGAGAGAATATCTGGATGGGGAAGGGGTGGTGTGTACAGAGGAGAAAAGGGAAAAAATAAGGTGAAGCATTGCGAAACAGGTTAGCAGATGTTCAGACCAGGAGTACTGCTTCAGTGTAGGATATGCTGGAGACAATTCCCAGCTGTGTGGTTCAAGGAACACTAGTGCTGGAAGGAAGTATCCAAATGGCTTGTTTAGTGAAGCAGCCATTGAAGTCATTTGACACACACACACGCGCATGCACACACTTTTCTCCCCTCCATCCCCCCCTCCACACACACATATATCCCCCCCCCCCTCTCTCCATCCTCAATTTCAACTTTCTCTCTTTTCCTCCACTCCCCCCCCCCCTTCCCCCCCCCTTTATCCTTCATATCCCTCTCCCTACCTCTTATATGCTCTGTCCTCCAAACTCCTTTCATTTTGTTGTACAGTCACTGGGTCACCTGTGGGAAAGATCTGCATCACACTATTCCCCTACCCCCCTTCATCTCATGCATCCTTCCCTATACCCTCCCCACCCCCATTTAACTAAAATTCTGTACTGAATGTAATAAGAAAACTGTAT
The DNA here is from genome assembly GCF_023864345.2 of Schistocerca serialis cubense. NCBI lineage: Eukaryota > Metazoa > Arthropoda > Insecta > Orthoptera > Acrididae > Schistocerca > Schistocerca serialis. The sequence goes on from NC_064638.1 coordinate 712,034,836, forward strand.
GGATGAACTTCAACCATATAAAAAACAAAAATAGGACCAACGTAAAATTCACATTATCGAGTAGCCATATTCAGCAAAAGAATCACATAATTTTTTTAAAATTATGGTTGGATGAGCATCTAAGATGGGGAGAAACATGTAGAAATGCTTAACAAAAAATTAAGTAAGTACTATTAAATATTAAGAATGCTTAAAGATTACTGTAATACTGAAACAATAGTCTACTGAGGTATGGTATAGTATTCTGGGTAAATACTCTTTTACAAAGCAGTCTTTTAAGCTTCAAAAGAAACCTGTAAGATTAATAAGTGATGCTGCTTATAAAGCATCATGTAGAGGTATTTTTAAGGAATTAAAAATCATGACCTTACCATCTATATTTATATTCAAAAGTATTTGCTTCATTGAAAACCATCAAGTTTCAGCTTTGAATAGTGAGATCCACAACTACCAAACAAGGAACAGGGATGACTATCATAGGGATGTGCACAGAAAACCAATATATCAGGACAGTGCTGTTTACAAACCAATAATTCTTTACAGCACACTGCCAGATAACATCAAAAAAATACCAAACATTAATTCATTTAAAAAAGAACTAAAAAAGCTACTAGCAAACAACACCTTCTACAGCTTTAATAAATACCTGGAATTTTGCTCCAATCTGTAGTCTGCTTCATAAATCTCTGAACAAAATTTCATAATTATCAAACCATTCCTAGATAAAACTAAACTTCTTTTATCCATGTATGTATATAATTATGCACCTAAATTTTGTGCCATATGTTACTATGCCTATTTAACTAAAGTATTAGTATTTAATAGTTTTAATAAAATCAACAAAGGTGATTCACTAGCTTTTATTTTATCTGTATGTACGTATATAATTTTATAATCTAATTAAGCAAAATACTGTTTTTGTTATAAAGATGTGTTGATACAAATTTTAAGATTTTGTACATGATCTAAATATATAATATTTTATACTGTTTTGTACTTCAACACGTCCAGTATCTTGAATTTGATAATACGGGCGCTAAATAAATAAATAAAACATTTCATCAGCCTCGAAATCCACCACAGGTCAAACATCAAGGCCATTGCCAAGCAAAATGTACGTTGATGAAAGAAAAAAAAAAACATGTCTGATCAAGCATGTGACCAGAGCCTGGAATTAAATTTTCACATAAAATGTTGTACATAGCCAGTAGTACCTCTTGCCTAGTTAGAATTAGACGTCTATTTAGAAATTTTATTCACCATTTACCATTAAATAAGCGTTTTTACATTTATCTAATTACACGCACATAGAGATTCGCTCTGAATTTTAAAATACCCTGTTAACATTAAGCACACTGAAGAATTGTGTTGCTGTATTAAACTGAGCATTTAACAACAAATTACACAATTTAACTTGAAATTATAAAGACATGGGCCAAGTGGAAGGTGATTTCAGGACCTGGCTCTGAGTGAGAGGGCTGCTTTTGCCTGTGTGTGTCTTGTCCATTAAATATTGGATTCGCCAATTTTGTTAGTCCGGTGAATATTTTTTATTGCATCACAATCCCTTACATTTGTTTTAATGTTCTGCAATGTGATATTTATTTATAAATTTTTAATTGTGATTAATTTTGCTAAAGAGAAGTTGACAGTGATTATTTACTCACCACAACACTTTCTTTGTTCACTAGATGCTTTTCGATGCATTTGCATTTTCAAACTGTAAAATATGTGAGAAGACTTTCTCCACAGCAGCATTTCATAAGAAAAGTGAGACTGGAATATTTTAATAATATCTACTTGATATTCAGAAATAACTATGTAACTCAATTGTTTTTTGTAAATTGTAATATATTCTCCATAGATCATCTTGATTCAGTATGAAATCCCAAACGCTTAAGACTTACCTTCTTTATCTCTTAATAGTCTTAGCATTAGGCAGTAGGTGTTACCTGTATTACAATGTTCACTAACTACACATTGAAGCGTACTAAATGGTGACTTTTCCCATTCACACATCAATGGATAGCAGACATCTAAAGTAATCTGTGAATAATACCAGTTATCCATGGCTGCACATTCCTCAGTGATATTTTGAATACAGAATTATATCCACATAATATGATTTTACCACAGTGTCACTTTTTGAGCATAGATGAATAATGCTACTGATGTGTAACTGTGCACGTTTAGGTATTAGTTACCTGGAACATTTCTTGTTATTTAGTTACTGTAATTTTCATCAGTTTGTAATCAGTGTGCTAGCAGAGAACATAAATATTTGGTGGCAGGGTTCTGTCCATCTTTTTTAAAAAATTCCATGTCTCTGATGCCTTTTGTTTCTATTTAGGTATGTGTGAGTGAGTGTCCACAGAAATATTTTACATTCAGTGGACTGAAAAGATATGATGATATAATAAATGATCTCTACTGCACTTACGGAACAAAGGAGAAGCTATTGAGTATGGAAAGTATTACAAATGCTGTCAACAGTGGTGAATGTGCAGCGTGGTATGTTCCAAGCCAGCGGGGTGAGTCATCATAATGTTATCCATGTTGGTCTTTCTAAAACACAAAATATACTCTCTTACAGTGGCTGTAGTATGCTAGTTGCTGAATAATCATAAACACATTATTTGTAATTTTCTTATAATATAGTTCACCATTATATGACCCTCAGAAATAATTATTTGGTTCTTATTGAAATGAAGCTATAGTATTCTGTAACTGAACATGTAATTAGAAAAAATGTAGTTTATAGCAATACTTTCACTGAAAACTTTGTTAGCTTTCTATGACGTTCAAGTGGCACCCATTTTCATACACCGATTCTGGTTTTAATGTAAACCCATGTAAAAACTGTTAAGCTATGATTTATATTGGTTTATTTGGACAACATGTAGCAATTGGTCTTTCATTTCATTGATATCACACATCAGACCCAAAAATTAAGCGCCCAAAGCATGGTTGATCCTTGCATTTATTTGGACATTAATGTAAGTTTCTATACTCTTCCAGTGTCATGTGTTTGTACAAAGTTCACATTCACATTACCATTTGAATTATGCATTTATCATATCTATTTGACTTCTTGCTGCCTTTTCAGATATTTTGGCAATTACTGGAAGTAGAGACATTGTCTAATAATTGCCTATCTTGTTTGGTCTTGGCCTTTTGGAAACTGGTGTAGAAATAGGTATTCCACTCACTAGCACAGCTACAAATATCCTACATGTGGATTGCTGAAGGGTGAATGTGTACTTGGGAAGGAGGAAAAATAGACTAAATGTATTGACATGCAAATGATATTTACTGAACAAAGTACATTTACTTCAGGAAATGTATAAAAAATTAACATATAGGCATGCTACCAATGGTGTCATTGAGAGTTATGCAAAAGGTGGGAGAACATACATGTGCAAAGGTCAAGCTGCCTTGTCCTGGACCAAAACAAAACACAGTTACAGGTTCATTCTCACATGGTATAGAACAAAACCAGTACATTGCATGAGACCTATCCCCATGACTTGCATCTGCATACTGAAAACACTGTATACAATAGTTCACTTCCAGCATTCTAGGTGAGTCATCTCTGCATGAAGTTATATTTACACAAGGGAAATGGCACAATATGCAACTGTAACTACATTAGATAGTAAAAGATCAGCTGTAAGTTTATGTGAAAGGATTAAAACAATGAAAATATTTCATACACTTGGAGGTTACATACATGTAGGTAGGTGACTTTCTGAAAGTACGTGGGAGCCCATGAACATGCTCACATGGACATGCAAACTGCACCATTTGGTGGGTCTTTGGAAGGGGTGATAGGGGGTGGCAGTGGTGCAGGGGGTGCCATCTGCAGTCCTTGCTAATTTAATGTGGCGGAAATTGTGAAGCAATTCCCAGAATAACTGTCTAGGAAGAGGGACTGCAGGCTCACTGGTTCTCACTGATTATACAAGTAGCTTGCAGTGCTTGTACTGTGTAGTCATGCAAGGCCAACTTAGTGGTATGTAGTCTCTTAGCTGCTTGTACACCTATCTGGTGGCATTTTGCGGCAAGCTGTTAAGTTTCCTGCCCCTGTAATTAAACATCACATATCACTGGGAATTGTGTCAGCCATGAAGAAAAGATTCCAGCCACATTTTCTGCATGGAAAATTTAGAGTGCTCTTAAAAGATAGTTATCCTGTGCCTGTCTGACCACCATGTAATCACAGTGTTTGATAAGTTACATATAAAAGATTATGCTATTAGGGCTTACTCATGCAGAAGTAACATAGGAAAAGGAGGAGTTATTACATACATTAAGACAGAAAATAGGTTCAAAAACATTGAGACAAGTGAATTTTATAGTGATCAGCACATAGAAATGTGTGCTTGTGAATTAATGCTGAAAAATAGTTCACTTTTCATTGTAACTGCATATAGAACCCCACTGAGATGTTTTGAACTATTTATGAGGAATCTGAATACTGTAGTGTATTACCTGTCAGAATGAAGCATGCAATTAATCTGTGTTGAATTCAGTGTAGAATTTTCAAAAGGATTCTGATAGGAAAAATTATCTGGAAACTTCATTTGGATCCGACAACATGGTCTCAGTAATTAACTGTTCAACAGCGGTGGATACAGATAACTGGATCCTAATTGATAATGTTTCCTTTTATGAAGCTCAAAGTAAGAAAATAACTGTTTACCCAGTAACAAATTTCTCTGTGATCATGGTTCAGTGTTAGTTAGGATAAAGAACGTACTCCTCAGTGGAAATCAGTTAGAATAATTAAGGACAGCAGGACAAATGTTTTTAAGAATAGTTTACAGTAGATGACATGGGATGTAACTTATAATGAACCAAATGCTAACGTGAAATTTAATCTATTCCATGATAAATTCATATCATTATTTGAAAATAGCTTTCCACATAAGCTAGTCAGAAAGAACACTAAATATCCAGGTAAAAACTATGGATCACTACAGGGATTAAAGAATCTTGTGAAAGGAAAAGGGAAATGTATCTTGTGGCAAGAACAAGTATGGATCCTCCAATAGTTGTACACTATACAAAATACTCAATATTACTAAGAAATGTTATTAAAAAACCAAAGAACATGCACAAGCAGCAATTGGAGTATGCACATACTTTGTGTGTTGGCATGATATACCGGTACAACCCCAACTACTACAATCTCATTGAATCCTGGGACAGAGAAATACCCTTGCATGAGTGCCATGGATGCACAGACTCTGAGGTGTGATAGGCCATGGAGGTGGACCAAGGCCAATTTGCAGAAGTTGAGGTGGAGCTATGAATGAATATGGTCTGCTGAGCCACCTGAGTAGTTGGGGTTTGTAAGGAGGTTGCACCAGATATAGAGCTCAGTGATGGAACTTCATGCAGTTGGAGAATGAGATCAGTGTACGCGTCATTTCGTAACTTGGGCATCTCAGGTTTGGAGGACTGGGCAAAGGACAGGGTCCTGTAGTCTAGGGAGGAGGTAAGGACACAGGAGCAGCTGAGGCAGTCGCCAACAATATTTGCAATGCCTGCTACATATTGGGTGTCTTTTGTGAACTGCACCATGTATTCTTGCTGGCAGAACTGTGTTGGCGATATCTGGATGCCTTCCTTCTGACAAAACCTTATTGTAAGAAGGCAGTGATCAGTGAAGACAGTGAAGGGACACCTTTCAACTGAGGGTTTTTCCGTTAGTAGAGTGTGGCACCTAAGGCAAACTGGTTGGCATCAGTGATGTTTGTGAGCAAGGTGGTAGTGGGGGTAGGCCAGAGGGGCGGCTACAGCTAGGTCATACTTCATGCACTCAAAACTGTCCATCATTTGGACACTTCCTTTTGCATGTTTGCCTTCAAGGAAAAGGGCTCCTGTACACTTGTGGCATTTCTATGGTTGTTTCAGAAAAAATTTGGCGTGCCGAGGAACTGACAGATTTCCTTGAATGTTGTGGGATGCAGGAAGTTGATTATTGCCTGGACCTTCTCAGCAAGTGGAGGGAGCCAGTAGCGGATATAGTGTGTCAAAGAAATCTTTCAATGGAGTACCAAAAATGCACATCTCCAGGTTAATTATAACGCCTGCCTTCTGGAGGCAGAAGAATAACTCCTGTAGGTATTGGCAGCGCCGTGCAAGGTTATGAGAGTAGATGAGGACATCATCCAGATGTTCAAAGTATCCAGGGCGTAGTGCAGAACATTGTTTAGAAAGCACTGCCTGGTTTGGGCAATGATGTGGAGCCCAATGGCATAAAAACTCTCTTGAAGAGGCTGAAAGCCATGATAATCACTGTTTTCTCAATGTCCTCAGGGGCGACCAGGATTTGTGCGACTGCTTTCATATAATCAGTCTTGCTGAATACCTTTGCACCAGATAGGTCATTTTGCTGGAGGGGCTCGGGGTAATGGTCAGGTTTGTCCTCATGTTTAGTGCCCAGTAGTCACTGCAAGGGCACCATGTCATCCCTTCTTTGAGGACCAAATGCAGTGTAGAGGCCCATGGGCTTTTAAAGAAGTGGAGCATATTGGGAGTGGTAGCTGTCTCAATTGCAGCCTGAGCAGTTTTTTTCGTTCTTTGGTGGTATGCAGTGGGTGCTGCATAAAACCTGACCACCTGATGTTGTCTCTGTGTAGTGCTCCGTGTCATGGTGCACTTTCAGGGGAGGGGGAGGAGGGTTGCTAGAAGGATGAGCAAGGGGAAGCAAATTCATGAGAAGATTGGCAAAAGCACCAGAATAGGATAGCTACTTGACAGAAAAGTGAATAACTACTTTGGACTGGCAGGGTATGTGACTGTGGGTTGTACCACTGATGCTGCAGGAATTCACTGGGGCAAGGAGCAGACCTTAAAGGGAAATGAAAACAGCACCAATTATAGGGTCCATGATGTTGGCAGTGGTGAAAGCCTATGGAAAGTCTCAACCGAGGACTAGATCAATGGATGAGGTGTGGGAGAAGTAGGCGGTGATGGCTGAGCAATTAGCTGTAATGAGGAGTAGGAGGGAAGTTGTACAGCAACCAGAAGACAATAACTACTTACAGGAAAAATTGACTAGGTCAGATATAATATCAACTAGGTATGCCATAATGAAGGATAGGTTGCAACGATTGTTTACAAATAGGTGCTGTGAGGTCCCATAGCAACTGGATGCACCTATTGCTGGAATTCAGACTGTTCACCAGGCTCATAAGTGGCTTTGGTTTTTTACTCACTAGCACAGCTTATTACTGTAGAGTGAGGGTGTGCTAGGGAAGGTAGAAAAACAAACTAAATGCATTGACATGCAAATGGTATTTATTGAACAAAAGATTTGGCGCCCATGAGCATGGTGCTCAAAAATTTGTAGCATTGCTGCCGAAACATTCATAGTACCAGCAGAGACCACTGAGGTCCCAAACATCTTCATAGGGAGAGAGGCTGCACCTGTGCAGGCATGCACACTGGGGAGGCTGTTGGGCAGGTGACCATCCTTAAAGGGTATAGGCGTTACGAAGGTCATGCACTGTGCACACAGTGCTTGTTGGTGTCATGTGACTGAGTTGAGCCTGGTGCAGATGTGGATGCATGTATGTATTCCAGAACAGCATTGAGTCATTAAGTGATCCATCTCCACAGGGGTAGTGAAATGTGGGGTGAGTGGCAGAAGTGCCTGAGTTTGCTGCATGTTTGGACGCCACTACCAGTGACTGTTGCGGTGCTGGGTAACAGTCAGTAAATATTGTGCACATGGAGGCAGTGGCTGTGGTGGTGGCGGCAGCAGAGGCAGCTTTTTTATCTGATAAAACAGCCACAGCATCAGTGTTTCTGTGCATGTGTGGCCAGGGATGTGCAGATTGTGGCAGGCAGGTGTGTAAGCCAGTTGGGGAATAATAGCTGTTCAGGTATTATGTTGGGTTTGGTGAGGGCATGGAGGTGTTGAAGAAGCTGTGAGGGTTGCATATCAGTGCATTCTTAAAGCAGAATCAGTGCACGTGTGCATTGCATCTAGGAAGATGCTAATTGCACTTAACTGAATTCAGACTGTTCACCAGGCTCATAAGTGGTGTTGGTTTTTTACTCACTAGTGCAGCTAGAAGTATCCTACAAGCTGATTTCTGTAGGGTGAGTGTGTGCCAGGGAAGCAAGAAAAACAAACTAAATGCATTGACATGCAAATGGTATTTATTGAACCAAAGATATCTACTACGGGGGGGACATAACAAATTAACATACAGCCCACAGTGATGGTAAGAGTTATACAAAATGTAGGGGAAGAAACATATACTATAGTTGAGCTGCCATGTTCCAGACCGAAACAAAACACCATTAATGTGCTGAAATGAAGGCACAGTTACAGATTCACTCTTGAACTGCAGAGATCAAAACTGGTGTATTGCATGAGTCCTCTCCCCATGTCTTGTGTCTGTGCACTGAAAGTACTACATATATAATATTTCATGTCCAGCATTTTATGTAGGTCAGGTCTACATGAATTTATATTTACACAGAAGAAAAGGATACAATGTTCAACCACAACTACATTAGATAGTGAAAGAATCTAACTATAAGTTCTCATGAAGCAAAATGTGGATTATAAAGTGGAGCTAAAGAGGGATGCTCAACATTTGAGAGGAAAATTGAGTAACTAAAGATCAACTGCTGATTCAAATTGGAGAAAAAAGAAGAGATCAATTCATAGGATAGGCACAAAGGTTCAAATGGTTCAAATGGCTCTAAGCACTATGGGACTTAACATCTGAGGTCATCAGTCCCCTAGACTTAGAACTACTTAAACCTGACTAATCTAAGGACATCACACACATCCATGCCCAAGGCAGGATTCGAACCTGCGACCGTAGCAGCAGCGCGGTTCCAGACTCAAGCACCTAGAACCTCTTGGCCACAGTGGCTGGCCAACACAACACCCGTCCCTGGGCGGAGAAAATCTCTGACCCAGCCGGGAATCGAACCCGGGCCCTTAGGATTGACATTCTGTTGTGCTGACCACTCAGCCAGCGGGCGCGGACTAGGCACAAAGACACCACTAATTTTCTGGTAAAGAAAAGTGGTGATGGGGGTGGGGGTTGTAAACTACAGGCTGGCATGGGACACACTAGGATGGAGAGCTGCATGAAACCATTCTTAGAACTAAAGACCATAACAACGTTCTGATTAATCAACAAAAAATATTCAGTAAATACCAACTGCAAGTATTGTTTTACAAAAATTCTTGAATTCATTCAATTAATGTTTCCCATATATTACAGTTTTCTGCCTCCATAGCTGAGTGGTCAGCATAGATAGCTGCCATGTGGAAGTCCAGGTTTGATTCCCAGTACTGCCAAGGATTTTTCCTTGGTGGGAGGAATGGTAACAGGGTGCAATCAGCCTTGTGACTCCTACTGAAGATCTAGTTGACAGAGTAGTAGCAGGTCCATGGTCTGGAAAGTCTGCAACGTGGCTGGGAGGCCATATGCCCCTTCAGACTGCATCTGTATGGTGACATATACCAAATAGTTGCCAGCATGATGAAGTGCTCCTCAATGTTTGTACCTGCCACTCACTTTTCCTAGCAGATGATGCAAATGCTTCAGCATAAAATGCATGGGTCTGCACCAAACATTACATGTGTAATGAACATCCACATGGCATAGACTCTCTCCCAGGCTGCCTATACTTGTATGTGCATCAACTTGCTATAACATTGTATTCCTGATGTGCTGATGTATCCCTTGAGAATTGTGTATTGTTTGACAACCTTCCACAATATGAACATGAAGACACTACATCTTGTACCAGGGTTCCATACACAAGAACTTTCAAATGCTCCCACAGATAAGTCAGTGGGTTTAGGTCTGCAGAATGTGGAGTTCAGGGAATTGCTCCACCTCCACCTATCCGTCTGCCGTGGAATTTGTTACTTAGAAAGCTACAAACATTAACAATGAAATGAGGAGCTGCATCCTGCATGAAGTTAATGTTGTGTCACATTTGCAAAGGCACATGTTTTAGCAGAATGGTTAGAGTATTCTCTAAAAAAGCATGATACATTTCTCTGTTGAGACTGTGTGGAAAGCCCTAACAAACCAGTTACCAATAATGCTGGCACATACGTTGACAGAAAATCTTTGTTAATAATGTAACTACAAAGTTTCGTGAAGATTCTCAATAGCCCATCCATGTTGATCATGAAAATTTTCTTTCTGGTCACATTGCAACAAAGCATCATCCGTGAACAGCACATTTGCAATAAGGTAATGGTTGACACATTGGTAAATGAACCATTTGCAGAAGTGCCCCCCTGCAGGAAAACCAGTTGCTAATACTGTCTACATTACCCACTGTGCTTCGTACAGATACAGCGGGTTCTCATGTAGCACTTTCCAGACAGTCATATGTTCAACATTACTCATTGTAGATAATAGTCTTTCTCCGACACTTGGGTTGTCATCAACTGCATTAAGATGTTCCTCCTCCAGTTGAGGTGTCCTCATCCTTCTAGGCCTCCCTCAGTTGCAAGTTGTAGGCTTAAATGGATGGTGCTCCCTAAGATGATGATCAGTTTCTTTGAAGTCTTTCTGTCAGGGCACTGTTGTCTTGTAAATCTCTCCCAACACAAATGTAGTGTGCTTCGCCCATTACCATCTGCTGATCTGTGCTGAAAATGAACATCTACCTACTCTGCATTTGAGTACACTTCCACTGCACTATAATGACAACAAAGTCCATGATGAACACTGCACAGTTGATGTTATGTGCTTGATACTAGTAGAGCAATGAAGTTAGCTGCATGTCAACACAAGCAATGAAATGGGTCACATATCAACATTACCTTAGTTCAGTCAGAATAGCAAGTACTGATGGCGAATCTGCAAACTGCAACTTACTGTACATTCTAACAAAACATGACCAAGAGAATATTTTGTACATTTAATGGAAGACAGTGTTTTATGTAGTGCTGGTACACTCCGTTTTTGTGTGTTTCCCATTGTAACACCTATCACTGGAATTTGATGAGCATCTCTGTGACACTCTAGCACTTACTAAACAACCTCTTGACAAAATGCATTGCTTTTCATTGGATTTCCTGTCTCTCCTCTATTGATCCAACCTGATAAGAGTCCCAGACTGTTGAGCAATACTAAAAAATTGGTTGAACAATTGCTTCATATGCAACTTCTTTTGTGGATGAATTATATTCCCTTAAGATTCTCTCAATGAATCTCAACCTGGGATCTGATTTTCCTACAAAATTTTACATATCCATTCCACTGTGGTCATTCTAGAATGTTACTCCTAGGTTTATTATGATCATTAATGTTAACAGTGATTTATTTTCAATAGTAATAGATCTCTTTCCTATTCATGTGCAGTGTGTTACATTTATTCACATTAAAAGTCAACTGCCAGTCCCTGCATCAATCATCAATCCTTTGTAGGTTTTCCTGCATTTTGGTACAGTCTTTGGCACAGCAGCCTTTCTGTTGATGGCAGTATTGTCTGTGAACAGATACTAAGTACTTGAATATTTACATATATTGTAAACAGTAATGGCCATATAGTAATATTTATGCTATTCCCAAAATTGCCTGTACATCTGTTAATCTCATCCCCTTAAGAACAATGTGTCTCAGTCTACCTGCTAGGATGTCCTGAATTCAGTTTCAATTTCAATTTTATTGCTCATAATATGTAATTTTACATACATGTGCATTTTAACTAAGTATAAAGTTTTTACAACTACAATTTTTTTAGTTTACATTATTTCTTATTACATTATAAGTCATGATAAATTGAAGTTGCGAGGGTTGAATGAAAAGGATTTGCCTCCTCCTTTGTTAATTGGGTTTGGATGGGAATATTTTAATAAATCAAACACAGAAATAATCCTTAGGGTGTGATCTACATCTACATCTACATCCATACTCATCAAGACACCTGACGGTGTGCGGCGGAGGGTACTTTGAGTACCTCTATCGGTTCTCCCTTCTATTCCAGTCTCATATTGTTCGTGGAAAAAAAGATTTTTGGTATGCCTTTGTGTGGGCTCTAATCTCCCTGATTTTATCCTCATGGTCTCTTCGCGAGATATACATAGGTGCGAGCAATATACTGCTTGACTCTTCAGTGAAGGTATGTTCTCGAAACTTCAACAAAAGCATGTACCAAGCTACTGAGCATCTCTCTTGCAGAGTCATCCACTGGAGTTTATCTATAATCTCTGTAATGCTTTCGTGATTACTAAATGATCCTGTAATGAAGCGTGCTGCTTTCCATTGGATCTTCTCTATCTCTTCTATCAACCCCATCTGGTATGGATCCCACACCTGTGAGCAGTATTCAAGCTGTGGGCAAACAAGTGTACTGTAACCTACTTCCTTTGTTTTCAGATTGCATTTCCTTAGGATTCTTCCAATGAATCTCAGTCTGGCATCTGTTTTACGAACGATTGCTTTTATATGGTCATTCCACTTTAAATCACTCCTAATGCCTAATCCCATACAATTTATGGAATTAACTGCTTCCAGTTGCTGACCTGTTACATTGTAGCTAAATGATAAAGGATCTTTCTTTCTATGTATTCGCAGCACATTACACTTGTCTACATTGAGATTCAATCACCATTCCCTGCGCCATGCGTCAATTCATTGCAGATCCTGCTGCATTTCAGTACAATTTCCCATTGTTACAACCTCTCGGTATACTACAGAATCATCCGCAAAAAGCCTCAGTGAACTTCTGATGTCATCTACAAGGTCATTTATATATATTGTGAATAGCAATGGTCCTATGACACTCCCTTGCGGCACACCTGAAACCACTCTTACTTCGGAAGACTTCTCTCCTTTGAGAATGACATGCTGCGTTCTGTTATCTAGGAACTCTTCAATCCAATCACACAATTGGTCTGATAGTCCATATGCTCTTACTTTGTTCATTAAACGACTGTGGGGAACTGTATCAAATGCCTTGCGGTAGTCAAGAAACACGACATCTACCTGGGAACCTGTGCCTACGGCCCTCTTGAGTCTCGTGGACCAATAGTGCAAGCTGGGTTTCACACCATCGCCTTTTTCAATCCCATGCTTATTCCTACAGAGTATATTTCTAGTCTCCAGAAAAGTCATTATACTCGAACATAATACGTGTTCCAAAATTCTACAACTGATCAACGTTAGATATAGGTCTATAGTTCTGCACATCTGTTCAATGTCCCTTCTTGAAAACAGGGATGACCTGTGCCATTTTCCAATCTTTTGGAATGCTATGCTCTTCTAGAGACCTACGGTACACCACTGCAAGAAGGGGGGCAAGTTCCTTCACGTACTCTGTGTAACATCGAACTGGTATCCCATCAGGTCCAGCTTCCTTTCCTCTTTTGAGCGATTTTAATTGTTTTTCTATCACTCTGTCATCTATTTCGGTATCTACCATTTTGTCATCTGTGCAACAATCTAGAGAAGGAACTACAGTGCAGTCTTGCTCTGTGAAACAGATTTGGAAAAAGACATTTAGTATTTCGGCCTTTAGTCTATCATCCTCTGTTTCAGTACCATTTTGGTCACAGAGTGTCAGGACATTTTGTTTTGATTCACCTACCACTTTGAAATAAGACCAAAATTTTGTAGGATTTTCTGCTGAATCAGCACATAGAACTTTACTTTCGAATTCATTAAACGCCTCTGGCATAGCCCTCCTCACATTACATTTCTCTTCATGTAGTTTTTGTTTGTCTGCAAAGCTTTGGCTATGTTTATGTTTGCTGTGAAGTTCCCTTTGCTTCCGCAGCAGTTTTCTAACTCAGTTGTTGTACCAGGGTGGCTCTTTTTCTTCTCTTCACTTTTCCACATAATCACCAGCCAATTGGATACATTTCTGCCAATGATGAACAAGTTTTCTGAAGCTGTCATGGAAGAAGTCGACACTCTGTTTCCACAACCACAGCCTCACAGTTCTCTCAACATCTTCATCAGAAGCATAATGATTTCCCCACAGATTGTGTTTCATTACCGGGAATAGATGGAAGTCAGACGGTGCTAAATCTGGACTGTATGGAGCATGCCGTATGGTTAGGAAATGCAGTCTCTGAAGTTCTGCTGTGGTGGCACATGAAGTGTGTGGTTTGGCATTGTCATGCAATAGTGTAACCTACACGTTCTTGTGAAATGTCAATTGTGTTTGCAATTTCTCTCTGAGTGATACAACAAACATCCTGAATCAATCTGTCAACATTTTGCTTGTGAAACTTGGTGGTTGCTGTCACAGGACATCCAACTCTTTGTTGTCGCACAGGTCAAATGTTCCCACCTCAACATCTTTAAACATGCTCACCCAATGACACATAGTACTCACATCAAAACAATCACCATAAACTGCTTTCATTCTCTGACGAATCTCCTTTGGGGTGACACCTTCTGCTGTCAAGAATTCAATGACTGCATGTTGCTTAAATCACATTGACTGACTGTCAGTGCAGGGTTCCATACTTTACACTGTAACAACACAGCTGTTCAGTGCTAAGGATTCCTGCCAACTGGAGCTGTAGAGAAGAGGCTATGGAACAAGCCCTTACCTGCTGGATACCAATGCTGCCAACTGTTGAAGAGTTACGAAGGTGGAGCCATTACTTTTTAGTCAACCCTCGTACATTATTTCTTATTACATTACAATTCATGGTAAATTCAAGTAAGAAGGGCAGTTTTGGATAAGCCACTGCTCGACTTGCTTTTTGAAAGTATGCCCTGTCAATATCTTAACTTTGTTTGGTAACAAGTTATTAAAAACAGCTTCGTTGACATAGGGGCTTTTCGCTGTTAATCTTCTGTTAAACATATGAAAGTTTTTTCTATGCCTTGTTTCATAGTTGTGAATATCCACGTTTCTTTTTGTAAGCTTTGTATCTTCTTTCACTAGCATTATAGTTTCTAGTATATACATGGCATAAACTGTGAGAATATTGTGTCTGATGAATAGGGGTTTGCAAGAAGTTCCTGGTTTTACTTTTGCTATGATTTTCAAGGCTCACTTCTGCTTATAAAAACCATTTTTATATTAGTTTGGTATGTCCCACACTACAGTGCTGTTCCATAAGACAGGGAAGAGTACACTAATTCATAATATGCAGTCCTTAGGGTTTCAGAATTAAGATACGGTGATAATCTTCTTAACACATATAGACTGGGTGTTATTTTTTTACAGACATAATCAGCTTGTTGCTTTCACGAAAGTTGATCATCTATGCATAAACCTAAGAATTAACAATCTGTACAGGTGTTTCATCAGTCACAGTTTTTTGTCTGTTTGGGCCACTTGGTTTAAAATGAATAATATTCGTTTTTTCTATGTTTGCTTTTAGATTGTCTTTTTCAAAGTGAGCTCCAGACTTTTCATTAACGTTATGTATTTCTTCAACTAGGCAGGACTCACTGTCTGCACAGCAGACACCACATGTATTGTCTCCATACATAATGATCAATTGCTTATTGTCAAGAGAACTTGGGAAACCATTTACTTAGTGTATGAATAGGACTGGACCTAAAATGGAGCCCTGGGGAATACCAAATTGTATGTTTCTTATACTTGACCTTCTCCTCTCCAGTATTTCTCCATTAGAGTATGTAACCTTCATGCACTGTTGCCTACCCTTTAAATATGTTTCTAGCAATTGCATGAGTTTTCCAGTGACACCACTCTTTGCAATTTTTGATAAATGTACATCATGATGTAATCTGTCAAAAATCTTTGAGAGGTCCAGAAGTACTCCTGTTGCTTGGAATTTTTCATTTATTTTTTCAAGTATATGATGGACAAATTGTACAGCTGCTGGGGTGGTACTTCGACCTCTTCTGAAACCATACTGGAATTCACCTAATATGTCAGCATTGTTGTAATGTTCCAGAATTTTTTTTAATATTATTTACTCTATCAGTTTGCTGAAAGTTGAGATTAGGGCAATGGGTCTGTAGTTCTGTACATGCTTTATTTCCCCCTTGTTGTGTAATGGTTTAACTATACCCAGTGTCAACTTGTCAGGAAACACACTGTTTTTGAGAACATGGTTTATTAGATGAACTACTGGTTTCATTAGTTCATGTTTGCATTTCTTCAATAGGTATGGAGAAATTTCATCTAATCCTGCTGATTTTTTGTTTCTGAGGCTATCCATAAGCTGCAGACTGTCATATTTGCTTAATGTGGGTAGTGTACTGCAGTTGTGTTTCTTACTGTGCTGTCTATCCTGTTTCATAGAGAGACCATTTTCGACAGAATCTAAGAAGTAATTATCAAAAATTTTGCTGACTGGAGGGGGATCAGAGATATGATCATTATTCACAGTTAATTGTTCATTATTAATTTTTGTTTCTGTTTCATTTTTTTCTGATTTTATTTACAATTGTCCAGCAAGTCTTTGAAACATTATCTGAATCTTGTATCTGTTGGCTAATTTGTTCTGCTTTTATTCTCCTGTCTTTTTTGCGGTACTTATATTTGTACTACTTGTAGAATTCTTTATGTAGCTCTGATTCAGTCAGTCTATGTAAGCTATCCATGTTTTCCATTTTTCTTTCAGCTCTTTTGTTTTAAAATCTAATGGTACAGGTTTTGATTTTAAAGTTGATTTTTCTGAATATTCACTTTTCTAACAGCATAGCTCTATCTAAGTGCTCAGCCAGAATTTCTGTGAACATGTTCCATTTATTGTTGATCCCAATGGCAGTAATAACTGATTCCCATGAGTCCTGGCTTAAACTAAATCTCAGTGTAGCAATGCTCTTTGCGGATAGTATTCGCCTGTGCTCATAAATTTTTCTTGGTTTGTATTTGGTATTGCATTTTAGCACAAGTGTTTGGCCTAAGTGATCTGGGAGGTGACCATTTATGACATCTGTGAGGGGATGTAGTCAAAATTTGTGATAACATGATCAATTGAACTACTATGTGTATTACCTATTCTGGTGGGTACTAGACCAAGAAGACCTTTAGCCCCATGAGACAGAATACAATCTTCAAAACATTTGCTTTCCTGACCATCATGTAAAGTGTTGATGTTCAGATCTCTCAGTGTGACAAGATTTGCACTTATACGACCTGACATTAATTTACTTATAACTCCATCAAGTGATTTCAGCAAAGCATCAAAATTTCCACAGGGGGATCTATATAAACCTATGACATAGAAAGGAACATTGCAAAATGTGAGTTTAAGAATTGCTTTTAAACTGGAATCGGCTTTCATGTCTGGAACTTGTACATGTTCTCATACGTCATGATGCTAGTACAACAAATTCCATTTCTGCAGGTTTAGTTAAATGAGGCAGGATAAATGCTTTTTTGAAATAATCGTTTGTTGAGTTGTTCTTCTGAACTTTATGGCATTATGTTGTTTTTTCGAGGTTCAAAGTTATGAGTAGTTTGGTAATAATTTCATCTGCTGTCTCTTAAATAAAAGCAATGCAGTATTTGCTGTTAAATATGTTCCATTTATTCACTGGTAGGTTGATAGCTACACAATATATATACTGCAGCACTTCCACGAATGTTGCACAGTAGTTAAATTTACCTCTAGAATGTACACATTTCGAGTCAGTTTTACCTCAGAAGATTTTAAGGTCTATCGAAAACTTTTGGTATCATATGATTTCTTACAATATTATTTTCATTCACAGATGTTTAACAAAGTACAATATTGATGGTAACAATAGGACAGATATCAATGGTTCTTTTGCAGAAATGAAATGTTACATGGGTGCTTAATTATTGCAATATGATTTTATGACTTTTTTGTTAACAGTATGTGTAAGTTTACTAGAGAGAGACATTTTGCATTAGCATTTTAATCTAGTTTTCTTAAAGATATGGCTTGTTCAGTGCTGTTCAGTTTTTTTAAGTGTGTAGAATCAGTTGTGTTTTGAATATGTTATTCTGATGCAATTTTTTCTTGCATATTTCAAATTATCCTCAATACAGCAAGTTTGATGGAAAGTGGGAATTTTTCTGGAGTCTCTATCACCTGAGCTTTCTGTGAGGTATAAATTTTGGAGAAGATTAATAGTTTTTGTAATACAAAATTTTTTAAATTATGTGTTTCTTAAATTTCATTGTTGCCTCCATGTTTTGGTAACTTGAATGATTATTTATGAGCTGTAGATAGTAACAGACTAGATTGAAAATCATTATCTATTGAATCACTAAATTGCTTTGCTATTTATTAGTATTGTTTTCTTACATACTTTCAGTCATGGTAGGAATTATGGATTGTCATCAGATATTACTAACTGGAATAGATATATTCATGTATCATGTCAGTGAGCACATGTTAGCAACCCAGATAGCTTATGAAAGTTGTTATTCCAATTATAGGTGTTAATCTTTAACTTACAGCATGAAAATATCAGTTAAACTTCTTGATACCTAGTCTGTCAAGATTTGATGCCCAGCCACTAACCTGATTATAAAATGAAAAGATCAATACCATACAAAAAACATAAAACCTGAACATTTTTCCAGTTGACTGATACCCATTTTTGCTCTATAAATCTATGATAAGATTATACTTGAAAGAGAGTAAGTTTCACCAGCTAATCTGTGTAGAATATCACAGGCCTTTATAATATTGCAGCAATTGTAACTCACACCAAATAAGCAAGACCGTTTTGGCACAAATGGTCATTTTTATGTACATCATTTACATAAAAACACGACAGAATACAATTCATGAAGTACCAATATCAAATGCCTATTAGGCCTACTACATTCTAAAAGTTTTATGATAGGAAATAGTTTCACATTTCATTCATATGCTTCAGATTCTCAAGCATGAGATCTAAAAGTAGTAGTATGAAATTTTTATATATATTTGGAATCGTCATATTCTTTCATATAATTTTGTGTGATTTCCCCATTTCTTCTCATTCCACATTCTAACAAGCAATGTGGCCATCACTAATTCTGTAACTGTTCCTGCCACTGTCAAAACTTAATTCTCTGGTTAACTGCCAGAATCACCAATTTAGTTATCTCACGTTTATTCTCGGTTTAGGCATTATTACCTGTTCATACAATACATTTTCCCCATTATTCCGAGAAAAGAATTTAAGTGGCTGCTAACTAGGAACTGTAGAACTGGCCCTTAGTAGTGTAACAATCCGGCAAAAACTTTCTGTCAAAATTTCATTTTCTTGGATACACCGAGAAGATTTATATGTAAACTATCTTATCTGTTATCCCTGTTATTCATTTATTTCCATTCTGGTAGTCTGAATCGGTGGATTTTGCCAATAATTATAACAGTGCTGATCATTCACACAAATGGCTCTGAGCACTATGGGACTTAACTTCTGAGGTCATCAGTCCCCCAGAACTCAGAACTACTTAAACCTAACTAACCTAAGGACATCACACATCCATGCCCAAGGCAGGATTCGAACCTGCGACCATAGCGGTCGCACGATTCAAGACTGTAACGCTTAGAACTGCTTGGCCACCCTGGCCGGCTTCATTCACAGACCCAGTCAACCACATAAACAAACAGCAATTGGCATTCACTCATTTGGGTTTATTATTCTCATCTCGTTTAGCCCTCCCCCTTTGTCTGCGGGAAAACTTTAATTTCTAGATTTCCTAGATGTGATGAGGATTCCACTGGCAGAGACATCACATACACTATGCACACATTGAAAAACCAACTTATTATTAGTTTAGAAATCAACTTATAATGTGTTGAAAAATGTACAAAAGCCAACGGGGATCCATTTCAAAATCATAAGAATAATTGATAGACAACATGTGCTGGATAGAGGACAGTTTGTGAAACAAGGTTTTCTTCTTCAAGAATGTGAATTTGGTGCCCCCTGAAATTCCCAACCAGGGCAGTTACCCCAGTTTGTATGACTTCCCTGTTTAATACCTGGCAAACTAAAGTCTCCCCCTATTATAGCATGATCAGGAAACTTACTCATGATGTTCTCCAAGTTTTCTTTGAAGCAGTCAACCACTGTGGTTCCTGAGGCAGGTTGTCTATTTCAGAAATTAACCTCCATTTGGCTCTAAATAAAAGGAAAAGAAAAAAAACTGGCCTAGAATTTTTTTCTTCTATCATGTACATCTCGAAACTACAGCTTTTTGCCTTTTTTTCATCGTAGTAACCATTTAAATTTAAACTGGTGAACAGTTATGAAATAACTGTTCACTAGTTTAAAAATTCCTTCTTCACAAAATACTTCCACCTGGACAAGTAGCAAACCTTTTACAACATTTTGAAGTTTGTCGTCGTCACTGAAATGCTGCAATTCAAGCCACCTCTTCGTGTAAGTGAAGGGATGATAATCTCCTGGCGCCAAATCACAACTGTATGAGGGATAATAAAAAATGTCCCATTTGAACTGGTTCAAAATCTCTAAGAGTTTTTTGGAATTTTTGAGGAGGAATGTTTTCATGAACAAACGCAACACTAAATATCAGCATACCATGACATTTGTTTAGGATGGCTCACTTGTATTTCTTCAAAGTTTCACAGTTTGGACATTATACAGTACACATGTAGAGATGAATGTCTGCTGCTGAAGTGTTTTGTGCTGAGAGATATCTTATTACTGCTCACACTTTGCATTTTGCAGGACATTCTATTATAGTGCTCGTGTTTTGGGGTTCTAACAAGTGAATACATGAAAGAATGAAGTTCATACTTCCACAGCTGGACATTTTTTGAATCAGAGAACATTCAGAAGTGACAATGGTGGTGCTCCACATGCAAATATGAGCACCACACTAGAACAGTGGTTACTTTCTGAACCACCCTCATATCTGATTATGATATGTGACCCCCCCCTCCCCAACTTCCCCACCCCTCCCTCCTTTTTGTTACTTACCTTCTGAAGCTGAAACCAAAATGTTCTTGAGAAGACTTTAAACTCATTTCTTGGCTGTGAAATGCACATTTTTCAATTTTATTCTCTTCAAATAGCTCAAAAATTGTCATTTGATAATACACAATGTGGAGGAATACTTATTTCTATAGCAAGGAAAGCGTTTGTGAAGAAGAAAAATTTGCTAACATTGAGTATAGATTTAAGTGTCAGGAAGTCCTTACTAAAAGCATTTGTATGGAGTGTAGCCATGTATGGAAGTGAAACATAGATGATAATTAGTTTAGACAAGACAAGAATAGAAACTTTTGAAATGTGGTGCTACTGAAGAATGCTGAGGATTAGATGACAGATCGCTTAATTAATGAGGAGTTACTGAATAGAATTGGAGAGAACAGGAATTTGTGGCATGACGTGAATAGAAGAAGGGATTGGTTTGTATGGCACATTCTGAGGCATGTAGGGAATACCAATTTAGTGTTGGAGGGAAGCGTGGAGGGTAAATATTGTAGAGGGAGACCAAGATCTGAAAACACTAAGCAGATTCAGAAGGATGTAGGCTGCAGTAGTTACTCAGAGATGAAGAGGCTCACACAGGATGGAGTGGCGTGGAGAGCTGCATCAAACCAATGGTTGGTTGGTTTAAAAAAGCCTTGGAAAATTTTGCAGAAAAGCTGTAATACAACTGTTGTGATGTTAGATTTTTGTTGGTCTATGTTTCAACAGAATAAAATGATATAATGTATTCTCTTAGTACTCTAGTTTAACATACTTGACTGGTTTTAATATTCTGAGTTATTGTTTAAAGAAGTATCTTAATATAAACCTTGCTCACTGGTTTAAAATTCAGAAATATTTTTTCTTTGCAGTTGGTAAAAGGTGTCTGCCAGTACCTAAGATCAACTCTACATTATTGAAGAGAGCAGGAGTTGATGTGGAAGAGTTTATTGATGGCCAAACTATTAAACAAAATTTGACACATGTAAGTATACTTCCCAAATTAGCTATATAAAATATCAGTACTTCATTCTTCAAAATCTCTGCATGTAGTTGAATGTTGTTAAATAGTACATGAATTGCGATTCATTATTAGTGCACTTCTGGTTTGGTAAACGAGTACTATTGCACAATGTAGTTTTCACTGGGAGGGGATGCTAACAGAGCTACTAAACATCCTCTCATGGTCTAGTGGAATAGTCCTAGGTAACTGCTGGTGTCAGTATCTTTATGGGGCAGGTTTCCATACTTAAGATTGAAACTCTCCTTTATATATTTCTTTGCTATGTATTCTCCTCGAGAATGACACCTTTGCAGTCACATCTTGATAATAAACATTGCAATTAGCTTATATTTATGAGAAGTCATAGTATTTGAAAGACTCAACTTGTGATTACATTTCAACAAGTAGTGACTCACTGCACTTAATCTCTAAAATGTGAGGAAACATGTTACTACCTGGTTGGCACATTATGCATCTTCACATAGTTTTCTCATGTGTGCCAAACATTTCTTAAAGCTTGATCTTTCCTAACTGCAATACTTTTCAATTAGGACCTCCGTTATAAACAAATATAACATTTTTTAGTTCTACAGTTTTAATGTTATGGTACAAAAGTTATTGTAATTTATATTAATTACAGATTTAAGGCAAGTCTTTGTAGATTTATAAGTTTGTTTACTAACCACCTTGATGAATTTTCCTTTAATGAAATGTTTTCACCTGAACTAATCATCTTGTATCTTTATTAATCAGATAACAAATATTTTCTTTTTGAATAACAAATTTCTATCTGGAATTCTTTTCAATTAAATGTCTGCAATTAGAAATTTCCACATTGTGTACTTAACAGGTTGCATAATTAATACTACAGTGAGAAACATCTAAATAAAGAGTTCTCTTTGTTTTTTAGGACTCTCCCTTTTTCAGCTAAACAATGAGATGATAAACCTTTTACTGGAAAATAATATACTTGCATATTGTACCTGACAAAAACTAAACATAATGCTTCTATTATTTATAACCCATAATGAATGCAATTAGTACCTGTATGTGATCGTGTGTATGATGTTGTACATATACGAAACTGTACCATAAACTATATCAAAAGATATATTTTTTGGCTCCTCTAAAAGAACTTTTCTCCCTCCACCTCCTGCTGGCTGCAGTGGCCACAATCATTGATCATGTGAGTTGTGCTTTGTGTGTGTGTGTGTGTGTGTGTGTGTGTGTGATTGTTTGTGTGTGTGTGTGTGTGTGTGTGTGTGTGTGTGTGTGTGTGTGTGTGTGTGTGTTTTGTACTTCAAAAGATGAATGTATAGAAGTCTTTTCGTCGTGCCTGTCTGTTACCCAGTGTCTCCTCTATATGGTGAGTAGCAGTTTCTCCTTTTCATAAGATTATTATTCCATCTTGGGCTTCCCATTGTCTGATTATATGATGACATTTAAATTGATACAATCATAACGTGGTGCTGTGACAGTGACATCTGTGTGAAAGCAATTGATAGAGGTGGGTCATATGAAGTGTTGAGCATGTATATAAATTCATTCACTGAAGTGAAATTGAATATTTCATATGTTCTTTGTAAGGCTCTAAGTGACAGCATAGCTTCATCCACAGTATTGGACTGATATTGATATAATGCAATGGTTATAGCCCCCTCTGCATCAGTGGTTGAATACCATATCCTATGGTCTGGACTGAAAAGACACTGCACTGGAATGTCTTGTTCAGGAATCAGAATTGCCTCTTATTACAATGAGCATGGGAGACCTATCACTCACATGCTGAATGATAAAATGTACTGGAAGATTTCCTTTTCAATCTGCCATAGAGTGATGGTAATGTACATGTTGGATGGTACTATGATGTGTGCAATATGGCAGCCTGCTTAGTTGAGCAGGATTATGGATGAATGCGTAGCATAATGGTTTAATATAACAGTAAAAACCATCAAATATTGACAAAATAGTTCAATTGGATAGATAAAAAATCTACTCACGACATGGTGGCAGAACACACACATAAAAGAGAGCTGTAATTGGCAAGCTTTTGGAGCCAGTGGCTCCTTCTTCAGACAGAAGGGTTGAAGGGGAAGCAAGAGAGGTGAAGGAAAAAGACTGGTCTAGGAAAAGCGGTAGATTTTATGAAACTCACCCAGAACCATGGGACACTAACTGCATGGGATGAGAAGGAAAGACTGATTTTTGGGAACAGCATCAGACGAGATTTGAAAACCTGAGAGCCAGGGTAATATGCAGACAGAGATTACTGTTTGAACATCATGCATAAGTTAAGAAGAGTGTATGTAACAGATGGGAAGGGGGCAGTGAAAAATAGGTGGGTAAGACAATGAAATACATAGAAAACTAAAACAGAGTGAAGCAAACAGTAGTTGCTGAAAAAATGCTGAGATGGAACAAATTAATGTAAATTAAGGACAGCTGGGTGGCGAGAACCAGGACATGTTGTAGTGCTAGTTCCCACCTGTGGAGTTCTGAGAAACTGGTGACTGAGGGAAGAATCCAGACATGTGGAGTAACAGGTGCCGAGATCACGATTATCATGTTGTAGAGCATGCTTCACAACAGGATACTGTGAGTTGCCAGTATACACACTCTACCTATGCCCATTTCTCCTAATTGATAATTTGGTGGTAGTCATGCTGATGTAGAAGGCTGAACAGCATTTACATAACCACTGGTATATGTCGTGTGTCGTTTCACAGGTGGCTCTCCCTTTACAGTATAAGTCTTGCCGCAGGGATGGTCACAGTGGTGGGAACTGTAGGGTAGGGGAGTGGTTGCAGAAGGAGCATAGGGTCTGACAGGAATATTGTGAAGATTGGGAGGGTGACGGAAAACTATTCTAGGTGTGGTGGGCAAAATTTCAGGTGGAATGGATCTCATTTCAGGGCATGATTTTGGGAAGTCATGGCCCTGTCAAAGTGGCTCTGTAACACACTCCAATGAGTGTCATGTGGTGTGTTCCAAAATTTGGAAGAATGTAAAAGGTTGGGGTGCATGGTTTGAGTGTGGTGAGAAGTTCTATTGATTGAGGTGTTAGTCCTTGTGAGGGCCTGAGGCTTTAAGGAGGGGCTGCAGGTCAATTTGAATCACAGGGATGGGATCTTGATGGCAGATGCTGTATGTAGAGGTGTCAGACAGCTGGTGTAGACCTTCAGTATCATACTCCTTTCAGTCAAGTACTAGAGTGGTAGATCCTTTGTCTGCTGGGAGGATAATGATGGAGTAATCAGCTTTTAGGGAACATAGAGTCTGCAGTTCTGCAGAGAACAGGTTAAGGTCATGTTGTAGGGGCCTGAGGTAGGGTTGTGAAGCAATGTTCAATGCAAAGAATTCTTGGAAGGGATGATTTTGAGGTAGTGGCGGCAGATCATGTTGGGACCATGGTTTGAACTGTTCAAGGTAGGGTTAAGTGTCAGGTTTGTTGTCTGAAAAGTTTTGGGATTAGGTTGCAAAGTGATATTTTCAATGGATCTTACATGTAAAGGAAAGTAGGTCCTTCACCAAGCAGCATAATCAAATGCAGGTTTAGGGCTGAAAGTGAGACCCTTAGACAATACAGATAATTCAGGAGGAGAGAGTGCTTTAGATGAGAGGTTAAGGACACTGTACTGTTGTGACTGGTCCTTGTGATAATGGGTAACTCTTGGTTGGGGACACAGTGGTGAAGGCTGTTGGATGTTAAGGACATTGACCAAGCTCAGTTTGTAGAAGATTTGATGATGATGAAGATGTTTGGTTTGTGGAGTGCTCAACTGCACGATTATTGGCACCTGTACAAATTCCCAACCTTTGCTCAGTCCAGTCTCTCCAATTTTATTAATGATGATGAAATGATGAGGACAACACAAACACCCAGTCACCTCAAGGCAGGTGAAAATCCCTGACCTGCCGGGAATCAAACCCAGGACCCCATGCTCGGGAAGCGAGAACTCGACTGCGAGACCACGAGCTGCAGATGTTTGTAGAAAAGGTGTGGTGGTTGATGGTGTGGCTGTTTAGTGAGCTGCAGAGGAACAGGAAGGGAAACATTACTGTTCAGGTAGTTTAGGAGAAGGTAGGATAGCTTTTGAGGTGAAGTCTGGCATGTTGTTGCAGTTTGAAGTTGGCTTGGCAGATGATACCATTCAAAGAAACATGAGGGGCAGATAACTGCAGGATGTTGTAGCAAGAGAGAAGTCTGGTAGAGTATAAATTGGCTGATGAGGCAGATGGGTCTCAGATTAGCCAAGTAAGAGCAAGAGATTGCTGTATTTGAAAATAAAAGAGCCTGGTGTAGATTAGGATTACATCCAGAAACAGGGACTTTCAGTGTTAGGTCTTTTGGAGTAACTCCAAGGGACAAGCAGCTTTCAAGAAACAGAGTGTGAGGCCTTAGTTTTGATAGAGCATAATGGTTTGGAACATGATTGGAAACAACATGTGGTCTCCACCCATATGTACTGAGAGCAAACTGAACATTAACCACTACGCCAAGGAAAATTTAGAGCCTTGGGTACTCCTCTTTTTCAGGCAACTCCATATGCCATATTTCAGTAGGATGCTATGCCCAGTCTTCTTTGAAGAAGTATAGCTACCTTGCACTTTTGCCTAATGCATTGCCCATGAAACATCTCTGAAACATGAGTAGTCAACCACTGATTCAGAATAGTCCTCTAACAAATGAATTGTAAACCACTCAAATACCATAGAAACATACCCAGCCCCCATTTTATTCCATATCACAACGTTCAGAGTTTCTGATTAACCTAAGGCCTGTGCGTGCTTCACACCATACTGACTGTATTGCAAATATAATTTGTTGCAACAAGTTTATCTGTGCCACTTTAATTTCCCAGTGTTTGACAGTATTCTTTGAGATATTATGTAGTTCTGTATCCCAATCATTTGTGCATTTTCATTTAAGTAATATGTAGTATAAAGTTATTTCAACCACACTATCATCCTTGGTCTTGCAGCTTTCACAAATATCGATAGCTGTATTAAAATCTCATCGGAACCTGTGGTATCAGGAAACTGTTAATTATGTATGATTTAGATTGTATACTATTACAAAATACCACAATACTTAAACTGGAAATATGGTGCTTGCTATTTATTATTCATGTGGTTGTACTTACCTACGTATTTTTGCAATCCTCTGATTATCTGAATGTAACATATAAGGGTTGTGAAAGCTTCATCCAAACTATTACTTGACATTGAATGTAATAACATTATCATGCAACTGTGAAATATGCAGTAGATGGCTATTTTGTGAAGCAAAACACGATGAGTGAAATATAACTACGTTACAGTGCCATAAGTGGTAGTTAACAGTTTGCCAACCATTACAGCTTGACACTCAATTGAAGATGGACACAAAGTGCCATTTCTCTACACATCCATAAGTACTCATTTATTGGCAGCTATATACATTCATAGTATGGTACCTAATACCACATTAATGATTTTTATCACATTAAAGTGATTGAAGTTGTATTTCTTTTTCTCTATCTTCTTCTTCCTCTTTTTCTTACTCTTCCATTTCAAGAAGTGTGTGTTGAACCATTATCAAACCAAAGGAATTTAACAAAACTGTTGTCTCCATCTGTTCATTGGCCATCTCATATTCCATCTTCCAGCATGGTTGAAATGTAATGTTTGCCATGACAGGTGCTCAAGGAAAATCCTTTTAATTTGGTCACGCCATTTTTCCTTTGTAGTGCCTAATCTCTTCTGACTTTGTCATTTTCATGTTTATTTGTTGTCATATGTCTTGACTCCAAGTTTGTAAAACATTATTTAATTTAAACACATTTTATTGTAAAGCACTTTCACTGTCTGCTAGGAGAACTTGGAGTTTCCTTTTAATCGTAGATGAATATATTGTATAAGTAGCATTTAAATTTATATTGAGCATTCTTTTTTGTCTCCTTTCTTGTGTGTACTTATAATTATTGTTATCATCCATTTCTCAGGAATTTTCCCAAACCAACAAATATCATTCACCAACTGCACAACTGCACAAATAACTTTTATACATTTAATGGGCATATTTTGTAAGTTCCAGATTTATTCTACTCATGGCTCTAGCCTTCCTGGTCCTGGCCATCTTTCAGCTAATTTCAAAATCTCTCATTGTGACTTTATTGTATTCTCCAACATTCATAGTATTTGGATAGTGGGGCTCATATTCCTTGACTAATAGCTGCTTGTAGTACTGTAAGCATTCCCTTCCTGGTATTATGTCTATCTTTGCATTCCCATTGATTTCAATGTGCAAATTTTTGAATATTTTGAATCCAAACTTTTGAGCTCCAGTTAAATCACATTCTAGTCTTTTAACATTTCTTTCTCAGCTACCTCTGCTATCAAGTTTGTGAACTACTGCTCTTTGCTTTATGTACTGTACCTTTTCTTCCACTTTCTTACCATTGATCCAAATCAGATATAGTTCTTATTTCCATTATAGCTTACTTGAGTTCATGATTCTGTAATTTTAACTGATTTGGTTTTTGTAGTTTTTAGTTCCAAGTATTTCCTTAGCAGGGTTAATTAAAATTTCCTTTAACTTGTTGCACTCCTGTTTTATCTCTGACAAAATTCTGCATTTTCATCTGATGCAGATGTCTGTTTCCAGATTTTTCTAAAACTGTTTAAAAATTGGGCTATTATTTTTCTGACTTGTTCATTTTTTCCTCAGAAACCTACTAGGAAGCTTAATCTCAGATCCCAGTAAAAAATGATCAATATCAATTGCAGATCCTTTAAATACTCCTGTATTCTGTAAATATGGCCAAACTTTCTGATTTACTATTGTGTAACCTATAATAAACCTACTTCCACATTCTGATCAAATGCACTTACAGATATATTTATCTGGATAATAAATATTAGTAATTCATAAGCTATTGTATGGACATAAATCAATAAGTGGCTTCAGTTTGAATTCTGAGTTTGCTATCCATGTTGTCCAGTGATAGGAGGTTACCAAACTCACACAACAAATTCTGTCATGCAGACTGTCAATGATCTAACAGCTTATCAGGAAACAGAATGTGTTGTGGTAAGTGTGTCTCTTCCACTTTTATTGTATCATGTTCTAAGAGCTCTTGTATGCTTTCATACATTGTTTGTTGTTTCCATACCATGTCACTACATATTCCATTCCTCCATTTGTTAGGTGGTATCATCTGTGCATTATTTATAGTGTAGCTTATTCTACATTTACAATATGCAAAACTCAATACTGTCATGTAGCAGTACTATTGAATCAAAGGCAAACTGCAGTCCAGAATACAGCAATGTTCTTTGTAGCAATGGCAATTGAGCCAGGCACATTGTAGAATGAGAGCCTGATCTCTGTGTGCCTAACTTATGACCACTCCAAAGTCAGAGGCATGACCCACATTATCATTTATCACATAACCTGCCGTGCATCATTGCTTCAGGATCACTGGTATTACTATCTATCACAACAGAATGCCACCCTGACCCCCCACCCCCACCCCCATCCCCACCACAACACAGATCTTAGGTCTATGACTTCAACCTTAGTCAACTATAGTTACTTCAGATCATCATCCTTCTTCATAGGCCCATTGACTGGTGGGGATTTGGCAGCGGGGCAGCACTGTGTTCATAAAGCTGGTTAGGCAAGAGAATAGGCTAGGCAGGCTCTCAGGTTATTTTGACTGTCTCTGCAGTGAGACCATCAGGTCATTCTCTGTCAGCAGAAGGGCTTTTGGTTAGTATGACTACTGTGGGCATATCTGGTTACAGCAACGCTGAAAGGCTCTCATGCACAGATGTCTGCTCCATCTGTACGGTTGCTGGTATCAAGCCAAGCTGGCTTCTGTACAGTCTGACCCAGACTGCTACTCTCTGGATAGACTGATGTATAAGCATTTGGTGCCGGTGAACATCTGTGGAATCATGAGTATTATCAGCTTCCATGGCTGATGGGCATGTAACAAGTCAGCCAAACTTCTTTTATTATTCAGCATTGTTTTGTAAGAGCTTATAAAAAAGGTAAGACCATTTCCAATGATGCGTTCTCTGTAAGAATGTTAAAAGGGGACTGTACGAACGTCCCCTCACTGATTTGATTCATATTGACAGGATGTTTAGGGCACGACTAGGACTTCAACAAATGTAGACAGGAAGACACAACTCTCAACCATTTTTGAGGAAGTGGAGCCTGAAAATTTTAATTGCACTTATATACTTTTTATGGTTGACAGTATTTAAGGAGTCTGCAGCTGAGTGAGTAGGCAATTAGTTTCATAAGAGTGAGGTCCCTGGGTTGAATCTGTCTATTGGTACTTTCTTTTCATTCTCATATTATTTTGCAACATGTAGTATTAAGATAATCGCTCCCAAATGTACATCACTGGTGCTGCCTTGCAATGTTTATTTTCACATGCAGGTGAAGAACCTTATAAAGTGACTACAAAATTGCATGTACATCATTAAACACAATAGTCAGATGGCATCTAGAGGAAATTGCGTAAAAATTCGACCTATCATACACCACCAGTCATCTGTACCAATATTCAGTGATATGCTTCATTGTATGTGGTATGCTTGCTGCTAAATTGTGTGACGAGCAAGAATCATTTATGAATATAAACCAAGTTTTTTTGTAATATACATGTTGAAAAATCATACTGATGCAAAAATTCAGCATTCATCACATGTGCTGTATGCCATAGTAGTTATTGTTTTCCATAGTTCTGCAATCAGTATTATCCTAATTTGTGCAATATACCGTAGGTTACATATTATACATGTCAAAAACATAGATATAGTAATATAAATGAAATGAAATGACTATACTGAACTGATTAAAAGCTTTTTTATTTCAAATCTCCATACAAAAAAAGATTTTTCCTTTTTCCAGGATAAATGTTATGTAAATAATAATTGTATCACCAAATATTGATAATTTGCACAGTCATAATAAACCTGTTGTTACTATTATGTGGGAATGAAAAAAAGGTAATAGCAGCAGGATTTGATGCAGAGATCTTGCTCTTATGAAACTATGTTCTTATTCACTCAACTGCAGTCTTGTAAGTACTAAAATGCATATTTCTGTCATTTGAATATTCTACACCTCATTCTGCCTCACCATTGCGAGCATACAATACTAATTGTAGCCAAGAGAGCGTTATTTCCATTCTTCAGGAAGTAGATGCCAATGAACCAACAGCAAATTCAGAGGAATACATTGTGAAATGTTTACCTCTGTGTTAAATGTACAATGAATAGAGTGTAGCAATGGAAATTTCTTCCACCACTAGGATTTGAAGTCACTGCCTCTGAGTCAAGCACCACTTCACAAACTTGCAATAGCAACCTCACCTAGAGATGCAAGTTTATGTCAGTAACAAAGACACATTTTACACTATAGAGATATACTTGGGATATTTGCACCAGATCTGTGATAACAAGTACCACATTTTCACTTGAGTTAAATATAGTATTTTAAATGAAAATACCTAATTGTGTTCTCTAGCATGTTTATTTTTGTGTAGCAGTAGTACCTATCCTGTATGTGTATGTCTTTCCCAGCACCAGCTGCTTACCTGATGTGAATCTCACAAGACATGGTAAAAAGCATAATTTGTTTTAATGGTTTGAAATAGTGCTTTGCAATCTGTCAACCATTGAAACGGAGCACCTTCATGGTGAATGCTATATAGCTGATGTGCAGCATTGGGAATGAATTTATTATAGAAGTGTAACTTTCTGAAAAAGGCCTGGAAGTGAATTAAGTTTTTTGTGGACTGATAATGCTTCAATTGCTTGCACATGAGCATTAGTAGGTGAGGTGCTTTTCATACCAGTACTCAAATATGCCCAAGGTAGTCTACCTGTTCTTGAAAGTAATTGCATTTGTCTGAGTTACATTTTAAACATGCCTCATCCAGCATAGTGAGCTAAGTACTGAGCTTATTCAGATAGAATTTTTGATTCATTCCTATCTCAATATTATCATTAAACAGTCCACACACCAAAACAAAATGACATTTTAGTTGTTACGGAAACTTTTGGTGTGTTGCTGGAATACTTGATATTTAAACCAGCTTATCTCTTTACTTCTGCTTAAAGTTAGCAATTTTTGATTGCAGACCTCACAATTCTATTCATTACATTTCTTTACATAATACATTTTCTGGTAAGAGAAACTGGTAGAATTGTTCATGTATTATTTGTTATGAATAGAATTAGTTAGCAATTATTATATTACTTATCTCATTTTTTGGATTAGATGTCTTCATTGTCTTGTTGGCTCATCTAGAAGTACACAATCCCTGCATGCTGGAGGGTGATATGGTTAACTTCAAACTGTGTACTCAGAATAACCTTGCTACTGGCAGTATCTCTTCTATGTAAAAAAAAGGCATTTAAGCTTCAATGACACTTCAGAATAGAATAGCAATTTCCTTACAACCTCTTCCAACTTCCATCACAGTACAATACATGAACGATTGGCAAGTACAGTATAAAACATGAAGCAGCACATCAGCACAAAAGCCAGCTCCTATTCAAAGTGACCAACAGTGGTCATGTCACATCACAACTCAAAGATGCTACAATTACATATTGATTGTTAGCATCAAAAGATACAATTTATGAATCAGTAATATTAGACAATATTTACATTGGAGAAGGCCTTCAAATAAGAATCAAATATTTATTTAAATAATAATAATAATAATAATAACAATAGTAATGAAAGGGGCAGTTAAATGAAAACAACACAGATGGAAAAAGTAAGTAAACTGTTTACTTTTTAAAAAATAGTCACCATAACTGTTAATGCATTTATCTCACTGTGAGACAAGATGGTCAGTGCTCTCATGGATAATGTTTACTGTTCCCTATGAAACCATGATTAATCCCAGGTGTGCACCACTTTGTCCAAAGCAAATCAAGGGCCATGAATGTCTTTCTTCAGGGCTTCCAAAATATGCAAATCTCATGGGGAGAGACTGGAACTGTATGGAGGATGTAAAAGGGCTTCTCAGCAAAACTTTTGCAGTGTTGTCAAAACAACCTTGGCAAGATGTGGGTGGGCATTATCCAGGAACATAATTATGCCACCTGTCAACATTCATGGGCTTTTTTACTTTGGAGAAATTGAAGAGCAAAATCAAGTCAAACATGCAAGCATGTTGAAGGATCACATAATTCTGATGCAGGATACTGCCAGACCACCCGTTGCCAAAGTTGTTTCAACTACACTACAGAAGTTTTTTGGGAGCCTTTACACATCTCCCATATAGTCCCAATCCCTCCCCCTGTGATTTTCACAGCTTTGGTGCTCTGAAGAAAGACATTTGTGGCCATCGATCTGCTCGGGATGAAGATGGCTGAAGATGTGCATCCCTGCGTACAACCACATTTTTGTAGGCAACCGCAGATATTTTGCATGATATCATTGGTCATCTTCTCTCACAGTGAGATATATGTATTAACAGTTATGGTAATTACTTTTGAGATAGTAAACAGCTTATGTACTTTTTTCCATCTGTCATTTTCATTTGAGAGCCACTTATAGGTTTGAATCATTTAAAAAGTTGCTCTCAAATCTAAAGTAACCACATTTTGAAATATTTTATTATACATTTTAGTATATTTGTACCTAAGTGAAAAAATTTTCTATAGTTTACCCATTCATAACAATGGAAACTAAAATTCATATGATTTCTGAAGTATTTTTGTGTATTGGGTAGTCTTGTTGTATGAGCGTATCAGGTATGAAGTATTTTTGTGTAGCGGGTAGTCTTGTTGTCTGAGCATATCAGGTACTCCCATTACATGTGTGTATCTTATGTTCTGGATTATGCTGAAAATAGGCTTGTTGACCAGTTCCATTACAATATTCCAAAGGTTAACTTATAGTACTGATAGAGCTTAATAGACATATTTACTACAGCTAACTCTCCTTGATTCCTCATCTATGGGAGGTAAGAATTAGGCATCTGCTATGCCAGTTTTAGAAAAATATTTTCAAATTGCTAATTTAGATTAAAAGTTCATCCAGGCATGGAATTAAATATGTGTGCCTTATTGTTTATGCATTAATCATACTTCAAAACTCTGCACAAGTTCTTAATGATCTGTTTGGTTTGCTTAAGAGTACTGTGGATGTGACTGAATCAGTAGCTGAAATGTGTACAGTAATTCACATTTCTTGTAATCTGCACAGTTTTAAGTGATTCTTTGTGAATGAACGGAACTTACTGATCCCTACAAAATTTTATGGTAGCTGTTGGACTGATGGTGACATATACTTGGAACTGATTTGTGTGCCGTAGCTTGAACTCAAACCTATTGCAGACTTTTGACAAAGATCCTGTATTTCAATAAAAATAATAGTACCAGAGATTAACTTTGTGAATCCTTTTGTAACCCTTGTTTAGATCACAAAAGTAATTTATAAAAGCTTAAATAAATGACACATAGTTCATAAGAGTTACAGAACTTGTAAATTTTCCAGGACTGCAGTGAAAACAATCTAAATTAACACCACTTGAATTACTGTGGTGAAAACTACTCTATTCATAGGAGAGGATTAAATCAGTCTCTTGGCAGAATAGTTTGTCAAAGTGGAACTTAAGAGCAGTGGATGGAATGATGCTATATTCAGATCCCAAGCAGGACCAGTCATAACAGGAACTGCCCAAAGAACTGGTTCAGTGCAGAATCATCATCAATATTTAAGTTCGCTATGGAAAGGAACACATTAGTTTTCAAACAGCAGTGATTAAAGAGTCTGTGGCCACTTTGCTTTAAATTGGTTGGCCGACAGACCCACATGTTTCTCTGGCCAGAGATGCTGTTTCCTCACCACTTGCAGTTACCCTGTCACGTGGGTATAATGAGGATTATCAATGGTATGGCATCATCCATTCAAATGGGCTGTAAGGATGATGCTCCTTATTGCTGGTATCCCTGTAAATTGACTGAGGGGGCAGCTGTGCCCATATCAGCCAGAAATTTATATCTTTGTCCTGAATGGAAAGGAAAAAGAAAAATTTCTGTGGCAACAATGTACTGGGAGCATATAATATTAATAGAATCTATGTTCCCAGTTTTGTACATGGGAAGACAGCACCTCCACTGTCAAATTCTTAAATAAAGATCAGTTGTTTGGCTTTCTTGCAGCAATAGTCATTCTGCATCCAACTTTCCAGACAGAAACGCTAAGTACTCATTCACATGTTTATTAATTCTGGCCATGCTGGCTAAGTTTAGGAACCATGACTGTGTGGAACAATCATTTGTATTTTCTGCAACCAGTTGTGACTGAGATTCACTGTAACACTGATGTTTGTGAGTAAAAAGTGTTGCTGTCTCACTGAGGATACAGACTAATGATTATGCATTGCTGCTTACTAGAAGAAGCTTAAGAATATACTTGAAACATTTCTTCTTGTGCTGGACAAAATGTAGCCTTACTTGGTTATTTCATTTTCCAACTCTTCCAAAGAGGAAAGAGAGGCCTGACTCTGAGGCATGTTACATAAATGTCATACAGACACTTCCTCTTCAAGCTATTTCTCTGTGGTCAGTGTCATCTTGAAATTCTGGGCTATGAGCAGCATTTCTTCTAAGGACAGAGAGGGTAATATCCAAGCCCCCTGCCAAATTTCCCTGTCTGGATTTCCTGAGTATCCAAACCATTAGTTTAACAAGTCATGATTGTAGAACATTAATATGAATTAGGTATAGAAGGTTCAAATGACTGGTAGAACCCAATCTTGACAAAGAACAGCTTGGGTTCCAGAGAAATATAAGAACATGCAAGACAGTGTTGATTGTGCGTTTACCTTGGAAGAAAGGTTAAAGAAAGGTGATTCTATATATATCATTTGTAGATATAGAGAAAGCTTTAGACGGGAAATTCTGAAGATAGCAGAGATAATATACAGGCAAGAAAAGGTTATCTACAACTTACACAGAAACCAGACGACAGTTACAAGAGTCAATGGTGCAAGATCCATATACAGTTCTAAACCTCCATCAAAGTTTCTCAGTTTAGTCATGAGGCTATAGAAAAAGGTGTAGCTGCCATACAGTATTACTGTTCATACCTTCGCACATGAGACTGTGCTAGTTAAGCTAACTCTTTCCTGGAATATCTTAATGAATCAGTACATAGGATTTCCTCCAACTTTTTTTATGTGGATCTTTTGTTGATGTCATCCCTCAAAGCAGTTCTTGTAGCACACAGGGTGCTCCAGAAGATGCAAGCAGGTGACCTGTGAGTACAGGTGGATGTGTGGGTAGCTAATTTACTTGAAATAAGTCCTTTATTAGTGAACACTGTAAAACACTTACAATTAAATAAACATAAATAACTCATCTCAAAAAGTTGATTACATTTGAGTGCATGGTAAAACCAACAATCTCAGAAGAACAAGCTCTGAGTACATTCTATTGCTGACTATTACATAAAAGCAGGCTCCTAGTATATCCTATCACTGACTGGTGAGATTGATGAGCAGCCAAAATCTCTTGCATACTTCATAAAACCTCGTAGCTGTTTGCATATTGTCAGTAGCTTAACAATATTGATTTGTCTGTTGATTTAATTAATTTACTGCAGAGTAGTATTGTTGTGTTAAACTTCTGATTACCTGTAAGCTGCTCCTAGTATTTGCTATACCAAAAATGAACTTTGATAACTAATATTTAATATGTAAAATTCTGAGCCAGAACACCTGTGGTTCCCCTATGTATCAATCACCAAGCTCAGTTTGTTCTTGAAGCTCATGTGTCTCCCCCAAATCAAGTGATTCACTATCACACCATTGTGTCTGTTCATCATGAATGTCTTTGTGAGAGCTTGCTTCTTACTCAATGCTATTGTATTCTACAGTGCTGTTTAAAGCAGCGAATTTTGTCTGCATCAAGTCCCAGTGAAATTTAACCTTAGAAAATAAAATGTAGTCTAAAACAAGAGGAGTCTCATTAGGGGCATGAAAGGTAAGCAATGATTGAGAGCTGGGTGAAGCAGGGTTGCAGCCTACCCATGGTGTTATTCAAACTGTACAATGAGCAAGCAGTAAAGGAAACAAGAAATTTGGAAATGGAATAAAGATTCATGGAAAAGAAATAAAAACTTTCACATGTACTGTTGACATTGTAATTCTTTGAGATGCAGCAAAGGACATGGAAGAACAGTTGAATGGAATGGATGGTGTCTTGAAAAGAGGTTGTAAGATGAGCACCAATAAAATTAAAAGAAGAGTAATGGAATGTAGTGGAATTAAATCAGGTGATTCTGAGGATGGGAATTAATTAGGAAACGAGGCACTAAAAGTAGTAGATGAATTTTGCTATTTGACCAGCAAAATAACTGATGATAACTAAAGTAGAGAAGACATAAAACATAGATTGCAATAGTAAGAAAAACATTTCTGAAAAAAAGGAATTTGTTAACACCTAATATAAAGACGTGATCAGGAAGTTTCCATCTGTAAGCCTTACAGTCCAGAACTGGTATGCCAGTCAGGTAAAATCACTGTAGGCATTGCAGCAATAGCCCCAGTGATGCACCAGGTAGAAGATACCCATTTACCATGTCCTGCTACATGAAGAAGTCCGTAACTGCACATCCTCACCTGACAGGAATATCGACCCTTCAAGGTCTTTTTGATAGACTAAAGACATGATAATCACATGAGGAGAGATCATGACTGTAGGGCAGCTGTTCAAATTTCTTACACTTGAGTTGGCATAACTTTTGCTTCTCACATTTACCAGTGTCTTGTGTGAAATTGTGAGCAGCATGGAACTTGATGTACCATTTCGCAATGTTTGCTTTCAATAGACATGCTTCACCGTACGCACTCTCCATTATCCAGTGGATGTCTATCAGTGTTTGTCCTTTAGCAGCCAAGAAAAGAATAACAGCACATTGGTCCTGTTTGGTCACATCTGGTAATAGTGTTGCCATAGTTCACATTTCAGCATTTACTGCATGTCACTCAGAAGGACACGAATGCCACACCAAGCCTTGCTTATATACCTGCACTGGAGTCATGCTGCATTGCACATTTGCTGCAGTAATGCCCACAAATGAAAACTTTTTGATCACCCTTTTGTAGATGTAACTATAAGGAAGTCTTTTTGTTTAAGTTATTTGAATGGAGTGTAAGGAATTGAAAGACGTAATGTAGATTGAAAATTTAATGAGTGAGTACTAAATTGAACTGGGGAAGAAATAAGTTCCTCACAACATGACTAAAAGAAGGGAACACATCTTAAGGTATCAAGGAATTTCACTTTTGGTAATAGAGGGAAGTGTGGGGGATAAACATTGTAGGAGCAGACCAAGAGATGAATACAGAGGAGGTTTAAGTGGATGTAGGTTATACTAGTTATTCAGAGATGATGACACTTCCACAGACCGGACTGGCATGGAGAGCTGCATCATCCTAGTCTTCAGACTGAAGACCACAACAACAGTATCATGCCTAAAGCATTTCACATATCTTGAAACACAAGTGGCTATGTTCTATCTATCAGGACACTAATGAACAACAAAGGGATGATCCAACATTTAATACTGTGAACTTTAGGGCTTAAAAAAGAATCTTCTCACTCATATGAGAGCAATAGTTCGACAATCATTTGGTTGTGACATTGAGTCAGATTCAACAACTTAATATCTTATGGACAAAACTAAATGTAACTGAGTATAGGAATGTGCATTCTACATAAAGTGACACTTCAGAGTTCCTGCAACCACCTGATGTTGTACAAATATATCTGCTGCAAAGAACTGCCCCTGGCAAAAGGTTTGGCTGTGATCACACCTACCTTAACTGTCTCTTGATTGTCCAGCTTTCACATTTGGCTATGGCGTAGAATGCTCGCTTGTCACAAAGTGAAACTTGTTATATTTATGCTGTTATTCTAGAGTAACCCGATCAGTGGGTATGACACTTTGAACAAAATTGGAATGTGACTTCAACTTGATGGAAGAATTTGAGCCCAGTTAATATCAGAATAAAACACAGTAAATATTGTCTACTGAGATCAGTAACTAACTTCTTAAAGGAAAAGGGCAAAAATATAAACAATCATCTGTGTTCCCATCAGTATTTTTTGTAAGTAAAGTCATGGGGCTAATTAAGTAAAAAGAATATAAGACAGTCAATAACATTATCATTTTTGTTAATGTTTTAGCTAGCCACAGTCTTATACATAGATTAAATCCTCTTACTTGGCAAAATCTGCTTGGCACCTGAGTTCTCTACATTGACTTAAACTGACTACCTACTTTTCTATAATTATTCTTTGCTACGCCTGTGGTAAGAGAGCCTATAAGGGAGTGAGCTTTGGCAGGTTAACAGTTGCAGTATGAGTGGAAATGTATGTATTCAATAAACATTACGAGGCACTGAAATGGAACTCTCAACTATTATTACAACTTCTGAGCAATCAGAAACCACCTCCAAAAAGTCTGTGAATTTACATGAGCAATTGTACAATAGGGTGCTGGTCCCCTTAATCTATATATTACAGCAAATGCCAACCATTTTTATCTCAGGGAAGATATCCTGGAAGTAGGTATCTGTGTGAAGCCACATCGGCTAGTGTATGTAGTGTCTTCTTCTGCTTCAGCAGATGACTGCCTCCATAGCTCCTTGTTGCATTTCAACCATTCTAGCGTTGTTCCACATTCTTTTCATGAAGACTTCTTCTCACTTGTCTATTTCATCACTGCCCCACCAAGGAACATTCTGTCTGATCACTCTTCACACTGTTCTTTCACTTAAATAATTAAATCCTTGCAGGATTCAGGTTACTATATAAAATGAGCACGTTATCCCTGTCTGTAAATTAATAAATAAATAATAATATGTAAATAAATCACTGTAGTCTTATCTGTTTGATTACCAGTTGTATAAAGGCCTAAAATAGTAACAGAAGTGTCGCAGTTTGAATTTACATCCTAGGGTTTGAACAAAAGGGACATTTCTTGTTGGTTTTAATGAACTTCACCCCACCGTTTCTACCCTTTCTGCAGAGACTAGAATGCAAAACATCTTGGTATCCCTTAGCTAAGTTGCACAGTATTAAGTAATCAAACTAGTTTCGATCTAAGAATAGCAGAACAGATACATATGACACACGTTATTTACATTGTCATGAAAACATTTTGGGATGGAATGTAACATGGCCCAGCATCCTGTTTTGCCCCCACCCTCCTTCTTACACCCTCGAGATTCCTTTCTTTCTTTGTAGGTTTTCTAATCTTGGACTGATACATTCAGAAATAAAGCAGTAGATTTTTAAGTAAGAACAAAAATTGTCAACAATATAACATGACCATAAAAAATTTGTTTATTTTTACTGACCTCTTGTATATGGTGATCACTTTCTACAAGAATGTACCTAATTTAAACTGATTTTCTCTTAATAAAAAACAACAAAACGTAATTTGGATTGATTTGTAAAAGTTCTTAATACTGCTAATTTTAATTTAGAGAAAATTGAAAAAAAGAAAGAAAATATTAACAACACAAATATACTTCTCTTCATTTGGAGCGATTCAAAGAAAACTCCCAACAATAAAAAATAGAACAAATTAAATTTAGTAGATTTTTAACGTCCTAAAGTCATTTATAAGTACATTAGTTTTACAAGAACATTCTCCTCTTGCAGTGGGAAATATCTTTCACAGTTGTCTTTCCAATAAATCACTCCACTTTCACTTTCCAAGCACTCTATCACAGTAGGAAAATTCCCCAATAGTCACTTTCTTATTGCAACTATTCCTCCCACCACAGTGGGAAAATTCTTCAGAAGTCATTGCATTTCCTAAATTTCCTCTCTTTGATCTGTCTTACTTCATGGTTATTTAGTGTCACTTGACTTTATGAACACTGACACTAATTTTTAATTTAATCATAAGGAATGAAAAATATTCTTTACATTTGATAAAAGTGGGGAAAAAAACATTGGTGCAGACTAAGACTGAAAATTTAAAGAAAGAATACAAATTCTCTCTCTCTCTCTCTCTCTCTCTCTCTCTCTCTCTCTCTCTCTCTCTCTCTGCCCCTCTCCCTCTCCTCTCCTCTCCTCTCTCTTTCCCTGCCTTACATTTTGGGTAATGAATCTCAAAAATATAACTCTTTTATGATGTATAAATAGCATAGATATTCATACAAACTACACCACAACTACTCAAGTTGTTTGGAGTCCTGGTCTTTCTTTCTGTCTGGTCTTTATTTGATCTTATTCTTAGTATAACTTTGGATCATGCTCATTGTACATATGACATGTAAGCTGTTAATTTCTTTGGTGATTTTCTATTTTTGAATAGAATAATGCTTACCAGATAACTAATCAATTTATTCTTTCAACATCTGTACTTTCTCTTTACTTGTCCTTAGATTTTCCCTCTATGCCTATTTACTACATTAAAATTTTAAATGGTGTCTCCCTTTCATTATCTGCGCCTCATGTGGAATCTCTCTTCCCTCCCTTTTTATACCCTGTAAATTAGTTTGCTTGCTCAAATTCCCTTCTGTTGTGCCTCTGGCTTTTTTCTATCACAATGCATTGTACTTTTTCCCTTCTTTATTTTACCTTACTTCCCATACACTTGCTTTTCTTTGCAACAGTTACTTTTGGGCTCATTAACTTTATCTTTGTCACATCTTCCTCTTATCAGTCCAGATTTCCAATGACTCTTTATCCTCCTCATTCAACAGTTATGTCGCCTACACATTTCTTGGCCTGTGTCAGATTGTACTCCTTCCCATCAGTCCCAAGGAATAAAGGCTACACATAAGATACTTCAACTGAAAGAGTGGCCAAATACTATAAGAATGTAGATATTGCAGCTTGAAACACAAAAAAAGAAGAAATCCACAACCATTTTGGGAAGCCATCCGCACCACACAAGTATTCATACTGATTTTGAATTTTATGACTCCTTTTATTAACTCTCTACTCTCCAGTAATCAGTTGATTCTCCACAAACCTCAAAAAATTTTGGTATTTCAGACTCTATTTTGTAAGAATTGTGATCTGAACCAAAATCTTGTCTCCCATCTGAACTGTAGAGAACTTTCACTTAGGGTCATGATGTTCCTTCCTAATCTAACTTCTCTTTATCTTTTTTTTTCCTTTTGCATAATCATCAAGTGCTGTATATTGGTTCAGAGCCATCATGCCCATCTTGCCATCAATACTCCCAACAACTTCATGCTCATGGAACAAATTGAGCCCAATTAACACCATACCAAAACATAGTAAATATTGTCTTCTGAAGTTTGTAACTAATTTCTTAAAAGAAAGCAAAAAATAAGTTGTAAATAATTGTCTGTGTCCAGTAGTATCTGATGTAATTAAAATGAGAGATTTAATTAAGTAAAAAGAAGACAAGTCAGTTGATAATGTTGCCATCTGTTGTTCTAGCTGGTCACAGACCTATAGAGCAGTTTAATTCACTTACTTGCTGACTTGTTGCCCTGACTTCTGCAAGTTGACTCCAACAGGCTCCCTACTTGTTCTATGATTGTTTCCTGCTAAGGCTTTTGTAAGAAAGTTAATGAAGGAGTGGACTTTGGAGAATGTCAGTGATTAAATGAATCATGCATTTTGAATGAAGATATATGCATTCAATAAACATTACTAGATACTGAACTCTGAACTATCATTAGAATTATCTGAGTAGTCAAAAACAACATGTATAAAGTATTTATATTCATTTGGGCTGTTTTTTGAGATGGCAGTGGTCTTCTTTTTTTCATGCAACTTAGGAAATCTTTATCTCCAAGACTAATGCATGTTTAATTATTATAGACTCAATGTGTTTTATGCTGGAATAATTTGTAATTTGACTTTGCATCTCAGAGAATGCAGGCTAATGAGTTGATGTCTGTGTATAGTCACATCTTCTGGCATGTGTGGACTTTTTCAGCTGCTTCTTGGCTGCTTGGTACCTCACTGACAGCTACCATATCTCCATGTCACATTCCACCCCCTCTCACAACTTTCCACCTCCTTCTCACAAAAACTCCTCATCCAGCATCTGTTTCACTTCTCTGTCCCCACCAAAAAATATTCTTATGGGTGGTTCTTCACGCTGCTCTTACACTTAAATACATTAACCTGTTACATAGTTCATGTTAGAACAAAAAGTGTGTGTGTTATTTCTTTATGTAAAACAATCATTACAATCCTATCTATTTAGAGTTACCAACAGTGTAAAGATTTAACACAAGGACAGAGGCTTAACATTTGAATTTTTCTCCAAGGTTTCTATTAATGACAGATTTCTTGTTGGTTCTGAATGAAGCTACCAAATTTCCCTATAATACTAGAATATTATTAATATGATTATTGTAGGATGAACATTCACAGTAATTGATGCTTTGTAATTTGTGATTATTATGAAAAGATTATGCAAAAACATTGATAGGTCTATAAAAGATGACGACACATATTGAGGGACTAAAGTTACTACTAGTCTAATAATGTGTTATGAGCTTTCACCGAGAGGTAAAACATTCATTTAATAAATGATAAATCTCAAAAAATAAGTTTGCAAATGATCCACAGTTTGTTTGACAAATACACTAAAACTACTGAACTCCATCTGAACAGGCCTTGGAAGGCCCAACGGTACTGACTGGCCGCCATGTCATGCTCAGTCAAAAGGTGTCACTGGATGCGGATATGGAGGGAAATGTGGTCAGCACGCCGCTCTCATGGCCGTATGTCAGCTTATGAGTCCAGAGCTGCTACTTCTCAATCAAGTAGCTCCTCAGTTTGCCTCACAAGGGCTGAGTGCATCCCACTTAAACCAACAGCAATCGGCAGACCAGATGGTCACCCAGCCAAGTGCTAGCCCAACCCAAAAGTGCTTAACTTCGGTGATCTGATGGGAACTGGTGTTACCACTGCAGCAAGGCTGTTGGCTTGACAAATACACTGACTGACAAAAAATATGATGCACCAAGAAGGTTATGTGATGTCATGCCAGTGATTACAAAATTAAGTCAAATTTACAACGAAATTGGCCTCATGAGCCCACATATCAGTATGAATTTGCACTCCCTCTGGCCTGGAGATGTGCCCTGATTTGGTTGGTAAGGGTATCATAAGACCATTTTATCCAATCCTGAGACAAGATGTCCCATAACAATCCTTGATATCCTGCATACTGGCACTGGGACAGAGCTGATGCCCAACTGATCCTATACGTTCGATTGGGAACAAATCTGGGGATCTTGTTAGCCACAGGAGTACCTCAACATCATACAGGCATTGCATAGAAATACATCCATGTGAATGAGCATAATCCTGTTAAAAAATGGCACTATGATACTATCACATGTTATACATGTTATTTGGTCTAAAGTGTGCCAAAGTGCAGTGCCACACCTCTTCATTCAGTATTCTTCTATCGCACATCACTGTATTTCGCTCTGTGTTGTACAAATGTATATTTTGTAATGGAAGCCATCAAACCCATATTCAGGACAGTGGAAATTAAAACATCCTGTCCAATGGTTTTACATCCTGCCTCCTTAAAAAAACCTCACATTTAGTACTGGGTGGGATTATTTGTGACCGGGAGAATAAGAACTCTTCAGAAAATTTGCACTCTTTATTGCCTATTAGCCAG
Organism: Schistocerca serialis cubense; assembly: GCF_023864345.2. NCBI lineage: Eukaryota > Metazoa > Arthropoda > Insecta > Orthoptera > Acrididae > Schistocerca > Schistocerca serialis. The sequence continues at coordinate 712,079,369 of NC_064638.1, forward strand.
AACTTTCTCTTTTGTATGACATAAAATTAAACACAAGAAAATAGAAGCAGTAAAGATGAGAGACAAGCAAGGCAGAACTCATTTCTTCTATCCTTAAGTCCCATAATTTTTTTCTCTCTAATCTTGTTACAGATTTACATGAGATGCATTCCTCTCTGTGAAAGAATCTATTATCTCAGCAAAGTTTGTTAGATATTTTTCTATATGAAAAATCAAAACATCATCGTCTAATGCTGAAAAAGCTGTTATTACGGATGGTACCCAAGACTTGTGTGGTTTCTCGATCTGATACGTCTATTTTGTCACTGTCTGCTAGATGAATTGAAATAGGCCTTTCTGATATTGCAGCAGCTGTAATATATGCCAAATAAGCAATACTATTTTGGCAAAAATGGTTTTTTTATCTACCTCATTTACATATATAACATGACAAAATGTAATTCACAAAGTACCGATATCAGATGCCTATTAGGCTTACTAAAAGCAAAAAGTTTTATGTTAGAAAATAGTTTCACATGTCATTCATTTGCTCCAGTTTCTCGAGTGTGAGATTGAAAAGTAGTAGTAGTAGTAGTAGTAGTAGTAGTAGTACAAAATTTATATGAATTTGAACTCGTCATATTCTTCCATTTAATTTGTGGTTGCCCTGTTTCTTCTCCTTCCTTGTACTAACAAACAATCTTGTCATTACTAATTCTGTTATTATTCCTGCCATTGTCAAAACTCATTCTCCAGTTAACTTCACTAACCCTGCCAGAATCACAGGTTCAGTTACCCGCCTTTATTTTATGTTTAGGCACTATTACATGTTTGTACAATGAGTTTTCTGCACTGTTCCAAGAATAGAATTAAGCAGCGGCTAACCTGGGGCTGTAGAACTGGTCCTTAGTAGTGTAACGATGTGGCAAAAATTTTATGTCAAAATTTCATTTTCCTGGATACACCGACAAGATAATGTGTAATCTTTCTTACCTGTTATTCCTTTTAGTCATTTATTTCCACTCTGGTAGTCTGAATCTATGGATTTTCCTAATGATTATAACAATGGTTATCATTAGCACACCCAGTCAACCAGATAAACCAACAGCAATTGACATTCACCCATTTGCATTTATACAGCTCAGCTCATACAGCCCTGTCCCCTTTTTTCTGCAGGAAAGGTTTTTTGTTTCTAGATGTGATGGGGATTCCCCTGGTACAGACAACATGCACACTATACACACATTCAAAAATCGACTTACAATTCATTCAGAAATCAACTTACAACATGTTCAAAAATCAACAGGGATGCATTTCAAAATCATATGAACAACTGAAACTTCCTGACGGATTAAAACTGTGTGCCAAACCAAGACTAAACTAGAGACCTTTGCCTTTTGTGGGCAAGCGCTCTACCAACTGAACTACCCAAGCACAGCTAACGACCAGTCCTCACAGCTTTACTTCCACCAGTACCTCGTCTCCTACCTTCCAAACTTCACATAAGCTTTTCTGCGAAAACTTGCAGAACTAGCACTCCTGGAAAAAAGGATATTGTGGAGACGTGGCTTTGCCAAAGCCTGGGGAATGTTTCCAGAATGAAATTTCCATTCTGCAACAAAGTGTGCATTTATTTTAAACTTCCTGGCAGATTAAAACATTTTAGCGTACCAGAGGATTCAAAGTTGACAAAAAACAAGTACCTGATCAAATTATCTCTGATCAACATGAAACAGAAAGTTAAATTTTTGTGAGAGCTTTCTGAACCATTCAAAATCAAAAGAATTGTCAGACAAGGTGATGGATTATCAACATTACTGTTCAGTTTAGTTTTGCAAAAAAATAAAAAAATACATAAAAAACCTGAAGGTACTAGCAGAAGGCTCCGATTTCCCTCATTGTCTAGCATTTGCTGAAAATATTGCAATCCTCTTCAATTCTTCAATAACAAACCATAAGTAAACTAATGTGTCCAGAAACATCATAAAACAGCAGCAAAAACTTTGTTCCAAATTTTGTATAAGAAGATGGATTATATGGAATGGATGAAATCATGACTCAACAATTAACCCTTGATCACCAAATTTGGCAAAATGTACCAAGTAGATAAACTTAAGTATCTATGAGAAATTATTGAGTCAGTGTAGCTACATCAGGTAGATAAAAAAGAAAGAATTCCAAAACTACGAAGAGCATAAAAACTCATCAAGAACATATACATAAAATATTTATATCACATGGGGAAAATTTATAACACTATAACACAGTTGTTAAAAAAGAAGATCTTTGTGGATGTGAAACCATGATAATTAGCAGCAGATCTGAAATAAGTCACTGAAAAACTTGAAATAAAAATTGCCAGAAAAATCGTGTTATCAAAATGTCAATAAGCAGTTTGGATGAAAAATAAATCACAATATATCGAGTTACAGAAAAATCATAGATACTATCAGGAAACTATGATTACAGTTTTATGGTCACCTATGTAGATTGGACAACAACAGGGAAAAATTCTAAGCTTACTCTTGTTGATGAGAAACCACAAGAACTGGATAACAGAAGTTAAAGAATATCTAAAAACAAATTGACAGTAATGAAGATACCATGCAAGATAGAACAAAAATTAGAAGCTTAATTCACAAACATAGATTTACTGAGATGTTCACCTGACAGAATTTAGTATGAAGAGAAGAATGTAAAAAGAAAAGCAGTGACTCAGTGAAGAAATATTTGGTGGAGGGGGGGAGAAGAAAGAAAATATTATCAGTAATGGACAACAATGTAGGAAAAGTCAGATTGCTAATTGTTGTAAAAAAGACACATCAGGTTGCAAACGGGCACAATTAAAAGACACTTACACACAGCTTTCAGCTCAAAAGAGAGACACACACCATTCACACACACAAGCAAGCACACCTCATGCACACATCACCAGTAACTCCAGCATCTTGGGCTGGACTGCGGAGTGCCTATCAATGATAAAGAAATACTTCATGAGCAAATAAATTAAGATGAAACAATATGTAACACCACATAGCTGGAAATGCTTAGCCAGGGAAGGTGCTATATATTACAGGACTCCCAGCTATGGCACAATTCGATGGTTATAAATTTAATTACTGCTGTAGCTCAGCTCCACTTGATTCCCTTCATTGGTATTATGTATGTATGTTTGCATGATTTGTCTATTATTTTTAGCTTTCACAGTCAAGAAAAACTGAACTTGATGTATGAAGCTTTTTAATATTAGGGAGGAATCATCAAGACTTGAAGAAAAAAGCTTGATGCCTAACATACTTGGATACAATAACAGTTCTCCTAGTTTACACAAAACAACATTTACTTAGTGTAAAACATAATGCAATTTGCTGGGTTGGACAACTTAATTCATATTTATGGCAAGTTTTCATGGGAGACTCCAGTGCCTTCATAGTCCTGGCATTTACCACTATTAGATCAAGGGAAATGATATCTTGTGAAAACTATGAGTAGGATGACATTGGCCCAGACGAGAATTAAATAATTTAAAATATCCTTTGTTTTTATTTTTAATGAGCTGAGTGTAGGGCATGATGTTGATGTCTAGCAAGCAGTTGCTTTATCTTGGGTCTGTCTCTTCAGAACTGAGAATGTGCAAAAGTTGTACAAGTGTTTGAATATTTTACTTAACTTCGAAGTTAATCTGTTTGCTGAAAGTGACAACTACCATTAATGCATATTTTAGTACGAGGGTTGTTTTTTAAGTACGGGCCATTTTTATTTTAAAAAAAGATACAAATACTTTTGTAAAAAAAGTTTTATTTTCTGATTCTACACACTTTTACCTATTTTTCTACATAGTTGCCTTGTTTATTTAAGCACTTGTCATACCGTACAACTAAGTTTTTAATTCCCTCTTCAAAGAATTCAGCCGCCTGCTCCGACAGCCAAATGTTCACGGCCGCTTTCATCGCCGTCATTGAAGTGCTGCCTGCCAAGATGGTGTTTCAGGTACTGGAAAAGGTGAAAATCGCTAGGAGCAAGGTCGGGGCTGTATGGTGCATGGTCCAAAACTTCCCAGCCAAAAGAATCAATCAAATCCGGAGTATTTTGAGAGGTGTGAGGCCTAGCGTTATTGTGCAGGAGCAAAACTCCTTTTGTCAGCACGCAGCACCTTTTGTTTTGAATTGCTCTGCGGAGCTTCTTTAGAGTTGCACAGTAGGCATCTGAGTTGATTGTCGTTCCTCGTGGCATAAAGTCCACTAGCAAAACACCACGCTGGTCCCAGAACACAGTTGCCATAATCTTGCGCTTTGACAGCGTCTGTTTGGCTTTGACCTTGACGGGTGAGGTTGTGTGTCGCCTTTCCATCGATTGTCGCTTGCTTTCGGGAGTGATATGGGATACCCACGTTTCATCTCAAGTGACAATTTGACTCAACATGTCATCCCCTTCTTCCTCGTAATGAATCAAAAAGTCCAATGAAGTGGCAAATCTCTTCCCTTTGTGGTCCTCTGTGAGGAGTCTGAGTATCCACCGAGAACACAGTTTCTTAAAGTTTAGGTTTTCAGACACAATTTTGTACAAAACCGATCTTGAAGCTTGTGGAAATTCCAAAGAAAGAGTGGAAATTGTGAATCTTCTGTCCTCACGAATCTTTGTTTCGACTGCAGCCACCAAATCATCAGTGATCACAGAGGGCCGGCCTGAGCGTTCTTCGTCATGGACTTTTGACGGCCATTTTTAAACTCTCTAACCCATTGACACACTTTACCTTCACTCATTGCATTCAAGCCATAAACTTCTGTTAACTGACGAGGAATTTCTGCAGCTGATAGGCTTCTCGTGGTCAAAAAACGTATCACTGACCGTATCTCACACGCGGCGGGTGATTCAATAATCGTAAACATTATAAAGTAGCACAGCGATGCATACATGTCAGCTACAGAGCTGCAACTTGCATCAGTGTGAACGGGAAGGATGTCGGCAAGTGGCGCGGTTGCTTGTTGCGGCGTCCGCGCGAGCTACGGGACTATACTGCGCAAACGGCCCATACTTAAAAAACAACCCTCATACATACAAACTCCCTTATGACATATTCTGTAAGGAAAGATATTTTGTTAGTGTTAGTTCCACATTATCACATAAAAATATTACAATAAATGATATTCCTCATGTGGCAAATTAATTATTTCTTCATGAGAGAATCCATTAACTATCATATTTTGTGAGGAAAGTGCAACATACTATGTCAGACAGTTTGTACAACCACACTTCTGCACCTTACAGAAATCCGCACTACCTAGAGTGAAACAAGTTAATCATCTTGCAGTGGCAAAGCTGAATTTATTCCATCATTTGTTCCTTATGTAAGTCATTAATTAGGTTCATATGTCACAAAATTTGCATCTCTCACAGCACACGTGTAGAATGTGCTGTACAGGGTGGTCCGATGATAATGTTACAAACTTTCAGAAATGATGGCGAAGGATAAAAGTATTAATGAGGTAAGTGACCTGGTCTGGAAACAATAAAGTCAAAAGTTATAAGCAAAAAACTTTATGATACCTCTGACAGGGAATACATGTACTGGGACTGTTGTTGCTAAGATTATAGGGTATGCAACTTTCAGAGGATGTAGTATGGACCAAACAAAAGAGAAAAAGGTCTAGTAAACATAGGCTCAAAAATGCATACCTTAAGAGCCATGGGCACTTGTTCAATAGAAAGATGCGTTTCACAGTAGTGAAGATGAACAAGTGCTCATAGGTCTGTAGACATGCAGTTCAGAGCCCATGTTCACTTAACATTTTTTTTTTCTTATTTTGGCTCATACTACCACCTCTAAAAGTTGCTCACCCTACGATCTTAGCAACAAGAGTACCGGTACCTCTGTCAGAATTATCAGAACAATTTTTCCTTATAACTTTCAACTCAGTCATTTCCATACCAGGGTCCCTTACCTGGAATTGATACATTTACCCTACCCCATCATCCCTGAAAGTTTGCAATGTAATCACAGAATATAGCTGACACTCTAGCCAAGATTAATGGACCATTTGAAACACATCACTGTTCAGTTTGTAGCTGCTATTTGTATGTGTTGTGTTGTGTTGTAACATTATTCCATTTGTGGTATAGACATTTCTTACTTGTGAAAACCTTGCTGATCATAGGATGATGCTTGAGTTCATCAGTGTCCTTATTTCCTGTCTTATGTCATTATTGGTTGTTTAAAGGCAAGTTGTTGCCACTGTTCCTTCTCCTACTGTTTTGACCTCACTTTAGTTCACCTTTGTAGTAGTGCTCAATAGTTGTATAGGCAGTCAATGCTACAATTCCTTAGCAAACACATGTGTTACTAATAATGTGCTCTTGTTTTCTCATGCTGATTTAAAATTTTCTTTGCTGGCATTACTCACTAAATCAAACAATGGAAAGTCCAGGCTGTAAGATCAGCATTTATGAAAAGGATATGATTCTTAATTTTCTCCTGGTGTACTACCATTTCCTAGTGTTCAACATGTACACTATTTTGGCAATCAGACATATCACCATCATCATCTGCACTGACGAACTGAGTTCCTAGAGCATGCAGCCGACTTATATCCCCTCGCCCCAGAGCCTTTCCCTCCATGGTCCACGACCATGTGTGGATGGTTGCGGAGACACTAGTGTCAGTGTCAGTGTCTGTGGTAGCATTGATGAAGGTGCTCTGTCCACTGTGGTCACTAGATTGTTTTGTTTGCTGAGAGTCTTCTAAATTAAACTCAGAGCTGGTTCCCAAGCATTGCTAAGATTGTAGCCACAATCTCAGTTGATGAGATCATTTCTGGTGTGAATTTCTATGGCCTCTCTAGTGACATTGTCCCAGTATTTGTAATTATGTGCCAAGATCCTGGTACCATCATACTCTGTTGTGTGATTCGTGGACAAACAGTGCTCTGCAACTACTGACTTGTTGGAATACATCAGTCGAATGTGCCCCCTGATATTCTTGGCAATGATCTTTGATGGTGTGTACTGCCTGTCCAATACATGTCTTTCCACATTCACATCGAACCTAGTATATGCCAGCCTTCCACAAATTGAGATTGTCTTTGAGGCTTCCCAATAATTCTCATGTTGTATTGGTTGGGTGAAAGATGGTTTTTCTTCAGTACTTCTTCAGTATGCACCCAATTTTTTACAATAGTGCACCAGTGTATGGTATAACGCTATTGGCTGCCTCTTCCTCCACGACTTCTTCCATCTCCATAGGTTGTACTGTTGTGGTGGGGCACAGGGCATACATAATCTGCCATTCTGGGTACCTGTTTTCTTGGAACACAGTTCTGAGCTGTTCCAGCTCCTGGTCAGACCCTCTGCAGATGGTGCATGTCCTGTGTACTAGTACCTCATTTCTCTGCAAAGGATGGTGGCAGTGGTCTGCATGCAAATACAGATCAGTGTGGATTTTCTTCTGATACACACCATGGCCCAGGGTGCCATCAGCTCTTCTCTTGACCATGACATCCAGGAATTGCAATCTTGCTTCTGCTTTGATCTCCATAGTGAATTTGATGTTTGGCTTTATGGAGTTCAGATGTCTAAGGAAGTCAAGGAGCCTGTTCTTTCTAAGGGGCCAGATGACAAACATGTCATCCACATAAAGGAAAAAAACATGTGGGTTTTCTTTTGTTTTATGCCAGGGCTTCCTCCTCAAAGTACTCCATATACAAATTCGCAGCCACAGGCAACTGTGGGCTGCCCACTGTGACTCCTTCTGTTTGCTCAAAATTCGCAGCCACGGGCAATTGTGGGCTGCCCACTGTGACTCCTTCTGTTTGCTCAAAGTATTTTCCATTAAACAGAAAATATGTGGTGGTTAGGATATGCTTGAACAGGTTGGTGGTCTTCTTGTCAAATTTCTGACCAATAAGCCTAGACTCTCATAGAGGCACCCTGGTGAATAACAAAATGACATCAAAACTCACCAGGATATCTGAGTCTTTCACCGTGAAGTTTTCGAGGCATTTTACAAAATCCACAAAATTGCAGATACGATAAAGGCATTTACCCACATGAGGGCTTAGTATCTCTGTCAGGTATTTTGCCAGCAAATATATAGGTGCTCTAATGTTGCTGACTATGGGTTGCAATGGCACCTCATCTTTGTGGACTTTAGTGAGTCCATAAAGTCTTTTGGCACAGGTCCTTGACATAACAATTTCTTGGCAACCATTTCTGGTAAATCCATATCCTTGAGAAGAGTCCTAGGCTAGTTATCCACCTTCTTTGTGGAGTCATCATTGATTTTCCTGTAGGAGTCATCGTCTAGCAGGCTCTACATCTTCTCAATTTAAATTGTTGGAAATAATGACAGTACTGTTGCCTTTGTCAGCAGGTAAGACAACAATTTCAGGGCACACTCTAAGATTATGAATAGCTGCCATCTTGGCTCGTAATGTTCGACTTCATATGTAGGCACACCGCAATCTGTTCAACTGCACTGATGGTGTCCATGACCAGTATGAACTTAGAGATGGGAGAAAAGTTAAGTCCCTTCTCTGGAACTGAAAATACGTTGCCACTCAGCTCCATGTCAGTCAGATTAATGACCAGCTTGCATTGGGCCTCCATTGACAGTTTGACAGAGAGACTCGAGAATTTTGATATTTGATGTCCCACCTGTGTGCAGAATTAGCTGTCACCCAGATAAACCATCAATGCAGTCTCAGGTCTGGAGTTGAAATGATTGACCAGATGTAACTGTCGTCTATATAGTTCCTGGGAGTTGTACTCAAGGCTCTGGCAGGTAAAGTGCACCCTCTCATGTACCACGGCAAGGCTGGCCTGCTTCTTAATTGTCCTGCCTGCTGCAGAATTGATGCCATGCCTGACCTTAGCAAAGTTTGGCACAACTTGCTGGGCACAACATCTATTCAGAAATGCAAGATCATTGAGCACACGACACCTTCAGTGGTGCAGCTTGTCGAATTTCTGCATGTTGCAATACATCCTATCCTTATAAAGGTATATGATGTGATTCTTCAGTTTCTCCTGGCATATCTGATGATCTAACAGTCTGCAGGTGTATTGCCAGTTATAGTGTTCAAAGGTCACAGTATTTTGGTGATCAGACATGTTGCCACCATGCACTCACAAACTGGGCTCCTGAAGTCATTTGGCCAACTTATATCCCTTCACCCCATGAGCCTTTCCCTCTGCATGCTGCAGCCATACAGCAGCAGTCACAGACATGCTAGTGTCAGCATCTGTGGTAGCGTTGATGTAGGTGCTCTGTCCATCCTGGTCACCAGATCATTATGTTCACTGAGAGTCTTCTAAATTACACTCAATTCTGGTTCCCAAGCTTGCTAAGATTATAGCTGCAGTCTCAGTTGATGAAGCTGTCCCTGCTTATGTGATTTGTATTTGTTTTTCATCTTTTTCTGAAGGAGGCTTTGGCTGAAACTTAGTGTGTAAAAGTGTTTTCATTGTGCCTATCTGCAAATGAATATGTCATCTTGATGGTGATTAGGAATTTACCCTTTTCATAATTGTTGATTACTCACTAAATAATATTTAAAGATAACATTAGTAAGTGCCTTGCACAGATTTAACATGTTTGTAGGTAAAATACTAACTTCAGTCATTAATACTAAATCTCCACATGCTGTTAACAATCTTACACGTTCTTGTTAAATAGCTGTCACAATCAAAGTTCCACTTAACACTTTTCCTAGCACATACTTTAAAACAAAGCAAAATGCCTTTGCTGTGCACCTTTATGAGGTCCTTGAATAAATGTAACACATATTACTTGAATTTCAATACTCCTTTGTGCATGCAAATGTAAACATAAAATTAAAGACATCTATAATACAAATATGAAAAGTTATGTAGATACATGTGATTTTTCTTAGTTGGTAGAATGTGACTTCTCACAGTCTATTAACACTCTTCTTGCAATCCAAGTAGTGCAGAATTTTAGTTCTTCATTAATAGTTTGAATTTGAAACAAAAAATCTTCCACCCCCAACATGTGAACCATCAGTTGTTAAACCAAAATCAAAGATTAAATCTAGATCATATTAGATCTTGGCTTGACTCAGTTCCTATCTACTTATATCCAAAGCTGATTAATTTTCTGCTGTTCCTGCCTTTGTCATATGGTTCTTTAAGAGTCAGTTTATAGCTTCACTATTCAGTCCCTGCTTTGGAAGAAATCTTCAATAGAAAGAATATAATCAAATGAATGACCACAACTGCTTTTTAACTGTGATGTTGGAAGATTTTTACTGATGTCAATCAGGTATTATCCTAGTGAAGAAATGATATGATCAAGAAATTTGATCTCTGTCCTTCCAGACTTTAAATTTTTAAGATTTGCTGTAACTCTAACTCTTTGACACTCTTGTAGTAGCCCATCTCTCTCATTAATTCCAAATGTTCTTGCTGTGTTGTAGTAGTTATTAACAAGTCATCAACATAAACATGTAGTTGATCTAATAATTATGGTCCCAACACTTTGTTAGAGGCTTGTTCAAACCAATCAGTAGAACTTTAATTTGGTAACTTTTTCCGTCAAATATAAATGTGGTACACCTCTGTGATTCTTTTGTCAAAGGTACCTGCCAATAAGATACAATAAAACATATTTGGCAAGTACTGTACTCTATGAAACTTCTTAAATGCTCTTCCAAATTTTCTGGGTGTGTTGTTACTGATTGATGGCCCTTACATCTTGTCAATCTAACATCTGTTTAATTTCTCTATTTACTTCTGATCATTTGGCCCATATGTGCAAAGACCTTTCTGGCTACCAAAAATCTCCTCTGAAGTAATCAACATAAGTTCTGAAAACAACAGATTCATGAAACCCAGCTCCTTCTATTCATCCATAACACCCAGAAAGCAGTAGATACAGATACCCATGTGGATGTTGTGTTCCTTGACTTCCAGAACACATTTGATACGGTTTTTCTATGCTGCCTAAGAACAGAATACAAGCGTATGGAATATCATGTCAACTATCTGATTGGACTGAAGAGTTTATAGCAACCAGAACACAGCATGTCATTCTGAAGTGATAAAAGTCTTTAGATGTAAAAGTAATTTCAGGCATGCAGATACCAACTGAGATTCATGGGAGAATTCTCAGGAAATGTAGTCCATCAACAAAGAAAGTAACTTTCAAGATGCTCATTTGGGTAATACTTGAATATTTCTCATCAATTTGCGATCCACACCAGATAGGATTTTTGGGATCCGCACCAGATAGGATTCATTTTGCTACAGGTTCATTAAATGAGCACAGAAGTATCATGAAGATACTCAGCCAACTCCAGTGGCAGATGATGCAAGACAGGCATTCTGCGTTATGGTATGGTCTACTGTTAAAGTTCTGAGACTGTGTGTTCCTAGAAGAGTCACTCAGTATATTGGTTCCTGCTGTGTATATCTCGCAAAAAGACCATGAAGATAAAATTAGAGAGATTTGAGCCCATGTGGAGGCTTATCAGCAATCTGTTTTCTCACACTCAATATATGACTGGAACAGGAAAATGGGAAAGTGGCAGTGGTACACAAAGTACCCTCTGCCTAGATGTAGATATAGACCCACCCATCACTGTTAATTCTTGTAATATATTATTATTATTATTATTATTATTTTACTCATTTTTCATTCCTTCCCAAAAAGGAGAGAGCAGGCCACTGTAGAACTCAGTTGTTTTGAGCCCAGTCTACCTGGAATTGAGGCAATGGGATCGCAATTCAGAGTAATAACTTGTCTTCTAGCACTTTATTTTTGAACTTGCAGCCTTTGTGTCATCACAGTGAGGGATTTGCAGCCAGTGGTACTAGCAAATCTGTATACCCCTGGTGTAAGCAAAATGGCTCATGGGTTCTTACATCCAGATTACATTCATATTATGGCCTCAGCAGCCAGAGACTGTGGTCATATGTGTGTGAGTTGCATTTGTGTGTGTATGTCATCTATTTCCAATGAAGGCCTTGTTGGGTGACAGTTCATTTTCTGTCAGTCTATTTGTTGTGCCTACCTGCAACTCAGCATCTCAGCTATATGGTGAGTAGCAACTATCCTTTTCATAGTACCATTACATTCCATCCTGGATTTTCCATTGTTTGATTCATATTATTTAGCTATTCTATGTTATTCATTTAAAACATCTTAATATTCACACAGTACATCCTTCAGCTCCTGCTTGTACATGGCATTGTAATTAATCTGTTTCATTTATTTTTTCTGAAATTGCTTCCATGACATTCATTCCAACCTGTTCCGCTGCATATACTTCCTGTAGGAGCCTGCTTTTAGTACCTGCTATTCATATTTGTATTTGATCACAGAACTTCCCATGCATGGTGTTGGATATTAGCAAATAAGCCTCAATAAAATCTCTTTCACTACAAATCAACACAGTCAATAAACAAATCTCCAATCACCAAAAATTAATGTTCCACTTTCCATCCCTTTGATTTTGATTCTGAATGGATTAGCACCTTAATAGGCTTCTTTCACTGTCTAGCAGCTGTTACCAGTCTTATGTCACTGATTGACAATGTCAATATTTTGTTGTAATTCAGTCCGCAAAATAAATCTGCAGAAACTAAACTCAGATCTGAGTCTGTATCCACTGTTGATACAACTGTTATTTCACTTATGTTCATGTTAACTGCTGATTGCTGTAATTCCTGAGTGCCACATTTTGTTATTTTGGATCTTCATTTTTTGGATTTTAATTATTCTTCAATTTGTTCCCAATTGTTGCAACATAATAGCTTAAAAAAGTTTTCTTCCAGGAGCGCTAGTCCTGCAAGTTTTCCAGGAGAGCTTCTGTGAAGTTTGGAAGGTAAGAGATGAGGTACTGGTGAAAGTAAAGCTGTGAGGACTGCTTGTGAGTTGTGCTTAGGTAGCTCAGTCAGTAAAGCACCTGCCTATGAAATGCAATGGTTCGAGTCTTGGTCTGGCACACAGTTTTAATCTGCTGGGAACTTTCATACCAGGGCACACTAATAGCTTTATTTCTTTCACACTGCCCCTTCCCATGCCTTTGGTCAATGATTCGGAGCTAGTTTTGACTACACTCAGTTTTCCCAATCATGGTGTATCTGTCCACCTCTTTTCTGGTTTGTATCCCTGTTAGTCCATTGGTGTGCATCATTTTGGTTATTATTATTCTATTGTCATTGTCAGCCAACCCTCCCATTAATGTCATTTATTTATCTGTCTGTCTGTCTATCCAAGGATATTTCACAATGATATAGAATTTGTCAAGGTAATACAGTGCCATCAATGGGCCAAAATATAACACTCAGCATACATAACATGTTTTTAGAGGATAGGACAGGTAGCCTATGTGGATAGGACAAATGATCATGGTTGGCTGTGGCCTTGACTAAGGAACCATCCCTGCATTTGTCTCAGCAATCCAGGAAAACCATGAAAATCCCAAATGTAGATGGTTGGACAAAGCAGCTCCATACTCTCCTGTATGAGGTCAGTGTTAATAGCCACACTGCTGATTCAATAATTCTCTAATGAATAATGGTTCTTCATTTGTGCACATTTTTTCTTCACTGCCCACACACTGAGGACACTCACTTATGACTCCTGGACTGTTTCAATTCGCTTGCTATGTAAAACATAGTTCCTCTCTTTGCAGTCACTCACACTAAGACATCCACTGATGATTCCTAGACTGAGAAGATGCTGCTGTGCCTGTTACTGCCCACCTGAAAAACTAAGCCAGCAGACATTACTATCACACACTATGCATCTTGACACAAGAGTCTTGTGAAACCAATAAACCATAATGAAGTAGTGACGTGTGACAAGGTGTTGTAGTTGTCCTCTTTCATTACTATCCACTACTCTGAGTCCTCTAAGTAATCTTTACTTGTGAAGAACATTTTAGCTGCCTTTTTAAACAAATGTGTTTTAGTGCCATAATCTTTTTCAGTTCATTTGGAAATTTATTACACAATTTTATTCCATGATATAAAATACTGTTTTGAATTTTTTGTTTGTTTTACCCCGGTAAATGTAACTCCAAACTGGCTCTTGTTCCATCATTAAGTGTAGAACTGTTAATGCAGCATTCATTAATATTTTTCCCGATATGCACCACAGATTTGTATATGTATTCACTTGGTACATTAAGGATGCCCAGTTTTTTATATAGCTCTTTGACAATAAGCCCAACTTCTACTTCCAGTTATTATTGTTATGAGCCTTTTCTGCAGTTTAAAAACCACATTCATGTTTTGATCTTCAATCCCCAAAAAAGAAACGCATGCTATGAATTGAGTGTATGTAGCCACAGTATGTCACCATAAGACATATACTTTTACAAAGTAAGAGTGTCGCATACTAATGACATTCTTTTTGCCAGTATCTTTGTGTATTTACTCCATGTTAGCTGACAACCAATAGTCATCCCTAAAAACTTTGTGTTTGCTACACAATCTATAGATTTATCATCTATGATTAAAGTGAATGAGTTGCTTCCTCTTCCCATGCTGAAGTGAATACTGTTTGTTTTCTTTATGTTCAGTGTAAATTTATTACATACTGCCCAATCGTAAACATCCTCGAAGGTTTTATTTTCTTTGCCTAGTAGGAGTTCTTAAGTTTTAATGGTGACCATAATGTTACTGTCATTGGTATATGAGGTATGACAATAAAGTAATGAGACTGATGTGAAAAAAAATTTTTGCTTACTGTATTAGTCAAGTTTAGTGTTGTCTTCTTCAAAGTAGTTCCACTCTGATTGCACACATTTTTTCCTGCATTTCTGCCATTGATGGTAACATTTCTGGAACTCATCTTCTGTAATATCCTCCAAGACCCTCATCACAGCTTTTTGGACATCTTGTGTTTTTTGAAAATGGTGTCCCTTGACTGCCATTTGACTCTTCGAAATAGAAAAAGTCACCCACAGTGTTATCTGATGAATAAGGTGGCTGTGGTAGTACTGAAATTTGTTTTAAAGTTATTTTTCCTTGTTTCTCGCTGTTGTGGTGTGAGATTTTTGGAGACCATTTTTTTTCTCAAACAAGATCTTCAGTTATTATTAGACATACTGTTTCTTGATTGATGTCCAGTTCTCCTGCAATCAATTTCATGGATAATCTTCGATCATATCATATGAGTTCATGCACCCTGGCTGAGTTGACATCTGTCTGTGAGGTTGATGGTCATCCACTGCGGTCTTCATCTTCGACATTTGTTCTACCTTCACAAAACTTTTTATGCCAACTAAAAACTTGAGCTCTTGACATAACCTCCTCTCCAAAAGCCTTCTGAAGCTTGCCATAAGTTGTCGTCATGTTTTCACCCAATTTAACGCAAAAAGAAATGGCATACCGTTGCGCAATATTATGCGGTTCCATTTCCGTGACGAGAGACACAAACACTTGTTAACTTATTACAACACAACTCATGACTGAGCAGTTGGATCGATGTGCCGCTTGGACTAGAAGCAGCTTATAGAGCAAGGTCAAAGCTATTATGCCTACACAAGCCTGCAGGGTTGCCACATCTTGCAAAGAAAATCAGTCTCATTACTTTATTGTGCACCTCGTATATTAAGAACAATATTGGACCCAGTGCACTACCCTAAGTAACACATACTTTTATGTATTTCTTGTCTGACAATTGTTTTATTAAAAATTTGTCATCAGCAGATGTGTGACAATCTCTATCTTTTGTATCCTTTTTTCTGAAACCAGTCATTCACTGTTCCTCTTATACTTAGCACTTCTAGCTTACTCACTAGTATCTTATGGCCAACAGTGCCAGAAGCCTAGGACAAGTCTAGGAAAATGCCTGCAACACAGTCAACCCTATCAAGAGCTTTAAGTACCACTTTTGTGAAGTCTACAATGTACGATTTTGTATGTCTTCCAATTCTGAAGCCAGACTGTACTTCAATAAAAGAGCTTGCATTTATTCAAGTAACTTATCAGTCTCCCTTTCTCAGTTATTTTTGAGAGTGAAGGCAGCAGTGAAATTGGCTTGTAGGTTTCAATACTTCCTGCATTACCTTTCTTTGGTAAGGGCACCACTGGAGCATGCTTGAGGTACTTTGGGAAAACACCTAAACTAAAGGATTCATTTATTATGTTTGTTAATGGAGCTATCTAATCCTGCCTTCAGAACAGAGATAAAAACCTCATCTAAACCTCCTGAATTCTTACTTTTCAGTTATTGTTGTGTCTTCCTAACTTCAAGCTCTTTATAGGAAACAACAGCATCGTGTTTGCAGCAGTCGGGTTGGAACCTCTGGTTGCTATGTGATTGCCAATGCCTTCTACAGTTGTTCACATCATGTGTGCAGTCGCTTGTTTTTCTTCTGTCTCCTCCATTGTTCTTCTGTTGTGCATCTGTGCCATTTGATCTTCTGGAGCTCATGTTTCCATCATTTTCATAATTTATTCCACTATTCCATGACATCCTAAAATTCTGTCCACTCACAGCTCTACTACCTTCCTCTAACATATCAATACCATAAAGTGCCTCCAGAAATTCTGGTAAATTGTAATTTGGTACTGTTAATGGCTTTCCTCTTATGTGTAGTGATAGTTTTCCCTTTAAAATCCATGAGATGTCTACTGGTGGCATGTTCCTGTCCCAGTGCTTTGCCTGATGTAAATACTTTCCAAAATCTCTGCATTGTCTTACATTGGATGGCTCCAGATTGGAAACCTCTTTCCATAATCTCTCCTGAACCCTTGTGACCAGTATTTTGACAAAAATGCACTTTCAAACTCTTTGTAAGTCTCATAAGCATCACCACCTTCCACTGTCCACAAAGCTGTGTCACACTGCATGTAACCTCTGACTAAACTGATCATCTGGTTTCCTGACAGAAAACTGTGAAAACTTTTTATGAATACCACTAGTGAATTTCATGTTTTCTGGGTATGAATGCAGAAATTTGTGTGTGTTGAATCATATTATCCTCTATGATGTATGTGGTCATTATATCCTAGCACCTCCCCCCCCCCCCCTCCACATCCCACCATCAGTTCTCACAACATTAACATTTTATGTTCTAGTGGCATTCCCAACTCAACTATCTCAACTGACTGAGTTTTGTTCATTAACTTTTTAATGTCAAATCATCATCCTTGGGGATCCAAATACTATTTGCTTCAACTTGACCCATAATTTACTTTTTCTCTTGTTTAACTCTTTCTATGTTAGAAATTAAAGCTTCTTTTACTGTTTCTAATTACTGACTAAGGTTCCATATATCTTGCCTGTCCTTTCCAAAATCTTGCATTTGCACTTCTCATGGTTGTTCTATAATGCATTGATATGGGTTCTGATAATTTCTGCTGTGTGCACATCTGTCTGCAGCTTGTAGCCATTAAAACCTCTTGAATTTCATCCAATAATTCCTTGGCCAGTGCTTTTCTCCATCTAAGAATTTTTACCTTGCATTTCATACCACTCCATAAATTGGTCATCAAACATTTTCAGTATTTGTTTATCTCTTTGTCAACTCGTCAACTCCATGTACCACATTTTATTTCTAATGTGGTTTCCATGTTTTATAACTTTTCCATTAAATTGTTTTCCTGTTCATAAAATTTGTTATCTAAATCTTGTTCAGCTGTACAAATTTATTTGGTAATGTGTCCTTTATTGTTTCCATCTGAACATTTTGTGTAGACAAAGCCTGTGACCCAGTCATGCTGTTTACTTTTGCAGTTAACCCATCAGATGAACCTACTCTTTTTGTCATTTCCAATGCCAATCTATTTAGCCTATTAAGTGTGTAGTTCATGAGTGCATGCCTCTTCTTCAGTCATGCC
Organism: Schistocerca serialis cubense; assembly: GCF_023864345.2. NCBI lineage: Eukaryota > Metazoa > Arthropoda > Insecta > Orthoptera > Acrididae > Schistocerca > Schistocerca serialis. The sequence goes on from NC_064638.1 coordinate 712,097,159, forward strand.
AGCAAGCCCTGGTGTGGTGGTGCTGTGTAATTTTCTCATACATAAAAGTTTTCCTTCATGTTTGAATTGAATTGATAATGGTTGGGAATGAATAAAATGAATTGTAGAAGTTAACAAAAATCTATTGTCATGATATTACAAGTCATTTTCAGTGAGAAAAAATTTTGAAGCAAGGTGCTGCACACAAAGAAACTTCACATTCTGCACACCAGTATGAAGTCTCTTCGCGAAGGCCTTCTTTCAGGACATCACACGCTTCAAAGGTCTCTTCTTTGTTGTGGGTGGCAGAAGGTCTAGAAAATGCCTGGCAGTAAGGCGTGTTGCTTTCGGTCTTTGAGGTGGGTGCCCTACTGATTTCCCTTGTTGTGTTGAAGATATGGCCAACTGTCTGCCAAGACTAATCCTAATGCTCATTCTACTTAGTTTCACCGTGTTTCTAATACAGAACGTATGGATTGAGGCATTGCAGTGTCCAACAAGTGGCAGAAAAGCTTCTGATAATAGTTTTCAGCCTACTCCGGTCATGCCTCCTATATTCTTGTTGTAATCAATAACAATATGTGACTGTTGAATGATTCCCTTATTCAAGTTCACATTTAAAAGTGAAGCTACTGACTACAACAACATAATTTTTGTCCTTACATTTCATTACACCTGTTTCCTCTGTTCCCTGTTATGTACTCTTCCCTTCTCCAGTTTTTCCATTTTTATGAAGTCGGCATACTCCTTCCTGTACAGCTGGTTAGTTTTTAAACCAAATCTGGACTGGTGTACCAGTTATCCAGATGAATGCAGTGACCTTTCTTGAGGAGGTCATGTGCACGCTCCAAAACAATTTGAGTTCTTATTGTTTCTTCTGGATAGTGGCTACCATAATTATTGTCTTTTCTGGTTTAAACAATAAAATTCTATAGATACCCCGAGCTGCTTTCACAGAGGCCATAGAATTGGATGCTGAATCTGCTGCACTTTGATGGAATAAATTGCTTCCGTCCAAGTCATCCTTTCCAGAGCAACAACAATTCATCAGTGGCGAGGTTCCTTTCTGGCATGTATAGTGATCTGAATTCATGCACAGATGCTCCACAATCAGGCAAATTTTGAATAGTTTTCTGCTGACAGTGCCTAGTGAATTATACAGGTTATTGTCAGCAAAGTGGTGCCACAACTGTACTACTGTTACCACAGAACTGACATTGATCACAAACCGAACTAGCATGCACACATGCACTAGGTACCATCTGCTGCAGTAGTGTCTTGTCATCAGATGTTTCTGAATCAAAGTCACTTTTCTTAGTCTTGACATCTGTATCTTGAAAACTTGCAAAACTGTCACTGAAATTATCATCACTTTCTAAAAGCAACTGCTCTATTTCAAAACCTGATAAATGACTTTTTTGCCATTGCAAAAGATCACTCACAAACACAGCAGTAAACACAGTTGAAAAAGGCACAGTTTTGCTGTCGCAAAAGTAGTTTCATAATGTAGTCGACACTATTGTATTTTAAAATTCTTATTATAAATTAGGAAACAAAGACATGAGCATGCCTTTTTTTTCATCTGCCCTCTTCCATGGTTAGAAGGAGAAGACAAGATACATTTTCCTCACCCTGTCCTCATTTATTTCATAACAGATGAAAATGAGTTGGCAGCAGAGACAAATGCTATTTAAGTGAGTATGTATCAGCTATAAAGAAATACTTTATGGTTAAAAAAATAAAGAAGAAAACAATAGCTAACACCACAAAGCTTAACAGAAGCAATTATGCTGCAGCCAGGGGAGGTGTGATATATTACAAAAGGCCTCTGTGCACCCTGTCATTAGTGTTTGTGGTCCCTATGGGAACACCCACCTGTTTCTTTAGATATGTGGATGATACCTTTGTTATCTGGTCACATGGAAGAGATAAACTGGCAGACTTCCTCACACATCTCAACTCCAGACATGAGAATATTAAGTTCAACATGGAGATTGAAATGGTTGGGATGCTCCCTTTCCTAGATCTTTTGATTATAAGACGAGCTGACGGCACTTTGAGCCACAGCATGTATAGGAAGAAGACACACACCGATTTGTACCTACATGCGGATAGCAGCCGCTACCCAACACAAAAGAATGGTGTGCTCAAAACTCTTGTACACAGAGCTCACACCATCTCCAACAGGGACAGACTCCAACAAGAATTGGACCATCTAAAAATCGTGTTTCGGAGGAACAGTTACAAGGAAGGGCAAATTCCGAAGGCTCTACATCCCACACCTGCAGCACCGGCAGAAACTGAGGATGAACCTCAGGAGGAGGCGGCCTTGGCTATTATTTTGTTTTGGGGGGCCTTATCTGGAAAAATTAGACGCATTTTACGTAAACACCAAGTGAAAACCATCTTCCGTCCTCCAAGCAAAATCAAGAGCTTTCTTGGTAGTGTCAAGGACAACCTTGGTCTACGTAAATCAGGGGTTCATCAGATACCTTGCCATTGTGGTAGTGTATACATAGGGTAGACCATTCGTTCCATTGAGGACCCATGCCAAGAACATCAACGGCACACTAGACTGCAACAGCCCAATAAGTCGGCAATCACTGAGCATTGCCTGTCGGAACTCCACAGCATGGATTATGATCAAACCAAAGTCCTGACACTGACTTCCAAATACTGGGACTGTGTCATCAAAGAAGCCATAGAGATCAGAGTAAGGGAGCCACAACTAAATCATGACAGCAGTTACATCCTTAGCAAGGCGTGGGAACCCGCAATCTCCCAGATTAAAAAGAAAACGGATATTTCCCAGAATGTACCGACTTCGGGGGAGGAGGGAAGAATAATGAGATTGGTGCCGGCAGACCCTCCTGAACAAGAAGACCTAGGACGCAGCATCCAGACAGCAGCAGAACAGATGCTGTACCTGGACAATGCGCAGGGCCCGGACCACACCGACTCATAGGAAGCGCCTGAGGGAGGAGCGGGAGGGGGATTGTCCTATATATACATGGCGCCGGCCCACTGCCGGTCAGTACATCAGCGCACCTGATGATGACAATGTGGTCGATTGCCAAAATATTGTGTCCTATGCACACTCATACCAGGCTGTTCACCTGAGATTTATTTTGCCATATGTAGGCAGCTTTATTATATTTGTAGAGTCCCTTCTTAATACTGGTCTTGATACTTTTTAAGTAAGAAGTCCAAGATAATGGGCATCAATCTTAAACTGTCAACCTATTTAGGATTCCCAATATTCCAGTGATGCTTTCCTATAGATGAAACAAATCTGTGATAGTATTATAATACATCTGGAAAATTTCATGTTCTACTGAAGTCCTGCTTATTAAGTTAGTTATTAAGGTAGAACTAATTTTCAGAATTATTTTTGAAAATTTGTCAACACCATGCAAACCTGTGTTTTTGAAAGCCATTATAGTTTACTAATTTCAATAAAGAATATTTTTACTATGTCTACATTCCTAAATGTTTATGGGATGAAATTTTCTACATATAAAATCAAAGGGAAAATTTAGTTGAGAAAACTGTTGCATTACAGCAGACAGTGACAAAATAGATGTAATTAGATTGAGAAACCATACCGATCTCGTGTACTATTCATATTAACAACTTTTTCAGTATTTGACAATGACATTTTGATTTTTCTCATAGCAAAATGTTTTATGAACTTCGATGAGGTAATAGATTCTTTCAGAGAAAGGAATGCATGCCTTGTCAATTTGTAGCAAGATTATAGGGAAAAAAAGCTCTGGAATCTAAGGATTGAAGAAATGTCTACTGTCTTGTTTGTCTCTTGTATTTACTGGTTTTATGTTTCCCACATTTAATTTTATGTTAAGACAGGAAGTTATTAGCCAATAGGGAACATAGAGCGCAAATCTTCTGAAGAGTTCTTATTCTCCCGGTCACAAATAATCCCACCCAGTGTTAAATGCGAGTTTTTTTAAGGGGGCAGGGTGTCAAATCATTGGATTGGAAGTAGGAGAGGCACAACAGAAAGTTTTAATTTCCACTGTCCTGAATATAGGTTTGATGACTCCCATTACAAAATATATATGTTTGAATTCCACTGAGCAAAATACAGCGATGTGCGATAAAAGAATGCTATGCGAAGAGGTGTGGCTCTGTAATTTGGCACACTTAAGGCCAAATAACATGTCTTACATTTCCTCAAACATATTCGTTTTATATATCAAACTCTTTAGAAATATATTCACTAAAAGATGAACATATTTTTCAAGAATCTATTTTTTAAAATTTTTGATGTCCTATCTCAAATGCATTTGAGGGAACTCTGACAGCCTAATGAAACTTCACAGACATCCTACATCCTCATGTGTCAGCTCTCATGAATTTTTTTAAGAGGGCAGAATGTCAAACCGTTGGGCTAAGAGTAGGAGAGGCACTACAGGAAGTTTTAATTTCCACTGTCCTGAATATAGGTTTGATGGCTTCCATTACAAAATATACATGTTTGAATTCCACAGAGCAAAATACTGTGATATGTGATAGAAGAATGCTGCGTGAAGAGGTGTGGCATGGTACTTTGGCACACTTAAGACCAAATAACATGTCTTACATTTCCTCAAACATATATGTTTTATTTATCAAATTCTTCAGAAAAATGTGTGTGGCAACGTGAATATATTTTTGAAAAATCATGGTTTTTTTTTTACATCTTGTCTCAAATGCTTGATTGGGAGGCACTATCAATTTTTTCCCCTGGTTTGGAAATATTGTAGACCCGGGACTGTCTTCATTTAACTTCATAAAATAAAAATAATTATGGACTCTTCATTCAACTTAATGACTTAAATATAAAAAATGTACACTATTCATTTAGAGTTTTCACTGTACACAATCCCATACACTTTCGGCTGACTTTAGATCCATGACCATACTGCCACGCCTCTATTACATCTGTATGCCTTACTTTCTGCCTGTCTGAAAAACCGAGTTAGTGATACTTTATGATAACTGAGATTCTGAACTCAGAAAAATGGTGAGACATTTGTGTTATGCACTAGAAGTCACCTTTTCTTTATCTTTAACCTCTACTCTGAGTTTTCTAAGTAATCTTTAACTGCGTAATATGTAATATTTAAGAGGTACCCTTAGGCTGCCTTTTTAAATAAACATATCTTAGCTATGTCTTTCAGTTCCTTGGACAAGTTATTATACAATTTGAGTCCCTAATAGGAAATACTATTTAGTGGTTTTTGCTTCCTTTTCATTGGAGAATGTAAGTCCAAACTGGCTTCATCAGAAGTTTCTTTACAGTGACTGTATGCAATGGAGGGTCCCTCCCATAATGCTATTGGGTACATCTCTGTCCAGTGCATGATCAGTTATTCTGTTAAACTTGAACCGTAGTTTCTCTACATACTCCTGACCTGTGCTGAAAGTTTCAAGTTACTCATTGATACTGTACATGATACTACTAACTTTTTTTATCTAGTTTACTGAACATATATATCTTTCTGCTTGTTTTAGCTGTCCTGTGTACATTGGTAATCATTGTTGCCATTACCATGTCATGGTCACTGATACTAGTTTTGACAGGGACATCCTCAAAGAGGTCAGGTCTATTTGTTGCCATTAGATCCAATACATTTCCATTATGAGTGGGGTTTTCAAATTATCGGTTCTAGGTAGTTTTTAGAGAAGGCATTTAGTAAAGTTTCATACAAAATCTTATCATGCCCACCACCAACGAAACTGTATTTTCCCAGTTGACTAATGGATGATTAAAGTATCCACCAACGATTACAGTATGATTAGGGAGCATACATACAAGTGAAATGACATTTTCTCTAAGGTTTTTGGTTACATCAGGAGATGAGTCTTGTCGGGAACAGAAGGATCTAGTTATCATTTTATGATCACCCCTCATACTGAGTCCAGCCAAACAATCTCACATGTTGTTTCAATTTCTGTCTCTGTGGATTTGAGTTTTTGTCTACTATGACAAATATACCACTTCCTTTTCCCATTAGCCTATCCTTTCGATATATATTTAAATTTTCCCAAAAAATCTCCTGCTATCAGTTTCAGGTTCCAACCAACGTTCCACACCTAATAAGCTTCATTGATTTTCACTTGATCTTGCGTAATCCGTGTACACCATATACATGAAATAAAAGCTTGCGTTATTTCTGCTATCACATATAACATCACTGGCAGTAGCTGGTGCGATATGAATTGTAATGATCACATAGGTTCAGTCATTGATAAAGCAGGTTCTAATTTTGGTTTATCAGTAGAATACTGAGGAAGTGCTGTCAGTCTACAAATGAGATATCTATAATCACTCGTGCAACTGGTTCTAGAATATTGCTCAAAAGTGTGGGATCCTTACCATGTAGGACTTGCAGGGGATATTGAATGTATACAGAGAAGGGCAGCATGAATGGTCACAGGTTTGTTTGTTTTTTTTCTCGGTGGGAGAGTGTCACAGAGATACTGAACTGGTATACTCTTGCAGATAGGTGTAAACTACCCCGAGAAAGTCTGTTAACAAAGTTTCAAGAACTTGCTTTAAATGATGATTATAGCAAAGTACTACAACCCCCTACATATCCTTACGTTGGGATGATGCAGATAATATTAGAATAATAACAGCACACACAGAGGTATTCAGACGATCATTCTTCCTGCACTCCATATATGAATCGAATAACTGTTACAATGGGGACATACCCTTTGCCATGCACTTTACGGTTGTTTGCATAGTGTAGACATAGACATAAATGTAGAAGATGAAATAAAAATACAATTAGCATGACATCAGATCAAGTGGAGCTATTCCACCTTACAACAACTTCGGTAACATTCACCTGCTGTGATCACTCCTCCACACACCATTAGGGGGGCTGTGGAGTATGATGTACATGTAGATCACACCAACTCCTGCCAGTGATGTTGTATGTGACAGCAGAAATAAAGCAAGCTTTGGTCTTTTTTAACCAATCTGCTTTTCACATTAACTGAATTTTCTATCAGTGCTTGGCAGAACATGATAATAATATTAAATAGGAAACACTTTCTTATGTCCTGGAAAAAATTATGTTATTTCATAAACTCCACCTACCTGGTTCTTAGGCCACCTTGAAGTGACAGCTGAATGTCACAGACACAGATCAAATTATGTGCCCTTACACATTGTTATTTACACAAAAGATACAAAAATGATTTGTTGAGTATTTACATAGGAAAATGTTACATTTTTTGTCACATAGAAATAGTTACATTCACTAAAATAGGAACAGTTTTTATGTGGAGATACATTTAGCAACTGATGAAAAATTTTTCAATTTTAATATACTGTTCATAACTAAAACTTAAATTAACAGAGGGGATAAAGGTCCTTATTATAGATATGTATTAGCATAAACAGACAGTTATTCAGCATTTACAGAAAAACCATTTTTACAGATATGATAATCACTGCAAGTTCCCAGCATCTACATGATCATGAACATGCACATTTCCATTTGATGGTGCATTACCTCATATCTGTTCCATTGAGTCTGCCTTTCAAACTGAACTACAGAGCATCAGACACATCACTTCTAGTAATGGCATTGGCTCTTTTCTGATTGATAACGTACTATGAAAGAAGAAAATGCATAGTATTATACCATTTCTGTATGCTGGCCAACAGGAACCAGCCAGTAATAATAAATACAGGAGCATCATCCCATATATTAGCAGAATTTAAGATAATCCTGCAAAAAAGTTAGTCTTATAACTTACTGACCAGCATTTTGTTATACCTTCAGCATATCAGAATTTTTATTCAATAGTAAAGACAAGCTGCAATCTTTGATGCAAAGTGGTGTGTATAAAATCATGCGCAAGCACTGTGCTAAAGTATATATTGGTCACTCTGCAAGATCTGTGGCAATTAGATTCTCTTAATGTGAGAAAACATGTAGATTAAGAAAGAAAAAAATCCACCTTTGCTGATCATCATTTAATAGAAAACCACTCATATTATGTAGAATGCTAAGTTTCATAATCTGTTAAGAACAGCAGAGAGATTATCCTTCTTGAAATCAACAAACAGATGACGCGGAATAACAACTTGGTATTTAATGACCAAACTTAGTTTCATCTCCCTCCTTTCCCCATCCTCTATGTTAAATTAAGATATAGTTACAGATACTAGATGAAAATTGTAAATTCAACTTTATTTTTCATCAGTTGTTAAATGTATTTCCACATTAATTTTGTTTCATGTTTTTAGTTAAGATAATTATATCTGCAAGACAAAAAATGTAATGTTTGGCTATGTATACACCGTACATCCTCCCTCCATGAACCATAGACTTTGCTGTTGGTGGCGAGGCTTGCGTGCCTCAGCAATACACATAGCCATACCATAAGTGCAACCACAATGGAGTGGTATCTGTTGAGAGGCCAAACAAATGTGTGGTTCCTGAAGAGTGGCAGCAGCCATTTCAGTAGTTACAGGAGCAACAGTCTGGATGAGTGACTGATCTTGCCTTGTAACATTAACCAAAACGGCTTTGCTGTGCTAGTTCTGCAAGCAGCTGAAAGCAAGAGGAAACTACAGCTACAATTTTTCCTAAGTGCATGCAGCTTTACTGTATGGTTAAATAATGATTGCGTCCTCTTAGGTAAAATATTCCGGAAGTAAAATAGCCCCCATTTGGATCTCTGGGCAGGGACTGCTCAGGAGGACATTGTTATCAGGAGAAAGAAAACTGCCATTCTACATATCGGAGCATGGAATGTCAGATCCCTTAATCAGGCAGGTAGGTTAGACAATTTAAAAAGTGGAATAGATAGGTTAAAGTTAAATATAGTGGGAATTAGTGAAGTTCAGTTTCAGGAGGAACAAGACTTCTGGTCAGATGAATACAGGGTTATCAATACAAAATCAAATATGGGTAATGCAAGAGCAGGTTCAATAATGAATTTAAAAAATAGGAGCATGGATAAGCTACTACAAACAGCATAGTGAATGCATTATTGTAGCCAAGATAGACATGAAGCCCATGCCTACCACAGTAGTACAAGTTTATATGCCAACTAGCTCTACAGATGACGAAGAGATTGAATAAATGTATGATGAGATAAAAGAAATTATTCATATAGTGAATGGAGATGAAAATTTAATAGTTATAGGGGACTGAAATTCGATATTAGGGAAAGGAAGAGAAGGAAAAGTAGTAGATGAAAATGGAATGGGGATAAGGAATGAAAGAGGAAGCCGCCTGGTGGAATTTTGCACAGAGCATAACTTAATCATAGCTATCACTTGCCTTAAGAATAATGAAAGAAGGTTGTGTATGTGGAAGAGGCCTGGAGGCACTGGAACTTTTCAGATAGATTATACAATGGTATGGCAGAGATTTAGGAACCAGGTTTTAAATTGTAAGGCATTTCCAGGGGCAGATGTGGACTCTGACCACAATTTATTGGTTACGAATTGTAGACTAAAACTGAAGAAACTGCAAAAAGGTAGGAATTTAAGAAGATGGTACCTGTAGAAACTGAAAAAAAACAGAGGTTGTAGAAAGTTTCAGAGAGAGTATTAGGGAACGGTTGACAAGAACGGGCAAAAGAAATACAGTAGAAGAAGAATGGGTAGCTTTGAGAGATGAAATAGTGAAGGCAACAGAGGATTAAGTAGGTAAAAAGACAAGGGCTAGTAGGAATCCTTGGGTAACAAAAGAGATATTGAATTTAATTGATGAAAGGAGAAAATATAAAAATACTGTAAATGAAGCAGGCAAAAATGAATACAAACGTCTCAATAATGAGATCAGCAGGAAGTGCAAAATGGCTGAGCAAGGATGGCTAGAGGACAAATGTAAGGATGTAGAGGCATATATCACTAGGGGTAAGATAGATAATTCCTACAGGAAAATTAAAGAGACCTATGGAGAAAAGAGATCCACTCATATGAATATCAAGAGCTAAGATGAAAAACCAGTTCCAAGTAGAAAGGTGTAAGGGGTATATAGATGGTCTATAGAAGGGCGACGTACTTGAGGGCAGTATTATGGAAATGGAAGAGAACATAGATGAAAATGAAATGTGAAATATGATACTGCGTGAAGAATTTGGCAGAGCACTGAAAGACCTAAGTCAAAACACGGCCCTGGGAGCAGACAACATTCCATTAGAACTACTGACAGCCTTGGGAGAGCCAGCCCTGACAAAAGTCTACCATCTGGTGAGCAAGATGCATGAGACAGGCGAATTACCCTCAGACTTCAAGGAGAATGTAATAATTCCAATTCCAAAAAAAAAGCAGGTGTTGACATATGTGAAAATTACTGAATTATCAGTTTAATAAGTCAAAGCTGCAAAATACTAACACACATTCTTTACAGATGAATGGAGAAACTGGTAGAAGCCAGCCTCGGGGAAGATCAGTTTGGATTCAATAGAAATGTTGGAACATGTGAGGCAATACTGACCCTACTGTTTATCTTAGAAGATAGATTAAGGAAGAGCAAATCTACATTTCTAGCATTTGTAGACTTAGAGTAAGCTTTTGACAATGTTGACTGGAATACTCTCTTTGAAATTCTGAAGGTGGCAGGGGTCAAATACAGGGAGTAAAAGGCTATTCACAATTTGTACAGAAATCAGATGATGGTTATTAGAGTCGAGGGGCATGAGAGGGAAGCGGTGGTTGAGAAGGGACTGAGACGGGGTTCTACCCTATCCCCGATGTTATTCAATCTGTATATTGAGCAAAAAGTAAAGGATACAAAAGAAAAATTAGGACTAGGAATTAAAATCCATGCAGAAGAAATAAAGACTTTGAGGTTTGCTGATGACATTGTAATTCTGTCAGAGACAGCAAAGGACCTGGAAGAGCAGTTGAACAGAGTGGGCAGTGTCTCTAAAGGAGAATGTAAGATGAACATCAGCAAAGCAAAGCAACGATAATGGTATGTAGTTGGATTAAATCAGGTGATCCTGAGCGAATTAGATTAGAAAATGAGACACTTCCAGTAGTAAATGAGTTTTGCTATTTGGGAAGCAAAATAACTGATGATGATTGAAGTAGAGAGGATATAAAATGTAGACTGGCTGTGGCAAGAAAAGCGTTTGTGAAGAAGAGAAATTTACTAACATTGAGTGTAGTTTTAAAGTGTCAGAAAGTATTTTTCTGAAAGTATTTGTATGGAATGTAGCCTTGTATGGAAGTTAAATATGGACGATAAATAGTTTAGATGAGAAGAGAATAGAAGCTTTCGAAATGGGTTGCTACAGAAAAATGCTGAAGATTAGATGGGTAGATCACATAACTAATGAGGAGGTATTGAATAGAATTGGGGAGAAGAGGAATTTGTCGCCCAACTTGACTAGAAGAAGGGATTGGTTGGTAGGACATGTTCTGGGGCATCAAGGGATCACCAATTTAGTATTGGAGGGCAGCGTGGAGGTTAAAAATCATAGAGGGAGTCCAAGACATTAATACACTAAGCAGATTCAGAAGGACGTAGGTTGTAGTAGTTACTTGGAGTTGAAGAAGCTTGCACAGGATAGAGTAACAAGGAAAGCTGCATCAAACCAGTCTCTGGACTGAAGACCATAATAACAACACACTGTCATTTTTGTATCTTCTATATAAATATTATCTGTGTAAGATGTGTTTCATTTTATCCATATTTGTGACATTTGGTTGACCTATGAAGATGGATTAAGAAGACAAAAACTGATTCATGAAACAAATAAATGTAATTTTTGTAGAACGATAGGAAGTGTTTCTTGTTTATGTAATACTACTCAGCTTTTCTCGATAAGTCATCTTAGAACTTGTGTTTTAGCATCAAGAAGAGGCTTCTCAACATCTTCAAGGCAGTTACTAAATTTCTTTGCCACTGACTTGCCATTTTTGTCCTTTGGCCAATGTGGTCACAATTACAGACTCCTGCATAAAAAGAATTGATTCATATGATATGCTGTTCGAATGAGACATTCTAAAAGTTGAAGTGTCAAAGCAAATCTAATTTATGAGAAGAATGAAAAGTGGTAATTTAATTTCATTTTCAGATTGGAGAGACAATTCTTGCAAATCTGCAAGATAACTGGCCATGGATAGCAGGTTTCATGGGAATAGCAGAAGTTGTTTGTATTGTCTACATAATCTTGATGCAGTTCTTGGCTGGTGTTATGGTTTGGCTGTCTTTATTGGCTGCTGTTGGACTTAATGCATACTGTGAGTATTTACACTCTAAGACCAAGAAGTTCACTGAGAGTTTATTCTTCACATACAACTTAAATAGAATAAGTATATTCTTCACATACAACTTAAATAGAGTAATTGTAAATATCCACTCATCAGTATCCTGAGATATCACTCCAAATATGTCACTGGAGTATGGCAATGAACTTAACTCACATTCTTAGGTCCTCTTCAATTTTAAGTTAAGCACTATCAGTGAAAATCCTTACACCTATCAAAGCACTCTAAATTCTGTCTGTGTCCTTTTTGAGCAGAGTTTTGGGAATTTTAATTGTGCATGGAAGAATATTTCAGGTGTGTGTGTATGTGTGTGTGTGTGTGTGTTTGTCATAGAGAGAGAGGGGGGGGGGGGGGGGGGGAGAGAGAGAGAGAGAGAGAGAGAGAAACTCCCAGTGTAGCACACACACACACACACACCACACCACACCACATACCCACATGTGTGTGTGTGTCATAAAGAGAGAGGGGAGAGGGGGGGGGGGAGAGAGAGAGAGATAGAGAGAGAGAGAGAGATACTCCCAGTGTAACACACACACACACACACACCACATACCCACATGTGTGAGACTTGTAACATTCATCTCAATATGTTACTACTGTCATTAGCTATACAAATATGTATGTAAAGCATAACTGCTATGGTGCAACTATTGTAGATACACACATGAAACAGGTATGAAAAATTGCCAGCATAATGTTCTCTTTTTCTTTTTCCCTCCAAAATAATTGGGAAATGTGACTGATGTAAATCTGTGTGCTTCTTCACCAACATGAAGTGTCTCTACATCCACATATCTATTTTGTAAATTGCTATAAAGCACATGATGGAATTATTTTCAGCACAGTACCATACATTAGCATTTCTTACATTTCATTTATGGATGGAGCATGGGAAAAATGATTAATTATATGTCCCTTCATTATCTTTCTGTGGCCAAAACATAAGAGCTTAAAGGGAGTACAAAAGTTGGTTGGGTATAAAATGGTGGAGAATTGTTGCTCAGGGTTTATCTTTAGTTTGGTGTATGTTTTGATGAAATAATTTGCTGCACAAGTAATTTCTACAGGTAGAAAGAGCCCTTGTTAAGTTGCAACAAGATATCTTGGGAACTGTTTGCTCTAGAAGGCTATGAATTTATGTTAAATGGTAGTCGACATCCTACTGCACAGGTTGGCTGCATTGGCTGCTGTGATATTGCTTCCCAGTTGTGGTATAATGCATGGTGTCATCCATATTTTGTGAGGCCCATTAATTGAGCATTGTGTATAATTGGACTTATTGCTCATTGAGTTGTGTTTCTCTCTTTAATATGACTCTACCAAAGGGAATATTTAAGAGGGGAAAAAATAAGGGAAATAAATTCTACAGAACGTGTCCCGTTGGAAATTTACATCCAGAGAATGAGGTTAGGGCAAGCAACACTGAACAGTGTTCTTCACCAGCAAGTGCATCCAAAAAGAAACTTTTGAACAGTAACAAAATATACAGTGAAACCAGTACCAGTGATATAAATTTAATATTAGATTTAAGTGTACTGAAAACAATATTTAATCAAACTACATACTGTAATCTGTGTGATGGAGACATAATAATTTCTGAAAATCTCTTAAAAAGAACAGTTTAGTTCTTAGTTCTCTTGTTTGAGTTGTGAGAGTAAGAAAGAATTTTGTACATATGAGAAATGTAAAAGCAATAACCTTTTTGAGACAAACATCAGATATTTCTATGGGCTGGTAAAGAATCTAAAGCTGGAAAAACTTTGTGTGCTCCTATGAATCTGTCATCTCTCCTACTAATGTTTTAAGACACACAGGTGCTTTAGGGAAAACAATAAAAGTAGCTGCGGAAAAATCAATGAAATTTGCAACAGTAGAAGTAGTTGAAGAAAATGATGCTAACAATGACATTTGAATAGCATTTGTCAGATCACGGCAGAAAAGTGCAATCACTCTAAAAATTCTTGTGCAGCTGCCATAATTATTGATACTGGGAAGGTGCTTGATGTTGAAGTGTTATCAAAACACTGCCATGGATGCACAGAAGTGGGTACTAACAATGGAAAGCAACAATTGCATGAACACAATTGTTGGAAAACGTGCAAGGATCCAGAGGAAGAATGGAAAGTGCGTTAGCTATGAAGATCTTTCAGTGCTTTCAAGGACAACTTGGAGTTTGCTCTGCTAAATTCTTTGGTGATTCCAGTTCATCCAAATCAATAAATGACAGCAGACCCTGTGATGACCCAATACTGCACAAATCAGAATGTGTCTGCCATGTGCAGAAACAAATGGGTAGCCAGTTGCATAAAAGAAGGCAGAAATTTTCCAGCAAAAAGCATGAAGATAGCAAGAGTATTAGCAGACACTTGACTGACAAAACACTCAGTCAACCAAGCCATTAGAAAGAATATAAACAACGTGGAAGGAATTTAAAAAGCAGTGTTAAAAACATTTTTTCCACAAGACGTCAAGTGATAACAAGCCACTACACAACTCGTGTTCAGTTGATTGGTGTAAATGCCACCAAGCTGAGGTAGCAGGAACCAAACACATCCATAGAAACACTAGCCATGAAGCTGCTGAAGCAATAATAAAGGCACTATACAGAGACCTAGCACATTCAGGTCTTCTGAAGCAATGTCGCACAGGAAAAACTCAAAATGCAAATGTCCCTTTCAGCAATGTTTATGGGTCAGGGTGCCCTAAGACGTATTTGTGGGCTTGGAAACACCAAAGATTGAGGTCAGTGATGTGATCACCTTCAGTGATGGAAATATAGGCAGAATAAAGGTTCTGAAGCAATTTGGAATTATTAAGACTGGCCATGATACAGAAGCAATCCTACAAGAACTGGATAAACCGTGAGTCTCCAAGTCATAAATTATGGTCAAAAGTACAACATCAAAAATACGCCAGCAGCAGCAAGATCCCTCAGACAAAGAGATTGCATCAGGATGATCATCAAGAAGATAAAGATTACAAATCTGGAGAGTTTTAATTCAAAAGCAAGTTTTCCGTTACTTCAGCTTTCAAGTGTCATATCTGGAAAACTACTTTTTTTTATAGATGTTTCCCACTATCTCAGAAACTACTTAAGTAAAGCTCTGAAATTATTACCTTTTGTTTTATTACCTTGATTAGTCCCTGAGAAAATGGGATATAAATATGTTAAATATAACATTATCAAGAAAGGGCATTGATACTCCCCTTAAGAATAGTAATATATTTCTCCCAAAGAAATGGTTCTGGGACTTTGCTACATAATTTTCTCAACATATTAGACATTGCTTTGAATATTTGTCAGTGGATATTTTTCAGAATTTGCGTTAACATACTCCTCTTTGTATGTGCTTAGGGTCCATTGATTGACCTGATAATGATCCCACACAACTGAGCACCATTCCAGTATTAGTCATAAAAAAGTTTTTATAATAACAGTGTTGTAGTATTCTACCAATAATCAAAGTCAGAGATACATTTTGCGTATTACCTTGGTTGTGTGATAGTTATCATCACAGACACTTACTCACTGAATTAGTGACACAACAAACTACAGTAATGATTTTAATTTTGTAGGTGGGGCTACAGTAGCATAATTTCTCATGAAACACACAACTTTACATCTGTGTACTTGTGATGGGAATAAGTATCTACCCTAGTGAAGTGCCATGTGCACTTCCTGGAGTGTGTGAGTGGCATTTATAATTGTTCCTTGAGTTATTGTTATGAGTTGCTTTCCATTCTAATAAAGTGGAGCTACCTTATAGGTGGATATTGTAATTTGCCTGCATTACTGGTGACTCCGAGATTAAAGTAGTTCACAAACAGAAATTACGGTCACATTTTGTGTTATTTTTTCATGGTCACGGAAGATGCAGCAAAATTGTTACTTACAATTGGTGAGAAGATCCAGCAGTTACAACAAGAGATTGAAGTTTTATGCCTGGGTACAGTGAACTTACAACCTTTGGTGATATCTTCCATACTGTGAAAGTACCTACACATTGCTTGCCATTGACAGCCGTCTCATTCTTGTCATCTGTACTGCAGTTACAGTTAAGGTCCACACCATTTTTGTCATCACAACCTGAGATTTGGTTCACAATTTTAGAATTTATTTTCACCCAACAGAAGCTCATGGTGTACCAGGGGCAATTTACATTGGCTGTCAGTAATTTAGACCAGAGGGTAATTGCTGTACTTATGGATATCATCCTGCAGTCTCCGCACTGACGGATCTGCCATGCACTCAACGCTGTGTTGATCACTTGTTGCATCAAGTTGCCTGAACAGAAGCTCAAGCAGATGCTGTATCATGAGTGAAGAGATGACAGAACCTCTTTGGATTTCTGGAGGTATTTATGGGCTATGGTGGAAGAAGTTAGTGTTGTCTCCAAAGAGTTGCTACTCATCATCTGGCAACAGCAATTACCTCCACAGGTGCAGTTAACACTGATAATACAAGAGGGACAGCCCTTTGATAAATTGTTGTGGGTAGATGATTGTACACACAGCATGCTAGACTAGGCAGTTGTAATGTCTGTAGCACCACCAGATACTGATGCCACACATAACAGTCAGGCATTGGAGGCATCAGAAGAAGACCTGCATTGTTGCACAGTGGCATCATTTTGGTGAATGCCAAGTAAGACCCAATCTCATCAAGATTTACAAACCACACCGGTAAAGTTGGTCAACTGATTGCAGGTGTTGAAGCTTCAGATGGGTTCAGACAGATGCCCATGGGCACGATGTTTTACTAATCCACCAGCTCAGGACTGCACCTAAGATCAAGATGCCACATTGGCCATCTGTTGGTATCATAGATTGTTTGACCACAGGGTATGAAGTACAGGATGCCTT
Source organism: Schistocerca serialis cubense (assembly GCF_023864345.2). NCBI lineage: Eukaryota > Metazoa > Arthropoda > Insecta > Orthoptera > Acrididae > Schistocerca > Schistocerca serialis. The sequence continues at coordinate 712,114,260 of NC_064638.1, forward strand.
GTGGTTACCCAAATGGCAAGAGCAGAACTGTTCAACTGCAGGCTATGAAGAGCATGATGCCTTGTGATTACCCAAATGGCAAAAGCAGTCAGCAATAGGCACCACAGGCCATGGCATCTCCATGTGATGCTGACTTGATATGAAACACAGCCTAACACTGGTTCCTGGACCAGTGTGCTGCATTAACGTACCATGGAGACTGCAGAACCACCTGTCCTTGCAGATCAATCAGGAGTGCAACAGAAACACATGGGAACATTGCACCAGTTGCTCATTGCTGACAGACAATGTGGGTTAGTACTTTTGGTGGATACTGGTACATAAGTCAACACTCTCCCAACCTTGTACACACTGGATACAATAGCACCAGAGTATTACAACTGTTAGCTGTCAATAACTCTAGTATCAGAATGCTGGGTTGCAAAGAGTTGATAATCAACGTCAGTTTCACTACTCCTTTCAGTTGGACTTTTGTGGTAGTAGACATTTTCCCACCTATCTTAGGAGCAGATTTTCTTACACATTTTGTGTTGCCAGTGAATATGACTAAAGTTGGCTCATAAGTGGAGTCAGCAGCAGTACAGTCAGTGAGGGTTTAAACAGTTCTGCAGATGGTAGGAAACATTGTATCAGCAGTATACATCAACAGCCTGTTCTGCAGGGATCAACGCTATTGCACAGCTCACAGCACAAGACATTATGCTACAACATATGGCCCCAGGGCCACTAGTTGGGTGGTGCTACTGTAGAATTACACAAGACAAAATGTTGGAAAATAAAATAGTTTTTGAAGAGATGTTGCGTTCCTGTAACAGACAACGTTCAGACAGTCCCTGGGCTCACCACTACATTTGCTCCAGAAGAAAAATGGTGCACTGAGTCTTTATGGGGATTACTGGATACTAAATGCCAGGACCATTCCAGAAAAATGTCCTATTCCACATATTCAAGAATCTGTGTATGCTTTCATTGGTGCAACAGTTTTTGCAGTCCTGGGTTGCCACGAGGTCTATGACCAGATTTCTGTAGCAGCTATGGTTGTTCCCAAGACAGCAGTGATCACATGTTTTGGCCTTTTTGAGTTCTTGTGCATGATTTTCAGACTTCAAAATGTGGCTCAGACCTGGCAATGGTTTGTCGACATAGTGCTGCTGGGATTGCTATTTTGTTTTATGTATCTTGATAACATTTTGATATTCTCTGCTGATGGAAAATCACACATCAGGTGTGTGGCTGAGGTACAGCAAAGGTCACGAATTTATGGTGTGTTATTAAAAGAAGACAAATCCATGGGTAGAGTTTCACAGGACTATATCTCCCCATCAACAGAAAAGGTGGCTTTGTTTCAAGAGCTGCCACATCCAAAGAATTACAGGCTACTACACTGGCTGTTAGGTATAGAGAATTCTTATCAAGATTTATAAAGAATTAAGAATTCTTGGAGATGAAAAGTCTCCTCTATAAAAATCAACATGGATTCCCCAAACAGAGATGCTATGAAACTCAGCTCACTCTGTTCCTCCATGAGATCCACAGCACCGTAGACCATGGTGCTCAAGATGATGCCATGGGTACTACGGGAAGGCATTTGACACTGTCCCATGCTGATGTTTATTGAAAAAAAAAAGAGCTTATTGAGTATCATAGCAGATTAGTGACTGGCTTCAAGACTTCCTTGCAGACAAAACTTAACACGTCACTCTTAACTGATCAAAATTGACAGATGTAAAGGTAATTTCTTGACTACCCCAAGGAAGCAAGATAGGATCCTTACTGTTTACAATATATATAAGTGACCTAGTAGAAAGTGTCAGGTGCTGTCCAAGGCTGTTCACAGATGATGTGGTTGTTTATAACAAAGTGGCAATGCCAGAAGATAGTAACAATTAGCAGTATATCCTGCCATTAATCCTGACAGACAGCTTTTTGGTTGTCACGCCTACATAGAATGCAGCACAGTGGTTGTAGCTTAGCTTGTAGACCACATGACTGGTTTCACAGGTAGTGCTGCCTTTGATGGGACAGGTGATGTTAGTGACCAGACTGGCGTATGTGATGGTGGGAAGATGTGTGGACATGTCTTGCATCTATGTCTGTTACAGGAATATGGGCCATAAGGAAAGGGATTGGGAGCAGGTGTTATGTGAGGATGAACAAGTATATTGTGTAGGTTCGGTGGACAGCGGAATACCACTGTAGGAGGGGTGGAAAGGATAGTGGGCAGGACATTTCTCATTTCAGGGCATGACAAGGTGTAATTGAAACCCTAGTGGAGAATGTAATTCAGTTGCTCCAGTCCTGGGTGGTATTGAGTTACAAGGGGAATGCACCTGGGACTTTGGGAGGTGTTGGGAGACTGGAAAGTAAGGCATGGGAGATTTGTTTTTGTACAAGGTTGGGATAGATCTTACATTCCATCTAATCCTCACTCCCCCCCCCCCCCCCCCCCGCCCCCCTCCCCTACCCCAAGTACAAGCTTTTTCCTCCCTTCTCAATGCTAGGTAGCAAATTTTTCATTGTTTATCCCACAGTTCAGGTAGCACACTTCTTAATTGATCTAAAAAAAATCCTCTGGATGCCATCCTCCATTTGGATCAAATTTTCTAAATTTCCCCCTGCTAAGGAAGGCATCATTTTGTGCTCTTATTAGGTTGCTTCCTGTTACTCCTCTATTATGTAATAGAAATTTCACTTTGTTCTTCACTTGTTGTGCAACTTTATACTTAACCTGCCAATAAGTGATTGCATCTTGTTTACCTCTCCGCAAACCTCATCTGCACAGAGTAAGCATGTGTTTTTCTCTGATGCTATGTCAATAATGTGATCAAATTTTTGTCTATTGTCAGCACCCATTTTGACATCAAATACTTTTTTTAAGTGTGTAATGTAAACTGCAGTGTTTCTGCTGAGTTCATTCTGTACTTAACCAATTTCAGTTTTGCCTTCTCAAAACATTTGTATATTCTGTGGCTTGATGATCTAACTCATCATTGAATGAGTCTGTCTTTTGACTACATTCGTCACCCACCTTCTTTATAAATTCCTCCATTCATTTGTTGTCTTCATCACTTTTTGTGACAAATTGCTTACTATTTTGGTCAATCCTTATGATAAGATCCTATTTTAATTGCTTACTTGTTTGTTCCAATCATCTATTGCACTCTGAAAATCTTTGATTCTGCATTTTCACCAAAATTGGAAAACTTTCTGACTCAGGCCTATACTCTTCTTGTCTGATCTTGTCTAAGATAGGTTATGATTCTGCATTCAGGCTTTCTATGTTTATTGACAAACTACTGTCCCCTATATCAGAATCTCCGAACATCTCACTGCTGTCTACTTCAGTTTTTATCTCTATCGAATTATTTTCACCACTTGATACAATATTATACTCCTTATCTATTATCATGACTGTATTTTCTGACATGAATAAACATTTAAACAATGTGGCCTTCATCAACAATAGACACACATACGTGCACACACACACACACACACACACACACACACACACACATACACACACACACACACACACACACACAAGTGCCGTCACAGGCAACTGAAACCACACTGTGAACAGCAGCACCAGTACATGATGGGAGTATGAGTGAATGAATAAAAATTTGTTGCATGACCAGAAAAAATATAACTGAGACACTGAACTCACAAATAACTTCCCTCTATTGTACACAAGACATGATAAAAAATCAAATTACAATGTCATCGGTTCAGTAGCATAACCCACTTCTAAACAGCACAACACACATTCATACATACATACATATGTACATATAGTCAAATGAACAAGGATTGACTTACATTTAAGAATACAGAAGATTCATGTGTATTTTAGTATTGCTTTAACAAGTTTGCATTGACTACTATTGAAAATCTCAGTATACACAGTTAATCAAACAATGGAAAATCCTGGATGGAAAGTAACATTATTATGAGAAGGAAAGCTGCTTCTCGCCATATAGCAGAGATGCTGAGTTGCAGATAGGCACAACAAAAAGACTCAATTATAGTCAAAAAGACACAGTTATATTGCTGATTAACAAACGCTATAGTATAACACCAAGTTTATAGTTCATCATCACCATATCCAATGTTTACTGTTTACATATGCTGTAATTATGAAATTGAGGTGTCTTGGGGTTGGCATTGGGTCACAGCACTGCAACCGTCGTTTCACCATATCCTATATGTTTTCGATTGGAGACAAGTCTGGTGATCTGGTGGATCAGGGCAAAAGGCTGACATCCTGTGACACCAAAAAGGTACATGTTCTTGCAGAAACATGTGGTCATGCATTGTCTTGCTGAAAATTGGCATTTGGGGTGTTGTGCAAAAAGGGTATGACTACAGGTCACAGGATGCCATTCATGTAGGTCAAACTTGTCACAGTGCCCTGGACGAGCACCACCTGTGATTTGTGCTTCTGTGATTTGTACTTGTACCTAATAGCACCCCACACCACAAGGCCTTCAATTGGTGGTGTATGTCTTGTGCAAATGCACTCACTGTGATGCTGCTCCCCCTGTTTGCAGTGAACCAAAATGTGGCCATTGTTTTCAAACAAATAGAACTTAGATTGGTCCAAGAACACTGTTTGATGCCGTTTCTGTTGCCTGTGATGACGTTTCATACGCCATTGGTGTCTAGCATATTCCTGCACATTTTGTCAAAGGTAGGCAAAGACGTGGGTGACCCCCATGTCACCCATGCCTTAGTAAACAGCAATGGACTTCATCCCTGATGGTGTATGATGTGTTATACTGTTCCACTATTGTTCCGGAGCTGAGGAGGACACAGATCCATTTTGCAATGCCATTCAGATGTGGTGTCGATCTTCTCAGGGAGTGGTCTGGGTGATACGACCTGACCTGGCTTGTCATGTTCTATGGCCTTCTGTGAACCATCTGCACTCACCCGTTGCACCTCAAAACACTTTGTCCCACATGAGCAGCAATTTACCAGATGGATGCACCACTTTCTCTCATGCCAATAATGCACCCTCTTTCAAACTCACTGATTTGATGATGCAGTTCTCACTTACATTTGCGAGGCATCCCACATGTCTGCTCAAGTCACATTGATTTATTACTTCTGGTTTATAGGAAGAACAAGAGCCGCAGGCACATTTTGCCAGTAGGTGGTGTTGCGATAGCAGTGTCTCCTTGAACCCATGGACCAACATGCTTCAAATGCTAATCACTTATGCAGAATATACTAACATGCATGTCCTGTGAATATGAACGTCCTATATCTAGTCATTCAAAGTTTTCTGTTCTTCTGAACATGAGTGTACAAACAAAAGTTATCTCCTCATGTGAATTTTAGTTACACGCAGTACAACATATCTCTTTATATGAATGTTCACTGAATTGTAATCAAATCCACATTTGTTGATTTTGTGATCACCGTGATACAGCTGATCATTACCTCAATGACACAACACATGAATGCAGAAAGGAAATTTTTCATATTAATTTACAAATACTTTGGCTGATGAACACTGATATAAAATGTACAGCTTCTACGGTGGTACAACTTCTATGGTGATGTTTTAACCACTTTTGGCAGTACAATGGTCAGCATTTTTGTAGGCCATGCAGCCAGCAACACTCTCAGTGCCCACAATGAAAGCTCATGGATGACTTCATAACTGCCACACAGCCTGCTGTCAGTAAAGATAACTTTTGGTTTGAGGTGGGCAGTGATAATGATTCTATTCAGTAGACCTTCTTCCTCTGCATTGTAATGAAAATGAATGTTGAGTAGAGTAGTCATCCACTGAATATTGAGAGCCACAGAAAGAAGTTTTGAACTTGCGTTTATTGCTGACTACAGACTTCTCCCAGCAACATGAACTTAACAAATGAGATGAGTGATACACACTACATTCACTCACCACACTCTATTCATATAGAACACAAATTTTGCTATAAATATCAAAAGCTTTGAAATTTTCTGCCATAAAATACATTATTACAGAATTTATTTCACCTTTGGTGGGATTTTCAGTTGTAACACTCATTTTAACAGCTACTGTAGGTGAGTTAGTAGCAATGTGGCTCACATGCTGTCACAGATATAAGCACCCTGAGCATCTGCATGAGTCAGTATAGTGACTGTTCTGTTTCCCCCACTACCTTCCAGGCTGCATCAAATTGAAGACTACTTTCTGGATAGTGCTATTATATAGTATAATGACTTTTCTGTTTTCTCCACTATTTTCCAGGCTGCATGAAATTGAAGACTACTTTCTGGATAGCCATCTTATATAAATTCATCCATTGTGATTTACAGATTTCATCATAGACACAGTGCAGATGAATATACACTCCTGGAAATTGAAATAAGAACACCGTGAATTCATTGTCCCAGGAAGGGGAAACGTTATTGACACATTCCTGGGGTCAGATACATCACATGATCACACTGACAGAACCACAGGCACATAGACACAGGCAACAGAGCATGCACAATGTCGGCACTAGTACAGTGTATATCCACCTTTCGCAGCAATGCAGGCTGCTATTCTCCCATGGAGACGATCGTAGAGATGCTGGATGTAGTCCTGTGGAACGGCTTGCCATGCCATTTCCACCTGGCGCCTCAGTTGGACCAGCGTTTGTGCTGGACGTGCAGACCGCGTGAGACGACGCTTCATCCAGTCCCAAACATGCTCAATGGGGGACAGATCCAGAGATCTTGCTGGCCAGGGTAGTTGACTTACACCTTCTAGAGCACGTTGGGTGGCACGGGATACATGCGGATGTGCATTGTCCTGTTGGAACAGCAAGTTCCCTTGCCGGTCTAGAAATGGTAGAACGATGGGTTCGATGACGGTTTGGATGTACCGTGCACTATTCAGTGTCCCCTCGACGATCACCAGTGGTGTACGGCCAGTGTAGGAGATCGCTCCTCACACCATGATGCCGGGTGTTGGCCCTGTGTGCCTCGGTCGTATGCAGTCCTGATTGTGGCGCTCACCTGCATGGCGCCAAACATGCATATGACCATCATTGGCACCAAGGCAGAAGCGACTCTCATCGCTGAAGACGACACGTCTCCATTCGTCCCTCCATTCACGCCTGTCGCGACACCACTGGAGGCGGGCTGCACGATGTTGGGGCGTGAGCGGAAGACGGCCTAACGGTGTGCGGGACCGTAGCCCAGCTTCATGGAGACGGTTGCGAATGGTCCTCGTCGATACCCCAGGAGCAACAGTGTCCCTAATTTGCTGGGAAGTGGCGGTGCGGTCCCCTACGGCACTGCATAGGATCCTACGGTCTTGGCGTGCATCCGTGTGTCGCTGCGGTCCAGTCCCAGGTCGACGGGCACGTGCACCTTCCGCCGACCACTGGCGACAACATCGATGTACTGTGGAGACCTCACGCCCCACGTGTTGAGCAATTCGGCAGTACGTCCACCCGGCCTCCCGCATGCCCACTATATGCCCTCGCTCAAAGTCCGTCAACTGCACATACGGTTCACGTCCACGCTGTCGCGGCATGCTACCAGTGTTAAAGACTGCGATGGAGCTCCGTATGCCATGGCAAACTGGCTGACACTGACGGCGGCGGTGCACAAATGCTGCGCAGCTAGCGCCATTTGACGGCCAACACCGCGGTTCCTGGTGTGTCCGCTGTGCCGTGCGTGTGATCATTGCTTGTACAGCCCTCTCGCAGTGTCCGGAGCAAGTATGGTGGGTCTGACACACCGGTGTCAATGTGTTCTTTTTTCCATTTCCAGGAGTGTATTTTGCCTTGAAGAGAGGAGAAATTGTCAGAAACTTTTAGCTATTGTTAATAGTTAATTATCTGTAAACTGCTGTTTTTTATTTGTAGTTGCATGGGTTATAAATGTACATGATAAAACTGTCAGGAAAGCTGCTGCATTGACAAAGAGCTATTAGTGCTGTAGTCGTGCTGATACTGTTTTTGAACAAGTGCTTAGTTAATATTTATGTGTGTACACTGATATTTGTCAGAGCATAGCTAATATTTAGATGTTGTAAGAGTACAGGCTTTGAAATTAGATAAGCCATAGTTTGCAGGAGAAACGACTAGTGAGATATGTGTTGTGGATTGGCAGGAGAGCCAACCCAGGAATATTAGAGGAAGCCGAAAGGCACGCGTTTTAGCTCACGCAGGCTGGCGTGAGGTCTGGAACAGGATAGGGAAATTAGACTTTAGAAAAAATGGACGTAGCTGGTGGAATACTTAACTTTAATCCATAAATGGTGAACATCGCTCTTGATGATACATGAATTACAAGATCAATAGCAACGGATAATGGCGCCTTGCTAGGTCGTAGCAAATGACGTAGCTGAAGGCTATGCTAACTATCGTCTCAGCAAATGAGAGTGTATTTTGTCAGTGAACCATCACTAGCAAAGTCGGCTGTACAACTGGGCGAGTGCTAGGAAGTCTCTCTAGACCTGCTGTGTAGCGGCACTCGGTCTGCAATCACTAATAGTGGCGACACGCGGGTCCGACGTATACTAAAGGACCGCGGCCGATTTAAAGGTTACCACCTAGCAAGTGTGGTGTCTGGCAGTGACACCACATTCCTCCCCCGCAAATCGGCATACGGTTGTGTTATAAGGCTTACGCCCGCCGTGGGGAGGACCCCATGTTGATGTATGCGTCGAGGTGGGGAGCCTGACAACAGGCGAGGCTGTGCCACCCGCACCCTCCCATTCGGTCCGTGGGGAGCTAGGAAACGCCTGAAAACCTGCTCCAGGGTGCACGCCAACATGCAGTGTATGCGCCCACAGAGAGACAGGAGTGGACAAAGGGTCAACCTCCATCGGGTCGGGGCACCCGACGGGTGAAGACGACATATGGTCCGGAGCGGGCAACAGTTCCATGTTCGAGGACATCCAGTCACGGGAAGCGATCGGCAGCGCATGACCCAGGGAGGCGCCCGGCGGTTGCAGCGATGCGTCCACTGAGGGCGTCGGCGGCGGGAGAACAGGCGGTGGTGGCGGCGCGTCGCCATGGGGCAAAATGGAAGGCAGCATCGGTAACACCTGGGGCTGAGGCGAGCCAGTAGATGGGTCCCCAGGGCGCTGACCAGACGGCACCGTCGCTGAAAGCAGATGGCAAGTGGCAGATCCCATGTGACGACAGAGGCACAGCTGGTTGAGATGCCGGCGCACCTCACCAGAGGCCCCCAAAACCAGATACATAGCGCGTCCGAGGCAGTGAAGAATGCGCCCTTCGAGCCAACGCCGTGAACCTCGGTAGTTATGATAGTAGACAACGTCACCTGGAGCAAAAGCAGGTGGCTGCCGCTGCACAGGAACCTGATGCGGCGGATGTAGCAAAGACATCAAGGTTTGATGATGACGACCGTGAAGCAACTCAGCTGGTGAGCGACCATCTCGGGACTGAGAGCGATACGAGGATAAAAAGAGCAATAACGCGTCCTCCCAAGAATGCAACTCTTTCATCTTCAACATCTGTGACTTGAAAGTCCTGACCAATCATTCAGCAGCACCATTTGACTGTGGTGAAAACTGCGCGGACGTCAGATGTTGAATACCATTGGCCTTGCAGAATGATTGAAATTCTGCGGACATGAATTGTGGGCCATTGTCGGAAACAATAGTCTGTGGAAGACCTTCAATGCAAAAAATAGCAGATAACGCTTGGATGGTGGCAGATGACGTCGTGGAAGACATCCAGACAACAAAAGGAAAATTACTAAATGAATCTATCACAACCAACCATCGAGCATTCCAGAATGGACCAGCAAAATCGATGTGTAAGCGTTGCCAAGGGGAAGTGGCTTTTGGCCATGCAAAGAATTTCCGCAGTGGTGCTGATTGTTGTTCGGCACACACCATCAAGAAGAGCACATATACGTAATCGCGGCATTGATTCCGAACCAAGTACAGTGCTGACGAGCAAGTTGTTTTGTTCTCACTATACCCCAATGTCCTTGGTGGAGAAGCTGTAAGACAGAAGACTGTAACGACGTGGGACCACGACCCTGGACTGATCATTATCAGAACGCAACAGCAAAACACCACGTTGAACAAAAAGTCTCTCCTTGTGAGCAAAAAATCGGCGAACCAACAGATCCCCGATCCATGACTTTGACAAGAGCCATTGCGTAGCAACAAAACGCAGAATGGTAGCAAGGACAGGGTCGGCAGCTGTGACTGTAGCTACGCGACGAAAATCAGTCGGAAACGATTTGACCACGTCATCGGTTTCCGCATCAATGAACATGCAAGCAAGTTTGGAGGAATTGAATGCCCTATCCTCAGCAACAGGCAAATGGGACAACGCATCGGCGTTTCCGTGCTTAGCAGTGGACCGATACAAGATATCGTAGCGGTACTGCGAGAGGAAAATAGACCAGTGAATGAATTTATGCGCTGTACGTGGAGGTACAGGCTTGTTCGGATGAGAAAGCGATGTCAAAGGATTGTGGTCTGTGATGATGGTAAAGTGATGACCATACAAGAAATCATGAAACTTTGTAACACCAAATACGAGATTTCTGAATAATTTCTTTGTGCAGATGAGAGCAATTTGGACGCAAAGGCAATAGGGCGATCGTGCGATCCATCTTTGTGCGCAAGCAAAGCACCGATCATGAAATCCAATGCATCCACCATCAACAAAAGGGGTTTCTGGGGATCGAATGGCGTAAGGCAAGTATTGGGAAGCAACGCCGATTTCAACTGGCGAAAGGTGCATTCACATTCCGTCGTTCGGACGAACGGAACACCTTTACGGCGTAAGCAATGAAGCAGAGCTGAAATGGAAGAGGCGTGGCGCACATATGTATGGTAATAGTTGATTTTTCCCAGCACACTCTGTAGCTGCTTCAAATTCTGTGGCGAAGGCAAGTCTTGTATGGCACGGAGGTGCTCGGGACTGGGATGTATGCCTTGGGCATTGAGTACATGTCCCAGGTAGTCAAGTTACGAGCAAAAAACACACCTTTGTCCTTCCGCAAGTGAAGACCATTTTGTCGCAAGACCTGAAATAATGTTCTGAGATTGGCCAAATGTTCTTTTTCCGTCTTTCCAGAGATCACAATATCGTCCAGATAGTTTGCTGTGGTAGGGACCGACGCACAAACAGTTTGTAGATATTGCTGAAACAATGCAGGGGTGGATGCACACCCGAATGGCAGTCGTTTGAATCGATACAAACCAAGATGCGTGTTAACCACCAAAACGCGCTGGGATTCTTCGTCCATCGGTATTTGCAAGTACGCATCTGCTAGGTCCAACTTCGAAAAATGTTTACTCGGGCACACTTTGTCAAAAAGATCTTCCGGGTGGGGTAAAGGAAAAGTTGCAATCACTAATTGTGGATTCACTGTTGCCTTGAAGTCCACACAAAGTCTCAATTTTCTGGAAGGTTTTGGCAAAATTACTAAGGGTGATGCCCAGAGAGAAGCCTGCACACGTTCAATCACACCTTGTGATTCCAAATCGTGTAATTTTTTTGTGACCTCATCACGCAATGTGTGGGGAACATTGCGCGCTCTGAAAAATTTCAGTTGTGCGTTTACTTTCAGTTCCAAATGTGCTTTATAGTTCTTAGTGCAACCAAGGCCCGGTGCAAAAATGTCTGCAAATTCTTCACAAAGACGAGAAACACTGTCTGAAGGCACAGTCTGGTTCCCTGATAGGACCTGATTTACTATAGACAAGTTAAACAACTGAAATAAATTGAAACCAAACAAGTTCACTGCAGAAGAAGAACGAAGGACGTAAAATGACACAAGTTTTGTTTGTACTTTATATGTTGCAAGAAGGCTGCACTGTCCTAACACAGGGATCGCTTGTCCTGAATAACTACTTAACTTAACATTTGCGGCACGCAACAGAGGTGTGCCCAGCTGTTTGTACGTGTCGTGATTGATCAGTGAAACTGCAGCTCCGGTATCGAGCTGGAATGGTATCACTTTGCCGTTAATGTCCAAATCTACAAAAAGTTTATTGTCCTGCTGACGACAAGAGTGACTGTCTCATGCAACGTGAACTGACACTGGTACAGAATCACTTGCGACTTGACGGGATTTCCGGCGATGTCGACGCACACTATTTGTGGGATGAACACAGTCACTGTTAGAAAGAGTGGCACTGGGCAGAGTGGAATGAACTACATGAATTTCCATGGGCAAAGTTTCATGAGCCTGAGTATTCTTGGTTCCAATTCGGCATAAAGCAAAGGGCCTGGAATGGTTGTGAGTGTCCGATCTGAGCTTTTTCTGGCAAACACTTTGAACATGTCCTTTTTTATTACAGAAAAAGCAAATAGCCTGGCATGACGGGCAATTCTCACGCGAATGTTTAGTAGCACACCGCGGGCGTGATTTTAGCACCGAATTTGCTTGCCTGCGCGGCACACATGGCTGAGAGCCTGGCGGACGCTGTGCGGCCAGGCGCGAGGACTGTTTACTGTTCCGTGCAGCAGGCCCGGTGGGCCGGTTAACCAGACACACAGGTGGTGAAGTTTGAAATGATTCCTGAGCAAAATCAAGTGTGTCCTGCAGATCCAATATGTCCATCACTTGTTGAAGGGAGGGATTGACTAGTTTCAAAATCTGTTCCCGTATACGAACATCAGAAACATTCTGTGCAATTGCATCACGTACCAAAGTATCTGAATAAGGGAGTCCACATGGACACTCAAAAGCACAATCCCTAGTAAGGCCTTGCAATGTTGCAACCCACTCCCGATTAGTCTGACCTGCCGTATGTTTTGTACGAAAGAAGGTATACCTTTTCGCAACTGCATTGACTGATTCTTTGAAATATGCATCGAATGCAGACAAAATTTCGTCGTAGGACAGAGTTGCTACGTCACGTCGGGGAAATAATTTGACTATCACATGGTACGTTTGTACCCCGACGGAGGATAGGAGAAAAGGCTGCCGCTCATTACCTTGAATTCTGTAGGCGGGCGGATGGAATCCAAATTGGCGTGACCACTCTGTCCAGCTTTCCACTGCAGCATCTAAAGGTCGAAAAGTTGGTGCAACAGTGTGTTGTGGCTGCGTTTAGCGGTGGAGCAGCGGCTGCCGCATCATTTTGCATTGCACGTTGACCCTGGATGAGCTGTCCAAGGGCATCCAGTAAGGCCTGCGTCTGCTGATTCTGTAAGCGATAAAATTCGGACAGTACATCTGGAGATTGTGGCGAAGCCATTACACAAGTAAATCAGGGCAATATCGATACAAACGCGGGGGCCTCGTTGTCAAAAGTTGTGGATTTGCAGGAGAGCCAACCCAGGAATATTAGAGGAAGCCGAAAGGCACGTGTTTTAGCTCACGCAGGCTGACGTGAGGTCTGGAACAGGACAGGGAAATTAGACTTCAGAAAAAACGGACGTAGCTGTTGGAATACTTAACTTTAATCCATAAATGGTGAACATCGCTCTTGACGATACATGAATTGCAAGATCAATAGCAACTGATAATGGCGCCTTGCTAGGTCATAGCAAATGACGTAGCTGAAGGTCTCGTCAAATGAGAGCGTATTTTGTCAGTGAACCATCGCTAGCAAAGTTGGCTGTACAACTGGGCGAGTGCTAGGAAGTCTCTCTAGACCTGCCGTGTGGCGGCGCTCGGTCTGCAATCACTGATAGTGGCGACACGCGGGTCCGATGTATACTAACGGACCGCGGCCGATTTAAAGGCTACCACCTAGCAAGTGTGGTGTCCGGCGGTGACACCACAATATGTTTTTAATTTTCTTTACTTAGCAAGGATTCCAAATTTCTGGTATTATATCTGCAGACAGCTTGAGTAAAGATCTTTGCACTAAACTAAATTGTGTAACTCAGAATGCTGGACAAGGAGTAAAGTGTACATAAGAAAACTGAGTGTCTATGATTGTGACTATAAATTGTAGAGTGAATAATATGTATTTTTATTATAACATTACACTGTTAAGTTTTACACTTGAAAGTGAGTATAAAATTTCTAAGGTCTTGAAGTTAGCTTCGTTTTCTCTGGCAGGGCTGTATAAGTGGCAGACACAAAACAGTGTAGTTCTAAGAGTTAAAAACATGCCAAACAATAAGCATAACTTACTAAAGCAGACCTATATGGTGAGCTGCCCAGGTAATAGAAGACTCATAATCACTACCACATGATGAACAAATGCAATGGGGAATCCTTCTTCTTCTCCTTGTTCTTCTTTCTTTTCTTTTTCCTCTTGGTGAGATGTACCAGTCCCACAGGAAGACCTAATATAAGGTTCAGTGCTGTTTAGAAAATAAGCATGGCTTCCACCTGATATTGAGAGGCCTATTCCTAAGTAGACATTCATCATCGCAACATGACACACAGCAAGTATTTCCTGTGATATCCAGTTGCCAAATTTTCGTAATCAGCATGTTAATCTATGTTTATTTTTTGACACAACACTAAATAATTGAGGTACTGTAAATACTGTAAGTGACATGTAGTAATGATCACCTGAAGTTAAGGCAGAAACTGTGCAACACGTATTTTCTGTGACTTAATTATTTGCATTCTGTGTATATGGGTATCTGCATGTGAACATGTTATCTTTAGTTGAAATTAATTCTCACATTTCAGGTGTCTTTGTCAGCATAGTGGGTTTGATTCTATGTATTTTACTATTGGATTACTGGATAAATCATGCTTGAGAAGAATCTGGGTGTAGCTTGTTTGTGCATGTGTTGCTAAGGAAAAATAAATGTCAGCAAAACAAATCTGAAAGCAAAGCTAACTTCAATCTGGTCTTGATATATTATTATTAATATTATTATTATTGCCCCATTTTCTGCATTACGAGGTGCATTCAAGTTCTAAGGCCTCCGATTTTTTTCCTCCAGACTGGAAAGAGATAGAAATATGTGCATTATTTTAAAATGAGGCCGCGTTCATTGTCAATACGTCCCAGAGATGGCAGCACCGTACGGCAGATGGAATTTTACCGCCAGCGGCGGGAATGAGAACTGTTTTAAATACTTAAAATGGTGATGTTTTCCTTACTTGAACAGCGTGCAATCATTCGTTTTCTGAATTTGCATGGTGTGAAACTAATTGAAATTCATCGACAGTTGAAGGAGACATGTGGTGATGGAGTTATGGATGTGTCAAAAGTGCGTTCGTGGGTGCGACATTAGATTAGATTAGATTAGATTAGATTAATACTAGTTCCATGGATCATGAATACGATATTTCATAATGATGTGGAACGAGTCGAATTTTCCAATACATGACATAATTAGGTTAATTTAACAACATACTTAAGTTAATATAACAACTTTATTTTTTGTGTTTTTTGTTTTTCTTTATTTTTTATTTTTATTTTTTTTATTTTTTTAATATTTTTGTTTTTTTTTTCTTTTTTTTCTTAATTTATATCTAAAAATTCCTCTATGGAGTAGAAGGAGTTGTCATTCAGAAATTCTTTTAATTTCTTCTTAAATACTTGTTGGTTATCTGTCAGACTTTTGATACTATTTGGTAAGTGACCAAATACTTTAGTGCCAGTATAATTCACCCCTTTCTGTGCCAAAGTTAGATTTAATCTTGAATAGTGAAGGTCGTCCTTTCTCCTAGTATTGTAGTTATGCACACTGCTATTACTTTTGAATTGGCTTTGGTTGTTAATAACAAATTTCATAAGAGAGTATATATACTGAGAAGCTACTGTGAATATCCCTAGATCCTTAAATAAATGTCTGCAGGATGATCTTGGGTGGACTCCAGCTATTATTCTGATTACACGCTTTTGTGCAATAAATACTTTATTCCTCAGTGATGAATTACCCCAAAATATGATGCCATATGAAAGCAATGAGTGAAAATAGGCGTAGTAAGCTAATTTACTAAGATGTTTATCACCAAAATTTGCAATGAATGAAGGCAGAACATCGTGTGACAACAAACCGAAACAACCTCGGGCTCGCACAAGCCGGTCTGACGACATTATCGAGAAAGTGGAGAGAATTGTTTTGGGGGATCGCCGAATGCCTGTTGAACAGATCGCCTTCAGAGTTGGCATTTCTGTGGGTTCTGTGCACACAATCCTGCATGATGACCTGAAAATGCGAAAAGTGTCATCCAGGTGTGTGCCACGAATGCTGACGGACGACCACATGGCTGCCCGTGTGGCATGTTGCCAAGCAATGTTGACGCGCAATGACAGCATGAATGGGACTTTCTTTTTGTCAGTTGTGACAATGGATGAGACGTGGATGCCATTTTTCAATCCAGAAACAAAGCGCCAGTCAGCTCAATGGAAGCACACAGATTCACCACCACCAAAAAAATTTCGGGTAACCGCCAGTGCTGAAAAAATGATGGTGTCACGAGGGCGTAATCCTTACCCATTGCATTCCAAAGGGCACTACGGTAACAGGTGCAGTCTACAAAAATTTTTTAAAGAATAAATTCCTTCCTGCACTGCAACAAAAACGTCCGGGGAGGGCTGCGCGTTTGCTGTTTCACCAAGACAACGCACCCGCACGTCGAGCTAACATTACACAACAGTTTCTTCGTAATAACAACTTTGAAGTGATTCCTCATGCTCCCTACTCACCTGACCTGGCTCCTAGTGACTTTTGGCTTTTTCCAACAATGAGAGACACTCTCCATGGCCGCACATTCACCAGCCATGCTGCTATTGCCTCAGCGATTTCCCAGTGGTCAAAACAGACTCCTAAAGAAGCCTTTGCCACTGCCATGGAATCATGGCGTCAGCGTTGTGAAAAATGTGTATGTCTGCAGTGAGATTATGTTGAGATGTAATGCCAGTTTCATCAATTTCGGGTGAGTAGTTAATTAGAAAAAAATCGGAGGCCTTAGAACTTGAATGCACCTCGTAATCCTCATTAACTTTAGAAGATAGTTCTACAGCAAAGGTTGCAGAATGAACTAGCATCCTAGACTCTAGGTCAGCACAGTGTCAGACAGTTTAATTTAAAAGCAAGCCAATCTACACTTCCTGGTCAACTTGCTTTTTTCTTGTTGTACACTTGGACACCAAGGAATTTTGTGCTTATTGTGTCTCTACTAGCATACACCCTTTAATTTTGATTTCTAGTGCAACAAGATGAATTTCATTTGATCTAAATCACAAAATCTGTGTCTTTCTGGGATTCAGATTTAATTAATTTTATGTGAAAAAGTTAGACATATGACCAAAAATTTGAAATAGCCCTTTAAAGTAAATGGTTCCAGCTTCAAAATACACTCCTGGAAATGGAAAAAAGAACACATTGACACCAGTGTGTCAGACCCACAATACTTGCTCCGGACACTGCGAGAGGGCTGTACAAGCAATGATCACACGCACGGCACAGCGGACACACCAGGAACCGCGGTGTTGGCCGTCGAATGGCGCTAGCTGCGCAGCATTTGTGCACCGCCGCCGTCAGTGTCAGCCAGTTTGCCATGGCATACGGAGCTCCATCGCAGTCTTTAACACTGGTAGCATGCCGCGACAGCGTGGACGTGAACCGTATGTGCAGTTGACGGACTTTGAACGAGGGCGTATAGTGGGCATGCAGGAGGCCGGGTGGACGTACCGCCGAATTGCTCAACACGTGGGGCGTGAGGTCTCCACAGTACATCAATGTTGTCGCCAGTGGTCGGCGGAAGGTGCACGTGCCCGTCGACCTGGGACCGGACCGCAGCGACGCACGTATGCACGCCAAGACCGTAGGATCCTATGCAGTGCCGTAGGGGACCGCACCGCCACTTCCCAGCAAATTAGGGACACTGTTGCTCCTGGGGTATCGGCGAGGACCATTCGCAACCGTCTCCATGAAGTTGGGCTACGGTCCCGCACACCGTTAGGCCGTCTTCCGCTCACGCCCCAACATCGTGCAGCCCGCCTCCAGTGGTGTCGCGACAGGCGTGAATGGAGGGACGAATGGAGACGTGTCGTCTTCAGCGATGAGAGTCGCTTCTGCCTTGGTGCCAATGATGGTCGTATGCGTGTTTGGCGCCGTGCAAGTGAGCGCCACAATCAGGACTGCATACGACCGAGGCACACAGGGCCAACACCCGGCATCATGGTGTGGGGAGCGATCTCCTACACTGGCCGTACACCACTGGTGATCGTCGAGGGGACACTGAATAGTGCACGGTACATCCAAACCGTCATCGAACCCATCGTTCTACCATTTCTAGACCGGCAAGGGAACTTGCTGTTCCAACAGGACAATGCACGTCCGCATGTATCCCGTGCCACCCAACGTGCTCTAGAAGGTGTAAGTCAACTACCCTGGCCAGCAAGATCTCCGGATCTGTCCCCCATTGAGCATGTTTGGGACTGGATGAAGCGTCGTCTCACGCGGTCGTCCCGTCCAGCACGAACGCTGGTCCAACTGAGGCGCCAGGTGGAAATGGCATGGCAAGCCGTTCCACAGGACTACATCCAGCATCTCTACGATCATCTCCATGGGAGAATAGCAGCCTGCATTGCTGCGAAAGGTGGATATACACTGTACTAGTGCCGACATTGTGCATGCTCTGTTGCCTGTGTCTACGTGCCTGTGGTTCTGTCAGTGTGATCATGTGATGTATCTGACCCCAGGAATGTGTCAATAACGTTTCCCCTTCCTGGGACAATGAATTCACGGTGTTCTTATTTCAATTTCCAGGAGTGTATGTACAGCTGCCTTTTATAATTACCCACTGTGAGTGTAGCTGTACTGCTGTGGTACTGTTTTTTCCATTTTTGCATTCTGTTATTAATTTATTCGTTAACATCCATTTGTTAGCCTGTAGTTTCCATTCTGAAGGAGAGCCTAAAGGATATTGCCATTGTCAACTGAAACCTCCAAAAATTACACTTGAGACAAACCTTTTCCAAAGTTGGCTGTTAAGAACTAGTATATCCTGTTTGTTGACATCTTTTAAATGTTATTACATGTTAACAGCTTGATCGCCAAACAACCAATACTGGCATCTGTATAAAAATATTAAATTTTTTCTATTGTCTTATGTATCGTTTTGTGTTCAGGTGTGTATGCTTGTTATGCAAAGTATGATGAGTTACGTACTAAGGCTCCTGAAGAAAGCTCCTCAGCCGTCCTTGCAAACAAAGACACTTGGTTGGTTCTTCTCATTTTGTCATCTATTATGTTGGTGATTGTACTGCTCGTTCTTTTGTTTTTGCGCAAAAGAATAAATATAGCAGTTGGCTTAATCCGAGAAGCAAGTCGGTAAGTTCTAAACATTTTCTCTTATCCTATTTGCCGTCAACTGTAATTGTATTACTACAATATAACTACATAAAATTCAGATAATTTCTAAGATATTATTTAAAACTTGAAGGAAATCACATTTCTCTCAGCAGAGAATGAGTAACTTTTATTTTACTAATACTTCAGTAATATTCCAAGTGTATCATTTCACAATAGTAATAACAACAACAATAATAATAATATTTATTTATACTTTGATCGTTTTTTACAGTGATAGAGATAGGTTACTTCTATAATGGTACACAGTATACACAAAATGTAGATACTGTAACATGGAAACAAATTTTTAGTTCAGTTGTGTACAAAAACAATAAAAATCACATATTCTAAAACTTCCTTATATTTTGTCATGTATAGGGTTTTTACACACACACAAGGGCATACACATAAATTTGTGCAAACAGAGGTAAGATTCTAACATCATCATTTTTTAGTTCAAAAAACTTCAGCAGTTCCTCTTGATTACTTAAAAGAACTTCAATTGATTAATACTCCTCAATTTGAGGAAACTGGCTAATAAACTGTAAACACGGTTACTGAATTTATGCCTTAAATAACACTATTTGCTTAAAAAACTTCATGTCTGGTCATGTTGGTGAATTTATTGCATTCTTTTCTTTGCTTATATTTTTTAAAGTTGACTGGAATAATTAAAGTTGAATAACAGGTTTTTAAAGCTACATTTTTGGGTTGTTTTGGTGAAGTGTAACCCAGGCTGATATGCGACAAGATGAATGTGGGAAACCTATAATCACAGTGCCCAGTGCAATGGACTGTTAACAGCCTAAGTTTGAACAAAGATGACAACATGTTGTGCTTTGTTGCACTTCACAGAGTTTGGAATAACCCAGTTTTCTGAAGTGGAGGATTTTCCTTGTTCATTTTTCGTGCTTATTTTTCCTAATTTGTAGTGCCTAATAAGTATTTTCACCTTTCAATTGATGCATTTGGTTCCATATAGTACAGATGAATACATCTATAGTATAACAAGGCAGTGATCTTCAGAGACTACTACAAGCACTCTGTCATTCTGAAACTGAATGTTATTTCAGCAAGCTGTGATGGGGCTTCTTTGATCACAGACAAATGGTAAACTAACATTGTGATTATGTAACAATATTATGAAAAGGGAAGTTGCTACTCACCATACAGCAGAGATGCTGAGTCGCAGATAGGCACAGCAAAAAATATGTCACAAAGCTTTCGGCCCATAAGGCCTTCTTCAAAAACAGACAACAGACATACACACACTCACGCAAACGCAACTCACACTCACATGGCTGCAGTCTCAGGCAACAGTAGCTACACTGCGAGCAGCAGCACCAGTGTATGATGTGAGTGGTGACTGGGTGGGGGAAAGAGGAGGGTGGGTTGGGGAGGGGGAGGGATAGTAGGGTAGGGGTGTGGACAGTGCAGTGCTGTTGGCGAGGGCACAGGGAGGAGTTGAAGAGGTTAGCTATGTGCAGTTGGGAGGTTAGATGGAGGGCAGTGGGGAGAGGGGGTAGCCCTCCATACACATGCCCTTCACACTGATATCCCTGAAAATAGTAGAAGAAAATACCACAAATGAAAATTGTGACTTACATATTAAGATAGTACTGCTGAAATATCCCATATTCCAGGATGTCATGCTGTGGAGCACATGTCCCTAATGCTAAGCACAACTGTGCTCTAACATCCCCTGAAACGATAACCAACTGGCTGTTTGTTTCAGCAGTTCAAGAACAGGATGCTGCTACAGTAATCAGTTTAGAGTAATCCTATGTTGTTGTTGTTGTTGTGGTCTTCAGTCCAGAGACTGGTTTGATGCAGCTTTCCATGCTACTCTATCCTGTGCAAGCTTCTTCATCTCCCAGAACTTACTACAACCTACATACTTCTGAATCTGCTTAGTGTATTCATCTCTTGGTCTCTGTCTACAAATTTTACCCAGCACACTGCCCTCCAATACTAAATTGGTGATCCCTTGATGCCTCAGAACATGTCCTACCAACCGATCCCTTCTTCTAGTCAAGTTGTACCACAACTTTCTCTTCTCCCCAATTCTATTCAATACCTCCTCATTAGTTATGTGATCTACCCATCTAATCTTCAGCATTATTCTGTAGCACCACATGTCAAAAGCTTCTCTTCTCTTCTTGTCTAAACTATTTAGTGTCCATGTTTCACCTCCATACATAGCTACACTCCATACAAATACTTTCAAAAACGACTTCCTGACACTTAAACCCATACTCAATGTTAACAAATTTCTCTTCTTCACAAACACTTTCCTTGCTATTGCCAGTCTACATTTTATATCCTCTCTACTTCGACCATCATCAGTTCTTATGTTCCCCAAATAGCAAAACTCATCTACTACTTTAAGTGTCTCATTTCCTAATCTAATTCCCTCAGCATCACCCGAATTAATTCGGCTACAGTCCATTATCCTCATTTTGCTTTTGTTGATGTTCATATTAGAACCTCCTTTCATGACACTGTCTATTCCATTCAGCTGCTCTTCCAGGTCCTTTGCTGTCTCTGACACAATTACAGTGTCATTGGCGAACCTCAATGTTTTTATTTCTTCTCCATGGATTTCAATTCCTACTCCAAATTTTTCTTTTGTTTCTTTTACTGCTTGCTCAATATACAGATTGTCAGATTGTACAACATCAGGGATAGTATACAACCCTGTCTCACTCCCTTCCTGACCACTACTTCCCTTTCATGCCCCTCAACTCTTATAACTGCCATCTAGTTTCTGTGCAAATTGTAAATAGCCTTTTGCTCCCTGTATTTTACCCCTGCCATCTTCACAGTTTGAAAAGGAGTATTCCAGTCAACATTGTCAAAAGCTTTCTCTAAGTCTACAAATGCTAGAAACATAGGTTTGCCTTTCCTTAATCTATCTCCTAAGATAAGTCATAGGGTCAGTATTGCCTCACTTGGTCCAGAATTTCTACGGAATCCAGACTGATCTTCCCCAAGGTAGGCTTCTACCAGTTTTTCCTTTTGTCTGTAAAGAATTAGCGTTAGTATTTTGCAGCCATGACTTATTAAACTGATAGTTCAGTAATTTTCACATATGTCAACACCTGCTTTCTTTGGGATTGGAATTATTATATTCTTCTCGGAGTCTGAAGGTATTTCGCATGTCTCATACATCTTGCTCACCAGACAGTAGAATTTTGTCAGGGCTTGCTCTCCCAAGGCCGTCAGTAGTTCTAATGGAGTGTTGTCTACTCCCAGGGCCTTGCTTTGACTTAGGTCTTTCAGTGCTCTGTCAAACTCTTCATGCAGTATCATATCTCCCATTTCATCTTCATCTACATCCTCTTCCATTTCCATGATATTGTCCTCAAGTACATCGCCCTTGTATAGATCCTCTATATACTTCTTCCACCTTTCTGCTTTCGCTTCTTTGCTTAGAACAAATGGTTCTCTTTTGTCCAAAGGTCTCTTTAATTTTCCTGTAGGCAGTATCTATCTTACCCCTAGTGAGATATGTCTCTACATCCTTACATTTGTCCTCTAGCCATCCCTGCTTAGCCATTTTGCATTTCCTGTCAATCTCAATTTTGAGCCATTTGTATTCCTTTTTGCCTGCTTCATTTACTGCATTTTTATATTTTCTCCTTTCATCAATTAAATTCAATGTAACTTCTGTTACCCACGGATCTCTACTAGCCCTCGTCTTTTTACCTGCTTGATCCTCTGCTGCTTTCACTATTTCATCCCTCAAAGCTAACCATTCTTCTTCTGCTGTATTTCTTTCCCCCATTGCTGTCAATTGTTCCCTGATGCTCTCTGTGAAACTCTCTACTACCTCCGGTTCTGTCAGTTTATCCAGTTCCCATCTCCTGAAATTCCCACCTTTTTGCAGTTTCTTCAGTTTTAAACTACAGTTCATAACCAATAGATTGTGGTCAGAGTCCACATCTGGCCCTGGAAGTGTCTTACAATTTAAAACCTGGTTCCTAAATCTCTGTCTTACCATTATATAATCTATCTGAAACCTTCCTCTCAAATCCTATAGAATGAAGTAAAGACACACTGAAATACAACTCCTTGCTGTTGCTAAATTAGGCCACTTCTAATTGTCAAAAACACCCTATATGTTAAATATTGTTCCTGTTGCATAACAAAGTGACTTACTTGCAAGGAGTTCTATCAATCACATCACTTTATCAATAATATATCTTATCTTCTGAAACACATATTGTAGAATAATGTGATTGAATGTTTGGCCAGTACTAATCCTCATAATGAAAATTCCAATCATGGGTACTGCTGATTGGTCCATATAGATGTACAATAAACTGTCCTAGTTTTTGGAACTACTATTTCCCTTCAGAGTTAGTAATGAGGGATAGGTTAGGAAAGGCTTGACAAAAAGAAGCAGGTCACTGAGAGCCCAGCATGAAACAAAGTCCTTTGTAATTTTATGTGTGTCCATCAGCAATATTAAGAATTTTGCCTTTTGATGGTAGGTGCTGGCAAGATTTTCTGTCCCACAATTTTCTTGACTGAATTTTTCTTTTGATACAATTAAAAGCTGTCATTGAAAAGGCTGCTGTTCCTTATTTCATATGCAACAATATGATCCTGTGTCTCAAAGCAACTAAGAAATAATAAATTTCTTCAAATCTAGCAAACCTGTGAAGTTTTCATATTCTGTGCTTTGTTTCTGACAGAAGATACAGATATGATGTCACAACAAATCTTATGTATATAATGCTGTTTATAGAAAAACTCTTTTGCTTTGAAGGAACCATTGTTGTTTCCCTTTCTGTGCATGTACCGGGTGATTATAATTAAAGTGCGGCTACTCACAGAGGTCCAGTGTGGGCTATAACCATTGTTAGACAGCGTAATATTTTTAGATATTCTAATGTGTTAATGTGGAACTGATTTATGCTGGAAAAAAACATTAATTCCATTTTTGGCCACCAGGTGCAAATCTGACACTGTGAATGCAAGAGAGACATATATAAATATTTCCTTATGTAATGGATGAGAAATAGGGTGTGAGCAGTGAAGGTCAAAAAAGACTTAAAACATAATGTTGATTTTAATATCAACCACCGATTACACAATTTGCTCAATAACAACACTGGAGAAGTTGATGAGATGCTGCATCTGCAAAACAATGAAATCAACAGTTTTTCACAGCAGTTCTGGTGAAATCTGAGGAACATTTTCCCATATACTGGTCTTTGTATAGGGTAGAGACCGAACATGTCCCTGAGAAATGCATTCTTTTAGATTTCTCCAGAGCCAAAAGCCACATGGACTCAGATCAGGTGATCTTGCAGGCTATGCATCTGGAAAACTTCAGGAAATAACATGTTCATGGAAGTTTGCTTCAAGCAGAGCTTTCACTGGGAAAGCGACATGAAGTGTTGCCCTATCACGCATGAAAACAGTGGTTTTCACACAACTGTGCTCTTCCAAAGCAGGAATCACATGCTGTGGAATGAGATCTCAATAATCTGCAGATGTCATGGTAGACCTCGCAGGCCCTCTGGGTGTATTTTCTTCAAAGGAGAATGAACCAAGAATATAGTTGCTTGTAAATTCACACTACAAAGTCCAATGTGGTGAACGCAATGGTGCTTCATGCACAACAAACAGTTTAACAGTACCCTGATTTTGGCAGTTCTCTGTATCCACTGCACCCTGTAGTGTAAAATGTGCCTCATCAATCTGTAGAATATTGCCCAGACACACGTCTCCATTTTTTATCCTTACCAGAAACCAAAGAGCAAATTCAAAACATTGTGGCAAGCTATGAGATTTCAGTTGCTGCAGTGTTTGCATCTTGTATTGGTACCAGTGTAAAATAGACCGCAATACTTTCCATACTGTTTGGCCATGGGATTGACAAATCTTGTGACACTGCATGAGCACTAGCATTACCTGGGTCACATGCTGCATGATCGGTTACAACAACAGCAACCTCATCAGTAACTTCCACCAGGATAGAGTGTCTTCCTCTTTCAGGTGCCACACCATGCTCATTATGTTTTGGAATTTCATCATCATCTTTAAACTATTTAATGACATCGAGCCTCTCCTCAGACCTTTCAGTCAGCAATATTCTCTCAATGCAGCATTGTAATAGCTGCTGTTCATATAAATCAGTGCACAGACATGCATGCTAATTACAGCAATGGGATTCACAAGAACTGCTCGAATGTGCAACTTTTGTCCTGTATGCATGTAGTAAATTATCGCATCGTTGATTGTTGTATCTGTTCAAAGTTTCCTGGCATGTCTGCAAGGGCATCAGCGGCAATAGCAATTCTAATAATGAAGTCTTCTTCTGTTTCCACAATGGTTTCATTCACCACCTGTTTCGTATGCCCCCAGAAGGAGAAGTCCAGACACGGGAGCTCAGATGACCTGGGTGGCCGGGCCACAGGGCCATCTCAGCCTGTCCGTAAATTCCCACAGGTGGCTCTCGGATGATTCCTCATAGCAATGCTGAAATGGGCTGGTGTTCCATCATGCTGGAAGTACATCCTTTATCCAACATTCACAGGTACATCCTGCAGCAGTTACGGCAACTCATGTTCCAATAAGACCCAATATCTTCATCAGTTAAGGTGGAATCAACCTATCACCTTGAATTCCAACCCACACATCAATATTGATTCACAGTTGATGACCATGAGGTCAGGTACCTGATGTATTCACATGTCATGTGCCCAGACATGTGACTTATGGATATTTGAATGTCAGTACACATTCCCATTTCGCACCACGAGCAAAATGTTCCATAACATTACAAGTTAACCTTCAAACCATATGTATCTTATCTAACTTTGATATTCTTACCTACTGTGTCAATTTGAATGAATAGTTTTGGAACACCCTGTGTTTAATATCATCTAAATACACAAACTACATATTATTTTCACGCAGATGTTGGAGGGGGGAAAGGAAAGTTTCTTTGGCATCACTCAGTGATGTGTATTTGAACATCAAATGTTTTACTAATCTCAGTCTTCACATAAAAAAATGCTATCAAGTAAGTCTCTTCACGTCTCCAAATGTTAGGAACAAAGTAGATTTACATACAAGGTAAGGTTGGCTTGATAACCTTGTTATCCACTTCATGTCCAATATGAACATTAATTAACAATATTTCAACAGTCCTTCTTTTCTTTCACTACAATAGTCAAAGTTATTAAACAGCACATAATACATAAACACTCCTTGTTCTTTCACTAAGGCTTCCATGGCGCGACTGGCAAACACTTGTTGGTGCCGTTTGACCGCCACATCTAATAGTCGTCTCACGATAAACTTCAAACCTGCAAACACAGACAGGTGATGCACAGTAAATAGGCTCTCTCACACTTATATTTAAAATATTGTGTGTTTTAGATGGTAGAAGGCCAAGTGGTTCTAGATTTTACAAGGAAATTCTCGAAACACTACGCACTGTCTACAGTTGAACCAATGGTGACAGTGTCATCAAAAATCAATATCATTACTAGTGTCACTGTCATATCAAAGCCAGTTGTTTAAGTAATTAACATCTATATGTAAGCATCTTGGTATGTTTGCAAATACCTCAGCAAACTCTGATGAGTTGACATTGTTACCCCTTTCTTTATTCAGTGTGAAAACTGTCGGTGGACCCACAAATGATGGCCATAGATTTTTTCAAAATTTCATGCTTGTTGACTTAGCAACACGATCCGACACAGATCAAATGCCTCTTACATTTATATATTTCAAAAGTATTATAATACCTTTTGTCTCTCTTCTTCAACAAACTTACTCAATAGCTTTCCCTTATACACACACTTAATATTTTCCAGAACTCCTTGGTGTAGTGTCAGAAACAGTGCAATAACAATAAATGGTAAAAATTACAAGTTGATGTCTCCACGAACTAGTTCTTCTACATCCTGATGTGACAGAGCATTACAGCCAGCAATACTGGATTTATCAGGATTGTAAAGTTGATCTGGTGTCAACTTGTGAAAAGAAACAATATTTTTGAATTCCTTTTTGAAAATTTCAGTTACTATTGCATCTGCTGGAAGTCACTGTTAGTTAATGTGTCCCTTGTCAAACTTTCAATCTTTGTAACCAACCCTGGCTCATCATGAAATTAGGGTCACTGTTATAAAGCTTCTTGTTTAAACTTATCATTGTTTCCTGAATTACTGGGCCAGAAGCCAGAATGATACTCATCCACGTTACACTAGACAGCATGAGAAGTGTCATCTACCAATTGATTTTTTGCTTTTTTGCATGTCCTATGACTCTCTAAACTGTCCTTTGTTATCATTTTGAAATCAAGGTATTCAATTTCTTATTGGCTATTCTTTCAGTCTGATATCACTAGATTGGCAACAGCATTTTCAGCAGCAATATTTTTCAGTGATTCTCATTTATGTATCTGATGCAGTACATCCAATTTTTTTCCCTTGGATATTACCAGCTCTTTCCCTTTGACACCATTTTACTCTCGCAACAAATGGTAACAGTTGTAATCTACCCCTCCCCCACATCATTTGTTGATTGTGACTGTCTTCATGGTACACTTTTAATAAGCTTTGAGAGGAGTAAGATTTACAATAAACTTTTTACTTATCTTCTTTTCTCATAGTTAGCTCCAGCTCTCCATGTCTAGGGGCTGATTCTTGAAGCTAAAATTTTCAAATTTTAGTATCTCGTGGTTCCAATTGACCTAATTAATCCTGAAGAATTGTGTGCACTGTATTTTTTGTTTTCACAAATATTTTATTCTCTCACATTTTTCTTTATAACACTGTCTTTTAAATTGTCACATTAACTAAGCCAAAATTACATTTTTATTCCAAATTACAAAAACATGTCCCATCACACCAAGGTATGCCTGCTACTACCTCACTCTGTGTTATTAACAATATTCCAAAAGGTTTACACTTTTTTTGACACATTAATTTCTATTAATTTTTATTATTATATAAATGAATCCAGAAGTAAACATAATAAACAATACTAAAATGCATAATTAATCATATAAATTTCAAGTGTGGCAAATATTTCGTAAATTCAAAAAATAATAATTTTAACTGTATATACAGAGCTAGTACATACTGATTGTAACAACAAAAGTAGAGTAACTCCTTTTTATGGATTATAACTTGAATTATAACACATTGTGTACAAAATCATATGATTTTTATTTTTTTTTTAGGAAAACAGCTGAGACACCTTTTTAAAAAGTCAAAAATATTTCTGGTATCGACTACTTCTGTTGGGGGAAAGTAACACTAGAGGAGGGTGTCAATTTACAGTATCCCCCTCACAAAATTTGAAAACATTGTGTTTACAATATTTTGTGACAGACTATAAGTTTTGCCAAACAGTGTACAAAATGATACTAAAAGATATAATACAGCTGTAGGGTATACAAGTATCTGATACAAAACATATTACATAAAGCATAAGAAAATTGTCTACTATACAAATCATAATTTCTACATATATCAGGGCATGGCATTCAGATTTTCAGATCTGTGGAATATTCTGTCACAAGACAATTGATACAAAGTCAAAATTACAACATTACAATGCTAAACTATCAAAGTGCAGAAGCAATGTATATTACTAGAATTACAAATTGCAGGTTCACATCTATAAAGTCACACCGTTGAAATCTTCAAAAGAGAAGAGAAAAAATGTAAAACCTAAGTGTATGATGAGTGAGCCGGACTCGAAAAACTCACAACGATGGGTACAGTCCAGAAGAATGTACTCAATCATGAGTAGGAATATAGCACAAAATTAATCAGACACGTAAACCAGAGTATCTAAGGAAGTGCTGACTCATGAAAAGACAAAATAATGAAAAAAATATTAGGGCCTAAGCTTACGATGTGGGTATAGAGCCATGAGTACAAACCACACCAGGTACAGACCAGCAAAAATGTTTCGACACAACAAAATGAATAAAGTTCATAATCATATCAATAAGTTCAATCATATGTGAAGAGTAATTATAGGAGGTATCTAGTCTCAATCAATAGTTGCACGCTGTCTTTGAGTACACGCACACAGTCACGATGACCAGGGGCACCCAAAACAGAGTTAAGCATGAGTTTGCCTACAACTCAAGTTCCAATCAGATACTATATTACAACACTCAGGATAAATACAGGTAATCAGAGTAATAAATTACTTTGAATCATGACATAATCAAGTAACTTAAGGAGCATAATCAACATATGAAATCAGACATGTATACATCTTCTTGTACTGTCTACATAAGTAAATGTCTTCCACACTATTTGCTAATTGCTCCTACAAACTAATCTATGTACATAGAGGCCTAGAAGATTCATTTACAATTGATTAAAAAAATTTATAATGTATTGGGATGTTAACCCCACTACTTGAAAAACATACATTTATGTGACCTAACTTTGTCCATGCCAGTAACAGTTTATCTAAGCAAATAGTTCCTTGAATTCTTCATATAGGATAATTTCTTGGCTAACAATGTACAAATTTCAGTCACAACACTTGATGTAGTTGACAGAGGCTTGAGTACATTACCCAGCACCTATGATCTCTTGCAGTAGATTGGACCAGCAGGGTACAGCCATACAGGAGTGTGGGAAGTGCATCCATACACATCTTTCAGTTTCCTCACTAGTTTTCTCATCACACGGTCTAATGGATAGCTAACTCCCTATCTAGCATTCACATCAAATCCTGAAACATTGTTTTGTGTACTAAATATGCTGTTCAAAATCTTCCTCACATCACACACCACATGCTCTCCCTATTTATATTGCAAAAGCAACTCTATTGGATTTATGTCATATAGAATTAAAAAGTGTTCACTTATGAAACTTTAATAAACAGAGCTAAATGCAATGAAAAAATGAACTAGTAAGGTGATAAAGCACAGACCTATTACAAAATATTTACATAGTTGTATGAACCTCCAAACATAGTGTATCATAGATTTAAACTCAGTCAATAGATAAGACAGAACTTCAGAAATCACATTATCTTGCATACTACATTCCTGACAAATAAATATAATTATATAGTCATAAGAATCTGCAAATGTACTGTGTTATAAATTTAAACTCAGTTAATATACAAGACAAACTTTAGAAATCACATGTTCTTACATACTACATTCCTGACAATGGAAAAAGAAAAGGAAAGAGAAAAAAAGATAGACACTTATGGATCATGTGTATAAGCTTTCAGTTCAGTGATATTGCATAATCCAAAAACCTCCTTATATTTGGAATACAGGAGTCCTACATAAATATCGAAAAATTTCTTTATCTCAGATGTCAACACTTTAGATTTTTATTTGGCTTTCATCAATACAAGATCTCCTACATCAAATTTACGATATCTGCCTTTACCATCATGTCTCTGCTTTCTCCTACCCCCTGCTTTTTCATCATCTCTCTGACACTCTCTTCCCTCTCTTGCAGTGACAGAATTTTACTTGGAGAAAATTCAACATTCTCAGAAATAAAGTTACCTGGTCTGCGATTGAACATGATTTCATATGGTGAAAAACCTGTTGACAAATGTTGTAAGCTGTTCATAATATTCTCAAAATCACTGACATAATCTATCCAACTGATATGATTCTTACTGCAATATGTTCTAAACAGTCTCCAATTTCTCTCATATATCTTTCTGCAGGGTTACTTGATGGCTGGTACACTGAGGATAGAATAGGCCTTATTTTTGTGTCATTAACAAAATCTTTCCAAGCTTGTGATGTAAACTAGAACCATTGCAGATAAAATTGATTTAGGAATACCCACCTGATGAAAATATGTGTTTTCAAACTTAGATATGATTGGCTTACTGGTAGCTTTCTTAAGAGGAAACAGCTTTATGAACTTCAATAATACATCAACCACCACAAAAACATAACAAAATCCATTCTTAGACTTAGGCAAAGGTCCATTAATGCCCAGACATGAGATCTAGGTTACTATTATACAGTATGTTTTGCATTTGGCCTCTACTTGTTTGTCACTTACTTTCACTCTTTGACATCTGTCACAGCTGGCAATCTTCTTCTTGACTCTCTGTCATGTGTTATAAAAATTGATGCTTTCCTGAATCTTTTGTGTGCATTTGAAGTAATACGAGGGTCATCCACAAAATAAGTTCCGTTTCTATTTCTATCCACGGCATGGCTACAATCTCAGTTCCAAGCATGTGCGGCAGTTACTCTGACTCAAGGAGAAGACATGTACGCCATTTTCAGATTGCTGCTGCCAACGTGTGCTTTGTAGTGCTTCTTTATAATGTCGGCCATAGTTGAAAATGCCGCTGCATGTGAAATCAGATCTGTGTAAATGCACAGAAAGTTAAACCAAAGGAAATTCATCAGCAGATATGTGAGGTTTACAGACAAAGTGCTTCACTACTGCCCATTAAAATTGCTACACCAAGAAGAAATGCAGATGATAAACGGGTATTCATTGGACAAATATATTATACTACAACTGACATGTGATTACATTTTCATGCAATTTGGGTGCATAGATTCTGAGACATCAGCACCCAGAACAACCACCTCTGGCCATAATAATGACCTTGATACACCTGGGCATTGAGTCAAACAGAGCTTGGATGAAACTTCTTGGCAGATTAAAACTGTGTGCCGGACCGAGACTCGAACTTGGGACCTTTGCCTTTCGCGAGCAAGTGCTCTACCATCTGAGCTACCCAAGCATGACTCACGCCCCGTCCTCACAGCTTTAATTCCGCCAGTATCTCGTCCCCTACCTTCCACACTTTACAGAAGTTCTCCTGTGAACCTTGCAGAACTAGTACTCCTGAAAGAAAGGATATTGTGGAGACATGGCTTAGCCACAGCCTGGGGGTTGTTTCTAGAATATCAGTGCACACTCTGCTGTAGAGTGAAAATTTCATTCTAGAAACAACCCCCAGGCTGTGGCTAAGCCATGTCTCCACAATATCCTTTCTTTCAGGAGTGCTAGTTCTGCAAGGTTCGCAGGAGAGCTTCTGTAAAGTTTGGAAGGTAGGAGATGAGGTACTGGTGGAACTAAAGCTGTGAGGACGGGGCGTGAGTTGTGCTTGGGTAGCTCAGTCGGTAGAGCACTTGCCCGCGAAAGGCAAAGGTCCCGAGTTCGAGTCTCGGTCCGGCGCACAGTTTTAATCTGCCAGGAAGTTTCATATCAGTGCACACTCCGCTGTAGAGTGAAAATTTCATTCTAGAGAGCTTGGATGATGTGTACTGGTACAGCTGCCCCTGCAGCTTCAACACGATACCACAGTTCATCAAGAATAGTGATTGGTGTATTGTGACGAGACAGTTGCTCGGCCACCATTGACCAGACATTTTCAATTGGCGAGAGATTTGGAGAATGTGCTGGCCAGGGCAGCAGTCGAACATTTTCTGTATCCAGAAAGGCCTGTACAGGACCTGCAACATGCGGTCATGCATTATTCTGCTGAAATGTAGGGTTTCACAGGGATCGAATGGAGGGTAGAGCCACGGGTCATAAGACATCTGAAATGTAACACCCACTGTTCAACGTGCCGTCAATGTGAACAAGAGGTGAGCCATACCATCATGCCGGGTGATACCCCAGTATGGCGATGACAAATACACGCTTCCAATGTGCGTTCAGCGTGATGTCGCCAAACACAGATGTGACCATCATGATTCTGTAAACAGAACCTGGATTCATCCGAAAAAATGACGTTTTGACATTCGTGCACCCAGGTTCATCATTGAGTACACCATCGCAGGCGCTCCTGTCTGCTGCTGCAAATGTTGTCGAACTGTTCGTGCAGATGGTTGTTGTCTTGCAAACGCCCCCATCTGTTGACTCAGGGATGGAGATGTGGCTGCACGATCCATTACAGCCATGCGAATAAGATGCCTGTCATCTCGACTGCTAGTGATTTGAGGCCGTTGGGATCTAGTATGGCGTTCCAAATTACTCTTCTGAACCCACTGATTCCATATTCTGCTAACAGTCATTGGATCTTGACCAACACGAGCAGCAATGTCGCAATACGATAAACTGCAATCATGATAGGCTACAATCTGACCTTTATCAAAGTTGGAAACATGATGGTACACATTTTTCCTCCTTACACGAGACATTACAACAACATTTCACCAGGCAACGCTGGTCAACTGCTGTTTGTGTATGAGAAATCGGTTGGAAACTTTCCTAATGTCAGCACATTGTAGGTGTCGCCACCGGCGCCAGCCTTTTGTGAATGCTCTGAAAAGCTAATCATTTGCATATCACAGCATCTTCTTCCTGTTGGTTAAATTTCGCATCTGTAGCATATCATCTTTGTGGTGTAGTAATTTTAATGGCCAGTAGTGTATGAGTGATTCAATGGTTAGAAGATGGGCCAGATTGTTCAATGAAAGATGTGATCAAGTGCACGATGAAGAATGAGGTGGATGCCCATCTGTGGTTACTAATAAACTGGTTCACACAACTGAAGAGAAGATGAAGCACAACTGTAAATTTTCACTTAGTGCCCTTGCTATGGAAGTTCTGCAAATATCACAATCACTAATTCATGAAATTGTTACTGAAAAACTGAAATTTCGAAAACTTTGCACACATTGGCTACTCAAAATTCTTACTGAACAACCTAAAAAACAATGGATTGGCAGTGGCACTTCAGTTTTTGACACCCTACAATGAAGAGGGCAACAGTTTTCTTTCTCTGATAGTCACGGGGGATGAAACTTGGGTATTGTACGATACTCCTGAAACAAAACGGCAATCAGTGGAATGGAGGCACACTTAATCCCCAATGAAGGTTAAGCCCAAGCAAATCTTGACACCTCAAAAAGTCGTGTGCACCATTTCTTGGGACAGAAAAGGCATTTTGCTGATTGATTCTTTACCACAAGGCCAAACAATCAATGCACATGGTTATGGTGAGACCATTAAGAAATTGCGCCACACAATACAGAAAAAGTGCCAAGGATTACTGCCGAAAGGTGTTGTTTTTTTGCCTGAACTCACACGGTGAATGTGACCAAACAACTCTTACGTGAATTTCACTGGGACGCATTTGATCATCCTCCATACAGCCCAGACCTCACTCCTAGCAACTTTCATCTCTTCTTACATCTAAAATATGTCCTTGGTGGTCAGCACTTCAACAATTATGGTGAGCTGAAATAACATGTTACCACATGGTTCAATACACAGGCAGCAACCTTCTATGAAGAAAGCATACAAAAACTTGTGCCATGCTCTAACAAGTGCCTACAAAATTTTTGAAGCTATGTAGAAAAGTAGTTTAACAGTTGTAGATTTTTGTACAATAAATATGTTTTCTGTATCTGTTTGTTTTGTATAACCAAATGGAACTTACATTGTGGATAACACTTGTAAAATATCAATACATTGTTCAGGTAAACATAGTTTCCAATCATCCGAGTCAGTCTTATGTCTCTTGAATAAAATACCCTTGTGTACCTTATAATATTGTTCTGTCTTTTCTCCTCCTTTCTTACCCAACATGCTCCTAACCAGTTTTCAATTTTGATCATGATTTTGGTACCTGCGTATGTCTTGACAAATTTTCAAGATCTTATTTTCCTCTTCCACACTTCTCAAGTATATAATTTTAAACTCTCTCTCTCCTTCTCCAAAGTTGTTAGATGATTCACTCCCTAAAGGTAGCTTAGACAAAGCATCAGAAACTACATTGTCTGTGTGCTTAATTTACCTGATTTCATAATTGAACTGCTGTAAAAACAAGGCCCAACGAGTAATTTTGTTATGGTACAGCTTACACACCTCAAGATAACATAATGCTTGGTGGTCAGTATAGATGATAACTCTGTGACCTAGTAGATAATTTTTAAACTTGTTGAATGCCTAATGTACAGCCAAAAGTTCTCTCTGAGTTACAGTGTTTCTTTTAATGCTTCTGCAAGAAGGAAATGAAAGAGATCTATGTTCAATAACACCATCATCTTCAACCTCCTGAAATAAATGAGCACCCAATCCAACATCACTACTGTCTGTCATAATACAAAAAGGGATAGACAGATCTGATCTGATCAATATCTGACTTTGACACAACTATCCTTTGATCTCATTGAAAGCATCCTGATTCGACTCCCAAACAGTATTCTTCGTCAAAAGTTCACATAGGCATGGAGCATTCAAAGCTTGGCTGCTACAAAATTTTCTACAAAATCCAGTTAATCCAAAAAATGATTTAAGCTGTTTTTTGTTGCAAGGAATAGGAAAATTAGCAATAGCATCAAGTCTCTCTTTATCAGGTGCAATCACTTTCTCAGATATAACATGTACTAAAAATTTAACTTCTTCCACACCAAATTTACACTTACCTATTTTCAAAGTCATACCTCGTGATTCTAATTTTGAAAACACTGCTCTTAACAGATCTAAATGTTGTTCCCAAGTATTTTCAGTGACCAAAATGTCATCAACATAAACAATTAATTTTGAACTCACTCCACTTACCAAGTCAGAAACCAGAGCTCTTATGAACTCAACTACAGATACATTTAGCCTAAATGCCACCGCACAGTATTGAAAACACTTACCTCCAAACAAAAATGCAGTATACTTTCTAGAATTAATTTCAAGTGCCGGAGGTCAGGTCAAAACTACTCATGTATTTTATGTAATCAAATTTGTGTAACAGTTCATCCATGTGATCAGGATGGTCATTCTCTCTGATAATACACTTATGAAGATATCTAAGAGTCCAAAACAATTCTCACTCCACCATTTCTCTTACTTACCACAACTGAAGAACTATTGTAAGCACTCCTACTTCTCTCAATTACCCCCCATATTTCCATTTTCTGAATTTCTTTCTCAACATCTTTCCTTTTCGAAAAGGCTTGAGAAAGAAAGGTTGATGATCTCTAAGGTAAAGCATGCACTGATAGCCTCTCGCTTTCCCTGGTCTTTCACTAAATATATTTCTAAACCCCCATAACAAATTCCTAAGTTGCTCCTTTTGTTGGTCATTAAGAGTTGTAGCTTTCCTTATCTTAGAATCTACTACACTTTTAAAATCTTGATCCTCAATCTCATCAAAATCTATATCATCATCAAACACCTGGTACACACCTTGGTTCACGATGTTTTGAAAATAATTACAGCTTTTCCCACAGTTTGGAAATGAAGTCTCATGATTCTTGACAGAGCATAGGGGAACGATGCAGGAGGCCCACACCACCGTACTAGTCAAGGTCCTAATGGAGGTGGTTTGATGTTGTCTTCCTCCGACCATAATGGGGATGAATGATGATGAAGATGACATGACAACACCCAGTCATCTCAGGGCAGGTGAAAATCCCTGACCCCGCCAAGAATCGAACCCGGGACCCCATGCTCGGGAAGTGAGAATGCAACCATGAGACCACAAGCAGCGGATTTCTCACAGTTTAAAATACAGAAATTAGTTTTCACATAAGTATTACTTTTTGATTCCAAAATAAAAAATTCTTTAGTATTCCATCCAAAACAAGCCTCAACTATCACTATCCAATCCATAACAAGAATTATATTTTCTGCCAGACTAGGGATCACTAAGCATCCATGTTCAAAGGTTTTGTCTTCTATACTAAATGTTAAAAGTACCTGAGATTTTACCAATTTGATTTGCTTACCTGTAGCTCCTGTTATCTTTACACCTACAGTGGGCATTTCCACAAAATTCTTACTATACTTAATTTTGTCTCTAAATTGTTCAGACATACCAGAAATTAAGCTTCCTGTATCATTCAAACAATTCGCTTCCCTCTGATCAGTCTTAATTTTAATGTAAGGACATCCAATATCTGAATCATCTTCTCTGTTGTTAGACACTTCATGTAAGAGATCACTTTCAATTTCATCAAATTCTACATCCACACTGTCTTTACAGGATTTTATCAACTTTACTGGTATCATAGCATTATTTTGG